>NW_026892550.1:28293333-31207500 GCF_033815535.1 Pezoporus flaviventris
CCAACCTAGTTAATTATATGATTCTAATTATATGATTCTAGTCCACCCCTCAGCTCAAGCAAGGTTAGCTAGAGCAGGTTACCCAGGACCACTTGAGTTCAATGTGTCTTGCCTACACATTTGTTAGCATCACATCAAGCAGCATCTGAGAACAGTCAGCACTGAGCAGCTTCATATAAGTTTCATGTCAAATGCCTCTGGGATCCCAAAACCAGGTACATGTTGTATATTATTGGACTCCTGTAGAAGTCCAAGCCTTAAAGACAACACAGCTAAAGATCCACTCTTTGTTTCCTCTGATTCGTCCAGTTCACCAAAATGTACTTTGGCTAGATGTTTAATACTTTCAAGCATCAGACAAGGGAGATGATGGAATATCTGTAGAAGTTTTTAGGTAAAAAAAAAAAAAGGATTTGAGATGGAGGCTGATTCACTTCAAGTGACAGTGTGAGGTGGCTGTGGTTACAACGCAATAGATCTATAGATCTGTACTTAGTGGCACAAGCATTCCCTTCAATACAGCAATCCTCTTGTAATTCTATGCAAAATTGAACAGACTCAGTGGAAGTAACTAAAAGACAAATAGTTCTCCCCTTCTAAAACTAACTAAAACATGGTGGTTAGGAAAGGCTGGCTTTGAACTTTGTCAGACAAAAGAACATGGAGAGGCTAAGACAGGAAAGACTGCAAACTCCACAACTTATAAATGAAAGGATGCACACACATCCCCTGGATACCTGAGGTTTGTAAAGGGTCTTGGTGTACAGATCATGGAGAAGAGTCTGCCCTGAAAAAATTGAGTTAACTTACTATGAGTTAACTTACTATGAGTTAACCTACTAAGCCCAAAAGGATATACAAAGAATTTTGCATCAATTTGCCAGCGTTATTGTTTAGCATGGTAGACATCTTCTTTTCATCATGCTGACTGTTGTAATTCACATCCTACGGCATCTGACTGCCACACTCACTCACTGCCTAAGACGCCTGGCCACCTACCACAGAGCTGCAGATTTCAATCTAGTCTAGTGGAGGGTGTCCCTGCCCATGACGGGGGGGGTTGTAACTAGATAATCTTTAAGGTCTCTGCCAGCCCTAACCATTCTATGAATTCATGATTTTACAAGCAATGCACAACTTAAAATTCACTAGCAATGTTCAGCATTTTTTGATTGCCTTAACCTGTTTTCTATCGTGCTAACTTCACTTTCCCTGCAGAAATGAGAATTTGTAGTGGCAACATGAACACCTCATTAGTGACGTGATATAAAATGACTTAGAGGTGTGCTTAGATCACTGTAATTCCTTCTACTCCTGCATAACCTGCAGTATACTTGTACTTACATGACTGAAAATAAAGGTTGTTTTTGTACAATTAATCAGAAGACAAATAATGAAAAAAAAAGTTCCATGCACTAATTCTGAGCATTCTTTGGCACCTAATGTAAATAACAGAAACCCACTACACAAAAATATTTATGTCCTACTTGTCTTGATGTATTACCTCTCAACATCTCAAATCCTGGCATCAGCACTCATAAAGCTTATCAAGGGAAGCTCATTGAAGCCTCTGTGTTACCCTCTGTCTTTCCCATCTTTCCCTGTGTTTGTGCACACATTTCAAAACAAAAGAGTATTTTTATGTATATCTGTATTATTGCATATAGTAGTACTGAATCACATTTGGTTCTTTCACGATTTATGCAGACAATAATTTTACAAAATAGGTACATAATGGTCTATAATGGAAGACTTAGATGTCTGTCTTGATTCTATCCTTAGATCATGGGATCTCAGAGAATAAAAATCGGAAGATATAATCAGTCTCTTTCATAGTATCTTTTCCATATTGTCTTCTTTAGGTCAAGACTACACTCCGTCTGCAGCAAGAGATTTAGGAGAAAATATATTTGTAAGGGTTTGATTATATATTTAATCAAAATGTGTACAACTCGAATTCCCTGGACAGAGTTCAAGAGACTATGAGCTCCACAGAGAGCTCAATACATCAGGAACAAGATCAATGTTAATTAGAGCAAGATATATAAACTTCTTACAAAGCATTAAGACATATGATAAGGGATAATTTTAAGAGACTGGTATAGATAACTTGAGTCAGGGGAATTGAGTCCCCTTTTGTTAGGGTTTCCATTAGTAACATAAACATTTATTCTGAGATAAAGCAACATCAGGCAGCAACTCAAATGCAAAAAAAGAAATTAAAAAACACTTCCATCTTGTTACATGCTGCTGTAAAAAAACAGTTGTGCTCCTGCTGCTGATGATTACTATAAGAATCTATGAATTGTAAAGAAATAGTTTGTTTTCTTTTTCTCATACAAGAAATAATGACCCATCACTGCAATACTGCAGTTACTTTAAAGACTTTTCACTCAGGGATGAAAATAATTTTTTGTAGAGTAATATTATCTCAAGACATGCTTAATAAAGAAAACACTCTGAAAAATGTGCTTAGATTGAAAATCCTTTTGGACAGGAAACTACCTTTTTTCTTAGGAAATTAAACACACAATGGAAGTAAGTAATAAATCACAGGTAAAGGCCAAAAGGTCTAAAAAACCCACAATAATCCTAAATGCATCATGAGTAACTTAATGCCAGCTTATTGACATAAAATCCACAATGATATTATATTTTAGAAGCTCCTCAGCAATGATCAAAATTCAAGCTACACATGGTAGTCCAGGAAGTCCCTAATCCTCCACAAATATTTGGAGTACAATAGAAAACATAAGAAGAAAAACAGTTTGCATAAAGTCATGAGAATTTACACAAGGTGACCTGATGGATGTAGGTCCACCTCTTTTGATACCAATTTTATATATTTTATTAGCTAGATATAGTTTTGTTTTATTGTTCTGGGGCTTACACACTCATAAGTCAACACAGGCATGTACCCAGAGCCACAACTCCTTGCTGTGCTGACTTTGAATAACTGCTACATTGATCAGATACCAAGGAACTGCACAATTACAGAAAAATTACAGTAGCTCATAATCTCTTTGTAACAATCCATCCTGCCTCGTAAACTTTATATGTTAAAAAGGGCTTCAGAGGGTAAAGCTCTTCTGGGAACAGTGTCTAAAAAAACATAAAAACACTGTCATTGGCAACAAAAAGCAAATTAGGTTCAGAGGCAGACGATGGAAAGAGCAATACTGAAGCTGATTTTTAAAAATGTTGGTCTGGATTCAACATCTTTTGGCAGCATAAAAATTCATTGTCTGAGCTGATATTTACTGTAAGCTGTTTTCTCTTCTTTTTTTTTTTTTTGACCTACCGAAGCATCAGTTCAGTTACAAGATGATGATCATTTTCATTCAGAGTTTGAAAAATGATGTCAAAGAGAAGAGGCGATTAGTTGGGTTATAACTTATCCTGAATGAAGTCACAACTTGAAGTAGAAATACAAGCATTTAAGCTGCAACCCCTTCAGTGTGATATATTATTAGTAGCGCTGATAACAGGATTTATAAGACCACTGCAGATCACCTCTGTGCTATAAATAAATGGAGATTCAAAACGGATATGCAATTCATGTGCTTGGTAATTTTAACACTATTGACTCTGCTTCAGGACAACATTATTGGTTTGGGGCTCTCAGATCACTTTTCAAGGTGTCCTGAGAAAAAGATGGCCTTCATTTTTATCCACTGATACTTATTATTTTGCAAAGCACATAAGTACTCTTTACCAAAAGAAGAAATGCTTTTATTTTTATTGTAAAGTATTTATAGCACTCTTTGTATATAACTGTACTCATTCAAAAAAAATTATAGAAGCTACTGAAATTTTAAACTGATATTGTTCCCTTATATTTATTTTGTGATTCAAGAAAATTTGTAAAAGTAAATTTAAATTATTATTTATATGTAAATATATTTATAGAAAAAATATGTCTTGCACTTATTTACAAAATAAGAAAAATCTGAGTATTTTGATAACGTTTGTATTATTTAATAAACCTATGGATTTTTTTCCTCCATGAGAAACATCAGTTCACCAATTTGTGTTGCTGTGATCTAATCTCCAAGACTTTATATTTATCATTACCAGAACTGACAAGTCAAAATAACTTCACCTAAAAGACTTGTCATAAGCTTTCTGGTAGTAACTTCTGGGAAAGGAGAAGGCCAAAGAATGGCACAGGAAAATTGACTTTAAATTAGAGTTGAAATATCATGAAGACTCTTCATTACCTAGCAGTTACAATCCTATTCCAAAACAGATCACTGAAGTGATAACCGGAGAACTTCTTAATTAAAATCTTATTGATGTACTCTATCTACAGAGATAATTAAATACAACACCAAGTTTTGCATACAAAAACATATTTATCTTGCCAAGAAAATAATTGAGAAAAATTACTTAGTAGCTAAAACTTGGTGTAGATATTTTTGTCAGTAGGCTTCTATTATCTGCATTACATGCTAAAGAGGTGCAACAACTGCAGATATCTTTTTTTTTTTTTAACTCTCTAAGCAACAAAATACAGAATAATAAAATAGATGTGCCCCTGTCAATAAATTAGTTCAGGGAAAGTAAGTTCAGCTGGACTGTGAAATGGTCTGGATAACTGACATTTTATGTGCTACCCATATTCATCAACAGAAGCTGTAATATGTTTCCCTATTTTAAGCAATCAATGAACTACTAAATGTACTTTTCTATTTTTAACACATTTCTCAAACACTGCATGCAGATCTACCATTGCTGAAATGTACATAAGCCTTGCAAAAGAACAAACAACCATTTGCAAAACACTGAGAACCAGCAGTATTTGTACCATTAGTTCAGATTTCATTTTCCCTGCTAGCCAGCAAAATTAAAGGGAAAAGATTCATTGTGGGATTAATCCATCTTTCAAGGGTTATTTTAAATAACTAGTCCCAGAAAAGTACAACATCAGGAAGCACTGAAAACATATTCAGCCCACAGAGTATTCATCGGTAAATAGGAAACAAAAGTTTAGCAGGAAACAAGATTAAACTACTGCTACACAAATGCATGAGTATCTAATTTAAATTAACACCAAGATGCAGACATGGGAACATCTCAATACTATTCATACCACATTTTGCTCTGATGACAGTCACACTCTAAGTTCAAATATTGGAGAATATTTCCTAACAGCCCTCCTACAATATTGAAGGTCCAGAAAACCCAACAAATGCAAACTAGAAGAAAAGCTTATGCTTGTATTTTAAACAGGTAGAGATGGAGGGGATGCTAAATCAAGTAGTTTTGAAACATTGACATTCTGCCTCAATACTGTGAAAAAGTATCTGGATCTGTAGATAACCTCACTGTGAATTTTACTGGACTGTTTCAAATATAGTCAAGCAGAAATCAAACACATTTCTTCCTTCTTGTTAGGGCTCACTGACTGTGATTATTTTTAACAAATTAATAATTATGCTTTATTAGAAAAAAGGAAAATAAGAAAAAATACAAAGAAAGAAAGCATGAATTTATTGGTGCAAACTAATTCACTCATTTAAATTTACAGCTGGTAAGTTCATTACCAAATAATTTTCAAGGCTTTAAACATGAAAGTCTCTCCTGAGAACTTCTTAGTGTTTCCAGCAAAATAATTTTCTTAGAAATTTTTCTGTCTGGTAGCGTATCCTGATGGTCCGTTATAACCAGAAAGAAACATACGGTATGATAGATATATAGTCAGAGGTACCTTTCTCTGGAGACTGTGTTTTGCCTGTGTCCTCAATCTTCAAAAATAAAACACTATGTGTTATACTACCTATTCAAATGTTGTAAAAGCAACCTAATTGCGGTTTCCAACATCCACTAATGATAGGGACGGTGAAGCAATTATGTGAAATCCCTAAATACCCATTGAAGCAGTGCCTGACATTCAGAAGTAGACATTTGGAAGTATATTCTCCAAGATTTTGAAGTAACGAGTCATATAGCCAGCCCATTACATATTTAAGTGTTCAATCATAGTTAGAAATCATCATCAGAAGCAACTAAGATCAGGTACTCCTTCCTAACACTTTCTTTTGCAATTATTAGAACTGTCACAGATGGAAACAATGAATAAACAGAATATTCTACCTCAATGCTACAAAAATATATATATATTATTCTACTTTACCTTACAATGAAGTAAAGATTTACTGACATCAATAGAACAATCATTTTTCAAAATTAAGAGAATTTCAATGTTCTTGAGAAACATACTAATATGTGTATGTATAATCCTACATCTGGGATCTGGAGATAAGAAGAACACAAACTCTCACATGGAAGGGAAAGCATGAGGTGATCTAAGAAAATAAACCAAAAATATGAAATCTTAGGAAAACCCCACTATATCACAAGCAGAAGATAGTATGTAATAATTACATAACAAAAGCTGCAGAAAAACAGACTGCAAAAAATATTCATACAAACTATCACTAGACAGAAACATCAAGACTCCATATAAAGCCTCCTAAACATGAAAGATCAAAACAGGGCTGGAGAAAATCACATGTGATCAAGTTAATATTTTCACAACCCCCAATTCTAAACTTTGCCAACGGCCATTTTAAAAGTTGTACAAAGGAAAATATTGCCAAAAGTAAGCAGAGAAAAGATGCAGACTGCTTAACCTTCAATCTATGTAAGTACAAAAATACAGATGACACTCATTCCAGAGCATGCCTAATCCTGAACTGATTTAAATGGATGGTGAAAATCACAAATGTGTCTGGGGCCATTAAACACATGCTAAGCTGTAATAGCTTTTAAAAGTACAGAGATTTATTTCATGGGGTACAACAATAATCCTTGGTTTTCCAGGAGAAACAGAAAATTTATTCATCCTACTCTTTCTAACTTTTGGAAACCCAACTAGATTGCAGAGTTAATTCCCTGAAGGCGTTAGCCTGGACAGACTATAAATAAGACTCCAAGAAGCTGTGGAGTATTATCTGGAGAAAACAAAAGAGGTTAAAAGGCTTTGTCTACTATCATACCTTCCTTTGACAAGATTCACACCAAACCCTACTAGATGCCTGTACCTGAAAACAACAGGTAAGTAAACTGTTCCCAGGTTTTCAGATGTGATGGACTTTGGTCAGCTTAGGTTGATGACAAAAGATCATTACTAACCACTCCATATATACCCCTGTTTTGGGAAGTGGTTTCTTTTGTATTTTTTCAGCCATTTCAAAACAAAGTGGATGTGCCATATGCAGTCCACCTGAAGTTGTTGGGATACTTTATTTAGTTGATTATTGAAGAAAATACTGAAGGATAGCTGCAAAGTATGAAACTATTCCTATTGTGTCACTCAGTGGTTAAATATTAAATTTAGTTAATTTTTTCAGCTCTTCATTTACATACCTCTTTCCAAGCACATCAACCATGGAATTAATGTACTGGTTCAAGCACTCATACATATGTGTTCTAATACACACAGTCCAGCAAGCACGTTTATTTGGAGCAATTCAAACAAGTCTGTGACATAAAATTCATTGAAGATTAGCAAGCTTTGGGCGCAGAACATCTGCATACACCAGAAAGATGGAATTCAGTGAGTACACACTGCATGACGCTCACATATGCATTTTTCTGAGAAAATCTTGAGAAACTTTAATAATCTCTGACACACCTGATGCTTTACAAAACTCCCACAGACTATGAACCCTCAGAAATTCTTTCCTCTGCTGTTGTTATATATGGACCTTCTTCACCTATGTATTTGGCGCAGTGCAAAAGGCTTACAATCTCTGGATCCAGAAAAATACTCCTAAAAGCTCCATGAGTATCAGCCACTCAAAGTTATCTGAGTAGGCATTATCTACCCTAGCTGAAGACCACCATTGTTAGACACTTGCAGCATGAATCAAGGTTCCCATACACTTTAACAGAGTTTTTTTCTGTTTACATGTAAAACTGGGTACAAAATTGCATAGCTTTTCTCTATTTCTATCTCCTAGATTTGTGAATAGTGAAGCTATTCCTGTGAATTTTCCTGACTAAGGAGTTTATTTAAAAATATTCAAAATATAATTCCTATTGCTGTTAGCAAAAGCAAAACGAGTATACAAATTTGGAAAACAAAACCCAAACATTTTCAACTACATATTAGAAATCAGACAGCAGCCTCAAGTGGGTTTTTACCCAGCGTCCAACACATTATACCTATTTCAGCTACTTTAAGCTGAACCATGTTTTCTTTATACCATTTCCGCACGGCACAAGCCATACCTAAATATTTTGTCCACAACTTAAGAGGAGTCACTACAGTTTGAGAAGAAGGCCAAATATGAAAGACTAATCATATTCAGAAATTAAACGTACTTTGTATCTATTTAAATATTTTTTCCCCCACAGCAGGAGTTATAGCTATGTGTACCTGAACTATGCAAGATTCATTTTTGCAGGCAATAGAAATAGCATTGGGTGAAAATGTAGACAGTTTGTCCCATAAAACTGGCCATTTTGCAAAACCATTTGCACATGGAAAAAAAAAAATCTGTGGGAAATGAGAAAAAAAGACTGGGTATTTTTCATGTCTTTCATCTTACAGAACAACTTTTTTGGCTTGCCTAATTTTGTTAAAGTACTAAAGATGAATTGCTCCTAAAAATCCAAGTGAGTGATTTGCCTTCTTTTCATAGAGAGCTGTTGAGGGTCTGGCAGCAATTTTTGGGTAATAGACTAGAGATGCCCATTTCTGTAAATTATTTCCTTAATGATCCTTTGTTTCACAGTTTGACTAATACTGCTGCTTTCATCTTCTAGTCTCTGCAGTAGCTTTTATATAACCAGGCATAAGTCAGGAGACCCTAGCCCTTCCATGCATTTTGATGGTGCATGCCCTAGGAATTGATAAATAGAAGTGAAATTTGCTTTGTGAAATTACTTTCAGAAAGACTAGACTCAGTAAAGCAAGGTCTTCCAATACACACTGAAAATGTGGAAATCTGTTCTCAAGAAAGGCTTATCTACTGAGTACTTGGTTTATTCTACTGTTGGAATTTCACTGAAAATCCCTAAAAATATTAAGCATAACAAAAATTTGTTGGTTTTCAGAAGTAGGAGAGCAGGGAGACTGTAAATTCATAGACTTACAAATTTACTAAACATTAGACATTTTTTCATACTTATACAAGACAGATATATAGAAGTTAAAAGCCCAAAAGAAAGGAAAGAAGAATAAAATACTAATTTTGTTGGAAGAATTTATACTATTTTCTGTTGTTGTCTTCAAAGACAGTGGACAATCAAAAACCAGCTCATTAACCAGATCCTTTAGGCACCTTTTAAAATAAAACTCAGTTCAAGTAATAATGTTCTCTGCCTTTTCTGTAGCCCATCTTAAAGCTGATTTCGTATACTTGTATTAGTCATTTTCACACATGGTCTTAGTTGAACTATTGTTCCATTAAGTTTCTCTTCTGAACCCTGTATATTTGGAAAATATTCTCTGAATGAGGAAAAAATGCCTTGAAAAGTTATTACTATACATAAGATATACATCTAATGTCTGTATTTGTTTTCACAGTTTTAGCACTCATTTTTAATTCTGTCTGTTTGGAATTTCATGAAGGGCTAGGAAAGAGAGATGCAGAAAAAGGAAAATCAGGTAAGCAGAGTGGTAAAGATAGTAAGATTTGGATTACTTAAGCTTCTGTGATTGCCAGTACTGCATGTCCTGCTGGATCTAGCAGAAGCACACACTAGATCAGAAACAGCACTTACAGCAAAGGCCTTTCCAAGCCATTTTTTCTGGTCCCAATAGTATCTCTCAGTGTTAAGAGCACATTCTTCATTCCACGCATCAATAACCTTTAGAGACTCACCCCAAGGAATCTCCAGCTGCAAAAAAAAAGAGCTTATTGTTTCCTCATGAACTTTTCATTGATTATACTCTGTATTAACAATTGATAAATCTCATGACTTCACACTAAACTTCCAGCTCTAGTTTCAGCACATTTCTGTTGGTCCTCCAGAATTTTAATCTGAGCTTTCTGTTTGCTATGTTGCGACAAGCCTTAATACTACTCTTGCAGTTAAAATAACTGAAATTTACCTGAATTGGCATTTCTATTCTCGATAGTCATTATGTTATTTATGGGTTCCAATTTTAAAAAGCCTGTAAACTATGTGCTGGACATTTGGGAGGATGACTACCTTATGAGTTCAATATCGGGCAAACATTGCATAAAAGGAGATAAAAAGCACATTCAGTCCATGTGTCCGGCAATTTTACAGATAAGAATTACCCAGATGTTTCACAATTTTAAACTCTTAATTTAAATAATTAATTTCAGCCTTCAACATATTCTGGTATCAAATTCTAATTTTTGCCTGTGTTCCTGTGCTTTTGAAGTTGAGCAAGGAGGAAAATATACAGGAAACAGTAAACCACTAATCAAAACCTTTTTCCCAAGCCAGAGAGGATGTGGAGTTACATCAGGCAATAGAGATATCAAAGTAGTCATTCATATGGATTTTAAATACCCAAGATGCATTGAGTTTGTTTCATGGAAAAGAAGTTTATTTTCTTCCCACACCTCGGTAACTAGCAACTTCTGCTGACCAGTACAAAGAGAAGGTTAAGTCCGTGGCCAAGTTTCAGTGTATGGTCCAACACCTCTACAGACAACTCACATGTCTAGGAGTACTCAAAAACTGTTCCTCACCGGCACCTTACCTTTTAACAATACACAAGACTCCAGACAGAGGTACCTGGATGACATGCCTGTGATCTATAGAAAGATAAACTAGATTCCCTTTTTAATCTCTAATGCTTGATTATTAAAACTTTCATACACTGCAGAGGGGAGTGGTAGGAAGAGGTAGAGGAAGTGGATATGTCCTTTGAGACCAACAAAGCTCAGCTGCCAGCTTCAGCCTTGCTGTGATGACAGATAGAAAAAGAACAGAAAATAAAATGCCTAAAGTCAAAATAGCTTGAAGCTTCTAGAGCTTAATGAAATTCACTTCTGAATCCTGAGGTTATTGCTTTTAACAAACTCACAGAGAAGCATCTAAAGAGGATTTCAGAGGTTTCATTAGTCCATAGACAGAGATTTACAATCAAGTCTCTTTTTAGGGGGAAAAAATTGCCAGTTGTGTAAGCAGTTCAAAAAAAGTTACAAGTAATAGCCACCACCATTTTTTGAGGGGAATCAATGGGGAAAGCTGATGGGTGATGGTTAGAACAGGGCACACCTAACGTGAATAAGATGACCAGGATTCTGACAGATTCCCCTGAGCCTCCAAAGCAAAGGTGGAATCCCTGGAAGGGCCGCTGCTTCTTAAAGAGAGATCCTTACTCAGATATACAAACTACCTGTTGAAAACTAGTCTTAACACCACTGACATCAAACCAGCCTGATTTCCTGACCTAATAGAACTGAGGCAACAAATGGAGGATATCTTTATATGTGCAAGACTTTTGATGCACTCACACATGGTATTTCCATATGCAGTGAGGGTAACAACTACATGAGTCCACTTTTAAACAGGCAATCTTCTTGTAAAAATGTTTTCCAGTCATTATGTATGTCCTTTCAGATAATGAATACAGAGAGAGTTTATTTGATCCATTTTTGGTCCAAAGACTATTAAATATTTTTATTAATATTTGGATAATAAATTATATGTTCAGATTTGGTAATCTGTTACTTTGAAAAATTGTCCCATGCTGAAAGTTCTGAAAGTACTTTTGGAGTCCAAAATTCTAAATGAAAAATTATGTTGATAAGTCAGAAAAAGTGCTCTGGAAAATAATCAAATATAATATACTCCTTGTCATGCTTGTCACAGTGAATCATGCAAGGTAAATTACATTCCATAAATGCAAAGTATGTAAATATGGAGCAATTTTGTAGTCAAAGTATCCTCCTTGCTGGTTGGAGAGCTGTATCTAAATAGGAGGATCCTACATCACCTTTCTGACACAGTCCTTAGTAGTGTAGGTGGTAACAGTGAGATTATATGACAATATATGGAAATCAATACTGAAATCCAGGCAAAGCAATTTAAAAAGAAACATCTATTGAACATAACTAGGAGTTGGGTCAGAGTATCCTCCCTGCCTTTCATGCTGCTCTACACTCACATATTGATCTTATAAGATCTACTTGCTTATCACCCTTGAGCCACCTTCTGTTTTGTGGAGGGACTTCACTTTTCAGAGATTAGTATTTCTTTCGACAATGAGGAAAGAGTTGACATGATGTTGATGCTGATACAAGCTAGAGATTACATGTATAAACATTGTGAAGGGTTACTGAAAATGTCAGCTGGACTAAAATTATAAAAATAAAACCCAGGCTTTCAGCTATCCTGGTGAGTATTCACTGAAATCACTATTAAAATTGAGTTCACAATTGAGTGTAGAAGAGAGCGTCTGCAGAAAATAAACAGAACCAAATGGTTCCCAGGCCTATTTGAGAAGAAAATTAGCTTTATTCAGTTGCGCCCTTTCCCCTTAATCTCTGCAAAATTTTATACAGTTCTTTGACAACAAATTCTGACAATATACAATCATATATTAGTTGTGATAACTCAAACTCTGAATTCACACTAAACTTAGATACATCCCATTCAATCTAACTTAACTCATAAATACAGGAGATATCAAATATACTTAAACTGAAAAACTGTCTCATTCATGTTGCTTAAGCCTGGAATCCCTCTCATCTTGACAACTTCGACAGAGTATCTTTTATCCATTGCTTGGAAAAGACAACAAAAAGTGAAACATATCTTCAGGTTAGAAGGTTTGAGCAACTGATAAAGAATATCATAAGATATGGCTACTTCCTAAAGGTTCAGTATTTCATCTTCATTTAGGAGTAATTTTGCCTGACTAAGTGAACATGAATCAATTTGCCCAATAAGTGAAGCATCTTTAGGAAAATAATGGTAGAATCCTGACAGTGGGAAAAGAGAGCATCTTTTAAAATTACTCTGCTGCTCAAGGACATGTGAATGTGGGAGCCAGAACCATTACAGGCACTGACAGAAGATAACACTGTTTATACTTAGAGCACTTATTTTTCCTATGAAGAACATGACTCTTTTTTCCTATTTTTCTATTGTACTTTTTTTTGACCACCCACATACACCAAAAACAGAATTGAATTTGACTAACTGAATTAATGCAATAATAAACACACAGCACCAGAATATGAAATACAAGAATATTGTGAAGCACCATGAGTACAGCCACACTGGTGGAAAGAGGGAGAGGTGGGAGGCACAAAACAACACATCTGGACTAGGAAAGATCTTCAGGGATAAGAAATTTTATCAGGCTAAACAGAATTCTTTACACACACACACCTTTTTTTTGTTTTTTTTCTTTTTAGCTGGATCATAGCTACAAATGCTACATCCTGAGAATTCAAAGGAATAAAAAAATTCAAGCAGCACTTGACTAAAAGCAGATAAGTTATGGGTACTTAGGTTTCATTTCAGAAAACAAAAAGTCCTGCAGAAGCTTAGAAGTTCTGAGCCGAGGCGATTATACTATTCTATCCCAAGATTTTCTACTTTAAAAATACCTAACAAACTGCAGCAAAGGACATATAAATTACAATAGGCTCTGGTATTTTCTACTCTCTGAGGAATTAGTAGATAATTAATAAGGAGAATGAAAACACTTCCAAGAAGTAACGTTGTCGATGAAAAACATGGCTACATTTTAGATTTAAGCATCTTAGGTTTTCTGAATATTTATGCAACAAAGCTATCACAAAACCAGTTCATAATGAAAAAGCACCTGCTTAGGCACTGCCATATCAGTATTATAAGGAATTTAGAGTAGAGAAAATCTTTTCAACTATTTCAGTGTCTTAAGAAGGGAACATCATGGTCCTCTGTCAAAACAGCAGCATCAGCACGAAAGGGCAGTGGGAAGAAATGCAGGATTCAGTTTGGTTGATATTCTGTGCAACCAAAACAAGAAAACATGCACCTGTCTGCCTGAGCAGACATTTCAGTATCGGGGCATTAAAGGCCATTGGTTCAGAACAGACATAAAGAACTCCCTTCTTTGCCAGGCAGAAAAAAAACAGCAATTATCACTTTGCAATAAAGACAACATGAACACTCTTATGTCAGTGCAGAAAGATAACAAAACAGAAGACAGCCATATTAAGAGATTATATATTCTGTACGTATTTAGGCATTTGGGCTTCCACAAATCAAAAAAGACACAGTTTAAGTTGTGAACCAGAGCTTTTCTTGAGATGAAAAAAGCTTAAATGACATGAAAACATGCCAGTGTAATGTTAGTCTCTCTTCTTAAAAAAATAAATAAAACATTAAAAAATTAATTCATTTTTCCATCTTAATCAACACACATCCAAGCAGGCCTCACATGTGAGTATCAGGCTCATTACAACACAATTTAAATTAAACATTTAATATGCAAAAGAACTAACATTAGATGTTGCATTAAAAAAAAACACAAAAAAAAACACCAAAAAACAAACCACCCTAGAGTAGGTTTTGGGAACCCAAACAAGTGAAAAAATATATATCTGAGAAGAAGCGCAGTACTGAAATTTCACGGAATTGGAAATTTTCTTCTCTAAACAGCATACATGGCAACAAAATTCCACCAGGAAGTTTTACAAGTTGAGAAGAGAATTTTGAATTTTTTTTTTTAAATCTACTTTGACAAAAACAATTGTTCTAAGACCAAAAACCAAGTTGGATTTCACACAAAATACTAGAATTATCTAAAACTAATAGAGCAGTTGGAACCAGGTGATCTTTAAGATCCAAGTCATTCTACGATTCTTTAAAAAAAAAAAAATAGTATGAAAACATTTACAGAAATAGAACTTATTTTAATAAGAACTTTTTTTGAGAAACCCATGCTTTCACCCAAAGATTGTTTCAATACAGAGTTTTCAACTACCCTATCTAATAAGAAGTAATCTTTGATGAAGAGCAATTTTTATATGTCCTCAAATAAGACAGGCTGCAGAGGAGGAAGAATATAGCAGTACACATCCAGGACAAAAAAAAATAGCAACTCAAAGGCAGTTCAGTTGTAAACAAGTATAAAAGAACAAATATATGTACTGGTGCCAATTTACACTACTTTGGGTCAATTGCTGAGGTGAGCAGCTCGAGAGAGGACGCCTTCAACACCGGAGCGGGGGGGAGATCAGCGTCCAGGAGCTGAGCTCAACTCAGAGCGACGAGAGCCACCGAGGGAGCCTCAAGTCCTCGACAGGACCTGCCCGGGAGCCGGCAGCTCAGCTGACGAGAGCGAGCAGCTGACTCACAGGGGGCGGAGCCTGGAGCAGCGGCACCAGCTCTGACTGGGTAAAAACCTGCCCCAGGGAGCGCGAGCGACCAGGAGTGCGGCGAGGCAGTTTGAGCTGGCAGGCGAGCGGGATGGTGAGCACAGTGGTGAGCGCAGTGGTGAGCGCAGTGGTGAGCACTCGTCGTATGATCAGGGCCCGGTCTGGGAGCTCTGCTCTGGCTGCCCCGGCGGTGGCAGCGTAGGCACCCAGACAGAGCCGATGAGAGGGGAGGCTGCAGTGCAGAGCTCGGGGTGTAGAGAGTGCCTGCGCCGGTCTGGTGAGGGGAGGGTGCGCAATGGGCAGGGCTGCACTCGGTGCTCCCTGGTGGAGGTCCTCCTGCAGCAGGGGCTCAGCTGCGGGATGCTGTTAATAGACTGCGAGATGTCAGGGAAGCTGAGAGGAAGCAGGAATGCTTGCTGCCGGCCCAAACTGTGCAGGGACCTCGAGCTTCACCTCTAGCTCATGAAGGAAAGAAGGAGGCCGTTAACCTGGGAAGCTGGGAATTAGTGACAAAAAAAAAAAAAAAAAAGAAGGAGAAGGACAACCAAAAGCGAGGGGCTTCCCCCTAAATCCCCTGTCCCCACGCAGAACCGCTTTGCTGTCCTGCAGGGGGCTAATGAGGAAGCACACTCGAGCCAGAAACAGCCGGCTGATGCACTGGTAAAGAAGATCTCTACTGGTGCTGCCAGGAAAAAGCGGGGGGTCGTAGTAGTAGGGGACTCTACACTGAAAGGGACAGAAGCACTTGTCTGCCGGCCAGACCCCGTCTCAAGGGAGGTGTGTTGCCTACCGGGGGCACGGATCAGGGATGTGGCAGAGAGGCTGCCTGCTCTAGTAAGTCCCACGGACTATTACCCACTCCTGGTGATACATGTGGGTGCTAGGGACATAGATAGTAGTGGCCTGGGGAAAATAAAGAAGGACTACAGAGCCCTGGGGGAGGTGGTTAGGGGCTCTGAAGCTCAGGTGGTCTTTTCATCAATTCTTCAGCGTACAGGGGAGGACCTAAAAAAAGCTAGGAGGATTAGCCAGGTTAATAACTGGTTAAAAGGGTGGTGTCATAGTCGGGGGTTTGGGTGTCTTGAACACGGGACCCAAGCTTGTAGGCCAGGTCTAGTGGGGGCTGGTGGAGCTGCTCTAAGGGAAAGAGCAGTTTTGGTAGGAGGCTTGCCAGACTGGTCAAGGAGGCTTTAAACTAGATGTGTTGGGAGAGGGGGCATCATTCCATTCCAACACACCCAGTCAGTTGCCAGAACCTATAATAAATGCTTGGAGCGATGTAGAGATGTCCCAGCCACTCCAGCCAATAAGCCAGCTTCAGTTGGAGCTCGGCTCAGATGCCTCTATACAAATGCCGTAGCATAGGGAACAAACAAGAGGAATTAGAGATGTGGGCACGTCTACGGGGGTATGATATAATAGGCATTGTAGAAACATGGTGGGGTGGCTCCTATGACTGGAGTGTTGGAAGGGAAGGTTACAGGCTCTTTAGGAAAGACAGGCCTGGCAGGCAGGGAAGGGGAGTTGCCCTTTATGTTAGGGATAGGCTGGAGAGTATGGAACTCTGTCTGGGGACAGGTGAGCAGTCCACAGAGAGTTTGTGGGTCAGGGTAAAAGGGAATATAGCTATGGGAGACATTACTGTGGGGATCTGTTACAGACCGCCTGATCAAGAGGAATCTGTGGATGAAGCACTCCACAGACAGATAGGAAAAGCCTCACGCTTACAGGCCCTTGTTCTCATGGGTGACTTCAAGCACCCTGACATCTGTTGGAATGACGGTATGGCCTGGCACAAGCAATCCAGAAGGTTACTCGATTGTGTAGAAGACAACTTCCTTCTGCAAGTAATGGAGGAGCCGACAAGGAGAGGTGCCATGCTTGACCTCGTGCTCACCAACAGGGAAGGGCTCATTGGAAATGTGATGCTCCAGGGCAGCCTTGGATGCAGCGATCATGAGATGCTCGAATTCAAGATCCTCAGGACAGTGAGAAGAGCATGCAGAAAGCTCACTGCCCTGGACTTCAAAAGAGCAGACTTTGGCCTCTTCGGGAACCTGCTTAGGAAGGTTCCATGGGATATAGGCCTAGAGGGCAAAGGGGCCCAAGACTTTTGCTTGACATTCAAGGATCACCTGCTGCAAGCTGAGGAGTTTTGCATCCCAACCAGAAGGAAGTGCAGCAGGAGGGCCAGGAGACCTCCTTGGATGGATAAGGAGCTCCTGAGGAAAATTCAGTTGAAAAAAGAGGCTTATAATAAGTGGAAGCAAGGACAGATGGCATGGGAAGAGTACAGGGATGTTGTCTGAGAAGCTAGGGACCAGGTTAGGAAAGCTAAGGCTCAGTTAGAATTAAACTTAGCTAGAGGTATTAAAGATAACAGGAAGGGATTCTACAGGTACATAGCAAATAAAAAACAGACTAGGGAGAATGTAGGCCCCCTCAGGAAGCTCTCGGGAGAACTGGCTACCCTGGATTTGGAGAAGGCTGAGGTTCTGAATGACTTCTTTGCTTCAGTCTTCACTGGCAAAAGGCTCTGACCAAACCACCCAAGACTTGAAAGGCAGACGCAGGGACTGTGAGAATGAAGACCTTGGGCCCACTGTAGGAGAGGAACTGGTTTGAGACCATCTTAAAAATCTGAACGTGCACAAGTCCATGGGTCCTGATGAGATCCATCCACGGGTCCTGAAGGAGCTGGCAAATGAAGTTACGAAGCCACTGGCCATCATATTTGAGAAATTTTGGCAGTCAGGTGAAGTTCCCAATGACTGGAAAAGGGGAAATATAACCCCCATTTTGAAGGAGGGGAAAACGGAGGACCTGCGGAATTACAGACCAGTCGGTCTCACCTCTGTGCCTGGCAAAATCTTGGAGCAGATTCTCCTGGATGGCATGCTAAGGCACATGAAAATCAACAAGGTGCTTGGTGACAGCCAGCATGGCTTCACTAAGGGGAAATCCTGCCTGACCAGTTTGGTGGCCTTGTATGATGGGGCTACAGAACTGATGGACAGGGGTAGAGCAGTTGATGTCATCTACCTGGACTTGTGCAAAGCATTCGACACTGTCCCACATGACATCCTCATCTCTAAATTGGAGAGACATCAATTTGATGGATGGACCACTCGGTGGATAAAGAACTGGCTTGATGGCCGCACGCAAAGAGTTGTTGTCAATAGCTCAATGTCCAGTTGGAGACCAGTAACAAGTGGCATCCCTCAGGGATCACTGTTGGGACCGGTCTTGTTTAACATCTTTGTCACTGACATGGACAGTGGGATTGAGTGCGCCCTCAGCAAGTTTGCCGATGACACCAAGCTGTGTGGTTCGGTTGGTACGTTGGAGGGAAGGAATGCCGTCCGGAGGGACCCTGACACACTTGTGAGGTGGCTGATGTCAACCTCATGAAGTTTAACCATGCCAAGTGCAAGGTCCTACACCTGGGTCGTAGCAATCCCAGGCACAGCTACAGGTTGGGCAAAGAAGAGATTCAAAGCAGCCCTGCCAAGAAGGACTTGGGGGTGTTGGTTGATGAGAAAATGAACATGAGCCAGCTTCAGTGTGCACTTGCAGCCCAGAAAGCCAACCGTATCCTGGGCTGCATCAAGAGGAGCGTGACCAGCTTGTCAAAGGAGGTGATCCTGCCCCTCTACTCTGCTCTCGTGAGACCTCACTTGGAGTATTGTGTGCAGTTCTGCTGTCCTCAACATAAAAAGGACATGGAACTGTTGGAACAAGTCCAGAGAAGGGCCACAAGGCTGATCAGGGGACTGGACCACCTCCCATATGAAGATAGACTGGGGAAGTTGGGGCTGTTCAGCCTGGAGAAGAGAAAGCTGCGTGGAGACCTCATAGCAGCCTTCCAGTATCTGAAGGAGGCCTGTAGGGATGCTGGAGAGGGACTCTTCATTAGGAACTGTAGTGACAGGACAAGGGGTAACGGGTTAAAACTTAAACGGGAAGTTTAGATTGCATATAAGGAGGAAATTCTTTCCTGTTAGGGTGGTGAGGCAGTGGAATGGGTTGCCCAGGGAAGTTGTGAATGCTCCATCCCTGGCAGTGTTCAAGACCAGGTTGGACAAGGCCTTGGGTGATATGATTTAGCGTAAGGTGTCCCTGCCCACGGCAGGGGGGTTGGAACTAGATGATCTTAAGGTCCTTTCCAACCCTAACAATTCTATGATTCTACTTACTACATATAATGACATCTTTTCCAAAGTTGTCGTCCTTACATTAAGACTAGATGCTTTCTGAACAACAGAATACTGAGCTCACTACCGGCACTACAGTGCTTGGAATATCACAAATTATGATGCAAGAATATCCAGCTGATGATGAACTGGTCCCTAATGTTCTTATTCTTCATTAATCTAGTGTACATAGGAACAGGTTTTGTAGAAATAGGTTTGTACTGTCATAATTCTGATCCTCTGATTTATCCTCAAAAGCTTTATTCCCTTCCTTGTAAGGATGTAGGTGGATATTTATGCTCCCTTGGTGATCTGGAGGTACTTTAGAGTTTGAAGCTCTTGCCCATCATGGTCTTTTACAAAAGTAACTATTTCTCTGAGCTGTGACTGACGAGCACCAGCAAATGCAAACTAAGAGGACCTTAAAATCAGTTTAGAGATTAAAAGCTAATTTCCTATATGGGTAGATAAGTTTATATAAAAACATAAAAATCATACATGCTGAAGTATAATTAATATATCATAGAATGGTTTGGGTTGGAAGGGATTTTAAAGATCATCTATTTCCAACCCCTGCCATGGGCAGGGACACCTTCCACTAGACGAGGTTGCTCAAATCCCTATTCAACCTGGCTTGAGCACTGCCAGGGATGGGGCAGCCACAGCTCTCTGGGCAACCTGTTCTAATGTCTCACCACCCTTACAGAGAAGATAACAAATCTCTCCTCTTTCAGCTTAAAGCCATTCCTCCATGTCCTGTTACTACATACGCTTGAACAAAACTTTCTTGTGGGCCCCCTTCAGGTACTGGAAGACTGCTATAAGGTCTCCCCTTCAGGAGCCTTCTCTTCTCTGGGCTGAACAAGCCCAGCTCTCTCAGCCTGTCTTCACAGGAGAGGTGTTCCAGCCCTCTAGTCATCTTTGTAACTGTCCTCTGAACTCGCTCAAGCAGGTCTACATTCCTCTTGCACTGGGGACCCCAGATCTGACCACAATACTGCAGGTGGGGTCTCGCAAGAGCTGAGTAGAGAAGAATCACCTTCCTTGACCCTTTAACCACAGTCCTTGTGATGCAGCCCAGCATACAGCTGGCTTTCTGCGCTGTGAGTGCACACTGCCAGCTCATGTTGAGCTTTTTGTCAACCAGCACCCTCAAGTCCTTCTCTGCAGGGCTACTCATATAATTTCCATTATAATTTGTAGGCTAAAAAGTCCTGCAAAGAAGCTGTGAAGTAAAATTTATTTATTACCAAATGGTTGCAGTGGTATTCAGCAACCAAGTTTACTGGTTTACAATACAGTATTTTGTTTCTAATAAAATGAGATGGAGGACTTTCTTAATCCTTGAGATTCCAGGACAGCCCTGAAAGAGGAAAAACTCTTGTGCCTGTATAAAAACCCCAAAATACCATCTGAATACAAGTTAACATACAGTTCTCATGTTGCACAACCAACTAAACCAACAAATATTTCATTGTAATAACCCAACATTTTGTCTTCAGTAACACAATCTCCAGAGCCTAATTTAAGTTCTGAAGAGTCTAAATTAAGTTCTATTTATCCTTTCTTATTTCTTAGCTTAAGAAAGGCATAACAAACCCATCTTCTTAGAATTTCAACTGAACAGCTGTCATGGTTTAATCCCAGTCTGCAATGCAGAACCACACAACAGCTTGCTCACTTCCCTCCCTTTTTCCTACCCCCACTCCTGGAGGGATGGGGAGGAGATTTGAAAGAATGTAACTCCCATGGGTTGAGATAAGAACAGTCCAGTAACTGAGGTATAACACAAAACCACTGCTGCTGCCACCAATAATAATAATGATAAGGGAAATAACAAAGGAAGAGAATGCAACCGCTCACCACCCACCGACCGATACCCAGCCCAACCCGAGCAGTGACCTAGCCCTTCTGGATAACTGCCCCCAGTTTATATACCAGGCATGATGTGGAATACCTCTTTGGTCAGTTTGGGTCAGGTGTCCTGTCTCTGCTTCCTCCCGGCTTCTCCTCCTCCCTGGCAGAGCGTGAGACTCAGAAAGTCCTTGGTCAGAGTAAACATTACTTAGCAATAGCTAAAAACATCAACGTTATCAGCACTATTCCCAGATTGAAAGTCAAAAACAGCACTGCACCAGCTACTAAGAAGGAGAAAAATGACTGCTACTGCTGAACCCAGGACAATTTGTTTTGTGTGTGTTTTGATGTTTAGGGATTAGAAGCTCCTGCAGGCATTCATTGTCAATATTGCTGTATTTGAAACTGGTCAGTGCTCTCAGCCCACTCAGGCTATTTTTATCTTCCAAAATGTAAACTGCATATCCAACATACCAAAGAGCTGCTTTATCCTTGTCCCAGACTATTTTTCTCGTAGATCTCACCTTGACTTTGAGAATTAAATTGAAGCACAGTTTTTGATTTGTTATTGTTAAGACAATTCAGTTATTTTTTTTATGTAGCAGGCCTCTTCCATACTCTCCCCAAATTAAAGTAAATAAAGAACTAAAAAGAAAATGCTCAAGCCTATATAAATAAAACAGCATTGATCAATAGGGAGAGAAGTGTCTTTTACACTTGATTTATGTCACATTCACTCACCTAGTCATCCCACATGCAACAAAAGAGTTTTATAGACAACAGAAGCTTCTGAAGATGAAGGTGAAAATGTAGTCTCTAATGGCTATCACTTCACAGAGCACCAGGCAACACGTTGCATGGTTTGGGGTGCCTATAAGACAGGGTCTTCATGCATGAAAACGCTTCTACAAGCGAGTATCAGCAGCAAAGTACTGGGAAACAAGTTAAGAAGCCTTTTCTTTGAAATGTGACACCTCCAAGTAAAAATGTTTCTTTCAAAATTCTTTTCTATCCTCTTTCCATGTGAGAAGAATAAATATAACTGAATGAAAGAGAAGGATTTCTATCAATTGCTTTTCTTGTCTTTGTTTATGCAGTATATCTGCAGTACCTCTCCAGGGAATGGGGAAGCACATAAAAACCAGAAAGGGTGAATTAAAATGCAAGAAAGCAGAACTGTACACTTTTTGAAAAAGGAAGAATGTTAGAATCTATGCAGAAGCTGTTGCAACTGTATATGTTAACATTACATTTTAGATATGCAACACCCAAGACCAAAAAAATGCCATATGTTTATTCAGCTGAACTCCCAAAACTTTGCTGTGAACGTAGACATGTCCTCTCTCTCTATACTGCATCCCACGAAGTTCCTACTCTGACTCATCTACAGTTAGAATCCAGTCCTGTGATTTTAGACCCAAATATACCTATTATTGATGAATCTGAATGAAAAGTTTTAGTTTAACAAGGTCTTATATTTACAGAGTGTTTCCAAAACACAAGCTAGTTTAAGCATGGGTTAAAGGAGAAGGTATAGAGTTATATAATAATAATAATAATAATAATAATAATAATAATAATAATCATCCCACAGCAAAACAGCCCAGGGAAAAAAAATCCTAGTGCAACCAAACCAGTCAGATAAAAAAAAAAAATGTAAACATCTGTCTCCAGTTTTTTCTTATATGGCAAATTATATTTTATTCTTGCAAGCAGAGCAACTACAGTAACCTTTTCACTCTGGAAACTGAGTATTATTAGCTAATTCATCTCCTAAAATTTGAAGACATGATAGAAAAGTTCATCCAGATCAAAGCTACCTGTAACATAAACAAACTTAAGTCTTGTAAAAGTCAGTCTGTCAACACAAAATATTCCCCATAAAAGGGAAAAAGCTGGAGATGAATTACATCTCTAGCTACATTTCCTCAAAGAACAATAAGGCTATGGAATATAGAATCGAGAATCTGAATAGGAGCATATTTTAATGTAATTGTTCAGGTTAATTTTGTACATAAAGAAATACTGTAATTTATATTTGCATGATATTATGTATACAGGGACACATAAATGCTTATTCTTCAGTCTAAAATAGTCTATTGCAGAAAGAAAAGTCAGTTCTTTATCTCTTGTACAATAAATGCAATAAATTGCTTGGTTATAGTCTGTCATTCAACTGCTTGGAAAAGCATAATAAGATTTTGTGCCAATATATTTTGATACAAAACTCTAACAACACACATTCTTTGCCTGGTGTCCCTTAACTATTCTGAAACTTTTGTTCCTTCTTTCCTTTCTGCATTAATATACCACCATTTATCTAAAATTTCAACCTCTTCAATAAAGAGTATTTTAAGAAGTTTTGTAAAACAAAGATTTTCAATATTCAAATGCTTTTCTAAATTAATTTATACTGCCATTTTTCCATAAGTAGTTGGAAAGCAGTCTTCATCACCAGTTTTCCATCATTTGAAATCTAGCAAGTTCTTGAATTCAGGCTAAACAAAGGTCAGACTATGACTCATTGCTTTTGATCTGGGAAATGTTGCTTTTTGACATATTCCATAATTGTTAACAGCTTTTAACAGAAGCTATCATGGTGTGAAGAATTAATAGCCACGTTTCTAGTGGTTTAGGATTCGTCAATAGCGCACAGTTCCAATGAATACACTATCCAATGTTTCTTTGTACTCAGTCCACAGTTGACAAAACAATGTTGCATTGCTTTATTTCATTGCATTTTTTATGTACTATGTAATGTCTGCTTATTTTCATTGCTTGTTCTGAGGTCATAGGGAGAGGTTATAAAGGAAAACTTAAAGCAGAGTACAGAAGTGCCAGTTCTAGATAACTTTATTTTGAATCGGAACAGACATTAATCAGCAGAAAATCCCCAAATGGGTCTGTAGGTAGAAGTGTGTGGAAACATAGCATAACAGCAGGGTAAAAGTTGTTCTTAGTAGTACCCCTAAAATAAGGAGAGCAGACTAAGGCAAGATTGATCCCCCACTTTCACAACCTCCCTGCAAAATGAAAACTTGATAGGTGCTCCACAAAGACGCAGAATGCATTCTGTACTTCTTGTCTTTTATTCTGCAGCTTCAGCTCAAGCCAATTTCTCTGTACATACTAGAGCAACAAATCACAAACCTGGCCTCCTACTTTCAGGTCCAGCATCATACTTCTGCAAACGGAGAACAAGTATGCCTCACAGCTTACATTCCCAGTACAAATGAGTCAGTAGAATGCTGTCTGGGTACGCTGTAAATTAAGCTCATTTTATCTGCACTTAATAGCCCTGAAATGGAAGTAGTGGAATAAAAGAAAGATAACCCTGACTTTTAAGGTTTTACTTTAACATCGTTGCCAATTTCCTAGATAACAAGCGTGCTTTGAAAAACAGCAAATCAAAGACTACTTTCATGCCTACCTGTAGTCTTTGCAAGACCCTCAACATCAGACTTTCCATGATAAAATACCTACCACTGTAATAATATCACAGCAAAACACCAAGACACTTGCATTTTAAGAACTGAGTTTGGCAGATTATCACAGTGTCGTATTAATTTGCCACCTCTTTAAAGCTTAAAGCGTCCTAATATGAATTGCTGCAGAACAGCCTTTAAATGACAGGGAGGTTTACATTTGTAGAAGCAAGCTGTCCCCTCGACCAGTGTACAAGCTTCTTCTAGAGGGAAAAATCTCTACTTTTAAAATATGCTTAATCTTGATAATGCCGGATTATCTCTTAAAGAATCATCAACTGAGACAATAAAGGAAGAAGTATGAAGAAAAAAATAAAGTACAAGTCTTTTACTGCTTTAAGATGGGGAAAAAGTTCATTAAAATCATGGGTGTTCTTGTTTGCTAAACAAAAGGAGAAAGATTTCTAGTATCAGGTTTTTATGCTTTTTCAACACAGCACTAGATTTCTGAAGTTTGTTGCTTTAATGCTTCAAAGATTTGTTCCATTACACCATTCTCTTAAATGCCATCATGCAAAGCTTAAGTGACAAAACACTTCCTCATTTTTATGAGTGTGACCTCATCAGTTACAGTTCCAGACTTACAGTTGTTTAAATCATTGAGTCATTAGATGTTACCGTGGAAGAGTATTTAGTGCAAGAAGCCTTACAGTAAAACAGATTGCCTTTTATTCATCCCTTTACATCCTGTTGCATACATTCTCTATTTTAATCACCTAAAGAAATTGATGCTTTCAGAGATTAAATGAACAATCTTTTGAAAATAAAAGCATATTAAACCCAGGAGGCCTACACTTAACTCCAATCTCACTGGGGGGACCTTATGCTTCAATGATTACTTTTTGAGCCTTCAGGCTTTTTCTCCTTCGTGACCATACACCTCAAAGACTTACCTCCCTATCTTATTCCCAGCCACACAGTTCACCAACTTCTGTGCAGATTTTCACCTACTGTTTTCCTCTTGCTGTTGGTGCCTGAGCATCGTCCTTTACCTCCTGTTCTTATCCTTCCCATTTCCTGACAACTGTGATTTTTTTCCTTTGTATTTTCCCCTCATGCTCCCTAGTCTTGCTCATTTGAGTCAGCCTGATCTTATTTCACTTTCTGTGACTAATGCTGACCCTTTGGCATGCCCTAGAAATCAAGGAACTTCAGGGAACCAGAAGAAATACCTAGGTATTCTGTATTTTTAAAGTTTTTAAAGAAATTTGCTATGTTCAACAACTGATTTTTTTTTCCTTTTTTAAGAAAATGAACACACAAAATGCCACATGCAACATGTATAGGCTGCATAATTTTTTAAGCAGAAAGAATACTGACCCACTCATATTTTAAGACTTTAAGAAACTAATTAGTTGCCAACCTCATTCTAGAAAAATTAGAGACTGGGTTGTGAGGAAATGAAGGTCTTGTAGCATTGGCAGGTAGTAATATTAACAAAAATATAACTCTACACAACAAGAGCACTGCTTCAATGAAAATTCTGTCTTTATTATCTAATCATTATTATAAAACCGCATTATTATGAATATAAGTAGATGTACTTAATTTGTCTCCTGGTTTTTAGAAAGAGCAGATCTAATCTTTAGCTTGAGGGTTTTTCACACTCCTTGGTTACAAATATTGATTTAATTTTTTTCTGTGGTCAGTTCTAGCCAAGATGAAAAATTAATTCCCTCTACCATCTCCTGTCTATTACTTTTTCCATTTTTCCCCCCTTCATATCTCCTCTTCATCTCACAAAAGCTCAAATTCCTAATTCATAAAGGACTTTAACTTACAAAGCTTTCACAAATGAAAAAAATATACACATGTAGACGTCAAACATATATAGATTTAGACACAAAACAACCAGGGAAGATCCCACTTAATCTGGGCATCCCTACGCTGATGCAAACACCACTGATTTTGTGAAGAGGATGTGTTTGTAACATCTGCTCGAGATAAGAGTTAGGGCAACAGATGACCCTGAATGCAAATAAAATCTTTAAAATCTTCCCTTCCAGGTTCTCAAAACACTCCACTTGGCACTGGAACCACCATCACCCACAAAATTTGACAAAACTGATGTAAAATTTTGAGAAAACCAGCAAATAGGATACATAGCACAAAGACAATCCCATTTCCAAACACTGTCAATCACTTTTCTAAACCAGTTTCTCTTTCCTCAGATGTCTGAGAAAATTCCCCTTCTTCAGCTCATCTGAGACTCCAGAGCTGTTTCAGCTAAATCTTCATTAAACAATTCAATAAATAATTAAATAAACCAACCAAAAATCAATCAAAAAAATAAAATCCACAAGAGTGATGTCCAGTTACAGGACCAGAGCAGTGGGTACAAGTTGAAACACACAAGAGACAATCTTAACATCAGGAAACACTTTTTTTACTGTGAGGTAGACTAAGCACGGGCACAGGTTTTTCCCAGAGATGGTGTAGAGTCTCCACCCCTGGAAATATTCAAAAGCCATCCAGGCATAGTCCTGGGCAATGGACAGCCTGGTCTAGGTGACCCTGCCTGGGCAGAAGTGCTGCAGTAGATGACTTCTAGAGGTCGCTTCCAACAGCATCTGTTCTGTGAGTGGTACCCTCCACAACGCTATCAAAAATATTCCAGGCTCATTTTGATAGTAAAGATGCAGAAGTATGTTTTCGTGAAAATTTTAGTTAAAATACTTTTCATCAAGACATTATTCAAAAGGATTTTGCAAGTTTAAGAAAAGTGTGTGTTGTCTTGCTCCTATTCCAAGCTGCAAGCCAGAACAGCCTATAGCAGCAAAATATTCGGGGGGGGGGGGGGGGGGGGGGGGAGGGAGTAGGCAGAAATCATTCCAAAGTACATATAACAGTATTGAAAACATCAATCTTTAGCATTGTTTAGACTAAAGACTAGATCCAAGTCCTTTAGTAAAGGATATGGAAAACAGTAAACCAATTTATATAAACAAATACATTGCCAAGATTTAAAACCAAGCAAAAAAACAGAAAGAAGTCCCAACAAACCACACCTGAGCACAGGAAAAAGCATATATTAGTCTCAAATTTCTGATACAACATATCAACCATATCTAATTTTCATCACTGGCTTAATACTTGTTTCAGAGCTGTTCTACACCATGTATTTTTTTCCTACAGATATACTGTAATTATGTACCCATGAATTAGGAACAGAGATTAGGGATCAGTTCTGTAGGCTACTAATCCTTATAGCTTTTGTTTCATAACACTCACAATATAAAGAGTTGCTTACATGGGAAAATTAACACTAAGGGATACAAAAAAGACAGAAAAGGTAAAAGAAAACTAAACTCTGGATATCTAGTTGTTCTAAAACACAATTCCTATTAAAAAAAATAAAATCAGAGTTCTGAAATTAAACATAGTTACATTAGATAAGCAACTACCTCTAGGACAAACACAGAGAAAGTACAATAGCGTTCTAACTCCCTCTACTGGACTGGATACATTGTATAATAACATAATTGTAAAGCATTTTTCTTCATCAGTTTCTTGGACAGATTGGGCAATTTCTTTCAATGAATTACTTTTCCCTAAAAGAACATCTGAGAAATACCTGAAATGCTAGCATAACTTCTGGACATCCTTTTTTTTTCTGAAAGAAACCCTCAAACTGAAAGAAAGTCAGCAAACAAAATCATATTTTCTGCAGCTGTTCAGAGTTTACAGATAAGTTTTCTTATGAACTGTTCTAGAAATAGATAACACAAGTCACTAACTGTTGTTCATAAGTTTTCTTATGAACTGTTCTAGAAATAGATAACGCAAGTCACTAACTGTTGTTCATATTTTTCCCCTATCAAACTTAAGCATTTCTTTTTTTGCATCTGCTAGATAAGCTATAGCAGAAATGGAAACTGAAAAATTTAGTAGAAGATGCAAGTCACCCTTTCTTATGAAGCAAAATCAGAGTACTGTTACATAGCTGACATTTTAAAATATGTATTTCTGTACTCTAAAAGACTTTCAAAAAGTCAAAAACAACAAGAAAGCTTCCATTATCTTCTCGTGTAAACTCATCCTCATCAGCAACCTAGATCATAGCCTTTTCTTCTCCTTCCTCTCTCAAGAATGAAATAATCATTTTCCCTTGTGCGTGTGCATTTTCCAACACAAACCCAATCTGACTGCAGCTTCTTTGAGATTTCCTCTAGGTGAAATCTTGATCCCTAAGCAACTGAAAAGACAGCATTGTGTTTTTATAACCTTCAGTTACTGTATGTTTCTAATTTAAATAATTGCTGATAGTGAAACTGCTTAGGGACAGACAGTGGAGATCCAAATTACCATCTCAGGAGATAAAAATCTTAAAGGATTCGTCCTATGATGGTTAGTCAAATTTAGCTCTGCACTTAATCCAGACCCACTTGTTTGTGGTACTTGAAGACTACAGGATGATTAGCACAGATGGAGAGATTCCTAGGACAAAGAGACAAAGAGACTGGTCCTTAGAAATTACCTGAAACTATAGAGTTTTTAATTTTGGAATAAGTGTTGAGGAAGCTTTAACTTCTAATAATAGAGAACTTGTTTCCATTGAATCTCTGTTAAACATAGAAATCACACACAACAGAACAGCATCTGAACACATCAGACTTTAGAAAACACATTCTTCCCAAGTATACCATGGTGTCTTGCAAGTTCTTTTTCTCTCTCAATTTGCTTTACTGAGGTTCATTTCATAACTACAGGAGAAAAGAACCTGGTTCAAAATAAATACATCATTTAACCAATATCAGGCAGAAAAAAGACTGGTATTTCAGCTAGCAGGGAAAAAGAGAACACATTGCTGTGAAGCAGGATTTTATTTTAAACAAAATACAAAGATTGAAAATCATTATTACAAATTACCCACTCATTACCAGCATGTGCAAGATGATAATGAAGATGCAGAGTTAGCCAACCCAGCACAAATACACTACTGAAAAAAAATGCATAGGGATAGCAAATAAATATAAAAAAATTACTAAATAAATTTGAAAGTTATTTTGGTCCATCCACTGGCACACACTTCCATCATTATTATACTCTTCAGGAAGGGGTAAAAAAGGAAGTGAAAGCAAAAAGCAAATTTTGAAACCTTACTGTCCATTCTTCACATCTTCTCATCAGTGTTTTCTATATATGAACACAAAATTGTTTCAAAACAAGTTTAGCAATGGGAGCTGGTGTTTTAAAGTAAATCAGAAATAAATGGCCTAAACAAACAAACACAAAATTCTTGTAGCACAGTCTTGAAAATTGTGAATGTATGGTAATAATCAGGTTAGAGAATCATTTCACTGCTTTGGTCTGTATACATGGTTTACAACATAGCTTTAAAATGTTTGAGTGCCTGATAAATGCATAGAGCAAAAAGATCAAAAAAGAATTGTATCCTGAGCAGTACCTCTAACACTTTAGAGAACTGAAAATATACAACACCACAAGCTTACATTATTATTAGAAGCTGTTTAATTATTCAGATACTGCTTTATGTTGGGAGGTGGGTGGAATGGAAGAGGGGAAGGAAAAGAAGGGAGAGAACTGCGAGTGGAAGACATAAAAATGATACAATACTGAGATTTCTCACCTTCACTTTTTAGAATTCTCCACTGCTTCTCATCCTGTAGATAAGAACAAAACATTTTTAAAGTTTCCTGGGAAAAAATAATAGAGTGTGTGTGCATTTATATACACGCATCATATACATTAAGAGAAAGGGAATATATCTCACTTTTTCAAGAGCCCTAATTACCACTAATAATCTATGAATTTAAAACAGCTAAGCTTCAGCTATGTTCTATTATTCATAGAGTTTGATAAAAAACACTGCACTTTCATTAAAGCATTTATAATCTGCAGTCTCCACTATATGCTCAATGGAAACAAATGGCAGTGGCAGAAAACCAGAACACCGTATTGTATCTTCGGGTATGTACCTTCAAATACTACTACATCAGCAATGTTTTCATAAACAGAAGTAGTTAAATAAGGCCCAATAATATATTTCAGCATGTGATTGAATTATTCTCTTTCTGTGGATGTATATCCATTCCTAACAAGCCTTTACACAGAATACAAAGCAGCTTTCTGAGATGATAGAGTACAATGTGAAGACTCAAAGCTTATCAACTCAAATGAACAGTGTCCGATTTTCAGAAACACTGTAGCAATTGACAATAACTACTACATTTTTATCAGCAATTGGTAAATTTTCCATACTTTTGAAAAATCTGAGTAATCACTGAGAATAAAATCTCTTTCCTTCTCCAAGGTCGTGTCTCTTACAAATGCATTTGCAACAAACTGCATTGCTTTTTAATCAGCACATCCCTTCCCATTAAATTTCTCTTTCCTTTTTTTTTTTTTTTTACTAAAAGGGGTGGGGGATGAGTCTCAGTCTCTTTATCCATTAGAGGCTCCCAGGAGTATTGCCTGAATTAATTATAATTGTTAACTTATGAAGAAGGAATGTCTCTAAAATGGGGTCAACAGGCGGAAGTTCCAGACAGGGTTGGCCTGGTTGCTATTGTGGCAGTTCATGATTTATTAAGTTTGTGTAAATTATTTCAGTTTGAAGACATAAATCGCAATTAATTTGTTCAACATGAGACGGAGTCCATGGTGCAGGACAGAGCTTTACAAAGAAAAGAGAAAACTAGACCAATGTTACGAAGGTTTGGTTTTTTCAAGTAATTTATTGAAAATGACATCCAGTGCAACTCATTGTTGGTGAGGTTTTGCTTTTCTTACGCAGAAATACAGATTATTCCAAACTGCAGCAGACTTATTTTTCTAAACTTGAAATAAAACAGTAGTGGCCCACTTTTCTAAAGTGACCTATTCTGTCAGCTTGCAGTCTTGTTCCAAGGTGAAGTCAGACATCTGTCACAAATAAGCAATATAAAAAAGGAGCTGTATCATAGTGACATCTACATAATAACCCTCAGGAACTAATAGCACATTGCTCCTTTTGTCACCAGCAGAGCCATACATGAGCAGATATGACATTCCTTTAGCTCAGAAGTCATTAAGGATATTAATTGTTCAGGAATCATCTTCTAGGTTTAAACATGTGTACATTATTGTGCAACTATGAAATACAGCCTGGCAGATGTGGATGATGTCTAACAGGAAGTTCTCCAAGTGTTTTGAGACTTTTCTGTCATCTGCTTCCATAAAATTCAGGTCAAAGAGGAAGAGAGGGCACACAGATTTAAATAAGTATCAGAAACATAGGATAGCAGATAAGGAAAAGTTACATTATTCATACTTAAATTCAGCCAATTACCAAGCTGCAACAGTCTTCCAAAAAAAAAAAAAAAAGAATTCTAATAAATATGGCCCATTAACGTGATGTGTATGTGAGTTTCATTCATGCACAAACATACACTAGCTTTGTAATTTCACAGCTTCCCTAAAACAACACAATGTTGACTCCTTATCTGGATAGAGTGCTCACACCTTAAGGCAGGAGACCTTCACCTTACTGGCATTCTACCAAGCTAATTACTGATATTTGTTCCAGAAGAGTTTCATCTGGGTAATACTATCCAATGGAAAGTTATTTTGAACAAGTTTTTGGTTTGGGGTTATTGTTTGTTTTTTTTTGTTGTCTCTTTCTGAAACTACTGGGATTAAAAAGCAAGAATTGAGGATGAAGTGTTAACCACTACAAAATTAATTGCATCAAAACAGCATTATAGATTTCTGGTCTATTTTTACTTTCCAGGTTTTCCTACCAGAATCCTAGAATTGTACAACTCCTGGAAGCTTTTCCTGCCACAAAAATATATCTGAGGGCCACCTCCTTGCCTTACATTTGATCAAATGCATTGTACTCATTTAGTAGGTAGAAGACCCTGAATCAAAGCAAACTGTTATCATAATAGCTGGGGGGTAGGGGGGAAGGGAAAAAATAACCACAGAAGATAACAACCTTGAGTCTGGGGAGAAACTCAGAACATTGTACTGACAATAAAAAGGAAATCATTTAGTTGTCTCTCTCTACTCGTAAGAGGACTGAAATTCTCACAGACCATCTACATCAAACAAATATTTCCTTCTTATCACTCTCCTCTACTCATAGTTTTGGTGGTGACATTCCCACCAACTCTAGGCACCGAGAAAAAATCAAAAATCATTTCTTTCATAAGCAACAGCAATCCACTATCTGTGGAGTGATACTTGTCCATGAAAGACTCATTCCTCATTGGTTTATACCCTGATATATTTAGGAGAAAAAAATTTAGGAAAAAAAAATTATTAGGAAAAAACTTCTAGCAGTCATTAAAGCCTGATATTTACAGACAGACCTGCCCTGCTCTATGAAGCCTGTATAGACCTAAAAATATTGCTGCCCAGGCCTCACAACCTCTTTAGTTTCCTGGTATGATTTATTGCTTTGTTGCAAAGTACAAATGGCTGCTAGCAAACCAGAACTAGATGCAAACAACACCTCAAGACCTAATGAGAATGATCTTGCAGACCCAGGAGACTGAGTGACTGAACTCTTTTTGGTAATTGATACAGCCACAGAAAAGAGAGAGCCCACGTAATACCTAACTAATTTACAAACATGGATGTGAAAAACATAAGGCAGATCTGAAAGCTCAACATATTCATGGATACAGGTCTGTAGGAGGCTATTATGCACCACAATTGGCCTTCTACCATCAACTCAGGAAATTCCTAACTCACTGACTGCCAGAAAAAGCAAGCATATGCTAACAGTAGGATCATTCCAAAAATACCATTTTTCTTCACAATTTCCCAAAGCGACTACTACTTGTCACCATCCTACACAGACATACATGAAAAGATTATTTATACTGTATGGTTCCCAGCTTCACAGTCAAGAGGATAATGACTACATGATGATGAGAAAAATCAAATCTTATAAGCTTGGTCATAATACTACACAAGTGTAATAACAATCTACATGAAAGCTCTGCAAGTGTCAGCACTGTACAGAGATAAAAGAAACTGTCTCTCTTAAGTATAAAGAGTTTTGTCTTGCAATGGCCTGTTCCATTATTCCTCATCTCAGCAGTAGCAACATCACAGGAGCCAGTATAAGAAATAAGCATTGTCATGATGGTATGCAAGACTGCCAGAGCCAACATTTGCACTACAAGAGTATGGTCCCATTCTTATGAATTCCTTGAAGTCTTTGCTCCCTGCAGCAAAAATGTGAGAAGCACAGCTACGTGACTCATTGAAGAGTCTGATGTCAGTATATTCTCTGGCCAGTGAACAGAGCCACCAAACATTTGTCACTGTCACAGCCTGTATTTTGTGTGAGATGAAGAAAGCAAAGGGGTAGACTATGAGGGTTGGCTCTGAGCTTTCCAACTGAACACAGACAGTAGAAACTAGCTGTATGAAGCAGAGGAGAAGATAAAGCCTTGGCTGCACAGCAGAGATTAGAAGATAGTAATAACGCAAAAAGTAAATAAAAAAAGAAGTATCACTGATGCCTAGTTTATTATTTACTTGAAATTCCTGATAAAATCCTTGCTAAAAATGCTGGCAAGCTCAAAAAATAAAATTTCCCTTTCATACTGTTATCTAATACAGTGGATTTAAATAAAGTGTATTTTCCCTACATGCTCTTTTTTTAAAGATACTCAGGATTTTTTGGTATGTGTAAATACTTTGATTGTATTTTTCACCCCTAAAGTGAAATAGAAAGATGTTTCCTTTAAAAATGTAACAACTTTTAGAAAAAATAATTAATTGTACCTAGCACAGACATTCTCCTCTTAATAGCATGGAGACTTTAAGCTTTTCTGTTAAGAGAGGACAAAGTTGTTTGGATCAAAACATTTTCTAATAACGTGCTTTTTGTCTGCATCTATCTTCAAAATTCATTCCAGTTTTCATTTCAGCTTCAATAAAGTGAACTTTTCTCTGAAAAGCAAGTTTTGCCTTTATTAAACTAATACTGCATGTTCAACATAAAATGTTATTTTAATAAGCAGATATGCTAGGATGGCTTCTCAATGAAAATAAGAAAGACCTATTTGGTCAGAGAAAAGATTAATCTACAACTTAAGAAAAGATAGATTGTCTTATGAGTAAAGATTTCAGTAACAAGTATTTTCAGGTTTTATTTTTCTTTTGAAAATGTGATGTTATTCAGAGAGAGATCTAAAACAGAGAACTCATTTGCTTTGCAAAGTCCTCCTGGAGAGAAAGGAGTGGGATTTTTTAAATTTTAATCTTTGTATTAATATGTATTTCTACATGGTTCAGAAATGAAATTTGAACAGCATCGCCCTTGTTGCTATGACACTCCACTGACAAAATGTTACACAAGAATAGGAACCCAACTGAAGATAAAAATCCTTTTTTGTTGCAAAAATTGCTTTGAAGACCTTGTAAATATCTGAGCGCAAACATCAACTCATGGCAAGCATTGCTTATGTTTCAAAGTGTTTGAAAACATTTACCTTCAAAAAGGTAAAATTACCTGTTCAGTTAAGCACTACTGTGAAATGCTAGTAGTATAACTAAGAATACTGCATACTTATCTAGAGCATGTGAGAAAAGTCTGGTATGCTGGGAAGCAATGGAGCAGAGGAACATGATGATCTTGCTCCTATGATATGAGCAGTTGTGCTGGGGTTGTCATGCTTAAACCACAATGATTCAGCTACAAAATTGCATGAAGTACTTGTCAATAAATATTGCTTAAATAGTACTAGCATAAAAAAGGTCCTTGTGTATGTGAGGAGCAAAAAACCAAAGACTTAATAATCAGCTAGGTTTAATCTTTAATAGCACTGGAACTGCCTAACAAATACTTGATGTTTGGCTTTTCCCACTGCATTATTCTTCATATGACATTGATTAGGCCAAAGATTATTTTAGAAAGATACATTGTTTTGTCAAAACCTCAATCTATCTCAACCTCACAAAACAGAGAAATTAAATTTCTTGTTTGAGTAAATAAAAAATGAGTGATATGCAACAAGATAATCATAGGCCGCATTCAGGTCTGCTCACTGAGAATGAAGCAGTACCTGCTTCCATTACTCCATAACTTGGGCTGATGTGATCAACACAATCACAATTGAGTTCTGCTTGTATCACTGATCTATCTGCTTCCTAAATCACTGTATAATTTCTGTAAGACAAAATCCTATTTTATTCTTCTTGGTATATTTTATACTTTGTGTAAAAAATACAACATTAAGAATCATAAAAAATAACATTACTTTCCCGTTCATTTTGGTCTATATAACATCTGTTATCAGAAACACTTTGCATGCTTTGGTTTTCATTTCAAATGTTTCCCATTACCTATTATACATTACAAACTAAAAATACATAGTCAATATTTCTATATATTGTGCATAAAGAACAAGCTAATATTTATAAATCCTGAAAACATTATATGTTATATTTAAAAATAAAAAAAATACTATTAACCACTCATACACTAAAGACAGTATATGCAACACCCCCTAGTGCTATAACATCAAAATGTTAAACAATTGGAACTAACAATCTTCTTCCAGAAAACATAGACCAAACAAATTTTCTTGCTCTAACAGCAATTCTAATGTTTCAAGAATATACAGATACAGCTTTTATCTACAAAAAAGGTGCATTTGAAAGGCAAAACCAACTAAACAGATGGCAATAAGTAGGAATATTTCCAACATGATTAGTAGTATTTGGTTGTTTTTGTTCCAGCAATATCAAAGCAAAACAGGGTAAAAGGCAAATTAAATATATTTTCACAGCTTTTCACTACAACCAAAACACGATTAGGTTCATTTCTTAGGATAGCTCATATCTAACAATCCACTAAACTGAAACTGGTTTCCACACTATAAAGCTTGCATTATACAGAGTACCAAGCTTTTCCTAAATATTTTTTAATGGAAAACCTTGAAGGTAAGGAACTAATGATGAAACCCTTCTCAAAATTTGTGGATGAAGGTATGACAGCAGACCAGAAAGAGAGAGTGGGCCTACGACTGGCAAGCAACAGTAAAAGCATCTGAATTCTAGTATCAAGAACATATGGAACCTGCAGCTGTTCACAAAATACAGAACAGAATCCTACTCAGAAATGGTAAACAAAAGCTTCCAACTCTCTTCATGGATCACTGGCCACTGAAAAAGAAATTAAGAAGGTCAGAAGTTACTGAATTTGTAATATTTAGGAAGATCAAGATTTTCTGGCACTAACTGAAAGAATTATAAACTCTAGGAAACAGAAAAAGTGTATTTGTGTTCACTTTGAATGCTGGCCGTAATATGTTGTTTTACAATCATTTCTATTTACTTCCACATACAAACACTGAAATATTACTACGTAAGAAAACAATAGTAAAGCATTTGAAGAAGTTAAGAGGAAAGAATAAAATAGAAAAACATCCCCAAGAAAATCAGACTAATCTGTTAAAAACAAAAAAAAGTATGGCCACAATCCAGTCAAACCCTGCAGCTCTCTTCACAAGTTTGCTGGGTTTTTTAATGCTGACAGAAAGATGTCTCATGACAGAAGTCTTTGGTTCAAATGAATTATTTCTATATACGAGGAAGATATGCCAAGATGTCTATCTGCATGGGGTTTGATCCCTACTGACTCAAACAAGTTTCCCTCTTAAATTCAAAGGTCTTCAAATGCTCTTGTAAATGGGAGATGTACTTGGATACTTCCAACAGTAAGGGAATAAATTCTGTGATTGATCTTCTTTCTGCAGAAGTAACACATTTTCTGTAGGAAAGAAAGTTTTGCTTCAGTCATGGAAGGTGTTATTTGGGTAGTTATTACCTGACCTCCCAGTCACATAGGAAATATAAAGACAATGTTCTTTCTCTTTTCAGAGAATCATTATAAAGCCTTTTCCAGCAATGCAAATATGAGTGATGTCAAAGGTACTAAAAATCTAAAACAAATAAATATATACTCAGAACTTAACTTCATTTACTGTATTGGCGTCTCTGTAGAGAGACATCTGGCATCACGGTGTGATTTATATAATTAAAAAATAACACTAATTTCTGAAAATATTCCTAAATACAAGTCTTAAAAGTACATGGGTCAGTAATTTATGCTAGCTTTCCAACTCATTATCATATACTCTTTATTTAAAGGAAATTTTTTTTTCTTTAAGCACGAATGAGGTATTAGCAAAGACTAAAATTTCCAATCACAGCCCCCCAAAATAATGATTTTTACTTCCTTATTATAACTTATCTGGAAAAACATTTAAGACTTTAAGTCTTAAGAAAAAAAAAAAATCTCACCAGGGGAGACTGAAGTTTTGCATTGAAAGAAGGCTTAAAGCTTGAAGGAGGATTTTGAGTAGAGAAGTCTGTGAGAGAAGACCCATTCTTCTAAGGTACCAGAGTTTTGGGGATTATTTTTCACCTCTGTTCTTGACCCATAACTAGGTAAAGACCCTGTTTATACCCAAAGAACACTTATTTGAATTTTTACCTCCCCTTATTTGTCAAAGGTGCTACATCAGTTCATTTACCATGGTTTCAGACCAACAGCTGAGTGCACACGACCCACAAGAACACTATTCACTCAAGCTATTCTGCTAGTACATTTACAGACATTTTCTAAGCATAATATTTATAATTATCATCATCATAAATTCAGCTATCTACAAATACAAATGCTGCCTTTTAAGGCTGTGCTTATTAATGCAATGGATTGCTCTCTGAAAGGTCTTTAATTGCTTGACTGCTGCCAATGATTACAAGAGAGTACTTGACTGGTCTTTCACCTTTCACAACTAATGTTGTCATCTTGCATCTCAGAATCCTTTCATAAATCTTATTTTATTACTACTGGAGACAGTAATATTTCAAAACATTATCTTTTTTTGCAGGGATTTCAAGGCAACCTTTTTAAGTCTTTCTTAGTTTACATGATCTAGGTAGTCAAATTTAGAGTTATTCTCTCCTACAAATATTTAGGCAAGTTTTGCCCTTCTCTTTCCTACTGTTGATCCCTGACACATTCAAAGATAAATATACAAATCCTTTCAGTGAACTAACAGGCAATTCATTAGGCAACGTTCTATTATTCCAAATTTTCAAATACTTTCCTTCACATACACAGCTTATTACTTGCTTCCTGAAAATATACTGGACATTTAGAACAGAATATTCAGCTTACCTATTTGATACCTTTTAATTCACATACCTTGCTTAATTTTCTTTTGCTTTGGTAAAGCAAATAATTTCTATTCTATAACACATCCAAAATCATCAAAGTAATAGCTAGATGTAACATAAACACATTTACTTTCATCAAAAGCAATCAGTAAATCTCTAAATTTTGTGGTGATTCATCCAATGTCATGGATCCTTACATTCTCTTGAAAGGCATATTTGACAACGGGACACATACAATGCTTCTTACATGTATCTGTGCTTTTCCAGAGATCTCTATATTTAAGATGGCACCAAATTCAAATCAGTCAACAACACTGTGGAATCCTACTGTTGATTTGGTGCATGTCTAAAGGGGCACAGCATCCTGAAATACCTTTCTGCCTTCACAACTATAGTAGCATCAGAAGGTAGAGTGCCATCTAAACTGCAGTAAACACACAGACTGTTATACAAAACAGCAGACAAAACATCTTAGTCTTCCTTTGACTTCACATTGGAAGTTAAACATTTCCACATGGATCACAAGAGTTGTCATCAAGGCTTATAGTGGCTATGAATGCATAGGTTATTATCAGAGTTCCCTAAAAAGATCGTCTACCTCACAGAAAGGATTTGAACGTTTGCTTTTACCCAAGCAAATGTCCTGACCACAGAGCCCTTAGAAATGAGAATGAAAAAGATCATCTCTGTCTTCTCCAAGTTTGTCTTCTAAAGGACAATAAGAGTATACAAACCTTCTAGAGAATCAGGCTTGGAAAATCTAAAGTACTAAATATTTCCAAGATCAGAAATGTATCCTTTTTTTTTTTCCCATGGTGTTTCAACTGTAATTCAAAGATCCTTTCTTAGTAACTGATTTGCCAGAGTCGTCATTTGGTATTAGTTTAGGCTGATTTAAATGGAATTACCATGCAGTAGAAAAAAACAAGCCTACTTACTCTACCTTACTACTCTCAGAGAATCCTGAGTCTGAGCTACAGCTGCTAAAACCATGAAACATCGAGAGCAGAATTTGCAAAGGGACAGGACACAGCAAAGACACATACAAACTGAAAAAAAAACAGACTCTGTTTCAATATCCACAAATTTTAATCCCCAGAAACAAAGACAGGGAAAAAAAAAAGAAAAAAAACCTTATGAGAAACAAAGAAAGATTACGTAAAAAAAAAAAAAAAGGCAGAAAACAAACAACAACAACAACAAAAAAAAAGGCAAAAAGAAAAACCCACACAGGAGAATAGAAAGTTACATCAAGGTTCTGTGAGCAAAAGTTGTTTTATTTTCTTTTTTCCCCTGGTATGGGTCAGAAAGAGATATACAAAAGTTAGCTTAGTCTTTATCCAAAAAGCAAGAGCCAGAACCTTAAGCCTTTGCTTTTATTCGAAACTTTAGCAAACATAATTTCATTGTTTTCTGAGGAATATTAAATTTTGTCTCCTTTAAATAAATAGCTATGCTAACGAAACTATTCAATCCTCTAACTGCAAGTTAAAGTTAGAATAAATCAAAAGTTTTATGTATTTCAGACACAGTTAAGAGAGTCAAGCATCAAATAAAGGCTACAACTCCTCTAAGACTTAAAAATTAACTGAAAGAAACAATTCTACTTTTTCATAAAGCCAGAGATTAGTTCCGGGCTTTTACTCCTAAGCAGTAGGCATTGCAAAATGTTATCCTATATACAGACTACAATAAATAAGGCAGAAGGAGCATCAGACCCTAAATTGACATACTTTGTTGGTGGCAAAGACAATAGTAAAGTGTTTTATCACTGAGAGCAGCCAGCACTACATATGATTGTGACATGCTCTCCTGCACTTTTGCTTTTTCATATTCAGACACTATATATCTGTCCTTTGAAGTAGACTATTCATCATCCAACTTCACATTCACAATTTTAAAGACACTTCAGGCAAAGGGTGTTCTCTCAGTTGATCTATCTGTTGTTGCAGTACCAGTACATTTTCTATGCATAATCCATTACTTAGAGCCAAGAGAATAATACCAAGGAAAAAAAAAAAGGAGATTGTACAACATCCTCCAAGATCTGCATAAACTCATCCAGCTGCATCATAAGCAGCTTTTACATACCTCAAAGACAACCCCAAATTTGTCAAAGTCTTAATTATGTTGCACATCTTTAACTGACTTATTCCAAAAAGTGGGCAAGAATGTTTCCTCTAACTTTACTAAGCAACATCCACAGAGTAGCTACAGAGCTCACAACTATTTTGTGCAGATGAGTTGTCCAGCTGATATTTTGAGCAGAGTTACTACCTTATTTTTGATGTTCAGGCTTAATAGTTGCATAAGGCCATTATTTTAGGCTACCCAACAAGGAATCTATATATGCAAATGTCACAGACTTTCATTAAAGAAGCAAAAGAAAAAGAAATTAATACAAATTTCCAGACTTTCTCCAAATTCTAGTTTGCATTTAAAAGAATGCATGTGTGCAAGTGTATTCACACGCACACACACACAGATAAAACTCATATTGGGATCCCAAAAACTTGCCTCTCAGGTTCTCAAAGTTATCAATTCAGTTTTTGCAGTTATACATTAATTGCAAAAGTGGTCCTGTAGTAATTTTATCCACTATGCAATTGCCCAAAGACAGAAACAAGTACTCGAAACCTTTCCAGACTTTGGAAAGAAAGCATAACACATATTACAAAATTAAATCAAAGGGCAATTTAGGCTTGTGAGATTAAGTAATTTCTCTTGACTGTTAAGCCATATATCTGGTCAAAGCTGCTTTAGTGAAAAATTGAAGTTTTCAGAAATGTAGCAACACAGGCTGCCCAGATCTGGCTTCAATCCTTTATTAAGTGAGTTAGGCATGATAGAAGCTTGGCTTGATTATGCAGAGGAACTGCAATTTTTAAGACTAGTACTAACAAACTATTTATGGATTGCATTTTTTATAGTTTCAGTTTTCCCATCGAAAGATTCAAAGAGAAGCACAATGCACACAATTGACATATTCAGAGAAAATGGAAGTGCATTTTACTGTCTGTTATGCCAATGAAGTTAGCTGCTGGAGAATTAACCTGTACAACACACAGAAAAAATACTTTAGTACTATTTTACCTACCCTTACATTAGAATCTGTGACACATTTCCACCACTATTACCAAGAAATATTTGTGATCCTGATCGATGTAAGTGTAGACAGTTTTGCAATATGGTAGCTTATCTCTAGACTAGGTTAACCAAGATGCTCCAACTCAGATGCTAGTTCGCACAGCTGACTTCATAATAAAAACATAATTTAAGAGGCCCAACCTAATGAAAAGACAGTTAGCTTGGTCAAGAAGTCAAAGCCCAAATCACTAAACAGTAGGCTTTTTTTCCAATAAACCTTCCAGGGCCTAACTGCATGCAAAAATTATATATTCCAGGGCCTGACTGCATGCAGGAATTATAGACTAGAGATACAGCTTTTCACTTTTGTGCATCTCAGTTTCCCCATTTTTAGAAAAAAAAAAAAAAAAAAGGACTGCAGGCAAGAAAATAAGTATACTACCATTATTTAAATATTTAGTTGCTTATGAAAAAAAAAAAAAGAAAGAAAGAAAAGGCATGGAATAACTGACACCATAGGCAGCTTTCATACAAATCCAAATATTTTATTTGAAGTTCTAAGACAGCAGTTAAGATGTGCGATTTTTTTCTTAAAAGCCAAAAATTTCTGCAGGTAGTTTCTTTGCCTAAGAATTTGCTCCTAGTCCAATAGCTACAGTGGCAAATTTATGCCAGTTTGTTCCACAAAATCACAACCTAAAAGACACTGTAGCAGTCTTCCAGGAAACAAGAGGAAGGTTGACTTCATTATTGATTTTTGCACCTGTTAATATGAGGGTAAAAATTCATGCTTCCTGGCACATTTTACCATTGGCATGTGTTTATTCTACTTTAGGAAGAAAAAATAAGACATGCAACATGAAAACAGAATATCTAAAATCAATCCAGTACTCAGTATTAACAGTTATTTAAAGTCAGACTAACTTGGCTTGCACAGGAAAAAGACAACCTTTTTTTTTGTGTGTGTGTGCTTTTTTAGCCAATTCCTGCTAAGTCATTACTGTCGGCTCTCAATTTCAGTCACAGTTAGCTAATACTACCAAATTTTCTGAACATACATAAGGAATTATCTGTATTCTGTCTTCAGCATATCATCTGTCATATTTCCTTGTTCTCACTGGAAAACATGAGATAGCAGTGTGACATGATTTTTTTAAATTCAACTTTTATGTCATTAATGGTAATTTGTTGTTTTGTGAATTCCTAGTAATCTACATGGGAAGAGTCTCATGAAAGGTCCAGTACAGTACTCTGTTTAGTTCAGTTAGGTTTCTTCATCAATGCTTTGCAAGTTTCAACTCACATCATTCAAAGGGCTTTAATCTTCTAGTTCTACTAATAAAAGTGAAATATAAATATAATTACATTCTTCAAAGATTTCAAGCTTGCAGTATATTTAAAAGAATTATTCATGTACAATTACAAAACATTCAACAAAATCTCATGATTTTGAGGAGATGAGCAAATTACCTTCCCTTGTTTAGACAGTCCCAAGCCAGGAGATTTAGCAATCTTTTACACCTGATACCACAAGGAATTAATTTTCCAGTGGGGTATAATGTGCTCTTCTATGAGCTATGAGGCAGTGTTGAACAGTGCATGAAATTGAAAAGGAGCAAGAACTTACTAATCAAAAGCAATGACAAATCTTGTTCCCTAGCTGGACAATTCACTACACTGTACGCTGAAACCCTCTGGCTTAAATATAACAACACTATAATCAGTTTTTCACAGCTACCTTACAGTCGGGTGTTCTTCCTCATATCAGCACTTTTTAACATTTAAAATTCTTTATCAAGTATTTTAGTTTTACTGACAATATTCAACAAAGAGTTTCACCTACTTCAGAAGCTCTGATTCTGTACCTCTTGCCTATGCATTCTGCCTTCCAAGATCTAAACAAAACCAACAAGGTAGAGCCAATGCAGACTCAGTACTCATGGCAGGAAATTCAGAACTATTCATTTTTTTGTTTGTTTGTTTGCTTACAGTAAATGCTAGATTTTATTACTGTTGCATCAGGTTTCATATAGCAATATACTGTCTGCGTTGCCATGAAGGGAATCCTGCTCGTTAGCTGTTTCATTCATGATGACGACTATGATGAAAAAGTTATCCTTTCCTAAACCGTCTCTCTAGCACAAAGACAGACCATTTAAGCTCTCATCTAGCACGCATCTTTCAGTGGATTCCCCTTAAATCTTCAGATTGTGACCTGATAGAAAAGGAAAGTAAGGTTCAAGTTTTTTGCAATTCCCTGCATGGAATGAGAAGTGAATCTAAAGGAAAGCAATATCCAAAGTAGCTGAGACAATTAGGACTCCCAGAAAAATAAAAAAAAAACACATCTCCTTACCACAAACTGATTAATCTTCTAGTGCTTGTGAGTAAAGACATAATAGCAGACAAAAACCAGGACAGATGAGGGCAAGGGTAACTGTCACCAGGTGAAAGAACTGAAGAGGGAACAAGGCTCTGCATTGGTCAGTTCAGTGTGACCAAGCCTGGCAGCTTACAGGTGAAGATTAATAGAAGCATGTTCTAATTAAGTCCATCCCACACAGTGTTTTTCTTTTTCAACAGTGGGAGTCAAAATTTCAGTGTTCTTTTCTTGACATGAAAAAGAGATAAGGATCATTCACAGCCTGTGAAATTTGATAGTAAGCAGTTTGCTAGGTTTGTACACATGCTGAAATCACTTTAAACTGGTTTATCTGTACATTTGCTGGCTTACAGAATTTGCACTTGCAAAACCAGCTATTGCTCTTATCTTGTAATGAGATCTGTGCAGTAAGCTCTCCTGCAAAGCATCTTATTAAAACTTAATTTCTGTGTAAGCAGATCTGTTTGCCTGAATAGTCTTCATGTTCATAAACTGTGCAAGGGAAAAACATCTGTAAATAAAGGAAGCTGAAAACTTCCCTGGAAAATTCAGAAGACACTGTAAGCTGTCCAGGTCAGTTATCACTTGTTTACTTCTTGCAAAACAACACAGAATGTTGACTTGAGCACAAGCATGGGAAGAGAAGGCAGACAGAAAATCTGCCATTTCCCAGTGATATCAGCTGTCCCTGATTGAGCCCCACATTGCTTAACATGAACATCTGCTTTGTAGCAATTGAATTCACTATAGAGACATGTATTCTAGAAATCCCGTGGTTAACAGCATGTTCCTAGTGGTTAACGGTTTGTTTACTTTAAGCCAAACACAGGTAAATATTTCTGGCTTATAAGGATGTCCTGGGTTCAGCAGTAGCAGTCATTTTTCTCCTTCTTGGTAGCTGGTGCAGTGCAGTGTTTTGACTTTCAGCTCGGGAACAGAGCTGATAGCGATGTTTTGGTTTGGCCAAGGACTTTGTGAGCCTCATGCTCTGCCAGGGAGGAGGGGAAGCCAGGAGGAAGCAGAGACAGGACACCTGACCCAAACTGACCAAAGAGGTATTCCATACCACAGCACGTCATGGCCAGGATGTAACTGGGAGTTGGCCAGAAGGGCTGGGAGACTGCAGGGTTGGAGGAGGTATCGGTCGGAGCTTGGTCGGGCTGGGGGGGCGAGTTATCGGTCAGCTGGTGGTGAGATGTTGTATTCTCTTCCCTTGTTATTTCCTTTATCATTACTATTACTGGTGGTAGCAGTAGTGATCTGTGTTATACCTTAGTTACTAAACTGTTCTTATCTCAACCCGTGGGAGTTGCATTCTTTTCGATTCTCCTCTCCATCCCTCCGGGAGCAGGGGGAGGGCAAGAAAGGGGGGGAAGTGAGCGAACGAATTACCTGACTGGGTTTAAACCACGACAAAGGACTTGTTTTTTTCAGTCACTTTAAACCCAATAGTTCTGTTTATGGCTTCCAAGGAAAAATATACGCCATACGCAATAGTATTAGCTATTACAAACGAGAAAATTGCAGAGCACTAGCAAAGGGGAAAAGAGATGGAGTCATAACCTTACAGGACTTGAGAAATAAAATTCATAAGGTGGAATGAATTGGAACTGTCTGAGACTGTACCCAGAAAACCAAGCAGGGAGGAGGACAGAGATAACTGGAGCTGAACAAACAGCACATCTAAGTTGAAAAGTTGCTCTTCCTGTCACTGAAGCTAGCAGCCTAATGCCATCCTAATTCATGTATTAATTTACCTTTCGTTATATTAAACTTTGTTATATTAAACTCATATCTTATTGTCATGGTGGAACCCAGTAGCTAAATACCACAGAGCCATTAGCTGTTCCCCATTACCTCCCCAGCCCTCTTTAATCATCTTGGCATCAATAGGGTTCCAAGAGTAGAGAAAGAAACAGTTGAGTGCAAGGAAAGGAACTGAACTACAAAAGATTCCAAATCTCAGGTCAAATTTTCCAAATATCTATCAGGCAAATAAAATAAATTCAGACAAAAAAAAAAATTATCTCCTCACTGAGAAAGCTGAGCTACAGAAAAGGAGGAGAAAGCAGCTTTAGCTAGCACCTTGGAAACTGGAGTTGTCACTTGGTGAAGGATTGCTTAGCAAAAAGTTTCTAAAATTACTATAATAATGTAAACACAGATGTTAAAAGAAATAAGGATATTGTGGATTCATACAAACACCAGAGAGAGAAAAGAGAAAAAGTACTAAAATAAGTAATCAAGAGTTAAAAGCTATGTAGCTACAAAGCATAATTTACATTTCTGTGAGCACAAAAAAAAACCATTGCGTTCAGGGTAACTGCTCAATTTCTATTAAGTTATTACTGAGGAAAAGTCAAAAACAAGAGAAATATGTTCTACTGCCCACTTTCCTGTAGAACAGAAAGGAAAAGATGCAAAACCAGAAGGGGGATGAAGCAAAGCAATGAACTGAACTGAGAAAAAGCAACACATACTGTAAAACCCAGGGGATATGTGCTGGCCCTGACCTTATGACCCAACATTTAGACATTGTTCCCCTGTGCTTTCTTCAATTACGTGCATTTGTATACAGGAAACATGAACGAAAATAGACTGCATAGTCCCACAATAATACTAAAACCATTCTATACTTTTCTGGGGGTTTTTTATCTAACTCCCAACTATACTTCTTAGGTAAACTGGAAACCCCCCCCGAGTCTACTCTAGGTTTTAACAGGCTGTCACATGTTGGGATCTCTTTAAGCACATCTGAAGAGTCAAACAAAACGTGCGTTCTGCATACAATGTCACTGAGATGCCACTTGCTCCCTAATGTTATGCATTTTTCATAAGCAGAAGCATTTTTAAATGTCCACTACTAGCACAGTAGTCAGAACAGAAAAGATTACCTTTAAAAATGAAGTAAAAAATTAAAAGCTATATTAAAACCCCAAAGAACAATTAGCATGTTCGTAAAGAAAAATCGGCAGATATATTTCTTAAACGGCTGACACACATCTCCTCAGAGGTATTTCTGCTGCACAAGGGCAACAGCTAGATGCCACTTTAAAAAAAGCATTATGTTAAACACAAACTAATGAATGCATCTTTATATCAAGTAGATTAACGTTAATATGCTTCATCTTTATGCAAAAATCACAATGAGTATCTGGAGATTCATAATTTCATCTGATGCATAAAACTGTTTGCAGTGTGCCTCAAGTCTGATTTCATAAAGAAAAAAAGCTGCCACTGTGTAGGATATTGGCAAATGCTATATACAGAAGGAGTTTCTTTCTCTTAGTTATGTATTATTTACATTGTTATCCATGTGTATACGTGTGCACATAGAAAAACTTACTGCTATCCATTACTGAGAATATTAACTGCATGAGAGCCAGGAATTATTCCATTGCATACCAGTGTCACCAATCCAAATTAAACTTGTTTCAAGTGACCTCAAATTTTCTGAAGCTTTAAGCTATCAGGTAACACTGATATTTATAAAGGAACTAGTTATTTTTCTTCAAGCCAAATAAACAAACGTAGATTTTTTTACCGTGACTTGTGAGTCTACCCAGAATTGGCCACAAAAAGAAAATTTTAAATTTCTGTCATAGTGAGGTAGACAGAAAACCATACATGAAAGAAGAACAAATATGTGACAAGATTAAACCCTGTTATAATACTCACTTGTCAAATATTTGTTCATATAAGAATATAAAGATATTGCTCATAATAGCAGAATAATATATTCTGCTGTTCCGTTATGTTAAAGTAATGGTTAGATTTTGGTCATCTCAAATTAATTTAATTCAAATTTTCATGAAAAGATATTCAATTTTACCACAAAGATAAATTCCCAAAATACAAACTATTACTTGTTTAAGGAACAACCGCTTTTATTATCTAAAGCTAACTGGTAATAAATGATGATTTGTAGACTATTTACACTGGTCTCCTGAGAATATTAACATCACTGACAAATTTTCTTAACATACTTTGATTCAATTGCAACATCTTTCCACTAAAAAATAATACACAAAAAGCTCTAGATATAGCAAGTTGAAAAAGGCTCTGACTGTGGACTGTTACAAATCATAAGCTATGAGGCAAGTTAAGCAATCAAGTCTCTTTGGTTTCATACATTATCCTCTAGGTAAAAGTAGGTGGAAATGACTTGCTGAATTACCATTTCTGGAAGACAACTTGCCTCATGTAATTTCATTAAAAAAATGCATGCAAATATAAATAAGATCACTTCAGCTATTCAAGGAAGATGTAAGAATGTCCTTTCTAGTATGCAGCTAAGCACAGTTTTGCTTCCTTCCCTGAACAGGTAACCTTAGCAGCAGCGCAGTCACAGCAGGGAGCACTATAGGATTTCCAGGTCACAAAGGGACACTTTCTGCTTTCCATCCATACCTTTTCCCTTTACGTTCACTAATTATGCAAAGCAGGAAATAGAACAAAATAAGAAGTGTTTCTTATGCTGAAAATGTGAAGTAATATGAGTTTAATAGTAGACAAAGCAAACCACTCTTTCCACATGCTAACAAGGCTCTCACAAAAACATACTAACTGCTAGCAATAACTCAGTGTCAAACTGTGCATTATCTTTGAAGTGAAGTGCACATGCTGCTCCTTTGCAATGGGGCTTTTCACTGTAAAAAAAGAATTAATATTTCTATACACCTGCTTCTGGGCTGATGTCAACAGGCATAGAATTATATAGTGAGAACATGCTTGCATTAAAATATGCCTAAGGAAAGCAAAAAACATCTTCATCTACTACAAGCACCCAGCTACTTCGGGCAAAATGGTAAAAAAAAAAAAAAAAAGAAATCTTTAAAAATATTTTATTAAGGACAGTCTCTTTAATCTTATTTCTGCTCAAACTACGGATATAAATTAGAGTAAATTATTCTTCCATCATGTTCCTGTATATGGAACTTGTCACTCAACTTTTCTCATATTCATTTTTCTTAATCCTTTTGATCAGAATTTTGATGAGGAAATGAACACACATGTGAAGGCATTAGAGAACAGGTACAGTAAGGAGCAATAGAGGAAAGAGGAGTTGCGGCTAGATGTCCCAAACATAATCAGGGTTCAGTTGTGCTCCTTGGTTCATAAACATAAAATAAAGAGCAGCCCTGAAAATCTTATAAGTCATAGTGATAGCTATATAACAGTTGACAGAAATGAATATTACCATAGTTTTATAGATGGGAAACAAACACAAAGTCACACCAGAATTTTGCATCAGAGTTAAAATATGACCCCAAATCCCCAGTGTCTGTCCCAGTGGCTCCACATAGGATGGAATATTCAAATAAATGCCAGAGAAATGCGTTTTTTCGTTCTTTAGGAAGAAATCACTTTTTAGGATTTGACAGGTTTGTCTAAATATGTTTTCATTACCATGCGGCTCACAGATGGCTATGTTCTACGAAGGAAACACTTTTATAAAACAGTATACTTTGCCAGAGGTGGCATAAAGTTCTCTCTCCAATCACAGATCATTAAATTTTTAATAACATAAACCACACTGGCTCTTCAGGAATATCACAATGATGACATCTTTTACAGAAAACACACAGCCATGTCTTAAATATATCTGGCTAGATATTGAGCATGTAATCTCCATATATAACAACTTGTCTCAGGTTTTATTTTAATAGTCCTACAATAGCATTGGATAATCATTACATTTTCTAATAAAAGTTTCATCCTTTTCCCCAATTATCGTATTTCTCTGAGGCTATATTCACACTTTTAAAAGCAAACCAAGCTAAGTATTACAGGCAGAATAGAAAGAATATTTTCATTCTTTTTTAAAGAACTCTGACTCTTATTTATATTTGTCCATTGTAGTAGCCTGATCATTTGTCAGCAATAATTAGGATGACAGGATTCACCTATTTGACAATTGAGAAATATTTTCCCCTCAAAAATCCTGAAATAGTCCCTGTAAATAGCTCAAGTGTTTAAAAAAAAAAACATTTAAACTGTTCTTCCATAAGAATTATGCTAATAAGAATACCATCAACAATGTAAGGTTTTTATAGTTTGATTACTAATGTAAAAGGTGGGACCCCAGGTTACATGAAACTTTCTACTACATTATCAACGATATATCAATTAGGCAGTTAGTTGTGTGTTAGCAAGTCACAGCTTCCAACACAAACACATACTTAGTAACACCAATTAGCAGAGTTCAGATTGGTAGCAGTTAAGATATCTTGCAGCCGAAGAAATGGAATATATAGCTTTCTCCTTTGTTGACAACAGAGCAGAGCTCATTATCTACCCAGGCTAGCATCAAAAATATTCTGTGTTTCTACCATTTAGTTCACAACACGGAAAGGGCGGAAAAAGAAAGGAAGGAGAACAGTGGAAACAGTGATTGCAGGCATGTTGGTACTCAGTAATCTCTTTGATATATATGTTTATAACAATTAGTCTGAATCTAGTTTGGTCTTTCTTGCTACATAGGAATCAGAAAGGTAGTCTCCCATGGTAACAGTAGAATGCAGAGTGTCATTTTTTGCAAGAAAATGTAGAGGAGTAAAGATAGTTACAGACTTCGATTTCTCACAGGGACTTGTGAGTCCTCCTTACCCTGTGGCAAGCCTCACTGATGCCTTTCTGCTATTAGTGCTTGATTCCTTCAAAGCCAGGGAGATGCCTCACCTGCAGCATCTCGACATGTAGTGTGTCAAATTTCCAGCCATCCCTCCATTAGAGACCCAACACTGCCACGTACATGTTCAATGTATGCATATGGCCCAACAAGAAGGAGAAGATGCTCCTTTTCCCCATGGCCTTTACAGCTGCTTCTCTCTATTGCCAGAATTTATTTCCTTCAGGAAATGTGCTATTTCTTGCTGCGCACCTTCCTAAGGCCCTTTTTTATCCTTTCAGTTAACAGCAGTGTATCACTCTTAAGTTTTACACACATCTCCACAGACACACAGAGTAAATCAAAGCTCTAAGGAAAGTAGCTCACAGTAAAATAAAGAATATTGCATCAAACCACAGTTTTCTTGACAGCTGAAAGTCAGAATGTTGTCAGAAATATGCAGAGAGAATGCATCCTAATCAGTAATTATTGGATTTTGAAAATAGCAAAGTTCTTACAGTAATCCTGCTAAGGAAAAATATAATTCCTTGCTTTGCACGTTATAAAATGTGAGTATTAACTATTGTCTTATTAGAAAAATGTCCTGTATATCATCATGCTCTCTCAAAATTAATTCTCTGTCTGTATCTCCCACTACAAGTGCTGTATGAGGTCTGAAAAAGACCAGGAGTTATCAAATTAGATTTTCAATGGCTAAGAATCAATATTAAAATTAGAAAGTCTATTTGTTTAACTAAACCACATTCTTTTGCTAGGAATTTGTAAGCCAACCAGTGTCCTAAATTGGATTTTGTTTAAATTCGATGTATAAAATTGGATTTTAAGGAAATCAAAAAAGGCAAACCTTAATTGGTTTAAACTGAATTATTTTCTTCTTAGATGCATAAAGCTGAAACAATATTTCTTTAAAGAGGAAATATTAGATGCACGGTTATTGTATTGTGCTGTCATTTAAAGCGTAAAATAATTGTATAGTGCTACACATTTAAACACCACTGCCTTTTAAGATGACAGTGCTTCGAACTAAACAATATTTCAAGATTTATAACAAAAAAATATGTCATAGTATTTTTGCTGTGTTCTAAACTAGAAATATTAAAATAGCCCAATATAGACTGTAATTCATGAACCTAGAATGTGATTTATTAAAGTCAGTCAGAAAGAACTTAGACACAAAGACTGAGACATAAAACAAATATATATTAAAAAGAAAAAGAAAAAAGCCTTTGTAAGTTATAGAATCTTGGGAGAATTGAAGAAGAATAAGTGGCACTGAAAAACAAATGGCAGGAAATGCCAGAGTGATGAATATCAAATCAAACTATTAAAGACAAAGGGATAATTGGCAAACACCATGAAATAAAAGACTAAATATGCTAGTGCCCAGGTATTTCTTACTCAATTACACATTTAGTGACTTCATCTAAATGGTCCTGGCACTGTAGGATTCAGTTTTTTATGCCATCCTTCTACCATGAGAAGTGCAAGATAGTGTTTTTAGTACCGCTTGATGCGTGTAATTGGTACGTGTGGACAAATTGGTTATAAAGGGATCCCAGGTTAAAATATAGGGTCTGTTACTGTCTTGCCTTAGCCAAATCACTTCAAATATCTCAGTTATTGGATAAATAAATGAGAGTTTATTAGACACATCTTTGTCCTTCGCAGAATTTATATCAATACAAATCTGAACCTGAAATTTGCAATACTATACTAAGTTATCATTATTTTCAAAAAATTAGCATTCACTTTATAAAGACCTGTGATTTGTACCTGTCGGAGTCTTCCTACAAACACTTTATTTACAAAGACTCCTCTGTTTCCATGCAAGCTATCATCATCTTCCTAACAAATAATACTTTCAATATATAGTAAGTAGACCAATGTGTATAATATTGCATCTGAAATTAGTGTTCTAAATAAATGTTTTCCAGAAAATTATGTGTTTAAAGCTGGAACTGGAACTGCTCAGCTGTTCAGTATGCTGTGAAAAGATGCAGGGTGCTTCAAGAGTTAGGCATCTTACCTGATTTAGGAGTAAATCTCCTGCCTAGATCAACAGCTGAGTAAAAATCAGCAGAAGTGTTGAATATCAAATCCCTCCACCAATAACATCCACACGCAAACACTGAAAAAGCAGATGATCCCAGCTCAATCTCCCTCCCCGACAGTCTTTTATTCTTTTCTATTAAAAGTTAAGCTTCATGAAAATATTTGAGATTTCAAAAACATTCCATTTTATATTTAGACACCCTCAAGCAAAACCTTTCCATAATTTCACTTAAGATATTCTGTAACTTTTTCCAGTAGACAGATTTATTTTTTTACATATATATAAAGCATAGCAGATCTGACATGACCTCTCCTGTTAAAAATAATCAATACACACTCACCAAAAGTAGCCAATAACTGGTGGTTGGACCGTATTCCAGAAAGCCAACTTTCAGGTCCCCTCACTGAACAACACAAATCATGGATTTGAATTTGGTTCTTCCTTCGAAGAGATGAACATTGTAAAATCTTATTATTTCAGGGTGCATATCTGTCCTGGTTCCACGACAATATCTTTTTTTGCCTTAGTTTATTTCTGAGACAGAATCTTTTTTTCATCTTGAGGTACTTTGTTTTATTAAATTTTTTGTCAAAATTTATTGATTCTTATCACAACTCTATGTAAACAGTGTCATAGAATACACAAATAGTTCTAATGGCTATAATTTTTCTTAAATGTCTCCTGAGCCTTTGAGCTACACAATTATCCACCTTCTACTCCAAGCAGATTGCCTACAAATATGCTAAGAATGGCCTGAGCTATCTTCACAGGCAGTATAGTAATGAGATGTGGTTATATGCAGCATAATACAGATATTGAGTCATGTGGTGTGTCTCTGACATCTGTATTCAAAGACAGCTCAAATTTTATTCAGAAAGTTAGTCATAAAAATGGTTACATTATCAAAATAAAACTGCAGTGTTTGGTAGACTTGTTTAGTGAGAACAGAAACATTGTTTTTCAGTATATGCACATGGACAGTATTTTAGAAAGGAAGCTGAAACTAATTACCTATAAGGTGGAACAATCCTAGTGTCCATTACTAATGTTATTAAGTTTTATCAGGGTTTGTATTTATCCAATACATAGAAAGAATCATTATGAATCTAATACAATGGCCATGTATATAATGTTTCTCATAGGATGTATAATTTTGCTAATGCACATTTAGAGAAGCCTGTTACAGTAGAAAGTACCCCAAAGGATAAAGTATACTTAATAAGGTATGAAACAGATATGTTAACCAAGATATTTTAATGAGGAAAGAAAGTCCCTACATTGTCACATGGGGTCCCAGTGTGCAGTCATATTAAAGATAAGAGTAGATGAGTGAGCAAGAAAATAGTTTTCCCAGTTCTGGCCATGTGGTGCTTGAAGAACTCATGTATATATTAATTAATTAGCTATAATAACTACCTGAGGCAGTAGAGCTGACAAAGGTCATTGTTTCAGTATGTGCACCCTGCTTCTTGTGATTTTATCTCTTTATATGACCTTCTGTTTGATTATTGCAAATCCATGTTTTTTAAAAAAAACAACATGCTCTATCTTGTTATAAAAGCTAGTTTTCTGAGTGATCTGACAGCCAACAAAGTATTGCATCTTTACAGAAATCATCATCCTAGTATTATTCCTGCAGGTATCCAGAGACCTGCAGGCTCCTGAAAACTGCAGGAGTTGACGTAAGAATTGGTAATACAGATGTCTTGGAGGGCAATACTAGCCCCAGGGGCAGGGTAGTGCATATTGTTGGACAAAGGGTCTAGTGGGAATACTCAGGTTGGAATAGGAGCTACAGAAACCAGAGGAGACACTGACTGCAAGCAGGGTCATCCTTCTCTTTCTCCAGAACTCATAAAAGCTTTAGTGCTTGTAGATCTACCAGAATAAACCCAGCAAGACTTCTATTTAATGAGCAAATGCAGTGTGTGCGGAGTTATTGCAGATGAACTTCAGCTGGCTATAGATTATTGTCTCTTAGTAAGTACAGTTCAAAGAAACCCCAGAGCAATTCCTTTCTCTCATCCTTTTTAGCATACAAGCTGCAGGTGAACCTTCCTACTTTGTTCTCTCCCAGATATCCCAGGCTCAATTTACACATAATTTCTACTTAGGGCTAATAAGTATCAATCTAGGTGAAAGTTTGACACAAAAAACAAGTGCTTTGCTATTTACAATTTTGTAAAATATTTAAAGCCTATGAAGAAATATTTCTCTCAGGAAGTCTTCTGTTCAGTGATAATTTCCCCATTTCAAAAGAAAATTTTCCTGGAGATATGGAAATAATACCTAATCCAAGATGAGGCAGTATAGCTTTATAGAAATCCTGATGTGCAACTGACATTGTTTCCTCTCTACATATCAATACTTGGTTCGGGATGCCAACAAATTGGTTAGATAACTTTCCCAATATGACAAAAAAGTCAGGATTTGGGAGCTGCCTGTGGCTATTCTCCTCAATTCCCCTCACTCCTGGGCAAAGGAAGTTCTTGACTGGGCCTTAGAACTAGAAACTTGATACAAATATAAGGACTATGGTCCCAATGATTGCAGAACTGTTTTACTTCAGAATCATATACTGCAGACAAAAGTAAATCACAAAATAGAAATAGTGAGAGGTCAAATACAGAGTAAATGAAAAGTAGAAAATTAAAAATGAAAGTCCAGTACAAATCTAAAAAGAAGGGATTGTGCAACCATTGTGACAGGGGAGAGATTATGAAAAGGAGTATTTTCTACACTGTAGTAGCTGAAATGCATGTGAACTTGAGAAAATCTCTCCAAATTTTCAGAAACCACAAACAACTTCTACTCATAAAGAAAGGAATGAAGTCTTAAGAGACATTTCAGAAACAATTATTGCCTGTGTTACTATGATCTGCTACCATGCTGGCAATAGGCAAATCAACATTCCATACCAAGTCTGACCCACCACCTCTCTCTGACAGTTAAAAAAGAGATTCACATACTGCAGCTTGGTCAGTTGTGTATCATGTATATAATTTGGTTTGAAATTAAGTTCTAGATGTTTCTCACTGCATTCCTTTAGGTTTTGCAAACAGTAGAAGTTGCCTGCGTGTGAATATCCTTAAGTACAAGAGGATCATATGCTGTGTGCTAATCCCATTCTATGAGCCATCAAATGGAGCATTTTAGAGCAAATAATCACATTGCTATTTTACTAAACACTATATAAGCCAGCAAATAGCTCCATCATTCAGAAAAAGAAGGATTTCTTCATCACAGTTCACACAACATCTCTTTACATTTCCAGAAACTAAATCACTAAATCCCAACAAACCCAAGATACTGGACTCCAACCCACTGCCTTTCCAAGCAGGAGCTAAAAAAGACATATTCTTCCCATAATTGGACTTCCTCAGCTAGCTTGTGGTCTTATGGCTGTTCCTAGGTCATCCAAGTAATACACAAAGACACGGTGATACTCCTGCGTTAGAACACATTCTTGGCAGTTCTTAATTCCAAAGCAAGCTACAGTGGAACTTCTCAGGAAGATGTTTTATTATGTCAGCAGAAACTGTCAAACAACTGTTGTAACCTTAGGCGATTAGAAAATCTCTAATGACACCTGGGTCAGAGCAATCCCAGGCACAGCTACAGGTTGAGCAGAGAAGAGATTCAGAGCAGCCCTGCGGAGAAGGACTTGGGGGTGTTGGTCAATGAGAAAATGAACACGAGCCAGCAGTGTGCGCTCGCAGCCCAGAAAGCCAACCGTATCCTGGGCTGCATCAAAAGGAGAGTGACCAGCAGGTCGAAGGAGGTGATCCTGCCCCTCTACTCTGCTCTTGTGAGACCTCACCTGGAGTATTGTGTGCAGTTCTGGTGTCCTCAACATAAAAAGGACATGGAACTGTTGAAACAAGTCCAGAGAAGGGCCATGAGGATGATCAGGGGACTGGAGCACCTCCCGTGTGAAGATAGGCTGAGAAAGTTGGGGCTGTTCAGCCTGGAGAAGGCTGCACAGAGACCTCATAGCAGCCTTCCAGTATCTGAAGGGGGCCTATAGGGATGCTGGAGAGGGACTCTTCATTAGAGACTGTAATGATAGGACAAGGGGTAACGGGTTCAAACTTAAAGAGGGAAAGTTTAGATTGGCTATAAAGAGGAAGTTCTTTACTGTAAGGGTAGTGAGGCACTGGAATAGGTTGCCCAGGGAAGCTGTGAATGCTCCATCCCTGGTGGTGCTCAAGGCCAGGTTGGACAAAGCATTGTGTGACATGTTTTAGTGTGAGGTGTCCCAGCCCATGGCAGGAGGGTTGGAACTAGATGAGCTTAAGGTCCTTTCCAACCCTAATTATTCTATGATTCTATGGTTCTATGACATGCAGATGTTTCTGCAGTTCTTGCATATACTTTATGAATTAGATTTTGCAAACACCAAGATATAAGCATATAAGCACTTCAATGATGCATAACTAAGGTGTCAAAACATGATCTTTAAAAGCTTTTCTAAGAAATTTTTATTAAGAAACATAATACTTTATAGTAATGGAATAACAGAATTATCTTCTGAATAGGTATGCAGAAAAACATGTATATTTTATGCTGTTTCCGAGCCTACAATATACAAGAAAGCCAGAAACATAGCATCTGAATTTAGACTGAATTTGGTTTTAGAAACATAAGTATTCACAGTTTTTAAGATGGGTAAATAAGGCATCTGTTGATATATCTATGGTGTTTTATACTGCAAAACAACATATATTTTAAGACCAATTGCAATTACTTTAGTACTAGCCAAAAAAAAAAAAACACGCTGTTATATTTTTGTCCACACTATAAAAAGCAATGAAAGATCGCAGAGATCAAAAAGGGGAGCTATTTGCACCATGTAACTGTAGGCATATGAGTGGCTAGTTCCCTTATGCTCAGTATATAGTTAAAGTGAAATAAGTTCTTCTAAGAAATGATTCAGAGCAGTTATCTTAGGTTCTTCAATTTATTTGTCACTGACAATAGAAGAACCCTATGGAGAATGGACTTCTAACTTAAGCTCTAAACTTTCAAATTGAACGTCAGATAAGACAAATATCTCAATCTCCTACATGAAAGAAGAACATAGTTTTTACCACAGAATCTCACATTACTTTTTTCAGTACATTTCATTTTCAAGGAATAATGAAGACCAGAGCAGCACTAAAAGAAAAAGGTATTGGGTTCACTTCACTCAAAACAAGTAGCCATTCCAGTGGCTCACTTGTACATAATCATATAATTTGAAGGGATGATATCACATAACTAAAACACAGAATTAGAGAATAATTTAGGTTGAACAGGACCTTTGGTCATCAGCTGGTCACACTTCTCTTAGGAGCAGGACCAAGTTAAATCAGCTTTTGACTACTGAGACAAGGGGGGACAAAATCACAAAATGGAGTATAGAAACCTTTAGAATTAGTTTTATGTAATGTTAAGTTTGATGGCTTTGTAACAGTAGCAATGGAAAATTTCTGAGGTCCATGATACAGAGAGAAAAAAAATAGAGTACAGCTAGAGAACATACTGAGAATTCTCACAAGATAAATTGTTATAGTTGTGACATAGTTTAAGAAAAACAGTCTAGAAGAACAGGACACAGGGATAAGGAGTATCTGGGAACGGCAGGTGTTCAGGATGGGTTACAGTTAAACTAACTGATAAGTAGGAGGATAGGAGGATTATTATGTCTCTGGTGCTAATGAACCAATTAAACTGGTATGAGCATCTACTGCGCATGTTTCAAAGGCTGCCAGAAGTGATGAAGATTGTTGGAAGAAGTAAACGACCCTCAGAGACCACCACCACAATTCTGTATGCATGGGGGGAACTTTCTGGAAAATTATGTAATCCATAGGTAGCCTCATGAATACGTATGAATGCCCAGTGGCTATAAAAGGACAGCTTGTGTGGCAATGGGGAGACACACGTTAGGAGGAGCTATCCCTCGTGCCTCCTGGCGCCACAATAAAAAATACCTGCTTGTTAGCTTGAAAACTTTGTTGGCAAGTTTGTTCCTGGAGTTTTCTCCGAATCACTACCAAGGACGGATAGTCAGGCCTCCCTGGGCAACATTTTCCAACGTTTGATCCCTTTTGTGGGAAAAAAAAAACAACAAAAAACAACAACCACATAAATCCATATATCTAATCAGATTTTGTTTTTTTCTAGTACTTATTCAGACTTGCTATGCAGTGGAAGCCCCAAGGCCTTTTCTACTGATCTATTTTCTAGTCAGCTGCTACTCTGCCAAGAGTAATACGCAGGACTGGTCTGTACCAGCAGTAAGATTTTTGCTCTCTCAGTTCTTTCTTAACAAAATTTCACCCATTATCTACTTACATGAACTAATAATCAGCTTTCTAAATTATTTTCCCACTTGTCCACTCAGTCAAAGAGTTCTCTTTTCTCTTGAACAGATGGTGAGTATTTTGCTAACTGCTCATTACAATCTGAAAGTAAACATTGGCTGGAGATCAAACAAGTTCTCAGTATAACCTCCCAGGCATATGGCTGATTGAACCATTATAAAGACAATTAAATACTTAGAATGTTAAATTAGTAAAACACACCTAGTGTAAGAAAGAATATTGAGCATGAACAAATATAGCCTGCATCTCCACCTACAGAGATAATTGTAGCCTACAGATAGCTCAAGAAATGTGTGCAAACATTTTCCAAGTATTTTTCCCCATATCAGTGTTCAGGGCAGCTCTCAACCAAAAACTTTGAAAAGTATTATTCCTGTATACAACTGTGGGGTTTTCTAAGATGTGTGTGACCATGAAGTCATTTACAGGGAAAGGAATATTAAAGCAAAAGACTATTTCTGTTGCTGCATAAGTGCTATAAAGACAGTGACTGAGAACTTGCAAAAAAACTTTCATGATCCATTGTTATAAAATAACGTAAGTTTTCTTAGATGAAACTAAGGAATTGCCCCATCATGTGATATTAATCCCTTTGAGATCAGAAAAAAATTGTTTAGAGACTTTGTATATGCTTGTTCAGAATGTGTGAGCTGCCAGACATATAGATTGTACAAAATGTATGCACATGATAAAAGACTCGACCACTTCTCTTGCAGGGGGCACAACACTTTTCAAAAACATTACTCATATTTCGTTGTCCTTTTTCTCTTTAAGAAGTGAAAAGTGAGTTAAAGCTTTATTCAATGTATTGATGCAGATCATGGTTCTCAGAGGAAGTTTATATAAATGTTTAAGATGCAACCAATCCTGCTTTATGGTTTTGGCATGCTAAGAACGGATGTTCCTAATTATTTTTATCTGAATCTGATTAAACACATTAGAAAACTGCTAACAGCAACACTGTTAGCAAAACATTTAATAAAACCAACATGCATTACTCTTACACTTAAAACTTCATTGTTGTTTTTTTTTCTTGTTGTTGTACTGCATGTCTGTATTATTTATTTGCCCTGTTAGAAAATATTCAAGTATTCATGAAGATTCTGCTTCATCTATACACACACTCCCTCCATTTTGAGAACCACAATATATTAAAATGAAAGTGTTATTGCATTAACTACTTCATATTTATATTTAGGAAATTGGCTAATAACTATGACTAATATTTTCATTAAAATATGTTGCTATACACACTCTTATATTCATACTTCAAAAGGTTCTTAGCTTTTCCTTGTAGTTACTAGGAAATAGATAAAAATTACAAGCATGATAAAGAACAGGAATAACATTAAGCTTTTATAACCATCTGGATTACTTGGTGTATCCAGAATGCAGTGAAATATGTAAAATCAGCAAAGGCAAATACCAGATCATATAGATGGGAATTGAAAGTATATACTTATGGTTAAGAAAGTAAATATTTTCCTCCAAAAATAAACCCTAACTCATAGATTTGGATAGCCTTCATTCTAAAAATCAGGGCACTCCATCCTCTATTTGCTGTTCAGCCAGAAACAAACAACAAAGCAGCAAAGAATTCATCTTAATTGAGATATAACTTCAAAGTGTATATACATTTCCAAAACAGAAACACCACAGTCTCTTCTAAGAAAGGTAATTATAGTACAGAGTCACAGTTAATCTACAGAAGTATTTCCTAAAACTACCTTTTGGCTTTGAAAATGTCATTGTCTGGCTGAAATTTCTGATACTTACACTCAGCCCAAAGGGTTATTTTGAAGTTTAAATTCAAATGTTAAGAAAAAATGAGTAACTAAATGAGTTTTTGAATTATGAAAAATTTTCTCATTTCTAGCCTGCTAAAATTGTTGCTACAGCTCAGACTAACTCATTTTACTTCCACACTGACATGATTTGACTGTTGAACAAAGCTTTTCAGCATGGACTCGGATTTCAGCTTAGTTTGTGCATGATATGTCAAGAACTCTGTATGATGTATAATAAATATTTGACTGTGATAGAAAAGCTGTCACTTCTAGTTACTGCTGTCTGAATTATTTGCCTTGAAGTCAAACCAGGTGGCACTTTTAGGATGAGGGAAGAGGGTAAAGGAAAACATGGGGCTACAGCAGTTAACAGTTCCAGTCTAAAGACAGGAGACGCTAAGTGTGTCCCTATGGAGGCACTGTATCTGACACCTGCTTAAAAGAGATGACCAAGAAAGACTATATAAAGGTCAATAGCAAAACTCATGTTAAATCAAAAACAGCTATGCTGAGAACTAATGACACCTCTAATGGAAGCCATCCCACAACTTATGCCATCCAAAAAGAACACAACTCTCATAATCAATATCAAAAAGATCTTGCAAGAATAAAATGTGTGTCAATGTGATTCTTCAAAAGAGAACTTGGATTTTAACAAAAATAATACTGTGCTGCTAACTTAAAATTCCATCTTATGACTTTTCATTTGAATTAAAAACTTTTTAAAGTATCTTTTAAATATTATTTCTACAATTGAGTCAGTAACAGTAGAAAATTTTTGCTTAACCATTATGAATTCATTTTTCCTTAGGTGGCTTCAGTGTCCATCCTTACCTCTCGAACACACAGTTGCTAAACCTGTTCCAAAGAACTCAGCATTTTTAGTACAGCCATGTAAACAGCTTCTGAGAACTGCAGCTTAACCAGTGCACCTTTGATTTTGTTTTAACAGAGGTTTTATTCTTATGACATATCCTCTCCTTTAAGCATAGTTTTAAGCATGTCTTTCAACCTGGTTTCAGAGTTTGAATAATATTTATTTGGTGTAGAAATATTCTGTGGGCTTCTGGAGCACAGGAGGTTTTATCAGTTATAATTTTTTTTAAGAATTTATTTCAACATTCTGTGTGCCCTTTAGAAATATTTTTAATGGAATACAATAGTTGTGGAAAAAGCATAGGATGAGTCTTAAATTCTGAATCATTGCTTCTCTAAAACTGACTACAGTTTACTTTTGTGTGCCAAAAGCATTGCTATGGCAGTAACAGAAAATTAGAGAACACTGATTTCATATTCCTTCCAGAAAATCAAACACTTCCTGATAACTGGAGAGAACATGGACACTTTACGCCTACCCAGCCCTCTTGTGTTCTGGCATAGATTAAAATTCCACTTAAACATTAAATATAAGACTTCCTATCATTGCCATCTGCTTTTTTTTTTACAGGAGTGTTTGGCAGATTAATAAATACAAAGGTTCACCCAGTTGTAATCCAGACCATCATTCTTCAAGCAAGTAACTACAAGTTTAAAATAGCTCAAGACATCTTTCACAAAGATGTCCAAACACAGAGATAGAGAGTTCACCATATCTTGTACAAATTACTCCGACAGTTCATTGCTCTTCCTAGACAAAAAGACACATTAACCTAAATTTGTGTGAGTTTCATTACAAGTCATTAGATAATGTTATATCTCTATCTGATATACAGCACTCTTGTATTTGAAATCTGGTTCCTACAAAAGTGCTTTCAGATGCTAATCAGACATTTTTAAACATCTCTCCTACATTATATAGATTGAACTTCCTTAATCAGGCCTTCACAGAGACATAGAAATACATCATGTTTGACATGCAATCAAAATGAGATAATTTATTTGTAGTCAAGAGGCTTACAAATTAAATTGAAAAGAAAATATTAAAAAAAAAACAAAAAAACCCCCACTTTATTTAACTAGGTCACCTTTTAAATGATTTTTTTTTAAATAAAGATTGAACTTCCTGTACAAATAGTAACCAGTGGAGATGGTTTTACTTAAAATCTGTTCTAATGTGGCCACTTGGTTTCAGAGGAGAAGCTACTGCTTCCAAGCATAGCAATGATGTCAAAGAAACTTACAATCAATGCTGCAATATGAAGGGGCAGAAAGAAGAGGTCGAATTAAGTATGGAATAAATAAAGCCCAGGCGTTGGTGAAGGTTGAAATGGAAACAAGATTTTAAACATAATCAAAAGTCAACAATATGCAGATTCATGAAGATGAGCATGAGGTTTTTCAATTTTCTGTGAAATATGGAATTAATTATACAGTGGAATAGCTTCCCTGTTGTATGAGAAATACTCAAACCTGACTCAAAACAAGAACTCAGGTATATAGTCAGTCAGTAACCCATATTTCTCATCCCAACACATGTTAAATATTTATTATAGTCAAGAGTATATTAAATTCATAATATCTACTTAGCATGATACAACATTTTTTAAAGTCTTTCATTTTATAGAACAGTGTAAAAACATTCTGTCCTGATTAAAAGAAGGTATATTTTAAAGAGAGCAGACATCTTTGTCTCAATTCCGTGATTTTTTTATCATTCATTTCCCTGCTAAACAGCTATCAGAGACACCTCCACCTTGATTTAATAATTAGAAATGGAACTTCATCAGTGGCTAAAGTAATAAGAACATCTTTTAGCATTCTTTCTCACAAAGATATTCAAGAGTGATGTCGATTGTTATGAAGACTGTAGCACAGCTTTGGCCTCTGGCAACAAACCTGGAAGATGAGAATGTCAAATAAATTCATGGACAAACCTTTAAGAAAAAAAAAACACAAAAAAAACAAAACAAAAAAAAAAAAACAACAAAAAAAACCTGTTGCTTTTTTTATTACTGTTCTGATTGCTTCCATGCCTTGGGAAATCAGCTTCACTTACCAGCTGAACCAAAAGTTTTTATGACCCACTCAGATAAAGGACAAACTCTTGAAAAATTAGTATTAGCACCCCTTCCCTAAAATAAGGTTTGTTCATTCCAAGGTACATGGAGTAGAACAGTCATTAAGAGCAGGATTACACTGCTTTTATTCACATCCATCACACTGAAATTCACATTTCTCTAAACCGGAGGTGGACAAGTATATTTATAAACTGCAGTTTTTCATTAGTGAAGATGAGGACCTAGATTTTTACACAGCAGAAGACAGCATTTGCTTCTGATATGAAAGAAGAGTAATGAGCATGTTCAATACAAAGAATATGCTGACTTTGATACCTATAAGGTCTTCCAGACTAGGAAGATGAAGTGAAATATGCAATCAATCAAAACATATACATGCAGTGAAGAATACTAGACTTAGGAAATGCGAGACTTTCAGCAATTTACTGAAAATCATCAACATAATATACTCATGACAGTCTTACACATTGTATAGCTTTTAAGAAAGCATGGAATAGTTTACCAAAAACTATATTTTGGATTGCTGTAAGATAATAAAACATCATCAATTTAAATTAACATCCTCAATTTACGCTAGTAGTATAGCACATCCATATGTTAGTTACATTTAGGGAGAGAAAGACCTGCCCCATTTCATGTAGCATAAGATTAAAGTTTTTATTGTTTAAAGAAGCTATGAAAATACAAAGGAGCCATTATAATAACATTACATTATAGAAGTCATTAAAATAAGCTGAGTCATAATTCAGTATGTGGATGATTTGGTCATTGTAGGAGAATTATAAAAAGGGTGGTTTGGAAATCCAAAGGAAATAGAAAACAGGGCTATAACCAAATAAAAGGCAACAAAACACAAAAAACAGGACCAAAATATCCAGCATATTAATATGTCACTCAGTTGAGATATCTGGAAGGATTCATGGTTACTATAGCATACAACATGGAAGAAAATTAAGGTGGGTTAGTACATATGAATGCCTGATACTTTCCCCAGAGGCAGTTTGCAGCTTTCTCTAAATAAAGCTAAAAAGACCCCTCCTGCAGTTAATGTCTCTTGCAAGTTCCACCCCATGCTGTCCAGGTTTGTGATCAATTAAGCAAAAAAAATGAAGGCTCACTGTTAAAAAATGTCTAAAATTTTGTAATGTGAATTATAAACAAATGCAAAAATATACCCTCAACAAAAGAGTGGGTTATGACAGGGATTTCTGGTGGTTACAACCAAGGAATGAAGAAGGAAAGCATCTAATACTCCACAGAGCAGGACCCTGAAAGGTTATTATTTGCATATTTTTAGGACTTCAAGATGTTAAGTATTCCTCATTAATAATAACATAAGAACAATCACATCAGGCAAAATCTTAGGTGGTCTGAAAGGCCTGTCATCTTTTTAACTCCACCAACGGCAGTTGTTCGTGCCACATTCAGCACAGTAATGACCCAGATCCACTCAGAAAAATAGACTGTAACTAACTTAGCACTTCTCTTCCAAACCGGAGTTTTTCTATTTACTTCAATATGAATCATGTGTTTATCAAAGTTTTCTGCTAAATGCAAGTTGCAGATGCTGATGCAGAAGCAATTTGCACATCACAATTTCAGGCCTTGTTTATATGCTGCAGAAATTTTTGGCTTTCATTCACATAAAAAAGTGCTTATAAGTTATTTGCAATACATGGAGTCCCCCAGATGTCAAAGATCAAAGACTCATTAAAATATATTAAATTACAGCTGTGGAATGAGCTATTAGAATGCTATTTGTGCATGCACAGTGCTGGGAAAGGAAGAACACTTCCTTAATGTATCATCGCTCTGATTCTCACTTAGCAAACTCAGCGTTTATAAAGCCAAAGAATTCCACATTATCAAATATCATTAAAGTTCTACCAGGTCTGCCTTGAGGGTAAAAATACACTTGGGGTCACCTACTGTGAATCTAATTGGGATTTTTTTTTTTAAGGAACTTTTGTTTAAATTTGCTATCATGAAATAAAAAGCACTGAAAATATCAATACTGATTCCCAGAACACCTCTCACAAAAAGGTTCTTCTCAAACTATGCTTACACAACAAGTCTCATCCAATCACGTTAAATTTCTCCTAATTAGTACAAACTATTTATTTCTTATTTACAATAAGAGTTATTTTTGCAGAATAAAAATCTTGCTGACCAATGTTTCCAGTTGGTGAAAAGTTATATTCCTATAAAGGTCATAACAGCATACCTAATATTCATTTTAAAATTAAATAAAGTGCTATTTTTATAATCTGACAAAAAGAAAAAAAACAACAAACATTATTTGTCTTTCAAAGTAAGCATTTAGAAGGACTATATCTTCAGTTATGTTGAACCTCAAAATGAGCATTCAATATTGGATTTTACAGTCCAGTACAACTAGAAAACTACAGTTAAAAAAGTCAGAGAAGTTTAACTTCAGCAGTTCTACCAAATTTCAGCTAGGTTTAGGATGGCTTGACAGATGGAATAGGTAGAACCCAAGTTTGACTACAATTGGATGTTCATATAATATGCAATTTGTTTCATGCTGGATTCTTTCAGTCTCATGCATCATCATCTCTCATAAAGGTGTTGCAGGGCAAATTAGGCTCTCAGTTAAGCTTGGAAGTTTGTAATAGCCCTACCTAAGATATTTAGACTTAAAAATAAATGGACAACCTTGAGCAGCAGATGAAGCAAGAGATAGGAAAATTATTATGATATACCTGAATAATCCCATCTTGTGTGGCATCATTAGATGGGTTTGCTCATTTGCAGTATGAGGTCAGCAGGTAAAATGCAGCCACCTTCAGGCCAAGCCCTTAAGGGAAAAGCCTTGCTTTCTTTCCTATCTGTTTATGGTTCCTTCATATCAGAGGATTCTCTTTTGCCAGTCCCCTGAGATTCAGCCACCAGTGCCTCTTGCTCTCCATCTGCATGTTCTGGGCTCTGCCTTCCCACATAGGTTCTATCTTTCCATCTTCTCACTAGACCTGTTCTCATATTATCTCTGGTCCTCATCTTATCCAACAAGTTCTCATGGATATGTTTCTTTTCATTTTCAATGACTTCATCTTATGTTATTTACTCATTGGCGAAATATCAGGGTGGTATGTTGTTTTCTTCACAAAAACTCAGAATCTCCATGCTTATGGGAGGCAAAGAAAATGGAGATGAAAAGTAAGTTTGTGACAGTAAGTGCCAGTGGCTGCTACAGTTAGCAGTAGCTTTGTCTTCCCTGGTAATTTATTATCAGGATCTGTGAGGCTAGTAGCAGCACAGTTCCCAGTGCCTCAGGAATATAGCAGGCCAGCACCAGCTTCCAGCATAAACCAGCTTTCGAACTGGAGAAGTGAACTGCATGTTATTCAATTCCCTGTACCAGCATCTTGGTGAAATATTAATTAATATTTTGCATCTGTTATCACAGCCTGTGCACAATGCATGCATTCTCATCTACATGTAACTATCTTTCCTTTCAAGGAATATTCCATAAGAGTATGCTTTGAGTTAGAAATTGCTTTTGTCGTTAGTGACATAGGTCAGTATGTCACCTGCTTGATGAAGTGTTTCAATTGTCATAAAGTTAATACCTACTATCAGCTGTATTAGCCATTTTTTTATTAAGTAACCAAATCTGTCTCTACAGTATTGTAAATTGTTTTCTAATTCACCAAAAGTGCTTTAAATGTTGCTGTGTTCACACAAAATGCACTGTCTGATTTAAAAACTTAGAACCAATATTTAAGTTATTCTTCTTTAGAAATGCCAGGCCAACTCCTAAGAACCAAGCCTTAACACTTCAGACCGCAGATGTAGAAACCAGCAAGGTCTCAGTTGCTAAATATGCTTTGCTCATGTAAAACTCATGCAGAAAAATAGCTGCTGTCATTCTGTCTTTCACAGACAGACCTTAAACTCTTTGCAAGTGACAGCCACCCCTGATCCCACAGTCCCACCCTCCCCAACCTTCTGCTGCATGGACCAGCACAAGTACTAATTTACAGTTCTTATACATACTATTCTCCAGATCATTCTTCCCAGCTGGTTCTGCAGATACAGGCAGTTAAATAAAATCACAGAACTGCAAATAGCACAACTTCACATTAGTTTCAGAGTACTTGCTTCAGGGGCTTGTTATATTTAAATAGTTTTGTAACATTTTAAAAAACTGTTGGTAGATTTGTCAGAAATTTATGATAGAGACAACAGAAGGAAAGAAATTATTAATATTAGCTTATTACTTTCCATCAGGACATGCTAACAAATAGTAAGATATAAAATTTTAGCACAGATTAGTAAAGCCTGATCCGAGAATCCTGCTCCAGAGTCTAAAGGCATTTTCATAGAGCCATCAAGGTCTTAAAAAGCCTCAAAGCTGCCCCCAGAAGTACCTGAAAGCACAGCTTGCCTTGAGTAGCTGTTTTTCATTTGCTCTAACTACAGAAAACATTGAGTGTGTTGGCATGCATTGGAAGGACAGAGAACTTTGCTTGCTTACTCACGTTCTTGTAAGGAAGTTTCCCAATGAAATTAAATAAGCAAACTTCAAATAGAAATACATGTACATGTTGTCTTGGTCCTGTGTCCAAAAAGCAGTAAGAATAACTTTTATAAATGTAAAATGCTTATACAACTTCAAGATAGATTTTTATCAGCCAAAATCCATTCTTGTCATTCACAGTTCATATGCAATAAATATAAGGGCCAGCAAAGCCAAGAAATTGTCTATTATTTTTCCTTTCCTCATATGTTAGAGTCAAAACCATAAAAGAGTCATATAGAACTGTTATACTGGGTAGCTCACAGCAAGCTCAACTAACACAGGAGCTGTAAAACTCCAGGAAGGAGGTTTACCTGAGTACAGACCAAGGGAAGACACACTGTACGTGAAGGATTATGAGCAAACAACGCCATGGGCTGGAGGCAAAAACAGTTACAGCTGCTCAGAACAGCCTATTTCTGAGGCTTGGTTCAACGCTCAAAGTGAATGCAAAGGCAAACACAAAATCCTCAGGGGTTTTCTATAAGAATTGTTCATTTTCTTTTCCTTCTGTAAGGACATGTTTATACCTCAAGTATTTTAACAAGCCTTCTCTGTAACAGCAAGTCAGCAAAACATAACTCCATTTATTTATTTTTAGGACTTCAAGCAGGAGTTTTCAAACCCACATGGGCAGGGCTTGTACCAGAAGGAATAAGAAAATGCAGAGAAGATGGAAGTATTATCTGAGGGCACCACAGCTGGATTTAAACCTTTGTTGTCTCCATCCATAAGAGCTACATTTTTTTTCCTTCTTATATGATTTATAGTGATCTCTTTATGGTCTTCATGGATCATTAAAAAGTGCAATAGCATCTGGTGGATGTTTTGTTATAAAGATTGATATCTCAAATAGTCCAACCATTTTTAGGATCTGTTCTTAGGATCTCAAAATAAACAGTCTTTGGCAGGTGGAAGGGATTAAAAAGGTAATTGGAAAAAGTCAATTCCAAGTGAGGCAGTAAGTTAAAATTTTTCATCATTTGTACTGAAATGATATACCTTAAGAACTAATTTTAATACAGAAAAAAATAGAATAACTTATTTTATAGATTTCAGAAATCACTAATTTTCAGGGCCCATTCTGCATTCCAAGATTTCCAGCAATTATTCCTTTCCTTAAGCCCTTAATCACTTGGGCTTAATATTGTAGAACTTGTCTAGTTATGTTTAATAGTAATATGTTAGCATTCTATCTACCCTTTACTTAGTACAAATGAAAAGATTAGGCACAATGGTAGCGACTGCTCTTCACAAAGACAGAAAAGACTACATACTTGCATGTTCACAAGATACAATACCAGATTGTTTTGGAAAGCATATTGGAACATACCCACATATATGAGGACAGGAGTTAGAGAAATTTAATGAATGAAAGGAAGAAAACTGAACATTATTCAGGAAAAATACAAGCTTCTGAAAGACATGTAAATGAACAGCATCTGAGACTTTTTCTGTTGACCCACACCCTAATAGGCTGTCAAGGAAATTAGTGGCTATTAAACTATAAAGCTGTGCAATATTAATGTACTTATTGATTAATATGTAGAAGCTATATTGATGATTGGACATACAGCATAAGTGCTAATAATTTATTATGATGTATAAATCTTCGTTTTCCTGAAAAACTGGATCAACCTATAGCAGAGGTTTTAAAAGCAGAAATGTTCACAGACTAGGTATAAAAAGAAAATTATTTGAGGAAAATAAGTTCTTTCCTCAGAGTTTAGCCATTTCAGAATAACGGACGCAACTCCAGCTCATGAATCAATCGTGTGAAAATTTTTAGTTTATGATATTGAATTCTACACTGGTTCTAAAAACAAAACAAATAAAAAATAAATAGTCAATAATAATAGAGTGGAAATTAATCATGGTTTATGAGTAAATCCTTTAGAATCCTCAAGAGAGCTCCTTACTGTTATGTGGAGTCTGAAAACCTGAATAAAAAAAAGGTTATGTTTCATTTACTTTGGCAGATATTTACCATCTTTAGAAAAATATAGAAAATTCAAGACTGGCTAAGAACCTAACAGGGACTCTGCATCAAAAGAAAATGCATTTATTTCTAAAGATTGTTACTGTCAACCATGATGGAAAAGACCGAAGTGTCAAAATATGCTCCCTGTGGTTTAAAGTAAAATAATTAAAATTTCAAGATAACACTGCTAAATGACCCTTGCAAATGTAAGCAAACATACAATAAAAATTCTACAAAGAAGGCCCACAGAGTGTCACATGTTTCAAAGAACTCAAATAGGCTTTAGCTCTCTGGACAGGGAGAAAAACCTTGATGAATAAACCAGGCACTGTGGAAACTACTTCTGAGCATGCCAACATACCCAAAACATAAGAAATGAGCTGGTTTTGAGCTTATAAGAAATCAGGGGAAGTAATAAACACATTCTAAGAGGAAATGTGACAGGGTAAATCACTGCTAATATAAGTTTTGCATTTGCAGCTCTTTAAAGACAGGTCACCAAGTAAGCCCAATCCTGTGCATCAATACTTCCTCACCTATGATTCCCTTTGGTCCTAGTGAATTTGTATGAGTAAACAGGACTCTATCATCTGACTTGGTATAAATCTTCTTTCAGTTTTAGTGAAGTAAAGGAACACAGGGAGGTTTGTGAGGTTCTTCTATTACTTGCAAGTCAACAGGCTTTGGAAAGCAAAGATCATCCCTGACACAGCTATGGCAACAAGGCAAGTGTGACTGAACAAACAGACTGAGATAAAGAAGATGGACCTAAGGAAAGCTACAAAAAGGACATGGGAAAAGCAGGCTGAGGATCCCCAACAGGAATAACTGGAGTCAAACAGCTGCTAAAAAAAAAAAACAGCGAGAAAAGCCAGACTGTAGGCAAAGCATTGGGTTAGCAAAACAAGATTATCTGTGGAAAGAATCTGGAGCTGTTGGCAGGAGAAAAGATGAAATCCAGGGTGTGAGAAAGGAAGGATTAACTTTAAAGTTCCTAAGCAGTCTTGTACTCAGGCAGCTTACAGCATTAGAGCAGTAAGACTTAGACTGGAAGAGAAGGCCTAAACACAAATGAAGCGTCCATCCTCTCCAGAGCTCATTCGATTCCCAAGCTTGGAGAGAACGTCAAATTCCTGAACTTCCCTATTTCTCTGTGTATATAGTACATTTCTCAATCTATCTAGTGTGCAGTTTTGAAGAGAATGACAACCTAGTTCTAAGGACATATGCTAGTGTGATAGTAAGTCAGTAGTAAGTTAGTATTTAGTAGATCATACAGAAACAAGATGCTAAATGGACACTGCTGGAAAAATTGGAGTACACAACCTAAAGTTTCTCTTTCCTCCTGCACTCATGGGACAAGAATGATGGTACATCACTTACATCATCACATATTGCTCTACCTCATTGAATATATGAGTGGAACAAGCAGCTAGTTACTACTTAGCTTCATGCCTGTGGGCTCCACATAGTTTTCCATGCAACCCCAGCCTCTGAAATTGGAACAAACCATTTTTCTCCTTTTTATTTTTACTATTGCACTTGAGCTTCTTACAAATATTAACCATTAAAATACCCATGAGAGTATGTGGATATATTGCTATTTTAGAGATTGGAAACTGAGGCTAGGATAGTCAAAATCATGCACTCATTTTTCATTTGTTAACTCACCTTTTGCACAGACTTACAGTTCATGTTTGTCACCCTCTTTGGAGGAAACACCACACAACATCCTATTTTGGAACGAAGCAGACTTGAGAGAAAATTCTATACAATTCATTTTTAGCAATTCTTAGAATAGAACAAGGTTTTCAGCCTCTCTCATTCTTTACATTACATTCAAGTGATAAAGTGTGAAGATCATGTCACAGAAATAACAACAGAAGATATGACAAAGCACAAGGTGCCACATTTGGCATGCCAAGATAGACTTGGAAAGTAGGATTTAATTGCTTTATGGGACAGGATAAGGAACAAAAGAAAGACGAATAGGCAGTAATTCTGTTTCAGCAGTTTTTAACCTTGTCAACAGCAAATATGTTTCAGGTGAAGATTTATGCCCAACAGAACAATAATCCATTAATTTTCTCTCTCTTTTTCTCCTTCAGTGGGATTTTGAACAGAGCAGGAGTCCAACTCCACAGGTTTTAAAAAGCAGACAGTTTCAAGGGAATTCAAGATATACCACAAACAACTCCATTTCAAGTAAAAATCAAAACAATGCTGCAGAACTTTAATGCAGAGTAAATCTAAATTGAAAAGATACATTAAAAAAGATTGAGCTTGACTTTCATTGATTTTAATAGCTTTGGGTTCAGATCTTAAAAGACTAGACAATCCAAAGTGAGGAAAGTAAGAAAAAAATGAGGAATTACATTCTCAATTTAGAAAACAAACCCATGATCATTCTAACTTGGAGCTTAGGCTGAATTATTTTCCACAGTGTGAGCAATCTGATTTTATCTGAGCATCTAGTACATTTTCTCATTGTCTAGATTTAGAGTATAATTATCAATCACCTTCTCCAAAAAGTCAAGCTAATGAAAAATAAAATTTTCATAAACCAGACCCATCAAAACTAACCTGTTCAATGAGACCCAACATCAAGATCGTGGTCTGCAGAAGCCAGAAACTTCTTTTGGAAGCATTGTAAAACAAATAGTTGCATGGTACACATCCTGTGCTGTTTCTCAGGTAGAAGTCAAAGGCCAATACTAAAAGACAAGACATCTCTTGAATCCACTAGAGTTAGGAATAAGCTCTGAAAAAGTGATGCTATGTCCTTTGAGGCAAAAGGGTTATTAACTACAGATGATGGCTCCTCTTTTTGTAGCTAAGATTAAAGAAGTGTTTCTCTCCAGTGTTCCAAATAAAGTGTCAAATTATTATTTCTTTGAAAAAATTTCTCATTGGTAATCTCAGTCATAAAACAAAATGAACCAAAAATAAACCAGGAAAGTAGTTTGAACAGCAAGCAACAGATTGTTTTCTTATAGCAAAAAGAATTGGGGTATTGTGTGCCAAGAACACACTCTTGTCTGCTTTTCTTTTATCCCTCTGAATGCAGCTACTGGTTCAAGTATCAGATGGATTTCAACCAAACCATCTTTGTTATCACTATTGTATAGGGACTATATATACACCACCCATATTATAGCCTATTAACATGATATCCCAGCTCTTTGAATCAAAGTCACATTTATGCTTCATTGGTTGCGGTCTTAACTACTGCCAAATACAAAAGTGCTATTAACATCTGTGTAACCTGTATCTGGTGTAAAATTAGAAGGATTTATTGAGATGATCCCACTCCGAAAATTGCACTTATAGTTTTATGTATTTATTTTTCATCAAGGGCTGAAAACTAAGAATTAATATCTTCCCATGTAGTTTTTATTATTAATCCAAATATATTAAACTCCTCTGTGAATTAGATTAGGCCTGTAGCAGGTAGGGCTTTCAGGGGAATTCAAGTGCTGCACTGAAAAATTGTGCTGATAAAAGGGACAATAGTCTTTTTTAATTCATAACCCAGTTTGTCAAAACAAAGCCAGAGCAAAGCAAAACAAGATATTGCCAGAAAGGCAACAAAGAAGACCACATTGGCAACCACAAACCATCAATGTTTATGAAGCCTTGAAAGCATTGATACTGCATCATTTACAGCCACACACTTTTTGTAAATCTACATTCATCACATGAGCAAGTAACAAAAAGTTATGAACTGGCTTAAAAGGAAAAACACCTCTTCATAATTATTATTTAATTATTTTGCAAGTATTATAAGTAAATACTTTATAGTATGGATAGCTATATGTGCAGGCATTTATGGTGATCAAATACTTTTCAATAATAGTAACTATGTCTGTAAGTCATTACACTTTAGGAGATAACAATGTACAGCAAAGACATAAAAATCTAATGAAATCTACATTTGGAAGCATGTCTGATGTTTGATATTATCATTAATGCTTTTTTAGCTGTTTAATTGTGAGTGTCTAAAGTTAACAAGCAAAAAATAAACTTCACTGTTTCTTTTCCACAGTCAAAACCCACTTCAATATTGACACAACATCTGAGGCATATCTAAATATGTCAGGACATTTGGCAAATAAGAAGTGTGAATCAATATAATTTTTGTTTATATTATATTTGTTTATCTATATTATATAATAATATATATTATATATAATGTATATTATTTTATATATTATATAGTTTAATCATGTCTAGGGAAAGAGTATGAAGAGAATGCTACATCAACATCTGTTATTATTTGCAAGAAATATTGCTACTACATGACAACTTGAACTTATATGAAGTATTATTTAAAAAGTCAGTTCTAAGAGATTGAGACTTTTAACTGCAATACCTGTTATCTATACATAAGTACATTTAATCAGACCTGCAATTAATAAATTGGTAAACAATTACCCACTCAGGTGGACTGAAACATCAGGAATAACAGTTGTAAGGAAGATTAAGAGAATGCAAATGTTTATCCACATTGTTTATGCACAAAGGCTTTGCGTTCATATATACATATCTATTGTCAGATATGGAAACACCACATAAAGGGCTGCAAAGTCCATTTCCATGACAAAATTGTAAATATAGCTCTATGGAAGTCAAGAGCGAATATGTCACAAAGTCAGAGGGATGTGTCCCTCTGATGAACAGTACTGTACCCTGTTGTTATCAATTCATTTCTAAGCAACTATGCATTTAAAGGCTGTAGAATAGAGCAAGAAGAGAAAAGGAAAAAAAAAGGAAACAAAAGAAACAAAAAGAAAGAAAATAAGGCAGGAAATCAGTGCTCTGCCAGTGATATGAAAACATAGACCAATATAGTTCTCCTGATCATTAACCTTCCCATTTTGCTGGGCTTGTGTTTCATAAAAGCAGTACATACATGCTTCAAAAGCGTCATCAAATTCTGAAAGCATATATTGGCTATGCTTATATAATATCCATGAAAACAGCTGCTACGTGTATGTAGAGGGTCACACACACACCGATCAAGCTGTTTTCTGTAGCACTACATATTTGGGAGTTTTCCATTTCAGTGCTACCAATCAATTACCCACAGCAACACAATGAAAGCTTTCCTATTTAAATGCAAGCAGCAGACTGAGTTTCTTCCCATATTACAAGTAAATTGATCCATTAAAAACTTGAAGAAGCCTTCCCTGGATTTAAGGGAAAGCTTAAATACTAAGGCCATCAAAAAGTAAGTGCAATCAAAGCCTCTAAGGGAGTGTCTGTTCTTTCTCTTCACACAAATACTTCTGATTGTGAATACTATCTTTTTATATGACCTTTTGCTTCTGAGTCGCAGCATTGTCATTGGTGTTATTTTGTTTGACTGCTAAGGAGATGGCCTGTGCTAAAGTTCAGCCATCTTTAACTCCAGAAACCTCCCTTGGGATTGCCACTGAACAAACCTCTACACTCAAATTTTATTCAGTAGAATTGCTAGGCATCGGTTAAGGAAACAGTTGAGTATCCTGCCTGGCAGCTGCTTTTTTTCATAATGCCAGAACCAATATCCAATTTGCCACTGAATCTAAAATAAAGAAAATTTGTTGCTCTTGAGCTTAAAACAGTTCAAGAAAAAGAAAAAAGAAAAGGGGGAAAGGAGAGGAAAAAAGATAAAGTTAAAATTTCTAGGCAACTTTCCCTTTTCTGCAGAGCTTTGCATCCTTATAGCAGAGCTAATGATTGGTCATTTCTGAACACTCTATCCAACATCGAGAGGACTCAGAGTGGCAGGTCAAGTGGGTGGATAAAGAAATACTTGGAGAATCTTTCTGGCTGTTGTAAAAGTCAAAGTACATACATACATACCTGTCCTTACAGCATAACAGTAAACATAAGGGTAAACACCAGTTTCTAAAAGGATATTCAGAAACTGGAAAAGAAGATAATAGAAAACATAGCTGAAACTAGAGTCCATTAAAATGACTATTAAATTCTTTTAATGCTTCAGTAATAACTCAATATATGTCTTCTTAAGACTCCATTAAATGCACAGTGAGAAAATTCGAAATTTAATCTTAGCACTGGCTAAACATTCTTCATCTCCGTTAAAAGTAACCAGAGAAGTACAAAATGAAAAGTGGATTAAATTGTTCCAAAGCACTTAGGTCCAGGCTTTTGAATACTTGGGAACCCTAATGGCACAGAAAAATGACAGGTATTGCTGAAATCAGTAGGCAAATAGTCTACTGCCCTTATTCCGGTTTGGAATCACAAGGATTTGTCAAATGGAATGGAAAATCTCAATTTTATACATCTCATCTGAGCTACACACAGTGCCCATATCAGCACGTTGCCTCTGCACATAATTATTCATTATTAATTAAGTACTGTCATGTGTGCCACATCATTAACTAGATTCGGGCACCATGTTAGCACATGGGGACACAGATTCAGTACTGACTCAGATGGACACATTCCCATAATCTGAAATATTAAAGATCCATTTATTGGAAAAGACTAATGACTGATGGAGAAAACTGCTACTAAAAAGAGAAGATATGAGCTGTTAATGCAGTCAGTCATTCATTGCTCTGGAAATCCTTTAAGAAAAATAAATATAAGAAAAAATTAAATAAATGTGACTAAAATTATAATTTTTTGACTGAAATTGGAAAATAATGTGATTTTTATCTTCCATTTAAAAAAAAATCACTGAATCACAGAATGATTTGGGTTGGAAGAGACCTTAAAGATCATCTACTTCCAACACCCTGCCCTGACCAAGGACACCTTCCACTAGACCAGGTTGTATCTTACTATTGGATACTACTCTACCCATTTCATATAAAAAATCGAGGTCACGTAGCTTATAATGTAGCCAAGATTTAGCTTATAATTCTTGAAGCACCACTGTGTAGTCATAATAGATTCAAAGGTTTTTTTAAATCATACCTGTGTTCAAGGAATTTTGTTGTTACATTTTTTTTAATGGTATAGTTTTTTCTGTGGCCATGATTTCTTATTTGAAGACATGTGTCACAAGTCCTCCGGCTAAAGGAGTTGTTAATGCCCTTTCTCTTAACAGCTTTTAGGGTTCTCAGTAGGACTATTTTCTTCAGATGTAGCTTCCTGTTTCTGTTTTGAAAACAAAAGATGTCCAACTATATGAAAAAAAATAATAGTCTGGCTTTTTTCTTCTGCAGGGTGCTTGGCCGTCACTTATTCCTCACCTTTGCTTTCTTCCATCACCTTTAATGAATTCTCCTGTACCAAATGAGCTCAGTTGCTCTGTTAGGCACTCCTAGATTTCCGATAAACTCATGACTGTTCACCTCTGCAGTGAATTCCATGCGTTATGATTGCCTCTTATCTGCTGCCAGACACTCTTCCTTCACATTTCCTTCCTGCCCCTGGCCACAGCTTCTGGTGTGATCAGACTCCTCCTGCCCCTTTTATGATTTTGTTACTAAAAAAATCACTCAAACAATGGCAGAAGCCATGCTGAAAATGGAAGATGAAAAGGTATCTGACAGCTGGAAGCAAGGCCTGCAAGAATCAATTTTCTATTGTTTTAGTTAGGTCTTCCCCTGGCAGACGGATATCCTCAGTCCTTATCAACATAACTAACAACAGAACTTCATTAAAAAGTTTCCTTGTATTTATCTAGGAAATATTGATTTCTGTGAATTACATTTCTAGCTACTCAGTCAACACTGTCTCTTGCAGTAAAACACAATACATTGAAAACACCAGCACCAGAGTTAGCTGTCAAGTCCATTTTTGGATGGATGCTTTTTTTCCTCACTGTTACTTAGTTATAATTTTTTCCTATGTACTGTTTTTTAAAAGCTATTCTAAGACATGTCATACAAGTGCAAGCACTTGAGTAAGAGGTAAACAAGTACAGATTCATAAATACCTAATAATCTCTTGTCAAGGTAAAATCTAATCTAATACAGATATTCTGCACCCTGCAAAGCTTCAGTGTGAGTTATGAATATCACCCTCTGTTTACAATTTCCATGCATGTTTCATGTCACTTATTTTAAGCACATTATACAACTATTTTTTCTTCCATAAAAACATAATAAACTATATGCCAGTTTGGTTTGAGTATAAAAATTACCTTTGCCATTTAAATGATCATATTTTTCAAAAAAAAAATATTCTGTTTGGGAATTATTCCATGCATCTTTCACATAAAGGGAATATGTATTCTTATTATTTTATACTCTGAACATTGGAGAATCCACTATCATTTGTTTCGCAATATGTTTTCTTTAGTCTGCTATATTAAGGCACCACCATATGATGTATAACCAAACATAAATGCAGTTAATGTAACATGAAAATAAAATAAAAGCCCAAAAGGTAGATTTTTTTTTTTTTGCACCTACAATATAGAAGTCATACAAACTACACAAGCACACAGAAGCCAAAGAGCTATAAAAGAGAAGCTACTAAACAATTTACTTCAAACTTTGGCCCATTTGTTGTCTCAGCAGCACATACTTCAGTTTTTTACATCGGATGGAGGCCACTAATTAAATAATTGCCTGGTGCAGTGCTACTATATTGCTATTATCTGTAGTTCTTTGAGGATAACTTGACTTTGGTGAAGGTGTAGATGGGATCAGTTGTTGTTTTGTCTTAAACTACTTCTACTCAACAGACAGGTTGAACAGAAGACTTTGATTTTGTTTATCTTTTGTAGTTTTGAAAACTAATGCTGCCTGAGGAAAAAAAAAACACCACAAACTATGGGGCCTTGAGTGCTACTGTTGCTGTTTTTAGAGAACTACCAGCTTGGTAGAGCCACTCATTCTTAAGGCTTTGTTGTTGCTTTTCTTGAGTTCTGTTCCACCCAAATTGCTGCAAGTTTGGTCTCACTACACTTTTTAAACTCAGAACTTAGCTGAATATTATTTTTTTTATCACATCACTGAAGCTTTGCGTCTCTTTTTTTGTCTGTTTGGGAGGTTCTGACATCTTCCTTGGCACCACCGGCTAACTCACACAAGAGCCTTTCAGATACCAAGAACAGATTTTCTCAACAGCTCCTAACGTTATTTTAGTTTCAGCTGAAATGAAATACTACAAATGGTGACATTTTGCCCTTGAATGAGCCTATGATGAATATCACTTATTGAATGTGGATGCTCCCCAAAGTGAAAATTGCAGAGCTTAGATCAAACCTGAAGGGGATGCTAAAGGGCGGTACCAGCCTCTTTTGCCGTTCTTTCAGAATGTGTGTTCAAGATCTCATGGGGTTCTTTGCATTCTTTCTGGTCCTTTCAGCTTCAAGTGCAGGCACTGCAACTGTGTGGAGAAAATTACTATAGCCATTACAAAGAGGTATTACTATTACTTTGCTGTTTGTCTGACAGTGCTATAGCAACCAATATGGTCACCATGAATTTGTTCTGACCACATGTTCTGCCACCATAAATACTGCTTCTTTTTCTTTCAACTGAGAAATAGCTATATTGTATTTCTATTCTCCTTCCTTTCCCTCTCCTCTTTTTTTATTATACTTTTTTTTTAATAGAAATAGGGTAGTGGCTTTGTATTACTTAGTATTTCAGGTATATGAAAGACTCTCTTCCCAAAACACAGTACATCCCTTGCAAAGATGTAATCATCATCTCCACCATTGGTGCTCTCTTTCCTTTTTTGCCCTCTCCTTATAAAATCAACTTTTCTTCCCACAGATTTATTTAACTCTCAAATATCTTGCCCCCCCCCCCCAAAAAAAAAACAAAAAACAAAACAATATCACAATGTGCGCTGCGAAGGTTTCCTAGTTCCCATAGATCAACAATATCAGAAGAATGGAGCATGAAGCAGTGAATGATCTTTTGCTGTTTGGAACAAAAAAGAAAACCTTACAGTTATCAAAAAGTAGTGATTTTGCCCCAGTTCTTTTCCATGATTTCAGATTTTTATAAGGTAAAAATCTTTAGTCAAGGCCAAATTTTGGTATCCCTCTTCAGATTCACCACCATCTCACTGGCTGTTAGTGGGCTTTTCAGAAATTATTCTATTTTTCAAACTGGCTAAGGAAAATAGCTGTATAAGAATATTGCTTTGCGTGCAAAATATTTTGAACAGCTCAAGTGATGGGGCCAGATTCAGCTAAAATTGAAAGCTGCCACTGAAATATTCGCTAAGAGTGAAAGATTCTGAAAGGAGTCTATTGATTCAGTCTTTAAACTGTTTGGGTTTTCTGTGCAAGGGCTATGCTTTTCACGCAACAGCTAATTATGTACAGAAGAGAACAAGAACTATAGGCTCTGCACAGATGAACAGAGGTCAGTCTTCTTCTTGCACACACTGAACTGTTAAACTCAAAACATCAGTGATCTGATCACTAAACAGATTTTAGTAACAAAACTACAGACTTCAGCATTTCTTCAGCAGAAAAAAAAAGTACTTCGGGATAAATGCAAACCTTCAGAAGACAGAGCAAGGATTCCCCCTAGTGGAGAAAATGTGGACTTTCAACAAACTCCTGTGGAGTCTTGGCTCTAAATGCAAGTCAGCATGATGACGGAAAATGTTAGTTATATTTTTAATGCATGATGAGGAGTCGGGGCCTTACTAGTATCATTAAGGGCTGCTGGAAATAGGAATTACTAAAACCTTCTGAAAGTGACTACAGAAAAAAAACAAAGCAGAAAAAAAGTAGAATGTTTTAGTTGCCACAAAGTAAGAGACAAAAACGAAAAAGTTAAATTAACACAAAGCATTAGACCTGTTCTCTTGGCCTCATATTACTTACTAATACAGTCAGTAGAGACCCACTGGAGATGATTTTGGATTTCATAACCCTGCAATGAGCCAGGCAAGGACTAGCTCATACCCACAGCACATTATGCCAAGCAGGTTGCTCAGTTTGCTACCCTCATTCTATTCTATTATCCCATGGCAATTCTAACTAGCAAACTAGAATCCACAGAAGATCTCCAGAGTTTAAACTGTGTATCTTGCCAAATGTGAAAACTCCTATATTCTGTGCTTCAGTTTCATATTCTGCTTACATGTGGTTGCTTTTTATTTTCAACTCTCTTCTTCATAATGTTATAAAAATTCATAGCCAAACCACCAATTGCTTTGGAAAGAACATTTCATACTTGATATTGACAAGCCATTTGCTAAGGTACTTATATAAAATATCTTGTAGATCTTGTATGAAAGTTTTTAACTGCATAGACTTTCTTGGAAACACTTATACCTACAGAATAATTCCTATTAGTAGTATCAGGTTATCCTGTGCCACGGCATAAAGTCAAGTCAGATGAGAATGTTAAAAGAACTGCATCTGTCAGGGGTTTAAAAGTATGACCAGAATAAATGCTTTTTTTCAGACTTACTGACTTTCAGACTAAATGAAACTGGAGTTTTTAGGCCCTGTTCCTCTTGGGTTTTTATCTGAAGCAGTTACAGTCCACTAAGATAGCACAAACATTTTTATGAAGAAAAATATAGTCCCACAGCCAAAAAACTCATTACTTCAGTCAGTAAGGCATTCTTTAGTTTTTGTGGAAATGGCATTTACTAGTCATAGCTACATTTGTCTCTGCCATTTGTGTCTGTACAGGCGAAAAAGAAAAGGGTGTTTTAATTAAAAAGAGCTAGTTGAAGGGTGGTTTTTTTTTCCTTCTCATGAATGAGAAACTTGATTCTATTGAGTGAAAGAGTACAGGCAATGGGAAGCCAGATGATATAATGGTCACATGAGACCCTGTTGGGTTCACACTGTTCAAAAGCATTGAAAAGCAATAAAAAAAACCCTAAGCTTTACTGACCTAATGTCGTGGTTTAAAACCAGCCAACAACATTAATATCCAGTTACACTGCAAATAACAGGTTTACTCCTTAAAATCTGATGACTTAACTTACAAATGCGTCATTTTCTCCCTAGCTGTTCTTTTATTGTAAAATATAAAATAAATGCAAGCAAAATTTTCCAAGGTTCTCATACTTTGCAGAAACATTCTACTCAAGGTTTTTCTTCTCACAGAATGTTAAAGACATTTCAAAGGAATACATATAAACCAGAGAAACTCTTAAGTCTGCACAGCTACAGAAGGACCTGCTTAGTCAGAGTTGCTAAGAGTCTTAGAAGACACAAATTTATTTGCCTTATTCTCCAAGCACTTGTCCTTGATGCCAAGCTTGGCAGGCAACAGTAGCCATTGAATCCCCCTAACAGTTCCTTATTAACTGCTTCTGAGCAAAATCATACTTTGACTTTGTTTCTTCCCAGAGCAGTTACCAGGATTGATGTAAACTGCAAAACCAAACAGGTGCAGTTGCAGTAATGGCCACTCAGACAAATCACAGCTAAGGGAGGGTCTGATGGACTCACACTTCACATGCAAAACTGAAACAATGCCTGTGGGCAGGTATGTGAAAGTGTACAAATGCAGCTCCAAGGAAAGGATAATTTAGGATAACATAGACTTGTTTCAAAATCTTTAACTCAAGCACACCTGTAATCTGAATAGTATTTTTACTTGGATTCTAATTCATGGCACAAGCCTGGATATAATACTCTTTTCTTCACAAATACTTATGGAAGGAACTTCATCCTCTGCTGTTTCCCCTCACTGCAGAAAGTAAGAATTTGAGAAACTGTGTGTTAAGTGGTGAATCTATAAAATTATCAGAAACAAATTTCTGTAGTCTATGAAATTTGTCAACAGCAGACAGGTGGAGGAAGCTTATGATTCTTGCTTCATGATCATAAAAATTTTTGCGAAAGAATATTATCAAAAGCATAAAGAATAAAACATGCTAAACATCTATGAAAAGACAAAACAGCATGAAAGGCATACATTAAAAGACATACAGTAAAAATCAGAGCAATTATTGTGCCATGGTTTTTTTGCTCTGACATCAAAAATATGCTTAATAAATATAATGGAGTAAATCATAATATTCACATTTATATTTTCGTTTAGCCATGTTATTTTGCAAATATAAAAGGTTGAAAGATGAGAATATTGGAAAGTCAGCTTTCTCTGTGAACATGAATACATAATCCAGTATTATGCTTATGGATTATTATTCAAATGCATGATTTAAGGCTAAAGTTGATATCAGTTTACATTATTACATCCTGCCTAACTTTGTCTTGGAAAACTACTTTACCTGAAATTGACTCCTTTAATTTGAGGCAAAACAAAAGAGATGAGACCCCTTTATTGGCCTTTGAAGTCCATACTCACAGCAAGAGGCTGCAGAAACATCCAGCCTGATGTGGCAAGGTGGTCAATATTGTTTTCATAAATAGGATGATTTTATAATACTTCCAGAATCACATCAGAATGTTTACTTTCCAGTAAATCTGCATTTCTTTTTCTTGCAGGAAAACGGAACAGAAAGGTGCAAATTGTGCCAGTTCAAAATAGTTAAAATATATTTACTTACTATTATTAATAATAACTTAATTATTATGCAAGGCAATTTCATAAGATGTTTTAATACATCGGATAATAGTACGAGCTACCAAATCTGATGATAGATACCTTTATATAAATCTAAATGTACAAAACATAACATGAGGGTGCATTTCATTAGCAGTACATGAAACCTGATTCCTTGTTTGCAATTCTGAAAACAACATATTTGTCCATGCAATCCTGACCAAGGAGTATGTCGGGCATATCTGGCAGCGTTTAGACAGCAAGAGCCTGCAGGGTGCCCTGTGTGGGAAGAGGCCATGACCTGTCAGTGCTGGTCTCATTTCCTCCAGACAGCTCTGGAACAGTTGGAAACAAACCATTGTGCATTAAAATCTCTACAGCTGGGGAGCACACAGTGGCTCTGCTCAAATGTATTTAAGAAAGTGGCAGCCAGAAGGGGCAAGAAACATGTGAGAGGAGAACATGAGGACACATCTAAGAAGATATATGAAGCAATGTGTTTAGAGAATTACCGGGGGGGGGAACAGAGAAGGAGAAACAAAGGAGACACAGAGAAGGAGAAACAAAGGAGACACATGGAAGGAGACATTGTAGGGGACACACCTGGAGACACGCTGTTGGAAGGAGCTGCTCTGTGCCAGAGGAAGGATGTCTCTGCAGAACAGTGGCCCAAAGGCAACATGTACCGTGGCAGAGACATCACCCCAGGGACTGCTGCCACCAGGCAACCCATGCCAAAGCAGATGAAAACCCTTAAGAAGCAAGAAGCAGAGGAGGAAAACAAGCAGCAAGGAACAGCAGAAAGAAATATTTATACGCTGACCTCAGCCTCTTGCACTGCCCATCACCTTAAACAAATTGGGATAGACTGCTATGTGTTGCAAAAACAAGGAATGCTGGAAGAATATGAAGCTGATGGAGAGATGTTTGACTGAAGTTGAGTCTGGGAAAAGAGCAGGAAAGGCAGTTCCTTAACCGTTCATTCAATTGTTTACACCTACCTTTTTTTTTTCTTCAGTAAACTCAGTAGCTAAAAATTTACTTTAGCTTTTATTGAGCTTTCTTCAATAGCACTCACTAACTAAAAGTTTACATTATCAATAACAAAATCAAATTTCCCAAGTCACGACTGGTTTTCCCTGCAACAAGGAGTCATGGATTTTTCGTGGGAAACACTTAATCTGCTGAGGAGAAGCACAATGTCAGAAATACTGAGAAATTCTGATCACTTAGCTAGTTCCCCCTTTCTGAAGTACACCTTCCTGCCAGAATAGCTACATCAGCTGATTTTCTTGAATGATTCCATCTGTGGTTTTCCATCTGTACAAGCTGCCGTATGTTTCTCCTCCTGCTCACTTTGGCCTCATGTTCCATTGTGGCACTTGAACATAATGAGCAGCTTCAGTGTTTAAATTGCCAACATTATCAGTTGCTTAAAGTTCTACCATTGACTTCCCTTATGCTGTATAACGCAGTATTAACGCTGAACATCAGCAACCAGCCCATTAGGTGTTACTTAGCTGTTTATTATCTTATTTTATATATATACTATATATATAATATATTATTATATATATTATATATAATATAATTTAATATAATATTATATATGTTATAGATATTATATATATTAGCTGTTTATTATATTATTATATATAATATATAAAAATATATATATACTTTTACCTATTCCCTATATTTTTATTAAAATTGCCTAAAATTTTTCATGCATTCAAGAACTGATTTTGTGTAGCTTCAAGAAGGAAAGTACTGAAGCAACAAAAAAAATGTTAGAGCCAACTATACATTTTAATATTCAACTTGGTAGAATTGATTTGTCATGTATGTTATTCCACAAGCAAGCTTACAATGTAAATTGCAACAATGATATATCCATCATCTCCCTCTACCAACTCCCAGTTCTGACAGTATATGTCATGCCTTCCAAAGCAGTAAAAATACCTAAAACATGGAAAAGACAGAATTTAAATGTAAAGCCAGTGAAGGAGGTTTGGATGTCTCACTCCACTGCTAGATTTAAAGTTCCTTTCTGGAACTCTAAACTTTTCACACCTTGCAGCAGCCTATATTCTGGTTGCATTTTCTACACCATTGCACTCCTTTTATTCCCCAATGAAATCACTTGTAATGCTTCTTTGTCTTCCTAGTAAAATGTTCTTTCCACTGTGAAACTGAAGTCTGTTCTTTGCTGTATATCAACTGAACTGAAGCTAAACACCAGTCAGTCTAGCATTCATGAACAGTAAAACAAGTAAGATTACTGGCACTCTTATTTCTCAGTATTTGATAAAGGATATCATTACTTCATTTGCCTAAGACCTTTTCCTTCACCTTCTGCATTCCTCAAATTTTAAATACATTACTAACAAAACAAACTAACTAAAAAAAAGAAAAGAAAAGAAAAAAGAAAAAAAAAAGAAAGAAAAAAGAAAAAAAGAAAAAAGAAAAAAAAAAAAGAAAAAGAAAAGAAAAAAGAAAAGAGAAAAGAAAAGAAAAGAAAAGAAAAGAAAAGAAAAGAAAAGAAAAGAAAAGAAAAGAAAAGAAAAGAAAAGAAAAGAAAAGAAAAGAAAAGAAAAGAAAAGAAAAGAAAAGAAAAGAAAAGAAAAAAGAAAAGACGATGAAAAAATTCTGACCAGACTGACACAGTGGTGTATCTGCCTTATGCTCTGTGCCCTCCTTGGAAACATTCTATTTCATCTGGCAACCTGTATTCCGGTCAGTAGAGGGAGTCTTGCATTCGGTGGAGCCACATTCTGTTCCCTTCATTCACTCTTAAGTCTGCTGTTTGGGGGATAATTGATTTAAAGGTGAAGGCCAGCAAACCAAAAAGAGGATATCAAGCTGAATATTTTCTCTTCCTTTTTATTCAGGGGGCATGGGGAGCTAAGATCTTTTACCTTCTAATTGTCACTAATGTTTTCTTCCAAAAAGAAGAAAAATGTTAATCCACTCTTATCTTTCCTCATCTCAGCATTGGTTTGCAAAGGCCTCGAATGTTTTCAACAAGAGGTAGTAAAGATTTGGCTGCAGAAGACAGGATTTTTATTTTTTTTTCAGGACATGAAACAGCAAGTCTTGCAAATAATGGCTGTTTCCCCCCAACTCTTTGCACTGTTGCCTCTATCTATGTACTGTTGCCATTAGTATTGAGAGAGCCATTGTTCATTGTAAGAAAATATAAAAGAACATCATTATAAGTTCAGATTTCTACAGTGGCTTTCTGGAGGGGTTTTGATCAATGCAGAAGGGCTGCCTGAAAAGAGAAACATTTTCCAAGAGAATGTATTACACAGAAAGAGAATGCCATGACACTGAAAGAAACTAGAAAAAAAAACGTACCTACCAGTAGGCTAGACAAAGGGCACAGGTCGAGGCCTTTTCTTTGAAAGCACTGATTAATGTGAGGTCCTGTTACCTGCTATAATCATCGTTTTGTTCTGAGTGAAAGGTTTCCTACATTCCTAATTTGTCTTAGGGATGGTAAAAAAAGAAAAAACTGTCTACCTCGGTCCAAGGGTGAGACAGTTTCATTTTGCGTTCAGTTCAAAGTGATGGACACAAAAGATGCAGGTTGTCGTACAAATGCTAACTGAGTGATTCCCTGGACAAGCAGTCCCAGCAGCTCACATCACTCAACTATTTATCTTGATGAGAAAGGGCATTTAGACTGTTTGTTAAATAAAATGTTACTGTGGCAAAGTTAGCAAAACTGTTACATTCTAATAGAGAAAGATCTCAATTTATATGCATATGTGTACTCTCGTGTTAAGGAATGACTAGATATTTGAGCACAAATTAAGTCTCTGTAGTTGACTTTTCACCATGAAATATTAAACACGCTGCCAATTCCTGCTTTCTTAAAACTAGTAATCTGGGTATAGAGGTGTCTTGATGCTGTTTTGGCTGAAGCCCATGACAGATATCCAATTGATTAAAATGGGACTTACAATAACATTTGGGCCCAGAGGGTATCTCAGCACCTTTCTCTAATGATGGAATAGCAAAAGGAACCCCAGGACAGGCAGAATTTTAGGACTCAGTTAAGTGCCTAAACTGACGTTGAATAAATAAAAGGTTAAGAGTCACAGGATATAGAAAGCAAAGTACAGCTAAATGGCTTCATGAGCCTCAAACGTAGACAAAGTAAAATCAATACTCGGATTTTGCCCATTCCAGCAGCAAAAAGGAACAGTTTAACTACTTCTAATGTAATGAGTCACTGACACCAGGGAATGTGTCCTGGCTAGGGTGGGGAAAATTTAGAACTAACATCACTAACAACGTAATGACTTTCCCCATAATCAGTGGACATTTTGCCCCAAACTTTAATTCGGTTCAATTAAGGTGTGATGTCCTACGCCATACAGCTTCCTATTTACTGAGGACTCTGCCCAAAAATGGGAGCCTTGCTTTTTCTATCTATCAGAATATTCTGTCAACCAACTGTGACAGAGTATTTGACAGTGCAGAGTATTTGACTTCTGTGCTGCAATGATGCATGGAAATAATATTACTCACAAAGCATGTACACTATCTGCCACCTGATATAAGCATACAACAAAACCATTTCTGTTCTAAAAAGTATTTTAGTTTAACACTACAGGAAGAGTCCAGAAGAAATAGTGTGTTGGATATAGATCACAGGTTGCGAGACCGTTCACCCCTAAAACTGGTATTGTCAGGGCTGAAGGAAAAAACATGAAAGTCCTTGCACAAGTCCATGGCAAATGAAAGTGTGAGAAAGAAACTTCCATCTCCACCCTTACTTCTCCTAGCAAAAGCAATTAACACCATTATTACTTGGAAAGGCATATAACATTTTGACTGTGAACAAGCAACCCAGGCAGAATTTAAGAGATTTAGGAAACCTGAAACAAATAAATATAGAGTCTAGTATGTTTCATTTCTTGATGTCAACTCCACCTGCGTTCCTTGAGCAAGTTTTCCAGCCATTCTGTCCTTGAGATGGTGAGCAGTACTGATTAAACATAAAACAAGTGCTATAATTTATAGTAATAGTAAATACTAAAACTGCCAGAGGTTAAACTCTCAACAAGCAATCCCAGTACCAAGTACCATGTAAATTGTACGCTAAAGACAGTCCCTGTCCCTCACCTTGCATCTCAAGTTACTGGTTAAGGTAAGATTACTAACCATTTATTGATCTGATAAAATGGGTGAAGTATTGCAGATGGTTTATGTAATACTTCAACTTTTCTCTATTGTCCTCCTAAACTAAGTTATGAAGTGTGGATAGTATTGAGTATGAACTTGAGTTCTTGAGTATGAACTGAGCTTTCAAGCTAAAATAGGAATTCAAAATATTAGGTGTTGCCTCAATGCTTCCCCATTTGATGCTTTGGACATTCCCAAAATAATTTATGGCGAACAGTGTCAGGTAGTAAAGATTAAATAACATTTGCCATTTTAGGTCCCTTAAAACATTTGAGCAAATGCCACCCACACCTGCCTCAAGAAGGGCACTTTTGTAAAACTTCAGCTCCACCAGTTAAAGCCATCCAACCATGACAATGATTTCTTTCTCTCTCCACACACACATGTATATATGAATACATTTACCTATCTTCCTCCATGCTTAAATGTATATGTTTCTCACCTATATGACATTTTGTTCAGATATTCTATCAACTCTGGACTTCGTCACAAACACTATAAACTTGTGCAGAAGATCCCCTTATATCACGCAAATCCCTCTAGTCAACTCAGTGAAAATTTACCCACATTTTGCCAACTTACAAGACCAAAGAAATCATTTTGGTCATCCACAGCACTCCCTGTTAGCATTCAGCTGCTACAGCCAGTACCAGAAAGCTATGTGAAACAGCTAAATAAGCCAGCTTGTATGCAACAAGGTAGCACTGAATCAGCCAAGTATTCCATTTTTGCTGATCGTGAAATGGAGACAAATGAAAAATGAGACTGAAGTGAAACATGTCTAAATGTACTGCACAAGGCAGAAGTCCCCATGAGAGTTACTCCAAACCTGACAGTAGGAGATGTAGATTTTGGGTTGTCTTTTTCTGCATGTCATATTTGTGATCTCATGTCAGAATATTGAGACTCAATCACTCTTTTTAAAATTAACAAAAGGTTTTGAACAGGGCTGTGGCATGTTAGAAAAAGATTGCCTGTTAAACTGGTATTACTGACACACTTAGGAAGCATGAAACTTCATTCGATGCGTCCTGCAAATCATATATTCTTTTTGTTGAATATATTTTCTTTTGTTGATTGTGTCTGCATGAACTTTTTATTTGATCAAATAAATAACCTTTTAAGAAGAGCAGATGCTACTTTTAGGTAAACCGATTTAATTTATTGTTTTATATTAATTTGCAGCATGATACATTGTAAGAAAACAGAAATAAATCCCAAGACTTACTAGGTCTGTTGTATCCTTGACTAGCCCTGATGCAAAACATTTCCTCAAGATGTGTAGACAGCTCCTGACTTTTAAGGGGAAGGCACCCTTCAACAAGGCAAGATCGAGTCACAAGAATGTGACTACGGGTATCTGCAAACCTAAATGCCATTTTCTATCCTTTCATTTTCACTGAAGCTTTGAAGTAAATACGAAAGGAGCCAGAACTGAGCAAATTACCTGAGGACTGAAACATTTTTGACATAAGTCTCAAATGCAGTTCAAGTCTCTTATACTACTACTTCGTTGTTCTAGTTTTGTTTCATCTCAGCATGAGTGATGGTAGTGATGACGGAAAGATTAGACAGCTGGCCTCAATTCCTCATGTTGGATACAGATAGAAACACTGTGAGATGCCCTTTTTCAGGAGCCTCAGAGCCTGTGCAGCAAAAACTTTTAACTATTTCTTGCTGAAGGAATTGTGCAACAGGAAGGATCCATTTCACATCCACTACTTCTGCAGGTCCTGCATTCTAAAAGATTTCCTCTGTAAGTGGAAAGGCTGTAATTTCAAACCCATTTATAACTAATGTGCTGAATTTACTGTGCCAGCATGAAAAACTCTCAGATTTCCTTACTACTATAACGACCAGTAAGAAGTTGCTGAGCAATCCCTACTTTGATCTATTCACCAAACATGGGAAGAAAGCTTATGAGTTTTTAAATATAACCAAGTCTAAGACAATGGAATCAGCATGAAATTTGACTTGGAAGTCAAAGTAATTACTTATTCCAACTATCATCCTCTAGAAGACAGTTTATAACTAATTCTGTCCCCTCTCTACCTAAATGATAGTTGCCCCTATTAATCTACTTTAACAGTATGCGTTTCACTTCAGCTACCATCCACCACATGTCCCAAGGGGTAAGAATAAGGTCTCCACCACAATGTGACCCCATAAGAAAGCAAGGCAGTCCCAGGACCTGAGCAGGGTAAGACTGGTAACGGTCAAAGACAGGCAAAGGTGACAAGCCAGGTCTGGGGTCAGCCCAGAAAATCCAGTCAGGAGCAGCAAAGACAGGGCAAGACACGGGTCTGCCCACAGCTCTGCTCAAGCAACGGCTGAGGCCCAAGCTAACCTGGATCCCCAGGCCCATGAGTCCATGGGTTCTGGGTTGGTGCTGGGCACTGCAGTTAAGCTTGTCCCACAAAACATCAATGATGCCAACTAGAGCACTCTCTGCAGTAATACTTAATGATTCATAGAAAAGAAAAAAAAAAATTCACAGGTGGAAATCAAACACTAATAAGCGGCAGATATGGTAAGTTTACTTTAAAAGAAAACAGCAAAACTTCAGACTGACAAAGGAAAAAAAAATTACTGCAGAACTCTGTCACCTGACACAGGAGAGATCCTGCACATACTATCCAGTGCAGTCTTCTTTTCTCATTCAAATAATACTGGCTGATAAGAACTTCCAAAATAATACATCAACTATGATTTATTACAACCCAGATGGAAATGTTAGTAAGTTCTTGTGACGTCTTTTTCATCTGCCTCCCTTTTTTAATGTGGCTTCTGAAGCTGAAGAGCAGGTGCATTGTATTCAGCCTTATAGTGTGTTAGCAAACAAGATCCAGAGCATGTGAACAGATACTGTGAGTCAGCACTGACAGACAGAAACTTAAAAGGAAAAAGGATAAAAATCATTACTACTCACAGAGGCCTTTTGCACATTCGGCATCTAAGAGCCAGACTCATGCGCTTTGATAGAGTGAAGAATGCAACCTGAATTCCTTCATTTGTCTGTTATGCCAACACCTGACATGGCAAGCTTTCTGAGACTGTGATCAGCTCTTTTCTCCTAGCAGAGTATTAATCTTACTTCAAAAAGGTATTGGGTTTTTTCTTGGGAAAATATTTATGGACAATTGAATACTTACACTCTATTGACAAAATAATGTGGGAAGGACGTATGTGCCATGTGTTCTTACTTATTTTTCCATCATGTCTATGAGTTCCTGAAGACCTTTATGTTAGCAACAACGCAAAACTTGAAGAATTTGGGAAAAAAAGAAAGAAAAAGAAAGAAAAGAAAAAAGGAGAAAGATAAGCTCTGCTCCAAGAAATATACCTGTCTCTACGGTAGAGTAAGGAAAATAGCTCACAGCAGATGAGTAAGGTGCTCTTTTAGAGAACTTCATTGCCCCAGGAAGAGAGAGATCTTTATCACTTGAAGAAGCAGACTAGGGGAGATATCAAAGCAGGAGAGGTTATGTACTGCCCATACAAGACCTCCTGTGACATATGACTTGTATTATGGGATCTCACTTGAATTTTATTTTATGAGTGTAAACCATAACTATAGTTACATGATAATCTTTTCTTAGTCTGTCATTTCTAATTGGTGTTGTGACATATTAAAGACTGGTCTATTATTAATTTTTATGACATTTGCATTTTTAGCTATGTAAAACATCAGAGAGTTTTACTGAATTAAGCTTAGCCTACCCACAATATCTGAAGAATACAGGATGAATCATAGAATAGTTTGGGTTGGAAGGGATCTTTAAAGGTCACCTAGTTCAAACCCCATGCCCATGAGCAGGAACACCTCCAACTAGACCAGGCTGCTCAGAGCTCCATCCAACCTGACCTTGAGTGTTTCCAGGGATGGGGTATCTACCACCATTCTGGGTAACCTGTTCCAGTGTTTCACCACCCTCACTGTAAAAAATTTCTTCCTTATATCTATTCTGAATCTACCATGTTTGAGTTTTAAACCATTACCCCTTCTACCACAACAGGCCCTACTAAAAATTTGTCACCATCTTTCTTATAAGACCCTTTAAGTGCTCGAAGGCCGCTCTAAGGTATCCCTGGAGTCTTCTCTTCTCCAGGCTGAACAACCCCCATTCTCTCAGCCTGCCCTCATAGGAGAGGGGTTCCAGCCCTTTGGTCATTTTTTATGGCTCTCCTAAAGACCTGCTCCAACAGGTCTCTGTCTTTCCTGTGCTGAGGACTCCAAAGCTGGATGCAGTACTCCATGAGTAATGAGGAATAAAGTAGGAGAATGACCTCCCTCAACCTGCTGGACTTTCTTCTTTTGATGCGGCCCAGGATACAAGTTGGCTTTCTGGGCTGCAAGCATACACTGCCAGCTCATGTACAGGTTTTCATCCACCAGTACCCCCACGTCCTTCTCCATAGGGCTCTTCTTAATAATAATTTCCTGAGTATTATACAGTAGACATTGGAAACCAGATTCAAGATAAAAATGGATGCCTCCATTTCCCAGATAGTGTCCCATGTTTATGTCTGTCTCAACGTAAGAGAAAAGGCAATGGAATCTTATCTAGCGTAAAATGGACTTTCAAAAATTGCATGGAAAAATAACACAAAAACCCTTTCTACAGGTATGGCAGTCTCAGCTACGGGTGTTAATTTTTTATCCATAAATTCCCCCTCTAAACCAAGGAAGTAGAATCTGTGCAAAGCCATATTGTGCAGAGAGAAAAAAAAAAAATAAAAGGAAAGGAAAGGACATAAACTCACTGGTACCACATTGTAGGAAGCAGAAAACCTTTGCTGACTTCAGAAAGGCAGGTGGCCAAGCTTTCAGATGAAGATTTAGCTAAGATTGCACATCTAACTCAAGAACTTTGTTTCATCATTAGATGCCTGGTACACAATACCTTGTTTTAAAGAGGCGCACAAGGAGAACAGAATGGACAATGATTCCTGAACTAATGTTTTTTTTGTTGCGGTTCAGGATGGTATAAAAGTGTATAAACACAGATTTCTCTCTCTTTTCTTCACCTGCTCCAATAGCTCTTCCTGCAAATGCAAAAACACCTACCAGAGAGCAGAAATCACCAGCAACAACTGATCCCTAATGTCTTTGCCACATCTCTATTTCACTGCCTAGACCCAGAAGAAAGAAGGGTCTAGGAAGACCATAACCAAGGCACAAAGGCAGAAGGAGGAGAAGCAAAATACTGTGCCTACATGCTATGGCATCTTAGGGCATACACTTATGCCTTTCATAAGAAGCCTAAAATAGAAGCTAAACATTGTCATAGGAGTTGCTCTCCGTCTGCTCTATGAAATAAAGTTATTTACTTATGCTATGAATTCTAGCTGAGTTTTGATTTATTGAATTAGAAGCACAGCAGGTTTACTAATGCCTGGCAAGCCACTTTTACAACTTAATGTACTTAGAGAGCAGGATAAAGAAAAGTATAGGCTTATACAGCTTATATGAAAACAGAGCAATGTCAGCTCAGAAATATTTCCCCATATTGAGTTCTTTTGAATTTTTATGTATACAAAGAGTAAGTTTTAAGTCCAAATGCATTTTTGAAGAGATTGTATGTGGAATACAAAAGAAGGAGCTTACAACTGATCATATGAATTGTGTATCTATTCTAGCTAGCTGTAGCTGCTAAGTCCACAGATATTTTTGTGTGGAATAAAAGACTGAAGTTAGAGATGATCTATTCTTAAAGGTTTGTGTCAGAAAGCAGCACTCCAATATGAAATTGAGATAATTTTCAATCCATTTTTTAATGCCACATGCACAATCAAAATAGCTGTCATAGCAGTCATCTTGGGCAAATTCAAATTTCTCCCAGGTTTTAAATCCAGGTTTTCTTCAATATTTTATTGGAGATTAAATCACTGACACCACTGTCCTTAATTTCACTTCCAATTCAAACTTATATGGTGATAAACTCAATTTCTTAGCTTCTTTTTCCTTGCTTCATTATTGTGCATGTCTACTCCCCATTCCTCATGTTCTCAAGCATAAAGTCATCTTAGCTGCCTGTTTTTGCTGACTTGTTTACTTCATGATTTTTTCTGCCATATCAGATTATTTCTATCATTCAGCATCACTTATTGTGATATAATGTCTAGTAACAAAATATTTAACTAAAACAGATTGAGAAATCGATAATGCTGTAATTCCTGACCTAATCCAACTTTTTAATTATGTGTATTATTAAAGTGTTTAGTGATGGCAAACAGTAGATGACCATAGAAAATAAAGGTAGGTCTTCACTCGTGAACAGCTCCTTGCATTTCTTATGGAAGTTGTACTATATAAATCCTAGATTTGCATTTTAACAGCTAAGGCTCATCTGTCCAATATTTTCCATGCCACATACTGTCAAGTGCTCAGCAAGTGCTGAAGATGGTCAAAATAGCTCATCATAACTGCTAGTACAGGCAAAAAAAAAATCATAAGCACACTATTTGTTGTGTCCAGAGGGAATGGTGTGGGGTTCTTTCCAAATTCTCAGTGCATTCTCTTTTTTTTCTTGTCATGCCATAACACTTCTGTTTGCATAGTCTGGCAGATCGTTAGAACTAAAATGCTGAAGTTGGTAGCATAATAAAGCTGACTTGCAGTCTACAGTCTTTTCATAAGTTCCTTGAAAGATGATGGTTATAAAATAGATTTGCTTCTGGTAAGTGATATATTTTAAAGGGTGCGCTATGGAACAGATGGGGCTGGCTGGCACAAAGTTACAATACTTGGCAGTGAAGTGTGTGGTAAATCACTCAAACAGAAGCAACTCAAAACACCCAGTTCAATTAACTAAGGTCCTGTTAAACCTTTTCAGACTCAAATCAGTATTGCTGGCATTGCCATTAGCATTTGTAGCTAAATGTCAGATCTACTATTACTTTTTCATGCCCTTGAAAGTAAAACTGCATCAATGGCCAAAGCCCTGAATGTGAATTTAAATATTCAAGGATTTTCTCAATTAGTAGCTCAAACTTAAAAACAAGTACTTGGCCTCCAAGCTCTCTGTTGGACCAAGTGAGCTCCAACCTACAAGTTCATGCTAAACTGACCCTATGTGTCTGAGAATTAAACTACAAGATGGACAATCACCTTTATTTTAACAAATATCTTTTATTTGAAACCTGATGTTTACTGAGTAAGAATTTATTTTAAATAGATTAGTTTATTTATCAAGCAAAGCCATGTAAATACTTCTGTTGTTACTTCCAGTTCAGCTTTGGCCATCTCCTTTCAGTCTGTGATCAGAAGGTGTAAGGTGCCCTCCGCAATGCCCATTGATGCGTATTCCTGCTGCTATCCTCGTGACAGTACATAACAACCAGGCAGGGTGCATCAGATCATCACACTGATTCATCTGAAAATTAACTTTGTGAAAGCAATAGGAAAAAAAACAGAGGTTTCAGACATCCTCTAACTGCAAGTAGGAGATGACAGGCTTGTACAGCTAAAAGCAGGGGGAACAGCAGGACAATGCCAGCTAAATCCACAACTCGATACAGATGTATGTGTAGGATTTTACCACTCTAAGTCTTAAGTGCTGACCTCTAAAATGAAGTTACACCTTTTTTTTTTTTTTTGCACCCATGTCCCATTGGTTACTGGGACACATTTAGTAGCCATAATTAAAGTCTTACTTGGATCATAGCTATTAAAAATTGACATGCAACTTCCTTAAGAGTGCAATCTGAATGAAGTGCTTTTTACAAAAAAAAGAATCAAAAAATGGAAACAAATCAAGAACGTATCAGGCATCTGAAGATTCCTAAAGAAAAAAAAAATCCAGTTGACTTCATTAACATGTATCATTGTCGTTTTGGCAGGATTTCAGCTATACAACCAGATAAATTAATTACATTTCTTCTTCCACTATCTTATTTCATGACAACTGACCTCATTCTCTTGTCCTTAATGCATGCTGCCATTGCTGTTGGCTTTACATACATATGGAACAGGCAGATCATCTACTAACCTCTACTTTTTGATTCCACACTCTCATCCTCTATGCAACTCAACATTTAGACTGATCTAACACTTGGATTCCCCTCTAGAGCAGGGGAATTATTGTTAGTTAGGTTTAGCAGGTATATAGCAGGTATATAGCCTTTATCTTGCTATGTAGGGTATAGCAGTCATCTATGTTACTCTGATAGCATCTTGGATTACTTGGTCAGTAGGGAGTACAACATAATACTCACAAGCCTGAAGGGTTCAAATTTTCAATTGAAGATTCTAGATAAACAAATTCTAGCTAAATTTATGAGTGCAAATATTATTCAGGATTTTTTAGCATTATCATCCCTTTTGATTCAGCACAATCGATAACAAAGCCCAAGGCAAGAAAGAATCTGGCCTGGGAAGCTGCTGTTAAATGTGCAAACAGAACGAAACTGTCCAAAACTTAAGATCATCTGAGACAAATTTATTCCTCTGATGTCACATTCTCTAAAAGTATGTAAATATCATAAAAAATATATTAAGACAGATAGTGTATTTTTCATGTCTTAGAAGAGCTGTTTATCATGGTAGCACTCCATAATGTGAAAAAAGAGCACCAGTGTAATTTCACTGCAGGTGAGTATAATTTTGCCATCACACTTGAAGAATTGTGGCTCAGTTAAAGAATAATACATCTTACTCACAGATTGAATAAATATTTTCATCTCAGAAAAATCCCAAATATGATCAGGAAGGTCTGTCTGTTTTAAAAATCCTTGCTGCATTCCTGACAAAAAGAAGCAAAAGCTTTGGAATTGTGCTAAAATTAAGTGATACTATTGTGAGTACTCATCTGCACTGTATTACAGGGTGAGTGTTATATCGACTACTAATCCCTTCTCTCTAAAATGAAATTAATTTAACTATACCTTCAAATCCACAAAAGAAGCGTCGTACATCTTGGAGCTGAATTCCAAACCTGAAGAATAGAGCTCCTTTCAGTGGCTCTGTAATTTATTAATTCTACTGAAACCATGGGGAAATGTGAAAATGGGTGACTATATATCAGGCTATACGAAAGAGCGTTTATTTGCAGCTTCCTAATAATCCCTCTCTGTGAGTGCTAACACCCTTCAGTCCTGATTTACTGAATATTATTCCAAGGGATCCCTGCAAATAAAATAATGTCTTTAAGAAAGACATTTACTGTAAAATCTCCTTCCCATTCATTTCCCTGTTGATAGTGGGGTTTTTTTTTTGCATTTTTGTGTTCATGTGCATTAAAGTGTGTCTCATAAGGTACAAGTAATATAAGTAAAATAAGTAATACAAGTAAAATAAAAGTAAAATAATAAAGTAATATAAGTAAAATAAGTAATTTTACTCGTAAATATCGTATGTGATAGAATAATTATAAAATAATTTGTACAAGAAATGTTGCAGAAGTCCAGTTTACAAAATCGAGGCTTTCAATGAATGTCTATATGTAAAAGAAAAGACATTAAAACACAGAAAACAAGCTGGACAGGGAAAGTATTCAGTTTTGAGCAATTCCAAAAGAATATGAGAATTTCAAAGGTGCAGAAAAGGCAGAATAAATATGAATGCAAACAGACAAATACTTTTATAATACAAACACAGTATAATGGGGGAATTATGGCAAAAAAAATTCTAAAAATAGGAAGATGAGTTTCAGTGAGCTAAATCTGGACATAAATAGTAGAAAAAACGATCAAGGAATTAGTCTAGCATCTGGAAACTAGTCACATTATGGCAGTTGGAAGCTAAAGCCCACAAAGCAAACATCTTGCAATTTGGCACCTACTAAATCTGTTTTGGCTAGCCAAAAAAATAATAAACATGAACATTGTGAAGACAGATTCACATTCACTGGAGTCTGAAAGTAGTATGAAAAAATTGGAAAGGTGTGAATTGCTCCATTCATCTAATATGATAACTCTGAAACCTATCTCTAGTAACCTAAAGATACCATCCTGATACCTTATTTAAAGCTCAATATCATTAACCCTCTATGCAACAGAGGTGGCCTGAATACAAAAACTATTAACTATTATTTTAATAGAATTATAGATTAAATTAATTTATTTCAAAATCCTAAATGCTAGTCAGAAATCACCCATGGTTTTTTTTTCCCAAAACTTTCAAAGCCTTACAACTGACATTTTTTGTCAGATCAAATTATTTTAAAACTTAGAATGAGGGACACAAGGTAAAATACACAGAAATCTGAGTAGTACAAAGGCTACTCCAATTATGTTCTTTTTCAAGTTCATTTTTAAAATCTCCATTTTCCCGTTTTTTTCTGAAATTGATGTAAAATGTCCAGATTTGTTAAAGTTAAATCCATGGACCTAATCAGAACTAAACCCTTTCACAAAGAATATGTGTGCCTTTTCCTACCACTCACTAGTATTAACTTTTCAATATTAATACTAATTTCTGTTCTTTCATGTAATATAATAATGCTCTTAGGTTTTATCATAGTCAATGAACAGTATCGCAAATATGCAAGTTTTCTGTAAAGTTTTGGCTTTCAACCTTGGAGAGGATTAATTTGTCTTTAAGAATTTTGCAACACATGGGCATTCTGTTCACATAAAAACTAAAAATTTAACATTGCAGGGAACTCTTAACAGCTAAGGACTGAACTTATCTAATATGTTAATTAAATTTGAAGTGTTGAGACTTGTTACTTCAAAGAATCAACAAAAGCAAAGTCCTGAGAAGGAAACTTTGCCAATAACTAGCCAAACAACATTACCTGGCATCACAGCAAGTCAGTACGTGGCAACAAGCCAACTTCTAAAGCTTTCATCAGCTGTTTTAATCACCAAAGATTAGTAGTCCAACTTTAAGAAGCTTATGTGATTTATCTTCATGGGTTTGACAAAAGAAAGTCAGCAGTCATTCTGAGAGAGGCACTATTATTGTGTTCTGTGATATTATAGACTGTCAGGAAGTAATACAATGTACGTGATACACTCTGTGTAATCCTTACATTCCTGATTGTATAAGCCACGACAGAAAAGCTCTATGTGATGATGACTGTGCACTTCAGTGTGAAATTGGACATAATGCAGAACCAGTGTTCCTCTTTTCTTTCCTCCATAACATAATTGCATGTTATGGAAATGGAGAAGAACCTATGACTGAAAGAGAAAGGTTCATTCTTCTTCTTAGAAAGGTTGCATGCTTTCTCACTCGATTGTTTATTCCTGCATTGAAGTGAATAATGTAAAGAAGTAATTTTTACAAGGTTCTTAGCTCGTAGCAGAGAAATAACTGAGGGATTTTTGCTACAAACTACGTTAGATTATGTGCAATACATTTGTCATAACAGAGACCACATGTCAACCTCAGAAGACATACTGTACAGATCTGAAAACACAGGATGATTACAATTTCCTAAGCAACTGCCTCCAATCCTGCCCTGACAGGCACTCTTGCTTCCATTCCTCAAGTTTCCCAGAGGCGTGAGACAGCCTTCTCCTGAGATAGCAAGGCTCCCTCTTGCCCCAGTGAAGTGGTACTAACCACGGTGATAAAGCCACTGACTCACAGGACATGGCAGTAGCCTTCACTGACAATCACTTCTATTCTTAAGGCAAGCAGTGATCTTCGTAGTTTACTAGATAAATAACTCCCCAGGATACTAGATTTTCCATAGTATGTATACTACAATTTACAAAGTCAAAAACAAGTGCAAAGCAAGCACACCACTTAAAGCTTAGTCTCATTATCAGATTTATAGTCCTAGAGTATCACATTTTGACAGCACTGAACTCCATGGATGAGAAAAACATACTGACTTCATAGCAGTCAAGAATTGTGCCTTCTTGATCTCTTTGGGACTCTCTTTGTGAGCAGTTAAACCTAGCCCATTACCTTCCAGACATTTAGAGCATGAACTTGCCCAAATTTAGATGAAAACAATACTACTGATATAAAAGTGTAGTCTGACAGAGTTTTCACAGAAACACTCTGATCTTGAATAGGATGATTTCCAGTTTCAGTTTTGGAAAGATTTTTGGGATCCTTCATAAGACAGGCTAGTTACATCAATGCTAAATACTAGAACAAAACTGATTCTGAGAGATTTTTCAAATGGTAGAGTATTTAATACCATCTGATAATCTGGTTTGACTTAAAATTTGGAATCACTGGATTGACATTCAAACTGACCAAAGATCTTAAAGGAAATGGAGAGTGGACAGAATAAGTATTTTCACTCAAGAAGGTAGATGCCTTGTCCTGCCATTTTAGCCATCCTTATGCCAAAAGTTTACTTACCATTACACGTTGTTAGAGACCAGGAATGGTCTTTGACTTTCTTCATTGACAGATCCATCATCTATACCATTTATTAAGGAGGTAGTTGTCAAAAAGATGCCTTCTTATGCTATTCACTATTAATAGAAGATGTAGAGGCAGACATTTTTCACACCCTCACAGAAGATACATTTAGGTTACAAACATAGATCACAAGAGGAATACTAAAGAGTTTTTTTCTTTTTTGTCCCTGCACATGAATCACCGGTAAGCAGCAATATAAGATTTAAGGCTTTATTAATAAATACCAGAACTAGGAAATCGCTGAAACTAGTTAAAAGGGCTTACTTTCTTCAGTCTCCTCTTTACTTACATGAAATATTACAGTTTTCTTATTGTACTGTATTCTTTTTCATAAAGAAGTTACCAGTTTTACACATACAAAGAAAAAAGTTACAAGTTACAGACCAGTTCTATGAAGCATTAAGTTTTATGAAGTACATTCTTCTGTCTTCCAATAGGTCACAACCATATTTCTTGACTGGGTCTACAAGCAGAAGGCACTGACAGTTTTATGCTCAGGACAAGATTTACAGCTTCTAATAAGACAGTCTGTGATCTACCAAAGAATGGTTCTTCAGAATTTAACCTCTGTATTGCAAAGTAAAGGTGCTATGGAAACAAACCTATTAGGAGGAAGTCTTGTGGTCTTTCTGTTATTTTTCACTCCTTCCCCCATTTTTATAGACACAAGTCTCAAGTACTTTGCAAATGCAACAACTCAGTGATCATGCAACAAAGCGACCATTCTCACATCTGTCCTACATGCCTACCAGTAAAATATGGACTATAGTACTATCATCCCTTAAGGTTCAGGTCTACTAGCTCTGGGAACACCCTGACCTCCTTCACAGCCTGGAAAACAGACAAATCTTGCATCATGGTCTGCCAGATCAAATAGCCAACTGAATGCCAGAGCAAGAGGACCGCACACAAAGAGCAGTCTGTCAACACCTCACCCCTTTTAAGCTGAAGTGTCTGCAGATAAAATTCCTCTGTCACTCATAACTGAGGAAACAGCACATAGTAAAAAAAACAAAAAAAAAATAAATCACATCAGACCATTGAGACCAAGGCTATCGAAACAGTAATAGCATGAACAGCTTAACTGGGACTACATGATAGTCAGAGGACTATGCAGTTTGGACTGGACTTTTATTCACTATTTGGTCTCTCCCTCTTTAACAGTTTCTTCACCTTCACACTTTTTCATCTTCTCTTGGCCTACTCTGTTTTCTTCCATTCTACATTCATTTTTTCACATTTATTTTATTTCATTACAACTTTACTTGCCCCTCACCCCCAAAAAAAATTTAACTTCAGCTTATGCTTCCTACTACCATACTGTTCTGCCTGTTCATCTATTATGACTTTTTACCTCAGTCTTAAATCACATAAATCTTAATCTACTTTACAATTTCCTTGCAATTGAGATTGCCTTTATTTACATTTGTCAGGTGGCTGCCAGAAAGGGTATAAAAATATTACTAGAAAATTCATAATTCATGAATTACTAGAAAATTCATAAGGTTCTCCATTTTGGAATTACAATTAATAACAGGCATTACCTTTAAGAATTACAAAATTCCCAGTTTACTCTATATGCAACCAAAACAGACAGCAAAGAGAAACTCTACAAAGGACTCAAAAATTACATGGGCTGAATTATTTTAAGATGCTTTATTTTCACAGGTAATACTAAGGCCTGGTATCACATAGCATGTATACCATGACTCACAGGAGACATCTGCAAGCTCAGGTGGCCTCTTCCTGATTTTCTGCCATTGTTACTGTGGCTCTTTTGGTCATTTCTTGTTTTGAATTCTGTACATGCTATCACTCAGACAGATGATGTTACTATACATATTTTACTTCAGCGATATTTCCCACAGGTAGCAAAGACAAACAGGTTTCATAAGGAAATGCAAACAAATACATATAATAAGTCAAAATGACTGTGTGTTAAAATCCTGTCCAAATCTAAAACTTCATCATTTGATACATGTTTTTCAGTACCTAGAGTCCTTTGCATAGCATGCAACAGGTCATTTTGTGATTATCACTATTATTTTCTGCATTCAAACATGTACCAGATCTCTCACCAGGGAAAAAAATAAAAAATAAATTAAAAAAAAAAGAAAGAATGACAATCCCTATTCTAAGAAATTGACAACATGGGATTGTTGTAAAATACAAGAAATTATGAAGCAGAAAGTAGTGCTGAAGGAAAATAAAAGAAACACATAGTTTTGCAGTAAACATTATCATCATTGTTCCATCAGAAATTACAGCTCAGTGGCAGTAGTTGGGAATAACTTGGGTTTAGACATTCTGAATTTGAAGAACAGGCTGCAATTCACATAAACGGTACAGATTTTCTTTTGCCTGCCTTTGGGGCTGTTGAAATATTTCTTCTCTGTTCATTCCCTTCTCCACTGCCAGCTTAATCCACTTTTCATAAGGTGTTGCAACACTGCTCAGACAGAGGAAGCCCAGCTCCATGATGACAGCTGCAAAACCAACAGCTTTTCCATGTTCCACCTGTTTTATACACATGAAAACAAATCCTCTTGCAACAATTACAGGCTAAAGTGAAACAGGCTGTATAAAAACGTGCCCACACCAACAGGCAGGAACTGAGAAGGTGAGCATGACAGTTATCTCAACTTCCTTTTCCAAGTTGTTTGGCAAGGATACTGTGAACATTATAGTCACCTAGCACAGATTTTTGATATGAACACCTGAAAAACATGAAAAAAAAAAGGAATGGAGATTCATGAATCCAATTTCTAAATCTCTTTGTGTTTAGCCAGTGAAAGAAAAAGATTTTAATGAAGAGGCACATCCTATTCATACTTAAATCTGTGTAAATCTAGCACAAAACCACTGTCTTAACAGAATTGTTAAGAATTTACAGAATCAGTCATAATCAGACATTATGCATTTTCCTGAAAAACCTTCACACAGGTTCAAATTTCAGCTTCACATTACAGTCAAAATCTCCTGGTAAAAATTATATAACTAAGCAGGAACAGCCCATGGCTTCTTTTACACAATCATTATCATTAGTTTGCATGACTCATGGGTATGAGAGAGCAATACAATGGCAAACCTACCTACATCTGTGGTGAATGGCAGGTGCAAAAGTCAGGCACCCACCTCTGAGTTCTTCTAGTACTTCAGTTTAGTGCCTAGTTGTCATTCACCCCCCCTTTATGTCACCTTCTTCCACTACCACTGTCAGGAAGCCTAAAATACAGTTATAACCTAATAATATATTTCCAACTAAACAAAACCCAGAAGGTTATTGTCTTGCATTTAACATGGGAGTGTAAATGTAAACTTCTTCAGTCAACTAACAACATTTATCCCAAGTCTTATTTTTAAATTATATAAGGAAAGCAAGCCAAGGAATTCAAATTCTAATGGTATGTGGTTAATCTCTTTAGCTCAATAGAATTTGCTTGAGATAATTTAAGATGAAACATGCAATACACATGAAAGAAATACAATTTATATTTTTAGTATACTAAAAGTTGAAAAGTTGTCTGATACACATCAATGTATGACACATTGTTTTCTCTACTTCTGCATCTGATCTCTCACAACCATAATCATCTAGGATTACCATTAAACATGTACATGTTTTTAAAGGAGGCTAATCTTACTTCAGTTTCAACTAGACAGGGTTAGACATGAAAGTCTGCATGAACAGTCCATTTCCTATTAGGACTCATGCAAGTTACCTGTCCTCTGAGGCTCCGATTTTGCAGCTGTCATCTTTCCCAGAGTTTGGGCAATGAAGGAATCTTTTGTTCTGCTGAAAAGTGGTGCATTGTTCCCTGCTCAGGTGCCCAGAACAAAAAGTATAAGAGAATACAATGAGCTTCTCTCCAGACTGGCTTAAAGGGTTTTTTTTCTGTATGGAAGATTTTTCACTTAATGAAACTTTCCTTCTGCAGACTAAGAAAAATTGCAACTTTGTATTTAAGACCTTGAGATATAGGATAAAGATTACAAAATATTTTTAAAAGTCATTAAGTGTCTAAGCCAAAAGTAGTCTCTTTACAAACATAACAGTAATGTTATGTTTGTATGTTTTTACTTTGCTTGAGCTATGCAGGCAATTTACTTATTTCAACAACAATAACCAGGTTATTTCCAGACATTTCCAAAAAACACTACTCGGCTGCCTTTATTTATTCTGGTTGTTAATGAGAAATCCCCACACAATGGGTTTCCCTTGGCTTGATGCCCCAAATTGCAAGAGGAAAGATCTTCAGTATTATTTTTGCCTATTTTATGTACTATTTTAATGTATTCCAAAGAAAAGGGCTACCTCATCACTTCTACCTCACATTAAGATCATAAACCCAAGACGAGTTACAAAGGACAATTGACTAGCTATAGAAAAATTCCCTGTGAAACACATTTTTGGATTGAATTTCTTTTACACTCTCAGATATATGTTCAGCTCCCTACAAGATATCACATGCTGGGGAAAACCCTCTAGAAAGAGAGGGATTTCTCTGTTTTGAGGAGCAAATTTCTTCATTCTCAAGGGAGATAAAATGTCAAAGCACAGGTTTAGTAGGTGAACAAATAAAAGTCACTTTAAGGAGACAAGAGCCTGTAACACATGAAAACTGGCAGCAAGTCTGCATTAGCATTTTTGTTTGGATTGGAAATACACTTCCAGTACAAATCTCCTAATATTCCTCAGTTAACATGCTTTGATTTGCGCTACAGGATTGTCTCAAACCACCCAAAAGTGGATCCCTTCAGATGAAACTAAACCAGGAGATGTGCATCTTATTAATGCCAACACAAACCTGGGTCAGAGTGCTCTAACCAGAAATTGCCATGCAGATCAGGAGACCAGACTAGAGCTATTCTGAAATAAAATCTCCCAAACATGCACAGCATGGGTTCTAGATCCTCAAAAATCAATTGGTTTTCTTTCTAGATCTGTTATATTCTGCTTCACTGCTTGTCAACATGATCATGCTGTGAAAGAGGCAGACAACAAATAGGCCTTACTGGATCAAGGGTACTTGCGAGGTAGCAAAAGGTGTTGCACAGCATTTGACAAAACTGAAAAGGTCACCAAACTGGCTGAAGCAAAAAACCATTACCTGTTTAAAATGCAGTTTTCAGGACAGATAAGGATAAGCCACTTTTATTCTACCTGGCTGTGACAGTCTTCTGAAAGAATCAGCTATTCTTTTCATATTTTAATAACAACTATTGACTCCACTAAAGAAAACTCAGAGGCTTTTAAGGTTAGGAACTCACAAATGCAAGGTACACCCAGTAGAAAACACTGCAGATACTCAGGAAATATTCAGGCCAAGACCATTTTTCCAGAAGCCACATGACCTAGGAGCAGCTTATTGTATAGAAGTGGCTTAATGCTCTTTATCTCATTTACACCCTACTGAGCTCCACCCAGCAGGTGTATATGCTCTGAATCAAAGGCATAGCATGGAAAAGCACTTGTGATATAAGCTCTGGTTAAATAGGAAATACCAGTTTGCCTCCTAAATGCTAAATAGGGTGAAATAAATCATGTTTGATAAATATATTCTGATTAAAATAGTTAAGATATTTCTTTATTGGATGCACTGAATTAAGGTGTTCTTAAAGGTGAATACATGCATTTCTTAGCTGCAGGCTGTCATAAGGTCCTGCTCATCACTGCTTTGTCCATTTTGCACCAGGAGATGGTGTGTAAAGCTGCCAATTCAGTGCAGCAGTGTATTCATCTTGACCTCAATTGCATAAAAAACATAAAGGTAGGTACAGGTCATTAGGTTATTAAGCCCAGAGCTTACTGCTAACAGCCTTTATTATTTGATATGTGTTCATCCTAACAAGCTAAAGAGGCTAGAAACTGTGGTTACCATGAATGCACCTTTAAAAGATGCTTTGTGAAGTTGTGATAATTAACTTTATTTACCAGCAAATATAGATATAACTTATAAAACTTCCACAGTTCTGTGAAGCAATAAATGTTTCTTTTCTTACACCAGCTATATTGACCAAAATGCTTAGAGAAGTAGTAGTTACTCAAACCCTGCTAAGGAGTCCTGTGTGGTACATTCTAACAATATTCAAACTCTGTGAAGAACCTTCCTGTGTTACCCGATTGTTACCATGTAGTTACAGGTACAAGGTTTTTGCTTGCAGGATTATTCTTTCCATCCTCTCTTCCTGTCCTTTTCCCAAAAACTGATTACATATGCAAAGTACAACATATTTTTTCTCCCTTGGCTACTGCTGTTTTGCACCAGCTTGGTACAGGTGCTCAGAAGGTTTGCTGTATCAGTTAGTGGATTTATCTTTTAACTTATGTAATAATAAGTAACCCTTCTAAATAATTCCCACATTACATATTTCAGATCGTGAATTTAGAAAGGCTTGTTAAAATACTGGAAATATAGACCCAACAAGATCACCCACACTCACATATGGGAACAGTACGTGGAAGAGAAAACCTTTTCCACCTTTGCAAAAAGCCATTTATCTACTAATAGAATTTGGTGGGAAACTTCCAGTAAGTACAGGCTTTTCTGTAACCCAACCTGATAGTGTTTGTTTTGCCACCTAACGGATAAAACAGCACCCAATGGAAGTGCTTTACCTCTTTCTACTTGATTGTTATATATCTGCAAGGTGAAAAGCAGACTGGTTGGACTCTCACCTCTGGAGTACACTGTTTTTCACTGCAAGTCTAGTGAATAAGATATAGAAAGACGAATTTGTCTTCTGCTGATTAGGAGCAGCAAACTCACATCTATGCTCAAAATACTGCTGAACAAATCAGTCTGTGATGTGAAGTGTGAGAGAAGACATCTTTTCTTGCAATTTTGGCTGTCAGAGAGTGCAGTTTTGGACTAGATGAGATCAAATCTAATGGCTACCAAAACAGGTATCTCCACGTCTCATTTCTGTCTCCACTTGTGTGCTCTAGCCCTTTCTTTTGTGTAAATGACTTTGTGGCTTCAGGGTATCTCAGCTCAACTGACTGATCTGATAGAAAACTAAAGAAATGGAAAAGAAAAGAAAAAAAAAAGATCAGTCTTCTGTCAGATCAGCAAAGTGAACCAGTTCATCCTATGAACATATTGCTCCAATAAATTTATTCGCATTAATAGAGACAGCAAACTTCAAAATTGCGTGCTTTTGAAATTGCTGTAAAGAGTGGGGTGGGAACGTAGCTTGTATTAATTAAAAGATAGAAACATTCTGTTTGGAAGATTAGAAGATAACAAGTCGATATTTAGGGATTCTTCAGGGTGTTTTTAGTGAAAAGTTACCATTACAATGAACTTATACTCTCAGTCTGCAAAGAAACGCAAATAAAACCTTCATTATCTCTCTATAGTCTCTTAGATAATGAATTTCAGAATAAATAGTAATGCAATATAACAAACTATTTTTAAAACCGCTTGTACTTCAATCAGAGGTGGATACAAGAATTGCTCCTACAATTTCCTAAGTTGCTTGTAACATTTGAATAAACAAAGCACTGTTGACTGGAATATTTGCAAGAAAGCTCTGGTCATCAAACTCTTTAATTATTCCAAGAAATGTAATGAGTGTTCCATACACAGAGAAAACTAGCTCATGTAAAGTTTGTGAAATTACCACAATTTAATATTACAGAGATGTCTTTATTTTTCATTAATAATTTGCACTATTTCATCAATTGAATTATCAGACAGAGATTTAACAGTTTGCGTTTGTAAAACAGAGACACATTTCCAAACAAATATTTCAGCTTTCTTTTTATCTCTTGACATGCTGAAATTAGTTAGTACATTAGTTACTTTCATTAATATTTTGGGGGAGGATTAAGACATTGCTTTAAATTTCCCTTCCAGTCAAAGAAACTGCTATTTGTATGTGTAGCCCCAAAATAGTTTAGCTCTTGCTCTGCAAAGGTTTGAATTACCACCAGGTGGTAATTCAGGTAAATATAAATATCAGCTTTCAATACGAAATCAAGTACAACAGGAACAGGATGAGAAATATATAATACATACCAAATCTGTATTTGATAGTTCTTTTGCAAGTACCTGCATATATTTGCCACTAAATCATTGTTGAAAGGCAATTTTCCAAGAACAATTAGTACTCTTCAAGAACACTCTTTAGCAAAAGGACCAGAATTAGGGCACATACTGGAATAATTTTCTGATTTTAGCACCCTACTATTTAAGTTTACTGATTTCCCATAGAAATGTATTTTTGTCCACTAGCTGAAGAAAGTCACCCTTATTCTGGTGCTCAGCAGCAATTAAAGGGCACTGATGTCTAAGCAAACATTCAGCTACCAAGATATTTTTCTACCGTGCTCAAATACACTGAAAGTAACTCCTGTGACAGCCTAAGCAATTGCATGGCACAAGTTTGTATTTATTTTAAAAAGCAAACAGAGAAAAGAAATGCAAACAGATTAAATAGATTCTCTTTATAATACACAAAATGCTGGGAAGCAGGCAGCAAGTCAGCCATAAAATTTGCCATTACACACACCACCTAAAACACCTTTCCATTATGGCCTGTGATTTTGTTTTTACACTTCATACTGAAAATCAAGTTGATGTGATGGAGATTTTAAGTATTCTTAAACTCTGTTTATATTATCAGTCATTTCAATATAGTATTTAGAGAGACAAAATGTTAACAGCATTACAATTACCTCTATTCTCCATGATTTTTAACTCACATCTTTTGTGCTTTGTAAGTACTTCTCTTAGTAACACCATTTTGTAATTCATCCTTATAGCCTAACAGGGCATTCAATGACACTTGACAAGAAGCTTATCAAATACTTCAGATACTAAGCACCTAGGTACTTCAGAATATTAACATCTACTATAAAATACGAATATTTTTAAAATCAAGGACAGATTTTCAGCTATTGCTTACTGAGGAAAAATATTTTTTTTATTAATTTATGGGTTGGAACTAGATGATCTTAAGGTCCTTTCCAATGCTAACTATTCTATGATTCTATGATTAGTTTTATTATTTCTCTATGAAGAACCATAAACCCTAATTTCTATACAAGTTAGAGCATCTGCCATAGTAGGAATATAATTCTATGAATAATTCCCCTGGAGAGAGAGTGACAACATTATTCTGTAATATTTGTGATATTTGTCTATAAAGTTATAACCAGAGAAAATACACATGTTGAAACTTAGTTATGTATGCTCTTTAGGAATGTCATTCCATTAAACGACTCCTATAGCCCTAGAAGCTTTCAGTTATAAAAAGATCAGGAAAGGTAAATACTAGTATGACTACAGAACAAAATGTCACATTTCAGCCCAAGAAAGAAGTAAAAAGGAGAGAAAGACTGGCTTCTTGGTATCTGTAACCTGACCACATTATCTAGCTTTATTTCTGATCGTTTGTGCTAAATCTGTAATTTGAGTCTAGTCCTGCCCTGGACCTCCTGGGCAAAAGCATGTTCCACTCATCTCTGGCATGGCCACATGAACTTCATTCTGTATTTTGCCATCTTAGGGTGACACACTTTGGCCTTCTAGGCTCAAAGGCTCAGGAGCATTCAGAGTTGTGTGCATCAATCTCCATGCCTTGAACTATAGTAGAAAGTCTTCAGAGGAAAACCCACATTGCATATTTGATACAGACAGGACACAATATATGCTGACCAATAGGATTTTAAACCATGTACAATCTTCTGGACTAACTCTTCACCTTATTTGCTTCTTCAGCTCACATAAGCAATCACTTTTCTATGATAAGCAGCTGAGAAATACTGCTGAAATACTCATAATTTGGCTAAGCTTTAGTATTTTAGACCACCTTGCAGGCTGCCTTTCTTTGAAGAGAAATGCATGTAAATCTATTGAAGATTTATAATCGTCAGTGGAAGAGTTTGAGGTTAACAAGGTTTTCTGTAACCCTATCGAACTGTAATTTGCCTTCATTTCAAATGTTGGCAGGTAAATTTTGTGCATCTGAACAGTTTTGCACCACCAGCCCTTTACCTTGAGCTGCTGTATTTTCTACCTGGTTAACCAACCTTCTTTGATCTCTGTGAAGCCTCATCAGGTGGAAGTTCTCCTAAATCCCTGAGTTTCTTTGGGCTCTGTTTGGCTTCACAATAACATCCTAAATGACTGTATACACTTAACCCCTACCTTCTTTCTTTTTCCTTTTGTTTCCCCAGAGAAATACCTGGAGAGTTAAACTGGGTATGGGTGAAAGATAGAACACCTATACTATGTAATATAATTTTTGCCATGAAGAAAATGTTAAGCCTTCTTGCAAAATACAAAGTTTTAAAAATAGCCTTCACTCACAAACACTTTAAAAAAATAAGAAAAAAAAAAGCATTACTTTTTGTTACGGTAGTAATAAAATAAAGAAAGAAGCTTGAAAGAAGCTTTACTTTATTTTCATAAGCTAACTACAGTAACCCATTTTACTGATTAGGGATTTCTCAGCCTAAGACCTCCTACTCCATGTTTTAGTGCAATAAGTTTGCAGATGCAAGACAGCACTGAACAATTCACTTATTAACTCTAAGATTACAATCTACTGTATTATTGCCATTGTAAACTAACTTTCCCTCCAAGTTGTAGATTTTCTCATTCTCTGTCGTTTTTGGTGGTATTTTTACACGTTTTCTTGCCACATGGATAAATATTTTAGCCACACTTCTGCAGTATATTTCTGCTTACCTGGAGACCTTGTTTCATTTTATAGTGTCGGTGTGCTTTCATGTTCTCTCAATTTCCCATTAACCTTCTTCAAGTTTGCACAACTCATTGCACAACAATAAATAACAACAGATTCATACAGAACAAAAAAGAGCAGTGTCATCTCCAATTTATTTGAAAATGTTTCTCCACATTTCTGCTTTCAAAAGATATGGCCTTCTCAAACCACTTTACCATCTAAAAGTGACTGTTAACAGCTGCTTAACAGAATATGAAAGAGTGGATAATTATGGAATAACTGGTGCAGAGAAAATTTTCTCACTATGCAAATTAAAATGTATTGAAATTTACCTGGAGAAATCTCCGGTTTACAAATTACCAAACAGCTCAGATTTTTAATAGCAGACGATACTTTTAGCATTTCAGAGATAAGCCTTCATTTGAATCAATGGTTCTGTCACTAACCTCAAATATAAAATTACTGTCTAACACATAATTTGTGATAAGTCTACATACAAGAGTATGTAATTAAGCAAAGATCACCTTTTACTTCAAATTCCACCTTTCATTCTCAATTTCCACATTACAAATACAAAAGCAGCCATGGATTTGAAATAATTCTCCAAAGAACCAATTATTTTTCCTCTCTTTCCAAAGAGCATTCACATGAGAAATATTTAGTGTTCCTGTAGTAGACTGCTAATTATGCAAGACAATATTTATGTAGAAAATTCAGCCCTTCTACGATTTAATTTTCCTATAAGACTTGGCTGAGGAGTGTACCAAGTCTGGTTAGGATGAAGGTAATTTTCTTCATTGTAGCCGATATGGCACTACATTTGTACTGATTATTGCTAATCACACTGGATGTATTCTGATCATTCTCACCTCTATCAGTTCAGTTTGCAGGTTGAGGTTTCTAAAGTAGTATTTCCAATCATCATGGGAGTAGCTACAACAATTCTACTTTGCAAGCACTGTTCATGACTGAGCAGAGTTCTATTAACTTACTCTGGCCTCTGATGAAGATGCTGCATAAAAGACATGCTGCTACCCTTGTGAGCCTGAGCTTTCACGCACTGGCAATGGATATTGGCATAGGGTCAAAAGTTCCCCCAAGAAAAAAGCACTGTTAATGCTGCAGTAGAAGGAAAAACTGCCTTTTCTTTTATCAGCTGATGGCATTTTTTAGATATCACATTGCAACTTTGTTTTCCTATCCCAGAGAAATATTCATGAACACAAACATGCAAGAAGAGGCTCCAAAGCCAACTGTCTACCTTCAGAGTGGAAATTAATTCTAGTTCAAGCAAATTTATTCTGCATTTTCCCTGTTCCTAAACCTCATTGACATTTTCATTAATGTTCCCCGTCTAGTTCTTTTCAAAGTACTGATTTTTTTACGTAACATTTAACTTCCCCTTCGTTTCCTTCATTTTGAAAATTAAAATGAAAGAAAACAAAACTGTCTTTGTATTTTGTTTATCAACATCCACAGGGCCTTTCACAGAAAAAAAGTGAAGGTGAATTGTGATGATTCCATTTCCTGGGCTGATCTTCCATTTCACCAGGAAATTACTAGGGCTTATACAACCTAACAAAAGACAGGTAATGACTGTTATTCCCATTCAAAAGGAATGTCATTTGTACCTTGTGAACCAAGTCTCAACGTCTGCACTAATTTCCTTTGTCAGTAAAATGAATCATGCTGCTCTGCTATTCCACTAGTATTTAGATGTAACTTTCACACACTTAAATGACCTTACTCCCTCTAACAATTGCAAATTTGAGACTGTTTTGCAAGCCAAGGCTTTAACTGCTCCTGCAGTGAAGCTGCTCTTTGCTCTTGCCCAGCCACAGAAGTGGCTTGTGAGGAGCTGGAGGCCACACCGGTGCCAATAATGAGGAAAGACAAGAGAGCATCATACTTACATGCAGCTCTCCTTCGTTAGGTGACAGAGGAGCTGGAGCCAGATGTGCTACAAGGGCTGCCAGGGCACAGCACCACCTCAGGGGCAGGGAGCTGAGGTTCATCATGGTACCCAGATGGTTGGGCAGAGTCAGGAGTAGGGCAGCTGCGGAGAGTCCCAGCCTCAGGCATCTGGCAGCTCAGGTGGGGACAGGCCAGGATGCTGGCCCAGAGGTGGGTCTGACTTGGCAGGGCCCATGGCTGGGCAGGGCAGGTCTGTGGGGAGCTGAAGACAGGGTTCGGGAGGCTGCAGATGTGTTTATTCACCAAATATGAAAGGCAGAGAAAGTTTTCATGGTACAAAATTGCAAATCACAGGATGAAACCCTCGGAAGAGTAGAACAGCTCAGGCCAGCAGATACATGCACATTGCCACTCAGTCTTTACTGTGGAGACTGCCTCTAAAGCCAAACAACGGGAGTCAGTATTGAAACTTCCCTGTGCATCATCCACCTAGGACCTCTTCCTGAGCATTGAAGTCAGCTGTTACAGTATAAACGAGGAACTTTTTCACTTAACATGGACTTTTTACTCTGTTAATCATACATATTTCCATTCATTTATCTTAGTAATCTATCTGCCCAAAGCTGACACAGAGGTAGTCTTCAAGGAATTTTCATTCTTGTGAGAGAACCAACTTACTGCTTCATTTGTACATGTATGAGTATTGATACAGACATGAATGATCACATTACATCTTCCCATGGCTGTTACTTAGTTTGGGAAAATATATTCTGAAGGGATGTCAAAGATGCTTAATTTTTATTCCATAGTTTCTGAAAGACAGCAAATGACATTAAATCAGTGGCATGCTATTAAGTTTTAAAGAGTATGAAACTGTGTAAACTCAGTAAACATTGTGTTTAACAGAACAATAAGATAGAACTATACTTTGTCTCTCCTCAAAAAAGTATCGTTTGTACTGTATCTATCTGATACTGTATAATTCAAACCAATTTCCTTTTACCAGAGACTGAGCAGTTTCCCAAAAGATTCTTTCTCTTTTGGAGAATAGTTTCATGGCTGCAGTTAATAGTTTTTATTAAAGAAATAGGTTAAACAATATAGCAACGAAGAGCTCTGTTATTATAAAGATATCATTAACTCAGTAGAAGTTCTTTAAATTGCCTATAGATTTTTCACACGCTGTCAGACCTGTTATAAAAGAGAGCTGCAATTCTCTGTATGTCCTCCAGGTGTAGCATTTTCACAGCTCACAAGCAGCAGCTGACTCACCGCTGACAGCCCTACGCACAAAACTACTTGAACATACAGTTCAAGCTCCGTGCTAACTTGCATCCAGACAGTCACAGTGACTTCAAAAGATTTGGACAGGTTTGTATCAACATGGAATCTGGCTCTACATCTATAAACAAACCACTAATTTCAGGGCAATTATGCTACAGATAAATTTTCCCAAAGACTGTTTGCTTGGTGTCTTTTTTAACTTCAGAAAAATGATTTACAAAAGCAACTCCATCAAACTACATTCAATGAATTCATACTACTGTTGTGAATATATTACTGATTCTTTATTATTAAAAGGTGTAGTGTAGTGGCTTTCCTAACAACTTATTTAACAATGTCATGTCTGATTTTTATATTTGTCCATGAATATAGTAAAGGACTGAAAATCCTGATAGAATCACTGATACAGATGGAACAAAACTGGATCATAACTGAACTGATGAAATATCCTTGTTTAAAATCTCTTTAAGTGACATTCAGATTCAAATAACAGACTAAACAGAGCTACTGTCAGGGTCCCATTAGTATTATTGATTCTTGATGGTTGGTGTTTTGTATTTGCTTGACAGTAGTTCCTGTGATACATGGTAAACAAGCAATCAGCTCAAGTCAACTGAGGCTGACAGCTGCTGCATAAAATAAGTTCTGATAACTCATCAAAATAGAAAAGTCAGCTTTAGAAAGCTTCAGTCTTTGTTAGCCAAAACACACCATAGCTGGAGCATAGATCTGTCTGCGTTGGGGAAGCATTAAGCACTGAGGTAAGCTAAACTTCAGAATAAGCATACAGATCCACATTCTTCTTCCAGGCTGAATCTTTACTTACATGCTTGGGCATGCTGCCATTTATCCTGAAGCTATGATTCCCCAAATGTCCAGATCAGGCAGTGTTTAGAGCATACTTCAGCTCCTGTCTGGGAACAAACTTGTTTTTTCTTTTATTCTTGTGTTTTTCAGAAAGCAGGCAGTGTATCTATCTCATCTGAAGGTAAGATGTGAACAATTTTCGCATTAAAAAAATAGAAGTACTAAGTTCTTAGAACTTAGAAGAGATTAATTTCTAGTGGATGACAATTAACAACCATAGCTGTTACATAAAATGAATAATGTCATTGTCTGTTATTCACAGCTAAACCTGAAAACAAAACAAAATCCGCTATTTTCTCCTATTTTCAATTCCCTTTATAGCACTATATGCAAATAATTTTACTGAAGGAGGGTATGCCAAAAATATTCATTGGATTAATCTGTTTTCAGTTTTTAAAATACAGTCAGAAGAAAGCGTGAACTTTGGTTTTCAAGAGCATTCACACTAGACTATACAACATATATAGAAGTTCTAGTTAACCAATCACATTTCTATTTTAGTGGTCATTTATTCTCATCAGAATGTAAATATTTGTGCTTTTAATGAATGAATTTCACACATGAAAAGTATCTCTAGCTTGAATATAGTATGCTTATGAAAATATCAAGTGAAATATGATAGATAAACAAAAAACAGTTACTGGGTCAAGAAAGCAGTTAAATGGTGCTGCTGAATGGTACTGGTGTCTAAACAGGTTTGTTACACTATAACTAGAGAAGTATCAAAACCAGTTTTACTTAAACTGATATGTCCATTTAGAGACAGGGTCTAATGTTTTTTCTCAATGATTTCAGGCTTAATAAGCTTTTTCTTAATGACCTTAGAAAACCCAACCACGAACCAGCAGTTCCACATTATAACATCTCTGGTTTACTTAAAGCCTAAACACTGTGCAGTAATGGCTATCTCAGTTGACCTACCAGTAACCCCTGTTCTGACCTCTACGAATAACCCTCTCTCTAGAGGGCAAGAAGTTATTCCAATTATAGGGCTTACCGATTCATCTGTTTCAGTGGAAAAGTCTTAGGTAGAAAACATTTCCAAGTCTTGCCTGGGTTTTTACAAGCCAGTTTTCTCTGAAGACTTCATTATGTCACTAGAAAGAATCTTGATTGCCCTTCCCATAGGAAAAAAAAAAAATATAATAATTCAAGCCATCAAACTCGAAAATTTATTTTTTCAATTGTCATATTTGTTTGCCATATTTGCTAGCTGACCAGCTCAGGAAACCCCCTATCCTGTCCTTTGCTTCACTATTTGCAGTATTCATTGTCACTATAAAAATATCTTTCGACAAAAGGCAGCAGATTCCTTAATGGGTCAGGAAGAGCATTCCCTCTGCTGCAGTATCTTTTCAATGAAAACAAATCCACAGCCATGCAAGATCGACAATGTTATTAAGATAGATATATCATACAAATATATGTTAACAGGTAAAGGTACCAAAGGTACCAAAAAGTTATTACAGCATTTAGTTCCTAATCTTTCCAAAAGCTGTTGTATTCCTAAGTACATTTATGGATCTGACACCATCCCTTTTCCAGGACAATGACAACATCTGCACTAAAACTGACCGGGGGGGGGGGGGGTGGTGGGGGGGGCGTTAAAGACAAATTCAGAGAACAATACTTTTGACCTCTGAGGCTCAAAGGTGCAATATATTTATTAAACATGCTTAAGACGGTAGTACTTTTTCAGAGCATACATTAGATATAGTAGAATACATGTTTCTGTATGCCTGGTTAGTTTACATGAAAAACTGTAGATGATCTGTGAAATTGAGGTAAGAATTTGACCCATCATTACAGACAGTTATCAGTTTCTGTGTTGGAATACATCATAGAGCAGAGCACATCATAACCCTAGCAGAGACTGAGTTCTACTGCAGCATTAAAAACACATACTACTGTCAAGTGTTGTCAGTGTAAATATACATTTAGAGAATTATTTCTTACTCACTTAACTAAAACCTTGTAAAATACCTATTTAAAAATCATTTATCATAACAAACAATGCCAGTAAATATTACATTACATCTCTTGACATCTAATAATAAAATCTTTCTGGAAAATATGTTTTTCAAGCAAGAAATGAGTATATTAATTTTTTTATTAATTTAGTTTGGGGGCTAAATATGCCTGCTCTTGGGATTATTAAAAAATAAGTAGGTGCTCTTTAAAAAGGTACATTTTAAAGCAATATAATAACGCTCATCAATAGTTACTACTGTTATGATAGTATCTTGGCAAAATACCATTCCTCTGTTGTTTTCTTTTGATGGCATTATTTATTTGGACAATAGGAAGGAAAAAACAGTTGAATATTAGCTATGACAGCAGTACACAAGCACATCTTTCTGTTTACCTGATATTTTCTCCCTCTCAGTACTTGAAGCTACAATTTCACTTTTAACTTATTGCATTTTTACCTATTAAAAACATCCTAGTTCTATTAGCAGTTCTAAATTAAACCTGTTACTATGGAAGGAATCTATATATGATTTTGATTACTTAGCTATTGAACGTGCTTAAAGAATGAGACATTAAACAGGGAACATAGCTCAGAAAATTAAAAAAAAAAAAAAGTATTATTTTTAGGTCAGAACCTCTTTCTTGTGGATGAACAATGACTGTCAATAACGTTGCTCTCTGGAGAGATGGGAAGTAAGTACCAAATACAAATTGACAATTATTACATTGGTGTAAGAAAAAATCAGGGAAGCTCTTTGTGCTTATCCAACACAATCACACAGTAAAGTGCAATTTTTTTCTTCATTTCTTTTTTGTTTCCCTAAACATTAAATAACTTCATACAATGCTATGTTTTATGGTATTTTATGTAATCTACTTTATACTGAGAAGCATATTCTGCATATCAAGGTTAAGGCATTTTTCACGTTTAATCATCAACATATAACACGATACTGGAATATGCCCTACTGTTTAACAACTTTGAGTGTCTGCCTGTTCACAGGAAGAGTAATATCAGAGATGATCTCTGGTATCCATGGAATTATTCTGGTATTATAACAGATAAACCAAAACCTCAAGCACTTGGCTTGTGTAGGGTCTATGTTACCTGCTCTCTATAGTGTATGCAGAGAAGATGGCAGGAGGCAGAAATAAGGGTGCTGCACAGGAGGGAAGATGAGGTAGAGGCTGTAAAACTACTGTTTTCTTGCAGCAGTTCTCTGCCACAACAGCTGCATGTTAGAGTACCCTTGGACCCTGCTGAGTTTCAGTACCAAGCCCAAGCTTCACGTGTCTCTTTGCTCCAAAGCCCTGTATGCTACTCATCCTTTAAACTAAATACTTAATTTACTATGAAGTAAAACGTGGCATTTCATAGTCATGTAGCACATGCTTTTAGCATGCAATGGAGACTTCTCATTCATTTACATTCCTAGTTCTACAAAGAATTGGTGCACATAAGACTATTACCTAACACAGGCTTTCGAAGGAAATTAATTCCTTTCACACCAAACACCTGCTGGGTGACAAAAAGCAGGACAATTAGCTGACCTTTTCCTTGCTGCAGGAATAAAGAACTAGCACAGTGCCAAATGAACAGCTTGAATTTTACATAGCAAACTGAGCATCTATTCTTGTTTTTACTAGCGGAACATGACATGGTAGATTTTCTTCTCTCCATTCCTTCAGTACTGTAATTATAAGGATAATTGATTATCCTAATATGAGAGATGTTTCAAACATTAGTACAGCAAGTTTAACTTTTAGTTATAAATCAAGTCTGAGATTCCAGTTTTCTCCTTTTCTGGGATTCAAATTGATTTAGGGGACCTTTTTTTATTGCTTCAAAAGAAGTAGACCATCAGTAAAGTGACCGTGACTCATGCCTTTCTTGCCCTTACCTTGACTCATTAGACAATGAAGTTTTCCATATTTCCCACTATATGGCATAAACTTCTTTTAAGTGCCTTAAGCAATATATGTAATAAACAGGTTTTGGAAAGCATTTAATAGAATACACTTTTAGGACAATCAAATCTTTAAATCTATCTGTCTTTCCCTGAATTTTTGCAGACCCTAGGAAATGTGAGACCCTAGACAATTTCAAAAACCCTTTAGGGAGTATCATTTTATGCTCATTTGTTCTCAGGTCAGCAATGACAGCATGCTTTTCTTCTCTTTCCAGAGTCTTTTTGGAATTTTTATTGCTTTGGTGTCTATGCTTCTGGCCCTGGGTCCAGCTGGGACTTAAGCATAGTCATGCTTTAACAGGTTCTCTTTAGTAAGAGGTGGTTGTCTACCACTATCACACTGCTCCACCAAGCTAGTAAGAAATTGGTCCCAGTTTATTACTGCACTGCAGAGCCTGTGTATCACACTGCCCAAATCACATCAACATTCATAAAATTCTTAGGTATCAGTTTAATTAATGAATTGAAAATAAGGACTTTGACTGTGCCAACATGATGCATCGCAAATTATGTGAAATTATTCAGGTGCCTTGTTTTGTGCGCGGTCTACAGAAGCAAAATTTAGAAAGTAGCTTACCTAGTAAAACTAATTATTTTGATTACAAAAAATACCAGAGTTTATATTGTTTATTTTTTTCTAATATGAAAGATTTGTGTTTAATCTGTCTTTTAATGGTTCAGCAGCAGCAGTTTATGTGGTCTTACCTCAATAATTCTTTGGCTAACAGAACATACCATACCATTTGTGATTTGAATAGAAAATCAATGCCAGTACATGTGGTACTTCATCCAGTAAACATGACATTCCAGAATGTGAATGTGAACAATATCAGTAAATTCCTGCTTTGAAGTCAGTGGTAATCTCTAATAGACCTAACAGAGGCCACATTTCACCTGGTAAATTCAACAATCTGTCCCTAAATATGGCTGTAAAATCTGAAAGATCAGATTACTTGAGAAGTGTGAAAGGCATTAGAAATTCATATAGCTGTCTGAGTATATCCAGTGAAATTGCATTTCATGACTGATTGACATCTAAACTGAATTAAAATAAGCGTGAGCTCAGTCATTATGAGAAATCAAAGAAACCATGTGAAGGGAACATATACGTTATCACAGTCTGTAAAAAAATATTCACACCCTTTTAAACAGTGGAGAATACAGTCCTCAGTCAGGGTTACTCCCTCCCAAACAGATTTTATGGTGTCTAATAAGTTAATATATCATAACTCATAAATTCTCAAGAAAGCAAGATGTCCACAGCCTCACTTTCCCATTCTCTTCCTACCTCTCTCCCTCCCCAAATGCCCCTCCTTCTCCCTTCCAATGTGACTGTTTTAAAGCCCATAAACAGTATAGATCTCACTTTTTTTTTTTCATAGGAGGGAAATCAATATAGCCTCTCCCTTTTCAGCCTGGTAACCTGTTTTCATGAACATTCATAGATCTTTTATACCCCCTACCCCAGTGTCAAATTTGCTCTGCAAATTGATTTTTTCTGTTTGAATGATATTAGGGTCTTATTGTGCTCCAATCGCTTTTACCCACAAATGCAGACCTGTATTATATCTGCAGTCATGTATGTAGCAAAGCAGGCTGATGAACAAGTTGGATGATACTTCAAATTCTTTATGTTATCATTTTGTGTGGGTATGTAAATCTCACTAAAGTGCCACAAAGAAATCCCAAGGGGGTTTCTTGCATGTGTAACAAAATGGTTGCCAAGCATAACCTGAAGTGATCAACCACAAAAACCACTAGCTACGAATTAACAACGTAAAGTAAAATAACTCAGGCCTCTGCCTTCAGAACTGACAATACAAGACTATAGGTGCTTACACTATGTGAGCTGAAAAACTAACACTGGAAATTTACTGTATTGGGACCTATAGGTATTACTCAGATTCATAATCCAAATGATTGTCCATTTTCCCCTTCTCATAGTTTTTCCGTCTGCATTTTCCGTCACATCTGAGTGCTTACCCTCTAACACCAGAGATTCTTCAGAAAGTTCACCATTGAGCTTCATATAAGACCAATTATGTAAATTAAGGTGATGGCAGTAATAAGGTGATATTTAGGCACTTAGCATCATTTAAACTCAGAACATTTCAGCCTTGAAAAACAAGTTAGAAAATATGATTATGGGTGTTGAAATTCACAACCAATTCTGTGTTCGTAGTAATGTGAAATTTTCTGTGCTCATTTACCAGATGCTTTTAGCTGTGCATACATACCAAATATTAAAATTAAAAGTTAAATACACAATTCCAGGTTTTTACAAGGACTGCAGATGGATGGTTTCCACTCTTGAAACCTGTCATGTTGCTGTGAGGAAACAAAATTGCAGCATAATTAGTAGCATAAATTATGCCTACACAAATTACTTCTCAGATATACATATCTCACAGATACTGTGTGTGTGCACATGTGTATGTGTTACAGTGCAAGGCAAATACTGTTTGGGGAAATTGGATGTTACATAATCTCAAAGTAGTAAAGAAGTCAATATGTGTTTTATAATTACATTTATTATATTTAGTGTCTAGGTGTAGTAAATGTACAAGCAGAACCTGATTATTGATTGAAAGTTATTTGCTTAGCTTTGTGGATTACTATAAAAACTGAAGGCAGGTTCCTGTACCAGAGAAATAAACTGAACAATATCGGCTTCATTTGGGTCAAAACTTCAACCTACTTTAGAGATATTTGCATATTTTAGGACATAAAAAATATCTGTTGTTCTGAAGTATATGAAAATATTTCAAGGACGTAAGAACTAGAAACTTCTATTACAACACATTATTTGGATATGCATAAATAAAAATACTGTATTTCAAAGTACATTTCAAATTTCCCTGAATTCTGCCATCTTGGCTATTTTGGAAGTTTATTTAAAAGTTTAGGGCAAAGTCAAATGTAAATTCTAGAGATCTAGGGTTTATTTAGCTGCTTGCTGGAGTCTTATTGTAGGGCAAATACACTCCAGGTGCTTCTGTTCTGCTCTCTGTCTACTCTCTCTTCCCAGAATGTGACTGAAGTGAGTAGCAGCATTTAAAGTCTTTAACCTTTAGACAGTCCTAAAAGCATTCCACATCCTCCTGAACATCACATAAGCCAGTGTGGTGTTATGTACCCTGGACCCATAGGCACATCTGATTTTCAACATGCAAACCTTTACTCAGAGGCTTTGATAGACTGTTAGAAATTACAAGGAAAACAACATAAATGTTGCACATAGATTAGCAGATCATTATTAGCCCTTTGCACACTAAAAGCTGAAACCTCCTTGATCCTAGACTATAAAAAGCCTTCTGAAGCATTCTGAGCTTCTCTTTGATTCTTGGCCCAAGCTTTCTCACAGTGCTGCAGCTCTGGGTTTCATTAGGGATATCTTCTCAAATTCCTTTGTGCCTCTACTTTTTTGTAAATGTTACTTCCACCCTCATCTATACATACTCTTCATCTGTGTCAAAAGTTAACTGATGATATCAAAATGTTTCAAACAATGCCCATTAATGAGCATTAATTTTTGCATCTAATATAATTTGGTTTTGTCATTCCCTTGTAATATAAAATGTTCTTATTATCTGTCTCAAAAAGATGAATTTCTTATCATGTTGTTCTCAATTTCTTTCCAAGTATTTATATTTTGCTGCATTTTCAGCTAGTTCGTTTCTTCTGGAAGTTTGTCTTCAACTGAATATTACTTTTGATATATGTCAAATGTCAACTCCTTTTGTGCAACCAAAGCCAGGAAGACTTGTACCTTGCAAACATGCAATTATTACTCCAAAATATAATGTGTTATACTCTCAGAATCTTTAAATTAGTGTGAATAAATATTTTCAGAGAAAATCTGATTTGAGAACTATTATTTAGCTGTTTCTTATAACTGTATGATAAGTATATAACAGTAATGTATATTGAAGAAAATCAAAAGCGACCGAACACCATAAATTCAGATTTTTAAAACTACTTGATATTACTACTAAAATGAATATGCAAAGACATTGGTTTTGTTTGGGTTCTGCTCACCAGAATGTCTGTATCTCTATTAACTGACAGATTTCTGGAAGTTTGGTTTCTGACTCATACTACAACTTATCACCTTACCCAATCTTAGATATTAATTAAAATATATATTACTTTTAGTAGTGGAAACCTTTCCAAGATCTAGAAAAAGTCAGGAGGGGAGGGAAAGAAAAGGACAAGAACACCAGAGTCAAAAGCAACAGCAAGGAAGGAGAAGGCCATTTTGATGGCAAATCTGGTTTTGAATGCTGAAGCCAGACAGAAGAGGAAAATTTATAATGATCAGAACAATGGGATGAGAAAATGGAAAGTTCATTGTGATGATAATAATGCTTGTTTGAGATAACTGTTCAGATCTAAGAAATTATTTTGGTGAAATTTAGCCTTCGAAAGACTTTTTTCCTTTATACTAAAAATGTATCTTCCATTCTTTGACTGAAAAACTCCATAAAATCTACTGGTTGCTATGGGCAGCACTAAGCATATGTAATAGGAAAAAAAAATGAATTATTTTTATAGTCTATTAAGTGTCATTAAACATCTGAGGTATTGCTCACTGATAGGTTTGGATTTGAAGCTATTTTATATCTCTTGCCAAACTTTCATGAAGCTCTCTCAGGATGAACTGTTTAAGGAAGATTTCAGCTACAACAGCACAGCTTTTTCTGAGGAAGAGATTTTGGCACTGATCGGTCTTAAAAGTTCTCGCACTGAGAATCTCCACTCTCATATCTTCAAGAGCAGGAATCTAAAAATTGGCTAGCAGTAGCCCTGATGCAAGATGTACTACTTTCTGTCTCTAAAAAATCCACTTCATAGTGGTTGAATTATAAACCTTTCAAAGGTTTCTGTTTGCACATGGTCAGTCAAGGTTTCCACGATTCCACCAATACTAAGCATACTGTTGCCCAAAGATACAAGGATGAAATAAGACATTTCTATGATTGCTCCACATAATTGCTAAATTATATGACACAGGACCCCGCAGCTGAAAACAAAATGTCAGTTTCTCCTATCCTCAAGTACCTTTCAGCTGGCTCCCACACAGTGCAAAAGAAGAGGAAACTACCTGTCTTGAATGCAGAAGAGTGACAAGCACGGAGAGACAGGTTGCAAGTTTAAGAGTAGGAGGAAGGAGTTGCAGAGTTAGGAAAATACAAGGGCTGTAGACAACACAACTATCTGAATTTCAGAAAGATGCAAAGGAGCCAGTGTGCTCAGAAAGACATATCCAAAGGAGGAACATGTGAAAAAAAAATAAAAATTGTTGTTTTAGAAATTATTAGAAAGTGGGAACTAAAAGAGGTGGGATATCAGAAAAAGAGAATTGATGAAGTTAAATCCACTAAGGTTTTATAGGATGCAGTTACTACCAAATGAGAAATTTCAATGATGCATCTAACATTTGTGAGAGATTGCAAATAAAGTTAGCAAGCACTGCAATTGTGTACAAATTGCTTTCAGAAAAAGGAGGTATTCTTTAAAAAAAATTGTTCTTCATGTCTCAGCTTTGGCACCAAAAAATGGACACAGTGAATTTGGCCTTATGTCTTTGCACTTGAGTTCTATAGCTGCAAAAAAAAAAAAAGGATAATACACTGATAATACACTTTCAAAGGGATAATAAAGATAGGTTTAGGAGTAGCCATGAAGCAATTAGCTGGTGTGATAAGAGAACCAGAGAAATTCCCAGGAGAAGAAATGAATAATTCTTCAGTCAGTCAAGATTTTGGATGATGTAATGTAAATAAGGCCTGAGGCTAAACCACATAGTGAACAGGATAAAAAGAAATGTTAGATAACTATTATTCACTCTGAAAGCCAGAGGACTCCTGTGAGACAAACTGTATGTGATTGTGTAATTAAAAGCTATATCAGAACTCATATGCACAAGAGGATGAAATAAGGTCAAGTGGGAAACGTTCATTCCTGTCTACCCTTTTTTGACTTTTAAAATTTCAGATCTACTATTTCAAATGTCATGTCAGAATGGAGAAGCATTATGGGTTTTCTAAAATTACTAAAATTTTAATATTAGCATCATAAGCAAAAATTGTTTATATCTGCAGATAAAAAGACAAAAGATTATTTTTAAAAATGATTCACTATACTCATGTACAGCTGAAGTCACCTGTCTTCAGGTGCTTCATTCATACTGTAATCACAGTGCATGTGCTTCTCCTCTCCATGATGTTTGATGAAGGAGTTGCAAAACATAGCAGACTGTAAGTCACTGGGAAACCTGCTGATCACCACCATTCTTAGGTAGCTTAAATTCAATCAGATCGTCATTACCCTCCAAGTTTTCTTGCCTTTTTCTTTTTGATCTCCTTAGTCCAATGGGATCCAGAAAAAACTTCCTGAGCTTTTTTTTGGCTTTGAAATACTTTACCAGTGTCATCTTTGTCATGAATATCAGAATATACACAAGGAAGTCAAGTAAACTTTTTCAGGTGAGACCCTCTTGCCCTCTAACCATCCCTCGGGCTGTTCTAAAAACTTTGCATATACAGTTTATGCATCACTTGATGACTGGCATTCAAGTAGGCTCTTGAGCCAAGACAGATACAACACAAACACACACTGAAAATACAACCAGTTATTTGATTGATGTGAAGAAAACATACACATTGCACCTTGCTGTGCAAAATCTTAATTAAAACATTATTTCACTACATTCTTCATAGTTAACCAAAACTGGATTCCTTCTGAATATAAATTTAAGCTTTATTTATGTAGAAAATAAAAAAAATAGAATATGTATTCTTTAATTGAGTCTAATACTACCTATAATTCTCATCACCTTCACTAGTTTTATTGTTTCAGTAGAGTGACTGATGCACTATTTCCATATATAGGGGATTAACTATCCTAAAAATAAGCCATATTTACCTTCTTTTCTTGATACCTGGTGGCAGAGAAAGCTGAAGCATCTGTTCTCTCAGGCTGATTCCTTCAAAAGTGTGAACGGATATACTTCTCCTGAGAAACTTTATGATGGACCAGGTATCACATGCCTGTGTGCTTCTAACCGTAAGCCAATTTGGGTATTTGCTATGTGGAAGCAATATTAAGTATGTCCTGCCAGCTGTATTGTATACTCTGGCCAATTAGACAAAGTAGAATATTTGTACACCTGAATTAAGTAAAACTTGGTTTAGTCAGATAATGCAGTAGGTTACAGATTTTATGTCAACGACCATGCACTTTGCCAGGAAGGCAGAAAACTCATTCTTTGTCCTAGCAGCTCATTCTTGGCTTTGGGAAAACCAGTTATTATCCAGCTTCCTTTAGCAAGCTGAATCAAAATAATTTGTTTGAGGATATTTTTAAACAAATTCTATTCATTGTTTTAATTAATCCTTTACTTAATGTATAGCTTTCCTCTTGTATGACCTGTAGCCGTAAATAATAATATCTCACCAATTTGTACAGCATCATGGCAGCTGTCAGAAAAAGAACAGTGCCTTTCGTTTTCAAAGCCAGAAAATGGAGGTTTCCCTTTTAGAGAAATGTAGTCTGAAGCAAAGCTACACAAATACAAAGGCAAACACTTCTCACTATTAGATCTGTTAAACAAATCTGCTTTTGTTTAAACATAATATTCTCATTAAACATAATATTCTCAATTGATCTTACTTCTAGGCAATCTATAATGTGGAAAAACACTTGGCCACATCAAGTGTCCCTTTATTAGCTTAGCTTCAATACAATACTTACAAAAAAAAACAGATTAATCCACCTCAGATTTCTTATGAAAAACCTCATGCTAGGCTACCATATACCAGATCACACAAGACATTGAAGATGTGGGGATATACAAAATGTATACGCAAAGGTTTTTAGAGCAGGAGGGACACGTAGAGGTGAGAGGGTCTCATCTGCAGATATTTTGATCTGGTTTATGCATCACCTTGAGTACTTGTACAAACAATAATATATTGCCTGCTTTTCAAAAGATATTTTACTGACATCCCGAGAACAAACTGCAGCAGCCACATTCATTTTCAGGCACAGTAACTAAAACCATTGTTTTGCCTTTTTTTTTATCAGTAGTGAGATGAATGTGTATATATCATCGATAGAGTTGTTTTAGAGCTAATGACTGATTTCAGGATGTTACCAGGGGAAGTGGGAATGAAGAAAGTAGATTCTGAGGATAAGGGCAAGATAACCCTGCATTTGAATACCTCTGAGAGCCTTCTTAAGTGAAACACTTCCCATTCTTTGAGATTTGCTTTTTATGAAAATCACACATTTGATAATATTTCTGCTTGAAGAAATAATGTTTAAGAATGAGGACTGTTGTACTTTACTACATGTATCTATTATGCCCTAACTCTTTTAGTACATGGATAAGCTGTGAATTGTATTAGTAGCCTTCAGACCACTTTAGAAACTACACAAGTTTTACTGTCTGATATTTTCCAATCCTGAATTTCCTATTATTTTCAGGTACTGAACTTTCTCCAGTCTTTAAGTACAGAATGTTTTTCTCTTAGCTGTTTCTCAGTTTCAACAATTCAGAAAGCATTGCTAAATGTTCATGATCAAAAGTATTTAACAGAATGCTTTTAGAGTGTTTTGACCAAAATTGTCTTGAAAATAGTTAACTAATAGTCTAATAGAAATATTGATGTCTATCAACATAGAAAGCAGGGCTATTCTAACAATAAGGTAAAACAATTCTCCCCTTCGGCACCTGAGCTCAGACTTAAATTTTTCCTAATGCACTTTACTGAAAGTTAATGAAGTCATTCTGTGTCAGTCATGTTCAGACATGAAAGTGATTCAAAACACAACATTTGCAACTTTCATTTTAGGTTTCACAGGGCAATAAAACAGTTTGCTAATATAGAACAATTGTTAAACTTGCCTGATTACCTGTGGAGAGGGAGGGTTCCCAAATGGACACCAATTGGCTGACATTAAACTGGCAGCTGGTTAGCATTACCAAAATGAATAATGAAGTACCAGTGACATCTGGATGGGTTCTAGGCAGGCTCTGATGCATCAAGATAATTTCTCTGCTTTAAAGAATGATCCTTCCAATGTCACTGACCTGATAATAAAATGCATTTTCACTTAAGTTGTGAAGTGCTATGAAAACACAGAATTACAGTAACTGCTAAAAAGAATTAAACAGGGAAATGAATCATAAATAAAATTTCCTCTCTTTCCACTTCCAAGCCAAGCATCGGCATGATGAGATAATGCAGTAAATGTCACAATAAAATGACAGAAAGTCAAGTTTAACCCAGCTAAGTGCTCTGACACAGTGGATAAAATCTTCCATATACACAGTAACTTTTGGTGTGATGATTTATCAAGATTTTTTTTCAAGTAGCAAATGCATTGCTTTATAGATTTCCAGTAAGATATATGACATAGTTTTCCACTCAGCTCAGTGACAGAGGAAATTATAGAACATGACCTGGAATAAGAACATCTTCCTGCGTTTTGCAGTAATATTAAAACACACTGATGCCACAATTTTCTTGTCTATTACTGTGAAACACACATTATCTTTGAATTCAGTTTAAACAGCATTTGATGAATTAAAGACAAAACCAGTTGTTGATAGTTCAAAATGTGACACTATATTACTACAAGCATTGCTTGAGTATTCAAGGGAAATGTACGTGTATTCGTAAGAACAGAATACCTTGCAACAAAATGTCACAATTTTCTTCTTGCTGATAAAATACAGGACAGTGTAATTATTCACTGTAACTACTGCTTAACACTCTGAAAATCTGTTGGTGTATGCCTACGGTCAAAGTTAATCAACTATCTCAAAATCACTCAGAAAAAGAGGATTCCCCAGTTATCACAGAGGAAGAATAACATCTTTACTTGAAGTGTCTGAGGCAAAATGAACCAGTTCTTTGCTTTTCATACTGCTATGTCACCCAGGAATACCAGAATGCTCTCCTGAAAAACCTTTCCATCACCAAGCTAATAACTGCACTATAAATAAGAAAATTTTCAGAGAAATCGGTTTGGGAACGAACGGAAGGGTTGTGTTTTCAACAATCCTAATTGTCAGACTAGCTCAAGCAATCCCAGGTGAGTCCCTGAGGGATAGTAAATATGTCTCAAACTTATTCTAAGTTTCTACCCTGCATGGTCTCCATGCAAAATAAAGTTAAGTCATGAACAACAACAACCAAATGACAGATCAGCTGTTCAAAATTCTGGTTTCACACTCTAAATAGGAAGGGACTAAACAAGTGGCTTCATAAATTTTATAATTATTCAGGAGGCCTTCATTATACTTTGTCACTTTACAGAAGATGGATCTAAAAGAAGCACTGGTAGCCTTTCGTATGTCTTAAGAATTTATTTTGATGGGAAAAAGAAATTGCTGTGCAGATTCTATTGGCATTGAAGGTACACATCCTCTGCTGGTTTAAAGAAACACAGTAATTTAAATTTGCATATTTATATGGAAAATGTCTTTTGCATATATAAAGGATTTTAAAGTTACATGAGCTTTTTATGTATTTCATTGTTTATACTTTAACACCACATATATAATTCAATCAAAAAATGAATTTTTATCATAAAACAAAAATGTTCTCTATTTTGCCAGCACACCTATCAGATTTTTCAGCCGAATTTACATATTTTTTTATAAGTTTAGACATTTATTGTAGGTATTACATGCATACACTTTGTTTGCCATGCTTTTCTGTTTTTTGTCAGTAATTGCAGATTTCATTAATTGCTAGCTTGCTATTTTTCACCTCTTAGTGGCTGTTGTTTTGTAGGGGAAGATCTATAGTAATATAAACTATCAGGTTAAAAAAAACCCTCCACCTCTTAGATTGACAGACATAGTTGTGATAGTCTTTTTAAACTTAAGACCAATAAAAAATAAATTCTGTTTTATCCTGTTTAGCCACAACAACAAAGCAAGGGGGGTTTTCCTACAGATTTAGTGTAAAAGTCCCCAGATGACAAACACAAAAGCCTAGATATCAAACAGAATGAAAATGCTGATGTTCAACACCTGCACTGTGTGAGGGCCAAGAAGTAAGCTAAAGCCTTTGCTAACTAACACACCTGCTTGACAGTGCAGTTTTTAACCCTTTCCTCTTCCTTCTCAAATTCCATACTTTAAATAGGATGGGATTGAATGATGCAATCAAAAGAGATGTTAAAGCACAGTTCTAAAACAGAGACTACATTCTGCCTTATTGTCAAAATTTATCAAATCACTGTTTTATTTGTATTAAAAGGCTATTTAGCCTTTTAGTATTTTTTTTTTAGTTTTTAGTAATGCTGGAAAGGATTACTTATGACTACAAAATCTTATAGGCTATGTGGAACTGTTTTCTGTGCCTACCAAAATATTTGTGCCATCACATTGTTATATCTGACCTGGCATATGCTGTTAAAAAAAACCATGAGTGGTCTAATCTTTCTCTCTCCTTTTCAGAGCCTGGAGTGGTATGACTAAGGGCCATCCAGCCAAAGCTGAGCCCAGGTATCTACCGGATCTGTTTTTGCATTCCATAAGTGCTGTATATCGATGACGAAGTGCAGAGGGTTTATGTGTAATGTCACAAATGCATGAACAGGGGCCCATATTGCAGCAGTTCTTACACTCTAGGAACTAGGATGGAAATAGATGATCTTAAGATTCTTTCCAACCCTAACTATTCTATTGTTCTATGACTGTCGTTCAAAAAGAAGAACATTTGACAGCTTTTCCTCTGTCATAATTAATACTAAAAATTATGGTCACATTATTAGGTCCTCAGTCAATTTTAACATAAGCCACACAGGTTAATTGCCATTGTAGATAAAAGCAGAGTGCCTAACTGTGAAAATGTGTGCCACTGGCAGTTAATTTCTAGTTTTAAATTGATGTTGGCTTCTGCTTCTTCCACCATTCCATATAGAAAACTTCTTCTAGTGTCTTCCATTGTTGCTTGGGAAGTTCTAAAAAATTCAAAATCCATAGCTGAATACTGAAATAACATGAGATACTGCGTACGGGAGACAGTTCTGCTTCTTACAACAGAAAGCGGGGTCAAAGTGGAAAGGGTGAACTTGATTCAGTACAGCTATTGCTGTGCAAAATAGGCATTTCCCCCCATACCTCACTGATACCAGGGTATGATTACATCAATGAAGCAGTAATATTTTTCATGCTCCACGATCTCAGAGGCAAGGACATGTGCAATTTTGATGTTAATTACTTGACCGAAGATGTTTCAGGTTTTGGTATGCAGCACAAGATTATACATTTCTCCCTTGTAAAACTAAATTATAACCAAAAGTTTGACAACATCTGTGTGGAAACAAAGAAAGGGCAAAACAAAATTTCTTTTAACTTGCCACCTCCTTTAGCCCATCCTTTTAACCTCCATTTGAACTTTTGCAGTAGTTAAATCGTAGACTGACACTTTTAAAAGAGCTAAAAAGTGCTGACAGTATTGGAATAAAGGTTTGAACACACTAATAGGTTTTAGTGTCTGAAACTTTTGATAATTTGGCCCTGAGTGTCATGGGTCTCTTTGAGTAGATTCCATCTGTCCCATAAAGTTATGTATTGAATCGTAACACAGTCCTTTGATCTTCTCTGTGTGAAGATCTTCATGTTCCATAAAATCAACAAGATGTTCTCATTCACTAAAAAGCCAGATCTCTGACTTGGTGATAGGTGAGACTATAGTTGTTGTTAGTGTATGTGCCCTTTCCCCTTTTGTCTAGGCCACATTTCGGTTGCAGGATGACTGAAAAACAGTGATGAAAAATACGTCTTTATTACAACATAGTGAACTAGCATTTGGCCACGTTAACATAATATCAACTGAGACTGTAAAATAAATATTAGTGGTTACACTGTGCAGTAAAAAAAACTGTAGACATATCAGCAAGGTTGGTTGGTCGTTTTTCTTTAGTGAAGTGGTTTAGCATCTATAGGTGTTCTTTGCAATGGAATATGTTACACAATCATGACAACTATTAGGGGTTACTTCAGATTACGGTATTTTTTACCTGAGTACATAATTAGAGATAAAACTCAGACTGAAAGCCCACTTGCCACTTGTGTGGCTCAGACCTTCAGCTACTCCTGACAAACCTGAAAAGTAGTCCAGAGGCATAGGCTCTCTCCATGCCAAGAGCACGTACACAGCAAGTCCATAGCACAGTGCAGAGAAAACTTGTACACAGTCCTTCCTTGCTGAGACTCTCAGCCCTACACCCAGAGCTTTCTTCAAGCTACTTAGGAGCTCTGTAAGACCCCCAGAATCACCAGTACAGGGGAAATCCAAACAGGGCTGAATCCCAGCTGGCCTCCAACAGTCCCAGTAAACGAAGCGCTACAAGCCCTCAGGGGATCACCTTATCCTGCCTCAGCATCCACACAGAAGCGCTGCTGTATCTGAGTAGTTTTATGCAGACAGATGTAGGACAGGATTTTCCTGTAGTGACTTATCAAGTTCATTCAAGACATACACTGCATATCTGGAAACACAGCCCAGGTGCTTCTACTCCCTATACCTTCATCCTCAAAACTCATTTAGGTCCTTATGTGCACTAATTGGTGAAAACAACCTCTGGCACTGCAAACACTATGTTTAAGATTGTCTGAAATGCAGAAAAAAAACTACTATGACATAAAATTAAATTTCCTTTTATTTTTTCTTCTTGTTGCCTAAGAAAACCTTATTCACTGTATTCATTTAGTTTGCTGTTTTATTTAAATATCATCTGTAAGACAAACTTTTTTCCAGACACTTAGCACATCATCAGTTAATGATATTATTAGTATAATTCTATTAATTAATAAAGGTCCTGTTTTCCTATTACTATAAATGCTATTAATAATGTAGTATTCTGTGTCATATCATTTACTTCCAAAAACAGATGACAAAACCATGAAAGGTTTTCGTGTAATTTACAGTTACCTCATTAGATGGCAGTGTAACATTCTAACAAAAGAAATGTTTTATTCTTTTATACATATTTATTTCATATTCACCAAAAAAAAGCAGCTGATTTTATGTTAAGTGATAAATCCAGTCTTCTTCTACAGACAAATTTAGTTTTACATTTTGGAATGTTACAATCTAACATCTGGAAGTGTATCTTAAGTTTAAATGCCGAGTGTTGATAACTGAATCAAGATATTATTCTTCTTGCCATAAAAAGTTATAACTTTTAATGAATAAGATATTATTTACTGTCATCTTCAAATCATAGTGCCTAGTCAAGAAATTTGTGTTGCAGAAATCAATTTGTTGAGAGGAAGGATGGTTTTAAACATTCTTTGTAACTTTTTGACCTTTAGGCCAGCTGAGAAGCAAGCTAGCTCCAGATGAAAGTTTGGAACTACTTCAATATGTTTTCCCTAGTAGAAAGAGTCTTTAGAATGCCAAGGATCATCAAGGAATTATTCTTCTTGTATCATAGATACCTATGCGCCTATTTCCTACACTAAAGGGGTTTGTGCTGCGCTGTAGTGTAGACTTGGTATCTTAATTTTCAGAAAACCCTATTTTTCTAGAACTGAAAGCACATCTCAGGACTTTTTTCTTTCCTAATTCCTTTATGCTCCTTTCATCTTTTGATATATCTAGCAAGGAGGAAAAAGTATTAAATAGTTGGTATTACCGATAGTGAAGTAAATTAAATCTGTTCAAAATACCTAGTTAAGTTTCATATTCTTCTGTATTTGCAATTTTAAGTTTAGCAATGTGGCCAGTGCTGCAATGGGTTTTCAGGACTGGCCAACGGTAACTTGCCGGTTCTGAATGAGAATCTTGTCTTGAAATTCAATCACTTAATAGTTCTCATACTAATAAAAAGCTCTAGGCTACAACTTGTTGTTTACAAGTTATTCCCAGCATGCTAGGATACATTCCTCGGACCTTGAAAGCTTCATACATGATAATTCATAGTACTGAAGACACAGACAGCTTCCCTTGAACATGTTGGTTTATTTTGAATTAGTGAAAAAAAAGTATTTTCCTGATATGATGAAAGCTAGCCCTCCATTATAGTTAACTGAGTAACTTTATTTTGCATGGAAAAAAGTTATTAAATACAAAAAACATTTGCAAAGAGCTGCAGAAGGGTTTTTTTTGTACCTAGTGACCAGGTAATTGAAATGACATATGAAATTCAATGGAAAAAGCTATCTTACACAGTAGTGGTCTCTGAACTAGCTACTGAGACTCAGAAAAAGGATCTAGTGTTACAGCAGCTAGTTCCATGAAAAGAGAACTCATCTCAGTTCTCAGGAGAAGTCCAGGAAAAAACAGTCAAGAAAAATGATAGGGCTTACTTTACATGAATTTATTCTTAGAGCACAAACCAAAAACCATATACCTATATCATGAATTTAGTAGACAGTTTCATCAACAACAAAAAGAATAAAAATAAATTGGGAATAAGGATATTCAAAGGTACCCATATAAGGTATGAGTCAAATAGAGAAAGGGAGAAAGAAAGATAAAAGGCAAATTTCTGTGTTGAATGTATAATTACATAGTGCAAATCACGTAGGTGCTAAAGTTTTCATAAGCTTAGAGAAGTTTAGACAAATTTGTGGAAGACAAAGGACATGTAAACACAAAGATTTGAATACAAAGGCATTGCCTCTGATTCAAGAAACTCCTCTGTTCCAAGGAGTTGGAGGGTAAAAGGGTACTAGGGAAATAACACTGTATGTTTGTCCTGGACATATATTCACCTCTGGCCTTGACCATTAGATAGGACATGAGAGTGGCTGACAGACCTTCTGGTCCAACCTGGTACCACTGTTCATAAGGAAAAAAAATATTAAGAATAATTAATGCTATGTACATGCTTCAGACTGTTGTCAATTGCCACATGTTTCAGGTGACATCCTTTCTTTTCCCGCTGGGAATGAATTCTGCCTTTGAAACATACAAACACAATTTCCACCTAGAAAGTGTTTTTTGCATTTTGAATCACTCCATCCATGCAAATCTATACTTCTATACTTTTTGCAAGTCAGTAGTGTTTCAATCTTGCTGGAGGAATATTACAGTAAAGAACTACACTAGTTCTTCTTCAGCATTTCTTTATCGGCAGCTGTTCTGATAGCAGCAGAACTTTTACTGGGAAAAAAAATAATTCCCTGTTAAAAAATGCAGTTTACATTTCTCCCTCTTTGCAATATACATGCTGCCAACAAGCTTACTGATGTACTGTTTCTTCTGATTGTCCTTCTCAAGGTTACAGAGCTAGCACTGCAGGTGCCTGATAAGAGAAGGCACCCTCCTTAATGTTGTACTGTCCTTCCATGAACAGGAGTCTCAGGCAGTATGCTGAAGTGGACTGGTTTTGCCTCACGATATTCCTTGAGGGATTTCTATTTTTCAAATAACATCTGATGTGACAAGCATTTTAAGAATCTCTGGTTCTTTAAAATTCCATCTATTCCTCTGGAAAGGCATGCTAGTAAAATGCCATGTCCTTTACTGGCATTTTCCCTGAAGGCTATGAAAGCATTTCTGTGATAAGTGAAGTTCTGAGAGTACAGAATTACAGCAAATGTCTGGCAAAGACCTATCTGAGGCTGGTTGTTATTCCTGCACCCTATCAGAGTTGATTGTTTTTTCCTGTCTGTGTGAGATGATTCTTTAATTCCTTCTGTTTACACCAGAATAAATATAGCATAGATTTGGTCACAGACTTGTGTCTCTGATAGAAATGCCTCTTTGGGACTGTCTTCATTTTTGCTTTATTTAAAATGTCATGATTATTTGCCCCCTATTTTTCTTTTCAAACTTCATTAAGAATATAAGATTCTCTTAATTTCATTTTTGCTTCACTTCATTAGCAAGTTACTCAGTACCACGAAATAGAATAGCAGAAAACTGACATTGTCATTGGGTCCTTGGGAGAAGGAAGACTACACATAATGTGATGAGATGACACAAGTCTATTAAAAATAGAAGGAAAGAACACAAACAGAAGAAATTAATTATCTTAGTAGTGATGATATATGAAAAAAAATGGTTTCCAATCTTTTTCTGTTTTTTCCCATCTACATGGTTATGAATTATTGTTTTTTTTTTCCATGGTAGCTTTAATATAGCAAGCAGAAATATAACTTTTAAACTGAGGTCTTTAAAAATTAAATCCAGGATGATGATGAGGAGGATGATGACGATGATGATGAACATTATTATTATTATTAAGAATAGTTATTGTTGTTATTGTCTGTAGTATAGCAAAAAGATATTGCAGATCATGTTTTATAATTTCATTAAGATGCATTATAGTTGGCTAGAGCTCTCAGTGAAGCTGAAGCACTTGCTAATGGCTCTGCAGTATGTGTCCTATCATGCCTTCATGTTGAAATACCTTCTGGCAAAACTTATCTTCTCATTGGACACGATCAGATACTAACTCAGATTTGAAACATAACATTCTCACATTCACGTTTACTAATATATTAATGTTTCAAATTTAAAAAATAATTTGTTGGAACATAATTTCTTTTTTTTTAATACTAGAAAAACATAAATGTTCTACAGAGCCATCTGGGGATTTAGGAAATTTTAAATGTAAATCATGTATATGAAAAACTACAGAAGTGAATATGAGCATGTAACTCTACTAGCATGTTTTATCTATAAGTGAATGTGTCAGACCAGGACAGAATAGATAGGCCAAAGTCTTTAGAATTCTGTATCATCAGTCATTGGTGCCAAAAAAAAATGTTATTATAAATTATAGTTTGATCAGCATTTGCTATCAAACAAATTCATGCTTCCCATTCAGTTTGTAGAATGTGTGAAAAACACCAGTATGGTTGCCAGTAATCACCCTTGTTTGACTATTTAGCTGGCAAATAAAATACAGAATGCTGAGGGATATGAAAACTTGTACTTCAAAAGGCCTCAGGCACCACAATTCAGACAAAATGGAAAGTGGTGTGTAACGGTACAGAATGTTTTTAGAAGAAAAAAGTTCTTCTGCCTTTTAAGGATAGACAGCCAATGAGATTTGCATCAGAACATTTTCTGATCCTGCTTCCCACCTATATAACCAAGGGCTAAATGCTAGCAAAGCGGTTTGATCTAAGACTGCCGTTGTCTTCCCTCTCTGAACACACACCTTTGCTGCTATTCATATCCCTCAGTGCACTGCTTGTATCAGGCACTCATTTGCATTTCCTAACCTTGCTCTTTTACCCATCTCAGCTTCATCTCTTCGCACAGAAACACACTGGTGTTACCGCTGCAGCCTAAGGTAGCCACGCTGGGTGAGGGATTTGGCATGTTCCAGGAAGCGAGGCATTGCTTTCCTTGAGAGCAGTAAGAGATGCCTCTTCGTAAAGCTAGGGCCAGCTTTACAAAATCCAGAGTTGCCTCTCACAGTAAACACTAAACAGTAAAGCATCTGTGGCAGAGCCTTCATCAGAAAGGTCCAGCTCCCTCCCTCCAGGAGATAAGGGATGATCAAGGAATTCAGGCTATAGATTCTAAAAAATGAGAGGGTAATTATGAAAACTTCGTCTCCTCATGAACCTGAATGTGGCTTGTGAAGGGAGGTAAGAGGATATGTATGTAGAATTGATGACTGACAGATCAACTTTTGGAGGGAATCAGCTTCATGGAGAGCATAGTTCATGCAAAGAGTCAGGGACTTGGGCCTGAGAATTGTTCATAATACATTAATCCCATCCTGCCATTCTCAGTGCTTTGGACCACTTTCTAATTCTGCCTTTCTAATTCGATAAAGAGAAGCAGAGATGTTAGCCAATTATGATTTAATTAGCTGAGTATTACCCTATATTTCTAATGACCTTAAAGAGATTAATTTCCTGCTATGCTGTATATATTTACTTTCTGGTAACAGGAAAAATAAATGTTATACCTTATAAGTCAGCAGCAAAATACATTAATTTTAGTATCATTACACATTTATGAATTCTATATAGAAAAGCAGAACACCAGCCAATTTCCTTTGCTTTTTTTTCAGCTATGTGAAGGAAAACCTGAACAAAAAAAATGAAGTTCAAAAACACCCAAAGATCAAAAATACATCTTTTGATTATTTTTCCTTTACTATCAGATCTCTTCTGCTGATTTGAATAGGTTACCTAGGAGAAACAATGTATAAAAGTCTGTCTTTAGATCTCTGATAGGAAATCCCCACTGCAGCAATAAATATTCTATCTGTGGCAGGCAATTGGCAAGCTACCTTGATCATGATAGTCCCTGGCTGACAATCACACAAAAGTGAGACCAGAAAGTGTATCTTAAATGTTTCAGCACTTGGATTTTCCTAACTACTCCTTTCAAGTACTTTATGAACAACTTGTATACAGATCAAAACATGCTAATTTCATCATTGCTGGCCAGCATCATAAAGGAATCATGTGAAAGCATATGGGCACACTCACCAACTTTTTAAGCAGCCAAATCTTTCATAGAACTATTGAAGTTTCTTCATGAGATAAAAGAGTTTTCTGTTTTGAAACAATAGTACCTTTTTTTTAATATGAAAACATATGAGAGTGCTATATGTCATTCATTATCTGTCACCTTTTCATTTAAAATGCTTTCAAGGGACTGCCTAAATAGATAAAAGTAGCAAGGGCTAGTATACTGCACTGCCAACATAGATTTGAGTTTTGACCCTGCATACACTGCCTAATTCCCCAAATCAACAAGGAAAAAAGTATCAAAAAAGCATATGCAATACCTGGTTATGAGATTATACCTTATTTTATCTCTCTTGCAACAGTATTTGAAGGAGTGCTGAGGAGCTGCAAGTGGTCTGTTCTCAGAGATGAGCAGGGATAGGAAATCCATCCTAAAGAGTAACCTAAAGAAGGGAGGAGGTAAGAGCATTAAGAAAATACAGATTCACCATATGAAGAACATCAACAAAGCAGATAGAATGTCTTAAGGCAAACTCTGTTAATAACCTAGAATTAGATGACTTGAGCTTTTCAGAGGGTATTTGCCCTGAATAAAAGCTACAGAAACATCTACATTTTACTTATTGCAGTTGTTTGCCTAGCACCATCATCAGAATGAAGAACACTTTACATAGTTAAAATTAGCAGACACATTCCTAGATAAAAGAATTTATCGCTTCATTACAGTAAACTTGAGGAGTTAACTGAGGTTATAAGCCAAAAAAACAGAACCACTACAGAAATGCAGGTATCTTGGGCCCAATTTGTAGTAATAAATGCAATATGGCAACTGCAATGGTACTTGAATATAAACCTGAGATATTTCTGGTCACATCAGACAATTTCACCCTGCACCTTACAATGCTCAGCAATCAGAAAGCACGAAACTCACCCCAAGAGACTTTATGATTTTGGAATGTGTATGGATGACACCATGACCTAAAAGATGAAGTGTGAGTGACTAGATACTATGCCACACACAGGCTTAGGGTCTAGTGTTTGTCAGTTTCTAGTTTATACATAAAGATTATAGCATAGAATTAAGCCCATTTGGTGACTGTTAAGTATGAATTCCAACTCACTACGGAAAGTTTGGACAAAGCAATTTTCTCACAGCAAAAATCTACTGCCAGTTTATTCAAAGAGGAATAAGACTGTAGCAAGAGCAGGTATGCTTTTGGATTAGCTGGAAAAAGATTAGTAAGAAAAAAACAGGTATCCAGATCCCTACAGTAAATTATAGGGGGTTGATAAAGTGGTTTCTGCAAAAAATAAAAAGGAAAAAGAGAGAAGCCTCTGATCTATGTTAAGAGCTGCAGATCTCAAAGTTTGACTGGAGGGCCAGCAACATAGTATAGCTTTGTAGAACCATGACAAGGAGTTTCCTGAACAGGAAAAGCTACCATCTGACATTTTAAAAATCAAACCCTGTTATAAATCATATCTGGAATAGAGTAGCCTACAAGCAGGCATCTGTATCTTTGTGTTAAAAGTTACCAAATGTATAGACCAATAGGCCCATTCTGCAGCAAGTTAAATCTCCTGACAAATTTGAACAGTCACGTGTGTTATAAGACTTTTCTGTGGTTGTTTAGCTTGATGATTTATTAGAAATACTGTCCCCTTATAGGTGATTAAATTAAGATTTAAAGACTTTAATAGATAATCCCAAGTTTGAATAGCTGGAAGAAAAGGCAGAACAAAAAGCATAATGCAATTCTGACTTTTCATGCTGTCATTGGATTATGCTACTTTTCAGAAAAAGTAGATGGCCAAAGTGATGCTAAATCTAAGAGATGAAGACACAGTCTTTGTTCAGCTGAAAAGGAAAAGAGTTTCTGACTGAAGTTCAAAACTTGATAAGCCACCTGATCAGCAGGATCTCCAGTAAAGAACACTTACTTACTGTGAAAATCATCTTGGAGCTTGCAAAAGTCCTGAGAATATTCCCCTTCCTACCATTTCACCTCCATCACGTTCATGCCAAGTTCCAGCCAACTAGCTTCCACCCATATTTCTACTAGAAAAAGAAATTATATTCTTCTGGCTCAAGCAAAATAGGAGACATAGAATTAGCATTATTAGGATATTCATGACTTGGTAGCTAATATTACTTTATGCTCCTGCCTAGAAGTTTCAGCACAACAAGGGTTAACTGCTAAAACTCATAGGTCTAAGCACTATCATAGGTATAAGCCTATCACCTCCTTCTGATACTCTCAATCATGTACAGATGAAACCACCCTAACCCAAATCTAGCCACCATGAGCCCCATGTTTGTGTCTCTGGCACCTTACAGCCACTGCAATTAGAGATGGATGGTAGATCTCACATAAATAATAAAAAAACAGATATGTTCCCTGAGACTATTACTGCCAGGAATAAAGGAAATGCTTGTAATTTTAGAAGCATTTTCCATGAATATATGCTAGTATATATATAAAAAATGACATTTGGGAGACAAATGTGATTTAACTTGAGCTCTATTCATAAATCAAGTAACACTCAATATTTGAAGATATCCATGGCAGTGGTTTGTGATATTTTAAGTGTGAATAAAGCATGATTAAGTTTTCCTATAATTAGAGAAAATATATAAACCAGGACTTTATCACAGAAAGACTCACTTTCAGTAGACCACCTTTCTAAAACTCTTACTCCTTTCCCTGTGAATTGCAATTACTAGAGATTTTCTATGATAACACCGAAACCATTCTGGATGTGTTTGAAATGCAGAGTGCTACTGTCACCACTGTGTTAATTCAGTATATTCTCTTTTTCCTGAACTTCCAGAATGGTTCTAGTGTCTGATCATGCTGCAGATGAAACAGTTATTTTGGCAAGCTGCCAACCAATTTCTGTTTGAAACTTAATCTCTCTCCAACTGGTAATAGAAGTAACTGTTTGACCTCTTCCCTGTTTAGGTTTTTTTTTCACCCTATTTGCACACATCTTATTCATAAAGATGTCATGGTTAAGTATGTTCCACCTGAGAACCTTTTACACCTTTCTGGTTTTATGCCCACGAATCTCAGACTGTTAAGGGTTAGGGTTCTTAACAGCACGATAATGCAGCACTGCGAAGTGCTGCAAACTTTGTATCAAAAACTTAGCTACAATTAGTGCTATAAACCAAACTTTCCTGATTAACATTTTGATAGAATAACTTCAGAATGTTCTCTTTTTCTCTCTACCATAGAGAAATTTATTTATTGCCTTGTACTGAGACAAGAACACGTATACATGACACTAAGTATGTCAGACATACACTAAGTAAACTAACAGCAACAATTTCACCACAGCAGCTGAATACACCACAGCAAAGGAAAGTGTTTTGAGAGAAATGTCTGATAAAGCGCAGGTTGATGCAGACATCCAGGAAGTGTAGAACTCCACCATCATGTTCTTCAATGTTGTAAAATGTTTACTTCTCTTTTCTGCCTCGTAAAAGGAAATGACCCAGAGGAGAATTGGCTAATCCTAGCCAGGTCCTAATCTTAGTCAGGATTCTACTGTGAATGCCCAGAATATAAACCTTATTTCTACTCTCTTCCCCATGCAGCAGAGATGTGGTGTGGTCTGATCTCATGCAGCCATAGTTATGCTCCTATAACTTCAATCTTCAAATGGTTGCACTACCCAAAACCCCACCAAATAACTGCAGCAACTTTAACAGCAATGAAGTTAATAGTTTTTTCTCTCATGAAAAGCAAAAGGATCAAATGCAGAGATTTCCAAAAAGGCCTCCTTGCTGATAGCATCTCCATGCAGTATGGAACAAAACTTAAGCATCTTAACCACAGTGCTCTCAGTATTTATGACACAGGCTTGGTCCAGTACATTAAAGCAATAGTGAAGATGCATTTATGGCGTATAAAACTGGCTGAGCTCTGTTTAGTTCTTTGCTGTACAAAAAAAAAAAGGAGCACGGTAAACCTAATGGTTTGCAATGGTATAACTAGAGCCATGGTACAATGGTACTAATATGATTACATAAACTGAAAAAACAAATAATAATAATCACACCCATAGCCCATACTGCTGCTGGTAAAGACCTCTGTTTAAGTAAAACTTCACAAAGCTACTAAAGCATGACTGGTTGGCTATGAAAAAGAGTTAACAAATCAAGAAATTAAAACAGCTGGAAATTGAAGCTGATATTAAAATGTGCTTGCTAAATGACTCTCAGATATCAGAAGTTAAATTCTGCACAACCCTGGAGCACTACCAGAGTGCATGGCCATATCAGCTATTTGAAGTTTCAGATAGAATCAGTGAAGCTGGGCTGCCACACCTGAGCATGAGGATAACATCAATAAGCTTATGACAGAAAACCTGAAGACACAGACAGGGCCAAACTGCTCCATGCACACACAAATGGTTCAGACCAAAGGACGGACTGTGTGCCTGTTGACTAACTCTCTCTTCTTCTGATTATATCAGCTTGCCTAATAAAAAATACCCTTTCCAGAGGCATTTGGGTTCTCCTATATCTTATAACTCTTACAGCTGGAAGACTTCCGCAAAAGACTGTTAAAAATACTACCATCTGCATTCTGACCAAGAGCACAAAGATTAATAAAAGTAACAATTTTACTTCAAATATGCTCAGAAGTCAAGGTTACCCCTGGGTTTCAGAAAATCTCCTGCATGGCCAGTATATTATTTCTGACACAACTTGGAAAAGAAAGCAGCAGAAAACAAAGCATGTGAAGAAATATAGAACTGGCATAGAAAACTCAATTTCCAGCCAGCTCAGAGATCAAAGGGACAAGTTTTACAGCTACTAGGAGAATCAGTGAGAAGCAGAAAGTGGGGCTGCACCTTCTATACAAAATCCATAACTACCTTGAATGGTTCTCCTTCCCTGGAGAAAAGGAAAGGCAAAAAACAGCAGCCACTGACATTTTCTCGGCCTTCAGAGATTTCCCCGGAACCTCTTCGTATGACAGCAGCCCCACAGCTTTCAGATTGATGGGGCTATGCAAAATGTAATGAGCAGTAAACTTGATCATTAATTCTCCTGGTTAAACAAAACCAACCCTTCCCCTTTTATCCAGTTGGGGTTCTGAAACCACACAAATAAAAACAACCATTGACAACTGATGTTATTAGTCTAATGACATCTGAAAAGAGCAATTTAGAGGTGTTACTTTTGCATCTGCCATTTTCAAACTAGAAAAACATTAACTGCACCTGAAGATCATGATGGACAGAACGTAACAGAGAATAAAGAAATGCTGCAAGCAAAATAAAATAGGAAAATGCAGTATCTTTCTTCAATGGCAGTACATGAGAACTAAAAAAAGAGGCTGTGACAGATTTTTAATGCTCTGGAGGTTTTATACAGTCATTCATCACCACCATACCTGCTCCATTACATTTTGTTCAAGGATTATTGGCATATATCTAAAATGGGAATGGGGCAAGAAATGAAAAGTATATATTGCTTTCTTCATCTGAATGTTGGCTAGGTGTTTGGATGCAGAAGTTTCAGCTGATTATTCACCACTTATCCCTGGTTACTGTTTTGGACTGTGTCATATCTGTGAAAGAAAGACGCATAACAATAATAACAAGGATTACAGCCTTTGCCATCTTCAAAGTACTTTTGAGGTACTTGGATTAACAGTAAACTGCTAATCCAAAGAAAGATAATTCTATTTTTGGTATGACTTAAACACTGCATTTGCCAGAAATGCATGGAATTATGCCCTGAGCAGCAGCCACTGCTTTTTACACAACTTACATGGAATAAATTACATTTTAACATGCAGAGCAAAAAAAAAATCTATTTAAAGCAAATACTTTAGTTCTCAGTTATTGATCTATTATTAATGTGACTCAGTGTCATCCATAAAATCATTATTTTATGATAAGCTGAAGTGCATTACAATAGTATTTTATTAAACTGCATTCAGTGCATAGTAGAACTTCCACTGCCTGTTTTGCAGAATGTTATAATGAAGCCTTTAACCTTTCTAAATTGCATTTTTCTACCCACAGAGTGCTAAAACTTTTTTGTGTATCTGCATTCAACTTCTGTTTGGCAGAGTGCAAAATGATTTTATCTGCAGTCCATCAGTAATCTATGCTCATCCACTTCTTTTCATAGATTGAAAGAAGTTGAGATATTGTAATGGCTCTAGCAAGCGTGTTATATACTGGAAAATGCTTTTTGTCAATATCTTGGTTAGACATAAATGATGCATATGCAGTACTTGAATCACATCCACAAAACTGAGCTAAAATGAGTTGGAGCCCACTGGGAGCGTTGGCACCTGAAACACGAGCACACCTCTGGTACCTTATAAATATTGCTGCCCTCTCCTGGACTTTCTTGCAGGCCTTTTTCTGGAACCTTTGCCATGGAGGTGGTAATCACCTGACAGCAAGCTTCAGCAAGTTTAGGTCTAAATCATATAGGTTCTGTCATTAACCCTTAGTATTCTTGCAGAGGGCAGAAACTTCCCTATTAGTCAATATGTAGATGAGGTTGTGCTTCATAATTGACAGCCCTGAGTTACTGTAAATTAGTGTGATCTGTTGTATAGCTGTAACTAACTAGCATAGAGACATAGCTCACCTTTGTCCTGACAGTCCTCATACAAAATCTTCTACAGAGATTATTCCTTAAAGGAGGAATTAAGATGAGGAAGTAGCCTCCTTTGGCTCCTCTGCATTCAGTGGAAAAATAACCTTCACCGAAGCTTTCCATTCAGCAGTATCAGAAACCTCTTACTCTGATACTGTTCCTCCTTGAATGTATTGATAAAGAATATAATAAAAATATATAGTGTTGAGAATCATACATTAAAATTTTAAGTAATTCAGAGAACATTTATTTGTTAGTAAAGACAGCAGGAACCATTTGGCAAAAAGAAAAAAAGAAATCAAGCATACCGTGATTTGCATCAAGATTTCAAGAGCTAACACTTTTTCTTTCAAGGTAACTGCAATACATGTCACAAATGTTGCAGGTTTGAAATGTTACACATAGTGTGCTAAGTGACTCTCAATTTAAAAAAGACAGTAAACCAAATAAAGTGAAATAACCTTTAATTCCCTTTTTAAATGTGCATTGGAATTCAATACAGATCTGTAAGGCACTCTCATAGGTAAAAAAATTAAAAAATTAAACATTCTTTTAAAAAATAAGGACAGTCACAAGGCAATGGTATGTGCATAAAATATAACCTTATCTGTAACTGACAAACAATGAAATATGAATGTTCAGGGTTTGGATGCATTGCAATGTAATGTCATTTCTGCCTCATGATACTACTCAAGTGTAAATATTGGCACTGTAAATGATTTTTCATTGGGGTTAGGGGCTTGTATTCTCTTCATATCCCAGTAAAAAATAAACTCTTTAATAAATAAATATATAAAATAAATATATGCTATCTGGAGATGTATAAATAGGTCCATCCTGAAGAAAAGTTCCAGCTCTATGATGCATCAACATCTAAGATCCATTGCTAAAGTGGAGACACTATGACTTCATATACAGTTCTCAGGATTTATTACTATTTTACAGTCCATTTATTTCTATTTCTTCCAGCTGTCATCTCATCAGTGTGATGCAGGTAGCCCTCTGCTAATTCACGGACTACAGGTAATCCAGACAAATTTGCCAAGATTTTGTTATTTTTAAAAAGTCACACTCCAACTTCCCTCTGGTTACTGGCTACCAAACAGTTCAGCAGGTTTGAAGGAGGATGGTCCACTGCCAGCTTTAAGGCTTGTCTCCTAAATCCAAAGGTTATAAAATAGATGTTTGCCTATCACAAAGTAGCTTCTTCCAATCCATCATCCCAGACCTCTGCAGGTTCCTCATGCTGGTATTGCCATGAAAGTAGGGGCAACAGATCCATTGTGGGGGGGGGGGTTCCCCACAGTTGCCTCCCTCCTCAGCTGTATCCTAAGACATCTTTGTACAGTTCTGGAACTCTTTCAGGATCCACGGGCCGGGGCAAGAAATGAGTGAATTTCTGGTGTCTTTTGGATCTTGCCCCATCTCTGGGAGTACCATCTTTGTTCAGTGCTACGAAGTATCGCCGCCCCGAATCTCCATGTTTGTACACATTGGATGAGTAAGTGTTGTACCAGTTCTCTTCAAACTGCTCCCTAAAGATGCATTCAGAAGTTAGTTTCTCCTACAGAAAAAAAAAAAAGCAAAGAAAAATAAGTCAAGCTGTTGCTAGATATCATAACACACATAAGAAAAAATACATGATAAAAATAAACAAAATGGCTTAGGCTCTGTGTAGCTTTACTGTTCATTTAACTGTCAACACATCAAACCTCAGAAGAGTATGTAGACCTGACAGAGTCTGGAAGCCTACTTTAATCTTAATCATTTTTAAAACTGGACCTGTACATATACAATTTTGAGTTTAAACACAAATTAAATAGTTATTAACAACTAAGAAGGCATTATTTACTATTTAACTAAAATACCTGGCCTACAGGAACTCTGTTACGTAAAGTTGCATCTACCATTCTAAAAATGAGATTTGGTGGAAGGACTCAGATGCAATGGAACCTATCAGGAAGATACTTCCATGTGCTCTTTGTAGTATGCATCACTTCTCACATTTTAAACCACAAACAAAGGAATTGGAGAGACAGAGTATTTTATCTCAAGATGTTTTTAGACTTGAAAGGAGAAGAGTCTAAGACTTATTTCCCTGAGAGTATTGGAAAAAAATCAAAGATTACATTTTTACGGTCATATGTTGAAGTTAGTTAATAGATACAATCAAATGCTTCATTATTCAATGAAAATATTCCAGTCAGGATCTACAGATGCTGCCAATACTCTTGCAGCACTTCAATTTTTCAATAGTGGCACCTAACTTTGACATATGGTATTGTACACTTTTGCCTGGCATTTGAAAGATTGTTTTATGTTAAAGAGCTGGTACCTGGAAGTACCACCTGCTGATTTGTAAAGGAGCATTAGGCTATGCATAAAGTAAGTCAGGGCATTATACTAATTGTTGTTTATTTGTTCCCTAAATATCCTTTTATCTTTTTTCCAGTTCCATTCAATGTTTTTGATGATAGAGTATGCACTGTGATACACTGGCAGTATTGATAGAAAGAAAACTAGATAGCAGGCAACTTAAATGATGTTTGAATACTTGGTTTATCTACGTTTTGTCATAATTTAAGAGGAGCATTTCTTTTTTTTTCTCTTCATCTAGGACAGAGAAACTTTTCTCATCAAATACTTAGTATCCAAGGGTATACTGTATACTTTAAAAATGTGTTATACATTTGAACAGGCAAAGATGTTAGTGTTCCGAAAGCTAAGATGATATCGGGTAGCTACTTAAGGGGTTTGCACAGTGCTAAGAAGTGAATCAAAACTGCAACATGTATGAGCTGACTTGAAAGTGGCACTTACAGAGCCATAAAGTTCTCCCTTCTCGTTCATTCCAAGATAAAGGCCACTGTCCACACCTCTAATACTGACCAGTCCCACTGCCACACTGATGAATTCAAGGATGCCTGAAAAAATAAGAGAGATGGCTTTAGTTCAGCCTGTAAGCATACAATATGTATCATTCAAAACACAGTAGAAAACAATAAGTGAAAAATAAGTAGAAAATAAATTTACATGTGATAGTAAATGTGGCTTAGCTTCTCTGAAATTTCAAATATTGCATTTGAACATGCACTGGAAAGCATCTGAGAAGCTGCATCTAGGAACAAGAACTCTACACCATTTAAGAACCTGGGTTTTTTTAACACTGAATATGCAAGGATTTTACTCGGCGCTGATGCTAAAGCCTTCAGTACTATGCAGCTGGAGTCTATATTGATTACACACTATTTGCTAAACTGCCTACTCAAACATTGGAAGATAGGTTTGAATTACCTGAACATATACTTTACTTTCTCTATAGCGTTATCTTAAAAAAACACACCCATTATCAGATCATTTGAATGGAAATCAAAGTACAGATGGGAATTTTATATAACAGAATCTACCCACAGGAAAAAAAAGTATTTGCCAGACATCTTATCTAGCATATGGGCCCACACCTCCTGACACAACTTGCTGTCTTCAGTGCAGGCTTTTTATGTGCATGAAATATGCTGCTTATTTGCTAATGTTTGAGTTATAGTAATATAAATAATGCATTTGCCCCAAAATGTAATATATATTAATAATATAAAGTATTCAAGAGATGAGGCACTATTTGAAGCCTGAATTTGGCAAGGGTATACCGACATATTTAACCAATTGATATGCACAGATTACAGTACATACAAAACATGAAAGAAAGGGAATGTGTGAACTGGCTTTTTGGAAGTTGTTAGCAGTGTAAACAAAGCCTCAAAAAGAAGTTGTTCCAGAATCATACCTGAGATTCTGCTGTGCAGCACCAAAACCACAAAAGTCTGAATCTAAGATAAGTGGGTTTAAGTGGTGCATTTGATAATGACATTTGTCTATTTGCTGTGTTTACGGTTACTCTTTATCATTTAGGACCACTTTTCACTCTCACACAGATGGACTGTCTGGACTGTATGACAATTTAAAATGTTTTGAATTTTAATTGAGCTTTGCAGGTTTCTTATTTATATTACCAAGCAGCAAAGAAAGTAAATCCTTTACAAAGAGTAAGCATCACAAACTCTGCTGCACGTAAATCATCCCAGTCTTCCAGGTCCTGAAGGACAAAGTCCCATAAAAAGAGCTGGAGGCATTTTGTCTTTCTGGTATAATTTTCTAAGCCAGCCTTTTTCAAACTCTAATAAGCAGGTGACTCAACCCACAAAGCAACCACATCAGACAAACCTGCCGAGAAAGTGGTAGCATAAAGGAAGAACATTTCTAAAAATCCCAGTAAATGTTTGATCTGGGGCTTTTTTCTTTTTTCTTTTTTTTTTCCTTTTAAAGCAAAGATTTATTTCATGTTTACACGCTGTAGGAAATCTTCTTTCTGAGAACTGTCTGTTTGACTACTGCTCTTTTACTTCTGAAAACACCCATGTGTTATAAAAGCAATTAAGAGCTATTCCAGCAGATTGTTTTGACTATAGAGAGGAGGATAGGAAACTCTTTAATCACCTTTTTACAACTGCTAAATCAATACACACAAAAACTCACATGTACTTGACAACGGCAGGTTTGTTCAGATGTCCAGTTCCTACGACTACTACCTAGGATTTACCCCTATATCACAGGAAGCATTTACATTTTGGGGTTGCCTTCACCGGCTTTTGGTTTATTGACGGAGAAAGTAGACTGGGAAGCATGTTACGGATTTGAGCAAAGAGGTATTTTAGGCCCCTCTGCTTCAACTTTCCACCCTGCAAACCAAAGCAGCCTAACCCAGTCTAAGCATCAGGATGCCCAGGAACTGTATTATTCTACAAAGACTCAAGCAGCTGCGATACAGACAGGGAACACAGAAAAAGTCGGTCGGACTTTCGACCCTCCCCACTAAACCTGCAGGCGCATTACCGCAGTGACAGCCACCCAAGCAGCAGCGGAGCCCGGCAAAGGATGCGCAGCCCCTTTGCCCTGCTGCAGCCCCAAGGTTTGATGTCGCTTAGCCCGCCGGTACCCCTGCCCAGCACCACCGGTCCCGCACCGCCTTCCCGTTAGCATGGGAGATACATGTACACACGGACACGCGCGCACACACGGACACGAGCGGGAGCACGCTCCCGCGCAGGCCCGCAGGCAGAGCGCGACCGGGGCCGTGCCGCAGCCGCCTACCGAAGAGGCTGTGGTCCTGGCGGGTGCCGCGCACGCTGCCGTCGGGCAGGATCTGCAGGTGGAAGCCGGTGCGGCAGTACAGCTGCCGCCGCCGCAGGATGCCCTGCAAGTGCGCTAGGTCCGCTGCTGCCGCCGCTGCCGCTGCCGCGCCGCCGCGGGCTGCCCGCTCCGGCGGGGCTCGGCGGTCCCCGAGCAGAGCAGGGCGCTCGCCTGCGGGCGGGAGCAGGAAGTGGGCGCCCACCGGCTGCCCCAGGCCGTCCAGGCCGCCCAGGAAGCCCCCCACCTCGGCCAGGGGAGCCATGGGGGAGCGGGGCGAGCGGGCTAGGGCACGGCGGCGGAAAGCGGCTGCCGGCCTCTCCCGGAGGGCATGTGGGGGTGCGCAGCGGGGCCCCAAGCATGGGGAGCCGGCAGGGCCGAGCCGTGCTGAGCTGAGCCGAGCCGAGTCGAGTGAGCCAGGAGGCGCGGTGGTGTTTATACGCCCCGCGTGTGTATATATATATATACGGCGGTCCCCCTGACATATGCTAATGAAGCCCTCTGCGGGGAGGCTGCGTTTGAAATTGTAAACCGGCTCCCCCTCTCCTCGCACCTTCCTCTGATCTGAGACGGCGGCGGGGAGGGAGCTCCGGGCGCAGCCCCCACGCCCCGCCGAACGCAGCCAGTCATCGGGGAGGCGGAGGAACGGAGCTGAGCGGGCAGCGGGGGGCGGGCAGGCGGGAACGGGGAGCTGCCGGAGCATTACGTGGACAGGTGCAAGGAGAGGCAGGAGGGAAGAAGGAGAAAGGGCGTTACCTGAGGGTTAGACCTGCCCAGACACACATGAAAGGAAAAACACAAAGATCTGACAGTTTTACTCCGTGTTTCTAAAACGCTAATAAAATGTACATGCATTACCCTTCCCTTTTATCGCTTCAGCTACAAGGAGGGGAATTTCTACAGAAATTGGCATAGTCGGGAAGGTGTTTTCCCCTCTGCAAATTCTCCCTCGCATTTAATTTATCGTTAATGTGACATGAAACCGATTTATAGGGCCTGGGTATCGACACATCGTCTTAAAGACAGAAATGGGCATGATGGCGTGGTTTGGGATAAGTATTCTCAAAACCTACAGAGAAGAAAGATTGAGAGGTGGCTCCCCTAATCCATCTTCTTTGGGGTTTTGCATTGGGCCCGTAACCAAGGTCCGTGAGCATCACAAATGAGCAATAACATCATCTACTGAAAGATCTCTGTTGTCTTCCTACAGTGTTTTGAATCAATTTAGGACTTCGCTGTCCTGTTCCAGATGCACATATGCATTTTTTCATCCCCAGAGTAGAATGGTTCATGCACATAAATGCATTGGTGGAACACGTGTTCATTATTAGCAATGGTAAAAAAAACTAAGAGCTTGACTTTCCCTTCTTTGCTGCTTTTTTCTGTAACATGTAATGAATTTTAGGACTCAAACTAGCTTTCAATATATGCAATGCAGTTTCTTGCCAGTATAAAATGCAAAGATCTCTCATAGTTTTTTCTTTCAAAAGTTCAAAAGAGAATCACTTGGCGGTTTAAGATTTCATTTAAACAAAAAAGTTGCAGAGAATCATGAAAGATTAGTTCTCCTGTCTTGCTCCGTCGTCTTTTCAGTCACAGTCTAAATCTGAGAGATCAAATGGATTTGCCTGCTTAGCTTTATTTGCTATGGAGAGTATAGGGCTAATTAATTGGCAGGTGCTTTAAAGCAGGTAATGCTACACCTTTTCATCATTGCAGTCCTCAGTACTGCCCCTGTGTGCACCTGAATTACAAAAAGGTTGCTTTAAAGCAAGTGATTTACTGTGGAGGGATTTAAAACTGAAAAAACTAACACTAAATACAATGATCAGATAAATCACCTCAGAGGAGCGCACAGGCGGACCTGCTCTGAGGGCAGTTACAGATAGATGTTATATTATTTTACCTTTCAGATAACAGGAGCCTGTCATGTGGTGGGACCCAAAAATCCACCATAATCGAGATTTCAAAGCACATCTGTGTAAACATTATCACATCAGTGTAAAACATCAACCAATGAGCTTTCTCTTTGAACCAAATCTACCTAATTGCAGTGCTAAATCAAAGAAATAGATCAAAGTTGAATAATCTATATGGCACCTATTTCTCAAGTAGCCTGTACATTGATTGCTCAAATACACCTAAAACGTTTGAAACATGCATCAAGTATTTTTATTGACATGATTGGCAGGTTAAGATCAAACTGTTCACCACAGCTGCTAAGTTGCAGGACATGTGCTAGGATAGTACACCTAAATGGAGGAAGTTTATTATTCTGTGCCTAAAGATGCTCCAGTACACATGTTTCCGAGTCCAAGCAGTACTCTCCAAGTCCTACAAAGAGTAGAGGGCTCTTCTGATTTGATGGCACCACTGTCTCCAGTAGAGAAGGGTTCATTTTTCAAACAAACTCCAAAATCCTCAGCCATCACACACTGGAAGACCCTTATGGCTAAATCTTTCCTGTTATATAGTGGAAACATTTAGAGTGGAATATATAACCTCAATCTTTTCCAAGTGGAGTCTTTAATGTCTGGGCACTAAACCGGTTATGCTGTTTTAGAAAGTACCAGAAAAGAAACAAAAAGATAAGAATTTTTTTGTGTGTTTGCACTAGTCACGTGACAGGAAAAGATAACACTAAAGATTTTTTTTTTCACCTTCTGAGACTATAGCATGGGAAGTTAAATAATTTTGAAGAGTGTTTTTACAAGAGTACATAATTCAGCTTAAAAGTATACAGTACAATCTAATCACCTCTACGTATACTTCCTAGAGACGGCACTTTCAGTGTCGTTGAACAAATACATATGTGGTCGAGTTTTTATTTCCATAGCAAGTAGTTAGGGCTTCTATAGACAATGTAATTACCATGTATTTTCTAAGAATTGCATATTGTCATAGGCAAAACCTGGTAGCCACCATGGGAGTAAAGACAGCAATGGTCTGAAATCTTTGATAGGTAGGCTATATATATATGTCTATATATAGATAGAGAGAGATATCCAGGTTTCTGTCAAGGTGGATAAAAAATATCTGTTGGCTGTAAAACTTTATGCCCAACAATTTATTGCACTTTTATTAATTTTAGAGCTTCTTCACAACAGTGCTGTGGAAGCCATAAAATGTCAATGATAAAATATTGGCTGGGGAATGAAGGGGTGAGGCCATGAATACATGAGAAAGTAAACACGGTGTTGAACAAAAAACACTAATTAGAACATAAAGGAATATGCCCAGCTGGAGAGATCAGTGTATCACAGACAGTTCCAGATTCTTCCTAGATTGGACAAGAGAACATAGTTGGCTGCTTTCAACAAGATGAGCACAACACAAAGAAGTTACAATGAGCGCCTTTCTGAGCACTGCAAGCTTGAGTAAAATAAGGTGTTTTCTTCTGCAGGATTTACCAGGAACAACAGAATAATTTTCATAGATCCATGTAGAAATCAGGACATAATCTGATGATCTAATGACTTTTAAATGCAATACATACAGAATTAGAAGCATTCAGAACTTTTTCTTCTGAACTGATAAAGTTACAGGTATGTATGCATGTATACATACATGTATATATAAATATACCTACCTATTTACAGTGCTGTAAAAATTATTTTCGTATGGAAGTTCTACATTTCTTGCATCTTCATTTTCGTTTTGTTTCTTTAAATGAAGACAGAAATTCATAGAGCTTTTTAAGGTTCAGGATTTTGTTGTCCCTGCTTTTGTGGGTACACATGAATAACTCCTGCATAAGTAAAGAGGGACAGAGAACCTGGGTAGTGAACACACATTTACACCCAGTTCTATCCAGTGAGAATGGACCTTTTCCATATACATCAACATTCAAATGCTGCTTTTGTCAGCTTTTATATTAGTTCCGCAAGAGGATCACTGGATAAAAACTACCTTGAGTTATTTAAATTACATGGTTTCTAAATCAGCACACATAAGATGTGCAGACAGCTTACGGTTTTTGACTTGCTGCACAAATAAATTGTGCTCTTGTTCCTAAGCAAACACCTCAGCAGGGAAGTTCTGACTAACATACCCAGGTGTAAGCAGTTACAGATGTGTATTGGGTTTTTTGAAGTGGAAAAAAAAAAATTAAAAAAAATGATTAGCCTCAAGGTGTCATTGAAAAGTCATTAAAATGGTCATTAACCAATTTCAGGGAAACAATGTAAGCAGGGAGATAATTCACAGTCATGTCCACAGTTTAGGGAACTCATGAGTCATCCAGCAAACAGGTTTACATTGGGGCACTACACTGACCAAAAGTGGCTCCTTTTCCAATCAAATGGAAAAACTAGACTATTTTTAACAGGTAGTTGTATTGGTGAATGATGTCTCTTAATGAGGCAGCTAGAAATGAAAAGATTCAAGAGCCACATTGTACAAAATTTTCCAGACTGGATGTTTAGTCATGTAACTGCAGGAGAAATACTTGAGTTTCAGTCATGCTAAGCACCTGAAACTATTATTGTCTTGACACCTAAATATTGGCCTTTGTATTGGCCTTTTGTCATTTAGTACAGAGATTTAAAACACATTTGAAGACGAGACTTTTGCTTGGGAAACATACATATAGCATAAATAAAGCAGTAGACATGAAAAAAAATTAGTTTCTAACATATGGGAACAATGAACTGAATTACTTGAGGAATGAATTGGCTTAAGTATTCTAAAATGTTGAAAGAAACACTGTAACTATCATTCACCCCAGATACCTGCATTTCCAGACATAGCTCTGAGGTAATTCAACCCTGGCCATGATTACAGTTGTATGATCTGTCAGATTGTTGGTTGACAAACATGGCCACGATTCTCCCTTGACACAGTATCATAACCACTGAAATGGTTTCTTAAAAAATGAAAATGTATGAGAGTGGCTTAAACCTGTTAAGGCTGACCTGACAATGTATGCTTGCAGCTCAGAAAGTCAAATGTATTCTGGGCTACATCAAAAGGAGCATGGCCAGCAGGTTGAGGGAGGTGATTCTCCCTCTCTACTCTGCTTTTGTGAGACCTCACCTGCAGTACTGCATCCAGCTCTGGGGCCCCTAAGTGTAACACAGATGGAGCTGTTGGAGCAAACCCAGAGAAGGGCCACAAAGGGCTGGAGCACCTCTCCTATGAAGACAGCCTGAGATAGTTAGATTTGTTCAGCCTAGAGAAGAGAAGGCTAGAGGGAGACCTCAGAGCAGCCTTCCAGTGTGTAAAGGGTACCTACAGGAAATCTGCAGAGGGACTTTTTATGAGGGCATGTAGTGACAGGACAAGGGGGAATGGGTTTAAACTGACAGAGGGAGATTCAGATTAGATATTAGGAAAAAATTCTTTACTATGAGGGTGGTAAGGCACTGGCACAAGTTGCTCAGAGAAGCTGTGTCTGTCCCATCCCCAGCAGTGTTCAAGGCCAGGCTGGACAGGGCTCTGACCAACCCAGTCTACTGGGAGGTGTCCATGTCCATGGCAGAGGTGTTGGAACTAAGTGATCTTTGAGGTCCCTTCCAACGCAAACCATTCTGTGATTCTAATTAAGTTATAATTTGTGTATTTTCTGAAATCTTGTTCATAATAATATACCAAGCCAAAGATTTAGGGGGGGAAAAAATGGTTGAAACTTGGGAAAAACATATTTACACGAAGACTGAGGCTGTACCTGACCATTGCAAAAAATACTGTGTTATGCTGTAATTTGAAATGTCTGTGTGCAGTTTATGAAGTTTTGAGGTAATGCAGGTGGTGATGCAGGCTGCAGCATGGAGAATGCCCCAGGTGGAACGCCAGACAGTGCCTATTGCCCATCAGCACCAGGCAGGGATAAAAGAACATGATCACCTTTAACAACTGGTCTTTAACTAGCTCTTGGTTATGCTTATGAAACTGCCTGTAGCCAAGAGTGTCAGAGAGGCTGTTGACATTGCAAGTGTTTGTTTTCCTGGAGAGAGGGCTTTATAACACAAGAGTATGGAAGGGTAGGACACACCGTGGTTTGGGGTCCCTGTGAAATGACCAGCAAATACACTTGAAATAGGGCCAGGAGAATTTCCCTTTTCTGAGAACCTGAGATGGAAAGAGAGGTATTGGAGAAAGAAGTCACATGGACCTCGGGAAGGCAGCCTACTGGTATTTAGGAAATTAAGTATTTAAATTGGGTCCCAATGCATCAGTGCAGTAAGCAACCAAACAGGAGTGTTACTTAGATCAGTCTTGAGAATGGTGAAGGGCAACTCTTTGTTGGCAAGTTGGTTAGCTCCCCGTTTCACATTTAATTTCTAAAAACTGTTACTCATGGGACTAAGTGCCATCTATGGTCACTTTACAACACAGTTCGAAAATATGCAATAGTCTGTCAGACTGTTTGTCAGCTTTCAGTAAATTTTAAAAGCAAAGATTTAATGTGACAAATGCTGTAAGACAAGCAACACTGATTAAGTTCAGTTTATGTGAAACAATCCTTATGCTTCTTGTTTCAGGTGTATATTGGGTATTTCCCAGGAGTTTTGAAGGCTTTGGAAACAGGTTGGGAAATTACTAGGGTTTAGAGGACTGACAGAGTTGCATCCATCTTCATTCAAGTAAGGGTAACTAGGATCACTGGATGCTTCTAAAGCCTTGGCAGTAAACCAGTGACCGATCTTGATGCTACATCCACTTGTGGCCTTCAGGGCTGTGAAACCAATGAGGTACGCTTAGAAGCTCTTCCTTTTACGAAACGAGCACTTCCAGATTACTGCAGACACATTGCAGGGCTGTGTTGGCACACTTTCTTGGGTGCAAGTGTACACAAGCAAAGGGTTAGGCTCTGTCACACGTTTCTGAGCGTACACAGTCTGCGTAACAAGCTGCAGCGAGGCCCACACATGAACTCTGTCAGCAGTGGTGCAGTTGTCCACCATGGGAAGACATCGCCCTTCCTAGACACTTCGGCTTCAACTGCCCCGATTCAGGTCCACGCCTGTTCTGTTCCCTGGTGTCCAACCACCCCGTGTCCCACCAACCTGGCTGCAGCCCGCCGCGGGCAGAGAACGCCCAGCCGCCTGCTGCCGCCTGTCCCAGAAACCAGGCGACCCCTCGGGCACTCCCACAACCACGGCGGGAGCCGGAGCTTCCAGCCTAGCTGGCGGGTTGCGCGGGGAGCGGCGGGGAAGCCCGTGCAGGCTCCGCAACCGAAGCAACAGACAAGCCGACGACCCCAGCGGGGCAGGTGGCGCGGGGCGGGGACTTGAAGGGGCCTCTCGCTTCCCCACCCCTTCCCTGCTTCTCGCGAGGCTTCTGCCGGCACCGCTAGGGGCTCCGTCCGCTGTCGCTGGGGCGGAGCGGGGGCCATGGCCGCCCTGCGCACCCTCTTGCGGTGGCGCCGTCGCTTGGGCCCCACGCCTGGTGCGCAGCCGGCTCGGCGGCTGTGGGCTGGCGGCGGGGCCGGGGCGGCGGGGCTGAAGCGGTGGCGACGGGAGCTGGGCTTGGCGGCGGGGGGTGCTCTCGCCGCGTACATGGGGTACCGGCTATCAGACCGGCACCGGGAGCCCTCCCGGGAGCCGGCAGCCGCCGGGCCGGGCGGGTCCCGGGTGCTACTCTCCATCCCCGTGGCGGCCGCTGCCAAGGAGACGGTAGGTGTGTGCGCGCCGCGCCCCTCGTCCCTCACGGCCCGGCGCCTTCGCACTGTGCCGCACTCCGAGGGCAGGCTCGGCTCAGCGCGGCGGGGGGCACCGCCGGGCTCTGCCAGCGGGGATGGAGGAACGTCGCTCCCCTCCCCTTCGCTGTGTAAAGGTCCGTGCGAGGCGGTGGCGGATAGGTGACCCCACGTGGGGCCTGCCCGTGGGCTGGGAGGCGAGGCAGAGCCAGCGGTGAGGACAGGGGCCGGAGCTCCGCGCCCGTCGGGAGGGAAGGGCTGTCAGTGGGACGTCGCGGCAGGCAGCCGGCCTTGGCTGCGCTTTAAAGCGTCAACTGCATGCGTCCTCCACGGCTTTTCGACTCCGGAGCTGTCCTCAGCGAATTTTTCTTCTTTGACAGAAAACAGTGTTTTGCAAATGGAACTGCTGCTGATAGTGCAAAACCTGCCCTCATCTTCTTTGTATTTAAGACAGTTACCTTCTCACTGTAAAATGTTCTGTAGGGTGAAAGTTCTTGCAGAATTTTATAAGAAGTGATAGCAATAGTGATTGGTGTAAATAAGTAGCACTTCAGTTGAACTAATTCAGCAAAATGACCATGGGTAACAAAAAGCAGTTGATGTGAGTCTGAAAAAGAAGTTTCCTATATTAGGAAACTTCATGACAAAATTTTCTATCTGAAATGTCGTACGTAACATATGGTGATGCTGTACCATGCTGTATGTAACATATGGTGATGATAGTAGTTTCTTCATTAAAAAGTTGGGTTCTTTTTAAACGTCAAGAGCTGTGATTAGGCAGTTTGTCAATATGGCGTCTGCTGAGACTGGAAATCAGTGGTGCAAACAGCCTGCTTTCTGTGGATCAAGTCTACCTTGTAATATGTTTAGGAAGAGGATCTGTGTCTTTGCAGTGGAGGCCTTGGGCTTAACTATAAATGTTGTTAGCCCTTTTGCCCTGAGTCATTAGCCAAAAGGCAGATTCTGTTAGCAGCATCCTTTATGAAAGGAAGTGAAGCCAGGTGTTTTTTTATTATTCATGTGCTTGTTGTCTTGAGTATGTTACTGTGGCACAGAAGACCAAAGGCAAACTCTTCCAGCTTTTCATACTGCCTTGATTTGGCAGAACTTTACATTTTTACTTAGATGGTCTTAATTCTCAGTCTTCTTTCAAGGGAGATACAGCTGCTGCACCCTTGAAAAGGGTGAATTTAGTGTGATGTCTAATTATGAATTTTCACATCACTATAAAACCACTGAGGTTACAAAGTCAGAATTAAGGTTATACTGGAACAATGTAAAATAAAAAAATATATAGAATATGTCTTCTGTGTGTACACAAGACTCTTTCTTCAAGACAAATGCCATGCTCCTTTGTGAAAAGGCTCTAATTAATTTGGTTTTCCATTTGCCTAATAAAAAATGTGAAAGATTAACTGGCACTCCGTTTGTGTGTCCAGAGTGTATGCCCAGCATGACATCTCAGAATATTAGCTTTATGTTCCATTTTTTACTTTCTGAATGAGGGGTCTCACTGTTTTTAAATTTCAGATCTGAGTGCTCAGCATTCCTGAAAAAATGGCCTTTTAACTGAATCCCACCAAAAATGAGGCTCAAATAGTTCTGGAATTTTTGGTCTGAGGTAGTGGATTGCGTCTGCTTTATTGTTGACTGTCATGCTGCAGAAAGGCTTGTGTGGTAATGGGGAAAGACCATAGTTGGATATGGGATCTAGCTGGTGAACTACCAAGGATAGTTTGACCACGAGCTCCATCTGTGATCTGTACTCCCATTTATGTTTGCTCTCTAGACCTGTGTTGAGCACCAGCTCTTTCATTACAGGTTTCCAAAACACCTCCAGAGGTGTCTTCCGGGGGAAAAGAAGGTGCAAATACTGTGTTCAAACTGCATTGAGTGGTACTCTGCAGTGGTTTTATATTGCAGTGTCCTTTATTAGAAGGCTGTATTTATGCTGCTCGAGTGACAGTAACTTTTTAATTCTTAATTTTAAGTACTGAGCTTACACCTTAATAGTGTTTAACAGCTTAAAAACCATAATGTTTGAGATAGAAAATTTTGTCATGAAAAGTCATATACATTTCATTGGGTTCTGTCATGTAAGTGTTATTAGGATGAAGGTTGGAGCTCATGGGTCTACTGCAGAGTGTGTTTAAAGTAATGGCTGGAAAATGATAACCTGCAGTTTCTATATAGATGAGTTTAATGGAAATGTGATGCACTTTTTGCTAAGAGGTTTTTATGGTTCTATCATGTACTGGCCAAAAGAGAATGATGAGGCTCAGGCATCTTGGGATCCTCTCCAGCTGCTTTTGAAGGTCAAAGACGTTTATCCTTTATTCCTGATGTACAAAGTCTAGCAATGTTTTCTGGGGCTTTCTAGGTTTGTCCTTCCCCCACTTTCCTATTTCTTTAGCTCCCCATTTAATTTCCAGTCTCAGTCTGCTTTTCATTCCACGAAGGCAAATCATCCAATATGTTTTTTTCCTCCTTTCATCCAATCCAAACTTTTCTGTTTCATCCTAATATTGCCATTTACATGGAATGTCAGTGTCTTGGTATAGAGATTTACAGCAGCTGGCAGAAGCAGTTACACTGAATGTTTCTGTTGTCCCCACCAGTAAGGCTCTGACCTAGAATGACCATATAGCAGGTGGAAATTTTGGGGGACTTGGCTAACAAATTGAGTATTTTGGGTGATGGTTTGCAAAGGTGCATACCTTAGTTACTTCTTAGCAGAACCACTAAAAAAAGCCCCAGTAGTGATGCTAAACCCTTGAAAAACCTGAAATAATTTCCTTTAAAGCATGGAATTGCTGGAGATTAGTAAAGAATTTAAAAATGTTCTGATGTGGGAAAAACAAAATTATCTCCTCACATAGTTTTTGGTTCCATTCAAAGAAAATCCATTCTGAAACATTAATTGAGGATGGATAATTTAATTTTTAATTGTTATTGAGTAGTAAGTTTTTAACTGAGACAGTATCACAATGTAAAGTATTCAGATATTCAAAGTGTTGAAAAGTATTCAAGATAGCTGTGGCTGTCTCATCCATCTTGTTGGGGTTTAACCCTGGCCAGCAGCCACCACACAGCCCAGACTGCTGCTTGCTCGCCCCCACTGCTCCCCAGTGGGGTGGGGAAGAGAATTAGAAGGGTGAAAGTTAGAAAACTCGTGGGTTGAGATAAAGACATTTTAACAGGTAAAGCAAAAGCTACGCACACAAGCAAAGCAAACCAAGGAATTCATACACCATTTCCCATCAGCAGGCAGGCATTCAGCCCTCTCCAGGGAAGAAGGGATCCGTCACATACAACAGTTACTTGGGGAGACAAATGGAAGGATAAATGCCTTCACTCTGAATGTTGTCCCCTTCTTCCTCAATTTTTTTATTACTGAGCATGATACTGTGTATTATGGAATATCCCTTTGGTCAGCCAGAGTCAGCTGTTCCAGGTGTGTCCCCTCCCAACTTCTTGGAAGCTAGGATATGTGCCACCAACATGGGGTTAGTGGTGTGGCAGACATTTCAAACAGACCAATCTCATGTGGTCAGTACAAAAAAATACTTGCTTGACCAAACATATCAGTACAGGTGTTTTGGTAGAGAGTAAGATTTGTTACAGGACCAGCATGAAGCTAAGCTCCCTACAGGATTCCCTTTTCCCAGACCCTCTCTGAAGAATGACTGCAGTCTTGAGGACCAGGGGTTTATTTGTGATTACCTGGAGCAAAATCTTAGACACAGTAATAAAGCCACAGTTTTAATTCCAGCGTTGCCACCACATAACATTTCAGAACCAAAGTAAAATTCTGCGCTTGGAGCTGCTGGTTTTGTGTCTGAAGGTTTTGGTCTAGACTGGGAAAGCTCCACCAATAGACAGTTTCTTTAAAGTCTAGGAGATGCTTGTGCAGAGCAGGAAATTCTTTGAAAAAACTATTACTTTGATTCATATTCTGTGTGCTGACAACTGAGAACAATATTGGCTCAAGAACCTTGATACAGTATACTGCTCATAAAGTATTTACCTTGTTGGAATAGCTGAGTATCATGTTGTTTTTTTTTCCAGAGAAAAAAATAACAATTTCGGAAAAACATAATCCAGTGTCAGAATTCCTCAGAGGAGTTAATATTTGTCTTACAGTTCCTGACTTCTGTGCTCCTTATTTTCAAAAATACAGTTAATTTGTAAAGCTTATTAAAATGGTTTTGGAAATACCAGTGATGTCTCTTTGCACTCCAAAGAGATCTTTTCTGTAATCATGTTGTCACTGTGTAAAGGTAGTGAACTTCAGGTCTCTCTGTTTTTACGAATTACTCTGAGAATCACTTCCTTCAGAGGTGATTTAGGAATTAAAAGGTGGGCAGGGAAAGGCAGACACAGAATATGTACGTTATCACATTTCTTGAAGGCACACTGATTTCCAGGACAAGGAAGCTGCATACTTCAGATGTTTCCAGAGGTCTTTTTTTTCTAGTACCTCAGCATTACTGTCAAACTCTCTGTCTGTGAAAATACTCAAAAGGTCAAGTTTATTTGTAGCAGTGCATTTCTAAGTGGATTACATAATGTATTTCCATCTGTATAATGAAGAACAAGATTTAACTCCAGAAAGTAAGGCAGACTCCCCTAGGGAGGAGACTCCTGCCTACTCAAAGAGGATGCTGTTCCAAGACGTGCATAAAGCATCACTTTTACAAGAACCACTCGTAGCTAACCTTTTTTCATAAGCATGGTGCATTTCATGTCATAGGTCAATTGGCAAATGTAGGAAGATGATTTGCTCTTTGGCTGATGACATCTGAAACTCTTCATGGTCATCACCCTGAGGATACTGTGCCAGGCAGCTGTAGTGAGAGATAATGCTGATGGAAAAGGAACATTTACCTCTCAGCATTGATTCTGTGGTTCCTCAGGATGCTAAAAAAGGATGAGAAGTGTTTGGGACAGACAGCTCCAGCTACTACAATGTGCTAGTCTTACCAGCAGTGAAGCATAGGGCAGTGTATAGCAGCATATACACACTGACTAAAGCTTCTTGAGGAACTGTTAGAGTTTAAGTAACTTCCATATGAAATTAATGTAAGAAGGACTGTTGGAGAATATTTTGTCATAATACTTATTTTGGAAGGTTTCTGGAATAGCTGAGCTTACAGCTAAACATTGTTACCCCAAAGATTCCCTGTAACAGAATTTTATTTGAACAGGGCCCTTTTTACAGCATTTTAAGCACGTTCCGGCTTCCTATGCTTGTAAATATTTTAATATAATATTGCCCTTATCTCAGTGAAGCGGGATCAACTGACAGAATTGTTGGCTGCACTGCATCTAAGTAGTCTGCTAGAAATATAACTTCAGTAAGCATCAAAACAGTTTTGTCTACTTGGGATTTTCCCACACTGGGAACTTGACGTTTAACCTTTTGGCCACCCAGCATGAAAACAAAATGTGCTACTTTTATCTACATGGGAGCATATTAAATAAGCCTCAAGTCAAATATAAACGAAGGAAGTAAGGAACAGCATTGCTTTGAAAACCTTTTTATTTTAATAGTTTGCACAGATTCTCATTGATGGAAGACAGATTACTTTGCAAGCAAAAATTCAAAGAAACTCACTTGAAATAAATTAAACTACTGTAACAGAACATATATTTGACTGCAAGCAAAAGGTACTTTTAGTAGTAAATGTTGGCTTCTTTAGCTAAAATAGTCTTACCTTTATCTCAGTTGGAAAAAGCAATAAAACACTGATTCAACTTGGAACTCTGCAAAGTTGTGGGACTTTATGTGATACTCTTGGAGCTGGGAGTATTGTTCTGGGTTTTGCAGATTACTTCTGCAGAGCTTTATAACCTTGTAGGCATCAGTTTTTTCTGCCAGTTTATCTGGCATTTGAGCTTGTTTCTATGGGAAAACCAGATTTAATCCATTTTAGAAAGTGGTTTGAAATGTCAGCTCTGTGAAAATTTGGTATGTGTATATACATTTCTGTGTTAGGGAGATAGCAAGAAAATAGGCAGAGATAATTTTTTCTCTTCAGCTGACTTAATCTGAGTTTAGAAGAGTCACGCAGTCTCTGTTCTTAGTTTTGCAGAAGGCAGATGGAAGCCAAGACCGTGCATAGCATCACCCCAGAAAGGTGCTGTATTGGCTCTGCACTCCTTCTGCAAGATATGGCACTGGAGGACAGGAGGTAGGAAGTGAAATACAGAGCAACAAGGTACCAGAATTTGAGGGAGGAAGGGCAGAAGGATGATAACCAGGAGTTTTCTGATTACAACTCTTACTGCTGAAGAGTTTTTTGAGAACAGGGAAAAGATGCTATATTGTTCTTGAGAGCTAATGAGCTTCAGTCTTGCCTCTTTTTATTTACTTCATGAGTTGGGAAATTAGAAGGACAGAAATTCTGGCTACTAGCTAGGTTCTTGGTTTCAGCTGTGGTGCTTTTGTTTTCCTAATAGTTCCCATAACAAAAGTGGGTTGGTGTAGATGTGCAGGTAAAGCAAAGCTAATCTGCTACACCTAAAATGAAGACAATACTGCTGTTGGGAGATTCGTGACATGCTGCTTGAAGGAAATGGCCATGTCCAGTTTTTAAAAGGCAGAGAACCATAACATAACATGATACAAGATTATAGTAATTAGTAAGCAGGATTGCCAAGAAGGTTAGTAAACAGAGCATAGAAGAAAAAATCTCCCCTCTTTTGTTTGTCAAAGAGATGTACTTTCATGAAAGTTTTTGAAGATTGGTGATAATTACAGGGAGATTTAGTCTGGATAAGCTCTTGAAACTTCAAATAGAAATTAAAATCTTACTGAATCTTGTTCATTCTTTCACTGACAGTACCTTCCCTGAGGTATTGAACATCTACTTTCTGTGTCTTGTTCATGTGGCTGTTGGATTTGATACTAATGCTAATAGTATCAAATAATAATAATACTAAATACAATAAGATTGTCTAACCTGGGCATAAATATGGAATAGATCAATTCAGAGCAATTGCTGTCACTAGGATTCTCACACTTGTCTCCCTGGATTATGATCTGCTAATGTTGGGGAAAACAAGAACATTTCATACTTAAATGAATTCCTGAAGAGGTACAAATTGAGGCCATACTTTAGAATGGGTTGGCCTTTAATTTAGCATATTGATTAGTTCCTTATAATTGCAGCTTTTATGCAAGAGAAGGTTGCTGTATGATACATAAATTCTTAAGCAGTAATAGAAAAATGAAAGCTATAAACAAGAAACTTGGACAAAAAATAGTAGTATTCCGAGGGATGGTTTTATTTGTCAGTTCGCTAAGTTATGTTTCTTGCAGTCTTCTGCAGCCAAACCGTGTTTTTTATTTGGACATTTAATGTATGGCTGAGTGTACACTTAACTGTACACATTAAGCCCTGTGTACATTTGTTTGAATTCATGTTGGAGCAGTAGCAGAAACAACTTGGTTTGGTTCTTTCAGATACAAGTACAGTTCAAAATAAAGTGGTTCTTTTATTCCTTGGAATAAAATTGTCATTGAGCTTGCAGTTTTCCTAGAGCTTGCTGCTGGAACAGGTGATAGCTTCTTTGCATAAGTTTCAAATTTCCATGGCCTAGGTTTTGAAACAACTGTTGTGGAGTAGATCTAGGGATTTGTCTGGCTAAAAATTACATCACCAAAACAAAAGTTCTCAGTCAGATCAATTCCCTTATCCAGTTTGACACGTGGAAAAATGAATATAAAGTGCCAGAGCAAGAGCATGCGGGGTGTTGAGCTCTTTTTGGTGGTAGGCTGCATTGTTATCAGTTTACAATGACTTTGAACCAGTGTGTGGAATGCGGGCATTGCTGTATACTCAGAGTGAAACTGTAGATTGGCTAAAATGAGGCAGAAATTAAGGTTTTGCAGACCTGGGTGCTGACATGAGTTAAGTTTAAGCATGTCTTGAAAATTCCTTGTTTGCAGAATGTTATTTTATAGTAGCATAGAGTACTTTAGATAATGTTGAACTATGTGTCTGAGAATTTAGCAAATGCTTTTCAAAGTGTCTCAAGCAAAATACTAAGCAGTAGTGTCTGAGAAAGTGTGAATTTCTTGAGAGAGCAAAGAATCTCAACATGTTTTCCAAATACTAACAGTGGTCAAAACTAAGATGATATTTTTTGAGTGGTACATTAACTACAGATTCTCCTGATTATGTATGATTGATTATGACTGATTACAATTGATTATACCTACTGCATGTGTAATACAGCCTTGAAGCAGTTTCTTTCCTGAAAATTGACTTTGCAGAGATACAGCTTTATTACTCATGCTTACAACCTGCATGCGTTAAAAAGCATGTTTCTAGTACTGATAAAATAACATGTATAAAAAATAAGATAGATTATTAAACTTCAGATACAGGGATAATCGGTTAATGTCACTACAAGCTGTATCAAAACAATTGAGTTGTGTAAATCCCACATGAAGGCATAGCTTGAATGCCACTGGACTGCTGAAGGATCAGTAAGACCATAACATTCAAGCAGTGAGATAGGACAGAAATATTTTGGCTTGCACGTGAGTATGTCGGAAGGGAATTCAGCTTTTTTCTGTTAGTCTAAAGTAAGTTTGTTGGTCTAGTTGTTAGATTTATTTTTTTTTCCCTCCCCATATTTAATTTGGTGATCATTTGAAAATTCTAAACACCACAAAGACCAGGTTTAAAGCTGCTTCTTGGGCAGAAATGCAGTATATTTATATGTAAAGTAGTGTTCTGAAAATTAGATGGTTGGATAAGCATTTCTATTTCTTTCTATGACAGACTTTTCCATTGAAATGAAACATCTTCACACATGCACACACCTACTGAAAGGAATAATTTCAAAAAGACTAGAAATAATCCAGAAGCAGAAGTACAGTCAGTAGTCTCTTTTTCCTTCTAGAAGGCTGATTAAAATCTAAACTATTGAAATACTGAGACTCCCATATATAAATTCAAGAAATTGTGAGTCTTCTGTTACAATGTGATTATATATACATGATTTTTTTTGTTTTCTTTTCCAAATAGAAACTGACTTCCTTCAAAAGTAGACATACTTTTGATCTATTTTACACACATAATTTAATTTCCTAGTTACAACTGAGGCCATAAAAATTTGTTTTGCTGCCATAATCTTACTAATGTGAAATCTGAAACCTGTTCTTAGAAGGGTTTTGGAAAACCAGTTTCCATTCGTAGCTGAGGGCTCATGTCTTAGTGTACAGAATTGCAGACATCTCCAAACTTATCTTTGTGTTTATATGCCTCTCCGAAAAACAAAATGTATTTACCTGTTTTACTAGTTGTTAAAAGAAAATATGAACATTAGTTAAACCAAGTGCTACTGATTGCATTTTCTTAGTTTGATGCCTGAAGAATTTCAAGGGATTCTGTATGAAATGACGGGAACAGTGAGAACAGTGGCAGCTTGGGGTATTTCATAACTAAGATGAAATTCCTATTTTAGCATACTGGGAGGAGTTAGCTATGTCATTGTTTTACCTTTTATGAAACAGTTTGTGAAAGATTTATACTTTTAATTTCTGAGAAAAACTTCAAGATACTTACATTTTCTTCAGGATGCTGATTCCATGGAGTAGTTTGCCTTGTTATGGGCTAAGAAAGGTTTTGCATAGTGGTAACATATTTTCTGTTAGAAGGTTGGACAGTGTAACAGAAAGATGTAATAATTTAGAACATTTACAGTTTTGTACTGCTAAGCTTCCATGTAAATCAGCTGGATGGTAAACATACCAGAGACTCCTGACATCTATAAACTCTCATGAGGTGTGAAATTACTGCCATATGGTACTTCTGCAACTCTGGAGGAGTAATTGTGCTTTTCTCCTGTCCCCCAAGTATGGTAGCTTTAATTGCACTGGACACTTGATACAGTTGTATTCATAGAAGATTTACATTGGGGTATATTATGAGTTGTCTTGCTTACTGTTGTCTACAGCTGTGCTCTACACTAAGAAGCAATATAAAAAAATGTTATTCCATTCTCTTCTGGAAATGTCAGAGAACTAAATAGTTTTAGCAGAGTTATTTAAAGTTTGGCTGCCTAAGTTACATGGATTTCCTCGAGTCAAAGTTGCTATGATTCAAGAGCCTAAGTTCTCTCTTTTTCTTCTTCCTTTTAATTTTTTTCTGAGCTTGGGTAGTGTCAGCAATTTGAATGCATAAAGATTGATTGCTAAAATTGTAGAAGACTGAAAATGATAGCAGTGAAATCCTGATTGGTGTTTCAGCTCTCACCATACAAAAGTATTTGGATGCATGAACCTTATGAATTAATCACCCTTATATTTACAGTTTCTTTATGGTGAATGGCAGTAGAAATTGTAAAACAAAGCATTTCTTGCACATTAAAATTGTTTCCTTCTTTCTTTCAAGGTTACAGAAAACAGATCGGACCTTGAAGATTTGGAGCTTTATGCAACTCCTCGGGAGCAACGGTTTCGCAGGTTTGCCAGTTTAGAATTTGAAGGACAGCTATATATGACTCCATATGACTTCATTCAGGCTGTCACAAGTGATGAGCCCAAACGTAAGCAGGAATTTTATATTGATTAAATTGCTAGGCAAAATGCCAGTGGTGTCTTGTTATTTTTCCATTTGCTTTTGATTACTACTTCTGTTTCTGATTGTGGTAGAAAAGTACTGCATCTTCCAGAATTTTGTTTTTAATGGTATCCCCAAGTGCATGCAGTCAGTAACCTGATTGTTATTAGATTGTGAACATCTGTATACTTGTCATTATTTAAATGTTCTTGTCTTAGAGGTCACAGGTAGCTCAACAGGCATGAAAGACAAGAAGTTCATTTGTACCATTTGCACTGACACAGTTACTTTTTTTTTTTTTTCCTGAGCTGGTCAGTATGTAAAACTCTTCCTCCTCCTTTTTGTAGTTTCTGTGTAAATAGGCAAGATATGAGTTCCCTAAATAATTTAGGATAATTTTATTTTGCAGTTTTCGCCATCTTAAATTGTTATCTGCTATCATGTTGGGATTTTTTTGCCCTACAGAGATTTTACAACCATATCACATCTTTCTAAATAACATGCTTTGACTAAAAGTTTTGGTCCCCCAGGGGATCCACTTTCTGTGCTTAGAAGTTGCCAGAGTTAAGCACTATGTGTTAATTAAATTAATGAAAAGTAAACTATCAACTTTAATTCACTTATTGTAAAATGTTTGCTTTAAGTATCAAAGAGTGACTAAATAGTAAGGTGATGTATTTCTGATCTAGTTTGATTTCCTGGCCCTCAGGCTTGCAGTGCATTGGTAGCAGCACACAACTTCTGGGGAAAGTGAATATCTTTGCTCAGGTGTGACATGTATAATAACTCACCTTAAGTCTTTTTTCCTAAAGTCTGTACCACAAAGCTAGTATAGAGAACAGTCAAAAGCAGCTAAAACAGTCAGTGGAGATCTTAAAGCTCTGCACAGATGTTAGATTTTTTTCTCTTTGTTCTCTTAACAGTAACGAAACAAGAGGAAAGAATTCAGCCGTGGCCCATCAGTTGTCAAAACTTCTGTAACTTTTGAATAAAGATATAATCTCATCGTAACAATAAAGACAGAAGCTTAGATGGTGAAAACTTGGAAAACTTTGAAACTCTTTACCAGGAAGCAGATCTTCATTCTCTTTTTTTAGCTCTGCAGTTAAAAGAGAGGAAGCAGATTCCTTATCACAGAAGTTAATACAAATACACATCAGCATTTTACATCTACTTCCTCTGCCCAGATGTCCAAGTCCTCCTTTTTTTGTTAATACGGAATTGAGTTCCACCACGTGGTCATGAAGCATTTGTGACATATACTGGATATCAGTTAAACATTTCAGTTTAACTCAATTTCATGACAGTTTGATTGGCTTGAACACACTGTATGTATGATTTGCTATTAAGATTTTCCCATGCTAAAGAAATGTATATTTCCTGCTCTCTGACAGCAGGTATTCAGATTTAAAAACAAAACCAAACCAAAAAACGTTAAGCTCACAAGGACAATCTGTTCACCTCATGCCAAAAGTGAAGAAATCTGGAGTTAAATAGTTAGGCAGCCTTCTGAGTGTAGCAAATCTTTTATGTACCAAAATCCTTCCTGTGCATACAGTTAGTCTTTGAGACTGAAAGCAAAACTAACCTGGATGTCTTTTAGTTTTATAGGCTAGTATCAGAGATTACATGACTGAGATAGTTATTTTGAGGGATAGTGTAAGAGGCTGTAACTAAGTAGAAGTGGATGACTTCATTATAGTGGAAGTCATATTGTGTGGGACATTTGGAAGAAGGCTGACAAGTAGGAAATAACAGATGAAGTAGATGACCTGCAGATTACCAGTTTCAGTTTTTGATCTCCAACTATGTTAATTTTAACCTTTGTTCTGCAGCTTTGCCAAAGTACTGCCTTGTCTGTTTCGGGCAAGTCTTAATTTTCTGCCTTGCTCTGTTGAAAGTAGTAAGTTTAAGGAAGGTATTTTTCTGAATAAAATAATTCATTCTAAACATCGTATTTTGTATTTTTGGATCATTTTGTAAATAAGCTGCAAGTTGTAAATAATGGAGTCCATTCAGGCTGACACAGTAGAGCATCTGTATTTTGCAGGAAAAAAAAAAAAAAAGAACATTCACCTGTTGTTTTTTTTTTTTTGTGGATGAACACTAGAAAGGTCTTGAGTTTTGTCAAAAAAGCAAAAATGCCCTTTGAAGAGTAATAATAGTAGCTCTTTAAGGCTTTTTAGAAAAGCTAATAATACTAGACCTGAATGAGATTTGTGATGGAGTGAATGCATCTATTGTGGTTGATTTACTTTGGAAATCTTGTAAAGCCTACAGAAGTCAAGAGGGTGTTCACTTCCTTTTTTGATTAAACACTAATACTGTAAGAGTGTATTTTCTTTTATAAAACATAACTTTTGACTACACATGGTTATGTGTAAGAGATACATAATAAATGCTGTAATTAACTTGATGATTTTTTAGTGCAGGCTTTTATTTGGGAAAATCCAGTAGTTTTAGCAGTCATGCTTGATACATTTTTATCATCTGTGTATAAGTTTACATATTTAGAAAGCCAGTTAAGAGAAGAGGAAATATATTTTGTTCCCTTCAGCTCTAACTATAGTCATTTAGAGTAATTCTGAGCTGTAAGATAAATTTTCACTTGCTTGTCCAGAAAGAAAATCTATGTATCATGTATGAGACTGGGAAATTACCTGATTGGAAAGTTAGATATATTTATTCTGCAAATTTTTTTTTGGTAGGCATAAACATATATCCATTTGTACGGCAAATGAGGTTGTTGGGGAGGTGGAGGGAAGTATTTAATATTTTGAAACAAGACTTTAATTGATGTTAAAAAATTGAACTGAAAACTACATGAAAATCTGCTAGCTCGTGTTATGTTGCTTGATGTAATTTCACCGTAGTTAGAGCGGGATTTGTGAACAGTCTTGGTACTAACCTTTACGGAGATGTAAAGTTAAAATTTCAGTAAATTTCTAACCATGAACTAATGATAGACTATAGGGAGTAGCTTCTGTATTGTGGTAGTTAACTTCATGGGGTTCATCGTAAAGAAGGGATTTTTAATGCCAGAGTGGTTTGCTCTATAAAATGATCCTTTACCAACCAAAAAGTTATGGATTTGACCACACACTATGCTACTGTTTGTACCTTTGTGAATTCTGATATTCATAGTGCTTTATCTTAATATTGAACCTGTGCACATTTGTCTTGAGTATGACGATGAACCTCTTGGATACTTGTAGACAACTGTTGTCAAATGCAAGTATCTTTGCTACTGGAGTCTGTCATATAAGGCATTAGGAAAAAACCATACACCCAGTCTTACTCATCAGTTTTCAGTGTTAACAAGCAGTTCCAGTTCTGAACTGGGGGCCCTCTTCAGCTCCTCTGTTAAGACTCCTAACAAAACATGGAGCCTGACAGAGGCTGGAAGAGGAAGCATGAATCTGAGTTATTAGAAATGGCCAAAGGGAGTCTTGGCACCTGCTGTAGTTTCCAAGATATTTTTTCTATATTTGCTTTAAAAGTTACGAGTAATCCCTGAGGCAAAAGGCAGAATTCGGGTCTCCCTATGGTCTGCTGTGTAATATTGCTGCTACTGCTGCTACTAAATAATTTCATAATATTGATAACACTGTTAACGTGAATGCCTTGTATTTCCTGTTTAATCTTTTAGTGGTGTATTTTGGAGGTAGAAAGTATTTTTTTCTCACTGAGCCAGAGTTGGATTAAAACTATACATGTGAATTGGTTCTTTAAAGTTAGGAGTTTATGTATTTATTACATCAATTATTTCTTAAATACAAAAGAGAATATTTTGGAACGAGGTCAAGTATTATTCTCATGCAGTAGGGAAAATAGCTCTTTGGCTGGAAAACACAGTATAGATAAAGTCCAATTTTTATGGCACCACGTTGGCATAACTAAATTCTGTGCATTCATAACTTTGTCTTCTGTTGCAGGTACTAAAAAGTGGCGATCCCTTTCAAAGCAGGTGGGAAATAATTCCTGTGCTGTCTTAAAACCATAGATTTCGATACATTTACCCTCTTTCATGCAGTAAACTTAGAGTCACAGGAGAAATAAGGGACTCTTTTAATATTTTTTTTTTTTAAGAGAGAGACTTTAATTACTGAATTTTTGTCGCTTCAGACTCAGCTGAGTGCGGAATCTCAGATACAGCTGTGCCTGTTGTGGTGGATTTACTGACTTTCTCAAGCCTCTGTCAGTTCCTTCCTCAGCCCACATCTGACTTGAGTTTCTTTAGTGTCACAAGTGTAACAGGTGTATGAAAAACTTCTGTTTAAGTGCCTCTTCCTTTTTTTTTTTTTTTCACATTTGTGCAACTGCAAAGAGACTGTCATTATCCCTGTATTTTAAGTAAAGTACATTCATATTCATGGATGAAGTTTGCTTTAGTTCAGGTTGAGTGTTTTAAAAGAACAGTTTCTTGGAACTTGTATGAAAACCTTAGTGAAATCCAGGGGGACTTATCCTTGGCTTCAGTGAATATGAGCAGTGGTGAGTAATTTCAGCAGCAAATCCGTTACATGTCTCTCTCCAACTCTGCAAACAGTATTCATGCAGATGAATATTTCCTGTAAGAATCATGTGTGCAAAATTTATGTATGTGCTTGAATACTTCCAGAGTCATTGTGGTAAACTGAAGTTAAATTAACTGGCAGATTTGCATGCAGTTCCTTGTCTTTTATATTGATTCCTAGTATTTGCTCATAATTTGTTAACTGTTTCATCAAATATTTAAATACATACTTTTATCTTTTTTAAATCTTATTTTAGGAGCTGAATCATATCCTCATGGAGACACCACCGGTTTGGAAAGGATCATCCAAACTTTTTCGTAACCTTAATGAGAAAGGTAAGGAATAGTAGTTCATTTTCCTGAACCAAATTATCACTTGTATTAATTTATTGTGGCTGAAGTGATGTTATACTTATAATCTGAGTCACATCTTCAACAAGATAAAAAACATTTGTTGCTTTCCACATTTTACAGCATAGAAAAGTGTTCTTTAGTCTCTACAATGTTTTAATCATTCCATCTTTCAGCTAGACTCTTCAAGTGAATTGGTATCATAGAGTTTGTTAAACTGATGTTTGAATGTTTCAGATTCAGTTCATTCTAACAAAGAATGATCTATAGACCATAGGTAAAATATTCTAATAAAGGCACTATCTCTTTACTTTTTTTAATAGATTTGGTGATGTGATTATTTTTAAAGACAGTAATGATATATAACTAAATAAGCATTTTCTTCACAAAGAGACAGTTTCAGAAATGCTATATATCCCTTCAAATTCTGCAGATAAGGGCTTTGATAGCTTTTAAAACACATATTATTGGTAAACAAAGAGCCAAGAGCCACTTCTGGTCTCTTTTCTATTTTTTTTTTATTTTTTTTTATGATGGCTTGCATGCAGACATTTGAAAGCTATTTGTGATACATAAACCACATATTCCTTTGCTTATATTCAGAACGGCAAAGGTCTGGTGGAACATTTAAAAATATTTTAAAAAGCAGCCGCAAGTAATTGCTATGAAATAAGATGGTTTAGGACTGTTTAAGATAAGCATGCCAGCAACAAAATTCCAAATTCGTGTGTGTAATTGATGGATCTATTTTAAGTGTAGCTCAAATTTACTGACGGAGTAAGTATGCATGTCAGAGGAGTATCTCAAGTTTGAATCTAGTGCATGGAGGTGCTTGCTTTTTTCCTCTGAGTCTGCAGCCAGAGCTCCAGAGATGCAGAATCTGGCACATCATTGCACTGTATTTTCTTGTTATTTCCTTGCTCTAGGCTGCTTTCTATATAGTCAGAACAGCTGACTTCTGAAATATTAGTTACATAAAAATTCAGCTTCAGAATCTGTTACATCGATACGTTATCAGTGAAAACAACCCTGTATGTGCGTAGTAAGTATGTAATAAAATGTCTGCAGTGTGCAGCCTTAATTCAACAATATCTACTTCAGTTTTCTGCCAGTGAAATTCTACAGAAGTTGGTGGAATCAGAGTGGCTTCGTAATCTGGTAAAATTAGTAATAACCTTTAGCAGTTCCATAGCTTTTCAACATCGTTTATAAAAAAGTGAGTTCTGTTTTCACTGTGTATAGCTAATAGAAGAAAAGGTGATGGGTCTTATGACTGACAAGTTCATTCAGTAAGCTAGTGAAAGGAATGGGAATAGAATTTAGGTCTCCTTAGCCCTTAATTAGTGAGGGTTTTTTATGTATTAGTTTACTAATTTTCTTTAAAATGTTCACATTTTAATATGAAGAAAGTAGCAAAAGCCTATGTCCATTTATTTTGCTGTAGTTTGATTTAAATCGGATGAACCACATAGATTTATGCAGTTGTTGTTAAGTTTTATTTTTATGTTTTACTCTAGAGTGACCTCCCTCTCTTCTTTTTTAGTGTAAGCTTTTTTTTCATTCAGTGTCATTTCAGAATCTTTCTCCCTTAACATTCACAGCAATCAGCCAGAACTATCTGCAGCCACAATATTACCAGTACAAAAAAATGAAGAGAATGCTTTCAAGGCCTTTTATATTGCTTTCTCAGTAGTACCTGTGAAGGACTGCTTAACACACAGACTTTCTTCCTCTGTTTTACAGCAAAGAAGGTATCATCAAACAAACAAAAATACATATTTACATGTATTGACTGGCTATTAAAGAACTCTTTACATCACTAGATGAGAACCTTTGAGATATCTGATTTCTTAATAGCTGCTTTTCCAAACAGTTTCAAGCAGGGCTTTGAAAACTAATTTCTGCAAGCTGCTGTATAAAATCAAAAAGAGAAAGCATAGAACATGTCTACTTTATTGCCTGCATTTAATCTTTGCTAACCTTCAGTGTGGAGCTGTGTGTAAATTGAGGAAAAGAGTAGGTGGTATTAATAATCAGTAGCCTTCCTAACTAGATCTACTCACAGTACTATAATCTTGATTTTGAATACTTAAATTTGCTCTTCAATCAAAAGGTGGGAAAAATTTTATTTTTTTATGAATAGAGTGGTAGTTGGCTGGACAGTGTTTCAGCTAGTAAAGGTTGAGTGTTTAAGATCTCTCTGGTTAGATATTTTTTCTTTTGTGTTTGAGGATAGGCAGCCTGATTCTCTTGAAGGTCCTCCTCTTTCAGGACAGTTGCTCTTGGGGAGGAGTATTGAAGTATTATTGAAGGTTTGGAGAGGCATTTGGAAATTTGGACAGATCCAAGAGAAATATAGCTGAGATTTTCATATCTCAGCTATTCAAGAGGACTGAGAGTCCCTCCTGAATATTATTACAGTACAGATTTAATTTAGAACTTTTGGTGCTGTAAATATTAGTTGAAGATGCCAAAGTATCTTTAGCAGTGTTGGAAATGCTGATGTTAAATGTGTTCAATAAATGTAAAATCTACATTAATGATACAGTGTTTTGAGTCTAATTGTACAGGGGTTTCAGTGAAAAAAAGATGACTTTACATGCTTTGTTACGTATTCATTTAAGTCAGATTTTAAAAAATATTTAAACATCCAAAGATGTGGCTGTTTTTAGGAAAATGTTTGCACCTGACTTGGACTGAAATCAAGGAGACAGCCAGCAACTTTTGAAAATCCCAGTTGATAGACATCTTTACTCTCAGGCATCTAATTACTTTTTTTTTTTTACTCTTTTGAAATAGTCTACTATTGTGGACTGACTTAACACTTTTAGTTTTGGAGGACAGACAAAGTCAATTGGTTAGAAATCAAGAACCAGTTTTGCTAGTTCAGCCTCAAAGATCATTAGAGCTAAAGGCTTTTGGGAAAGCTGCAAGTCACTGTTTCCAGTTCTTACTGAACTGTAAGATGCTTCTCTTTATTGGTACTATGGGCATTCTGCAAGGTTATCACTATACCCCACAGCTAGAAAAGCAGAAATACAGGTTGTGGTACCAGGCATGCTATTTGGATATTGATTTCATCTTTAATTTAAACTTAATCACTGCTGGAGAGAAAAGGAAGTGCCATTCCACACTGTGATTGCCTTTTGGCATCTCATGAAAGGGTAAAAGCTTAGATTATATTCCTTAAACTTCTGAACATAGAAGAAGGGATAGTACAAGTGTCCCTGACAGGCTTTAAAAATATTTAATAAAATGTATGCATTCATTTAGTATGAGTTTTTAATATAAACTACACGTAATTATTGTGAAAATGTTCATAGAATGACAACTCAAAATCTGTGCTTTCATAAGTAACATGAAGCTAAGTTGTCAATACAGGGCATGCACTTAGGAAACGTATTAAAGTCAAGACTTGTATTCAGATAGTACATATTGGGGGGAGCACTATTAATGTTCTCATACTGTTATAGTGTTGTCATGAGTTACTGGTGGGGTTTTAGGAAAGAAAATCAAATAAATAATTTATATTAACTTCTGAGTATCCAGCCAGCTTCTGTTTAATAAGCCATTCTCCACTGACTGTACTTGTTTGGCTGGTTAGAAATGTAACGCTCCAGTGCAGCCTTAGTTGTAGCGATCATGAGATGGTCGAGTTTGAGATGCTCAGGACAGTGAGAAGAGCGTGCAGCAAGCTCAATGCCCTGATGGATGGACCACCCAGTGGATAAAGAACTGGCTGGATGGCCACACACAAAGAGTTGTGGTCAATGGCTCAATGTCCAGCTGGAGACCAGTAACGAGTGGTGTCCCTCAGGGATCGGTGTTGGGACCGCTCTTGTTCAACATCTTCGTCGCTGACAGGGACAATGGGATTGAGTGCGCCCTCAGCAAGTTTGCCAATGACACCAAGCTGTGTGGTTTGGTTGATGGAGGGAAGGAATGCCATCCAGAGGGACCTTGACACGCTTGGGAGGTGGGCTGATGCCAACCTCATGAAGTTTAATCATGATAAGTGCAAGGTCCTACACCTGGGTTGGAGCAATCCCAGGCTCAGCTACAGGTTGGGCAGAGAAGAGATTCAGGGCAGCCCTGCCGAGAAGGACTTGGGGGTGTTGGTTGATGAGAGACAGCATGAGCTGGCTTCAGTGTGCACTTGCAGCCCAGAAAGCCAACTGGATCCTGGGCTGCATCAAAAGGAGTGTGAGCAGCAGGTCGAAGGAGGTGATCCTGCCCCTCTGCTCTGCTCTCATGAGACCTAACCCGGAGTATTGTGTGCAGTTCTGGTGTCCTCAACATAAAAAGGACATGGAACTGTTGGAACAAGTCCAGAGGAAGGCCATGAGGATGATCAGGGGGCTGGAGCACCTCCTGTGTGAAGATAGGCTGAGAAAGTTGGGGCTGTTCAGCCTGGAGAAGAGAAGGCTGCGTGGAGACCTCATAGCAGCCTTCCAGTATCTGAAGGGGGCCTATAAGGATGCTGGGGAGGGACTGTAGTGATAGGACAAGGGGTAATGGGTTAAAACTTAAAGAGGGAAAGTTTAGGTTGGGTATAAGGAGGAAGTTCTTTACTGTGAGGGTGGTGAGGCACTGGAATGGGTTGCAGAGGAAACTGTGAATGCTCCATCCCTGGCAGTGTTCAAGGCCAGGTTGGACAGAGCCTTGGGTGACATGGTTTAGTGTGAGGTGTCCCTGCCCATGGCAGGGGGGGTTGGAACTGGATGATCTTAAGGTCCTTTCCAACCTGATCTATTCTATGATTCTATAGTCAGTGTATTCCTCCCCTAAAATAGTCAAACCCAAAGAAAACCCCCCACCCCATAGATCAACATTTTAGACAAATAACTCATTGACCAGCTTGAATACAGTCAAGTGTACAGAAGTATGAATATGCATATGCAACAGAAATTGTTCTTCTTATACGTAGATTTAATATTTTCAAGTTGGATGTGAAGACAGGGCAAAACTAATATGGCATAACTTTTTTTTTTTTTTTTTTGTCTTCAGGTGTGATATCTTACACAGAATATTTATTCCTCTTATGTATTTTAACAAGTAAGTATTTTTGGAAGTGGAAAAAACAACCAAACAAAAAACTGCAAACAAAACCAAAAGCTGCCATATAAATTTACAAGTTCTGCATGCCTTGCATGTTATAATACTCTTTCCCCTCTCCCACATGTCATGCATCTCTGTCCATTTGAACCTCTCCTGTCCTACTGGAATCTTGTGTCCCATTTTATTTAAGTGCTTTATTATCTAGAACGCCTTTTACTGAGGTGAATGCCTTTACTGAAGAGAAAGTTGAGCCATACACTTCAGGCAAGGTCCAGTTAAGAGCTTAAATTTATTTTCTTCTTTGAAATTCCTATAGAAATTCTAGCTGAAGTTCGTAAAGGATACTGGGAGAAGAGAAACATGCACATTTTTACAAGGTTCTTTCACCTATTAGTCCATAATGGGTGACATCAGTGAGACTGATAAAATACAAAATCTGCCAAACTGAAGTAAATGTTTATTTATGTTAGAAAACACTAACGAAATTGAATACGTATTCTTCTACCACTCATAAAACCAAAGTAGAGTAACTTAGAGTAAACTAAGCCTGATACAGACTATGTTTTGGTTTTTAAAGAGGTGTTTTTTGGAAGGAGCAAAATGTTTCACTTCTGTTCTGTTTGTATGTAATTAAAAACACTTTTATAGAATTTATAGGGTTTTTTTTCTCTCTAGACATAATCTGGATTCTTACTATGAATCAGAGCAGGAACTTGATCTTGAACCCTTACAATCTAACTGTTGGATCGATGGATATTCTTCCATAGTTTCCTTGTTATCTTTACTAACTTCTGGGCATTATTCATCCGTATTGCAAATCATTGAGTATCACCAAAATGTTGCCTGAAGCTTCACTTACAGTTAACCTTCAAAATCCTCATATTTCAGAAATAATTCAACATTCAAGCCTAATTTTAAATTTCAGGGACTCTAGGCATGTAGACAAGAAAATTCTGGGTCTTTTTCAACACATCACTTGTTTGACCAGAAGTTGCATCTTGTACCTTTTTTGCAAAAATTTTAAGGTGTCTTTTAGAATGCTGTTTCTAAACATAAATACCTGTTTTTCACAGGGTATTTATGTTTTACGTGTTTTGTAACATAAAATGGACTCTAGTTTTGAACTAACACTCTTAATTCCCCAACTGGCCAGTACTGTGTGATATTTTTTTAAATATTTCATATTCTATTTCTACTGTCTGTTTCCCTTAATCAAGGAATTTGTGAGCGTGCCTTCTGTTCTCATAGCATGGATAATACTGTCTTACTGATGTTATTATTTTACTATGTACACAAATGTATTAATTCAGATTAGTTGAGGATATGGCTGTTATAAACAGACACCAAATAATTTCTTGGAGTTTTATATTTGATTTCTTTCAAAGCAAATAATGTAATAGGGTTTTTTTTTTGGCAGAGCCACATGCAGGTTTTAGGATTGCTTTCAACATGTTTGATACTGATGGCAATGAGATGGTGGACAAAAAGGAATTCTTAGTGGTACGTATATTTTCAGTCTTTGAATATTTTTATCTACTTTTGAAGTTCATTTTTTTTGTCTGTCTTCAGTAATCATGAGAACATGATCTGTTCACTGAATTTAGTTGTGTGTGTCTTACTTAATGTAAATGGCAAATGTAAACAGTAGCTCCTTGTTACAGTGCACAGGTGAGTTGCATATAATTTCTGAAGCTTAATTCCAGTTTTGTTCTGGATCTTTTTAATTGCTACTGCATTCACAGGTAATTAGCCTATTAAAGTAATATTGTTGTATCAGTGCTCAGAAGAATAATTTAGTTACCATAATGGTGGAGGGACTTGCAAAAGAACCACTTCACTTTGTCATTCATTTTGCATATAAACCCAGGTGACCTGAAAATATTAACTGACATAATGTGGTGCTATCATCTGTTTTGGACAAGATTTTTAATGAAATAAACCATACTGTATATACATATATATATATATATTCAGCCCATGAAATCCGTATGCTGAAGCAATTTGTTCATTGGTTTCTTTTTAAGGAGAAAATTCCTGATAGCGAAATTGATTTGGGGCTGAATAATTTTCATGTGCGTAGGAACAGTTGGCAGGACATCTAGAATTTGGCAGTAGTTTCATTACACCCATGGTTTTGTTAATTACAAATCTGAATTACAGTATTTTTCAAACTAGAGCTTTACTCAGTTTATAGCTTGGAAAAAGCAGTTCTGTAAATTTTTCTTGCTAGTTATTTAATCAGAAGGTTTATTTTTCTTCCCGTTAGAAATCTAAACAGTCATAAAAGGCACATAATTTGAAAGAAAAATTGGCTTATTTCCCATCGAGATTTGCGCATTAAGAATAATTCGTCACTTGACAGAAAATCTTCAAAAAATCGTAAATGACCCACTATAATTCGATTTTTATCATGATAAATCTGATAATTGCATCTTAAAATTCTAATACTTCATCATTTTCATGGTGATAGGATCCACTAAGTAGAGAAAAATCATGTTTGCACTGACAAGTACAAAATTAAAAAGCCTTGAAACAAGAAGGCTATTTCAGGTTTATGTTAATGTCGTTTATTTTCTGATTAAAAAAAGAAAAAGGGAGAATAGTTAATGCTATTCTAAACTAATGTCACTGATGAAGTAAAAAAATGGTAATTTTTTTAAAAATCATGAAATGCCAAAGATTACCCACTCAGCCCCGGGGCTTCTATTTTACATCGCCTACATGGTTTTACATTAACAAACTCCACAATGCAATATAAATCAGAGTTTTCTAACTTGGTAATATCCATATACAGCAGATGTCTGGGATTACTCAGTTATGGCAAAAACATAGTTTTTGACATTTTCAAAATTATCATTTAAGATTTTGTGGTTAGTAGTTTAGACAAGCTCTCTGAAGACTGCACAAGGCCTTTATTTTCTACTGAACAAGTACAGGTGATTGATAGAATAAAAATATTTGTAAGAATTTAATCAGATGTTTGTAAAAAATGTATTTACAGAAGACAGCAGTTCTTCATATATTTTTTGTGTGTGTGTAGTTGAGTTTTTAAATAAATACAGTGAAACATGAGAAAAAGCCCACTACCTTTCTGAAGAACAAGAAAATGAAGCAAAACATAAAGATGAAACAGACACATGGAATGGATTACAGTTTCAGACCATGGTTTATCTAAAATGAAGACATCCTAATTTCTTGTGTGCTGTTTCTTAATTGTTTTCAAGTCAGCTTAGAAGGTTTGATTCATATAAGCTATGCTTACCTAAAGAAAAGGGAAACAAACTGAACTTCCCTCAGTTCTTCTTTTCATGAAAGTGATTTCTGAGATCTTGCAAATTGTGGCATGCTGATCATTTTTTGTATTCCAGTATTAAATGTGCACATCTTTCTAATTGTTAGTTCCTAGCAACCATCTCTTCCAGCTGAGCGAAAAAGCCCGCAAACATGGGATTAATTGGCTAATGGAAAACTAGAGGAAGAAGGAAAAAAAAAAAGTTTTTCATGATTCAGTAAAACAGAATGTGATGGAATAGACTGACAACTTTTTTCCTTTTTTTTTTTTTTTTTTTTTTCTTTTAGAAACAGCTTCCATTACAATAGCTAAATGGGAGGAAATAGAAGCGGGAGTCTTTGTCCTTCAGAAGCTGATGCTGAAAATTAAATAAGTGTATAAGGCAGGAAGCAAGAACACCATTTAACAGTGGATATTTCATCTTTCTTTCTGACTATGCTTCTATAGTCCTCTTCACATCTTGATTTTTATTTGTTCTCTGCCATGGTTCCTGATAAAAACTTCTTTTTATTATTCTTTTTCTTTACCAGTCTTGGTGGATAAAAGAAAGCAGAATTTTCAAACATTAGATACAGTGTTCTCCACCTGTTATTGTATTTAATAGATTTGTATAAATTAAACCTGATCCTAAATGCTTGATTACCGTGTCAGTGACCCTTCACAAATTACATCAAAACCTGTAAGTCGGAATGTTAGATCTAAAGTGAGAAAGACTAAAATAAGTAGGTAGATAGATAACATCTGTGTAAATAAAAGTAAATATGAAAATAAAAGTTGATTCAGTGATGCTGCAGCTGTGATGGACCTGGCCCCAGAACATGCATTTGGCATCTCTACTTTGCCTGCGTGTGCATCATCTCCTGTGTGCCTTGTAGCAGGACACTAAGTGTTGCCATTTGAATTATATTGAACATTTGAGGTATACTTCTCCACTGATTACAGTCATAGAATTGGAAGTATAACTAATATTATTCAGTTTTGCAAATGAAGAGACTTGGAAGATACTGGTGTAGGGATCACATGCAATTCTTGAAGAGTATGTGTAGTGAAGAGTTGAAAAACACTTAATTTTTCTTATAACAGCTTTAGTGGTCTTGTAAACTAATTCCATTATGTTTGTTCTTTCTCCTTTGCGTATGTCATAGGGTGGAGGTCAGTGAACAGAAGGATTGTGTTACCTTGTTACAGGAGATCTTGGCTTTGCTGCTTTCAGCAGTCAATTTCATTATCCTCTTTCAAACAATGTTCCTATGAAAGTACTCCTAGATCCTTTTTGCATTCACTTTTCTACTCACTGGTATCCTATAGCACTTCTTCTGAACAAAAGATCCATTTCCAGAAGTTCAGCAAGTGCTTTAATGATGAATGCAACAGAATCCTACTCCCTTTGCCTCTGGGGCAGGAGAAATACATCCAAGGATGCACTGCTCTTTACTGATCTTTTTTGGTTTTTCAATTGCTGCCACTCTTCTCTCCTTGATGGCTTGTCACTTCACTTTTCACAAGGTATTTTCTTTCTACTCTGTCTTCATTTGCTTTCCTTTTTTCCACACAGTTTAGGGTTGCAAGCAGTGTAATACTCAGGGCCATCCACCTAAATGTCCTATTGTCACTCTTGTCAGCATAGGTTATGGTAATTTGTGACTGCAGGTTTGCAAAAAAAATGAGAAAAAACATAACAAGGTCTGTAAATTGATCCCCTACTCAAAAACATATACACACAATATTCTGCTCATTCTGGGAAGAGACAGTTCCAGAACAGAGTAGTCAATTTTGGAAATTCATAAAACATTATTTATAAATTCATTTGCTATTTAATCACTAAACACTGTTCATTTATTTCAGTGGTGTTACACCCCTGCAGTAGACCTTGCTGAACCCTTTAGAGTAATCTGCCTTCCCTGAAATGCAGTGTTCTGAAATTCAGTTTGATAAATTTGCTTGTAGAATTTATCACACACACTCTGTCTTTCACATTCTGATCCCTGGGGAGCTCTGTGTCCTTGTCACTACAGTATCAGGTTTTTATCAGACTTCTGGTAGGTAAAATCAGGTCTTTGGAACAACTGCCACAATTGTGTCTGTATGCCATGATGTTTGGTTCTGAAAATACCATATTCTAGATAGAAGGATTTTTTTTAGCCATATCATTTATTCTTTTTCCATTCCACTTTCAGATTACCAAATGCTGCAAGTGGCAGTACGATATTTTCATGTGCAGGTTTTGAAAGCTGAAGTTTGTTGGTAGAAATGTAGATGGCATCTTATATACTTAATACTGGTCTCTCTTGCAGTGAAAAGTAAGCATTGTGACACTTTTTTTCTAATTGTTTGGGAATATTCACAAGTATTACTATAAATAAAAATAGCTAAATAGATACTTAAAGGAGCAGACCAGTGCTTGGAAGACTTTATAATTTCAAAAAATAAGTATGCTCAAGAATCTCTATGTTTTAGATCTGGTATTTGAGGTTTTCTCAGAAGTCATGTTTAAAGCTCTTAAAGTAGAGAAAGTTGTGAAAAGGGTATTTTACAAGACCTGAAGGTATTCTTTGAACAGACTTGAAAAAAAAGGGTACTTGATGAATTATTCTTGAGTAGTAGTTTGTTGCTGCTGAAAGGGAATGTTTCACCTCCACCAGGTGTTTCCAGTCCTCTCTTGTGCCAGCAGGAGTAAGAACTGATCTGGCTGGAAACTAACAATATGAAAAAAAGATCAATCCATCTGACTACATAGCCACACAGACACTAATTCGTAGCTGACAAGAAAGGATGTGCCTAGAGGTGGTGAAAAAGACTGGAACTTCCTCTTTTAGTATAGGCTTGATTAGCTAAAATGTAAAGGTAAATAGGATATTCTTAGTATTGTGCTCCCAAATAGAATTATTATACCCTGTGGAGAGAACATTTTCCTTTCTGTGGAATGGTTAAGGTCAAAGGAGGAACATGAAGGCATTAATATGAACAATAAAGCACCACTGAAACACTTGATATTTTAATTACAGTTTGTAATGTTCCTCACAATCAGTTATTGTTATTCACGCGAAATAACCTAAAAACTGAGTAAGAACAAAATGTTTGGTTTTTTTTAGCTACAAGAAATTTTCAGGAAAAAGAATGAGAAGAGAGAAAGAAAAGGAGATGAAGAAAAACGTGCAATGCTGGTAAGTAAGAATAGGAACAGCTGGTAGCTGGTTTTCTGGATTTTTTTTAATTGATACAGGATGAAATGGTGTATTTCATTAATCACTTTTTTTTTTCCAAACAGTAAATTTATATCATTAAAATAATAGGCATAATTTTATATATAGAAAAAAAACCCAGTATTTAGCCCAAACTGCAGTTATTTAAAAAGTCCCTGAGTGGTCTATAGAAAGGAAAAACTAGTATTTTAATAGTGTATTACATATTGTGACAGCAGCATTGATTCCATTTAGAGTCTATAAATTTAGGGAAAAGTGAATAGTAATGACCCAGTGTTATTGTCTATGAGACTGAGATCTCAGTGGCAAGACCAAATTATACTCCTGCTCATAACTAACTGAAGCTGTTCATGTAGACATACTGATCCTGATGTAAAATAGCTGATGAAGCATTACAAGTGAACTTAGATTTTATATTCAGATTTACTTTTTTTTACTAAATACTGATTATGACCAATGAAAAACGTTTTTAGTTAAATATTGCATACTCATGTAATGTCAAATTTGCGTTTTTTATGTGCACAAGAAAGGTAAGTCAGACAAGTCTGTGGTGGTTTGTCTGGAGGATGGCATCAGTAGCAGGAACTTACTTTACTGTTGGACAGGTAAAATCAGGGACAAGTCCCTGTCAAGTTCACAGCAGAATAAAACGTTCGTTTGCAATTTGCATATGTATGGCAAAAATTCTCTATCACAAGAAAGTTTTCGTCATACATGCAAAGCTTCTCATAGTGCCCATTATCTGAAACCATAGGTGCTTGATCTCAGCTCTTTGTCCTGAAACCATAGGAAGTTTGCATTTCAAGAATTAACTATTTTCAGACCTTCCCTGAGCATAAAAGGATCTTTTCTTCCCACCCAGAGAGACCTGTCCTTCTCAGTTTTTCAAAACTGTAGGTCAGCTGTTGAGTCTTTCACGCACTTTATTCTGAACAAGGGAAACTTACACCTAAAGGAAGAGCTTTAGGCAAAAGTAAGGATTGCAAAATGGAACCTTTCTCCTGAGAGTAATCTCTGCAACTCTGTACTTCTCTTTTGAAATTTTGAAGAATAAGATTAAAGATGAACCATTTTTTCGTCACTGTATTTTTAAAAACAAATCTAGTAATATATAAAGTAAAAGTTATGCTTGTCTTAACCTATTCTGTTGTCTTTTTTTTTTTTTTTTCCTCCCCTCTTCTTTTGGCTTCATTCTGACATGTGATACTTGGTTTGGCCCATGTTTGCTGTATGTCAGCGTCTTCAGCTGTATGGATATCATACTTCTACTAACAGTGTATGTACTCTAATTATTTTCAATGTATGCAGGCTTCACCAGTGAGGTGATATAGTCTGCTATAAGAAAATTAACTGTATTTGTCTTTTTCATCAAGTAAATTACTTCTGCTAATCAGTAAAAATGTGATGGATCTTTACTTGCATAAAAGATAGTGCATGCTTGTTGCATTCATTCTGAAGCAGGCAGGCATACTCGGAGGAAAGGTTGCTCTATTTATATAAATGAAGGAAACATTATTTTGAAGGGAAAGGACAAAATATGTCTTAAGAAATCATTGACTTGTTTTTAACTAATGTGTGTAATTTAAGTCGTTCTGCATGAGTCACTTAATCCAGTTCTCTCTTGTCTCCTTGTGTATAATGTGAAATAATAATTAGTCAAATGAATCCTTCACCTCTCAGTTCCTCCCCCTGCAAAGAAAGAAACTAGAAGAGAGCTTTTGTATTTTTGTGCTTCACTTGGAAAACAAATAAATAAGAACTTTCAGTGCTGAACTAGAATAGGATTTACAGAAAATGGTCCCTGTATTACACAGGTGATGGTAAACTTAAGTTTCAATCAGTTTTGAGGAGTGGGAGAGAGAATCGGCAAGAGAGAGATCTTCTGGGTTTTTTGATGTCTTCATCATGATCTGATTAATTTTTGGATCACAGCAGAAGTCAAACTGTTGTAAAACAAAAAAAGATATTATGATATTTGAAGTGAGGGCAGGGGACCTGTGAGAACTAGATAACTAGTGAAATTCCAATTCTAAAGTCTGTTTCTTTATATAAGTATTCACAGGAATGGACAGATTTATTTCCTGTGAAGTTAGCTGGGCAGTATGCAGGAAGGAAGTCTGTTGAATGAAAAGGTGCAGTGACATGATGTAGATGCTGCAGTGTTGTGAGAATAATGTAGGGAATGTAAGGCCTTACGAGTCAATGGAGTTTAGATCAGGCTTCACTGCAGCGAAAGATGCTGTAGAGGGGTTGCCATATTCCTGTGCTGCCTCCTGTTTTAAAATGAAACCAAACTAGTTAGGCTTTCCTACTCATATAATATTTTTAAGCTTTAGTCAACAGCTTCCTTCTAGACTCCAGCCATATCCAAACTCATTATCAAGATGATGCCCAGGTGAGCACTGTGCTTTTCTGTCCTCATGCAACCTGAATGGAGATCACTGTGTAAAGGAGAGTCAGATGTATAGGAAATCACAGTATCTGACAAATCCCTCAGTCCAGAAAATTTATTATTTTGGGTTTCTGTTTCTCCTACTCCTATTCTGTTTCTCCTTTCTCCTACTGAAACAAGAAGTGTAGCAGCGTTTTCAGTTTGCCTTGTTGTCCTGGGGAGTTGAGGATACTGAAGACCAAGGAGATGCAGCCCTAAAACGTTTGGGATAGTCCAGAGTGTTGAGCCCTTCTGCTCACTTAATCCTTCAAAACAATTCTAATTTTTTGAGAAGTGTCAAGGTCTAGTCTATAAGCCATAGAGTGCATACAGCAACATTTTAAATGGGTTAAATATTTCTGTATTTTTTATTTGAATAGGTTAATTCTTTCAAGTCATGTTCTGGGGCATATTGTGGCTGTGTGTTGAGGCTACTTCAGCATGTATTGCATGACTCTTTTCTCTAGCCAAATGCTAACCAGAACATGGTAATTATGATGAGATGCATGTAAGGTAAATAAAATGTGCACACCTGTAAGTACTAATTCCATTGGATAAAGTAAATCTCCAGTAAGAGAACCAATTCAGTGAACACTTAAAATAATTACAGAATTGTGTGCAGAAAAGAATGAGGTTTTGTTTATTCACATGACCCAATAAAACATCAAAGTGTAAGAGGGAAACTGCTAAGGACTTAACCCTGTACACACTGAAGTAAACAAATTATATGAGTTTAGCAGTTTAAGACTGAATGGAGTTATATATGAGAATACTGCGGCCATGATGTAGGAACTGTTACTCCATAATAAGAGAAAGATACGTAAAACCAGAATTTTTCAAAAAGGAAACAAACATATAATATACAGTAAGCATGGGTGTAATTCATGGTAGTTCATCATGTTTCTTTGATAACAGTTTACAGAAAGCTGAATTGAATTGGTTAGTGGAGGAAGTAAGTAATAGAACTTGTAGGAGCAGTACATAAAATGTTGACGTAATGTAGAATACATAGAGACAATAAACCGTCAAGTCTGTACCGTATTCTTTATGATAACAGTGTGGGTTTATACATCACACAGCAGCATAAATCGTCTAAGAGAACAGTGTGTGCCGAGGCAAAAAAAAAAAAAAAAGTTTTTATTTGTAGTTAGAAGATTAAACTCATTCTGCCTTTGTTTTGCTTGCCCAGATGGATGTGAGTGGGGAGCCCTGAAAGTAGGAGACCTAGTTTAGATTACCTTGTGAAGGGAATGGATAAAGTTCATTCAGATGCAATAACCCTAACCAAGTTCAAATAGCCTTCTACTGTCTTTAGGGTCATGTTCCCTAGGTTTGGGGGGGGGGGGAGGAACGTGTTGCATAGTCTGCCAAGACTAATTGCAAGATAAAGGAAGGTCTGTTTTAATAGGGGAGGATTTTTCAGGCTTTCAAAAATGAAACATTTCAGAGCAAAATGTAAGTGTATTTTACTTGGAGAGATTAATCACTTGTTTTCTGTTTAAACAAGGTAAGTTTGATCATCAGATGTGCATGTTTGCTGAATAAGTATGTTTCAGTTGAAGTTGACTTACGAGATTTGTTTTTTCTATTTTTTGATTGGTGCAAGTATGTCCTGATTATTGGATGAAGGCAGTTTCAGATAGCTAGCTGTATTGTAATATTTATATTTTGAACAATGAGAAATTTTGTAAGTACAAAAATTAATGTTTTTGGGGGGCAACACAGAATTCTTTAAAAAACCAAGAGCAAAATACTGAATTTAAATGGATGTTTTCTCTAATTCTGTTCAGGAAAGTGGAGTCTGGTGATACTTTTTGCACAGCCAGGTTATGAGTAATAAGCAAATAGCTGTAACAGACCAGTGTTCTTTTAATTTATAAAGTGTCGTTTAACTGGATAGAAATTTCTCTGTGTGGAAGCAAAGGAAGCAAGCCATGCTACTGAAGATCAGTTGGGAAAAGTTTTAAAGTCTGTAAATGGTTGTTTTATTGTTTGTTGGTTTTCAAACAATTGTGCTTCTTGAAACTTCTGCAGGTCCTTAAAACAGAAGGAGAGGACCTTGTTCCCAGAAGCTATTGGGATACTTTGAGACGTAGCACAAGCCAAGCACTCTTTTCGGACCTTGCGGAGGTATAAGCCAACCTCTGTCTCTGGTCCATAAACACACTGCGATTTTATTTATTTATGTTCTGATTATTTTCCTGTTTTATGCACTTTGCTTCTTCTCTTCCTTTTAATTATTTAAAAAAAACAAGAACAAACCAACACTGAAAGTTCTAAGATGAAATAAATTTGGTTCCATGCAGTGGGAATAATAGAAAGTTGTAATTTCCAAGTAAAAGCCAAGTTACCTTTTGAAAGACTTGGGAGATCAAATCCTCTTCAGTCCTTACTGTACGAAGTATTTGCTAACATTAGCAGTGACAATATTTCACAGTTAGAGAAGTAATTCAGGAAAACTTAGTCATTTAGGCTTGGTCCACTGATATGACAACTTTAATGAGAGTTGAAGCCCTCTAAGCTTTTAATTTTTTTAGGTCCTTAATGTGCTTAACTTCACAAAAAAAGTATCACACAAAGATTGCTTTAATTGTTGGATCAAACAGGGAATGTTATAAGTTATATTAGTTAATCTTTTTTAATATCATGTGCTTGTTATGGAGGACTAGAAATATCACTGAGCTGTCAAATAGATTTCCATAGTACTTTAAATTCTAGTAAGATTCTTGTTTCATGAATATGCTTTCAGACAATTGAGACATTTATTTGTATTGATCATTTAAGTGGGTCAGAAAACTAGATCATTTAGGCTTTACTATGCCCATACAGTTAGGGTGCTTACTCTGCTGGTTGTGGCATTAAAGGGCATACAGCAGCTCCCCACTGACTCTGATCTCAAGTCCCATGATTCATAAGCAGGATCATAATGAGAAAAGAACAAGGAACTGAAACGGACCTCCAGGTTTTTGGTTTTTCTCTTATGGTAGAACCTATATTTCCCAGGTATCAAATAGGCCTTCTCTGTACCTCTCTCAGCTTGAGCCCATTTGCCTTTGAACAAAACAAAATGTAGTGTTACAGAATTCAGTTTTATACTATTTGTAGCAATACTCACAGTAATAATACCCTCATAGTAATCTTGCAATAAAGCAGTATACCCAGCCTTTTTTTCCTTGCTTTTAAATTGATGAGGTCCTGTATTAGTCCAGTGATTAGTCCTTATTTCTTCCACTATATTTTAAAACCCAGCAAATCAGCATTCTTGTCTAGTCAGACATAGACGAGAGAGCGGGCCACACTTTTCATTAACTATTTAAGGAGCTTGAGGAACTGAGTTTTCTGAATTAACTGTTATCTTAATCTACAGTTAGCTGGCATGGATTCAGTCCCAAGTATAGATGGACTCAAGTTTGGTAATTTCTACACATCTTTAATTTAAAGAGAGAGAGGTATTTACATCTGGTGCCTTAGAGTAATACCTGTAACTACAGTGTAATTGAAGCTTAGCAGCAGCTATAATAAACATTGATTAAAATTGGTCTGTAAAATGTATAAAAGGTCTCGCTGCTCATAATTTTATGAAGAAAAATCATGTCCTGCATTTGCTCCATTGACAGTTTCCCACTTCTTCCCATAATCAGCTTTTATCTTGCTTGGGTTAAGGTTGAGCCAACTGGCTTTCATCCATATTCTTGTCTCTCCCAGGTACTTTTTGGTACTGAATAATATTATAGCCATCTGTACTAGGAAAGTGGCATAAAGCTAGGTGACACTGGCATCTGTGTTGTTTGACAGATTTGAGAAGGCCTTGTGTAAATTGAAAAGGAAAGTAAATAAGGTTCCTTGTTGTGGGAATCAACTTACAAGGTCTCTGCTCTTTATTCATCCCATGCATTTTCTTTCTAGGAGAGCTTGCAGTACTGTTTTGGCTATTCCCAATTTGCAGCTACACCATCCTGTTGGAATACAGAATCATAGAATAGTTAGGGTTGGAAAGGACCTTAAGATCATCTAGTTCCAACCCCCCTGCCGTGGGCAGGGACAATTATGCCAGTTATCACTGAATTCAGTTTGTGGGTTTATTCTGAGATTTCTAAATGAAACTGGGAATCAGTACAGTCATTATGACTATTGAAAAAATTCAGGTTTGAAGCAAGAAGTCTCTTATTAATTCAAAGCATAATATGCATACTTCATTTTCAGAATTTGTTGTTACAAGTGGACCATCCCTTATGCGAATAATTTAGTTTTAATTAATCCTCTTTAATTGAAAGCTTGAAATTAATTTTGCAGAATATTAAAATAGATTTACTGCTCTTCAAGTTATGAAATTGAGAGGAAAAGATCTTGCCATTATGCAGCAAGCCAATAATGTGACTGAAACACTTGTCTCTCCTGTTTATCTCTTTACCTGTATTTGTATTACAGCTATGTAAAGGTAAAGAGAAATGAGGCAGGGCTTTATCCTCATTTAAATGACTGCACAATATATTAGATCAAAATAGAGGCTCATTTGTATATATGGAAACAGGTGTGGTCATTTCATTTTCACTGATCTAAAATACAAAATTCAGTTTTTATGAACAATAAATAATAGTTTTAAATGATTAAGTCTCTTTTTTTTTTTTTATCCTTGCCCCTTCAGAGAGAGGATTTATTTAATGCTGTCAAGTTTAGAAGGAGCGCAGGAATAGTTTTCAGTTGCAGAGAGGCATACTAGGTTGAGTTTCTGTGGTGAGGTTTTTGTTTGGGTTTTTTTCTTTTAGAGAGGTTGACCAATTGGAATTGTGAAAAGACTTACAGATTGTATTTTTTTTATAGAGGTCTTTAAATATGGTTGAATGCAACCTAGTTCTAAGATTTTGAAATGTTTTTGCAAGATGAAAGTCTGTAATTTAACATGTGGTATCTTTTCAGGGTACTTCAGGGATATTGTTTGAATGTGCTTAGGGATTTAATTGCTTAAAAGACATAATAAATCAGGGCATCTGCATTTCAATGTATTGTGTCCCATAGTGGAGGATAACAGTATTAAAAGACAGATAGTGATTACTTCTCTGAATTAGTTTGCTCACTTGAAGAGTAGAGCTGTCTTAATTGAAGAACTTGAAATATCTTTCTGCCTACATATACCCTGTGTCATCATATTTCTCCCTGGAGAAGAATATGGGGATAAAGAGGAAGCTAGAGTACATGAAATACAATCTTGAGAATCCTAAACCGATTATACTAAAGTACAGAAAAGTCTCTCTCATTTATTTAGTTGTTGGCTCTTGAAAGGAAGGGATTTGTGTTGTTACTGCCTAATGTTTTTCCTTGTTGTTGAGACATGAATATTCCTAATGGGTATTGCAGTTTACATTTTTTACAAATCAGTATGTAAAATTTGAAATTAATATAGTATATTTCAGAGAATGTAGATACGAAATCGTTTTTTCTGGTACATGATGGATTACTGCCTACTGTTCAAAATTTATTTCCTAGTTTTCTTCATGTAGAGTTTCTCCATCTGTTATAAATTTTATTTATAGCCTCTTCTGTTATGAAATAAAGTCAAACTTAAAGGACTCTTTAAGTCCAGCTTGCAGGTTCATGTATGCAGATCTTCATAGATATGTATAAACAGTTTTCTATACTTATAGTAAATCCCATAGGTTCATAATCTATGACTACGGTGATAAATTAGTTGTTACATTTCCCATATGTACTAGGTTTCTGTACTGTGTATTCTGTTTTGTACTTCAACAGTAGAGTTAGTATTGAAAAAATACGGTGTTGCTGATGGGTGGTAGCTTGCCTAGGAAGAGCAGAGACTAGTGGCTCCCACTCTTTGCTTTACTTCTATCTTGCATTTGTAAGAAAAGGGAGAGCTCGGATAGAAGGTTCTCCCTAGGCAGGTGCAGCAAGGAGACTAAGTATACTAGCTTTTGAACTTCAAATGTTGGCAAACACACATTAGTGCAAGACAGACATTGCCATGGTGGCTGTGGCTTATTTAAGACCCTTTTAATTGCTGACTTACATTACTAGCTCTTCAGTGTATCAAGAGTTTCTTTTGTAAAAGAGGTAAAATCAGTGCATAGACATGACATATGGGGTAATGAGTATGCAGTAAAAAAGTGAAATGTTGCACAGTCACTATACACAGATAATAGTTATTTCTGTTTCTATGCATGTCTTCTTATTTACAACTCTTGCTATTGCAAATTGTCAAAATTAGTTGCATTACTATTCTAATTCTGTGCCTTCAAATATGGTAGTTACTTATTAAGGAAATAGTTTGTATTCAAAGATTTCTGTGTGATGCAGAGACCACATACTTGATAGATAAGGAACATTCTTATGAGAGCGAGTCAGAAGTACTTCATTATTTCAAAATTTCTTACAATTCTGTTGTTTTAAACATATTTGGGCAATAAAATTTTAACTGTCATTATCTGCTACTTATAGAAAAGAGTCATATAAAGAACACCTGATTGATGTGAATGGGTTTGAAATACAATCCCATGCTTAATAATTTTGAAATATAAAATAGGAGTATATGAGGTAATGTCCCTTAATTTCTTTGTAGTTGAATAATAGAAGGGAGATTGTGTAATCAAAGGGATTTATTTTTATGGTTTACCTCAACTGACTAGAGCATGGGGTTTTTTTCTTTTATTTTTCCTCCCCCAGGTTTTGGTTTTCTTTTTCATGCTTTTTCCCTTTCATTGTAGTTTCCATTCTATTATATTGCTGTTTTACGTGTTTCCTGCTAAATGCAATTAATAGCCTAATGCCATTTTGTGTGAAAATTGCATGACTAAATTCAGTTAATGTTTCTTAATACAAAACTCTTTTTTTCAGACTGTGAACATAAACCACAAAATCTTTTGAGAGAAATGTCTATTGTGATGATAGGCATTTTCAGATTATTCTTCTGTAACTAATCCAATCATGGCCTTTAATTTTTTTTATTCTAATATTTAAGCGTGCTGATGATATTTCAAGTTCACTGTCAGATACTACACTGCTTGTACACTTTTTCGGCAAGAAAGGAAAAGCTGAACTGAACTTTGAAGATTTTTATAGGTGAGTCTCAACTTTATCAATTCCTGTAAAATACACTTGCGTACTTGGTCTAATTAATATGTATTATATGACTATACTATATTATATTACTCAGACATGCATAAGGTTTATGTTCCCTTTGTGTGTGTATTATATATGCAAAGAACAAAATAAATCAGCCTACCAACAAAAAAAAACCTTTACTAATGCTGCCACATTTGCAAATTTGTTTAGCACTTGTGTACATAGTTGGTTTGGAGTCGAAAGATTGTACTTCAGCCCGTCTTCATTGTATACAGGAACTCTTCTTAAATTTTAATTAGTTTTATTTTCTTCCCCTGTTTTTCAGTGCTTTGAAAAAAAACTGTGTGCATCTCTACTCTTAGGGACATGTATAAATGTGAGGATTTTTCTGAATATGTTGTGTAGGCATCTTAGAACAACCTCCTTTGGGAAGAAGTGAAAACACAGTGGAAGCTATCGGCTTAATTATTACACCAGTTAAAACAGAGTTTAAAAATATAGGGAGAGTGCCATAAAAATAAAGCCATAAAACTGTTTCTGTGTAATTGATGGATACAATATTTACTTAAATATTAGTAAATACTCCCAATACCTATTGTCTTTATAGCTATCACTTAACTGTGCATTCTAATCAATCAGATGTTTGTAAAATAATTAAAATTCTGTTATCAAAAAGTATTCAGTATTTCACATAATATTAAAAACTGTGTCATTAAGGGAAATCATGATGTGAGTTCAGAATAACAACCAGAAAAGATGGTACTTTTTCAAAAGGCATCTAGTTAAAATATCCATCTGTTGCTGTAAGATGCTGTGAATGCTAAACAGGTCAAAACCTAGGAGACACATTCCAGTGTAAAAGAGGGAGCTATCAAGTTTTATTCAGTGCTACTTTACTAGCACAGAAAAATCATTAAACTATGGATTGGTGAGGGAAATACTGTTGTCTGTTTACCTTGCACTTACTTATACTTTTGCCAAGACATCCTTTTGATTTTAACTCTTCGCAATTACTGGAAGTCAAGTTATGTATTGGTAAGGAGTGTTGCAGACAATGTCTACAGGATGGGAACCTTTGTGAACCTCTAACAAGGAAGTTACAGGTTGACAACTGGATAAGCTCCCAGTGCAGTACTGTGGCTAGAGAGCTAATTCCATCCTTGGGCTGTATAACTAGAACATCAAGCAGAATAAGGGAAGTTATATTTCCTGTTTATGTGTAGCTGGTTTTATACTTAACCTAGTTTTGGTGTCCAGAATATACTAAATATGTTGTTAATCAGAAGAATTTAAAGAAATATTCTAAGAAGAGTGAAGAATTAAAAAAAAAAAAAAAAAAAAGGTTAGATTTAAAGGACATGAATAGTACAAATGTAAGGTACTACTACTTCCTCATATTTATGTTTGTGCTTACAGATTTATGGATAACCTACAGACAGAAGTTCTAGAGATAGAATTCCTTTCCTACTCTAATGGGATGAACACCATTAGTGAGGAAGACTTTGCTCATATTCTTTTGAGGTATACAAATGTGGAAAATACATCAAGTTACCTGGAAAACATGCGCTGCAGGATTCCTGAAGAAAAGGTAATTGTTTAGCTACAAGGACAGCAGAGGGCCACAGCACCCAGTCCCAGTGCCATTTACAGGAAAACATAGCCTTGTTGGACTGAATGCAATTCTGTCACTAATTGATTGACACCAGGATTTTATTGTGATCATAAACTGTCTCATGTTTTTCAGATTAAATCCTGAATAAAATGTAGAAGAGTAAATAGCAGAGAATTACGTTCCATAGGATTTAGGTAGTAATGTTTTTGACGTTTAGGTAACAAAGCTTTGTATTACATGAATATTCAGTTTAAGCAGCAGGAACCATAAGACTTGAAAAAGAACCATTTTTTAGCAATGAGGGGTTGTTTTTTTCTTCTGTTTTGCAGGGCCACTGGAATAGCACGTCTTCAGAAATAATTGACATTCTTTGTCTAGTTGTTTTATAGTCCTAATAATGGATCACTTCTGTATAATTGTTGATGGGTATGTAGTTCTTGCTAATTGCTGAAGAGAGAAAAGATAATAAAAACAGTAAAGGTCATGAGGTCCTTCATTTGTTTAACAACCAATGTGTTGTCAGAAGTGTACCTGAGAGAAAAGCAGTGGCAACTATGTATCAATGGTAATCAGTAGGATAATGTTAAAAGTAGCCCTTCAAATAGAGGATGTTTTGGATATACTCCTTTTGTTTGTGTTGGAAAGATTGATGTTTCCTAGAAATGTAATAACTCTTTGAATAGCTATATATTTTAATAGCATTGACAGCAGAGCTTGCGAAGAAAAGTAAAAATCAGTTTGGACAGTTCTGGTTTGGTTTTGGGTTGTGGTTTTTTTGTTTGTTTTTTTCTTTTTTTTCTTTGAGGAATTGCATTGTAATTTCAGTCTACAGAGAAAGTAAATTCAGTCAGCTGACCTGATAGAAACATACCTCAAAAATCAACAGCTTTCTGTTCAGGTAGCTGGATTTTCTTATTTTTCTTGTGATTGAACAGCAAATAGGTCCACTGAGAGGTGAATGTAGCTGGGGAATAGAAAGGGAAAGCAGGGCTGTCTCTTTTGCACCAGATTTAAGATGAGGTGGTAAGATTGGGACCTCTAAAAGGTCTGTGCAGCATTCAATATTCAAAGCCAAGACAGTGCACCAGAAGTGGTATAAAACTCTTTTTGCATGATTTGCAGATGTGTTTTTGTTTTTGTTTTTGTTTTTCTGTTTAGGGTGGAATGAAGATTTCCATACATATATGGGAATCTGGAAAAAATATGTTTTGGGGCTTGTATTGCAATGACATCTTAGGTAACTGAAAAATTACAGTTCTAGGTATACAGAAATACTTCTTTGAATGGCAAAGGTTGAATAAGTAAATATAAATATAGACACTGTCTTTTAAACCAGGGAAGTAGTCTTGGAAGTTCATCTCTTATGTCTTCCAATGCCACTATTCTGATGGTAAGCCTTCCACAGTAGTTTCCTCTTCTTGATCTCTTGTGGGACCATCAGTTAAGGAATACTTCCACCAGAAAGCTGTGACACACAGTTACAGGTTTGCTTATGCTGCATTCTGGGAATATCCTGGCACTTGACCAGTAACATACATCAGTATGTCATACGCTATACCTCCCATAAGTGAAAAAAGATGTTGCCATTTTTCATAGCTTCTTATCACTGGCTTGGTAAATTCACTGTCAGTACAGTGGAAAAAGTAAATTCCCGGGCATTTGAGAATGGGACTTTGCATCTTATTGCCATGGAGGCGTTGTTCATATATTTGCACTTTTTTACACTTGTAATAACATTATAATTTGAAAATCATAAAATGTGTACTCTATTTTGTTACAGGGATATAGGGATTCCATTTAGAAGAAAAATTAGTCTAGCCTGTGAAGTAGTAGGCAGCTACTCTCACAGTTGGTGATATTAATCTTCCATAGTGCTATATGTAGAAGCCTCTGAAGCAACACGATGATTATTTGGCGTAGTGCAGTCATGTTAAAATGTTCAAATGGCATGCTGCCTGCTCACAGGATGTTTTCCTCCTTTTACTAACTAGATGCCAAGCAATGAGTCATTTAAGCTGGCATCTTGGATTGCTACAAATAACAGCTCCTAAAGAAGGTCTGTGCATTTTTAACAGCATTGGCAAGCATGTGTAACTGCAAGGTTTATGTATTCAGTTGTCATCACTGCTGATAATTCTTCTGGTGCATATTGTGTTTCCATTTTTTAGGGTATCACATTTGACGAGTTTAGATCATTTTTCCAATTCTTGAACAACCTAGAAGACTTTACAATTGCGATGCAAATGTATAATTTTGCAAGTCGTTCCATAGGTCAGGGTAAGTATATTAATATAAAAATTTGTTGATAAAGATACACAACTGTTGACAAAACTACAAAAATGCTTTGGAATTCCTAGCTTGTAGTTTTAATGTCTCAGGTAAATGGCTAAAAAGGCTAGGACTCCAGCTTTGAAAGAAAAAGGCTCAGGTATATTGTAAGAGGTATGATAAAGGTTTACAAAAAAGTCATATAAGGGCTGGATAAGCTGAAGGCAGAATAGTTAGTCACCACATCCTACAGCGTAAGAGTTAGGAGACACTTGATGACACCAACAAGAGGTCAGTTTGAAGTAAACACAAGCATTTATTTACACAGTGGGCATCTGGAACCTGACCTTCTACAAGGGTTGTAGAAGGAAATGGTGTCAGAAGGTCTGAAGAGGGATTAGACAGATTTTTGAACAAATCAGTAAGTGGGTGCTGAAAGAACTAGGCAGATATCTTCTGACTAAAATCATTCATAACAATAGTTAAGATGGTTGGGGAGTGCAAGTGAGCAGTACATGAACTGGTCAGACTTGTGTGCTCTCTTCAAGTAGCATTCTCATGGGCGTGAGACAGTCACACAAGCATAATCCTACTTCATGTGGCCTTACCAAAGGACTATACTGATTTCTGTGTGCTCTGTTTCTTATGTTCTGTTTTCAGATGGCAATTAAGTAGATGCCATTGGTATATATGTAACGTAAGTTTAATTATGATACTCTAATTTTGGTATTACACATAGTATATGGGCTCTTTTGTATAAGATAATTGGTACCAATTAAACAGCGTCATTTTACATCATTGAGAACTACTTGGTTTAGAACTTTGAAATTCAATCCTAATTTTCACTTTTTTTTTTTTGACTGCATAAATGTAAAAACTCAAAAGTTTACTTGTATTTCGTAATATGTTGTCACAAAGTACAATTAAATTAATTCTGTGTTTTGTTCTTTCTTCTGGTGTTCTCTTTATGCAGATGAATTCAAACGTGCTGTGTATGTAGCCACAGGTGTGAAGCTTTCACCACATTTGGTGAACACTGTGTTCAAGATTTTTGATGTTGACAGAGACGACCAGTTGAGTTACAAAGAATTTATTGGCATTATGAAAGACAGACTCAATCGAGGGTTTAGGGTAAGGATTCTAATTCTTATAGTTATCTTAGTTGACTTTCATACTTCCGCTATATACTTTAGTACCTGTAGTACCAGTATGTTGCAAATAGTATGCATGTTTAAAGGCATATGTTTCATAGAAATCTGGATCAGTATATAAGATAAATTCCTTCTTAAATTCTTGACTTTTTTTTTAGGAAGCAATACATAGAGTACCTTTATAGTACACAAACTAAATTGGAAATGGGAAATCCTCTGCATACGTTGCTTCTTTAGTATTGTGTGATTGATAGATAGACATTAAGAATTTTGACAAGGGTATCTATAATGACTGGGTTGTTTGCAGGGAAAAGAGAATTTGTCTCTCTTGAACTTTGGCAGTTTATTTAATGGGTAGCCTCCTCTAAAACATTATTTAAAGTACCAAGTGTTGATAATGACTGTCGAAAAGAGTTGCAGCAGAAGATAGTTTTAATTTTCAAATAAACAGTTGCTGCACAATGCTATATTCTAGTTCAGAGATGCTTTTGATAATTTACCCATCTTATATATTAAATTTATGATAAGGTAGAGGGCTGGAAATTACTTGCAGAAACTTTTCATAGGGAACAGCTCTTAAATCACGCCTTCTAGGTGAATGTATAGGCCTTGCTGCCATCTTCAGGTTCTGTGTAGTACAGGGGAATTTTATAGTAGCAGAAAATTTTTTATTAGAGTATGATCAATAAAAGTCACTTTTTCTTTTCTTCACATGGCAGGTGTTAACATTTTTTTGCCAAATGTAAAATGGTGTTGTTCCTGACAACGTAATCACTTAGACATAAATCTGAAACACTATCATAGTTCCTGAATTCACATTCCAGTATGTTACTTCTGTATTATAATTTTACTCATTTTTAGTTAGCTTCTTCAATATAATGTTAGAACTTTTTGTGAAGTTGTGTTGAGTCTAATAGTCTACTTGTTATTGTAATATTATGATCAAATGTAAAATGCATTTGTAACAAACTTATTTCTTTGTTGGTCCTCAGTTCCTTTTATTATGGTGTGGGAATGATGACTGTTTCATAACTTGTTTCAAGATGTTCAGCTGTATGTTTTAATTGTTTACTAATTGTAAGTGTGCAGTGTATGTTTAATTTAACAAGAAAACAGTCTGCTTACTAAGTAATTCTTGTAAATGTATTACGTGTTTCTATTTCATAAAATGCATGACAGAAATCACATATAATCCTGAAGAATCTATATCATCCAGCACTGTTCAGTCTTTTGCATGTGTCTTTCTTTTGCATAGGCCACTATAAAGCATTCCAGTGGCCTGTAAAAGAACTGTAAAGAATAGCCAAGGATGTACAGAAGAATAGCACCTGAAATGTCTAACTTTGGTTGGATATGAGATCTCCTGGTTTGCACAGGAGATGATAATGATTTTGGTCCTATAATGCAGTTATATTCAGACATGCCTACCTGCATATTTGTTAGATTATTCAGAAAAATGCATTCCCTTCACTAATCATTAGTAGTCCAGGACAATTACAGTACCAAAATTAAGAATTAACAATTTCCAGTAAGTTTTCCTTGAGCGTCACACAAACGTGATTTTTCCAAGAGTGGGTAGTACTAAAAACTGCAAAAATTTGCCTTTTCTTAGTTTAATATACTAAAAAAAATACAGTCTTTTTAGTATACTAATTATATTAGTGTAATTAGTATGATTAATATAATTACTACAATTATACTAATTACTAGTATATTCTGTTTAATTAATTATGCTAATTACTAGTATGTTCAGTTTAATAAGCGCCCCTCTCCAACCCCAATCTCACTTTAGAATGAAAAGAAGAAAACACCTAAGAACCTTTTGCCCAGAACAAATTGGTGGAAAGCATCATTAACTACTTTCTATTCTTTGTACATTAGAAGTTACATAGCATTTAGCTTGGCCAGAACAAGTAAAATTTACCCTCTTACTCCTACATTGTGGTGGCTCAAGTGTTGTCTTGTTCCAAATTAAAACTAACAAATCATTAACCTTTTTTTGTTAATAACTGTGTTTCGAATCCATATTAAGATTGGTCAGTTCTGTTACACAGATAAAAGAACATTTTAGCCTCTGTCTATGCAGTATTTTGTAGCAAGATGGAAATTTTTACCCTGAGAAATTGGAGCTTGTTTATAAAGTGTAAAAACCCAATTTTAATGTTAAGTACCTTACAATTAATGTCTGCCCAAATCATTGTAGTCCTTTATTACCACTCTAAAAACACCTAAAAGTAACAGTTTAAAATAGGCCTATAATTTGAAGTATGATTTTACAATTACCATCTTACACTTAGTAATTCAACTTTTTAAAAAAGTTGTTTTACTAAAATGTTTGCCCAGAAGAAACTGGAGCTTGGTTACGAGGGCCATATATTTTGTAGTTATATAATCTGACTACAGCAAATGTATTTAAGAGCAAAGTTTTGCACAACTCCAATGAAACTGTAATTCTGAAAGGCCAGTCAGTCAGCTTTGTCCTTTTGAAAGTTCAGCCATAGACCTGAGATCAGGTACTACCCCTTATAGGAACATATAAATACTCGTATTTTAGCTATGATTTGGGAAATGAAAATGTCTTAAAGAGTTTATCAAATTAAATTTCTTCTTTTCTGGAATATAGTATTATAATCTGAAACCTCTTGGTTTTAGTAGTTTGAAACTAATATATTAAGCTGCCATCAAGCGGTCAGTCAGAGTATTGCCATAAACTTATTAAAGTGTGCAGACATTAAAAGCTTTATTTTTGCTTGATGTTTGGTTTAAAATAGTTATTTCATGTCTTTTTATTTAAAAATATATATGAAGATTCCCTTTCCTTTATAAATTCAAATTTTAAACTGAATGATTTGGAACATGATTAAATGATAAACATTTTACCTAGCACAAACTATACTGTATCTTCTAGCTATTCATCACTTAAAGCCATTTTTTTGTATTTTCATGATACTGTTGTCTTATGCTTACCTCTGGCTGCCTTCACGTGTTGTCTGCATCTGCGCACTTCTCCATCTTCTGCTCCACAGGGCTACAAACCTATACAGAGGTATACTACTTTCAAATCCTGCGTGAGGAAGGAACTCTATAGCAGATAAATGACGGTATGTGTTAGCCGCCCAGTCTGAGTGTGCTGGCATGCTTGCAGGAATGGCTGAATGTTAAACTGTCACTGTTTTGTTTCCCATTCCAAAACGCAGGAATAGGTTATCTGAGTGTAAACAGTGTAGTAGCTCAAAGTGTCACGTGGTTTTGACTGAAGCAATAGAATTTTGTTCTGGAGTTGGCAATAACTGACTTGCACTGTCACTGTTTTGTAAGCCAGCTGAGATTTTGTACTATGTTTGAAATAAGGAAAAGTATTCTTTCATGGTCTCTGTTGCTGTTTTCCATCTGTCCTGTGACCACTTTATAAGTAATTTCTCGGGTACCTGTAGCTAAGAAGTATTTAGCAGTGAAGACTATAGAGGCAGACTTTTCTTCTTGAGAGACTGTTAGTAACTCGTTTCTAGTTCGATTTAGACTTTTGAAAGCATTAATGTGGTTTTAGCTCAATTAATGCTATACCAGCAGTTTTCAAAAATCAGCATCACCGTGGCTGTTTCCACCTATCCACTACATGAATATTACTCTTACAATTAGGTTGTACTGTGGGTTTCATTGTAAAAACTGGGGTGTGCATATTCTGTAGCCAGAACTGTAACTGTTTGGCACATGGTGGACACAGCAGAAATGTGCTAGTAGACATTTCTCTCACATAAAGCGAGAGTTTGCTCCTTTGCAATTTAAGGTTTTGGTGCCAGCAAATTTTTCCTGTTTATATTTGCAGTAGTTGGTACAGAGGCTGTTAAGAGCTAACAAAAGAAATGTATGCCATGACAAGCAAGGCCTCATGGCCGGTGGTCTCGTGTGAATGGACCTTATGGGGTAGTCAGCGCATCTCACACTCCTGAGCCAGGAGGGTTTGACTGTCATCAAGCCTAATAAAATTAGCTCGGTGACAAAAAGAGAGACTGTGGTAAAAGCATCAGGTTACATACATCAACAGCTTGACAGAGATCTGAATTCAGGCCATAAATTAATTCATATTTTGAGACGGTGTAAACAGGGAAAAAAATGCACAGTGGAGACTCATAAAGGGAGATTTTGTTCACTCTGTATAAAGTCATTCTCAAGAAAAAAAAGATCAAAGTTGAACAATAGTATGCCTACACTATGCACTGGGAGGCAGAGAAACCAGGTGAGTTCTCAGAGCACAGACATGGCTACAGGCAGCCTCACTGACATAGTGTAGAGGTTGCTGGTTATATACTCTGCTCTTTTTCCCACCTGGAGCTCCTGGATGCTTCCTTGTGTAGGTCTGTATCAGATACCTGTTACCTGTGCCATGAAGAATACAGCGTAAGCCTTGTTGACTTATATAATATTCCTTCTTCCCTGCTGACACATTAATTGGCTACTGCTCTTCACTGGAGCCACTGCTTCTTGTCTGTTATCATGAGTTACAGTCACATACTCAGTTCTTAGCTATTAGGAGTTCCATTTTGTGCAAAACGTTACATAACTTAGAATCATAGAATAGTTAGGGTTGGAAAGGACCTTAAGATCATCTAGTTCCAACCCCCCGGCCGTTGGCAGGGTCACCTCACACTAAACTATGTCACCCAAGACTTCCTCCAACCTGGCCTTGAACACTGCCAGGGATGGAGCATTCACAACTTCCTTGGGCAACCCATTAAAGTGTTTCTTCAGATTTGTTGTAAACTTTTATTAAAGTTAGGTGCGAGTGTCAGTTAATGGTATGGAAACTTTAGCCAAAACACATGTGAAGTGATTTGATACTAGTTACTGCCAAGGAGAACAGAAGTAGTCCTGTCTTTGCCATATAGTGTGGAGTGAAAGTGGATTTACATCATTCTAGAAATAATTATTTTCCATTTAGTTTATAAATTGAAAAGATAATAAAGATTGAATTGTTGTAGATTTGAAATTGAACAATTTCAATTGGGTAATCAAATTTCCATTTGATGGACACAGAAACATAAATGTATGTGAAATACAAAAACCTGCTGCACCTGCATCCCAAAGTTAGGTCCAGTGCAATTACTATTAAATTTACTTTGTTCCACATGTAAATGTACAGCTCATTGGGCTTTGATATACTTTATATGGTAAATGTAGAACTCTGATGAGAGATTAAGATGCTTGGCATATGTACCACAGATTACACTATACTTTGAATCTGCACCCTGAAAAGTGACATACAGCACATTGTGCTGTACATTACATATCTCCATATTGAACTAACTCAATTTACTTCACCATGTAAAGCATGTTATACCCTTGTAGTAAATAATGAAAATCTCTCCTTGGGGAACAACTGTACAAAGCTCTGTGTGGTCCAAACACCTGATGGCGTTCTCAGAGAGCTTGTCTTTCTGCATTGCTCTCCATGAAGGGCACACAGGCTGACTCAGCATCAGCAGGTACTCCTTTGCATACACTGCAGGGAGAACAGAAGTAAACATGTTAGTAAAGAAATGCCTGCCAGAGCAGAGAGGAGAACTCCACTTTGAATGTTTTACAGAAGGGAAATTTCTAACAAAGCCCTTTCAGAGTTCATTTCCAAAAATGACTGCTAGTGCCCAACTTCAGGAGGGATTCAGGTCCATCTGAAAGTCATATTTGTGTGCTCAATAGCTGCAGTAATTTTCATTTTGTTGACTTCTGAAGTATTGAAAGTAACTATTACATGTCACAAATATATATCTAAAAATTAAGTTGTATGTCCCAGTAATTCCCCCAAAATTTTAAGATTTTTTGCATTAAAATAACTCTTTTCTAGATGTTCTGAATTTTGTGGGGGGTCTAAATTTTTTGATTAAAGGTTTTTAGGAAATAATAGCTAAAAATAGTATCTTGGGACTGATTGAGGAAGGAAATGTCATTTTGAGAAACACCTGAAAGACTGAAGCATGGATTCAGAACCTCATTTCCAGGTGTGTTTCAATAATAAATTGCTGTCTTCTGTAAATATTTCATTAAGTCAAGTGAGATTAAATTTGTCGTGTAGTTATTATTTTGAAAGCTTGTAATTTCCATACTTATCTAGTTCACAGAAGTTGAATGCATCTGGTAGAAGAGCTTAAAAAAAACCCCAAACCTGAAGAGGCTGTTGCTTTTCTCTTTAAATCTGATGAAGTGAGAAGTGTGTGGTAGGCATGCCTTACTGACTCATTTTACAAATGTAACTGGAAATTACAGAACCCAGACTTTTCATTCTAAACCTGCCAAGAACTTTAAAAACATACCTGTATACAGTGGGAGGAAAATGTTCCAGTGAAATGTGAAACCATTGCAGAGACTGTGGACAAAATGTGCTTTCTATGGATTTGGTACACTACATGTAGATACAACAGTGCATACATTAGAAATAAGTAAGCAAACAGTTAGTATACTCCAGTGTTTCTCTTAATGATTTTCATGAATATTTGTCTGAACCTTTTTCATAAAATAAAAAATAAATGCATGTACTAAGGCACTGCTTAATTAACTGAATGTGCTTTTGTTATATAATGCAATGCATTTTGCAAGTAATGCTTTTTTTTTCATAAGACTATAAATCTCAACTAAATTATGTATTCATGTAAGTACTGTTTCTAATATTTCATGTAAAGTCTGGATTACATACTGCTGTGGTTTAGTTTGTTTTCTGAATCTTTACTTCTCTATAATATTCTATGTGTTTTAATTGTATAAGATGAGTGATGAGAGTAAGTGGATGTAGGCTTCAGTCTCTAATGGACAGGTTTAATGTACTGCAGCGTTGCAGTATTTTTAACATCTTAGTTCAATCAGACCAAGCTATCAGACAGTCTCTCACCCTTTGTCCTGGTTTTGGCTGAGATAGAGTTCATTTCTGGTGGGGGGTTTTCCCAGTTCTCTCTCCCATCCCACTGAAGGGGCTGGGAGCGAGCTAAGTGCTGTGTAGTGTTTAGCTGCCTGCCAAATTAAGCCTCCAGATACTGGACTTAAATTGTAATCCATTTTAGACATTGAAGTTGCTTGTAAATTCATCTGACTTACCTGTAGCAATTACAATCCCTATTCCTCCCTTAGCTTCTTTCCCTAGTTGCTTTAATAGTCTCTCTCCATCTTTTGATACTTACTATCAAAATAAGCTTGTGAAGTTAGGAATAGTGGAAAAAATAAGGAGATCCAGTGACAACTATGGATAGCATAGAGTCCAGTGAATGTTCCAGGCCAGCCTTTGGCCAGTATTCGTCTCCACTCAGTGGGCACTCATTAACAGTGCTGAACCACAGTGCAGTTTAGGATTAAGGTAACCTAGTTTAATAATACATATTGTGTTTGACTTTTGTTGATGCCTCAGTTTCATGAACATCAATAATTTTCTATGCTTTTTTATTTGGTGTTATAGGTGACCTTTTTAGTACAGTGTCAATACAAAGAAGCAAGAAACAAAACTAGAGACAGCAGGACATACCTGAATAAAAAGGAAATCCTTTCTTGCAACTTTTAATATAAATAGGCTATTTGTTGAATGCTAACTGTGTGCTGTGAGGTGAGGATGCGTTTTGAATACTTAACCTGTGAATGAATTTATAACCCTCATTTTACAGAAGTACTTTTGAGCTGTAGAAGTATTTGATCTTCATGATTTTAATATTAAAACATATATTAGTGTGTATGAGCCTGAGTAAAATTTAATGTAGTATTAAGGAGTTTAATGAACAATATCTTTTTCCAATTGTATGTTTTTCACTTTTCATAGGAGACTCCAAAATATGGTTGGAAGGAATATTACTCTTGCGTGATGACTGTAACCAGTGAACACCTCAGAGATCTGTGGAAGCAGTTTCGGAGACGAGATATGCTGAGATAAAGGAAGAAAGAATGATTATCTGCACTGGCTAGAACTATTTATCTCTATGAATTCATGATGAAGAACAAACTAACCCAGGTGAATTGTGAATTACAGCTGCAGTAGAAAACACAGGACTTCTTTTCCACTTAGTCTAGTGATCATGAACTCTTACAACTGCTTTTCAGTATGTATTTTATTTAAATGATGAACTGTCACGATTGGCAGAAATCTTTTTCTTAAGAACATTTTGAATATTTTTTATTATTTTGAGATAAATTTACAATTTAAAGGAAAAGATAAATAAGTTTTACACCTGGGTAGGCAAATGTGGCAATGAAGAGAAACTACAGCAGCTTAGACTGTGAATTTTCTTTCAGAAGAGCACTATGAAAAGTTTGTGCAAAATTGGCAATGAGAATGCATTAAGTAGCATAACAGCTATGTACAAGTTGAATGTACAAATTAAACTCTTAGAAGCTATTATTTTAAAAAGAGTAAAGCTGTTATGGTTATAATGTGAATGATAGGTATTTACCTAGGGAAGGTACTGTATGGACTCTGATGTTCAGATTCTCCAAGTCTTACTATTACATTCAGTAACTTATCCTTTTAAAAAACAGTATAGATTTTAAGATGTCTTATGAGCAGTAGGTCAAAAAATCAAAATGTTCAAATTCATGTTAAGTAATACACACTTTGTAATACTTACTACAAATTTTATTGCCATACATATAAATTCATTGATATATTTCTGGTAGAGTAAAACTTCATGTGTTTCTTGTGAATAGTGCACTTTTCTATGAAGTGGCACTGAGTAGAAATTATAGCTGTCTAATTTGCTACTCTGGAATGCAGTGTCTGGAAAATAGATAATAACTTGTGCTTGTCTCAACAAAGCAAAACAAAACATAAATGCATGCAACAATACAGAGCAACACTAAGTAATATTATTTGAATATTACGCATCAGATATTAGACACAAATTAGGCTTTACAAAGGTATGGAGACTACAGGCAGGCAGTAGCCACTATGCCCTTTCATGCGCTGTAGGCTTAGGTGTTACTGAAACAGTGGTAAGGACACTGTTACATTTAGTTTTTCATGTTCTCTAAATTTTTTTTGCTGTCCAGCAGCACCATTTTTCCTTACTCCCTTTCAATATTTGTATGTGGTATTGATTAAACCCACAAAAACATGAACACCTATTTCTTACATCCTTCTTGAAAAGGTTTGCTGGAGGTTAAATAAGTCTGTACCTATTGAGGAGCAATCCGTGCCTTGAAGTATTTCTAGCTGAATACACACAGACTAAAACTAATGTCAGTAAGTTGTTATCAGAAAGGCAAATATTTAGTGGAGTCAGATAATTAAAATACACCAAAATAATGTTTTTAAATCTTTTATTCCTCAAAATGCATGAAAGCAAACTTTGCAAAATTCTGTTTAGTGCACGTTGCTCAAATACCATCTGATTATCATGTGAATAGAAATGATGTACAGCACTTGTGTAAGTGCAGCTAAGTTTAGAAGTGCTTAATTTATAATAAGATTTACCTCTGCTAAAAAATTAAAATGAGAAGGAAGGTGGGTTTTAAGAAATACCACACTGGGCATTTTAGAAAATAAAAATGTGCTACATGTGTCTTTCATCTGAGAAAAAGCTGGGTCAGAAAGCATTTGAAGGGTGCTACTTTAAGTAATGTTTCATGCTAGTTGCTTACAAAATATCCACCTTGGTGTCGTTAAACTACTGACAACAAGAAAATCAAATAAACTGGGATAAAGGTTTTTGAATTGATACAACAGAACACACATAAGCTGCAATCGCTGTGTGATGATTTAGGGAATCAACTGTATTCAATGTATCGTCTTGGTACGCAGAACTGTCTCACTGCTTCTTGTCAGCATATGCAAAACCCAGATTGCTACTTCAGTGATGAAGGACAAAAAAATGGAAGAAAAGTTAGGGAGCTATTGAAAGGATTCACATCCTTCCTCTTCATTCACTACTGCCCAAGCACACCAGTCCTCCCCTTGGAAGCAGCAGTACCATCACCATTTGGCTCCTCCACTGCTCTAAGCAATAATGCACTTTGCTTTTATGGCTGGCTTGAGACAATTTTATCATTTTTATATGTATTTCCTAACTATAGTCACTTAATATAAAATAGAATGTGAAAGTGTCAGATTAGTTTTTAAGAGTATTTTTTCTCATGTTTAATGATAAGTTATTTAATATGAATATATGCATATAGTATTCTTGTTTATTTCAAAATAAATGCACTTGAAATTAATTTTATTTGCAGTTTATATCATTCAATTTTTTTGTCATAAAAAAATCTTTCTTTGCATAACATGAATGTGTAAGTACTTTGAGTTAGAGCATCTCACCATCATAAAAACAGACTTGTTTGCTTCTTTTGGTCACTTATTTAAACAGACTTGCTCTTCTGCCATGGAATTCAGTATAAAAGAGCTGGAAGTGCAAGGACAGACAGGTGAAAAGAAGGCTGGATGATGGGATATGCCATCTGCTATAGAGGCACCCCTCAGATAGGCAGCAGTCACTGTACTCAATGAAACCTTACTCAAAATCTGCCAAATTCCTGGCAGCAGAGAAAATATGTATGCTGCAGCTAAATTCTGTGAAAAGTTGCATAAATGAAGGGTTTTTTTAAAACCAGCTCTTGTTAAGCTAAGAAAACTGTAATAAGGTAAGAAGATATTCAAAGGATGCTTAGGAGCTGCGTGCTGAGGCCCAGACCAGCTGTAAATTGTAATGAAATGGTAGCTGTTAAACCTGGAGCTTTGGGTAGCTTTGTGATACTAACTTTTGCCTGAGCTCTGATGAATTCCTAGTTCCGGCAGAATATCCTGTACTGCAGGCTGTTACCTGACCATCTTCTGCTGATGTTTAAGTTTACCATGGCAGTTTCCCTCCTTGCACATTTTGGCAGTAAGTCAATATAAATTACTTCCATTGCAGATTCTTGTGTTGTAGGACATAGAAATTTATTAACCTGAGGAAAAACAAAATTATTTAAGTGATTTGCAGCATATTATTGGTCATACTGCTGGGTTCCTATAGTTATTTGGTTTCTTCATGTAAATATCAAGATAAGGATGCATTGAAATGGAAACAAAAAAGGGTAGAGGAATTTTTCACTTTGATTTCACTTAATATATTTACATAATGATGTCTCGCACTCCTGTCTCACCGAGGACACTCTGAAGACAGTTTCTATCAAAAGAACTCCAGACTAATACTTGCAGAAGGAAAATAATCAGTTCAGAACCTCACTATACAAAAATTAATCTGAAACTAATTTATAGCAATACAAAGTCTGAACTCCCCTTAAAATCAAGCCAAAACTAGTAAGAGTATTTTCTAATATATGTGAGGTCTGAGTGTACGGTATACAGTATTTTTCCTTATATCTGAAAATCCATGAAAGCATTTGGCACCCTGAACCTGTCAGCAGATGGTGCCCTTGGATATCTTATGTTCTTTTTCATACACACAAAATTAAATACATGAGGGTGTGCTTTAATCTTGAATGGGTAATGTGAATTTTTACCACTAGTTTTGACTCATAAATTCCTCCCACAGAGGAACATTATTATTAGCTAGGGACACTCCATAAAAATGTTAGTGCCCACTTGAAAATTTTAATACAAAATACCTAATTTTGCATATATAAACATTCATAGAAACAGCAGTGTATTAAATGTATTTAAGTTTTAGTAATGTGTTTATTCAATATAAGCAAGTAAACTGTTAATCCTGTTGATCTGTTTGTTTGTTTAAATACAGAGAGATGAGTTACTTATTTAATGTCCATCCTAATAAAAACAAACAAATACCATTGTAGAGGAACTTTTCCAGGTCCAGGTTCATAGCTATCCACTGCAAATAACTTTTCATTTATAGTTTGCTTCTGACAATAGATTTAGAATCCTTCTTTTTAAGTAGCAATACCTGTATACCATGGTTCTTTTAATGTGTGGGTTTACTGCTAAGTGGACTTCGGGAATGTGCATGAGGTTGTGAGTTCTGGTTTGAAACAATGAACTTTTAACTCACTCTAACCCTGATTCAGAACCTAGATTCAGAAAAATGTAGTGCTGTGAAAAGAAACTTCACGTAGTCAAATCTCTGCAGTAAAATACCTGGTCTGAAGTTAGTCACCTGGGCTCTCCAAAAAATACATGCGGAGAATTGCATAAGATCCAGAAATACCACAGTTTTAAATTGGCAAACTAGCTCAGCTAGTTAACCATGCAGTAATGAGTATAGGGATGTTGTAAGAGCTCCTGGGAGCTGTGCATTCTCATGCATCTTCCCTTATGGGCAGTAGCATGTGTGTGAGGGGAGTGAGATGCTCAGAGTTAGAAAGTAGCACAGCTAAAAGAACCACATATATATGTATCTATGTATAGATGGGATTCAATGAGAACAGCTCCCTCTTACACAAGTGCTGGTGACAGCATAGAGGTGGTGTGGAAATACACTGCCTGAAGCAGAGATGAAGAGCAAGATAATGGCAGTCTGGATTCAGAGAGACCTGAGCTGCTGTGGTAGTTGCTATCAAATTAACACTTCTTGCCAGAGATAACATAGCCTGTGAAGAGAATATGCCTCTGCACTTGGAAACTGCACGACAGGAAGAAATTCTTCACTATGAGAGTGGTGAGACACTGGAACAGGTTGTCCAGAGAAGCTGTGGCTGCCCCATCCCTGGAAGTAAGTGTTCAAGGGCAAGTAAAAACAAATAAGAGATTGTCAAACTGATAGTTTTACATTTAGATGCCTCCTTTTGGAGTCATCCGTTAAGCCCCATAACTTCTACTCCTAAGGGCGCAGGTACTCCTAAGCACTGGATCAGTGCACACAGCCTGGGATGGCACTAGATGGGATAAGGTTTCTTACATACTGCTTTTTAGGGCCTTTCTGTGACAGGGGTTGTGATTTTTGCCTAAGCAGAGTCATGCCTTGGGGTACAAATCTCTGTTGCACCAGAACTAGTACTGGCTGGAACCACCTTAACTTTTCCCTTTGTTTCCCACCTGAAGTGGCAAAAGGGGAAGCAGCAGGGGAATGAAAACTCTGAAGATGAATACATCTGGGAAAAAACAACACAGTGAAAGTGATAGAAGAGTGGGCGAGAAAGCCCAAACAGGACTTTAAACAACTTCTCCAAGGCAGACTGTGACAAAAAATAGTATTGCATTAATCTAGGGGTAGTGTCACGTTTAAACCCCAGCCAACAACTAAGTACTACACAACTGCTTGCTCATTCCCAACACTGCTCCTCCCCCAGGTGGTATGGGAAGGAGAATCAGAAGAAGGTAAAACCCATGGGTTGAGATAAGAACAGTTTAATGATTGAAATTTAGTAAAATATAATAAATATAAGAGCAATAATAGTAATGACAATACTGGGGAACAACAAAAACAGGAGAAATAAAGATTTAGAAAACACAAGTGAGGCACAATACAATTGCTGACCACCCGCCAACTGATCCCAGCCTGACCCAAGCAGTGATCTGGGCCTTCCAGGTGACTCCCCCCAGTTTATATACTGGACTGGGCATGACATGGGTATGGAATATCCCTTTGGCTAGTTCAGGTCAGGTGTCCTGTCTCTGCTCCCTCCTGGCTTCCCATGCCCCTCCTCACTGGCAGAGCATGAGACACGGAAAAGTCCTTTATCAGGGTAAGCATTACTTAGCAACAATTAAAACATGGGTTCGTTATCAGCCTTCCTCTCAGACTGAAGCCAAAACACAGCACTGCACCTGCTACTAGGAAGAAAATTAAGCCTATCCCAGCTGAAAACAGGACAGGTTGCAATCAGGAAATTCCAGGAAGGACTTCATGACTTGAAAAGGAAAAAAATGAGCCTTTCCTGTGGAGAACCAGGCAAATTTCCCCTTGTAAGTAACTGAGTTCCTAGCTGGGATGAAGGGACAGCAAGTGGATTAATACATCTAGGCTAGTCCTTCAACTAAAATGCATCTGACAGCTAGATTGAGACAGGAGAGGCAACCAAGCTGCTTGTTTTCATGTAGCTGGGAGCCACAAACTATACACAGTACTTCACTTCAGCTGGGATGTAACATAGATTTTCTAAGTGATGTCTTACATTAGACATAAGTGATGTTGCAGAGATGCTGCTTCTTCCATGTGTGTTAAGTGTGGTCCAACACCCAAGCATTCTGGGGAGAATCAAGCAGCATGATGGCTGTTGTGAAAGTAGAGAGCATCCCTGCAGAGCCGCTGGGTCACGTCATTAGTGTCATGTACCTGTATGTCTGTGTCCATGTGCATTCCTGCTTCTGGCTGCTGGTCTGTGTATTGCACTGTTGTGAGAGCAAATATTTATACTCCTGTCCTATTATCCCTCCTCTTCTTGCTGTTCCACTGAGTATGTGGGAAGTGGCAGGAGAGAAAGTATTCCATCATATCAGATTGCTTACATAGAGGAGGAGATATTCAGAGTCTGTAAGCTGTAAGTTCCTAATCTGAAAAATACTTGTTAAATTAAAAGCATTTTTCATGTATGTTTATTTATTATTCACTGTATTCTGCATACAGTTTGGGATTTTTTTAATTGACCAAATAATAAAAGAAATACCGTGATTAAAATCATCAGGAATTTATTATGAGATTAAAAAACTATATCATGCTTTATCATTTTCAAACTGTTCTAGCACAGTAGGTCTGTGACATTTTAAAATGATCCAGTAACATGAAGTGTTACTTTTCCACACTCAGTTGTTGTAATGGTAGTCTTAAGTGTTCAGTGTAATTTTTTAGCTGACATGTAATGAGCTAGATACACACAGGATGTTTCAAGCTTCTCACCATAACCTATGAATGCACAGCAAATATGAACATTTATAGCCAGCCTTGGATATTAAGTCCCCAAGAGGCTAAGTGAATGCTATCGTAATGTTAGCCAAATGCTCTCTTACTGCAGTATTGTGGTATTCAGTTCATGTATATAATAAGGAGAACACTGTTAATTTTCATAATCACTTTTGTGGCTCATTTTATTTTTTTATTCTTATTTTATGACCTTTCAAACTGGCACAAAACTGAGCTCCAAAGACACTCGCTATGCTGCGTTATCAGTAACAGGTAATTTTTCTCTGTCATATGTTAAGCGTGCTTTTTTTGCTTCCTTCCATTTTGCCACCATTACATTATGAGATTATCAGGAACTATTTATCACATCTTAAAAAAAATATATTCAAGACATCTGTGTAACTTCATTAGACGTGTAAAAACCTCCTACTACTGTTTGCTCTAGATAGATGACTTAGTCACACCAGAATTTCTAGTAGTTTCTTACTTCTTAAATGTCCCGAAATGCTCTGAATAGTATCCATTTACAATGAGCATTGTAGAAATGCAGTATCACCTGACCATAAGTATCAATGAACTTTTAATGTCAGCAATTAGAACCACAGTATAATTATTTATCTAAAGGTGGTTCACCAAAGTAGAGCCCCCTAGTACTTGTGCATGAGTAGTTTTTAATTGGGACTGCATGTTAGGGTACTGGGATGCCTTTCTTCAGAAAGAGGCACTATGTCCACTCTATCCAGCTGGGTTATTTATCTGAACCCAGCTGGAATCTACCTGTCAGCATATGTGGAAGGAGAGGGTGCCTGCTTCATTAAAGTCATCCTTCAGTAACAAAGGACCTTGTCAAATGGTATGACAAGGAGAAGGGGGGAAGCCAAACATACAGAAGCACAAACCCAACCGAACAACACTCAGAGACAATAGCGGGGACCAGCCAGCCAGACTGGTTAAGGGGGTGTGGAACAGGAGGATGCTAGTTCAAGCAAGATCAGATGGACAAGGACCATGTCAAAATGCAGTGATGCCAGGTCCCCAGGCTAGCCTCCAGCAGCTAGGCAGGAGGATGCCCAGCCCCAGGGCTTCAGGAGGCAGCCCCTTCAACACTAGCTAGGTCACACAATTTGATATAGTCAGACGTGGCAATGTTAGAAATACCCAAATCTAGTCCAGGAGAGGCACTTCTTTAAAAAAATCCACCAGCAATACTTTGCACACACCTTGCCTGAGGGGAAAAGCTGAGTGTACCACTTAAGAACATTTTGTTTTCATTTGTCAAGCACTCAAGCCTCCTCCCCAAACCCCAGCTATCTTCAGACCAGCTCCTGACAAGAAGAAAAGCCTCTAAATTACCTTCATTTCCTCTAGCTTGTGAATATTTCACACAAGCATCAATTATCTGTGTTCCAAGTAACTTCTCTTATTGTAGAAAGAGGCTGCCTGAGCAGAGTCATTTGGGAAATCTGTCCATGAATACCTAACTGTTTAGATTATTCCAGGATTTACTTCTGCCTAACACTCCTTTGAATATGCTCACTCTCAAGTTGTTCTGCTGTTACCTAAAATTTCTGCAGGTTATATCATGGAGGGAGGAGGAAAGGCACAGAAACAAGGGTGTCTTATGAGTTGTGCAAGGAACAGAAAGGAACTGTAAGCAAGAAGAAGAGCGAGAGAGCCCAAATCCAGGGGGAGAAGTCAAGAGTGCAAGGGTAGGGGAGAAGAATTCTTTACAGGTCTCTGACCAAAGAATGCTTCAAGGTAACTGGGAGTGTCAGTCAAGGCAGGCTTTTTTGTCCCAACTATATTGAAGTGAGATTTGCCTGTTTATTTAACTAAATGGGCTAAATTTGAACCAGAATGACCATGATTTTGGAGCTCTGGTAAAGAGTATGCTATAATAATTATTATTCATGTAATTATTAGCATGCTAAGCAAGAAAACTCTGATTATTGTGAAATCCCAGCAGTGAGAAAAGGGTGATAGTGGCCAAAGAAAAGTTAGAAAGCTGAATTTAGGAATTAGTTAGAGTTAGAAAGCTCATTTCAGGAATTAATACCAGGAATTGTATGATTTATTTTGAGGTCTTTGTAACACATCATATTTTTATTCCATTATCTCTAGCAAACTGCCATCGCTCTATGTACATCATTTTGTATAATAACTATTAATTCAAATAATTACTGCATTAAAAAGCTTTCTCTGATGTTTACTATGTTTCCCTGGTATGTATTCTTGTTAATAACCCCCATAACACATACAGCATTTAAAAATGGTTTATAGGAGGAAGCTTTTCATTGCTCCCCCCAGTACAATACAAACCCATTTTTATCCTTACACATAGGGCATCTCTCTGCTAGCTTCTTGTGGTACAGCTGTGTGTCCCTGGAAACACACAACTCATTAGTTGCGTTACCGTTTGCACCTGAGAGAGGTCACTGTCATCTGCTCTCAAATTAGTGCAAAAAGCCAGCAAATGAATTGAATTACCTTCATTTCTTTTCACTTTTGCTTGTAAAGCATGGGGTAATCTTATACTTTTAAAGTCTGTTTTGAATAACTATGGATGTTCTCATTAAAACATACTGAAGTCAAATCCTCTATTGTATTAAAATGTGGTGACTTCCATAATTAATTATGGTAAGCTAAAGAGGGTTTATTGCTTATGTCATGTTGGGTTGGGTGAAATACAGTATGCAGGAATATCAAATGTAGTTTTTCAGCACCAGTCATTACATCTCTGCTTTTTTGATGTATAATACATAATTCGCCATTATGCAGAATCTGTTCTTAAGCTCTTAAGTTCTTATGTTCAGATCTTTTAACCACATATTCCATCCGTTTCTGTGATAATTATACGAATTACTCCACTTCCTCTTACAATAAGGGGGGGCACAAAGTTTTGCATTACATGAAAATACAGCAGACATATGGTCAACTTCTTTTCCTTTCTCTCCGTTTCATCCTCTGGAACCTGGCAGCACACCTACTATTGTTTTTGTCATATTTTCTCCAGCTTTCTTCCTCCCTCGCAGCCTGTTTCTCAATCAGAGGCAGTTGTACACCTTCCATGCTGTGATTACTTCACTTCAGTCTCCAGTGTGTGGTATTACACACGCCTTTTTTCAAAGTCCAAACACATTTTAACCAAGTTCCTTACTACCTCCCATGCCGCCGGTGCTCTGACAGACTATAGCAGATTGCAGAAATACTACGGGCCATGCTCGGCATTTCTAATTCTGGAACAGTAATTCACCAACACTAAACCGCAGCCTGGGTTTACTATGACATTCCACAGGCATTTCATTACGATGGCCATAACGCTATTCAGGAAGGAGTGAGTCAGCACAACCCTACGCCGCCTTCCCTTGGCCGAACATCTGATGAGCACAGGGCCAGCCACTGCAACCTCAGCGTGACACGACTGCCTGCCACACTTGGCTGCTGTTGTACCTTACTCCGAGACATGATTCGCAAGTGAGGCAGTGCCCTTCTTAACGAGGTGTTTTAAAGTATTTCCATTAAGTATCAACTTATTTTGGAGGTGGAAAAGCTGGAAGAAGCCACAATGGACCTTACAATGGGGGAAGATGTTATGGGTGTCTCCAGCCACCTAATACCCAAGTGCTCCTGCATGTGCTAAGTGCTTGAGGCATGAAACTCATTTTGGAGGGAGCCGAGCTGCCTCAGGGCCCGGACCCCAACTTCAAGGAGTGCGTTCCACTGGTCCCGCTATCACTCATGGGAGGCGGCGGGAAAGTCCCCTTTCCTGACAGGCTCTCGGCCACGGGTCCTGTAGGACCCCGACTGCGGGTGTCGCCCTCCGGGCAGCCCTTCGCCAGCCCGACGCTGCCCGGGAGAAGAGGCGGGCGGGCGGAAAGTGGGAGGAGCGGCCATGCCAGAGAACCCTGTCAGCGCGGGAGGGAGGGGCCGGGCCGGGGCGGGCTCCGGCGGGGTGCGCGGCCGGGGCTCTGCCCCCCGGAGAGAGCGGTCTGGCGGGAGGGATGCGGTGCGGGAAGATGGCGGCAGAGCCGCCGCCGCTTGCAGGCAGGGCGGCGGGCACCTGGGGCGGCGTGCGGCGGCGCTGCCAGCGGCTGCTGTACTGGGTGCCGGTGCTCTTCATCTCCAGCATCCTCTGCTGGTCCTACTACGCCTATGTCACCCAGCTCTGCCTGCGTGAGTGCCGCTGTGGCGGGTCCCGCGGGACGTGGTGGGTGCCGCCGCCGCCCCGGTGCCCCTTTCCCGAGCCCTGCCGGGAGGGCGCAGCCGGAGTCCCGACGCCTGCGCCTGGCTGGACGGGGACGGGGCAGCGGCGTTGTCTGTTGTTTGTCAGCGCCTGGGCGCCACCGCCACGCCCGCGGCTGGGCCGGAAACGGGGCTGGGGCTGGGGCTGGGGTTGTTCTGCCGCTTGCGGCCGGCGGCGGGCCGGGCTGGGCTGCTGGGTTGAGCTGGGCTGGAGACTGGCGGCGGGAGCCCCCACGGGCCGGTCCCCCTGCACGGTCCCCCTGCACGGACGGGGATGCGCTGGGCCTCCGCGCTGCCTCGTGGCCCCCCCGAGCCGCTGTGTGTGCTTCGCACGGGCGTGAGTTCCTCCGTGGCGTTCAGCGGGAGTGACTGATCACACCCTGCCTGAGCATGGGAGGTGGGGACTGTGCCGCAAACTTAGCGCCCCTTCGCTTTCCCTGTGCTGCATGAGGGCACGTACGTTATGTGGTCACATAGACAGACATGTAGGGGTGTTCTGTCAGCTAACCTGGGAGCAGGAACGGGTAACGGGAAATCGCCATGCCCCGCTTCAGTCATCTAGAAAATGCCCAGCTGCCACAACTTCGTGGTCCTTTGGCATCAGCAGCTGGAATTCACCCGGAGTCATCCCGATCGTGCCCCTCGGCTGCTCCGTCTCGTTAGGCAAATAATCGCATACTGGAGACTGGGTGTGATCTGAGTATCTGTGAATTCGAGCAGTCGAGCCAGAAGGATTTACTAAATGACTAGTTTGCTAGGCTGCCTTGAATCAATTCAGTTTCTGTTTCGGTGTATCCTGTAGAAAACATTGTGATTTTTGCATTTGAGTGGGTAATGTACAGCGTACTGATGCTTCATGAGCCCTATATGAATGGCACGAAGGAATACAAATTAGCTGTTGTTTCTCCTTGCTACTGTAGGTGAGGTTCACAGTGACTGTCATTTAGCATGTTTAAGGAACAGCAGTGAGGGGAAAATACCCAACTAAAGCCGAGTGCACTTATGTGCCTGTATAATTTTTGCCAGACTTCAGCTGTTCACGTTGAAAATCTCAGCAGCCTGGTACCTAATTTTGGATTTCCTGGTTGGTTTTTTATATATATATATTTATTTTTTTAACAGAAGAGTTTGATAAAATTCTTGTCCTACAGGTGCTTGGCTGAGCAGTTGAGACATTAAGCAAAAAAATTGATTGCTAAGCCTAGCACCTCTGGTTTGGAGGGAGGTATCAAGACTTGGTGTGGTTCCTACATTGGAGGTGGGCTTTTTATATCTTTGGGTTTTGGTTTGTTTGGGTTTTTTTATTAATGACATTCAAATCTGTTAGTTTTAAATGCTGCTTCTCAACTAGAAACTGGGACTTGGGTTGTGGGAGAAGCTGAATGAGTGAGCCTGGAAAGGGGAGCTGTAAGCTGACACATGGAGGGCAAGAATGGGAGGAAAGTGGCCCTATAGTTAACAGCTGACGTAGTGTATACAGCCCCATAGTGCTTGTGCAGTACAGTAGCCCTGATTCAGGCACTACCGTTTGAGTGATCTACTGTGTTTTTTTTTTATTCTGTGTAATTCTGTATAGCAGAGGAAGATTGTGGTTTTGCTTACGTGAAAGCAGGTACCTCTTAAGGAAGTGGCATGCTCGAAACTTGCTTTAAGCTGTGGTACTATAATTCCTTGAGAACCACTCAAAACAAAAGGTAATGCAATGGGAGGGGAGGAAGAGGGAATCATGGGCCTCTGCTAAAACATCTTCTACTGAGCTCATCTCTATGGACAAAGATGACTTTTGTTCCCTATCTCATCCCTACCCCTTTCCCATTCTGTCTGGCTTACCAGTTTTTTAATTCAGCCTAATAGTTGTCCACAAGTTCCACTAATTCCATATTTTATCTCTATCTGGATGTTTTCCCTCAGTTTTGGCATATTAAGGTAAAATAAACTTACATCTTGTCTTACTGATGACTATTTAGTGTAAACAACAGAAGGAATAGCTGACAACTCTGAGAATGAAAGCCAATGGCAGGAATAGACTGGAAGCATTTCGGCGCTTTGAAGCCAGCCTGTCTACTCAATGCGTTTTTCATTCCCTTAGCACTGATTGCTAAAGAGGATGCATCTAGCTGCTTATTTTACTGAAGCTTACTGTCATTGATGTTAATGATAGAGGGAACAGTGTTAACCATTGTGCAGTAGGACTTTGCAAGGACTTTGCACAGTTGTAAGTTGTAAGCTTTTAATAATGAGAAAGTGTTTCAAATGTAGTATTTTGAATGTGTTTTTTGCAATTTCAACCAAGTGTTTTAAGAGAGAGATTATACATTTTTTTTAGAGAAAGAAAAAGTCTACGAAGATGATCCCTTTCATCCCTAAAGCTGAGTAGTTAAACTACTGAGTAGCATTTTAGAAACAAAAAAAAGTTTTAGAAACAGAAAAAGGAATCCAAAACTTTTAACTGTAGTATTACCATATATAGAGTTCTGTCTCTTTTTGCAGTGGATTCAGTTAAATGCTTGTGCTGCTTTAACCTTTAAGAGAAAAGAGAAGGGTATTGAACACCAGTAAATGGTTGCCTTCTTCATGCTAGTTATAGAATATGGACTTAAATGTGCAAATGAACTGGTTTTAAATCACCTGACTGAGAATTCCTTCTCTAATCCACTTTCATTCTCTTGATTTTGCTGATATTGTCAGCTCACAAGCCCTGTCTGGCAGCAGTAGTTGTCTTTGTCCCCAGAATAACTTTGTGTTTAAAATTAATGAGCCTTTAAGTATGCCTTCCTTTAAAAAAAAAAAAAAAAGAGTGTATTTACAAAACCTGTGGTTACAGATTTATCATTATTCCTCAAAAAAATGGTGAGGAAATTACAGGGATGTACAGTGATTACATTGAACTTTGGTAGCTGAAGCTGCTGAAATTTCAGCCTAGGATATATGGAACAACAGTAGCATGTAGTGCAAACAGAATTATTTCCCCCAGCTCCTACATCCATATGTCTTAGAAAATACATATTTGATTCAGTAAACTATATGCAAACACAATAATTATTCTTATGCTTTCCTTCTTAGATGTATCTCTAACTTGGGTTAATAGATCTATAAGGGACTTGGAGTAGTTTTCCTTTCTTAGATGTATCTCTAACTTGGGTTAATAGATCTATAAGGGACTTGGAGTAGTTTTTCACTCCATGCTTTGGATAAGGTGGAACCAGTAGGTTTTTGCAGTTTCTAGTAGATGTTGGTCAGAAATGTTTTGGACAAACTTGGATGTTGAGATCCTGTTTGGCTTTTTTTTCATTTTCTTGGCAGTTTGTGATTTGGAGTTGCATATAAGAAGGAAAATGGGAAAATTTGACAGTGCTGTGGTAGATGCTTTTAGTGACAATAACGACTGTGCTGATGAACTATGAATATATGTTCAGTTTTTACATGTCACTGATCTTAATTCTAGGGATACGTTTTGCTCCAGGGGGTCCTGTCCAAAAATGCAGCTTGAATTTGTAAGTTGAAGAAGGAAAATAGATTTGCTGTGGAACATACAAATGAACAATAAGCACTTTCTGGCTACTTAAGTGAAGGGAAAGGACAGAAATACTGTCACCTGGTGAGTGGTTTACCCAATTTGGTAAAGAATAAATGACTTCAGCACAGATGAAGAGGTGGACAAGACATTCACAATACAGTCAGAAATGCTCATAAGCTTCATCTCTGGTTTTGGAGTAGAATATGAGACTGAGATCTGGCCACAGCTACCATCAGTGCAGAACAGGAAAATGTGGAATGACATTCAGCTGCTGAAGATGTTAATGATCATGAATGATTTTTGCTGGAGGATCAGATTGATTAGTGCTGAATTAAGGGTTTTGACTCTCTTTAACATCAGTGGAATAGAATTACAGCAGGATAAAAAGCTGCTTAATTCATCACAGTTTAGAGGCAGAATTAATGAGTGCCCTGTAGGCATGGCGCAGTGTCATCAGGGGATCAGAAGCAGAGAAAATATGGAGACAGAAGCTGATGGATAAAAAAACAGGAAGGAAAAAAAAAAAGTGAGGCCCAAGATTTGATCAGCTGGATTTGAGCTCTTTGCTTAGGATGTTCTCCAGATGGATCAAAGGATGAATGGTAATTGCTGCTCATGTCTTGCAATCATGTACAGCTTACATTTGGCTATAGAAGTACATGTACATTGTAATATTGCAGTTGGCAGTTGCCAAATACCAGTTAAATACCCTGTCTGTACTTTGGCTGCTAAGGTAGCAAGAGACTTTGCTCAGTGCGGATTTGATTTTTTTTTTTTTATGCCATAATTTGCAAACACCACATTTTTTTCTGCTTTGAGTTCCCTGGTTACTTTCAGGAAAGCTTCAAAACTGGCAGATGAAGCAAAATAGGCTTCTGCATTTTAGCCAGTAGTATCGCTGTATGTTTCTCAAATTTAATTTAATTTCCTTCTCAAACAAGTGACAGCTGCCATTCTCCACTTATGAAACTGAACTCAAGTCTTTGTTAAGCGTGACTGGTTATCTCTCCATGTAGTGCCTAGTGTACTTACTACCTGCAGGTTTTGTGCCTTGAAATTCAAACCACGGCTTTAAGTTGAAAACATGAGGTCTATGGTGAGGATATAATTGTTAGATAAGATTCTATTTTCAGTTAAAGGTTGAACAGTACTTGATACATAATAACTTCTTGGGTATTCTCAGGGTATATACTTTGTTTGCTAAGAGCAGTCTGGTCAACAGCTTCTTTAGCTTACACTCTTCGGTTAGTCTGTGTGACTTGGAAAGTAAATGGGAGTTTGTAAAGCAGAAAGATGGATCAGTCCTTAGTCATACTCAATCCAAAAGCAGTGGTGTCGTGACCTTAACTAAAAAAGTACCAGATAGCAGCTTGCTGCTGGGTTGGTGTATAGTGGTATAGTTTGCTGGGCACAGGGTTAAGAGGAATTTACTGAAACATTCACAAATACTGTCAAATCCAGATGTATGGGTTATTGATAACTACTTATGCCAACCTTCAGTCTCCCAGAAATATTTCTGTTACTTTTGTCCTGAAGTGAAGAACTGGTGGCAGTCTCCACCTCGTCACTCAGAATCAATGCAAACCACTGCTCTGTCTAGGAAACAGGTAGTTTTTACTGTATGTACTGATTTAATTTTTTTCTAAAGAACTGTTTCAGGCAATGATAGAACACTTGTCACAACTATAAAACACTTTTATGTGTACAGAGAGCTGAGTAAAACTGCATCTATAGATCCGTGTTTCACAGTTTCAAACAACGCTATAAAGATAAAATATGTACTTAGTTTTGTGGATCAGAGCCAAGATGTTAAACTGTACAAAGTTTGAGAGAAACAGCTATTTATAAATGTGGCTGCAGAGTCTCTGAATCAGATGTATCTTATTTTCGCATTCCAAAGTTTTAAATATTTAGCAAATGTACTTAAAATATGGAAGCAAGATTTTGTGTGTCTGCTTTCATCAAAGCTTTAAAAAATTGCTTTCTTCTATCTTTTTTTAATCTAACCATTACATTTAGTATAAGGTTCAGGAGCTTGATTTTGGCTTTAAAAGTAAAGCAAGATTTAATGTTAGAAAATGAATACCAATTCTTTAAGTGAATTTTATCTTCCAAAATCTTTTGGGTTTTGTAGTAGCAATGTGTCTTGCCATGTCTCTAGTTACATGGAGACAAATGCCTTAATTTTTCCAAGAATAAAGATTTCCAGAGAAAATGAGCCACAGTTCAAGAAATGGGAAATCCATTTCTATCACTGAATTAAGGTCTGACCCAGTGCAAGGGGCCTAGCAGTGTGGCTTCTCTTCTTAGCAAACTAATTAGGTGATGAAGTTGTGACTGGCAGGTTTGAGATACTGTGATGCCTCTTTGCTTGCCAGGGCAACATTTCTAATGCTGCATAGCTTTCTCCTGGTGGGGAAGACTACCAGCAAGTGTGGGATGAATTTTCCCAGCTTCTCTGGGTGTCCTTTCCATCCTGGGCTTTTTCCTATCTTTTGTAACACAACTTTCTGTCCTCAGTCATTATTGATTTTTGCAAACATAGGCTGTTCAGCAGCACTGACTACTCAATTTGCTGTTCCTGTTTCTGGCTGCCTGGGGCTTGGGGTAGCAGGGAATGATGTTTCTGGCTCAGAAAATTGGCATCTACGTTGGCTGAAGTTCTGCATATGTCCTAGCCTGATCCCTAATTCTGATGAGCACTGTCTGCAAGTTGTGTAATGAAACAGAGAGGCTCTAATTATGTGATAGTCTGCTAGTACTGAACTGTAAAGGGCATCCTGATGCTTTAGCTGTGGAAGGCTGATTCTTAATGAATGCAGTATCTCAGCCGAACAGAGCTGTAACTTTGTAATGACTTCTGGAGGACAGGTCATGGTTTTATAATTATCTCCGAGTACACAAGAGTATCATTCCATGTTTCTCTCAGAGTGTTACCTTGTTTTCTCCCAGATTGTAGAAATTGCTTAATGGTTAGGATTGGTGTGTCATTGGTGCGTATTTTAAGCTATTGTAGACATAAATGCTTTTTACCCTTATTATTCATATGCTACTTGACTACTAGTGAGTGAATTCGCAACATTTAAGCTGATATTAAGGACAGGATGCACAGCCTGACCTACTTTTCTGTACGCTATCAGCAGTGAATATAACCCCTTGCAAGAGAAATTAGAAAACTGCCAGAAATATTAGTATAAATGATTCACAGAAGACTATAAGATTGAATATTATTGAGTAATATAGCAAATCTGTATTGCTGAATCTACTGAAAAATATAAAATTTGGTTTAAATAAATACATCAGGTGTGCTGTTCAGAAGGCAGGGAAAATAGCAAATGTTTCTTTGCTCAAATCCAAGATTAGAGGAGTTCTTTCATGTTAGAAAATTACTTTCCATGTTTTTTTGTTAAGCAGCTCAGCCAGTCTCCTCATGAACACCAGTTGCTGTAAGTGTGGAGAAAAAAGATGGTAAGATTGAAGATGCTGGCATCTCTTCAACCTTGTCTTTTCTGCGTTAGTCTCTTACACTTTGTAACTCAGGAGTGTATCAAGTAATTTTGAGTTATACTCAGGTGCTAGAAGACATTAAAATGACAAGGTGTATAAAAAAAAAAATAAAGGGTTCTCACTCTGCTGGGATTAACTTGCGTCTTTGGGCACTTAAGTTTTAGCTTTCATGGTCTGCAGCTTCTGACTGTCAGGAACATATGGCTTCTAAGCTAGATACTACAGAAGGTGAAAAGGCAGTCTGCCGAGCAGGTACAGACCCCGAAGAGAGGGCAGAAATTGTGAAGTGGGCTTGCAGCCAGGTAGAAATCTGAATTTGGATTTTTTAGTTGTATTAGTCCTTTTACATTTTCCACGTCTGTAAGTAAAGCCTCAAAACACATCCATTAATACATTTTATGTAAGGTTGGAGGTGTGTGCGTGAAACATGACAACTGCTTTCACAGCAATGTTCTGTGCCATTCCCTTGTTAAGAGAGAAAAATATCACAAATCATTGTGAAAGGTTGATGGATTGTATTTTGAAACTGGTGATTCTGCAATGTATGCTTGGCTGTGGCTTTTTAATTAGCAAAGAGCAGTTATTCCAAGCAGACTGGCAAAATTTCTGCACACCTTGCGGACCATACCAAGTGGAGAAATTAAGATCAGAATTTGAGAAGTGGCTAGTTTGTCCTGTCAGAGAGCTCCAGCACCTTTAAATTACACATCAGCTCTAAAGATGTCTCCTGGTTTTTTGCCAGTGAATGACTATTTGCTTACAATTTTACAGTTCTCGCACATTATTGTACTGTAGCATCTTTGCTCCTCAGATTTAAATGTGTATGCATATTCCCTCAGCTTCTCTCTAGGGGTTGTCTAGATAGATTTAGCTTATCAAGCTCTAAAGACTTCTCTTAGCTGAACTAGAAAACTGAGAGCAGTCCCCAGGCTGTGTCGTTGCAGGGGGTTGTTTCTTTACAGGTGCATGACTTTGCCCTTGTTGAATTTCCTAAAGGTGCTGTTGGCCCATTCCTTCAGCTTCTCTGGGTCTTCTGGGTGGCAGTCCTGCACACAGGCATATCAGCTGGTGTCCCAATACGGTGTCATCTGTAACCCTGATAAACGTTCACCCTTCCAGAGCATTAGTTAAGGTGTTGAACAGCACTGGTTCCACGGTACATCCTTACATTGTGCAAGATATACTTAAATAGTGACTTTCACTCTGTTAACATGCCTAAGTTTAATACATCAGAATAGGACAGTATGGCTGCTTGGCCTTTCAGTAGGAGTTGCCTTGTGCCTGCTGTTTGAAGAGCAGCCTTGTGTAGCCATTTTTATTAGGACAGCAAGAGGGGATGAGAAATCCATACAGCTACTGTCCTCTTGCTCGCAGTTGTAGGTGCCTGTATGTTACAGTTTGTAGGCTGCTTAACTGGGATGCTCAGATGTGTGGTTTGGATGGAGAGGGAAGAGCACCATGATGTTTTTGCTCACTTGGGAGTTTCCAATCTCTCTGAGTTATCTGTTGTGGGGAGGCCATTTTTTAAATATGACTGAAGGTGGAATATAGGTGTAAAAAAAAATAAAAAAATAAAAAAAAAGATCTATTCTCGGTAATAAATACCGTGACTGATACATGATAACTGTGTACTTCACTCCATGACTGACATACATGCACCTCTGTTACTATCCCCAAATCCTGTAATGTATGCAGTTTCTTGACGGAAATGCAGCTTTTGTCTGCTTCGGTTTTTTATGCCTTGGAGGTCTAAGGTATCACTGAGTATTGCTGCGAAACTACTTCTCGAGTCCGACACCTCTGCCTCAAGAGCATAACGTATGGAAACAGTAAAGCCTGTACAGCTGCAGTTAAAGAAATAACTGTTCCGCAGAGGTGTCTTTTCTTGGGTTAGACTTGGGTAACTTCAGCTAGATGGAGATGCTAGTATTCAGGAGCTTGGCCTAAAAATGGGAACCAAAAAACCTGATAAGCAGTTGGCATTGTCTACCTATTCTTGCCATGAATGTACACAGCATAAAAGCTAGATAGTGTGTGGCCTTAAGCTTGTATGTTTTAGTGATTGCTCTCCCCACTTTCGTTGAAAAAGAGACGTTTAAAATACTCAGTTACGTCATTTGTTACTTAAACACCATTTTTACTCTGTCCTTTTTTCTTATTTTCCAGTGACAATGACAAATATTGGAGAAAAAGGTAAGTTGATTTTTATTAGCTGTTTATAAGTGGAATTCATATATCAGGGTAGTTTACTAGTAGAATTGAGATACAGATCTAACCTGTTCCAAGTAAGTGTACTTTTTTGTATTCCTCAGCTTCTCTTACTATCCTGCTCTTCCTGAATATTGCTTTTGCTATTCCAAATCGAGATTTTAAAAAAATTAGAACTTTTAACTCTACTTACTGGCTTTCTGAAGTGTCAGCTAAAATAATCCTTATATTCTGTTTTTCAAATTTTTCATTCAGAACAAGTAAAGCTCTTGTAAAACCAGGACTTCTGAAGATGAGCAGTGTTTGTGCAGAGTGCAACATACTTAAATGGCTGGTTATTTTTTTCTGCATTTCTTCTGTCTTTGAAGAAACAGAAGCCTTCAGATGCATAACTTTTTCAGAAGATAATAAAACTGCCTGATTAGCTGTCATTAGAGTTTGTACCCCAAGGATGTAGCATGTTTAGATTGCTTTTCCAGATGCTGTTTTAATACCACAGCACAAAATGGCAATGTGAAGTGTGGTGCTATGAAGGTTTTGCAGGAAAGAGTTGGGACTTAAGAGGCAAACTGTATGCATTTTACATTTGCGTAATTCCAGCACGTTTTACTGTGTCATTGGTGACTCCCTCACTTCTAAGTATTTACTAATTAAAAGACCCATTGGAGCAGCTGGTGGGCCAGGGTCACTGTGGTGCAGGGAAACTGGTAGATAGGTAATCTGGGAGAAGTGATTGATCAGGACCTGGGCCAAGTCGGAGAACTGAGGTGCATGAGTGAACAAGAAGAGCTTAGATCTTGTGCAGACTTTAAAGGGGAAACATGGGGTAATGTCTTCAGGCTAAAATTTTGTCTTCCTCCCGCAGTCTGAGTTTTTTAGTGTATGAAAAGGAATTTTCTTATCAGTTACCATTATTCTCACAACAATAAAATATTGATGCAGATTAGCAAATGCATAGGGAACAGAACTGATGTAACTTGCCCTACCTTTCTCTCAGTGCCATGAATATACTGTTGTTTAAAAAAATACTGATTTAGTTTGAATAAATCAGGGTGGGTTTTTTTAGTTTTGGTAAAAACGCAGACTGTTCCTGCCAGATGCTTGTGCAATAACCAGATGGTCAATTAATGTATTATGCTAGATGAGGAGTCCAGTTCCATTGCTTACTTATATCGATGAGATTTTTTTTTTTTTTCAGTTTATAGACATGGCATATGGCTCTTTTCCCCTGTCATCCCAAAAGCTCTCTGCAGGGTTGCTCCATATTCTGTTAGCTTTTGTGTATTATTTTTTAACTGCCTAGTGAATAAGAATAAATATTTACTGTGTTTCTGCTTTTTTTGAGTAAACAAACTTCAACACCAGAAACGTTTATTCAGTGTTACTTTTGAGACAAAATTACAAAACCCAAGAACATACTGACCTACCCTTCCTGCATTTATACACCTTATCATACATGTGTTACAGAAAGTTCTCTAGCACTGAATATCATTATGTATGTGAAAACATGGGCTAACCATACAAGGGCAGTATTTCAGATTGTGTAGTGAAAGTACACAACTTTCCCTTTATGATTTTTTTTTTTTTATGATGAATTTACACAAGTTGTATAAAGGCTATTTGACCACATAGCCACATATAACCTTGAGCTGTCTACAATCTGAGTTCATCTGTACAGCAGAGAAATAGTATTTTTGACTGTTGCTGACCTAGCTGTCCTCTATTTGCTGCTTCTCTGCCTGAGTAGAAAAAAAATCCAACTAAATAATCTTTCTTGTGTGCTAGAGCAAGTTTGTCATGGGATACAAGTATTGGGTTTACTGTAATGACTTGCTTGGTACAGTGAGAGATTTTAAATGGAAACACCTATCCATCCACGGCAGGCTCTTTGGAAAAGATGTTACCTTCTGTATTCTAGTAAAACAACTCATTATGGTAGGTGTTGAGTGGCATCTATTAAAAAAAATCAAAGAATAAATCACTGGCTATGAAGAATGTCAAGTAGTGAGTGAATGTTTCAATTTAAAGAACCTGCAAGTTTTTTAAAACCACCCTACTCCCTCCTAAAAATCTAGAAAAACAGGATAACTGGTTATAGTTACTGCTCAGGTATCATATGCATAGCCACTCGAAGACTCCCTTTTCTGTGGTCATTGTTTAGGTAGCTATACTTCCTTTTGTGGGATTTGAGGGTTTTGGTTTGGTTTTTTTTTCTTTTGCATGGCTAGATGTACCTATACATGTTTTATAAAACTAAAAAAGAGGTACATCAGTTAAGTAGGATTTAACAAATGCATAAATGCTTGCTAAATAATTATGGAGCTCCCATAGGCTATTAACTGTTCCCCTCGAACTTTTGTAATGTATGTAGCCTGTATCATGACTTTCCCCACAAATTGTCTGTTTGTCTCATGTAAAGTTGCAGTGCAGTATTTTTGTTGTTAAGCTTTTGCAGAGGCTCTATTTACATCTGTTAGAGTCACTATCTGTGATATATATAGCAGCCATTTGTAAGTACTATAGTATCACTGGTCTGTTTGTATTAATTCTGTTCCTTTTTGGTTTTAGTTGTGTGCCTGGTTGCTTACCACATATTTTTCATGCTGTTCGTCTGGTCATATTGGAAAACAATCTTTACGCTACCAATGAATCCTTCAAAAGAAGTAAGATAAACTTCACTTTTGTTTCTGAAGTAGCCTGCTCAAATGCCTGATTTAGTAGTTTTTGAATATCTTAGGCTCTGATCTCATGTAGTTTTATGCTGTAGAAAATACAGATGGTCGTTAGAGCTGCTCAATAGCAGTAAGTCATATTGCAAAGAGCATAATGACCAAGACAAAAAAAAAATCACACCTTCTCTAAGTTTTAAAGGTTTTTGAATTGCTTTGTAAAATTACATTGTATTTATGATACTAAGAAGAAAAAAGCTCTCCACTTGAAAAATCAGAGTTGCTCAAACTAGCAGCTTAAATCTTTGAATGGGGCACAAAATTGATTTCTCTGTGTTTAAGGCATATTACCTGTCAGCATCTGTCTGTTGTCCTCTGAGTTAGAACTTCTTCCCCATCTGTTTTGGTACAAAGGAATTTGAGGGTTGTGACATGAGCACACAAACAGGTAAGCTAATGCTGGGAAGTCACAGCTGGCTAGGCAGGAAGAGGAGCTAGTGTAGAACAGCTGCATGGAAAAGAGGTCTGAGTAAACCCATACCCCAAGTCGAAGTCCAGCTAGTTTAGAAGTGTTAAAGAAGGAGGATCAAGTTGTCTTGGAGCATATTAATACACAAAACTGAGTTTAACATAATGTATCCTCAAGATAATTGCTGTTAGTACTGTATTGGCTTTTTAAATTATTTTAATTTCATGTTCTTTCTAACATAAAAAAAAAAAAAAAGAAAAAAAAAAACAAAACACACCAAACCCAAAACTGTCAATAACCTTGATGAAAATCCTCCCCATGCATCTTGGTACAACCAGCACACCTTTTTAGCCTTTTCTGTCCTGTCTTTGTACAGGTACCCCACAGTCATCAGTAGGTGCATTGTCAGACAACCTCTGAGGTCAAGAATCTTCATTCTGTGGCTAGTCTGGATTTTGAAATATCCACAAAGCCAGTGCTTATTTTGGCATGGACTTGCAACTGCAGTTTCTATAACTACTACACCAACACAAAATAAATAGCTTGTGATTTCTGCTGTCTGTTGTGTGGAAGTTCTTTTCTGAATAGTTTTTATTCACTAATAAAATACATAATTGTGGAAACAAGTAGATAATTCAAAGTAATTGGCATCTTCCTTGAATTTCACACTGCAGTCTTTACTACAGCTTGGGGCAGAGAGGAGTGAAATAAATTAAGAACCCATTTCATTTGGTAATTGCAGCAAAGTATGTGTATGTATATGGTGAGTGTAGTGATAATTAGAAGGGTTTTCAAATCACTGGGTTGATGCCAGTAAAAGACTTCCAAAACATTTTGACAAATCCTTAGTAATTACAGTGGATTTCAAAGCTGTCATACAATGCTATTGGAGAACTTAAAATGGGATATTTTAATATTGAAGTTGGGTAATAGCAGTGTATGGTGTTTCTGTGTTCTTTGAATTTACACAATGTTGCTGGCAATAAGTGACATCCTTGTTGTTCCGTGTCTTTTTCCTGATGTAGTAGGGCAGAAGTCTGTAAATGAACTGCTGTACCAACTATAGCAAATACTTGTTTGAAGGCTGAAAACACAGATTTTATGTTTTCTTTTAATGGATACTGCAGGTGATGCAAACCATGCAGCCTGTACATTTCTTTTCAAGCTTATTTCAACTTCATACACATATGAAAACCTCTACAGTTCCAGCTGCAGTTTCTCTTAGAGAGACTTTGAGGGACTTCACTTTAGTGTGTGCCATTCTGTACCTGTATGGCTCATTAGCTGTATACAATCATTGTATGAAGGTGGGAGAGAAGGTGGTTTCCCAGGCAGGAAGGTTTTGTAGACTTAGGACAACTCTGAGAACCAATACAAAGTGATGGTACAATAGCTCCATGTACATCAAACAGGGCGCATTGCAAAAATAAAGTATTCTGACTCGAGTTTCTGCAGTGAGAAATCCTATGTATCCCAATATAAATGAGTTCAGGTGTTAGCAAGAGTGTGTTCTTCCTAGGGAAAAAAACAAAAGGTGTCTTGAGAAACTGATGCTAAATAGAGAAGCTCCAGCTTCTGCTGGAAGATTGTGAGCCTTGTTAGGAAGGTAAAGTGGTGCCTTCTCTGTGTAGGGGAGAACAGGCTGCTAACTGTATGTTTGTCTGCTTTCTTAGTTTTGCATGCATCACTTCGATTTAGGGGAGGAAAAATATTACAATGATTAGACTTTCTGTAGACATAAATGCTATGCAGAGGTCTTCTATTTCTAGTACAGGTTAGACACATCCATATTTGGCAGGAAAAGTGGTAGTTTTTTCAGTGGTGATTTTGTATCCTGTTTCTCTGGTAGAGAAAGTTTGGCATCTCCCATTTCTTGAAGCTATAGCGAAAGCTGACTATGTTGCTGTGTTGCAGAGGACTTAAGAGCGTAGGGAATTTGGACGGTGTCATGTATATTGTGCATCTCTTTCAGTAATTTTACGCTCTCAGTTTTTATTAGAGCAATGTTTGTTGTGGCCATTTTTGGCAGCGACATAAGTTGTCCTTTTATGCAAGAAGATGTTAAGTGGTTATTCTGTCATACAGGATACCCATCTCTTCCTTCTGTCAGCCACTCTCTGAAGTAAAAACACATTCTAACAGCTGGTGAAGAGAACAGCAAGTCTCCAGTGGGAAAGAATAAAAAGGAAAATAGGAAACACCGGAAGATAAATTAAAGCTATGTTTTGTGCTATTACTAGTAGTGTATTTTCTTTCAGTTAAAGACTGGTATCTAGCTTATATTAACTATGCAATATTTAGTATTACGGAAGTAAATTAACTCACCTTTCAAAGGAATGGTAAGCGCTTGAGCCTCTTCTTGAACAGTGATGCTTATTACTTCTGGAAACATTCAGCATTGCATCAATACCAAATCAGAAGCAATTCTAATTTTGTCTTTAGTTGTCATAAACTAAATTAGGGGTCTTAAGAACACTGGGTTATTCGCTGTAGTACCTTATATGTGCTGCAAATTCATCATTATGAAATGAATATTTACTTCTCTTTACATCTCTGCAGATACTTAACTTGGAATTTGCTAACATATCTTTAATTTTAAAAATTATTCCAGTTTCATCTATCATATTCAGACAAGGAATCCCTAGAGAGGGAGCCTAGAGGTGAATCCCAGCAAGAAGTCTTAAGACGGGCAGCCAAGGATCTTCCTATTTATACACGGACAATGTCTGGAGGTAAGTAGGTATTCAGGAGACCACTAAAGGCAGGTGTCTTGATGTATTACCTAAGCTAATTAAATAAAAAAACCCAAAGGTTTGGATTGTAGGGAAGATCTGCTTTTCATACTTTATAAAATAAATAAAGTGACCCAAGAACTTAATTATAACTTTATACAGGTACATTAATTAAGTGGAAACATTGTTGGAAAGTAAATTGCTGCATATGATTTAGGATTTTAAAGTGGATTGACAATGCCTTGCTAAATGTTTGCAAACTGACATTAACAAATAGCTTGTAATACTAACTGTAGAAGAGGCTGTAGCAGTCATTAACTGCATTGATTTCTTCATAGGTTTAAAAAAAACAAAAAAATAAATCACTGCATGTCATGTATAGCTAGATAGATCACAGTAACAAACTTGGTGTTTTACTTGCTGGTTGTTTGGTTGCAAGGACAAACTAAGTTAATGTTAACCTTCTGATACTGTAGATTTGTAAATGCTGGCTATCTAAACAAATCCAGGAGATAATCTCATATAGTGAATTAAAGCTGTTAGAATAATAGCTTAAAATAGCCATATTGTTGAACAGTTTTTAAAGGTTTTCCCATCTAGTAGAGGTTTTGTGTGCGAGTTTTGTTGATTCATTGGGATTTTTTGCCGAGCTGAGGGGTTTGGAAGAAAGAGCTTGATTAGCATGATTAGCAGAGATTGCAAAAACTGAACTTTTTTGGGTGCACTCTGACAGATTCAGCATTGCAAGTACTTACAGAATGCAACTGTTTCTGACCATGCTGAAATGTTTTCTTGGGGGTTCTGCTGGGCTGAGCTGCTAGTATTTACTTTGTGCAGACCTCAGGAATCAAGATGTGTAACTGTACATTGAAATCTAATCTTGGAACTTTTTCCTTTAGCAATCAGATACTGTGACAGATGCCATCTTGTAAAACCAGACCGTTGCCATCACTGCTCTGTATGCGACAAGTAAGAAAATATTTTAAATGTTTTTTTTCTGAAGTAGTGGATTTTTTTTTTTTTTTTTTTTTTTTGACACAGAGCCTTTATACTTTATGCATAGATTTTTCAGGTTTAATGTTTTGGCATATGAGCTTTTTATTTTCCCCTTAGAATTGTTTCAGACTTAATTTTTATTTAGTTACTTTTAGGGAAGTCTGTAACTTACTCTAATTCATTTGATGGCTTTCTTGATGCCAGCATCGATTACATGGTCTTATACATTCTTTACGTAATGGCTAAAATGGTGAATATTAATAAAGAACTTTCCTTAAGAATGTAACCAAAAATAGCTGATAAACAAAAATTTGCTTCTTTTGTTGGAATCTGAATATCACTACCCATCTCAATCTAATCATGATGTCACTTGCATCTTATCTGAGGTAATAAACTTAATATCCTGTTTTTCATTGGATAACTTGCAGGGGGTTTTTTTTGTTTGTTTGGTTGTTTTTTTGTTGCTTTTTTTTAAGGAAAGAAACAACCAAGCATCCCCCATTTCTAACTGAAGTCATAAAATACAAGTTTTGTTTGTCTAACACAAAAGGAAGTTCATGGCGATGCTCCCCAGAAGTCTAATTGCTTTCTAATTTAATGTTTCTTTTGGCTGTTCTTCAGTCTGACCTCTGTCCATTTAGCTTGAGTGTCTGTGTGGTTCTCCACTCTTGCCCTCAGTGATTTAAATTTCTAACTTTAGAGAAGGGGCTTCCTCAGTGATTGATTTATTCTTAGCTTTAAGGCTGTTCCAGGAGCTCTTCAGCTGATAATGCATCAGACCTCTCAACATGGTTGTGAAGCAGAGATGACTTTCCTTTTGTCTAGCAAAACAGCTGAGGCACTGAAAGAGTAGTTGAGCTGAGGCAGAAGGAGGATCTTGGTTGTGCTGTATGGGATGTGGTCGTAAGACAAAAGCATTCTCATGTCTGAGCAGGGTGGAGAAAAAGGATGACCTGTGTTATCCTATGAAATGTGAGTAATTTGCAGAAGGCTATTAGTAAATAAATTTTGCAGAATACCTTGATTTACCTTACCTTGTCACAATTCACTTAAGTCAGTTACATTTGATTTTCTTTTGCATGTTTTATTCATGGAGGGTGATTAATTGAAAAAATGTTTGGGTTTTTTCATACAAGGTAAGTTCTTAAAAACCTTGTGTGCATCTGTATATATTTCTAGAAAAGCAAACCGTATACTTGGAAATAGATTTAGATGTATCACTAAGTATATAATAATTGAACTAGCCTAGTTTCTAAGTCTCTGCCAGACAATAAACAACAGTTGAAAAACCTATTCAGAATGAAGACCAAATCCTGAAGTTGAAGTTACAGGCTGTGTTTTCTTAAATGACTACGCTCTTGACAGAACAAGTGTTATGAGTTTGGGTTACCTCCAGTTTACTTTTAGGTAAACTATATTATCTGAATTTAAATAGATACCATTTAAAATAGATTAGGTAACCAGTAGTACGTATGGGAAGTTCTTAGTCTGTATGTGAATAATTTAAATCTGACATGTAACTGTGCATCTGACTTTTTTTTTTCCTTGCCTTTTGCTATGCTTTGAATTCTGTTGGGGTTTTTTAAGATGCATTTTGAAAATGGATCACCATTGCCCTTGGTAAGTGTACTATTGGCTTTCCTTTTTTTCTTCATGATTTTGTAAATTCTTGAGGGGCCTGTTTATGAAGGTGATGCTTCACTGTTCCTGCAGTTAGATGCTTATGTGAAGTTACTGGTCTTTCAGGACTATTGCAGTGTCGTGGTTTAAGCCCAGCCAGTAATTCAGAACCACGCAGCTGCTCGCTCACTCCCCTGCTTCGTCCCCCTGCTCCTGGAGGGATGGGGAGGAGATTTGAAAGAATGTAACTCCCACGGGTTGAGATAAGAACAATCCAGTAACTAAGGTATAACACAAAACCACTGCTGCTGCCACCAATAATAATAATGATAAGGGAAATAACAAGGGAAGAGAATACAACTGCTCACCACCCACCAACAGATACACAGTCTGACCCAAGCAGCGATCTAGCCCTTCCGGGTAACTGCCCCCCAGTTTATATACTGGGCATGATGTGCTGCGGTATGGAACACCTCTTTGGCTAGTTTGGGTCAGGTGTCCTGTCTCTGCTTCCTCCTGGCTTCCCCTCCTCCCTGGCAGAGCATGAGACTCAGGAAGTCCTTGGTCAGAGTAAGCATTACTGAACAGCAACTAAAAACATCAGTGTTATCAGCACTGTTCCCAGGCTGAAAGTCAAAAACACACACTGCACCAGCTAGTAAGAAGGAAAAAAAAATGACTGCTACTGCTGAACCCGGGACATGGAGTTATTTACTGTGTCTTCTTACCCTCGTTGTGAGGTATGGAAAGACAAGGGGTAATGGGTTCAAACTTAAACAGAAGAAGTTTAGGTTAAATATAAGAAAGAAGTTCTTTACTGTGAGGGTGGTGAGGCACTGGAATGGATTGCCCAAGGAAGTTGTGAATGCTCCATCCCTGGCAGTGTTCAAGGCCAGGTTGGAGGAAGTCTTGGGTGACGTAGTTTAGTGTGAGGTGTCCCTGCCCATGGCAGAGGGATTGGAACTAGATAACCTTAAGGTCCTTTCCAACCCTAACTATTCTATGATTTTTCTTAGACCTATGAGTTAGGTATGTCCATGTTTTTACAGTTAGGATGATCTAGGATTCTGGTCACTAAGAAAACTTCTTTTAAGAATTTCATCTTCATGGACTTCTGAGTATTAGTGTAGCTTAGTTGCACTGAATGATGAAATGTTAAAAACCAAAGGGAAGGGCTGTGCCTCACTCCCCTTACTGAAGCTCCTAGGACAGCTTGAGTGGCCTTGCTGGAAACAGCAAGTTAGCACTTTTTAGCTTTATGGGTTCTTTGTTTTCTTTCTACTTTTTCTCCTCTCTCCCTCCCACCCTTCCTCTTTTTGTTTTCCTGTCCTTTTTCAGCAGCCCTTAGAACCAGTGGGTAAACAGGATGTGTAATTAATTTTGCATCAGTTTGGCAGGTATCTCGTGAAAATACTTAAAGATAATTCTTTAGTAAAATTCAAGTTAAGAGGATTGAGTGGTAGATGCCAGTTCTTTACCACATGAAACCAGTCGGAAAAGAAGACTCTCCTGACAATGGTGGATGGTTCAAAGCAGCTGGTTTGACCTTCACAGATCAGTTTGTCATGGTGGAGGTAGGGGTGCGGGGCTTCTTCTATTTGTCTTGGTCCTGACTACAGCCTCTGACGTAACGCAGTATGATTTAGGAGTCTCCCCTTATTTTGCAGCTGTATGGTGGATACAGTTGAAAGAAGTACTTAACAATATAGGGTAGACTTACTTCCTATGTTTTTTTTTTTGCTGTAGGGATATTAGCGTGTGAAACTTGCAGATGCTTAGTGTTGTTAGTGTGTGTGCTTCTTAAGAAAAAAAAAAGCCCAACAAGCAACCAACCTCAAAACAAAAATACCCACACAGATAAAACCATTGAATGTAGAACAAATTTCTTACAAGAAAAAAGGCTGTTGCCTTTTCTCAGGTTTCTCACTGCCCTGTAGAAAGCTGTAAGAAAAATAGCTGTCAGGCTATTCCTGGCAAAGTGTCAGTGAAAAGTCTCAGTACTATTATTATCATTATTCGGTGTTATACACACTTCTCATAAGATGTATGGTCTGTCTGGGACTTTTTAGTTGTCCTTCTTTAGGATAGTACATGCAAATATCCTTCATGTAGACTTCAATTTCAGAATAAAAATCCATTGAATCAAATAACAAATCATAAACTGAGCTCTTATGTGTTGTATAAAGGGGTAGTGAAGTGATACTTCACTAGGGCATAGACTTCTAGAAAAATAAACTCAATTTTCCTGTCAGTAGCATTTGCTTATTTTGCCTGTTTGCACACTCTTTGTATCCAAACAATATAAACATGCCCAGTTTGAGAGAATATTTACATTGCTCATTGGTTTTAATCTAAAAAGCAATGGCCGCAAAAAAAAAAAAAAAAAAAAAACAACCTAGAGGTGGAGAAGGTACTTGAAAGACATGTAAATGCTTCTTGATGGAAAACTGTTGGAAAATTCTTTTTTTACTCCAAGTAGCAGAAATGCACTAGAAAAAGAGGTATTATCTTGCTTTATTTTTCCTAGTTTGAGTAAACATCCATAGTTCCTTGCTCTCCCTTAAAAAAATAACTTTGTGGAAGTGACAGAGTGTTTGAAATGTTACACAGATGCTGATCAAATCCTGTACTGGGAAATACAGGGCTATTTTGCCAACAAAAGTAATAGTGCAAATCAGTATAAGGGGTCGCATTTAGCCCCCTTGAAAATACCATTAGGTCCTCTTTGCTGTTTGTGTTGGGATTTTTTTGGTGTGAGTAAGAAGGGGAAGGAACCTAAGCAATGCTTAGGGAGACCACAGAAACATTAGTGGGAATTACTACTGTTTTAATATTCTGCTAAGAGAAGGATTTCTGGAGAGAGGACAGGCTGTGGTAAAAATAACATAGAGAAAGTAAGATGAAGTGTTTGGAAGGCAGAGGTAGTAAGATGGTAGTCATGTCCTAGCCCCAGATTAGCTGTCTTCTCCTTTTTTGGGGGCTTTGTTTTGGATATCACCCCTGCACTAACAGAAGTGCTGTGATAAATGAAAATATTTAATGCTAATTGCCCTCTAACTACTCTAAAAGGTTTAAGTGATGCAGACATAAAAGCATTAGTGATTTCTGTGCTAGTACTGAATATAGGTGGAGCTGCAGGCAGGAATGCAATGGGTTGAGGTGTCACTAAAAATATAATTTGTATATAAGAACTCTGATACTAATAAGGTGCATTAGGAACACCTTAGGAATAATTTGAAACATCTCTCCTTTGTCTTTTGAGTCATCTGAAAAGAATTTCTCAGTAATTCTGTGATGCTTTTTGTTAATCAAGTTGCATCACTTTCGGTGTCTTGTAGGTTGTTTGCTTCGCACTTTCAGTAAACTTAGTCTTGAGACAGAGTATCTCTTCTATTTGTACTTCAAAATTAAGTGTTTTGAATGTTACCTGTAATCCAAATTGTTAAGCTGGACTGTTCTTTTATATGAATGTTTTACTGCAATAGCACATCATTATGGGTACAAACTGGAACACAAGAGGTTCCACTTAAACTTGAGAAGAAACTTCTTCTCAGTGAGGGTGACGGAACACTGGAACAGGCTGCCCAGGGAGGTTGTGGAGTCTCCTTCCCTGGAGACATTCAAAACCCGCCTGGACACATTCCTGTGTAACATTATCTAGGTGTTCCTGCTCCGGCAGGGGGATTGGACTAGATGATCTTTCGAGGTCCCTTCCAATCTCTAGCATACTGTGATACTGTGATCATTATTTAGGCAGTTGTTTTTACATTTATGAGTTTTGCTCTTCCTCACAAATCATAGACTTCAAATCTAGCCACCATTCTTAGGTTTTATTATAGGTTCAAATATTACAATTACAAAACCTTGGTGTTTACTTTCTCTCCAGTCTTCTGATGAACTCTTTCTGTTCCAATAAGAACTCCTCAGTCTGCAGCTATTTCAAAATTGAATAAAGTTAAATAATTTATGAAAGTTTATTTTAATGTGTGTACCATATGCAGTAGCACAAAACAACGAGAGAGAAATCTGTCTTTGAGTTAAGAAATTTCATCTTTGGGGAATAACATTTCACTTGATGTTTGTTTTGTCACTAAACAGTGTCATAAAGTAAAAACTGTCCTAAAATAAATACCATGAAAGGAAAATAGAGTTATCAGAGAAACCTGGAATCTGAAATGCTTGCAGTTTATCATGGAATTTCTTACTTTGACACGTTTAATGAAAAAGAACACTTCACTGTGGAGAATTACAAATTTACTTTCCAATAAGAATTATGGTGACCTTAGAAAATATCCTGTGGGTCTTTTTAATTACAGCAATCCGTTGCGCATCCTTCTTAACTGTAGTTGATACAGATGCTTAGCTATCACTGCATGTTTAAATGGTAATGCTAAATTTAGTGTTTGGCTAAGGTGGCATGTTTTGTAGAAGTAAAGCCAATAACAAACCAAACAACCCCCTTATCCATCCTGAGGGTGGATGACGGTAGTGTACAGTGAAAATTTATTTGGTATTTTGAGACTTTACCCTCTTCTGATTACCATATATTACCTATTCTGCCATCACCATCACTGACTCCCTAAAGAAGAGAATAATTGCAATATTTTTTCCTGTACTTCTAAAAGCTAAAGCTGAGGCTTACCATGAATTCTTATGTTTTGAGAATTACTTTTTAACATACAAATGCTTTCATGGATGTAGTCTTCTCTTAATTAGCTGATCTTTCTGACAGCAATATCAGTTAGTTAAAGAAGGCATATGGATTAAATGTGACTTTTATTCTCACAAAATTCAGTTGAGATTCAGTTTCTTGGCTTGTAACTGTCTTAGTTATGTGCAGTATGCCTGACAGTAAGACATGGATGCTTAAACTTACCTACAAGCTAAAAAGTTAACTATAACTGCAGTCATATTTATGTCACATGCTGGGAACAGATTTCATGCAGTAAATGAAAATGCAATTTTAGTAAGCTGTTGAAAATGGTTTTATCTGGTAAAGTTTTGGGGTTTTTGTTTTGTGGTAGTTTTTGGTTAGAATTACTATACTAATTTGGGAGTTGACGCTAACTAAGTTTCAGTAGCTTGAGGCACTAGAGATAGGAAGTAAAACTTGGTTTACATGCTGTTAATTACTTTTTTGGAGTAAATAAGTTTAAGTTGGATGAAAGGAGAGAAAATAACCATTATATTCCATTTTTACATTTTTATTATCACATATTTATTATTACATCATATTACATTTTTACATTTTATTATCACAGGGTGAACAACTGTGTAGGATTCTCCAATTACAAATTTTTTCTTCTCTTCTTGGCTTACTCGCTACTGTATTGCCTGTTCATTGCTGCAACGGATTTACAGTATTTTATCAAATTTTGGACAGTAAGTACCATAATCTACATACTGTCTTAAGCATGTGAAATTACCACTGTACAAGAAGTCGAAGATTCCAAGGTGTTGTATTGTCATCTAGTATCTCCTACTAGGAGGCACAAAGTTCATCTAGTAATCATAGCCCACTACTTACAATAGTTTCTGAATTTTCACTTGTTTCTTCCTTATTTTGAAGCTGTGTAGAACAAATATGCAATTGTTTAGAAAACATGACTGCTACTGCTGAACCCAGGACAACATTTTACAATGAAATTTACATTATAAGTAGGTTTTGTTAACTCTGATGCTATGCTGTACAAAAGTTCCAGAGACATTTTCTAGTATTTTAATTATAATTATCTAGGTTCACAACTTAGGGTATTACCTTCTTAGATTTGCAATATTTATTCTATAATGTAAGTTTTCTGAAAAGGTTAATTAAACAGGACAATTGATGAAAAGATAAATTACTCTTCACTGAAAGACACTTCAAAGTTCACATCCAGATTTCAGATTGTTGCTGTCACTATTTATACTTTCTCAAGAAAGGGCTTGTTTCTTTAACTTAGATACTGTCAGCAACTTAGTTTCATGGCCATTTGTACATGTGTAGGTGTATAGAAGGTGTATAATTCATTTACTTAGACTCTTGTATGTGGTGTGCTTGTGTCTGCACTGAATTTAATTTGACTGAATAGAGGATTATTAATAATCAAATTAAACAGCTATTTCCCCAGTTCTAACAGCATTTTCTTGTTTGTTTGTTTTATTTGTAGAATGGCCTTTCTGATACTCAAGCCAAGTTCCACATCATGTTTTTATTCTTTGCTGCAGCTATGTTTTCTGTCAGCCTCTCTTCTCTCTTTGGGTATCACTGTTGGCTTGTCAGCAAGAATAAGTCTACATTAGGTAAGTAGATTGAATGCTTCTGTGTTTGACAGCTGAAAATAAATAAGAAATGTATATTATATGTATGGGAGTAATAGAAAAAGTAGGCACTCCTATAGAGGTTCCTTTGATCCTGGTTAGATGCCTGAGCCAGGCTGTGTCCAGTATTGACTCCCCCGTTCTGGTGCTCCTCAAGGATTCTGTGTCTTCCTCTTGCCCCATGCTACTAATGAAGTTACCCTCTCCCTCCCATTTCCTCTCATGCACAGCTTGTTAATAGTAACTGAATAAACTAAATAATAATAATAGTAGTAAAATAAATAAATAAAAAAGTTGAGATCACTTTGCAGTAAATGCCATCTCACTAAAGCATGCTTATGGAAGTGCTTCTTGTTTGGCATTTCCAGCCCCGCAGAGCAGAGTCGGCTGATGTGATGTCTCAGTCAGGGCAGTGACACCCATGCTCCGTTCCCACCCTTGCTCCCTGCAGAACCAAACTTCCTCTGTTCAATTCACCTATATTTTTGTTCAGAAGTTCTGAAAAGCATATTTATTAATCCCAAAACTTTGCCTCTACTGGGGGCAAGGAGAGGGGAAAAAAATCCAGAAGGCAGGTTGATTGTCACCCTAGTGGCATTAGTTTTGATCAACATGAATGAGCAGAAAAAGGCAATGTCAGAGAATGATCTAACATGGAAGAACAGACTTTGAGAAAGTATTTCTATATTTGATACAGTTGGGTGTCCTGTCTGCCACATAATTATAGATGCATTGAAAGGACTCTTGAGTTACAAGTTTATTTTGAAAAACCTCAAAGAAGATAGCCTGTGCCTTTGCTATGGGGCAGTATATATAACTTAATTGAGTATCAGCATTAAAGTGGGATTTCCCACCACTTGAGTGCATGTTTGCCTGGTTACAAATCTTAGTAAATGGAGGTGCAGAGAATTTGGATGCCTGTTCTACGCTATATCCTGGACTATAATAATACCAATCTGCAGTAATGTTCATTAAAGTTTCTAAATCTCTAAATGCTTTTCTGTTGATCTAAACTGAATCAGAGTGATCCAATGAATTGATTTTTTTCAATTTTTGCCCCCAGTTCTCTTGGGATTTACTAATATATAGGTGATTAATGAAAAACTTTGGATATATGTGTTTGAAAGCTTGTTTACTTCAAGATTTCTCCCAGGTTTGTGGGTTTCTTCAGTATGCTGCAAATAATGTACTTAGCAATTAGTATCGGAAAAAAATTGTTCAATCTAGTGATAGGTGGAGAAAAACTTCTACTAATGATGCTTAAATGAACATAAATAATTAAGCATTGTGTTTATAAACTGGTCTTACCATTTTAGTGCAAAAAAAAAAAAATTGTTAGAGCTGCATTTAATTCAACATTTCATACTTTCAAAACACATTGAATTCCATGCAGGTAATAAATCATGTTTTCTCTACACCAAAGCTACTCAAAAAAATCTGTTTGTCTCTTCTTCCTATTTTACCTTGGGAAATTGCTCAGTATGTGAAACCCTGAACATGCAATAGCTCGGAAATGAAGCCATGGCAGATTTAAGTGTGAGTGTTCTTAAATCCAGGGAGCTGTTTTTGTAGCCTGGCATGGGCATCTAAAAGGGTATCTCTATTTTCTCTTCCGCCTTCTTTAAAACATCTTGTAACTCACTAATTATGTATACTACATGTTGAAGATAATTTCCATCAGTTCATAGCTAAGGATTTACTGCAGAAGGATGATTTCTGCATGGTTTCAGCATGGTTTGAGCTGTACTGTCAGGACACCAGGACATGGTTTGCTTAATATATATAGCCAGTTAAGGGAATTAAATGGCTATCCGTCACTTGGTGGAAAGTGAATGAGTTTTCTGCTTCAGGCACTTTCCAACGCTTGAAGCTATGTTTAGCGCTCATCTCTAGAAATTTAGGTTGGACGTCTGGGGAATAATCTGGGTCTGTGAGTAAAATGCTTTCTTTATGTAGCTGTAAAAATACACAACACTTTAATACCCCAGGGTGTGAAAAGCTAGTCTTACTACTAAAGTAGGTTAAGCTTTTCCTCTTTTCGATACTCTTTCTTTCATAAACCCTTCATTTAGGCTTTTCTTTCTTGAACACTGTGGTATAATCACATGCTGAATTCTTCATATACCACACCTTAAAAAGTGAGTTACGTGTTCTTCTTTGACTTGATTACGGAGGAAGGTAAAGGAGACTTCCATCCTTCCTTGGCCATGGGACTTCCTCTGCACACACAGTGACTGTGGCGCTGACTTCGGCTTTCATGCACAGACTAGCTCTCTTAATCATTTGGGCAGTACAGCCTCTCCTCTTGGGTAATGGCATCATCAGTGCAATTGCCTAAATACCAGTGTGAAACTTGAAACATGCTACTCTGCAGAGATTTAATTATTTTTCTTTTTCTTTTAAGAGGTATTCAGAGCTCCCATATTTCGTCACAGAACAGACAAGAATGGCTTTAGCTTGGGCTTCAGCAAAAACCTAAGGCAAGTGTTTGGCGATGAGAAGAAATACTGGTTGCTGCCCATATTTTCAAGGTATGCTCAGTTTTTAATGCTTCATTTGTTAGAACTGTTGAATAATCAGGATGCACAGGGTTTAGGGGGGTGGTTGGTATTTTGGAATAAGGTACAGTAATATTTGCTTCACAAAAAGTTCTTTGGGATTTGGGTTGGGTTTGGTACATGTAACGCTAATTATGAATTTTTCAGTCTAGGGGATGGTTGCTCCTTCCCAACTTGCCTCGTTAATCAGGATCCTGAGCAAGCTTCCACACCTGGTTGTCTTAATTCAACATCCAAAAAGTAATCTGCTTTTTGTTACTTATTTCAAATAGTTGATAGTCTGTTTTTACTTCTGCACATGTAAACAGAACCATTTATAAGATACTTAAAAGTGGTAAGCAAGCAAAGAGTATCCTGTGAATAAATACAAGTCACATTTTAAACAGCTAAGCTGTAATTCTACTAATCCTCAATTATATTTAAATTCATGGAAATAAGATGTTTTACCCACCCACCCAATGTGCTTTGTCTCAGTTAAGTGGCATCCCAGGACTTGAGTTTTCCACACCTGCCTAACATTCTGTAATGCATACATAGGAGACTGTTGGTCTGCCTGTGATATGGATGCATTATCTTGCATCTCCCTTTTGGGGAGGCTTGCTGCTTTTTATCTAGTTAAAAAGGTTTCATATAGGGGAATTACAGGCCTCAGCACTTGGAATCATAGAATCAACTAGGTCAGAAGAGATCTTTAAGGTTATCCAGTCCAACCTTTACCCCAGGATTGCCAAGTCTGCCACTAAACCATGTCACTGAGGGCCTCACCTACAGAGTTTCTGAACACTTCAGGAATGGTGATTTCACCGCTTCCCAGGGCAGCCTGTTCCAATGCCTGACTACCCTTTCAGTGAAGGAATTTTTCTGAATACCCAATCTAAACCTCCCCTGGTGAAACTTGAGACCATTGCTTCCTGTCCTATCACTTGTTAGTTGGGAAAATCAATCAGCTACCTCGTCACTCCATCTTCCTTTCAAAAACTTGTGCCAAAGCACAGGAGGCTGCCTTTTAAATGTACGTGTTGTTTCTCCTGATACTAGGACGTTTTCTTAGTTGTTATCCTTCATAGACATGACATCTTTGAAGTGTGAAAAGTACACAGATGCTTCTTAAACTAAATTAATATAATAGCTTAGTATTTCATATTGTAACTTTTTTGCAACACTTACATAATGAAGAGTGTGGTAAGTAGAGTAGACTTCAATATGCAACTAAGAAACTATCATGGAATAGTAGAAACAATCTTTTATTCATAAAAGAAATACATTACATTTCAGCTAGCTGTTTATTGATGCTTTAAATCTTACCCCAGTGATCCATAGCTTGTATTAAGTAAGAGAGTCTGGAGATGTTTTCTCTGCTATTTATTGTGTCAGGTTTGTTGTAGTGGGAGAGAATATGGTTAAAGTGCATTTGGAACTGAAGTACATGTACTAATATATAATAGCTGTCAAGGGAAAAATTGGAATGTTCCCCTGTTCTGTGCTAGGGAGTTGCTTTATAGATTGCATCTGTCACACGCTTGCATCTGTGACAACTACAGGGTAATGTTTGTAGTGATAAAAGTGGTGTGATTCATCAGAAAAGAAGCAAGGTAAGGTAGGTAAAATACAGATTATGACAGTTTGTAAAGTGTGGTAAGATAATGAAAAATTACTGCAGTTTACTGATGTTCTTTTTATTGGTGTTACAGTGAGAACCATCTGTTTCCTGCAAAGCCGTTGTGTGATTCCCAGAGCCACCTTCTCACAGATACACCATCTTGGTCTGAAACCAGTGCAAAGGCTGAAAAGGGCAAAGTTGGTAAGGAATTGATCTTATGCTGCAGTGGTTTGTTTTGTAGTAAACTACTTTTGAAGGATACAGTGTAAAACTGACCACAGTTACTTGGTTTGTATTCATGAACCAAAATTCATGAAGCTTATTTTAAATCCATGTTTGTAGGAAGTTTTGTGTATTGAGTTGCTGTTTCCTTTCCAGTTAAACCTGACCAAGAGATACTGAGAACTCTAGTACTATTAGATGCTAATTATCGTTTAGGCTGAGCCTGATAGTTCTTTTGGCAACAAATTGCTTATACTAGAACAGGATAACACCTTGTTGCACCTAGTGAAAAGCTGTGTAATGGACACAGGAGAGGAATAGACTTGGTAATAGTGGAATGACATTCAGGTGGCTTGTTAATTAAAGGCTGTATTATTTGTTGAAATAGACATGAGACCTTTTCCTATGGAAATGCCTCTTTTTTTTCTTTTTTTTTCTCTAAAGGTATGAGCAATCCTGCATTAACCATGGAAAATGAAACCTAATTTTCCTAAAAAGAAACATTTTGAATATGTAAGGAAAGGTATGTTAATATTCTCTGTACTTAATATGCTTCCATGATACCTTACCACTTGAAGAATGCACAAAAGAAAATTACTAAAGCAATTCCTATTTTATTTTCTTAAATTTAATTATTTTTACCATTATTAGTAGCACATGAATTCATAGTTTTAAACTAAATCTCCTATTTCTTGGTATGTCATGTTTGCAAACTAGTTTAACCTTTATACCCTTTGCTTTTAGGTAATATTCCAAAGTATTATTCCCCTTCTTTAGAAAGGTAATGAAGTTGTGACTCTTCAAACAGTCCAGCAAATATTTGTAACTCTGAGTTCGAAAATGAAGTTAGTTCTTAACACTGAACCATAGCTTGATCTGCTAAAACAGGTAAAGATCTGTCAGGTGATGAAGGAACAAAGATTTATTTGAATACATAAGCTATTACCAGCTTGTTCTTCTGTGCCAAGGACTAAGCTGAATCCTCTTTAATAGCAAAAACGTGCTGCCTACTGAAGACAAAAGGTGCCCATATGACTTCCTGAGCCACCTGTTGTCAAAATCAGCTAAGATTTTTTTGATTTCTTGCATTGGTATTTTGCAACAAAGACTTCATGGTTTAAGAAGCAGTTAGTACATTCTGTTACGTACATGAGAGGAGGAGACCTTAGTAATTGGGTTGCAGGGAATGAACACAATTGATCATCATATTCACTTTCATATTCAAAGGTTTCTTAACTCCACCAAAGCCTGTGGAAATCAGCTATTTAATATTTAAAGCTAGATAAAGAATTTGACTCCAATCCTAAGAATTTCAGCATCCTGAATAATGTACAATTTTCCAACATCAGAGGAGTTGCTCCAGCAAGGTCATTTCCATCTCTGCTATTGAAGGCACCTTTTCAATCATCCTGGAAAAAGTGTTTCCAGTGCATGTCCTTCATTTGTGTATGACATGGCTCCTGAACATGCTGTGTGATAGCTGTCAGGTTGCTCTCAGTCACTCCTGGGGGAAGTGGAAGGCATGGAATACCATCAGAGAACTTCAGTGATTGTTACTAGGTCCATTAGGCATGGTATTGCAATGTCAAGGCAAGTGATAAAAATGGTAGGTGTGCAGACAGCAGCAGGTGGCCTGCAGCTTCTACCAAAACAGGTCCCACAAGTTCAGTTGGATTCATCAGAGAAACTGAAAAATTCTTGACCCTTACATTCTGGTTTTGTGTTATGTGGCGAGTGAAGACACAGATGGTTCCAGATATAGGTACATCTACAGACTTGATGGTGTGAAGTGTTAGTGTTGAAAATGTAGGTGTCAAATAAGAGTTAGAGATGAGAGAGTGAAACAGCCATTTTCTGCAATTTTGACTGCTCTGTGTACATTTTTTTTAATAGAATCTAAAAATCTCATTTCCAGCCTTTTGTTCAAAATGTAAGATGCTATGCCTCTACCAGTTCTTTCTGCAGAATGGCTTCTGGGAGGAATAAATTACTCAGCTTCAGCTAGTTTAGTATCTTACATATCATCGCAACTCAAGTAAAGCTTTAGAGATAGGTTTTAAAGAACTAGTTTTGTCCAGTTAGAGTTCTGCTTTCTAAAGTCCTGTTAAGTAATAACTTTGAAATGTTCATCTTTCTTTCAAGAATGTGTACATTTTATTGGGACTTTGTCATTAAGATTATTCTGAGTTCCAAACATAGGCTGTGATTGTTCCCAAGGTGCTGAAAGTGTTTTTTTAAAGCTGTTTATCTTGATAAACATCTCATGCTCTTTCTTGGTTTGTTGTTTTGATTTGTTTTTTCTTTTATCCATCTGAGAAAGTAACAATTAGGGTTGTGTTTGCAATCTGATTACCTCAGCCCCTAGATTTTGGGGTGGAATTTTTGACTCTGATTTTTTTATTACTTCTTATTGTGAGCATCCATTTTGAAATGCGGCTTTTTAGAGAGACAACCTTCAGAGGAGCTTATGTTCCAAAGAGTAAAAGTAAAGCCACATAAAGAGGGTTCTGGAAGTTAGTTTTGCCTTAGACAGATACATGTACATCTCAAAAGGGCAGTAGCTAAGGACTGATAATTTTTCTGGAATGAGATTAAGTGTCAGTTTGTTTGCACCCTTAGCTCTGTTTGAGATATTTCTGTGTGGCACTTAAAAGACTTTATGGAGATGTAAAAAAAAAAGATAGATTACTGTATGTATGTGTGTGTTTATATATATATCTGACATTTAGTTGCTGGAGTGAGAGCCCTTAAAAGTAGAAGTAACTACTTTGCTTTTAACTTCATTACTTTATTGTCAGTATTTGAGTTATATTTGTTTCTAAGGAGTGGATAGAATAATAAAGATTTTTAAGTAACAACAAACAACAAAACCAAGTAATTTAATCTTTGACATGAAAAATACAGCTCACGGTTCCTGCCAGTGTGTTAGTAATTTGAATTTGTGTCCTAACTGAGGATATGTTGGATGGTTGAACAGGGCTTTGAGCAACCTGGTCTAGTGGAAGGTATACCTGCCTGTGGCAGGAGGTTGGAACTGGATGAGCTGTAAGTTCCCTTCCGACCCAAACCATTACATTATTCTGTGTTCAATATCTTGTATTTTGTAATATTTTATAGTTAATGAGGGGACTGATAACTGAGAGTGCCAGATATAGTTTACACAAATGCGATTGATGGAGAATTGTTTTTTGATGATGTTGGTATCTGGAAGTACTGCAACAATAGCTCACTTAATTTTATAAACTGGTGCCTGCTTGCTGTGTAGTCAGTTTTTAATCACTGTCACCCTGAAGTGGATTAATAACATAACTGTGAACAGTCTTAGCAGGTTCCTCTTCAGCGTGGGTTTTTCACATGACTGTTGTTCACTTTCCACTTTGATTTGATGAGGCTTGTTGCAATGTCTTAAAGTGTTCTTCAGTTCTAATACTGTATGTTGTGATTAATGTTATGTTCCAGTTCGAGAAAAAGCTGTTGTTGGAAGGAAAATGAATTCTTCCACGTATCAGCCCTGTTGGTCAGCTGCTCCTGTGTGGATGTGCTCAGAAGACAAACGGACAGATGATTAGCTGCCTCCATGTCACTGCTTGAAACATGAAACTAAACAAAATACTACTTCTGAACCGTATAAAGAGTGTTTCAACTTAAAGTTACTGATTTGGAATGGTTAAGGATGATGAGTATTAGGAAATTTAAAAAACAGAGTCTGAGTTTACAATTGTAAAAATTCCATGGCTGGTTTTACTTCAATTTTCAGCACAAGAAAGATGTGACCTCCTCACATATCAGTCCATGTTCTTGCCTTGGTTGTGAAAACTCACTGTTAATTCAAATTGCTGTAAGTAGTTGACTTCCAGATCAAGATTTTGCACTACTGGCTTTACAGATTTGGAAACAAACCAGTGTTGATTATGAAGAATTTAGTGGCTTGGTGGACTGTGTTTTTATTTCAAGCATTCGATAAGCAACTTTTGCAGATACGGGGACCCCAGTGAAGTGTGACTATTTATGAAGTATTTTTGGAAAACATGATTGCAAGAGCTCCGTTGTCCCTCAGATCTGAACTATGAATAGCTGGAAAAGTTGGGGGGGGGGGGGGGGGGAGTGGTGTGTGTGAAGAAAGTCCTCTGTTAATTGAGTGCTGCAGTGGGTCACTGGCAAGGGGAGTGATAAAAAGCCTGTGTTCAGATGGGTAATACATAAATGAACGTGGCCAGGTGGGGATTTTGATTGGAGTTGCACAAGACAGTGCAAGAAAGAAATAGGGGATTTTATTGTGCCATTTGGAGCCATTAGCCCCTTTGAGAAATGAATGTTGGCACTTAACTTCGATCCAAAAGGCTTTTTACCAACCCATGTTCCAGAGAGCCACTGTCTTTCCAAATCCTCATTTGTTATTAATCAATAGTTGTCTCAGATTTCTTTTTCACTTTTTCACTGTTGTTTTTTAAGACACTGCCTTTCTTACTGCATAACTTAATTAATACCTTGTACAGTCAAGGACATGGTTATAACTTGTGGTATTTCTTTTACAGGACAGCAGACATTTGATTGCAATACCAAAAAACCAAGCTGCTGCATGTAGGAAACCCCCTTCAATTGAGTTAGAAGCTGGCAGCTTGCTTAGGATCAGAATTTAACAGCCAGAGAACAAAAGATGCATTATCAACTTTCAAAGTTAGGGAAGTTTCAGCTACACAAATCTAACTGTCTTGTGCCTTTTGTATACATTAGGTTTATGGTATCAGTGTTTACATTTAAATGCAAATTGTTATTCCGGAAACAACTTTAGGACGAACTTGGTAATGCTTTCTAGGTGGCTAGATAAAAGGACTAGTCCAAAAGAAAAAGTTAAAACCTCTCGCACTAAACTCAGTTCAGCTGAAGCAGAAAGGTACGTCTGTTATCAAACCCAAGTCACGTAGCAGGTTGGTTCGCAGTGTGAAGATGCCAGTGTGCTTAGAAAACTGGCAGCAGGACTAAGTGAGAGATCTCTGAAAACAAAAATCGTACCGTTCACTCTACTACAGGCAGGTAACCTTAAAATCTGTCTTTCCTGGGTTTTCAACTTCAGTGACAGCTGCTGGAGCACAAACGTGGCTTTTTCTTTTTTTTTAATGAGAAAAATGTACTTATTTGACTTTTTTTTTTTAATAGAATCTCAGAACTTTACCAGCCTGAAAACATGTTTCTTGCCAGAAGTGCCAGATTGCGGATCCCTTGATGTAGAACACCTTTTTTTAAACTAGCATGAAGGTGGCATACAGTTTACATGATGCCTGCAGACATCTAGCAACCAAAAGTTTTTGCAGCTATTTATTCAGTGTTGTGCTGTCAGCTTACCTCGTATTAGTGTTTGTTTAAAGGCTGACTTGTCAAGAGAATAATGGGGAGAGGGAAAATATATTTTTTAACACTTTGGGTTCTCTAGCTGTAGAGTCTTGTTTTCTATGCGACAGGGTGGTTTGTCACGGAGCATGCGTTTGAAAATACTGAGTAAAAAGTTGACATTCAGCTTCAGTGTGACTTGCTCCATATTTTTACATAAAAGACAAAGTACAGATTTCTTCCTGAGCAAAGCTCATAATGGTAATGGATCTCTCTGATAACAGGTATCAGCCTCCCTGGCTATGTCCAGGGCTCTGACAGCAGTCAGTAAGGCTGGGGATCAGTGGAGAGAAAGAACAGGGGTAAGGGGTCAAGAAATCCCTGGCTTCTCCATGTCTCAGAAGTCACTTGGAAAGCACAATAGCCCTAAATAGCCTGCAGCTTTGATGCAGCCAGAGGCTGTCCCTCTGGCAGAAAACTGATGGAGGCATGGGAAACATAGGCTGATGAGGGAGAAGAAAGGGAAAGAGAAATGGCAGTAGCTCATTTCACTGTTCAGCGGATCTGTGCCAGAGAGCTTTCAGGAAGGGTATGAGCTGTGCTTCTGGGAAGAGTACTGTCACTGAGCTTTGGAGGGTTCCTGGCAGTTCTTGTTGTATAGAGTATGAATGAAAGTGCGTGAGCTAATCATGCTCCAAATTATTAATTTCTGATAGGGCTATATTCTTGGCTTTAAGATAATACTTTATATAGCAAAGTGGAAATGGTCTTTTTGACATATTGTCATTGAGCATTGATGCTGTTACAATGCACATGGTAGAATTTGTGCAAGAGGTAATGTTGTTTGTCCACTTAAACTGATTCTCCTGTTCTTTATATTCTTGCTAGGCACTTTACTACAGCTTTTTGTGTAACTTCTGTATTTTTTTTAAAGACTGCTTTTTACCTACTGTACAGTTATTAATCTACTTTTTGCTAAAAGAAAGTAATAGCCCTGATATTTGTCTTGCAGTATGACTGCATGTCAAGCTTCGGTGGAAGTTGGACGAGTTCTACACACTCCTCAGATGGGATTGTCTCCCTAATGACAACAGAGCTAAATTTATTTTGTATATATGTAAACAGTCATGTGAATCATAGCCCCCCATGTGCGTAAGAAGCTCCCCTAATTTCTAGGTTAGGATAGATCTAATACACATCTGCACTGGAGGTGGCTCACACACATTGTGTCAGGTGATGTGCTGGTGATGGAGTGTTCAGTCTTCACAGAGAACTATTTTTATGAAGAAAATGGAACACCTTGATGTTAAACACGGGTGCTGCTATGCATTTTAATTCTTTAACTTGAGAGAAAAACCGTGGTCCAGTTTAAGCTGCAGATTGATAGTTCTTTAGTAGCCTGTAACTACGGGCAGGTAATTAATGCAACTGCTAATTGTTTTTTACTGTTTGCATACTTAAGGTCTTCAAGCAAGACTTGAGACAGGTTGCAGGAAGTAAGTCTGGCTTAGTGCATGGTGTGCTGTAGCTGTTACGATCATTATTTGGACTGAGAGTTCTTGCCCTGATTTAGTTGGCTGGTGTGCTAGAGTGTGTGTGAGAGGAATATATTTCTACATTAATTCAGTGTATAACTTTGCCACTTGTTAATGTATTGCTCACATAAATAAATGCTTCATGTTCAGCAAGTCACATACGTAGTAGTAATTGACTGTACCCAAACAGCAGAACATCATCTCTGCTACAGTATCATCAACATAGTTGCTGTAGATGTCCCCCCTCATCCCTTCACCAACAGTCTTTGACTTTTATAGGTAAGGTTTCTGTCCTCATTTCAATTTCTAGATCCAGAGCATCTCGCACAGCACCTGTATGGGGAAACAGGTTAACAGGAAAATAAATCCATTTGTCTTCGATGTCTTAGTGCTGGCTGAGCAGAACATGCTGCACTCCTTTGGATGCTGTTGAAGGTAAAAAAGGTGGAATTTTGTCCCCCAAAAGAGGGGGTTCCAAAGATCTTTTCCAACCTAGTTGCTTTAACGATTCATAGAACTGAGGAGGTGCAAGGAAGTGGAATATGTTACTTACCAGGCTGTCACCCACAGCAGCTTTTGCTTCATTAGGGCTCTTCAGTCACTTGCCAGGCTCTTCTGATGGGCCTCTGTGCTCTTTGCACTTTGCTAAAGCTGTCCCCTGGGGCAGTGGTATATCTACCTCTGGTGCAGGGAGGAATGAGACTGTCTACTCGGGCGCCTCTGAACAGACAGGAATGGTACCTGAGGATGAAAGTGGCTTTCACCTGCTGCAGGTCAGACATAACCTGCTGTATATGCTATGAGCTTTTCCCATTTTTGATTTCCAGCCCTTCCATACATATTTGCATTGAACCACATAAAGTCATTATCCTTCCATACATATTTGTGTTGAACCATATAAAGTCATTCTCATCCAAAACAACTAAAAAAAAGCACATGCTGCTATAGTGCATGGGTGGAGAGGTGTTTCTGTGCCACTTCACTTGCAGCTATTACTGACCTGGTAAAATGGGAAAAGCAGCAGCCTTCTGGTGTGAAAACGGGAACAAGTAGCAGCTGATGTAACCTAAGGAAGGGCTCTCCTCCTCCTCTTTTGCAGCTTTGCAGTTGTTCCCTTTGCAGATTTCTGATCATCATTCTCACTCTTCCCCTTCCTTTCCATAGAAGTTCAGATTGAAAAGTCTTTCATTTGAAATGTACAATCAGTATCACAATCACAGAATACCAGATTGGAAGAGACCTCAAGAATCATCTGGTCCAACCTGTCTTACCAAAGCATCATCTAGGCTTTATGTCCCAGCACCCTGTCCAGCTAAATCTTAAAGTCTACATCTTTATTCCTCTCCCTCAAAAGGTTTATTCTAGACCAGGACTCCATTTCTCCCAAGTTTTCCTAACAGCATCCATCACTGAAATAAATAGTGACTCAGTCATCCTGAAATTCAGTATTTGGAGCAACGATCACATGCTCCATCCTGGATCACTGCAGTCTTCTCAAGCAGATGGGCCCAACAGTTTGACTGCAGCATTTGGAAGCGCGTGCTGTGAGCTATGTCCCCTTTCCCACCTCCTGCAAACTCACAGTTTAACGGATTGGCATAACTGGAACAGACCCAGCACTTCCTGACAGTCATCATTTTATGAAGCCATTTTCCTCTTTTTTCCTTCTGAAAACAGAATCATTCTCTGTTCACTTGGGAAGGAGCCCCAGTTAAAAAGATAAAGACATTTACAAGCTGTGTGTTACAGCCTGAACAACAGGAACCTATTCCCAGTTACTTTATCATGAGATTAAACTGGCCAGTAGTTCAAACAGATGCAATAGAGAAAATCAGTAGCTTAGTGCGTATATAAGCACTCTAGTGATTAACCTTCATATAAAACACTCCAGAGCATGCAGAGGGACAAGAATGAAGGAAAAGAGGGAGCTTGCAAAGCTCAGCTCCTAGGTGATGAAAGGTATGTAAAAGATACTGTCAACTGCAATCATAGCTATGATTTGCTGCCCTGTAAGAGAGAAAGCACATTCTCTGTAATGCATCTCAGAACTTCAGCTGTTGCCAATTTCTACCTGAAGCACAAAGAAGGGAAGGATTCCCCTCTCCTCCCTCCCTTTACCCAACACAGTTGAGGCGGATGTCTCGTGAGCACAGGAAAGGGCACACTTGGGCAAGTCAATTCTCCCCCTTAAGCAGAGGCAGAAAAATCTTCTCATCTGTGCTGGCAGAAAAAGGACAAGACAAGCTTCTGCAGAAACCAGATTCTCACAGTTGGCATCAATGCACATCTCATTCCCAACCCAAGACTGCTGAAAATCCTCCTTGTTTCTTTACCATACCTAGGCAGGTAAGCAGGAAGAAAACACTAAAACTTCAAACATTTCCACAGCCCCACACGCCCAATGTAACTACCTGTGACTATTTCTTTCAAAGAGTACATAGCAAAGAAAATCACTATTTCCATGAAAACACTCAGATTTAGATTTGGATTTTTTATGTATTTATCCTTTTATATATAAATATCTCCTCCTTTCAAAGTCTGAACAACTACCCTTTGAAAAACAAAATCCAGATAGACAGGTTTTACCCTTCTTAACCTGACCCCAGCACACTGAAGATACTGTCACCTGTCCCTGCTTCCACCTTCAGTACACTTCCTTTCTGAGTTTGTCGATCAATGCAGGCTTCCTGTTACTTTCATTCTATTTCCTGTGTGAGGGAATGAACCATTCTGGAGCTTGAGCATAACCAGTCAGGTACGATTAGAGAAAGTCCTTGGATGTCAGGTTATAGGTCACTCCCAAATTCATATTGGAAAAAGCCTCAAATACTCTGAGTATTTTCCAAACCCATTTTCTTCCATCTCAAAGATCCTTCTTACCGAGTTCCAATGAGCAAAGGGATTAAATGCTTTTAAAAAAACTGACAGAGAAGATAACATTCCTGGAACACTCATTTGACTCTAGAAGCCAAAAATACAAGTAAATAATAAAAAGAGTAAATATAACAGGTTTTGATATTGCATTTCTTCCGACAAGCCTATTCAAACAACAGTATTTTAAATGGATTGAGAAGAGCAGAGAGAGACAATTCTTATCTCTGAGCAAAAAGATGCACGTCTAGACAGCTGGAACTGTGCCTACACATTCATTTTTGCAAAAGCTATTAAAGCTGCCCACTTTGGAAACAGATTCAGATTTCAGACTCTGCAGTTCACAAGTAACAGTCCTACGCATAAGGAGAAATTACTTTTTTCATAATCTCTACAATTTACCATTTAAATCACTCCGTAATGGAACCTAAATCTAATTTTGCCACGGAAACTGAATGATGCACAGATGTCTCCCCAGCTCTAATCAGCTCCCAGACAGATCACGTTGATCAGACTGAGCTCTCACACAGAATAAAGCATAATCTTCATTTCATGCTGACTTGTGGCTTTATGAGAAAAGCTTTTCTTACAGAAAGAAAACTAAACAGGAGAATTGCTGGAAGTCAAACACCCTATGAGAATTTTAGGCTTGGGCTTAAGCACACTCAGCCTGGTCCTGCAGACAGTGTGCTCATTAGCACCTGGGACACAAGGTGCACACCTATCGCATATCTTTGGGTTTGGCTTCTTTCAAAAGGAACCCAAGTTCTGACAGGTTCATGATGGCAAAGAAAAACACAGCACATCGTGTGGGATGCTCACCATTCACTTCAAAAGTGCATCCAAATCCGAAATAAAACTTTACTGTAGGCACACATTCAGAAGCCTCTTAATCTTCCTTTGACCCTCAACTAAGAAGTTACTTCAAAACAAAAAGCCATCAAGGTTCTTTGAAGAGCCATTTCTTTCAAAAGTTAACCCCAGTGAGCTGTATTGGCATGCTTCAGGCAAAGCTACTAAACTTTAAAGCAAAGGCATCAAACTTCAGGGGTTCTTCATTCCATGTGTATGCAAATGTGCCAGTAAGAATCCATCCTGTTTTTTTGTTAGATACTCCCTATCTTATTAAAGCCAAAGGCAATCAAAGTTAAAACTAATCACCGTCATATAATGCATAATGGTATTAAAATTAGTTACTAATGGGATTTGGATGCCTCCATAGTAAATTGTAACCACCACTCTTGCAACTTACATCAGCAGGAATGAAGTGACTGGAAACACACAAAGAGAATTCTGCACTGGAAATGGAATCAGTCAGGGAGCAGCGAGTTAGATCATTTTATAAGCACACGGAAGAGAACCGTCATGCCTAAATGAACCAGAATGCAGAACTGAACTAACTAAATACACCAGGAAAAATTTTGCAAGAAAACCACCAGTGTGTTGTTATGTAAGAAAACATTTCTTAGGCCTTTATTTACAAAAGCTTTAATAACAAATACCCTCTGTTATGCAAATTATTTGTTGTTTAAAAAGGACCACCCAGTTACATCATTGTAACTCCATGAAAAAAGGTGTTTTGATTTTTTTAAGTACAAGGTAAACCAGAGTAATTTGGCGAACATTTGGAGATTCTTCTACTATTGATTTCTGTGCCAAGCACACACACAGATACGCGCGAGCACGCAGGCACACGGTGTCGCACTTTCCGTCATTTCAGGCTAGTATTTAGCTATTCAATACCACAAAGTCCTTCCTGCACAACTGCTCTGTACACGTGCTATGCAGAGTTAAGAATGTCCTTTAGGGTCCTTTAAAACAATATATCTAAAATATATTGCTAAGATATACTCAAAAATAAACTAGCATTACACTCCTCAGGTAACTTTATTAGCTATAAGTTATTTATATTTTGTTGTTTTACAACAAATATCTGCAACATCTGTCTTTGTAACAACTACAAAAAAGCACGATTTAATTGTCCTTCTAATTCAATTAAATACTTTTTTTTTTCAGATCTTTGGGTTTTGTCTTTAATTAAACTGACTTTCAAAAATCGTGAAATCAAGTACGTAATAAATATGACTTCATAAAAAATATCGGAGGTGTACATTACTAGAATAAAAGCTAGGAAGTTAATCAAGGGAAGCGTGCCATTCCGAAACTCCAGTATCCTTCAACTCTCAGCTTCATGGCAAAAACGCTGAAGTCATAGCTGTTCTTTTCCTGAAGGGTGTAAAGCTGTTTTTTCAAGCCTCTTTCCCCCGTTACAGAGCGGTTTTAAAGCAGAAGGCCAACCAGCAGTTGACATGTGCAGGATGTGTTTGAAGATGACTGAACACTAGTAAAATAACAGCAGGTACTATGATTTCAGTAGTTTGTTTTGCTCGAACAGACAGAGGTTATGCAGCAAGTAAGTCACGTTCTGTGGGTTGAGATACCAAGGCAATACAGCGTGAAGCTGCTGAACTTGGCAGATGATTGTTTTCTAGCTCAGGGCAAACGAACAGAACAAAACAAAACTTCAACTAAAACAGAGGATCTGAGTCAGAGTCACTCTCTAAAGTGCAAATTTGATGGTCCACAATCTTGAATAGCTAAAACGCCTGCGTACTGGAAGGAACAGACATGAATGGGGAAAGTTAGTTACAATCAGTGCCAGTTAATTTGGAGGAGGGAGGGGAAAAAGAGACAAAACACCAGAAGATCAATACAGGTAAGTTTACCAGACTTAAAATTCATTATGATTTAACATTCCCCTTCTCTCTGCCACACTGATCCTATACATGCTTCTTTACAAATGGGCTAGTTATGAGGCCAAAATGTAATCCAGAAAATTTTATATATCAATATTAAGATCAAAATCCTGTGATAGGAACAGTCAAGTTTAGTACGTAGAAAGGCAGAAAAGAAAGTGTGCTGAGAAAGGGGGAAAAAAGCCTTATTGTCCAAGGGGTTCAACCAGAGATAAAACCTATATACAAGCACGTGGAGGTCAAAAAGATGGCCTTTCATTTCATGTCAGGACTGTTTGTTGGCTTCTTCTTCATATGCATTTCCTGTGCCGTTTTGTACATAAGATGACCCCGAACCAAGGCCGTATAAGTGGCCACAATATTTGGCATCATCAATGTGATCTTCAAAGAACATCTAAAGAGTTAAAAGAGAGATACAAATTATTGCCAAAGAAATGGCTCAATTTAAACAGAACTATAGAAAGGTGTTAAAAAGTTACTTTTTAGCATAACACATGAAATCCCAAAGTGCAGAAGCTGATATAATTAACAGAATAACACACTTAACACATTATCAAAATGTGCTTATATGACATGATTCTTTAAAACAAATCTGTCAAGAAATACAATCAGTCTCCTTGTGCACCCTTCCTGACGAAACAGACAAATGGAATGTTTTGGTAATTTTGTATTATCGGTTATCACCCGCTTCTCTGCAAGTGCAGCAACGAGATTTCTCCAACTCATCTCTGTGGAGTTTCTCGCAACAGGCATATGCTTGGCATCCGTCATTGGTGCCCATACTCTACCTACTCCTCAGTATGAGTGTTTTCATCATACTGTGCTCTGAAATGGAGGTATGTCCTCATTTATATGATAAAGGTTTGAGTGCGGGTAGAATGTTTGAGCGCAAAGCCCATTATGGAGTTCAAAGAAACGCAGAACAACACATTTCCAGCTAGCTCCTCACAGAGAGGAACTTCATTTAATAAGGAAGCACAAAATTTACTTAAATTTTACTGTAAGACTGCATTTACACAAGTCTTAATTGTAAAGAGGCGTGTAACCTGTGATATTCTCTTTCAGACTCAGGTTTTCAAGCAAAACCATGAGTTACCCCACAAAAACAAGAAGACAGCCACCTACACTAAAAACTTCACAGCAACCCTGCTGTAAACCACTGTGAACCACATCCCAGTGGCTGACATTCCAAGTCATCATCAACATCAGAAACCTAAGACAGCCAGAATCACGCAGAAGAAGGGTGGACACAGTACACAATCTGAATGCAGAGGACTGCATATACCATCCAGGCTGAAAACTTCTCCCTTCAAGCTTTACTTCGAGCACCACAGTCTGAATGGGAAGTTCTGTAATGAAGGAATTGTGTACCTCAGAAGTTTTAAAGCCCCCAACAATTCTTAAAATAATTAGGTAGGAAAACTCCAAAACAGCAGCTCTACTGTTGTAGAATCACTATTTAAGTGTTTCTGATGGGAAGAAATGTATCAGGAACTTTTTTTGTCTGGCACTCCAACACCCAGCAAGCAAGCTGCAAATCCTTCACAGCAATCAGTAAAATAAACTTTCTACCTCCAAAAGCATTGTAAAATGAAGTTTTTTCACTCAAATACATTGTTAAACAATGAACGCTACTGAAAATACTTTAAAAATGCACATTAACTATTTCTGAGTACTGTGCCCTTGTTTAGAAAGGCTGCATTAGCAAAGAATCAGAGAAAGAACTGAAAAAAAATCATAATCAAATCCATGACTGTTGGCTGCTTTGCACTAAAAACCACAGTTTCTACTTCTCCCAGTAACAGCTTTTGGTAAAAAAACTTCAAGAAGCTTATTTGCCATATAACACAAATTGCATCTCATTAGAGGAATGGTCCTGGGTTTGAACCTTTTCCACTAGAAAGTAACTTGAAAGGCAGTATGTTAGGCATGGTTTTCACATACCTCCTCTTTCCCTTTATTTGCTTTGGATTTTATTTCCAATTCAAGAATGAAAAAACAATACTGGGCAGATGGCAGTTAGCCTCGCTGGCCTTGGATCATACCAGAAACACAATCTCTCTACTGCATCTGTAGCCTATGACCTGCTTGACAACTGCAGTTCCAGTGGAAGCAGAACAGTGTTACAATGAGCAAACCAGCTTAAATCACAGCATTTATTTTTTACCTGCTGTCTCACTAGTATTTGTCAGAAACTTGTGGTCATTTTCTCCTTTATAAAAAAGGGTACACTACAGAAGGTAGACACTTCATACTAAACATTATTAAAAGATGAGGTTTACTACTGCCATCCATTTTGACATGGTAAGCAACACTGAATTAATAGCAGAATGCCATGTTCAAATGTACTGGCAAATGCCTGAAAGTCATTATTTAATGTACCTACAGCCTGCAAGTTTACCTGTGACTAGTCAACACTTTCCCTCTCTAGGCCTGCCATAAGCAGCAGTGCACGCCAGCCAAGTACTATACTGAGCAGAAGCTTCCAGAGAGTTGGCTTTCAGCGTGTGAGTATGGGAACTACACTCCCTGAATGGCGTATGTTTCCAGCAGCTCATATACTCACTTCTGAAGCCACCTAAAAATGGTACCCTGCAAAACAGGTAATGGAAAAAAACAAAAACCCACAAAAGATTTCAAAAGCCAGGCACAGAAATAAGAAGCAATATGCACTCACAGCATCTAAGCAGGGAATCAGTAGGGCTGGTTCACACTTACGCTGGGAAAAACACAGGTGGTCTTATCTTTGTCAAGAGTGAACCCTGACCTCCTTAAAATACAGCAGACTTAACAGAATCAGCAACTCATCTGCCTATCACAGCACATTACTATCATGGAGATAAAACCAGTATGTCCACCTACTTCTCGCATTTTGAAAAAGGCCATTCCTGTGAGTAAAGAATCAGATCCTGCCTGATGCTGTGGTCCTATCCTTTCCAGCTCTAGCTGCTCAGCCACTTCTTGTAATCCACCCTGAAACAGAAAACAATTGTGTTAACTGCTGAAAAATAAATTAAAGCAGAAAACTGAACAGCTGTATTTGAGGAAAATCTTTTACACAAGTCACACAACAGCAGGTGTATTTCAACATTTGCACAGTAGCTGAAGGAGGTATTATACTAGATAAATACACACCTGGAAAAATCAAACATTCAGTATCAATAGCAACATTAGAATTCTGTGTCAGTATTGATCAAATAAAGCAGCATCAACAAAACTACTACTCCTTCATGTTCCAGCTTCTTGATTAACCAGATGTCATTACTTTACAAAACAACTCCTTCAAGATGTTGAAAGAACTGGCAATGCTGAAGAACAAAACCAGGTGTTCCTGTACTCCTATTTGCATGAAAGTTTAAAAGGTAAAAATGTTCCACAATGTCAAGAATTCAAGTGCTTACAAATGAGGTGCCCATAAGCCTCCATGACTTAAAAATACCCAGGCTTCCTTTGAAACGGACCTTTTTACTTCCACTTACCTTTCAACAACTTTTTCCACTTCCCTTCAAAAAAACTGAGAGTATCCTTAAGTATCTAGAACACTACAGGGAGTACAGGTAAGTGTTACACAGCAGGCATTTAGAAACCCGATGGTAAAGTCCAAAGAGGAAGAAAGCACCCACTCCATCTGTGCAAGGCATGCTACCCCTTGTGAAAGTTAGTTTCATTAGCCGTTGTTAGAAGACAGGGGGGATGAACATGCAAAAAAATCCACTGCCGTGCAACTACTTTTCCAAGAGACTAAAATTCAACAGTGTAGCCAGCTTTTCTGTTAGAGATCCATATTTAAGTCATTTAAGTGTTGCAATGAAACCTATTTCTTATCAAAGTAGTTAAACATCTCACATGCTGCAGACATCACTCCAATGCTGCAAATCTATCTGTTCTTAAAGGTAAAACTTACCCAGTTTTGAAGCAAACTTTCTTCCCAACAAGCTGATGTGAAAAACTATTCCCTTAACTGCAAAGTGGCTAAATAAACCTCTTATTTAGTGTTTGGGGATTATTACCGCCAAAATGCTAATAACCACTACGTATGGAAGCAAACCTGTCAGAATCTGTCTGGTTTTACACAGAACACAGTTCTATTGAAGGACAGACAGGCTATACTGTAACTGCAGTCTTTTAATGCTGTAAACTACACTGTGAGCACATAATTTTGTACATATATTATTTTTTTTAAAGTGATTAAGCCATAAAGCTACTGGAAACAGACTAAAGCATGTGCACATTCTTTAAGGTCTAGAAGGATCAAAAATGTGAAGATAAACTGCTTAGTGCTCCCATAAGGTTTGGAAGGAAAAAGAATGTTGCAGAGGCTGTGCTTTTAAAGAAAGACTGCCTAGTATTACAGTTCACCTTTCCTTGTTCTCAACCCATTTCAAGTACAGGAATGGAAGCAATAAGAGGCAAAAGCATAACAATCAAAGTTAAAACTAACAGAGCAATAGAAATAAAGCCTGATCTGAAAATGAGATCAAACATTATGAAAATGGTCAGCAGAAAACAAAAAATGCATCTCAGATATAAGTATGTTCACTGCTTTCAAACTTCAAAAACAAGCTGTGAAGAGTTAGCAACAGCACGTAGGCCCATTACCCTTTCAAGGCATCATTTTTGGCTCCTAAACCCTCTGCTTCCTCAAGCTGTGAATAAGCAGTGCCTCATCACCAGGTTTTGCTAGCTGTAACACTATCTCCTCAAGTTTCAAGCAACTTTGAGGGAAAAAAACACTCAAGAATAAAAATCAGTAATAGTTACACAGCAGCTGCAAGCTTTGGAACACAGCCTTAGTAATTCAAACTTTACAGTAACTGCAGCCTACAGAAGAATGCTTTGAAAGTAGCGCTTTTAATCCATTTGTGAATGTTTCCACTTGTAAATGTATCACACACGACTTATGTGGAACTTTTTGGTCTACAACTGCAAAACCTGCAGAATAAAATTTGGCTGTCTCTGGTAGACTACTGGGATTGTCTTTCAGGCAAGACTTTGCACTGCAGATAAGAACATTTTACTCTTGGGAGAGAAGGACAAATTCTTCCTAAATTTTCAGACCATCAGTCAAGAATAAAGCCACAGAGTGATTTACATAATCACACAACCAGAGTCAACAGCAAATTCAGATCAAACACTGGTTTCATGGCACTGGTACCAGAATTTATTGTTCTGTATGAGCCCCCATATTTAAAAGCAAGTTTCCAACAAGGTCTATAAATCTACCTTAGAGTTACCATTACTATAGAAAAGGTTTGCAATTGTTTACATAGAATGATTTTTAGAGAACAAGCAGTTTTACCTGTACTACATCAATACCCCAAGTTAACTCCCAACCTGCATCAGTACATTCATGTCCATTTAAGTTGGAGTAACATACTATAAATTCAACAACTTAAAAAGAGACTACATAATTCCACAAAAAGAGCGTCAAACAGCTTCCTGATCCTGAAGCATGTTTCTTTTTGACTATGGGTGTGTGAGGGCAGTGTGTGAGGGACCTACAGTAGGTCAGTGAGTTCCATATGAAAAAAAACTTAAGACTAGTCAATAAAGGACAACTGCACAGCAGTTCAGTTCACTGCAATTTAATAGACTGAAAGTGAAGTATCAGGAAACAGTGCATGCATTTTTAGTTACAAAACTGGATGTTTAGCAATTTGTTTCAGATAGCTGCTCTCGGTACAAGTCCACTATGATTTCACCACTGGTAAATCTGGAGGGGTAGGGTAGTCCACATCCCTTCCCTGCTGTCATTACCAGTCTGCACATTAGGTGACAGGATCAAGATTTACTGCAGGAAACTGACCTACTTATTCAGCTCTGAAAAAATAAAATCACCCTTGTTCTTAAGGTTTGCTGAAATAAAACCTTGTCTCCAAAAAAAACATCAGCGTCTCTAAACAATGACAGTTACACAATTACCTCTTAATGAAATGACAGGAAATATAATCCCTCTTTTCCCCAAACTCACTGGGAATGTCACCTCTGGAATGGTGACATTGTCACCTCTCCTACATCGCTAACGTTGGATTACACATTCTGGTTTTGGAAAGTGTGTTGCCACCACTAAGACACCAGATGCTTTACGCTGCTTCACCCGGAGTGATAAAGTGAGAATGCTTTTTTTGGAGGGTTTGCCTCCCCTAACCCCTCCTTTAAGACTCCTGAATTTTTCCTTCTGGCCTCTGTGGAGAAAAACTGTGTTTATGATGTTCATTAATAGCCACTTGCCCAGCTGATTATGCCAATAACAGATCCAAATGAACACAAGTAGGTATATTTCTCTTTTTTGACTGGAAGGCAGGTCTTCTTTTCCAACACTAACTCAATAAACAAAGGACTCACACTATTTACTTCCCACACAAGTAGGCTACTAAAAAGTTACATGCTCTATTAGTTTATCTCAGAAAGAAACAGAGGACTATAAACAGCATATAAATCACTGGTCCAGCATTATGAAGTGGCAAGCCATCCCATAGGATTTGGTTGTACTATAGTCAGTGTTCTTTTCCCTGCAGGTTCTCATTAAGAAAGCCTAGAGAATCAAGTTACTTCCCATAAAAGCAGCAAGTCATTAATTGCAATGCACCTCCTTCCAGCAGCAGTCTACACTCTTACAGTTCTTTGGCAAGTACAGATGTTCACAGTCCCTGTAGCATCTTTCTTTCATTTGCTGTCTTCCCCTTCACGTACTTACTTCCAGTTTCATTCATTCTCCAGTCCAATTAAGTATCCACATTTTATGTCTGACAGAGTAAACTAACTAGGAGCCTCACTGGCCTGACATAAGTTTCTAGTACTGCTTTTTTTGCCCAGAAGCCACATATTGTCCCTGAACATATGCTGTTGTTTATCTTTCCTTATGAAGCCATCTGAATTATTCTTCACTCCATTCCTCTTCCCAAGATAATTCCACAGCATCATCGCAACTACCTTTGCCAAGATGACTGCAGTCCTTTAGTGGACTGCACAATGAAGAAATAAGAGTATACAAAACCCATCAATTGTTATGGCTCAAAAAGTGAAGGATTAATTTCAAACATTGGTTTATCATGTCAACAAAGCTGGGCACTGTAAAGGCAGCATCAACATGCAATTTTTAACAGGTAAGCAGGACAGTGGGATTGAGTGCACCCTCAGCAAGTTTGCCGATGACACCAAGCTGTGTGGTTCGGTTGATATGCTGGAGGGAAGGAATGCCATCCAGAGGGACCTTGACACGCTTGTGAGGTGGGCTGATGCCAGCCTCATGAAGTTTAACCATGACAAGTGCAAGGTCCTACACCTGGGTCAGAGCAATCCCAGGCACAGCTATAGGTTGGGCAAAGAAGAGATTCAAAGCAGTCCTGCAGAGAAGGACTTGGGGGTGTTGGTCACTGAGAAAATGAACATGAGCCAGCAGTGTGCGCTTGCAGCCCAGAAAGCCAACCGTATCCTGGGCTGCATCAAAAGGAGCATGACCAGCAGGTCGAAGGAGGTGATCCTGCCCCTCTACTCTGCTCTTGTGAGATCTCACCTGGAGTATTGTGTGCAGTTGTGGTGTCCTCAACATAAAAAGGACATGGAACTGTTGGAACAAGTCCAGAGAAGGGCCACGAGGATGATCAGGGGACTGGAGCACCTCCCGTATGAAGACAGGCTGAGGAAGTTGGGGCTGTTCAGCCTGGAGAAGAGAAGGCTGCACAGAGACCTCATAGCAGCCTTCCAGTATCTGAAGGGGGCCTATAGGGATGCTGGAGAGGGACTCTTCATTAGGGACTCTAGTGATGGGACAAGGGGTAACGGATTAAAACTTAAACAGAGGAAGTTCAGCTTGGATATAAGAAGGAGATTCTTTCCTGTTAGGGTGGTGAGGCACTGGAATAGGTTGCCCAGGGAGGTTGTGAATGCTCCATCCCTGGCAGTGCTCAAGACCAGGTTGGACGAGGCCTTGGGTGATATGATTTAGTGCAAGGTGTCCCTGCCCACTGCAGGGGGGTTGGAAGTAGATGATCTTAAGGTCCTTTCCAACCCTAACCATTCTATGATTCTATGATTCTATAACAATTGATGCGTGCTCCTGCCTGCTTCTATCAATAGCCTTTAATATTAAATATAAAAAGCTTGAGACAACAGTGCTTACTAGGTACTATCAAAGCAAAACCAGTAAATAATAATGTAGAAAATAACAATTTATTTTTTTTTTTTAGGCATAACGAATTCTGCCTCCAAACCCAAAAGTTGCTCTGAGCCATTTGCAGGTTACTCACCTTCAGATTTTTGCAGCTCTTCATGAGATACTTTACATCATAGATGACTGGGAAAAACAACCGCAGTATCTCAAAGAAGTCCAACTCTTCTTCAGGTAGATTAGAGTTTGTCAAGATTTTGATTAGATAGCCAAAGTCATATCCACTGCAAATTAATAATAACAAAACCCAACATAAGCCAGCAATTTAGAAGCATCCTTCTCACTTCCAACATCAAGACTTTATTACACACTAGCAGGACATTTAGCTTCATTTCAATGCAATTAAGACTGACTTTTATGAAAGACTAAGCCTCAATGTTAATGGCCCTACTACAGATCCCAGGGAAAATATTTTTATTTAGTCTGAATGAGGCCAAGTGAAGACAGAAAAAGTTCTGCCTATAGGAGTTTCTCTAAATCCTGAAACAAGGCAATGCTGCTGTGGCTTTGTCTGGCAAAAACTTACATTCTGGTGTAAGAATTGAGTTTCTCATTACAAACTGAACAAGATGGACTTTTACAGTTCTTGAAATACAAAAGATTAAGGAGTTTCCAGAGCCAACACATGTTTATGTCTGAAGGCAAGTTTCACCCTCACCAACAAAGACTGGACTTTCTTTCAATTTCCCCAATTGAATCAGCACACATTAAACAACTGAAAAAAAATAAGAGACTGTAGACTATTACTCTTTCTGGAGGCAAGGACAGATGAAGCTGGAAAAATTTCTCTGTGTACATGTAAGTCAGCAGGAGGCAGCAAGACAATCGAGCAGTACAGGTTTGGTAGAAGAAACTGAGGTATTATAGTATGTATGTGGAAGGAAGAATTTGGGAAGACTTCCTTCACAAGAGCCTGACTGAAGAATGAGGACGTAGGAACAAGGTAAGGCAGTAAAATGGAAACCACATACTTTCACAAAGGGTTATGATAGGGAACCCTAGGGTTTAAAGCATAGGAAAGACAGATGTCAGGCACTAAGCAGGACTAAATGCCACAACAGTGATGACAAGTTATCCTTTTCCCTAGGAAGACAGAATTTACAAGCCATGATCTGTTCATGAATCTGATCTGTTCTGATCCCCTGCAGAACTGCCTGTGTATGCACACATACATACACTAGACAGGGGCAGATATGTTCTCTTCTTTGTTATTAGGTTTGCATTGAAGCAAATCAGTTCCTAGATTTTACTGACATACAATTTTAAAAACACCTGTACTAACAAAGAAGATGAAAACACACAGCAGGGTGTGCTTCTGCTGAAGGCTGCATCAGTTTTGCTGCTTATGGAACCTTAGTGTATAGCTGAGAGACAATTCAAATGAACTGGTGGCTACTACAGACTCCAAATTCCCAGTTAAAGACTTCACGTTCATTCTTGGTTACAGGAGGATCTTTATCTGAGAGATGAACAGAATTAACTGAGGGAGTACAGAAGACGAACCAGTTACAAATAGGCACTGTACTATTGATCCCGTGGATATTTAGCACCCATAAAGACTGTTGACTTACGATGTAAGCTCAAGGCTTTCGCTTGCATGCTCAATGTGAAGAGGACTGCTTTTTGTACCTTTCTTATACTATGGGCTTCTCTACATCATCTTTATCTTATGATTTTCTAGACAGAGGGTAGAAAATCTTAAACATACTGGGAATTAATGGATTGCTTGCCAGGAGTCCACTATTACAAGATATACAATAAGTAATGGACTATTGCAGCCCTCTGAACAGGAATTTCGTGTTGAACGAATCCTGCACTGCATCTGGTGCCTTGAAGCTGTGCTGGCGGTACTCCAACCTCTACAGCAGCAGCCACTGGCCAGGCGCAAAGAAGCCAAAGATAAATAAGGATTTCAGCTGAGTTTTATAAAGTAAGAATTTGAAATATACTTGGCAAAACAGTAGCTTGGAAGCTTAGTTTTATTAGATCTCAGGGAGGGAAGGGGGGGAAGCCTGTATCAGCATAAAGCCCTCTAGAGAAAAAAAATAAAAAGAAAAAAGCCACGCTAGCAAAAAAGGCTGTTCAGAAAAATGCAGAAAAGGCTGTTCAGGATTAAGGAGACTTACTCCGCTGGAGATTAGAGAGGTTATTAACTCACTGAATTCCTGACGTTTGCCATCCTTGTGGCTCAAATGTAGCAGCTGTATTAAAACTTTTAAAGTGAAAAAAAAACAGTATTTGTGCTCCTCTTAAATTTTTTGACTTTCCTCCTCTTCCCAAAAGAATTATGCACATGCCTGAATTACAAGTAAACATAAGCTCTCAAACACTTCCAACTTCTATTAAGAAGGAAGTACTGTAAGAAAAGAAACATCAAGACTCATTTACTGTTTGTATTAAGAGGTAGGAGGTTGTCATAAATCTGCAATTTTGATGAAGAATTCCGCTCCCCCCCCCACCTTGGGGACTGTAGCAGACTCTTTCATTCCAGGTTCCTCATGCATAAAAGGCAACAGGGTATTCAAACAGCTGTTTTAAAAGACATGACTGCTCTTCCACTGCATGACAACATTCAGTCAGATATTTGCTCTTGGATCCTAAGCCTGGGTTAACTTTAGTCAGCTCAAACAAATGATGTCTCATATTTCTTAAGTTCCAGCTGTTAAGACTTAGTCCCAGTGTGCTCGTAACAATCACCACAAACCATGCTTTACTAATCATAATGCAGTATTAAGGCATTTACATAATCTTTTTAATATACTTTTGGGGGGTAATATGCTACAGTCATCAAGCCTATACAGACATAAAGATCGTCACTTCAAGTCAAGACTAAGATACACCAAGTTCAAAAATTTGAGTGGCCACTGCTGCTGAATGCTGACAAGGGTAAGAAAGTCCACAATGAGCAATTTGGTAATTCCAGGCTCATTAAAGAACTTTCCTTCTAATCCTCTAATAGACAATTAGTGGTTGGTTTCTACCCTGAAGCACACAGGCTTCCTTTCCTTATAAAGCTTTCACTATTTCTAATATAATCACCTACTGTTACTTAGCACAGCTAACCAAATCCCTGGAGCCAGAAAGCTTTTTTCTTTTTGCACTGAACATGGACAGCTGCAGGCAACGAGACCATGGAAAAGATCAAAGGTGCCTGTATTTCTTTCCCATACTTTCAGAAATTCAGATAGCCAATTAACAATTAATTCTACTCAAGCACCAGCAGCCTCTGAAATAAATCAAAACCTGACAGACCTGAGAAAGCTTTAGTTCACTTTCTAACTGGCTAACAGAAATGAACCAACAGATTCAATTCTACTAAAATCAGTCTCACACAAATGATTATTGAAATGCAATAGCTTGGAACTTTCCCACTTCCAAAAAAAATCTGGGTTAAGAGGCATGTTTGTACAGAGCACCCAAAGGCAGACTGAGGTTGCACACAGGTGGACACTCAAAACCTCATCAAACCAGTCACTTGAACATCCACAAAACCAGTATTTGAGCTGTTCTGTTTTATAATTTGTTAGACTGCCAAGCACTCACAGCTCTCGACGGTGACAAGAATCAGAAATTCAGGGTTTCCCCCTGCTCTCTCAACTCAAATACATTTTAACACACACAAGATTTGAGTTGCTTATGAAGTTGTGATATATACAAGAACCAGTGACAGTGCAATGGCTCTTCATATCTGGCAGAGCTGCAGATCCACACAGATTCACCAATAGGTAAGGAAGCTACATCAAATGCAGAGGTAAAAAGCACACAAAGCAAGCTATTTTAGAAGCTAACAACTTAGAAATAAACTACATAACAGTTCAAGTAAATCAAAGACTGGAAATGACACAAAACCAACACACAAGCTCACTCTGAAAAGGGAGTAACTTCCCTCTGCCCGCTTCCTAGAAGACTCATACATTTGGAGGATTAGTAGTAACTAAAGTTTTTGAGGAAACAGAACCAATAGCACAGTCAGCAACATCAAGTACACCTTTCTGTAGTAGTAAAAGAACTACTGCGTGGAAAGCCTACATGAAACAAATTTTCAACTGAGTTGTCCTGCTGTTTAAGCTTCCACCAACAGTATATAATCACAATCAACACAAGATAAATTTAGAAACAGTTGTTTACTGTTCTTTGTGGCACATTTTATGTGACCCATGCTCATTTGCAGCTTTGTGCAATCTTAGCTCCCAAATTCTGTGCTCAAGATAATATCGACATACTCTATCAAGCACAAGAGCCTGTAAATGGTTTCTGACATCAAGCAGAGCTGTTGATAATCAGTGTTGGATAAACATTTACTAGAACAGCTGTTTAAGAGGATTTCTAAAGACATTTTCAGTGAAGTCCACAACAGAAACTCATTTAAGCACAGATGAAACTGGACTTGGATAAAGCCATTCCAAACCCCTTCATAAGCTGCACTAGTAAAAATGACATTATTGCTCAAAGTTTACAGTACACTTCAATCAGCATATGAGTCAGGAATCACACACAATCAATGCAATTATGCTTTAAAAAGAATCCCTACTGTGGAAATGGTTCAGGTATTCTTTTGCCAGGATAGCTTACATTGGACCCTTAAACTTACTACCAAGTGATACTGGAAAAACACTTGTAGCTGTAACTGCTCCTATCAGTGGATAAAGAACTGACTGGATGGCTGCACACAAAGAGTTGTGGTCAATGGCTCAATGTCCAGCTGGAGACCAGTAACGAGTGGTGTCCCTCAGGGATCGGTGTTGAGACCGGCCTTTTTAACATCTTCGTCGCTGACCTGGACAGTGGGATTGAGTGCGCCCTCAGCAAGTTTGCCGATGACACCAAGCTGTGTGGTTCGGTTGATACGCTGGAGGGAAGGAATGCCATCCAGAGGGACCTTGACACGCTTGTGAGGTGGGCTGATGCCAACCTCATGAAGTTTAACCATGACAGGTGCAAGGTCCTACACCTGGGTCAGAGCAATCCCAGGCACAGCTACAGGTTGGGCAAAGAAGAGATTCAAAGCAGCCCTGTGGAGAAGGACTTGGGGTGTTGGTCGATGAGAAAATGAACATGAGCTGGCAGTGTGTGCTCGCAGCCCAGAAAGCCAACCGTATCCTGGGCTGCATCAAAAGGAGTGTGAGCAGCAGGTCGAAGGAGGTGATCCTGCCCCTCTACTCTGCTCTCATGAGATCACACCTGGAGTATTGTGTACAGTTGTGGTGTCCTCAACATAAAAAGGACATGGAACTGTTGGAACAAGTCCAGAGGAAGGCCACGAGGATGATCAGGGGACTGGAGCACCTCCCGTATGAGGACAGGCTGAGGAAGTTGGGGCTGTTCAGCCTGGAGAAGAGAAGGCTGCACAGAGACCTCATAGCAGCCTTCCAGTATCTGAAGGGGGGCTATAGGGATGCTGGAGAGGGACTCTTCATTAGAGACTGTAGTGATGGGACAAGGGGTAACGGGTTAAAACTTAAACAGGGGAAGTTTAGATTGGATATAAGAAGGAAATTCTTTCCTGTTAGGGTGGTGAGGCACTGGAATATGTTGCCCAGGGAGGTTGTGAATGCTCCATCCCTGGCAGTGTTCAAGACCAGGCTGGACGAGGCCTTGGGTGATATGATTTAGCATAAGGTGTCCCTGCCCACGGCAGGGGGGTTGGAAGTAGATGATCTTGGGGTCCTTTCCAACCCTAACGATTCTATGATTCTATAGTCAGTGTCTGATGATGTACCAGATACATGCATACTATGCCTCCCCAGCCCTTCTCCTGAACTATCCAGGTTATTTTACTATAGTCAAGTGTAAATCAAAAATATGCACATAAGAGCCCATAATAATGGGTTTAAGAAGCTTAAAGAAACTTAATTCACTAATTCAAGCCTTTGTAGTTAGTTTGACACAGCTCATGGCATTCAGTATTTTTCTCCCATGGTGCTACTGCAGTAGCACAATAGCAAGAGTAAGATTATTTTGGAGTCATATTGTGAGTAGAGACAGCTGCAAGTGGAAGATGGAAGCAGATTAGGTGGCAAGTGTACTCAAAGAGGATCCCTGCTTTTTTTTTTTTTTTTGTTAGCTGTTCTCCCCCTCCCGCTTTTGGAAGGAAAGTCAGTCTAAAACTTGCATTCTACAAAGCAAGCCAAAATGATGAATTCTGCAACAGGCTGTTATATGCATCTTTCTATTACTGTCTTGCATTGCTTGCTGAAGAAATCCTTATTTTTCAGTTGGTTAAAAATATAAATACTTCTCTAATTCCATGTGACTCTCTCTTCAAACCTCCCTTCCAAGTTTTAATACTTAAGAATGAAGAATTTCCTTTTTTTCTGATTTTGTCATCCACATATTACAGTTCACCAATGTAGCATGCGTGATAAACAAGAATAAGGTTGTAAGGAAACTACTAGTCTAAGCTAAAATGTTTGCTCTACCTTTGTTGACTTATTTAGCAGCCAGCATTTAAGATGGCAACTTGGGGGCATTACATAACAATAAGCCATTAAAGCCACTGTTGCTTGCAAAAAGTGCAAATTACCTCTGGCAGGTAGCTGAGTACACAATGACTTCTGTCTAAGTTTTAACGTGTTCAATCTTATTAATGCCTGAAGATCTTTTCTATCTTGACAGATTCACAGAGACTTAGCATTCACAATTCTATTTCTACTTAGAGAATGTGCTCCTGTGATGGTATAAATAGTAAAATATATTCAAGGCTTAGAATATAGAATCAAGGTTTATCAGGACTCTCCTTCAAGATGAGCAATTTCAGCTGCCCAGATTACTAGGAGATTTAGAACAAATTTAAAAGTGCTTTGTAGAACTCTTCACTGACAGTTGTGCAGTCTCTGCCATAAGACAAACTGCATTTGCTCAAGAATTGCTTAGGAATAACTTGCTTCTATTATTGTTACAATTATTACTAGCATATGTGATATTAAAAGATGCAATGCCACCTGCTGGCTTAGGAGTTTCATGTTTTTCTGGTTTACAGTTTTCTGGTTACAGTGTAAACACCAATAGTAAAACACCACTACACTCGAATACAGAATGGTGCTATAAGTACTACAGCAGAAACACTTTCTAAGTCTTAGCAACCAAGGTACTCGCTATATATGCTATCACATGTAAACCACTTATCACATGAGATACGAAATCCAAGCTCTAGAATTCAATGATCAGTATCAAAAACGCCAACCCTTAACATGCAGAATTTACCTATGAAAGGAAAGCCACTTGACTCCTTCACATAGTACAACTCCTGATGTCATAAGCAGTTCTGCAAAGTATTGTGTCTCAATTCCTTCTTCTTCATGCTTTTTAAACTGGATACCAGATGTTGTCAACAGCTCAATAGAGTCCTGGGCGTACATATCTTCTCTAAAAAAAAAAAAAAAGAAGAGGAAAAGTAAATTTCAGAATCTACAAACCTCAGTGATTATAAACCTGGTAATATTTATTTTTCGCTGTTCACTCCACAGACTTCGCTGCATAGAGAGGGAACAACTTGATTTTTTTTCCATGTTAATTTCAAAACAAACCATTTCCATAGCTTTTATGAACCTTCACCAGCATTTCACCATTCCCAGCATCTCCATTCTCTCCTCCTTCACAAAAAAACTAGTTCCTGCTCCTCTCCCAGTTACCCAAAACTCCCCTTTTAGCAAACCTAAGGAAAGTTAATGTATGAATACAGATATTTTAATGAATAATATCTATTGCTGCAACTGTGACAAACTGAACATAACAGCTGATGCACTAATGCCCTGCACTACAGAACTAGGAATAGTATACTCCAGATCCCAGTGCTGCACTAGTTCTGTGAATAATATTTTTCACACATTCTTGTGATATAAGTGTACGTGAAGTTTTAGACACACGCTCAAAACTTCCTTCTCACTACAACCAGAAATTAAGTCTTTGTTCCACCTAGTCAACCCTTAAAATTCAGGTAGCCTAACATTTTCTTTCTAAAGACCATCTTCTAACAGCCATATTTTGGACCTAAAATTTCACAGGCTAGAAAAAGATTCCTCTATGCCTTGTCTGATCCTCTCATACCCCTCTATTCATTCCCTTTACTATTAACATTTTTGTAAAGTCTTACGGATTTTGCGATGAAATCAATGTTTGGGGGTTTTTTTTCCCCTAAAGTTTAATCTACCTAGAAGATGATATTCATATTACTGTCAGCAACATACTATTCTACAAACTTTCTTCAGTGTATAGTTTTCAATTTTAATAAAAAATAAACACAACCAAAACAAGCCACAAAAAATAAAACAGATACGACAACCAATATATCAAACTAGATTTAGTCATAGACTCATACCCCTTATTCCTAACAGCAGGTCATCATTCATCAGAACATAGAGATACATTCGCGAGATGTGTTGTGTCTTTTTTCCCCTCCCTCCTACACAGCTGTTCATTAGTTTTCCAGCTTTAAGGCATCATTTTCCCAGCATCTGTCCATCTCCATAACACATTAAAGAACCCATCCAAAACAAACATGCCTATTTTAAAAGAACTTGTTTCAATTCTAGTTTGTTGCTCTGCACTCATCAGGTGGATAGTTAGTTTAGAGAAATATTTATGCTCTTTAAAAGCACACTATAACAAGACCTGGCTGGAACAACACAAAAAAAAAAATTACCTTCCAGGAACAGCCAACAGCTGTTTTGCTTCAGGAGCAGAACACTTGGCACAAGGCCACTTCCCAAAAAGAAGTTTAGAAAAACATAAAAGAGGTTTCTCCAACCATGCACAAGAAAATAACCTCGTGCTTTATGCAGCACTTACCTAGCTCACATTTTGTACAAAATCCCCCAAGTGAACTACTAACTAATTTGTTAGGTGACTGCCTATCTTGCCTTACTAAGCTGTCCAGTATCTGGCACAAGTGGATGGAAAACTACTTTTATTTTCAGTTTCTTGACATTAAGTGGACCTTTGAAGTAAAAAAAACAAACCAACCATAACACAGGCTTCTCTTCCCAGATCACAGTTTGGAAGGTACTAATTCATTTCTCCTCCTCCCATATTTAGCCAGATTAGTACATTCTTCTATTAAGAAAACAGAAACCTGTCCAGCATTTATACAGCCAGGTAAGTTTAGAGATACCAAAATAACAAATCTGCACTCTCAATTCTTTTAAGAGGTGCTTCAGACAAAACTTTTTTTAAAAAATCATGTATTTCCTCAGCCCAAACTGACTAGTGACAAGACACAGCACTAATAGTTTAGAAAAGCAGAAAGATCAAGAGATCGTTCTCTTGCAGAGAAGAGAAAGCAGACTTTTTTCTTTTTAAGAAGCCTGATTACTTCGAAAACACTTCTTTTTATCTGCAGAAGAAAAAAAGGTCTGCTCTCTAAAGCTCCTTTAGGCTGCAGTTTTAACTCATGTACATCATCTTGTCCTGTGATCAGCTTGTAAACTGCCAAAAGCCTTCAACATGCTTAAGTCTAAGTAGTGTTTGCACTGATACTCAACTCAGGCGATATGAAAATTTATCAGACCAATTATGTTTACTTCAGGAAAAAACTCAAGATATTGTGTAACTCTGTCTCAACTACTTGCTAAAGATATAATCAGAACTCCACAAAAGCATCTGTGGAGTCCCCACTGGAAAAATCAGGTTTATACTTAAAGATGTATCACTGATGAAAATCACATTGGGAAATAAAGTTCACAATACTACCCCAACAGATCATTAAAAAAAAAATAAAAAAATAAAAAATTAACCAACATTTTACAGAAATAATATAGAACAAAAATCTTCACAGGAGTTATGCTGCAGAATCAGCAATCCATTCTTCACCAAAAGGATTGTCAAGCATTAGAACAGGCTGTCCAGGAAAACTGGTGGAGTCACCATCCCTGAAGGTATTGACAAGACCCAAGACTGTAGATGTGGCACTTAGGGGCATGGTACTAGGTTAACGGCTGGACTCAATGATCTTAAAGGTCCTTTCCAATCTAAACAATACTATGCTATATAAGAAGATTAAAATACAGTAGCTCAGAGTACACAGTTTAGAAAAAACACAAGAGAAACTGCTGCAGTATTAAAAAACTGAACGTAATTTACCAGCATATTATCTAGAACTTATTGTGAGTCTCTTAAGAATAGTGTTAAAGAGCACATCACACTTGCTTTAGAACTTGCTGATATTTGTCATGCTCCTTTTTAGTCACTTCAGTAACATTACTTTTTTTTCACATTGGCATTTTCCATTTAAAAATACACAAAGAAATAATGTGACTTCTGTAATAACTAGTCACAGTTAAACTAAGGTAGAAGTACTTTGAAATGCCAAATATGAAAACACTAAGCTAACTCTTGCACCACCTATAAATGCCTCTTTTTGAAACTTTTTGACCAAATCACTAACAGTAAGGCAGGCTGTACAGAAGTGAGGAAAGAAAGCATGTATGTGGCTGACAAAATTTTTCCTATATATATATATGTATAGATACATAAAGTATCTGTAGCATTCCAATTATTCAGATAAAAAGAATTGCTACAGGTTTCACAACCTAGAACACATCTTAAGTCAGAAACACACATTCACCATCACAGACGTTTAAGACTTACGTTAAATTAAATTTAAAATTAAATTGCCAAGTTGATGTTCCTGGAGGGTATTCTCCTTGCTCGTTCATAAAAGTCAGTCCTAGTTGAATTATTTTCAGCAAGTCTACATTGCAGCGTAATAACTGGTACTGATAGTCTGCATTGCTTCTGAATTCTCCAATAGGTCTTGCAACTACTCCTGGAAATTCTGTATCCTGCAAGAACAGAATTAAAACTTCAACAAAAGGCACCCATAAAAATACATGTTGCTCATTCTTACATCTCAAGCATCTTATCTCTCATAGTTAAAGATTACTGTACATTTAGCTTTCAAAAAGGTAATAATCAGGATCCTAACATTTGTACAGCATTAATTCAACCTTAAGATTTCACTATTCTTTCAGTTAAAATGAATGAACAAGCCCATAGCTTTAATTTACTAACATCAAATGAAGGCATTATGTTTATCATGGTAATTTGCTAGAAAAACATCAAATGCCCACTTACCATAGCTACATAGTTATACTTCCGTATAACTTGACGAATTTTCTTCATCTCTTCATCTAAGTTACAAGCCCAAACTTCACAGATTCTTTGGCTATGGTCTACGGTAGCTGCTGGCATAGTGGGGGGCTTTAGAGACCATATATCAAAAGTTACACTTGACTGACGACCAGTTGCATAAAGAGAACGTCAACTGTTTATTTTTTTAACCTAAGAGACAAACAAAGTAAAGTATCAGAGCATAAGTTTTTATTCTTCATTTATCTGGGAAAAAGCCCATCCTAGTTCCAGGATCAAGATTTATTCTTCAGAAGCTCATACAAGGAGCACAACACAGCCACCAAAACCATGCAAATTTCAGCTACACGAGTTCAAAATACTGTCTGAAACTGAAACCCTATGGTTTTGTTAGTAACTTCATTTCCTGCACAAAGCCCTTCAAACCAGCAAGGAGCACTAGTTCAACTGATGAACGAGATACTTGAACCCAAAAGAGTTACTCCCCCATGGGTTAGAAACGCACATTCCTGTGGATGCCACGGCTACGTGCAACATGAAAGGAAGCGGCAAAGCGATTCTTCGCGTTACGCCGAACTGGGGGGCACTGCTGACGGCTGGAAGCCGCCCGGGCTGGCCGCCTCCCTGGGCAAGAGAGTCTCTTTCAGCTCGTACGGGCCCAGGGACCGCGCGCTCACAGGTTCCCAGCCGCTTCCTTATACGTACAAGGCCCGAAGAACGCCTCAAGAAGCCGCAGAACCGCGCCGGGCAGCACCCGGCCACGGGGAATGGGCCGCAGTGGGAAGGGGCCACCCCAGCTTACCCTGCCCCGCCCCGGTCTGCAGCCGGCAGAGGCTCCGCTCCCGAGCCCACCTCCGGCGGCCCGGGAAACCACGACTCACCCGCAGCAGGCCGTCGCGACCACCAGTAAGTCAGCGGGGCCACCGCGGGCCCGAGCGGGGCAGGGCACCGGGCCGCCTCCAGCTCCCCCCCTTCCCGCAGCCCGCTGCCCCCCCCCCCGGGCCTCCCTCGCCGCTTACTCACGCTCTCGGCCGGGCCGGGCCGGGCCGCGCCGGGCCGCGGCGGGTCTGGGGGAGGCCCCGCGGCGGCCCGCGAACGCCCCACAGCCAGCAGCCGCCGCGCGAGACGCAAGAAGCGCCGCCCACGCCGCACAAAAGCCATTACATCATCGCCGCGCGCCGCTGTGCGGGCCTTTCCCCCCTCACCTCTGACCGCCGACAGCGGCGGCGCCAATCACCGCCCGCGCACACGCCTTCCACCGCCCCTCCGCGGACAGGGTCAGCGGCGCGCGGCCGTGACGCAACCTGCGCGCCGACGTCGTGACGGGGCGGGGCGGGGCGAGGGGAGGTGCATGCGGGAAGGGGCGAGTGAGGCCGGGTGGCGGTGCCGCTGTGGTTGCCGCGCCCGCTCGGGGCTGTCGCGGGGAGGATGAACTGGCTGTTCCCCCTCGCCAAAGGCGGTGCCTCCGCCTCGCCTGCCGCGCCGCTGCCCCCCCTCACCACCCTCCAGCAGCAGAAGCAGCGGCAGATCGAGTCCCTCCGCGGCGCGCACGCCTCGTGAGTGTCAGGGGATGAGGGGTGAGGTGGGGGGGGCAGCCTGTGTCGCCTACCCGGGTCCGGCACCTCTCGGGGCCCCTGTGAGACCGCGCCCCGGGCGGGTGTCGTGTGTCCCCACACACACGCCCAGGGACGAGGTCTTGCCCCGTTCGCTCTTGAGGACGCCCGGGTGGGTCCCTCCGGCCCTCGGCCGTACTCGACGCCGGTAAACAGGAAACCGCGGCCAGGGCCGGCCATAGCCCTCAGGGTTTAGGGGATGGAGGGTCCCGCCCGTGGGAGCAGGGCGACCAGCGTGCCGCGGCGGCTCGGCTCAGTCCCGGGGGTAGGGCCGCGGGTGCATGGCCGGAGGACGGCCTGAGGGAAGCGGCGGGGTGGGAGGTTGCACCGAAAGTGAGATGTGTTGTCGGAGCGGCGGGGCCGTCCCCGCTGCCCGGGGCTCTGTCGGTGTGGCTCGGGGGGACTCTCAGTTACACCGGCCGCGTTACCGGGAAGTCAGCTGCGTTACTTAATGGGTTTTGAAGTCTGCAGCGAGGTACAGATTGTGTGAGTTCCCTTTTACTGAGAACCGGCTATGGGAACGTAGTTCTTTACAAGTTCAGAATACAACACAGAGCATACAGGAGCTGTGCGTCGCAGTGGCATAGCAGCCCTACTGGCTCCACAAAATGTGGGGTTTTTTTTTGATGCACAGTGTCATTTTGCTAATAACTGTTCTTTGGTAACTCGTTTTAGTTACATGCTCACCAGAGGCAGGTAGCTTTTCCATGTTCAAAGTCCACACTTTTTACAGCAGAAAGTTCATTTACCCTGAAATGCTCCAGCTTCTCAGTATGCTGGTCAGTTTTGCCTAAATTTTAGCCTTTTAAAAGGAGATCCACAGTTCATGTATTTCAGGTTAGACTTTCCAGTGGATGTGTAAGCATTCCTCCTGCTTTCTGGGATGTCTGTTGAAGTGGAATATTAGATGCCTCCAAAACAATACAGAAAAAAGAAGGAAAATTATTTTCTGTTATGTTAGACTGAGCCTGAGCACAAGAGATATTTATTGTATTTCCAAGCAGACTGCTCACTATCCTAAAATCCTAATTTTAGGATATCATAACATATCCTGTGTGATATTTTGAATTATCACACAGGAAACATAAGTTTGACAGGATTGCAAAGTACTGCTGCTTGTTTAAACTTAAATCTGTTCACAGTCAATTTCACAAATATTTTTGAAAGACAGATCACTTTTCTAAGGGGCTGTCTCTGTGGATATGCAGCAGCTAACCTAACTAATAGTTGTGTTGGACTGGCCTTTCTTTTAGCCTTGTATTTCTACCCTTTTTTGTCTACTATGGAGAAGAACTCGCTCCAAGTTAAGTCATCAAAAAAGGTGATCAGCTTTTGTCAAAGTCAGCTTGCTGAACTGGTTTACCACCTGTTTGTGCAGGCATCAGTTAAGCACAGGCAGAGACAGAAAGAACGCTGAAGTGGGGAATGGTCGGGAGATAATAGCTGCTCTCACAGAATTTTACAGCGATGTAAACTCATCTGCCCCATCTCTCTTGATGCAAAATGCCCCAAAATTAGGCAAGCAAAGCAGTAAATTCTGGCAAAGCATACAAGCTTCGTAAGATACTGCTGAATAAATCTGGGTAACAGTGCCTCAAACTTTGCTTTTAAAAAGTGTGTGTATTTGTCCAAGTCTTCAAAAGTGCAAGTTTTTTTTTTGATGGGACTGATGTGCTTGTTTATGGACGCCATAGCAGCACAGATCTATCAGATAGGAATACGCATTAATCATTGCAACAGCATTATTTCCTAAGCAACGATTAAATAAATGTCATTCTAGTGTTTGCTTTGTCTGGTAAGTATATTTTGTAAAAGCCCAGATATATGTCACCTTAATTTCATTAAAGTAGCTAGTCTTCAGGATGGCTCCAGGTTAGGAGCTTGAAATGAAATTTTTATATTTAAAAAAAAACAGGTTTTTTTTTTTAATATAAAGAGGAGGTAGCAATTTCTTCGTGTGTTATAAAAAACAGGTTAAAAAAAAACAGGTTTTTTTTTTTTACATTTGCTATTGATCTAGCCAAAGTGTGTCATTTTTCCGGTGTACCTATTCCCACTTGGGGAAGGGACAACCAAGTTTGTTGATTCAGGGTTTTGCTTAAAGGAGGTTGTAATAGTTCAAACAGCTCAATGAGATTCTGGATTTCTTGGTTCTCTCTCCCTGCTCTCTGCTTCCTCCCCAGTTCCTGTAGGTTGTAAGTGGAACATAATTATATACTCTTCTCAAGGATTTTGTAGCAGGCTATTAAAATGCATGACAGATGATTATAGGGCAAGAATATGCATGAGAGATTTCAGGGAGAATCCTTCAGTTAAGAGAGAGGAGGTAGCAATTTCTTCGTGTGTTATATCACAGTAGAGAATTCGCCTGTGCTGAAGATCCCTGGTAGGTTCTTCAAACAGCATGTGATTTCACAGGGAAAGAGCAGGTGCTAAGTTGTCTTTGAGAGGAGTAAGGTTGGGTTGGGGAAAGCAAGGTGCATAGCTAGGTTTGTGTCGTGCTCTGCTTATTTCTGAAGCTCTGAAAACAAGAGTTTTAATTTCTGTATGCAAATAATGCTTTGGAAGGATACAAAACACTCCTAACACTACGCTTAATACACATTTGCAGGTAATGCGTTTCAGAGGTTTTGAGGAAGTAATTGTATGGAGTGTAAGTGGAGGTGGATGAAGGGACAATTCTGAAGCTGGGTGCAAAAGGCTTTCTGGGAACACCCAGCTGCCATTATTCCCAGTTGGAACTGTCTTCCCTTGCTGTATAAGGGAGCCTTAGAGAGGTGAGGGGGAGGTGCCTGTACTTAACCAGGTACAGGCAGGAAGAATATGCAGAAGAAGAATCAGTCTGTTTTTTGTTTTGATTGAGGCATTGTAAGATGAAGCAATTTTTCTGCTCTTCTGTCATGGTTTAAACCCAGTCAGTTAACTCGTTCACTCACTCCCCCCTTCCTTCTTTCCCCCTACTCCCGGAGGGACGGAGAGGAGAATCGAAAAGAATGCAACTCCCATGGGTTGAAATAAGAACAGTTTAGTAACTAAGGTCTAACACAAATCACTACTGCTACCACCAATAATAACAATGATAAAGGAAATAACAAGGGAAGAGAATACAACACCTCGCCACCAGCCAACCGATAACTCGCCCCCCCCAGCCCAACCAACCACCGACCCATACCTCCTCCAACCCCGCAGTCTCCCAGCCCATGGGCATGACATGCTGTGGTATGGAATACCTCTTTGGCTAGTTTGGGTCAGGTGTCCTGTCTCTGCTTCTTCCTGGCTTCCCCTCCTCCCTGGCAGAGCATGAGGCTCACAAAGTCCTTGGCCAACCCAAAACATCATTGTTATCAGCTCTGTTCCCGAGCCGAAAGTCAAAACACTGCACTGCACCAGCTACCAAGGAAAAAAACGACTACTACTGCTGAACCCAGGACACCTTCTTTTCCCCAGCCCCACCTCAGGTATGTTTGTATTGTCTGGAAGTTCAGCTTCTGAGCTAAGTCTGAGATAACTCCTCCTCCTCCGCATTCTTTAGGATGCCATCTTTCAAAATAGTTTTGCTGTGCATACAAGCTGTAGAGTGCTTTAAACATTGAAATCAATTCCCTGTTGATGCACCTGATATAAAGATTTCCTCAGTAACTTAGCTGTTACAACAGAAGCAAATTTGGATTTCATCTTGCCAGGTCACTTGGCACTTTCAGGGAGGCTATGTCTTGTGTGTGGCTTTGTTACAGAACTTTGCATTCTTTCAAGTAGCACTTCTCCAGATATTTTTTGAAAATACGTGTGCAAGTGCATAGAACTCTGTGCATGTGGAAAAAAAACTGCTGTTAAGTAGTGAGCTAATACATTAAGGAAGAAGGCCTAGTTTAAAGTACATTCCAAATATTGATCAGTAGGCAGTGTTGCAGAGCAATATATTGTTGTGAACCAAGTGTGATGCCTTCACAAAGTAAATGTTTTATCACATAAAATTCAGTGTATAAAATAAATCACTGATGTGATGTCTTAGATTAAGCCAGTGAGTGAAGAAAGATAGAGACTTTTGTCAGATCAGTGAGTAGCACTGTTTCTCCTACTGTATTTGCATTGCTTGTGTTCATGTATAAGTTTTAATAGTTGAACCTATTTATTGTTCAATCTTAATATTCAGTATAGCCTTCTGAAGCATATTAATCTATTCCAGCATTTTCAATTTTATTCTGATAAGGCTTTTCCAAACTAAACTAAAAGCAAAAATCTGGGGCCATGCCTTTTTTTAGACTTTAGGCTGTTATATTGGTCATGATTTGGATTGTGACAATTTCTTCTTTGACAGGATTGCAGAAATTCAGAAAGATGTGGAATATCGACTGCCATTCACTGTAAACAACTTGACAATTAATATTAACATGTAAGTAGACTGAGATATCTCTATGCACATATTGAATATTAAAATTTTTCTCAAAAAAAAAAACAAAGTAGTAATAGAATGTAAATGGCTTATATCTCATAACTATTTTCAGTAACTATAATCTGGATTTGTATTAGTAGTTGTAATGATATGAGTGAAACTGGTTATGTACAAGATGCAGATGCTAATCTGAAAGTAAAACTATGTTTTGCTGTGCTCAGCTCCCAAGATACCTGCATGGTTTGAGATGAAGGTAAAGAAAATGCTTGAGGGTTTCTGATGCCTACAACTGAAAGTAAACTTAATTCATAATTTACTAATCTGCTGTAACTCCTAACTCTTACCCAATGAAACTTCTGGATCGTACTTAATCAACTTAAGTGATTTTATTGTAACGTTTCCTGTGAATTTATTTTGAGGGTGCTTTTGTTCTGGCAAACACTGATGGTGTTCCTGTTTTTATTACATTAGCCTGATAACTTGCCTGATATTCTTGCAGGTTACAGTGCACCGTCTTTGAAATAATAACATTTGTATTAGAAAATATTCTTATTATGCTGTAGCTTTTTCTTTGTCTGTGGCCATTATTGCTGCATTGTTATACTACACTTTTGCCCAGTAAATGCTCTCTTTAGTTCCATTGGAGTCCTGTATTCTGATCTGTCTGACTTCTAGTTTTGTAACTGAATAATGGTTTTGTGTGCTTCATTCACTCTGTATTTCTCCATAACTCTTCTCGTATAAAAGTTTATGTGATTGATAGTGTTTTTTTCTTTGCATAAGAAGCCTTCTTATGCAAACTTTATCGTGGGATGTAGCTGTGATAATGATTATCCTTGTATTTGCAGCTTGCTTCCACCTCAGTTTCCTCAGGAAAAACCAGTCATCAGTGTTTTCCCACCTGTGAGACATCATTTAATGGACAAGCAGGGAGTATACGTGACAGGTCCATTAATAAGTAATGTATGTATAATTCGTAGCTTCACATACATCTGCTGTTAATAGCAATGTTAATACATGTCACACTAGGTTATTGCTAATATTTCTGGTAAAAAAGATCAGTACAGATCCTTATCCCTCTCAAACTGTATTTTGAGGGGTCTGAAAACAAAAATTCAGTAGCGTTCAGTATGCTACTGTTTTACTGCTACCATTACTGAGCTTAGTATTCCATGTATCTAGAATTATTCTAACTTATGATGGCTCAGGAAGTTCCTGGTCCTTTCCTTATTAGTAGCAATACAGTACATGTTTCTTTACAGTGTACTCTAGGTAAGGGAGAAGGATGCTTTAAAACGGTTTTGTAAGACTGTTCTTTCTACCCTAATCCTATTAGAAAGATGTCAAGATTTCAGCTCCAATATTCAGAATTTTAATAAGGGGTTTAATATGCTGTTCTTTTTTTATTCCCTTTCCTTTTTCTCTGCCAACAAGGATGTGGTGTAGTTTTCTGGGGTGGGAGTACTGGAGGGGTTATGAGTTTTTCAGAATGCACTTTGATGCCTTTTTGTCTTAAATGTTGATTGGCTTTGGGTTTGGGTTTTTTGTTTGGTTGCTTGGTTTCTTCTTTCTCCTTTCTTTGCTTTCCCAAATGTAACTTGGTAACCTAAGGTGAGATTTTTTTGGTTGGTGATCAGAAATGTGCTTGGTTGATTCTAAATTGTTAATGGACTTCCATTGTTAATGAAAAACATTTAGTTTCTGTTCAGTTCTGGGTGGTTTTATAACATTATTTGAAGTTTATGTATACATGTTTTAGATTAGCTAGTATGTTTCCCAGATAGCTTCCAGCACTGCTCTGTGTGTGTATAATAAACAGTCAAGTTCAGCACACTTTAGAACTGTTGGATTCCAGGAATAAATTTTTCTGCTGCACTGGGCTTTGTTTTTAACAGTTTACAATGCACTCAGATCTTGGAAAAATTATTCAGAGTTTATTGGATGAATTTTGGAAGAATCCTCCAGTTCTGGCTCCTAGCTCAACATCATTTCCATAGTAAGTATCTATAAACACGATGAACGGAACTGTGTGTGTTAACTTACATTGTTAAAAAAGAGATGAAACCCAAGTATTGGAAGGGCTGGAACAGGAATAATGTATTGGGTGTACTGAGGGACATAGGTTGCCTGCCCTTGCACAATTTCATGTGTATGCTTTATGGAATAATTGTTTTGAGAGGAAACACAGCTTTCATTGGAGTTACTGTATCAAAATGCTGATGTACCTTAATTTGCTTCTCTTTTTCTAGTTTTTGTTTTTTTTATATTCTCTTTTTATATTTTTTGTTTATATTATCAGATGAAATCTTTAATTTTCTGTAGACCATGATATGAACAGTCATGTTGTCATGTTTCTTCATATTCTGCTCCTAATCTCCCAGGCTTAAAGGCAGCTTCTGTTGCACAGCTATACAACAGAAATCGTGCAATTTAAAGAATTGTATTAAATATACAAAAGTGGTCTGAGACATTACAGCTTTATCAGTACAACTGCGGTTCTTGTGGCTGGCAATAGTACTGCATTTAGATGCAGCTGCAGTTCTGAATTTAAAAGAATCATTCATGTTATTTAGTAGTAATTATGTGTGTGTTGCCCAAGCTGTTAAATACCATAAATAAGAACTAATGCACATCACAGATGCATTTTTCAGGACTTTTAGATGGAAACAATATAAATTCACACTCTTGTAGATTTTTGAGAAGTGGGTTTCTGAAAAGTGTGAGTCTGTATTTGGCTGTTCTACAAGAATAGAGTTTAATGAAATATATGTTGTACTACAAGGCAGAGTAGACTGACTATGTTGGAAGTAACTGAGAACAGAAAAAGCAAAGTTTGTGGTCATTTAAAAGTTCAGTCTTATGTCTTATATGTTATCTGGTAATTATAATTCATAGAATCATAGAATAGTTAAGATCATCTAGTTCCAACCCCCGTGCCATGGGCAGGGACACCTCACACTAAACATGTTGCCCAAGGCCCTGTCCAACCTGGTCTTGAACCCCACCAGGGATGGAGCATTCACAGCTTCCTTGGGCAACCCATTCCAGTGCCTCAGCACGCTTACAGTAAAAAACTTCCTCCTTATATCCAATCCAGACTTCCTCTGTTTAAGTTTTAACCCGTTACCCCTTGTCCTATCACTACAGTCCCTAATGAAGAGTTCCTCCCCACCATCCTTATAGGCCCCTTTCAGATACCGGTTTCAAATGATAAGAGATGTGCTGTAAGCAGTTGGTTGCTCATATTGTGAGTTTTTTTTATTCATTTGTTTTTAGCCTTTTCAACAAACCAGCTGGAATGCCTCCGTTTGCTCCTCAGGGGTTTCCGTTTCTTCCTCCATACCCACCTCAAGAAACAAATAGAACAATAGCAGCCGTGCCAGTTGCTGAATCAGTTTCTTCAAGCTACACTACAGACAAGCCTGCTGCTCCCTCTTACGGCTTGATTGCTGATCTGCCACTCCCTGTTCCAAGAGCAGAAGCAGGGCTTCAGGTCTGTGTGCAGAGTTTTGCTGCTTAAGGTATCAAACACTGGATACAGGTTCTTTTAAGGACACACACAGCATTGCTGCAAAACTCAAGCGAACACTCTGAGTGACTGCACTTGATTGTTTTGCTGGTGCTAGGAAAACAGAACTCATTCTGGCTTTGATGAAAAGTTATTTAGAACAAACTTGAAGTCAGAACAAGAAGTTTGTCTTTCTGAGTTCCAGTTAAACTAGTGTTAATGCTAAATATCTTTCCATATACATTTTTGGTTTTTGGAACTGCACTCCGCCATAGTGCAACTGTGACTCTTTCACCAGACACAGAAAATGAGATCCTGTTCTCTATGGGATTTCCTGCCCACAACCTGAACAATGTGCAGTCTCAAGCTTTTAGGTGTAGAGTTTTCAAGCTTAAAATAGCTTCTTTTTGCAGCTCATGTATGTGTGTACTCACAAAGTCCCTCTCACTGATGCATCCTGGAAGGACTTTTTTTGGATGTCTTCCAAAAACATTTTATCTCAGTGCTTAGTCTTTCATCAAATCTTGTCTTTAGAAACAAAAGCTTTTGTAATCTTGGAAGACACTTTCCTGCCTTTGTATAATTCAAAATTTCTGCATTCTCTGAAGACAGACTTTTTTTCCCTTGCCTGAACACTTCTTTCCTCCAAGGGATTATGGCTTTAAAAACCACATGAAAGAGATCAAAATGTCAGTCTCTATCTCTTCTCACTTGCCTGAGTTATACGCCTCCTGTATGTTTCTGGGTCGTCCAGCTCTTGTCAGATGGGGTACATAGCAAGACAGAATTATTTTCTGTCAAAAGTGTTTCCTCTTTTACTGTGTACCACCCGAAACATTTTGTTGACATGATTTAGTTAAGATGTCTTCTCTTGAGAGACTAGTGTTACTGATTCTTACTACTTTTCTAACTTTTCTTGTTGCTAGCAAAAATGCATAGCCAGTTTTGGAGGGTTAAATATCAAGAAATTGCTTTTCAAAAATCTGCTAAACACTTCCATACTTCCATTTAGGTTGGCCAGAATGGATTTACTTACAAGATGCCTGATGTTCCTGATACCTTTCCAGAGCTCTCAGAGCTAAGGTAATTTTTCCGAAGGTAGCAAAAGTTTCTGTAGTCATTAAAAGGCAATTACAGCTGGTATGTATCTGACAAAAGTCTGTGTGCATCACTGAAAGTTTTTTGTAGGAATTAAAAATAGGAGAACTGCCGCTTACCAAAATTGTAGAGTCACAAAATAAGCCAGCCTTGTATTCAAATGCGCTGCTTGTTTAGCTTTTTCAGCAGGAACTGTATTTCAGGATTCAACACCAGAAAGGAAAGCATTTATTTTTACTTTTCCTAACTTTCAGTGTTCTGCTGTCTTCTGGGGTCTTGCCAGGGACTTAATTTCTACTAAGACAATAAATGTAACTTGAAGGAAGAGAGGGGATAGGGAAAGGGACTTGAGGCTGGTTCACAAATTGCATTCTCTTAAATTCCAAAGGACTTTAGCACAGGGTAAACAAGCTACTTTGTGAGCAGCTCAGCATGTTTGGAGAGGGTGGGTTAGATAAATCCAGGAGGTAAATGTGCCAGCTGTCCCAGTGCAAATCACTTCCACATGTTACACAGATATCTTCATCAAAAGCATATCTTGTCATGATTTAAAAAAATTGTGCTAGTTATTGTTCCCAGCAGTTTGCTCAGATCCAGTGAGACAGCCTTACGCATCTGTTATCTGGGATTGAATAGATTAAAAATTAGCTATTAATTCTGAAAAGGTCTTAGATTGGTTTTTCTCATCTCATGGTGGCATCATATTTTAGCGATTTAAAAGCTGCTTTCAAAAGGTAAAAGACCTTTGGCAAGGAGGGCTTCAGTTTGGTTTTTTGCTTGGTGTTTTTTTGTTTGTTTTTCTGTTTCTCTTGACACATTCTGAAGAGCCCATTTAATTTAGCTCAATCAGCTGTAAGTTCTATCAGCATCTTTGTTGCGTAGCAGCAAGTTAGGGGTTTTGAGGGGAAGTGTGATTTGTTCATTTAACCAAAACATTATAATCAAGCTTGATCCTTCCAAGAAAACTGATTAAAATTCCATGATTCTTCTGGTGGTAGCTGAGTTAAATCACAAACAGTAGTGCATCTGTTCTGAGTAGCTCTGTTAGGTATAGGTGGCAAGATTTTGATCGCTGCATACGTGCATTGTGTGAGAAGGGGCCAGGGGCACAGCCAGCTTGACAGCAAACCTGCTGCAGGACAGCCAGGTCCAGCAGTGAAGCGTATGGTGCCTCAATGATTCAATGTTTGAAAAAGAGCAAATTCTGTAGAGGCAGTGAGGATTGAGGGGAGGGGTGGAACAATGTGAGAATCCTCCAAACACGAAAGGCAGAGAAGTGGGAGGAGGTGCTCCAAGTGCCAGAGCAGATACCTACAGCTCATGGAAGCTTTGGAAAAGACCAGAGTAGAACAGACAGGACAGGTACAGACCCTGTAGCCTATGTAGAGAACTAAGCTGGGGTAAAATGCATGCTGCAGTCCGTGGAGGACTCCATGTTGGAGCAGGCAGATATGCCCTGAAGGAAACTACAGCTACAAAAAACTCACACTAGAGCAGGTTCTGCAAAGAACTGCAGCCTGTGGAGAAGGGCCCATGCTGGAGCAAGGGTAAAGCATGAGAAGGAAGGAGCAGCAGAGACAAACTGTTCCAGACTGACTGCAGCACTTGCAATTCTGCCGCAAACCTCACCTTGTGCTGCTTGGGGTAGAGAGTGGTAGAGGAGCTGGGAATGAAGGAGTGAAGTTGAGCCTGTGGGAAAAGGGGGCGAGGTGTTTTTGTCTTTTTTTCTCTCACCATCCAATTCTTACTGTAATTAAACTAAAATCGAGTTTTTCTCGAGTTTGCTTTGCCTGTGATTGTAATTGTTAAGTGATCTCACTGCATCTAGGCCCACAGGCTTTTCCTCTATATCCTCTTGAGAAGGGGGACTGAGAGAGCTGGGTGTCTGGTAGTTGGCTAAGATCAATAGTAGCATTAAAAATCCCACTTTATAAGAAGGAAGCCTTGAAATGAGAGATACCTTTTAAGACACTGCTACTTGAGCTCACTGCTGCAGATAGTAGAGCCCACGGTTCAGGAGAAAGGGGAAAAGTAAATAGTGATCAAGTGTTGTGTACCTGAAAAACCACAGTAAATGCTTACATTTTGACTTTTAGCAGAAATAAGTAACTCTACACATAACATTTGCTGTTAGTTTTAAATCTGCTTGCTTTCTGCTTGAATATAGCATATCGCAGCTGACTAATATGAATGAGCAAGAGGAAGTGTTACTGGAACAGTTTGTGACTCTACCACAGCTGAAGCAAGTCATTACTGATAGAGATGAGTTGGTGAAAAGCATTGAAGAGCTGGCAAGTAAGATGTCAAAACATTAGCATCTGTGACTGTTCTGTGAACAGAATCCCTAAAAAAAAAAGTAGTAATAGTGACTTTATTTCACAGAAAAAAACTTGTTGCTGGAGCCGAGTCTCGAGGCAAAAAGACAGATGGTGTTGGATAAAGTAAGTGAACAATAAAATCTTTTACAGAAATATTAGTTGAAATACTACACTTTTTTGTCAGGGTGGAAACATTCTTTTTTCTTCTTCTTTACAGTATGAGCAACTCACACAGATGAAAGCAGCCTTTGAAAAAAAGATGCAAAGACAACATGAGCTTAGCGAGGTATAATCTCTCTTACTATATTATCCTTTACGAATTCTTCAATAAAACTGAAATTTTGGTTTGTTTCTTTAATCACAAAGAATACTCTTCTGGTTAAACTCTAATTTTATATGAAACAGATTCACATCAAGTATGAAATAAAATGTGATTAAGTACAAAACAGTTCAAAAGCAAACCAGTGTTACAGTTGCACCGGGTTTTTGGGTTGGGTTTTTTTTTAATTCTACAGTAGAAGCAACGTTGGAGGAAGGGAGTGTGATGAGCATTTAGAGCTGTTTATAAGTGCAGTCCTGAGTTAAACCCCTTTTAAGAATAGAGCGATTTTTAAAGAAGGCTTGTTTAATTAATGGTACCCATTTAACATCATTAGTCTGTAAAACTGTAAGAGATGAAAATGATTTAAAACATTGGTTTAGAAACTTAAATTCTGTGATTCACTGGGTATGCTTACTTTGGACATCATGTTACATGTGCTGTCAAACTTTGCACATTCTAAAGCACAAATAAGGTAAAGTCAATACTCCAGAAAGTAGTTTGGAAGGGGAGAATAATTTATCAGTATGTTTACCAGGATATGCATTAGAAGGTGTAACTTCTCATAAATCAGTTTCTGCACTGAAATCTTCATTATTTCCAAGACTTGTCACCTAAGAATACAAGTCCATCAAAACAGCATACACAGTACCTGAATTTCAAAATGCCCTGAAAGTAACAAAGTATGAAATAACAATTAAAAACTACACAAGAGCAAACCGAATTATTTCAGAAGTGATCTAAACAAAAATAACTGTTTCCGCACTGGAAGACCAGAATCGTCTGACTCCTAATGCTTCTTTTCTGTGTGATGTAAGTTGTCTTTAAAGTGGACAGAGGTAGCTGGCATTGAGCAACTTTCTATTTCTGCAAGAAACAACTTAAGAACAGGACATTGTACCCCACTGCTATATTACCCTTTATTTGTTTCTGGGATAGAGTTGCTGATTCAATTTAGTTATGATTAGGAGGCTGAGATTTGGGGAGCTGCAGCTGGATTTCTGTGCTATTTTTCAATATATGCTCTATGTTCATGTATTGATGTTCACAGCATACTACCTCGTGTCTCCTGTTAACTCTTCTTCAAAGTTCCAGACAAGTCTTTTTACTTGTACTGTGGGTGAATTTTACTCATTTTTTATTAGAGCAAAGTGTCCTTACTTTGCAGAAGATTAACAGGAAATTTCTTTTTACATTACAGCTTTACAGTACACAAGTAGAATATCTTTCATGGGGTAGATGAAGAGTAGGCCAAGCATCTATAATCTATAAATATCTTAATTTTGCAGTTCTGGCTCTGTATGTACTCCTGAAGAAGCGAATCATGTTCTTATTAACTACTCAAACATATTAGAGGAAAAATAATGAAATTATATTCAATAAACCAAAATAAGCTTTGACATTTATAAGAACGGAAGAATGAGTATACTCATGGGTTTAAATTAGCAGCACATGTACTTCTTGAGTAGGTGCTTTGCCCTTTCCTGCCTTCTTCTCCACAGTCATCTAAAGGATATTTAAAAGCTGAACAGGATTTGCTTTTTTACCTTTTCATACTTCTTAGGCTCACTACTGCCTCTCAAAAGGTGACCCTTTTTATTGAAGACGCTTGAAACATCAGTTCTACTCAGAAACCATGCACTTAAAAACCTGTCAGATTTCCAAGTTTTAATGGTTTCTACACTGTACGGTAAAAGTTGAAAAGCTTTATATTTGTGAGAGTGACTGCAAACCAAGACCTAAGCTAGTAACACTTTTGTCACACTGAATAGTTTGACAAGCTATTATGTTTCCTGGAGATGAAGCTCCATCTGGTCACTTAGGCTTTTATGTAATAGTAATGCTCTATTTGTATATCCCATATTTATATAGTAATTTGGCTTTCTTCTTGGAAATGTAGGTTTTGATGGACAGTTTAATATTACATACAAGTTTTTATCTTCTTAGAGTTGCAGTCCAAGTGCTCTGCAAGCCAGACTTAAAGTAGCTGCTCATGAAGCTGAAGAGGAATCTGACACTATTGCAGAAGACTTCCTGGAAGGCAAAACAGAAATAGATGACTTCCTAAGTAGTTTCATGGAAAAGAGAACAGTATGTAATATACAAATCATTCTACTCTGATAGATACAAAACACAGTGAATAAACAGGATTTCAGCAGTCCTGTGTTGGAGTAAGCTCCAGCAGAGGAAAAATATATCCCTAAGTGGCTTTGGTCTGTTTAGATTACAGATGCATTCTGAAAGCTCATACGTTTAAGGTGGGAGTGCAAACATCTGCTGCATTAGACCCTGGTCATGTAGTGTTGCAGATAGTTTTGTGCCACTTTTTTTTCTATATCTTGTATAGAGAAGATAGCCACATTGACAGCTTTCAAATTGGTAGGTAGACATAGAATGACACATTAAGCGACCTTAATGTTTAATTGATTAAACCTCTTAAACTAATTATTCTGTTGATGGCTATTCCCAAGAAAGTAAATAAGGTTCAAAAAGCACTGTTCTTGCTTATGCTGTGACAAGAGCAACTTACTGGGTAGCGTACCTTTCTTTAAAGTTGCCTAATAAATGCATTTCATAACATAGAATGTGGGTGGAATAATGTTGGTATAGACAGTTGAGCCTGAAGCTTGGAAGGGAGGTGGTTCACAGGGCTTTCCTTTTTTTAAGGAGCCTGCAAAGTAGCTGAATCATTAAAGGCAAACTGTAGTGTGCATTACAAAAAACTCCTTTCAGAATTCACTCTTCCGGCGTCTTGTTTTGTAGCTCTGCCACTGTAGACGAGCCAAAGAGGAAAAACTTCAACACGCAATAGCGATGCACAGCCAATTTCATGCTCCACTATAGGTAAACTGTAATGTTGGTGGCAAACTTTTTCTTTTTTTTTTTTCCATTTTCTCATTGTCACACACTTGCAACTTGCTAATTGCAAATAGATCTATTGCAATGCGTGGAGTTCTAATAATGCTTTCTGTAGAAATCAAGTATGAGCTGTATCTGTTGTTAGTTGTATTTAAAATGTAACTTCTGGAGGAGTTAAAATATCTAATTATGGAAATTTGTCTTTACAGATTTCCTGCAAGCTACACCTGCCAAGAAAACGAGTGAAAACCCCAATAAAGCACACTTTTTAATAACTATTATTTGCAAATAAGCATTTCATCTTGTATGGTTGTATTTATAGAAGAGATTGTATACAGAGTTGGGATGGGTTTTGTACAAATTAGAATGTCTCTTTATATTCTCATTGTACTCAAGAATTCTTCTATTGCAATCTTTGCACTAATTTCTTGTATTTATTGTTGATAGTACTTATTATATTTAAGTTCCTGCTGCTATACTTCATTCTTCAGAGATTAAATATCTAAACATGTAATTTTGACTAGCTTTTTACATTTTTATAAAAACATAATTCATATCTTTTGTATTTTGGACTTTAAGCATAAGAATTGGCTTGATATGTGGAAACATTTGAGATGAGTAATGACAGGACTTTGAAAACTGAAGAAGTTCAACTTGAGATTGTCAATGGATCCAAAAACTGTCTTTTCTTGAAGACAGAATGTTTAAGAACAGGTGTGTTTTGTTTATTTTTAAGTTGTATAGAAAACTGAGTATAGCCTGTATTGTGTTTTGGATTAAGCAAAGGATGTGTTGGAACAAATTATATTGGAATCAAAATAGAGTAAATGATCTCTGCATAGATTTGGTATGTTGATGCACTTGATTTCAGGAGTGGCTTGGTATCTACCACTGGAATTAAACACAATTTTCATTTAACAATTTCATTTTCATATTTGTTTTTACTTAAAGGAAAAATAATCAGATCAGCTCCCAGTGTCTGTTTATGCAATATGAATATGTTCATCATGTGAGGAACTCAAAAGCACTTTACAAAAACTAGTTCTGAAGGTCTTTGTGAAGTAACAGTTATTTGTTCCTAATTTTAAGGAACAAATAAACTGATTTGGCTGGAGTTGCATGGTGTTAAGGCCAGTGATAGAATCTGGAAATGAGACTTAATTCTGCCCTTTAATCACTGACTCTTGCGTCTGGTGAGTTGACTGTTTCTTAGGATGGCAGTATATATGGTGAGAATGGATAAGACCAAGTGCAGTATTCTGTAATAGAAAAATATAGCCCCCAAATGCATGCATATCTGTTCTGTCTTTTGCTTGCAAAAAGACATTCTTTTTCTTAACCTTGTTGGTGCATTAGGTTTTCACAGAAACAAGTTCCAGAAGAACAGAAGGAATTGTACAGTCTGAAAGATGAGTAAGATAAAGCACTGGTTAAGTAATATATCAGGAATCCTGCTTCTTTCTTGTCAGGAAGCAGTCTGGAGATAAACCTCTTAGCAAAAATACTCCCTTTTTGTTACCTAGATGGGGTCACAGAACACCATAGATTCAAATATCAAACTAAAGCATGTTAGTGGAAGTGGGCACTTTTCTATATCGCTAATATTCGGTCAGTCCTAAACGCGATGCTCTTCTAGAAGAGTAAGTTAAGAAATCATGTAAGTCACTAGCCTGTGGAGCAGACTTCATGCAGTCTTAAAATGGGACTTCAGTCTCAGCCCTGTACAGTACTGTGGTTGTCTGTCTTAAGCTACTGCCTTTTGAGGTGAGTAAACTATTCACTGGTATTTGATGGGATTTTAATTTGTAAACATGGTCTTAATTCTGAGGTTAGATGTCCTAAGAAAATAGAAATATGGTCCAAAGAAGATACTTAGGTGACAGAAAAAATCAACAGGCTTAAGTGCCATGGTTAAGCAATAATTTTAGAGTATCTTCTTCCAAAACCTGCTTCTACTGGCTGTGTATAATACTGCTTGTATATTGACATAGCAGTTCTGCTAATGTGCTAACTGAAGCCCTAATTAAAAATAAGATTGCATAGGTTTTCAGGTGGTTCTTGACTTGGGTCTCTGAGTAAGTGTGGTTTCTGCAGCTGTGGAGAAGAGTTAGGTTTAAGTCATCAGTGTCCTTCTTGGCAAACTCCATCTATTTTTGTGCTAAGTTTGGTTTGGATCTTTTTCTGAGAAGGTAGCTAACAATCTTAAAGACCAGAACACAATTCTGTAGCAGGACTGTTTTGTTGTTGTTGTTTCTTCCTTGTAAGCAGAGAAAGGAACAGATGACCAAACATCTTGTGGTCTTCCTGAGTTGAGCTTCTGTGTTCTTTATACTTTTTATAGTGTCTTGGAATGACAGAATTCTGTCCTTACCTGCCCCCTCCTGTTTACTGTTATGTGGAGTGTTACGGTGCTTCACTGTGGCTGAACTCTAGCCAGATGATGTCCAGGGGATTTACTTCCCAAACTAATGTAAGTTGTCAACACTTGAACTTTTCTTCTTATGTTACTTTTGCGAGCAAATTTACAAATTTAGGACTTCTCTGTGGAGTCCTGATGATAGTAGAGAAATGTCTAGAAGAAAATTGCACTCTTCAATGCAAGTTCTTAGTACAGTGTTTGGTCTTCAGAGTTACGAAAGTTCAAGGTCTGTTTTCTCTCTATTCTATATCTCATATTGCTGTTCCTATTAAGAGTTCTTCACACACACACCCCCTATTTTTTAGATCCTTTTGCAGTCACAGACCCATCCTCTAGAAAAGAAGTCTCTGTATTCAACAGTGGTGTACTGAGTTAGCTACATGTATCCTATCACATGCAGTTATGGCCAGCCTGTTCCTGGCCTGTAAAGGATAAGCCAACTAGCTGCTGTTTTGTTGGTTGGTTTTCTTTTCTTGTAGTTCTACACTGGTTGTGCCAATGGGAACATGTTTTCTTGTAGGTAATCCTCATACCTTCACCAGAATACTTAGAACATTGGTAACGTTCTACCAACAGAGTTACGGTTTTTGGCTTCTAGCACCCTGTTAAGTTCACTGTTAAGCACACTCCTTACCTTACTTGGCCAAAATGTGGCATGTAGATGTCAATCCAGCTTTAAACAATTCCCTATGAAGTGTAAAAGAGTGGCAGCTGCTGTTGGAAGCATATTCTATAATCCTTTGAGATGTGTCAAGTGAACTCTTCCAATAACTGGAATAATAGAGTATATACAGTGTCTTGTTTCTGGAGAGCCTTGCACTATGTCATGCTCATGCTGAGGTGTTCTGCCAAGTGGAAAAGTGAAAGAAATGAGCAAGAAATACAAGAATAAAGGAGGTAGCTTGTCTCTGATGTTGCAGCAGTTTGGTACATTCTGTATTGTAACTGCTAATTGAGTCTGGGTTTTGCTTATTTTTAATACCTGATCTTGGTGCTGTTTTCTTGGCTCAGTTTAGACCTCTTGTTCCTCCCAGAGTTAAGTGACTACTTAAATCCAGAAGAGAATTCTCTATATAGCAATTGTAATTGATGCTGTTGCAGACGAGAAATTTCAAAATATAAGTTTAAAATCAAGTAGATTTCATCTTGGAGTCATCTTTTATACAGCTGGTGTTAATGGTACATTCTGCTGCTGCTTATAGAAGAAAGCTTTTTCTAGATTTCACAGTGTATTTGACATGCTAACCTTTCTGAAAGATGGGGATTATGAGGTATGTACAGCTATGCTAGCCACCACTGCAAGCCATGGACTATACTAAAGTTAGCTCAAAGTAGTATTTAATGATCTACTATAGTTCCGTTGCTTGCTCTGTACATACTTCTGCACCTTTGCCACTTTGGACCTTGACCAAATGTGGAAGTTAGAAATATTTTAGTCTTGTTTATGTCCAGTTTCTTTCTGTTTCCTTCAAAGATGAGAAGTCTTTCTAAAAGAGAGATTTAAGAGAACTTCAGGTAAAACTGAATTAAAACTCTGGCAACAAAGTTACGTCAGTTATCACAGCCTTATTGTGTCTTATTCTGAACCTTAAATGCTGTAATGTGTTCAATTTACAAATAAAGGCTTTGGGATTTTTAAGATGCCTTGTATTGTCTAACCTACATAATGAGTTGGGCATTGCAGGACTCTTTGGTTGGGTACAGAACTGTGTTGGAAATGGGTACAGTAAACTATTCAACAACAAACCTTATAATCTTTGAGTAGTGATTTGAGCTTTTCCTGTTTAGCCCTTTCCACAGCAGTAATTTTTAGAGCCACCTTCACTAAAATGGGCTTTGAAAACCCATATTGCATCTCTGGCTTCTGCTTCTGTAAATGCCTTCTTTTGGTCACATACCTGTAGAGATCGAATTTATATGCAGTAGTAAGCTGCAAAACAAGCTTGTTTATATAACATGGAAATACTTTAACATAAAGAACCAAGTTCTTCAGATCGGTTTACTCTGTTTCTGAAGACTGAATAACCTTGACAACCAGTAAACTTCAAAATGTGTCCTTGATTGAGCTCAGTTGTAGCAATTCTGGTGGATCTGTAAAGGTTTCATTAGCTTCCTTTCTGAATGGTTTATATTAAAAGACTAAAAGTTTATTTTAAGGTTTAACATGATTTGATTTCCTGCTTCCAGATGCTTTACTGGCAATTTAAATAACCTAAAGCTGAATGTTTATTTTACCTTGCCTTCTCATAGCCCCACTCTCTGGTAATGTTTCTGGTCTCGCTTAATTCTGGCTTTGCTGTTTACTCAGCCCTAGGTCTTAATACTGTGATAAGTTGCTCTATGTGCCTCCCTTCCCAGATGACTTGTCAGTGACTTACCCATCCTTGGAGGATTTTTCTGTCACTGTGGTGTTTACTTGTCTGTGCACTATGGAGTGTAAGGGTGACCAGCCACCCTAAAAGCTACATTCTGCTGTTACCGTGCACACGGAGGGACCCCATTGCCGCAACTGATGTTTGCGATAAACTTTATGACTTGTATACAGATCAGGGCAGCATCTGCAAAAAGCATTCAGTTAGCTGGTCAACAGTGACAAAATGCTTATCTCCATTGAAAAGGCTACCTCCTTGTTGCTGGGTTTTAATTGCTATTAGTTTGTGCCACCAAGCATCTTTAAAGATGTGTAAACTGATGCTCTGGCTTGCCCCTATCATCAGAGAATATGGTGGGCACCTCACACTAAACCATGTCACCCAAGGCTCTGTCCATCCTGGCCTTGAACACCACCAGGGATGGAGCATTCACAGCTTCCCTGGGCAACCCATTCCAGTGCCTCACCACCCTCGCAGTAAAGAACTTCTTCCTTATATCCAATCTAACCTTCCCCTGTTTAAGTTTAACCCATTACCCCTCATCCTGTCACTGCAGTCCCTAAGGAAGAGTCCTGCCCCAGCATCCCTATAGACCCCCTTCAGATACCGGAAGGCTGCTATGAGGTCTCCACGCAGCCTTCTCTTCTCCAGGCTGAACAGCCCCAACTTTCTCAGCCTATCTTCATACGGGAGGTGCTCCAGTCCCCTGATCATCCTCATGGCCCTCCTCTGGACTTGTTCCAACAGTTCCGTGTCTTTTTTATGTCGAGGACACCACAACTGCACACAATACTCCAGGTGAGGTCTCACAAGAGCAGAGTAGAGGGGCAGGATCACCTCCTTCGACCTACTGGTCACGGTCCTTTTGATGCAGTTGGCTTTCTGGGCTGCGAGCGCACACTGCCAGCTCATGTTCAGTTTCTTATCGACCAACACCTCCAGGGCTGCTCTGAGTCTCTTCCCTGCCCAACCTGTAGCTGTGACAATGATCTTTCTGTTCTTTAGATTATGACCTTCTGTAGAGAAAACTTTAGTAGTTTTATCCCATTGCCTTCAGAGTCTTTAGATGTATATTTTCATACTAAAGAGCAGTCTGAAACTAGCGAGGCTGACATTACACCGCAGAAATCTATAATGCTTTTCTGATCCTTTCTTTCCAGCGGTTGTGTTCATGTGTGTCCTCTTTCAAGTTACAGTGGGCTTATGCCAAATTTGCAAGGACTTGCAGCAGAGGGGAGCCCCCTCTGAGTGACAAGAAATCTGTAGTTCATATAATGTGGTTTTCTCATCCCTTCTTTCACATTCCTTAAAAATCCCAAATAAAAGGTTTAAACATGCTCCCATATAAATAATTCAATAGGAGCCTCAGTGTTCTTAGTTATCAACTGTAGATTCCTCCACAGCTTAAGCTACTGGATTCAAATATTACAGTATCACAGTATCACAGTATGCTAGAGATTGGAAGGGACCTCAAAAGATCATCTAGTCCAATCCCCCTGCCGGAGCAGGAACACCTAGATAATGTTACACAGGAATGTGTCCAGGCGGGTTTTGGATGTCTCCAGGGAAGGAGACTCCACAACCTCCCTGGGCAGCCTGTTCCAGTGTTCCATCACCCTCACTGAGAAGAAGTTTCTTCTCAAGTTTAAGTGGAACCTCTTGTGTTCCAGTTTGTACCCATTACCCCTTGTCCTATCATTGTTTGCCACTGAGTAGAGCCTGGCTCCATCCTCGTGACACTCCCCCTTTATATATTTATAGACACTTATAAGGTCACCCCTCAGTCTCCTCTTCTCTAAACTATAGAGACCCAGCTCCCTCAGTCTTTCCTCATAAGGGAGATGCTCCACTCCCTTAATCATCTTAGTTGCCCTGCGCTGGACTCTCTCCAGCAGCTCCCTGTCCTTCTTGAACTGAGGGGCCCAGAACTGGACACAATATTCCAGATGGGGTCTCACCAGGGCAGAGTAGAGGGGAAGGAGGACCTCTCTCGACCTACTAACCACCCCCCTTCTAATACACCCCAGGATGCCATCGGCCTTCTTGGCCACAGGGGCACAGTGCTGGCTCATGGTCATCCTGTCGTCCACTAGGACACCCAGGTCCCTCTCCCCTACACTGCTCTCTAACAGGTCGTTCCCCAACCTATACTGGAACCTGGGGTTGTTCCTGCCCAGATGCAGGACTCTACACTTTCCCTTGTTATATTTCATCAAGTTACTCCCTGCCCAACTCTCCAGCCTGTCCAGGTCTCGCTGGATGGCAGCACAGCCTTCTGGCGTGTCAGCCACTCCTCCAGCTTAGTGTCATCAGCAAACTTGCTGATAGTACACTCAATTCCCTCATCTAAATCACTGATGAATATATTAAATAATACCGGTCCCAGTACTGACCCTTGAGGCACTCCACTAATTACAGGCCTCCAACTAGACTCCGCCCCATAGACTACAACTCTCTGGCTTCTCTCCTTCAGCCAGTTCACAGTCCACCTCACTACCTGATCATCCAGACCACACTTCCTCAATTTAGCTGTGAGGATGCTGTGGGAGACTGTGTCAAATGCTTTGCTGAGGTCAAGGTAGACCACATCCACCGCTCTGCCATCATCCATCCACCGTAATTACTCTTGAGTAAGTGAAGAACTATATTGCAAAAAAATTGAGAAAGCAAACCTTGGTTTCATTCACTGGTGTGAAATAACATAATATTTATTTAAAAGTATTTTGCAGCAGGCTAATAATGCCACAGTTACACACGTTGCAATGAAACATCAGTAGCTAATGCAAAATCACAGAGGGCTGCTAAGTAAAGGCTTAATATAAAATGTTAGTGTGTTGGTATTTTAGTTGTAAAGCTAGTTACAAGGATCTGCATAAGCGATGTGAAGACAGCACTTAGAATTTGCATATATTGCTGTTCTGCATTTATTTCTAGACATGCCTAATAGGACACAATAGTATCATACATAATTTTACATTTCAAGATTGCAATAATATTGCACAGGTTGCAGTAATATTGCCCATTTTCAAACTCATTTTTAGGCAAAATATTTGTGTGTTTTGTTTTCATTTCTGACTCTGCAGCATGTTTCTTTAGCTTGAGAAAACCCCATTCAAAGTCTCCTTTATACCATAAATTTTACAGGCTATATTCAAAATATGAAACATTCTAAAAAGTGCAATTAAAATCAGGGCTTTCATTTATTAAAAATCCATAAAGATTAAAACCCAGAAGGCTAGATTCTCAACAGAGTGTGGATCCTAGCTGTATTTATTATTCCATTTGACATACAGCGATTTATCAAATTGAGGATCTGGCCTTGCCAGTATAATATTAAGATAAATCTTGGTGTTAGGAATTGAATTATGTGTTCGAAGACAGCAGCTCCCTTAAGAGGGCATCAATAATGCTGAAGTTTACCTACTCATTTTTAATAAGTTCACAGAACAGAATGAAAAGCCATTCTGTAAAAGCAGAGTGAATAATTAAAGCTTCTAAGTTGAGGTATATTTATACAATTTAATTTTGCCTGTAAGTCTGTATTTGAAGGAGTTGTCTGAAATGCAATCAATGTAAGCAAATCAATTAAGTAGACTTACATTACTACTGCTTTGCTTTACTAGAGTTCAATACTACATTGCCTTCAAGCAAGAAAGAGCAGCCATATGAAATGTATTTTAATTGCTTGCTTCTATTAAAAGAAAAGAAAAAAAGAGAAAATCTTTGAAGAATTAAGACCTGAAATGGAAGCCTTTTTAGTAAGTTTCAAAACATAGAATAGTTCAGGTTGGAAAGGACCTAGTTCCAACCCCCCTGTCATTAGCAGGGACACCTCACACTAAACCATGTCAACCAAGGCTCTGTCCAGCCTGGCCTTGAACACTGCTGGGGATGCAGCATTCACAACTTCCTTGGACAACTTGTTCCAGTGCCTCACCACCCTTACAGTAAAGAACTTCTTCCTTGTATCTAACCTGATCTTCCCCTGTTTAAGTTTTAACCCATTCCCCCGTGTCCTATTGCGACTGTCCCTGATAAAGAGTCCCCAGTTTTTTCAGTGGTTTCTTCTGTACCTATGATTATGAAAGCTATTACTCCTACTCTTAAAAAATATGACAAATCTTCCAATGAGATTAAACTTTCTGTCATGGTGAATCAGTCTTAAATTAGTATTGCATGCTCAGTTCAGGTGGGCAAATACTAAAAGGGAAAATTTGTGTGAGGATAAAAAAAAAACCAGCCTTGGTTGTGGTTGGCTTATTTTGAACAATAAAATTTGGAAGAAATATTCTTTATAACAGTTCCTTTATGGGCATAGCCTTTCTTTAGTTCTGAATTCAGTGATGCTTCCATAAGTAAGTGATATTTGTTAGGATTCCCTGTTCTTTCTGCTGTATATGTACTTCACTCCCACCCATATAAAACATTTTCAAGTAAAAATTAAAATAGGCTGGAGATATTTGAGGCTTTATTACCTTTAAGATTTCACCTTTATATCTTACCTTGGTTTGAAGCAAGGGTAAGATATCAACAATCTAACTTGATAATAAAACATAAAGATGCTAGAGCATACTGTCTAATGTACTTAGGCATTATAAAGGAATATCATTATAAAGGGATGCTTCTCCAGGAAGGCTTTGTAAGTATTGTATCATTACAAATGGGGTGCGTTCATATGCAGCAGCAGCTGCTGCTTACCAAAGGACTTCTTTGCAGGATCAGAGCTTCATTTATCCCCTAAGCAAGCACATCCTTTTGTTAAGTTTTACTTTGCTGCAAAGGATTCTAATAGGAGAACATGCAAAATATTTGTTGGAATTCAAAATTTAACACCTCCCATGAAAAAAAGTGAAGAATATACACACTGTCTGAAGGCAAAAAAGCTCTACAAAAATAAGTTTTGACTGATTCACCAGTAAGCCTAACACTAAGAAACCTTCAACCTTGTCCCTATGTGTAAGAGAGTACTTTGGAATTTCACTTCTTTGGAGAAGAACTAATATTTTGTACAACAAATAATTATGGAAATATACAAAGTAAGGAATAATTACATACAGCATTGATAAAGTTAAATACTACATTGGCTTAACTAAATACAACAGCAGATACTACCTTTCTTTAGCATTATGTCTTTAATAATGGCTTGTTCTGCCTTGATCTTTACTTACATAATTGCACAGTTCCCTTTCTTTGGATTATTTCTTTAGGCCACACACCACTCCCATTCTTCATCTGTTGAAAAGATCTCATTCCAGGCTGCGAGGGACTTGACTTAATCTGGGTCCTCATTGTTGTGAAGGTATTTCAGACCGCCAGAAACACAGCCTCATCTGAATCCTTGCCACTGTCTTCACTAGCCAAGCAGCCACCCCCACTTGGAGACCTACAGCTTAAGTCCTCCACACCAGACTCCTGATCACTGTTAGCTGAGAGATCGGGATCAGAGCTTTTCAGGTTGTCCTGTGTCAAAATCAGGGCTGAATCTTCTTCATCCCCTTGTGAAGGGCTCCGGGATGGGAATGATTTCAGATCGTTGCTATACTCCTGAGGAGTGTTAGCTAAGCTGGAAGTAGAAAGCCCTAAATGTTTGCTTTGGTCTTGTTGCTTACTCTTGACTTTATTATCATTTAATTGTGATTTCTGAAGGTTCGCCAATCTCTGAAATAAAGATAAAAATAGGTATTAAATTGATATAGTTAGGGTCTGCTAATCCTCTTACCTGTTTCTGCCTTGTTTTTGTTTTTAAATAAAATAAGTTCAGAGCCTAACCCAGTTTGCACCCTTAAATCTGCCTATTTGCATTTATGGAGTAAGAGAAGCGCATAGTGTATCACAAACCAATGCTGAATTACAACAGCCTGAGTTACAATTCCTTCTGAGTTACAGAAGGATATAAAATTCCTTTCAGGAGTAGTATTTGTGCACTAACACAGGTTAATTTTTATCCTTAAAGAAAGTCCACTGTTGTGTCTTAAATGTAAACCAGTAATTTCTGTGAGAACAAAGGTGACAGCTGAACATCCTCATGATGGAAAAGGATGTAGCATGTAGGGGACTCTGCAGTGAATGGAACTGGATTTCATTTACCATCAGTTAAGTCTGAGGCATCGAGAGCAAGTGTTTATTACCTCTACTAAGACCTCCAGCTCTTCTTCCAGCTGCTGAGTTTCCTCCTTCACTGCCATCAGATAATCAGTAACTGACTGTCGAGGATGCAGCCCCTTTTCAAAGCGGTTGTACATACCACTCCAGAACCTGGAATTGACAGAAAGCAATTAACCTTGGCAGTTTTCTCATTTGGTGAGGTGGCATGAGAAGACTGAAATACACAGGGGGTTTTATTTGTTTTTCCAGACGCACGTTGTCTTAAATGATCCATCCATGGATTAGTCATCGTTAGAGTGCATACACTAAGTTCATTGAATATTTGGCAAGATATATGGTTCATTTGCATTGGCTCTGTCCTGAAGATGCAACTCTGGACATAAACAGCTTGAACCACTTATGATGCACAACAGAAAGAAAGGTGAGCGTACTTTGGACTTGGATCCCGTGGTTGTGGGTTCACTTGTGTTCAGTGAACACAAGTTTTGGCTGTATTATTTTCTTGTTCTACACTCTGGGCTTTAGAGGAATGGTACCTATAAAATAGCTGAGGTTGAACGCAGCTTTTCATAATCCTAGTTCTCAACTGCTGTTTAACTCCCCATGAAGTCAACTTTGAAATGTTATGATGTGCTTGTTTTTGTCTGGGGCAGGAGAGGGGATGGTGAGGGTGGTAGTGGTGAGGTGCAGCAATTAACAGGCTTTTTTTTCCTCCACTGTATAGAAGAGTGTCCTATTCTCTTAAAATTAAAACTGACATTTTAAACTGGCCGAAGGAAATGGCATGACGCACATATGTTGGCAAGTTTTCTTGTTCTGTGGAATTGTTTGACAAACCTTTATTTAAACAGCTGAGTTGATGTTTTGTTTTCAGGAGGAAAGGACTTGAACTGTAAGTCTATAGCTTACTCTAGCACTCCTCCCATCTTCTCTCTTCCTGGCAATACATGGCCATGGTCACACTCTGAGCACATAAGGAGTTCACCAGACATGTTAAGTAACCAGGAGACCTGCTGTCAGCTGCAGCTGTCCAGCCAAGTTGCTGACAGAGATTTTCAGAGTACGTGCATGCTCCTTCATGGAGCATGCACATACCTTATTATTCCTACCCCAGTAGTATACTGTTTAAGTCATGTTCCCCTTTAAGTTTATCATCTGATAGCTCATGCTTGGAAATCTTTATGCACCCAAGTAGTTCCATTAAAATCAACAAGATTACTCATCCAATGGAGGATATGCAGTATCAGTAGTTCTTTTATAAATCCCACTATCCTAAAGAATACAATTAGTGACTATTTTAAAGTTGTTTTAAAGTGGATGTGACCTGGAACAGCAGACATGAAAGAATTCTATTTCTGCCATTTAGAATATTTATTGACTTTTAACAGGTACTTTTTACTTGCAACTAGAAAACAAATTAGACAGTTTTACCTAAATCACAGTTCTCATTAATTTCTATTCAAGTTCTCATAAACTTTGTTAAGATGCATGTCACAATTATTACTATTGACATTCTGACTTGAGTAATTATTTATAAAATTATAATATTACATTTTGAAAAAAAAAACAAACTGTATTCTTTGAGGTATAGCAACGACACTGGGGAATTCTGCTGTTTGTTTTACTAAACACTTGTTTTAGCAATGAAACCCTATCATTTCTTGAAATGTCTCTTTATTTTTGACACCAGTTGGTCCAAATAAATACCACAAAATTGTGGAATGGAAGAAGTTGAAATTTGGAAACTGCAGACGAGAACAGAACTGAAAGAGACATTTCTCAGTGGGAGAAGTAAGTAACCATGAAATGAGGACACACAACTATCAATATAGCTTTAATCTTAAGCTTCTTTTCAGACTAATACTCCATTGTGAAATGCTGCAGAGGTGTTGGCTGATTATGAGCATACAAGGAACAAACACATAGCATCTGAGACTGAATTTACTCTCTAAAAGTCAGAAAATAAAATAAGAAATATTAAATACAAAGGCACTCTGTTCTGTACAAACACATCCTATAATTCTTAGTAGCAGGTGTTTCTACCTACTTGTACAAGAAGTTGCATGGAGCCATCTGAGGGCACAGGGTCCCTTGGGTTTTACTGTGGTTAGGTCGATACAAAGGATTCAGGTAATCTGCACGATTTTTCCACAAGTGAGCCCACAGTGAATACGTTCGTTCTTGGATTCTAAAAATATATATATATATATAAATAATTATAATATATTAAAGTCAGATATAACTAAAACATAGTTGTGACATCCTAGTGCTCTGTACTTATTTATAATCTGCTTTATACTTCCTGAACAGAATTAGTCTGAAGTTACAAATACAGAAAAACAAGAGACCCATATTCCTTTGTTGGGCACTAAAGGCAAAATCCAATCCATTTTTTATAAAGCTGGAGCAGCTTTTATGGTGGTGGGGTTTTTTTGAGAGATAAGGTGGAGAGACATGTTCCTTTGCGAGTTGATCGTTTCCCTAAAATTAGCTTTCAGACTGATCTCTACACCAAAGGGATCCCCACATTTAAAAGCACTCCTACACCATTAAACTATTCATTTCTCATTAGGTTAGGTTACTTAGGTCTTGGGATAGGATGACTTCTGAAGGTTTTGACTTTAAATGGACTATGGCACTGAAGCAGCTCTGCATTTGAGCACTGAAAGGGGCCAAATAGCAGCAGCAAGCAGCAACTCTGTCCTGCCTCTCATGACTACTGCTGATAGGATCAGGATGCATGAGTAAATGGTGGGTTTCATGATGTACCTGAGGAACCAGGGCCCCAGAAGCAGATATGAACACTAGCACTGCCAGGAATGATATTACTGTCTCTGTGCTTGGGGGCAAGGAGGTTAATTCATAATTGCTTTGGGGCCAGACATCAGGTTAGTTTGCTGGCTCAGTCTGAGAGAGAACTACCAGACAAAAAAACTGTTCATAAGAAAGTATCGAAGAAATCAGGAATAAAATGTCTTGTCATGAGATCCAAAGACAGGTTAAAACACAGAAGAGCAGTGACTCTTAAACTGAGAACTTAACTAGAGTTAATATCATCTTGTATTAGAGCTACAGTGGCAGCTTGCCTTGTTTGTTGTCAATGCTGCAATAAAGGTAGGGCCACATGGCTGAAGGGCTAATGCTCCTGTCAGTTTTCCCTAATCCCTGTCATGCACACGTGGATTAAACTCCCAGCAGAGCCAGATTGCAGGGGATCAACTTCTTTTCCTGTATTAATTGGTGTTGCTAGAAGACAACGGCCAAGAATTCTACGCTGCACTGTGCCCCTTAAGAAAGCACATACAAGTAGACTGGCAAATTTCTGACTCCTGAGTACACCACCACCCACAGGCTCCACACATAAATATGCTACTAAAGAAAAGACTTCCATACTTCAGCTCTCGTCTCTCCTTCTGGCTGTTACACAGGAAATTCCCAAACTGGCAAGAATAGATATGATGCTGTATGTGGATGAGGAATCTCTCATTGAATTCAAAGGCACAAGGAAACTGTTCCATTAACTGCCAAACACATTCAAGGAACTGATCAATAACAGGGGATATCTCCTTTGGATCTCCATCTAAGTTGCCATACCTGAAACAAGACAAGATAGGTTCAATTATAACCTGAAATCCTCTAGGAAAACTGAATTAAAACTAACGAAAACAAACCCCTCATTTTTACTGTGAAAGGTTCATTTATAAAATCTCAACTGCCACTATATCGTTTTATTTACAAAAATGATGCAATATTTGTGGAGTAGAATGAAAGCAGAATTTATCAAATACAAACATAATACTTTTATGGGTGTCTTCTTTCCTGACAGCTACATGTTTTAATGCTCTTAATATAAAGTTATACCACAGTAAAATAAGTCATAAGAATAACTGCAATGACTTACTGACAAAAACATCATAGACAATCACTTAAGTCTACTTAATAGGAAGAAGCATTTTCAATCAGTTATTCTGCTTACCTATTGTGTGTGTATATATATATCAACCAATGGAAATTCCATAAACATCTAAAATCAAAACTTCTAATTCTACTATTTTAATGCATCAAAGAAAATATAGCAACACTGTACTGCAAACCAAAGCTAGCAGTGGTGATGACATTTCATAATATCTCTCACCATCAATAGACATCTGACATATCATATGAAATGTAGGAATTCCTGCTAGAATTTTGCAAGTGGTGTGGAGCTACACAGATTTCCTTGGGGTTTTTTTTTTTGAAACTACAATAAAATCCTATTCAAATCAAGCAATATAATGTAATTAAACTCCAATATAAAACTTGCTTTTTTATCTTTACAGAAACTAAAAGGAAATACAAGAAAGAAAGAAAATGTGGATATTTATCCACGCCTAAATGTATAAATCCTTCAAACATTTTTATTACATATAAAGCAGTTGCATAATGGATGTGCAAAATAACTTGTCAAATAGATGACTTTCCACTTTGCTTTACTTGACGCTTCTGAACAAATCCTGCTGTTTTGTTAGAACAGAGTGTAATAGGAGGAATGTGTTTTATGTCATAGATGATAACTTGCAGGCATGCCTAAGATGAAGTATTGTCCTGGAAGACGTAGACTTTATTGATCAGGGACTTGCATGAGGAGTCTTGGCACTACTGAAAGATACAGTTGAGTCCAAAGGGATTTTGCAAGCCACATACACAGTACTTTCCTTTCACATGGCTCTCTCAATGCTTATAGCAACTACAAGACCAGCACTGAGGATTCCCAATAGCAGCCTTGGAGTGCATATATAGTAAAAGACAGATTAAAATGAAAATATTTGACTGACTTTTCCATGCAGCAAATTTACATCATAGGAGAAAGGGTATGGTGGCTTCCTGAGGGCATTCTCTTTGTATACTTTGTAAGGCAAGAAGGAAGTAAAATCGGAATGGAAACAGATACTGACTGCATAAAAATATACATAGAAAAACCTTAGCACTGCCTTACCTGTGGTTGAATTTGTGACCAAAGGAAACCCAGTCTTTTTCAATTAACACCTAAAATGAGAATATTGCGTTCAGTGTTGTGGAGCAGAGCTGACACATGTTGAAACTGGTGGTGCAAACAAGCAGTATTGGAATCCCAGTTAGTTCTTAGATTAAGCAGAACAATGCCAAGAAAGAATGATGTAAGAAAGCACTATTAGAATCTCAGATAACTTATAGAATAAGCAGAAAAATAGTGAGTGATGAGCACTGCTGCCAGCTCAGGTGAAGTAGCACTCTGCATGGATGCAGGTAGGATGCCAGTATTTCAGCACAACTTCACTTAGCTTGATCCATCTAAAAACATCTCAAACATCTTTTTAATGTGTGACCAGTAATTCCTAGATGCTTTACCAGTGCTGTATCGCTTGGGAAAGGAACAGATTTTCCAACATAGCTGCATACTGCAGTTTAATGTCTAGAGAGCACATGCTTCTGATACCCAAAACTTCAGTGATCCCTGAAAATGAATATAAATTCTCGCTTGGATGAAAGGCCTTTGGGCTGAAAGCATCTCTTGTCAAGGTTAGGAAAAAATATATAAATGGGTGCCCAACTGATTCACACCTTTGCTAACATTTCATACGGAAACTGGGGGACTGTAACATGGACAGATAAAAACCTTCCTTCCTACTTAAAAAAGAAAGTTATATTTAAGAAAAGTTTATTTTCCATCAAAACCAAAGATACTCATCTTAAATGATGCCATAATACTTCATTTACTCTATGAAAGAGAGCCTGCTTACCATGAATCCCTTCATAGTTCTGTAATACGGATCCAACAGAAGGCTTGCTACAGAGCAAACCTGGGCTGTCCTATCCCAGCCATCAGAGCAGTGAACAAGCACACTCACACCCTCCTCAGCCACAGCCTAAGGACACAGAAGAAGTCAGAAATTTCAAAAGCAGGGAGAAAGGCAATAGTAAGAGAGGAACAGTGAGACAGTGCAATGTAGAGAGTATTAATTTGGATACTGAGAGACCTCCTTCATTTTTTACTCTGCCACAGATTTCTAGAATTGAGTGTTGTTCCCCTTGTTTGGAAAGTCTTAATTAATCTCATTCCATCCCGTGCAACATGGCAGCTGCAGCATCACCTGTTTATGCTCCACTGTAGGAGGATTTGGGATCTGTTTCAATTAAAATACATCAATCTGTCAGAGCAGACAACTATCTAAAGCAGATTCCGATGCTGTTAATGCCCTAATTCATATACCAGTAACAGAACAGCCATACTTCAAATATGGCTTTTAATTTCTCATCTTGATGGTAAGGTCAATAACAGCAATGTCTGCTTATGATGCCAGCACTAGTGTGGATACTATTACAACACACTGCATTGCACACTTGTGACATACTTGTCAAGGTTCGTGGGGAAGCCCATGGGAATGGCAAACTGCCATATCTAATAAATAAGATTGTGTCAGTATCTTTAATGTAAATAATGGAGGTTGGAGGATGACATTTTATACATAAACACATAAAGAAGAGATCATACTAACTTCTCCCAAGTTTGGTTTGCATTAGCTTTGGAATTTGAGGTTGAATTTTTTAAATTTGAAGGGGTTTGGCCTTTGTAATTTCTAAAGAAAACTTAATTTTAAAAGTAGAGAAATGAAGTAGGTTAGGGAAGATACTGCTTAGAAAAGCAAACATTTAAACCAAGTTTGGGCTTAAAAAGGAGCAAGGAATTATAATAAATTATCTATGTTTATCTCAAGAGACAAGTAAATTGTACTAAAATAGAAGCCCTGTGGGCAGGCAACCAACAACTCAGACCCTGGAATGGTACAAATGAGAATGGGTCACAATGCATGTCCAAGGAGGCACAAGAAGCTAGCAAGCATAGGGACAAAGGATCAAATTCTTTTGGACCGTATTTTAAGACTAGCCATGGGGGAAAAGTTGGCAAGAGCCAATGTAAATGACCTGATTTCTGTAAGGTAATAAAAGCTAGGAGGGCTGGGAAAACATGCATTTATCTTGCAGCTGCTGTTCAGGTAACAAACAGTTGCCTGCTGAGCAGGAAGAAGCAAAGCAAGAGAAACAAGCAGCTACTGAGAAGGGAAAGCCAGGAAGTTTTATTCATATGGTCGTACGTAGCAGGACATGTGAATAAAACGGCCTGTAAGAAATTGTAACTGTAATCTCAAAAATAAGAACTGAAACAGTAAAAGGCAAGGAAGGGGTAATAAAACTACTGTCAGTAGATGATAAATTTCTGCATTACTTTGGGTTGGATTTGGAGAAAAAAATCTTATTAAAGCCACTTTTCTGAGCCAATTCTCAAGTATGCAAGAGTAGAAGCTGCTAGAGCTTGGCCATGGTAATGCACAGGATTGGTTTAGGAGGTGAATTTTGTTTGTGGCTAAATAACTCAGAGGGGATAACACAGTAGCTAATATTCCTGTATTACAACTAACATGAAAAGAAGTAGTCCTCAAACAGAAACCTTCAACAAAGAAAATGTCCAGAAATCAGTGGAAGAGGCAGGGGAAATAGTGAAAGAAACAGTGACAATCACTGCTGTGGGGTAAAATACAGACATTCAAATACCTGGCATACAAGATGCAGGCTAGTAGTGGCTTTAGTATGTTTGGATTCTTTGGTGAAGAACACAAACTTCTTTTTACCATATTAACAAAATGTCCACATGACAGTGCCTAAGAATCATCTCCCCTCATACATGAAGCATTTCCAGATGTTGGGGTTTTTTCCAGATACATCACTGGAGATAACAGAAGTTACCCACAAGCAGAGAAGTTGGTCTTCAGTTTCTGTACCTGGTTAGTCCAAGGTTAGTCCTCATTTTGCACACATTACCTTAGCAATAAAAATGCCAGCATCCATAATGGCTTTGATATGCTTCAGCCAGCCAGAATTTTCTAGGCCCCACAGAAAGTCACTCATTGAAGGTGATTTCAGCTCACAAACTGTAAAATAAGCAACATCTTAAATGCACAGTAATCATAGACCCTGAGGCTTTCACTGACTGTTCAACCAAAAAATTCTCTTCAGATATCCTTCATATAAAGCATTCATCTTTTGAAAAGAATGGCTACTTCACAGTCAAAATTTACCACTGAAAAAAAAACAAAAACCAGCATATATTTAAGAAAGCGTGATGGGTCAAGTTTCCCCCAGTATGTTAATGTAAATTAAAAAGAGAAGCTGTTACAAAGCCTGTTGCAAACAGTTGACCAAAGACATCCTTTGCAGAGGAAATTTTCCAGAATTGTATTGGGAGTGAAGTTTTCAAACCCATGAGAGGGGATTGTGTATTTAATAATGAGAGCTTGGAAACAGAAAGTATACAATTTCTGCTCGCAGACAGCCAGCCACCTAAGTGGTGCCACAGCCTCTCATTCCCAGCCATGTTTGCTGATGAAGCTCTAAGAGCAGGCCCACCAAACCCAGCCATCAGCATAACCACAGATGATGGTATTTGAGTGAAAGCTATTCACTCTCAACAGTTCTCCATCCCTGAATGAAACATTATTAAAACTTCACTTAGAAAGTATTCTGATGGTGAGGAAAATCTGTAATTCATCAAGGAAAATACTTTCCTGAAAGCTTTCCAAGCTCTATGCCATGTTTGAAAAAAAGAAAACTCTCCCAGTTTTTACAACATTAAGTTTCTACCTTGCTGCATCCAAGTGTCTCATTTTTAATATTACAGAGTTTGTAACCTCAGGACAGAAAGAGGGCAGTCAGAATATAAATCAAATCATAGAATTGTAGAATGGGTTGGGTTGGAAGGGACCTTAAAGTGCATCCAGTTCCAGCCCCTCTGTCGTGGGCAGGGACACCTTCCACTACACAAGGTTGCTCAAACTAGCAGCGAACAAATACAGAGCAGTATTTGGTGCAATCTCCTTTCAACAGCGAGACACTAAATTCACCCCATAAACAGACTATACATGTATTTTGATCCATGTACAATTATACTGTCTTTTAAGGAAAAAAGATATTAACTAGTGAAATGTATTTAAGGAATGCAGTGTAAAATGTCCTGGTTTTCACTGAGTTAATGTATAATCTATGAATTAATAATGTCTTAGTAGATCTCTTATCCTCTGGAAATCTTCTAAAGGACTCAGTTAATTATGGCCATTATGACCAGTGGCACGACTTTAGAGTCCTTCAATGTAATTGGAATTTGGTTTTACAGGCAAAGTCAGAGTTTATACCACACCCAAAGATATTTGGCTGCCTTAATTCCATTTAATTCAGGGGGGAAATAGCCTAATGTGTCCATACAGAGTCCTGCAATCTTTATACATTGGGCCTTTTCCAGATGGTTATTTTAAAAGTCATTTTTGAAGGATATTTATAAAAATGCATAGATAATGGCACTGAAAGCAAACAGCTTTTCACATGATTAATGCTCCTGTGCAGATGGAAGCATGACCAATTAGTAGCTGAATTCTGGCTGAAGCTGCTGTCTCTATTTACAAAAGCCCAAGGCAAGGCTGAAATAGTGCTTTTCTCATTCCCACTACCAAATTAGAGTCAATATTTACCAACCACTTCACTGAGCAAAGTTCAGACTGTCCAAAAGGCATACACTGTGTATTTCACATGATTTTGGCTACCAATCTGGACCTTAATACTGAGTTCAATTATGAATTGAATTATGAGGCTTACCCTACAGGGAAAAGGTGTTTCTATCTCAGCAGAAAAAGCACCAAAATCTTGGAGAAATAAGACCTGCTGCAGCCACTGCATGGGCACTGGAAAATCAAGAGCCCCTGTGCAGAACTCATAGCAATCCAGTGGCGCTCCCTTCCCCAGTAAGGGAGGAAGAAACAGGACACATAGTGGAAACTGCCTCTTCCACCAGTGAGGGTGGATGCTGGACCAGTTCTCCCATTTCTAGCAAGAAGGCCATAGATAGAGGAAGTAGTAGATTCTGTGGGCCAAACCCTCAGGACTCTTTCTGGCTGATCCATTGCTGAAGCCAAAGAATCAGGGGGCTGCTCATGTATCAGCAACTACTCCTGGTATGAGGGGAGGAGAAGCTCATATTGGCTGTTTAAATACAGACAGTGTTTAAATGCAGACAGGAAGCAGCATGTGGGGTCATTATCTCAATGTCTAACAAATGAGGGTGAAGTCTTGGCTGACGCCTGGATGTGTGGCAGAGTTCTCCCATCACAAACACCAAAAGACAGCCTCGGTCAGACCTTGAATCTTTACTGGAAAATGTCCTTGTGCAATATTTCTTTCTAATATTAAAAATAATTTCAAGGAGGTTGTGACCAGGATCAAATTATGGCATACCTCTTTTTAAATGAAAATTTCAAAAATCAGTGCTATACTAAAGCAATATGAGGCAGCAGAGACAGAAGTAAAACATTTTTTGGGAAGGGAAGGAAACTTCAGCATGTTTACATACATTTTATTTCCAGAGGACAGTCAAATCTCAACATTTTTTGCATATTCTGAAAGAATTCTTATTGTCCTACAAATTTGATCATTTTATGATGTATTTTGACCAAAATTAACATTATATAAGGGGAAATACACGTTAAAGTTAGGAGAAATAAAATTGTTAGAAACAAAGTAAAATTACAAAGCTGAAACCAATTTTTTTTTACCTACTCAAATAAATCATTGACATTATTACAATTATAAATTAATTGATTCAGCTTTTCCCTAAAGAAAAATCGTTGAAATGAACACATTCCTAATATAAATGCATTTTCCACTAGAAAACTCAATAATCAATTTTTGTTCAAATTTCCTCAGCATTGAAAGTTACTTAAAATTGATTACGTTAAATAATCTGCAGTTTCTCATGTGAAGAAGGTTCTCCAACCTTCACTTCTGCTTAATTCCAGTACAGTGAATGAAATTGCCTCTGCACTTCTGCAATACATCAGACCCATTATGTCTTGATGTCCTCTTTTCCACACCATACACTTCCAAGCAGCAATGCAGCACACATGAAACATTTTTCATCAGCCTCATTTGTCTTTTCAGAGGTTTTTATGTACCTTGTAACATCTCACACCAGATCACGAGCAGCAGACATATCCATTTTTAAAGGCCACCAGAGAAACGTGAAGGGAAATAGAAAAAGAGAAAACCTATGCAGCACCTTGCATGAGAAAAGCCCTTCTCATTCAGTGAAAGTGCTTGAACTCGCAGATTTAATTTATCTAATTTCCAATCTTATCACCAGGTTGCTAAATACGAGATTTCAACATACCAAATGAAAAACCTATGGAAAAAGCAGATGTTTTGCTCATACGGCTTATTTAAAAAGAGATGCTAAGAAGGAATGTTCGCTAAGCAGCCTGAAGTGGTAAATGAATTAGAAATTACCTTGTTACAGATCAGTTTGAGCTGTGGGCGACTCTCACAAACTTTTGGCTCAAAAATAATACACAGCACTGTCCATGCAGCCAGGCTGGTTGTTTACTACTTTGACTTTTAAAATGAACAAATAGAAGAACAGGTTTATTCACCCAGCCTCTCTCCTAGCCAAACAAGACTTTGTAATCAGCTAAAAATCCTTCCGTTTTCCTCCCTGAGACCCTTAGACCAAGGAATTAAGTATAAATATGTCACAAAGAGAGTGACTGTTGTAACCTCCATCACACTTTACTGAATTATGTCATTGAAGTAAATGTCATCTGGATTTCAGCCACAAAACAAGGTGTTTGCATGATTAGGAACTCACCACTAGTTGTGATGATGCTCCACTGTACAAGTCCCATTAGTCAGCAGGCAGCTGCACACAGCTGCAATGGGCAAAGATCTCCTTTCATACCTGTTTTCACTGCTACTGATTTCAGAGCATTTACCCTGATTTGAATGACAGAAGGATTAAATCTTTCCTCTAGTTTTCAGTAGAGCATTACCTTCAAGCATTTTCTGCAGACTGTTTCTCATGACATGGATGTTCTCAATGCCTATGAATTGAAACTTGATGTTGGAGTAGTTGTCCTCATTTTCGTATCCCTTCCCTGCTGCTCTGTTTGCCATTGCGTTGAGCTGGGAAAATAGGGAAAGTTATATGAAAACCCAGTAGCATGCTATTTTCAAAACAAAGCTTGTCTACTGCAATATATCAGTGTGATTTAAGTCAGGTACAAATAGGAAGCATTTATCATGATGTCAACACAATGGGTTAGGAGTCAGGGATCTTTTGCAGCCTATTGCATGGCACTGGACTGCTGAGCCTCTGACCTCTATTTTACACACTGGAGTGAAACTTCATTAGTGAAATTAAACACAAAAAACACAGCTTATGTAGGTTTCCTCGACAAGAGCATAAAGGTTTTAATTTGGGTTTAAAAGACTATTCTGATTTCATTTTTTTGATGAGCATTATGTTTACTAGCAGAATATACCCAGCAGGTGGCAGTGTCTTAAATGCCATGTTACTGTTTCGTAACATGTACTCTGTAATGTTGCCCAAGTTACTCTGTTTTCTGCTCAAATCATCCAAAAGTTGATACAGCTTATTTCTTTGAAGCTTGGAATAATGAAGAGAGAGCTGGAATTCTTCCTAAGTTTGTTCTATTTTGGCTGTAGTTGTATAAGACCACAAACTATTTGAATTAACAAAATTACCACAAATATTTTCAGTTGCAATGCAGAACTATCAAATACTGTGCTCTGCTTCAGCAAAAAAATACATGCAATTGGAAGCTGGAGTTTTGTCTTTGAATATCTTACTTGCTTCATGGCGTGGGAAAGTCACTAAATGATTCTTTAGTTCAATTTTCCCAAGCATAAAATTAAGGGTTTTTTTAATACTTATTTTCCCCCTTCTGAGGCGGAGCTGATCCAAATGAATGAAGTGCTTTTACTTTATTACTCTATTTTATTTTTAAGTTTTATTTCCTGTAGCAAAATCTCGCTGTACAATAGAAAGAAACTGTCTTTTTGCATGAAGTTCCTGCTCTTCTATGAAACGCACATTGTAAGGTAGCGGAGCCTTTGAACTTCCCAATCAATATGAAGGATCCAGGAGTAACAAAGCAGTCCACATGGCAGAACCTCCATGCCACACACACATGCCTAGCACAGCTGGCAGCTGCTGCTCAGGAAAGATTTCAGAATTAAATAACAATGGATATTGCACATCCAGACTGGAGGGCACTAACAAAGCTTTTGGAGAGACCTTATGAGGCATCAGCTGGACAAAAAGTGACTCATCTTCATTGCAGTGAGAGCCAATGCTCATGAAAAATCAAAGCAAAATATCTCTTAGGCATTGCCTAGGGGCCAAGAGACTATGTGGATAACTCCAATTCTCATTTATTTCCCAATATCGCAGTCAGTACTATTGATTTGCTGCCTCTGTGGTCGCTTCTGAAACTCACAATAATCTACTTCAGTAATCTACTAATGGTACCATGGGATACACAAGAATGTCCTTTCCTGATCTCTTCCACCCCAAACACACATACTGCCAATATTCAATTTTAATTTGGAGCTGAATGAATGCAGTTGAGTAGGATTGATTGTCTGCTGCCAATTTACCTCCAGCTAAGATGAAGAAGTTCAGCTTTTTCAACATCATATGTCAAACTAGCTTTCAATGGATCAAATTTCACCTCTCAACTTTCAAAGGAAACAGCTAAAGACTAAAAACTCTTTATGCCATTATAATTTCATTTCAGATTCACAAGAAAACAGCTGGAGGAAACCCCCCAGCATTTTTCATTTACTCAAGTCCCGTGTAAAACTTCCTTTAACTTGTAGTGTGCATTCAGGAAAAAGGAGGCGGGGGGGGGGGGGGGGAATTCTTGTCTATCAACCAGCTGTCTGCTGATGTTCTATCAATGAAAAAAGCCAGTCTGAGAACAGCATGTCCTTTAAGGACAAAGTCCTCAGTGTGACTTGCTAGAAAGATATAAATTATCTGCTGAATCCTAATCTTTCTCTTTTGAAGTAGACATAAGTGTCTAAGAAGAAAGATCTGTATGCATAAGTCTAAGCCACCACAACCCCTTGAAACACTAAATGACAAACATCTAGCCCCTAACTGACCTAATCCCCAGTAAAATAAATGCTGTTAACTGTCTCTGCAGCGGATCAATTTTGTCACAGAAATCCTTTCTTAAAAGACAATCTGAAATAGCCCTCATTAAAAGTAAATAAATACAAGGTTAAATTTGCAAGGCTTTCTGACACTCATTTATTTTAAATATTGTCAGTTGCCGAACTTTTCAGCTGCCACAATATTTACTAACAAATTTTCCACATCACCTACCAAAATTCCATCTGCTGCTCTTAAAGTGGTTGTAAAGCTCTCTACATTGTGCCTGACCTCACTTAATCTCAGTGAATATGAGGATACAACCTCTGAAGGGAACAGACCTCACTCAGCAGATTTCCCGGCATCTTTAATGTGGACAATAACCAAGTCCTACCTTGTTATAAAGAGTTATAGAATTAATCTGTTCTACTCATAAACAGTAAGTTTATATTAGCTTCTGTAAAGCTAATAGAGGAAGGAGAAAACCAAGACAAACAGCAACCTAAGTAAAGCTCTGCATATGGTCACCCTGGTATATTTAAATGAAGTGGAATAAAAGCTTTCTTCCACAGCCAAGTCCTTTGTTTTGAAGATTATCAAACACAATGAAGCACAACATATGAGGAGTACCTGGGAATGCTGAATTCCAGGGCCCATCAATATTCATAATCTCTGCAATTCTGATGAGAGAAGAGGCAGGTAGTTTTTTAATTTCCTAGAGCAATGGGAAACCTTGCACCAGACTTGCTACCTTACCTTTACATTTGTTAAAGGTTCACTGAGGAGTGGCTTGTACTGATAAGTATCACTTCCTACATGCTCTAGATTTATAGATGCATTAGGAGGTATAGAATCGAAACAAGGCTGTTATTTGGCACCAAGAGCTTTAGTAAATTAGTCAGTCTTGTAGCACAGAGAAGTAGGAATCTGTGTATACAAATTACATCAAAACCCTTTTCTCTACAGAAGTTCAACGAAAGCAGACTTTATCTCCTGAGCGGCTTCTGAAGAAGCCAGAGTTGCTGGAAACATGACGTCATTCATGGCACAGCAAGCCAGTTTTACTCTCTTCACTTAAAGTACAGCCTTTTTTCACTGCGCACAGGAAGTGTCTCGATGTCATTTACCAGAAAAGTTCACAGAATGGGACATTCCCGTTAATACCTTGTAAAACATTACTAATAGCCAAGTCAGTCACTCTTTAGAAATAAATCCCATCAGCAAGCAACTTCCTTAATTAGGGAAGACTACGAGTATCATCAGCCAGGAAACATTATGCTGTAACTATTATTACATATAGAAAACTGTTACAAACAAGCATTCTTTAGGCAGCTAGGTCTGTGCTTCGTATTTGAAGCCTGTTCTTCTGAACACAGTGGTAGCAATCCTATCCTAGTGCTGATCATGGTTCATTTTTTTCAGGACTACAAGTAAGGTGGTGACATCCTTGTCTTCCCAACAGAGGGAACTGAAGGTCAAAGTAGTCACCAAATTACAAAGTGCAATGAGACATGCCAAAGCCCTAATTGTCTGGCTACTGCCTCTCTGGTTACTCTGCTCTCTGGTTACAGCTCTGAGTGCTCAGCGCTTTCCCACCAAGCCCCCAGATCTTCAGTCAACCACCAAACAGATTTCTCATTTCTGCTCTAGCTCTGCCCTTCCTCATTCCATCTCAGGATACTGAAACAGCTTCCTTGTTCCTTTCCTTCAAACCTTTGCTCCCACCTTTCCTTTTCCTGTGCTATAGCTCATCCACATCTAGTCGGGATTTTGTGGAGATTTGCCCTTTTGTTTTCTTTTCTTCAGATACTTGGTAACATCAACAGGGAAGCTACCGATTGTGTAAGAAAGAATATATCCCTACTGCCACCTCCAGGCACTGAAGCCTGTTTAGTCCTCATCACCTACAGCTGTTTGTTAGCATGTCAATTTGGACACAAGGGTTTTTCAGTTTCCAGTCTCTTCTAGATGATTACTGAGTTTCTGCACAGCATGATTTTTTTAAAGCTTCTATCTTGGCCAAAGATTTTAGTCACATACAGGGATATGGCATCTGAGATCATTATTTACCATATTTCAGATTCTCTCACAAAAGCATAAAAGTGCTGGAGATATTCAAAGAAGGTTTCCTAAATTCTTGTAACCTCAGTAAATGGTCTTTCCTCAGCCTTATGCAGAGGTCATTGAAATTTTCACGTTTCGGGAGAAATGTTGCATGGACAATCTTAGTATAAGCAGGCAAAGGTTTGCAACCTTCCAAACAGCTGTAAATACAGATTTATAATGGGAATTATTTTCACTGCTCTCATCAGTAATATATAGTTATTGATAGGTCCTCTGTGTGTGGAAGCAGTTCCAATTCAAGTTACTTACTTATCTGCATCTTAACATTTTGTTAAGAACAAAGATAAAAGCTCAGTGTAAAGAAAAATATTCTCCAAGAGCTAAAAACGTGGGCAAGGTTCCTATTTAAGATTCCCCTGATAAACCCCGATTTGCCTGTGGAGTTGCAACTAAATCAGAAGTATGGTGAGTCACTTATGCTGTGCATCTTCCCTAACGTATTTAGTCCAGATTCAGTCCTGCTATGTGCAAGAAATTTAAGGTACTTACTTTGGGCCTTGTGTCAACAACATATATGAAATCACTTCCTGGATTTGCTTTTCTAACGGCCTGGAGCATCTGTTCATCCTCCAGGCATCGAGCACTAAAGCCAGATAAAGGCTGGCTGCTTCTACATATGGAAGCCTGTGGAAAAACAGACAAACAACAGAAAAATCAACGTAGCTATCAAGCAGAAATTATTTAGCATCCAGAAGCATTTACAAAACCAGCTCATTAAATGTTTGCATAGGTGTACAGCTACGTGGGAAGGCGGAATGGTAAAAATGAACTACGTGTTTATAAACTTATTTTTAAAAAGGAAAGGAAATATTAAAACAATGCAACCCCACTGGCCCAAGTCTAGTCTTGAATCCAAGTTTAAGAGCTATTTTAAATATAGTATTGTCCTAATGTGGAATAACTCCTGCAAGGAGGTCTCTAGAGGATGTGAGGAGTGCAACACTGCAATCACAAGAACACTGATGTAATATAAATAATGAGTCCTTTTGCACTGTCACTCACGCTTACCAGTTATGATACTGATTACACCCAGCTTACATCAGTGCATGCTTTACTAAACAGCCTGATTCTATGAGTCCAGGAAACAAAACCACGTAACATGCAGCTAGATCACTGATGGTGGTATATTTTTAGCGCTGCCTCTGGAGAAAGACCTTACTGCATGGAAAGTGGGTCAGGCAGCCTGACCTCTAGAATACATTTATTATCAGTGATGTTGAAGAAGGAAAGAGTTTCTCCACAGATCCATCAGGATCAGACCTTTAGGTGAAACTGGGAAAGAAGGAACAGAATGTGAAACAGGTGAGCAGGGAGGTTTTTGTTTCTGCTAGGGAGAGGGGAGATAGATTTGTAAAGAGCAAGGGGCTAAAACATGCACTTTCCAAGCACTAAACATAAGCATGAAGAGAATCTGCCTGCTGAAGGTCATGACCCATGCAGACTGCCCTACGGATTATTGATTAATGTGAAAAAGGACATGCTTTTTTCCAGACAAGTCTTTGAAGTATCGGTAGGTAGTCAGTAAAACCTAGATCTTTAATACAGGAAAGCTAAATTGTGTGAGAGCCTGTTAATACTTTATTCACAGTTTTTGCACACAGATTGTTAGTTATCTAGAGCCTTGCCTGCTGATCAGCACACATTCCAGCAATATAAACTTATATTAATATAAACTTATACCTCCTTTGCATGAAGCAAAAGTACATTTGGGTATGTCCACAACCTGCCAATTTAATAGAAGGAAGATGTTTCTCTCTCCTCCATAGTGTGCCATACATGCATACATACAGGATTAAGGCTAAAGTTATGGTTGTGAATGAAGGTTAGGATTCAGGAAATTATGGTCTACAGCCTATTACATTATATCATACTGGAGGCCCAAAGGGTTAAGGTGTGTGCAAGCAGCAGTATGAGAGAATGGTTTGTTTGTCAATTTAGGCTTGAGTTTAAGGTTATGTTTAGCTTCAGATGAAGAAACCTTTTCATTGCCAATATTTCAAAATTAGAAAGATAAGATATTCTAGTGACCATTGGATATCATAAGTGGAAATTATTATCCACGATATCCATGAAGAGATCACCTCCTGCCAACCCAGGCCAATTGCTTAGGATGAGCATACACATCTATAAAACTTCTTGAGCTATTTTTAAGAGTAGGGCAAGAGATGAGGTTGTGTTTACTTCTGCACAGGCTGAACAGATAGTTCCAGAGTTTGATCTTATCAGACTCACACAGATCTTGTAAGATGCAGAGACAGATTCCACATTGTCATTGAATTTGTCAGTACCAAAGAGCAGTGGGAAACGTCTGGATATGAAAGACTGAATGAGTGGCATCTGTCTTTCCTGCATGCAGTAAAGCTCTTCCCAACCTGCTGTTTCCATCTCTGTTCAGTGTCTACCATCAAAATCTTACCCCACTCCTTCCCATTACTCTGTTAGCTGCAACTCATGCCAAGCTCCAAACTCACAAGGAGGTTTTTTTCCAACATTCCCAGCCCTTTTCCTACCCCTTTTAATCATAAAGAATCCAGGAGTAAACACAAAACTTCAAATCCTTATGGTCTGAACCTTAACCTGAACTCCAGCTAAGCTCTTTCAGCCATCCTTTTTGGGTCTATTCACAGATCTTTTCTTGAAAGGCTACCCCTGAATCTCTTAATTGCTACAAGTGTAGTTTTTCTCCTCCTAGACTTGCTTTCAGGCTGTGGCTACCAGATCCTTTATTGCTCTGTTCTCCTCCCAGTCACTTGCTCAACTGCCTGCTACTGGCCATCGCTCTCCTGCCACCCATGTTTCAGGATCTCCTGTGCTACTCCACTTCCTTGTGACACAGAGATTGCATATTGTTGTGTTAGCTGGATGATGAAGCTGGGTTTAAATGACTATATGCCTATTAACAAACTAGTCGTAACTCCAGTGTGTGACCATATGCACAAACCACACTAACCTGACAACAATAACCTTTTGTTTTCTTTTTTAATAAAATAATCACTGATTTCTTCTTGTCAAAGCTTACCAGAAGAATTATGAAAGCAAACCCAAAATAAGCCAACACTTCAGAGCTGCAAATTCACACTTACATTGTTCTCCTTGTAATAGTAAGAAAGAGCTGGGAAGCGCCTTCGGCTCCGAAATTTAGAGCTCCCCACTATGATGTGTGCAGTTGCAGACTTTGGTACATACACTTCTGTAGGATAGGAATCACAGACCTGTGAAATAAAGCTCTACTTATTTTTGGTCTACTACATACAAGTAATATTAGCCACCTCCACAGCAGATTCAAAATAAACAAAATATCAAGGAACTGTAACCTCAGGGAGTATTCCATCATTATTGTATACACATCAATGACATTTCTCAAAACAGTCTTTTGAAGCTAGAAAGTATTAATTCTAACTTATGAATGGCAAAACTGAAGCAAAAGGGTTGAAGGGCTGTATTTCCAAATGTTAATCCATGCCTCTTTGAGAACAGATAGGGAGAACATACATTCGTAACAGGAAGGATTCATCACTATGAGCAGCAAGATTGTATTTACAACTGCAGTTTCCTCTGGAGCAGAATTCAGAAGTAAGGATGGGAGGGGGTGAAGGTCTCAAACACCTCTCTGTTGTAATGGGAGGGGACTACAGAGCCAAATTTTCCAGCAAATCTGATGATTATAAAAACAATGCAAGAAAAAAAAAAGACTTGGAGAAAAGAAATTAATCCATATGAAATGAGGATACCGAAAGGCAAGCAGCCCTGACAATGCCCACTACTTCTGAAAGGAACCCAATAAACCTGTAAAAAAGTCCAGAAGTTCCTCTGGAGACAAGTGTGACCCATCCACGGGTCCTGAAGGAGCTGGCAAATGAAGTTGCGAAGCTGCTGGCCATCATATTTGAGAAATCATGGCAGTCAGGTGAAGTTCCCAATGACTGGAAAAAGGGAAATGTAACCCCCATTTTCAAGAAGGGGAAAATGGATGACCCAGGGAATTACAGACCTGTCAGTCTCACCTCTGTGCCTGGCAAAATCATGGAGCAGATTCTCCTGGAAGGCATGCTAAGGCACATGAAAATCAACAAGGTGCTTGGTGACAGCCAGCATGGCTTCACTAAGGGGAAATCCTGCCTGACCAATTTGGTGGCCTTCTATGATGAGGCTACAGAACTGATGGACAGGGGTAGAGCAGTTGATGTCATCTACCTGGACTTGTGTAAAGTGTTCGACACTGTCCCACACGACATCCTTGTCTCTAAATTGGAGCGACATCAATTTGATGGATGGACCACTCAGTGGATAAAGAACTGGCTGGATGGCTGCACACAAAGAGTTGTGGTCAATGGCTCAATGTCCGGCTGGAGACCAATAATGAGTGGTGTCCCTCAGGGATCGGTGTTGGGACCGGTCTTGTTTAACATCTTCATCGCTGACATGGACAGTGGGATTGAGTGCGCCCTCAGCAAGTTTGCCGATGACACCAAGCTGTGTGGTTTGGTTGATATGCTGGAGGGAAGGAATGCCATCCAGAGGGACCTTGACACGCTTGTGAGGTGGGCTGATGCCAACATTATGAAGTTTAACCATGACAAGTGCAAGGTCCTACACCTGGGTCGGAGCAATCCCAGGCACAGCTACAGGTTGGGCAGGGAAGAGATTCAAAGCAGCCCTGCGGAGAAGGACTTAGGGGTGTTGGTTGATGAGAAAATGAACATGAGCCAGCAGTGTGCGCTTGCAGCCCAGAAAGCCAACCGTATCCTGGGCTGCATCAAAAGCAGCGTGACCAGCAGGTCGAAGGAAGTGATCCTGCCCCTTGTGAGACCTCACCTGGAGTATCGTGTACAGTTCTGGTGTCCTCAACATAAAAAGGACATGGAATTGTTGGAACAAGTCCAGAGAAGGGCCACGAGGATGATCAGGGGACTGGAGCACCTCCCATATGAAGATAGGCTGAGAAAGTTGGGGCTGTTCAGCCTGGAGAAGAGAAGGCTGCGTGGAGACCTCATAGCAGCCTTCCGGTATCTGAAGGGGGGCTATAGGGATGCTGGAGAGGGACTCTTCATTAGGGACTGTAGTGACAGGACAAGGGGTAATGGGTTAAACTTAAACAGGGGAAGTTTAGATTGGATATAAGAAGGAAATTCTTTCCTGTTAGGGTGGTGAGGCACTGGAATGGGTTGCCCAGGGAGGTTGCGAATGCTCCATCCCTGGCAGTGTTCAAGACCAGGTTGGACGATGCCTTGGGTGAGATGGTTTAGTGTGAGGTGTCCCTGCCCATGGCAGGGGGGTTGGAACTAGATGATCTTAAGGTCCTTTCCAACCCTAACTATTCTATGATTCTATGAAATGGGGTCCTGGTCTAACTTCCTTTTCCTGAATCTGCCTATGGCATTCTGGCTGGGGTCAAAAGGATATTCAGTATCTCCCTGGGGCTTTCTGAGATGACTGAATGAATTAGGATGCCCAGGAAGAAATTAGGTTCTGAGAGTCAGAGATATGGAGTGAGGGAGAAAAGGAAGGGCTTGTGGTTACAGATGCTGCTGTGGTGAACTGGGTTTTATTCACGATGCCATTTTTCCTACTCTTTATCTTAAAAGAGGTCAAACATTTTTTCCAGTTGTTTTAACAAAAAGAAAACAAACCCTGATAGCACATTCAGTCTTCTCTGAGAAATTCACAGGCCCTCCTTAACATGGATATTCTCCAGCAACAGAGACAATGGAGTGCATGAATAAACTTCCTTCAGAAATACTTTGGTTATTATTTCTTGCAATTTATTAACATTCTAGGGACTTCAATTGAACAAGATTGAACTAGGCAGGACAGCAGGCAGCTAGGAAGATACATGACTTGTCAAATGGCTGAAAAACGTGAACAGTCACTCACAGAGGCTTCAAAAGGATTGTGAGAATTGCTAGTGAGGAAAAAATATTGCCAAGTTCACTATTTGAAGTATTGTTTTTCTTAAAACGACTGTGTAGTAGTTTTACATAACCCTACATGGCAGGAAAACATTCATTCAGACACGTAACATTAGGTATGATTTAAACCTCTGCCCAAGCAGTCAAGCACTAACATTTAAAACACTGTGGACATGTTTTCTGTGTTAAATGAAGACACATCCTTTCTTGCACGCTATATGTGTCTTTCTATGTGAAAGGGTGAAAGAACTGCGCCTTACTACCTGTGTGTACAGCACTGAGCACAATGGAAACCTGCATCTAAGCACTACAGTTATCCACAGCCAGACTGCTGCTTTACTTTACAGACAGCCTCTATAACAGAAAATCACAACTCACTCCATAGTCTCTGTTTACATCGCTAATCTGCCAATAGTTGTTTGGAATACCCATCCGATTATATTCTTTGTTGAGGTCCACAAGCTTCCAGCCTTGTTCTCGTTCTTCTTTATCTAATTTTGGATTGAATGAGAAACAATACAGCTCTTCATATTTCACTGGGGGGGAAAAAGCAAACAAACAAAACCAGTAAACCACTTCAGATTTCTCATTCTGAAACCACACTTCAAAAACAGAGCTTGGCATTGTATTTCATGTACTTCCTTTTAAAACAGTATGCTTTGCTGTACAAAAGCACATATCCTGCGAAGGACAAAGATGCACAGCTACATTCTTTCTCTTCAGGATGAGGATTGACTTTCAGGGCAGTTTCCTTCCCCTACCTGGTCGTGTCAGACGTATCAGAGATATGTAAACATCATGGCAGTCTCGTTCCTGAGGGATGACCAGCTGGATGACCTGGAAGTTCTTGCAGCGGATCAGCAATGGGCAACCAGTAGCAGTGGTAGCCTGCTTCTCAATAGAGGAAATTTGACTGTGAAGAACCTGCGAGGGAATTGAAAATGGTTATGCCAAGTGATTCGAATCTTTAGGAAGGAAAACAGTTATTTATAATGATGTGCCAGGGCAGGCACAGTAGCTTCTCAAAACTACTCTTTCAGGAAATCACCAGACTCCTCCTTGTGAACTTTTGGTCCTATCTTCAGCTTCAGGCTTAAGCAGTGCCTGATAATTACCTACAGACTAAGAAGTGTTTCTGGAGTTTTTCAGCTGCTCAAACATTAGCCTGCGCATGCTATCCAAAGCTTTTTGTTTGTTTGCTTTACTGCAAGCTAGCAGTTGTCAGCAGAAGAACTCTTTTCATCTGTCTGCACCGTGACAAGATGAACTGATCAGATAAGGCTAAAATGTTGAGCATCCTCTTTGGCAGAATGGGAGTCCTGATGTAATTTTAAACACTGCATTAGATGAGATGAAACATTACCATAAAAATCAGGAGAGGAATAGTGGGACCAAAAGAGGACAGGGTTAATAATTAGCAAGAAAATTGACAAAGGATTCATAATTAAGCTACATAAAAAACCTCTCAAAAATTGTAACACCAGAGCTATATCTGTATATATACATATACACACACATGCAACATATGTTATCAGTCCCTCAAAACAGATAACTCAAAATACTGTGCAAAGAAATTGTATAGTATCCCACTCTGCACTATGCCCCGAAAGCCCCAAAACCAAACAGCAAAACCACTGATCCAGCACAAGCAGTCAGGGAGAGAGGCAAGAGCCAGCTGAACAATGGCAGCAATTCCCATTCAAAGCGTTTCTCCTTCTGTTCTTCTTGGATGATAGAAGCAATACTAGTTCACAGCAGCTGTTCCTCAGTCAATCACATCTGGTGTACATATGGTGAAGGTCCTTCTACTCCTTTTACTGTATTGCAATATCCAGAATCCATGGAAAACTTTCAAAAATTACTAGGCTGGAATTTCACATGCTATAAAGTTATAAAGGCATCCATATGAACTGACTTATTGTGCTTCAACTGTTTTGCAAGGTTTTGTTAAAACTACCATCAATAAAGTGACATGCACTTACAGCTAACTGAAAAACAAAACCCAAAAATTCATACCCAGGTTTCTTTCCGAGCTTCAGAACCATTCTCCACAAATATAACATGAGTAGCTGTTAAATACAAGGTTCCTAGGGCAGCTTTTCTTGAAGATAAACGATCAAGTAACCGAACATTTTCCACCTATACAAAGAAATTATAAAGAAAAACATTATTGTAATTAGGCCTCGACATAGCCTGTGATATCAAGATCTCAACATTCACATTTTGTCCATTGCCCATGTTCTTTTCAGTACCATGAGTATCAGGGAAGTATAACTATATGACAAAATACTGTTATATTGTTATCTATTTCCAGATCTACCTTAATATTAATTTTCTACCCTTTTGTGGTACCTCTGTATACAAAAATCTGCTAGCAGAGACTTCCAAAGAAATTTCTCACTTGAGCTCTTTCCTGTTATCTCACCTTATCAAAAGGGCCTGGCCTTCAGCTAACCTCTAGCTTCATGTTGTCCATTCAAGCCATTCCAGAATGATCAGTGATACCCAGGAAGCTAAATTAAAACAACAGTAATAGTGGTGGAGTATCTTTCTTTAGCAGACCTCACTCAGGCTCCCAGGCAAGTCTCTGCTGATGATTTAAAAACTGTTCCAGTGTTTGTCGCTGCGCTTCTATTAGTGCTGACAGCATTGGTCGCACCAGAAATTTTTGCCTTCAGTCACTTTTCAATGGGAATCAAGGACTTCACATCATTGCTCTGGCTCACTGAACAGGAAATGGGCAAATCTGTCTTTGCTGCTCTCCTGACAACAGACAAGTCCATTACACGTTGTTAACTCTCAGATCACCAGCTTGCCGCTTCTGCACCATTAATATTTGTGTATGGCATATGTCATAGCCATTTATCTAATGCTATATGACATTTCTGACTGAGAAACTAGAACAAAAGAAATTAAAAATTATTAAATTATTCATTTAATAATTATTGGATATTAAATGGGATAAAACCTGCCTAAAATACCTAACAGTTTGCTACCATGGGTTTGATGTGTTTCCCACTACAGCAACTTTAAAACTAAAATTAGTGATTTTTCCTAAAAAACATACCTAATTCAAATAAATGAAACCAAGGAATGCTGGTGGTCAATATCATATAACTTGTAATAAATGACTGAAAAAGATTAATCTGGATTTATAATGTTGGAATTGTATGAGATCACATGCTTTTCATGCAAGCAGTGGCACAGACCTATGCAGCCTGCCCACTGCTACAAAAGATCTTCAACCCACTAGCTAATCTCTATATCCTCTCTTCAATTCTTCACTCAAGACTTACAATTTCTTTCATACACCCAGTCATTTTCAGAACTTGTGACTGATAACTGCTGAAGAGATATGTCCTCATTAAAATCAAAAGGGACTAGTCTTGCGTTTGAAGTACAGAAACTGACTTAAATGGTGCTCTGACAAAATAGGAGGAAAAAAAAAAGAGAATAAATTTAAAGAAGACCTTATCACTTTTGCATTAAAATAAATGTAATTTTGCACTAATTTCCTGAAAATCAGAATTAGGTGCAACAAATACAAAGAAAAAAAGAAAATCATCAGCAAAATCAATTTGTTTTTTTAAGTGCCAGAGATTCCAGATCAGATTGTCAGAAACCTTCTAAAATACTCTAAGAGATGGGATGTAGCAATGTATTCTCAAAATTTTGCAGAAATAGTTCTGCTGAAATTACACCAGAAACCAAATGATGCCAACACCTGAGAATTATATGCTTACAATGTGTATTCCAAATGCATTACACTATTTTAAAAACAGGAATTAAAAAAAAAAAAATCCTTAAAACCAAAATAAGCCATTTTGGTAGCAAAATGCTTAAAATCAAACAACTAGTAAAACCAAGTCTTCTCCCTCAAGACCAGTTATAATCTGTTTTAAACAAAATAAATAGCTAGAAAGCATGGATGAAGTCTTTTCCTAGGACCATCTACTTCAGAGGTCATGTATTGGGATGAGGAGGAATGGAAGAAGCAATGGAAGAAGCATGGCATTAACCCAGTAAGCATTCAGTAGTAAGCAAAAGAAGAGATACAAAAGAGCTGGGATGATACAAAGGAAAGACATAGGCAGTGCCCATCTAAAACCCACAAATAACAATAAATACGATGTTTGTTTGTACAAAAAACATACCTAGAATGTTGTCCAGGCAATAAGGACTCTGTGTTATAGAGCACTGATCTTGCGCAAGGCAGTCATCACTCCCACCCTACAAGCTGAAGTAGTTAGCAAAGCAGACATCCACACAGCAGGGCAGGGCTGAAGGATGGATTTACAGGCTGGTTCATCCCACCCGTTCTCCACTCATCAATCAGAGCCCCATGACTGAATAATACTAACAAACGAAGCTCTTGGTTGGTTGTTTTTTAATACAGAGCTACAAATAAAATACAGGTTGGATCTGCATAATTAGGAACAGTTGTAATAACAACTGTGCAGTCAGTCATGTTTCATTAAAGCAAATACAATGGCTGCACCAGGTGAGATCAAAGATTCACCTACCCCTGCAATTTATCTCTCAGAGACAACAATTGCAGCTGCTGAGGGAAGAGCATAAAAGGCAAGCATGTGCTGGTTCTCCCTTAGGATGTTATCGCAGCTTTTAAACAGCAGCAGCTCCTGGAGCTTCCTAAGCTGAGGACATAGTTTTTTCTTTGTTTCTTATTTTTTAATCAGTTATTACTGAGAGACCTGTATGCCTTACACTATGATACTTAAATTTCTTCAAGAGCCTTTGATGAAGGACATGCTCAAATGAGTTTTGGAAGACCAACTAACTTCTATCAAATGGATCGCCTTTGTTCATATGTTGTTACTTTTTCAAAGAAATGTTAGAGATTCTGGGTTCCTCTATGAAATCTATGCCAATTCTTCCCCTTTCTATCATACTTACCCATAAATATAATGATTTAGAAGGAGACCTAGGAAGTGTTGCAGCTTATACCAGTTTCTCAGATTAGGTTTCATATTACCACCTCAATTTTTTTTTCCAACAAGGAAGCTTTTAAACATTACACCATCATTCCTGGCTTGAGAGTTTTGTACTTCAGTTAACTTCATGGATACAGTCTGGTCCTGGTATTTTTTTTTACTATTCATTGTTGCCAGTTTCTTCTGAAACCTCTTCTTATAACACTTTTATTGGTGACAAATCTCCTGATGTGTTCTTGACAGAGAAATATGCCAGAATGGGCATGTCCCTAAATACCTTCCCTACTTTATTCATTGATTAGTCCTGTAGAGTTTCTGTCAGGATTTTACTTACTTAAAGACGTCTTGAAAATGGCTTTACTAGCAGTTTTTGCCAAGTTGTTCTTAAAAATCTCACTTTATTTATGTATTTACTTTGTTCTCAAAAAGCCTTACTTTGTTCATATATTTAATTTGTTTATGGTGTATTTTCCTCATTTAGGCACAACTTCAACTTGAAGAAAGCCCTTTTGCTTCTAATAAAAGAAGTCCTTTTAATAAGAGGCATCCTCTTCCTCATTCACCCTGCTGTTTAGCTATGCAAAGCTTTTTTTTGTCTTTTAAAGCCTTTTTCTGGAAGTTGGCTTGCAGTGAGCCCCCATATTTAAACAATTTTCATTACTCCTATAAACATTTTAAATTTTGGCTCTCTTTCTTTTTAAACAGTTTTCATATTTTCACATAGTTTCCTCTTTGAAGTTAAACACTGCCATGGGAGATTCCCCCCCCTTCTTTTTTTTTTTTGCAGAATACTGCATCTAAATGCATTAATTGTTGTTAAGCAGAGGTTCTAGCTGTATTTTGAACCAGGTCTTTCTGTCATTAAGACCAGGTCCTAGAATTATTTAGAATTTCTTTCTTTTTTATCTAGATAAACAAATAGCCTCTATATAAGCAATTATTTAAATCCCCTACAATTTTACTCAGAATCACCCCTCTCCCAGCCCATTTACTCAATCTCAGCTTGGTAAATGACGTTTCCCACTGTTACTGCATTTATGTCTTCAGGCCCTGTTTGATCTTGTTAGGCTGTCACAGGCAATGCCACTATTTAGGTAGGACAGTCAGTAGTACAGCCCCAACACTGTACTCCAGTCATGTGCTGCTACAGTTCTATTTTTCCTATTTAATCTTGTGATTTCAATCTGCAGGAACTGTTTGCTTTTGTGATGTAGCCAATCTATAAGATTTTACGCTGTTTACTTCAAGACAAAAAAATCTGCTCTTTGACAGCCATGACTTCACCTGTCTTTCCCATGTAATTTGTCGCTATGTGCCTGTCACATTGATTATTCTTCTACTAAGTTTCTAATATGCCTGTTATATCAACAATCTCATTTATAACTAGTAACTTCAGTTTCAACATTTTTTCCAGACTTCTTCTATTCGTACTGAACACACACATATTTGATCCAACTGTCTATGTTTCTTTGCTCTAGTTAAATTGAACTCTTGGCAATTTCTATTTAATTAAGAAAATAGGATTCTTCATATACTGACAATTTTTTGTGCCACAGCACAGTGTCCGCAATAACATACATTTTCTGCATTCTAACAAGGGCTTCTCAGTTTTTCAGTACTTCAGTGTGGGTAAGTACAGCTCAGAATGAGCTCTCCTGCAGGTTCAACAAGGAACCAGTACTGTTTGTGAGATGATGCAGCAAATGGAATTTTTAGGTAGCCCTTACTTCTGCTGACCTCAGAGAGTACTGTAAGGGTCAGTTAAAATTAGTGACAATCTCAAAATTTGGCTCAAGGAAAGTTAGCATGACTTGTTGCTTAATCTTGCCTATATCTGAATGACATATGTCAACTGTGACTGTAGTATGAGAAAAATAAAGCAGGTTTACTAACAACTTGTATAATAAACCACCTGATCATATCTAACATTCAGAAGGGATTTTCCTTTTCCAAAGGGAAAAGGAATTGCTTAAAACTAAACTCTACCTGCATTCAAATCTACAGTTCTGATTTCATTAATTGCAGGGGGGTTGGACTAGATGACCTGTGAAGGTCCGTTCCAACCTAAACTCTTTGGATTCTATGATTTATACTAAGTGCCATAAAGTGCCTTCAGGAGCAGCAAGGGACTCTACGCTTTTAAGAGCTTGTTCTAAAAACTCTCTGCAATAACCTCCTGCATAGATTACAAGGTTTTCATCTGAGCTTCATCTATGTTTCTTATGCCTCATTTCCAGCTACTTAGACTTTCTGAAAAAGCAGTATATTTCACCCATGGTCAGGGGAAGAAAAGAGTACAGTAGAACTAACCTAATCTTAGATTACATTCTGCTGATCAAAGGATTGAGATGAGCCCCCTTCTTCTCCACCTTCCCAGTCAGGAAAAGAAAGCCAAGTCAAACAGTGTCTTTAAATGGTCTAGAGGGAATATGTTCATTTCCACAAGAGAGAAACACTATATTGCAGTAGTATTTTGGAAGAAGCTGCGTTTTTCTATCTAAAAAGTAGCAGCATGCTGAGAAATCAGCATTTATAGTAAAATCAAATCAAAATAACATCAGAAAGAGACACTACGGTAATTCATCTCATACTTTCTCCAAAAAGTGCTCAATTTTTTCACAAAAACTACTGTAGACTATTGGAGAAGCTAAGAAATCATGTATGTACTAACACATCAGGAAGAAGCATACGGGGCAAGGACAAGTGCTTTGCCCAAAACAAACAGCTGATGGGAGAGACCGGGTCAGAAAATACCAGGTAAAGAGTAAAAAAGAGCAAAGCCAGCCTGGAAAGCTGAAAGCTGGAAGAGCTCAAAGAGCAGAAAAGAAAGCATTAACCAAGCCAGTCTGGAGAGTGGCATCTAAGTAAAAACATCAGTAATTTATTTGAAGCTGTTGCCCTGTCGTTTATTTTTGCCTGATGACTGTTGTTGTCTAGGCTTAAAGAAAAGACTGCCAAGAGATTTATTTCAATGATTACAACCCCTTACATGGGGATAGAAAAAGTTGGCCAGAAACTCCATTTTCAATGCAACACAGATGACAGAAAAAAGGAGACAAAAATAGAAGTTAAAGGGAATGCAGATTAAGACCAGATGGAAGGCACTTTTTACTCACAGAATGAACATGAAAAATGACTTACGAACAAGGTTGCCAGGAGGTCATTCAAGAAAAAAAAGTCATATTAGGAAAAAGCATGGGTCAAAGCTTTATGCAGGCACAACTCCCACCAGTTTCAATGGGACTCCCACCTAAGGAAGAAAGGCAAAGATACAACCTTGAAAGTGTTCAGAAAAATCGATGTGCCAAAATGTTATTCCTAAAAATACCCATGTACCCTAAATTGGTTTTAGTATAGATTACTTCTTCAATGTCCTCTGACTGCATGGCCTATTTTCAAATGCTTCTTGAATATGCTACCTTAATTCTTACCTCTCTAAGATGTTTCAGTATCTCCAAACATATGGCAATATTATAAAAAAAATGCAGAAGTTACTGCTACTTTTTCATGTTCTTCGTGACTCTGCATGGGAAAGCTCTTTAAGATAATGCAGTATAAGTTCTGACTGTGGACTCAGATTTGACTAGGGAAGTGAGAGAGAAGCAAAGCTGTAGAGCAGATTGGTCATGCTGGGAAAAAAACATGCCTTGGAGCAAAACCTCAGTCCCACTCCTCTCCACATCATTTTGCTTCCTGACACAATGACACTGTGTACAGCGTGAAGATGCTATCTGATGCAAAATGGTCTCTACTGTGGGATTTTCAAATAAAATGAAATTCTGAATTAGGGAAAACCAGCTCAAGGATTTTTACTCTGACTACATAAGTTTTCAGTCTGTGTGTTTGCTTCCTGTGTATTAGCTAACCTGAAAAAGAAGACAGCACTTGAAACTGCCAAGTTCTGCTGTGGTGATCACAGAGATGGCCATTACAATTATCACTGTGCACCTGGAAGGAGAAAACCTATCTGGCAGCCCAAGAACAAAATAGCTTTGCTCCCATGTATCACCAAGTTCTCCCCACTCCTTCAGGAGGAACTGTTACCAATTCCTCTAATTACTTATCACAAAAAAAGGAAGATAGGTCAGAAAATTCTCCCAGCCAGGAGAAAGGTACTAATTGAAGGTAAGCAGGGAATGTCCAGCTAAAGCCACATGCTCAGGAGCTTCTCCATCATTCAGTTGGTTAAAATTCATTGCTCCACAACAAAAGACTACCAAAGCAAGTTCCAGAAGAAAACAGATCAAGTACCGTGGCATCTGACTGCACAAAGGAGTTTCAGTGATTCTTCAAGGGTAAAGAAAGACCACTTTCACAACAGTCTTTGCTGCTCAAAAGGTTGACCCAAAGGAATGGGGCCTGGCCCTGGTTACACATGTGGTTACACATGTGAGTGAAAGCAAGAGGAAACTGAATCCTGGGAATTAGTGACAGGCTTCAGCACTGCAGGCACGCAAAAGCTAAGGGAAGAGCTTGTGGAAGCCAAATGCTTGAGCCTAATGAGAAAAAAGGAGCACAGCTGGTATGGTTTGAGGCCAAGTGGAATATGTGAGATTTCTTCACCCTGGTTGACCCCAGCTATTCATGTGTTCAGCATAATTCCTGAGGGTGAAAAAATACAACATGCAGAAGACCAAATGCTATTACATTTTTTCTTTTTCACACAAAGATAGTATAGTATTGTACTTGTTAAACAAAAGATAAAATAAGTGATCTTTTCGCAAAACTTGGAACGAGAGTAAAAGAAAACTGAATTGCCAGCTGATGCTGCCATGTAATGTGGTTTCTATTCTATTTCATAAGAATCATGAAAACTGTAGCTGATCCATGAAACTTTTTTATGTTTCCATCTCTGAAAAGTTCTCCCAAGTGCAGTAAAATAATGAACAATCAGTCTGTTACACAGAGTTGGATGGGTGTATATGTCAAAAGAATCAAGCCAAAAATACCAAAATCATTACATTTAAGCAAAGAAACCTTAAGCTCTGAATTGTAAAAAGTCTTCTCAGGACAAATGTGACAGGATGGGGGAAATAATCAAGAAAAATCTAAACAAGTCGAGTTTATTAAAGGTCCAAAGTGAAATGAGAATACTGGAAAAGAGCTGAAAAAAATTATGAGAAATCACTCATAATGTTAGCAAGACAGTGAACATATTACCTAACAATTTGGCTTAAGAAACCCCTATTTTCTGATAAGACCTATAAAAACTGGGAGCTCAGGCCCTATTATTATCAGATATAGCTGAACAGCCGTTGTATAGTGGATGTAGTGAACAGTAACCTATTACTATTTAGTAATTACTATTACCTGTAAAGTGTATTTAGCATTGCAATATGGTGTCAACATTGTAACACAAAGCTCATCCATAATACGTTTTCTCTTTCAGTCTATATCAGATTTATTTATCTAGAAATGGAGAAGAGAGCAACTGAATAATTTCCTAATTTTTTGTGTGTTCTATTAAAAATCATACCTAACAGCTTTAATTTAGGGAAAAAAGTGCTTCCTCAAGTTAGTAAGTCTTACTTCATTTGCCAGAAGTGTTTAGATTTAGTACTGAAAACATACAGAGAATTATTGTATTGCTCATAGTAGTAAACTGGAGTAGGAAGAAAGAATTCTGTGTGCAGCCAAAGGACACTGAAAAGAACTGTAACTTTAAATTTCTCCATTTGACACAGGCTTTTCTGTTGCACGTTCAAAATTATGCCCTGTTCAGCAGCCTGTTTTAGAGCAGCAGTAACCATGCCATTTCAGCTGTGCAGGCCACAAAAGATTTGCTTTAAAGGATTTGTAGGACTCCCTTTTCTCATGGTAGGGATCTGCCTTTCTCAGCAGAGTACACCTGTACACCAGGAAACGTCAGTTTTGTGTTGCAAATAGATCATTCCTTTAGCTTACAGGCACTGATACATCATATAACACCACTCAAGTCCATTAATAGCAGGCTGAGAGACTGCAGCCTTGACCACTCCAAAGCCAAACTTCCCAAATCCTCCACACCAACCTTAGTCTCCTATTATGCATGAACAGAACTCAAAGAGTACTCTGCAGACATGCTGTCTTAATGATTTTCAGTACCATTTTGAAATGCAACAAGTTTTAGAGTTACTAGTTCAGACAACAGATGACAAGACAGCAAATTAAAGTATGTGGCTATCCATGGATTTCAGAACTTGTTTTATGACTTCATCTTTACTGAGTGTAATATTATTAAAAATAAGAAAGTTTGGCATAGAAAATCCAAAGGAGGTCGGCCAATTCCAGATTAGGAAAATATTTATATTATTATGAATTTAACAAAGCAATCTAAATCTAAAAGGAATAGACACAAAACTAGAAATCTAAAACCAAGCTACCTTTCCAATTAATCCAATGAGTACACAGATCTCACAAGGGAGAAAGTGCCTTCCCACTCACAATACGGGAAAAGTAAGGCATTTAGAGAAAGTCTTGATTAAAAAAAAAACAAACCAAACCAAAACACTACAACCAAACCAGAAATAAAGTGCATATTGGAAATAAGTATATGTATGAAAATCAAGTTTCAAAAGCAAAAAAGCTTTCAGAATAGAAGGGCCCTAATGCTAAGGGGAATATAAAATAAAAAAAAAAAAAGAGTGAAAATAAGACCAAAACCATAAAAGACAAAATGTTAGATACTGAGTTTTTTCAAGACAGAGGAATTCTTTCAGTGCCTTAAATGGCCTTTGGATTAGGACCACTGGCTCCATCAGCGTTCATGCTTCAGGACATAAATTTGGAAGCATCTTACCGGATAGATCATGCTTTCCCTCATTTCCCTTTACATCACCTATTAGTATCCTGAATCAGATGGTTTGGTTACAAAATTAGAAGCAGCACCAGCCTGATCTAGTCAAACGAGTTCTGTGGTCACTTGGCAAGTCATTCACCTCACAAAGGTCAGTATGCTCCTGGGCGTACTGTAGATTAGACAGAACCAGTAAACATTGAATTAGCTATTATTTAAATGGTGAACTATCCTACGGACACAGGCACAGAGTTTTGAGACAATGAATATTTTACATATTTTAGCAGCTTTACCTGTTTCAAATGACACTTCCAATAGGATGACCAAAGACTAAGAAGAGAGATGGATGAAAAGAACCAAAAGCAATTTTCTCTCTCTTTTTAGTTTTTAAAATATATTAATATATCAATATGAGAATGCGACTCACATTACAGAAGTAAGAAAACTAAGATTAGTGAACAGGTGCAGTTGGTTATTACAGCACAAAATGAAGAAGGTATTAATACCATCTAAGTTTCAGTAGCTTATTTAGGTAACTGAATTAGAAGCTTATGCACATGAAGAATAAATGGTGAATGGAGACTGTGAATCTAGTCTAATAGGATTCTGGAAATTTCTTTGACTACATCTGTGGAGCCTCTGTTCTTAAATTATATACCTAACGCTAAATAGTAAAAATCTCACCCTGTAAGCAGTGATGCCCAAAAAGGAAAAATAAACAGGAGAAAAAAACAATGCAAACTTCACCCAAATAAACCGAAATGTGACATTTCAGCTGCAACTGCACTCCAAAGTTTTAGTTCTAATCTTCTGTAACAGACAAGTTACTTGAAAAAACACAGTGGCATACTGTCTCTTAGAAAATATTTCATTATGTTGCCCATAGAAAAACTGCAACCTACTTTAACAAAATGGGATTTTTATGCATCCTGTAGCAGTTTTACCTGTGCCACGAACTCCAAGCTCAAAGACAAAGGAGAAAAGTGTGATCACTTTGTGATATTTTGAGATCCCAGCACCAGGATGTACAGTTTTGTCTACTGCCTCAGCAGAATAACGCTGTTGGGCCAAACACATCTGTAATACAAATAAATCTTGTGTTGAAGTTAGGGAAAGTGAATAGCACTGAAGACTTCATGACTGCGGTGTGCTCCTGTGTGGAACCTGCCAAGGTTGGTTTGGCTCCTTGCCGTTAGCAATGTGCATTTTGTGCTTGTGTGGCAAATAGAAATAGCTAAAGCCTTGATCACTCTGGCTTAGTTTTTTCTTACCTCTCCAGAATCATAGAATCACAGAACAGTTAGGGTTGGAAAGGACCTTAAAGATCATCTAGTTCCAACCACCCTGCCATGGGCACAGACACCTTCCACTAGACTCCCATTTGACAATTCCCATTGAATTGTACTTTGACAGCCCTCCCAGAGAACTGATACCCTGAAAACCCTGAGCACCCTGAAGCTCAGAAGTGAGACTTCCGATTTCAAGCTCTAGAAAAGGGAGTTTTGTGGGGAGAAAAAAGAAGAACTGACCTAGGACTGTCCCCAAGTCTCCAATTTCACTGCTGACTTGGAGGAAGGACAGTTCTCAAATCCTTGGTAATCTCCTGGGTAGACAGCCAGGGAAAACAGGCAAATTTTCATCAGAACCCTGCTGATGCTTTCACAGAACTTCAGCAACAACAATAGCCTTCTGTGGCTCATTTTAGTCTGGTAAATAAGAACATTTCCATTTAAAACTCCTTAATTGAAAAGTTCCTGGTAAAGAAAAATAAAATTACAAGAGGTGAAAAATGGAAAGAAGATGGAGTCCAACAAAAACACTCCAAAAGAAGGAAAATAACAGCACTACAACCTGATAAGCTTGGGAGAAAGAAATAAAACATCCACATCAGTGAACAAGAAAAAGGAAATTCTTCTCAGTGAAAAAGCAGCAGCCAAAATCTTCCAGTATAATAAGCAAAGTCTGTTATTCACATGTATACCAATGAGAATGAGCCAAACAAAACCCATGATGTGGGGGAGGAGGAAATCCAACACCCAACGAGCCATTCTGACTGTGTGATTCTCTGAAATTACACTGCAGTATTTCTTTTTAGCAGGAGTTAGCTTAATTTCACTAATAGTGAAATGACCTTGAAACCCACCCAAATCAAAGACAGCTCTGGAGCTCCTAGTCCCCAAAAGGCATACTATGTGACTTCAGGGATAAAGATGATAAGAAAACTCAGGTTGAGATGTCCAATTCCAAGCTGGATTGTAGGACAGTCAGGTTACCTAGGAAAATATGAGCTATGAGTGAGGTAAGGTGCAGATATTGTTCGGATCAAGTTTGTGATCCCTACTATAATCAGGCTGTGGTTCTGGTGTCCAGTCAAATGCAGCTAAAGTTTAAAAGTCCACAATTCTCTGAGATGGGTTAGGAAAAAAAATAACTTTGCGTTGTAATTTAATTTAAAAGGTATCGTGAATGCACAATAACCATGATTTGCATGACCTTTTGACCATTTTCTGACCAAATATTTTGAGAATAATAGCTGTTACCAGATTCTGTTTAAATCTCAACTCACCCTAATAAGCAGATCTTTTGATGACTCCAGTTCAAAATAAATATTTTTGGAGCAAATTCCAAACTGAGATTTTAAATCCAATCCCACATCACCTAGATATTTTCTGCAGTTCCTATTCTAATTTTATCTGACTCCAGGATGAATGCCAAACCACAGTATGATTTTTGGCATAGTATATTACAAAGCTCATTTGTATTAAATTTATCATTTGTGCTCAAAGTTCCACAGCACAAAGATGGAATAAATGAAACCCAAAGAAAACTAAACAGCATTCTAAATAGGGAAGCTCCCTTACCAAGAGAAAAAGAATTCATAATGCACAAAATCAGAGTCAAAAGTGTCCAGAATCAGTGTTGATTTCAATGCATCACTTTGAGTATAAGCAGTCAAGTAGAATGATGTGTCTGAAATCATTAAACATCACTGACCCCAGAACATGTTAAACATTTCCTAACCATGATGTAAAGTGAGAAAATAGTTACAGAATCAGAAAGCACCAGCTGAACTGTAAGGTGCACTGCTCTAAGCTGTATACTTAGAGGACAGAATGACAACCACCTTTACACAAGATTTGAAAAGCAGAAAATCGACTTGCACTTCAAAGAGGTTGCAGTGATGTGTCCACAGTAAGCTGAATACCCAAAACACCAATAAAAGGCAAGGGCCATGCCAACCTCACATCCTTTACCTTTCCTAAGTAGCAAACTAAGTAAAAGTTAACCAAGTGCTAGGACTACTACAGTGCAATGCCTGCAGCACTGCATTCCCTGGCTTGTAGGGTAAACAAGGAGCCCACATCCTCAACTAACTCCTAATATTGCCTTAGGACTGCTGACACCTTCCTACATCACAAGTAAAATCAAACTTCTCCAAAAGGAATTGTAGCCTGAATATGGAGAACTTAACTACAATGTCACTTCTTACCTCAACAGAAGGCACAAAGAGAGCAATGGTAGAAATACCCAGCTTAGCATAAAAAAAGGTGGAGATCCATAGCCCAGAGCATGTAGCTGCAAAGTAAAGATTAGGTGTGCTGGGTTTAATTTTGCCATTGACCTAGGTGGACAACTATTTTGCCATTTACATGTGTCATTTATAAAGTGGATGTAAATTACATGGCTCTTTTGATGGAGACTTTGGGAAAACTCACATTATTCTAAAACTTTTTGAATGAAAAGCAAGGAACAGAAAATAGATTGAAACTAAAAGGAAACAGAACTCATTTACACACACTGGAAATTTGTTTTGGAAAGTAGTACATCTGGTAGAAAAATCTGACATTATCATGAGAAATGGCAGTGTATCTTAAACTCTGCCTGTGAAAGGGATCACTGAAAGGAAATACCTTACCATGTCGTCACAAAAATGAAAGCACTTGAGCAACTCAAGTTATCCCAAGTATGCTGTTAACATGAGACATTGAGCCAAATGAATTTCTGGACTAGCTCCACTGAAGACAGCCTTACACCAGGGATAAATCTGATGTATTGTCTATTATAAGTAGGCCATTCGGTAGGCCTCCTGCCAATATATAAAGCCAAATGATATGGAACAGTGGTAAATAAAATAAAATCAGGTAACTGATTAGGAACGGTTCACAAAGTCCCTGTGGGGGGTATACGTATCTTCAGAGCTGTTTATCTGCCAGCCTGTCCACGGCCATACATATCTCTACGCGTGTTAACAAGATGTGCCGCTAGTCTGTGCAGGAGTGTCATGTATTAATATTTTATGACTGTTAGGAGCAGTTTGTCACATTTCAGGTTTTGAGAGTTGTCCAAAACTATCTTGCTGCTCAATCCATAACATAGCAGTCAGTGAGTTTACTAATTCGTAATTTTTTAAATATTATTGGAGTTATATATAATTCCATTTAGCAATGAGTGACTTTTAGCAACTCTTAACTGCATTCAAATTACAGCCTTCATACGTAGGACAGCATTTACTTTGTGAATCTATCATTACTGAATATGTACCTATGTACAAGCACACATCATGCATGCAATCTGTGTTCTACCCATAGTATAATGATATGACAATAGCATTCAGTACAATAAATAGTGTGTTAAGAATTTGGCTATCTGGAGAGTCCAGGGAAGGTCCGGAAGGTCCAGAAGGTCTAGGGAATACCATTTCAAAAATAACAGAGAGAAGCAGTTTCGTCTAACAGACAGCTGTCAAGAGACCTGGCTTCTCTTTCTGCTACTTTTACTTGCTAAGGAGAAACAGCAGCTGAATTCTTCAGAACTAGACTTAAAGGCATCATGTCTTTTGGTGAAAGACTAGACAATGTATCGTTAGCAAAAATACTTAGTTACGGCAACAGCATGTGAAAGAACAGAATTGTTCTTTCAGGTGGATGCACACAGTCTGCTGGGAAAGAACTAGAATGGCTTTTGCAGCAGGAAATCCTGCTGAAATCCTGTGATGCTGCTACAAAGCACATGGGTAAAGGGGACCCAGAGAACATAACATATTTGGAGTTAAAAAAAACTTCTGATAATCAAAGGTTATTAGAGAAACTAAATTGCCATGGTACTGGAGGAAAGGTCCATTTACAAATGAAGCTGACAGGAAGCAAAGACTAGGGATAATGGTCTCTTTTCAGGTTGGAGAAGAATCAACAGTTAAGTCCTACAAAGTCTGGTGCTGGGACTGGTTTTATTCAACTTTTTCAATGACCTGAAGTAAAGAATATACAGCGAAATCTTCAATTCTGTAGATGATCATAAGCTGTCTTAAAAAGTGAAATCTGTGGCACAAAAACACCAGAAGAGCCTTGACTTGTGTGGGCAAAAGAGTCACAGAAAAGATTCAACATAGAGAGACACAAAACAGTGTGCCTAAAGGAAAAACAACCTAAACCATATCTACACAACCATGGACAGAGAATGAATAGTTACCACACAGGAAAGAGGTCTTAGGGTCACTGTTGACATTTCTCCAAAATTGTCAGAATCTGATGGGTTGTGATCAAGATTTACAGTGAAGGCAAACATGGAACTGTTATTGATCAAACCCTTGAAGCTAGAAGCAGAGAGTATTGAATAAAACTATGAAGAACTTTTTAATAGCTAGAAGAAAGTATTCTTTTGTAGCCACAATCTTCTGTAACTTGTTTCCATGCAGACTGCAGAGGTATAGGGCTGTCAGCAGCTTTGGCAAACTCACACAGAGAGGTCCATAAACGGACACTAATAGAACTAGGAAAGGTTGGACGCTAATACAACTGAGGGTACAGAATGTGGCCAGGTTTATATTGCTCTCCTTCTGTCACTGTCAGACACAGAGTAGTGATCTAAATGAACTACTTGTCCAGCTGGTATGGAATTTCTTTCTGCCTTTTTAATGACAGTTATTTTATCAGATTTATTTTAATATTTATGATCCATCACTCACTATATTTATATTTCAATTAAAATAAAAAACAATTGCCAAGTCCTAATGGATGTCATGTAATATAGACTTTTTTACTCCTTTTTGAAGGAAAAGCTTTTACTTGGGGCAGGAATTTAATCTTCAGATATTATTAAGTTTATTAATTTTTTAAGTATGTATTTATCTTGATTTCCCATTTTGCTGGGTTTTCAAATCAAGGAAAGTATCATTATCTGAGATTAATACCTTTACAGAGTAGGGCAGTTGCTTGTCAAATGTCTCTCAGGACAAAATTGGATGGAGTGAGGAAATGTGACACCAGAAATGACTACCGGATACAGTGATAATACCCCTATATTCACATAGCTTTCCCTCACTTATTTTTACATTACTGGCACTGGAAACCATTCATCATTACATTCTGAATTCTAAAAAATAATAAAAAAACATCAGTAAAAGCAACCCCCCCCAAAAAAGACATCACTGTTCTGGTGGCTGATTTAAGCTGAGATTTTTTGAGCAAACAAAGCAAAGATACCAGTTCTGCCAGGTAACTGTATGTATGCTGACTTGTCAGTGTACTTAAGAGTAACTGGAGAGATGAGGTATTTCAATACTGACTCATGTTGAGTGTCCTGGATTTTCTACATTTATGTAGGAAATATTAAAGGATTTTTGTATCACTTGAACCTTTAAAGAATTCCTTCTAAACTGCATTATTGCATTAGAAGGATAACTTTTGGCATAGCTGTAATGTAAGGGAATGCTAGGAACCAGTACTGCAGAATCACCTTGCACTGAGTAAGATTTCTGGTGTCTTGAGTCATCAGTATACTGCCTACTCAGAGCTGTTGGATACAGAAATGGGATTTGCATATGCATAGTAACATTTTAAGGACTTGCTTGTAGAAAAGCTAACAGAGAAGCTTCCATTGCCTGGGCTTGCCTGGGCTTTCCATTCACTACAAATATGACTATTTATTTTTAGGATTTTTTCTACCTTTATTCATTTATTTTCCCTATTTTCCTCATTCATGCTTTCAGCATTCTTCAGCTAATGGTCAGAAGCATCTGTGAGACAACTTTCACTGATAATTTCCTACTTGCAGTAGGATACATTCTTGATATTCTGAGATTCTTCCTTCCCACACAGGGAGATAATTGATCATTAAATGAGATGTGAGGAAAGGCAGTTGTTGTAACTGCCTACCTTTTTAATATATTTGCACCTCAACACCTAAAGACCCCAAAATGTAGATAAAGTAAGAAAAGGCCCTCATCTCAAAATCAAGTCATCATACTAAATATTGATAAAAGACAAATAGCCACAAATCAAACACAAATAATCAGGGGTTTGGGTTAATAAATACATAAATATATGTGAAAAAAATCCCACTCCCACTTCAAATTAACTTATTCGTTCATTTGGGATTATTATTTTTAACCTGCAATATTCATGTGTCAAAATAGTATCTTCTTTTTTGGGGCACGATGGCAATTCTGTTAACAAATACAGGCCTCATGCTGCCCAAATGCTGGTATACAAACACAAAGTCATCACCAGGTCTGAAATACTGGGATAAATGAAAGGCATCTAAGAAGCAGACAACAGACCTGATTTTGGATACCTACAACTCATGGACACCATCAGTGTTACAGGAAGGACAGAATAAAAACTAGGAAAAATACCCGACAAATCTTCAGCCCACATAGCAAAACAACGAGTATTTGTGCGGATTTCACAGCAAACCTGCTGAAAAAAAAGCTCCGCATCAGCTACAAAGCCTGCAGAGGATGGCTGTGCACAGCCTCAAGCCACAGGCTCCGGCCAAAGGCTCCTTCCAGCAGAAGCAGCAGCCGGCCGGAGGGATGGTAGGGTGCTGTTGGAGTGCTGCCGGGGCCTAGGCTTCCTCTCCCGGCCCCGCCGCCCGCCCGCCGGTACCCACCTTGGGCATCCGGATGTGCTCCATGGCGGCAGCCCCCAGCCGAGCTCCTCATGCACCTCCCGCAGCCGGCGGCCGCACGCACCCGGCTTCTCTCCTGTTTTCTCCTGCCAGCCCTGCTTTTAAAAATATATATAATTATTTTTAATAATATTTTTATTTTTTATTTTTCCTCGCGTTTTTCGGCGGAGGTAGGAAGGAAACAGGGAGGATTTATTCAAAGCCGATAGCGTGCTCCGATGCTGGCAGGTCAGCGGCTGGCTCCACCTCCCCGGCAGCTGCCATGGTGCCCCGCCGGCGGGGATGCTCCTCGCCCGCTCCAGTCCAGCCCCGGCCCCGGCCCGGGCGCACCCGCGGGGACCTGCGAGGCACCCCCGAAGGGCACAGCCTGAAGGTGGCTCTATAGCCGTTTGCTGTCTCGCCTAAAATTGCACCTCTCCGTCCTTCCCTTCAGGAAAGAAGACCAGAAACACAAAAGGGAGCTCTGTCTGACATCGCCTCCCCCTATTATTTTTCTGTTCCCCGGTCCAGCATGTACAGTGTCTCAAAGACAAAAGCTGCACTTACTGAAACTGAAGCACTGAATTTTGTTTATCTCCAGCTCTGCTTGTCTGTTCTGTAATTCACGATTTTGCTGCATCCTCAGATTTGCACAAGGGAAGGTTTTTCATGACATGCAGTTTTCAATCGTATGCCTGAAATTCTTATCCCATCTTTTGCCTTGCCTGGTCCAAGAGAGGTGTTACCTCTTGGAGCATAAAGAAATGCTACAGAGCTGTTTTCCCCAGCTTACCTGTGCAAAGATGGAGAACAGTTATCTCTAATAGTCTTTTGATCACTATCATATTCTGAGCACAAAGATAAACTTTTCAGTGTATATGCCAAAGTGCAAATTGCTAGAGGTGCTAATGCTAATATATTATTTCAGATAAACCATAAACTTTGAAGCTTGTCAAATGCCCAGGTATTCTGTATTGATCAGTGTATTCCAGCAATTTTTCACAAATGGGGACTAGCCTCACAAAGGGATGGAAACAGATGTGGAAACCTGTCCAACCACACAAAGGCCATGGCAGAAGTGCTCTGCTCCAGAGCAGCAGAATCTCCCTACATATCCTCTCTTGCCTGCAGACAACAAAGCAAGATGAATTTGTTTTGTGAAAGATAAAATATGGGCGGAAAATAACATGTGTTTACAAAAAAATGTGAATGCATTTTACCCCAAGGGAACAATGGGTATAGTCACACTGTCTCCAGCCCTGCCAATGTTTCTCCAATCCTGCCACTTTCTTACTAAGGAATGACTAGATCGTTCAGTGTCAGTGAGATGTTTGGTCAGATGAGACAGCAGCTGCACTGTCAGGACTGGACTATAAGTCATCCCCAGATGTGACCATTATCCTTCCTTCCTTCCTCCCCTATTTTGGTCAATTTCTGACCTCCTTTTTCTCATAATACTATTGCTGTTACTGAGTAGGAGTGGCTGGAATAACCATAATCTGAGACACCATCAACTGGATGAAAACTCTTCTCGGAGTTTTTAATCATTCCATTTTATTCTGTTCACTCAGATCTGAAATGAGGGTTGGAAATACCATTTTCTGATTGAAAATTGGATAGGATACATAGAAGTGCATGAATTGCAACAAGTGTGGACTTCACAAGACTTTTGATCATTGACATATTTTGCTCTCTATTTTAGGCCAGAGTCACCAGATTCAATTAAGAATTAACCAGCCATGAAATACATTTCCTTTGCAGTTATGGCTGACATGATTCATTGCATACGTTATCATCTTTTGGCATTTGCTACAGCCAGTGCATAAGTAAAGTTGGAAGAATGCACTGTTATCCTTTCAGTCCCCAGAGATATTTACTTTTTCTCTGTGTCCTGGGTTCAGCAGTAGCAGTGCTGTGTTTTGACTTCCAGCCTGAGAACAGTGTTGGTGAAATCGATGTTTTCAGTGGTTGCTAAGTGATGTTTACCTTGACCAAGGACTTTGTGAGGCTCATGCTCTGCCAGGGAGGAGGGGAAGCTGGGAGGAAGCAGAGATGGGGCGCCTGACTCGGGCTAGCCAGGGAGGTATTCCATACCACAGCACGTCATGGCAGGGGTGGGGGGTGACTGGGAGTTACCCGGAAGGACAGGGGCTTCCGGGTGGAACTCGTCTTCTTGGCCGGTGGTATCGTATTCTCTTCCCTTGTTATTTTCCCTTATCATTGTTGTAGTTGATAGTAGCGGTGGTGATTTGTGTACATTGGTTGCTGGACTGTTCTTGTCTCAACCCGTGGGAGTTGCACTCTTTCGATTCTCCTCCCCGTTCCTCCGGGAGTGGGGGAGAACCCCGGTGGGGGGGGGACACGGACCTCGATTGTTGTCAGCTCGGCACCACTCACTGGGAGTGAGTGAACAAGTTACCTGACTGGGTTTAAACCATGACACTCTGGTACATCTTGTGATTCATTACAGCCAAGTTCAAATCCTACTGCTGATGGCAAGAAGACTTTCAGAGTTAAGTTAGAATGCACTTTATCTCTGCTTCACATTCATCAGTAACTGCAAAATTAAGACATTGCTCAGAGGAACCTGTTTATGTAGCAGTCAGTTGCTCAACATCCCACCAGAGGTTTTGGCTTTTCTTGGACTGGCAAAATAACTAATGGGCAAGAACAGAAATAAACAGAACATGGGTTTAGATAAAAGTTATGCCTACTGCAGTAAGCACAATCCTCTGAACATTCTCTAACATTTTTCATTTGTATTTCACACTCATGGAAATTGCTGTTTTAAAAATCCTGGAAATGAAATCCTCTGTGCACAGTAGAGGTACAGTGAGGGTAGCAACACAAAATAACAATCCATAGCCTACTGCGCTGACTCAACTAAGGTGTAGGGGCAGGAAAATCAAACTGCCATGCCTGCATAGGTTTTGACCTCTCTGCCGCAACTGCCAACAAAGTTCTTGATTAATGTCACATGAAGAAGGCAAGTCACTGAGGGCTAGAATGATACCAGTGGATTTTCTATATCCATAAGCAGCAGAGTCAGCTTTCAGTCTCATCCAGTAAAACCTGAGAGCACATGCTTCACTTCCAATATGTAAGAGAATCCTAGGAAGACCAACAGTACAAGGATGTTACTGAAGAAACAAGAAGCCTTTTGAAGATTTTTAGCCCCCCTCTTTCCAACACAAAACCACATTAAGAGCACGTGGCCTTAGCAGGCACTGTAGCTTTGCATTGCTGCATCTTCTTCCCAGATAAGCTTTCTGCGGTGCCAAGATCCCACAGAAGTGATGCCCACACCCTACTCTAAGGTATGGATCTGTAACTGGCTCACAGCGTGGCTGAGCTGAGCTAACTGCTGCCAGTGCAGCAAGGCAGACCCCTAGCTTGTTTTAACTGCTTGCCTCTGCTTCCAGCTCTGCAGCTCGCTCTGCCTATGCTCTGTCCTGGTATTTATCTGGCTTTAGTGCCTATAAGCCAAGTGAACTTGCTGCACTATTTGCTTTGTTTTAGCTGTCTAGCTTCACTTATTTTTGTGTGATGAACTGGCTTCCTGTGTGATACAGAGGTAAGGGAGCCAGCTGAAAGTGAGTGGTGACAGGGAGCCAAGTGACAGAGTGAAAGGGGAAATAAGAAAACAAAACCAGAAGAGTTGGGCTGGGGGTTAGTGAGGAGGGGTAATTTCATTCACTCATGAAATGTGGCAGGCATTCATACACTGTAGCATCAAAACTCCTGTTTGCCTGTTACCTATTGCACTACTGATAGCCTCCAAACAGTCAAAAGGTGCAATTCGTAGGTGTCTTGACAGTGTATATGCCCAGGATAACTAGTACCATCTATTTAGAAACTGTGTTTATATTTGTTTCATAACTTTTGAACTTTTTCAGGGAACATGCAAGTTTCTCATGGCAAATGCACTTGGACACACAAACTTCTCGCCCAGTTAATCAAGCAGGAGCTGCATGTGAAAAGGTAAAGGACGCAGGGAGTAGCTTTCACTTTATTGTTTAACTCAGCTAACTGTTACTAGGTTTGACCATTTCACACTTCCTTCAAGAAGTACTCAAAGCAATCTTTGATTTTGCCTTGTTACAAAACAGTGTTGCATTTTTATAAAAACAAATTTACGCTGGAAAGAATACGAGCAGATCTCTGGAAATCTGAATGGTTTTGATTGTATTCTGCAGATAGATGAACTGATATGATATATGATATATGAGATATACATGACATACATGATACATGATATGTATCAGGCCAGATGTATAACTGGCCTGAAAGGCATAGTAGGGAAATAAAACAGATGAAGTTTTAGTATCACTCAGGATGTATGTCCAGTTACTTACATGAGGATTCCCCCAGTTGAGGAAACTGGTAAGATTCTGGTGAACTGATCACTGTTAAAAGAGAGCATTTCAACAAGATTAGAATAGTTAATCCAGCTACTGTGAAAATATTGTATTTTTCATAACAAAGCATGTTAGGACAACCAACTGGAGAGTACGGTGTTGGGATGTCAGCTGTGGTATACTTAAGCTGGTATATATCATATAGCAGTTAAAGGAACGTATAGCAGTTAAAGGAATGGGTCAGTTGTTAGAACAGGGATTGTAGGGGGAAAAAGGAGATGGAAAGATGTGATTCTCAATATAGCCAGTAAGGAAACAGACTTTTCCACAAGATGATTCAAAACTCCTAAACTCTTGAAGTAGTGCAAATACTGCTTAGGGATTTACCTCATTATGCAAATCAATATAGAGAGAAATTTCTACATACTCTCTTTTGCCAGTTAGACAGCTCAGTGAAAAGCAATTTATTAATCTTGGCTTCTCAGCAGGACACTGCTGTAATCAATTACTATACTGGGAACAGAGAACTTGGAAGAGAGGCCCCCACCTCCCTCCATAGATTAGCTATGCTTGAATACATCTGAGCAGGTCTGCTTCTAAGTTAAATCTTCAACTATGTACAGAAAGTTAGAATAAAGCTGATTTATTAATTTTTAAAGATATTATTTTTCATTAAACAAACAGAGAAATGTGCTTTTTCCACTTGAAAAATGGTAATTTTTAAAAATAGGTATTTTGCAAGTGGCTTTACTACAGAGCCAGGTATCAGCCATGAGTGAAAGTGAGTAATTCTCTTTGAGAAGAAGTGTTAGGCAGCTGTCCCAGATCCTAGCAAGTCATGTAGGGATTCTCCAAATTGCAGTATCTGTGATAGTCTGACTACCTTTATAATGTATTATCCAGAATCCTAGCTAGGAAGTTTTCCCTTAGTTGGTACTAAAAATATCTACTTTTTTAAATAATAATTTTTTATCTTCTCAACCCTTGCCATTGAAATGTTCGGTCATGGGCTCAGCCACAATTTAGGAGAAGGAAATGAGACTACTGAGTTCAGAGAAACCACAGCTGTGAATAGTCTGAAGCAGTATTGTTCAATGAAAAATAAAATCCTGATAGTAAGACAGCTTCCAACATTTTCACAAAGAAAATTTTCTTAACTTATGAGATTGTATTAATGGTCTGCCTAGGGCATTTTTCCCAACCAAGAAATGGACATAGTATATTTGGGTTTAGGTAAAAAAGAACAGAGAAGAAAAAAATAAGTGAATAACAGGGGAAATGTATCCCATGGTCTTTGTACAGGAATTAGCTAAAGCTATGTTTAAAATACTGAAGAGTTAGTTTATCCTGAAAGTCCTCATTGACCTATGATGATTATAAGTCAGTGAAGCAAATGTGGCCTTTTCAGTTATGAGATTTATGCATGAGTTCATGATGACAGTAAATTATTTTTTATTACTTTCAAAAATTTACAGAAGCTCCAAAGTTATATGTAGGGAAACAGAGAAATGGCATTTGTTTCCAAAAATACAGAATAAAAACTTTTCACACCACGTGAAAGCATATTTTTATAATACTATACTTTTAGAATTTGTTTCTCTCTGAACTTGAAAAGTAAACCTTAAGATTAGGCTTAGGCTTTTTTTTTTTTTTAATTAAAACCAATATTATTAATTAAGGTGCTAAAGCGAAACACAATTCTTTAAATGTCTATGCAGAACACCTGAAACTGATGTGATTCCTACCATCTTACCAGCAAGCCATCACTGTAAGTGGCCAGAATCAGTTTTGGCTGACTAACGCCTCTTGAAATCCTCCTGAATTTCAAGTGATTGCCTTGGCCTCTTATCTACCATAGTATTAAGGAGATAAGGTGACACTGTGAAAGTTGACAGTGAAGTCTCTGGCTTACTAACCTGTGAAAAGGAGGTTCAGATTATGTGATAATCTCTAAACTACTGACAAGCAATTTAGGTTTTTATAAATAGCTGATTTAGCAAGAGTCACAGAAACCCCAGTGTCCAGTCTGAAAGGGTGTTATGATTGAATTCACGTGTGCTTTTCCAAAACTTGTGCAGTTTCATATTTGAATTCACTTTGTTTCACTTCCACCTGGTCAGTATGTTTTAGGTTCCACTACTGCTTTTTGGGTTTGGGGGAAAAAATTCAATTTTGGGGTGGATTCTGAAGAAAGTTTGAACCACTTCTGGCATTCCTGGGCTGAAAGCTCTGAGGCTCAGAAAAGGTCTTCTCTCTAACTCCTGAAAGTTTCTCACTGTGTGTAGTATTAGATTTATGTTCTTTATCTCTGTCAATTATTTTCAAGGGTTATGCATGAGAAGACAGTGTTTGTTGTAATCTGTTCCCAGAGCAGTATGTCCAGGGTATTGTTCCAACAAATTTTTGCTCACTGGTCACAGTTAGGGTCCATGGATTATCATGGTTGAAAGGTTCTCATCTGAGTGGAAAGGATGCAATCTCTAGAAAATTCATGCATGAGATGAAATGTATCATTAACTGAAGATCACTATAGATATGGTTGTACATAACTGTCCACTCTGAGGTTAACAGTTAACTAACTTAATGATTATAGTCAACACACAAAGCATTTGCCTACACTGTATTTTTGCTGCATGCCACACCATGAATTTACTGAGCAAGTCATATTTACCATCTTACATCTCTACTGCTAATCTACATCTGTACAAGTCTCAAGTAAACTGGCTCAACATCTATTCCATGCCCTTGGTGTCCACAGAAGGAGGACGTCTCTGTGTCGATGCTCATCAGCCATCTGCCTTGTGCACATTAGACATCACTAGCTTCTGTAAATACAATGCTTTAGAGTTTCATCCTTTCTAGTCTTTCCTTCTGTCACAGAAATGCTACTGCTCACTGCTGCTGTTTTGCATGCCAGGCTATGGCAGCTGGCCTGATGCTGTTAGACCATGCCAAAAGGGACCCCAACACATACCCAGATTTGATAATCATGCAGAAACTGCTGCTAGTGCAGCTGGAAGAATCTGCTAAGGAAATGCTCCTTTAATAGCAGAACGTTGGGTCCTGATCTGGGCTTTGGTTGGAATCCACTGTGGTCTCCCCAAAGTCAAAAAAGAGTGTGTCTCTATTAAGCCAAGAATGGGACTGTATCATTGAAGCTCAAGCTGACTATCAGGAGAGCAGAGCTTGTGCATATGAAGATTCACATCTGAAAGCCTCTTTTTCTATTTACTGCCTGCCCTTCAGCATCAATATATGTTCTCATCATTTATCTCTGTGGAAAAGAGGGTGAACATCAGTCTGTAGACCTTCACTACTGCCCAGTCATGCTTGTTGCTGGCCAGCCAGTTTCCACAGTAATACGGTCATTGTTGGTGTGATCATCATGGACAGCTCCTACTATCATATGGTCAGCATTGGCAGCATCCCCAAGAACCCAGTGACTTTTAGTCATGGTCAAAATTCACAGTGGGAAAATCAGCAGTATTTACATTCTCGCCCACATTGTCCCCACCTAACTGTTGCATTCATAGGCTTGTGATAGCAAGTCTTCTGAAAGTTTTAAGTTTTCAGAGACAAAGATGTTGGCGCTCTCTTCCCTTTGGAGTACATCAGCATTCAATGAGCTAGACACTACTTCCAGTGTAGGTCTTCCTGCTACAACAGGGTGTCTAGACAGCTTGCAACCTTATGGCCAACTTCCTATACAGCCAAAAGGGAGAATTTATTCCAGTGCTTTATTTCATGCTGGAGGATTCTGAGGGATAAACTAGGTACTGGTAGTCCAATGCCAGCAAAATTTTACCTGCCTGTTGTGCTTTATCTATTGCTACTCTCTATCAGCCTCAGACTTGCCTTCCAAAGGGGCTGTCCACAGCTGAATCTTAGGGCAGGAGCTGGCCTAAGCAGAGCACATGTCCTTATATCCCTGAATGAAGCCTGCAGTGCGATCAGGAAATGTTAGTGAAAACAAAGATGAAAAGGAGGAGAGGTGTTGCAAATGCTACTTCACCATGGATTTACTCATAAGCAGAACACATGGAATTCCTTGCAGTTCTAACTGGTGTGGGTTATTTGCCATCTATGAAAGCTATTTTCCATAAACCCAAGGTGCAGTGTCACTTTGGCAGAGGGAAGCATGTGACTGGGTGTACAAGCATGCCTATAGGAATCATTTTTCATTAGGAAATTACCAGCATGACTATAAACATCCATAGTTGCCACAAAACCAAGCTGACAGTACTCTATAAAGCACAGGAAACTACCACTGAAGACTCCTGTTTTCATGTGTCAACATGATGTATATAAAAGAACTAGTCCCGGAAGCTGCTTGAGGTATTCATGCCGAGCAGGTGCCTGTCTCTTCCCCTTTCTGTCCTTCCTGATGGTGCAGGGATGGTGGCTGAGGAGGAGGTTAATGATTCAGCTGCTGTGATAGCCTCTCAAAGTTGAAGACATCCCAGATGGGCCAGAGTTCTCAGTCTGTATCCTTGCATAAAGATCAGGTGATAAATCCTCTGATGTAGTGTCTTCCTTACTGCAGATATGGTATCACAGCTTCTTGTGCTGTGATTGTGTTTGACAAGTTGCCCTAGGAAACCCGCCGTGGTTGCTGACCTGCCTTTGTATTGTTCAAACTGAATCATAACCCATTGGTGAGTCTGACATACCCAGAAAGTACAAAGCTATTCTGCTGTCAACAAAATCTTCAGCCCTTTCTTAACATAACTGAGCAACTATGTGAGGTTTTTTTCCTAGTCCTCAGGTCAACCTTCTGTGCCTAAAAGACATCTTCTTTCTCGCTGAGAATGATCAGCACAATGAAGATAAGGACCAAATCCTGAACTGGTTGCTTTCTGATATGCAGAACTTAAGTTTTTAGCATACTGTTTGGTGGTTCTCATGAGGAATGAGGGCATCTCCATGGTTTCCTGAGAACAGAATGCTCTGGGAAAATGGTGGGATTGTTTCAGAGGGGAAGAGAAGAGACTAGCACTTGGCAATACATGTTTCTCCACTCTCAAGGAGTGCTCTGCTACAGAAATTTCCTCCCATCAATCCCACAGTAAGTCTGAGGTGGAGCTAGCTCCACTGCTTCTGACTGCATCTGATGGGCAGGGGGAAAGTGAGGAAGAAAGAGCAAAACAAATTGCTGAATTGACAAGGTAGAAGTATTTTTGTGGACTGGTGTTCAGGGAACGGATGCCTGCTTTGTTGTTTCACCTGTGTTGAACTTCAGAAATGTCTGTCTGTAGCGTTCATTACATATTGTTAATGAATTTCAGAGAAAAATTTCTCTAAATCTCCAAGTGTACAAGCATAGCTTCTGTATTACAATCTCTATGATCTTAGAAAATGTTTATATTTAATTGAATTATTTGAAGTCTTAATCTTTCTGTTGCATTTTGCAAGAGGGAAAGTTCAGCAACATTTTGCAGAATCATGCAAGAAAATACTGGGATTCAAGATAACTTTCTCTTAGATGCTTTGGGTTTTGGTGTTTTCTTTTCTTGGCAAGGTATCTACTTTTTGTTGGACAAGCTCATTTAATAGATATAGCCCTAGAAATTTACTATTTTTTAAGCAATCAGGATACCACAAAGCTTGCTACTGGAAGGTCTTCATACCAGGATTAATAAGTCATGCTCTATCTTAGTTCTGACAGTGAGCAGTGATGAATCAAATTACACTGCAAAGAATTGCTTTTAGACCAGTGTAGCCAGTGTCCAACGTTCATTTGCAAGGGTGCTAAGTTCTATGTCTTATATAGCATTCAGAGCTGAGCTGCAAATCCAAATGGTTATAGTGCTGTCATAACTAGTTTAGTTCTGTTCTGTGTTGGATGTCTTGCTTCTTTGGGTAGTGCTAACACAATCCCTTTTTCTTGCACTTTTTCTATTGGGAAATAAATACAACCCATATGTGCTCATTCTTATGAAAAGCATACATAAAAATAAAAATACAAATTGTTTCTAAGTCCTCGTGTTCAGGCCCAATGTTTCCTAGGCACTGTTATAAACATGGTCAGTGCTCTCCAAACCACTTGAGTAATTAAAAATATATTCACCCTTTCAGAAAGCAAAGGATTGAAAGGGACCTTCTGGATCATCATGTTAGTACTCATTTACTGTGAACTACTCCGTTATTTGATCTTCATGAATTCAACTAGCTTCATTTAAGACTGGTTACTTTCTTTCCCCCCTCTATACCACTCCTACAAAGAATTAGGTACTGACTCATAAGTCCCAGCAAAAATGTATTAATGGGCTTCTTATGCCAACAACTTCTGCCAATCTAAACAGTTCCTCTCCCTGAAACTTACCCTTTGAAATATATGCTGTAATCACACTTCCCATCAGCTTTCAATTTGCCAAGATAAAAACTTTCTTTTGGGAGTTTCTATACTGCAGATCACAGTACAGTATATATACATCACAAAACAGCATTTGGTGAGGGCCATCTTCCTGTGACAGCTGGCAGGTCTTTGACTAGACTTCTCTTTGCACATTTTCAAAGATCATGTAATCTCTTATTGATGAAGAGTAACCACAGGAGTGGAACGATTCAACCATTTTGTTGGTGCTTGCCATTCATCGTTCAGAAGAGGAAGTGAACAAAAATGTCAAAAGCAAACTCCAGTGGCAATTGTAGGAAGTTATCTAGGTGATATTTTTCTTTGAAGATACAACTTTGAAAGATCAAATGTTTTAAATTATGAAGACAAATTATGTGTAATATCCAAAATACATTGCATTCTTATCACTTAAAAATTTAGTTTTGTCTCATAAAAAAATAGCTTCAAACATGTTGTTCTTTTCATCAGCTTCAGAGTACACATATGTATAATGTATACTTATATATAAGGTATACACATGCAAACACAGATGAGCAAAGACATACACAGTGTACCTAGTCATAGAATCTATAGCATCTTTGCAGGCAATCACAAGCCGCAGTTGTAAACATTATTTTCCATGGGGAATATTAAAGTAACTTACGAATGCTGTTGTCATGCGAGATGAAGCAGAGTGTGCTGACATTATGGTTTCCCTAGTGGTATAACTGGGACTGAATGATTCAGACAACTTTCTTCCCACCACACTAGGCAGAGCTAATCTTAAAAATGTGTCAGTATATATTTATACTCCTTCTTTTCCAAGGGCAAAAGGGCTGTTTAAGTCTTCCACATCTGGCTGCTCTCTCCCACCCTTTTCCTGTGGGAAGTTCTTCTCTCACATCTATGGTCACAGAGAAGGGGAAGAATAGCTGCTTTGAGGAATACAGCAACCCAAAGGTCAGTGGAACCTTCCTGGGAAAGCTGATTAAAAGTATCGCTTTACTCTGAAAAGTGATTTTGTAAAACTTCCGGTTAGTTCTCTGAGTGACGGAAACATGCTGAATCGCAGGATTTAGGAAAACTGGAGGTTATGGTAGGTAGGAGCTCTAGGGTACAGTGGAAAACTGCAGAACAAAACCTAATATGTACGGTGAAAATCAAAGTATGACTATTAGTTAATTAAGACCAATGCCACTGATGTAGAATTGCCTTTCACATTAAAAACTACCTGACTGAAAGTTGTGGTGCAACTCATGTTTCTCACAATGTGTTTACACTACGCAATTGGCATGTACTGCAGAAAAGCCTGACCAAACGTTAAAAGATCCAAGTTTGCATGTCAGGAAAAATCTAACAGCGGTGACCCAAAGGTTTACATGAATAGTTACCAGAATCCAGAATCAAAGACTTGTTTGTTAAAAAACTTGTTTACTTAGAGGTTTGTTCTCAAGTGGAATTCTAGAAGCTCAGTAAGACAGCCTTAGCAATTCACTTATACTGCTGTATGTTATTGTTCTCTTTTTGCTGCTCCTCATACCAGACAAACCTCCATGGGCAGGCTAATGCTGCTTTTGTCCAGAACTCCATTAAGTAATGCATATAATGCATATATGCATAAATAATGCATACAACTTCTGAATTCACTGAGCCCCTCTATACAGATCAGACTGCAAATCTTGCACCTATTTCATGTCTTAGACTCAAAAACCAAAATCACAACCACATCCTAATTTGAGTGATTACTTCCTCCACTTCTTTCAGATTAAGGTGTCCATTTGATGCCCAGCTTGTGTGGAAAAGTAGAAGAGATGAAAAGAATCCAACCCTCATAATCCCATAAGGCACATTTCATTCTTTAAACATGCCAAAACTCTTGTTGTTTGGTTTGGCTTCAGCAAGTCACCTAATATATCTTGCTGTGGCAACTCATCTGATTCATTATAGCTAATCAAACCTTAAGTATTTAGGCAAATTCTGACCCCAGAAGAGAATATATTGAGCCTGTGAACAGCATCTGTGTACAGGACACTGTAAAGCAGTGGTTAATATGTAAGCAACTTGCTTGTAACTGTAACAAAAAGTATGTTTTCTTTGCTGATGAGGCTGGGCAAGTTTCTTGGCATGTGTGCCTTCTACTTTTGGAAGTTTTATCCACATGGACTCGGTTGCTCAACAGCTGAGACTTGCCTTATGATGCTAGAGGTATTTGTTGGTTACCTCAACATTGTTAACTGGAAAACAGCAGCTTTCCTGCCACTCCCCCTTACACTCCCCTTTGTACAACCCCTTGAAGTCTCAAATGGGAGGCCTGCTTTATGCAGCTGAAGATCAAGTCCTGCCAGAACTTTTTGCTGTTGTTATGGAAAAGCAATAATTCATTTCTGACTCTACAGAGCAAAGATCTCTAAAGAAAATAAACCCCCAAACTGTTGGAAAGATTAAAAATTGCCATCCAGTGTACACATAAATACAGTTTTAAATCTTCATACCTTTTTTGTCTGCAAGTGCGTAATGAATTATTTACAGAGATACACTACCTTTCTGCAGTTTTCTGATGCATTTAAATATCCTTTTGTTGTTCAGTCTAATAAAAATACAGTGGTTTTTATTTATGAACACAGATTAAAAATACTTCTTGGATTTTTTTTTTCTTTGCAAACTTTTTCCCCCTCTGTGTTTGTATTTGAAAAGTTTAAAGGACAATCTGTCCTGCATAATAAAAGTCCTTATTTGTCTAGCGGCTAAATGTATTCCAGGCAGCCAAAACGTGAAGCTTCTGTTCTGCCAAGTGATTCTGTCATGACCTCATGGGTATTAACCTGTGTGCAAAAGAGAACACCTTCATTTTTATGTCATTTGTGTTCCTCACAGAATCACTGACTGTGAGTAACATTGCCATGAACTAGGTGGAGGAAGGGGAGGAGGCTAGAGCCCACCCCCCTCCCACCAAATCATCAGCCAGCTCAGCTCATAGGGACACTGAAGGCACGACTAAGTACCTTTCTTAGGATAAAACTTCCCTGAACATATTGCTACCAGAATTAATGTACTACCCCATACATAGCTAAGTATGTGTAAGCAAACTTTATTTTATAAGGTGTGATATCTTTGTTAGGAATATTGGGTTGCTTAGAGAAATGTATTCTTTCCCTCTCTTTTTTTTTTTTGCGACCCTGCTTCCCTGCTTTTTTGAGCCTTTCTGTATAATGCATGAATAAGACTGATAAGTCTGGGCTAATATCCTGTATTTTGCTATACACATTAGTTACAATCAGGACAGTAAACTGGATCTTTTGCATGTCAGACTCCAAAAACTGGGATAGTTTTTTAAAAGTCATCAGGTTTTGCAATGTTAAATTTTATGTTAATTATCTTCAGAGCCTTGTTTTCTGAGCCTCACTTGGATCAAGATATGTTTTCCAGGTTTTTCTTTACAACGCAAGAAATTTTCTCCCAAACTTCAGACTTAAGGTGTTGAAGAAATCATTTTAAGACTTATGGTTAGGACTTAGGAACTGAAAGAGGGCAGACTTAGATTAGATATTAGAAAAAAATTCTTCACCATGAGGGTGGTTAGAAGGTAAGGAACAGTTTGCCCAGGGAAGTTGTGGATGCCCCGACCCTGGAAGTGTTCAAGCCCAGTTTGGACAGAGTTTTGAGCAACTTTTGAACAATGTATTGGAAAGTGTCCCTGGCCATGGCAAAGGGGCTGGAACTAGATGATCCTTAAATTCCCTTCCAACCCAAACCATTCTATGATTCTATGATGTGATTGTAGAAATTGGTAGCACCGATGCGTGTTAACATGACCCAACTCTCAAAATCTCACAAAAATCTACACAGCAGTCTGAAATTCAGAAGAGGTGGTTATCTCTATACATATTGCCCCCACTATATGATGGATTTCTTCTTCAGGTTCATTTCCTGTACCACCATAACATAGGTGACTACCTTATTCATTCTCACACACTGGTTATTAATTTTTCATACTTGTATCTAGTTATTTGATCTGGTCAAACCATTTAATAGTGGACTGACCCACTAAGACTGAAAACTGGGAAAATAAAGCTACTTTAAGGGTTTAAATAGAAAATTGCATGTTCAAATTTCAAGAGTTTGTTTACTACAAGTGTTCACTAAATATATTAATACTTATCTCTTTAAGATTTCCTTCTGTCAATACATCCCAAAGGACAATCAATACTCAGAACAAAAACAACTAAAAAAATAATGTAGTGAAAAACAGAAAGGTGAAAGGAATATGTTAACAGGGGAAAAGATTTACAGAATGAGAACCGAGTCTTACATTCCCTATCATATCACTCAAGTAGAAGATTAAAGAGTGGGAGAAAAAAAAAACAGGACGAGCCACCATTTTTTATCTTAGTTTCGTACATGTGATAAAAATCTTATTGCTATTATCAGCTAAAGAACGGGCTAAAAAATGGTCACTTGGTATTTGTGCAGTAACAGCACATAGAGTACAGCAATAATAAGCAAGGTAACTGGAAATTTCACAAAACTAGTTTTGTATCACAGATTTGGTGAGAGTAACTTATTCTGTGGCACTTAATTATTTTAGCAACTGATTTCTGACATGTCATGAGGTATAATCACATAGAGGACTTAGTACAGCTTCATATTTACAAATCTAGCTACTCTAAAAGTACCATCCAGTATTATTCATATGATTTTATTCATTGCACACATGATGTATTGATACGGGTTAGAATATTTAATTAAAACTGTTGTCCTGCACACATGGCAAGTTCAAGAACAAATAACTTGCTGATTGCCAGTGGTTTGGCTGGTATGAAGTAAGAGACTCACAGTATGAGAGCTGAATCAGAGTTACAGATGCTTGGCTTCTTTCAGATTTGCAGTTCTGTAAGAGTTTCCCTGCAGAAGCAGAAAGGCAAAACCTAGCCAGGTTAACACGGCAATATGATCTGCTTTTGAAAGAAGCTATACAATGTCCTAGTCTCAACAAGGACAAGAAAGGTACTTTTGAGTTTTTGCATATCACAGTATCTTAACAGCGTAGTGATGGTGGCAGGGATTTCATTCACCTGGACTAATTCTTGTCCGTTTACTTGTAGTTATGGAGATACGGAGCTGACTGCTGATCCCAAATATGCCCAGGAACCTTTGGTAAATAAATAAAATATTCTTGGGTGTGTTTATTGTCAGCATGGAACTCCATGACTCTTTCTGATCTAGCTGGCTTAAAGCAGGACTGTGAGTATGTTTGTGAGCTGCAGTTTCATGTTTGACTGTAGGATACATGCATTCCCTGTGAGGCTGCAAAACCAGCAGACAGGAATAGCTGCTATTTGCTTTAATTACGTGATACATTAGTACACACTAAACATTTGAATCAGAATTGATGCATTTACAAGTGGCTAACAATAACTGACAGCTGATGAGTTTGAACCCCCCAGGACAGGAACTGTTCCAAAGCAGACACTTGCCTTGGCTGCACAGTCAGTGGGAAAGGACTTCGTGCAGAAGAAAAGGAAAGCTGTGACTGGGCAGGACTACCAGACCTCCCAGAAACAATGTCGCTGGGCTTTGTGACACCCTGCTGCTTTTTACAAAAACATCTATGGGTCTGTCAGCATTTCAAAGCCACCACAGTGACTGAGGGAGCAGGGAAAGACGTCTCACTTGTTAACAGAGCAACACAGTATAATCAGGCCTGAGATAATATCTGGCCTCTTGTTAAGGTAGCAGCATTTTCAAAACCCCATTAATACTGGATGTAAATATTTAATTTCTGATTTTACAGACAGTATTGACAGAGGAAGACATGCACATATACACAGCAGCTTCAGAAGAAATCTTTGCAAAAGAAAAGTCCTTTGGGGAACCTACACTATTATTTTTTTAACTGAAAGGAATATTGATATTTGTTGTGGAAAGAACTATATTTAAGACAGACAGCTCCTTTCCAGAAGAGCAAATGACACTTAGAGCCAAGAAATTTACATAAGAGTTTACCCCAGCAGTGAAACCTTTGTTATATGTGATCCACTGACAACACAAGGTTCAGTTATCATGATAAAAAAACAGTTGTAAAAAGTTCAAGGATGTCACATAAAAACTCAAAGACATCAAAGACTTTTTTTCAGAAGTCAGCTGCATCTTTAGTTCTGATGTTCATGAAACAACCTCTGTTTTCTTAAAGCCTACAGTTAGGGATACGTGCATGTATGTACATGTATATATAATGTACATATGCATGTATATGTGCACATACACACCATATACAGTGACAGAATATCACAGAAAAGAGATGAGCAGATCCACAGCCAAATTTTTAAAAGGTATTCCCAACAATTGTTAGGATTACAGTGTTGAGGACTTATGTAAATAGAATATCTATAAAAAGATGATGATTGTAAGATTTATTCCAGCTATTCTTAATGTTACTTATTCTTAGTGTTGGCTATTCTTAGCCTAAGACTATTCTTAGTCTTAAAATTAGTTTTTTTAAAGATATCTGGCCCAGGGGAATAATTTGAATTATTTAGGCTGAAGGTGAGTGAGGCACAAAACCTCTCCAACCTACGGACAGAGAGCTGCCGAGTCTCAGACATCTCAAACAAATGTGGCAAGGCTTGTGGGAAGAGGCAGTTTATTAAGCTGATGGACGACACCGAAAGAAAAGAAGCATCGTACGTGTGACAGACTGGTGCTGTATGCCATCCTGCGGTACTTTGCTGCTCTCAGCCATATTTTGCCTATGATGTATCCCCAAAACTCCCGAAGCAGTATTGTAATGTGTGGGGTTTGTTCATCAAGAAGTTTGGGGGGAGGGAGGCTCTCTGTGGCTGTTGTTATGTGAAACAATACTGCTTTTGACTCTGTAACTGTTGTACTCTCTAGGTAATGGGGGGAGGTCAGTTGTATTGTTGCGGGATTGTGAGAGAGAAAAGGGGGCTGGGGGGGCTCGAAGTGGTGTCTTGTTGCAACGCTTGAGGGGAGGGGGCTGCGACGGTGAGGAGGCTGCCAGTGGACGCTTCTCAAAGCCTCTGGCAGCTTCTCGAAACTTCCCGAAACTTCTCGGTAATGAGACCCCTGCAACAAAGGGAACCAATGGGGAAGAGCCATGTCAACATCCGAGTGAGGAGGGGCGACAGGATTGGCCGGGGCCTTGAACCGGAGAAGATAAAGGACCGCCTCCCAGGGACCGCGTGTGCGCGTCTTGGGCGGAGCAGAGGACTGCCCGGCGCAGCCAGCGCTGTTTTATCTGCTATCGCTTACTCAGTTTAATAAAATTTATACTTTAAACCAAAATTGGCTAGAATATTGATAATAAATTGGTGCCGTGACTCGGATGGAGAAATTCTGACAGGACTCACATTCTAGGGGGGGGGGCCCACTCTCAGGAGTGGCCCCCTGTTTGTGGTTCATTCTGCCAGCTTCTCCACCGACAAACCCAAAATTCGATAGCAGATAAAAGATGAAGCCGGCAACCCCTTAATTTTGTACACGAAGCCGAACGAAGAGGACAGAAACGACGTGAGTATATTGCGAAACTGAGATCCGTTCGGTTGGGGTTGGGATCCCGGTGTGTGCGTGAGTGAGAGGTCCAAGTGTGGACGAAGCGAGTGTGGACCTCTTAGTAGTGCGGTTTCCATCTCCCGCGAGGGACTGGGCCACGAGGAGAGGGCATACGAAAAACTGAGTGAAACAAGGCACACCGGAAGATGGGACAGAAAAAGAGTAAGGGTTCTGATCCCATGGGAGGTTCTGAGGAGAGATTAAAGTTACCTTAGATACCTCCAGATAGTCCTTTAGGTTTAATGATTAAGTATTGGAATGATTATCCCTCTAGAAAAGGGAAAGACAGGACAAAAATGATACATTATTGTATGGAAGTATGGGGGGGTAAACAGATTAGGACTGATCACCTACATTGGCCAGTATATGGGTCTTTTGAAAATCAAATATGTCAGGCCCTGAATATCTATGTCAATTCGAAACAGCCTTTTGATTTGGAAGAAAGTGAATACGCCCAATTGTGGATAGGATCAGAGACTAGAGCCAATCTATACCCCTTAAAAGAAAAAGGGGGACGAAAAAAGACTAGGCCAGAGGAGGAGGTTCCCATATCGCCCCCACCATATATACCTCCTCCTCCTCTACCTCAGCCTTCGCCCCCACCTGAGACTCCCTCTAACGTTCCAAGTGCTCCGTGTGAGGATCCGGAGGCACCCCCCAATACTTTTGAGACCGAGGGACCGGTCACACGAAGTAAAAGCAAGAAACAAACTGAAGCCCCGCTGTACCCTTTAAGGGAAATATCAATGGGAGGGGCACACCCAGAAATGGGATGTTTTTCAATACCCTTGAATTCAGCAGATGCTAGGGAATTTAAGAAAGAAATGGGGACTTCGATGGAAGATCCCTTGGGGGTTGCAGAGAGAGTGGATCAATTCCTAGGGCCTAATACATATACCTGGGAGGAATTGCAGGCGATACTGGGGATTTTGTTTACAGTTGAGGAGAGGGATATGATCAGGAGAGCCGGTATGAGAATATGGGACCAACAACACCAACAGGGTCCCGCAGCTGATATAAAATGGCCTCTACAGAGACCTAATTGGAATAACCAAAATGAAATACACAGGGGTCATATGCAAGTTCTGAGGACTATAATAATCCAAGGTATAAGAGACTCGGTCCCCAGAGGCCAGAATATCAATAAGACTTTTAGCGAACATCAGAAAAAGGATGAAACTCCCACAGAATGGCTGGAGCGTTTGCAAAAGAGTTTCCAGCTATATTCAGGAGTAGACCCCGACATGCCGGTTGGGCAAGCATTAATTAAGGCCCAATTTGTAGCTAGTTAATGGATCGACATGAGGAGAAAACTGGAAAAGTTAGATGATTGGCAGTTTGATTAGAAAAGATCTTAAGAACATTTAAGCAACTGGGTGAGCAGTGACACTTGCAAAGGATATTGCTAATGATTTACTGTGATCAAAACTTATGGCTGTAAATGGACTGTAAAGTTCCTTACCTCTGTTTTCATTGGCACACAGCTGCCAGCATTTCAGTTTTGGTGTATTCAGTACCTGCTTGTATGCTCTTCTGTCCAAGGAGACTCTTGCAGGATTAAACTATACACACAGATGCAAATGCTCACAGCAGTGTTGTATCTTATGCTGATCGCTACCCTTTTGCATGATCTTGTTATTCAAAGGTTTCTGTTGATCTCCTGTAGTATTAGGAAGACTTTTTCCTCCCAGTCCAAAGATAACTCTAAACTGAAGAGTAATGTTAAATAAAAGGGGCTGTTGTCTTCTACTGATCAGAAAGTCTTAGTTCCTGTCTGATCACATGTTTAAAATTTGATTATGCATGGTTTTGGAGTAAGCAGCCTTTCAGATAAATTTAGCAGAAAGCAGTAGATCAGATTTTCCTACTGGGATCATCTGAAGATAATCCTCACAGGCTCTGTGATCCATGTTGTACCATTGAAGAAGCTTGGGACAGTTTGATGTGTCTTATTCTAGTGACAGTAATGCTTAATTCAATTTAAATTTGCAAGGTGGCTGTTGCAGCAGACAATCTGATGATCTCTTCTGATCTGAAATGTAATGAAAACTGCAGCAAATTTTTTTTAAATGTCCTTATGGGAAAGATGATGGAGAGGAAAGCAAACAACATGGGTAGGTGAATGTTCATGGAAATAGCTTGTCATCTTTTAATCCACTCAGTTGTTCGAGTGCTACATGTTTGGTATAAGGGCATGCTCTAATCCACAAGAAGATATGTATCATTGGTTTTGTTTGTAGAAGGAAAAGAAACAGCAGAAAAATAATGCAACAGTGAGAAAGGGGCAAGTTTGTCAGGCAAAGGAAAAAGCAAGAAAAACAGGAGGAATAGAAGCATAAGTTAGATAATAAGGGCAAGAGGTATGAGAGCCCACAACAGTCTGTTGGAGTCTTTTGACTTAGACCAGGCTTATTTAAAACAGAAAATAAAATACCTCCTTTTTGTCAAGAATCACATTTACCCCCACTGCAAACTTTCCTAATTGCTTCTTGAGATTGCAGCTATGCTAAATTTGAATTATACTGCATATCATAAATAACTGTATTAAAAGAATGCCATCAATTAATTGAGCCCTAGTTGGAAAATAAAAGCATGGTTTTACTGTGTCTTTTTTTTGCTTCCATAAATACCTTAATGTGACCATTAATGCAGTCACAGCTGTTTTGCTGACCTGATTCATTACAGTATCACAGTGACTCTGCTATTTGACAGAAAAAAAAAAAAAACAATCCCATGTCCAAGGTGATAAGCAAAAGCAGCAATGAAACAGGAATGAATCTCATGAAGGGGATTCAGTTTCTAGTCACCTAATTTCTAAAAGAACTGCAAATATATGACCTGTCTGTAGCAGGGAGAAAAGATGCTGAGTAAAAGAGGCATTATTAATAGGAAAGAATCAGTGACATCTACTTAAAGCAACTATTTAGCCCTTTATTTTTCACTTCCTAAATCATAGTGGAATAAGCCATTTAAAATTCCCCTTCACCTGTGCCAAATTCAGTATTACGGTTTCCTGAGTTCAAGCTGTTTGTTCTACTGACGAATTTATTTCCTTTCACAGTTTTCATCTGAAATGGCCATAAAGTCATCTGTTCTACTGCTAATAGGCCATGAAATTCCTTGTATGAAAAAAGTATAAAGAATAATTGAAGGCTTAGAGGACTCAGACTTATTCTGATGGTGTTCCTGAGCTAAGTTGTTCGTATGTTTATTATTCTAATGTAATTAAAGCTGTCCATCAGGTTATGCACATTTCCCACAAGTGAGTTTCAGTTTCGTCATTAAGGGAAAGCCCATTCTCCAACTAGAGAAGAGTATTTTTATGATTTAACACATTGCAATGAAAAGATGCAGGAAATTTGCAGGATGTGATAAACATAATATGTTAAAAACTCTAAGATAGTTGACTCATCAAAAATGTGCCTTGGGTGAACTCAGGGCAAAGAGGGTGATGAACAGGCTTTGCTGTTTTCTGGATTATCAAGCTGACACTTGATGATCAGCTTTCTGGTTTCTAATGGGGTTACAGGCAGTACAAAGAACCAACATCCAGCCAATTGCATTTTTCAGCTAAAATGCAGCACTTAGGGAAAAGCAGAGAAATTTGGGGAAGAGAGGGAAAAAAAAAAATGAAGGTAAAGAGCGTCTCAGTTATTGAAATCTAAACAATGGCATTGTCTGTGGTGGTGTTCCACTTATAGCTAGATGAATTTGCAGCAAAGAAAGGTGTATTTGAGTTGGTTATTCTTAAGGAAGAATTCCCTCTATTTATTTTAATTATACTTTTATGGCAATAGACATCTCTTATTAGATTTGTGCATTCTTAAATAAACTTAGAACATATCACTGATGGTAGTAACAAATGGAAGGCAGCCGTTTGCTGGGGAGACATTCAGAAGCATGAAATTACCCCAAATACAAGGAACTGAAAGAGGATTTAGTTAATGCACCTGTCCTAAGTTTACCTGATCTAAAAAGACCATTTTATTTGTTTGTAAATGTAGATAAGGGTACCGGGTATGGGGTTTTGGCACAGGATTGGGCCAGATGGAAAAAACCTCTAGGATATCTATCAAAATTGTTAGATGCAGTCAGTAGAGGGTGGCCAACCTGCTTACAAGCCGTGGTGGCCACTGCACTTCTGGTAGAAGAAGCCAGAAGAATCACATTCAGGGGGGAATTAAAGGTATTATCACCTCACAACATTCGGGGAAGTACTACAGCAGAAGACTGACAAACGGATTACTGATACTAGGCTCCTCAAATACGAAGGAATTCTAGTTTCTTCCCCTAAATTGGAATTAGAAAGTACGAGCCTCCAAAACCCCGCTCAATTTTTATATGAGGAACCGGCTCAAGAATTATCACGATTGTATACGTAATATAGAGGAACAAGTAAAAATACCTCCAGATTTGGAGGAAGAAGAATTAATAGGAGGTGAAAAATTCTTCGTAGATGGTTCTTCAAGAGTGATAGAAGGGAAGTCAGGATATGCCATTATAAATGGGAAAAACTTTAGTGTTGTGCAGTCGGGACCCCTGAACCCCAGCTGGTCCGTGCAGGCATGTGAGCTATATGCAGTATTACAGGCCTTAAAACTACTGAAGAATAGATGGGGCACGATATATACAGACTCTAGATACGCATATGGTGTAGTACATACTTTTGGAAAAATTTGGGAGGAAAGAGGATTGATAAATTCTCAAGGAAAAGGCTTAATTCATGAAGAGCTAATAATTCAAATCCTCCAGGCCCTGAGAGAACCTGAAAGCATTGCGGTAGTCCATATAAAAAGACACCAAAAAGGAACAACCTTTGAGATAAGAGGAAACAATTTAGCAGACATGGAGGCAAAACGGGCAGCTCTGGGGGTTGTAAAAATAATGCCAAACTCCTCTATGGAGTCTGAAAAAATAAATGATGCACATAAATTTACTCAAGTAGAAAAAGAAAAATTGACTAAAATGGGTCTAGAAGAACAACAAGGAAAATGGAAATTAGAAGATGGGAGACAAGTTGTCCCAAAGACTTTAGCTCGCCAAATTATGGTGAGAATACATGAAAAAACACATTGGGGAACCCAAGCCCTTGTCGACCAATTTGCCCTGCAGTATATGTGTATAGGAATATATGATATAGCAAAGGAAATAGTAAGATCCTGTTTAACTTGTCAAAGGGTAAACAAACAACATCAACAACAATTCCAGGAGGTCGCGAATTAGCTGTAAGACCCTTTTCACGAATACAGATTGATTTTACTGAAATGCCTAAGAGTGGTAACTACAAATACCTCTTAGTGATGGTAGATCATCTAACCCATTTTGTTAGAGGCATTTCCCACCTCTCGGGCAACGACACGAACTGTGGTAAAAATTCTTTTAGAACTTATAATTCCAAGATACGGAATTGTTGAAGCCATAGACTCAGACAAAGGCCCACATTTTACTTCAAAGGTAATTTGGGAAACAATGAATCAACTGGGCATAAAATGGGAGTATCACACCCCTTGGCATCCCCAAAGCTCAGGACGGGTTGAAAGAATGAACGGAGAAATCAAGAAACAATTAACTAAAATCATGATAGAAGCAAAACTCTCCTGGGCTAAATGTCTACCACTAGCTTTGTTAAACATCAGAACACAACCCAGGTCCAATTTGGGAGTTTCTCCCTTTGAAATGTTATATGGTATGCCTTATAATATGGAAATGCCAGTTGAACATCCAGTAATTGAAGACATAATGTTGAGACCATACCTAATTCATTTAACCAAACGAAGAGAGGAGTTACATAAACGAGGTATGATATCTCAACGACCTCTGTTAAATATGCACATTCGTTCTATAAAACCAGGAGATAAGGTACTAATTAAAACTTGGAAGGAATCCCCACTAATCCCTCGTTGGGAAGGACCCTATCTTGTTTTACTCACCACAGAAACCGCCATCCGGACGGCAGAGAAGGGTTGGACTCATGCGAGCCGTGTAAAAGGACCTATCAGAGACTTGGACCAGTCTTGGGAAGTTGTGAGCCCACCTGGAGATCTGAAAGTCACCCTCAAGAAGGTTTAAATGGACATAAAGGGGACCGGGATATGTAATAACAATAATAACATTTTGAGATTGGTGTGAAATCGGTTGTCTGTAAGAGTGCCAAGAACGGTGGTAATCGAATACGTTAAGTTATATATATAAATTGAATATATTAAAATATTAGTCCAAAAGGAACCAGGTAAGGGAGCTGTATAAACAGAGGCAAACACCCGAAAAAGCACTCCCTCTCCTGAAGACTACCCCTGCTACCGAGAAGATGTTATCCCTTGTGGCTCGAAGCAACCGAGTCGACGAGCGAGGTAGAGAGGTAAAATACTGTGGAGAACTGACTCTTGTCATTAGAGCTATACGGGAGTACTGGAAGAACCGCCTCAGTGCCCACAGGGACTTGAAAGTCCCTTATAAAAAGTACATCCAAGGTTCTAATTGGAGGGATAATATTGGTATAATTGATCCAAAACTATTAACAACAAAAAAAAAATGGAAAAGATTCCACCCTTTTTGGCACATCCTAGACATACTGCTTATTCTATTTATAATATGTATACCACAAACATGGGCTAAGGGAATGAACTACCAACCCCACCAACTGTTTAAGTGGACCTTACTCCGATTTGAGGACCAACAGGTTATCGCAACCCAAAATAACACCGGGAGAACCAAGCTTTAATGCTACCCTGTGTCAGCTTGTCCCGAGACCCCGATGCTGGGAATACCTGGGATTCTGTATGTGCCCTAGTTCAAATCCTGGAAAGGGATATTGTAACTACCCTAATCAATATTACTGCAGTTATTGGGGTTGTGAGACTATAGCCCCTGGTTGGATACCGGGTAGTGGTATAGACAGGTACCTGAAGGTTCAGTGGGGTCCATATGGGTGCAGACCACCACAAGGGTGGGGAGGACGTGGAAACTGCAAATACCTCTTCTTAAATGTCACCAGCCCTGAAGACGTAGGATGGATAATTGGAAGAGTGTGGGGAGTGAGGTATACAGAACCAGGGACAGATAAGGGTGGTTTAATTCTCATAAAAAAGGAAGTGGTCCCAAATGATCCACTGCCGGTAGGCCCTAACCAGATACTAATTGATGATTTGACTGAAAGAACAATGGATAGTACAACAAGAATTCCTAAAATAGACAATATAACAATAACTTCAGAAATGAAGATTACTCGAGTCACCCAAACTCCTGATGAAACCCTTGGGAATAACCCAACCCCTAACGAAACCCCTGAAATTAATCCCCTTTGGAAGTTAATGCATGCTAGTTACTTGGTGTTGAACAAAACCAATCCAAATTTTACAGAACACTGTTGGTTGTGTTATGGGGTGAAACCACCCTTTTATGAGGCTGTTGGAATAACTAAGAAACCTAAACGCCTAAATGGTACTAATCCGGCACAGTGTATGTGGGACACAGAAGAACCAGGAATCACCTTAACCCAAGTGATGGGAAAAGGCCTGTGTATAGGAAGAATTCCAGAACACAAAAAGAGGTTATGTGCCAATACTGATAAAATAGGGTCAAAAAGACCTGAGAAACCTGCAAAATGGTTAGTACCAGCTGATAACACCAAGTGGGTTTGCTCTGCTATAGGAGTTACACGTTGCCTGTCATTAAAACATTTTAATGAATCCTCAGACTTTTGTATTCAAGTAACAAGCCCCTAAAATTTTTATCACCCTGAGAACTTTATTTATACATTTATACATTACTCAGGGACACCACCTGACTAAATGAGAGCCAATCATGGCATTAACAATAGCCACTTTAATGATCTTGGGGGGCGTGGGAGTAGGCACAGGAGTAACCTCATTGATAAAACAAAGACAAGAATTTAAAGCACTGAGGATAGCAGTAGACGAAGACCTGGTAAGAACTGAACAATCAATAACGGCCTTAGAAAAACCCATTAGATCGCTGTCAGAAGTGGTCTTACAAAACCCAAAAGGACTAGATTTAATGTATTTACAACAAGGAGGGGTATGTGCAGCACTTAAGGAAGAGTGCTGTGTATACGCAGATCACACAGGGGTGGTACGGGATACTATGACCAAATCATGAGGACTGGAAAAAAAGACAAAAAGAACGAGAGGCACAACGCAGCTGGTATGAATCTTGGTTTAGTCAATCCTCCTGGCTTACAACCTTACTGTCAACAATAGCAGGTCCCCTGATACCAATTATATCGGGATTAACATTTGGACCATGTATTTTTAATAAAATATTAGAAACTGCACGAGGTAGACTCGAAGCAGCTCACCTAATGCTGATAGGAACGAAATATGAACCTGTAGAACAAGAAAATTCATTGCTGTTAAGCCAAGATGTGTTACAACGATTTGATGAACAAAAATGATGAAAAGAAAAAGGGGGGAATTGTAATGTGTGGGGTTTGTTCATCAAGAAGTTTGGGGGGAGGGAGGCTCTCTGGCTGTCGTTATGTGAAACAATACTCTTTTTGACTCTGTAACTGTTGTACTCTGTAGGTAATGGGGGGAGGCCAGTTGTATTGTTGCGCGGGATTGTGAGAGAGAAAAGAGGGCTGGGTGGCTCGAAGTGGTGTCTTGTTGCAACGCTTGAGGGGAGGGGGCTGCGACGGTGAGGAGGCTGCCAGTGGACGCTTCTCGAAGCCTCTGGCAGCTTCTCGAAACTTCCCGAAACTTCTCGGTAATGAGACCCCTGCAACAAAGGGAACCAATGGGGAAGAGCCATGTTAACATCCGAGTGAGGAGGGGCGACAGGATTGGCCGGGGCCTTGAACCGGAGAAGATAAAGGACCGCCTCCCAGGGATTGCGTGTGCGCGTCTTGGGCGGAGCAGAGGACTGCCCGGCGCAGCCAGCGCTGTTTTATCTGCTATCGCTTACTGAGTTTAATAAAATTTATACTTTAAACCAAAATTGGCTAGAATATTGATAACAGTATCAGCATGCCAGGTGACAGACACTGTGGCTCTTTTCCCGTCCTTCCCACCACTTCTTGGCGCTTCGCCCCAAAATCCCACACGGAGTGGTCCATGATGCACCACCCCACCACGTGCTCCTGAAAGCTGTCCTGGAAAATACATCCCGCAAGCGGGAAAGGGCGAACGACTCTGAGCAGCCATTCCTCCTGCCTTCTAACGTAGTGTCAGGGGGACACCCAGCCGGGTGCTCACCCATTTAAACCCGTGTGGAAATTCGAGGTTAGAAAACCCCGGTGACTGTTGGTAATGTGTAATGGGAGACAGCCGCTGGGGGACTGTAACGGCGGCTCCTCGGCCGCTGGGAAGTGCAGGGACTCTGAAGCGGGCAGAGGCTCAGCCGCGGGTCGGCCTCCGCTCCCCGAGAGACATGGCGGGAAACGCGGCGCAGCGCTTCTCGCAAGACGCTGCGGCCTCCTCGCCACAGCACCGCACCGCCCCGCTGAGGGGGTGGCCTGGCTCCTGAGGGGAGGGGACTGGAGGGGAGGGGAGGGCGGGATTTGCCGGCTCCGCACGTGTACGACGGCCGGGCATGGGGGCTTTCTGAGGGGAAGAGAGATCCGGTTTTCGCCACTGCCTCTGCACCTCAGCACGGTCCGATCCACCGCCGGGAGTGGTTCTCGTAAGTGGTGCCCTTCTCCCGCCTTTCCCTTCCCTTCCCTTCCCTTCCTTGGGAACGGGTGGGCTTGAGGGGCTGGAGGAAGCGCCGCTGCGGGTGCCTCTCGCTTGGCTCCCTGTGTGCGGCTGGAGGGGCTCTTGTCCCCCGTCTCCGAGGGGGGCTCCGCGGAGCTAATCTTAGTGCCAGGTAGGGAGGCAGGCGGCCTTTTAGCATGCCGTCGGGGAAAGGGCACTGGCGGTTCCCTGTTGACCCTGGTCGCCGTACCCGCCAGCGCTCTGTGCCACTGGGGAGGGTGTGGGGGGCTCTGGCGCCCGCGGGCAGCGGCACGGTGCGTGCCGGGCGTCCCTGAAGGCTGCAGGAGGTGCGGGACTTGTCCGCTAGTCCTGGGGGTAGCATCTGCTGGTACTGTAAAGGTTTGGAGGGGTGGATAGGTGAAGCTGCCTTCCCTGGACTTCCGGCAAACTCTCTCAAGCACTGCCTTTACCTGCAGGTGCTACCCCTGCAGGATTTTACTGAATCAAAGCTGAACAATCGCAGTTTAGAAAACGTAACTTTCTGCCAGCTTCGCATGTTTAAAATATAGAAATGTGTTTGAAGTATATATCATCCCATATATAGTGCTACTGGCAGCTGGAGAAAGCTAATCCAATAAAATAATGTTTGAAATTTAACCTGTCTGAAGCAACAGAACGAATTTTTTCCTTTTAAAATTTTGGTTATCACTTGAAATTTATGATACCATTTGGATGATGAGTGTTGTGGAACTGTTGCAAATTTTGCTTCTGGATGAACTCCATTAATTCAGCTGAACTAAACTAGTTTTGGGGGAGTGTGGGTATCACACCACTTGGTTCCGCTGGTTGTTATCCTGGTGCTTAACACATCATTCCAGCAAAAGCAGCTTAACCTCCGAAAGGAATAGAAGTTTCCTAAAGTTTGGTCGAAGCTTTGAAAGGGGCTTCCTCAAGCCTACCCTCTGCTTCAAGTATATTAATACCTAATGTGTATTTATTTTAAAAGCTTTCAAACACATTTTTCTTTGTGTTCTTCCTAATTAAAACCAAAACAAATACATTGAGAGGCATTCAGATGTTTCAGACCTGGGGAATGTGAAACAAGGGATCATATGGAACTTGTATGTATTGGAACAAGCTGATGGTAGTTTATTTATGCTAGGAAGACAGAACAAATTCTATGAAAAGTTTGTCAACACTCTGTAGATTCAGTACACAGTGGATATTGGATTAGAATTTGGATTACACAGTGTGGAAAACGTTTTGAGTTCTGGTTTGTGTTACCTAATGGCATTAAAACACTAAGATTGATGGTAAAAATGGGCATAAGACCTATACAAAAACTGAATTTGTTTCATTTACATCTATAATGTACTATATAGTCAGACAGAAAAAGACATGGTGCCTGCCCTACTCCTCTAAGCACTTGTCCACTGCTGCAGTTGATTCCATTTGACACTGGCTCTGTCCACACAAGTTTTCTAAGCCCCACTGGGCTCTGAGACAAATTGGAACAGGAATAAAGCCCTCAGAAACATAAGTAGCTGTACTGGTATCTTTTGAAAGATGCAGTGACTTCCTGTGTGAATTACATAAATTTTTTAGTCTTTTGCCATATGTTACAATGAAGATTATCCATGAATGGAGTAATTTCTGTCTAAGTCATGTTACTAAAATACAACTTTGGATTCTTCAGACTTGGATGAAGGTTGGCACTTCATAAAGTTTTAATGCAATGAAGTTTTGATTGCAAATCTCAGTTTGTTGGTTAGTGTGAGCATGCATAAATGGTCTGACCAAGGTTCTTGACCTCAGTAAAAATGTACCTGATAAGATGCATGAATATGTAGTTTCTTCTATCTTTGTACACCTTTGTGGATTAAATCAAAGTCAGTTTCAGCTTTCTTAATAAATAAATGTATTTAACATGTTTTCAACCTGTTTGTATATAATCCTAACTTTTTCTTTTTTTTTAAGCTTAAGGTTCTAGTTAAAAAGGTACTTTAAGGCTGACAATGGATTTCGAGTCAATGTAGTATGCTACTGATGCCATTTATTAGCTGCTTTTATGTTGCTTTTTTTTCTATATGAATATATTGGCATAGTAAGTGGCAGTGAGTACAAGAAGGTAAGATAAAAAAAGAATAATGATTTAAAACTTTTTAAGAACTTTTTCACTTTATAAGTATTTTGGCAACTTGTTTTGAAGTGTTTGGCAAGTGTTTTGAAGGAGGCTCTACTCTTGTGAGACCTCACTTGGAGTATTGTGTGCAGTTCTGGTGTCCTCAATAAAAAAAGGACATGGAACTGTTGGAACAAGTCCAGAGGGGGCCATGAGGGATGATCAGGGGACTGGAGCATCTCCCATATAAAGATAGGCTGAGAAAGTTGGGGCTGTTCAGCCTAGAGAAGAGAAGGCTGCATGGAGACCTCATAGCAGCCTTCCGGTGTCTGAAGTGGGGCTATAGGAATGCTGGGGAGGGACTCTTCATTAGGGACTGTAGGGATAGGACAAGGGGTAATGGGTTAAAACTCAAACAGGGGAAGTTTAGATTGGATATAAGGAAGAAGTTCTTCACTGTAAGGGTGGCAAGGCACTGGAATGGGTTGCCCAGGGAAGTTGTGAATGCTGCATTCCTGGCAGTGTTCAAGGCCAGGTTTGATGAAGCCTTGGGTGGTATGGTTTAGTGTAGGGTGTCCCTACCCATGGGAGAGGGGTTGAAACAGGATGATAAGGTCCTTTCCAACCCTAACTGTTCAATGATTCTATGATTCTGTTTGTAAATCAGTGGTTGCAGATAGCTGTTACAGTGAGTAAAACCAGACAGAACTTCTGGGTAAGTATGTTGAATATAAGGATCCAATAGAATTTCTCTAGGTGGAGATAATTGCAAAGATGCGTATATCTTAAATGAAAAGATGTAAAACTTAATTTTACAAGTGTAGGAACCAGAAATGGGCTAGAGATGAACTCTGCACCAGTGTGAAAAAGACATACATCCACTTAAGTTAATGGGGTCTTTAGCTTGCTTGAAAATGCACATTGCTTCTACCTTTCAGCTTCCACATGCTACAGAGTGACTAAGAAAAGTTGTGACATGTTCATTGCAAAATGACATATATTGAAAGGTTTCTCCTTTTGTGCATGGCAGTTTTTTGTTCATTTTGCAGCTGACTCTATGTTCAGGACAGAGGCAAATGAAAGTGAAATGATCAAAAAAGTTTAAGCTTAAATCTCATTCCCTAACTTGTCATAGAGGTTATGAGAACATAAAGTTCTCTGGGCTTTACTCGTATACCTTTTGATCATCTTCATCTGTCTTGGTCCTGTAGGTTTTTTGGCATCTGTCCTTCATGATACAGGTATCATATGAGACAAAAAAAAACCTGCAACAAAAGATGGCGTGCTTTCCTGGTTTGCCTACTGTTCTGTTTTTAACCCGAATTCTCCCCAGCTCATAGGATGAAATACTACAGGGTAGAACCCATTAGGGAATTTTTCTTTTACATAGGCAATATTAGATAGGGCATTAATGTAAAATATAGCATGCACTGTAGGCTGTCTACAAAGTCCTGTTTTTGACTTATTGTTCTTTTTTGTTACTAGAATGAGCAATTTTCTGCCATTTCTTTTTATTTTTTTTCACTCGGGTACCTCCCAGGCAGTTAGTGATCTATTAATGCCATATAGCCAAAGATGTAGAAAACAGTTTGCAATGCTATTTGTATGTATATTTGTGACTTCAAAGCAGAACTTCATACATTCACAGTACCTTTTTACATACTAAGATATTAAAAATTATTTTATATGCTGCTGAAATGAGTCAAAAGTACATAAGAATTCTTAGAGTCATGTTTCTGTGTCTGAAAGTTTTCATATATCTGAAAGCTTTCACTTCCATGACACCTTTGCTGTCTATCGCATGGCCTTTGATCTCTCAGTGTCACAATATAATTCTGATCCTTAGTCTTGTCAGTTCTTCAACTTCCTGTGCATCATCCAGCCTTGGTTCAAATCATCCTTGTTCCACTGGTTTAGTACCATAACATTTTAGTATTGCTAAGTAAAGTGACAGAGCTGTTGGAAGCAGAGTTGAGCTTTTAGAACATGTCAAACATGCCCTCCTTTCTGCTGGGAAAAGCATTTGTATAAGTGATCTGCCACTACAACTCCAGCGAGAGTTATAAAGGTTACTAGTAAAAGTGGCTTCTGGGATTCCTAAGTTTAGTCACTGCTGACAGTCATCCAAGATCCACAATATTACCATGCCTGATCTCAAAACTGCAGTTTATCTGAGTGGATATACTTCAAAGGGAAGATCATTTAGAAAGACACTGAATGTTGTCATTGTCTTCATGAGTTCCTGTGTAGGATTGCGTATGTGTGGAATGAGAGATTTCTGAATGTTTGTAGGATACTGACAGGAAAACACATTACAAATGCTTGACCATAAAATGAGCAGTTAGCTTGGGACATCTTATTCTACACAGCTGGAGAAGAAATGCCCCATTACCTTGAACAAAGCATTCTGCTTGTGAGATGATTTTTGTAGAATTCTTAACATGAAGATGTGGTCTACAGTAACATTTTACATGGATATCCTTTAGTTATATCAGTCCCACTTGACCATGAACCCCTGTAGAAATGAGGGTGGGCAGGTTATGACAGTCTAAAAGTTTATAGTTCAATGGCTGGTGTTGGGTCTGTGCTTATTGAGTGTAACTAGGGGAGAGGTGCTACTGGAATAGCAGACATATACAATTGACATAGCTGTGCTTTCTTTACTGTGGCCACGAAGATTCTGTCCTACACTGCATAGACTACCATGTCTGTGTGATCGCTGTGTATATATGTACACACCCCCTGCTATCTGTTATGAAGATCTAAGCATTAAACTTAAACAGAGGCAACTCAAGTATGCTCTTTGGTTAAAATGTAGGTTTTTACTCAAAAAGTTCTAATACACACAGATTTTTTTGAGACTATTTTGTTCTTACCTTATTTGAAGTATGTCAAGGTGGCATTTAGGGATACGATTTAGTGGTAGACTTGGCAGTATTAGGTTTACAGTTGGTCTCAACTGTAAAAGTCTTTTTCAAGATTTACAGTTGGATTTGATGATTGTAAAGGTCTTTTTCAGCCTAAATGATTCTGTACCTCCATTTACATACTGTAATATTAATAGAAGCCCCAAGACAGATCTGGCTTCTCAAAATGTAGCCCAGACAGCAGTGAGCTTTTGAATGGTATGGAATAGCAATGGGAAGGACACCACAGCTCTGATAACAGCTGGCTGTCCTAGTTTAGGTTATGGCTTTTAGAAACAGCATGACATTATCTAAAACTAGTTTATGTAAGAAATTAGGCCATAGGATGACTGTAGTCCCCTGTATAACTAATGATAGGCCTGTTTTGCCTTTTTGTGATGGTAACACAAGGTTTTTAGAAGTCTTGCATGGCTGTTCTCACTGAATTACCTAATTTCCAAAAACTTTGTCAGTACTACCAGGAAAAGATGGTACTTGATGATATTCATCCAACTTTACTGGTTACTGCAATTTTGGTGAGTTTATCTGCTGTAGGAAGATGACAAGCGTAGAAAGGTGTCAAATGACAAAATCCAAATGAGCACATTTTCATCTTCTTCAGGGAACTTAACTAGGAATGATTTGAGATTGGACTTAAGAAAAAGACAGACTGTACCAAGTGATTTTGCCAGACTTTACTACTGTGTTCTCTGTTTAGTATACAACATCACCTGTGCTTTTTGATTCCAGAATAAAGTGGGGTTGGTTTTTTGTTTGTTTGTTTGTTTTGTTTGTTTGTTTTGTTTTGTTTGTTTGTTTTGTTTGTTTGAAAAATGTGTGCGATAAATTTATTCTTGCTTTAAAGAACATTCTTCTTTATGTGACTCTGTGGGAAGGGAGTTGGATTGATGGAATCTAATCTTCATTTTCTTCACTATGAAAACAGTGAGCAGTGCAGATAACCCGTTCTATAGCTGTGTGAATTCATGTAGCTAATCCCTGGTCCATGCCCATTTCATCTGAGGTTAGTTAGTTCTTTGTCTAGAGTTTGATTGCAGCTCTTTGACAAGATGGGAAAGAGAGTGTGTTTATTTTATTTTGTTTGTGCAGTACCATGTCTATTGTGGTTGTGGAATAAATAATAGTTGAAATGGAATTTGGAAGGGATTATTTATTGTCCTCTTTTCAGTTTCCTTAGATTGAGAAACATCTCCATATTAGTTAAGGAAAATGTAACATTTGGATATTGTGAAGATATCTGATTACTCCCATGAGGGCTTAAATTAGTTCCTCTGAATTTATGAGTGATTTGATGGAAATATGGATTTTATTCTGCCCTTGAAGGTTTTTGGACTATCATGCAGTTGAGACAAAACAATGGGATGTGACTTGCCATGAAATACTTTTGGCACTGTGAATTGGATGAAAAAGCTTGTGGATATATAGAATTAGCATGAATGTGTGATTCTTTTCAAAGGTATAGTGCTGCAGTGTGGTTTTTTTAAGCAGTAGTTTAGATGAGCAGGCAGTATTTTTGATCCTTGCAATGGCAGTCTAACTTGGTTTAAGGTTTAAAGCTAACAGTAAGTATTTGAGTGCAGTCAGCTGCAGAATTTAATTGTTCTGCTGTAAGGATCTGAAGAAAGGGAGAACTTTTAAGGATAGTACTGCGGAAGTATGTATCATGAAACATCAAGTTTGTTCTGTGTGAATTGTAGACTAGCAAAAAGTCTTACATGCAATATCATAGGTACATGGTAATTTGTTCTGCTGTTGTTGTTCCTCAGCAATATGTTTTTAGAAAATCTGGGTGCATCACAGCTATGTACTGCTTTGAAGTTGTGTCCACCCTTTTCCTTTACATAGACTTAAGGAGGGGCCATTCTGCAAGTGTAATGAGCTCTCCTTTTGTGTGAAGAAGTGCTGAGCTGGAGGCTTCCTTCAGGCATCTTTGTAGAAGGTCCCTCTTAACATGTATGGATTTGTTTTTCAAAACAAGTATTTTTCAAGAAGACATGAATATACACTAGGTAAACTTCTATGCTGAAAAACTAATAAGAGAAAAAATGTAGTTATCTAGAACTAGATCATCAGAAAGATTCAGTGTAAAATTCAGTTATATGAATTACCAATAAGTACACAGTGCTTGGTTAGAAATACTATAAAATTTGCCATTGTAATATTCACTTTCAGATGGAGAAGTCCAGAGAAGCTGAAATTGGTACTTTTTAAAATACCTTCTATGCAGAGACTTCAGTACTGTATCCAATAAGCCTGCTTGCAATTTTCACTCTTTCAAGGTGACCAATGTACTTGGCCTTGCCATCCCTTTAAATATATCTTATTGTTTCTGTTATTTTGGTTATTTGGTTATTTGGGCTGTTCTGAATTGGCCCACATGAATACTATGAATTACTACTAACACTATGAATACTGTTACTGTGAATACTATTAGATGAATCCTATTGCTATGAATAAAGATTAAAATACCTTTTCAACTTACTTCATAAAGTACTTCTGACTCCTAAGGAAGCCTCAAAGGTGAGTTACTGTTTGTTGTATTCTCACAGTGATGTGTTTTCCATTTCCAAACTTATTTTTTCAGTGTAGTACAGATTGCTACTTCATGTTTACATGATTTTGTGTGAAATAACTTGATGGTAGAGAGTTGTGCTGTCGTAAACAAATGATGCATACAGTCCCATACCCCAGCCATACTGGAGCTAAAGTCATGGTTGGAAATAGACTTACAGAGCTGAAGTATTCTTATTAAGATCCATAACTGCCTTCTCTCAGTATTCGTATTTTTCTTCCGCCTTGTCCCAAGCCAAATGGATTCTTGTTATTTGTCCCTTTATATGAAAAATCCAAATACCTGAAAGAAAGTAAAGTCTACATCCTTGTTGCATTTCAGTATTGAAATGCCTGAAACCAGATCTAGGACATCTACTTGAACTCTTCTTGAGGTCTAAACAGCTAAGTGGAATTTAAGCACATTAATGGTATTTAGTTGAGATGATATACAGAGCTCCCCATATTGCCAAGCTCTCTTTTTTCTGCTCGGAGAAATACATGGTTGGTGCAGCATAAGATTAATGAAAACTTGAGAGAGATTGTTGTGTATGGAGGAACTTTTGGGGCATACAGAAGCTGAACAGTGGCAAACATGTCATTTATGTGACAAAAAAAGAGTATTACAAGGTTCTCTGAGGTAGATTGTTTTCTGTAGCAGGTGGCAGAAGATGAGATTGCCACATAGGGAAGCAGTGGTGATTCACATGGTGAATGTTGAGAGTTTGAACAGGTTTGTTTAAGGCATGTGATAAAATCAGATAACCTGGGAGTTTCAGATTTTCAGTCACATCTTTTATCAGTTCTTGTGCTTTACAGAGCTCGGGTTATGAATCACATCAGGTCTGCATTGTTCTCTGGCTTGTATGAAAACTAAACATGCAATGTAAGTAAAACATTCAGTGCTGACTTGTTTACAGATTCTCATAACATTAGGAAGAAGAACATACTTTGGTGGTCTTTGGTTTTATTCTTGCTGACTTGCTAGCAGAAATTTCCTTGACAATAAAATAAATAGGTTAGAACAATCCCACAAGGGACACCAGAATTATTTAAATGCATACTTCTGCAGGAATGAGTTGTTTCTAAATACGTTTTCCCATACAGAAAGTGTTGTTACTCACAATTAATGTTTTCTCTGCTTCTTTCTCAAGTGTGTGTATATATATATGTACACTTGAGTGTATATATATATGTATACTCAAGTATATGTATATATATGGGTGTGTATATATATATATATTTTTTTTTTAAACTAAAACCAATACAGTTTTATGGTTGGCTATTGCTTGCTGGTTTAGCAACAACAGTAATAATAATTATTTTATTTTGCTGAAGTGCATGTCAGTCACATCAGAGCCTGAGTTCATGGATACTTTAGGCCAAGATCATCATGAAGACTAATGTGTGATCTTTCACTGCCATCCCCAAACACACTCATACTCCCCAAAATCATACATTTGGATTTTAGAGCTTAGATTTATTGTAGCTGTACCAATTACAGTATGACTTTCATATATGACTTTTCTATCAGTCTTGCTTTTCATTAATTTCTCCACCTCTGCATAGTTTTCCCTGCTCTCTTCTAAATGTCCAACCTCTGAAATTGTGTAATCTTTTCTTGGGAATTGCATCAACGAACTGCTGCTGAGGCTTGTTCAGATTTTTAAAATAATTACAAGTTTCCAGGAGTTTAAAAAAAAAAAAAATTAAATTGATGTTCACGTATCATTTGGAAAAATCTCATTTGTCCCATGAAAATGTACCTTTCACCACAGTAGTGTAGCCTGATACCGAAAAATAACCATGTGGTAGCAAGTTACCGTTTGCTATGAGGCGTTCTTGTTGAATGACTGTTGTACAGCAGCAAGGTATTCACTGTCTGATTTTTGCGTAGTAAAGAGTAAAGAAACTGAGAGGGGAAAATCAGCCCTGTGATACTTTCCCTAAATGAAGGAAATCTGCTGTAATTGTTTCAACATTTATTCCTTAGTGGGACACTGCTTTTGGATATCCAGTCCAGAATTGTTTGCAGTCTCCCATGCAATGTCCAACTATGAGAAATATTTTATTAGACCATTTTAATTTACTACATGCATGTGCCTTATTCTGAGGCAATTAATTTCAACATCAGACTTAATAACCTCATTTTGTATTCCTAATTGTCCTCCATATAAACTTTTACAAACCTTCCTGCAATTTTGCAGCACTCAGTAAAGCCTTCTATGGTTTTGATTGCCTATATACTCCACTTCATTAGTCATCTAAGCAAATAATTTTGGATATGTATTAAATAAGAGGTTTGTTGTTTGTTTTTTTTTCTCTATTTGACTGTTTATCTGTCCTGTGTAGTAGCAGATGGGTTGCACTTAGTTCAATGAGCCAGATACAAAAAGAGCAGAATTTGCAGTAAAATACTGTTGATGTTGCATTTTTATCTGCACACAATGAAGTCTGCTTTCTGATTCTATAAAGTGAATGTTTACACTATCTTATAACTAATTAAAATGTATCCACTATGTTCTGTGAAATAAGTAGCATTCCCAGCCTGGATGAGCTCATAGGTATATTTTACGCATTTCAGACTGAAGCTGTGTCAGCATAAGCAGCTCCTGTGTGATGCTCCAGGCCAGTGTTGTGTCTTGTTTCTGCTTCAGTAATGGTCCTTCTGTGCTTGCACAGCTCTTTGTGGTACTTTACAATGAACTGGGTTAGGAAACTATTTGTTTTCCTTGGGATACTTAATTTCTCTTATCCTCTCTGATTTTTGTCTTTGCTTCCTTTTACACCATCATCTGTTGTGTTGTGTTATTTTGTTGTTTTTTTTTTACTGTAGAAAGCACTAGTTGCAAAACTTTGGTCATCATTTGAACTTTTAAAGTAAGTTTGGGAATTTAGAATCATACTTTTCCTGCAACATAAGAACTCCTGTAGAGTTCAGTTCCACAGTTTCATCCCTTTGAACAGGAGCTAAAGAAGTAATAACCCTTTAATCAAGAAGATGGCATTTACCAAGTGCATTTTCTTGCCAATGCTGTTTTAGATTTTCCCGGTAAATGCCTTGTGTGTGAAATCTTTTTTATGAAGGATTTTGGATAGTTCCTACTTTGCATCTGTTACATCTTTACTATAACTGCAGTTCCATTACTGCATATTTGGCCTGATTCTGATCTCCGTTTGGCATTGTAAATAGGGAATATTTCCATAGAAACCAGTGAAATTACTGAAGTTGCAAAACATCCTTGTTGTTCCCTCTCTCCCCCCTGCTTTCAAGTCTCATTTCCATTAATTAGTAGGATGTTATAAGCTGAGTCCTTCAAAACTATTTTCTTGTGCCTGTTTATGAAAACATGCTGCATTATGGCATATTTTTCCAAACTGTTGCATGGTGATTGGTACAAATTACTTCTCTAGAAGATAGCGAGTGAGATAAGTACCTTCAATCTACTTCAGGGAGCAGTGAAATCCAGTATTTTAGTGTATTCATGTTTTGATAATGAAAGTGTAGGTTTCCATGTTTCACATGGTTTCTAAGGATTTGATAACAAACACTGCTGATAACATAGTCAAGCTGTGAGTTGGCTTAATTGCAACTGTTTGCAAATGGCAGAAAGGCAGCAGAAACACAGAATGATGTGAATGGTGCTCATAGAATTCCCTGGAGAGACAGCTTGGGGTTGGAAGTGGTGGCTGAAAAGGAGCCTGGAACTCTTAAGCAATGAAGCTTACTCCTTGTACTTTTACTCCTGCTATGTTCAGAGACTTTCTCTGCAAATGCATAGCAGGGCATATGGGATACCCAACATTGAATTTCTCCACCTTGCTGAAGGAGATTGCAAAACCTTAAAAACAGATCATCTGAATCAAAAGGGAAAATTGTAGTAGTTGCTGGAGCATCTGCTTTCTAGGGAGACAAGCTTGCAAAGTGCTGTACATAGCATCTTCTTTGATGGTAAACAAGCCCCTTGAAAAAGTCACCCAAAGGCTGGAGGAAGATCTGAAACAAGGGTATGTAGTGACTTTGTTCACAGTGCTGCTCCTGTGAAGTGGCATTCTCATAAACAGCTAGCATGGCTGCTGGCTTGAAAGTGGAAGACTTTTGCACTTCTCTTAGCAAATTTAGCAAGCACCATTTCAGGAGCAACAAAATCTCAACAAAACTCAGCTCAGAAAACATTAATTGCATGGGCTATAGAAATTGCCTGGGTTTGGAACTGGGTCAGCCAGGGAACTTGCATAAGGCTAAGTATTTTACCACAGACTTCTATTTTAGAGGTCCAGCAGGGGAAAGGTTGGATTGCCCCATCAGAAATGCTGCAGTCCTTGACATTAGCAGTTCTTGTGACTGATACAGTTCTGCTGAAATTTATTTGGCTTGGTTCAGTATTGCTTGTAAATTACTGGGCAGAACAGAAAGATAAATTTTTGGTCACAGACTCGGAGGTAGGAGCCATTACCAGAAACATATTTTCCTGTCTAAAGAAGCAAAGCTTGATACTGTATTGCACTTTGAGAAATGGAGAAGTGGAATATGCTTCAGTCCAAGAAGGATGAAACACTAGTGTTAAAATCCCACTCAAGACTGCAAAATGTGACGCAGTATATACCATGCGTTCAGTTTGATGTTTCAGAATATGCCCATACCTGGCTGCATAGTGAGAAGCACCTGACCATCCTAAGCAGGGAAGAATGGAAATAGTAAAATGTTACTCCTGTCCTGTATGGCTTGTTTTACTGGCCTTTGGTTTTGATTTGAGCATTTAGAGAGGTTCTCTTTATTCCTTGTTTGTATCATCGAAGACCTGTATCAAGAAAGCATGTCTGAACCTTCAGCCACTTCTCAGATCTTGCTCACTAGTTAAGGTAATATGGCAGCATTGTGTTATGTTACAGACATAGAGGAATTTGACAACATAATGTTGAAGAACTTTACAAACAAAAGATCCTGGCTTATACAGAGTGGTACTTCTTTGTTTCTGTAGTGAATCTTAAATTGTCAAGCAAGTCAGCATCCAAAGAACAACCAAAAGACTTTGTACAAGGATGAGAGTGTGACTGTTTTATGTGTGACTTCAGGCTTGTACAGTATACTGGTTTGCTTTTGGATGGGAGGAAGAAGATACTGCCTGGATGCCTGCCACAGCCTGTTTGCTATACTGAGATATATCTTGTACTTAAAGGCATATACTAAGCCCCTTGAACCAAGTAGACAGTTGCCAGAAGGAAATTTATATCAGAAGGGAAATGGGAAAAGCCTGCTTAGTACTGATTTAGTGAAATAAGCCCTAGAATTCAGGAGTGCCTCCTGTGTGAATTCCAAGCTCATGCATCAAGACCATGGTCGGGATGAACTTTCATAACGGTCTCCTCCAGAAACTAGTAACACAGCTGTGGAAACTGTTCATCCGGGAGAAGAGAAGCTGTGTGGAGACCTCATAGCAACCTTCCAGTATCTGAAGGGGGCTTACAAGGATGCTGGGGAGGGACTCTTCGTCAGGGACTGTAGTGACAGGACAAGGGGTAACGGGTTTAAACTCAAACAGGGGAAGTTTAGGTTGGATATAAGGAAGAAGTTCTCTACAGCAAGGGTGGTGAGGCACTGGAATGGATTGCCCAAGGAAGTTGTGTATGCTCCATCCCTGGCAGTGTTCAAGGCCAGGTTGGACAGAGCCTTGAGCAAGATGGTCTAGTGTGAAGCGTCCCTGCCCATGGCACGGGAGTTGGAACTAGATGATCTTAAGGTCCTTTCCAACCTGAACCATTCTATAATTCTATAATAAATCCCTCCTATACAAATGTACCCTCTGTAGGTTGCTGTTCTCATCTTTCTCAGCTGCTTTTCCTACAGTTCATACTGAAATAAGAGTATTCATGCTGAAATAAAGGCACACTGAAATAGAACTTGGGAAGTATTTTCTTAAAAACAAAGCAGGACTAATAGTGTCTGTATTGTTTCTGTAGAAGCCTCATTTTTGAGTTTCAGATCAAGTAACTTGGAGTAAGATGGTCATTTGGCATTCCCACCAATGAATGCCACATCAGGATGCAGGGTGTGGTGTCAAGTATTCAGTTCATTACACAAAACTTGGAATGGAATAAGACTTAAAGGAACTTTTATAACCAGTATTCTCTAAATATCTCAAGTTCCCTGACATATGCCAGTGGTCTGAAACAAATGACCTGTCCAAGTTTATTTAAAATGGATTTGTCTTTTGTAGGCGTTTCTGCCAGTGAAGGGATGGGGTTTGACACACTTTTCTGAGTCATCCACCATCAACACTGCTGCAGTGTTACGTTGTAGACTTCAATGTTGCCATTCAGACTATTGTGGTATTTGCAGGTTCTTGGCTTGCTTGCCAGATGTGCATTGCTTGAGAATAAACTTGTCCTTACTTAGAGTTATGGTTGCACCAAAAAGGAGATATATTTTAAATGTCATTTAACAAATACTGCAGCTGGTATGGCCACCAAATGAAGCAATGCCAGTTAGCTACAGCTGTTTATTCTTCTGTACATGTACCCCTGCAGTAATGTCAGAATTTGTACAGCTCTATAGTGAATTGTATCAGGAAACTAACCTGGGTCAAAATTGATTGTTTCTTTGTTCCAGCTGAGTATTTACTGTGGCTCTGTTCCCCAGCTGAATTCACTGTGCAGCCACAGAATGTTCATGTTGGCCCAAGAGAAGAAAGCAGGAACAAGCATCCAGTCAGGGTGCACATTTAGATGGAAATGCCAGCTTCAGCTGTTAGTTCAAATTATGCCATAACTGGTGATGAAACAGTGGCAGCACAGAACTTAGTTTAGGTAAGAGCCTTCGCATTAAGGTGGGTTGGCAGATCAGCCTGCAGCCTTTGCAATTGAGGATTCACTGTTACCTGCATGCAGTTGCAGTTTCTACTTCAGCAACTGGTTTAGCTCTGCAGGAATGAAGCTGTAGAGGAAAACTTTTGGTGCTGAGAATTTTTTGACTGCACCACTTATGTTTTGGTGTGTGTGAAAGAATTGGGAGGACCAGATTAGTTTTTGTCTGGTCCTGAATTTCCATTACCAGTTAAAATATATTAGGTGCTGCTCTGGAGCACATATTCAAATTTCTTTCATCCAAAAGGATGGTTCATAATTGCTTCATGGAGCAAACCGAAACACAGTGAATGGTTAGGGTGGCTGGGAGAACAGCTTTGACAAAGTGCATCTGATCTGAGCAAAAATGTCATTATAAACGTAACAAGGGTGACTCAAAGTATTTCCCACTGTTCTCCAAGCTCTGAGACTGATGCGTTCACTCTGTGTTGAATTCAGTCTGGTCAGAAAAAGCAGGAAGGTTCTAGCACCATTTCATTACCTATCTCTACCTGCCTTGGCAGTGGTCTATGAAAACTGAGCTAAGTATGACACTACGAAGTCTAACTCTAATAAAAACTCCTTTTACTGGACCATTTTTGGTATGCATGTGTGCTTTCACGTTATTTAGTACCCAAAGAAGGGAATTTCTTATATCAGAGTGACTGTGGATCTTTAGCTGATAGAGCTCTGCCAAAAAGAGGGAGGTATAAAGACAGTGCTTGCAGGAGTTGCCGTGTAATGGAAAATATTGAATCTGCATAACCTAAACAGGCACCAAAGAAAGAAACCTGGATGTAAGAATTTAGGCAGGAAAGAATCCAGTTGGATTCCACTTGGGCAAACAGTTGGCTATTGAAAAAGTAATTCTGCAGGAAGCGGTCAGCCAAGCTTGAATTGTGAGGTGAAAAATCTCAACTTCCAGCCCGAATCAACTAAACTGTGTTTCAAAGATGAACTTTACAAACTGTTTCCATACTTATTTGAGGTATTAGGAGCAACGGCTACACTGGAGCTTCTGCTTGTTTTGACAGAGCCAGAAAAACTAATTGCACATCAGTAAGAAGACAGGTGAGCCCACCATCCCATGCGCTTTACTTGCGTTTTGTTGTTCTACATCTACTTTTCTCATAATCTTGATTTTTCTTACATTAAACTCTTGGACAGGCTTTGATTCTGAGTTGGGTGTTACAGCAACAGGAATAATTGCAGGGATATTTTTTATCTTAGCATGGCTGAAAAGTGGTGGGGTTTTTTTTGATTGACTAACTAGGACTCAAAGTGTATTTGTGGGAATAATTCTGCCATGTAGCTACAGTCTGTAGTAAATTCAAGTGCTTTTATAACAAAGCCCTTAATTTTGAAGGCTTTTCAGTCTCTTTGATTATACATAACTGTTTGAATTTCTGGATCAAGGATAAAGTATTAAGTATTTTCTTTTTTAAAGAAATAAATGCTGTCTCTTCCTTCCCCTCCTGTTCTGGAACTAAAACAGCTTGGCAGCAGTGTTTGAACACAGTTCCAGTTAAACCAGTTTTGGAACATAGTTTGGCAGGCCAGGATGGAGTAAGGCCAATGTACGTTAGAGCTAAGTTTTTAAACCTAATTCTAAGCTAAAATTGTAGTTGTAGTGAGAGAGAATGATGCAAAACTCAAATGCAATGTTTGCTTCTTGCCTCCTTTTTTCTTATTTCTGTGGTTAGTCAAGCTGTGCTAGGCTGCTAGAAACTGTGCTCAAACTTCTCATGAATTTTACAGCTCTTCTGCCTGAGCCCCAGTCAGTGTGGATAGGAAATTACATAGTTAACTAGTTGTTTGTGAAGTGTTTTACTTTTTAATCATATTATTATTAGATAAAGTTTCACTTACCTTGAAAATTAAGTTGTGTGGAGCCTATAGCACAGCACATAATTGATTTTTTTTTTTCTTTGCGTGTCATTTATATAGCAAGACAATTGAATCAACGGCTGTTTCTATCTCCCTTGATACCTTCCAGTGTTGTACAAACACAGCTACTTTCGACTGCTTCAGTTTGTCTGCTGTTGACTTTAGAAGTACAATTCACACTATGAAAGGATGACTGCAGGATATTTTTTTTAAAGTCTATATAAAAGTGACTGTGCATCTTTTTTTTTTTTTCCCACAGTGAAAACGTCTAGACTTTTCTGAACCTTTGTAAAGCTGTTATCCAGACAAATTAGTTCCATGAATTTGAGCCACATCAACCTCAAGATTTATCCAAATAAATGGGGTCACCAGATCATTTTATTCTTAGCTATAACAGAAAGCACTGCTGACAGATACGAAAGGAAAATTGCTCATCAGCTATAGCCCAGGGTGTTTTTTTTGTTGTTTTGGGGTATTTTTTTTTGTTGTTGTTGTTTTACAGGAAGATTTTCATTTCATCCAAGCATTAAAAATATTTCCCAGCAGAGTGGGCATTCTGTTGCATAATAATATGGGCTGTCTCCAGGCATTGATAAGTTGTATTAAGCATAAGTGTCATGAGGACATGTAAGAGTCATGTAATACCCAGTTATATTTTTAGGGAGATGTTCTGGGGGAGGGGAGATGTCATACTCCAAACTGCCAGTAGCTTCTCTTTGATCTTTTATACTGTTTCAGAATTCATACCAATGCCGAAAATTAACTCTTCCATATCCATGGCTTCTCATCTGGTTTTGATGGCACTTTTCAAATAGCCTTTTATTCAGCATGTGCTTGTTGCTTGTTCTTCTTTTGTGTGCTATGTACTCAATTAAATAAGCTCTGAACACAGAAATTCTCTGAATGTGCCTCGCATTCACTTACAGTCCATCTCCTCTCTTTTATACAAGCTTCTCCAAATGTGTTTTGTTTTAGTTTCATGCAGTTAAGACTGTGAACATTATTTTGTTTGATCTTTTGTCCTTTGTGGAAGAAAGGGGAGGAGCAAAAAAAAAAGTAGTTTGAATAAATTGAATTAAGCTAAGTTCAGGAAGAGCCAGACTCATAGTTTTAACAATTTCCCAAGTTGTATGATACTTTTATGGTCTGCTTATGTGTATTCCTTGAAGAGAACATGCTAGCAGAACAGAACTTTGATCACATGAAATACCATTCTGAGGGGTTTGCATTTTTCAGAGTCTTCATTACAGAGCTTTAGGAACAGGTAGAATGAAAGGCAGAATGAAATTAATTCTTGAAAGAGTCATGGCATTGTCATCGCATCATTGATCTCAGTGTGTATTTTATGGTGATAGGCATGAAATGGTAAAGTATTTCTCTGCTTTCTTGGAGGCATTTTCTGCCCATTTGGACGGTTTATGTCTAGGTCATGACAGAAATTGTAATGTCACACGCTCACAGAAGCTATCACAGCAGAGAGCAAAGTTATATGTTAAAAAAAAGAATAAGCATTTTTATCTGGACAAAATATCTGTCTCTGATCTGTTTGATCTCTGGGCTGAGTAGTTCTACTGCATTTTTTTCATTTTCTCATGTTTTGGCTTAATAACTATCACCAGTTTCATGTGAAACATTGCAGTCAAGTGCTGAGCTCACTGATGTCCTTCAAAAGTAAATCAATTTTTTCTGCTCTGGACGATTCATTCATTCGCTGTTTCCTGCCCTAAACATAATTTTGAAAGCATTCCTGGCGGTTGCACAGTTGTCTGGAGCTTTGAAATTCCCATCAGAAAAACACTTTTTAAAATCTGTTTTGAAGGTAGAGACTCAATTCTCATGTTTTGGAGATTAAAATATTTTTTTCTCTTTATGATTGTAGGGATTTTTTTAGAATAAGTGAAATACATTCAACTGTAACCTTGTGAAGCCTCATCCTTCCTGCTTAGAATATTACTTAGTTATATCTGACATGGAATAAATTAGCTTGAAAATGTCAGAAGAAATATCTCTTTCTGTTGTATAGCTAGAACGCCACCATTTTTTTCCCAGACTTTTACTGTCAGGGTTTGCAAAGGTTTCTCTCAATATCATGTCAACAAGAGACTGTAGCCTGTCACCATCCAGTTCATGTGGATAATCAGAGTGTGTTAGGATGACTACTAGCACTACTGGAGAATTATGAAGAGGTAGATCCTTTACTGTCGTTGGGAGGTAGAGTGAATGAATGCAAATGTTTCTGTACACAACAGACAGTCTTCTATGGCAGCTTTCCATATCTTCTGTGCTATGCAAATAATCATGTTTGATTGATTTTGTCTTCTGTTTTAAAGTTTTGTACCTGCAGAGTTTAGAAATAGAGAACAGGTTAGCCTTTAGAGAAATCCCTGACTAAATCAGAATTCCAGATGGGTCATATATGGAATATTTTCAGGGTTGATTTTTTTACCTTCTGTTTTAGCCAGAAATTCTGCTGTGCATACAATGATAGATTTTTAAAACTATATTTCTGTAGTATCAAAAAACATATCTAATTTGTGCACCACTGGAACTTTGCTTGTAAGTACAGGGGCACTCTTAATCCAGAAAGTCCTAAGGAGCTCTTTGCCCTTCATATCCTTTTATCAAGGCGCAGACTTCCTGCCTTGGTTTTCCAAACTTCCATGATATTTTTTTTACTTTAATTAGGGCTTGTTATTTGTATCTTAAGTATACCAGGTTGATGGTATTTGAGAAGGATATTTTTTCAAGGGTGTTTTATCACCTCATATGCAATAACCTGGGAAAAAAAAAACCCAGTTGTTATTAATGGATGAAGCACGCACTAGTAATTGCTGCATTTTCTCCTCTTGTTTTCCTCTCTTCACCAGGATATGGGTAGATAATATTTTAGGTAGTTCAATATCAGACACTGAACTTGGGATACTTTGCTTGAGAAGGCTATATAAAGCTTGTGAAATGGGAGGTATTCGGTGCTTTGATGAATGACTTCTAGACTTCAGAGGAGAAATGTTGAAGTACAACAGTGATTTTCCTTCTGTTATCATCAAAGTATTTCTAAATTTTCTTTTCACCATTAGAATACTGTTAGATTTTTCTTGAATCAAGTCAAAGGATTCTTACAAAACTAGAAGTAATTTAAAAAGTTTTGAGGAACATTTTTGTGGAGCAATTACTGTATCTTAATGGTTTTCTGTCTAACAAATTGCTCTGCTTTCATTCATCTAGTTCAGTGTTCTATGTTTAAAACCAAAGACCAACAAAAAACCTCTTTAAAATTTCTTCTGAGGTGAGTTTTATTTTTTTAAATGAATACTTAAAATTGATTATTTAAATATAATGTGTTATGTGATGGCTTTTGGTATTCCAGTCTACTGAGGAAAATGTTAACTTTACTCAAGCAAATTTTCAAATTTATTAAGATGCTCATGAGATTGTTTCAACCTCTACTGAAACAGAGGGAAGTCTTTACTACTTTTTGAGGAACACACATCAGACTACTTTTATTTTCTGAATTTGTCACAAAATCAGCACAATTGCAGTTAAGTAGGGCAGTCAGTAACAATGAGTTCCCTGGCATCTCTCAGTACCTGTGGAAAATCACGTATTGCAAAATTACAGTGACGTTTTGTCTGGGTCTCATATTACTAACAATGCATCCAGTTCACTTTTCATGTTACAAGGTGGACTCTGGCACTAACTGATAATGTGTCTGAAAGTTACTATTGGCATGTGATACTGTTTGCACACTACTTCAAAAAACAAGCTTACTATGTAGAGGGATATGCATGATAGTTCAGTGCTAGAAGAGCTATGCTTTCAAGAAGGGTCAATATTTAAATGGAAGGATGTTTGGATAAAAAATGTCTAGGCCAATCTAGTGGGACCATAAAAGATTTTAAGGCAAGACTCTGTTCTTTGCATATAATAATTTCAGAAGGCGGAAAGGAATGATAATTTGAACTTGGTATGTATGTGAAATGTGGAGGGGAGAGAGAGGAAGGGGGAGAAAAGGACAAGATTAAAGGGAAATAAAAGAAAATAACTGGTAGTTATGGGAGTTTGAGCGCAGGGAATGTTTGGCTCTTCTTTAACCTCTTCAGCTGCTGTAAACTGGAGTTCTGCATGAGAAATACACATGCATTGCTGGCTGGCCTTCTAGGGACAGAAATAAGGGAGTGCAGTAGTCTTGACAGTTGTATGCCACTCAGTATTTAACGCAAAAGGGTTGTGTGTATTCTAGTTACTCTCTTAAACAAGAAGGTATCAGATGTCAGAAGCTCTTTTGAAAGAGTTGGTAAAATGAGATGTCTTCCCTGGCTGCAACTTCCCACAAGGTTACCCTAGATCACTGCATCTCGACTAGCAACCTTCCTTCTGGGTTTGGCTCTTGAGACAGCAAATCTGTCCTGGCCAACTTTTTCTCCTGGGGCAAGTAAGGATTGGTTTGTGACTGGAGCCTGCCTCTGCACAGACAAGCAGCTGGAACTCAAGCTGCTGCCACTGCCTCCAGAGCTCATGAGAAATTGAGGGAGGAGGACAATTTTATTCCATATGCCCATAATAACAGTGAAGGCTGGGTCACACAGAAATAAGCTATCCTTTGGCACAGTACATACTGAGAAGCGATCAAAAAAATACTGTAGAGTGGATTCATGCACACATACAGTATGTGGAAGGATACCTGTTTGGTGGTAACTACTCTAATTATTTGGAGCGTATGGACTTTTGGTATTTCCACGCAACTTATTTGCAGCATGGCTGGAGACGAGGCTATTTTTTGTACAGATTTAGAAGAAATGGTTGATTTAGGAAAACATAAGGGAGAAGCATCTTGTTTCAATAAAATAAGTGGATGATAAAAAAGAAGATGTGAACATGCAGTTTAAGAAAACATGAGAATTTGGTTGGTTGATGTTCTGTTTGCTAATGTTCAATAGGTATCAAAGGAGGATGTTTGAGGAATTAATAATTACCTGTGTGACGCTTCCTGACCTCAGTCAGAAGTTGGTTTTGCTATTTAATTGAAGTTATACTTGATTTTATTTTCTACTGAGAGGTTATTTAATTTTTAATATGCCCTGTGAACTTTTGAAACAATAACTGTAATTTGGCTGATTGTCTTTACTACGTAAGAGAAATGGGGAGTTTACTCTTGTGAAGGCATTAATTTCATGTATGTATGTAAAGGCTCTTCAGAAGGGATAGGCAAGGTAAAATTGGTGGTGGGGTTGCATTGCATGTCAGGGAGTACATTGACTGCCTTGGACTCAGTGTTGTGAGTGAGAAGGCCAAATGTTTGTGTGTGAAGATCAGGGGGAAGATCAATCAAGCAGATACCCTGGTAGGAGTCTGTTATAGACCACCCAGCCAGGATGAAGCTACAGATGAAGTTTCCTTCAAACAACTGGGAGAAGTTTCACAGTCACTTGCTTTTGTTCTCATAGGTTGGATATTAGGAAAAAAATATCTTCACAGGGAGGGAAACCAGATATTGCAACAGGCTGCCCAGGGAAGTGGTGGAATCACTGTCCTTGGAAGTGTTCAAAAACTCATGAGGCTCATGACGTGGTTTAGTGGTGGACTTGGCAGTGCTGGCATAAAGGTTGGACTTGATCTTAAAGGTCTTTCCCAACCTAGTTGATCCTATGATCCTATGATTATATACAGGATCAATGGATGTGGCAAAGGAATAAAGTGACTGAAGGGTATCAAATGTTCTATGTTCACTAAAGATGGAATAAAAAGCTATAAGTTCACTCTTGCCACAGCAGAGTGAAATTGGAAAACTGGTTTTCATCGGGTCTTCACATGGGGCAAGTGACGGGCTTCCAGTTGCTATGTGATCCAAATTATTCTGAAAGCACATGTGTGTAATCTGTGTAGCACATCAGCTAATACTGTATTTTTACTGCAAGCAACTTTTATATGTTTTGTTCTTCTGTGTCTTTTGGTAGCCAGCAAAGTAGCTTAATAGGTACAATAAATGTAGTTTAATACTCACATGACTTTTGATATTTGTGAGCAGAACAGCCTCATGGAAAACTGTGGAACTGCTAAGCTGCTAGCTTTTTCAATACCCTCCAATTTATATTGACGATAAAGTTGCAATTAAAGAACCATCATGCTGTCTCACTGGGAGTACAGATGCACATGTTCACACATACAGCTTGGGCTTTGTTTGGGATGTTTGTGTTATTCTATACATCATTTATTATTTTCAGAATATTCATCACAATGAATCTATGCTTGTGCTATTTTACATGGGGTTTTTATGCTCTGCTGAAATAACTCTTCTGCTGTTGCTAAACCTGTTCTGGATCTATAGCAAGAGAAGATCTAGTTTCTTCATGGAGGCTTGCCCATGTTTCAAGCTTTATGCATTCGATCAGGTCTGTATAGATCTGTGAAGCAGCAGCCTTCACAGCTATGCAACTGTCATGCATAGCTGTGGTTTAAGTGGTTTAAGATACAAAAGAATACTTCATAAGGGAATTTCACAACAAGTTTTCTATGTATCTTCAGAAGATGCTGGACAGAGCCTTGCTGTTTGCAGTGATTTATAATATGTGACAAAATGGGGCACTTCAGCCCACGCAAGTGTAAGCTCTCTGGAAAGCTGCAGCACTAACATAGGGTCATATCCCATAGCTGTTGCTCGACCACTTGGATATCTGTGATGAAGATCCTACTGTGTGACTAGAAAGGTCAGTGTTGTGTTTTGTTGTGTTTTGAAGCCTTCGTCATGTTTTACCTGTGAGATGTTACACACAGTGAAGCTGTTTATTGACTTGCTTAAAAAATACCAAGAAACTTGAAAATCTTCTCAGAAAATTACCTAGCTGAAGGTTATAATGTTCTACAGGCTCTGTTCCTGACACACTGAATGTAATGGTGCTATTTAAAGCCAAGAATGAAGAGGGAACTCTCTGGCATTAGTTGCCTCAGTTATAAATAATGTTAGACCTCAGGATTTATATGATCTTCACATGGACAGTGTATATTCAGAATGTCTGGCTGAAGTGTCTACATTTAATGTCAAAGGGTAATGCTCTGTAACAGAGTTTCTGTAGTGACTTCTTAGTGACTTATTTTGGAGATTTCGTATTTGAAAGAGGTGGTGTTTGATTTTAGAGTGTGCAGAAAGTATCCCCAAGGAATGCAGGGTGGTCTTAACACCAGTAACCTCAGAACATAGAATGCTGCTTAGCACTTCTGGAATTAAGCCTTGCAGATAGAGCTTATTTATATTGTGTGAACTAACTATTCCTGTTTATGTTGTTCAGTATTTTTCTGATATAGAAGCCTAAAATAAATCACAGCAGCACACTTAGCACACTGGTTCTGTCTGGTGTGAGTGATGTCTGCCAGTGGCGTTGGGCATGTCACGGTTCCATTTTCACACAGAATGGAAGCAAAATACTTCTCTGATTTTAATATTAAAAGTCCAGTACAGATCCAGCAATGCATCCTACTTTAAATACTTCAGCATTATTTTGGAGCAGTATTTGCTTGCAAAGGAGATTTTTCAAAACCTTCATGTAAGAATCTCTTACATTATTTCTTACCACCTTTGAATTTAGGTAAGTGAAATATGGAATATAAACAATTGTGAATCTAATTCTTGGATTTCTGTAAGCAAGAGAAAGCAAACTTGACTTTTAAAAACTGTTGTAATTGGCAGATAAGTAATAAGTACTTCATTTTATGTGTTCCATTCTGAGAAATTTGTAGCACATTGATTAAGTAACCTAGTTCTTTTTTTTTTAATCCCTTTTAAGAAGGCAGCTTTTCCATGTGCCATAGAAAGTCAAATAGAAGCAAGCAAGATGTGTAATAGAAATTATTTCCCTTCTCTTGCTCCATGGTACTTTTGTAAGCAAAGCTATTTCCAGCATCATAGAATCATAGAATGATTAGAGTTGGAAGGGACCTTAAAGATCATCGAATTCCAACCCCTCTGCCACAGAGGAATTAAAAGTCATCCGTGATGATTTCCTTTAGTCTTAAATTAGATGCATTCCTCCTTTCTCTCTGCTCTACTCTCTATTATTTCTTCCTTGGCCCTGATAGAGAAAAGGGAGAAAGTCCAGTTGTTTTATATAAAATTTAGTTATTTTAAACAATTTTCTATAATTTGATATAGAAAATTAATTTCACTTTTTTTTTTTTAAATAAATAAAAAGACCCACTGAAGGCCACCAGCGTATGGTACACTGCTCAAATGGACCCAGAGATGCCAATACCACTTTGGCCATCAAACCAGCCAGCTGAGGCTCAGAAGTGGATAACAATGAAGCGAATCATTAGTTCCTTGCATTATTTCCTTTCTTGTACCATGAAGCTAGGCTGCTGTTGGAGCCTTTAAGCTATTCTCTTTGTGGTTTCACTGTGGAAGTATACAGGAGCACACTGCCAAAGCCATTCAGTAAATATGCAGACTTTATAGAAATTTTAGAAGCTGCCTCAGGAGTGTAAGCATGTGAAAGGGCTCTCATGGTATCTACTTTAAAATTAGTGACCAGCTTTTGTGCAAATCACTGCCGTTTTCAGCAGGGAGAGGATGTAATTGTGGTCCTGAAATCATTGCTCATATCTTCCTATTAGGACAGGAAAAAAATATTCTAGGACTGTATTTGTAAATACTTCCCTTCTAGTTTGTCATGGTTTTATTTTTTTCTTTTGTCTGGTTCTGAAGAGGCCAGAGTAGATGGAACTGATCTGATGTTAGCTTGTAAGAGGCTTTTCCTTATGTCTTACACAAGAGGCTGTCATGGAAACTTAGTAAACATGGGGTGAAAGGTAAAGCCTTGTTACTGATTAAAACAGCTTAAAAAAAAAGAGTAAATAAAACCAGCAACCTTCATATCTTTTCCATTCTGGCATGGAAAATGATTGTTAATGACATACTTCAGGAATGAAGTAGAAATGAAGTTAAGAGAAATTTTCCAGACAAAATCAGGTTTTTATAAGAAAACTGAATATTCATTAAAGATAGCAAATGGAAAGATTTCCCTTTTTTGATACAGGGAAAAAGAAAAACCAAACCACTTTTAGCCTTTCCAGTTGAAAGATTTTCAAAGAAAAACAAAATCAAAAAACCACCATCAAAACCCCCTCACAGGTATTACCGTAACATTAGAAAATCCAAGCAACCTGAGAAAAGAGATTATTTGGCTGGCAGTTGGTTGGCAGTGCGAAGACTAATTTGAAGGGTGACAGTCCTATATTACAGAAGGACTGAGAAAAATATTAGGTTGGTTAAATCAGGTAATAAAGCAAGTAATAACTAGAACAAGGCAACCTTAAAAAACTGTAAAGGAAACATATTCAAAAGAACTAAAAAAGTACTATCTTTGTGAATAATATGACATTTAATAATAAATATCTCAGAATCCATTATTTGGATAAGAACCTTGGTAAGTTTGTTTTTTAAAGAAGTTTTGAGATACAAGTACTATAAAATAATGTCAGTTGTATTTACATAGGCTCGGATAATTACTGTGAAATGTTTCCCAGTTACCTACCTAAATTGCCATTAGGAGATATACATGGTCAGTAGTGTGTTACCACACATTTAGCTCAAACATAGACTGTTGTCAGAAATGAAATATTTTTATCTTTTTTTAAAGTTTGCTTCAGTTTGAGATGTTGCGAGTTCCATCAGCCTCATGGAAAAGCAGAATAAGATGTTATCCAATAACTTACATCTAAAAAAAATGCACAGTGTCCTAATTTGTTTTCTGGTAGATCTTTCTCCTCATTCTTACTGAAAAACCATTTGTAACTTCATGCATTGCAAGAAATGCACTCACGCCTTGACTAGCCTGTGGTCCCTTCCTCCTGCTCCTTCTCAAGCTGCTATGTGGAGCCATTTCTTATGCCCCTTTCCCTGGTCTCTGGGGATCTGTGAGGCCACTTCTTATCAGTATTGGCAAGAAATGGCATTGAACCTTATTTTCTATTATAGATCAAGTGTTAGTTTCAACTTTGATTTTCTTGGCTTTTCTTTGTATACACTACAAATGTTCACATCTGAATTTCCTGTCTATATTTATCCTGTGGCCCAAATCCACACCTTTCGAGGTGTGGATTTGGGCCAAAAGAAGTATATGTGGATTTTTTTTTTTTTATCGAGAGTATGGCTTTAAATAGTTACTTTCCGTCTCCAAGGCTTTTCCAAAAGTCTGATTTTAGACTTGGGGACAGCACTGTGAGTCATCACTACAAACATTTCCTCTAGACCTTTGGGAATATTTAGAATTCAACAAATGATAGCTAGTAGCTGCTTGGGACATGCTTGATAGTAGGTTAAATGACTCATTCCTGGGTCAAAATAGTGAGTAGGAATTTGTACTAATATAGCCCTTCTTCTTATGAAATGAAGGTCTGTGGGTTTATTCTTAATGCCTGTATGAGGCTAATATGATTATTTTTAATAGGATGTATTACATTTCTGTTACAGAAGGTCAGGATTTGAGGTATTTTTCTTTCTAAATACAAAGTGAAAGAGAATTATTACAGAAATTTTGAAAGAATTAATAAGTATTTTTATTTTAATCTGTACAACATTCTGTAAGAATTAGTTTCAGTAATCCTTTTAAACTATGAGAAGCAATCTAAAATATGTTTATATTTTAATCAATATTAAGCGCTTTAAAAAGTGTTAAATTGTAATTTATTTTCTTCAGAAATGATCGTGTTGTAACTTTACAGACATAGCCTATATTACTGTTAAGCTTTATAAAGATTCTCTCTCTTACGTTTTTATGGTCATCTTATGTTAGCACAGAGATTGCATTAATTTTTTTTGTGGTAACCTGATTTTTATTCTCAGGACCACAAAAATGCTAATTACTTTATTTATCTTGACATATAAAAGATTCTTGCTGGCACTTGATGAATCCTTTTATGAATACTAGTACATCTTCCTAAATCCTATCAGAGCTGCACGAACTATACAAACCACATTGCTGTTTTTTTCTCTTGCATGTCAAAAGTTGTGTTTGTTACAGTTGGCTGCAAAGTCCTGACTTCCAAGGCAAAGCAGCACATGCTGTACAGAGCACTGTTGATGAATTGCAATGGTTCACTAAGGCCCCAGTTCTGCAAGCACTTTTGTTCATATTTAACTTCTTTGTGGTATGAGTAGTTATATGGGCAAGCAATTATATGCTTTTGTTAAGCGTAAGTTTTACATAACCAGTTAGCACCTCTGGTTATGTAAAACTCCACAGCTTTTTGGCCCATAGCTGTGAGGCTGTATCTGTGAGACAATTCAGAGTCAACAGCAAGTCAGAGGACTGTTGGATGAGGCACTTGAGATTATTCCAAGTGTGACATAGTTGCTAAGGAGCAGAAAAGAAGCCAGAACCTAACTATAAAGTAATGTTGTTGGTGAAAACACAGTTGGATTTGTAACAGGAAACAAACTGAGAGCCAAAGTGGACTACACAAAATGGATGTATTGCAGCTGTTTTCTGGAGAGGAACAAGAATTTCCTCCAAGAGAAGCTGGGTATGATATTGCAAGTCACTGCCTCGAGACAATGCTTTCTGTGCTCAGCCTTGAGACAAAGTGTCTTGGGTCCAGTGTCCCTTGCTGGTACCCGAGAGCCTGTACCTTCGTGAACACTTCTGTAACATTTCTGTGTCACACACCAAATACACCTTTTGGCTCAGTCTACAAAAACTGGGTGCCAGCATGGTCATCTTGTAGCTTTGTGAATGCACGGTTGAAAACACACACAAAGTATGTCTGGGTGTCCATAGGACCTCTGAACCAAACAGTACATAGTGAGGACATTCTGATCTATCCCACAGTGCTCTAGATCTAGGTAGGACAGACTCAAACTATTTTACTTCATCACCTGGCCAGGAGTCAAGACAGTTGAAGGTTGGAATGCCTTTAGCAGTGTAGCTGCCATGTGCTCTTGTTCCCAGGATTAAGTTTTAGAAAGTCAAATGAACCAAAGAAGCACAGCTCCTGTCCATCTTTGTCACTTGTGGGTGACTTTCCAGCCCCAAGTATGTCAGTAGAGTTTCTACTGTTAATTTAAGGATTGAGGATGAAATTTTGAACTGATTTATACAGCCCATGAAAGATTTGATCTTCTAGTGTCCATAACAAATCTGTACCACAGCAAAGTCAAGAATAAAAATTAGGAGAGGCAGAAAGCAAAGAGGGCTCCAGCTAATACCTAATCTGATTTACTATAATCTTTTTACTGAAAATGCCAGAAACAAGAAGAACCACTTCTGAAGAGGCAGTGCCAGAGGAGTCAGTGCCTCAGAGTTGGAAATAGTACCAAAGAAAGTTTGGAGATGTACTGAAGTGAATTTTTGCAAACTCTAGAAACCTTATGGTACATTCATTGGATTGCTTTATCCTGTATATTACACAAAGTAGTTAAATACAGAACTAGAGAAATAACTTGCATGGGTACTTTTCTGTTCTGTTTGGGGAGTAAATTCATGTAATATGCAGTGATGGTGCTCTGCTGTGAAATAATAAGAGTGGTGGTTTCTTTTTTTCTTAATTGTACAGTGAATAAATTGAAAGAGTGCTAGAGATTGCAATAGGTAGTGGGAAAAGATCTGGGGGGAAAAAGGTAATGCCCCTAACATACTTATTGTGGAAAAGTGTGAACAATCATTGTGTTCTCATTGTGTATAGTTGGGAGAGTAAGGCTTAGTCCATTCTGTCATTACTATCTAATTCTTCCTGTTTCCTAATTCAGAGTTCTTATTTTTTAATCAAATCCAGATCCCAATGGTATAATTTTGCTTCAGTCTGACCAGGTTTGTGTATTTAATACCAAGAACTGTTTGTCTTGCTCTGAATATGACAACGTGTCCTGGATAGCTCTCTGTTAGTTCTGCACACTGCAGGTTTAAATGTGTATTCATACAAATGCAAACAATGCAAATACAATGCCCATAAAACATATTTATTTTAGGTGTCTTATAGATCCTATAGGAAGAACTATAATTACAGTGAATATGTTTATAGGAATGCAAATTAGAAATTAAACTATTTTCTTAAGCTTGTTATACCTTCTCAGAAATACAGAATTCCAATTCCCCTATATATATTTGGGCCCTGTCCCTACCACATCTGTACAGTCTGCATAGTCTTCATTTCTATGTCCACATTTAGAAAGTAGCTGACAGTAGCTGTTAAGGTTTGCTTTTTCGCTTTGGGGGTGTTTGTTTATTTTGCTTTTTTGGGGGGCTGGTTGAGTTTGTGGGTTTGTGGGGTTTTGTGGTTTTGTTTTTTTGGTTGGTTGGGTTTTTATTATTTACGCATGGTGATACCCCAGACAGTGTTTCCAGCACATCATCATTAACCTGGCAGGACTCTACCAGAAAGTGATTGAAGCCAGGCTAGCCTCACACTCAGCTTTTCTGTGGGAGTATCTTGTCCTGGTACCATGGGGAAGGTATGTCTGAGAATGGCAAACTTCTAAAAGTTAAGTAGAAACGGAGTCTCTGTATTCAGCAGATTATGAAGCAATCACAGCTTCTACTTTTTAAGTGAAAGGGATGTTTTCTATGACTAAGCAATAAATCACTTAATTTATGTATTAACAACAATTCCTAGTGGATCTATGTGGTTAGAAATGATTCAGAACTGGTCTTGAGGGTGTTAACTAAAATCCACACAAGTAATTCTCAAGTCATACATGGACTTGCTAGAGAGTGGTGGTTTGGGATAAAAAATGCCTACATTATTATCATGGTTGAGAATGATGCTCCATGTTTGCATTTAACAATTGCTTTCCATAAGGAAACATTCTTACTGCCATAGGAGTGAAAGAAGTAGTAAATGTATTCTAAAGTGTATACTTTTTTTAGTCAGCCAATACTAGAACCATTTCGGTACTTGGTAGAGGTCTTATCTTTATCTCAAATGTCATGTTCAGCCTCTTTAGATCAAATAAAAGCTGGAGCTTATCTTCTCTGTAAATTGAAGCTCAGTTATATGGGTATAACCTTCTGTTATTCTGAGCAGCTTTTTTGGACTTGGTACTTAGAAAAACAACTTCTAATGACAAGCAGTGCATCTGAAGCTGTTATTAGGTCTCTGTACATAAAAAGATGAGTTTCCACACTTAGGAAGATCAGGGAGTTTACTAGACAAGGTTTAGTCCAGCATCCTGCCATGTTTGTGGCTCAGAGCTGCTACAAACGGAGTTCAGACCCTTACATCTTCAGGAATGATGGGAATGAATTCGGTGTGTAGCTGGAACTGACCTTTCAGTTTCACTTCTTCCAAAGGAAAAAGGAAAAACTAACATTTTGAAAAGCAGAGCACTGAAACAAACCAAAATGTAAAACACTAGTATAGATGCAGGCACCTTCTGTGTTCTCTCCATCGCTTCTTCCTACCATAAGAGGTAGAGATTCCTGATGGAAGAGGAGATGTTCTTCTGAGGTTTACCATTGCTCCTGAGTTTTCATTTGTGTCCTGTCTTTTTATCCCCACCATCATTCCTTCTTCACTTCCTTTTCACTTGTGTGGCAAATTAGCTCTGCAGGTTTCTGTGCTAAGCAGCCCAAGCACCAATGGAGTGACTGGTGGAATTCACTGCTGCTGAGAGGAGGGGAAGAATGAGTATTGTTACCTGAGAGTCAACAAACATGACCTTTCCTCTTCACACCTTTTTGCACTTTAAGGAAAGAATAGCCTTGGATAATGTAAGAAATGACATTCGGACTAGAGGTGGTGAATTATAACCCACCCACATGGAGAATGCTCTTCTTGGAGCCATCTCTCTTTGAATCTGGAATCGCTGAAGAAAGGTTGTGTAGTTTGCCCTTGCATATGGCCACAGGAAGCAGGACTTTTCATGAAAGAAGAGTAGTCTTCTGTGCCCCTGGAGCACTGGTAGACTTTACACTCAGGAAAAACTAAAGGCTGAGAGCAAATTGCAGGGGACTGCCACACTAGATGTGTTATTCTCCTTATTTTCTTAGGAAAGACATTTTAATGATTAGAGGCATAGGGCTTTTCTTTGCAAGGCTGTTATTTCCAGTGTTCTCTCAAGAAAGAGACACTGAAGCACAAGTGTTTAAGGGGAAACAATATGCTGTGAATAATGTTGACTGGAAATGCTGCTACATGTTTAGGGTGAGGTTGTCTGTCACTGGAAGTAATAAAAATACAGCTGCATATTATCCATTGGAGTCTGGTTTATTCTGGAAGCTAATTTTTAAGACAGAGGGTTATTTATTGGTTGTGTCACAGGAATATTTGGACTGTTCTAATTTCAGGCTTCAGCATTTTTACATTTCAAGCCATATAAAGGAGAAGAAAATATATGGTGCATCTACCCCAGTTCAACAGAATAGGCTCTGACCAGTTTCTGTAAATATACTATCTTCTGTGTTGTTTCTAACCATAGCAATACTACATATATTATTCTAAAACTTAGCAAAAGCAATTTTCATGCTATGCTATTACATTCAGGTCTCAAAGCACTGCAAAGTATCCTTTGATATGCTTCAAAGCCAGTTTATTTCCTACATAGGCAGTAGGAAGACTTTGCTTTTGAAGTGGGAGACCAAGTTTGACATCCACATTTTTGCTTTTCCCTCAGGATATGTAAAAGGAGTCCCTGGGGGAAGATGTGGTGGGTACCCTCACTACAGTATGAATTTCATGTGCAAGCAGATAAGTGTGTTTAGATGTAGAAAGTGGCATTCCTTTTGGACTTTTTATTGTGAAGACTGTGGATATAATTGATCTGAACAGCAGCAAGACTATCTCCCTCCCTCCCTGCCTGCTTTAGCTGGGCAAATAGCTGCCCAGTTTGCAAACCTTCCAATCACCCTGGCTGCAGAGCCTCCACCCCTCAAGCACCAACAGCTCTCGCACCACCTACAGCCGGCTTTTAAAGCAAATATTTTAATAAAATCACTTTCAGTCATTACTCTTCCTTTTAAGACGGTGAAAATTCAGGATTGGGTAAGAAGAGCAGAAGTTTGCCCAGCAGAAGTTGCTCTGATCAGGTTTGTAATGAAATTCACTGCTTGAATGAAGTAATCTGAAAGCAACATAGTTTATCATAGGAAACTTTGCCTTTAACATGTGCTTTTTGAGTAGCAAGATCTGTGGTATGCAGTATTGTATTTAGCTTACATTACAGCATTTTTGTGTCTCTGACAAAGTGCAAATTACAGTGTTAATATGTAGAAGATACAATTTCTGTTTTTCTTACTAGTCTGATGGGAAGGTGATTCTGCTTTGAATGACAAAACTTTCTTCTCCTGTTTATTAGACTTCTGTTATAGGTGCTGTTTCCAGCTTTAGGGCTTTAAGTATTATTCAAATACACTACTTCAAATGTTCCAAGGCATTAGGAGTTTTGTGAAAGTCTTGGGCACAACATCAACTTTAGGGCAATTGCCATAAAACCATGTATTGTTTGTGCATGTGTATACACACACAAATCATGGACTAGACCTAGTTTTGCTTCATCTCTATATGGATTCTTTTACTTTCATATATTGTTGCACTAGATGTAATCAATGCAATAGTGCAATTTTGAATAAGGCTAAATGTACTTCAGAGGAAAAAAGAATTCTCATAAATTCTACATATGGAAAACAAAATGTAAACTTTAAATTTTTCAGGAAAATGAGGCTGTATAATCTATATGTAACATGCATATATTTATATTTTCCCATTTTTAATGTTACTTACTGAAGTATGGTTTCCCTCATTGGTATGCTGTTTAAATGTTAAACTACTGCACCTAAAATTGATAGTATATTATAGTATATAGTATTAGCTCAACAAAATATAAGTAAACTATCTTGAAATTACTTTTGCTATAGGAATCTTTAAACACATCTCAATAACAGTATTTAAACTTTTAGAGGTTTTGTATTGCTTTATAACAGTTACTTTCCATTTGAGATTTTTATCTTTTTTTTTATTAGAGCTTTTAATGGAAAATTTTGTAGGAAAAATTGAATGGCAACTGCAGTAAAACTTTGGGTTTTCCCACCTGTAGCTTGGGTTTGATATGTACTAACTTAAAACACTTATTACATGTAACTATATTGAAATGTTCTTTTAATGGAAGAGTATGGTAATACATAAGTTACTTTTTGCTCCAATATCCACATATTGTTTGCATTTTGTTTTGGGTAGGGGCTGCTAGGTTATTTTTACATAGAAAAGACTTTGCAAAAATGGTAGATTTTACCTGACTGTGAAACAGTCAAAGGAGTTTTAAAGATGACTATAAACTTTGCAGAGGGAGACTTTGTCCTTTGGGTTGTGTTTGTATTTAGAAAGTTTTTTTGACACCAAACTTTTTCTGTTAGAAGATAGCTAACAATAGATGACCATTAAATGTTCCTGATCATTCAGCTGAATGGAAGAGTTGGTATGAACTATAAGGCTGGACTCATCTTCTTGGATTAGCTTTCAAATGAGTGGTGGTCAACCAGTAAATTATGTGGTTCACAACTGGCCAGGAAAGACTGAAATAAAGAAGGGTCTGTCAGCAGCTACTGTAGAAAAAAAACAAGAGAATAAAGAACAAAGGGGATTGGAGAAGTATCTGTGCTTACTAAGGTACTCTGACAAATATTCTGAATGTCCATTAGACATGAGGAAGCTTTTGGAATTCCCTCCCCCCATGTTAGATAGATCTGTTCAGTTCCTTTCGTGTCTGTCCTGCCTCTTTGTTGCATGCAGTTGAAGGGATAAAAGTGCAAACCACAATGTGGATGACATTGCAATTCTTTCTAGGAATGGGTTCAAGGAAGGAGGAGGCTGAACACTGGTCAAGTCTAGGGCAGTTGAACTGGGCCTGAACTTTTTCAGAGGACTGTTGGACATATTCAATGTTATAGAACAATCTCTAGCTAAAGAAAAACTTAGTCCAGAAGAGGCTTCAGAAGTGCAGTGACCCAGCACATGCAGAGCTAGAGAGCTGCCCACTCAGTTGTACCCAGCAAAAGGAACGTGCGAAGGTCAGTCACAAATGGACTTCACAGGTGTTTGTGAGCAATGTCTCTGTAAAGTAGACTTCACTGAAGGGGAGCCTAACACAGGTTTGAATGCATGGGAGAAGCAACCAGTTGGGTCTGCTATTCAGCTTAATTAGAAATAACTCACACTGCTAGTGAGTGCAAGGGCATTTTACTTTTTGGTTTCTTATCACCAGTTTCCTATGCTTGAACTCTGTATAAGCTGAGGATTCAATCTTGGCTCTGCTTAAACCGCATGAACAACTCAGGCCACCCTGACCAATTGTGCTTTTAGGTTCCATGCCTAACACTGTTGTTCAAATGCAGGCAGGTATCCAAGTCTGCTCCAAGAAATGTAGGATGGGTGTCTCAGAGATGCCTCAGAAACACTGTGAGCTCTGTCAGGAGCAGAGGATTATGAGAGCTTATTTTCTCCTTGATTGGTTACCCAGTATATTACCAAAACCCCATTTCCCAAGCTGTCTAGTGTGCCTTTCCTGGAAGGCTCAGAAAAGAGCCAGTGCTCATCTGCTGTGCAGGATGTTCACCAAGGGTCCAGGCTGTGCTGGTGGAGTTCAGGGCAGCAGAGGTGAAGTGGAAGGAGAGGCCACAACAGTCTGCTAGGATGAAGCAGGCTTAGACTGCAGCAGCAAAAGGAGGAAGTAAAAAGGTGTAATTAGGAAAACAACTGAGACAAAGTAGGAGAGACCACTTTTTTTCTGTGTTCACTTACCCTGCTTCATACTCCTCTCTGTCTTAAAGTTCAACAAACAAGGAAACCATGAGATCTGGCCAACCATGCCAAGGCAGGAATAAGACCCTTTTTAAACTGTGTGGTTGCAGTCTGTGTAAACTTATCTAGGGCAATGCTGCCACCAAAAGTCACACCCAGCTGTTACCTTCTTTGCTTCAGTAAGTTACTGTTTGAGCATGGAAAGTGCTCAACCACAGTGTTATGATAACCTGTACCTGTGAGTCAGCACATGTCAGCACTGAGCCAGACCCCAGGCTGCTCTCTTGCAATAATGGGTAATGCAATAAAGGGTCTATCTTACAAGGGTCATCTCAGAAAAAGGTTACGCTTGTCAGTGATATCTGAAGACACTTTGTCACTGGTAACCTATGTCATTTGGTCTTGTGTGGGGACCAAATATCCTCATAAGCTCATCAGTTCCCACTGCTGCACCTTCTTATCAAGACCCTTCAGTGACATGGTCTAGTGTGAGGCATCCATGCCCATGGCAAGGTGGTTGGAACTAGATGATCTCAAGGTCCTTTCCGACCTGAACTATTCTATGATTCTATGAAGTGAACAGTACCAGCATCTTGGGATGTCTCAGACAAATTGGAAAGGGGGCCACATTTGAGATATATAACGGTGAACTTGGCATTCAGCAGTAGCAAAAACCCGCCATGTTTCTGCAAGATTGAAATTGTAAGGGCATAGAGTCCACAAGAGTGTTGCTACCTGTTGCTATAGGCTACAGCCTCATGAGTATATCAATATAACATCCTAAGTGACTGCTACAGCTTCAGAAGTGTCATTATGGAGAAAAACATAGTGGCCTTGGCAATACTTGTCAAGCTGTACACCCTATGGTAGATGAACCTGGCTTTGAGGGAGTGGAGCACCTCAGCCTCAGGCCCAAGGAAAGGCTGCACTTACTGAAGATTTCAGGAGCTACAGCAAGGGATTTTGCCTGAGCAGTTAAGTACTGAGTCCCCTCAGAAGAGGCTGTGGATCTCTTCTGTTTACCACATGCACATCATCTTAATTCTGAAGCTGGTGTGTGAACTCTCCTTAGCAGATGAAGTCTACATACCATGGGCAGATACTTATCCCTGGGAGGTTGATGGGCTGAAAGGAGTCTAATTGGAGCAGTACTTTGGAAACCTCCCTCTTGCCTCCAAACGCTGTCCTGGGACCTATTACAGGAATAGGGAGGAAATGGTCCCTCACAGAGATATCTCTCCCTTTCTTTTTCATACCCAAGAGGATTTTTTTTTCAAGCTATCTAGTATTAGGGTGGCAGTTCTCTTGCTTCTGACTCTCTCCTAGATCAAACACAGTTAAGTGAGCTATCCATCTTAATGCAAAGCCATTGCTGTTAGTGGATTGAACTATAGTGAGTAAAAATGCCCTTTACTGATCTAGGAGACTGATAAGGATGGGGGAGGAATCTAACACCAGAATATTCTGCCTAAATGAAAAAGATTCTCAGACCCCTGGAGGGTTCCCCTTAACAAATCATGAGTATAGATATTTATGATATGAGCTGCAAAAACAAACATCAGTTTGGGGAGATGGCAGGTGGTATCTCTTAATTCTTACCAAACTCTTAAGTCATTAAAAAAACAATCCAAACAAATATATAAAGAAAAACAGAACTTGTACATTAATGTTACCTGTTTGAGATTTTATAGTCTATGGGATGTCAGTGTCCTGCCTCCCAGGCAAATGCTTTGGACCCTCAGCTACCATTTTTTTTTGAGTTGGGAAGCAAGCTGTTCCTAGCAGGCACCTGTATCACAGGCCAGAGAGGTGCTGCTCACCTACTGGCCTCCAGGACCTAGCTGGTCACAAAACCTGACCTTGTGTACAAGAGCCGATCACACCCCACACTGTGATGTGCACTCAGAATACTGAGGAACTGCAGCTGGCATGCTATGAGCAGGTTTTGTTAGATGAGAGTTGCACAAGATTTCTTGTAAAGATAATTAGTTCTGGGAAACTTCATTGGTGTGGGAGGGAGTAGAAACACTATTTTAATCTGCTTTTAAGCACTTTTTACTGATGCAAATTCTAGAGGCAAAAGCCATGTATTTTAAGGTAAAAGGAGATTGCATTGGCTCTCTCAGAATGCTGTGTTTTAAAGCTTTTGCTGCTTATAGCCTTAGCGTTGGAGTTTTAGGTCTTAAAAATCCTTATTTATGTTGCTGTTGATCCTTATCTTAAAAGTCCTTATGACATGAGATCATAGAAGTGTATTCCGGTTCTGTTTTAGAAATGGTTAAGAAGTTACCATTAGCAAATAAATAGAAACAATTACTTCTTTTAAAAGCAGTGTAGTGAACCTAAAGATAATGGATATCTTTCCCTAGGGGAATAAGTGTTAAATATAAAATTAGAAATACTGAATCCCAAATTTGTTTCCCGGGAGAAAAGCATATGCCAGCTTATTTAATGTCACAGAAGAGTATAAATATATAAATTAGTATGTGTGATTAACGCTCTTTATGCAAATATATTTTTTCATTGTTTTTCACTGGTGTTTACCTTTTTATGTACTGTAATGATTTTGTTTTATTTCAGAGCTCTACATTCACCATGTTGCCCTGTGGACCAGCTTTGTCCTTTGTTCGGTGTCTTTTGCGGAAGAAGAATGTCAGTGGTGAAAGTCTCGAGGACTCCAAGTTGTGCCGATGTTTATCAACAATGGACCTTTTAGCCCTGGGAGTAGGAAGTACCCTTGGTGCTGGTGTTTATGTCCTTACTGGAGAAGTAGCCAAATCTGAATCTGGACCTAGCATCGTTGTTTCTTTTCTTGTTGCTGCACTAGCATCTGTGATGGCAGGTCTCTGCTATGCTGAGTTTGGTGCTCGTGTTCCCAAGACTGGCTCTGCATATTTATATACTTACGTAACTGTCGGGGAACTGTGGGCTTTTATCACTGGTTGGAATCTCATTTTATCCTATGTTATAGGTAAGCTTAAGAACAAACACAGGTCTGAAGGGCTTCTGAGATGGCAGATGTAAGATGCAGTTTTGGGTCTGTCTTTCTTTTCTGTCTTCATACTTAGCTATTCTTGCTTTTAACTCCTGCCGAGATGAAATGACCAAAGTAATTTGATTAGGCTATGTCCTCCTGTGCATCATCATTGCAGACAGGCTTTTTGCAAGATGCTTTTGTAAACAATGAATCTTCAGCAGAATGAACTCCATACCTTTTATAAAAATCATGTCTGTTCAGTGGTGATGCACAAGAATAAACAGGATTTCATTGCTGTCTTTGTTCAGCAACAATGATTTCAGTAAAACCAATAAGCTTTTTTTTTTTCCCCTGAATATACACAGTAAGGATGTTTACAGTGATCCCATCACTATAGTATCTCACTTCAAGAACGCCATGATGTTTAAGTACTAACTTGTTACTATAGCCTCATGCTAATTAAATAGTGTCCTATCAGGTAATCTTGTAAAATACAGTAGACCAAATCTGAATAAAATCAATGCTTATATGGCAGGTATTCAGATAACATTTGATATTTCAGTGCTTTAGCAGAGATGACATTTTTTGATTTAAAAACATTTTCTTCCAGATGTACGTGTTCCAAGCATCCATTACATTGCGTATAAGCACACCTAGCTGTATATGTATATCTAACTATAGGACTGTTGCCCAGATCACTCCATAATCAGTATGCCTGAGTATTGTGTTAAAGTGCAGATCATGATAGTGGAGTTGTAAAAATAAGGCTCTATTTAGCTGTGGCCACATGCACTCTTTACCATAGGAGAGTATAAATCTTAAATGCTAACTAGCAATATGCATCTTGGTAGTGACTTTTTTGCTTTATTTCCAGGGGGGACAAACTTTCTTTCTTTCTTAAAGTTCTTTCTTAAACTGCTTTCTTACATTACTTTATATTGTTTAACATACGCCATATTGTAAATTGAGAAATAAGTGTCTTCCAGAATGACATCAGACATAAATGATACAGAAGTAATTTCTGCAATATTTTGGGAATAAATAAGGTGCAAATTTATATATTTTAGTTATAGGATAATATGTTCTAATTTAACTATGTAGAAAAATTCTAAAATGTTAAAACTCAGCAAAATAAAATTATCGTTTTAACACAAGCTCTGCTTTTTTAAATGCAAGTAGCAACATGCTTAGTTTTCTTTCTTTTTCAGTAGAAGTAACTGTATGCCACTGTATGCAAAATCCTAAACATGCATGTATTTTGTGAAGGTACATCAAGTGTAGCAAGAGCCTGGAGTAGCACCTTTGATGAACTTCTTGGAAAGCAGATTAGTCATATCTTCAGAACCTACTTCAAAATGAATTACTCTGGGCTAGCAGAGTATCCTGACTTCTTTGCTGTATTCCTTGTATTACTTTTAGCAGGTAAGACAATATGGCTTCATTTATGGTGGTTGTGATGTCTTACAGACAAAAATGCTAAGTTGTAGTTTGTGTTTTACCAGAAATACCTTAATAATGTTTAAGAAGTTCAGATGCACATTTGTTTATGGACCCAATGACTCTGGGAATTAAATGTAGATAATCAAATTCTATGTGCACCCTCTTGTTGAAGTTGGGACATGAAATAATCACTTGTCAGTATTACACAGTTCTGTGTGGGCTTTACGGCTTTATCACTGGTAAAAGCTTTCAGAGGGATGTTGAGGTTAAGCTCTGTAGTTCGATGACGTTATGTGCTCTCCTTAAATAACAGATTGTGCATGTAATGTATACTTGTAAGTTTTTTTGTTTTTTTTTTCCCTAAATTGATAACTTATTAAGTATAAAAATAACTTTCTCCTTTCTAAGTCTTCAAAAGAGTTGTTTAGCCTAGAACTTATTTGGGCTAAAGGGCACCCCAAGGTACTAGTATGGCCCAACAGACCACTCTGAAACCTGACAAAATATTTTAGGTCTAGTTCACTCAGTTCTGTTTCTTTTTTATCTTTACTCTTGTATTATGTGTTTAAATCACAAAAATTAACATCAAGTATATAACTATGTGCTTTTTGAGGCATCAGAAAGCTCAAATATCTTCTGCATGTTTGCATTTAACAATTGCTTTCCATAAGGAAACGTTCTTACTACCATATGAGTGACAGAAGTAGTGTGTTCTAAAGTGTATAGTTTTTTAGTCAGCCAATACTAGAAGCATTTCAGTACTTGGTAGAGGTCTTATCTTTATCTCAAATATTTGTCATGTTCAGTCTCTTTAGATCAAACAAAAGCTGGAGCTTATCTTCTCTGTAAATTGAAGCTCAGTTATATGGGTATAACCTTCTGTTATTCTGAGCAGCTTTTTTGGACTTGGTACTTAGAAAAACATTTCTGCTCAACTTCTAATGACAAGCAGTGCATCTGAAGCTGTTATTAGGTCTCTGTACATAAAAAGATGAGTTTCCACACTTAGGAAGATCAGGGAGTTTACTAGACAAGGTTTAGTCCAGCATCCTGCCATGTTTGTGGCTCAGAGCTGCCACAAACGGAGTTCAGACCCTTACATCTTCAGGAATGATGGGAATGAATTCAGTGTGTAGCTGGAACTGACCTTTCAGTTTCACTTCTTCCAAAGGAAAAAGGAAACACTAACATTTTGAAAAGCAGAGCACTGAAACAAACCAAAATGTAAAACACTAGTATAGATGCAGGCACCTTCTGTGTTCTCTCCATCGCTTCTTCCTACCATAAGAGGTAGAGATTCCTGATGGAAGAGGAGATGTTCTTCTGAGGTTTACCATTGCTCCTGAGTTTTCATTTGTGTCCTGTCTTTTTATCCCCACCATCATTCCTTCTTCACTTCCTTTTCACTTGTATGACAAATTAGCTCTGCAGGTTTCTGTGCTAAGCAGCCCAAGCACCAATGGAGGGACTGGTGGAATTCACTGCTGCTGAGTGGAGGGGCAGTGGGATATGGCTCAAGGCTGATCATGATACAGTGCTTGGATTCTGAGCTGTGCAAAGCTGAGTCATAGCAGCAGCCGATGATGATTTACAGAAAATGTTATGTGCTAAACACAAGAAATCTGGTTTGGGGATTTTTTTTTCCTAGAGAAAGGACTTCAAAAATGTGCATGCTATGTTTCCTACTGCGTTAGACTGATTGAGACAATACCTTCTTGGGAAAAACTGAGCTAAAGAAAGCATACGTCTATTTCCAATAGTAATGCCATTGGTGAAGAAAACTTAAACAGCTCGTATGATAAAGTCTGTGTTATGATAAGATAGAAAATGTCTCATTAGCAGTCAGAAATTTTCTAGACATTATCTTGAGAGGCTTAAAAGTTTTAGACTTAATCTCTAAATAATGAGGGAAAGCATGTACGGGATACTAGTGGAGACACTTAGACTGCAAAGAAACTGGAGGTTTTTCCACTGTATTTTTTTCCTTATCTGCTCACTGCCTGCTCTTCCATTACACTGTTAGTACAATAACAGTTGTTACAAGCCTAATGACACAGTAGAATCCTGATGGAATAACTTTCAGATTATTTAAATGCACTACTCTGCAACCTAAGGCATATGTATTTCGAATCAGACTGTTTTCTAGAATGTGTTTATAAACAAGAGGCATGCATTTCTTTTAAAGGCTTTATTAATGACTATGAGGACTTATTCTGTGATGCATACGCCCTGAAAATCTTTGAACAGATTACATCATTAATTTAATAATTTTCCTTATTTTATTAATGTAATGAGTATGGAATAAATAGATTCTACCAATCTGTTTTTACTAAGAATAGAATTTTTGTACTTATTTTTGCTCCATTCCATAAAATAGAGATGAATGGGAATCTCAGAAAAGCTGTAAGTAACAATTGTTCAAGATAGTTTTAAGTACTGTTCTGATTTCAGCTGCAGTAATTTTCTTCCTAGTAGTAGGTGCAATTATGTGTTTTGTCTTTAGTCTGAGAACAACGCTGATAACACACCGATGTTTTAGTTGTTGCTAAGCAGCACTTACCCTGATAAAGGACTTTTCAAGTCTCTCATGATTTGCCAGTGAGGAGGAGCATGGGAAGCTGGGAGGAAGCAGAGACAGGACACCTGACCCAAACTAGCCAAAGGGATATTCCATACCCATGTCATGCCCAGTCCAGTATATAAACTGGGGGGAGTCACACAGAAGGGACCAATTGCTGCTCGGGTTGGGCTGGGTATCAGCAGGTGAGGAATAATATTGTGCATCACTTTTATTTACTGGTTTTTATTCATCTTCCTTTTTCCTGTTACTGTGTTTTACTTCAGTTAAACTGTTCTTATCTCAACCCATGGGTTTTACCTTTTCCTGATTTTCCTCCCCATCCCACTGGACAGGGGGTGAGTGAGCAGCTGTGTGGTACTTAGTTGCCCACTGAGGTTAAACCATGAGAAATATTTAATACAATTAAAGAAGCTTTGTGTTTTGTGGTTTCCAATACACTTGCCTATTGCACTGCTGTCAGAGTAGTAATTTGTGCTACTGCTTTTTAAAAGTATTGAATTTAATGATGCTTAGTATTAAATACGGTAATTACATGCCTATCTTCTTTAAAATGATATTTTATTAGTCTAAGGGACCATTCACATCTATAAAATATTTTTATTTTATAGGTCTTTTATCTTTTGGAGTAAAAGAGTCTGCATGGGTGAATAAAATTTTCACTGCTATTAACATCTTGGTCCTACTCTTCGTTATGATTTCTGGTTTTGTGAAAGGAGATGCTGACAACTGGAAAATAAGTGAAGAATATCTCATAAACCTTACTGCAATAACAAAGTAATATTTTTTAAAATCAATTTACTTGCTCATATGCCAAGGAATTTTCTATTATACTTGCTTTAGTATCATAGAATAATTAGGGTTGGAAAGGACCTTAAGATCATCTAGTTCTAACCCCCCCTGCCATGGGCAGGGACACCTCACACTAAACCATGTCACCCAAGGCTCTGTCCACCCTGGCCTTGAACACTGCCAGGAATGGAGCATTCACAGCTTCCTTGGGCAACAAGGAATAGTGATATTGCAGGTAATATATCAACTAATATGTCTTGGGGAATGATAAAACTTTTTATTCCTTTAAAAATATTTTTTCTATTTTCTTGTTTGTAGTTTCCTTTAAAAATCATCTTACTTCAATACTGGTATCTATAGCTATTTGAGAGGTTACTGCCTTCTCGGCCTTAGAGCATGTAATAACTGTAGTACGTGATTATGACAAGAATTGTGTACACCATTAGTGTTTTAATATATTTTTCCACAAACTGTGAAGTGAGTAAGATGATAGTTACTTGAATCAGGTACTCTTCCATTTACTGTCATTTTTGTCTTACAAACCTTGACAACAAAATGTCTTCTTGTGACATTTTGTAAAGTAGAACTCTTTCTTGACAAGAGCATTTTAACATGTATTTCCATAGTGGTGGGAGAGGGGAATGGATGTGTTTGACCTACCAATAGTTAAAAAAGTAAGTTATGTTTCTGCTGTATTTTTGTTTTTAATAGGAATTGTTCATCCTATGAGAATGTGACAAGTATTTATGGGAGCGGTGGCTTTATGCCATATGGTTTCAGAGGAACACTGGCTGGTGCTGCAACCTGTTTTTATGCTTTTGTAGGATTTGACTGCATTGCAACAACTGGTATAGTATTTATGTGTGTCTATATATGTATACTTACTTCTGTTCAAAATAAATTAATTGTTACTTTCTAAGTCTGGGAAGTGCTTAGTATACATTTTTGTTTTCTGCACAAATCTGTTATTCACCTTCTCACTTTTACAATTCTCTGAGATGAGGTATTTCTCCTAAATGCTGGCTTGTGTATGGCTAATAGGGAACGAGTACATTGAACTTACAAATTGGAGGTAAATAACAAGAAATGATAGGCTTTGAATACCCTAGATATACAGTGCATTTTATTTTATTTTTAAAATAAAATATCCTTTATTTTACCTCTACTATCAATGCTATTTCTGGCAACAAAATACTGAGTTGTTCTGTGTCACTGAGGTAGTTTTCTACAGGTTTTTAAAACGTCTATTATAAATATGATTCCCATGGTTTTTAGATTAATGGATGATTTGTCTCTGGTGTTATCTTTTAAAGCTGAAGATGGAAATGAATAAGACTCTTTGGTGGGGCATTTTTTTTCCTTTTTTTCAGGAGAAGAGGTCAAGAATCCTCAGAAAGCCATACCCTTCGGAATTGTAGTGTCCCTGCTTGTCTGCTTCATGGCCTATTTTGGAGTTTCAGCTGCACTGACACTTATGATGCCATACTACCTACTAGATGAGAATCCTTTGCCAGCTGCTTTTGAATATGTTGGATGGGGTCCTGCAAAATATGTTGTGGCAGCAGGATCGCTTTGTGCTTTGTCTACAAGGTAAAGACATTCAAATACTAATTTTATTTGGAAAAGCTGATGGATAGCATGTGAATATTTAAATACATGTTCATGCATTCATTTTGAAGGCTCAGTCCAATACTTATTACCAATAAGTATTATAAGCATGTTTTAGACTTCTGCAGGTCTTCATCACAGTAGGTGCATTTATTTAAGCTCCTTTTTTGAGATGTACTGTTTTTGAGCTCTACCTCTTTGGCTTATTATCCAAAAGTTAGTTGGTTTTGTTTTTTGTTTTTTTTTAATTAAACCATGTCTTTTCAGACATATGACCTGCAAGTTATCTTTATCAACTGATAAAATAAACCTCACCCACTTTGTTCTTTCTTGCTATATACACCTAATGACTCAGCAGCTTTATGGGCTCTGTGTATTTGCAGGCAAAATTGAAGAGGTGATTAACTAGCTCCACTCCTCATCTTCGTTGCCTGTTTCTGTTTTCCTCCAGTAGCCAGTCTGTCTTCTGACATCAACCCTTCCTGTGGTATCTGTGTGGGTATCTGAGATGTAGATTATAGCTGTGAAAATATTATTTATTCCCCTTTGTGAAAGTATGGATGTAACAACTTAATATGTTAGTTTGATTAAAAAGATGATGGAGGGCAGGAGATATATTGATACGTGTTTATCTATATTACACCCCATATAATGTAATGTGGGATAAACCCTTTCATGGAATAGAAAATTGCTTGATACTTGAATTTAGGGATAGAAAAATGCCGATGCCAATCCACTACCTGAGGTTATGTAGGTAAGGAGTCATTTACATGAGCTTCAGTGGTAAGAATACTGGCTGTCTTTCCACAAAGGAAAATTACATGCCTGATGAAGCGCTAATGCTAACAGTACTCCAAGATAACCCTGTAAGCATTAGCTTGAAGAAGATGAGCACACTGGCTGTGGACAGTAGTTTAAAAGAAAAGAATATTTTGATGTAAGAGGATATAAGGTGGTGAGGCACTGGAACAGGTTGACCAGAGAAGTGGTACATGCTCCATCCCTAGCAGTGTTCAAGGCCAGGTTGGACAGAGACTTGAGCAATGTGGTCTAGTGTGAGGCGTCCCTGCCCATGGCAGGGGGGTTGGAACTAGATGATCTTAAGGTCTTTTCCAACTTGAGCCATTTTATGATTCTGGAACTATTGCCTTTTTCTATCATAGAATGACATTAAAAGAATTGTAGGACTGACTGGAGAATGTTGTAGTTGCGCAGTTCAGTCTGGGATTAGTTACTTTCTGTCTAGCTGTCATTGTCCCTTTCAGTTTGGAGGGTTTTACTGAATTTTTCCTCTATATTGATAAGTAGTAAAAGTGATGTATAATCAGACACTAGATTAAGAAATTAATACTGAAACCCAAAATGAATTGAGATAGTAAGATGCTTTTTCAGAAATCCGAACTGTTGGTCTCTCCAGTGTATTCTGAAGAATTATATTTACTCATATGGGGAGGTTAATCTTTCAGTCTGTTGACTGATGTCAGTTTATTAGAACAAGGAAAATGAAATTGTATTTCATATTCGTCAATTTAGTGGTATAATTAAGAAAAAAAGTTGGGATTGTTGCTTTTGGTCCATATATTTACCTCTTACTTTGTTATGCTGTGAACTTGCTTCTTCAGGGTAAAGACGTTTGTTAATATTTCCGTTATTTATGGGAGTATGAGAGATAAATAAAAAATTTGGCAGGGGATTTTAACAGTATCATTACTTGAAAAACCAACTGTCACTATGGTGCAGGAAACATTCTTTTTTGGAAGGGCCATTCATACACCAAAATCAGTTCATGTGCAATGAACCTTGTCTCTTGCGTCTGATCTTAATGCTTGTGTATCACGAGCATTATAGGAGGTACGTAGCACCTGTGGTTGTAAAAGCTGTGCCTTCTGTAAGTGATACAGTTGATTCCCTACAGTAAGACAGGCAACCATTCACCTGGTTAAAAACTAGTGTGTTTGCCACAGAGGTTATACTGGCTATGATTTCGCCTTTTGTCCTTTCAGTGTTTCTGATTTTCTTAATTGCAACTATTTCATTTGGAGGGAAAGAAACCACCTAATTTAAGAAATACGTTTAAAAGGAGCTTCAAGTTATCACAGTCTGAAAGCTTTCTGTGTCTTGCTAATAACAAATCTAAATTAATTAGCTTTACTTCTTAAAAAAAAAAAAAATCTTTAATGAAGCTTGCTAGAGGTTCTTTAATCAAAAGAAATAATGTGCCCATGGTGCTTACTTTGAATTACTGTTAATTAGCAGCCTCACATGGAAATGTAGAGTGTAAGAGATGCTGCTAATGCTTATTGATTTGCTGCTGCTGACTGACAGACTTTTTCCAGGAATACTAAGGCTTAATTGCATAGTTAGTGTGACCTGGAACATGATTCAGGTCCACTAATACCCAAGAACTACAGTGATGGCAACTTATTTTGCTAATCTCAAATCTCTCTGATGAAGCAATTCCACTGCTTAAATTAATAAAAATAAAAAGGGGAGGGCGGCTAATCAACTTTACAGAGAAAAAGACATTTCTGTTTGTGTCTGATCTGTAGTATCTTGGGATACAGGGCTTTCTGATTTTGTCTTGTAATCAGAATTTTTATTTCTATACATGCCATTAATTAACATTGTTTATCTTGTCCATGATTCAATTCTGCATGTACCGTGTTTGCCATGTTGCATGTGTTTGCTTTTTACTCAGTCTTCTTGGATCCATTTTTCCACTGCCACGTGTAATCTATGCTATGGCGAAGGATGGGTTGCTTTTCAAATGTCTAGCTCAAATCAATTCCAAAACGAAGACCCCACTAGTTGCTACTCTATCGTCTGGTGCAGTAGCAGGTGAGACTAAGAGTTGATCCTTGTAAAGAAAGGTGCAGTGCTAAACAAATGCATTTATGGAAATAAACCACTGTTGTGCAGCTTTCATTTGCTTTGGACTGAATTGGTCAAATCTGATTGTTGCCAGGTGAAGTAGGCTACCAGAAAAACTTTTCTTTATCACACATTTTGTATTTATTGGTTAATCTCAAGTGCTTTAAAAACCTAGGTTCAAAATAAAGAGCAACCCAAACCCAAGAACATTAGTCAACTGAAAAAAAAACAAGAGCAGCAACACAGAGCCTAAACCAAAACCATACCTAAACCCATTAACTCTTCCAAGCTTTTTGTGTAGTTGGGTTTACCAGTAAAGCATTGTGCTTTTAATAACCTGTATTTGAACTATACATTTTTCTGTTCTAGTCTTCTCGGCTCTATGTTCCCTTTGCCCCGAATTCTGTTTGCCATGGCACGCGATGGTTTACTCTTTAGTTTTCTTGCCAAAGTGAGTAAGAGGCAGGCACCAGTTTATGCCACCTTGACAGCAGGGGTCATCTCTGGTAAGCTCTCAAAGCCCGTGTTACTTAAAACTGAGATTTAAACACTCTATGCACGTGCATGGTATTTGATATTTTTGAAAAGGGCTGCTTGTTAACTTCCCTTGCATGTACAATGGGAATAAAATTACTGAGTAATCAAAGGGTGTAGGAATTCCAAATGATACCAATCATGGTGGTGGTGATGTCCTTAATGTCACAGAATTCACAATGATTTTTTAATGTATTTTTTTTAATAGTGGCCCCTTGTATGGTGAATAAACTGGTTACTTAATCTGGGTCCCTTAGGCTTGTGCTGTTCTCACAGGGTTTCCTTGTCTGATGTACACCTTTATCTTTATCACATGTATAAAGGGGGGGGGGAATAAATCACGGTTTTTATTATAAGACATGAGAAAAAAAATCTGCGTTTGCAGCCAGATGAACTTTTTGTAAAATGCAAAGTTTTTTTTTCATTTTCTGCTAAAAAAAATGATTCTGGTTTTGTATAGGTTTACCAAATTGTGGTTGAGAGGTATGTGTGTGTGTTGGGGGTTATATGTGTATCACATACATGCACACTTACTTTACCAAAACAGCATTTTGGGAGCTGTTGCCAACACCTAATGTTTCACAAAGAGAAATTCTTAACATGTAAGTGTTTCAGTTTTGTCCACGCTTCTTGCAAAGGTACATGTAACTGTGTCCAAATTTCATTGCCATTTCAGTGGGATGTCTAATGACACAGGAAAACTGGAACCTCTAGATGTAATTCAAATATGAAATACATGCTTTATAAGATTTAGCAACTCTGGCTAAAATTGATATAAAATAAGAAATTCAGAACTGAAAATAAAATAATTATAGTCAGGGTCATCCTCAGATGCCACAAGACTGGCACTGCTCATGCTGTGTACTTGGCAATAATGTGGGAAGGCACAGGCATTGTCTGGATAGTGCCCACATGACTCATTATTACCAGTTCCTTTTGGTCAGAGTGCAAATAAATTGCTTAGGATTAATGTTATTGTTCTGACTTTGTTATTTGAATTCATAATATTGAGCTACTCCCTTATAATAATTTGGAAGTGCAGTTCTGTGAGATTAAATTAACATCTTTGTCTGAAATCACAGAATGATGGGGAGAAAGAAAACCGTATTGCCCAGCTGATAAACTGACTGATGTAGTTACACAGCCCTGACTATAGCTATGCAGCAGCCATCACTTGCACTGCTTTTAGACGGTTTGGGGAATTTGGTGTGCCAACAACTTGCCTGAAGACAGCTTTACTGCTGGAAAAGCAGTAATTTCTTCTTCTGTTTTTAAAAAAATGCATATTTAGTAACTTGCGGTCATAAACAGTTTTGACAGAATAGTTACTGACGTATGCAACAGCTTTTATTATCTGTCTTTTCATTTGTAGCGTGGGTAGTTTCATAGTTTTAAGAAACATTAAGATTAGGTGTTTGGCCCCTTAATTACAGTTATCAGGCAAAGACTATAGCTGAGGCAAATTGTCACGTGTTATTACTGTGGCTTACCTTTTCACAGGTGGCAATCATGATTGCAAAACTCTGCACATAACAAAATGTTCTTCTGTCAGACCAAAGTTTCACCATAAATTAATCTACCATTGTTTCTTGCCTAGAGATTTATTAACAAGCACATAAATATTATATAAAGTATTTCTGAATATAGAAAAATCTGTGTACATATACATGTAGTGTGTAAAGACTATGTTCAATAGTTTCTTTTGATGTTGAGGTTACTGAGGAATCAAAAGATTAAGTATTTTTAGATTCTTTCTGCATGTCAATAATGTTAGAGGATACAAATATCTTAAGAGGTTCTTTGACCGCATGTATTCCAGTTCAGTTGGTGTTAGCCTTTCATTTATTGACGGCTTGTGCCAGTGTCTCTATGAGCTATGTGTGTCTGTGTGCAAACAGCATTGACAAAAAAGACATTCCATAATATCCAAAAGACACTGGTGTTAACTTTTATAAACACAAAGACAGCTATAATTACACTTGGTATCATGGAAGTTTCTGCCTCTGATTTCAATGATCTTAATATTAATTCTTCTGAGAACTTGATGGCTTTTCCTGAAGGCCACTTAACTTTTTTTTTTTGGTAAGATACATTTAAAAAAATTAATTAAAAAACCTCTATAAAACTATTTTTTTTTTGCGATAACTCCTAAAAGTCCTCTTTACATAGAGCTCGCTCTCACCTCAGCAGAAATTTTACACACTGGTCACTTACTGGGTCAGATCACTTTTCCGTAGTTTTGCAGTGGGATCCATCTTCTCAGCTTTGGTGAGATTCTGTTGCAGGATCTGAACCTTATTCTATGGAAATGTATTTTTAATGTGGCCACAATTCAAGAAGCCATGTATGCAAATACTTATGTTCAAGTAAGTCCAATACAAAGTACCTGATTATGCAGCATGACTGTAGGGCTCATCAGTGCTTATCTGTATGAATAAGATTCCCAGCTGTAGGAAATTAGCTTCGGGAATGTTGGCGATGACTTCAAAACTGAGTTTTTAAGGAGTACAATGATTTCACTCATACTGCTGTCAGTAAAACAATGTAAAGTTACACAGTGGCCAGATTTTAAAATCTTATCTCTCAATATGTCTTAATGTTAAATCTTAGCACTTATGGTTGGACTCAATGATCTGAAAGGTCTTTTCCAGCCTAAGCCATTCTATGATTCTATGTCAGCCTCATATAAATTTAGCATTTTCCTTTCTCTCCTTTTTTTAGCTATAATGGCATTTCTGTTTGACCTAAAGGCTTTAGTGGACATGATGTCTATTGGTACACTTCTTGCTTATTCACTTGTGGCAACCTGTGTCCTTATTCTTAGGTGAGTCAAAACCATCCTTTTGTATTCTACTGTGTTTTATTTTGTGTTGGTCAGTATATACACAGAAGTGACATTTACAGAGTGTGTTTTTTGCTAGATAGCTCAGAAGCACCTTTAATTCAGTTCAAATTCATTGTTGCAATAATTTACACTTTAAAAAAGACTGTGTTATTCCATAGTGAATTATTTAAAATGTATTTTTAAAAATATACTTAAATTTTAACAAGGCAGATGTAAAATTTCAGTTTATGCCAGTTATCAGGCCTCTACAGTACATGAAGCAAGTCAGAAAGGTGCCCCCTCCCCTTCCCTACCATTGACCACCAGACTCTGTCACCTATTTTTGTACGAGACTGATCATATATCTGACTCCTTGGTGCATTTATGTAGCTTTAAAAAATGTACCAAAAATACCCAAGCCCCAGCAAAAATTGAGTTGCCGTAGTTTGTTTATATATGATAGTGACTAACAATATATGCTGCTGCAGTGCAGTTCTAAATTGGGAAATTCTAAACCTCTACTCCCAATAACTTAGTATTTAAATACACTCTTAGACTCATATTGCTTCAAATCCCAAAGTAAGCTTTATTTCTTTCTACTATGTTCTTTGTTTTATGCATAGGTACCAACCCAGTTTAAGTTATGAGCAACCAAAATATTCCCCAGAAAAAGCAGCTTTGGCTGCATCTGAAAGGGAATCTGCAGTAAGCGAATCACAAATAAATATGATACAAGAGAAACACTTCAGTCTTCAGGCGCTGATTAATCCATCCAGTTTACCTACTGAGCAAACTGCAACTACAGTTAGCTTTTTAGTGGGTCTGTTAGGTAAGTATTCAGCTGTCCAAACTCATGTAATACATTAACATAAATAATGGAATTTTACTAAAGGCAAAATTAAAAATCCAGTGATAACATGCCTTCTTTCAGTCATAATTAATGTGTCATTCTGCAGAATGCTTTTATACTTCTTGATGGCTCTAATCTGTAGTGTGGTATGTTTTCCTTTAATTAAGCATTTTCACAATAACATTTCATACTGAAGACCTGCTATCATTCTTCTTAAAGCTACCTTCCTCATCAATACAGAGATTAAGTGACCTTTTTCCTATTTTCATCATTTTGTCTTCACACAGCTTGCTTGGTTTGTGGTTTGAGTGTCCTCACTACATACATGAGTCATTCCATTGCTAACTTGGAGCTCTGGAGTATTGGCCTTCTTGCTGTATTCATGACATCCTTCATAGTTACCATTCTTCTCATCCAAAGGCAGCCTCAGAACCAGCACAAAGTGGCCTTTATGGTGAATAACATATTCTCTATGTCATTCTAATGAGAAGTTTGGATGTATTCTAACAAGTGGGAGAGGGGCACTGCCACTATTTCAGGTTTTTTGGTGAAGGTAAGAGTAGTGGATGGTCATGGTTGAATCATCAGCCTGTGTAGCCCAGTCCAGACCTTCTCAGGACTGGAGAAAGGGTTTTATTGCTGCAGATAGAATGTATAACATGCATAGGAGCATGGCTGCAGAAAATGGCTGTACCGCTGATGTTGATATGAACAGCTGCTATTGTAACAAGGAGGCCTGACAGCACTGATCATCTAGATATTCCTTTAGGTACATCCTCAAAAGTATGCATTGTTGAGATCCAAGCAATTTTAGACCTCAAGCATTTAGAAACTGGAAAATGATTCAGAAACTGATCAGTGTACAATCACTGGTCTGTGCTGTGGGCAATACCATAGACCACAGTATAGTTCATACCCTCCAGAGTATAATCCTTCTATTTTCAGCTTTCATTTACATTCTAAGATTAGAAATAATAATGTACAGTGGTCAAGGTCTAGAACTCCAGTGGAGCTGGGAGGCATTTCAGGAGGAAGGGATATATTAAAATATATATAATATTTTTCAGTTGTAGAAACAGGAATTCATTAGTATATGTTCAGCACAAACTGGAAAGTTTTTCTACACAGTCTTAGAGAATAGATGTTAAATATAATGTATTTCAAGAGTTTAAGATATGTAGAAACTGGTCGTTAAACCTAGTGAAGAAGAAAATTTTACTATATTCCAATAAAAGATCCACCTCAATTCTTTTTTAGTGATTAGATGTGTCACCTCTAGTGTGTGTTGTGTAACTGAAGTGTGACATGCAAGAAATTATCTTTAATACATATGTACTAAATATTTCCTTTTAGGTTCCACTAGTGCCATTTTTGCCATCATTAAGTATCCTGGTAAATATTTACTTGATGGTACAATTAAGTGGAGACACTTGGATCAGGTTTAGCTTCTGGATGGCACTTGGTAGGTACTTCTGTTCATTTCAGTCACTTTTCATATTAAAACTCACTGATCCCATTTTAGAACATTTGTTTCTATTCATTTAAATACTTGAAAATAATTCTATTTTAATAAAAGTCAGCTGATATTTCTCATAAAAAATAGAATGTGCTTCAGAAGTAGTATTTATATGCAGTCAAAAAAGTAAGTACAGTTTTGAGGTAATAGAAAGAATCTTAAGTTACAGGACTAATTCAATAAGCCACATTTTTTCCCTTAATAGAGTTAAAATGGTGCAGAAGCCTGTTACAAACAGTTATACCAGTCATTCTTCTTTAAGATGTGGAAAATTGTATTAATTCAATCTAGATATAAATTAGAGACAGTAGTTTCCATGACCTACTAGAGCATTTAATTACACAAAGATGATGCAGTGGAATTTCCATAGAAACAGGAAAGACCTGAAGCATGAGCTCTGATTCCGATACCTGAAGAAACTTGCTTTGGAAAATATATTCAGCCAGAGAACGTAATAACTAACCATTTTTTAATGCCCTTTTTGCCTGTTTTCCTTTTGGAAGGCTTCCTCATTTACTTTGCCTATGGTATCAGACACAGTCTTGAAGGTCATCGTAGCAATGGAGATGATGAATCTTGTTCAGAAAATAGTGGGTTGCAAGAAAAGAACCCTGTGGAAGAAGTGGATGAACCTGAAAATGCAAATGAAAGTGATCAGTTTCTTGCACATGAAAGGACAAGTGAATGTTAATCTATGCCAGCATGCAAGTCTTTTAAACCTTTAGTTGACATTTTACTTGTGGACTGAAATTTCAAAAGCTTTCTGCCAATGTTGTGCCTCTTGAAAGTGTTTACTACAAGGCCTGTCTGATATTTTGGACAAGCTGCTAATCCATCTTCAACGTTTCAAATCTGACAGCATGGAGATTAATATTTAAACTACAAAAAAGAAACCAAAACAAAACAAAAGAAATACCCTTTGGCAAGCAAAATTTTGGACGTATTGTTTGAACTGTCATCCAAAATCATGGGCAATCATAAAATACAAAGAATTTTAGAGCTGCCTTCAAGAAGTTCTGAATATTTGATGCTGCATTGTGAACAGAAGTGTCTTTAGTGCCTTCTCCTTATCTCTGTTACGTGTTTTGGTTGCAATCTGATAGCTCTCTTCTTTCTACAGAAGTAATTCACATGGGAGACAAATTCCAGACAAGGCTGGAAAGTATCTGCAAAATGAATGGTAATTGTACAGATCTTATAGTTTGCAAAAATTAGAAGATCCTATATATATGCAAAAAAAAAGTAATTGCTTATCTTTACTAATCAGTAGTCGTAGAGAACTCAAATGATAAAGGTACTTCAAAGGCTTTGAGTCCCTCTAAATAATATTCCAGATTTCTACTCACATGAATTCCTTTCCTTTCAGATATGCTGTGTGTATAAAATAATACTCCCAAGAGGAGCTATGGGTTGGGTTTTTTTCTGCAAAAGAATCTGGGAAATAATGTGTTGTTCACAGTATTGACAGTGACATTGGCGTATGATTTAGCAAGTATTGTGCTTTTGATTTCTGAAGGGTCAGGATTTTATCCCTGACTATATGATTTGGTACTGACATACAGCAGTCATCAAGTTTTCTTATTTACTACTCATTTATTCCTGTATATTCTGTTCTCCTTTATCATGTGCCAGAGCTGATATTTCTCAGATTAGTTGTTACACATTGCTTCTCCTCAGGACAAGTTAATGCACAAAATCCCAGCCTTCCTTTCAGATGGAAGGGGAGGTTAAGGAAACAGAGGACCAGGCTCTGGAAAAAATCCTTGTCAAAACAGTATTTCAGCACTTCATGAAGCCTTAAGCACATGTTAGCACAGCAATTTTTTGTGAGCCAAGCCTACATCCACAGATCCATTCATGTGGGTAGAATCATCGAATCATAGAATAGTTAGGGTTGGAAAGGACCTTAAGATGATCTAGTTCCAACCCCCCTGCCATGGGCAGGGACACCCTACACTAAACCATATCACCCAAGGCTCTGTCCAACCTGGCCTTGAATAGTGCCAGGGATGGAGCATTCACAACTTCCCTGGGCAACCCATTCCAGTGTCTCACCACCTTTACAGTAAAAAACTTCTTCCTTATATCCCATCTAAACTTCCCCTGTGTAAGTTTTAACCCATTACCCCTTGTTCTGTCATTACGGTCCCTAATGAAGAGTCCCTCCCCAGCATCCCTATAGGCCCCCTTCAGATACTGGAAGGCTGCTATGAGGTCTCCACGCAGCCTTCTCTTCTCCAGGCTGAACAGCCCCAACTTTCTCAGACTATCTTCATATGGGAGGTGCTCCAGTCCCCTGATCATCCTCATGGCCCTTCTCTGGACTTGTTCCAACAGTTCCATGTCCTTTTTATGTTGAGGACACCAGAACTGCACACAATACTCCAAGTGAGGTCTCATGAGAGCAGAGTAGAGGGGCAGGATCACCTCCTTCGAGCTGCTGGTTATGCTCCTTTTGATGCAGCCCAGGATATGGTTGGCTTTCCGGGCTGTGAGACTATCCAAATGCTAATTTATGTAAAGAACCAAATTATTGCAGCTGTGTGAAAAATAATTTTAAAGCTGGGGAAAATGAAACTGTTCTTTCAACATAAGTCATGTTACCTATCAAAGGCACACAGACATTTTAACACTTTCTCAGCCGGTAGTAGTCTCAAGTCAAGTGAAGAATTCCACAATATGATGTTATTTTGCAAGAATGTATTTATAAAAATTACTTCCTGAAGTATGACCTGTCTTGGACTTTCTCATGGAGAGTTGCCATCTGTTGCCAGTACTCATCATTGGTGTTAATCTCTACTGTTAGCAATTAAAACGTTAGATGCCATGAGAGCTATTTTGGCTGACAGTGAAAAGTACTTTTTTATAATAGCTGGAATTTCACAAAGAAAAAAAAAAAAAGGAAATAGTTAAGCAGTTTCTGTCTTCCTCCTGTTCTTTTTCACAGCAGTAGATTAACACTTTTTAGTATTAGAACAACTTCTGTTATTGTAAAACAGTAGTGTGCCTAAACGCTGAATGGCAGAAGACTTCTTGATAGAAACCCCTGCAGACAGAAAACCAGGTGGGATACCGGGGCTGGTATCTCACCTTGGAGCAGGTCTGAGGTTTTCAGCCCGATGCCTTCTTTCTCAGCTTGTACTGGGAGAGCAGGGTCGTGCAGTGCTGGCAGGAGCCAGTGGATAGATGTGTGCTGTTGCACCAGTGACCTCTACTGGCTACACGGCATTAGGAGTAGCAATAGGAAAATTTTAAGAGGCATTGTAACTGAGTTTCCAGCGTCTCTAACTGCAGCTGCTGTTGTCCTAAGGCCCGTTGTTATCGGTGGTCCTCAGAAACGGAAGGGGCTCAGTGGATGAGGAAAAACTATAGGGTAGGTGGCAGTGGGATACTGCTTTCTAATATATCCTAATCCATCCAGAATTGATCACAACCGATTATCGCTTTACAAATGCCATTAAAGGAAGACTCAAATCTCACATTTGACTAATACAAATAGATGATATGCTAAGTAAATATTCGGTTGATAGGAAAGTACAGGAAGTCTCAGGGCAGTTTGTAGAGCTATTGATAACTTTCAATACCTCTGTTCAGTAACTGAAAGAGCTGTCTATGTCAGTTGGATCTGCTGTTTTAGTTTTAATTTTAGTTCTCAACTGGGGCCTATTTTTATGCCAAAAATGACAAAAGAACTGTATGTTTTTGTTTGAAATAGTAGAAATGTAAGACTTTCCAGGCTCTTGAAAGGAACCCAATGTAGTAATTCTTAGAGATGTCAAAACAAAGGTTTTATAAATAAGTAATCAGAAAACTAATTAAATGAATGTATGTTCTGTTGGTTTTAATCTGATAAGTATCTGAAATAGAGAAGCTGATGGTTTTCCTCATCAGCTACAACTCTGTTGAGCACGGCCTCTTCAGTTGTTATACTTTTGGAGGACATTCTTAACTTGTCTTTGCCCAGTACTCTCAAATACTCAGCTGTAAAAAATACGCTGTTGCTGTGGAAGTGAGTGCTCAGGTAAAGGTTTTTCATGATTTCTTTACAAGCCTACACTGGAAAACAGCTCTTTTAAAATCCCTTACACATCTCAGCATGTGGGAGGCAGAGACTTGCTTTTTCCTGTGGTTGCTGATGTTGCAGAGCAGGCGAGCCAGGCTCCCAAGATGCAAACTGCTGCTGTTCTGTGATGTGCAAGTAAGACCCCATTCATACCCAAGCCCAACATATAGAATATATGTTTGCATGCCTGTCTATGTGTTTGCATCTGTCTGATATTATCCCATAGTTATTTTGATGTACTGGTTAAAATAACTTCTGTACCTCACTGGAATTTTCCTTTGAAGGGATTCTGTCAATATAATACACTTCTGACTATTAGCTAAGACTTTTGGAAATAATTACAGAAAATACATTTTCTAGCTTATTTAGCTAATGGATGTGTCAGCACTTTGTGTATTGACAGTTTCCCATTTCATCTGTATGAATATTACTCCCCCTGCTTAGAGAAATTAATTATATGAAAATAAAAGAAGGTGCCTGTACAAATGTTGTTAAGGGAGATGGGAGCAGCTGCAGCACAGGAACTATCCACTTAACTAATGAGATATGAAAGGAAATCATGGGGTATTTTCAGATGCTTAACTGTGCACAGCTTATTTATACCTGTGTATAGCTGAAGTCATTATTAGGCAGTGGCTGAGTAAGAACACAATAAGCCAGAAATCAGATATTTATGCTAATTTTGGACTGTATTTGTGTGTGCAGTCTTGAAATTCCAGATGCTTTAGTGGTACTTCGCAGGAGCAATGGACATGGCATGGTAGTCCTTACACAGGAGCTGTGTATGAAAAAAATCCTGATTTTGTTTTTGCATTTACTGTATGTCTGTATTTTCAGAGAGAGCAGCTGAAAGCATGACTTCAGTGGAATTAAATGATTGTTATTTTTTAACATGGTTGTTGATACTGTAAATTGTTCTGTACAGATAATAATGGTATATATTAACTCAAAATATCTATTATTGGAGGTAGCTTATTGGGGTTTTGTTTCTTTGTAGAAAAAATCCTCCAAAAACATTATTTGCATTGGTACATTCTGGATGTGCCTTTAGATAGGGGAATTATTCTTACCCATTTGGATTTAAGTAAGCCAAAGCATATTTAAGGGAGAACAAATACATCTTTTTTGTTCTGAGGGATAAGAGTTATAAAGCATTTCTGTATAGTTCATGTTAACTGAAACGATCTTCTTATGGTATTCCAGTCCAAATCCTGCAATAGGAAATTTTATAAGGTATCTTAGAAGTCATTGTCTTTTATCCTGGATAAACCCATTTTGTTAGTATGTTTTTTTCCTGCACAACAAATGCTGGTTAGATTCCTGAAATGTGTGTATTATGTTTATGTCACAATGTGTTGAAGCCCTTTATATTACCTGCTGTTAGAGTGCTATCAGTAATAAATGTCAATTGTAGTGATATAGAGTAACTTATGTACTTACTTATGAATTTAACTATGCCACCCACAAACTTAAAATGATACAATGAATTTAGAATCAAAATACGGTAAAGTTTAAATATATATTCTATATTTTATTAGATGATAAATGTACAAATCTAGCCACCTTCCCCCTAAAATTAATGCAGATATTTATATATATATTTAAGAAATGAAAGGTATACTTTTTTCATGGAGGTTTTAATAAGTGCCAATATCAAATGTGCCATAAGCATCCTGAGATACCAAAAGCAGAACAACCTGGGTGAAATTTGTGACAGTGCAAGAAATCTGTGCAGGACTGTGCAATTGTTTTAATCAGGTGTGATGCCTTTGATATGGGGGTGCATTTTGTACAGTAGGAATTTAATTCACATGACAGCTGGCATGTGTTATTTGGTTACAGAGAAAAACTAAAAGCACCTTTGAATGCTCTCAGGCCCTAATTCTTTCTAGACTTGCCAGGAAGTCTAGACCAATTGCAGTGTGTTCATTTAAAGCACGGAGATTACTCAGTGTTAGGCAAATACAACAGTGTAGGTGGAATTTCATATAGTGTAGGATACTTGTATTTTGTTTTAGTTACCTGTGCCTTTAGTATTTCTTTCTGGTATATGTTTTGAGAACCTCTGCATTTTTAGTAGTTGGACCTTTCAAAAGCGAACTATAATGCCTTTACCATCTCCTGATCAGTTTTCGAGTTTTAGAAATTTTGAAAACATTAGCTAAGTTGAAGGTTTCTGTGCATAGACATGCATTACAAAAAACTGTGTATAAATATCTTTATTTTTATTGCCATTTGGACAAGTTCTGTTTGTATGTTTTCATTGAGCCTGGTGCCAAGTAAACTCCAGCTTCACCAGGTTTAGCTGGAGTCAGGGCAATGGATAAAAGGATTTGAATGATTAGGAGGGATATTTTTCTTTTGTGTTACCAGAAAGTAAAGCATGAAATGTGTTACATATCTTTAAGAGTAGTTATATTTTAAAGAACAGTAATGCTCATATCCATTTTAGCTTTTCTCTTTGTTCATATGTACATTGTAGTGATTATTTCTGTATTATATGCTGCTGAGCATATAAAATGTAGATAGAATGATTATGATGCAACTTAAGCTACAAATTCATATTTCATTGAAGTGCTCTACCAAAATGAGAAGTCCTGAATTTTTATGAATGTAAAAATGCTTATATTTAAGAATATGGTGCTTGTTTTTTCACTTTCACAATACAGTTGTAATCACTGGTATTTTTAGTTACCTTTGTTCCAAATTCTGAAGGAAATTACATTGCTCTTCATTTACTGTAAAATGTGCTTCATGGGACAACGATTGTGCACTTGTTCCGTATTTTTTAAATAAAGTTGAATATTACTTGTACTTCATACTTGTAACCTAATTCTCTAACTCTGTGACCCCTGTTACCACTGTAGTTTTAGTAAACACTAAAATTATCATTAGTATGTCAGATATCTCATGTGATGACATCATACAAACCATAACTCATTTAAAATGAAAAACATGATAACTTGTCTGATTTTACAGAAGGGCAGTAGTCTGGAGATGGGGATAGTAGCAGTGTTTGTTTCATACTTGCTTCCAAGACCTCAGGAAGACACTGAAATAGAGAATAACACCCTTTGATTTGGGCATTGTGTCTTACGGTGCCAAACCAGAGCTGATGACAGGTTTGATTTCCAGAGGGAGTGAACAGTCCTCAGCATTCATGGTGCTCAACATTCTGAAGCACCAAGCCTTGCCCTGGCAGCATCTAGCCTCAAAGCTGGATGGATAAAAAACCCTGTTGTCTCTTTTTTATCTTTTTTTTTTTTTTTTTGGGGGGGGGGGGGGGAGGCAGGGAAAGAAAAAATAACTCCCTGAACTTTGAACAGTAGTGTGGTTATATCGGGAGAATAAAAGCATGAACTAGAACTAGATGATCTTAAGGTCCTTTCCAACCCTAACTATTCTGTGATTCTATGAGTATACTGTACTTCTATGTAATTCCTTACAAAGATTTCAAATGATTAATGATTGTACATACAATTTACCAAGACTGACCTTGAAAACCATGGTCCTATGAAGAAGTGGTAATATGGCCACCGATTTAAATGAAAACAAGTCATTCTGCAAGTATCAGATTTAAAGCACTGGGCTGAAAAGATGTATTTAATGTATCAGTTTACTCATGTGGAGAGCTATGGTCATTACAAGAAGGTTTACATTAGTTCTTCTGATGTGACTATAAATGAAAATGTAACTTTTTTTTAGGCACACCCATTTAAAACTAAGAAAATTAAAATTCATAAAAATCACTTTATTTCTTCATCATACACATCTATACAGGGAAAAAGGTTGCCAGCTTAAACATGTCTTAAAATTAATGCAGTCTGAGTGTTATTTCAAAGTGCTATTACCATGTTTTCTAAAATATATTAACATTTGGAGCTCAGTCATCATTAGATCATTGGCCTACCATGTGTGTGAAAGGAAAATGGAAATTTGACCTAGGAAGGCACATAAGAATTTTAACTAGCAGTTTTGCTGATGACAGACAAAACCCCACTCTTTTCAGAATATAAAACTTGGTGGTATTCTAACAGTTTAAAGTGGGAAAGACTTTTAAAATACGTTGTAGCAACAAAAATATCATTTCTGCTCAATGTGTTACAGGTAACTGATGACATGTTCAGGTTACACTGATGTGTACTCAGGGCACTGCATAAAACCCCTGAGAATTGTAATAGAACTGTAGAATGAAAAAGAGACCATGAAATTTCATCATTTTACTCCACACCTGGGCCCTGCTAGCTCTTTTACTGGTAACCAGGTACCCCATGGTGAAGTCTTGGAGCAGGCTCAGTCAAGCAGGTCTGGAACTCCACATGTATATGTACTTTCGAGGGTAAGGGAGCATTATGTATATGCCTTCTATTAATTCTTTTTTTATTATGGATGCAGCTAAAGCCCAGACTTCCTTTAAGATCTGTAAATCTTCTGCTCTTCTTACATCTACTCAGGCCCTGGAACTGTGGCCAGGGCCACCATTCCCCAGGCACTTCACCTGCACCAGACTGTGGTCTTGTCTACTACAGGATGTGCCTGTGACTTCCGTCAGCCATTATTTTTCCTCCTCTCAGTCCAGTGTCTTCATCCTGCCCTGCATCTACCTTTGATGTCCCTCCAGTCACATTTTCCCAGCCCTTCTCCAAGGAAACCCTTACATTTCAATAAACAGCTTTTGAGAGCTCAGTGTGGGTGTAAACACACTCCCAGCAACTGTCAAATTTGCCATGTTCATCTCTTAGCAATGAAGGGATACCTGCACACAGTCAATTGTACATGAAGACTCTGTCATGGACTATGGAGCCCTAAATACCAATGCATAGATACTTCACAGTATCACAGTATGCTAGAGATTGGAAGGGACCTCAAAAGATCATCTAGTCCAATCCCCCTGCCAGAGCAGGAACACCTAGATAATGTTACACAGGAATGTGTCCAGGCGGGTTTTGAATGTCTCCAGGGAAGGAGACTCCACAACCTCCCTGGGCAGCCTGTTCCAGTGTTCTGTCACCCTCACTGAGAAGAAGTTTCTTCTCAAGTTTAAGTGGAACCTCTTGTGTTCCAGTTTGTACCCATTACCCCTTGTCCTATCATTGTTTGCCACTGAGTAGAGCCTGGCTCCATCCTCGTGACACTCCCCCTTTATATATTTATAGACACTTATAAGGTCACCCCTCAGTCTCCTCTAAACTATAGAGACCCAGCTCCCTCAGTCTTTCCTCATAAGGGAGATGCTCCACTCCCTTAATCATCTTTGTTGCCCTGTGCTGGACTCTCTCCAGCAGCTCCCTGTCCTTGAACTGAGGGGCCCAGAACTGGACACAATATTCCAGATGTGGTCTCACCAGGGCAGAGTAGAGGGGAAGGAGGACCTCTCTCGACCTACTAACCACTGCCCTTCTAATACAGCCCAGGATGCCATTGGCCTTCTTGGCCACAGGGGCACAGTGCTGGCTCATGGTCATCCTGTCGTCCACTAGGACCCCCAAGTCCCTCTCCCCGACACTGCTCTCTAACAGGTCGTTTCCCAACCTATACTGGAACCTGGGGTTGTTCCTGCCCAGATGCAGGACTCTACACTTTCCCTTGTTATATTTCATCAAGTTACTCCCTGCCCAACTCTCCAGCCTGTCCAGGTCTCTCTGGATGGCAGCACAGCCTTCTGGCGTGTCAGCCACTCCTCCCAGCTTAGGGTCATCAGCAAACTTGCTGATAGTACACTCAATTCCCTCATCTAAATCGTTGATGAATATATTAAATAATACTGGTCCCAGTACTGACCCTTGAGGCACTCCACTAGTTACAGGCCTCCAACTAGACTCCGCCCCATAGACTACAACTCTGGCTTCTCTCCTTCAGCCAGTTCACAGTCCACCTCACTACCTGATCATCCAGACCACACTTCCTCAATTTAGCTGTGAAAGATACTTCAGCTGTGAAAGATATCTTTCTACTCGAAAAATACTTCCTCTGGTTTTTCATTTTTCCTGAGAAAGCACCTGGGGATCTCTTTGCTGTGGCAGGCTGGAATGAGTGCAATAGTTTGACTGTACTTTTGCTGTCTTAGGCCAGCACTGACGTGTGCCTCCTGTCCACTCATAGGGTCACCAAGTGCCATATAACTTACCACTCCCCTCTGCAGACCCAGCTACAGGCCCAAAGACAAACAGTTTCCACCTATGCAAGGCTAAGTATGGCAAAGAGCAGCTGCCACCGATGAGCTAATTCCAGCACTAAACCTCTACAGCTGGCCCTAGGGTCATGACTGTTTGGGAGGCAGCCCGGTGTGAGTGCGCTGGGTCTGACGGCCGGGGGGTGGGCTTGTGTCATTGCTCTCAGCTGCCCGGTCAGGAGCTGCAGCAGAGGTGCAGCAGCAGAGGGAGGCCGCTGACGCGAGGAGCCCCGGAGTGACCGGTGAAACGCGGCAGCAGGTGTCCCGGCCTGCGAGGAGCTGGACCCGTCTGCCGCGGCGTCGCGGCTCTTCCCTCCCTCAGCCAAGCCGCGCTGGGCGGCGAGCGCGCCCTGGGGCACTGCAGTCGCGACACGCCCTGCCCAGCCCCGCTCCCAGTCCCTCCGCCGGCCGGCTCCTCCCCGCGCCGCGGTCCGTCGGGGCGCCACGAGGCCGCTTCCCACAGCCGCTCCGGCCTCGGCTCAGCCCAGCGCTCCGGCCGGTCCCGCAATGCGGCTCTGGGTGCTCCTCAGCCTGCTGCTGCTGCAGGAAACGCTGCCGCACGGTGAGCCGCGACCCCCGCCGTCCCGCCGGGTTCCCCGGCTTCGCGAGTCGCCTCGGGCTTGCCTTGCAGCTGGGTCCCCTCCCTCGCCCTCAGCGCGGCCGCCCCTGCCCAGCTCGGTCCATGCCAGGTTCTGGGGCCGGGGCGGAGCCATCTCGGGGTCGGCGGGGCTGCCGTCCTGCTGGGCAGAGGCTGGGGGAAGGCGGCCGGCTCTCGGTCTGTGGCCAGCGAGCCGCCGAGGCTTTGCTCCCGGGACTGAAGACGAGGTTTCAGTCTGTGTTGGAGTTGTGGGGGAGGTGTTCGTCCCCACAACAGCCGCCCTTTCTATTCAGGGTCGACGTTTGAACCTGTGCTTAAATCTCTGTGCGGCTCTGGAGGAGGGTCAATGCTGGAGGGGGTGCTCAGGTTTAAAGAGTAAATGAAGTGGTTTTTTGCATGGTTGTTGGGTTGTAGAGAGAACCAGACTCCACTCCTGACTTAGCTTCAGGTTGTGATGAAGTCTTGGTGGGAAAGGAGGCAAGTTTCTGACTGGAAAAGGATAGTCATAACCGTTCCTTTTAAAGACTATAACTAGGCAAGAGAGAGGCTGTTTCCATCTTGTAGAATGCAAACTTACTAAAATGTGTTCAGAAGGAATAAAAATAAAAATCCCTTTGTTTTGTACCACAGCAGGCGTGTGTAGCTTGTGGAAGGGTTTGTAGAGAAATCGGAGGGAGGCTCCGAGGTGCACGGTGGGAGGCAGAGAGGTAGATACCACCAGCAGCCCAAGAGGTTATCAGGGAAGAAAGTTCTTGTAAGAATGTAAGACCTTCACCCTGAGAGCTCTCAAGCACTGAAAGAAGTTACTGGAGGAGGCTGTAGGGTCTCCAGCCTTTGGGATAGTTGGACAAGGCTCTGAGCAACTGAACAGGGCAGGAAGGGACTTTGAGAAGTCCTTACTATCCCCATCCTTCTTATGACTTAAGTGCAAAGGAGTTGAACTCCAGACCAGTGTGGTGCAGGAGGTGATTTCTGCTGGAAGACCCACTCTGTGGGTGTACATTACCTCACAGAATCATAGAATCATAGAATCGTTAGGGTTGGAAAGGACCTGAAGATCATCTAGTTCCAACCCCCCTGCCATGGGCAGGGACACCTTACACTAAATCATGTCACCCAAGGCTTCATCCAACCTGGCCTTGAACACCGCCAGGGATGGAGCATTCACAGCTTCCCTGGGCAACCCATTCCAGTGCCTCACCACCCTTACAGTAAAGAACTTCTTCCTTATATCCAATCTAAACTTCCCCTGTGTAAGTTTTAACCCATTACCCCTTGTTCTATCATTATGGTCCCTAATGAATAGTCCATCCCCAGCATCCCTATAGGCCCCCTTCAGATACTGGAAGGCTGCTCTGGGATCTCCATGCAGCCTTCTCTTCTCCAGGCTGAACAGCCCCAACTTTCTCAGACTGTCTTCATATGGGAGGTGCTCCAGTCCCCTGATCATCCTCGTGGCCTTCCTCTGCACTTGTTCCAACAGTTCCATGTCCTTTTTATGTTGAGGACACCGGAACTGCACACAATACTCCAAGTGAGGTCTCACGAGAGCAGAGTAGAGGGGTAGGATCACCTCCTTCGACTTGCTGGTCATGCTCCTTTTGATGCCGCCTGGGATACGGTTGGCTTTCTGGGCTGTGAGCGCACACTGCTGGCTCATGTTCATTTTCTCATTGACCAACACCTCCAGGTCCTCCGGACATCAAGAAAAGTGTTTCCTATTTGAGAGTCAATAAAAGCACAGGATGAGAAATGTCTTGAAACTTGAGCAAAAGATTTCCCAGGCCTGTGTTCTTAGTTTGTCTAGTTTATGTTGAGGTTTGACTGAGTGGTTCCCACTATATCATCCATGAGCTTAGCTATGGGAGAAGGTAACCTGGTGTGTTCAATGCTAGTTCCTTGTTTAAAGCTAGAGGTGTAAGTCGTCATATAGACGTTGTGATTTCAAAATAGCCATTCTAATTTAGCTTGTGTTATTAATGAACAGTGAAATATGTCCCTCCAGTTTGTGTCACCATCTATTGTCTTTATGAGTGTTTGGATTATTAGCTTTTCATTTGAAGTACTGTAGAGATGTGGCCAACCTGCTTTGTTACGTTAGTTGTGATTACAAAGGCTCTTGCCTCTCATCTTAATCCTGGTGGTTAAGAATTATTCTTTATGTTAACTTCTCATTTGATTTATTCTTTTTTTCAAGGAAGAATTAACCAGTATTAATGAGTTGAGAAGTTTCCGATGCTGCCAAGATGTAGCATGGGGCTGCATGGAATGGTAGGTCTGGCAGACAGTGAGCCCAATTCCTTTGTCCCTGTGGGAGACCTTGCTCATTCTGTTCTTCAGCAGTTCTCTAGGTGGACACCTGAATAAGATCAGGGACCTTCTTGAGTTATAACATGTGCAGCTATGAGGCTGATGGAACATGCATGTGGGCATAGGTGATGTCTGTCTGAAATCTAAACTGGATGCTTTCTAGGACTCTGTGACAAACACTTATTTGGGGATTGTTGTGTGTGTAATTTCTGTGAGAACAAGGGGCAGCAAACAGTAAAGGATAGGATGAGAGGAATACTGTGAACGAGGAGCAGAAGTGCTGCACTGTGTTATTTCTTTGGTGTATTGATGCATAGTCTCCTGCTTTGGAGACTGTTAGTAGGGGCCATGAATGTACTGCTGTGGAGGAAATCAGTATGGTGCATCTTAGAACTGACATTGGGAGCTGATCAGAGGTTGAAAGAAGTTTTCTCAATATTTTTCTACTAAGTCTTAATTTTTTATTTTTATTAATTTTATTAATAAGTGCCATTGCTAGATGAAAACACTGAGGGCTCTGCACATAAATCTAGTGAGACAATACCAGTAGCCCAACATGTACTTGCATAAACGAGCTTGTTGAGTTTGTTCCCTTCCCTGGGCAAGTCTTACAGTTTGGGTAAAGAAATGGAATTCTATGTTTCTAGAGGGATTTGATTGTGTGTCCTCTTTATTTTAGGTGATAGACTATGTTCCAGTTATTTTATTTGCTGGGCATAGAGATACTTAATTGAGTGATGAGAGAAGGCAGAATTGTGAGGCACAGAAGTGACAGTTTCAGTAGATACCTGGACAGGCTGATGGGGAGTGTTGGGGGAGGAGCACAGTCACTACTTGCTTGGCAATTCACCTCTCGGATGTGGCAACTGAGGCACGGACTCCAGTTGTGGTGCAACCGAAATAGTTTATTATGTGAACTTACAGGCTTTTTATAGACCCCTGCCTAGCGGTTAGTAATTGTTAGTACGGGTTAGTTTCTTTTTGGTACTTTTTGCAACATCATATGCTTTTCCCAGCCAATGACATTACTGATCACGCGCCTTTTCAATTAATCACATTATTGTCCACGTGCCTTTGCTTGAACAACTTATTTGTTCTTAGATGTATAAGCAGGTTTTTCTGTTACCACTTTCTGCTACATTATTACTTTCCATTTTCCTTGAACACGTATTTTTTTCTCCCCTCAGCCCACACTGGAGACTTTCCAGTAGCTCCTTGAAAAGTCCCGGGTACAACGTCTCATCTTTGTCTTTCAGTAACTTTCTTTGTTTCAATATCTACACTTCTTGGAAGTTATCTCGATGCTCTAACTTTGATTCCTCTTGACTCCCGTGGTTTGCAGCTGATGAGGGTCAGGATGTTCGTGCTCTCGTCCAGGTCTGCTGGCGCAGCTTCCTGTTCAATATTCCCCACACTTGGGCAGGTACAGCAAAGAGGCAGAAGCAGGTTTTCTCTGTAGGAACGTAAAAGCTTCTCTGATGGTGTTTTCTGAAATGCCCCTGCTGTCACCTGCAGGGAAGTCCAAGGTCAGACAGACAAGAGTCTCACTGTGTGGCTGGGAGTTGGTGTAGAAGGAAAGTGTTCAGACTTGCTGGGAGCTACAGGAGTGTGGAACAGAGGGAGCTTGTGCAGAAAGGAGAACCTTCGTTTAGAGAAAATCAAAACCAGGCTTCTGGCAGTTAAAATTGAAAAGCTTTCATAGGGGAGCCCTTAGCAGTTTCTTAAAGGCAGAGTGTCAGGTGTGGAAGAGCACACAGTTTGGGATGATGCATTTGCTTGGGGTGAGGTTTTATGATCCATGTGCCTTCAAACAAGTGTCAGGTTTGAGGCTGGTGGAATGTAGTAGAGGTGATCAAGAGTAGTTTAAACAAATAGTCCAATTTCAGTAGAGTTTGGGGTAAAAATAAAAGGGTGGCTGGACCAAGGCTTATGCGCTTCTAACAGACAGATTTGGAAAGTGCAACAAGGAATAGGAACAGCGAGTTTGAAATGGGGATGCTTAGCTGTTTATCAGGTCTGTCAGTGGGACCTTCTAATACTAGGGCACAAATTACACAGGAAGGATGGAATAGCTCAACCCAAAGGAGAAGTGGCAGTATGTGTTGAAGAAAGCTTTAGTGTTAAATCTGATTCCTGGTGGGTTTGGTCAGCAAAAGTCATCTGGACTGAAATACCAGCTCAGTGGAGAACAACTAATGTGTTAACTGACCGCCCAGTGTGATGGAGGGAATGACCGCTCTGTTAAGGAAAATCAGAGGGGCAGGAAGGACTGAATAGGAAAGAAAAAGGAAGAATTACCCTCACATAGGTTGGATGACACATGTCGGGTTTGATGCCAAGTGCAATTGTTTAGATGCCACAAATGATGATTTCAGAGAACCCCTGAGGAAAGCAGCAGTTCTGGACTTGATCTAGAGCAGTGCTCAGGTAATTGGTTTCGGATGTTGCTTTAGGTCAGCCAGACAGCAGATTTAATATTCTTGCAGGAATAATAAAAGCCAAAGAAACAACTGATGCATTTAATTTTGGAAGGGGGAGTTACATAAGATGAGGAGGCTCATTAACTCACATATGGGTTAAATATAAAAAACAGAATAAGGCAGATGAAAAGAGTTTGAGAAACAGCTTGCACAAGGGATAAAACCAACCATAAATCCTTTTCTTCCTGTGATGTGCTGGGGTGGAGCAGGGGGAGATGGCCCCAGAATTTGTAAGGCTGGTAGGAACAGGGATAAGAAAGAACACCTACAGAAAGTGAAACTTAAAAACTCAATTGTGTGCACCTATGGAGATGCTTAGCGAGGTTTTAATGGAAAATGGTGACATGGATAAGCATATTGGAAACCTTGAGTGCAGTATTCTACTGAGCACTGTAATAGCAGGCTCCAAGGCAGAATGTTTGCCTATAGGGAGAATCATTAGAGGACATTTCTCATTAATATGCCAAACTAACTGGCTTTAGAGAAAATCAACAACATGAACAGCGTTTAAGTGCAGTGAGTTGATGATACACACCTGAGACTTAAATTTGAATCTGATATCGCAGAAGTCTTAACTTGGATGCATTGCCCATCACGTAACTGTTCCTTTCCAGGGAAAAAATATGCCAGTATTGTAAGATTTTTGAGGGAGGTATGGGCACAAAGTCAGATCTCTGTAAATTGAACTCATGAATAAATAAATGAAATACAGAAGTCAGTATGGCTTTATATGGTTGCCCACCTCTCCCCCTTCAGAAATGTGTTTTGTTTTGTTTTATAGTTATACAGTGTGGCCATGGATGAGCTGGTTGAAATATTTGGATTCCTGAAGGCTTTTCATAAGCCTGTTGTTAAAGGCTTCATGGGAACTAAGGTGCTGCAAGACCTCTAGCAGCGTAATAACTAATAGAAAACAAAGAGTAGGAGTTAATCTTCAGGTTTTGCAATGTGAGCATAGAATTGTTTTTATCCAGCTGAATTTCACAGGGATCTTGTAAGGCACATGCTTTTCAGCATATTGATAAATCTGCTAAAAGGAAACTTTCAGCAAAGAGTTGCGGAAGGATTACTCCATTTTGAAAGACTGGGTGGTGAAAATTGTGTTGGTAGATGCAGAGTAACACAGATGACTCGAACTTCATACACACATTGATGTGTTTCTACTTAGGAATTCTAACCAATGATTCATACTTAGGAAAGTGATCTTGGAGTTATGCTGGATTATTCTAGAGAAAGTCAGCTCCTAGTACTACTTTCTTGAAAAGTAATGAGCTCTTTAGACATGAAAGAAGACACTGCTAATATGTACAACAGTGATGTGACTGTATCTTGAGCCTGGTGTGCAGTCTGCTTTTGTCTTCATTACCCAAGCTTGTTGTAATTGAACTGTTGTAACATGTATTCTTTACAGGGAAAAAATAAATAGAGTAGGACTTGTCAATCCAGGAAGGATATGTTTGAAAGACACTTAAATTTTGCTAAAGTACAAGTGCTGCAGAGAAAGCTGTTGAAGAAACCATGGATATTTATTCAGTTAATACAAAACCTAGGAGGCATCTAATATTTATGTATAATTTATGTAGCTTTGAAAACTGACCAGTCTAATCAATGAACGAAAAATCCACCAAGGACAACAAAACAGCAACTGCGATTCAGATTCCTTGAGCTAAAGGTTCTTGGGAAAGAGGAGACTAGTCTGAAAGGAGCAGAGATGGGTGCCCTGTTCCCTGGTTGACATCTAATGCTGGGTGGTGTCAGTGCAAAGATGTTGGCTAGGCAAACATTTGGCCTGACCCACTGTTGCCTTTCTAATGTAATGCAGGTATAAATGCTCCTGCACCGTTTGCCCCTGTAATACACACACTGTGTCACTTGCTAGGGTAATGTGCTCCGAGTGACTAGAAAAACCCTACTTCATGCTCTGCTGTGGGAGGCAGCAGCCATTCTCTGAAATTTTCCTTTCCATCATTCCCCCAAGTCCAAAAAAGTTCAGAATGCATTGGGCAAACCAAGGTGATTACAGCGTTGCTGTCTTCCAGTTTATTTTCCAGTTGGTGTGAGACCTGAAGGCAACTGCTTCTACACAGGCAGCCGTCATGGAGTCACAGAATGGCTGAGATTGGAAGAGACCTCTTGGAATCACCCAGTTCAACCCACTGCTCGAGCAGGGTGCCTAGGGTGCTGTCCAGCTGGGTTTTGAGCATCTCCATTGATGGGTACTCCACTACCTCTCTGGCAACCTTGATCACCCTCACAGTAAAATGTGAAATGTTTTCTTATGCTCAGATTGAATTTCCTGTTTTTAAAATTTGTGCTCATAAGGCTCTGTGCCATTTAAGGGATGTGGTGTACCTTAGCCTGGACTTACAGAAGTGGAAGGCTGAAGCAGTGCAAGATATCCAGGCAGGGTATGGGAAGTGTCATGGGAGCCATCAGTGGCAGGAGTCTGAAAGTGCTGCTGTTCATGCTGCAGCCAGTACCGGTTTTAATTCTGTTAACTCAATATACAGCAGGGCTATTTTTAATTGCAGAGGGAGCTTTTGGATTGATTTGTACAATAAATTACCCGAGCATTTTCATGTGGAAAGGCAGTGTTCAATGTGTGAATTAGCTGTCAGGCAGTTATTGGAGTTTTTGGTGTCTGGGGCAGAAGTTTTACACTCATCTTGCAGATCTGTGCTTCCTGCCATCTGTCAAAGTAGGAGTTTTCTTTTACCTTTCTTGAATTAGTGACACCTCACTTTTCCCTTGCTTTGTTTTTAAAGGCAGCAGGACGTCCCTGTTGTATCTAGCAGGTAGATCCACTGTTTGCCTCTAAATAAGGTCCTGTTTTCATCTGGACTGTGAAAATAAATGGCTGCTGCAGCAGAGAGGTGATGAATTAAATACTACCTCCAAGTAACTTAAGTGCAATTTGTGTTTTCACAGTACTTAACTGAAAAGAAGAAAGCTACATTGCTGTCAGTATATTATAAATCATCATAAAGCTTCACACTTGAAAGTTTCTCTTCATGTGTCTGTCTTGGTAGCATGGTGTGTGAAAAGGCCATGCAGAATTGATGTGTGTGTGGCATCCTTATGAAGGTGGAGAACTTGAGTAGTGTTGTGCACTAAATGGCAATGACATGAGGTAGAAAAGACAAAAGTAACTGGAGATAGAAATGCTGTATTTCTTTCCTTTCCCATTTCTAAAGTTTTCATACCTCACATATTTGTCTGTTCATGTCAACTATTAAGTATAGATTTTTCCACATGTTGAAAGCTGGTTTTTTGTTGTGTTTTTTTTTTTTTCCCTCAGGAAAATGGGTCATGCCAGAGACTTCAGAAACTTATGGAAATTAGCTCTTACTTGTTTTATGAATCCTTTATAGGAAGAACAAAACTTTAGTTATTTTATTCTCTGTGGTGAGGAAGATTTCTTTTTGCAAAATGACTGTGTAACCTTTTCTGAATCAATAACATTGCTACCTTTTCTTTACTAGTTATGGGACAGCCTGCGAAGAGTAAGCATCCCAAAGAACCTGGGGAAAACAAAATTAAGCCTATTAACAAAAGAGTAAAACCCAAGGCTTCTAAAATGAAGGAGAGAGAATCTGTTGACTCCTCTTTGAAGTTCCAGTCCATACTGACACAGGTGATGGATAAAGGTCACTACCAAAAACTAGCTCCCACTTTAAGCCTGGCTGCAGGACAAAGCATAGAACTGCGATGCAAGGGGAGTAATGTTACTTGGAACTATCCTTCATACTTAGACACCTTTAAAGACTCCAGACTCAGGTAAGCTGTTTTTCATGGTTTTGAGGGGTTTTTGTTTTGTGTTTTGCCACCACATTCAAGACTATTGGGGTTTTCGTTTTGTTTGCTTGTTTACATTTTTACAATCAAAGTATTTCATCTCGTGATTTCTAATGCCAGCAGAAAAGGATGAGCATCTTTCAGACATCGCGAGTTACTGCTGTGTGGTCTGCACTGTGGAATAGTCTTGTATGTGTGAACTAGGTTTCCCTCAAATAGATCTGAAATAGAAGATGCAGTCCAGCAGGACACCAGTGTGCTCCAGCCATGGACAGGGAGCCATATTAGAGCTAGTCCAAAGTAAAACTCTCAGTGGGTGTGATGTCAGGTATCACTACCAACTCTGTAGCTCTACAGAGGCCTGCTACTGGTGGCCTGTACTGGTTGCCAGTGTGGCTACCACCTGAGACACTAAGATTAATTTCCTGAAGAGGCTCAAACGAGATACTCTTGTAGCATCTGAATCTCTCAATTAGCAAAAACATACACCAACCACCATGCTATGGAGCAAGTAAGAGCAGTCTTTACTTTTTCAGTCAGTTATCTTTGTATGACAAAAAAAAAAAAAGGGATTGTGAAGTCTGTGGTGTGGCAGAGTATAATGCTGAAGATAGTCACCTTGGGGTTGGGAATGGTTTTTCTTCCATGTAGTGACATCTTAAAGGAAATTGCATAAAGAGTTGTTAGAGACCCCTTATCATCTTTGTGGCCTTCCTCTGGACTAGCTCCAACAGCTCCACGTCCTTGTGTTGAGGACACCAGAACTGGGCGCAGTGCTCCAAGTGGGCTCTAACAGAGCAAGAGCAGAGGGGCAGGATCACTTCCTTAAAGATGAAAGACAAGTAGTGAGGAGACTGTGGAGCACTGTGAATGATGCCCTAAGAATGAACTGTAAGGAACTTTTCTTTCATTATTAGGTGAGAAAAGCACAGAGGTATGAGGAAATCGACTCCTGTTGTCCTTTTGTTCCTAAATTAAGTGTGTATGCTGTTTGTAAACAACTGGCTGAGGTTATCTGAATCTCTGTAATCCATTTCCCTTATTTACAGTATGATGCTACAGTCACACCCAGTTAATTAATTTTTCAGATATATTCCTCCACTTAGCACTTCTCTTTCAAAGAGTGTTGAAGATTGGCAGTTATACACTGTTTTCTCGTATATCCTGACATTCATAAGCCAGTTCTTCTCGAGTATTTATGTGCTTGTCCCGGGATGGCTGAGGAGTTCAAGAGCTACCCTGGCTGAATAAACCTCTGTAGCTAGTGCAGTGCTTCTGTCGTAGTAAGTTACAGCAGCAAGCCTGTTTCTGCTGAGGGCTTATCGCAGCAGCAGCTCTCAGATGATCTTGTGTCCCGTTTTAAACAACTATTGCTTTTTCTTCTGCATTGTTTTATCTGGATGTATTCCAGTAGGTGGCGTTTATCAGCTGCAGGACAGACCTGGCCTTCAGCAAGCCAAAGCTGAGCCTGCAAAATAACATCAACAGGAGCCATATGTGTGCTGGTTCTTGTTTTCAAGCGTGTCTTATGTTTTGTGCATTTGCAAATAGGTTGGTGGAATGATTTGGTCCTGTATATATAGCGGGTCATGCTGTCTGAGTATTAGCATCTGGCACTTAACAAAAGTAAGGCAAGTATTCACATTTTTGAAGAGGACTGTGAATGCTACTTCATTATTTGACTGTCTGTTCCTCTCTTGCAAAATGAAGTACTATTCTAGTGATGCACATGGGACAGAATACCAGTATTTACGGTAGTTTTGGGTTGGGGGAAGGTATGGATTTCCTAAGCATGTAGTTTGGCATTTTGTAGTTGAAGTAGTTTGGGGTTCTGTTGCTTCAGCAATTTACCTTTTCTGTTCTCAGTCATGTTCACAGTATTTGTAATTTTTTAACCATATTACAGAAATTAATAATGTCAGACAAAAAAGCTATAAAAAATTTGTCTGGGTGGATATAACTTGTCAGAGTATTCTCTTTTAGAAGTATGCTAGGCTTATATCTAAGGGTCTGTATTGAAATATGATGATCTTTTTTTAGAAAAAATATTTTGAAATAAGTTGTTGAGGCAGTAAGTGTAGACTGTAAGTCTACATCTAAAGACTGTACTCTAGTGTATATCTACATCTAAGTGTAGCTATAAGCAGAAGGTCCTGTAATCAACTTGAGAAATTGAAAGCATAGATGAGTAGTACACTTCAAAGTCACAGAATAGTGATAATTTATGGTGACAATTGACTGAAGGATCACGTGCAGTTACATTTTTCATCACATTTTTAGCGTGACTTTGGTAATCATCTCAAGATCTTTTCTAGTGTTAATAGATGCACGTGGAGCAAAGTCTGCTCTACAGAATGTGAAATCTGTATTCTGTGGGTTTAGAAAGCTTTGATTTGAATGTAAGTAGAAATGGCATAAAGAGGGCGTGTTATTTAGTTAGCTCGGTTGGTAAGTGTATTGGCAGCAGCAAAGGTTAACTCAGAGGAGCCTAATGTTCCTCACAGCATACAAGACCATGCACAAATAACCAACTGCAACAGGCAAAACTTGAAATTACATTCATTATTTAAAAACAAAAACTGAATATAGGGCAAAGGGGGGGAATCAGAAAAAAATACTATCAAATGACCTACAGGAAAAAGTGGTTTAATTGTCTAGGTAGATTTATGTCCTGTATCTTTTAACATTTTTTGAGTGCATAAAGACCAAGTCTGATGTAATCCCTTTGTTGCCAGTTAGGTGTGGGGTAAAACCCAAGCTAATTAACTGGGCTGAGCTCTTTTTACTTTGTGTTTTCATGCTGGTCTTGCTGGAGTTGGGGCATTGGTGCAAACAAGAGTTGGTGGCTGCACCAGGGGAGAAGTGATTGAGCTCTGAGGCAGTAATAGAAAGTCGAAGAGCCTGTTGCTGGGCTCAGAGGGTAAGTGTGGAGGAGGGACAGTAGTGATGAGGCCCATGCAATTGCTGTGAACTAAGGACTATGATTCTTTTGTTCATTTGTAAGTGTACAGTAACAGATGCTCAGGTATCCAGTTCATGGTTTTCCTTTAAGTAATGGGAGGGATGCACAAATTCAACTTGTCTGGTGGGAATTTTAACAATAAGCAAGGTGTTTTGTATCTCCTGGAAGTGCTAACGTCCTCTAGCTGCTACTAGAGAGCAGGATTTAAGGACCCTGACATCTAACAGAATTGCAATTAAAGGAGGCAGAAAAGACCTTTAAGGTTCAGGGCAGTGAGGGCATTTGTAGCTTGGTTGCAGAGTTTGTTAACTCTTCTTCCAGGCCAGGAGCTGACACTGAAGAGGCTCACTGTGTTCTGTTTTCCTGTCTGTAGCTGTGGGAGAAGAGGGTGTTTTGTTTTGTAAATAGTTAAATTTAGCATCTATATAATGTATTTCCTATGGATAATTGCAGAAAGTAGGGATAAAAGCCAGATGTTTTGTTTCTGTGCCATGCTTATCATATTTTTAACTCATCCATATGGTAAGGAGAATACAGCAGCCTGGAGGACCATATGACTTTTCAAAGAAGGAAGGGATTATTATTAGAAAAGCCATTCCTGTAGTATTAGTGGCTGTGTTTTCTTTGAGTTTGTCTTTTTGGGTGTACTTTACAACCTGTTAAATAAGATATTTTTGCTTGCTGTACCAGAGAGTCTCAGGTTTTAATAGGTCTGTAGCTGTTAACATGTTAAAATTACCATATGAGTGGAGGGGAAAGATGCTGAGTGAAAGGAGGAAGGAGGTACTTTGGCTGTTTCTTTTTGAGCCGGAGGAGAAATCCTCTCCACTATCCTAATTGGAGTAAATAACAGTACACACTGAAATTATTTACTTTGCTTTAGTGACTGCAGCATGCAGTGCAACTCTGGGGAGGAAGCTAGAATCATGCAAAGTTGGCTCTTGAGTTAAGGACGCACAGCAGCTTTCTCCAGGTCTAGCTTATTATCTGTAATGCTGTCTTGCCTTTTGCAGTGTAAATGCACCCTGCAGAGAACTTCTAGTCTGAAAATTTTGTGTACTGGCTGAACTGGCCGAAAATCTGGGGCCTGTTAATGATCAAAGGTAGGTCATGCACCTCCATAACAGAAGGGCTGGAATGCTGTTTTATAAGACTGTGCATAACAAATTAATGACAGTAGGCTGGCCTAGAAACTGGATCTGCAATGTATGAGAAGGATCAGAAACTGACAGGGATGAAAGAAAAATAAGAACAAGCACATTTTCCTTTTCTCATGTGTTATAGCAAAAAGCTGCTCTAGATGATGGCAGTCTTAACTTCATACAGTCTCTGCTCTGCCTGACCTGGAGTTTGAGTTTCCTGATGAAGACCAGCTGTTTTTATCACGGGACTTTACCTGATAAGTAAACTCATGTGAAATGGAACTGCTTCAGTGGAAGAAGCTGGGGCAAGAGCTGGATATGCATCGTATGTGTGTGCAGGGGATGTATGGACAGGAGCATTCTCGCAAGTATTGAGGAACCTGTATGTTGTGGAGGGCAAAATTAGACTGCTTTCAGTGAATGCGGGCTCCTCCTGGCTTTGTGGGACATCAGTTATGTTCATGTGTAAGTGAATTCCATTTTGTTCCATGTGTTCTGAAGTCTGAAAGCTAGGATTGGTTTTTCTTGCGTGAAGCAGCAAGACGCTATGTCCTCTACTAGTGAGCTGTGTTGGAGATAAGCTCTGTTTTGTTGGTATGAATGTAGCTGCTTGAGAGGAGTTTGCTAGGTGCTCTGCAAGTATGCAAGTAATGCTGTGTACACTGATTTCTGTCTTTTTTTTTATTTTATTTTTAAGCTTCTAAACTTCGCATAATTTTTCTGGCAAAGATCTTTCAAACTTCAGATACCTAAAGCTTAATAAGGTGAATATATGGAATAGGATTTTGGGGTAGTTTTCTAGTTCATTTAAATAGTCTTGAAATGTTTGTATATACGACGTTTCTACTTAGTGATATGTAGAGCACAGCAGATTTTTGGCTTTTGAGTCAGATTTCCCAGCACCTAAAACAGTACTGAAATGAAAATTATCCTGGAAATATTGGTCAGCTGCAGGATTTACTGTTTAGAATTTGCTCCTTATGGCCTGTTTTGTCTGCTTAATGTGGTCATGTCACAAGTTTCATCACTTCAGCTCTCTGTTCCCAGGTTTTGTTAGTGCATGCTTGTGGATGACTACCTCGCTAGACTATTTCCATTGATTACTGGATAGCAAAGTTCTCAGTTAAGTAGAACACACTGTACAGTAATTAATTAACTCTGACCTTATTTTTTTCTGTTGAGATTTCAAGCTATAGTTCAGTGTCTGCATTAATGGTTGGAGGGAAAAATGTTCTGGCATAATGATATCTCTGTAGTGTTAACATTTACTACTGAATACCTGCAAAATATTTTATGCTAATATAGTCATGTAGCCTATGAAATGTGAACTGTGAAACTAAATAATAATACACAGTAGGACATGTTTTGGATTTCTCTTCCTGTTGGTTGTGATACACAACATGATCTGTTGCATGAATAGGAATCTCTCAAAGCCTATCCAAAACCTGAAGATCATTTATAATGCAAGGTAGTGTATATATTAAAAATAAAAATGCTGCTTCTCCATGATTACATAGAATCATAGAATAGTTAGGATTGGAAAGGATGTTAAGATCATCTAATTCCAAAACCCCTGCCATGGGCAGGGACACCTCATGCTTCTGAAAAGTGGAATTGAACCATGTCATGTAGGACACACACATTAGCAGGTAAGAAACATAATTTAGCTTGTTTCCTGAGGCAGGCCTCAAAACTGCCCCATGGTGGCTGAGTGTACTAATGCTGTCTGAGGGCTTTAATGGAAGAGAGAATTCTCAATTAGCCGTGTTTGTATTGTGTATTTGGTATGCGTTTAATTTCTAAGCTACTGGCCTTGGCTGGAGGCCAAATGTTGGGTTGCACAAACCATTGTTTATGATCGCTGGTAGTAGTGCAAACTGCTAGCAGAACACCCAGGGAGTCAGAAGTCTGGGAAGCTCATGTAGCTAGAAGTAGTGGCCTCTCTGTTTAAGCAGTTATTCTGCCTGAAATGCAGATGTAAACATAACATAGCATTTAGAGCATACAGTATTCAGGCATGTCTATGGCACCACTCTTATGTGGTGACAAGGTGGTGTAGAGGATAAGAATTTCTTCAAAGCATGCTAATCCTCAAACCAAACGATTCAGTCAGGCACATGCCTTACAGAGTAACTGCCACAATAAGAAGAAATGGGAGAACAACAAATATTCAGAGAATAACAGATATTCAGAGAATCCATAGCTGAATGAGAGTATGGAAGCTCTTCAGACTTCATGCAGAGCCTGTTTGAAACACCAAAAAGAAGTTCACTATTGGATGCTTAAAACTGGAAAGATATCTCCTGACTTGGTTAGAACAGAAATGACCTTGTAACTCGGTGTCTTGCAAAAGAAAGTAGAGAAACCTTCATGCTCTTGATGTGCTACCATGTAAAGCCAGTTGGTTGAAAATAACTCTTTTTAAGGGTCAGAGCAGCAGTGAAGTGCATCAGTACTGACAGTGGCTGTCCTCACAGGGTTCCCCAAGAAGTGGTACTGTTGCTCTGTTGCTTTTGCAGTCCATCAAAGGCAGCACATCAGACTGCCAACTGTAACACCATCTGTCTGCAAGAAAGAGTCAGGGAAAGCAAACCTCAAAATAGAAAAGAACAAATGAGACTGTAGCTGAAGAATTTCATCTATAGGACCTTTGACCCTTAGAAACATTGCCAGTACCTACATTATATATATCTACATATTTAGAAATAGTTGCACGTTTGTGAATGTCAGTCCACTGAGAGATGTATCTGGGAAGTTCAGGAGGAGAAAAAAGCAAATCAAGTCTGAAATAGTCACGCAGGCTGTATTTTGTGTAGTTACATGATGACACTGCCAATACGCCTCCAGCAGTTCTCGGGGTCATGCTCTGTAGTAGCTGAGGGGTGATGAGGAAACTTGAGTGAGATGATGCCAGTGAGGTGGCTTAGGGCAGAGGAGTAGGCGATGTGAAATGAATGACTTGCAGAACAAATCCAAGCTGGGCTAAAAGCTCTTTAATGATGGTGTTTGCAAGTGGAAACTTGGAAAAGTATATTAAAGATGGGAAGGCGTCCGCAGTGAAAGCAGGCATAAATCATCAAACAGACTCTTTAATTAAAGTACCTGCTATTTAATGGTCCTGAATTATCTTTGTTACATACTATTGAAGCAGTGGTACAGTTAATGGTATCAAAAAAGGACTGGAATGCTGGCAGGTTAACTTGCAGCATGAAAATACAGGCTTATATATGGACAAATGGAGCTAAAACATAGATGAACAAGTTGTCACAGCAGTTGCAGCCCAGTTTCAAAACAGGGACTGCAAGAAATTCAAGAATGAGCTAAGACAAGTGCTAGCAAGTGCTTGTGTGTAGTTGAAATCAAGAGAACTACTCATGTAAGCAGGTATTTGCTGAAGCAAAAGGGGAAGTTTCAGCATAGCTCTGGAAGCAAAAGGTGGGTCAATTGCAGAGTAGGAATAAAAAAATAAAGTAGAAATGTACACAGACATATATCTGTGCTTTACTGTGCCTTTTGTTTTTCTTCAGTATAAAGCAGCTTGACAGGTATGGTCAGCTGATCCTCGCAAACTCCACTGCAGCAGATACAGGTGAATACAGCTGCTGGCTTCAGCTGTGCAATGGTAACAAATGCAGGAAGGATGAGACTAAAACAGGCTCAACGTACATCTTTTTCACAGGTAATTAACTCACTGGGGGTTTATTAATGGAAATATATTTGCTAATAAGACAGGAATAAAGTTACATCAGTGATTTCACTGTCAAGATTTTTCTTCCACAGTTTTAGTGGCTGTTAAGACGGTGCTGGTGAGCAGAAGATTACTTGCTTAGTGTGATTAATGAGTCCATTTTCCCTATGGATTATGCTAAATGTGTACCCAAAATAATGTATAATGCAATGGAAAGCAAATACTTCTGAAAATACTAACATGTTCTGAGCATCCTCTAAAAAATGAATTAAAAAATGCTTTATTTTTGAAAATGTGTCTGGATAAAGAAAATAAATCCGTGCAGATGATTAATCTTGTCACAGCGTTCAGATGACCCCATGGACTCTTCTTCCTCCTCTCCCCACCCCTTCCAGTTACCTGTAGTGACTTAAGTCTTGACCTTATTGATCCTTGTAAGGCCATTGTTTCTCACAAGAGTCTGTGTAGCATGTTGAGAGGCAAAACACTCTTAAGTACATGTGTTGCCCAGCAGAGCTTGAGATTGACTAGCCCTGACACTGCACAGATAGGGTCATAGTATGTAACTGTGCAGAGTTTACTGCTACGTGGTACATCAGAGCTGTAATCAAGTGGTTCACTTATTCTTCTCATGGAGAGCATTCTCAATGGTAAAACAACGTCTGGTGCCTGATCAGAGTGAAACCATTTTTGGCTAGCAAATATTTTAGTACAAAATCCTAAACTAGGGTTGCTTGTGATATGTTTTGGAGTTAAATTAGACCATGAGACTGTGCAGAAGCCATTGATCAGAAGTGCTTAATGTTCTGATGATACATTCCTTTAGAAAGGCTGGAGCGAACTTTCCACTGAAGTTATTATATAAACACTTGTGCTGGAAAGAGGAATTTCAGTTTCGTATTTCTAAGAAGCATGCCAAATATGGAACTACTCTTTAACTTTCATTCTTAAAGTGCTAAGTATTTTACCTACTTAGAGAAGCAAATCAAACAGTTGCCTAAAATTATGTGTATGAAAAGGCTGTAGCTCCAAATAATATCTGTTTCTAATACTTATCTTACCAGTGGTGGTGGGGGTTTTATGTGTGCTATCCTTTAAAAGTGGTTGAGTGAACAGAATTGGATCCAGATGAGTATTTGGAAACTTGTCAAAAAGGAATTCCGAAGATTTTCACAAGATTAATAAAATTTGATTACAGTGAGGAATACTTTTCTTTTTGATTTAATGTGTTTAATGCAAGCTATGTAAATATATACTCGCAGGTTAGAAAAGTTGCTATTTTTTTTTCTTCTGTGGATGCACATTTAAAGCAAAAAGCTTTGGGTAATTTTTAATACTGCTTATAGCTATTTTCTCTTGTCATATGTGCTTTTGTTTCTGTTAAGCCAAGACGTAAATATTCCAACTGTATCAACTCTTCTGCACAGATAAAGAGGAACTTTTTGTACCTACTCCCAGTTATTTTGAGATTGTATACCTGAACCCAGATAAACCTGCAGTCATCCCATGTCGTGTTACTACTCCTTCAGCAAAAGTAACTCTGCACAGGGAATTTCCAGCAGAAGAAATTGAAACAGATGGAACTGATATTGTTTATGATGTGAAGAAGGGTTTTGTCTACCAGCACCCTACTTCTGATCATAAGGGTATTGTCTACTGCAAAGCAGAGTCACAGGGAGCACCTCAGATTTCCATCAAGTATCACCTACTGTATGTGGAAGGTAAGTTGCAGTTCTCTGTATGCTTACACTGACATTCTGCTGGCGTTGTTTAGAAAACAGTACTTAAAAAAAAAGTAAAATATATAATCACAGAATTTTAAAATGTTGATTAGAAGCATATGTGATAAAACTGTAGGTTTAAATTCCAGCAGTTTCCCACTGTAGAGGGGAGAGTTGCAGGTGCACATCACTTACTTGTTGCAATAAGGAAGCAGAGGCAAAAATTGACTCTTAAGCTTTATCAGTGTATTTAACTTCAGAAACTAATTTTCTTCTTCCAAACACTGTCTTTCTCTTAGTTCCCAAGGGCCCGCCCTCAACCACAATTTCAGCATCATCCAGCAGAGCAGATGTCAGTGACAGCATTCACGTAATCTGCACAGTCCTTGGTGAGCCGGATGTAGATGTGAACTTCAGGTGGCAGTACCCAGGGCAAGAGGTAAGAGATGCATGCCCTGGCTGAAATGGTGTGTGCTTTGTAAAGGTAATGTCTTCAGTGCCAGTCAGTGTCTAGAGTTGGAGTAAAAATTCCTTCAGATTGTGGTGTCTGACTCTCCCTAGCCCGGGCATGCTAGCAGGAGGAGGCAGCACGTTCCTTTTGAATTTTCCTTGTCATTCCCTGAGAGCCTTGAAGTAGCACAGGAACAAAGCTGGAGATCTCTGCCCATGTTAGTAAAAATCAAGCTCAGCAGAGCTTGCTCTTCCCTCGGGTTTCCATTCCAAAGACACTTGGCCTCTGGCAGCACTTACAAAGAAAATCCTCAGACGGGGTCAGAGCCAGCCAGCGTCAGGAAGCTATTCTAGACCAAGCCATAAATCCTCACTGATGCCTCTGCATTTGATATACCTTCCATCTTTGTGGCTCAGGCACATGAATCATCACAGCACAGAATCTTTTAAGTTTAATTGCTACGCACATCCAGAAGCACAGAAATCTGCTTCTGCCCTGCCTCATCTTGAAAGAACCTGTTGGAAACATCCAGTGAATCTTAGAACTTTGGTCCTTTTTCTTGCACAAAAGGTGTATCTGATTGGCATCTTTAGGTGTATCTGACTGGCTTCATTGGTGATCCCCTCTCTTCTCCCTTTGCCCACCCTGAGCAGTTACAGTAGAGACTTATTAACCAGCCTCATTCTGCTGCTGTTTATCCTGAGCAAGCCAGGAGCAAAGGAAGGACTGCTGGAAGATGGAACCCTTCATCAGAGGAAAGGAATCCTCTATGACCTGAGAGTTTGCATTGTATTTCACTTGCTAGCCCTCCTGGTGCTGGGTTGTCAAGGGACCATGTAGAGCTTTCTGAGGAGGTATTTGTATCAACACTGAGGCAGCAAAGAATTAAGTAATTTAACAGCAGAGGTAATTGTTTAAGTGGGAGGTTGGAATTTAGTGCTTACTAGGCTTGAGAAAATTCAAATCTAAAGCTCAGAGGTTTGCTGTAGCTGTTAAGATAGACACTCTAGCACTGATTGAATATGAACAGCTACATACATGCAGGTGATCTCCCATGAGTGTAGTGCATGCTGCAATACAGGGCACATGGTGGCTGGGAGAGAGACTCTGGCCTGTGACCTGACTCTGCTCTAGGAAGGACTGATCATTAGACTGAACAGTCTCAGCTCCAGCTGTGCGTGGGGATAGGGAGGGAAAAGTTGTGTTTGGTTTCTGACCCAGCAAAATGATTAAGTAGATGTCAGAGTAGAAGCACTGCATGCATGTTGGAGACAACATTTATTAAGGAACTGTTCTCATACTGCAAAGGTAGGGGTGAAGGGAGAAGAGAGAGAACAATCAGTCATTCTGGTCAGATACACCTTCTTTTGTGCGAGAAAAGAGACTGGCAGAATTCTAAGGTTTGTTGGATGTTTCCTTTCACTGCAGCTGCTTTCAATGCAGGGAGCTTAGTGACAGCTTTTGTTCCCCAGCACCTGGCGTGTCAACTACCACTTGATCCCTGAGCAGAAGCATCACTTCAATCTCTGCTTGCTGCTAGGTACATTGCATTGGAGAGACCCCCGTCTCTGTAGTCGCTAACCTCTCCCTCGTACATTTTTTTTATCCCTTGCCACTCCCTGACAACTGCATTTGGTCATTCCCCTGCTGTGAATGCTTACTGATGCATACCAATCTACTTCATTAATATGATTCTCTGAAACTAGCTTCAAAGCAGAAGGCAATTAGTTTGAGGAAAAACTGGGCTAGCAGGAGCCCAACCTGGCAAATAGCTTCTGCCATACATGGCCTTTGCCTTCACTTTCACTAGGGTCAGGGAAGTTCTCTTTGCTTTTTCTAAGAACTAACTTAGTCTTGCATTATGTGTGTGGTAGCACTTGATTTTCAGGCTGGCAACAGGTTTGTGCTCTGCTAGGTAGAGTTCTGCAGAGTGGCTTGAGTCCTTCTAAAGGGTTAAGAATTTCTGGGTGAGATGACCATTGTAAGCAAAAGAAGTTCTTGCTAGCTGTAAATGTGTGTCACTTCTTTAGGCATCCCCTGAGCTTCACAAAGACTGGCGGCTTCTCCTGGACTGGTCATTTTGCAAGTGTGAGACGGTAGCTCTGGCACTAGATAAGTGTCTGGTTTACCCTCTTGCTACTATTAGCTTAAGCCTCATAGGATTCATGTTGGTAAACAGCTAAACCATCTATTTTATGAAGCAAGAGGAGATGGTTTCCCAGCAGAAGCCTCTCTTACCAGTTTTATCCAGGTTATTGATGGAAGCTGCTGACTAGCATAATGGCTTTTGGAAGGGAAGAGACTGCCTTATTCTATCTTTGGGCCAGTTTATTTCATGCAGGCCTTTGCAAATTTGTGCGGTGCCAGGGAGTGTGACCTGATAAACAGTCCATCAGAGAATTCACTTTTAGAAAAGCGGGGGGGTTAGCACCAATTATATATGATACCATTGCAATGTAAGAACATCATTCTAAGCATCCTTATTCATATTTTTGGCTTTGAAGTTGCACATTCTTGAAAGCATAATGTGAGGATTGATTTAGGATTTGTGAATTGTTAGTTTGCTTGTATGTTATACAGTGTTTCTGAAACTAGAGGTGGGGGAATTAGTTTGCAACACGTGATTTAAAGCTATTATCTGTGCTAAAGAGAAATAGGTAAAGCTTGGGGAACCCACTGATGCTGCTGCTGTCTTCCTTTTTGAGGCATGCTGAAATTCAGTCTGAAAATAAGCTCACGTCTTCCCTGATGTCTCATGCAGGATACCTTGCCTATTTGTTCAAGTACCCAAAGGCAACCTTAGTAAGTGGCCTACACCTGCAATCAAGTTCATGTATATACTCCAGGCAGAACTTTGGCAGGCCATTGCTTATCTAAAGATACACAGTATCCGCACTTGAGTGGAAGAGCTGCTGTATTTAGTCTTACTTGGTGTAACTTGGTGGTAGGTAAATATTTAGTGCAGGAATGTTGCTGCAACTGCCAGCCACCTTAAGTTTCCTCACTTAAGGCTGTCTATTGACTATAGGCTTCCTGCTATCTGATCTCTCAGGGTTTGATAAGGTGATGTCACTAAATGCACTTTGCAGAATCATGTATTTTCTTATGTGGTTGGTTGTTTTTATTTGTTTCTTTTAAACAGTCTGAGAGGCCTGTGATTATCCAAAACTTCTGGAGATTGATAAACAGAGGAATTGGACATACCACAAGAATCTCAAAGAGTATTCTTCTTGTTGAGGGTTTTGAAGCCAGAGATGCTGGAAACTACATTTGTATAGCTCAGAACCTACAAGGAGAAACAACAGTAGCTACTAAAGTTGAACTGAATTGATCGGAGAGGCTTCTGGACATGGAACGAACTGTACGTTATTTGATACTATAGCCATTTATTTTCTTTAGTAACATTTAAGTGACATTTTTCTCTATCGCTGTCTTTTTTCATGCACTATCAATGCATTCCATATTCAGTAGCCTGACTGGCCAAGAGAGAGTTCCCTATGCCCAGCAGTAGTGAGTTAATAATACTACTGTGAAGCATTAAGGTTTAAGCCTGAACATGCATAGGGTTTACTTTATTTAGGAATAGGTGCTCTTGGGCTTTTCTTTGCATATGATCTTTTTCTTCAAACTCTTTTCTAAGGTTAACCTGCTGAATGGTTTGTGCCTTTTTTGTGTATGTGAGAACTGAGAGGGTATGAAATATCCTCAGAAATTCACCAAGCAGGTCTAGCTCTCCTGGTGCAGTGCAATTTTAGAGTTGAGAGTACTGTACATGTTTGAAACAGTATCAAAACCAAACAAAAAACACCTCTTTTTATGGAATTAGCCAATAGCTAATGTTTATTTTGCAAGAGTAATTAAATTTCTGAATATTATGAAAATGTAAATGTATGTGTGTGTGTGTTTGCATTTCATGTTTGTACAAAGACAAACACATAGAATTCTCATTCCTGGGGAAGATTAATCCTAAATACATATTAAGGTGCTGGAGGGCACCTCCACAGACTTGTAAACTGTTGGCTACTATGTTGGATTTTTCTTCTGTTGTTGCATTCTTGCAGTCTCATACCATGTAGCTTACTGAGAGTTCACTTATGCTTACTAAATCATATAGCAGAGTGTTTGCTAAAGGTAAAACTTGCATTTGTTTATATAGTATCATATACAAAAAAAAAACCCAACCAACAACTATAACATTAGAATAATGTTTGATTATACAGCAGAATCTTTTCTCAGGTTAATAACAAGTGCAACTTGATTGTATTACTTTACTTAGAAAACTGATGTGTCCTAGAAGAAAACTGATGTTTCTTAGGAAAAAAAAGATCTCATTTACACAGAATTGTATATGGATAAATAAGCAACTGCTATCTTCATCCTGGGTTTAGTTATCGGTGCAAGGGAAGAGACTTTGCAGAGAAGAGGTAAGAACCTGGTAAAATGTTGTTGGATATTTTGGCAATGTTTTTTCTTCTTGGCCTCAAGCACAGAAACCATGTAAGCTACACCTTCCAATACAATCAAATCAGTAATTGATTTCCTTCAAAATAGCTAACAAGTGGGAGATGTGTCACCTGCTCAGGCTGGTTCAATAGCACAGTGGATCACAAGGTAGCATCATTTCCTTGGTGACAGTTCAGCAGGAGTGGAAAAGCCGATGCAGATCCGTTGTTGCATCATTGCTTGAGTAGTGACCCTTGGGTGAAATGGTTGCATGTACCAATCACAAGCAGTTCTCAAGACTCATTATGGCTACAGAAGCAGTGCCTTTAAGGAAGAATTTTTGGTGTTTGGTTCCCCCCCTGCAGACATCAAAATGATTTCTGTAATTGTCAACAATGAAAATTAGCTTACTTTGTATTTTACATAGTTCTCATTTTACTAAAAGCCTTCTGGGCAGGCCTGATTCTTTTTCACATTGATGCAATTACACATTTCCACGTAAGTGAACAGTGACATGAGGGAAGAGAATGAAGCCTGGGAACTGAAGGAAGTGACTTGTCAAAGTCACATGCCTAAGCCCACCACTATTATTTCGATGTCTGTACGTTGGTCACTGCTCTGCTATGGTAAGGTGGCAGCAACGGACAACAGGTATTTGTTTCTTAAGGCTTCAATGATTATTCCAGCTTTCTGATTACCCCTCAACTCCAGCTCAGCCCTTAATGATGTCCTGGCTGTCAGGCAACTACAGTTTTAAAGAAAGATGAGTGGTTACTCACTGTCTAGAAGGAATTTCCTGGACACGTCTTTGGTGTTTGTAATGGGAAGCTTCAAGTCTTCAGTTAGCATAAGGAAATGATTCACCTCAAATTTTACTGCAAAACTCATATAAAGACCTTTACAGAAAAGTACTGAAGAGAGGTGAACTATATTATGAATAGTTTGAATGGCTAGAAACTATTTGGTACAGATATAAATGTGACTTACTTCCTTTGAAATGTAGTATTACAGTGGGAACTACTAGTTAAGGCTTAGTACCTGAAGATAATCACTTACTTGCATAACTAGCACTAGACCTTTGGCATATATTTATGGCAGCTGGTTTCTAGCTTTTCCTTGAAGGAAAATTTATGCGAAAGAAATTAACAAAAAACCATGTACAAGTTACTGGATCAAACAAAGCCTTTGTTAACACACAGTATTTAAGTTAAAGCTTGACGTATTAATACTTAGGGAAAAATACTGAAACTGTGCTTACAGGTGAACATAACTATTTAATTCTTCTGAACCAACAGAAGAACCACTAAGCGTCTATTTCTGTAGTCTGATTCCTGTAGAAAAGGATTCTTCATTTCTTTGTTAGACCATTAAAGATTCTACTTGCAAGAAGTTTAGAAGTGAAGAAGCTCCTGTATTGCAGAGGAAAACTATCAACAAATTACCAGTCTTGGTGTTATTTACTATGACACACTTTTCTGTACTAGGAGGTAAGATAAGCTTTCCTCTGCTGTTACATGAAGGGGCACACTGTATTTGATCTTCAAACATTAATATGCAATCTCCTTGCATGTTTCCTTTGAGGCAGTAACATTGCAACCAAGAAAATAAAGTTCTTACGTCTGGCTAGACAGCTGTTCTTGTGACATGACCTGTAGACTGCTAAACTCTATTTGACTTCTCTCACATAACCTCAATAAGGTGAGCATTTTAGTAACATGAGTCCTCTAGGATGCCTTTACAGGCAGATGCACATTAAGCCAACTGTACTCAAGTGTTTTACTATTGCTTCATTCTGTAATATTACCTGCATTGTCTGTCCTTTTTTAAAAACCCAGCTGAAAGTGAGTTGCTAATAATCACAAGCAAGCTCTGTGTAACCTCTGCCTACATAAAGAGTTGCAAGGGTAGAGTTAAATTTTTCTGTGAATGTTTTTAGCTGAACATTAGTAATTTGTTCAGTGAAGCGTCACTATTGGTGTTCTGCTATGATGAGCAGGTACTAAGAGTTTGTAGTACTTGAAGGAACGTTCTTCCTCCTTACTTAAAGATCCTGTGATTAACAGAAGCAGGAGAAAAACCCTTCAATTGGTACAAAAAAATTTATTTAAGCATTCAGCTCAAATACATGTAATCAAATCTTTGACCACAGAAAATAAGAATGTTCCAAGATACACTTTAAGCCCAGCTGTAGCCTGCAGAGGATCTTTATAGTTCAATTTGAAACCCCTAGAAAACATTGTAAGTACTGACACCACTAAAAAGTGGTATTGTACAGTGCCTTAAAGAAGATTAAAAGAGAGCATAATACTCCATAGCAGTGGCACCCCTAGCTTGCACATTAGGGAAAATTAAGTAAATTTTATGATTAAATAGTCAATCACAAGTATATTACAAGTTTTACTTACTGTATGAGCACTGCTAACAACAGTCTTGTTTATATCTTTGTGTTCCTCATTACTAGCCAAGAATTTTCAAGTCTTGGGCAAAATGCTTTGAACTGGTTCTCCAGCTGAGTTACCCAAACACTTCCCACCCCCTTCATTCCTGCCCCCAAGCTACTGAAAAAGACGGAAACTCAGCAGATAGATACCATTTACCAGAGCAGTTACTAGCAAAGCTGGCTAACACCATTAACTAGTCATGTACCATTGGTCCTGGAAGTGGTGCTGTAAACCTCAAGCTACTGTAAGCTTGTAAGAGGCTGTTCTGTAAAACTAATTTGAAGTTGAACCTGTGTTTAGTAGGTACGATGTAGACACCTTAAACAGGTCTGACCAAGGGTAGAGCAAGGCTACATGATTACGTTGTTGAAGCTGAAGCTGAGCACATGACACTTCCAAAAGTGTCCAGTTCCAGCAGCCAGGACAATTTTTTTCCCTACTCTACAGAATCTCTTGCATAGGATCTTTTGCCACATGAACTGGCAACACACTGATATACTCCAATCTAAAAGGGAAGTTATGGCAGAATTAGCAAGCTAAATCGACAGCTGTCACTTCTCTCTTCTCCTGAGGTGGACTTTGCCAACCCTGAAGGTTGTTAATACAAATGCTAATGATTAAAAAGGCAAAGTGTGTTACCAGATACATTGGAACTCACAAATTACTTCAGATTCTTCTTGAGAACTGATTTAAGAATGCACCTAATGACAATTATTGCATTTTTCTCTTTGGCTTTCAAATCTATAGCTAGTTTATCCTCAGCAGATGGCCTCAGCAGTGGACATGCTGTTTTGGGGAAATATGCAATTCCTTTTCAGCAGGTACAATGAGAGATCTAGTTTTCTAAACCTGCAACTTGACTGGTAATCCATGGTTCTGACTATAGCCTTGGAGCTTGTAAGCTGGAATTCACTGCTGGAAAAAGTGTCCCCTTGTAAATGGCAGAGTTGTGCACGGATGTTAAACTGAGAATCCATGCTGCAGTTCAGTCTGTTTTTGAAATATCCGAGTTGCATACTGAGGTCAGCCAAGACACTAAGGAGTCAGTTAACAAAGCTTTTCAGGCCTTTTTCTTACTGAGCAAAAGCCAGAAAGATGAAGGAAACTAACCTAAGTACTAGTGGCAGTTTCTCCTCATTCCCGGGTGAGGGTACTCTCTGCTAAACGCACGCATCCTGACAACAGCGTTAAGGAAGTACACATCAATGTATAGTCTTCAGCTTTTATCCTTTATTACATACACAGCAAAGAAGGCAGCATTAGACACACGCACAGTGTGTTACATCCATTCTGCACATAGCATACGCACGCACACACGCATACACACAGCCTTAAAAAAAGTGTCTATGATAGGAACATATTATAAAGGTGGTGATCTTTATCTCTAAGCCCCTGAGCTTTTCCTTATAGTTAGGTGAAAAGGCAATGAACAAGTCTTTTCTTGCTCTGTAAGTGCTTTGTGCAACAATGTCCATAGAGGTCATAAACAAGTCTTTTGGGAAGAGCAACATGAATGTCTTACTCCCATATTCTCCAGCTCTTACCACCACTTTTGCACCAAATAGCTTCCAGTTATGTTTAGTTGCCACACTTGGCTAATATAGCTCTTGTGATTGAAGTGAGGACTGGTTCTGCAGATCACAATTGAAATGCAATCCCCTCTTTCTCTCAAGAGATGTCATCTCGGTGATACTGTAGGACTAGAGAAATTACCAGAATTCCGTGGGGACTGAAGAGGCACAGATGGAGAACTGGGAGAGAGTTTTCTTGGGCTGCATAGGTCACCATTGTGCAACTTCCACAGCAGTTCTTCATTTTCCATTGACAAGCGCTTGTTCACTTTTGATTCTTTCTCCAGTGACTCCTGTAAAACAGCTTGCTCTGTAGAAAGTTGCCTGCAAGCATAAGATAAGATTCGCACGAGAACATGAAACCCAAGTCGGAGGTTACAGTACTGAACTTAACTGCTAAAGAAATGTTTGAAACTGCATAGACTCCTGGCTGGCTTACAACTACTTTACTTCCTTAGAAGGAGGATTTATAGTTCTCATCCTTGCTGGATTTAAACTGGTAGCTTGCAGAAAGCAGGAGAAAATCCCAGTGAGAAACATCCTTAAAGGCCAGAAAAAGCATCTAAAAAGCAAGACTTGTTCTACTTGAAAGGACAGCAGCTTTTTAAATGGCCATCCTGGAGCCTTCAGGTCTTGTTGCAGGCTTAGCTTTACATAGAGGCTGCATTTCTGAAGTTTCCTTCAAACTGGAAGAGTTTGCCCATCCATTTAAGCAGTAGTTGAAGTTGGATGGATCTTGGACTCATGCATGTCAGATATTCCTATTATTGCTAAATAAAACACACCGGTCTTTTCACTGATCTAAACTGGGGACACATCACTCAACTGACATGGTTAAAAATAAAATCAGGTTTAGCTCACAAGCCTGTAATACTTAAAGAGCCAATCCATGGTAAGATTATATTTTGAGTAGACTTTTCTTCCCCAAAATACTGGTTTGGGGCACTGAAGAACATACCAAGCCTTTAACCCCTTATGATCTGTTCCTGCTTGTTCTCCTACATAGGAATGCACATATGCAGAGATACAAGTGGGGAAGAAAAGGGATGTGTTCTTCTACAGAGGGCCACAAAATCCCAGTCACTAATTAAACAGAATTTTCTCTTGGTCACAGAAACACCTTCTCCTGGTTCACAACAACATCTAAAAGTCCACAGATATTTTTCACCTTGAAAGCTCCATGTGTTTGTCCATCCGAGCTTTTAATTCTTCATTTTCTTGTTGAACCTTCTTTAATTTATCCATTAGGATTGTGTTGTTCTCCAGCTTAGGAAAAAAGGTCACAGTTTAAAACAAAACCCATACCTGCACTCATCAAGACAGATAGTGACTGAGCTATCACAGATGTTCATAATCTGAAGTTTACAGATCTTGTTACAGTAAGTGCAAAAGCCTGGAGTAATGTGAGGCAGACCTGCTATTGTGGCTTCATGTTCTGTAACAGTCAAACAGATCCTGCATGCCTGATCCTTTCATAACACTGGCATTCTGCCCCTTGTGCTGATCAGATGTCAGCAAAGGAGGGCTGGATGAGGGATCTACCAGTTAACCATCACGTTCCAGACACCTCTGCCAGGAATAGGCAGCAGTTTTAGAAGCTGCTGCAGGTAGAACACTGTTGAGAACCCATGTGCTAATCTGACAAATTCAACAGCTACCCTGTGGAAACAGCTCTCCTGGCTGCTCTCCCGATTCCACTTCACTGCTGCAAGATGTTGTCTAAAGGAACAAACAGTGATTAAATGGTCGGATGGTCCAAAGGCTTTTATACTGTGACCAGAGTCTGTCAAAGATGATGAAGGTTTATTAGTGATTTACTGGGAACTGTAGACAAGGGCAACTTAACGATGCTGTGCAATACCAAACAACTGACATGAATGTATTCCTTCTTATCCAAAAGTCTTTCTGTACTTCCCCATTAAAATCCTGTTTAAGCAAGCATTACAGCAGCATTTAACTGCCCTGCCCAGGGTAAGGACCCTGTTCTGCCACAAACTAGAGCATGCCAAATAATTACATGTTCTGCCCCCAAAGTTAATTTTCATGTGGAATTATGCACAGACCAGGAGCAAATCCACACAGCCAAACTTAAAGATAACAGCTAAAATGATTGTCCTAATCTAACCAACTCTAGATTAAAACATTCCATTTCGTATTTGACCTCTTCTTGTTTAATGAGTATCATTTCCATGTTAATGTTTTCCTGACAGTGCAATCTATCCATACCACTCAAGCAAACATAGGAGGTAAGGATTTTTTTTCCCTAGGGAATGAAGGAGAAGGAAAGGACATGTGGAAGAGGCTCTCAGATAACCCTGGACTAACCTAGCAATAGTTTATCCAAACCAGTAGTTGCCTTAAGAGGTTAGAAGGTCATTTACAGCATCTGGTGATTCTTTCCCCCTCTTTACCCTACAGCCTGATACAGTTGTAATTGTACAACATGCAATGTAAGCATGTCCCATCATTGTTTCATGTTTCCTTTTAAACAAAGGAATTAATCTTCGTGCATAAGCCTGACCAGCCCAAGTTCATTATCAGAACACAACACAGACGTGGTCCCCCAAGGAAAACTCACCAGTTTCTCCATCTTCATTAGCTTTATATCCTGCTGGTGGAGTTTCTCATTCTTGATCTCCAGCACTGCTTTCAGGCTCTCCAGCTCCTGTTCCAGGTACATAATCTGTGGGTTTTTCTGAAAGATTTACACAGAGTTTGCTTAGTTCCCTGGATTTCAGAACAATCTAAGTGTGTCTCTGCTATTTAGAAAGGGCAAGAAAATAAATACTGTAACAACAGTTACTTGTTCTAAGCAAAATCAAGTCAAACAGTTTAGAATAAAGAAGATCTGGTATCACTTTCCCCTCTGATTTTGTGTGTCCTTTGGTGTAGATGGATGGCTGCAGTTCTCCTTATGTGCTGTTCAGAAAACGCTTCACACACAAACATGGAAACCCTTGTGAGTCAAAGCCAGGCACTAAAGCTGTCACAGCAAAACTTGTTTTTCAGGAGTGCCCCAAGGCTCCCTTTAAGGCTAGGAGTTCCAAAATATATTTCATATTACTCATAACCCATCCCAAGAAGTAATTACGAGTAAACATTTGAAGAGCTTCCAGATACGGGAATGGTTCAAAAAGCACCAGAAATTGAGAGCTGTGGACTTAACTGCAGCTGATTTTCCCTGGTTTGAGTCCAAAGGTAGCTGGGTTCATAAGCAGAAATTGAAAATTCTTGGGTTTACACTCTTCTTAAAGCCCAGCAATGCAATTGCACGTAAATATCTTGCTCTGCTGTACATCCATGTACTGCACAATACAGGAAGCTAGGGCTTTCTTTTCTATTTTTTATTGCTGTTTTTTGGGAGGAGGAGGGGGACACAGCAGGGTCAGATCTGGTTTCCTCACAGATTCTTTTCCAGAGTAAGGACCCATTCAAACACTGCAGAGTAAACAACATTCTCTACATTGCAAAGGCAAAGTCACAAGCAAAAATTAGGAAATGAAGAGAACTGCAGCAAGTGTCAATCCATTTCCACATAGTGGAATAAAGAGAAGTCAAGCAGTGATCAAGTGTGTTGTGTAACTGAGTTTATCTTTAAAAACAAACAGAACTTGTTTCAGCATATTTGGGTAAGAATATTGGTGTACTGCATTGAGTAACAGGTTCATTGCTGTGCCAGAAACCCAACACTGGGAGGGCAGTGCCTGCAGTTCTGTGGGGCACAGTCCCTCAAGCACAGAGCCAGCAGCTCTCACTGGTAAACAAGGCCTCATAACCTACACATTTCATTCCCCTGCCTGTTTTTGAGGACTAGCATTAGCGATTCTCGTTTAAGTCCTACTTCCGAAGCACAGCGCAGGTGAGGAGGGCAGGGTGTGCTGTGCTGCGCTCCCTTGGAGGAGGAAACAGACAACTTGAAGTTTGTTCCTCCCTTTTGTGGCTTTACATGGAATCTAGAAGCTAGCAAAAAAAAAAAAATGATCGCGAGAAGTTTAAATGCAACTTACAGTATGTTCAAAACTCATTTTTTTCTTCCCTTCTCTGCCCCAGTGGTCTTAAGATGATCTTTTTAAAGTTAAACTTGAGCCACCACATTAGCTACTCATAGAAGAACACAGAGCCTGATAAAGAGACTGAAAGGCATATGTAAGATTTTGGCAAAGAAGCCGGGCATATCCAGTGACACTAAATAAGTCTGGAGAGCTGGAAATAACACCTCTGCCTTCAGAGGACTAATGGGAATTCAGTAGTGCAGGATTTGTGTTTAGTACAGAAGAACATACTGGGTCAAATCTCTATTTTTCCACAGAGAAGCATCAAGCTTGCGATATGTCTCAATGTACATTTGCAGCTGTGTAAAGGCACTTGACTATTACTCCTTTAATTAAACACCCGAGCATGCGTAGGGAGTACAGTTCAAACTCCCAAACACAGTGTACAACAGGGTCTCTTTGGTATCATCTTGCCTAACTATAGCTACATACTGTGGTTGCAGATTCCTACAGCAGCAGCTCTATCCTGCTGCTAAAATCAGTGGTTAGAGAGGAAAAATACAAATTCCAGAGCAAACTAGGGCAACTGCTACTAGAAGCACTTTAAGTGAGTTTTTCTGTATGGAATTTTTCTTGGTGGGATATGCAATAGTCCTGGTATTCCAGTTATTTCCAGGTAACTAGAAAGAGAAGCACATTTGTGTCAAACTCCCAGTGCACGAGAAACCTCTCTCAGAGCACACTGCTGACCCAAGAGCGTCACAGAACACAGCAGCCTTGGGAGGAAAAGGGGGACGAAATGAAAGTTTACCAGAAGAATAAATCAGAAGTGAACCAATGTTTGAATAAATGCATTAAAGACTTAAGTACAGGAGGAGAGTTTTGTCACAGTGATATAAGCCCACACGGGTCATAGCGCTGTTAGAACATTTATCAACTGGCCAGAATACAGCTCTGGTTCTTTGTGCATATAGGTCTTCAATTTAACTTGGGCTATAACTTATACCACTGACCAACAGCTTCACAGATTTGTAATGGTAAAGTTCATACCCAACATTGTAGTGCTTGAGAAAAACTTTTGGCTTGCAAGCCATCTACATAAAATGAAGTATGGGTGCCCCATCAATCCTGATTGCAAAACCTGTCATATGTATTAAATAAACCCGGGCTGGCAAGATCTGCTCATCTGCATTACTTTTGAAGATCAAGACTTACAAGATTGGCTTTTTCTTTGGCTATTTGTTTTTGCTCTTCTAATTTCAACTTCTCACTCAGAGAGTCATTTTCACATTTTAATTCATCGATTTTTTTCTGCAATGAAAAGACAGGGTACAGTTAGGGCAAAAATTCAGTGCACATCTCCAAACTGCGTCTTCATTTTCAGACTGTTGCAATGACCCCAACCCTTAACAAACCTCTAGCGATTCCTGCTTCTCCGTAAAGGAATCTTCAAGCGACTTCCTTTCAGATTCATGAGCACTCTTGAGCTCTGCAACAAATTCATTTTTTCAGATTTTTAATACCATGTAAGACATGAAGATTCTTGTTGAAAAGCCAGCCAATACACATAAGCACAGATGCAGTCAGTGACAGCGCAGGAAGAACATCTATCATCCACTCATCCAAAGCATGCACAAAGTATCAGATTTATTGCTGCTTCCCATTTGTCGATTGCCCCTTGCATATCTATTTCATTAGCTGACTGTGTCAGTTTCGAAAGCATTCAGCTGCATGCACTGAGCAGGAGCCACATCTAACAAAAGCTGAGTTTCTGAAGGGAAACACAGCGAAAGCTGAAACTATCTTCTTGCAAGCTTCTAGAAACACATTTCCTTTCCCATTTTGGAGGTGCCATACAGAGGAGTTTGCTCTTTGACTGCAATGGAAGCATCATCAGTTTTGATAATGCAGAAGTATCACTGGAAACTTGCTTATCAGGTGAGTTGGAGGGAGGATGGAAAGCATCAATTAGATGCAATACCATTTAACACTGAGCACACCCACCAAACCCTCCCTGATAAACCACCTTTGTCCCTGTAGACTGTAAATAGTGTGTAGTATTTCTCAATATTCCCAAGTCAGTCTGGAAAGCACACAATACTACTTATCCTCCATTTCAGTTCCGAGGTGCTCCTTATAGAACTTGGGGGGTGGGAGCAATTACTTATTAACATGAGATCTTGAGAGCAGACTGCGATTCAGACACTTTTTACTGACAGAAAAGGTCATCGCCACACTTAAACCATTTTCCAAGTTCCATTCATCTACAGGTCACAATTATTTCTGTATGTAAAATAAGACTTGCTGATTTCCAAATGAAGGAATTCAGCCAAGGTTTTTAAAGACAGCTGACTGCCAAGAATAACGAAGTGGACATACAGATGGAAAAGCCTGAATATTTCTGCTTGTGACTAGCAGTACTACAGCATTTATATTTGAACACAAAATACTTGCCTGAAAAAGAGGATTCATACTCCTTTTTCAGCTCCTCTACTTTTTCTGAGTGGCTCCTTTCAAGTTCCAGCTTAAAGTTTTCATGTGTGATATTTAAATTGTCCACCTGCATGCAACATGACAACATGATTATTTCCCCTTACATGTGTCAACCCTCATTTAAAGTATTGTTCCTTAAGACTTTATGCAGTACATAGAGTACATTTTAAATGGCCTAGGAAGCACTTAACAGATGATCACAGAAGAAGCTAAGCCACATACAACACTCAGTAGATGAGAACAATACCTTACACTTAACCACTACCAACAGGTTGATGTATGTATCTGTCACGCACATGGAGTTGTTGCAAAGCAAGGTCCAGGCCAGGTGCGTTTCTGTAAATCTTAAAACTCAAGCTGCTTCAAATACCCAGTGGAGGTCTGTAAGCCACTGAAGCTTGCAGGACACAAGGAATCTCTACCATGTTTAAACACAAACTGAAGATCTGGACAGCTTAGTGCAGTAATGAGTGCATAACTGCAACAAAGTGGAGTTTCAATTTAGATGAAAATAACTCCATTATTGGCAAGCCCAGCATTCCATGAAGGCTCCTGTGTAGCAAAGCCAATTGCTAGAGAACACTTCTACTTCGAAGGTTACAAACCTGCTCTTGGAGTTGCGCTTTGTACTTCTCAGCTTCTTCAATGCATATGCTTTGGAGTTTCTCACATTCTGCAGTGTAAAACTGTTTCAGCCTCTCCTCCAGCTCAGCCAAATCATTGTGATGTTGCTCATTTAACTTCTGCAAAAACCCTTCATAAGCAACCTGCAGTTCATTCCTGTCTCTCTCCAATTTCTCACAAGCTGCAGAAGTGGTTACTAGAGATGTCAAAACAGAAAAAAGTAATTGGGTCAAATTCAATGCTCATTTCACCATTTTCGTTACAAGTATTAAGGATACAAACTGCACAGCAACATGGTTATACATAAACGAACATAATTTATCCATGAAATGAGTGCCTCCTCCAAGGACACACGGAAAGATCTCTGCAAAAATACTGAATTCAGTGTTTCTTATGCTGAGAATTAATTGAATCTAGTTAAGCCAGAAACTTACACAGAAAGCACAAGTGTGATGGTTTGTCATGACAAAGAGGAATGAATGTCTCACGAGACACTGGAGTGCCGCAATGAAAAAATTAATTGGATTTGCTACTTCACCTAATTTGATCCCATTTCTGAAGCGTATTTATCAGAGTACTTCACTTTTTGATATATAAACCACTTAGCTAGATTTGAAAGTCTTAATGTCCTGAAGACCATCCACTCAACATGTTACTCTCAGACATGTGGCACAGAAGCAATTCTAGCCTGACTTGGGCTGCCCAATACAGAACTGCCAATCTAAAACGTGCTAACATGCGTGTGCCCAAGATATTTAAATACGTGAGATACAGAACAGTTTCAGGCAGAAAGTGCAAGAGCATCAAGAGAAAGAGGAAGAATCGCCATGTAGTTCTCTTTACATTTATATTAACCCAGGCCAGTTAAGACGACTGCCTTGGTTTGTCTCCCCAGATCTCCAGCTGATTACAAGACAAAACAGAAGTTAGTAACTTGGAACTTTTGAGTTTGAAATTTAGCATTCCTGATTCCAGACAGACAGGCCCAAATAGGAAGAGTCCTTCTCCTACGGTTAATATGACTGGAGCAAGTGCCTCATGCAGTTCCAGCTGCACCCAAAGCCTGGAAGCAAGGTGGAACAGGACCTCCAACACAAGCATAGGGTCACTGAGCTTATGCAAAACTGCTTACATACAAACTGGAGTACTTGGGTTGAAAATAAATTACTCAGATGAGTGTCTACTTAAGAGAAAAATCAACTAAAACGCTAACTTGACCTTCAGTCAAATAGGGGACAAGTCACATGTACATGTACTTTACAGCAGCCTGGCACGCTGCCTGAACAGTCCAAATATAAACTCTGTGTGAAAGCATGGGAAGATTCAAGGATTTTTGTACAGGCAGTACAGCGAGTTCTCATCACAGCTGTGTCTTAGCCTTAACATGTAAATCAGTGTCTTCAAGGACCGATTCTCGAAGCAGTACGGGGCTAGGCTCTAGGGAAAGCAGCCTGCCCCTGCAGAGTGCCTTAAGTTACACACGTGTGGGATTGCTTCTTTGCTACAGCTCATTAAGTGCAAGTAACTCGATGAATGATACTGGCGCTCTCTTTTAAGGAAACTCTACAGACGTCTCGGCCCTCCTGCCATCACCTGGAACCTGCAGTTGACCTACAGAGTGTAAGAGCGTGAGCTGGACTGCATGGGAATCAATCTGTGTGTCTACCCGAATTAGTTTTAACAGCAGGCTTAGCTCTGCACTAGGTCTGTGTGAGAGAGCTGCTGATCAGGACCGATTTAAGCCAAGCTGCTCATCCCATGACTGGCAACAATGCAACTAAGGGCTCAAATGTACCACAACATTCTGTGCAAGCCAAGCAGATTACAGTTTCCTATATTTCCTATACCACCACCAAGGAAGGGTTTTATTGCCATTTTTACTCCTTCCACAAATCTCTAAAAAAAATTAGCATTCATACTTCTATCACATTGCATTGGCTTAAAGTTATTGAACATACTACTCTACATTGTCAGGTTTTGGGGAAGAGGAAACGTTATAGGTAGGGGACATTATTTTACACTGCAAGGAGCCAGGCAGCGAGCCAAACAGGTATTACACAGCCAACCACATGCAGAATGCATCTGACCCTCTCTAGCTCAGTAAGAGGAGTATGTACAGCTGAGAAGCAGGCAACTCCTACGACTCATCTGCAGTAACCCGTAAGGTAGCAAAATGCTTCAAATGATCCACTTTAAAACCAACAAAGGAAGAAGCAAGCATCCAATTCTTTATTTGTAAAGCCAGGGCCATTCCTTTGCCTCCATTTAGCCAAAAGAATGTGCTATCACCCTATCTTCAAACAGCAGCACACACAACTTCAGATGATGCAAAACACTTCATGAAAAAGCAAACAGCAAACCACACCTTTGTCAAAGAAAACAGACACATCAGCTCTCCTTGGGCCAGCCTGCAGTTCCCATTTAGGAGAACACTAATGTTACAAAGGCAAACAAAAACTTCAGACTGGCACTGGCAGTCAAACGCTGTGTTATCTGGAGGGCAATGCCTGGTCTCCATAGAGCTGCTGGCTCCAAAGCTTCCTTGCACATCCCAAGACCTGACCTGACTCCCTGCCATCCACACAAGGAGCAGAACCTACACACAACCAGTGAGCCCCTGGTGTTGTGGTAGTGTGAGAAACTGCACGTGTGAAGCTTCAGCAAAAGCACCCACTGAGGAACTGTCAATTTGAAATCATGAGAAGTCCTGTAAACCAACGTTTGCCCTGTACTTGAGATTCAGGTTCAATTTGAAATCATGAGAAATCCTGTAAACCAACGTTTGCCCTGTACTTGAGATTCAGGTGTCTGCAGCAAATGCTTTGCACAGCTCCATGATTTTCCAGACTGAATCATGTATTTTATGACTGTACATTGCCTTAAGAGAGGGACAAGCCATGAAAAAAACAATTCCTTAGTTTGGCAATTCATCCACTGTAAGGAGATGCTGCAAAACTCCTGACTAACCAACCTTGATGGCTACTCAAGAGTTTTCTCATTAAACTGGTGCTTGATCTTGAACAAAAATCTGTAACTGGAACATGTGCTTTTCCAGCAGAACACAGAAAATCTCTATTTCAACTTCTCATTCACTTCAGAAACACCTGAAGGGCACACTTCAGAGCTTTTGTACACAACTACTGTGCTTCCTTTCCTTTAATAAAGTGCTTCTCTCTGCAATTCCACACCTGCATTATGCCATGCATCAGAACAGACCACAGAACTTGAGCAAAAAAACCCCAAGAGACTTGAGAGAGAAATCAAGCCATAAAGATGAAGAGATGTGCCATCATTTATACGTTAAGTTGTTCAATCTCATCTGTAACCCTAAGCAGTTTTAAGCTTTAAAGATGGAGCACATGGAATGGAGTACTTAGCAGCCAGAAGCAAGATTTACTTTGTTACTCAAATAGCAAAGCCATTAATATTTGTCCCCGCTTGGTTGCCCCAGCCTCTCCTCCCAATCAGACAACACTGTCTCTCCCTATGTTATTACAACAGGGAGCAATATTAATTTGTAATTTTAAGCTTCCTAACACCTGCTTATTATAAATGAAGAGCCTGCATCTTTGGGACTGAACCATGGCCTCTGGCAATCAGAGGAAGTTTCTGAGATTTGGCAATAACGTATCTTCAGATCAGAAATGCTGGTTTTGATGTGCAAAATTAACATTCATCTGTAGTAGCTGACGGTGGCCACCTGCATCTTGGGCATTTCATTGCAAAGCTCTGCATGTGCCAAGCCATAAAACCAAACACCTGCGAAAGAGAAGCGTGGAGAACCAGGCACATGGCAACTCCCTGCAGTTGTGCAAATGGCAGCAGATCCAAACTGCATTAACAGCAGCACCAGCTCGAGAGGACTGCAAGAGCTACCTTGGTACTCCCAAGAAACCCATTTCATATTTTCACTAGAAGCAGCCAAGAGACAAGACCTCACAACTGTGCAGTATCTCCTTCTCACAACATTTAGGGGTTTTTCTTATTTTAACTATAAAACATTCATCATCTAATTCAGTCCTTATGGCTAAACTGCTTACATAAAAACATTTTTCAACTTGAATTCCATAAAGGTCATCATAACCATAGCTTTAAGAGGATAGACCATAATAGATTTTTTTTTTCTTGAATCCTGAATTAAATTGTTTTGAAACAATAGCTATCTTCATAAAATAGTCTAGGTCACTCGCTGCTCTGGTTATGATTTATTAAATGCCATTAGACTGTCTGAGATTTTGAAATAGAGGTCACTAGAACAGTAAACTAGCAGCATTTTAATAGAAGTGGGGGATGTGAAAAGCGGTAATTACCAGAAAACATCGAGTATTTAGCACAGTGTTACTTTACTGCTCTTCGTTATTTCACACTGTAAGATCTATTGTGTATGTTCCACTGATCACTAAGTCTACTACAGGCACAAAGGCTCATTTACTTCTCCATATTTTTTTCTTTGGTTAGCTAGCAATTAATTGATGTTTCTGGCAGATTCTCAATATTGGAAATTCTTCTACCAAAAGAGGCTTTCAAGTTTATGACCAAGTTTCTCTTGGTGTTACTTCTATAATATAACATGCTCCAGGATGTTAAGCTGCATTTCATGGCTTTGTTCTTGGTCAAGTTGAAAAGAGGCAGGTAGACCAGAAAAGCATGCTGTAAGCTACAGTGAAGGGGGTATGGTTGAATGATTGTGTGAAACATTCACATACCCGCCGGGAAGTAAGCTCCTATCCTCTAATGCTGCAAACACTACAGTGCCAAGGAGGCAGGCAAGTGTATGACTTGCGGCAAGTTAGTCCCTGCCTCAAATGATTGACAGAAATGCCTACCTACTATTAGGTGTTTTTAGGGATTGCCAAAACCTGAAAACCAAATCACACTCAATCTGTCCATAAAACACAACAGTCTTCTTTAACCCCATCTCCAAAACATTCTAAAGGTCATTTAGTAATGAAAAAAGTCATGAAGATATTTTGAAGAAAATATTGCTTACGAATGGCAACAGCAAACGGAGGGGAGGGAAAGGGGTCATGCATTTGGCTGGCTGCACTGGGTACACATAAACCTCTCCAGCCCAGTGGAAAAGGCTCACAAGTGGCAATTTTCAGCGGGCCAAGGCAGGCACATGCTGAGCCAGCTTTACACCTGTAGTTCCATAGCAGCACTGAGCTGGATCACATCCAGCACAGTTGCAAAGAGGGTCCCAAACAATGTGGAGCACAATTAGTTTAGAGGAGTCATTCTGTATCTCCCCAGAAACACGCAGCTCTTGCAATTTCTACTTACGCAATTAAACAAGTAACCAGAAATGATTTACACACTAGCCTGCATCTTAATTACAAAGGTGACAAACAGGACACCTGTACCTACTCCAGGCTCTCAGGTGTTCACATTCAAACTCCAAAGTACAGTCTCTGTGGCTGGAGACGTTAAGGAAACCCAAATTCAGAACCTGCCTGCTAATGAGTTTGAACTCCTTTGGAAAAGCCTATCCCCAAACCATTACTGTTGCTAATCCTCACACGTTTCCAGCTGCCGGGAGCAGAAAGCAGGGCTTGGTAACCATCCACCCCACACTCTGCACAGCCACATGGTCACTGCAAAAGGCGGATTCTGGGATTGCAATGCCTATTTAAATCATTATACAAATAGGTATTTTGGTAGAAAGGGTCACTCAGAATAACCAGGCAAAACAGACAACCTGACAGCAAACCGCTTTGGTTTTGCAAGGTAAATCAAGGAGCTTTGGAAACTGAGGAGTCCAGACCATGCTGGGTGCAAGCTGCGGGGCGACTGCATGATCCTCTTACTCAGCAACACACAGGACACACTCTACACCTGGTTCCTCTTTCTAGACTGCCTGTTCCCAAGCTGCAAACCAGCAGACACTGACAACACAGCAGCCAAGGCTCCATGAAACATGTGTGAGTGTCCACACAGCCAAAGTAAGATTTTAAATGTACACTCTGAGCCAATCTATGCCTAGATAATACTGCAAATCAAGATTTACAGAACTTCCATCAAATTACCCCATGAAAACCTTACATTCAGCTATATCCATTTAACAGTGGCAAGAAAAAGCTGATTAGCAGGTGTGTATTTAAACATTATTTTTAGCTAAAGCTATCTTTACAAAATGCTTTTCTCACACCTTGTCAACGAATGGCATCTGGCTGGATTTGTTTTGTTTTTTAATTTGAAAAACCCCAAAACATATTTTTAAAGGTAGACAGAACTGAAGACCTGTGTAGTCTTTTCTGATTAAATCCCCTTTACAAGCTGAGGGGAGAAGTACAGACAAGCTAGGCATGTGACGTGGTTAAGACAAAGGAGCTGCATGAAGATAAATGCTTTGCTGAAACCACGGTCTGGAAAGCTCACAAAGGAAGTGAGCCCAAGGCTGCCATTCCAATGCTCTTGCGGAGCTTACCCAGTAAGATGCGCTCCGTGAGGGGAACAGCTGATGACCTCGTCCAGCAGCAGAACAGCCAGCATCCCTGGCTGACAGCTCTGTGCACTCAGGCATCACACATCCATCAAGCTCTGTTGCATTAGATGGGGGTTGTTTTCTAGTTATCTAGCTACTGAACGGCATATTCTTGTGTCAGGAGTCCCGCATAAAAGCTCTGCAGGCTGTTAATCAAAGCTAGAAGGTAACAAGTTTGAAGGAAGCTCATTTAAGAGTGAGGCACCCTTAGAAAGAACTAAGCTTTCAAAACAAACAAAAACCCCAAACCCTATCTGGTCTGCCCATCTATGCTGAATTTTCCCTTTCCTGGTGAATACTAAACATAGTACCTAGACTGATAAAGGAAAAATCATACTGAAGATGCACATGAAAGGATAAAGAGCTTCTTGCTATATAGCAACCCTTGTGAAGTCATTTTCATTAGAAGGTAAATAAATGGGTTTACCCAGAAAGTCACGTGTATGTACATAAAAAAATAAATCTAGTTTATAATGTTTACAGCACAAGTTTGCAGGAATGCAAGAAGCCTGTTTCCACATTAAGACTCTAGTTCTGTCATCACTTCAGGGTGGAAGAAGTGCTGGCTGCAGATGACAGGGGACACAACCCTCCACCCTGCTGCTTCTCCCCCTTCTCCTGCTCCAACACCAGTGCTCCTCTAGCCCCACTCTGCACCAGGCCAAGGCAGCTTTAGCAAAACAACACTTCAAGCCACCAGTTCTCAGCTGGCTCAGGTCCCCAGGCAGCTCACCACACAGCTGGGCGCACAGCTGCCGAGGCAGCAGTGCTGGCACAGGGCAGGACAGAGTGATGAAATGGCAGTAGAAGGCCAAGCTCTTTCAAAGCCACCCCTACCAAAACCTGCCTGAAACTACTGCAGAGCAGTAAGCCAGGTGCTTCATCAGTAGGAAGGTTAGAAGCTGCAGCTTGGCAGATGCCAGACTGCACCAACCTCTAGAAAACCCTCAGCCTTTTAGTACTATGCTTCCAAGAAAGAAAATGCTACATATTTCTCCAGTATCTTTGGTACTCATCTACCTATTCAGGCTGTAAGGCTTTCTCTGCTTGTCATACTCCCTATTCACACATTTGCAATTTTGTGCAGTACCAAATAAAGCTCCCCAAAAGCTGCATTTTAACATAGCCCTCTAAATTGGATGACAGCAATAGTGACAAGTGGAGAAGATGTACTCATTGCTTCAGCTGTGGGGAAGGGAAGACCTCTCCCTCTTTACCACGCTTCCAACTCTGCCAGGGAATGCCTGCCTTAATCAGGGCTAAAAAGTAAATCTGAGCATTAAATACACCACCTGCATGTAACAAGACCTACATCCATGTTCAGGTTTGGCTGACACAATACTCAGCCTCCAAAGCATGTGAAAATCAACATTTCCAACTTTTCAATAACAAGTGACGTATCTGAAACTGCTCCACATGTGTTGCTTTTGCTTTCAAAGCGTTCTTTTCTTTCTCTTTTTTAAAGGGGCTTCACCATAACAGAAGTGTGCTTTTCTAAAATGCCAGCTTCACTTCCAAGTGCTATCATTTTCAACCCAATGACTTTTTTGCACTCCACAAGATGATTCTGCTTTGAGGTCAAAAAAGTTACATGAAGTTACCATTGAATGCAGTTAAATCAAGCTTCAAAGTTGGCACAACCAGCCCCTGCACATAATAGCTTAATTTCACGTTATAGCTGTCCACTAGGATGAGTTCAAAGATTGAATCTCATTAGCCTCATAGCATTTCCTTCTGTGAATTTTACATTCATTCACCTACAAGCCATTAAGGCAAAATGTAGATTTTGCACAGCATGTTTTACAGGTTTACGGATCTTTGCCAACAGTTCTCTAGAAGACAGCACACAAATAAATTGGGGATTAACAGAAGTGTATGTACTGTCAGCCATCCTCCCATTCTTAAGGAAGTGAGAGCTTTGGTCATCAGACGCATGTTTTTCAAGGAGGCCCTGCTAGGCACAGTCAGATCAGTGCCAGGAATCTGGTGAACCTGGGGTCACACTGTCAGGCCCCAGAGAAATGCATCTGAGAAGAATTCAGGCAGGGAATTAAATGACTGCCATTACAATACCAGGGCATCTGTCTCTCTGCAGCTCTGTTTTGCTGCATTTCTGTTCTCATGTAGGGTACAAAAATAAACTCTTACCTAGTTCTCCTCGAAGGTTAACCAGTTCTTGAGATAACTCTTTGCGCTGCTTCAGTGCTTCCTCCCTCTGCAGAGGAAAAAAACCAACACAAACCCAAACATTTGGTTACTAGTGATCTGAGCAGGGCACCTTCCAGTAATTAACTTACATGTCTTCTGCAGGAAAATAAGAGAAGCGAGAAGCCAAGAAATGAATCATTTAGGATAACAGATCTGCTGTTACAAAATACACAGATGTTCTCCTGTTGTTAAGGAAGTTACACTTTAAAACAAAGAATAGCTTTTTCCAGGATAACACTGCAATCACTTTGCAGCAATTAATTATATATTTTATGATGGGTGCAGCAATATAAGCCTCCAGAACAAATCAACTGATAGCTGTCAAGGGCACACAAGTATGGTATATGTCAAAGAGGCATGCATTAAATATTTATCTTAAGCTTACTCAAACACAAACCCCAGAACTCTGCTAAATGCTCAGTCTTCCAGGAAGAAAAGGCAGAGATCCCTGTGCAAAGTTGAACACAGCCCACCCCACTGCTGACAGTTCTTAATTTTAAGATAGACGATGGGTTTTATACTGACAATCACTGCAAATCTGTGCTAAAACACGCAGAAGCACCCATCTTCCTGCTCTGCCTAGGGGCTGCCTCCAGTCAGGGGAAGGCGGCCGCCAGGCTCCTCTACCCCCAGACCCTCACCCCAGGGAGCAGCTCAGTCGCTCCGTGACTCGGCGACCAGCACCTCGCACCCACGGCGCGCAGGTGACAGGGGCCGGGCTTCCCACTGCCAGGGCGCGTTCACCTTGCTCGCTCAGTCCACGCTCCCGTCCAGCTCCCTGCCCTGGGAAAAGCAGTGCGAAACAAACCCCGGTTACCCTTGCTGCAGCACACTGGGAATAGAGGCACAGTCTGCTGCTGGAGCAGCCCATCTTCCAGCGCCGGCAGCCCCCCGCTCGGCCCCACTGCCCCTCATAGGCGACGCGCAGGTGGCGGCTCCGGCTGCGGCCGAACGGCGAGGCTGGACCTTGGCCCTCCGCAGGTTATCCCGCTTCCGTGCCGATGGCTCCGGCAGCGGCAGATACTGCAGCTTCTGCAATTGGCACAGGCAGCCAGCGCTTACTTAAAGCCACAGCCCTTCTTTTATGAAAGGCGAGCCCCAGACATTACACTGATCGATCTCCGCTTGCTCGAACGGCAGCCGGGATCGCAAAGGGAATGCTGCCCTTCTCTGTAGATAATGGACCTTATTTTTAGCCGTTCCAAGCTTGCTATACGCTGCTTTCACACTTAATTCACTGATGCAAAAAAAAAGCCACGGGAGGCCTGAGCTGAATGGGAGAGCCACAGATACAGCCGCTCTGGGGCTGTCAATGCCCCAGCTCATGTTCACAGCCCCAGCGCACGCAAAGAGCTTGAAACTCACTTTGCATGCTTTTCCTTCAGCTAGGATACATCAGAGGAAAACAGTAACAATGCACTGGCCCCAACATCACATGGGCTCTTCCACCACTGACCACAATAGACGAGTTTGCACACTGGAACGGCCACGCCTGCACCTGGTTTTCCCCAGAGAAAACGTTACCTTTGCCGCAGGTTCCCCATTTGCCCCCCATCACTCTGGCCACAGCTTGACCCCAGGCTAACATCTTAAAAGTGCCCTGTCCTGGAGGCAGGCAATACTCACTGCATGCCTGCAGAGCAAATAAAGCAATAACATGCATCATTCATAAGAAAAAAAATAGAAGGGATGAGCACCAGAAACCAGTGATGTATTAAGACCTGACATAATACTAATCAAAATGAGTGATTTTTATGCATACACTCTCATCTGCTGCAAGTTACAGGAAATTACTCTGCAGCTGAAAAGGCAGGTTAGAAGAAAGGGCAACCCTTTAATAGGAATACTTGGTTTTGACCTTGTGTGGGGAAAGATCCCCTTTTAATGCTAACGGTTACGTGGACACTGTCACACTGGTATTAAGTAGCTGTGCTGCAGTTGTACATTAGGCACTTGTATTCTTTCTGCAGCGGCGGTGGTCTAAGACTGAAAACCACGCCTCTCCTCACAGCGAATCCTCAGGAGAGCAGAGAGCTCAGTTATGGAAAGGACTCGCCCTGCTCTCCCCTGATCAGGAAGGAGAGATGAGTCATCTCGCTCCTACTCATCACCAGCTTAGGCTACGGACACAGCATCCACTGATGAAAACCTGAACGCTGCAGTGGGGATTGAGCTGCGTCCTAGCACACTAAGACGCAACCACATAAGGGATGTGCAAGCAAGGTAACTACCAAAGCACTTTCATTTTCATGCTGCAGGCTCCACATGGGATTTCCCAAAGCTTTTATAGTAACTTTGTCCATTACCAAAGTAATGTACAAACAACACGTAGATTTTATGTTCACCCTCCCCTTGGTTTGCATATTCATTCTTTATTCTAATTCTCAAAAAGTCATCCTTGAACCTTACTACTTCCAGCCCACTCTGTTCGTAAAACAACTCAAATTTCCCCCCTTCAGCTCAGCAGCTGGACCACACTGCAGGCCCTTTGGAAACACTGCTGATTTTAGTTCGTGTTTCCAAAGACCCACTTCACAATCCATGTATTTTGTATTTCTACGTAGAGCAATTTGACAAGGGCACAGGAGATCAGAATATACCAAGGACTGCCAGAGACTAAAAACACAAAATCAAATAATGTTGCCTTACTATATTTTTTAGTGTTTTCTGCTTTCTGCTGCTCTTAGCCCTGTTGCTTTTTACTGGTGCTGACTTTGTGCCTCAACCTCCTGCTTGTCCATTCATAGTTCTGCAAACCAAGAAATCCAGACAGACTTGTTATCACCTCCTACTAAAGAATATATTCAGAGCCAGCCATAGAGACTGCCAGCCTTAAGTAAGTTGCTCGTATGGTTAAGCAACCATATGAACTAGTCAGACTGACTAGCAGTTCATTCAGCTTTTATGGGAGAGAAATGAAGCTCCAGGTGTGGGGGTCTCCCCAAGGACAAAGGAATGTTTGCAAGACCCAAAACACAGTGAAATACTGAAGCCCACTTGAATAATCCAGTAAGGACCACCCTCAGTATTTAAAGACAGGTATGCAAGTGCTTTGGGCTAGAATATCAAGCAACCTTCTTGTTTATCCTTTACAAGATTTTACTTGAGAAATCAGTATCAGAAATTGAAGGAGCAGAACCAGGATAGAAGCATACAAGACAGAGCAATTTTAGCATTGTTCACTTATCCAGATAAGTCTGGCAATAGGGTTCATTCTTGTTTTGCTGTCAGAGACCCAAGGAAGACCTTCATGCAAATTTAAAGCTGTTTCTAGCACAATTTAGGAGTTTATGCCAAGATCATGTAGATTACTGGGTAGCTGTTTTTCTTAGGTCAAAAGAATCTGTTGTAGGTGTACAAGAAATCTGGTTGAGTTTTAGCCAAAACTTTCCCACCACCATAAACATGGAAGCTGTAGGAAGGAACAAGAAGAGAGGCTGGGGATAAAAGCCTTGCCACAGGCAGTAGTGGGGTGGTGCCCCTCTGCTACCACATGCTATAGAAAAATTCTCAGCATAAAGAAGGAGACTTGGACACTTCTTGTTCTGAGGAAGGTTAGGCAGTTCTGAAACTCTGACAAGCAAGTCCAGAGGGCTGTGTGCCCACAGCAAAGACACCTGAAAAGGTAAGGTATGCTCCACTACAACTGGATGGAAACAGAGAGTGTCCAAGGTAGGGGCTTGGAGGATACAGCAGTTTCAAGATCACATAAATGACCAAGTCAGGAACAGAATAAATTACAGAACTTGTCATTCATGTTTGTGTTACTGGCAGTTATGTAGCCTGGATACAGGCTTAAGAGTATTTTTCCTGGCAACCAGCTGTTTTTGCTACCTCTTGAGATTCAAACAGCCCAGCCTAGGGTCATTTTGGATAACGAGGGTGAAGACACATCAATGTCTGAATAGTTTCCAGCACTCTGCTTTGAAAGTGGGAAGCTCTACGGAAGTCCACATCCTAGAATGAACAAAAAAGGTATTTCTACCAAGCATGTAAGCAACCGGCCTTCCTGGCTGTGTACCTATACCAAATCTTCACACGAGTTAAGACACAAAAGACACCTCTGAGAGCTCAGGTTATGAGCAGTTCTCAAGCTGGAATGGGTGGTTATTCCTCAAGCATCTCACAACTCCTTTGCAGATCCCAAATCCAGGAGCTGTGGGGGCCCACCCCATGCTCTGCCTGCAAGTCAGGGCTTTGAGAGCTACAGATAGGCCCTGTCTGGCTAAAAAGCCCTATTCTGCAAGTTTTGCCTCCAAGTTAAGAGCTACAAGTCCTTCAACACCTACTTGTTGTAAAAGAGTAAACCATGACAGAAAAGTGAGGTTTGAGTATGTGTGACCAAATAAGCTAACACTATCCATCTGATAGTAATTAGCCAGACATCATCGTTAGCATTTTAAACCACCACATTCCCTCTGACAACAAAAGGCATACTCTTTTGGAGTTGTACTACAGAAGGAAGAATTCACAAGCACCAACACTGAAAAGTTTGCATTTATATACCAAAATATGGGTTGGTTTAGTTTTTCGGGTTTAATTTCAAGCAGCTATATCACACCAATACCTCAAAAATTGTACTCATTCAAAATCTTGTATTTTCTGGCCATTAACAGGCTCAGAATAGGCATTATGCATTGCTGGAACCAAAAACTGCAGAGCACTGGTGCATTGCAAAGGAACAGAAACAACCCTCTTCTAGGTATGAAATATCCCAGGGAATCAGGTTGTGTCATGCAACCTTGCCCATGACACAAACATACAGCAGCCATACTGGAACATTCCCCTCATAGTGCTGGGATGTGATGTGGTCCCTGTCCAGAGAAGGTGGAGAAAGCCCAGACAATGCTGGTACCAAGCACTCCATGGCATACGGGCAGGCAGCCCTGAGTGTTATGCAATGGGCAGCAACTGCACCTGTCACAGGCAGAAATGGCAGGTGGAAACACCTCTGATCTGGAAGGTTGTAGATGAGCCTTTTAGTTTTATCAGCAATACACTTTGTAAACTAGTGATTTCAAAAGTCAGAACTTAGAGGAGGAGAACATTAAGCGTTAAATATAAAAACGCTGCAATGCTTTTTTAAAAAGCATTTTATTAGACCAGACTAAATAAACTTTGTTCAAAGCATGTAAACCAAAAATTCATCAGCACAGCAAAGAGCGGAAGCAATTAAATGTATTTTACTTAAATGTGTTTTGCAGTCATATACAGGGCCAAATTAATTTTATTCTGGGAAAGGAAAGCCTGATATTTGAAAGCCATGTGCTGTCAAACCACAAGCACTTACTCCTAAAATCAAACTTGGAGAGAAGCACTGAGCATCTTAAAAACATAATAATAAATTGTGGTTATTTGCAAGCACTTCTGTAATGTGCACTTAGATCTTACAGGAGATACGCTTAGATTGTATGGAAGAAAAAAATCATTACTTAAATATTGTTTAATACTGGTACAGACCCAGTTGTCAACTGATATCAATACAGGATGAGTCTTTTTCACCTGAGGAGGTATTGCTCTCATAGAACAGCATTAGAAATTGGAGCCTACTCCATCCTTGTGCTGCACCAGGCATGAAAGATGAACATCACCATTGGCTGTAATGTAGAAACTGAGTCACAGCTTTTCATAAAATCCAGTCACTCATGTGTTATCAGCTATAGCCTGGAAGTAATGATGAGGGGTAACAAAAGGGCCATTCATATCCGTTATGCGGTATTAGATTTATGTTTCTTATCTTGGTCCTTATACTGCAGTATTTGTACCAGACCCTGCTCTTTGCTGGCAAAACACCATCCTCTAAAGAAATCTTCTAATTAGAAGTCAGCAAGTTTAGATTTTTTTCTTAAAACCCCTTTGAAATGTCATTTCTTTCACATCACTTAGATGCAAAAGCAAGCTAAAGAAATGAGCCAGCTAACTACCAGATTCTGAGCCAAAGAAGTGGCCGAACAACAGGATGTACACCCTCTGCTCCATGTATATGTTTGAAAGGAGCAGCAGACTATTACTGCAGTGAAATGAATATATCATTAACCATCTCAAATCAATAAATATGCAGTGAAATGACTACTTCCACATTACTCTTGGCCTTGTTAGTGTTATGCAGTGCCTCCTTACCAAATAAAATAAGCAGTCAGCTTTCACCCTATTATCTCAAACAGAATTCAGTTAAGCCTCAGAATACACCACTTACATGATTAGCTGGTAGAGACCCACTGTTATTTCTAATATATTATTTGCTAGGTACATTTATGGAGAGTCAGATGTTTATTCCCTAATGTTTAGTATGTGAAACACTAAAGCAGAGAGACAGCTAAACAGGATTCCTATGAGTCACTATATATTTAAGACAAGCTATATACTTACAGGCTCTTTATGCTTTTACAAGGTTTACATGGGATCTTATAGTCATATGGGATCCTTGTTTTCCCACTTAGAAGTGATGTTCACCTTCATGCAACAACTTTACAAGTTGTCACATAGAATGACTATGACTTCTCTATAAAAATTCCAATCTTATAATAAGTTTACCCTACCAACTGCTTACTATTTAGTATTTTCTAGGTTTTTTGAGTCTGTTCATCTCATGGGTATTACACAAAGGCTCCATCAGTTACCATGCAGCCCTGACAAGTTATACTGTCATAACTTAAGTTCTCACATCTAGAAAATTATAAAGTTCTCTGAAATGTTAGAATGAGATCCTATGCTTGAGAGTACTACCGTATTTTCTTTACATCATTCCATGCTTAAGGCTGTTTAGAGTTTAATCATAGAAGGCAGTACAACACTAAAGAGGGAAACAAGAAGCAAAGATGCTCCTTTCTTTCTTCCACTAACTACTCCCTTTAATTTTGATGTTGTAACAGACACATCTAAGTTTGATACTGTCATTAATTCTGCATCTTCTTGGAGAGAGAAAAAAAAGAGAAGAAAGAAGAGAAATAACAAGGTAGTCATGAGAATCAACTTCTGCATGGAAAGCAACACTCGGTGCCTGAAATACCAAGTTTGTTTCAAAGATGTCTTTTCTCATGACACCTTTTGCTAGAAGTAGCTATCGACAGGGACTCCTGAGCCTCTCCAGCTGTAATCCATCCTGAATACCCAAATGCACCCAATAAATTGCTTAACTGAGGCGTCTTCTAAAAAGTTATTTCCAAGAGAGCCTAGTTTCACAGTAATTAATGGATTAAAATCTTTTTCTGACATTAGAATTCACAAATCTTCAACCTGTTGCCAGAAATACTCTTGTCCAGCAGTGCTCACACGTTGTAGGAACCCTGAGAATCATTTGAAGCTTCCTTGCTTCCCAACAGCTATGTGTCAGATATGCAAGCTGCCACAGCCTAGGTGTTGCTTTACAAGGGGAAGCTACTGTGTTATTACTGAAATACTCTCCTTTACTGAATGGAAAATAGTTGAATTCCTCAAATTCAGGATATTATCTTTTGACTTCTAAGTGATTTATTTTTTTAAATCTGAACAACAGAAAAAAGCTAAATTAAATATCCTTATTCTCGCTTGTAAAAAGTTACAACCATATTTTGGGAGGCCAGGTTTAAAGAGCAGAACACACTGGATGAAAATCCCAATGACAGCTGGCCAAGTTTGACGTTAGGTTCTAGAAAATCAAAACTACAAGTTTTAAGTCAAAGCAAGCTGTCCTAAACAATAGGCCTGCCAACATAGTTTGAATTTATAGGCCAAAAATCTGACTGTTCCAAACCTCTTCCTTTCACTGTAAATGGTTTTGGGGTTAGCAATGCCATGTGTGCTCCTCTGCTCCTTAAGCCAGATTTGCATTTCTTATTTGATGAATATTTTCTGCTGAACTTCTGTAAAGGCTAGGGCAAACTTTTCTGGTACATGTGTCCATGTATTCCAAGATGGAAACCCCTCCTCTTTCAAGTGCTAAGAAGCTGCAAAGAAAACTACTTTCTCAACTCTTAACTTCACCCACATGTCAGGAAATGCCAGTTATAGTAGCTCATATGCTAATGGTTAATTCCCATTTCCACCTAGGATACTGAAGCCTGTTCCAGCCACACAATTACTAGCACATTCCTGTGTCACATCCACGATTAGTGGTATCTACATATTATTGTCAAGGCTCTATAGCCTCTCAAATAGCATTTATCAAGGAAACTTCTTGAAGATGTCACCACAGTCATTCCAAAGTAAAGCTGGAACTGTAAATATCAGTCTTCCCATAACCACACCAAAAGAAGCACAAAAGTGGAACTTGGTTTCTGTTCATCTCTGTAGCACCTTGGAGCACAGACACAAATTTGAGGCTCATTTCTACAGCAGAATCCGTTGAGAGTTCTCAAAACACTCAATTAGATTCATTTATTAAACTAGAAGCACAGAAACGGGTGTTTATCATAATTAAACACTGTACCATCTAAACTGCCTGAGCAGTTCTGAATGTGGCAATTTATGCATTAAAATAAGAGGATGGAAAAGGCAATATTTGTCAATTCACCCTGAACAGTCACAAAGCTGTTCACGTCACTAACCACACGTTACCGTTTCATTCTAAAGCTAAACCTCCCTTAAACAGTCAAAACCAGATTTAAACCAAGCAGGTACTGTGCTGCTAAAACAAATACCCTCCACCACCAAACACAAAAGAATTTCTATATGGCAGCAAGTTAGAGGTTCAGGCTCCCCAGCTGCAGTGGTCATGCAGCCTTGCAGGCAGCAGCCTTGAGGCAGGGCAAGGGGCTGAGCATCACTCAGGAGGCAGAAGCAGGGGCTCACAAAGCAGTTGTCACAGCTGGTGATGTACTTTTGCAAAACATCACAAAACCATCAGAGCTTGGGGTTTTCCTTCCCAAAGGAGCACCTGACTTGGGCCCACAGCTGCAGACCTCTGAGGTACATGCTGCCACCCCAGCACTGGTGGCTCCTCACTCCCACTCCTTCCCACAGTGAACCACTGCACAGGGGCATACCCATAACACTTTGGGTATGGAGAGACCTATAAGACTAGACCCATCATTGTTTTTTCTGCCTGACTGGATGCCTGAACTGGCTCCTCAAGGCCAGGCAAGCACCAACCCATGCAGACATGAGGACCATAGAAGAAAGGGCAAGTCTGTAGGAGTGCATCCATAGCCTGCTTTGCACAGATGGGCTAAACCATGTATTTAAAGCCTCTGTGAACACATCTGTTACTGAAGAGATGAGAAATACATTCAAAATTAATATGCACAATGAATAGCAGGGCTGCTAAAAGATCAACTCAAACGCAGTGGTGCAAGCAGAAGGCAGCTTTCCTTGGCACTTCATGCACTTACTGTAAATGGCTGATTTCACCATTTCCTCTGTACTGCCACTTTTCCTTTCTCATTTGAGCTTAACAAACAGGAAAACAGTTATGAAGTCACAGGAATTACCAGGGGATGAGGAGGGGAGCAGTAGTCTAGAAAGACTAAGCTTGCTTTTGTGATTAGCCCACAGTTTGACACATGGTTCTTAACACTGCCCATGCACATGCAGCTGTCTAAACAGAAAAACTCAATACAGCATGGTGTTCTCATCAGCCACACACTATTCATGCCAAAAAGGTTTTTATCTGGCAATAACCAGTGCAGCAGTAGCTCCTGCGATGCAGTAACCAAGTTTCCAGGACTTTGAAATTCAGAAGAGATTTTAATTTCTGAATTTTTAGATTCATTCTAAAATGAAAAGCACAGAAACCCCCTGCACAAAGCCTGAAAGCCTGACCGTGAAGGTATTATCAGAGGCGGCTGTTAATATTGACAGCTCCAAGATAATGCTTGTAACAAACAGGTTTGAGCTCGGGCAGAGTTTTGTGAGAGATTCTTGCTCGGCTAGAAAAAGCACGAGCAGCATTGCTCAATCTCCTTTAACCCTTCAACAGCAGCCTCTCGACTTCACTCCAAATGGTCTGGCTGCATTCTTGACAGAAGTCATTGCCAGCAAGTCCTGATTTCGTTCACAGCCATATCCCATTTCCAATGAGCTCGTAAGAAGTAACTTTGAACATTTTTGCAATCAGGATGCACTGGGACATCTTGGGGGAGAAAAGGAAAGCAAACCCAAATGAACCCACAGCTGAATCACCTCCCGGTAACTTCAGCTTTGCAGGGAAAGTGGGAGAGAATGGGGCAGGTCTTACCAAGAAGCTGGGGCTGCCTCTCTCTGCTGCACAGCCTTTCTCCAGCTCTTCTCTCCATTTGGCTGAGCAGCCTGTCCCTGACCCCATCGCACCCTCAAACTGACTCTGACCGCACATTTAGATGGTCCATGTTGCTAATCTACCAAGGAAATTCTCTCGCACTGGGGAGTCCAGAGCGGGACCTGCCCCTGGTTACAGCAAGCAAGCTGTTTCATCATCTTACAATGCGCTGTGTCACTTCGCGCTTGCTCTACTGGGAGAAACAGAAGCACAGTTCTGTTCTTGATATAATCAGCTAAGCATGTTTATTTTATTGTACTTTTAAAGAGAAAAGCTGAAGCTGCTCTCAGTTGGCTCTGAAGTAGTTAAGCTATGAGCCCCTGCCTTACGAACTAAAACCCAACTTTAAATTTCACCCCAAGTTTATCCAAAGAGTTTGCAAATTGCATCAAAGGGATCCCCAAGAAAAATAAATGTATGGCCAGTTGAGATTACATTAGCGACACCAGACCCCACACATCACCATAAAGGAAAAAGAAAATCCCAACAAACAAAACCAAAACAAACCACAAAAGCAAGGTTAACACTTCAGTGTTCCCTGAAACACAGAAATCCTACGGGATGTTCCCCCAGCTAACTAACAGATTCTTGAGTATTCCTTATATCGCTATGGCATTAGAGTCCTTCTCAGCCCTACAGTAAATACACAACAAAACAGTGACTCTTCAGCAAGTGTTGTCTTATCCTAGGAGAGAAATCCTCAGTACCAATAACTGGTATAAAAGTCATATTTAGCCCAGCTTCATAGACTTAGATTTCACGCTCCAAGATTACTGATTTTACACAATTTAATAGAAATACAATTTCTTTTTTCTTTCCATCTTCAAAAGAATAATGAAGAGGAAGAGCAAATTGGCCAGTTTCCTGCATGCAGTTCTCTTCCCTCCATCTCAACACTACTCACCACCCCCCTTTTTTAAATAGCCATTCCCATTCACAGTGCTTATTATACAGTAATTAGAAGATTGCATAGGTTAGCAGTAAGAGTTTCACATATAAATTTCACAATTCATATCAGATGACAGGCACCCAAAAATCCCCTTTCAAATTGCTTTGAAGATCTTGAACTAGTTCCTTAGCAGAGAAAGGTGTTCCATTCAGGAGTTTAAAATGCCCCACCAAACCAAATCCACAAGTCACTGCTCTTAAGAGCTGAACCAGACTTGGGCTTAAATGCAGTATTTCTGTAGAAGAGCAAGCAGATCATCTCACAAGAAGAGAATGTTACATTTCTAGTAGCACACTAAGACAACTCAGTCTATTTTTAATATACCAGACTGTAAAACCTGCCATATATCAGAACACCTGAAATAAAATTGATACCAATCTTGGAACTTTCGTTATAAATGCAACAGAAACTGCTATTAAAGCTTGCATCAACAGTTGCAGTATAAATCCATAACTGTTATAATTTCCATAACTTCACATTTTCCTTCTTTCAAAGGTTTTCAAGGCAGACCAAAAGTTTCTAGTATAGTATCAAATTGGTAAGGTCATTATGCACGTCAAACAGACTAGAACAAACAAACATTAAACCACATCAGATTAATTCTGTTCTAAATTCCAGGGGCATTTCTAATTTCTTTTTTTAAACGACATGTTGACAGTTTTCAGACGCGAAGAGTAACACTGTTGGATTCAATAAATAAAACCATTAACTCATGCTTTATTCTGAACAGCTCAAAAACATATCTACCCCTTGCACACTCTTCTATCCAATGTCAAATAACAAAGCAAGGTCATGCAGATTACCTGTTGAAATTAGTCTTTCCTACAAGGGCAGAACCTAAAGTATATTCTTGGAATGGTACTCAAGCCTGAAGGACCCTATGACTATAAACATTCAAAAACTCATCTTTTAAAAAGGATGTGAAGCTGCAAAGAGGCCATAAACCCCAGTGTCAGGTTTTTTTTTTATCCAGCTGATGCCAGGAGCAGGTTTACTGCTGCTTCCACAGGAAAACAGAAACCACTGGAATGGAAACAGAGATGTTCTGTATCAGTATGCTCGTATGTTCAGACACCCTTGTTGAGAAGAGTTCAAACAATTAAAGCCTAAATTGCTTAGCTGTGTGTTTTTACCTCGGACTGCAGGTGCTGGATCACAACTGTTAACGCTTCAAACTTCTGATTGCTGCTTGTCAGGAATCTTTTCAGCTGCAGGATGATTCCACTTTGGGTCTCACATTTTGTTTTGTACTGTGTCAGCTCTGCTGCTTTTGTACCAAGCGAATGAGCATCTGAGGAGGCTTGAGTTGGTATGCACGAGCTCCTGGGACTCCGCTGCTTGCCCTTGTCAACTGAAAAGTCAACAATAACTACTTAATATGCAACTTATGTTGAATTATCTCACCAACACTTAAAGCACAGATGCAAAAGAAAGTAGTTATAAGTTCTTATATACACAGTTCCTGAAACACTAACTTGGAGAAAGGGTTATTTCAATAGCCCTACAGAGCACATACTGTCATCTGCCAGGTTGATTTCTAGCACCATATAATGTTTTGCAGTTCATTCTCACCTTCATATATACTATGGCTTATTTTTCAGCATGCTCTTCACACTGTGCTCTGAATAAATATTGTCATAAAATGCAAGATCTCCATCATCCTACCTAACCAGTAATTTATTCCTAATGCAAGAGTTGACCAGTTTTGTTTGCAACATGCAGTTATCTCCTGCGCTCTAAAGTACTGGTGAATAAAAACCAAAACAAAACATTTTCCCTACATTTACTTGGCCTTTCACTTGCTTTCAAGATTTTTATTGTAAAGCTCCCCTCTCTGCAGCTCACATTTGAGCTCCATTAACTAGGAGTCTTGCAGCATTTCTGTGTCAGCAATTGCAGTCACAAGGATGAGACTTTTAAGGATGAGACTTTTAAAGATGCTCTAAAATGAATGCATTTCAAGTTTTCACTGCCCCTATTCACCAAGAATTACATCGCTGATTTAATATTCCTACTTATGCTGCAACCTCAATACCTTCATAGTACACAATCACCTCATGTCAGACCACATAACATAATCCAGCGCTTGACTTACAAACATCACAGAGGTTACAGGTTTCTCTGCTGCTTTCAGACTGGAAAGCGAGAACAGTATTGCTGTGCAGATAGGGCCAATCTTACCCATTTGATCACACAGGGAACGAGCAAACACTTTTGCAATAAAAGGCTGATGCAATATATAAATATCCCTTGGCAATTTAATGAAAACACCTAAGCAGATTACTTTGTACAGTTTCAGCTTAACAAGATTTCTTCCAGATAAAGTGAAAAAACCTGAGAGGTGAGATTTAGAGAAAAGAACTGTAGGAATATGTGGAAAAGAAGGGGGACAAACTAACCAAATGAACCCTTTCTGAAGCCCAAGCACTTGAAGGTTGTCAAGTGACTCTGGAATAGTCCAAGCAGTTTAAGGTTCAATCACACAACTGGAGACAGTATTAATAACAAAAGCTTTGCTTCTTAGTCTCACTGACACATCAACCATTGTATTATTACATAGGTCTTGCACAGCCTTCACTTGTTTTCAAAGCATTTGAAAACAAGTTTTGTCTTCAAAATACTGATGTTCTCTGTGCCTCTCTTACTGAACCGGGTATAAAGTGCCTCTTAAGCCCATTAATTTTCCAAATACATCCTCTCTATGCAAGATTTTCCATCATTCCTCATAGTTAGGGAATTGTCCACACATTGCTTTATCATGTTCAGATACTCTTGTGTTCTTGGAGATTTCACTACACTTCTGCTCATAAGATGCTGACTGCTAAAGGGTATACTGTAAGTTAGAAAAATACCATCTTGCAGTTTCATAGTAGAGCTGTTGAAAGACGTAACAACATAATAACCCAAATCAAAATGCAGATCGGGGGGGGGGGAAGAATCAAGGTTGCCTGACCATTCTGGTTATTTTTACCGCTATTTTAACTAATGTGACCACTTCTTTTCTCACAGTGCAGACATAACAACCTTTGAGTAGACCTCTTTAAATGAATGACAGTTCACACTTGAGAGCAATCATGTCAGATTTCCAGCAACCCTGTGGAGAATACTGTGTTTAGGAAAATACTGGTTACCTTCTGAAGCTCCTTCAAAAATCACAAGAGACAATCAAGGAGAGAGGGGAAAAAGAGCAGAGAATAAACATGTACAGTCAGTCCTTCCCTGCCCTCCTGGGTCACATACTCCTACTCTCTCATATATTCCATCTCCCTTCCTGAATGCTCCACTTAAAGTAAGTGGAAAACTAGAGCATTCTTCTTGATTTAAGGGTACTGGGTAAACCCACTGATACAGATGCTAATGTCATCATTTAATTAACTGTATGAAATGCCTTTTACATCCATTTGTAGGACTCTTGACAGAGCTGTGTTAAACCTGAACAAACGTTTGCAGACGACTTCTATTCTGGAAAAATATTACATCATACCTATCACACCTAATAAAGTTATTTAAGTACAGTGATAAAGCAGCTACCCACAAATGACACAGGACTCCAGATACCCACTGTTTCCAGTGTTCAGTCAGCCTTTATCAGTTTGCCAGTTTCATGGCACTGCTTTTATCAAGGTGCCCAGACTACTCAATCCTTTCCTAGAAGCTCATTCAAACATCCAACCAAGCCAGCCCTGGACACTATACTAAAAAAAGCTGAACAAAAAACAGGCACTAGAGAAATTCAGTGACATTCCTGTTGGCAATTTATCATAAACATGTGCTACACACAGCCACTTCAAATGTTGAAACGTGCTCCTCTGCTAGCATGAACGTTCTGTAGCATGAACTGCCTCTACAGATTAACACCAGTGACACTCCGATGCTTATTTATGTCCTACATACCTCTGGGCAATGACAGAGTGTTTCCAGATTGGTACAGAAAGCATGCTGTGATGCCAAAACAAAAACCATGCTTTCATTAAGACAAAAGCATCATGAGCCTAATTACTGATACAACACATCAGTGATAAACTCTAAATTAAAGACAGTACTGGTTACCAGCCTAAGTCCTCCTTATGCTGGCCTTTTTACTTGCCACCTTTATACAGTCAGGCTTGTAAAGCAGAACAATTTCCACCCTTAAGTTGGATTCCTCTCCAGGCTTGAAAACCCTGTACCAAATCTAGCTGAAATGCTCAGTTTCTGAAGACTGAAATCAGATTCGCAAGTACCACACACAGCACAGTAACTAGGAAGAACCAGCAAAACAAAAATCAGCAGGGATTTTGCAAAGCCTTTTGATCACTGAATCATTCACAGAAGATTTGACACCTAGCTGGCAAAAATAACCCCCGACCTTGGAAAAGGTCCAAAAACCCTCCCACCCCCTCTACAGTCACTATGGAGATGGCAGCAGCCAACTCCAGTTCCTTATGGAGAACATTAGACCCATCCCAAGCTTTTCAATGAAGAAAACCATTTACCATAAATAGCTTCTCTAGTTAACAAGCATTCAGAAGCGAGAAATACACAACTGTCTGTACATTAGGGTGTGTTTCATTAAAGTTACATTTAAGTGCTGGGATATTGCCCCAGTACTTGACATTGTACTTTACTATCTCAGAGCTTGCCTGGTACCACTGGGTTTCTTGTGCACTGTTCCTGGATTACTAGACGAACCATCTATCGACCACTTTTTGGTTTGCAGAGCCAAATTGAAGCCTTCCTTTGTTCCCATGTACTAGGAAAGTGTGCAGTAATGTCTACACCAGCTACAATCAGGGTTTTTTAAGCAAGAGATCAAATTTCTAAAAAACTACATTTCTTAGAAGCATTTTCAATAGCCTGAACAAACTACCTGACAAGCACAAGTAGGAAAAACCTCATTTCTCTCCCCACACTTCTGCAATCACTATTGTCTTACCCCTAAGCACCTTCTTCTCACATTCCTCATCCAAACTGTTAGCTTCCACAGGTTTTTCAAAACCCACGTGTGAGTTGCATAAGCAATTTTCAAAGAAAAATCCTTCCTCAACATTTTCTCTTGTAGGAAGATGCAGGCTGGTAAAAACCTTCTGCCTCTCCTCCATTTTCTGGAAAGCCTTGTCTACACATGTTAAATTGGTGCTCACTTCTTTGATCAGTAAGACCAGATCAGCCTGAGTATTTAATCGAGCTTCCATTTCTTCTCTTACTCGCTGGATTTCCTCAAGCACAGTTCTTATATCCAAGTGACTGGACTTCACCTCTGCTCGGAGATCTTCTTTCACCTGTTGCTGGCTCCTCTGCAGTGCTAACACTGTTCTGATTTCCTTCTGGGATGTTTCCACGTCATGCTTTAGCTCCTTCTGCCCAGCCTGCATCGCCTCCTGGCTAGCTTTCAGCTCTGCCAGCAGAGCCGCGAGGCACTCCATCTTAATCCCACAGCAGTCACAGGTCTTCCAGCGTCACAGCTTCCAAGTGGTCAGGGACATTGGTGAGCTGGTAGCAGCTTTCCCAGACAGCAGGAGAGCTAGCACGTAGCCCTCGCTATGGTATTCTACCACAGCATGCTGCAGTGAACTAGGTAAAAGTCTAGTGCAAGGCAAGACAAAGGCAGTAAGAGTTCAACAAGCAGGGCTGTGAAGCCGAGCTGCTTCTCAGGCCTCAGCAGAGCACTAATCAGTTTAATTGGCAGATTATGCCACACCTGAATTTTTTAAAATCTTTTGCTGACATCACTGTACACGGAACGTCACCCAAAAGCCACTCCCAACAGTCACTTGATCTGTGCATCAATCAAAGTATGCCTGGGCATCAGCAACCAGGTTTGTTGCAACACAGGCAAACAATCTGCAAGAACAAGGCAGCCTTTCCTTTCCAACACAAAGGCTCAAGAGGAGCCTGAACTGCCTGCAGGAGCTGAAAGACAAACAGTTCAACAGGGCTTAGTTATTTCAATTGTATATTCATCAAGGTGATTGTGCACCTGTCCTTCTGCTAATGTTTGCAGTGAGAGTTCAGGAGTACCTCTGTGAGCATGATGGATATTGCCTCGCTCCCACCGAGTGCCCTTCTCATTCCCTCAGCTAGCAATGCTCTTTCAGCAGCCTTTGGAAGAACCTAGATCCTGAGGAAGCCCTCTAGTGCACAAACAATAAACAGTTACCAGAGCAATATGGGAAAACTGACTAATGAAGTGGTTTTGGCAAGCTAAGGAGGATAAGCCTTTTAGCTACCAGGGCTGAGTGTTAACTTTTACAGAGAAAAGCTAAGGCTTCTTACTTTTAAGCACAGAACTCATAAAAGGTGTAGGCTTCACGTAAAACCAGGTAGGTTAATGACACCAGGCTGTTAGCTGTTTTTGTTACACAGCAATTTAATTACCCAGTCATTGGATTCAGTTGGAAAAAAATGACCAACACAATGTAGATTTTGGTCTACAGAAGGCGTCACTCTCTCCCTTCAAAGAGCTGAGCTGGTACTCAGCACAACACCAGCAGAGCAAGACCTGGAGCAGCACCCAGGTTTGAGCTCAGAAAAGCTTTTACACCACACCTTTGGAACTGTCATGACTCCAGGATGCTTTCGGAAGCAGTGATGATCCCACAAACACCCCAGAACAGACAACCTATCCATTTAAAACCACAATAATCCCCATCAGCACTCATTTGGGCTGGGAAGCATCACTGAGAATGGCAACAGTTCGTGAATGCACAGATGCAGGATTTCCAGCTCGGCACAGTGCCTCTGGTCAACAAGCCAAACTGTGGAGTCCCACTTGCAGTCAGTTCGCCTCCTACAGTAGTCCAGGCATACTCATACAATCAAGAAGGTATCAGAGGCGCATCCATCACACAGAGCACCTCACAGCTTGCAGGTATCCCCTGACTGTCCTGCCATTGCGGAGGTTGTAACAGCCCCTGGTGGGCACAATGCTGATGGTGGTGCTTTTTTCCAAGTCTCTATTACCTGCCAGAAGGCCAGACATGAGCTTTCTGATGGGATTTCCCCAGCACAGCTATTAGCCACAGGTGTGATTCCTCCTCCCCTCACCCCCATGCCCCATTTCTACCTGGATAGCTATCCCAAGAACTCCTAAGTCTTATTATTCACATATAGTCACCACTGAAGACCAGTACACAAAACAGACTGCAGAAGCATAATCTGAAGTTTGAAGGTAACATCTGTGACAAAAGATTTAGGTAGGTGAAGAGAGCTAGGTATGAGCACTAGCAGTACTTCTGCATCCCTAGACCAACACCTGCAGTAACTCTTAACTCAGCAGTTGAGCTCTTCATTCCAACCTTCACCATACCTTAGCAGTTGCTAAAAATTTTAGAAACAGAGATGAAGCACTTGCAAAAGACCTTGTCAGACACTTCCTGGCAGCAAATGAGTTGTGGTCAATGGCTCAATGTCCAGCTGGAAACAAACGGAAAACTCATTACTAGAAAAGAGTATCAAGTTGTGTCCCTCAGGGATCGGTGCTGGGACCAGCCTCGTTCAACTTCTTTGTTGCCGACATGGACAGTGGGATTGAGTGGGCCCTCAGCAAGTCTGACAATGATACCAAGCTGTGTGGTTCGGCTGATATGCTGGAGGAAAGGAATGCCATCCAGAGACAAGTATCATGCACAGTTCTGAAGTCAGCACAGAAACTCACTAAACCATAGCAACAGTTTTGTTTTACAGTGTTAAGTAATACAGCACATTTGAAATATAAACCGAAAGAATTTACACATAGCTTACAGTGAATCATACAGAAAAAGTCCATTACTTTGACTTTCAGGGTGGTTTCATGTTCTATGAGGTTGACCAGTTCATACAGCTAGGACTGGGGTCAGACTTAAAACAGCAACCAGATATTTTCACTTCCCAAACATGAAAGAGGAAGCCACAAGTTGCATCTGTATACTAACTTCTCTCTTTTTCAAAAGGTTTGTTACACCTAATTATAATTGGTATCTGAACACACTTCCCCAGTTAAAAAAAAACCAGACCAACGAACTATAAACACCACCCCACAACCACCCCTGAACTTCCTAGCATTAGGCTGGCAAAGAGTTTGAGAGCTAAGGAGAAAGACTAAACTAAAAATGAAAACAAGAGTAAAAACTAGAGAGGGCTACAGAACAGAGTACTTGCTAAAAGGAGAGAACACTCAGATAAGAATATATCCTTGCAAACTAAATACATACTTGTATTTAAGAAATCAGCCAAGTTACAACTAAAATACTGAACTAAAGGAAATGCTGCCAACACATCCCACAACACACACTGAACCAAGTTATGGCAAGCCTTATGAAACACGTATCCTCTACAGTATTAGCAGTCATGAAACACTTATAGTTAAGTGTGTTCAGTGGAGTTTTGAGTTTGATCAAAATTTCCTCAAATATACCGATAAATACTAAAGTAAACTTGAAGGTCCACATGTTTTTATTAGAGCCGGAAGAACAGACCTACACCGCTGACCTCTACTCTAGCTGAATTTATCTTTTCCTCTCCTAAGCAAGCTTGTCCCTTCGATGCAGTACTGTGCGACCCATGAGTCTGATTCTGAGGTTTTTTTTCCTTCAGGAGTTATCAAATCTCACTTTCACATCTGACCCAGCCCCTAAGCAAGTACATAACTTTGCCTTGTATGTTAATCTTTAAACAGCTAATTCTGGAGCCTCAACAGGGCTCTACAATTCTCCTGCCTTCCCCCCTGCCACTATGCACACAAGCTATTCAAGCAATGCAGCAGAAAGACTGATCAACAGTTTAATCTCATGGGTTTGATTTTAAAGTTGGCCTCATGATAAGGTAGAGCACTTCAGAGAGGGAGACTTAAGAACATCCATACAAATAAGGAAGCTGTTAGGTTTTGTCTGAAGCAGTACATATGCTGTCTTTGAGAGGACCTGGAAATTTGGCTAGCTGTAAATTACCACCTTCAATTCTTTCAAAACTCCTGCTCTGGGCTATAAATGCAGGAAGCAGTTTCACACAAATATACAGGGAAAGCAGTCACAAAACTAGATTAACGGTGTCTGACAGGCTAGACTTGGGTGGAAGTGTTCCAGCCTCCCCAGCCGCTCCACAGCTTGGGCAGCTGTAATTTTTGCCTATATCATCCAGTTTGGTAGGTGGCAAACATACGCCTTCCTCCTGCGCCTCTCCAAGCCCAGGCTGGTGACTACACAAACACAGACTCTTGAAGGAGTGATGTTTTGATTCTAAGCTGTGCCTCAGGCCTGTCTGTATAAGCTGGTGCATACAGCCCCAACTTGCTCTGTTCACACCTCAAGCACATCAGTCACGAGCCAGTTCTAGTCCTCAACAGAGCGACTTCATTTTTCAGAGTTCTGCCTGAAATAATTGCCCAACTGAAATGCTTAAGAAAATTCTGCATCTCAGGCACTTTTCTAGCTACTTGCTTAGCTGGCCTTGTATCACAGCAGCTGGGGGGAAGATTAACAGCACTTCGCATCTTCCATCTCTCTCTGCACCAATATGGTCTGAAGCCCAAGACAAGTAGATGCTTCCTAAACCAGCATGGCAGCTCTTCCTCTCCTTTACTCTTACTGTAACCTTTGAGTCTCCCTTCTTTAAGGTCAGGCACTAGTCCCTGCCCAGAACATCCAGTTATTTTAGCTGTCATCAAATCCTCCTCAAGTTGTTCTGAACAAAAAATCACAGAATACGTGGTTGGAAGGCACCTCAAAAATAACCTGGTCCAAACTTTCTTGGCAAAAACATGGCCTAGACAACATGTCCCACCACCCTGTCCAGCTGAATCTTAAAAGGGTCCAACACTGGGGAGTCTACCACTTCCCTGAGATTATTCTAATGGCTCATTGTGAAAACTGTGAAACATTTTCCTCTTGTGTCTAATCGGAATGTCCCCAGGACTAACTTGTATCTGATACACCTCATCTTTTCCATATAACTCCTTATAAAACACAAGTCTTCTTACAATCTTCTTCAAAGGCTGGCTACAAATACTGGAATGTGGTGATAAGGTCTCCCATAAGCCTTTTTTTCTCCAGGCTGAACAAACCCAGTTCTCCCAACCTTTCCTCAGATGGCAGGCTTCCCAGTCCTTTGATCATCTTTGTGGCCCTTCTCTGGACCACAGAGTGGTTTTGCACTATCTCCCTCCACAAAAGGCTCAGCAAGTCCAAGCATTCCTTCAGAAGAACCCTTTACAAGGGCTCCTCTGAAGACAGATGCCAGCCTACTCCTGGCCAGTCAATCTGACACATACTTCATACTCTTTCAGGCTCTGAAGTGATAACCCACAGGGTGTAGCAAGCCCTCTGCCCTACAGTGTGAGGGTCTGGACTCTCTGTTGGGTTACAAGCATGCCCCTGCCATCTTTCCATGAGGGAAGGAGTGCCTTCCCTGCATGAAGAGACACTGAGGGCAGCCATAAAACCGAAGGCAAGCAAAATACCAACAATCCAAATGTGACATTGCACTGAGGCTCCTAAATAAGCCACAGTACATTATCCTTCCAGTTCCTACCCAACAGACTCTTACCCACACAACAGCCTTTGAAGTGGGCTCCCTGAGGATACATGCCCATTAAAACAAACTATCCATTAAAACATCAGTATTTCTCAACCAAAAGCATGCCTTCTGTTTAAACACTGACATGTCTTTGTTTCTGTAAGATGTCACCTGTCCTATGGTATACAGCTCTTGAGCCTGTACAACTCTTTTAGTACATTGTCAAACCGACTGCCCAGAACACAGTGCTTTCCCCTCCTAGAGGAAGCATGCTAACATTTTCGTTTGCCATTACTTTGGTATGTTCTGCTCATATACTGATTAAGCATACACAATCTCCACATTTCATTAGCCTTACTAACATATCTGAAGATTATAATTTCTGTTTTAAAACCTACATTAACCTTACACTGAAGCTGTGAAAGGAGTTAAGACTATGTTTCTAAAGATACCTAAACCACATCTGAGGAAATGCATTACCCTCCAAAGTGCTGATGGCTTCCCAAATAAAAGCACAAAGACAAGCGTTAACCCAACTTGTGTCATCAGTGCAACTGGCTGATCAACCAGCCTGTGCATTTTTTAAAGAGCAAGTTTTGAAGGGAAGCCTGGGGATCAAGACTCTCTTGAACTGGGCCCTACGCTGCCTTAGTGTTATGTATTTCTTTGTCATTTCACCAGTAGCTGTTTCTTTTCCAGTCTTAATGATGACAAAGTGAGCATCTGGTGAGATGATATCAAGTGGCCATGCATTTTGCCAACCTGAGTAGTTGTGCACTGGCAAAGGCCATGATGATGGCAGGAAAGAATTAAAAAAACAAAACAACAAATAACAACCCAACCAAACCACAACAAAACCCCAAAAATTTCAAAATACAATGTCCAAGATTTCAAGCAGTTCAGAAGATTGGAAGGGATAATCTTTACAAGTCATGTTTTACAAAGGACTTAAAGGAGTCTCAGACTTGAACATTAAGTGTGTAATACACTTACCAGATAGATGTCTGCCTGTTAAATGTGTCTGACTAATGCTGAAATTTCAGCATTGTGCCCATAACACTTCTTACCTTATATGCCACAGGACTCCTTTACAGAAGCACTGTCTGAGTTTTGAACACTTAACATACAAAGTGATTTTCTTTTAAAACTGCATTCCCAATATATTAGTCTATTAGTCAAGTTTACTGGAACTGTAACACTTAGAATTGAATTGGGTTTTCAGCTAGCTAGTACATATTAAGCATGAATGAGCCACATATCAACTACAAATATGTAAAACAAATTAATAAGTCCTCTCTATGCTCAAATATGACTGCAAACTAAATAACCAAATTTGAAATACCATGTAATTTACAGAAGACAAGTCTAACAAACACCAGCTAGACTGCCAGTGGATCAGGGTTGTTCTAGTTATTTTCTCAGTAACCAAGAAAAATACTGATGCTTGATTTCTTAGCTCATTCTGAAATAGGACAAAGCCTGACACATGCCAGTAAACCATACAGTGCTACCTACCTCTGTCCGTGGGAGAAGAAAAGGAAGGAGAAGATAGTAGAACTAGCTTATTATACTAATAATGCCAAGCCTAGAGCATGGAAGTTTTGATATGAGGAACCTGCTGTATGTACCCTAATGAAACAACTCTACATCCATCTTAAAAAAAAAAACCAAACACTGCTGCAAGTCATCCATTTGTAAGGACACAGATGACAGGATGGAAAATAACTGCATGAGGATGTGTGTTGATGACTTGGCCAGTAAGGACCAAGTTAAAGTTTGACCTGTATCTCAATCTATTATCTTTGGTTTAGGCACTTGAATTTTGCTACGTCAGTTTAGCATATATGCCACAGGCAACTTTAAATCTTTGAATTCCCTAGATTTTCAATGAAAAATAATAGCTAGCAATTCTGTTTACCTAAGGGGTTTACATTGAAGTTTCCAGTTCAGGTATTGCTCTGAGTAAGCAAACAGACATCTGAAGCACTCCTGTTTTTTTCTGCATACCTTCTTACAGCTGCAGCAATGCCTTCTCATCCCCAAAACACACACCTGCCCAAAGAACCGAGCACAGAGTGATGTTGAAGACTGATGTTTGTTACTCCTCTCTGCTCTTATTTCCTCTCCTTTTTCTTTTCTCTCCATTTCCACCTTCTATACAAGAAGTTGCTCCTTGTTGCCTGGTGCCCTCTACTGCTTCATCACCAATACAGGACATCACATATTTTTTCCGTTTGCAGCCTGTGTCTACAAAGTCAGGACTCCGAGTCGAGTTGAACAGGGAATCCCACCATGGTTAGTTCATACCATCCGCAAGCCCTTTCCAGATCCTATTAACTGCCTCCACAGTGCAAATCCTGATCCCTCCTCCTCACCTCTACATCCTTCTTGAATACACTTAGGGACACCCATTTCCCTGTTTGCAGATACTTAAACACAGGGTATCATCACACCCAGGAAAAGACTTTCAGGGGGGACAGCGTCTGTGTTTGTGTGTAGTGTTACAGAAAAAACCTCACTGTATTATCAACGTGTGTGGAAAACCCTCACACAACACCAGCGAGCAGAATGATGTCAAGAGAACCTTTCTCCTTTCCCAGCCTTTCTGAAGATGCCAGCTCTTGCATGCAATCAGGGCTGAAACACAGTCAGAAAGGAAGAAGCTGTCCAAGTCGCAATGCTTGAACTCATTCTTTCCCTAATACTGTAGTCTACCCTACCCTGCTCATCATCAGGAACACAGGGCTGAAAGAAGCCTCCAGAAACCACTTACATTAATCCTTCTTGAGGCAAGGTAAGCACTACCTAGACACAAAAGACATTTCACCAGACTGCTCAACTGTTTCAAGTATTACCACAATACACCCCCCTGCATTTTTTATGATACCTTTTCTTCCAGCTCAAGCCTGATCTGAATTCATGTAGATTACATCACTGACTATAATCTCTCTACATGCCACATATTTCATCCAGATATTAACAGGCTAGCTGAGAAGCTGCTCTCACACATGCACTGCAGTCTCCTACATTCTGGGAAGTCAGATATGTAGACAGTCTTAACTATTTTTCAACTATTTTTTAACATGCTTCCTTCCAAATGGGCTAGCAAGCGTTATAAATATGCTAGGGATAAACATCAAGGAACTGGGAGAAAACACTGTTGCTCACAAATCCCAGTAAAAGAAAGTTAACAGCTTATTTATTTCCATGATAAATTTATTCTAGATCTACGTATCAAACTTGGCTCCAACAACCCTAGGTTTTAACAGCTAGGAATAGAAAGAACTCCAAACAAATCCAAACAGGATTCTTGTAGCATATAGAATTAAGCTTTTAAGTTTTAAAGTCACCTTCTGCTTATGCACTGTGGAGGTCCACTGTGTTGCAATAAAGGCAAAGAAAATCCTAACACCAAACGACCCAGAACTTACTTGGAACTTTAACTGAATCACTGAACTTCATCAGTTATGCCTGCCTCTAAATCAATGAAGCAATTCTTCCTGCACAACCCACACATGATTAGTTAACTGCCGGAACACTTATTAGCCCAGCTTAATATTAGATTCAAGAATTTGGTATTTTTCTCTTTTTTCCTGAACTACTCAAAGTCTTTCAGAGTCAGAGTCTATGCAAAGCTCAGTAATTTGCAAGGAAGCATAATCTTTCTTGAAAACAACTGCGCAAAAGAAACCTGTAAACCACATTTTTGACCACAAGACCAGAACATCAATATGCACCATTTATTCTACAGTACCTGCAGCTATCTTGGACAGAGAGGACAGAGTGGCTTTTAGTTTGAACTCAGAAGCTATTTATTCAATCACACTAGTATGAGCTGATCTTATATGACTGTAACAAATGTCACTGACTTCAGTGTGGCACTGAAATACTGCCTAAGGGATATTATGGAAGAAAAAGTAGGGCAAGCATTAGAATTTAAAGAGCTTCAGTTATATTTTGTATTAATGCGCTTGTGCCAAAACTGTTTCTAAACGTATCCAACAACAGCTTCCTGTGTTTAGGAAACTCTACATCCATTTAAAGACAAATAAATCAGATTAGACCCAAATTCACTCAGGTTGTTCTTTAAAATGTGAGGTGATAGCACTTCTAAGCACGCAGGAAGTACTATAATCACTGCTAAGTTATCCATAATAGTAATACTTTATCTAACAAAACAAACAAACAAAAAAAAAAAATCGCTAAAAAGTTCAATTCCAACATTTTCCTCAGAAAACAACACAGCTGCAGTTTGCAGTTTCAAGTTAGGAAATAAATAGCCAACATCCAAATTTTCTTTTTGGTATATACAGAGTCACTTTTTAGAGAAGTCACAAATTTCTGATTATGAAATGAAGTATAAAGCAATTCAGAGACAAAGCTAGTACATGAACTTTGCCCATGGATTAAAACCCCCCTGACCTTCAAGGATGATGTAGGCATGATTAAGCTTACAGGTTGGAAATAAAACTGAGAAAAGTTTAAACTGCTCAACTGCCCAAATCCCTTCAAGAATCAGTCCTAGAGCTCTTAGGAGCTATACAGAAAATGCTAATGGAGCATTTTCTACACTGTTCACTATGGGATAATGCACCTGTGCTATTCATCCTTTTGATTACACGTATCACTACAGTTAACATGAAGTGATGTCTCTGCAGAACGAAGGAAAATTTAAGCAGCCACCAAAATCAGAGGTAAGATCACAACCTCAGGAAAATGCACTTTAGGAGGCAGCTGCATAGCATGTTTTATTAAAATTAACCTTGAAATGGTACTTTAAAGCTACCCTAGCTGTGAAGCACAATTTGCTGGTCAACAGAATAAAATACCATCTTAATGGAACCACTTCAGTTGCTACCAGTTAAAATCGTCCACATGAATTCAATCTTCCATGCTTCAGTGAAACTGCAAGACAGAAAATGTGGCATCTCAAGTACCCCATACCAGTTCTAAGTGCTGCTGAAATATCCCCTTTTAAAGAGACACACAAAATGCACTTAGACAATTCCTGGCAGTCACAGCACCATAGTCAAGTACTTCTTTGTGTATTTCCTGTTATGTTAAACAGCTTTCCTGTTATTAAGCAGCAAGGATGTCTCCCCAGGGACATGCCTAGAACATTGCACACCATTGTTTCAGGAACAACCTCAGTACAACCTCATGGAGCCCACATGCCAAGCTGAAAACAAAACAGAACAGGGCAGCACCCAGTGCTTTTATTAGCCATAAGATGTAATATGCCTCCACCCTTGGAGAGGCACATAATCCTTCTGCTGCCTGCTGACTGCACCTGGAAGTTAAGGGACTTCTCTTCCCAATGACTCCTACCCAAACTGTGCAACTAAAGATCTCTCTGGAAAAGGCTTCCCAACAGGGACCAGTGCTCCCCTCAAGGAGCAATTGCTTGCCATGCCTGTTGTGGAGACCAGGCAGTTCCTGTGGAGGATATTTAAAACATTAATCACATCATTCTTTGCATTCAATGTTCCCCAGAGTCTCTTCTATTTAAGCTAACAAAGAACCACAAGGATGGCAGAGCTACATTTTTGCATAATTGGGTGGTGGGCAGGGAGAGAAGCAAAGATGACTACAGAAATATTCTTGAGGAGCAAATTCCTCAGGTAAACTGGGGTATGCCCATAACTTACCACAAAGACCAGAACCCACATGCGAGGTTAATCCCCATGAAAGATCTCTAACTACAAACACCTCTACCTGTGTCATTAATAAGTGCAGCAAGAAAAATAGCTACTCCACATTATATACGCATCTTGTCTTCCCTGACCCTAAGTCCTAGTTGAGAGGTCCCTCCAAGACACAGAAATGTATGTTTAACAGGGTTATGCTATTCATTTCATATTAGATCACCTTTTTTTTTTAGGTGGCAAAACTTCTTAATTTGGTGAGTTAAGAAAGTGACAGACTGTACAGTAATAGTTGTGGAAATAAGTGAACCTTGATTTTATACTGATTATACAACAAGTGGCCCATGCTTACAGCTAAGAAAAGCAATGTTTTCTAGCCTTCTGTTTTATTAGGTGTAATTTGCAATTAGGTTAATAGGTAAATTCACACATTCTTCTGCTAGAAGCATTTCCAATACTCCTGGTTTACTATCTCAAATATTTGAAAAGGCTTAGCACAAAGTCTATTCTTGCAATAAATACAAACATAACATTTTTAATAATTTAAAGTGCTTGATATTAGCAATATCAAACATAGAAAAAAACCAAAGGCATGAAGTGAATTCATTAACAAGTAGTATTTATAACACTTTCCCAAATTTTCTACTGAAGGACTGCTAGTTCTCTTTAAGAAAAGGATGAGGTTTCATTAGAAGAATTTCACCACAGATGTTCCCTGCTGTCTTATTTCCTGCCTAACCAGAAGTTTTTCCACAACATCACAAACTGTTTACACAAGCATCTTGAGGAGGAACCTTTAGTTGCCATAAATGCACAAGCAGCATACTACCATGACAAGAAGTAGCAAAAATAAATTTAACCAGGAGTTTAACACAGGACACAGGGTTATTAATGTCCTTGCTACAACCACCAGACATCAGTAAAGATGATGCTGAAGGAGGGTTCATAAATAGCAACTGCAAAGAAAAACATCTCAGTCAGATACAAGCCAGGTCATCTGAAGTGGGTTATTTCTACATGTGAGTATATGGACAGCTAAACTGAATAGGAACATTTTTTTATTGAAGAAGTTCTAAGTATGTAAATTATCCTGCTGATACATTCATTTCTCAGAAGATCAAATGCTATTTTACATTCATTTCTCAGAAGATCAAATGCTATTTTCTTCTCTCTGTAGAATGGAGAACAGAAAAATTACTCCATGACCAGGAAAAGGTAATGGAATGGGGGAGAGTGCTGTTGGTAGACATTGTTAGAAAGGTGCTAGTGATACCATTAACTGTAATCTAAATCATTAATAATTCTGCAGCACTAGTTTATCACATTATCATGGTAAAAGTAATAGCTTTGCCTCCTCTTAAAAATGAGATTTAATTTAATCAAATCTTTCTGACAACAATACTACTCTGTGGGACCACAGAGAGCACGTATATCTAGAGAAGAATAAACAGTCATACAGGTAAACTCGGGAAGCTAGACAGCTTGACCAATGCAGCCTTCACTGAGTTTTGTTCTGCAGGAAGATAAGCCAAGAGAGATGGGATCTGCTTGCAGATAATTTTCCAAGCAAGGTAGTTTTTGGTCTGACATTTGGTGAAACAGTCAAGAGCTGTTTGAAACGCCAGGACTTTTCCTACAGGTATCAAATCCATCAGCTCTGGACCCAGGTTCTTTCATTGCATCATGCCACTCAAGGAACAGAACTTCTTAAAATACTACAAACAGCAGAAACACTGCTTCATTACAGGACACTAAATTAACAGCCAATCTATAAATAGAAATTGTTACTGCTTGCTATTGACTGCAATGAGAGCGCTGTCATCCCAATCTACACAGTACTGCCTCCACAGTAATTAACATACGATTATATTTGATTAATTGAAGATACAATAAACTTTTTTGCCTTCTACCCCTCACCTACATCAAAGTTTTCTGTGCCAACAAAGAAAGAAGAGTAACACAAAACAGCCAGCCAACTGGCTACAAATACTCAAAGCATTGCATTCTAGCACAGATTTCATGGCATCCTTTTCCTCAAAAAAGCTACTGCTTTATGCCTTAGAAAGTTGAAATTAAAAGGACCGAGTAAGTAGAAATGCTTTATTTGTCTGGATGTTGAAAGCCATTTCTACTATGGTAACAGACTCATTTGCAAAAGTTGCAAAACTTGTAGAGGTAGCTCTGACAAGTTTTAAATCCAGTTTTACCACACTGGAAATCCCCTGAGGTAATTTAGAAGCTATTCAGGTTTTTAATTGTAATTACAGCTGCCTGACACTTTCAAACCCCAATCTACTTCACGGCAACATAGGTTGCAGCCAGACCCTTTTCATCTATTAGGCATATCAAGTGGGAACAAATACACACTTAGAATATGAAATGGTATTAGCAAAGATAATTTGCTAGGTCTTTTATATTTACTTGCCAATTAACTATTCTTCTATGAAGTTGAGTTTGAAGCAGCAATTCTACTTTATTTCACGTTGACAAATACTCAAGGCATCCTTCACATATAATTAATCTCTTTAAGAGATGGAATAAAAATCCAACATCACTCACTGCAGAGGAACCAGAATGCAAAAGCTGCCATCCATCTGCTTTCACAGACTCCAGCTCTTCTTTCTCCAAAGATTTTTTATGAGCAAAGCCCCTCATTTATTTTCTTGCTTTATTAAATATATGCACAGTTTAAGTGTTAAAATCACAGAGAAGTTATTGGTTTGACTTTGGTGTGGTTTTTGGGGGTTTTACATGGCATATTTGTGGTGGTGTTTTTTTTTTCAGCAGCTCATTTCTGCTGTCCAGGAACTACTGCCATCTTCATTTTATACCTATTGTAAGTGCAACAACTGGATAAGACAGTATAGAGTACGAACTATACTTACAAGCTCCGAAACACCTGCCACCTGAAAATAAGGACCTCCATTTAGCTATCACCTACATGCCTACTGAAGCTATGACCTGTTAAGACTGAAATCAAGCACATCAGGCAAGGCATTTAGCACCCAGTCTTGAACAGATTAAGTCAGGAGCAAAGAGCCTCATGGACTTCAACAGAAATGTGATTAAATCCAGAATCTCCCATGACAAATTGTTTCCAGTTATTCAACTTCTTCTGCTCAGAACAGACAAGCTGGTTTTACTTCTGAACTATATTTTTCCTTGGTTAAGTGACGCAAATTTTTAACATGCTTGACCTGTATCAAATCTCTCCAGCAGATTTTTAGATTTAGAATTCTTAGTAGGGTTGACTGTGTTGGGTATGCTTCTACAATTCCATATTCAACTGTGGTGTCAGACGTTAATGGGCATTTCTGTTATTCTTCTGAGGTGGAGAGGAAAGGCATATGAACAGTTAAGCAACTCATAATACCTGAGGCTTTCAGAATCCTCCTTTAAGAGCACTTCTTTGCAATGCGCAAAAGTAATTTCACAGTTCTCAATGTGATCTGAAGCAGGATTTAGGGAAGGAATCATATTGGAAAAGGATGTCATGTGCTTAAATAAACAGGTCTGTAATGTTTGCTCGTTAGTAGCAATACAAAAAGGGAATTTTTTAAATCAGTACTCCTGAAATGACACTGGCTACTGTTTGTCCTGACACACCTCTGACTCCGATGGTAGTAAGAGAGTAACTACGTTTAGTAAGCAATGGAAGTCACCAGCAAGATAAGAACGCTAAGTACAGTTTGCTTAGGGAAAGTAAAAAAAATTAAGGATGAGCAGCATGAAGGGCTGGATAAAAACAGTTCATCACAAAAGCATCAGTACAGTTCAGTATACAATCCTTAGAAAACTCTGAACAAAAGGTACAAAAGCTTTGACCTCCATTTGCAAAACCAGTTTCTTGTCTAGAATTTTATCTTCATGCAAAAGAACACACTAGTAACTCAAAATGAATGTTTCGAATCATTCATAAAATAATGTCCCTCTCTGGCAGTTTATACAGAGATGATGATTTACTCTGTCACACCACTGATGCATGAAGAGTGTTAAGAGCACTTCACCCTTCAGTAAAAATTTGTAACGGTTTGATAAAGGAACCAAATGTTTTATTTCATCACTGAAAGACACTGGTGCATGCTTAACTCACATCTATCATGTTTATGCAGTTCTGAAGCATTGAGATATTAGTTGCAGTTACTTGGTGAAAATAAGTTTTACAAGTCACAGGACAGGCAAATAAAGCATTTCCTGATCTATTTCAGTGTTTCTGGTTTTGCTGAAGAGGCCATGCATTAATACACAGCTAATAATGCAGGTGTACTATACTTAACAGTAGCAGAAAAAAATGACATTTTGATGTCTGCCTACATTTAAAGGGAGAAGAAACTTCTGGATATAGTGACCTTGACGCAGTACAGAGCATGTGGAATTTAGACATAAGGCAACAAGCTGAAGGATAAAACAAAAAAAAACAACCCCCCCAAAAATCCACTTTAAATTTTACAGCAAATTTCCCCTGGATTTATTTCATTCATGGGGGGGGGGGGGGGGGCAGTAGTACTTGGTTTTCCCTGAACAAGCTGTATGCTAACGCTGCAAGATACTTTAATTACTCCAGTTACTCTGACACCTCCACCTGGACAAGATGTAGGAAGTGCAAACACACTTCAGCTAAAGGATCAATTTAACCATAAATGCAATGACTAATCTAGACAAACTTAACACCAGTGTAAGTAACCGTACATCAAGCCGTGCTACACACTGTGAAGAAACTGCAGCAGGCCGCTGCAAAATACCCTCAAGTCAAAGGGTATTTTGAAACTTGCAAAAGGGGGTATTTTGAACTCACAAGAGCAAGTTCCATCCTCTTCCTCCCAGTAGTGCTTACATCCTAACTTCACCAAGTTACTGCACCTCAAACCATCAGTCAGGACATGGTAACAGAAAAAGCCAACTTGACCTGTACTCTAGACCACTTTAAAACTGTACATTTCAACAACTGCCCTAAGTATCTCAAGGATGCTTTGCAGCCATACAAGGCAGTTGGTCTATGCTGTTATGAAGGCGAACAATAGATGAAATCCATAATAATGCCTATTAAAGTGCAGTCTACACCAAAACCAGAACTGAATGTTGCTTACATAACACACACATTCCTAAGTGGACCCCGAAATTCCTTTTTTCAATTACTCTGTCCCTTATTTGTTGACACAGTCCCTAATATATTCTATTTCTCATTGCTTATGTGACCTTGGAAAGAAGCCACATGTCATCATGTCATTTTAATCCAACTAAACCACTACAAGAAAAGATACACTGGTGCTGCAAAACCAAATATGGCTCCTCCCAGCATTTAACAACAACAAAAACAAGAACCTTCTATGCTTATCATATATATTGACATTGCCTGATCTACTGTTGCTGAGCTATGAACCCAAAATAATCACTAACAAGCTTCAATGCATTCCACTGTGTCTAAACCCCCAGTGTATCCTATACATACTTGCACTGTGCACTAGAGTATGACCTGGTTTTCAGATGCCCTACTTGCTTGGCATAGTCAGCTCTAGCTAAACACTGGTCAGCTTTCTGCTAACACCCCAACTTCCTATAAGACACAGGGACAGGAAAGCAGAAGGGGAAGGCAAGGCAAAACCCCCTCTAAGCTTTCAATGATGTACCATTAGCCTGTCATATTGCACACAAACACACAAAAGGTCTATTCAGCACTTCTTATTTAGTGAAGTGCTACTTAACTAGAACACAGGGCTAGCAGTCTATTTTACATGCTGTTATTTAACAGAGGCATCCTGCAGGCAGGTTTTGCTTTCACATCCACTCAAACGAAATAAAACCACAAATGGATTCTTGCAATTGTAAAATTCCCTTGATACACGCACTGATACTTAGTTTTTCAAAATTATACAAATTTAAGTAGCAGTTAATGAACATTATCTCCTCCCCTTCTCTTTTAGGCTTTTTGTCCCTGGAATATATACTATGTGGATATTTCATACTGTTAGCAACATCAAGGATGTGGGTATATGCACAGACTCCCTTATATAAGGACTTCTAGCATCAAGGTATTTTAATCCTAGCTTAAAGCCATGTAAGCAAGCTGCAAACAGAAGTCTGTATCGTGTTTCATAGTTGGCCTATATTATATTCATAACTGAATTTATCATCCAGGAGGAACTGGGACACCATATTTACTTTGCCAGGACAGGAAAGCAAGCTGACTGGTAGACCTGAACTCCAAATAAAAGCAAAAAGGGTGTTGTCAGGAGAGAGAGGGAGGAAATGCCTGAGAGTAAGAGCTTCTGCAAAACTAGTTTATGTAGCTGCTTGCTCCTCCCTAAGTAAAATGAGAGAAAATTACAAATAGTGCCGTGCAGAAAATGCCTTATGTAATATGCAGGCTGCCACCAGTTTCTTTAGATGTCATGTATCTCAGCTAAAACAAACTAACAACAAACAATGCCACCCTCCACCAAAACCATGCACGTCCTGGAACAAAACTCAGCTTCCACAGTCTTGTTCCCACTCCAGATACTTGCTTTATTTACTTTACCTGCCACTGAAGATGAAAATCAGGTCAGATGCAGCTAAGAATTTTGTGGCGCCTGTCACTGGATTGGGTTTCTAGGGTTTTGTTGTAGTTGTTTCTGTTGCCTTTTTTTTCCTGGTGGGTTTTTTGTTGTTTTGGTTTGGTTTTTTGGAGGGGGGATGTTTAAGCACACACTTCCTTGAATGTCTCTAACACTCCATAATTTCTAGGTTTGTATCAACACAAGTGAGCATTAAAGCTTGCTTGTCCTACTTGCAAATAAGATATATGTAACATGCCATGTACTGTAACAGATATCTACATATCTACAAGTATTCAAATATTTCTCACAGACAGAATGCCATATCACGACAGCCCCTGTATCCATTCCACTCCCCCCCCCCCCCCCCCCCCCCCCCGCCCCCTTCTCCCCATCAAGGTATAGAAAAGACAGCATTCCCAGCAGAAAATCATTAAAATGATTAGATAAATATTTAATAGCACAAACTTCCTGATACTATTTTTGGACTTGTGAGAAGAAAGAGCAAATTCTAATTAGCATTTCATAAACAGAATAACCATCTCCCAAATGAGCAGCTCAGTGCTAGTGCACGAACACACAGACTTAGAACATGAAACTACTTTGCTCAAAAGTCAGGCTTCTCTATGAAATTCAAAAACTTTCATGCCCCATTGCTGCTGCTGAAGTAAACAAGATATTCCCTCAATGCATGCTCTAATCATCATATTAAGAAACCACAAACCTGTATGAAATATAACAGTGCTTTTCCTGTAGCCAGAAGGTAGACGAATGTTTCGGAGCAACCCCTTTGCTGTCAGCCTTACACGCATGTTGGATAAGGAAAATTTCGGGGACCATAACATGTCTTCAGTGCAAGTGGAAGATAGACAAGCAAGAAACAGCATCCATGTACTGTCACATAGTATGTTTTTATATCACTATTAGCAGAAGTGAGCAGCTCTTGCTGAAGAAAACAGGCTTGAAGAAGTAGTCAAGTCTCCATTCCTTTGCTCTCTTTCCTTATGCACAGACAAGCAAAAAAATCAGCAGAGGCAGATATTCACAGCATAAATGCTGCTGGCAGCTTCTCCTCACCAGATGTTGTGGAAACAAAGCCTGTCCTCAGAATAAAACCGACTTAGTTATTCGGAAAACCAACTGCCTCTAAATTACATCACCGTGTTGATGCTTAATCTGCTATGGGACTCTGTGGGAGCTAGGAAAGGAGAAGAGGGAGGAGGAGGATGAGGAGGGAGGAGGAGGAAGTGGGTGGTCTCCCCAGCTGAATATATCATCCAGCAATGTCACAGACCATGTAATTGTTCTTTGGAGACATTAAGGAGATTATTTGAATATTCCTGGAGGCATATTTCAGCTCTCTTCTCTAAGAATCCTTTCAGGACGACTTATTTTTCTTTTTTAAACAGTCTCTTTCAATTGACATGAATTTATCAGAAGATTTATCAGCTAACACTTTTTACCAGAGGGGTTCTTTCTTGCATTAAATATTATGTAAACATTTAAAGTCTTCACAAATCTAGAAACACATCTATTCTCTAAAAACAATTCAGTACTTGTCATCTGCTGAAGGGAAATACTATTCAGCTTGGCAGCTCAGCTCTGCAGATACTTCCGTTTATGAGAAGAAGAGCAAGGAATCAGGCATCAATTTCATATTAAAACACATCTCTGCCAGCTGAGTTTTGAAGGCTCCCAAACGTTGCAGCAAACAGGCAGTGGTGCAGAAGTTCCTAGATGCTCTCTCCGTATTTAATTAACCCTCTTAAAAATGTTTCTCCTTGCTATTTAATGAGTTCAAAAGTTTTGCACATACCTTGGTCCCTTTCAAATGCCACTAGCAAGAATGAAATGAGGAGGACAGCTAGAAACTAGAAAATAGAGGAATAACTTTTACAGATACTAGAAAAAGTCACATTTTTCACCTAAGACCATGACTATGAATACATGCACTGTCCGCCTTTCTGTGTAAAAAGAAACATTTCACTACTTTGCCTTGCTAGGCAGCCACAGGAGCAAGGGACCCCCACATATCTCACAGCCAATACAGGAGACAAGGCAGTAACAGCTCATATCTTCCTTTGGATTGCTTGAAGAGCTGCCCTCTAAAGCTATTGTATCTTTTTAGGGACAAAAAAATTAGGTACTATTCCAGTGATTCTGTACTTCTGCCATTTCACCAAACTCCAGTCAATGCTCTCTAGCACCTATCCCTCTTGACATTTTTTCTAGTTCCAGAAACAATGAGCCCCACTTGCTCTGAAGGAGGCATAACCCAAAGCAAACAGAGTTTCATCCCAGAGGTGCCTTACCTGTCCGCTGCTTACCACAAATCTATTATATTTTGATAGCATGTCTTTCTTGCTTAAAATGTGTAACATTTTAAGTTCTCTAGTGCTTATTTACCATGTCAGCTAGAATGTCTCTGGGTATCTCTAACATCACACAGGACAGTGACAAAAAAGCAGTTCCTTGTAAGAGCAGCAAAAGAGCTGCAGCCCAGCATCAGGACTATCAGACTCGTTAAACCAATCTCCACAGTGTACTGTGAGAGAATACTGCTGAATGTTTTATGATCATGTACCAAAACATTTCTTTCCCAGCACAGTGATGTACCACCAACTCTTAAGAACCATAACATGTCTTCAGACTGCACAAAGCCATTCAAAGTAAGTACAAAGACAGTAAATTAGCTTTTCTTGTTTGGTTCCCAGGGCAGCCTCCGCACACAGGAGGGCATGCATGTCTTTACTGCTATAAAATCCTATTCCTTCTAGTCTGAAGAGCTGTGGCACTAGCAACGTGTATTCATCTGCATTTGCAGCAGCGTGCAGATCCAGACCCTTTCCCAATCTAACACCAGTATCAAAGACACGCCATCTTTTCTGTGTTACGGGATTATCAGACTTGGAAACCATTCTCAGCAGTAAACAGAAGGCTTGTTACAGCACATTGGAATAGCCTTGCGTATTCAGCCTAGTTCATTAGCCCATCTCCTCAAAAATATTAGATCACTGCTGTCAAATGCCTTCTTAATGAAACCATCTTGAGATTTTGACTGGGCCTACAGCCAGTCTTCAAACACCATTAATGTCCAGCCCATGCCAGGTTTTACCCTTCTGCCAGGGCACCCACAGGAACTCCCTTTGGTTTTCCTTCTGTCCCTCACAGCTCCCCAAGGGAAGAACTGCTCTATGTAGTAAGTGCTCTCTCACCATCCCAATTTGATGCTCTCACAGACAAAAACAGTTCAGTCAGGGTTGGGGGAAAACAAACAAAATCAAAACCAACACCACACACACACAAAACCCCAACCTAAATCCCAGAAAACCCCACACAAACAAAAAAACAACCTCATACCCCCCAAAAGCAATTCCCCATCCTTGCAATAGTGCCTGGGAGAAAGGTAAAAACATCTCCTTATCCTGTAAAACCAGAGCAGCTGAAGTACTCACTGAAATCATAACTTCCTTCCTAGGAACAGGAGCAGAACAAAGAATCTCTAGAGGGCAAGCGTGATGTAATGAAGCACTCTAGAGACTGAGGAAGGAATAATCACGAGACAAAATATAAGCAGATAAAGGCTCTATATGGACATCAAAATCCTTGTAGCAGAGACCAAAACTCTTCTTACAGCAACACACAAACAATACTTACACCACCTCCTCTTTCCCACCCTTTTTGGGTGGAAATAGGCCATGAAGAAACAGATACATCACAGTATCTCTTTCTAAAAAACTTCTGATTTGAGGAAAATGCCTTTCTAGCTTCTACGACTGAAATCCTGCTAAACCCCAGAAACCTAAAACAAGTCTGCTTCATAAAGAGGTAGACCCCACAGCACTAAAAAAAGCAATAGATGCATGTCAGTCTCATGTAGCACCCAACGCTCAAAGAGCACTGACAGCAGCTGGCAACAGGACTGCCCATCCGTATCTGAATAGCTCCAGGAGAGGTTTAACTCACAGAGAGGTTCCTCCAATGTAGCTGTTCCAGAGCCCTGAGTTACAGCATGGTATGCTCCACTGTGGTTGCTGTGCATCTGCTCTTTCCTTGGCTCAGGAAAAAAGCACCTCCAGGTCCATGTCTGTATTCCTACGATGACCATCAAGTGCCTGCCATTGGCAGAGTACAAAGCCAGGAAATAATCCATGGGATCTTCGCACAGCCTGCCAGGAACATGCACTGTCTACATTTCCTGCATAACATGAGGATCAGAGAGGTCTTTTTCTATCTTGACATTGGATAAGGGTGACAGAAAATAGCACCAGAAAGCAGCGGGATAAAATAAGAAGTGATATACAGCCCAGAAAACAAAAAGACTGACAGATTTTATTTACTAGCACCTTACAGCTGGCTTTTCTCCAACTCCAAGGGCAAAACTGGTGATCAACACGGACAGAGGGGCTCTATCCTGCTATGATCATGTAATTCAGTCTGGGTTGCTAAGTGCATCAATACCTGATGACACCACAGCACCAGACGGATGGTGAGGATAGGCCTATTTTAACCCCAGAAGATTTAGTGTATCTGCCACTCCCTAGGAACATTAGCAATGTGACAAAAAAGGAGCAAAGGGCAGTGGCATCTGTAGGATCTTCAGCTCAGCCTCGTGAGGTCAAGTCTGCAGTATCTGTATGTGTTTCTGCTGTCTCTGTCCCTCCTTCCACATCTAACAATCACAAAAAAAAAGCCATCAGAGCACAGTTAAGTGTCTCATTACAAAGAAGTCTAAATCAGAGGCTAGATCTTTAGATCTGCGAAGCCCACACAGAGGACACCTGTCCTTGTGTCATAAGACAGCAAGGGCAGTGCAGAGCAGATGGGTTTTACTGGCATGCTTTACTTCAGGAAGAACTGAGACATGATTGCTTATGCAAAGAGGTATGCAAGAAGCAGGAGCCTACTAAGAGCCAAAGGGTCACCTATGTCCTCGTTTTTATTTCTGGAAGATGACTGTGCTCTCTCCGCTTTCCTGTGACCACCTTGCTCTAGCCAGTGCTCTAGTTTGAAAAGCTAACCTTCCTGCAGGCAACAGTACCCACTGCCATGCCTAATGCAGCCTGCAGCTTTGGGACTTAAGCTCCAATCCCCACCTGAAGAAGAAAGCAAACCTTTTACGGCCACAGAGCAGGAACTAAAATCCTAAATAATTTAGTTTTCTTCTAGGACACAGAAGCTTTTAATCATTATAAATTTAGCAGCCTGTCAAACAGAAGGTGATGCTGTAGTAGATTCCTAGTCAAACAGCTACAGGAATTAGGCTTACCTGTGTGTCTCTCACATAACAGTGGCAGCATTTACACTGTCTGTACTCCTGCAGAATTGAGAAGAGCCACAAAACACTGTAAGAATAATTTCAATTTTCAGTCTCTGACTTAAGGCAGCAGCAAGTTAATTTCCACGTGTAGGATGTCCCCTCCAAAATGGCATTTTTGTTAAGACTGCCTTCATCTAAATCCTACAGAGCTTTGAAAAAACCCTGCTACTCTACAGCAGTGAATAATGTCACTAACATTAGGGTAACAGACTTTAAAATATCATAAAAATCACAGAGCAATTTGGATTTAAAGGGACCTTAAAGATCATCCAGTTCCAATACCCATGCCATGGCAAGGGACACCTTCCAGTAGACCAAGTTGCTCAAAGCCCCATTCAAAATGCGAGGCATCTACAGGCTAGGCATGTACATAAGTCTTCCTGAGCTCAGGCCTCAAGGAAAAAAGGAAAAATAAGTTTTACAAGCTGTTCAACCATCTTTGACACAAGTTCCATGAGTTACGAGTCTCTGGGACATTTCCATGGTCTTTCAAGTACTACATCAACTTATATCTCCCGAACAAGGGCCAATAACAAAAATATGGCCAGCTACTGTATCTGCTGAAAAATATCTTAAGAAATACAGGGAAAGAAAGGACTTAAAGAAAGCCAGATGGAACAAGTCAGAGGACTTCAAAATGAAACTTAAAAAAAAAAATAAGAGGATATTAAGAGTCAGCTTTGGGATACCCCATACACCTCACCTCAAAGTTAAGGAAGAACTCCAGCAGAATGACACCCCATTACCCACTGTTTACTGCAAACACAGAGAACATCATTCTGTGCACAACTTAAGGAACTCTACAGAGTCAAACAAAAAAAGCCAAGTCTAAGAACATCAGAAGAGATCCGCATCTAGGTTTAACTGAAGAGGGAAGGACTAAGAAGATAGTAGAGAAATAACCAAGTACCAAGGATGGCATTTTCAAGAACGTGATATGACTTGGCACCCAGTATGGCAACTCAGTTTGGAATGACAAAATAAAAACTGTTGCTGTAGGTACCTAACCCTGCTGGTCAGCCAAAGCTTTAAAGTCTCTTAACAAAAGAAGAACTTAAATCACTCTCTTGATCACTGGGGGTGGGGGAAGTAAGAATTTATATATTTTAAAATTCTAGCTAATTCTAACAATAAAGGCTACAATTTAAAGCAGTTAGGACAGACTTCCATGCTAGAAAAGCCTCGAACTCCAGCTCCCAACACTGGGAAATTTTCTTTAAGCATCCCTTGGATCTGATACCATCTGTGCATATCCATTTCAGCTGCCCCTTCTACTCACACAGAGGTTGGCCTATTCAATGTTTACACAAGTGTGAGAAAACCACAGCTCTGTGTTCTCCTCCTGTGTGGCTTGTTACTGTGAAACATCAAAATAAATTCCATGGAAGAGAACTACAGACATTCCTCCCAACATCAGAATAAACACCAGAGAAGTGAGCTACAAACCATCTCTCCATGGAAAGTCTGCATGCTTCTGCGTCACCAAGAGTTCGAAGTACAGCTGTGTGGAGCTGGGGAGCAAGTTTCTCACAGAAGCTTGGCATTAAATAATAAATAAACATTTGTGAAATATCTAATTTACAATCAAGAAAACAGGTCCTTCCTTAAAGGCACTAAACAGAAGAAACAGACCATGTAAAAACTATTTGGGTTATGCTACAAAAGGCCTTAATGGATGACACTTGCTGTAGGAAAACTGGCAGGATCCACATCAAGTCCTCACTGCTGGGGTTGTAAAGATAATCCCAACACTTGCAGTTCACTGATTTGAGAAACTGCCAACAGAATCCCACCATTTGAACAGAGCTGGCCCATGTGTTAACTCCATAGCAAGTCCTGAGATGTCAAAATTCACTGTTTCTTGTAAGATATCTGTTGAAGGTACAAGGAGCAGCGCTGACTTCTAGCAAGGAACAAGAGACAACCTTCTCAAAGTGTTACTTTTCAGAGGATCAAGCTTGGGAAGAACACTAGGCACATGCACACAAATACACTGATACACTTACTTGACAGCTGTAAGGACCAATCTGGAATACACTAAATACGTGTTGTCATGCGTCTCAGGTTTTTGCATTCTATTCTCTTACCCTGACAAACATGCTACCCCAGGAAAACACCTGTTATTGAAACAAAAATTATAAAACCAAACACACCACCCAAAACACGCAAAACAGCTAACTGCGGAATTTAAGGTGACATCCTCTGAACATCAACACCAGCCATTTCACTCTGAAGATGTCTGGAGCATAGTAGTTCTCACCTAAGGAATTAAATCCCAGGATCCAGCTGTTGTATTGTACTTTATTTGGTAATGTTGGAAAAGTCTGGCCAAGAAAGGAAACAGCTATTGGGTTTCCAAGGTTATTCCAGGTTTACAGATATTCCCTTAACTCTTCAAAATAAAAATCTTAATGAATGCATTCATTAGGGAAACATAATGAAAGTCAAACTCACACAGATTTAGATTAAGTCTGCATTTATTTATATAGAAATGGCAAAATGAAGACCTACTTTTATAGTGCGTTCACTTGTAATAGCTACACCACTTAAGCAGCTTTGCTGTCTGTTTATAAGAACATTCCTTATTAGCCTGAAGGTATTCTAAGGCTAGATCACGAGACAAGTCATTCACATAGTCCTCACAGTTCACACAGATGGAAAAAAAACCAAAAACTATCTAAAAAAAAAGACTATAGCTGGCTTTTTCATCACAGCTAGAAAGACAACAAAATAGTCCAATGCACAGGACTATATTTGTGACAAGAAGTTTAAGAAGTCGCATTTCTGTTGCTTTTCAAGAAATAAGGAAAAAGGACTAATTTATGCTATTGAACTCACAGAAGTTCCAATGTGTAAAATATTAACTACATTAATACTGAATCTCATTTTGTTCCTGTGTCACAAAACTCTTCCAAGTTTTTCCACAAAATTTCTAGGCTTTTCTTTTGGAGAGAGGGGTAGAGACAGAAAAACTGGCAAGCCCAACTTATTTGCAAGAGATGTAGCTCTGAATGTGAGAGATTCAGTCTCAGCACATCCATACTGAAATTTCTGGTTAGAACTAGTCAGAGATGCTCCTTTTGCAGCATGGAAGACCTGCACCAAAACCCTCCCTGCACGGCCCAGTTTTAACAAGCAGTTAAACACCTCCTTTCTACATCAGGAGTGCTTTCAGCACAGGACAAAACTATCAGCTGTTAAGCAGCAAAATCTTCCTCCTGTTTTTAACTTCACTGCACAAGGTAGCTAGCTTATTTCAGTGCAGAATAGGAAAGAGCTTTGAAATACTTAAGCTATTTACCCATCAAACTGTTTCCTGTGTGAGTCTTAAGGGAATTAATTTCCCATGAGCTGAAGAGTACAGTTTTACAGGACGCTGAAAGAAAAGCAAAATGGGTTCAACAACAGGACAACAAAGTTTTATTGCATGGAAAAATTCCACAAACTACCATAGGATGGATTTTTATTTTTTTTTTAATGCATACCTGAAACCTGAAATTACTGTTTAGATAATACTGACATATTGTTTGTCCTAAAACAGTCACATAGAGCTTTGTAACATATGGTCTTTAGCAGAACTGTTGGGATTGGGAAAGGGAGATTTTTTTTTATATGAAGGCACATTCTAACCTGAAGAAAATTAATTTTACATTTAATAATCTTGCAAAGTTAGGCACTCAAGAAAAACAAAACAGATCTAGCTGTATTCTGTAGCAATAATCTAATTATGTTTATGTTACACAGTAGAAAAAGGGTATTAAAAGTAAATACTAAGATAATGCCACCAAAGAAAGCTCAAAATGCAGAGACAGAAGCAGCTTGCTCCATTTTCTGCATGTAGCTAGCATCAGTTCTATGACCTATGCTAGAATTGCCACCTGTTCCTATTCTTCCTAACTTGTTTTTAACTTACGTAAGCTCCCCAGTCCTACCTGCTCTGCGATCAATCATATAACACTTGCATTAGAATGGAATAAGCTATTTCAGTTGGAAGGGACCTACAGCAATCACCTAGTCCAACTGTCTGACCAGTTCAGGGCTAACCAAAAGTTAAACCATGTTGTTAAGGTCATTGGACAAATGCCCCTTAAACACTGATAGGCTTTGGGCATTGATCACCTCTCTAGAAAGCCTGGTTCCAGTGTTTAAGCACCCTCTCAGTAAATAAATGCTTCCTAATACCCAGATTAAACCTCCCTGGTGCAGCCTTGGACCACTGCCACATGTCCTGTCACTAGATACTAGGGAGATCAGCACCTTCCTCTCCACTTGCCCTCCCCAGGAAGCTGTAGAGATCAAAGAGGTTACCCCTCAACTGCCTTTTCTCCAAACAAGACAAGCCTAAAGTCCTTAGCTCTGCCTCACAGGACATTCCCTTCCATCATTTTGAGAGACATTTTCGCATTTAGTTCAAAATTACATGTCTCAAGCGGCAACCTTTTCAGTCCTATTTAAGACATTACAGTTAAGTACAGATGTACATTCTTACTTCAAGTTATCAAGTTAAAAAATATAATAAAACACATTATACCCAGTAAGTTAATTTTGCCTCAGCTTCAAAGCCAGTGCTGAAGCAATACACCACAGAACTTGCAGAAATTACTTGATCCACTGGAATAGCACCCGTGAAAAATACAGAATTCACAAAAAGAAGCTTTGTGAATCTTTTAACATGAACAGTTGCAAATACGTAAGTCTCTCCAATCTTACAGGCATACTAACAGTATGCTGTGCCTTGCTTTGTCAAACGGATTCCAGCTTTGCATCATTGCTGTAAGTGAATGGAAAATGGATAAAGAGCACAAAGAACAGAGACCATATCCTAGAAGCGCCTGCTATTCTTCCATCTTTAAATAATGCAAAATGCAACATTAGCAACTAAGCAGGCAACTAATGCCTTAATATTGTAATCAGTTATCAGAGTCATATTGCAATAAGTTAGTCCTGACTTTATAGAGCACATGAGCAAGAAACAGAAGTGGGGCTGGACCTCCTCACTGAGTGAGGCTAAAAACCATAGAGTTAACTGTGGCACTGAAACAAAAGAACAAAAGCTTTAAAGTAGCTAAAATCACGAGAACAAAGCTTCACTATAGTATCAAGTCTGCAAAAAAAAAAAAAAAAAAAGAAAAAGGAGAAGGCCCCATTCTCCATGGTACCAGCTGGCATTATTTCAGTTCATTTCAAAAAGATCATTTGTCTTTCCTTAAAGTGCAGGATATTGTACTGCACAACATTCAAGCAGCCACAAAAGGATTTTTATTCTGCAAGAACTATCTGCAATAGTGAAGATGGAAAAAAATCCTTCTGAAAAAAGAAGAAGTGCTCCTTCAAAAAGCTTTGCATTCATAAATGGGAAATTATATTAAAACTCTGTACAAGTTAGAAATGTTGAAAGTCTAACTTACCATCCAATTTTGGAAGCTGACTTAGTACAAGAAACAGTACAGGTTTATTAAAAACTCTGAAACACAGCTATTCAACTGGCAAAAGCATGCTGCTAAAGACCATTTGATAAAGATCCACTAAACACTACAGCTAACTTGGAATTTATAGCTGTGTTTTTACAGCATTTTTTTATATTGAATGTAATACTGCAAGGCTATGTAGCAACTCTCTTTACTAGGTTGGAAAAGATGAATCACAAGAAAAATTACATTAAACTAGTAAAAAGGGGAGGGAACAGTAATTACATTTTTTGGATGGAAAACAGGAAGTGATAAGCTAAATTTAGGGGAAAATAAAGTTATATTTTAAGACTATCATAAGCAAGTGGAACAGGAATCTATTTTTCCATTTCTAGAGCAGAAACAGATTTTGTTACTTATCATGAGTTTCCTCAACTGAGCTAATTAAGACATTATGCTGTTAGCTGTAGCATCCTCTACACTCTTAGTTAATGGACTACACATGAGCTCATGATACTTGGTATCAGGCTATACCTAAACTAACATTAGTTCAGCCAAGTATCAATAAAAGTAACAAGCAAACAGAATAAGCCTTTCATGCAAAGTCTTATGCTTGCTGTATGACAGAAGCCCTCATTCTTAACACAAGGTATCGAAAAAACTACTCAGTAACAATTAATATGTAGATACCCAAGAGAGTAAAAGGGCAAAAACACTGGACTCGATGTTCTGACTACAGGAAATTAAAAACATACTGCCACAGTACCAGAGTTACAGGTCAGAACCTATTCACCCAGTAATTCCAGACTCAAACTTGTAACATCTGCTTGGCTACAGCACATCTTTCAGAAATACATCTGCTATTCACTCAGGGGACACAAAGCTTTCCAGTGGTCTTCAGTATCTTTCAAAGAAGGCTTTTCAATGAGTAATTAATTACAAGCAGCTTTTAATTCAGCACATACGCACTGATGCTCAAGCAACTAATTTGGACAGCCAACTCTCTTGAAAAGACCTGGAAATTGCTGTAAGTAGAAACATCATCTGAAGACTTTTCTGTCTCCTGACAGATAAAAACTAGCACCAGGTGTCCTCACTTGCATAAACACCCAAAACAAACCCAATATGAACTCCTTAAAATTCTGCCAGCTTTTGGAATGCCATCTGCTACTTAATCAGCTGTGATTCCTCCCTCTGCCATACATGCAGACATACACACATCAACACACTCAGATAATTTTAATTTCTTATTCAAGTGTAGTCTGGAGTGACACACAGAGACAGCTCACACCAAAACTGTACCTACTGTGAACCTTCCAGAAAAACCTGTTATACTGCATGAGACTTCTATTTATTTTTTTTTAAGCCAAAACACATGAGCTTTAATCATTACTTACCTCAATGTGGATAAACAGCAAAAACTACATTCAGGATTCACTGTCATACTTTCTATTACAGTTAAAGCCTCCTTAGACTTTAATAGAAACAGAGAGAGTGACAGCACAAACTGCATATTGTAAGAGCTGGGTAGCCTAAACACAGTAAGTAGAAAAAAACCCTGGACTTTTCTCTATATCCCTTGAAACTGAAAACAGGGATGGTTTATGGAATTATCAACTGCAAAACTGCTCTTCAAAGAAGAGAACCAATACACTAATATAATGTATAAACCTAATTTAAGTTGCAACACAGAAAATGTAAAAATGCTTTAAGCAAACTCACCAGAACCCAAGCAGGATAGGCTTTGGTGTCCATTTCTTCCTAGAGTACCTATGATATTAAGGGGGAGGAAGAAGAGCATTACACTTTAAACCAGTAAGGAACAGTTCCACATAACCTCCTCAAACTTGACAATTTCAGTTTCTTTCTTGCAATGGCTGATGGCATTTTCAACAGCAAGATTTAGCATTGTAAGGTTAAACTACCTGGAAAATGCATGACGAATTCCCAATAAGCCAAACATTTTCTTTCAATTACAATTATCATACTTCATTTGAAGCCAAGTAGCACTGCTTTATTTTATTCATTCATAGCTAATAAAAAACTAGCATCATAGTAACTTTTTTCCACTTATAGAATCCAGGTATTTTATTTATATAAAGGAGGTATAAATTCACAGCACTTTCAAATGTGCTAACAATCAAGATAAATACAAATGAAAGCACTGAGGAGGTTAATCTACCTTTTCTGCATTGCTTTAGAGTCATGTGAAAACTGACTCTATTATAAAGTTCATTACATTATATTATACAGTTCATTACAAAAATATTAATTAAATGAAAGCAGTCTTTCAGACTGCTAGGTCTAAGAGCAAAAGCCATGTGCAGAACTTTGTAAAAGATCTGTTGACAACACCTATCAACTTTCTCCATGATTTACAAAGAGTGTGTGATCCTTCAACAGATGTTTCAGTAGTTGACATTCTGCTTTGTCCTGCACCGAACTTGCTTCCCTCACCTCAGCCACACAAATTAACTTTTCTCTCAACGTGAAAATTTTGTCTTACAAAGCCTGACTCAAGATTTTTATCTAGTCTTTTGATTCATGCTGGTAAAAATGACTAATTTCAATTGAAAGTTGAAGATAAAACAAGCATCTGATACACATAAATACTATCCTCAACAGCCAAACCTGATCAAGATGCTCTCACAAGAATCTTGCTTAAATTAAACACAAACTTGGGAAATCTAGTCTGGGTTGTGTCTTGCAAATATATGATCTTATAAGCAGGTGACAGAATATGTAACAGACATTATCAAGTATTCTGAACCCTCAAGGGATGCAAGTTTAAAGCAGATAGTAGACAATGATGCCCTGATTGCCACACATACACCTGACCTGATACATAAGGATACAAATACATACGGAACACTTTGAAGACCCAATCTCCAATACTTTAAACTACAAAGAAGAGCAGACTACTACCTCAATTACTCTGAAGTCATAAAGCACAGCTGCTCTTTCTCAAGACAGAGGGATTCAAGAATGTAAGTGAAAAACTGACTTCACCCAACAGCTGATTACCTCTAGTCTCACTGACTTTCCTTGCTGAGTGCAGTGGTCCAGGTAATTTTGGGGTGCACTGGTTCAGTGAAACAGACCTGGCCTTGGCTCCTAGAAGTAGAAGCTTAGATCAGGTTTAAAAGTATAGCTATGTCAGCAGTTAAAGACATGACAAATATTATATACTTGCAGTTAAGCAGAAGATGCACAAATCTACTCAAACAGCAAAAAGAGACACTACCTAGAATATTTAAGCTATATTTATCACAACTCACACTGGAAGAAAGAAAAACACAGCTTTAATAAAGCTTCTAAGCAGAAGGAAACATTAGTAGATTCCACTTCACACTAAGATTGAATTATGTAAGCCTCAAAACAGCAGCAAATACAAGACAGCTACATAAACATTGTCTGAAAGGGAACTCCAGAGGCCAACTATCCAGCCTCCCACTCAGAGCAGGGCCACCACCAAGACACACTTCTAAAACCCCGGTCACTTTACATGTTGCACAGTGCACACTTGTGTTGCATATATTAGATTGTGTTTGTTTCAAAGTGATCTATAGTTTGTGGCACTGTTTCTTTTCACAGTTTAGCAATTTAAATCATGACATTTGGCAGGTGTCTCTTATATTTATTCTCAATTATGTCAGATACCAGCTTAAAATTTAAGCCTAAAACAGGAGCATTGTGTTTAATTAGGTTTATCCAATTACAGTAACCAGTTCACCACAAAGACGGACAAAAGCCAGCTGATTATAACTAGGATTTACAAGAGAGAGACAGCAAGCTTGTTTATCTGCTCCTGTTGTGTCTTTAATTTTGGCCAGAGAATGAGTTGTCAGCTGCTGTTTCTAGCTTGAATGAAGAAACAGTACTGGCCAGTTGAGGAGTCCTGGTTCAAACAGGAACAGGAACCATAACAGTGTTTTATACAAAGCCAGTAAGCCCATTTAAATTAATGTTTTCTTTAGCACCAGGTGACGAAACACAATTGTCTTACGCCTATTAGAATTAGAGAAAACCTCTGCTTCCAATTCAGTCAGTAAAAAGAACATCAAGAAAAAGAAGCATGAAGAGCTAAGCTGTTTCTGGGACTCTTCCCTTTGAAAGATAGAACAGTGTTGTCCATCTATGAAAGAAGATACTTCATCTAAACAAACTTCATCAAACAAACATCCCCATCCCTTAATGTCCTTTCTGTCCTGAAAGGGATGAAGATAATGCAAAGTCTGCATGAGGACAAGGACAACCACATAGTCAGGATAAATTGAAGGTAGTTCTGCCCTACAAACCACCAGCAGCCACAGTGTAGTAGCTTTACAGTAGTAACTACAGTTTCACTCTATCTACAAACAGTCTCATGTACCTTTTGGGGTTGATTTCAATGAGTGTAACCTAGGTCTTGGTACTGCTTTCAAAGGGACAGGAGCAGAAGTACCATTCTGGCAGGCTGGTTTTGTAGGCCATTCTCCATTCTTGATAATGACTGTGGCACTTGCAGCTGCAACACAGAATGACAAAAAACTTGCTCTAGGCAGTATCTAGTTTTCAGAAAATTAAATCCTTAAACAAGACTGTTTTACCCAAGGCTAAAGTTAGGAAATATATAAAAATATTACTACCGCATCCAATACATTCAGTACATACTGAAGACCTGTATAACAGATCAGTCTATGACTGTTATAAACATTTCTCAGAACTAGACATACAGTTTCGAACCATGCTTAAGTGAACATACATGAAAGTATTTGATCAAGATACATAACAAGGAGTCTGATCTTGCTGTAAAAAGTTAATAAAAAACACATTTCAGTTTAAGCCAAGAAAAAGTATCATCAGTATATGAAAACATTCTGGCCAAAGAACTGACTGTTAAAAACCATAAAACCCAAGCAAAACTCGGACAACTTCCTCATGCAACACCTTCCCCTGTTCTCTCTCATTTGAGCTGAGCCTGTTGTTTTAATGATATGGCACACACACCACCAGCAGACTGCATCCCTTCCATCCCCTCTGGGAAGCACTGAAAAAGTGTGAGCCCAACTGCCCTTACCAGCTACTAAACAAGTTTTGAAAAGCTTCCTGTAGTCTCCGCTCATAACAGCGGCTTCCTTAATGACAACAGACCTCAAAAGACTGTACTCCCTACAAAAAGAGGTAGACATGCCCTAACAGGGAAAGGCGAGAAAATACCCAATTGCTACCTCATACCCAAATTGGGTGTCTAACTTACAGGGAAGTTGCTACAGAGGACATTTGGTTCCATCTCAAAGGAACATGAGAAAGATTTGGGTTTGTCATTATGAAGATTATTTACCTTGAAAAAAAGAAGACTGAAATTTGGGGAAAGCATTGGTTTATTTTTTTTGAGGAAAAAATAATACTTCTAAAGCAAGTATAGACTGAGAACACTTTGGTTCAGGTACTAAAAAATTACATATACTGACACACTGAAGAGTAAGAAACTGACATTACATTTACCAAAGACAAGCAAAATCTAAGTTATACTGGAATAGCTTCTCACACCTGCTTTTTCCTGTAGTCATTTAAAGAAAAAGAGAGTGGGATCATATCAGGTTTGCCTCAGATTGATGTTTTAATGAAGCTAACTTTTTCTAAAGGTAAGGTGAACTAGATATCCAATACTGTTCACCGAAAGACAGAACATACAGTCTTGAGATAATTTTAGCATCATTAAATGCACTAGCATAAACCATGTGAGTTACCTGCTTCAAAAAGATGCTTTTTGCCCACTAATCAATATATTTTCAATCTCAGAAAGAGGGACAGAACTGCTTTCTCTTCTAGAAATATGCAACTGAAGTCCTCCTCTTATTTTTTAAATAAAGCTGAAGCCTCTCAAAAAGCACAGAAGCTAAATACTTGCAAAAAAATCTAGGAACAATTCATGTAACACATCAATAACACAGTTATTATATGGATATCCACTGATACAACATCAGAGGATTCAAACCAATTTGCTTTCATAAAGCATGAGGCCTGAAACAGTCCTTAAGTCTTTCTGTAACTCACTGAATTAAGGATTTTTGCTCAGAGTTCACTGCAAGGAGCTAACAACTGCCTACAAACTGCTGTGGTACTTCTGAGAAGCATGCTATGCAAGTACCACATTGGGTAAGTGAGCACACTTCTGGTGCAGTTAGGGCTCCGTTTTCTCCTGTTATAAGCTCTGGGATCAGCTAACCAGGCTGAGTGCAGAAAAGGGCAAATTTGCAAACTTTGGTCCCTATATGATTCAAAGGTGGTTATCCATAGAATTTGGAGTAGCTAGTGCAATCTTGATGAAAGATGGACAGGTACGAAGTTCTCTCACCACAGCTAAGATCTAAAGGGTTTAAAAATTCAACTCCTTAAAAGCATTTAGTCAAGTACTGACTGCAGAGAAATGCAGCTCCAGGTCAATCACTAGGACCAGCCTTTTCACTTCTGAAACACTATTTCCTTTCCATGCGATTATATACTAATGCAGTTCGTATTTGGATTCTTGTTGCTAACCTCAGAGTTTAAACATTTCGGTATGTTCAAACGACAGTACTTTCAGCACAGCTCTAAAATTGAGATTTGTCTGCTGTTAAAAAAAATAAATAAAAATCAATCTTTCAATGCTTGAACTGACAGCTCGTGCACAAAATACACTTTCATTAACAACATTTCAAATTCCATCATTTCCAAACTTCTCAAATAGTCTTTTTAGACTAAAAAAAAAAAAACAAACCTCAAGTGCTCATTAAAAAAAAAACAAAAACAACCCACAAACAAAAAGCCAAACAAACAAAAACAACACATCAAAAAAACCCTAATACTGCCACAGGAAAATTCTAATCCACGGACACCATAGCAATCCATAACAAAGGGCTGAGCTGACACAGCAGGAGAAATGCTCTCTTTTGTATTTTTTTCCCTGCTAATACAAGGCAAACTCCTTAAGCAAAACAAGCCAAGCAACTTTGTAAATTTAATACTCTTGACAGCACCACAATAGTTAGTCAAAAATTTCAGGATGTTCACAGCATAAGGCTCCCATCTTGATCTTTGTGTGCCCCACCCATCCAATAAAAACATTTTAGGTTTACAAATAGAGATTTATTTTTCCTGACGTCACTGTAGAGTAATTGAAAAAATAAAAAACAAGAAGAGTACTGTATTATTAGAGTACAAAGTAAATTCATGAGTTTTTTCCAATTTGACTCAAACTCAGAAACTTCACTTTATAAATTATATGTAACCTATTATACTCAGAGAACCTGACCACCAGACATAAATCACCCATCAAGTGTAAGAAATTAACTAAAGAAAAATCATCTCACAGAAAATCAGCAAGTCAAAACACTGCATGCATTTACCAACCTCCACAAAACAAATGCTTTAGAATAGAAATAAAAAGGAATACAACCTACTTCTTTTCCCAGTGAACGTGGCTAACAAAAGAATAATACAAAAGCTGTAAGATCCCACTACCAGCAATGTCAGTAAGGTAATATCAAAGTGGCTTCCTGAGTCAGTCGGTGGTGTTAGTGTAGAATTGATGAAAATAACAGGAGAAAAATTGGTTTCTGTGCAACTGCGGAGTCCTCCTGGTATAGTCATTTAAAAAAGATCAAAGCAAGCTCAGAGCCAGAGAAACCGCAGCCATGTCCAACAGCTCATATTGCTCTTGCTTGCTCTTTGTGAATCGGAGTGGAAAAAATTATAAGCTTGAAGGCAGTGGACAAAACAGATTAAATCGGCTACCAAGTAAGGCTAAATAAGGAGTCATCTGTTTGGATACTTAATCTGAATACACTTCTTTGTTATGAAGCGATGACCCTTTCGTTTGTTACACGAGGGAGTAAAATTAAGAGAGAACAAAGCTGCTTAGGAATACCAGACACAATCCTAAACCTGAACAGCGAGAGTCAACATGGCTGTCACAGTAACGGAACCGACCTGATTACACAGGAAGATGTACTGCATGCTTTATTACACACTCGTATTTCTTTGAGGAAAGAAGTCTTCATTTTTTAACAAAGACACTCCAGCGGAAAGAAAAAGGGAAAAAACAACTCAAATACCAAGAGAAAATGTATTTATGTATGCATATGCGCATACATAAACTACAGACATATGTTATATCACCATTCCCTTTTTCAGCCCATTGAAGACAGATTTAAACATCATCTGGCACTTAGTAAAGGCCTTTGCCCAGTCTCCAAGATGTAACAGATGATGCAATAGCAACAGAATATTTAAATGTACTCATTTGAACATGTACAGCTGGGAATACTACTACGTCTGATAGTCAGCTGTGTGTTATGTCCTTCATATTTTTGGCCTTAGAACTCCCACAACTTCTGGTACAGACCATTTGTAGAGCTTCAAATCAAAGCAAGTTCTGTTATTTTTCTCCCTACTTTTAATCAAAATGGAATTGGTTCAGGTCAGATACCAATGTTTACAGTTACCTTAGAAATTATAGAAGTCTACACATGCAAAAAATTTAACATTCTAAAAGCAATTTGACTTACCTGCTTTTCATCTGATCTACATATTTTGTCTTAAAACTCTGAAAGCAGATAATCTAGTCCAAAAAGAGCATTTAGTATCAAAACCCTGTAACATGCAGTATTATGAGAGGTAATCCATTCGCACCATCCACTTCCTACACTACATGTAAACACAAAGAAACTTTCATTGAACACAAGCCTCGCTGTTTTTGTAATGTTACATTATGAAAGAGGAGCTCTACTGTAGCCTCTAGCCAGGAAACCAAAATCCAGTGGCATATTTCAAGATGAAAAGTTGTAAAGTAAGAGGCAAAAAGTCTAAGATCTAGAGCTATTATATAGTAGAACTAGAACCAACACAGGCCTTCTGTCAGACAGCACTCCCTTCAAGGGGATTGTTTTTGTTTTCTTTTCAACAAGCAGTTGATGCTGACTATCAGCTAAAACTCATAACCCTGATAGATACTTACAGTTACTGCTGAAATGACTTGGCTCACTCTGAGCACTGCTGACTGATGAGATGCTAGGAGTTCTCTCAAGCACTGATCTTTTGACAGGCACTTTGGATTTGGTGAGTGGTTTAACGGAGCCAGCCCAGGAGACTGGAGAATTTTTCACAGAGGCATGCCTCTCTCTTTGCAAAGATCCTGTACTTGTCAATTGGGGGGAAGGGGTAGGGAGAAAAAAAGAACAAAAGGAGTTGGAAAGAACCTAAAAAAATTGCTTCTTCCATATATATGACCACAAGTAAAAATATTTACACATTAAAAATACACGTAAAAAAGCCTCATCTACCTCATATTGACACGCTAAAAAATGCTGTAAATGCAGAAAAACAGTTCCAGGGATTTAAAGAGTCCCATTTCACCTGCACATTGACATCAGGAACAAGTCAAGAGCTTTAAAGACTGGCCTTTCAGGCAGAAATATGCATGCACAAAGTTTTTCCTGCATTCTCCTACCTCTGTGTATTATGGCTGGCTGTACTAGCGATCCCATAAGAATATAAACTCTAGCTCGAAGACAATCCAAGAAAGATTATTTCATTTGTTACCAGCCCCAAACCAGAGATTCCTTCCTATCAAGGACAAACAGCACAAGAGTATTAAATTGTGCTGTACTCACATGATGCACTGAAAACTGACTAGTTCCCCAGGACTAGTTAAACAGCACTCCCCAGAACCAAGTTCTTAGTGACCAACTGGTGCAGACACATTTTTGCATTAAATGCTGTTTTCATTTGAGCTTGTTGAATACAAATGCCCAACAGCTAAATTAATCCAATACAAAGACTATTTATAGATGAGGCCAGTGTGCCATCTTCAGATGGGAGCTTGCTCTTGTACTATTAACAACACAAGTACAATTTCTGCAAGAAAAAATGTTTAGTTAAAATAAGTTTTTAGTTTTTTTTCAGAAAAAAGTGCACCCAGATTAAAACTACAGTGGCCCAAAGGAAGTTACGTACACACAGACTTGTCTGGCCAGCACCAAGTTGTCTCTTGTCAGCTCCAAGTGTCAACATTTTTATACAGTCCTCTAACTATGGAAGAGGTTTTCATTTTTGTACAGAACCACAGATATGGCAGACAGACTTTTTTTCTTTTTTTAAAATATTGTTGGTTTTGGTGACAAAAAACCTGGTCTCTGTGTGGAGACCTCATAGCAGCCTTCCAGTATCTGAAAGGGGGCTACAAGGATGCTGGGAAGGGACTCTTCATTAGGGACTGCAGTGATAGGACAAGGGGTAACAGGTTCAAACTCAAACAGGGGAAGTTCAGGTTAGATATAAGGAAGAAATTCTTTACTGTTAGGGTAGTGAGGCACTGGAATGGGTTGCCCAAGGAAACTGTGAATGCTCCATCCCTGGCAGTGTTCAAGGCCGTGTTGGATGGAATCTTGGGTGACATGGTTCAGTGGGAGGTGTCCCTGCCCATGGCAGGGGGGTTGGAACTTGATGATCTTAAGGTCCTTTCCAATCCTAACTATTCTATGATTCTGTATTTTGCAAAACTTGTGATGTTATTGCCATTTTAAAGAGTGACAGATATAGTTTATCTTACTTGGAGAGACAACTATAGTGTTTCAGATTTGACTTAGAGCAACCAAGTTTATATTTAAAGGGCATACCCTTCCCTTATTCCTGTCACTTTAAACCAAATTTCAATTTTGCTTAAGTTATATAAGAGACTATTGAAATACAACAAAATTAGCTAGCGATTCCACTTTATTCAACATTAGTTTTGCTGCAGGACCTCCACTCCTAAAGACCAAGAAATCATCAATTTGCACTAAGGCCAAGAAAGAGTGACATTAGGGCATTACATTGAGGCAAGAAAAACACTTAGGCCCAATGTCTGCTTTTCAACAGTAGGTGGTGTGCCAGGATTAGATAACTTGTCTCAAAACATACATTACCCAAAACCAGGAACAATACTAGTAAAAGGAAGGTATGTCCAAACTATTTCCTAGTTCAGATCAACTCAGCAATGAGAGAAAAACCCTACATACAATATATACTAAACATGCATTAGGGTATATAGGCAGACAGTACTGGTCACTGAATACAACACACAAATTTCAATGAGTCATTAAACATGCTTTATGTCAGACCTCACTTCTGAGGTGCACTTTTACCACTTGTTTGGCATTACTACGCACAGCTGTGATTCTGCATATGGCTTTACTGTAGATCTCCAAGACAATTATCAACCATATTTTAGATTTTTTTGTAAGTTACTGTAATGGATCCTTGATTATCTCCAGCTCACTAAAGAGCATCCAGCCTTTGTCATGACACGAGAACACAAACTCACACTGACTAAAACTACATCTGTAACACAGCACTCCAGACAACATACCTGAAATAGCTTATGTTTGACCAAAATACATTTCTGTGACATCTGAACCTCATATAATAAATCTGACAGCTTTGTAACACACTTTCCATGTTGTTTTATAACACCTTGTTTCATTAATGGGTCAACATACCAGAAAAGTAATTAATCCAGACCAGGCAGAAATTCCTTTTCTAAATAGCCTCTCAGCAGAAAAGGTGCAAAACCCAAACAAACTTCACGCCCTCAGAACAAACAAACAGAACAAGAAAAAAAAAACAAAACAGAATATAAACCCAACCAACCAAGCAAAAAAGGGGCTGCTGCAAAAATGCTGCATGTTAAGTTCAACTTAGTAATTTAAAGCTTTACATTTCAAAAGGCAGCTAAAAGAAAAAAGGTAGCTTATCAGCTGTATTTTATTGTCTAAAGATGAGGGGTAGCATGCTTGACTACTATTGTGCTGGACTTGTTCATCCAGTTCAAAAGGTACAGGAACAAAATCCTGTTTTGTTCACAGCGAACAAGCATATGAAAACACTCAATCTCTTCTTGCACAGTGTGATCCCTATATATGACTTGCAGCCAGCCTGGCTTCTCTGCAGACACTGGAACGCAGCAGTGCTCCAAGCCAGCTGTGAACTCAAACCAATTCAGTGAGTGCAGCACACTCTAGGATGACCAGTTTCAGAAGCAGTGAAACAGATGACCTTTGCTCTTTACTTAGTTCTTCTACTGCTTGGTGCTTTTCTATAATGCTTCCATTAAAGTAATTACTTCAAGTACTCAAACACACTTTTCAAAAGCCCAGCTTGAGGGAGAATTTCTTTTAAGTCATGAAACAAGATCATTAAGCAACTACTCTAAGTGTTACTTGGGTTTTACAAAGTATTTTTGTAAGTACCATTCCCTAAGAAAGGAGTCACACAGAATTAAACGTGAAGGTTTTGAAGACAGAAGCAGGAAGATAGGAGATATAAACAAAAGGACTGGAAACAAGCACAAAAGCAGTATATTTAGTGAACCATTACTATGAAGACAACAAGCAACATCAAAGTAGCAGGCTTTCATCAGTTATTTAATCTAGTCACTGAAGTGCAATACTAGAAATACCACATTCCTCTACAGTGAGGTAATCAGTTGGCAATTCTTTAGAAAAAAAGTCTCTATGCAACAGCCACATTACTTCAAGTATGTTAAAATATCTCTTGTATCGCAATGGAAATAAGCAAAGAACAAAGCTCATTTTTCAAGAAGCTCTGAAGTCAGCTTTCAGATCCTTACACTCAAATAGTCATATGCTCATATGAACCCTTCTCATAGGTGGTTATTGTCAAGAATAACTTAAAGCTTCCTTCAATAGCACTGGAGTAAAAAATAAATAAATAAATAAAATTGAACTGAGAATATAAACAATACGCTAGTAGTGGTGCCTTGTGCTTTCCTGACTTCCCCCGCAAGTTTAAAAATCCAGAGTGCCCTATTTTAGAAGTGCTAAATTTCATAGCTTTAAAAAAAAAAAAAAAATCATTTCAAGCATGATGAAAAGGTGCAGTCTAAACCTACTGTACAAGGTCTTTGTAAAGCAAGAGGAGTAAACCTTCAAGAAAACATACAAATTTTTGGCATCTATTGAAAGGAGTAATAAATCACAGAATGACAAACTAGACTTTCGTATTGTTTCCAGCACACCAATCCTAACATAGCTGTAAGAGCATTTATGGTTGCTATTCTGAGCACTGTAAATCTCAATAATAACAGATTCCTGATGGCTGCAAGCTCCCCAGGTTGCCCGATTGGCCATTCGGCAATATTAGTATTACTGTATTATGCTAAATCTATATACGCATCACTGTTTGTTCAAGGAATAAAGAGCGGTTACAGCACATTTCATAATCCTACTAAAGATACACAGATAATCCCTTTCTAGTTCTCTCCCTTTTAAAGTCTCAAATTACTACCAAAATTACCAAAGAAAAGGCAGGACACAGTTATGTCACATTGCTTGTAATACCTCAACTGATAAACACGTACAAAGACATGGAACGTTAAGTTACTGGTGGGTCTTGAAATATTAAGATGAAAGAGATTTATTTGTTTAGGGAATAACAGCTGATCAGAGAACAGTTTACATTATTAAGGCAAGTCCCCATATGACTCAGACTTCCACAGTATTGTTCCCATTCACCTACAGTCCTTAGGGAAGTGCTCCTCTTTGGCACAGACACCAATCAGCAGCAAGCTAGTGCCAAAAAACATAACCAGGATGCCAGCAGCCATGTGGGTAGGTATTGATGTGCTCTTCCTATTGCAGCTCAATATTCTTGGACTAAAACTGAAAAACGGATCATCAGTGCATTTTATTAGCAGCTAACAACCACCAAGCCAACCCTGTTAATTCTCCTACACACTCCTGCTGTCAGAAGAGTGATCAGGGTGTTTTCAGTCAGAGGAAGAGAACACCACTCGTGTACAACTACTGTTAAATTTCACTTTTTCCCTTCCTATTTGTCCCAGCTTTGAAATGTCGCAGACTTCCTCCCAGTTAAATCCTTCCACTATCAGAGACTCTTCCCTTCCCTATCTTCCCTCAGGCTCAACTCCCTGCATGTCACCTCTCCAGCACCTGGAAATAGCCTTTCTCCTTCCCAGCCTCAAGTCCAAACACACATCTGCTCTCCCATCTCCAGCGGTGTCTGCCCCCATACTACCTGCTGCATTGACTCAATGTTAGGTTTTTCCTTCTGTAGGCTGAACCAGAGCACCCCCCCAAGAGACCACATCTGCACAGTCACACTGTCATCTCCTACGACCCCAGGCAGAGCCACTTTCCAGACAGGAGCTTTGCACCAGCTTCATGGGCAGCTGCACAGTGGTAGCAAAGCTTGCCCATGCCAGCTTTGCCAGGAGTCTGTTGTAAGCTGTTTGCACCCCAACTTAAACAACCCCCAACAGCTAGTTTTACACAGCTATTGGAAATCCCTGTTTGCTTAGGAGTAGTGGGCACAAGAAGTCAAATCAACATGCTATGGGAATAGCTGAGGCAAAAGAAAACCACCAACTGCATCCTGTTACACTTTCATTATTGTCCTGCTCTTTGTACCACACAACCCTTCATGTTATACACTGAAATTTTTTGATAGCTTGCAACTTTTATATCTATGTTACCTACAAATATTTTGAGATTTCTGCTGCAGGAGTTTGTGCATTCCTTGCATGAAGGAAGAACCTCCCTGCAGCAAAACATAAATACAATTTTCTTCAGAAAGACAAGGATTCCTCTTTCTCTCCTCCTTTACCTCTCCCTTCAGAGAATTCAAAACTAACCAGTACAGGTGAAGAGTTATTTGAAGACACACCGGCATGTCCCTGCAAGTAAATGACAAAGCATCAAGAAATTTCCCTGCAGGGAAATGGTGCACACCTCACTTCTTAAGGAGAATATTCTTACAGATGCATCCACATTTCTGGCAGCATTGATATGTTTGACTGTTAGTATCAGCTTCTGCAAGTATGATCATGCTTCCTGCTACAGGAATAACACATTAAAACCCCAACTGGGCTAGTCATAAATCACCTGTAAAAAGTCTGGGAACAGAATGGCCACTGATGGCACCAGAAAAAAAGCTGACAGAATGGAACGCTCCCAGAGTCCAGAGGAGGGTCGTGGAGATGCACAGAGGGCTGAAGCACCTCTCCTACAGAGACAGGCTAAGAGAACTGGGGTCATTCAGACTGGGGAAGAGAAGGCTCAGGGGAGACCTTAGAGCAGCTTCCAGTGCCCAAAAGGGAACCTTGAAGAAATCTGGAGAGGGACAGCATGCAGTGATAGGACAAGAGGGAAGTGACTTTAAGCATAAAGATAGTAGATTAGATTAGAGACATTATGAAGAAATTCTTCAGTATGAGGGTGGTGGGACACTGGAACAGGATCCACTAAGAAGCTGTGACTACCCCATCCCTGGCAGTGGTTCAAGGCCAGGCTGGACAGGGCTTTGGGCAACCTGGTCTAGTGTGAGGTGTCCCTACCCACAGTAGGGGGTTAAAACTAGATGATATTTCAGTTCCATTCCAACCCAAACCATTCTATGATTCTTTGATTCTGCAAGCTGGAAGTCAACAGAATACTGGAAAACTTGGAAACTTGGGAAAAAAGATCATTTAAGTTCATATTCAAATGTTTTCACCACCAGCCCCCTATTCCCCCAAACCTCAGAGGAACACACCAAGGATACCAAACCAAAGATACATCAATAAACTTGCTTTGACATCATTCATTATAACAGATCCTGTATTACCTCGCAAAAAAAAAAAAAAACCTTCCACTTTTACTCATTTCTCATGATCAATTTGATTTCTAAAACTAAACAGGATGTTTCAAATGGATGTTTTTATGCTGAACCCCCTCTAAGGATTGCAAAACAGAGCAGTATCTATCCTATGATATGAGCTCCTTGTTAATGAAAAATAATAAAAGGAAATTGCTGTCAAAGTTATAGCAAGGTTTTTTACTAGTGTATATATTCAAAGCTAAAAGCAAATTGACTAAATTGAGTTCAGATTACATAATTTTATGGCTCCTTTCTGGCTTCACATTGCAAATTGACCATTTTGTACCTGAATGACCCACACCTGAGGCAGAGGCTTAGAGGTCAATACTTGGCACAAGGATGTGCATAGCTCCAACAAGCTTTCAGCAAACCACTCCTGTTGAGAATGGTCAGGAAGAGACAGCAAAATAGAGTGGAAACGTCACCAGGGAAGTCCAACTCAAGCAATCACAGAAAGGATGACCTGCAAGGTTCCTACACCCTCACAACTTACACTGTTTTCTGAACTCTTACAAACTGATCAGCTGGACAAAAGTCTTTTCAGACACATGGGGTAAGTTTTCCCCCCACCTCATACTGTAAATTAGAAGAGAACAGAAGAGAATTGGTTATGAGACATATAGTCACTGTGCAGTGGAGCGATCTGGGTGAAGATGACCAAAAGAGGGATGACAGACAAGCTTTACATCATACTATAGACTACAGACCTTATGCTCCATGGAGACCCATGCATTGGTTTCGTCCTTCCTGCACCTCTGAAGGGGAATATGGGAGTTTAAAGCTCACTTTCAACACAGGCTTTAATTACTGTAGTGAACCCCTACATATGCAGTACGGAAAATGAAAAGGGGACTCCATAATCTGGACAAATAATAAAAGGATGAATAATGATCTTGGATAAGTCGGCACATGAGAAACCTGCTTTTAGGATCCATAACAGAAACCAGCTGTTCTGCAAAAGAAAAGGCATAAAAAAGACTGGGAAGTAATGCCATCCAGAGGGACCTTGACACGCTTGTGAGGTGGGCTGATGCCAACCTCATGAAGTTTAACCATGACAAGTGTAAGGTCCCAGACCCGGGTCAGAACAATCCCAGGCACAGGTTGGGCAGAGAGGAGATTAACAGCAGCCCTGTGGAGAAGGACTTAGGGGTGTTGGCTGATGAGAAACTTAATGTGAGCTGGCAGTGTGTGCTTGCAGCACAGAATGCCAACCGTATCCTGGGCTGCATCAAAAGGAGTGTGACCAGCAGGTCGAAGGAGGTGATCTTGCCCCTCTACTCTGCTCTTGTGAGACCTCACCTGGAGTATTGTGTGCAGTTCTGGTGTACTCAACATAAAAAGGACATGGAACTGTTGGAACAAGTCCAGAGAAGGGCCACGAGGATGATCAGGGGACTGGAGCACCTCCCTTATAAAGATAGGCTGAGAAAGTTGGGGCTGTTCAGCCTGGAGAAGAGAAGGCTGCGTGGAGACCTCATAGCAGCGCTCGAGTATCTGAAGGGGGCCTATAGGGATGCTGGGGAGGGACTCTTCATTAGGGACTGTAGTGATAGGACAAGGGGTAACAGGTTCTAACTTAAACAGGGGAAGTTTAGATTGGATATAAGGAGGAAATTCTTTACTGTTAGGGTGGTGAGACACTGGAGTGGGTTGCCCAGGGAGGTTGTGAATGCTCCATCCCTGGCAGTGTTCAAGGCCGGGTTGGATGGAATCTCGGGTGGCATAGTTTAGTGTGAGGTGTCCCTGCCCATGGCAGGGGGGTTGGAACTAGATGATCTTAAGGTCCCTTCCAACCCTAACTATTCTATGATTCTATGATCCTATGACTGGTTGAAATTAAATTTTAAGCCTTATTTGTAGACATTGGTGCATTTCAGACTTGTTCATGAGAAAATCTATGGACAGCCTTACAAGTAACTCCTCATTCAAGCATTTTGAGAAAAGGTCTGACTGTTTCAGGCCAGAGAACCTGGAAGTTACGTTTGCCTTTTAAAATACTTTGCTTCCTCTTGGCAATAGGTCAATCCACCTTTAAAGAGTCATATGGTAGATGGCAGGAATAATACAAGGTGAAAAGTGATTTTCACAGCAACCATGTTGGGTTTAGCTCCTGGGTCAGTGTCAGCAGAGAGACTCAAGGATTGTGGGAATGCTTGCTGGAACCTAATTGTTTCGGTTCTGCTTCACTAGTATTGCAAAAGGCTATAAAGTCCTAAATTACCAAGTTTACATATGTTTCCAGCTGTATGAAAAACCCACTGAAACCATTTGGTTTCAATTTTCCATATGAAAAGCCTGCCTTTGTGCAATAAACAGGACAACACTCAATAATGAACACAGACTTAATCTGTCACGGCTTGTTCCAGTTTTAGTTTTGGAAGCTTCTCTGAATTACATATAAGTGTAAGATCAAGCCAAAATTCAACCAAAGGAATTTCACAATTATGAACTAATAAGCAAATCAGTATTTCAAAGTATCGCTATGGTCTAACCCAACATAAAACGTATTTCCTATAGTATATGGGGCATTATTTTTCCTGTGCTTCAGTTAGTTGCAAAACACTGGAAAAAGACCTTCAGTATCACCAAGTTTTCATATGGTCTTAGTTGTACAAAATCTTCAAGGAAACACAGAAGAGATGTCAAGCTTCTCTCTACCCGAGCTTTCATTACTCTAGTTAAATGCTGTGAAAATACTAGCAGGAGAGAGAGGGAGTGCCAATGGATTAGATATATGGAAAAGATAAGGAAAGCACAGGGCCACAACTCTGCTAACTGGGTATTGGTGACTTAAGTCAGAGACAAAATGGCACCCAAAATGTCAGAAGTAATTGTCAAACACTGAAAAACATTTTGGTTACAATGATGATTTACATGGCTTCCATTAATTTCTGGAAGTCTTTAACAGAGGAACAGTATTTGTGATGCATTCATATTCCCAAATAGTTTCAGTTACACTTAAGGCTTGACAGAGCTCTCACAGCTAAGATTCAGTAACAATGTGAAATTTCATACAGTGGGAAGTAATTTGAAGCAACGGTATAATTTCAAGGCAGAAGCGTAGGTGAAGTTGTAACATATCTGAAATCTTACTTGCTGGTAAAGCTCCTTTCTTTTACATACTTACCGGTAGGTTGTAATCAGCAATAGGAGAAAAAACATCAATGGTGAGCATTCACATTTTTAGATCTAAAGTAATTTATATCCCTATTTTATGCTGTTCAAACACAAATTAAACAACTTCCTACATCTCAGACTGTCACAGTGCTTCCACCCAGTTGCATGGGTGGTAACATGTGGCTGCTGGGGCAGGCTGACAGCAGGACTTAAGAGCTATGTTCCATGGGACCACCAAAGCTCCTTGGCTTCTCCATTCCCCTTCTACTTCAAGTGAAGGGCATCACTCTTCCCAAACCATAATACCACAACTATTAGCAGGTTATTACTCCTCCACAGTGGTTATGCACACCCAATTAGAAGGCGTGTGTGTTTGCTGGGAACAAAACCAATAGTTTCTTTCATTTCAGGACTGGTTCAAAGTCCTGAACCAGGGTTCTAAAATTACATACGCCTTCCAGTAAAAAACAGGTAACCCGAACACCTTATTATGTGTCTTGAATTCTAATAAATGCTTTCCCCAATAGAAAACTAACATAGTAAAAGGCACTGCCTGCCATCCAGTATTACAGAAATCTATGTGTTATGAAGAAATAGAGATAATTTTGATGCATCTCATAACTGTGACCCAATTTCTAGACTGCCATTTCAAAAACCACTTCACTATACTGAATCAAGTCAGGTTCACCCTTTAGAGAACCTATTTCTAATTCAGCAAAAAACTCCAAGTTCCAGCCACGTTACACCAATGCTGGCAAAAAGCAGTCAGCAACCATTTGGAATTAATAAAAAAGTTATTTCTAGCTTAACGTGCTCTGCAAAGAACCTCAAGAAAATGTAACGCTTGAGATATGCGTTTTCCTCTCCTGCTGTCTTTTGTCCAGAAGAGGATCAGGGAATTTCCTTAGAAGATACGCTTCCCATTGGTTAGTGCATTACCACTGAAAAGCTTTAAGGTTTAAATCCACAAGACAAAAAATATTACTAAAACCTCAACTCCTGCCAAGTTGCAACAATTTTATAATTAGTGTTTTATTCATAGCATTTTGTCTTTTATTTCTTGGTTGTAGGGAAGTTTCCCACTTCCCACTTGAAATGACAGTGCATGACACAATCCACTGCTCACAAGCCCATGATTATACATACACTAATACATTTTGGCTAGATGGACTGCTTCTCTCCCTCAACATACACATGTGAGAGATGACACAGAGCAATACTGTCAGAGTATTTAATGGACTCACTGAACTGATTTTCCTTCCCGCCTAGCAATCCAAACGCAGCCAGCAACTGGTTAAGAATTAGCTACATTTATGTTAGCACCTCAAGAAGCAATGAGGTCATTAAGATTTTTAAGACTCAGATTGACAAATGCCTGACAACCTAATCTGAATTCAGTGTTTGACCCAGTTACAGGCAGGGAGGGCTGGACTAGGTGACCTTGAGAAGTCCTTTCCATCCTGAATTTAGCTAGTCTCTCTGTAGTCCAGAGAAATCCTGACAGCAAACAACTGTACAGCTACCAAACTATTTTTCTGGGCTGCTGGAATTATACCAACGCACGAGTTTAATGCCAAAGTTTTCAAATTACTTAACTGGAAGAAAGAGTTACTCCCTACAGGAAGGCTGTAGCTAAAAGGGGCAACTGGGTTTGGTTTACAAGCTGCTGCTTGGCCGCAGTCAGCATATGTAGAGTTCTACTTCAAGAATCTTCAGAAACAGATGGGGTAGGCAGCAATAGATGGAGTTTTACCTAAAAGGTGTGGCCACAAAACACAGCAGGGCTTTGGTAACAATACCAAGTAACTCCTTCCTTTCCCCATCCTTGCTTCTCCCACCCTGCACTCCCCTCTTCTCATTTGTGCCAGTACTGTGTTTACCAGGGAGCAAGGAATCGTGGTTAAGAACTCCCTTAGCAAAGGATGTGAACTTAACCTGACACAGTTTAATGCACAAAGTCCTACCCTGCAGCACCAAAACACTGCACAAGCAAAATGGAGAGCAGAATGTGCTCTTAACTTTGCACATTGGAAGCGGGGCTGGGGAGAGGGCAAGGAGTTAAAAAAATTAGTCTCATGTGCAGCATTAGAGTTCCATTCTCATAGATCATACCACAGATTTGACATGTTGAGGTGCTGCTTCATGCTCTTACCTTAAGTAGCCTTTTTCCAACAGGAAAAATTCAGAAGGTATTCTACTGACTACCGTAATTTCAACATAAAATGAGTTGGAGAGGGACAGGTTTAGCTAAACAAACTTGGGCAGTAAAGGGTTTTCTTTTCAACAGCAAATGACATCTTCTGAAAGTGCATCTGTTTTTTTTGGTTGGTTGGTTAATTGGTTGGCTTGTTTATATGAAGGAAGAAAGTTATTCCTATACCCCAGCCATACTTACATTTATTTCTAGTGATAGTATCATAAGTCTACTCTGGACTAATAACCTAAGAGACAAATATACATCTAGATCTATATCCATCTCAATTCTTCTAAGACTATAATTACAGATAGGAAAACTCTAAACTGGCACTTAGGGAGGTGACGAGTCTTCCAAGAAACTGGTGATTTACAAGCAGGTACCTAGTTCACCGAGCAAGTCGCTCACATTAGCAAGGCTCAATTCAGTGAACAGCCTATATCCACTTTCTTTCAGGGACTCATCCCATTAAGGACTACTGATACAGATTTTATCATGCTTCAGCACCTGTACATAATTAAAAGGAGCAGACTGGACTGTTTTATAATCTTAGATTAAGTAGGTTAAAAAAAACCAAACAGGTTTTACTGGGTATAGAAGGGTGTGCACACTTCAAAATTACACTGTATTGTAGTGTAGTCGTTTATAGCCAGGATATCTTTGCCATTAGCTATATTACCACACTTGATTAAAAAAGGCACTAACCTAGAAGAGCATTCCTGACTCACTACAATGCAGTTACAGAACATATTTTCCAGTCACCAGATTTAAACGGTGGCCTACAGACTAAAGATCCCCCCCAACCTTTGGTATTAATCAGTCTGAGCTTAATTAGCAACTCAAGCAGTAGCCTCTCTTTCAATTACAGTTTCTAGAAAGGGGAGGACCTAGAGCTGGACTGAAATTAGGTTGAACAAAATATGTTATGCCTTGAAATAAGGGCTCACTCCCGTTGGGATAGCATACAGTTGCTTATCATAAATGCTTTGTACCCAAGCCCTGTATTTTCTCCTCTTCAGTCCTACATCTTTCAAATAATTCTAGTTCTAATTCTGCAACGTTCCATCATATAACCAAACTATAAATAATACTTAAATATTCTTTTATTAGTACCACATCCTCCTAAACAAAAGATGAGATTTTACAGTAATGAGGTGTAACCTGCCTTGTTTCATCCCATATATTAGCAATCTGCAATCTAGACAGAACAGTCTAGACCAAAACTACAGCTCTGTAGCATTCTAGAAGAGCATTTAATATGATATCCTAATTTTAAGAAACTGGTTAAGTGGTAATATTTCAGAGAAAAATTATCTTACCAGAGCTTGATGACTGAACAGCCCCTTTGTGAGGTGTTTTAACTGCGCCAATAGTTTTATTTTCACATCCTCTCTTCAAGGGCAACACAGATGGCACCATTTTAACCTTGGGAGTTGATGCACTCTGTAGTGTGAGTGGACCTTTCTTCAGTATGCTTTTCCCTGATGTTGTCCCATCCTTCACAGAAGGCATCTGTTTTTTAAAAACAAACAAAAACCTAAAAGCAAAAAAACACAACAAAAAACCCACACACCACCACTGCGAGAAGTCAAAGATCCCCCTTTCCAGCATCTGTAAGGAAACACTGACAACACAGGTAGGGGGATATGCTTAGCTGTTTGCTGTCACATTGTCCACATCCGTAGTTCAGAACCTCAAGTATCATCGCCTGAGTGGCCTTCAGCAACATGAAACTATTAGTTTGAAGCTAATCACTGCTAATGACAAACACACTCAAGAGGTTACAGAGACTATTTTACATCAGAGTTTCTTCCTCCCCATACTCCAATTAAGCCATTCAATTACATGACTGCACCCAACCTCAAGATGAATTCTTCACCAAGCAACTATGCAAGTTAATGCACTGAAAAGATAGTTGTCCCGTACTACCTGAAATGTCACAGCCTGTACAATAGGTTTCTTAGTCTAGGTCTTATGTTACAACACCAAAACAGTTGAAAAACTTTCACATTCAGGTGCCACGGATAGAACAAATTCAGGAGCAGACCCAGGGCAGGTTTAAAATAACCTGTTTACACGTAGTACTCCTCTATACCCTGTTTACACGCAGTACTCCTCTACACCCTGTTTACACGTAGTACTCCTCTACACCCTGTTTACACGTAGTATTCCTCTACCATTCCTACAGAGTTCTTGTTCCATTTTATATAGGCACTAATTCATGACCACTCATGCTCTAAAGTTAAGCCTATATTGGTAAACTTACAAAAATGTACAGCTGTTCATACGCTTTTTTTGTGACTCAAGCTGATATGCAGCAATTTGGTTATATGAATGCACTTTGCACTTCTGACTCCATTCCCTGTCATCTTTTTCAGAAGTTAATTTGTACTTTCAGAAGAACATTTATTAAGTTTAGTCCAGCTGATTGGTCCACTGCACGTTTTATAGAATTTGGTCTATCGATTTTTTCCAGGTAGCAGAAGTACAACGAATATCACAAAGGTTTGTATCTTAGCAATGGAGTGAATTAAAAGCATTCCTTCCAACCCTCAGCACCAAAAGGAAGGAGTGAAGCAGAATCCAAGCTCTGAAAGACTTTAGCATTAAAATAGACAGTCTTTGCTTTCAAGTTCATTTATGTTCTCAAGTTATTATACCATATAATATTACTAATTTCTTCTGTAATGTTTCAAAAATGGATAGCTGCTTCTGCTTTACCTGAAGTACTTTCCTCCACACAATGAGCTTTACTAAAGTTTTTCTTGCAAATCAATAAAGCCTGACAAAAACTCAGACAACACCTATTTTACCAGTAACAGCTAATGCCTCCATTTCGCTGTCTTAATACAAGCTGTTGAATCCACAAGCAAACAACAGAAGGCACTCCATACAACAGCAGGACTCCAACTCTGTGTCCCTACCTCCCAAGGTCTCAGCCGGCGAAATCCCAAAGCCCTTTGCTTCTTTCCCACAGTTCCTTTCATTTTAAGCTTCTTTCAGAGTATTTGGAAGCAGCACGTTTCTTCTGACAGGCAGCTGACTCATCTCAAAATATTTCCCAACCAACCAGCACACGCATACCTCCCGGCCAGGAAGTTTGCACCTTCCAGCTGGCTGACTGCCCACAACCAGGTATATGCCCTCTGCATGAGAAATATTTCCTGGCTACTCTTAACTATTCAAATGAGTCCTAGTTCTCCTTTAAATAAACAACCTCCCAAATTATTTAAAGCAGACAGCTAAATTAAGATGTTAAAAATAAAATGCTTGACCAAGTTGCTGGTCTTCAGGTTTTATATGACTTAATATTACTGTTAAGATACACACAACATTTCTGTAAGCAAATTTAAGAAGTGTAATTTATTTCTAAAGCATGTTTTGAAATGGAATACTGAAAACAGCAATTTAACATCTATTTAAAGTTAGAGCACCACTAGAATTACCTTGACGAATGTGCATACTAAAAGGCATATTCCGAAAAACTTCACCAAGTTCTGCTACACAATTTTACCAAAAATTTTACCAGTTTGACAAAATTAAGACTCGTGTTTTTTTATTATAAATCTTAACAATTGCATTGTCTTAAAAAGACTTTATCAAAAAATTGTTTATACCATGGAATAAGACACTAAGTTGCACTTGAGCGCAACCAGTTTGTAAACCAGCAATTTCTTTGTTTCCTTTATTAGGGAAAGCCTTCACCTCAGAAATCAACGCTACAGTTACAACTGAGGACACAAAACCCATTCCTCCATTTCCATTCAGCACGGTGCAACGTAGAATTCCCCTTTATCAACTGTGCAAAACATAATTATGTAAAGAAAAAATCTTACCAAAGGAACAGAGTGCAGGTCAAACGTTTCATTGGCCACATCTTTTAACAAGGCTGCTTCCAGAAAGATTCCCATGTTGCTGCTTTGCTCACTTTCATCTCCAGCCAGGTAGGTGTTCTGAGCACAGGGCTCCACTAGAGAGTCTGAACTTTCCATTTTATCATTCAGCATTTCTTTTGAGTTCTCTACATATGCTGGAAGCACAGCAGAAGCAGAGGAGCATGCCGAATGGGTAGAGTTTGCTTTGCCAGTGTCTTCCGGATTCTGTTTTAATAGAGGTGTCTTTGAAGACTTGTGGGAAGCGTTTCTAGGATGCGTTGTGGCATGTACATCTTGGCTAGTGAAGAGATGTTTGTTAAGATGTAGCTTGTGGGGCTTATTCACAGGCAATTCCACTGCACTATCTTTAGCAAGATCTATTTTCTTTTTCAGCACTTTTATAGAGGGGGACAATCGCCTTGGGGAAGCAACCAGTGAGGGCGAGGAGCCAGCTGATAGCTGGGGGGACTGGGGAGACTGTTTAAAGGCTGCACTGTCTCTTGACTGTAGAGAAGGTCTAGACATAACCTTTGGCTTAACGTTTTTGAAATTAGGTCTGGGAAAACTAACAATCTCCGATTTCTTTGCTTTGGTTAGTGTTGACACAATAGGAGACCTGCCCACTGTTTTTCCTGCAGTTTGACCTGAACTAGCCTTACGCAAAGGCTGTCTATTATGCCCTCCTGCAAATGCCTCATTTGGTCTCAGTTTGGGAGACTCATCTCTGGGTTCCACCAAGGCTGGAACACAGAAAGTTGTATTTTTTGATAGCTCTTTAGGGGTTGAAGTACATAGAGCTGGATCGCTTTCATCAGCCACAGGACTGAAGACCACAAAAGTTGCTTCACATTTCAGATCAGGTGTAACAGCCCTATTTAATTTTGGTACGCTGTAAGATACAAAAGAGGTGTTGCACGTATCCTGAAGAGCAGCATTTCCAGAAATATGCTGTTCTCTGGTTAAGAGTTCACTGGTTTTCTTCAATAGCTGCTCTTCATCCATTTTATTTAGTGGGAGAAGGGGCACACTATTTACAGGACCACCCATGCACGTTATAGCACTGGAATTCCCGTTTTCACCATGGTCAGGCGTATCCTGTGAGGATCTGACTTGGTCATCTTCGTTAAAATTAACACATGGTGATAATGCATCTTGCCTATAGGGATCTCTACATCCAACAGCTAGTTTTACAGACTCTGCTTCTGTTTCCTGTGATTCTTTATCAGGTTTATTAGTGTTATTTAGGTAGTGTTTGATGCCTGCAGGGGAAGGACAATAGACTTCAGCTTCTGAACGGGCATCTGGGCTTTCTGGAGCCACTACTGCAGAGGAGAAATTAGGTGTTCTTTCCGAGCTGGTTCTATCAGATTGCTCTCTCATACATACTTCAGAAGAGATTAGTGTTTCTCTTGGATACATGTCATCATTTTGATCAGTTCCCAGAGTTTCACCTACAACATTAGTAACATCCAACGTGGTCAGGTGGCAACATGCCCTGTCATTTCCCAGGGACTGTGTGTTCTGTTCTGAAGCAGGAGGAGGTAATACACACTTAGAGTCAGTCTGACTGTAAGGCACCGATTGTTTGATGCTCTGACTTTGCGTTTTTGCCACAGCAACATTACCTTTCAGTAAGTTTGTTGCTTCTTTCAAGTCACAGTTTAAAGGATACTCACAAGTCTGTTCAGTCATGGAAGACTTGCATGCAGCATCTGCATCTCCCAACAGAGCTCCTGTGCAGTTATATTTACCAGGTGTCTTCTGCAGATGAAGTGCTTCAATACCCTGCTGTTTTAAAACAATACTTCTGAAGTCACTGTTATTTTCAAGAATGGTGGTATCATCTTCATGCTCAGTCACTGTATTTTGGTCAGTCCAATTATTGTCTGTCTCTGCAGTACAATTCTTTAAAGAAGGTGCAGCTCTGTGACATGCGTAGTTATTTCCATTTTCATCCCTTATAAGTAAGGAAGACTTCAAGCCATTCTCTGCTTTGTCATCTGACTTTTCAACATTCATTTTGAAGGCTAAGCTTTAAACTGTTTTCATTTTATACTTATTTTAAATCCCAGAGAATGCAGATTCTTCTGAACTTCACAGTAAAAAAAAAAAAGCAAAAAAAACCAGCTTTTCTCTGGAATGTGTCAAGGGTCCTGAAAGATATTTAAAAAGTAGATCTTTGTTTTCATGTTTCCCAAGAGGATTCAAAAATTCTGGAATTAAAATAAATACATAAATAAAATAAAATTAAAAACTATTAGCCAAACCAGGATTTTAAGATAGTAAGCATTCTTAAACTAATAGGTCTTGAATCAAGTGCAGCCATTTTGACCAACTTCCTTAAGTAGATTAGGCTTTCACAACAATGTTGTCTGTGCATGCTAACTTTCATAAGCAATTTCTGCTTCCTGACTGCCAAGCAACATTTGAACCCTCTGGTCAACTGCAATTAAATGTCACTTTAGGGTTGCTCATTGGCAGAGGTCAGGTTCCCAACTGAAGAACAAGGAAACTGGAGAGCTGAATCCATCACTCCAGATGGGTGGTGGTGTTCAATACTTGTGCAAACAAAAAAACAACAGAAGAATAAGGACACTTGCCATCAAAAACAATGAGCAAACAAGTCACTGGTTTTTAACTAGAATGCAGACACCAGAGTGCGACGTCTTTAAATGAGCATAATGATATAATGACATATTTGAAATCTGGAGAGAAAAAAGTAGCAGGACATGAACATCAGGGTTAAGTACACAGGGTGGACAGAATAATGCACACTAATATGCGTGCTAAAATCTGAAAGGATTTGACTGTAACCACAAGGAGTATCAGAGTCCCTAAAGACTAAAAATCCAGAGCTGGCAAAACCAGAATACTTGATCTGCACTATCAATCTTCTCAACCACAGTGACAAAAGTGGTTGCAACACCCTGAGACAGGTCGAGGAAGCTACAAGATCAAAGGAAAAAAAACAAAAAAAAAACAACAACAAACCACAAACAAACTATTTCTGCTATCTTGATGTTTGTTAGACACAGTGAAGAATAATTCCCTGATCATATTTTTGTACAGGAATCAGTACCTGCTTTGGGAAGAACTTTAGAAAAGTAACTCTTGATTTGTTATCTAACAAAGCAATTCAAATCCTCACAGAAACCATATAAACCATTTTGGAAACCACAGCAAGGGAAAGAAAACAAACTCTTAGCAGCAAATACTTTGGAAAGTGAAAAATAAACCCAGCACACTAAAAGGTGAAAGGTACGTTACTAAAAGGAAGAATGCATCCTTCAAAAAGCTGACATTTTCCTTTATTTTCTTCAGCTGGAATCATAGCATTCAAAATAAATCCTGTCTCATATCAGTTAAAAGTATAAAGGCTTCCAGAGGGGCTGCAGGGCCTGCAAACAGTTTTGAGTACAAAAGCAGCACACAAATTAAGACAGTTCTAGAACTGCAGGAATTTGCATGCTCATGATGGGCCAAACACAGAGTGGGCTCTGGCCCATAAGCATGTCTTCACATGGGACTCCAAACATCTGCCTCAGATTGAGAATAAAAAGATCATGGAACAAGGAACCAACAAACTGCCAAGATCAGACAGTAACCTCCTCCTCCCCTGGGATCAAACAGCTTTAATACCTTAAATCTCCTGGTTCCTTAAGGCTGGTCTAGATCCTTTGCCTACCCACTGTTATTCAGTCCCTAGAGAAGCACAAACAATTTCAGTACCCTCAAATATGAGGGTACTTCCATTAGGAAACTTAAGGCAGATTCAACAGTTCTTCCAGAAAAGTCTTCCCTGAAGGCAGGGCAAGAACCTGGCCTAAATAATTTTCCATTGATTTAAGTCAATCACAGAATCACAACTGCTGAAAGATATTTGCAGACTTTGCTTTCACTGTTGTTTTGACACATTCAAACTGGTTTCTACTTGTCCGGAGACTAGCCCGTAACACAGCTTGCTCACCTAGGCATGCAACAAAATGTTAAAGATTGCATTTTGATTCAGCATTAGCTTAGATCCAACCAGCAGTCTTACCTCTTTCAAGAGCTTTCTCACTACAGTAAACAGGGAACTTCAATATGTCAAGACTTAGCGAGACTGAGATCCCAAGAATTTAAAGAATGACATGTTAGCTTACAGCATTAATAGCTGATAATGCCAAGATTTTCAACAAAACAACAAAAACAACTTAATAAACCTTGATTCAGTCAACACGGAAAAAATTTCAACAAAAATAAAAGTTATTTTGAGACTGAGTAGAGAAACACAGAACGTGTTACAGTTGTATATATAGATGTACACATTCCTATATGCAAGTCTGCTCACACAGTGCTCTGGACTGCCATGTAACTAGAGAACATATAGTAATAATCAACTCATTCAGTTATCTTTAAAGCAAGTTTTCACTTTAGTAATCAATACTTTCATGAGCAACTAAACCAGCTAAAAACACAGCTTCACATCCACATTTAGAGTCCTGCATAAAAAGTGAGATATTCTAAGGATTAACTATAGCGTATAAAAATCTGGTACCTAGATGAACATTAGTCCTCAAAAAGTTACATTCTGTAATTCTGCAGGTACTACTATGTTCATCAAGCTTATGAGAACATTTCTTGGTGGTGAGAAATTCTTTAGAGTTAAGATCTGCCATAGGAGGCTGAATGAAAAGTTAACCTCAGCCAGCACCTCCATAGGGGAGGCCAGTAGCAGATGCACAAACTATTGCCCTTCTCAAGAAAAGTCCTTCCCAATACACTCTTCCTGGCAAATAATGACTTGCAATCCTCTAAACTAAATGCCACTAATAAACTCAAAGAGTTTGTCTTAACATCAACAAGCATTATGCATGCCTGGCCTCCACAACACCCTGTAGTCCAGCACAAGAGTTCACCTATTTTGTGCCTTCAGTAAAGCTCAACTTGCCAAATTTCAGTTGCATGTTTCAAGGGCTTACACGTTGCAAAAAAAAAAAAAAAGTCTTCATTACCAGAGCTCTAAGCTTTCCTGTTCCTCAACAGATAGGAGAGCTTGGGGTAACAGAAAATATCATGGAAAAAAAAAAAGACAGGATCTTGGCAAGCAGATTCTCCTAAAAGGAGATCAGCTGCCAGCAGCCTCAGATCCAGGAGAAATACACTGCAACATGCAGAACCGGGCTCACAGCAAGATCTTGCCACTTCTACTAACCTACGAGGGGCACTCAGGGATGTGCTGTAAAAGGGCAAGACAGTGATTCATTCAGTAGTGGATAAACAGGAATCAAACCCGTATCAATTACAATCAGTAATCCAAGCTACAAGTTTACAAGTTACAACAAGAATGCAAGTCGGTTTGTGTTAATGACACAATGTACACAGTGATAATTTACGCTTTTCCTGGTACCCCATTTGGTTCTTTCACCTACACCATCAGACACTGTTTACTCAAACCCATCAGCTATGTTTGTGCAGCCTGTATAAAGGAGGGTGGGTAGGGAATAAATCTGAAAGGAGGGGGTGTGCCCAGACATGCAGGAAGGCAGTCTAAAAGAGCGCTAACAAACTGAACACACTTTGATACCAGACAAAATGCATTATCAGCACCCATATTTCAGCAGAAAACAGTATTGCATAGTCAGGATTAGCACAGTCACTGAAGTCAGACATCATTTAAGGCATTTCATATGTCTAACAATGTGTGTTACACTACAACCAGTTTACCTGACCATGTGCTGGAACATGACACAATCACACAAGTCTGACCTTTTCAGCACATACACCTGAAGGCAGAGATGGCAGCAGCAGGAAAGAGGGAGTCTGCCATGACCAGGCATCCCTCCCAGCATGCTCTGTCCAGTGTTGCTCACACATGGTTCCAACAGGAAGGACTGGGAAAACATGTGATTTCAGGTGACACTGCATCTGCACAGGATCACAATTCCAGAGTTCACTGTACAGCCTCAGTAATGCCACATCCTGATGTGAACTAGCCTGCTGCCAAGCATAATTCAAGCTGTTAGAAGAGAGAACAAGTTAAGCTGCTAAAACAAACATCACACAGACATTTATAACATGACAAGTACAACATACTCCTTTAAACGCTCATATGCTAATTGCATTGCTTGCTTAAGAACATACGGTATCATCGGTGCTGGCACTGTGAAGGTGCTGTGTTTGTAACAAAATACCCCAGCACCACAGGGTAGCTAAGTGACATCTGTGTGCTTTACTCAAAGCACAATTTTAAAAAACAGGATCAATGTGAGACACTTGCTATGGTAAGCAGAAATTATATGCAAGTTACGTCTGCAAGCAATCATGCAAGCACATTTGACTGAAGGAGCAGTATCACTTTCACTGGCATGGACCATCAGGTCTTGCCTCCTACTTGGCTATTTGCCAGCCTGCTTCTAGACTTAAGCATCAGCATAACATACAAGTGATAGTAACCAAGGAGTATGAATTTAAAGCTTGGCACTAAGGTACGGAAGAAGTAGAAAGGGTGTTGAGCATACAGCTGCAGAAATCTGACATCTTGAAGTTGCGCAAGAGGTGCCGACTCCTCACAAGAAGTTCAAACCACAACACAATACTACCAGACTACCTCAAAGCACACGACTGCTGATGCTAACAGGTGCATCTACTCTAGTAGTTTCCTCCTAACTAGTGACGAAATGGTTGTTTAGAGACTGAGCAATGCTAGCACTTTCCCCAGACTCATGGCCTCCAGTCATTATAGTCCTCACAGCATCAGTTCAGTGGAAAGCTTCAGCTGCTTTTGGGACCTTCTTTTCCTTGCCCATAGTCAGTACTTTCCTAAGATGAAGATTCCTTACCTATTTAATTGTTCATAAACTCTGGCCATCCTTGTTAGCCCGTCTTTAAGAATGTTAGGCTGTTGTCGCCATCTCCAAGCTCAGACTATCATTTATAAGCACATAATACACTCAGATATTCCAATGGATTCATACAGTGTCTTGATAACACAATTTTTCTTCCTTTAATAACTGCCTACTTCAGATTTTTATTGTAAGCTAAGTTCCAGCAGAACTCTGTATTCAGAAATGGAAGACTGGTCCAGGGACTTTTCTTAAAAGTTAGTTAAGTCCATCTTTTACTTGGATAATAAAGATGCTTGAAAACAGTGGCTAGAAATGGCATCTAATATTTTTGGGATATTGAGGTGCAACACCCTAAACCAGAAGTTCTGCAAAGGCACACGCCTTTCCTCTACTCTCTTTTACAGCAACTGACAAGGTAGAACTCTGGGAAGTAACAAAGATAAGCTTACACAAGCCAGTGAGAAATGACAGCTATTAAGACAGTGCAAGTAAACACATATACTTTACTATTTTTTATTAAATGCATGATCAAACAAACGCAAAACCACCTATTTGAATGTGCAGATGAGAATACCAACAAGCCTCACACTTCACTTGGATATTCCAGCATAGAATCACAGAATCATCTACATTGGAAAAGACCTTTAAAATCATCATATCCAGCCTTCAACCCAGCACTGCCAACGCCACCACTAAGCCATGCCACTAAGGGCCTCATCTACAGTTTTTGAACACTTCCAAGGACAGTGATTCCACCACTTCCCTGGGCAGCCTGTTCCAATACCTGATCACCCTTTTGGTGAAGAAAGCTTTCCTAATATTTAAACTCTCTTACAACTTAATTAGGCTCTCATTTGTAGCTGCAATAAGACCGCATTCACTGCTGAAAGTGGCACAGACCACTCACGAGGGTTTCAAAGTACGGTGCAGCACACAACTGCACACATGGTCAGTTATATACTTGGTTATCGTTCCTTTATCCATTGCCAGCATAAACAACAGCTGTCCATGGTTTCCCATGAGATCAATATTCAATCTGTCACTCTTTAGGAACCTGTATGAATGACATTCAGTTATTACTTCCTGGTTAGTCATCAACTTTTCAGGAAGATGCTTTGGGGTTTCTTTTCATTTGGTTGGTTGGGTTTTGGGGGACGGGTTTAGGTATTTTATCACAACTAACTTGTTTAGCAGAAGCCTGTGTTCTTGTACAAAGAAGGATAAACCTTCAGGTCAAAATGAAAGTAAGGAGCTGGATCTTAAAAGCAAAAAAATAAACCCAACAAAACAAGCAATAGCACATTCATTATGGCACTTCCTTGGAAGGTCAAGATTAAAGCCCTTTTTGGAAGATTGAATAGCTAAGCACAAACAAGACTGAGACTGTCAGAGGCCTATGTTCAACAAGCCTAATCAGTGTTCAAGTTCTGTGACTAGATGGGGTTACAAATATTGTTCACTTTCTCCATTTCCTGGAATTCAGTTAAACTGATTTTCTCCATTACTACCATTCAAAGGGTGCATTTATTCATTTTGGTATCTTCAAGTTAGGAAACAGTGAACCAGGATAACTGACACAAATTTTCCCTCTAAGACTGAAATATTATCTGTGTAGGAAGAACAGTGGTAATAGATTATAAAGAACAAAAAAGCTTTGTGAATTGTGTGCTAGGTCTGCCCAGCCACTCGTATACACCAAATAAGTGAAACTTTAAAGCTGAGCAAAAAAGGTTTCTGCTCTTCAAGAACATCCTCAAGTTTCAAGATAGCCTTCAGATATCTACCAGCTTTCCTGAGGTCTCTCACTGTACATTCTTTGTCATTTCTCATTCTTTCAGGAAATTTCAGCCATCAGCACCTTTGCTACCCATCCTTCTTTGAACAAGCTTCAAACATTCAAAGTAGAAGTTGGGCTGACCTATCCAGAAATAACTTGTCAGTCCTCTCAGCAACCTTTCTACTCTCCATTATATGTTTCTCCTCGCTGTCAATCCTTTCAAATTGCCCTGTCTTCTTCAGTTGCTTCTCATTCCAGCTAAAGTCAAATCTAGCAGAGAAGCAAGTACACAGGGAAGCAGCCCAGAACAGTCATTACACCTTGGATTCTCAAGAAAGATGGGTGCTGCTGGTGGTGTTTTGGTGGTTTTGTCCTGGGTTTTTTTTTGGCTTACTTTTTGTTTTAAAATATGACCTCCAAGTATTAGGTCTACAGACACTTAAGTGAAAACTTTGTGGGCTGCTAATCTCCTCTTGACTGACAAGTATAGAAAGCAGAAATATACTCTGCAGAAGCAGTACCGTGCTGCAAACTGGTGTCTAAAATACCAGTTGTAAGGGGGAGGGGGAGGGAAGAGAATAAAATAGTTCTTGTTTTCTAACAATGAGCAACAACATAGTCATTTGTTTGGCAAGTCAGAGCAGAGATGGCTTTAAGCATTACCCCTGAAATAACTCCTGCATTAAATATTTGCCTTTAAAATGAAGTTTTAGTGCCAAGCAAATACACGTCAATGTGCTAGGCAGCATACAGTGAAACTACTCAAGATTATCTGCTGACTCTAGACTTTCTGTGTTCCTGAGCTATTTTATGAAGCATCTGTAGCCCCAGCCCTAGCATGAGTGCTACACAAAATGTAGCTGACACTATCAGTATTCTGGCTAGTACAGTGACTGCATCGATGTAATAGGATAGTTAAGGCCACAGAAAAAATCATCTGCTCCTGTGTCCTTTCAGGTCTACACCTAAAACTGTTCAGCAACTGGCTATATTTAACACCAACATATAACATGAACTAGTTTACAGAGCATTTGGAGTACTCTCAATATAACCCACAGTGAAGCAAGATACAGTAAGTACAGCAGCATTACTTAGCTCTAGCTGATTATTCTACGTAACAAATCTATAACCTAATTCACCTGAAAAAGCAGATCAACAGGGTCTCCAACAACTGAAAAAGCAGTTCTCTTCCATGATATCCTTTTGCAGTACAAATTGATGAATTAACCAAGATGCTTAGGATTTCCCATGTTAACCAGATCAGAAGTTTAATCAGCTCACAGTGGACGCAAAGATGCTTGCTGTGCACAAATGGGCATTCATTCAGAAAAGACTACAGCCAGCCAAGAATAGTTTCCACTTACTGCACAAGGAATTCTACCACTGAGTTAGGACTGCCCTTCTGCACAGCAACAGCATCACAGAGGATTTTAATTCTGAGAATGCTGGACTTACCAATTAAAGAACAGCTATTTTTTCTTTAATATTAAAGACTACCAATTATATACAGTGAACAAAATCTAGTAGAACTGCAATAAACCAGTTACATGACATAATATTTTGGTAGAATACAGCTCCAGTCCAACAACTGAAAGAACTAAAGGTGCAGTGGTTGTTGAGGATTTTCGGTAAGTATTGCTGAAGAGCAGTTTAAATCCTATCAAACTTAAGTTTCACCAATATTTCACCTGCAGTGTTGCACAACTGGCATCTGGATTAACTGGGCAATTCACAACCACTATTCTAAATGCTGTAGCCTCAGGAGAAAACACACAACACATAGTTTTTATATTCACAAAATGTTACGTTCCCTACAAAGGAAACTTTCTCACACTGAGATAAGTCCTGCTACAAGAGTTTATTTCTATGTTGTTATGTTTGTTTGCCTTTCAGTCCCAGAAGACACAAGCCTCCAAATCCAAGATGGACCAGCCCTGCATGGCTGAACGCAGCACAGCACCTCTGCAACAGACACATGACATGAAAGATGCCATGAGACAGCTTTGCAGAGCTGTTCAGAGAAAACAGCTTGATTTATGCAACACTATTAGGTAGCAGGCTGCAGTCAGTGCTCTCTTGAAAGCACGAGCTCCCCATGCCGCTTGACATGGCTGCCGACAGGCTGCCTGCAACCCTGCGAGAGCCAAAATTCCACCGGCACCTGGGGCGTGAAGGACTGGAGAAAAGAGGGAGGTGGGCACACACTGCTTGAAGGCTGCCAGGGCAAGGTTACTTATCTCACCCAGGCCATCTGGAAGGAATCCAGATGTGCAGCCTGCTGCCTGGCTCCCTGCAGATCCACCCTGGCTCTGAGGAAGGGGCTACACTTGGACCCTGAGCAGCAGCACTCCGGCAGACGGTTCTACATCTGCAGGGCAACAGGAGGACTAGAAGCTCCCACACAGAAATTGTCCTGTCAGTCTCTCTGAGACCCTGCAGGAACACAAAGAACCATAAATTTATTCCTTACGACTCAATCGTGCAAATCCATTATTTTAGTATTTTTCCTTGAATCAAGTTGCTTAAACTTAGGCATCAAATCCAAATGCTGCTTATTACAGCCTACGTTTTGCTCTACAGCATAGCTAAACCTCAACACCAAAGCTTCAGTTACAGAGCTGAAAAGTGGTGTTAACTCCAAATGCCTCTCAAAACAGTTCTCCCATTTCAACTCTTAGCTGACTTGACAGCTTCCCACAAGAGTAAAGCATATATACATCACCAGATAATTGCAGACACCCTGGAACTACAGTTATACATTGTAAGAGAAATTAGCTTTCATTTCAAGTCAGGACTGACCAAAATCAGTGCCACAGACAGTGACAGAAGCATTACACACCCATTGCCACATCTATGCCTGATGTTCCCTACTGAGTTTCCGCTTCTACTACAGCTTCCCCCCAAGACAAGAGACGTATACAACTAGAGGACATTGCACACACTGGCAAAATACTGTCCCTGTGCTACAAAGAGACAAAGCAGCACCCTGGTTTTATAAAAAACTAGATCATAACCCCTGAATAACTGACATGAGGAGCTACAGAATTAACAGGCAAAAACTGCCTTGCTGTTCCTATGACTGGCTTTTGAGAGAGTCAGCTCTGTCTTCTGCAAGGACCGATTACACATTAACTTTCACTGTACTGCCCTCTTGGCCAGATAACTTGTTTGTACGCTGGTTCTCTGGAATCTCTAGGATGTGGTGCCATGCATAAACTACCCAGTCTGCAATACAGCTCATTCACATTTAACCCTTTAGAGGCTTTCACTTCACCTGTTGTATAAGTCTAATGGAGGGAAAACCTGAACTGCATATAAGCAGGAGCAGCAGCATCACAATATGCTGAAAGGACATTGATCCGGTACACTTTAAACAGTAATTCTACAACCAGATCCCCAGTTTTCTGGGCAGCAACCTATCAAATACTATTTATTGGGTTAAAGGACACTTAAGACATGCAAATCTGCAGCAGAAAATAATTGGGAGAACATGCAGATAAAGGGGCTTTCCATTACTACTATTTAAAAATGTGTTCATGGAAAAAACAAATACTGCAACTTGAACAGACTCTGCACAAGGACAGGGAATACAAAGATTCCGATTGGAAGATACCTTTATATTACAGTCAAAGCTTCACCTGCTCAAAACTGGAGAGTGCCCCAGGATGTACAGCATCATTATGCACAAGCTTCTCCAAAGCTGGGCTCTCCAGGCTGTTCCTCCAAGGACACAACACATGCATCATGAAGAGTGCAACATAGAATTATTTCTGGATTTATGTTGGTAACAGACCTTCATTATTTAATTCTGCTAAGTATCAACACCATATGTTGGGCCGCTGGGTCAAGCAGTCAAACTTGACCGTACAGACAGCCACAAAACTATCATCTGTATCAGCAGCAAGTCAGAAACACTAGCATTTCATAGAGCAAATACTTCACCACTCTGCAACACAGGTGGAAAACTCCTACACATGCTAACACAAATAAGCGTGCTTGGATAACTTCATACAGTTGACGTTAATTTGGGACATGGATAAGCAACTCTGCCTCCTGTGTTTCAGCTTAAAGAAGCAAGAAAACACTGGGAAAGGTATTTGGGCTGCACAGAGTATAATGGGGGCTGGTGGTTGTGGGAATAAGGAAGAAATTCTGTTAAAATAAGTTGCTTAGGCACCTAGTCAACTGAACTTGCATAACTCAGTACTGCCCTGTGAAGGGTGACCAGCTTTTTTATCAAAGCAGTATCAGTAAGCCTAAGTTTACATGACAGATTTCATCTACCATCATCAAGTTCACTGAAGCATGTTAACAATGCTGCTGTTCCTAGATTTGTATCTAGAAACCCACCAGTTCATGGTGCACAAACAAGGATCCTCATGTCCTGCTCAATCAGGACATGTTTGATTGGTACAAGTTTGTTGATACAAGTTCCCTGGTAAATGAAATCCCAGAATGCTGGAGCAGCCTGAACTGAGAGGGTTGCCTAGGCAGGGTGAGGAGGAAAGAAAAAACCCAACAAAACAGAAAAACCCCAAACCACGGGCACACACCCACTGCTGAGTAATCTGAGAAATAAAGAGGGGGAAAAGTCACAAAGCTTTCCTTGCTAGGAAAACACACAGCCCTAACTGCTGAATGCTGAAGGGAAAAAAATGGAGCTGAGCAAACCATCCAGGAAGAATCCACAAGGGATCTCCATACCCAGACCTCTTGTTTCCATTTCTCTAATTTTAGAGAGTATTTACTAGTTTAAGTGCTCTCTCCCTCCTTCATCAGGTATTGGGGGATATTCTTGGAAGAGGAAACTCTTTCTAACTGTGATGTTTTCCCTTCAAATACACCACTGGGGTTCTGTGTTCTCCGAGCCAAGTTAAACATACCAGAGGTGTTTTCACAAGTCATTTGCTCTCAAACGTCAACTGCCAGCAATTAGTGCTGCATTACAAACTTTCTCCAGAGGAAACTGCTTCATAAGAAGCAGGGGTGGAAGGGACTGGGGTACCTGGAAACCGCTTGCTTCAGTATTCTGGGAAGTCCATGTACAGCTAAGCCTTCAGGGTGGCAAAGCAGTATTTGGTGGTTAGACCTAAAATTATTCGGAAGTTTTCTGAAAAAAACAGAGGAACAGCAGTCTACAAAATAGACCTATGAGTACACTGGGTGCAATGCACTTCCCTGGGATGGGTTTCTTGCATCTACAAAAAAGGTTCTAGTCAAAACTAGGTATATGCCAAAAGTCAGAAGGAGGGATGGTCCCAGCAACTGGGACACCTGCCATGCAGGGGGCCAAGGTTCAATTTGCCTACAAGTACAAAAAGCTCAATTCTGCTCTTCAGATCTTCCACATCACAGATCAACTGGTGGCTTGGGTACTTCATCTGTGACCACAGAGAAGCTCTTAAAGAAAAATCAGACCTCAGCCAGATTCCTTTTTGGGTTTTTGTTTGGGTTTTTTTTTGTTGTTTGTTTGGTTGTTTTTTTGTTTTGGTTTGGGTTTTGTTTGTTTGCTTTAAACATAAAGGATCAAAATGCATATTCTCAAATGAGCACACGGCAGGTCATCAGCTTCTGAGGCATGCATATCAGTCTAAAAACCAAGCTGTATGTCAGACAATCAAGCCTCCCACATCAGTGAAAGCTGTTAAGACTGAGTCCTGTAACCATTTTCTTCATGAGTCACTGTATTAAAGAGAACAACAGATGTGAAAGGCAGCAGAAGTAACCATTTTCATAATATTAAACTGTACTGAAGTCTCTTGAATCATTACCTTAATTGTTTCACAGTCTTCCTCTCTCCACCCAAGGGGGAAGCAAAAGCAACTGCTTCTTAAGGTCACTGTCAAACAGTTTTGAGTCTTAGCAGTTTACCGCCCACCTCTGTCTTTTGTTGAAACAAATCTGGTTTGTGTTTCTCCCTATTGCATCCCCTAATTCCAAGTTAATACATTAGGACTGAGAATTTCAGCATTCTGATTATTCCTATTCAAATGTTGGCAACTAGCAAATTTAAGTGCTATGGACAAACTACACTCATTCCTAAAAATTATTGTAGGCATACAAACCATTAATTCCATGTACTACCAGGAGACTGTGATTTCACATAGCAGGTGGCACTACAAACCAAACCCAAGCAAAGCACATGCTATATTAGAGAAGCAGCATCTGGGGTACTACACGAGAATGCTTTTTATCCCCATTTGAGAGATTCAAATCTACTTTGGCTCCCAGAGACTCCACTGAAAGAACTTAAACCTTGAGAATAAAGTGGTATTCACATAACAAGCTGGAGAGCATATTCTGGTTTAAGCAGAGTAATCTTTACTAACACAGGAACCACTGCAGTCATCAGTGCCTTCGGATCAGCTCTAATGCTGGTACACCAGCTTAGTAGCCTGCTTTTACATCTCCATCCTACCACATTAAAGCATGTTTCAGCTACTTTGCACAGAATGGAGTGGATACAAGATGCAGCACTATCCTCGCTATGCTTACCTCAACAAGCCTACTCAGCATTAGCTTCCACATGCAGCAATAAAAAGGAACAAACTGCAGTATTCAGGTTTATTTATACGTCAGGTACCCATATGTTTCCTCATACAACCACACAATGGAAAAATGTTTTAAACGCTATTTGACAGAACAATCACAAGACTTATCATAGCCACAGATTTAGTACAGTAACACATTGGAGCTTACTGTAAAGAAAACTTTATGAATCAGATGCCTATCTCTACCTTAAAGTGTAACTGACGTATCCCGCAAGGAGAAAATACTAGTTCTAGTACAGAACTAGCATTTTATAGTTATGTAAGTAACACAAAATTTATTTACTAAGGTCCCTATTAGGTTAAGGATAAAATGTGAAACATGTATGCAAATCAACAGCTAGATCAGTGAATAATTCAGATCCCAAACCAACCACAGGAAAATTGCTTCTATTCTGAATCAAACAATGTAATAACAAAGTCAAAGTCAGGCACTGCTAACTGAAATCCGTGCACCAGCAACCATTAGCATCAACACCTCACTGAGCAAGGCGCTTTATTTGCATAAATTCACCCCATGGCCTGGACAGATTAATCCTGCACGTACCCAGAAGGTCAATACATCCAAAATACTCAGCATAGAAGAGGAAATTGAAGACCGCATTAGAGAGCATTCCTGTGGTCTCACCACCAGACCTCTCAAACTGAGCCGGCCGAGTTTCATGTATCTCACATTTCATGAGCCACTAGAGTCTGACAGCCCTGTCGTGCCATCAGTCTCTGCCAAGACGCACAGGGCCAGCTGAGGTCCAGGAAGGCTGACAGCTCCTCCAGCACAAGAGGAACCACCTCAGCAGCTTTTAACAGCTAAAAAGATGCAACTGCAGCAATCAGAGCTGCGTGCTCATTTAAATAGCCACAACTGCCAGGACTACATCATCATCAGGATAGGGAGACTCTAAAACCAGACTCTCCTTACTTGAAGGCTGCCACATTTTCCCCATAGCAAGAATAAACCCTCAAAAGTTGACACTCCTTTAGAAAGTTATGGATGCCTGAAAAATACCAAAGTTTTACTCAAGGCAGGAAGAAAAACTTGAGATCCCTCCTGAAAAAGGGTTCCTGAATAAAAGTCCCCTCCCATAGCAGAATGGTAGTGATGACTTTAAGATTACTGACTAGGGAGAAAAAAAAAAAAAATAAGAGGTGAATGAGTCACAAGACCACTTTCTGCTTAATTCATACCATATTCAAAAAGAAACAAGATGACAGTACTGTCATGCTTATTTAGAATGAACATATACAGAGAAATACCAGTCACTAGCTACTTCTCCCAACAGAAGGTGCCTGCAGGCTTTACAATACTGGTTAAGTGCTTAAGTGGCAATAGCAATTTCCTACACAGAACAAACCTCAGCCACTGTACTGATGCAAATACAAGTCATCCACTTTCACCAACTAAAGCCTCACTGGTAAAGAAGTGAAGTACAGAATAGTTAGGTTTGGAAAGGACCTTAAGATCATCAAGTTCTAACCCCCCCCTGCCACGGGCAGGGACACCTCACACTAAACCATGTCACCAAACGCTCTGTCCAGCCTGGCCTTGAACACCACCAGGGATGGAGCATTTACAACTTCCTTGAGCAACCCATTCCAGTGCTTACCACCTTTACAGTAAAGAACTTCTTCCCTACATCTGGAAGTCAGAAAGCCTCAGCTGCAAGACACAGGTGGGCACATTTGCTTTTCACTACATAATCACTTCAGATGCTATGCTTCCTCAGATCATAGTAGAGGAAATGAAGTGAGCAGTCCTCATTGCTGTCTCCACAGCCTACACCCCTTCACTCCATCTGTTGTGGAAAGGATCAGTTTTGGGGAGCAATGAAAAGCAGCATGCTAGCTCTGACAATGGTTTCAGTTTGAAAAGCGTTATCAATATGTGTTCACACACAGACACAGGTGTAGGTCAGAGCCTGCAGCAGCTTCACTGTTCCCATTTTGTTAAACATTTCACCAGATTCAGCTTAATGCACTTTTCCAGACCTCCTGGTTGCAGATGTTAACTTGCGGTGCTAAGGCTAACCCTGTCTGGCTGTGCAGGACACCTGACACTGGCCACAGTTTCCACTCTTCACTACTTAAGTGTATTAGACACTATTCCTCACATACTTCCTTACACTCTTCACCTCTCAATAGCAACAAGATAAGGATCTTAACTTAAGATTAAGCTTTTTTAGAAAAGCGCTGTTACCAGTCCCAGTCTATGGTAACAGAAAGAACAGAAAGCCATAGGTGAACACGAGGTACAGAAATACATGCATGAAGCTAGAACTATTTCCTCCCTTCCCCCTCTGAAATTTCAGTGCTGGAATGGGGGGCACTGAAAACAGATACTAATCTTAAAAGGTTGTAAGATAACCTAAGAAATAGTATCATAAATTTAAGCTATTCCCAATGCACTACAACCCTTCAGACTGACTTCTGGGATTGATGTTGAAGTAATTACTACTCTTACCTAACACAGACCCACACACAGGTGTGACTCCTGCATATATCTGTGTCAGGAAGAAAGGTAAAAGTCACAGTAGAGCTAAAAGCTAAGGTGATGCCGTGGCTACTTGTTTGCTTGACCCAAACCCTGAATGACAGAGGGAGGGGGTAGCAAGAGGGAGGGGGTAGCAAGAGGGAGGGGGTAGCAAGAGGGAGGGGGTAGCAAGAGGGAGGGGGTAGCAAGAGGGAGGGGGTAGCAAGAGGGAGGGGGTAGCAAGAGGGAGGGGGTAGCAAGAGGGAGGGGGTAGCAAGAGGGAGGGGGTAGCAAGAGGGAGGGGGTAGCAAGAGGGAGGGGGTAGCAAGAGGGAGGGGGTAGCAAGAGGGAGGGGGTAGCAAGAGGGAGGGGGTAGCAAGAGGGAGGGGGTAGCAAGAGGGAGGGGGTAGCAAGAGGGAGGGGGTAGCAAGAGGGAGGGGGTAGCAAGAGGGAGGGGGTAGCAAGAGGGAGGGGGTAGCAAGAGGGAGGGGGTAGCAAGAGGGAGGTACCCTGCTATTACCTAAACTGCAGTTTTTTAGACAGTCGCCAATTTGCTTGTGCCTATTGTTGAGCTCTATCCTTGACCAATGGATGCTTGTTTGTAGGTTAGTCAGTCCTGCCTACAAGTTCAGCTCTATTAAGACAGTATTATCATTTAATAATACATTCAAGTCAGTAACTGTTGGTTTAAATACATTCTGCAATATTACACTATTTTCCCCCTATTTCCCATCCTAGGTATAGGTGTTCTCTCTTTCCGTAAGAGGAAACACACGAGATTTCCTTTTCCACACTTAAAAGTTTGATTGATCTTTCCTTCTATTCAGAAATCAAATACTGGTAGCTCCTGTTTTAGTAGCTTAGCTAAAGTTAGGAGCAGACAAAAAAGCAATGCCTTGGCATGGAAAGATCAGTGATAAAAGATCACCTCAAATACTGACAATACCAAAAAACCCACTAAAAGTAGAGGCCTTTTATCATCCCAACTCTCCATTTTAAGAACTGCAACTTGATTGTTCTTCCCAAGCTTTAATAGAAAATGGCATACATACACTAGTTTTGCCAACACATCAACAAGCCTTCCAGGAAATAATGTGTCAGCAACATATGGAAACTACTTACAGAGGTTTTCTTCTGGCATTTCTCTCCCAGCCTGGCATGTTTTTAGCATTAATTGTGGAAGCCACTAATGCTTCTGTTTTAGCTGTTAAATTTGAAACACCAGGGGACATTAAATCAATGACAGTATGTAGTTACTGTTCGATAGAAGTCACCAAACCTCCCAGCTTCTATGTAAGTTTTGCAACTAAAATGTTTATTTTGGACTACATTTAGGCAAACAGCTTCAGAAAACAGAAGTAATCTCATTATCCTCTAAGTAGCAGAGGATAAACTGTAAGAGCCCCATATAAGAGCTGCTTCTGTATTTATGGAATACAGAACAACTACAAGTAACATTTGGAAAGTTATTTGGAATACAGCAGCATCTCACACTAGGGCATCTAGGGGAAAGAAAGACACACCACAAGCTACCTACTATAGTCAAAGCACAGGCCTTTTAAGGGATGAGTTGAGGGGAAACTAGATTGGTCATCAAAAGCTCTCAGTGGCATACAACAGAGCACAAGCAATCAGCAAGATTAAGGGGGAAAAAAAACAATACAAAACCAAACATATAAGCCAGACTGTATAGTCCTCTCACGAGATTTCATCTTTCAAAGATCAGCTCAGCCACACGGCAATAAAAGGCTCAGGCTCAAGAATTTTCCTTCAATTCTGCCAGCACGGAATTCAAGTCTCCCTGCATGCTAGCAACACATCCCAAGAGCAGGTCTGACAAGGACTTCACAGGTGCAATGGATGATAACTTGCAAAGAGCTATTTTCTGTACTGCTTCAGAACTCATTTACAGCAAGGGACAAGAGCTCTGTTCAACAAAGCAAGCAATTAATTTACCTGGCCTGGTGAAAGAGTAGGATGGACTTGCCAAACTCCCCTTTCTGTTACTGAGGGACTCTGAAGACTTCAAAAACACAAACTGTTGTTTTCATAATGGACATGGACACACACGTGTTTTCCCCCCTCTGTCGCCATCCTTCCACTGTGCACCACAAATTACAAGCAGCTACTCTACAAGACAATCTTACATTAAGAAGGCTGCAGAGCACAAATGTAATCTTAGCCTACCTCCAGATAGCCTGGGGAAAGAACAGTTGTTCAGAACAGTCATATTGCAACACATCAAACAGTTACTCACTTTTGCCCTACAGAACTAACAGTTCTCCCTCACCTTTTTAAGTGACATAAACCACAGCCTCTCACTCCTGTTTGCTGTCAGCAAGGAAAGATGGATATGGTGCTTCCAAAAAGCTGAACAGGAGACTCTCCTTTACTCAGTTTAACCACACCTTAGATTTACCCTAGAAGTGTATAATTTGCTGTTACACCTATTTACTGCAACCTTCTCAATTCAGTATTGAAGGAAAAGTAGAAGAAATAAAAAGCAAAAATACACTACCTATGTAAAACAGTGTTAAGGTTTTTTCACCCTCCAAAAGCATTTCTTTCCTCAGGGTATAAAAGTACTGCAATAAACAAATACACCTCAAAGTCAATTTAAATGTGACATTATGACAGCTATATTAAACTCCACTATAACATATTCATCATTCAAATTAAACCATTCAAGTGGCACATGCTCACTGACAACACTAAACACAAACAAATGGCTTTGGGTACACAAAGCTCAAGAGTTAAACATTTCAGAATAATTTGCATTTCTAAACAAAACGAGAACTTTCTCCATTCATTTAATTTATTCAGCTCAACAACTGGGTTTTCATGCTGTAAGAGATGAAACCAACTTGAAGTCTCTTAAAAGGCCACAAAAAACCCAAACTCAACCTCTAATACTTCTAAATAAAGAAGTTAGGAATCTTAAGATCAATGCACTTGTGCATCCTGTAGGTTATATGTAAGTTTCAGGAAAAAAATATGCAATTATCTTTAATTATAAATGAGAACTGATAATGCACCATCCTTAAAAAGTCACAGAATATCAGCTCTTTTTCCTACACAAAAATACATGAAAACTCTTGCACTACCAAGACATCCTTTATCAACAGATGCTAAATGAATTAAATGCTTACCCTTAGAACAGGAAACAACTCTATCCAATTTTCTAGATGACAACCTTTACCAATGAGTTTTGTAGCACTGTATGTTTTGAGGTGTTAAATGAACTGATTTGACAAATCCAAATCTATTTCTGTTCTTGAAAGAGCCTTGCAAAAGTTACCTGGATGGCAACAGGATCAAAACTGCATTTGATACAGAGCATGCTATAGGTCTGCTGACTTACCAGGGAAAGATGACAACCCTGGAAGAACAAAGACTGGCACTACACAGCTTTTCATGGAGATCCCATCTCAATGTCCCAAATACCAGCTCCCAGTTCATTGTGTTCACCATCAGAAAAATAGGCTGCACCAGAAACTTAATAGAAAAGCAGAGAGCTGAGCACCTGCAGAATAGGAATAGCTGTCTGCAAGCTATAATCATCTCTCAGAGCAAAAAAAAACCCACAGAAATCAGAAGGAACTATAGCAACGAGTATATATCCATTACCTCGAGAGATACTCAGTTTGAGAAAGCCCTCCATTCAGAGTTTCACTGGGTGGTAAGCCCCACTGCTGCCCATCTGGCACACAGGACAGAGCAGGAGGCATTAAACATAGCCATCTAATAACCATGTGCTACCACTACCCCACAATAAACACAGCACCAGCTGAAGCTTGTACATCATGACCACCCCTCCCCTGACAGGCCAAGCCTGCCATCACCTCCCCATTACCTGACCCTCCCGAGTCACCACTTGAACTTGTTACAGCCTGGTCATGACCTTGAGGAGTTCTAAAAAGCTGCTTTTTAAGGTCAGTCTACACTGAGCTATGGGCTGATCTCTCTGCTTTATTACTCCCCACTCTGCTGAACACAATCTTGCTCATGGAGATTAACCTCCTTTCACTCTATCTAAACAAAGCCCAACCACCTCCCTGCAAAAAAGCCATCACCAACAACTCTCCTCTCTCCCTCAGAACAATACAGATCCAACTTTATCTTCTATTTGACTCATCCATTCATATTTTCTTAGCCAATTAACCTGCATGCTTTGTTGGACAGACTTCTGGAATTGTTTCCCTACCACTCTGACTGCTACTGTCTTACCCCTTGCCTAAGGGTGCTGAAGAGTGCTGGTGGAGGAGGTCAACGTGTATTCACAAGAGAGCCAGGCAGGTATCACTGGAAGATTCTGAGAGTGGAGCCTGAATACATGGCTCTCCTTCATCCAACTTAGGCTAGGATTAGAAAAGAGCCTCTCTCTTCAGAAGTAAGATTTTAAAATTTCACCTTAAAAGGCAGGTATAGCAGAGCTCCTGCTAAAAGTTTCCCAAATGAGGTAGTGTCTTATTTCTTGGATGAAACCATTCACCATTTTATTATCCACCTGTAAAGCACTCAAATGTAAACTCTGGTGTTTTTTGTCTGATTCCTTTTTCCTCTGAACCACCAGACGATGACATGAAGAGGCTGGTCAACCAAAAACATGTCCGTCTTCCTATCCTGGGATGGCAAGTAAAACAGCTATTTAAGTAGAAATTTATTTCATTTATATTGAAATTCCCAAGTATATTAAATTATCATTACATTTTCTCTCCAACTGTTGACACAGATGATAGAAAAGAAAAACTTGTTCATATTAGTTTGAATTGCAATACTCATGCTGGTGATAGGAACGTGCTTTTTGGCACTGTGCATATTTCATAACCAATTACTTAGACACCACCCCTTTAAGCCACATAAATCACATGGTAATATGTGATGTATTAATTCTGTGCTGGCCATTTGCAGTATCATCCCTTTTTTCCCCCTACAGGATATGCAAACATGAGCTCAAGCAGTCAGCTGCATCACTGACCCAGAGGATTTCACTTCCATGCTGTAATACTAATACCACACAATTTGATCAGAGTTAAGCCAAAAACCAGTTTGTCCAAGAAACTGTGGCAACCTCAAATATTTATTTCATAGGCTGGAAGTTACAGGATTTATAATGATTTTCATTAAAGAGTTCTTAGGTGTGAGGTTCCACATCTATACATGTTGAAAAATTCACATAGTTGTTTAATTTGAACATGAGATTTGCACAACAAAGCAAGAAGAAGCTCTCCTTGCCCAGCCAAGTTTATCTTTTTGCACCTCATACATTGCTTCATTCCCTCAACTCCAGAGGACAACCAGTCACCAATGCAGCATGGCTGAGGCCTGGCTACTAATTGAAAATACTTGGGATACTTGGCAGAGAACCTGCGTCTGCATCATCTGGCACAAGAGGCAGAAGCGCTCCCCCAAGAGGGATTTACCAAGTGGGGTTCTTGGTAAACTTCAGGTCAGAAACGCAGACCCAAGGTCTAAGCTCTTGCCCCTCTTCCAGACACAGGCAACGCAGTCCTCTGGATTAAGGTAAAGAGCGCTAGACATTTTAAGAATGCCAGAGTGACTGCTCTTGGCTCTCTTCTTTAATTTTTTCCATTTCAAGTCATAAGTACTGAGACTCCCAAATTAAGTTTGAGCTTTACACTCACGAAACCCTTACTTAACCCTCGCATTCCAACCCAAAGCAAACTAAAAAGAAAGTTACCCAAATTTAACAAGTTACCCAGTTTTCAACAAGTTTCAAATTCCTTCATGCAGATCGGTACCTTTTAGGATTACTTTTACCAGAGTCCACACCAGCTTGCTTATGCTGGACTTTGACCCACAAATGCATGCTCCTATTTAACCTAAAAAGTTGTGATAGCATCTGTAAAATTTCCCTTCCCCTCAGGTAAACAGGGAAATTGGATCGATAGTTCTCCTTTAAGATACCCTTGTTAAGGATTAGCCTTAAATCATAATCCTTGAATTTACCAGATCACTGTACTACTGAGTAATTTTTTCTTGCTTCCCAGGGAACTGTGCGAGTCTCAGGGTTAAGCACACGCTGCTCTACCCAAATGGCAATAAGCCAAATCCGTTTAAATATTTAAACATTAACCTCGAAGTCACTGGTTTGTAGAAAAGCAGCCGTTAGTCCAGAGAGATTAAACTTGCTCACCAGGCAGTATCAGTACAAAGGCCATTTTGCCACTTCCTGAAAATGATTTCTGGGAGAAAGTGTAAGAGCATGTAAAAGGCACTGGAATAGTCATAATCCCTTTAGTGACAGACTTCTTTTCAAGCATGGACAGATGCACATTATGTGATATTTTCCCCTTCCGGCACTACAGAGTCATCTTCTGTGTTTAAAAACACTACTGTTCTGCACTGGGAAAGCCAGAAAAGTTTTGAAGATTTCACAAGCAAGATTTCCTAAGCAAGATTTCCTTTGGTTATTCCATGTCAAAACCCAGCTACTGAACAGTGGTAACCAACATTCTACAAACTGAGCTCCCATCTACATTTACAAAGCAAATAATCAATAACTAAAAGCTCAATGACCAAGGACAGAGTTGCTACACTTACTCTTCTTAATAGGCTGCATGATTACCAAATTATTCAATGTTATTTCAAAAGTTTAATTTGCCATTTAAGATTTCTCTGAAACTGTGCCCCTCAAACAAAACCAGAAAACAAACCACCACACACACTTGAAAGGCTATTATCAGTTAAGAGATTAAAGAATTGGCACCTCTGTGCACCACTACAACTATTTCTTATTTAGCTGTCAGTGAATGAGATGAACACAAATATTACATTTTTAGATTATTTTTTTGTGGGGAGAGAGGGGTAAGATCAGCCACAGAGGTACAGGGAGGGAGCCAGCACAGTACTTTTGCAACTGTTTCATAAGCTATCTTCTGCTACCTGGAGACCATGATTAGTCCTGGATACTGAGCTAGGGCATCTGGCTATATTTACAATCAACATGCTGAAAGCCACTTTTATATTAAGCCATTGGCTGGAAAAAGAAAACAGCCATCAAGAACACACTGCAACTGATTTTTTTTTCCTAAAACCCTTTTTTCCCATATGGTTTTTTTTTCATAACAAAGTTCTAGGCTGCCCCTCTACAGGAAGCTGGCATTCACTGAGTGCTTATAAATAATCAGTTTGTAACAGTAGCTTTACTCTGACACCGATCAAATATAAACAAGTTCTAAATATAACTTCTGTGGCTACTATGGAATGACTTCTACAGAACCGCACTTACTTATCAATGATATGCACCCCATTACAGAAAGGCTGATCCCAAAGTCCCCCAACCCACCTTCCACATGGTCTTTATTGAGAAAGCTAAACAACTGAAAGTATGTGAAAGCCTATGATGGAGTGACCCTGTACAAGCCAAAGTTTTCCCACTTACTTTGCACCAAAAATAGCCCATTAGGCTTACTATATTTAGATGACAACTTACCTACAGGGTACCCCACATGAGGGTAAATGCTGGAAGCACGCCCGCATGCCAAGCTACACCACTGAAGTGTCAAGCGTTCTGCTAGAAGGGCTGCTCTAACCACTACAGTTCATTATCTTTACTCTTCTCAGTTATGGGTACGTTACAGTTGCTCCTCCCAAGGCTCCACAATGCTTATTTAAAACGTGCATTTTTACAAATGCACATTTGTGACACACATCCCTGTAGAACTAAGCTTACATGGCAGCCCAACAGTGCAGCGACCTGTGGGATGCCAACAGCTCAGCTTACAGAAGACACGGCTATAAAGATAGCTGGGCACAGAAGGAAAGAATTACAATACTGACTGCCACTAGCCTCAGACAAGTGGAAAAATCCACACATTGAAATAAATCCAGAGACCTCAACTCATGTGGCAGGCATCAGGCCCAGTGCTTGAAGCCCACAGGCAACAGGGCAAGCAGGGAAGCTACTAGTCCAATACAACAAGAAAAAAAAAAAAAAAAACCCACACTCAATACTCTTCTTGCTAAAGTAATGGCTAGAGCTGCAATACCTTTCAGCAGAGGCAGCTTTTAGCAACACTTCAGAAGGTCTAATGATACAGCCTCCTCACCTGGGAAACTGAAGACAGCTGCTATTTAATTATCACATTGCAATTAAGTTCTTAAATGAACCACCACTTCAAGCTGGCTGAAATTTGGAACCACATTTACTAACATATGTTGAGATCTGGCACTACTAGAGTAGAGAAGCACAAATAAATACTAATACAACCATTAGGAAGCCTATGAGAAATTTGTGACACTAAAGACTTGCTTTATGGTATTTGACTTCAGAGCCCATTTGCTCAGCAGCAGGACATTTTATTGCATGAAATCCAAGGCATGCAAATTCAGTAAGGCCAGCTCAAGGAAAGAAAGTCAGGGAACTGTCCTAACCACATACAGAAACTCTGATATCTTCACCTGTGTGTTTGTGCAATAAGGTAGATACAAACTCCTACCACAAGTGGTATACATAATGAAGTGGATGACCAAGAGCCTTGATAATCTCGTGAGAAAACTGTCAAGCTCATGAGCTTTGTACTACTTGCTATTAGTACATCAAGGAGTTAGAAAGGACAAAGAAACCTTGGGTGAAGCAGCGCCCTGCACAGCTTTAAATGATTATCAGAGCAGGTGCTCATTAGATGAGTTTGTGTGGAGCAAGAACATTTATTCTGCAACTACAAATTCAAGCACAGTAAAATAAGTGAGCTTCCTAACTGCTTGGCAAGCCTCTGCAATCCTTCTAGGCAGATACCGAGAGTGCAAATACCTAAAGGCATGAGCTGCCCAAGGCCACCAACCCATGCCAATTGCAGAACCAGCCATTATTATCTCCCGGCATCAAAGCTCTAGCTGATCACATTACTATAGTAAAAGACAACACCCTGATGGTTCAGTTTCGTAACACTGAGCTATAACAATTCCTGAACAGGTTCTGTGAACTGTTTACAAGCATGAAACAAACCAGAGGAAACACAGATGCAATACAGGGGACATCTGTAGCTTTGAGACACAAGGACAAAACTAGACCAAAATGTCTGTGAGAAATTCCTTTCGCTTAGGGAAAGTTTGCAAAGGAAGAACTCCAGCAATCCAACCTGACAAAAGCATGATTACCCGCAACTGAGCATCCAATAAGATGACCCTCACTGCATCCAAAAACATGCATGATAGACATTCTATTATGTGAGGGGTAAAGTACTTCTCAGGAAGACAATGCTGGCAACAAATTCATTAAGTTGAGCCACATGTTATGCGATAACACATGCTGCTCTATGAACTATGAATACAAGGGGCAGCTTTTCTTCCATACTTTCATGGTGTTGATGGCAGCTGCTGGTAATAGAGACCTGAAAAGGATGAGATTTCACCAACAATAACAACAGTCCAGGCTCCACACTGCTTGAAAGATAAAAGAATAAACTGCTGTTAAGTTTGGCTTGTTTCACTAAATGAGGAGTAAAACAAACCTACAAAACAGCATTCTCACTAGTGGAAACTTGCAGTAAACTCTTGCAAACTTACACCTGAAGGACAACCAAGATGATATGACACCATATAGGCTGTCCAGTTACAAATATGTGGCAGAGAGCATACCTGAAACAGGGAGTTGTCCAAATAGCATCAAGAAACACCAAACTTCTACAGACATCTCCTAGACATCTACAATGCAAGAGAACTGTTGAGTCACCATTAAGGGTGTCTTGCAGAGGTGGAACTGGCAGATAAACCATGCAATCAGGTAGCATCGCAACAGTGGAATATTGCAATCAATAGGCTTCCCAAGATTAGACAGCAGTCAAGCTCAGAGTAATGATTTTAAGATCCTTGATTACCGATGGGAGGAAAGCAATATCCAGCACACAAATCAGATGAGAAAGTGCTGCATCAGATGAAGCCTGCTTATGGTACCAAAAACCACTAGGCCAGTACATCCAGAAGTGGCCAGCATCAAATACCCATAAACAAGCAGTATCAAAGATGAGGCTTATCCTCTCACACAACACAGTTGAGACAGACTCAGCAGAGACAGCATCAACATGAAACTCTTCATGTTTAGACAGTCAACGTCAACAAAAAATCCACAGAGCCATCAAGAGCTTCAGCTATGATTCATAAATAATCACATACACACAGGACTGATGTCCAAAAGGTGATCAGGAGCAGCTGAATACAAGCATACCTTTTCCTTTTTCTCCACCCCTAAAAAAAACAGGACAGGAACACCTGTAGCAAACTGCACTGAGCTTTACACCGAGAATTGTACATGCCGTTAAAGAAAACAAGGAAAGCTTTCTCAAGCATGTGAAACACTGTTATCCCATCTCTGCAAAAGATTTTCTAATGAGCCAGATCAGATGTCTGTGACAACAGGATAATTTCAGTGCTAATTTCTTAGACCAGCTGACCAAGCTCACTGTTTCAGTTCAATGCTGTGCATAGTACATACTCCCAGGAACGAAGGTAGAAGATCATTAACAAATGTGTGGTTTTACATTCCACAAAGTAGAAACCCAACTACTGCATACACCCTGCTGCAAGAATTAGTTGTTCTTACAACCTGTCCTTTCACCCTAGTGGGTTTTGGTTTTATTTGAGCTTTAGAGTGTTTTAATTGCTACCTCTTCCACCAACAGAAGTCAGCTTTCAGACAGCTCTCGGCCAACAAATCAAGATGGAACAGTTCATTTTTGATCACACTTAATTACTCCAGCTCCTGGAAGAATTATAAACTGATGTAATTGATAGAAGAGGACTCACTACAAGCTGCGTTTTTCTAAAGTGTGACTTTCGGGTTTCCTAATCCCAAAGAGCACTGTTCAAGCCTGAACAGAACCAGTGCAAATCCACAGAAGGTTTAGCATTGTTTAAAGCCTAATAATGAAGATGGCAGGAGAGTTCCTGCTTTGTGACAGGTAAAGCTCTATCAAAAGAAGTATTTAATCTCCAAGCAACATTGTTGCAGAGGACATGACACACCAAACAGAACTGCCTGTGGCAGAGAAGAGCATTAAAAGTCTTTCAAATCAAATTTCAAGTAATTCCTCAATTTTTCTCAAATGAACATCACAGAAATTCAAGAGTAGGACAACATCCTGATACTGTTAAAGGACGTTGATTCATAATGTAAATGGCAAGTTAATGTCTTAATCAATGTGAAGACAGATAGGAGAAAATTACCAATAAAGAATACTGTAGATAAAGAGAAGCAACACTAAATAACATAGAATTCAAAACACCAAAATTCATAAAATAAGCAAAAGAATAAGGTGAGCAGGACCTAAATTGAAATGCATGCCCAATTTTGACAATTTCCAACCAAATGATCCTTTGAAAGTATACCTACACATAGCCAATGCACTCTGTGGAATAATCTGCAACAACAGAGAAAATAGGAAAGCAGAAAACAACTTCTGCCATACCTCTAGCAGAGCAACTGCTGAACCTTAAAACACCTTCATGCACAAATTAGGAAAACCACTCCACAGTGCAAGCACTCCCTCAAGTACTAAACTGCTACACTCACTTTTATGTTTGCTTAAAAGAAACTGTACAACAGCCAGTTAAACTTCACACTGAAAAGCACTAACTCTTGTTCCCCTATCTACAAGAAATCAAGTAAAGCAGAATAAAGATAATTAACCTTTGTCCAGCTTTAACTCCAAACTACTGCACAGACTGAGCATTCCACAAACTCACTAGGTAATCCTCTGAATTCACAGGACAAAGGCAACTTTAAAAAGGCTTGATTAAAAAAATAATCCAGGATATACTATGAAACTGAATGAAGAGAACAAATGACTTAACAGGCATAGGAACTCTGGGGCAGACAATCACTTCAACAGCTTCTGCTGGATCATACCACATGCGGCATTTACACAGGTTATCTCTCAACACCAATCACAATACAGCAGTGACACAATTTAGCATCTTACATTAACATATAAAATGCCATATTTATAAATATATATTAAAAACATATATGCATACATAAAATTCATATATATGTATACAACATATGCATGTTTTTATTTTTTATATATATATATATATAAAAAAATAGTCCCACATTACCAGCTGGCTAATCTGCATTCCACAGTTACTATTATAAATCCAAGTAATTATTGTGCTAGATTGTCCAGATCATTAGCTACCTGACATGTTAGATCACAGCTCAATGCCAAGTCCTCCAAGTTAAAATAAAATTAAAAAAAAAATAAAATAGCCTCCTTTGAGTTGTCATTTTCCATAACAATCTACCTCTGTGCAAGAACCTTGGCTCTTCCTAAAAAAGAAACCCACTTCTTCCATATGTGATTGCAGACAAAAGTTTGAAACCACAAAATGCAAGACTTAGAAACAGGAGCCCCAAATGCATTTAAGCATGTCATTACTCTGTCAAATCTTGATTTTGTCAAGGCTTTCACACTGTGTTTTTGCAGTTTAGTCTCACAGCTGAAACTAATATCTAAGAATTGACTATTTAAAACACCTGAGAACCAGGAACAGTTGTTATGCATCCAAGACTAAGGCTTGCTATTTACTGAATCTAAATTGCTAAAAAAGATACCATGAATCCCATTTTAAGCTCTAAAGTTTGACATTTCTTTCAAATACTTTCAAGTTATAGAGTCTTTAAACACGGAGTCATGTCTACCCTGGATGGAAAATGATGCTAAGTAAAGTTTTAGTATCAGAGTTACCAGATTAATATCACTATTTCAGCCACAGCTCTGAAGCAGACTGATCTCAACCAGAAATACAAACTCTGCAATAGTTTAAACGTGACTACATGAATTTTAAGTACAGCCTTGTAACCACATGCACAATTACACTCCACAAAAACAGAGCTAAAAAAGCCACCTACTGCTCACCCACAATAACATGCATTAAGAGAACTAAGTCAGCCCAGCGGCTGGTAAGGATGGAGTCACACAAGCTGGCACTATAACACATCCCTGTAGTTCCACAGGAGTGTGGTGCACATCATGAGGAATAAAGAGGTTTTAATACCAGTCTTATTTCGTAATCCATACTGTGAACTCCATTGCATTAGTCACCATCCACTCCAAAAATCTCAGTGATACAAATCAAGCAGGTTAAAGCTTTTCTGCTCCCTGAAAAAACATGTTAAAAGCTTACCTCTCCCTGCCACTTCCCACACACACTTTAGAGACAGAAGTATTACTGTGTGTTGAGTTCATACAGAAAAAGAAGGGAAAAAATCCATGAGTATCTATTAAATAGCATAGGTATTTGTTAGATTCAGTATTAGTTATAGCTACTTTTAGATTGTTCCAAACTTTACAATGCATAGGTAATGACCAAGAACGGTTTATTTTATTTGCCTATGTGAAAGTCATATATCTGCCACAGTGCAAGACTTCACCTTTTGGATCAATCCCTGGTCTGGGGTTTAAGCAGCCATACTGCCCATCACATCACATTACATCACAGGCATAAAGCAAACAAACCAATCCTCCCACCACAGCACAGCTTCAGTGCTGGTGGCGGACCCTCAGAGCCGTATCTGAAGACCCTACATTTCCCCAGCAAGAAGGGGATGCTCAGTTCTACGCTTCAATCATACAGCTGCAAACAAGGGGGAAGGGAGGGAGCGTGTTTCGAGGAGAATGTTTGCTTTTTCTTTTTTTTTTCTTATTTTAAGTATCTGCACTCTCTCCTTGGCCTTGGAACAATGGTATCAAGTTTAACCTCAATGTCGTTTTGCAAATGCTGGCTCTCCTGTCCTTGCCAACCTTGCATGGTATAAATAGCAGCAAGCGGAGGAGCGAGCATTAAAGATACTTTCTGAAACCCCAAAAGCGTTAGCGCGCTGAAGGACCAAAGCAACCCGGGTGCACCAGAGCAAACTCTATACAGACTGCAAACATTTCGCACACCATGTCAGCACTTAACCAGCCAAAAAGCTCCACCAGCAATGCACAAATCCCGTCTCGTTAAGCACGGAAACACCCAAACGCACAACTAACGCCCCCCTTAAGCTCTAACTTCTCCGCTGAGGCAAAGGCCCCTCGGCTCTGGCCGCGCTGCCGCCGCACCTGCGCTGCCCGCCGAGCCCGTGGCTCGGCCGCCCCTCGCCGCAGCGCGGCACGCAGCTCATCGCCAAAAACAGAAACGAAAAGTAGGAGCAGCGCCGAGCGGCGGCGTCCCCGGCGCGGCACCGACCGCTTCCCCGGCCGCGCACCTCCCGACCCACACCCGGTCCCGCTCCTGGGACCCGTTACTCGGCCGACCCCGCGCTCCGCACCGGGGGTGAGGGGGAACACGACGACAGTGATGCTTTTTTAAACTACCACGAGCAGTCCGTACTTACGTCGGCGCTCACCCGCCGCCCCTTTATCGTAGCTGCGCTGCGAAGGGCAGGACTGCCCCGCGCCCCCGCGCCTCACCCGCCGCCCACTCCGCGCACCCCTCCGCCCGCGGGAGGCCCCAGCAGCGCCGCTCCCGCGCCCAGCCTGCGGCGCCCCGTCCCGAGCTGCGCCCCTCCGCCGCCTCACCAGCGGCTCCACGCCCCTTCCCGGCTCGGGCCGTCCCGAGCGAGGCGCTGCCAGCTCTCTCCCACCGCACCTGCCCCGCAGCGGGCCCCTCGCTCCGCTCTCCTCACCTGGCGCCGGGCCGCGGGGCGGGCCGCCCCTGGGCGGTGCTTTTGTCTGTGGGGGCTGCCGCCCGCCCTGGGGGGGTCCGGCCGCGCTGCGGTGCGCGGTGAGGGAGGCGCAGGTAGGGGGGCGGGGGAACTGGGTCAGCGACTAAAAATACCGCGCGGGAGCCAGGAGCGGGCTCTGGCCGCGGCGCACGGGGCCGCTGTGTCCCTGCGGGGGATGGCGCCGGTGCCGGTGCGGAGCGGAGCGGGGCCCGGCAGACGCGGGTGCTTCGCGCAGCCGGGGCAGGTGGTGACAGGCAGCCGGTGACCTTGCTCCGGCCGGGCACGGTGCACTCGTGCCAAATCACAACTCACGGCGGCAAAACCTTCCCTTGTCTTAGTTCTTAAACGGCCTGTGGCCGCACAGGCTGCGCTCGGGGCGAGCAGACCGAGGGCTGCGGTTGCTAGAGGGCTGCGCCGCTGCCTTCTCGCCCCGCGGGCGGGCCTCGGGTAAATCACCAGCCCGGGGAGCAGCAGGTCAGGATCGGCTGCATTCCCCCGTCCGGCCCCGTGCGATCCCTCACGGCCCGGGCCTCTGCAGGGAGGCTGGCTGCCCCCACTGCTGCATCCAAAACAGCGTGGAAAACACACACTGTTCCTGCTAAGTCAGCTGAGAGCTGCCGTGGGTCTGAGGTTAGCATCATGGCTCACAGCATCAGCGAGGCATTGCGCAGGGTACAACAGAACGCCTCAGGGGGTTGTGTCTTAATTTTCCTGATGGCCTAAGCTGCGCATGCCAGACTTGTGCTAGTCTTTGCATTTGTGCAAAATAGCTTACAAGTGCAAACCGCATACAAAGTGTTTGAGTTTAGTAGCAGCTGGCCACAACTTCTAACTCCACCTTTTAGCACTTTGTGCACAGTATTACTTGCTGCCACTTTTTGCCTGACGTTCTGGATTTGAGTGGTAGTAGGGCCAACGCTTCTCTCCAGGATCTGCCCTCTCGGGGGGTTCAGTGGGGAAGGTACATCTCATGGCAGTCTCCCTGACCCCATGGGGTAACTGCACTAAAGTGGTGTCCTCAGCTGGCGGTGCCGCCCCTAACAGGAGGCAGAGAGGGGAAACCTTTTACTCATCTTTACAAAGCCCACAAAAGTAAGTTTTACCTGTGCAGCATCCAAGGAGGAGAAGCTTTCATAAGCCAGCAGGGTTGGAGACAACTTACCCAGCGTGTCTGGTGCATGAGGGCACAGCAGCCTTGTGCTGCTGGAGGAGCCTGCATCCAGGACAGATTGGGTGACTCCACAGGAAATGTGTTCTTCACAGCCAGCTAATCTCCTGACCTCCACCCTCCACTACTATATACAGTTTCTGGCTATTTATATTATGTGATGAATATGATTCAGAATTAAACATGCCAGGAAGACACTGCATGTTTCAACCTAATAATTAAAAAAGGAATATAGCAAGATTGCTTTGTTTCATCACCACATGAAAGAGAACTATTTTACTGTGGTTAGCTTAGTAGTAACAAACAAAATATTTTATTCCTATCCATGAAAAGCAATCTTGCCCATCTTTATAGGCTTCAGCCAAAGCGTGCCAGTATTATGCATGGGCTTTCAGTTAGCACGTGACTGCACATCTAGTGAGCTGGAGTAGAGCAAGAGTGTTTTAGGCTACGAGGCTGTGAGCATCATGCCAGTCTTTAGCAAGGGTCTGTACGGTGCTCCAGACGGTCCTCGGGAGGCAAACCTTTCAGCAGCACAGTTGAAGCACCCTGGCATGAGTCCACAGCTGTGGCTGGACGTGTGGAGTGAGGGACATTGTGAGAGTTTTGTGGTGTCATTAGATTACTGCTCATATGAAACCGAGTGCGAGATAGTTTACATAGCCAGCCTTTTATCAAAGTTCACAGACATGGCTCCAACTGTATGTATCAAGGCTAATCTCAATTACAACTTAAAAATGCCTTTGTCTTTGTCGCTGTGGGGATGATCTGAAAATCATCAGCAGACCACTAAGGCTGAAAGCTCGTCACGTTGATCTTTATCCCACCAAAGATCACAGTTCATTCAGTGTTCACTGCGACCATTCCACTCAGATGGCTCTTTCGTTTTCCCTGGTTTGTTGTTTTCTAGGCCTTTCATACACCACTAATCAAGGGAAAAGATCAACTTAAAAAACTGAGACTTGGATTCGCTTTGAAATGAGATGAGGGAATTCAATGCCAGTTGCACTGGCATTCTTTTAAAATGTTCCCATCTGGGAAGACGGTATTCAGGTTGATGGTGGTAGCTGAAATCATTACATGGTGGAAAATTTTGTCAAATCTCATCAAGCAGGATTTAAAAGTGGCCAAACACTCTCCATGCAAGGAAGGAGAAGAAACTAGAGAGGACACTGAGGCCTGTATAATTCACATTGGTTTGCATCATTTGCTCTTGGAAGTCCCCTTCCTGGGATTCTAACAAAAAGCTGTTGGAAGAGAGTTGTTCTGATCAAAACCTCATGACAGCCCTTTCTTCTCTTGCTAAGTAGCCATGAAATGACTTTTGCTTCTCTGCCTTTTTTTTTTTTTTCTTTTTTTTCTCCACAGCTGTTCTGGTCCATGCACTTTGAGTTTCATACATGTAAGAGGAAGACTTAAGTATCGTCACTGAGTGTTGAAAAAGGAAGGAAGGAAAAGAAGAGGGAAGAAAGGCAAAACAACTGACATGAGAAAGAGACATGGAAGACAAAGGATTACAAGGGGGAAGGTAACCAAGACCACAAAGAGGAAGAAAGCATGGGAAAGAATTGTAGAGACCAGAGGAGTGGTGAACATCACAATGGGTAGGAAAGGGAAGAAATGGAGTGGCAGAGAGTTTTGTATATTCTTTCCTTGTTTCTTGTTAGTCAGGAGTAGGCTCCACAAATGCCTCTGAAGGGGCTGGAAAGAAAAGTTACTCCGAGACGGGTGTATGTCTGTCTTTAATAATAGATACAGTGACAGCAGATGTAAATAATCTGAAATAGTACCAGGTAATGTGAGTATCAGTAACAGTAAAAATGCAGCAGCACAGGATGGCCAAGTCTGTGTCCTGCTGGTATCCAGGGTAATGGATGGTTTTGAATAGATTATTAGGGAACTCAATTTCTGCTCCTGACTCCTAATCCTTGCTTATGTACTTTAATATTACATGGTAACTGGCTAGAAAAGCAGTCTTGTAACAGGGACTGAAATTCAAATTTCCCCACTCCCAGCTAGGTATTTTAATTGTTGCATTGCAGACTGATGCCTTGCTTTGCTGGCCCAGTGAATGTGGATTAGTTTGTTAATAACAGCCTTTCAGCAGCACAATGAAAGGCATTCCTCCCAGCTAGCCTCCAGCCTGGTGACGGGAGGGAATTTCCTGGGAAATGCCAGGTAACTCAAGAGATTCAGTGCTGTCCTCAGGACTCTCCATGTCTAAGCTCTACCTGTTTAGCTGCTGAGAGGACTTCTCCTTCCTGCTGTCATGCTTTTGAAAAACACTCAAGTCTAAGAGCAGACCCTGCTCTAGCATAACTCAATAATTAAATGCTTTAAATGCCATGAAGGTTGTAGTTGCAGGGTCAGTAACTGGCAACTCGGGTGCTTCTCATGCTGGCTGGTAGAGATTCTGGTCCAAGGTACTGATGCTTGTGGTGTAGTGGAGAGTAGGGGCACCTGGCCCGGAGCTGGGACTCATGGCTACCAAACCAGTGCCAGAACTTGGGGTTGCAGCTCTGAACACTGCAACAGTTTGGCTGGTGGTGGATTTATAGTCTGTGATAAGTCTTGGCTGTATTTGGGAAAACACCATGTTGTGGATTTGTTCATGTTACACAGCGGTGTGTTCATGGGTGATTCTCTGGCACTGGGAGGCTGACTTCTGTCAGATAAAGTTCTAGTAGGCTGGAGGTTAATGTACTTTGCTGAGATTTTTTTCTTTTTGAGGTGGTGAGAGGGCCAGTGGAGACATGTAATGAAAGCTGATAACTGCCTTTAATTTCTTTGACAAGTGGTAAATACTATTCCCTTTTGTTTGCTTATGCAGACTACACTTAAAGTATTGCATAATATAAAGCAAACCCTTCTGGAGACCAGTGCCAATTTTGGTTGAAGAAAAATATAGCACCACAGTTGAAAGTATTCATTATCTTCTGAGGCTCAGTTACTAATGAATATTCCTTAATTTTTGTTACCACATACTTCACATTCATATGACTTCTTTTCTGCCCAAGGCCTATCTGAATAAAATTGTATACTTGCTGCTTTGACAACATACTGATGATGTATGCTAGAGAAAATAATTAGTAGTCCTGCTGAAAACGTTGAAAATCTACTTGAATGGTAATTTGGGATCAATCCTGTTATTTTAGTAATGATTTTACCTGTTACGGCTACAAGTTAAATCATCCTAAAAATCTTTGATATTTCTCTTTCATAGTTTAGAAAAGAATCAGACAGATTGTGGGTGTCCCCCCAGAAAGTATTGGTGAACAGATCACAGATCTCTGGGCTAAGTTAGTCCTGTAAGTAATTTCTTTTTTCATATGCTTTTCACTAAAACAAGGTTCGGTCCTCTACTTACAAGGTGGGGAACTAGAAAATACTCTAGTTCATATGATTCCCTAATGTAATAAAACTCCTGCTTTCATGGGCCATTATCTGTCAGATAAACCCTTACATTGTATGTGTTATTAAATATTTATTGTTTATTCTTTCCATTATTCTTAAACGCACATTAAAGAATTGTCTCATGGTTTCTATTAACAATTCATAAGGACAACTCTGTTCAGTAATTTTTGGATGTATTTTCTTATGCCAAAAAAAGTAATAAGGAAGACATTAAGTTTTCTCTTCCATGGAGTTATCACTTTAACCATTTTATTTCCATCACTATTTTGAGAAATCTAGATAGGAGTTTTTTATTTTCCTGATATTAGTGATTGAGAATATGCATATTGTTCTTCTAGGCTATTGAAACTTCTATTTTTTCTAGTTAGAAAAAAAACCAAACTGACTAATTTTTCCCACTTACTTCTTCAGTGTCATTTCAATGAACGTATACAGCCATATGCAGAATGACAACTTCACTGTTCTGTACCTACTTGTTCTTGTTACCCCTTGGTATTTTCCATATATGCAGTTTCCTAAGCAAGATTTCCTAAGCAGATTTATGCAAAAATACTAAATATGGTTATTTGTCTGTTCTGAGAGGGAAAAAAAAGGAGATTGTATAGTGATAGCAGAGCTATCTTTAAAACAGTATTTTCAATTCAAGTGACTATAATTGAGAATATGTTTTGTCAAGGCAATAGGGAAGTGATAGTACAGCAAAGGAGATAGCAGCCTTCCAGTATCTGAAGGGGGCCTATAGGGATGCTGGGGAGGGACTCTTCGTTAGAGACTGTAGTGATAGGAGAAGGGGTAATGGGTTAAAACTTAAACAGGGGAAGTTTAGATTGGATATAAGGAGGAAATTCTTTCCGGTTAGGGTGGTGAGGCACTGGAGTGGGTTGCCCAGGGAGGTTGTGAATGCTCCATCCCTGGCAGTGTTCAAGGCCGGGTTGGACGAGGTGTGAGGTGTCCCTGCCCATAGCAGAGGGGTTGGAACTAGATGATCTTAAGGTCCTTTCCAACCCTAATTATTCTATGATTCTATGATTCTAAACCTTGGAAAAGTACACTGGCTAGGAGGATGGCTGCTAGGGAAGGTTAAATCACAGATCATGTGAAGAAGATGTTTGAGAGATTCACATATTGCCACGATGTGAAGATTTCCAGTCAAACCTGCCCACTTCCTAAGAGAATTATAGTGGTGTTCTTTGTAGAGTCAAGAAATGACTGAACAAAAATTAAAACTAGAATCCTGGTTTTCAGTCATGCTGAACTGGAGCTGATGTATAAACCACAAGGGCACTGATTTGATGAATGACTTGGTCAGAGGAGAGAAAGAGACCTGTTAAAAAAGTGCCTAGAGATGCCAGCTGGATCTCTCTCAGGTGGGACTATTTGATGTGAAAAAAGATGATGGCTGCCAACAAACTTCTGTGGCACACATAGCAAGTTAGAGGAGACACTGAAGGAGCTCTCCAAACAAGACACTGGCAGATGAGACAAGCTGGAGAAGGAGTGGGAGATAATCTAGCTATTAGAGACAGTGAACAGGGAATGGAGACTTCCTGTTTTTGAGTGCAGGATGAAAAGCCAGCAGCACCACACTTTTTTTTTTGTATTACTGATTGCTTCTACGCTTCTTTCCTCTTTTTTTTTTTTTTCCCCTTTAAAGGAAAACACCTTTTCTTCTGAAAGTCATTCTTAAGATCTTTCTGTTCAAAGAACTGTCTGTGGGGAAGAAATGAAGGTAAAGATAAAATTCCAAGAGAGCTCTTGCACCGGCCTATTTGGAAGTGTTTCCTGCCACTAAACAAGTGCTCCTGAGCCTTTAAGTGCTATGCCTATGCCTCTGCAACAGCTTCATGATACACCTGCCTTCAGCTATATAAGCAGTTAACAGGCGTATGCGGAAAAATTATTTACACTAAGGCTTATTTAAAGGAAACTAATAGAAGGAAAAGGTTACACAGACAGCTGCTTTTCCTGCTTTTCAGTGGTTTCATCACTAGCTCACTACAGACTTAATGATTTGAAGAAATACAGCTTTGCTGAAGTAAACCCAATTCCATTCTCACCTGTAGCTGATCAGCTGTTTAAATGGTGCTGAATATTATTTGCTTCTGTCACTTTTCTGTGATTAAGGAACATAAAAATCACATTGCTGTAGCAGCATCTCCCCAGTGTGGGGCTTGGATGTGAAATCAACTTAGCAGGGTTCAGCAAGTATCATTTGCACAACGGTAAATGTGGACATGGGGATGAATAGGCTCGTAGCCAGCAGCAAGTACATGGTGATGTGTCTTGTTCTGACAGGAGAGAATGCTAAGCTAACTTGCACATAGTTTGCCTATAGCTGTGCAAAGTAATAAATACATGCTGGCAATTTCTGCAGACCAGCTAATGCATTGTAAGCTGTTTATAGGTGCTCCTGAGCTCACAAAACAGTGTAATGCAGTGTTCCACACTCCTCTTTGCTTACTGTTCTACCAGTAACTGGATTTTTCTGGTTGTTCAGTAGGCTTCTATGGGTTTCAGATCTCCATGTATGTGAATGTGCATTGCGTTAGACACGCAGCACCTTAATATTGCTAGTTATGCTAGTGTTCATGCTGGCTGGAATAGTCCTATTTAGAAGTAGGTATGGTATACGTAATGGGACAAACTGAGAGTACTTGTGATAAAGGCAGTGGGTGCTAAACAGAAACTTGCACCGACAAAATAGAGAGGAAAAGCTTGAAACTGGTTCTGTGTGGCAACAAGGTGTTCCCATCTGAGCCTTACTGAGCCAGGATGGAACAAAACAATGCTGTGAGAAAGCACTTACTGCCCAAAAAGGAACTGCTAAAGTCTGATAATCAGAGAATGAAACCCTTTCCTCCTCTTTGCTCATTGTCTCTATTATGTACAGATGAATTCCAACAGTAATGAAGGAACAGCATGTGCTTTTGATTTGACTATTGAAACTGAATGCTGTTCTCTATGCATGAAAGGTTCCTGAATGAACAAGAAAAGCTGGGTAAAACAAGTAAAGAAAACCCAAAACTAACATTTTCTGCATGTCATTTTTAAGAAATGGTATGCATTCAACAGTAGCAAGAAAATGAAAACAAGTTTAGGATATTTACCCTCCCAGGTGGCAACACATGCCAAAGGAAGAAGACGAGAGACATACGGAAAATAGAGTGAAAATAATCCAATGGAGGAAAAATACAATTTTTCTTATTTGTACTTAATGTGTTTTAGTCCATGTTTTCATTGCAGCATAGATCACTTAGGGGTCTTACATGAACTCATGTCTGAACCAATTCTTATTTTCCTTAGAACTGGTCTCATGCTCCGCCCAATACTTTTTCTAACTGCCCCAAAAAACTGTGCTAGGGAAAAGAATCCACAACTTAAATGCAACAGCCTAGATGAGTGTTGTTCTTGGCATAGTTTTAATGGCTGGACAGGCCTTACATAAGATTTAGTCCTGTCTAGTGTTCAAGCCACTCGACTTTACAAATGGGACAAGATTACTGTTGAATCATGTGCATCTGACATAAGAGTGACATTATTTTGATGGAAAATTGCAGGGAAAGGAGAAAGGTCATGTATGCATTATGTATCTACAGCATTCTTTACTTGGGACACAGTAGGATTTATCTATGAAATTATGTGTTGTTGATATTTCATACTGTAAAGACACTGAAAATAAATGAAATTATTAATAAAACAGATACATTTTTAATTACTATTTTACATGTGTTCTTTTGGCTATTGTGCAGTCTTAAGGTATAACTGGAAGTTTAATGAACTGCAACAAGAAAGAAAAAGCCAAGCATATAGAGTTACAAAATCATTAACATTGTGTGGGCAATCTATTTCGTTCTTTGCTTTCACTTCAGTTCCTTTTTCTGATAGGCTGGTAGTCTAGGAGGAGAAGTTAAATTGGAGTAAGAACAAACATGTTCATTTCTTCACCACTAGCTACTTGCTTTCTTTTAGCTGAACTACAGGTTGGCAGATAAGTCACCAAGATGCAATGCTGGAATTTTTTGAAGGCAAAAGTCAGTTTATTTGCACAAGGGAGTATAAAAACATGTATGTTTTCTATTGTGACAAGCTTCTGAGTCAGAACTGGAATGTGCGGCAGAAGAGTACTCATCCCTGCTGTCCCACATGGCGCCCTCCTTAACCACAATCTCTTGCTCAGCCTCCTATTAGTGGGCATTTGTCAGGTTTTATAATTTTCCACTGTCTGAAATGCAAACTGCAGTAACAAAAACCATTTTCTAAGCCCCCATATATTACTAGAATTCTCCATGGAATCCTTGTATGCCTGAATTTTTTCCCTACTTTGTATGTATCACAGAAAACTGTCTGAAATACCATACTATGCACATTGACATGTACTGCTGGATTTCATTTGCCATGTACGATGAGCAGCTTGCAGTGTGTTTAAAGTGGCTATAACAGGCAGTGCTCTTGTTTATAGAGTTACTGATCCTGTCTCTCTGAATATTGATGTAATGGATGGCGGTACCGCCTAGTGCTGATTACTTCCTGCTCTTCAGTGTTGCTGTTTCTCTGGAAGTTGAAGATGCAGACCTCCTTAATTAGTCATGCCAGTCCAGAAACTGAAGACAATAAGGTTAAAGTCTAGTGGAGCCTTCTGCTCTAGTCAGCACTTCTTTTTTTTAAATGCAGAGCATGGGTGTAAACTAGCAAAGGTAATCTTTCATGGAGAACTCTGGTTGTTTAAATATACCCTAAAATACTTGTGCAGGACATCTCTTCCAGAGACTGAATTAATCACTGTGAAAAATACTTCTGAAACAGAGCCATTCTGCTGCCTTAAACCAGTATGCAGACAGTGTACGAAAGCCTTAATCTCTCTTCCTATGTTGTATTCAGTTTAGGAAATGCTGCTAGTAAGGCTTTATCTAAGTGAAAAACCTGAAGATTCCGGATTATAGACAGGGATCAGACAGAACTAGTAGTCTAGGCTAGTAACAGAGTAAGTGTAGTCCTGAATTACATGTTTCCTGAGGAGGTTTTGAAGTGCTCTGTAAAATGGTTAAATCGTGTTTCTCTCATACATGAGGAGAGTATCAAAGGGTTCAGTGAGTTGCTGTGTGATACAGAGAAAAACAGAGGTGATGAGGAGAACATCCTCAGTCTTACATCTATGAATTGTAGGCTTCACTTCTTAAACTGAAAATGCATACATTTGGCTTTCATTCTTCTTCATGTTAAGAAAATGAGATCCATGACTCTGAGGGGTTACAGATTTTCCTTGTCTTTCAAAATTTATATATCCCAGAGAAGGGGGTTTAATTTTGGTCACTTGTTCTCTTCCCACTGTGATTGGACGCCTTCATGGTAAAATAGGCTATGAAATAAACAGTATGGAAATACCTTTTTGTTTCAGAGAATAATATAGGCTTTGCTAAAAATAATCCAAGAAATGCATTTGTAGCTGAAGATTTATATCACAACATTTCCAGGAAGCATTCTGCTGAAACTTCTTTCTTTGTTTCTAATGAGTAAGCACAAATACACCCCAATGAAGGCTTTCTCTGGTATCACATCAGAGTTGCTTGCATTTAGATTAGTGGGTCAGCAACAAAGGACAGTGGAACCTTTTATTAGCAGCTGACTTCTCTCGAGTCTCATTTTACATTTTTGGTTCCAGCACTATTCAAGTGAAATGAGATACTGTAGGTAAAAAAAAAAAGGGGGGGGGGGAGATGAACAACAGAGACAAGGCAGCTGCCTGACGTCAGCTTCCACTGTTCTTCACAGATACGTATATCTTCAGTGGTATCATAAAGAATCATAATGCAGCATGATGTTTCCTTGTGAAAGAGGCAGTCTTTCATATTCTCTGGTAAGAGCTTTTCATGAGCAAAGTCTAGGATACAGGGTTCAGTATTTTTTTAAAGCTGTCTTAGAGGAAAGAGCAGCCCATCAAGTAAAACAATAAAAGTAAGTATTCATATACATTATATTTCACCTGCTGAAATCATTATGGTGGTGCTGTTCCATAAGGAAGTCTGTATTTTCCCTACAGTCACTTTGTGATGTACCAGAAGACCTCAAAAGTGAATTTGATAACACCTACTATTTCTGTCAGGAACTCTTCCCATGTTGGACAGCCTGATATTCCTTCCTCATCTTTAGTGATGGTGTTCCTTGAAAAGTTGCAGTATGTCTTAATTTTTGATTAATTTTAGGTCTGAGGGTTAATTAGTGTACAAATGACAGAGACTTTGTGAGACCTATTTTGGGAATCATAGAATTGTTTGGATTGGAAGGTGCCTTAAAGATCATCTAGTTCCAACCTCCCTGCCAGAATGTAGAGCCTGTTATCCCATGCATTGACGAAGTCTGAGATGTCATGGGCAACCTCTCCTTGCTTTCTAGCTCTACCCCTTTCCAGCTCTAGGTGTGCACAAGCACAGCTATTTTTGTTGTTCCAGTAACACGGGAGAAGGTTGCTGATCATTAGTATATGATGAATTACAGAGCGCATACAGACTTACAGGGCTACACTCCTTGTAGAATGCTATATAGTGAATATGGCTGATACCTTATTAATGACAAAGTAGAATAATAGAATTTGTTGTTAAAACTGTTATCTTAGGGATACAATATAAATGATCTGCTTGAAGAGCAAATGACATGCTAACTCATTCCCAATGTAACTTTACTGGTCTCAGTGGGCTTGCATGAGATTAATTTTGTTCATTTTTGGGGGGAGAAAAAAAAAAGGAAGTTGAGAATTACATAGCTGGGAAGGTATCCAATTATATATGAAACTTTTCCGCCAGGTTTAGAGGCTCAAGAGCATTAGTTTAATGTTGGGGACTTAAAGAGAAATATAACATAGAATTTAAATTTATTGTCATCAATTGCAAATATTAATGACTTCTTTTTCAAGTTGTGTAAATATAAAAAGGAGGCCCTTCCCTTCCTTCAATACTCAAGAACTTTTTGCTTAGAAATTTTAGGTTGAGAGTGACTTGTGTTCTGCCAGATGTATGTGATATTTCTGGTTTCTTTTTTTTTCTGTACTCAGAGGGGTAGTGAAACCAACACAGAAGCTGTTAAGCCCTTGTTAGGAAGTCTCAGTAAGAGGAACAGATAAGAACTGTGATGACATCTTTAATTAAGTATGCTGCATAACACAGGCAGAGAGGATTCAGTGACACAGGACTGAAATAATTTGAATTAGCCTTATTTCAAAAACTTCCATAGGATATTTAAAATGAGTCATTTGACAGTTTTAGAAAAAAAAAGGAGAAGCATTACAGTCATTAAAATCCTCTTCATCACAAGAAAAAATGTTTGTACATCTTGCAAGCAGCTATAATTCAAACTTAGATACTAGCCTAAAGAGGGAAACTTGCAAGACTTTCTATTAATTACACACAGCATGAATTTTACGTTCACTGAGTACCACATGAATAACCCAGCAATTCTAGGAAGGGTGCTTTTCCCAGATGGGGGTATGGCATCTTGGCAGGAAAGGGATTTCCGGCTCTCCCTGCAATGAATTCACTATGCCGCAAGCATTCATTTCATTTCATCCTGCTGGTGCCACAAGTGCTCACAAAAATCTCAGTTTCTTGACCATGAAAGACATTCAAATGCTTTGTTATTTGTGTAATGATACAAAGATGGGCCTCACTCCAGTAAAGTTCCCTTGAATTTCAGAGTAGTTGCAATGTGACAAATAGAAAGAGATCCTATCAGGGAAGATCAGTAAAGGAATCATAGCAGGAATACAGTAGTGCAGATATGTTACTTCAGGTAGCGCTGGGAATTTGCAGAGTTTTGTTCTGTTTTCTAATCAGCAGTAGTTACAAACCAGTGTTGTAATGCAAGGCACTTTAAAGAGACCACAATTTACCTGCTTAAATGTGCCATACCTCAGGATAATTAGAAACTGTGAATTTCCACAGAGTTTAGGTAACCTTAGGAACTCATGTATGATTTCAAATGTGAGTTAAGGACTACATTCACTTAAACATTTTTTACTTGTTTCCTGTCATTTAATAATTAACTTAATCAGGAGAAATGTTTGTACTAGTTTACAAATGGGATATTGCCTAAAAAAATTAATGTACAGAGCACCATCTAGTGCAGGATATAACTAACATAGAAGCCTTTCTGCTCAGAGCCTTTGCTGAGCTTCTGCAGAACCTCAGAGCTACACAGATTCCTTAAGCCAGGCATTCACAGGTATGCAAACACAACTAACAGGCAAGATTAAAGATCTCATTGTCATTAAGAAAGGAAGAAAAGAATAAAGGAAGGAAACTTAGATTCTATAGAAGACAAGTAAAAGAAACTTATACACAGATACATATGCATTGCTGAGGAAGGATGGGAAAAAGTGAGCTACGGAGATTTTTTTTTTGCAAAGGCCTTATTTTGTTTTTTTCTGAAAACAAACATATACATTTGGTCCAAGGGTTGTTTAATCAATGTTTGCAAATCAAAATTATGTTTCTAATGCAATCTTTTTAATGTTAGGGTAGGGTTAAGTCTTAGTTAACTGAAGATGTAGCAATGAGAAGGTGGATTTCATCATGCACTAAATAAAGGCTAAGACGGCCCTCAGGTACTTGGAAAAGATGAGTTTCAGATGAACACTACATATTCAACAAACCACCACCCCCCAATTAAGTATTAAAGAGCCACTATCAATGTGAAGTTTTACATTCTCTTTGAATAAGCACTTTAACTAACAGAAAATAGTATCTTTCCTCTCTCTGTGCATACACACACGTATATGGATTTTGGCTGAGTGCTTGAAATCTTGCTGATTTCCCAGTTCTCAAACCTACTCTGAGAAAACAGCAAGCATATGCTCATATTCATTTCAAAGTACTTCCTGGGTTTGAACAGCTCTGTTTTTTTTCTTTCTAAGTTGACCTATTAATAGACAATTAAAATAAAAAGACAAATAAGTGGAAATTTTGAAAATTTAGATACAGAATATTTCCTTGGACACTTTTTTTGCTCTTTCTACCTCTTTTACAACTGCTAATGAGAACCTGCACTGAAGCAAAAGTTGCGTTTTCATTATTTTAGAGCTAATGAGCTTTTTGAGCTTTAGTAAACAAAAGGAACATGATAGGAATATCCACAGCCCTGCCAAGCTGTGGTTTGATTCCCCTTTCTGGGTACATCAGTTTGCTAACAGCAAGGAGAAGTAGCTTTGACAGAACAAAATGTTCTGCTCACAAAAGGGGTTTGAGAATTGGTGTCAGGAGAAACAGTTTTGGGAATGGTAGGGATAGGTGGGCTGTACATAGGCAATAAGCCGATGAGAAGTCTGCACTGGAAAGGCAGTAGGCTAGACTGCAGTACCTCAGCTCTCTTAGTGCATACCAGACATTCTAGGAAAAACAAATACTGTAGCATATAAGGCTCTTTCACTGATCATTTAAATCATCTAGGCTTGTAGTTTCCATTCTTTTAATGTCTGATATGTTTAGCAAATGGAAGAAAAGAGAAATATTCAACTGAAGATAGAAAGGTGTTTCCCTTGAACAGATACTACAGTAAGATATATTTCTGATTACATGTTGATGGTAGCTATCATTATCTTCTTTATTAAATCATGACTGACAAACATTTTCCTTGTTACTGTCTTGATTCTTCTTCTGTTGCATTATATGATTTATATCAAATGGTATGTATTCATTCTCAACTATTTGGGAGTTATTATGTTGTTCTGTCTAATGCCTGAACAAATAAACTGGCCTTTGTTCTGCTATCTTGTAAAAATAAAGACTACCTTAGAACATGTTCATACCTGTTGAAGAAATAAATTAATAAGAACAGGCAAGCCAGGTAAAGAAAAGAATTCTCTTCCAAGGTCTACTGTCTTGCCTAGTAGCTATTTAAACTTGCCTTTTGAAAATAAGGGGTTTCTTTATTTGAGAACAATTATATGACCATTTTGAATTACGACACTTTGACATGTTTTTCATGTGGCCAAAAAGATTTATTACATAAAGAAAGGCCATAGGAAGGTGGCAAGAATACTGTATTTTCACGTTGCTAGCAGTATACCGGATGCATTTTAGACAGCTAGTATATCACAGTCCTTGTTCTAAAGAGCATTCAGTCCTTTAGGCTGAATATAAATGCATTGTAAAATGTAAAAATAAAGATTTAATCCTCCTTCATTTATGATTTCCAACAGAGAAAGGGAGTCCATTTTTATGTCAGAATATGACAAAATTACCTTAACTCAGCTGAAAGATTTCATTAGTATTTTCCTAAGTAGAGGATGGATTTATGCTGCAGCAAAGGAAGAAATTGCTGCAATTTTATAAGCACAATATGCACATGGTTAGAGTCTTTTGTGTGTGTGTGCTAGAGATCCAGCTTTGCTGTACTTAAATCCTCCATGTCTTTTATTTTAATTATGTGGAATAAGATGTGTCTTGATACTCCACAAATAAATGAGCTAATCTTTCCATTTTCCTGTGAAAAGCTAAGGATGTTTTTGCAATTTCTACATAATGACACCCATGTATTTGCAAGGAATTAAATCTTTCTCTTAAAAGTAGCAAAAAAAAAAAAAATTGAAAATTATGATGGGAAATACTGTACTAATGACATCTTTTTAAACCATTCCAAACCTTCCATCATATTATTAATGATCTATACTTACATTGCTGCTCATAGAGTTACATGGGAACCCATTTTAAATTCTGTAATAAAATTGGATAGGAATGCACATCACATGTTCTGTTATAATGTTGAATGCTGAACATACATATCTGTATGTAAGTACATATGTATACATACACACACACAGGCTGGTATGCCTTCCTGTCAGATACAGAATTTAATTTAGTTTAACTGATCAAACAAGGCTCCAAATAAGCAGTTGTAGAGCTTTCCATTGGTCCTCTCTTGCAGGGGTACAGGGATTTACTAAAGCGTGGAAAAGAAGAAGGTAATAGGCCTAGAATCAGAACCACTTTGAAGTGACTGAACAAGACATCTGAATTTGGAGAGTTGTGCAGTTTGACAGATACATAAAGAAAGTAAAAATTTATATAGAGTCAAGTGCTAAGAACCTCTAAAATGCCAGGTTTTAGTTGCACATAAAATACACTTCCCTCTACACATGCATTATGTTCGCAGCATAGGTCACATTAAAATTAGTTGCAGCTTTTGTTATTTAGCCTTTTGGTAAATTCTAAATGTCAATACCTTAAAGATCGGGTTTTGTTATTAAAAAAAAAAAAAGTATAATGGTGATTACCAAGAAGAAGAAACACATAATTACTGACCATCTAAAAATGTCAGATTTTAGTGATGTGACCAGCCCTAGAAATGGCTCAGCAATAACAGACAATCCACTTCTGTACACTGGGTTCAATTGATTCTAGCCTGGTAGCATCCCTTCTCTTCCTTCAGTTCCCTGCCTCATTCTTTATACTTACTATGTGTGCTATGTACACAACACATGCAACAAATAAATCAGCGGAATTTACAGGCAACTCACTTCCAAAGCCTTGAGCCATTCTAAAGAAAGTATGTTCCGTCTACTGAGTAAACCAGCCTTACACTTAAATTTAAATAGTTTTTTGTTGTAATAAGTACAATTCATTTTAATTTTTGAGTCAACACTGTGACAATACTGTTTTATTTAAAGGTGAAAGGATTTTTAGTTACTGCAGAAGCTAAAAATTCTCCATGTTGATGAAGATGTCCTTATTCCTAGGTGAATGTCTGCCTTTTTCAAAAAAGCTTGTACACACAGTAGTGTAAGTATTTGTATACAGATTCATAAGCCATATTTTCTTCTCATTTACATCTCCTAAAACTACTGGTTACAGAGAAATTATTCCAGATTTATATATGCATAGATCAGAAGCAAAAACTTGCCCGTCTGTTTTAATTTGGACTGATTTGCTGAAAAATTAACCAGATAAATCGTTTTAATAAAATACTTAAACAATATTAGGTTCAAAGTCTGCTGGTCTGACCTTCATGACAACAGATTTCAGAGAATACCACCACCCATGCCAAGTGTACCAAACGATCCCGTTGTCTGTCTTTGCAGTATAGGGACCCTTGTAGTACAAACCGTTTAAGTTGGCAGAATGACACCTGGTGGAAAGTAAAGGAAAACAGAGATAAGGCCTTCAAAAAGTTGCATTTTCTGTGCAAGTCAAATATTTTGCTTTGTTGATAACAGCCTAGTTTGGCAGCTGCAAACATTTGCCTTTGGGGACTTCAGTGCAGCTAAACAATAACAGTTCAATTAGGGCATACTGCGAGTGCTCTTATGAGTTCCTTTGAAACAAAGTTCTTTTTGTTCTTTCCACATGTTTCGTGGCATTACTAGCTCTCCGAGTTCTGCCTGCTAATCTGTTTCAGTGGAGAATTAGTCCAGAGTTTTTCAGGTCACGGGTGGCAGCAGGGCATGCACCACACAAAATTCTGGGAAAGAAATGCTGTTCTGCTTTTTGTTGTTCTGTTTTGCAATTACTCCAGAATATTACCATCAATTTGCCTATTCATCTGTGGACTTCTGTATACAAATAGATTAAATCTGTCAGCTAATTAAACATATGTATACCAAATCACTGGCTCATCAGAGCTAGCATTTTATTTGACTATACAAAATACTTGGGGGGAGGGGAAGGGGTTTCTTTAATACACTGAAGAAATGCCATTACAATTTATTAACTGAAGTGGTAAAACAAACAAATGAAACCCCACAAACTCCCTAGCAAAACCCAAAAGGCTTAATTAGGCAACAGCACCATCTTGATACACATTTGGTTTCTACAGGAAAGCTTGGATCCTCATGTGACCATATGGAGAGCAAAATAGCTGTTTCTTCTGCAGCACACTGCAATGAATTGGCTTGGTTTATCTGTCAATTCAGTATTTTGTTGTAAGTGCTGTTAATATCTAGCTGTTGAACACCATGCTGGATTTCAAAAGTATACTTCAGAAAATATGCAAACAGAAACCAGCCCAAATTAAACTTATGGATATTATTACTGGCAAATCTTAGTCTCTTTGCCTTTGCTTACACTTCATTAACAACAGTTTTTGAGAACTGAAATAAAAATGTCATGAAAGCCTCATAGGAAAATTCTCATATATATATGCTTATTTATAGCTCACAGTTTCTAAGCTCAATTTTGATAATGTGTTGGTTGAAAGTGTATAAACCACAGATAGATACCAAAAAATGACTTTGGTTTTAATAATGACAAACTTGTATCAGAGCTGACATAATCTTTGCAGCCATACAAATTCAGCGCTGAGCAGGGACTCTATCAAAATGAATCAAACCACAATTTCATTGGAAGACTTGTAATTGATAAGAGGTATCTAGATCAATTGAACCCCTCCTTTTAGTTCCTTTGATGGAAGCAGGCAAAACAGGATTTTGTCAACAGCAACATGAGCCAGTAACAATTCCTAATTAGTGCTGGGAGGCATGGTATTCTGTAACCAACTGGATGCTGCCTGAAGTAACTGGACATATGAAAGAAACAACTGGCACGTGACTGTATTATGAAGCAACAGTCATTCACACATCAATAAGCTCCTTAAGGTTAACCTCCTCTCTTCCTGATCGGCTTATTTTTACACTAAAAAACTTCCCTGCAATACTTTCAGAACTACAGTCAACTCTCAATTATCTGTGAACATTTTATCTGACTTACATATTAACTGTATGACAGATGCAGGGAGATAGAGTTGGTTTTCTGAAGAATTGTTTGAATTCTGCCTGCACTTATTGGCTCCAGTATGGCCCCACACTGATGTAGCTATGCCGGGATGACTGGTGAGGCAAGAAGCCTGAGTTGGTGAGACCTGTCATCCCAGCGTGATGCCTGGCAAATCCACCATGATCACCCATGCATGACCTAACTAAAACTGGGAATGCTGGGGAGCGAATAAGCTCATGTCCACTAGACTTGTTAGCTCTTTTTTTACTACTTATGAACCTACTGACCTTTGCAATGCCCTGGATGCAAGAAAGCTTATCACCTGAGTGTAGTACCAGAGTGAAACCAGCTCTGTGGATTTGCATCCAAGTTGAAAATCTCTTCTACAGCTTTGCTTACAAAAGAATGCCATTTTTCTGCAGAAGTCCAGGATGACAAGTGCTGAGCTGGAGCAAGACTTAAGCTATCTCCATGTGGCCTCACTTGTGTCACATCCCTTGGTATTCATATTATCTGGGCGTTTCTGTGTTTTGTTAGTCCAGATAGCACAGAGCTGGCTATAAGGAGTTCCTTCATAGCTGGGAGCTCCTATACAAACCAGCCAAGAGCACTAATTCCTTCTAGGTTTGCTAATCTGTGTATGACAAATACATGTTCTGAGTGCTTTCTTTCTCTGCCAATTTGTTCTTTTGGAGAGGATTTAAGGATACTGAAATTTTCTAGTATTTTGCAGTATTCAGTCTGATGCTAGGCTTAACATAAAAAAGTCTGTAGCAAGGCAGTGGAATCAATTACTGCTAATGATTGATTTTCATTATCCAGATAGACTGTCACTTTAAGAGCATGAGCTACACAACCATAATAGGAACCAGCCTAGTAGGAGCCAGATATCTTTAGCAGTTATGTAACACCAACTACAAGGTATTAATAACTGTCAAGTCTGCCATACAGTTACTTTTGCAAAAGGGTCATTCTTTTGCCCAGACCAATCCAATATTAACAACAATAACAAAAAAGTTTTTGAAATATCAAAAAAGTATGCAGTTGACTAACACTCATTGGTGATTCACTCTTAATGAACTCCATGGCATGGTATCAGAGTTTTATGCTCCTTGAGGTCTACGTATTCCTCTAAATCCACAAAAGTTATGATTTCATGGGAAAAGGACCTCCAACACAGTTGCCTTTCCCTTTTATGTCTTAGCTTTTGTGAGAACTGCAAAAACCTTTGTCTACATGTGATTTTTTCCATATGTCTCAAACATTCTGCTGACCCCTTATCCATGCAAATATATTTAAATGTATTAAAATAAGCAATTAATTATGAAACCTTGAGTTAATGGCTACATCATATCAGCTACAATGGTCACAGACAACTTACAGAAACAGCATCTGGAAAATGAGGAATTAAAAAACAGAAATAAAGGATGACACAACAGAGAGAAACAATAGAGTTGATCCAGCCTGGCAGCTCTTGCCAAGTGAACTGAGATCACCATGAGAGACTCGTATGCTTTCTTGACTTGTGTTTTAAATCACTGTATTACACAGCTAGATTGCATAGTTTCTCTTCATTGTTATCTAATGAATTAAGGGAAAGAACATAGCTGTCTATACAGACAGTGCTAAGGCTACCAGGTTTATCCTTTCTTTTTGAGTTGGTATTTTGCATGTAAGTAGGATTTAAAAATTCCTTTACTGAACACTGTTTAAAAAAATCTTCCTTTCAGTTCATCCATGCTCACTGACAGAAACTGAGTGGACACATTCCCATCTTGATACTGAAGGAATAACAAGAGCGAGACGCTGTGAACTGAGGTGAAAAAATGAGGCTTAATAACCCAGAACTAGCTTAACTCATCAGATATTCTGTCACATCTGCTCTAGTGCAATACAGGAGAAATGCAAATGTACAACTGGGATACATCTGCAAACAACAGGGATACATCTGACCTACTTGCATACAAAATGGTTAAAGGGGCAGAATTGTCTTCTCCTTACTCCCTGATAACAAAGATGACCAAAACCTATGCAAATAGTGTTATTGCAGACCAGCTTGAGCTGAATGGTAGGTGCTGTCCTTCTAAGGTGAGCCTCAGTCTCACCAGCACTGAGATTTCTGCTATGGGTCAAAGGCAGATTGCAAATACAATAAACAATGCCAGTCCTGTCTTCTACCATATGTTATTACTGCATGAATACACATGAAGCAGAATAATTGTCAATACTGTATTAATATAAAATCAAAATACCTGTTAAACCACCAGCCAGCATTTTCCTCTTCAGCACAGTTGCCTTCATAGTTGTCATTATCCCTGTCTCTAGTACTGAATTTCATTCCTCGATGATCAGCCCACCATTTTACTTCAGGATGAAATCCACCAGTAAGGGAATCACCAGCTGTACCAGAGTATTCACCACAATTCATCTCATAAGAATACTAATAAAATATGAAAAAGAAAGGAAAAAAAATAATACCAATATGTTTTTAACCTTTAGCATGTCAGAGAGTGAAACCACAAAGAGGAAACTAATCTATTCCATTTGCTACTATTTTTATGCTCAGAAATGTCATGCCACTTGCACACTGTGTACTAGATAATGGAGGGTTGTAAAGATGCTTTCTGGGGTAAGCACATTTATTATGTGCATAAATGACATACTAAAAAACAATATTAGTGTTAATTTGTAGTACATGTTAACAAATCAGAACATGATGTACCATTATTGTTGGTTATACTGACAAAAATAGAAAACCTTGCTTTAATCCATGGCTGCTAAAACGAAATAATTCATACATCTTACAGTAAGTGTGAAACTGATGTATCAAAGTAAATCACTGTTATTATATGTTTGAAAATTCCAAGCACATGCAAGAAGGAAAATATGATAAGGTTCTACACAAACCTTTATGAATATTAGGGAACCTGTATGTCTATTGTCCATCTACAGAATCCACATTTTCATTAAGCCCTCTAGTCACTACTTAGCATTTTATTACCTCTTCACCTGCAACTCTGAATCTTGCATATTGTGCAAACCGCCGTTCTCCTTCAAAATCAGTTAGATCAATTCTTAAAGTATAGTTCCCTTAAGAAATAACAAGAGAAATTATTTTGGTTAAACTATTCCACCTCACTACTTCTTAGAACACAGTATTATAGTAGAAGATTAATATACTAACTAGGCATTTATCATGAATCTTATCACATCACAGTGTATTTTATGGGGGTTTATCTTCTTTCTTCATGCATATTAAAGCATATCTTGCAATTCTTTGTCTTTATTCTCCTGATTCAGCTTAGAACATTTTAGAATTATTCCAATACAGACTTTCAAGTTTAGACAACAAAAAATCCTAAGAAAATTAGATTTTTATGCACTTAAGATAAAAGAGTTAAACTAAGACTGCATCCTGGTGGCACAAATTTCCATATAATTAGCTGGCTACGTTAACATGTAAGTTTTGTATTTGGTGTATCCTACAGCAAAGCAGAAGTTACCTTAGATTGAGTGGCTATTAATAAGATGGAAATAGCTTTCTAAAATTAGCCTCATCAATAGGCCCAGAGTTACCTTCATGTAATAGCCTATGCAGCTGTGTAAAGCTCTGACTAAATGAATTGGTACAGCATACTTACCTGGCTCTGGACTGTTAGTGATGCTGACTGTGAAGTGGGTAAAGGGAATTCTTTTAAAGACATACTCCTGTCTACCACCTCCTGTTTTGCTGGGGCTCCCTGCATGACAGTGGCCCAATGACAGTTTTGATCCTTCCATTATAAGACAAACTTATATTCAAATGTGTTTTGTCTGAAACTTGGGGAAGTCCATGCAGACTAACAACAGAATTCAGGATTTGTGCAAAGAAAACGGGTAACAAAAAATGGCCTGGAAAGAGCAGAGAAACAGAAACAAGAGAAGACTATTGTTACAATACAAATCTTACCTTGATTAGTCAAATAATGAAGATTTTTATTTCCAAGCCAATATTCACCATTTTTTGAAACAAAATTTCCAAATCCTTCTTCGTAGTCAGTCCAGACTCTGAAAAGAATATAAATCACTAATTTACAAAAACCCCAAGTTTGCTTGAATGTTTATTTTATCATACAATCAGAGACCACAGAATAATTCCAATTGGAAGAAACCTCAGGATGTACTCTAGTCCGATTTCCTGCTCAAGGCAGTCAGCCATGAGATCAGACCACGTTGCTCAAGGGCTTGTCAATTCAGGTCTTGAAAACCTCCAAAGATGGGCAACTTGCTGAGTGTTCTCAGGGCAAGAAAGGTTTTCCTTATATCCAGAACTTCTCGTTTCAGCTTATGTACTTTGTCTCTCATCCTCCCACCAGATATCACTCTGAAGAGCCTGTTTACCCAATAAGCTCTCAAACTGCTCTGCTTTCTTAGTGACCTCCTTGTAGGTACAGGCAGGCTACTATTAGGTTCTTTTGAAGGTGCCTCTTTCCCAAGCTGAAGAAGCCTCTGTCTGTCCTCACAGGGCAAGTACTGCAGCCCTTGGTCATCTCTGCTGAACTCTATAGGTTCATTATATATCAGAACATTAATAAATATTTTAGATATTAATATCTTATTTACATTGTTGATCTTCACAGAATTATTTCTGTTTTTCACATGTGAAAAACTGAATCCCAGTCTGAAGATTAACAGATTTTTAAAGCCAGAAGAAAACACATTAGCTCAGTCCAATCTCTGGCATAGCACAATTTCCCTGAAGTGAAAATATTTTTCCTGGTTACATCCAGGGGATTGAAGTGGATGTGTAGGTTTGCCACAAATGCAGTTTCTTTATTTTCCATGATGTCATTAAAATGTGAAACCCCTGTAGCTGGATATATAACTTTTTAAATTGAGGTATTAGCTATTTCCAGCTTGGACTTACTGACAGATTTAACAATTTTTGAACTTTAACACTGGTATATAGTTTCAAGAATCAATGCGTATACTGAAAACACTGAATCTTTTCCCTGTCCACACTGGCTTTGAAACAGTTTCTCAGTGGTTTGCTTTCATGACATGTTCTAATGGGGACAAAAATATGATCTCTTTCCTTGATGGACAGCAAGTATTCTCCAAGTAGTGGGTGAAAGTATTATGCTGTGCACATGCAGTCATAAGAGAAAGCAGTCTCTGTGACTTAAATAGCTGGCAGTCTCTGGCAAGGGAGAATGGGTGGTGCGTGGCGGTAACAATAGTAAAATGCTACACACTGCTTCTGTAGCTTGTCTGTCTATATTTTATAAGATAAGAATAGCAAAGTTTTCTTGGCCAGATTGAAGTATTTCATCCTCTCTGGGGATTGCTTCTCTATTTCATAAGGGTATTGTAAAGTTAGTTGCAGTAATCATAAACACAGGTAAGACGCAAATCCACAGAAGGATGCAGATACATGAGAAGCGAACTGAGCAAAGCAGAGGTTCTAAAAACATTATTGTTGCTTCCAATATTTGTAAATATTTGTAGAGTTTTATATTCAAGTCTCACAGAACCAAAAATTTCACTTCTGGACATTCTCCGAAATGCTTGAGTTTTGGCAAAGGCAAGGAGAGTAGGTGTCACGCATCATATCTTTCCTGAAGGCTTTTTATCATGAGCTACAAATGACTGTGGTGGGTTTCTCTCAAACTTGCTTGCTGATGGTATTTTGGTTCAAGCAGACTGCTTACATTTTTACTATTTGCAAAAGACAAGGTAGTCTTTCATTTGTCAGTAAGAATTCGTGCTCCAACAATTATTAATGCATTTAACACTGAAATGTCATCATGTAAAATGTTCAAGCTGTCAGAAAAAGACTAGAAGAAATGTCTCACAGAAGAGTGCCAGAGCCAGAAGTGGTACCTCATCTGGAGACTGTCCCACAAAATAACCATTCCTCACTTTTATCTGGGATAACAACAATTATAAAGTTAAGATTTAACTTGGCTCCATCTCACTGAATGTTTGTCCACTTTGTTTCCAATTTTAATGACCAAGTCTGGTACCTACCTATCAAAATTCTGGCTGCCATCAGAACGTCTCTGAAAAACAGTCCAACCACCCCCTTCAGACATGTCACAGAAGGCAAGGAATTCAGTAGGACTCTGGATAGGTTTCATCTTATAAAATCCACTTTGCTTATGGCCATCATTGTAGATTTCTGCACAATCTGCTCACAAAACATTCATTGGACACAGGTTTTTTAGTCCTATGCTTAATGGCAAAATCAGAAATCAAGTCATGTCATGTAAGAGTCACATATAAACCAAGCTATTACAAAGGAAATATTCCTGCAAACATATTTTTATGACTTCTGGGCATTTTCTTGTATTTGTGTTGGTTTAAACCTTTACTGAGCTGTAATTATTTTGGCATTTCTTTAAAAGAATCTTTTTCTAACATAAAATATCATTCTTATTTGTATCTGACTGGCAAAATCATTCCTCTGGTTTAAGTGGTGTCACTTTTAATTTACAATGGTATCATCCACATTAGAATCCTGTTACAATCATATAATTTACATATAAAACACACAGTAACCTTTAAAAACAAACACATACTTCTATTTCCAGAAAGTCCACAGGAGAACTACCAAAACCAAAAGCATGAAATCACCAGTGTTAGAAAAGGCAAACAATTGCTGGACCTCATACTTTTGTACCAGACAGGTGCAAAAATATGTAGAAGACAACCCCCAACACAAAAAGGACATGGAACTGTTGGAACAAGTCCAGAGGAGGACCACGAGGATGATCAGGGGACTGGAGCACCTCCCATATGAAGATAGGCTGAGAAAGTTGAGACTGTTCAGCCTGGAGAAGAGAAAGCTGCGTGGAGACCTCATAGCAGCCTTCCAGTATCTGAAGGGGGCCTATAGGGATGCTGGAGAGGGACTCTTCATTAGGAACTGTAGTGATAGGACAAGGGGTAACGGGTTAAAACTTAAACAGGGGAAGTTTAGATTGGATATAAGGAAGAAATTCTTTACTGTGAGCGTGGTGAGGCACTGGAATGGGTTGCCCAGGGAAGCTGTAAATGCTCCATCCCTGGTGGTGTTCAAGGTCAAGTTGGACAGAGCCTTGGGTGACATGGGTTAGTGTGAGGTGTCCCTGCCCATGGCAGGGGGGTTGGAACTAGATGATCTTAAGGTCCTTTCCAAACCTAACTATTCTATGATTCTAAAAAATGCTATATATGTGTAAAACGATACCACTTTGGCTTGGTACCATTGACAGTATGGTCTGCATTGGTGTTAGTGGCTAACCAGCATTTACAGCAATGACAAAATTCAGAGCTCATGAAAATATAACAGCAATGTAATTTTATAATCTTATATTTTTTTCCTCTAGGAGTTAAGAAATGAAAGGAGTTCTTTGTTTATATGTAATCTACCGTCAAGCAGTCATACAGGAAAGATGTATCATTTTCAATATTTCTGTTTTTCCTGGCAAAGGTAGGGCTGAATAACTGTAAGATTTTCCCTGAAACATTTATGAGCATGTTGGCTGAACTTCCAGGCCAGTTTGGAACTTTCTGAACTATTATATTTCTTCTCAGTGAAAATGTCAGTGAAGATTAGACATAGAAAATAAACACTTCATATTGAAAACAAACAGCTGTGCTAGGATTTGAATAAATTTTAATGGAAAACAGAATTTAAATGATAGCTAAGTTGTCTTTCTAGATAATGTTTGATTGGTTTATAAAAAACAGCTTTTCCTGTCCATTATTTTCTTGTAGATTAGAAAAACACTTGAGAGTATTTTATTCTTTAGCAGGTGTATATAGTGTGGAATTTCTCCCTTATTATCTAACTTCAAATTACCCAGCTCTGTCGACATTAAAATGCTACAGCAGTTCCAATTAAATACTACAGTACCAACAGGGAAAGTGAAAAAATTGAGAAAAAAACAACCCCACAACAGAAACTGGAACAAATTAGATCTGTTATTTAGAATCATATCTTAAGAAAATAAACTGAAGCAAATGCTAAGAAAGGACAAATACCTTTCACCTAAATGTGGTTTTAATAATCTTTTCCACTAGCAAATGAATCAGCCATAATAACAAAAGAAAGAATTCCAGGGTGCTGAATATAAATAAATATACAGCTAAAATTTAAAGTCAGACTTATAACTGCTTTCAATTTCATTTTAATGCTGCTTTCTTAAATTTGATGCCTTTTTATATCTTGTGATTTCTTCCACCAGCATAAACACTTACAAGTATGTTCAAACAAGGCTATTAAATTAATCATGGAAGTTTAGGCTTTCTAGCACTGGACAACTAGAAACATACCATCCAAGAATCCACCCCCCAAATTGTATTTTCAATCCAACCATTGGTTTGTATGGTATTTTATTATTTTAAGAGATTGGGCCTCACTCCAGCTCCTAGGAGCTAACACACTTAGCCTGCTTCCACTGTAGAGGGACCGGATCACCACTAGAATGCTGGTGAGATTACAAAAACAACTTAAAACCTGTGATGTCCTGACCTGAACTTAACTCAGTCAAAATGGTGCAACATACAGAATATTAAAGCAAGATGGAGATGTCATTATGACAGGCTTGCGTGTGTTAGGATGTCACAGGGACTTTAGAGGTTGGAACAGAGTCAGGGTGTACTTTTAACCCATGTCATGCTGTGAATGTGTGAATATGAACTGACCCTGTGGGTTAGAAGTTCTGGAGATTAGTCAAGGGGTGTTTAGAAATCTGTAACTGTATGTTAACATTTCGTATATATCTGTTATTGGCTTTTATCTGTTGAATTGCCGATATTTGTTCTGAACTTATTATTTACTGGTTGTTTTTGAATTATATGTTATTAGCAAATGGATAAACCACTTAAATCCTGATTTAATTTATACCATGTGACATTAACAATTTTTCCCTGTGGCAGCAGGCCTAAGTAAAAGCTGAACACTGTTTTAAACAAACAATTTTCTATGAGCTTTTGAAACAGTAAGTCAATGGGCCCAATTGTGCTAAAGCTTCTGAGTATCATTACAATGAATGGAAATGAAAAGAATAGCTTCATTTCTAACCTGAATACTGTCTTTTTCCTCCCAAGTCAATGACACTCTTTTCATCTCCTCTGTCACTGTACTGAATCTCTTTCTTCTCTAAAAGCCGTATAATTTTTAACTCCTGCTGTTTCACACGATGTTCCAGAAGCCTAACCTGGCCCTGAAGTCGTATCTGCTCTTGAAAACAGTTCTGTAGATCCTAGAGAGGAAAACATATCTTCTTGTAAAATCAAGAATTTTAGTTACATTTAACATGTGACACAAAAACAAACAAAAAAACAACCCATAAATAAAATTTAACTTGAATAAAACATTTGCTTGCAATTTCCTACAGACACTGTTGTCTTCTGCCTCAATTGCTACCTCTATTTAATATTATTTTGTGTATTACAGTGCCCAAACATATACCTGCTTTAATAGCTATAATTACCAGCTCTCACTGCAAACATGAAGAGGGGACTTTAGGGAAAAGCACTATAGTATAGACCCCACCATAAAGATTGCTTATTTTCTATTGCCTGCCATATACAGAGATTTACTATTCAGTGAGGCCTTGCTACTAACATTGAAGGTTCTAAAATTCCAGAGTTTTAAAGAAATATAGTCCACACACATTTCCAACTTCATTGTGCATTTTTCAAATGCTTTTAGATTACACACTTCTTACGATAAAAATCTTAACATTGCCAACATAAACACTGTACAGTTTCAAGCTCATTTTTTGGCATGATAAAAGAAATAGTCCCTAAGAAGCTACAAATACATATGAAATGTAAAAAATAAAATCCCTATTGTCTGTGACTTGTACACTTAATTTTTCCATGCAGAGTGGAAGAGAAATGTGGTGATTCTTATATGGTGACACCTAGCACTCATTTTACCCTAGTGCAAATACAGATACATGACAAGAGAGGTGGAATAACTCTTTCAAATGCTGACATGCTGATTGTACACAGAGCAATAATTTGGTTTAGATTAATGACTATGGTAAAACAGCCAAAGTGAACAGAAACCGATCTAGGGAGCTTTAATTAAAATAGCCTGCACAGCTTCAAATAGATGCTACACAAATTTGATTTCAACATAGAGCAAAAAGCCTTTGGAGTTTTATGACACATTGTACAAATGTGCCATGAGGTTTTGTATCGGTGGCATTGTGTCTGCAATTTTATATGAGCAAACTGAGTTTAGTAGCTACAGCGCTTGCACAAGAGCACAACTAGCACTTTAAAAGCAAAATCAGAGATCAACCTTTTGGAAATCTGATATGCAAGATCAAGTATGCAGTAGGTCTAAATTGGTACAACCTTATTCATAGGGCAACATTATTTACATAAGCTAAGGATGTAGACCTGTAACATTTTCCATTCATACAGAAAAGCTGATATCTTAGACCATTGCCCTATGACATTGAACTAGCAAGACCTGAAGTAGCATACTGACATGCACCTCCAGTGGTATCTGCATACTTCCATTTGCATCAAGCTCAGGCTTCACCTATTTTCCATGAACACTCCCACCAAAATGTTTTGTGTCACTTTCTTGCTGCAGTGATTGTTTTTTCTTCTATCTGAAAAACAGATACCATTCTGTAAGTTTCTGTGCAGCACAGACACGGTTCTGGTTAGGTTGACTTCCTTGTGGTACCATTCACCACAACTCCAAGGGAAAACTTTCTGAATTAAACTAACATCTAACAAAATCTGGATTTTATAACTCTAACACATGCAGATTTTTTTCATAATTCATTTATGGTACTAGTGAAGAAGCAGAGGAACTTCTGCTACTGTCAAGAAACATCCATATAAACTCTGTCATGACTGTGGTTATTTCTGATAGAAGTAATTATTGCAGACCCCTTTGCTTTTTCACTAGAGAGGATGCAATTCACTTCCATCAAATAGACAAAGGAACTAGAAAAAAATTTAAATTATCTATGTCCATGAGTAAAATGGTTCCTAACCATCACGTTCCATTTGCTTATAATATATAATCACACTGAAAATTTTGATGATTGGGCTTTGCATAACAATCCTGAATACAGGCCTCTGCTATAAGTATTTCTGAAGTCTATCAGATGCTTGCTTTAATTCATACTTAGCTGCAAGCTAAGACATGGTGGAATAAAAGAATGGGGAATATACGTGGAAGAACTAAGCAGTTTGTCAGTGGCCTGTTTGAGAAGAAAAGCTCAACTGCCTCCCTGGGTTTGTGCTGCCCATGTTAGGCTGCTTTGACAAGAGGTTTGCCTGCAGACTCCAACTGCTTGCTACTAGTTCCTGAGAAGCCACAAGGAGGCGCTGTGAAATAAGAGGCACGTTTACCAAACACTAGCATCTTTACAAGAATAAATAATGCAGGCAATGACCTAATATCCCTCGAGTCCTATCTTATTTAAGAATACTCCCTTGAAAATCTTTTCCAGTTGTTGATAGATATACTAGATCCCTAACATACCCTCCTTTTCTTCTGGCAGGAAGCGAGAGAAGAAAGTACTTATATATGCACATACAGAGACAAACCTGCTATAGTGGCTTAGAGCTGCTATAGTGGCTTAGAGGAATACTATTTGACCATCGGCACTGGTTAATGTGTGACATGTTGCATATTACAAAGAAAGATGCAGTATTATATAGTCTTTCCAGAGTGTTTGTCACAACTTGTACCTGCAACTTCACATAAACCCTTCACAAAAGCTGAGTTGAACTGGGAAATTAGAAGAGGCTTCATTGACAGGTCTCTGCAAATTCTCTGACTAGTCCCAAGTGCATGCATAAAACTATGGAGAACTGGAGAGCTGCACAGGTAGGTTGAGAAAAAGTGAGTAAATACTAGTAAAAAAAATAATTCCAGGCTCACACTGATGAGCTAATGCTAACTATAGAAGTAAAGCTGTCAAAAATCCCATGTTAACAGTCAGATCAAATAGTAATTCTAATAATATAAAATTAAGATTGCTAAAGAAGCCATCATGCAACACTTACTAGTCTTACTGCACTGTTTATGGAGAAGGTTAGCCTGTATCAGTCTTAACTCAGGACTTGCAACTTTGGAGAACATGGTAAAATACAATAGGAAAGAATTGTGTGATCCTGGAAATGGTGGCCCATGTCACCAAGCCCTTGAAATTTCATAGGCAAAACTTCAGGTGAGTAATCTCTTTAACACATGGCAAGGTCTGAGCCACAAAGAGCTCAGTTTGGAGAGAGCACGAGCCTGAGTGTTTCAGGGGCAGCTACATGCAGGTGAGTGTGTTTCTTTCAGGTGTAAGTGAAAAGCATCTATCAATTCACCCTTTCATACTGCTAAAAGTCATTTTTCCTGCTGTGATTAAATTATATAGCAGAAGCACAGAACCTCTCAAAAGCTACTATTGTACCTTAGGAAAACTTGCTCTCTAAACTCAGTATGACACTACTTTGTATACCACTATAAAAGGTCCTTTCCTCTGAGCCACATAAAAAACAAGTCTGCAATAGGCTATGTCTCTAAATATTATTCTTAACTTTGATCTCTTTTTTTTTCTTTTTTCTTTACTTACTGTGAATTGTGAATTAATTCATGAAAATGAAAAAGTGTCACTGAGCTGATTCTCATCTACTTCACAGACAAGACACATGGTGAACAGTAATATAGCTACATTACACAGAACAATTTCCTGATGGAAAGAATTTAAGCTTACAGTGCTGGTAAACAGTAAGTGACAATCAAAAAATCACCAACCATACTGAATAGCTACGCTATAAGAAAGGAATGACTGAACAGAAAAAGCATTTTGAAACTAACCTACATATGAAATGCACTGCCATCTAGTACTTTGCTTTCTCTCCCTGACTTCAACCTCCCCATTTATCTCTCTGTCAGCTCCAGAAAAATCCCATTATACTTTGTGGCACAGCAAAACCACAATTCTTGTATTTTTTCCCATGGGACAATCACAAGTTAGCTGTGTACCTTCAGGGTGGAACAATGCGGCTTGATCTGCAGTCTGCAGGCTACCAGACTGTTCTTTTAATGTACTAATACACTTTTTCTCAGGATAACTCTTTTAAAGTCATTGGAGCTAAACCAGTGCACAGCTAGAGTAATATTAAAGCAAAACATATCTTAGGGTTATGAGAGTCAGCACCTGTAACATACTGCTCTTCCTTTTGTTAGATATGAACCAAAGTTAAACTAGTACAATATTGAAATACTCAATAAAATGGGAATTTCATTGTTGCTGTCTCCAGTGGACAGTAGTGCCCACTGACTGAAACCAGACTGAACATAACCTGTTCTGTTTCAGTGAAGCAACTGATTGTACTACACATTGAGAAGCAATTATCCAACAACTGCTGACAGCTCTATTCTTGGACATATTTAACCAGCTGCTGTAATTAATGTGGATTCACAATTTTATTTCATTATTGTGTGAATTATTTAGCAGCTAGTGACCTTGCATTAAAATTGATGCTATAAATTACACTCAGAATATTTTATGAAAACTATATATTTTTTTTTTTACTTGAAGATTTATTTCTTATATTTTTAGAATTTAAATGAGGTCCAAAAAATCTCTATTGAGATTAGTGTTTCAGTGATATTACAATGTGAAAACTTAAGAGGTAAACTTCAGATTATTCCCAGTTTTTAGTCATAGGGCCAGCAAAAGCTCAGAACATTTCAAATGAAAAATTGAAAGCAAGCAAATGCATTTCATTGCAATGCCTTTTTCATAATAGGCTTCTATAAAATTTAGTAATGTTTTTCTCCACTGAGCAGGAGTGATTAGAGGCAGGTGTTTCCTATTCTGCCCCTATAGAGATACTTACCTGAACAAAGTGCTTCCATAAGATAATGTAAGACACAATGATGCTCACCTAGTTGTAAATTCAGCCACTACTTCCACCTAGGCAATTATGAATCAACAATTCAATCTCCCAGGTCCCTACTAGCTAGGAACAGAATACCAAACTAGGAAAGACAGCCAAGACAGGCAGTACAGGACTGGTGAGGTTAGAAGTATTTTAAGCAGTGGAGTAAGTGGGATTGTGTTAGGGTTTTTGTTGGAGATCAGAATCCATAGCAGAAGGTTTTGAGAGCTAGAGGTGAAGGTGTTTTGATTGTTGTTTCTCAGTGTGAATTATAACATATTAACATGGGAACAAGTAAGAATATGAAGCTGTGGATCTTGAGAAAAAGTTGTATGGCAAGTGGAAAAGATAGAAACATTCTTCATCCTGAGCGTCAATGACCAGAAATACTACTGCTGCAGCCACCGCTTTAGGAGTTCCTGGGTTCTGCCTTCCTGTAAGTATACTGCTCAAAACTAAAGGTGTTATTTTGAATTAGCATTACCCATGAGTGGTAGTATAACTCTCTTGTGTGCCTTATATGATACACCTGTTAATGCATCATATGATACCTTTTTTAGCAAAGATATTCCATTGCCTTCTAATTCATGCTGGATCCCATAACAAACTGACTAGCTTATTTTCTTCAGTGCTACTACCCAGTCATTTATCTTCCACTGTATATTTGTGCATTTGTTTCCTCTTTCCTTACTAGAAACTTGTCTCCACTGAACACCATCTGAGGTTATTTCTCCAGTCTTTCTGTTTTGGTCTGATTTCTAATCTTTTTCACCAAAGGTTCTACCATCTCATGTAGCTGAGATACATTGTAAGCACTATGGAGGACAAGGTATGAAAGATTTAGAAGAAACTCTATAGGCAAATTTAATTACTGGAACTTACAGAACTGCCAGTGGCATCCATGAAGTTAGCTGCAAGGACAAAATCAATCATTATCAATATCTTCATTCTTCGGAAGCTGTGAAGTAGAGGAACAAAGGAAATACTAGTTAACTTACACATTAAAATTGAATATTTACACTGGAAATCTATATTTTATTTGAAATAATTATTTTCTTACATGTTGTAAATATGTTTACTTTGGCTTCATTATAAATGTTGAAAATAGCCTCATTAAGTAGAACTCCAAAATTTTCAGTAAAAAACGATTTATCTTTTTAGGCTACTTTGTAGCAGAGCTCCCCATATATTTTAGGGCATCTATTCAAGATTCAAACCCATGCATTTTATTATTAAATGAGATTAAAAAAATAGCATTTTAAAATGCTCTGAAAAGCAGGGCAATATTCCTTGTTGGTCCTTTGAAATTGTGAGAAAGTTCTCTGTTATATTCAAGTAATTAAAAGTTGAATTGGGCTAACTGTACTTGAACTAAAGTTTTGTGCAATTTTTGTGTGCCAAGAAAGGATGGAAATTTTACTGTTAAAGAGCAGTTTTGGGGAAAATGAGTAATAGTTACTAGCTTTAATTCTAACATCTTTCAACTGACAGCTATGCATATTTTGTACTGTATAACCCACAGCATTTTAAATCCCATTATTTCATATAAAAATTATTTTATGTGACCAAAAAATCACCATTGTAACTTACTGCCTTGCAAACATTAACTGATATAATATCACAATTTTCTGTAAGGTAGATGAGTGCTTTTCATCTCACAGATGAGAAACCAAGGCCTCCAATCACTAAAATATTTACATATACTATACATGAACCAATTCTAAATTGATTAGGTAAACTGCTGCAAGCTATCAACTGAGGAATGTTTGGGGTTTTCTTTTTAACTTACAGTATTTTCATTTAGTATATGCCAACACCATTTTAAACCAAAAATATGTGTCCACTCTGCTTTTTCTACTTACTAAACTGAATCCACTAACTACATGTTAAAACATTTGTGGTTAGACAAAGCATAAGACCTTTAATAGAGATTAATGATTCAATGCCAGTATGTGCATATTGAAACATAAACTTTATGGAAATTACCATTCATGTTTCTACAGGAATTAATATAAAACACCAGTGGAACTTCAGCAGACTCTGCTTTTTACTGTACAAAGACAAGCAAGGTGCTTATGTGAAGTATATTTTTAAGTTCCTATAGAATTGGTCTAGTGTGAGGTGTCCCTGCTCACAGCAGGGGGGTTGGAAGTAGATGATTCTAAGGTCCTTTCCAACCCAAACCATTCTATGATTCTGCAATAAGTCCAGTTTTATTTTCACCAACCTCTGAAAAACTCCTGCAAGTGTACAAATTACAGAGCAGCCTAATTTCAGGTTTTCAACACCTACTAATAAAATACTAGGAATGTTTTTTTTAAATTGCACTTATATGAGTAGAGCAACATGTGTTTTATTTTTACTTTTGAGTTTTGCTGGTTTGAAAACATCATATATGAAAGCATAGAGTTGTGAGGCCCAAGTATACCTGTATAAAGCTTGTTATACCACCTCTTGCACTGGACTGATGCAGACACAAGGTATGTTGTTGCATACTCTGTATGCACTGACTCATGTTACAGACAGCTTCAGAAGGGTTTTCTAAGCATTTTGGACATACGCAACATCTACCATTAAGCTGCAAAGCACTGTACTAAGCAGATGTCTATTACTAAGGATTCTGAAGGAAGCCATTAAAAATTACCTATAAAATGTTTCTTGTTTATAAAGTGTGAACTGAAAACCTTAGACTAAGTTATTCCTGTGACATAAAATTTATGGATTTTGGGTTGTAAGTTGTTATTTATGCTAACCAGATAAATGTTTTATCATTTGAATTAGAAGCTTTACCATAATTGAATGCAACAAATTCTGCTACTGTTTGAAGTGGTGAATCCTATGAATTTCTAGCTTAAAAAATGATGTGGGTCAGGATCTGCAAGAATTGTCGGGCATTGTATTCTGTTATTAATTTAGGTTTTGGAGGTTTCTGTCATGATAAAATATGTGCTTTCACCTTACAACAGTATTGCAACAGTACTGCAACAGTACTAATTACAGGTAATGCAGCCACCACCGTTTTGAAAGCGGCTGTTGCCATCTGTTGTAATGACACTGTCAGTGAGAGGAGTGACTGAAGAGTACATCAGCTACCCGGACAACCTGGAAATGGTCTATATCTGATAATCACTGTCCCAACTCCATGCATATCTAAATATGTTTTCTAGGAGAGAGGGGACAATATTTTTTTTTCACTGGAGGAGTAATATTTAACTGTTCTGCTTCATTCTCTGTTATTTTCATTACAAAAGCCCCCTGTCTCCCTCACATTAGTCTTAATATTCAAACTGTTTTATCATGATTTCACTGACCGAGTGTCTGAATACCACAATTAGTCATAAAAGGTTTGCACAGCTTTACAACTAGAGTATACTTTTTTTTTTAAATAGACTAGCAAGTGAATCTTGCATACTGTTCAGTGAAATTTATCTGAGTAAAAAAATAATATAAATAGAAGACTATCTGTCACAATCAAGGCAGATCACATCCCTTGCAGCATCTGTGAACTACTATGAGCAAGCTGCACAAAAGGAATGCAGGGTAGAGTGAGAAGTGTAGAGTGTGTACAGTTGGTTTGGTTTGTCATCTTCAGATGAAGTCACTTTTCTATTTAAAGGCTGCCTCTTTCTAAAGCATGATCCTTTTGTGGTGAACTTCAGGAGGGCTAGACTTGGGAGACAACTTCACATGTATCAGCTCTAGCCCTGAACTAAGATATGCTCATAAGTCTCACAAATAAAATTCTAAATGTGATTATTTAAATACGTTGCTCCATATATTTTAATCCTGGAGTTTAATTTCTAAGAAAATAAGTCGAACAGTAAACTCAAGATAAATTACTGATCCTGTAGTCCCTCAAAATATGAGTTCACTATGATCATAAGAGAATTAAGAGGCATAGAAAGAAGGAGTAACCAAGAGTTCAATTTGGCAAACCTCTATGTCAAAAACACGGATGACACTGAAACAGAAAGAACACTGAAAACTCCAGAGTGGACCTGTGTCCTGGGTTCAGTAGAAACAAGGATTGGGGGGACCAAAATATTTGTGCCATTGTCCCCCCAAAAGAGAAGAAAGGTCAAGAAGAGTTGGAGGAGACATGAAAATTCAAGCTCTGAAAGGAAGTGGCTGACCTAACAATGTTTCTCTGCTTCTGTGACTGCCCAGCAGAGAGACCCGGTAAGGTAGAGGACAGTACCTTTGAGCCAGTTTCTCAGGAGGTATAAACTCCCAGAGTTAATCTGATCCCACAGTTGCAGTGACATGAGATTCACTGAGTGGTCAACCCTACAGTGATAATAAAAGTGATAAATAGGGTCAAGCCCCATATATGTTCAAAACGCTTTGCATATACTAACTGAATCAACAGGTTCAGTCTTGAATCAACATGGGTAACTGTTTACTTAGTTTTCCACATTTCTACTAAAAGTTTCTGGAAAGACAGTTCTCTGAGAGTGTACATCCATGCTCTTTGGTAATATATAAATCTGAAGTTCTGTTCAAAGAAAGATTAAAGTAGGGAGAGAATGCAGCCGCTGATATTCACACACAAAGCAATAAAAGCATTCACCCCCAAAACTGCAAAAGAATTATATATCTTAATCCATGTCACAGGTGAATACAATTGTTTAATTTAGCAAATATTTGTGTGTTGTTGATGCTAGGAACCCAAAGAGTTAATAAGTCCTGAGAGACTTCCAAGACTTTTGTAATAACACCTGTGTTGGTTTAACAAAACAAAACCTGCGCAGAATAGAACCCTTTCCAGGAAAATCTTCCTCTCAGACAGTAGACATCTGGATTAATTATCACACATCATCGTAGAGTGAGATAAACTTATTGTAATATTTTCAGGCTGAAAACACAAGCCCTTTGCAGTTAGGAATCCCTTTCTGTTTTAATAGTATTGAAGTTTAAGGACAACTCTTCTGAAACCTTGAAATTCTATCCATTTACTATCATTTACTATTCAAAGATTACACCTGGAATGTGCACTTGCACAGCTGTGCAGAACGATTTCTCAAAGCTATGGAATAAAAATTCTAGAAAGGTACCTTTTTCTTTCTCTATGCCAGGGCTTTCTTTACAGGCTACTCGGATAATCCTATCTTCATATCCCCCCTAAATTCAAATCATGATTTGATCTACTTTTAGGCTTAAACAGCAGCCTTGTTCATACACGCAAACATTACTATAAATTTTAAAACTACAGACTTTAGTATGAGGTTTACTAACTAGATATCGTAGCAAAATAGCTAGAACCTGCTAAAACATTCATATGTCGTTAGCAACATTGCAAAAGTTATATGGTCTTCAAAAACACACTACTTTTAAACTGTAACTACAGCAATTTCCCCATATTTTATTCTACCTTCCTCCTACCTGCCCCTAGGTACCTAAAACGTTTACCTTTTCCCTCTGGACAGAACTCAAAGTTGATAAATCTTCTCAAGCTGATGCAAATAATTCTACAGCCCTTCCCAGGCTGTGGTTGTTTTTGCTATTAAATTCTGTAGAGTTGAGGCTTACATCTGCTATGAGTCACTGTGTAGGAATGTTTCTGAGAAGTTGCAGTTATCAAGACTAAATTGCAACATAAGAAGACGACAATAATTCTGTGCCTAACACAACAGCTCTGAAATAAAAACAGACCAAAAATAACAAAGGAACAACCATTCCCTTTTACTGTTCTGATCCAGGAAATTGCTCTCAGCATCATATTCAGCTATATACTCTAGCACTTTCCTGAATCACAGTCTAAATCTCTCAGGTTCCAGAGGTATACAGAAAGCGTAACTGACCCAGCAAAACACAATCACTCAGACTAGAAGTCACATGTTAAAGGTAATAAAATAACAAGAAATCTGCTAAAAAATACCCAACAAAGTAACATAGTAGAGAGAAAGCCAAAGCGAACAAGAAAAAAAGGACAAAAATCTTGTTTGATGTAACTTAGTATTTTTTAGCTGAACAGGAAAGCACTAAGAAGCACATGATCTCAGTGACTTGGCTAGACTTTCTTTTTAAGCTTTTTACAGCTAGATGAATACATCGAAGAATGGAATTTGTTTTGAGTGTTTGCCCTCCTTCTCTGTTGGCTCTTCCCCAAAAGTTCAATAAATGAGTATACTTAAAGGAATGCTTCTGGAAGAAATGAACTGTTATGGAAATACTGAACAAAAGCAATAAAAGAAGTTTTACATTCCACAATATAATAATAATAATAAAATTATTCACACCATCAATTTCTTTTGAAAACTAATACTTGTTGCACACTTCCTATGAATAATTTCTGGTGTAATATTTGAAATCTGTTTACCTGGCAGTATTTCTCTTTACTAATTACATCAACTAATTAACTTCATATTCTACATTTCAAATATTTAATAGTGTCAGTAAGTTTCTTAGAAGTAGCATACACTAAGAATTATTGAAAATTTGAAATCATCCATCAAGAAATTTTTACTGCAAATCTTGCTATGGTGAATGCCTTTTGCATGGAGGGGTATGGGTGTTCATAGCATGACTCTTAACCAATTGTTACTCAATACGTAGGCTCTGAATCTAGAAAGTTGAAAAAAGGCATGGCATTTTAAACTCAGATTTATTAACCATTTAAACAACTTATTAAGGATTATAAGTAGAGTCTCCATGACTTGAAGTCTTTAAACAAAGACTAGATGGCTAAAACCTATGGCTGTGATTCAAGAATTATATACAGTGTCAAGTCACAGGTTTGCGTTATTCAAGAAGCCCATCTATAAACTTATGAAGATTTCACCTACTATATAAATATATTGGTATATGGATGTAATATGTAACAATCATCATCATCATCATGGCTTGGCTTCGCAAACGAAGATTTGGGAAGGGCTTTACCCACGCTTACTACAAGTGCGCTGATGGCTAAAAAGGCCAATGTGGGATAGGCAAATCTGGTTGCAAAAAGCACAACAAAAGGTCTCCTTGGGTGGTATAGGTGGGTATCGCTATGCTTTGCAAGTGTGGGTAAACCCTTCAGGCCTGCGCAGTGGATTTTTTAGGTGAGGCACAGCATGCGCAGAGCTGGCCCCACCCTTTACACCTGAGGTTTACCTGCCAGGGCCTAGCTAGCTTGGAGGGTGACAGCAAAGTCCTCAGGTTGTAGGTTTGATTAGAGTATCCTTCTCTTAGATGGATGGCCTTACAGGGCTAAACGAGCTCCATCTGCCCTGGTTTGAAGTTAGAGTTGTCCTTCTCCTAGGATGGTTGCCTGAAGGCTAGTGAGCCCATCCTGCCCATGGACACATTTTGTCTGACCCTTCAGTTGAGACCTGTCTGGCATGGGAGAACCTACCAGAGACATATGCCACCACCAGCATAGCTCCCAACCTCACAAGGGCACACAAGCTCTTTCCCCTGGACAAGGGGGTGTAATATCCAGGTTTTAAGTGATTCACCTAATTTTTGAGTATTAATCTAAGAAACAGGTGCATAATTTAGTTATTTCAGTTATTTCGCAGTCTGTCATTTCAGATACATGATACCAAAATCAGGAACACACCGTCATTATCATGGATGATATGATCAGCATATTCAACATATTTGGACTTTATTTTATCACCTCCCCAGTTCCTATTAGAAATACAAACCAAGCAGTCCTTCCCATCTTTTTCAGTAGACGCTTGCAAAGATAGTATTACTAGCATAGATGGAACACATTACAGAAGTTAAAGATCTAAAAAAATATCCACATCTGTACAAATCTCCTATTGCAGAATATAGAGAAATGGTGCATTTGGTGAAGGCCCAGAGTAATTTTTTTTTTAGAAAATCATTACAAGAAATTCCATTGCTGACATTTGTCTTCTATTCAAGAGTAATTTTTTTTTTAGAAAATCATTACAAGAAATTCCATTGCTGACATTTGTCTTCTATTCATTAACCCCAAGATCATAAAAAACATTAGTTAAGGTATGTTGTAAGGAAAGGTATATGGCAAGCGACTTGCTCAAAATCTTAGTGCAAGTGCCAAGAGAACACGAACCTGCCCATTATTCAGCTGAGGTTCATGTACTTTTCTGGGGTCTGACAAGGTTAGCTAATACCTGTCTCTCAATTGGTCTTGTTTCCTTTATTGCTCTGATGGCTATTACGCTTGAGTGGATCATCAAAAAATGCTTTCTTCTTCACAATTGGCTAATCCTTGACCAGCCTAATGCTTCACTTTTGGCTCTTAAATGCCTATACCTGTGTCCTACACCTGTTTAATTTATTATCAGGTCCCATGGGGATAAGTGGATACTTTATATTTCTGTATAAATCAACTCAAGACTCTTTGTTAATGACTTAAAAGATCTTTCGAATCCAATATAACACAAAGAAAGAAAAACTACCCTTATTATAGTAGCCTTATAGCCACTGTGTAGCCACATTATGGTAATCATATTTGACCAGTTTCATTTTTGTAGCAAAAAGCTCTTTGTCACAAAATCAGCAAAAAAGAGTACAATTGCTATTTGAACCAAATGCCCTATTAATTAGTGCCTTTGTTCCAGTGCCTTAAAAAATTCTCTTTCCACCTATTCATCCTATCTCTTCTCTCTCAGTAAAACTTTAATTCTTCACTTCTTGTTTCTAGTCCTTACTTGCATGTATTTTATTTGCTTTCTTTCCTTTCACTCTGGAATAATAAAATTAACAAGATACAGACAGCAGATGCACAAGGAAAAATTCATCATGTCTGTGACATAGCTTTCAATCCTAATTGAATTGGGCTATCTCAAAGATAATCCATTCAGTTCCTATGAGGGTGCATTCATTATTATGTCTGCTGATGGAAGCACTTACAACAGAGATCTTTGTAGGAGGAATTAGCTACTGTCAATCTAGAGGCTCATTAACGCTGATATAGGAATTCCCCCAAAAAAAGTTTTTTTTTTTTATTTAAACAAGACATTCTTTAAGCCCAATTAGTTTTGGCTCACAGTCATTTGCCGCAGAAAATATATGGACTCAGAGATCAGTATGATCAGACAAAAGCTGTTTATTACAAAGCCTTAACTCCTTAAATACTGTTTCTTACATGCACTTACAGTGATTTGGCATATTATGATTGGATACATGTCTTGAAGACCCTTTGTGACTAACATATAATTGGTTAAGCACAGGTGTGAGAACTTGACCTCGAAAGCTTGCCAACAGTCTGCAGTTCTCATTAACTCGGTGAAATCCAGCTTCTTCTTATCTTGCTTGTTTAGGCTTCCTTGGGCCTCTCATGGCCTTGCTGTATCTTTCAGGATTATTCAGAATTTATGTACCAATTATCCATTCTCCTGTGAGAACACTGTCTCCACAGTCATTACCAAATCCTGAGATGTTCTCTTATAATAGTAGTGGAGAATCACCTACTGAAAATAATGCTTCTTGAAGTGCAATCCATGATTTCTAAATACTCGTATCTTTTTTCAGTCCCTATCCCCAGTGAAAAATGGCTTTGAGGAGCTTTATTTCTTTAGATTTTTTTTTTTTTCCCCAAAGAACAAGTTCACAAATTCCAGAAGAGGGACGGAAATTAAGAAGACAAAAATCAACCTGCAAATGTCAAGCAGGAATCAGAGTAACAGAGCTGTAAGCTTCTGTGGGAGACATGCTACCAATATATGACAACCTGTGGTCAGGAAAATATGCTGTTATGACATACTGGGGACCATGGTAAAAACGTTACTAAAATACACTGAAACCTATTTAACTTACTGGTTTTCCTTAACAACTCATTATATTTTTATGTAAGTTTTTTTGGTTTGTTGTTGTTTTTTCTTTTTGCCCTAGAGGAAATGATAGGAATGAGGGAGCTCTACTTTAAGAATAAACCACCACAACAAAAATAATGATAATCATTGCATTAAGGCTCTATTTTCTCTTAAATTCTGCCTCCATCTGCCGGGCAGTGGGAGGTATGCCACTGTGAGAATATAAAGCATCCTACCAACAGCAACATTGCCAGTATGGTGCTGAATAACCAGACATACTACTGGAGGCCAGGATAAAAACACATTATTTAGAAGTATGATTTTAAAAGCTGATAAATTAACTTCTTTACTAACTGCAGAATTTCAGGAGAAATTAATAATATATATTCATTTCATAAAGATCTTCCATCAAGCTGCTGCAGATTGCTTTCGAAGAAATTTCAATTGTGGATATAAAGTCATGTAGCTCATAGTAGAAATGGGACAAAAATGCTGCTGTAACAGGCAGTCTTATGCTCAACTCTTTCACACACTACAGATTGTCCAGAACAATTCCTTTGATACAGGGGCATCTGCTAGTGAAAACAATAATATTTTTATTTAAATATTTTTTATTTCACAGGTTTTCCAATCATTTAGTTCCTTTCTAAATTTCAGACAATGTCTCACTGAAAAAGATCAATGGGTCATTTATTTTTTGGTGGAGCAAAATACATTGGTATAAGTACTAATATGGGGGACATGCGGATTAACTACATTTCCATGTAGTACCAGTAAAATGTTTTTCACCCAGGATGAATTTTGAGGACTATGTGAACATTTAATACTTCTGCTTTAGAAACTCAGTGTAATGGAAATGCTGAAAATGGTAACTTATTTTTCCTATTCTGACAACAAGGGACAATCTCTTCAAATGCAAGAAATATAAATTATTATCAGCCTTATGGAATCAAAACTTGAAAGTCCTGAGTATACTACCCAAGTCCAGCCACTGAAGCCTAACAACAGGAACTTCTGCTGAATACTAAGTTCATCTGCATCGAACAACTGAGTGATCAAAGAATAACAGTAAAGCAGAGCATGACTATTACCGACAACTCTTTCAAAAAATGCTAAATCCTCTAAATTTTCCTAGTATTTTCCCAAATGAAAGCTTAAAGAACCTATAGCCATAAACTCTAAAGCCCTAAAAGAAGTATCAAAACACAAATAATGGCACTGCAGAAAAAGAAGGGAAAAAAAGCTAGATAGGCTTACAATGATTTCCACCTTTTCACCGTTGCATATACACCTGTTACTTCTTACAGGAAACCAAATGCAGAAACAGACTCTGGAAGTTGATGCTGCTCTGAAGGAAAGGGACTTCTTACAAGAGCGTGTAGTGATGGGACAAGGGTTTAAGATGAAACAAGATAGATTCAGGTATTAGGAAGAAATTCTTCACAAGGACAGTAAGACACTGGCACAGGTTGCCCAGAGAAGCTGTGGCTGCCCGATCCTGGCAGTGTTTAAGGCCAGGTTGGAAGGGGATTTGAGTAACCTGGTCTAGTGGAAAGTGTCCCTGCCTGTGGCAGGGGGGTTGGAACTAATAGATCTTTAAAGCCCCTTCCACCCCAAACCATCCGATTATTCCATGACAGCATCTGATCCTTGTCCAGCGTTTTGACATGATTCTTCTACTTTTCCACTTAGGTAAACATTGAATTCATCATCATTTTCGCATTTTATTTCCCCTGCAACGCGAGCCCGCCACTCCACAGCCCAGCTCAGGCTAGCCGCGGGCATCCACTAACCCTGTCTCGGGGCTGACGCTGCCCATATCCTGGCTGGAAAACTACCGCTCCCAGGAGGCACTGCCAGCAGGCTGCCTCACCGTCATCTTCCACTCCTCCTGCCTTGCACGCTGGGATTTGTAGTTTCGGACCCCCAGCCTGCCGGGTGGCTGAGCTGCGCCGTGCCGTGCCAGGGAGGAGCGCGGGAAGGGGCGGGCGGGGCGTGCGCAGCGCGGCTAGGCAAGGCAAGGCAAGGCTGGGTGGGGTTACTAGGTAACGGTAGGAGCCTGTCGGCTGGGGGTTGTCTCTGCGCTCCTAGTGGAGTGGCGGTCAAGATGGCGGAGGTGACAGAGGAGGCCGGGCTCTGAGTTCGTCTGCCAGCCAGCGCTGTGCCTTGGCGTTGCGCGAAGCCAGGCTGCCGCTCTTCTCCGTTGGCGGAACGCGAAACGCTCAGCCGGGCACCCCGGGCCCTACGGGTACGGAACGGCGGTGGAGAAGAAGCCAGGCCTGGGTGACCTCCCTTCCGCCGCGGGGTAAGCTGCCCTCTCCTCCCCTTTGCGCGACGGGTTGGCTACCTTTTCTGGCTGGCAGCGGAGCGCGGGGAGAGGCGGGGGCCGCCTCTGTGGGGGCGCGGGTCCGCCCGGCGCTGCCTGGCCTTGGCTCTCCTGCGGCACCGCGTACGTGGGCACCCGGCCGGCGGGGAGACAAGGATTGGGCTCGCTGCCTAAAGTGGCGGGGAGGGGGATCCGGAAAGGGGGGCGCGGGGCCAGCAGGCCCAGGGAGGCCTTGTGGGTCGGGTGGTTCGCGTCTCTCCGCGCCGTGGCTCCGTGCGTTAGTCGCTCTCCAAGGAGACGCCGGCGGGGCAGGGGGAACAGCCGCGCTTTCGCCTGAGGCGCTTTGCGCAGAGCCGGATTCGTAGTGCCCGGCGTTTGTTTTGGCGCCGTGAGAGAGCGGGCTTCGTGCGCGCCCCCTGAGCGCTCGGCCCGCGGAGCGCTCGTACCGCCTCCCGCAGCCGCTCGGCCCGCGGAGCCGCCGAGGATCATCGCTCGCCTGTGCCGGCGCCATTGGCAGCGGAGAAACCTGCCAGGCCGCGGAGGTGAAGCGGGTCGGGACGGGAGCCTGCGGGGCGCCGGGGTGAAGCTGCGCGGCGCGGCCTCGGCTCCGCAAGCTGGAGGTAGTGGTGGGCGTCCTTCCTTTGGGCCTGGTGTTGAAGTATTCCGTTCTCCTAGCTCGATGCTCGTGTGAGGGCTGCCTGGTGCCCCCAGAGAGGGCTTGCGCCTTTGCCTGCTCCTGTTTGATTATGCTGTGGAGTTGGCCATACTCTGTAGCTGTGTAATGAGTTAATGCGAAGTTAGTGCTCGGTGAGGAGCGTATGCCTTCAGAAGCTAAACTGGAGAAATATTCGATGCCATTTTCAGGCTTTATGGCTTTATGATGGCTTCCTACAACATTGTGTTTTCCATTTAAGTTTTAATTTTCAGAAGTTTCTGTGTGTAGGATTAAGTGATCTTCAGAGCTCTGGCAGTTCTCTTGAATGCCATAGAAAAAAAATGTCAAAACCAACTCCACTGTAGGAAAAAAAAAAAAGCGCCTTTTAAAATACCTGTCTTTGTTTTTGTTATCATGTGAAATTTCTGAGCAGTTTGCATATTACTATTACATATACAAAATATGTTTTGGCTACAGTCTTGTATTTTTTTTACTGTAACCTTGCATGTTTTCTGAAACTATTTCTATAGAAAATACACTTGAAAATCTTTTTCAACAGAAAATACACGTTAAAGTTTTCCGGTTTGTTTCTTCAAGCCCCCAGTAAGGGGACTTGTAAGGCAGTATGCGCATGCTCAAATTAGAGCTTTTCTACAGATACTATAATGTGCAGGAAGCTGAGATTGCTGCATGCCGAAATAGTGTAATGAGAGGATACCAAAGCTTTTATAAGACGATTTCTGGAAATAGCTGGTAAAATGAAAAATTAGGAAAAATACAAATTGGTGACATGTGGGGAGGTGAAAACCACAGCTTTGTGTGGAAGAGTTCCATCACTAAGAAAAAATCTGTCTGTAGCTCTTTGTGTTTTCTGACTTGGAGGAGTAAAGTATCAGCATAGCTCTCTGATCTTAAGTTCACTTGAATACAACTCATTTGGAAAATTCAATATGAATGTTTAGAAACTTCTGTCTGGAAAGGCATGGTTCTGTTAGAACGCATCTAAATCTGCGTGCTGTAAGTAATCAGGATACTATTATTTTTGAGCTCTATTAGTATATGCCTAGCGTCCTTTTTGAGTGTTCCATCTGTGGCAGTGAATTTACCTCAGAGGTAATTAGAGACTCCTACAGCAAAGATAGTTGAAGATAACTTTTGTGAAAGTTTTACATTAAATAAATGTGAACAGTTGCTTGTATTCTGTAAAGATGAATACTGCTGCATCTTTTTTTTACAGTAGAAGGTAGGGAAAAACTTCTTTGCTACTGTTCTAGTGGAATTATATAACATGATGATGAGAAAACAGCTTACTGAATTGGACTGTGAACCCAGATGGCCTCTAATCTTGTGGAGATGAACTCATTATGCTTGGTGGCATAGGTCAGCTTAGAGTGCCAGTTGAAATGCTGGGTCTTGGACATCTACAAGGCTGAACAGTTATCTGTAACTGAAGTAAGTTCTTACAAAACATAGCTGCTTTCTAAAAGAAACTAAAATGATGACTATGCCTTTGTTTTGAATGCTTGTCCAATTTACTTTGAGTTGGCAAGAGAGCTTCCCTGTCAATTTCTCATAGGATGCTTCTGCTTCTAATTGAAAACAAAGAAAATGTGAAAGGCGTAGTGTCCTTATTTTGTAAGTAAATCTGACAGTTCACCTGGGTGAAAGTTACACAAAAGGTGTGGTTTTACACTTGGCCTGTCTGGGTTTCGCTCCTCCTGATGATATCGCTTTTATTTGCCTTCCTTGAGCCTGCAAATCATTCTTATATAGTCATAAGGTTAGCTAGATCAGGGAGCTTAGCCAGCTGAGAATTCATGTGATACTTAATGTTGGTTTTACTTGCTGGCTAGCTAGTTTACAGATGGTACCCTGCGAATGCATGGTGTAGTGGACACTTCTGTTGAGATGAGGAAGGGAATATGGATGAATATGCAAAGACAGTAGGGCACAGGTATCCCAGTTCCCAAAGTAGCAGGCTTCTCATTAGACCTGTGTTATGATTCTGATTGCGATATGCAGAAGCTGAATTACTCTGAACTGTGTTTGTGTGACTTGGGTCCAGACATAATGAGCATACCTTGTAGATCCTGTTTCCTTAATGGTATAGTAGTAGGCTGTGTTTGCATAAAAATACTGCTTTGTGCAAGTGCTGAGAGGGCTGTACTGTATGGTTTTTCTTGGAATAATATACCTAAGACAGACAGGTGTAAGGTATACTACTACAGTTTTTAAACTTAGTTCAGTATTTATTGCCTTCCCCCAAACCTCCCCTGGAACTGATTATTAAAAAAATCATTTATTTAGATACTTCTTAAACTTGAGTCTGGAGCTTTAGATGACTTTTTCACCTGTACTGCATGAAAATTAATAGTAGATAGGTTGTAGTAAAATGTTTAGAAATAAGTTGTCCCTTTTAATTCTTCCCTGCCCATATAAAGATGAAGCTAGGATCATGTCCTAATGTAGCAGTTAAAACCAGCTGGAAAAGTAATTCTCTGCAAGACTCTTCTTCTTCCACGTCTGTAAGTGAACTTTATAGCTGTTACAAAGGAAAGGTTTGGAGCTTTGTGCAGTGAAACTGTGTGAGAAGCACGTAGGCAACAAGGGTTTTTATTGCAGCCTGAGAGTATATGCAGTTATGTATTCTTCGCCTTTTTGAACAGGTTAATTTTTCTGCTATAAAGAAATACTTGATTTCTGATCTTTCAGCTTTAGCAATTTTTCCATTACTAAAGTCAAAACTAGAAGTGGAAAAAAAAACTGTTAACATACAGATTGTTTTATACTGCACAGAATGACACTATTAGAGAGCATCAAAGCTCTAGGAAAACTAAATTATCTTCTTTGGTTTTACTAGAAATTGTGATGTAAGTGGCACAGCATTCACTGCTTAAATAACTTAACCTATAGTGAAGAAGGTAAAAATCCTTTTATTGATGTGTATTTTCTCTGTATTGTGTCATGTATCCTCTTCACAGCCCTGCTTTCAACATACTGGTATTGACATAAATGCAGAAGTTAGACATCCTAGGTCTCCAGACTCCCTGTATTGAATAGAAGGTGCAGGCTTTAGCAATCCCAAAGCAGTCTTTCCAAGCACTGTGTAATGTGTTTTACAGTGAGGAAATTTGAGAGCCCAAAAAAAAAAACAAAACACATTCTAAGAACAGAGATTTCAAAAACAAAATCGTCAGCGGAACCAATCCACAGCTACTTGTTTAATTTTTAGTGCCAATATCTGTTGTTCTTACTGTTACATTTTTAGCAAACAGGAGGTCTGTTTTCTAAAATAGCCTTGTGTTTGCATTTTATTATGGTGTAATGGTTAGATTATGAATCTTTCAAATGTTCTACACAAACTGATTTTAATACAGCACTTTTTTTTTTTTTCCAACTGTTTCTTTTAGATTCTTTTTAGTGATCGCTTGTCATGGCGACAGGAGGTGGTCCCTTTGAAGAAGGCATGAATGATCAGGACTTGCCTAGCTGGAGCAATGAGAGCCTTGATGACCGCCTGAACAATACGGTACAATTAATCTTATCTTTCAGTTGCCATTTTATGCTGTACACTAAAATTTCCAGGTAGATACTGTTAGTGGAAGGTAACAAAGCAAAACTCAAAGCCTTGTCAGGAGAGCTTTACAGGTAGCAAACCCTGTAAAAATAAGGTAGATGTAAGCAAGCAGTAAGTGCAGTTCAGAGGTTATGTGAAGTGTTTTGAATAAATAAAGTAGCTAGACACAAAAGCATTGTAGGTGTCATGAAAGTGAAAACTCTAAAAGGTGTAAACTGCTGAAGAGTCTTCAACAAAGAAGAATAATAGAATTTTAGCTTCATTTGAAATTAATATAATACATTCTGGGATGAAATGGGTTTAAAATTTCCTGTCAAGCATGTATGCAGTGGAGAAAATCGTATTTTGTAACGTGACATTTGCTTTAGAAAACTTAGTGCATGTTTTTTATTGCTTTTTAACTTCTAAAATGGAAGTAAGCTCTCTTTCGCTGAATTGAAACATTTACTTTTTAATCAATCTGGATAACAAATAGGACTTTTTTTTGTTTCTGTGCCCTCTGCTTCCCCTTAAGGACTGGGGAAGTCAACAGAAGAAAGCAAACAGATCTTCAGAAAAAAACAAGAAAAAGCTTGGTGGGGAAGCTGAAACAAGGCTTACTAATGATATATCTCCAGAATCCACACCTGGAATGGGACGCCGGAAAACCAGAACTCCTCATAGTTTTCCTCATGCTCGATACATGACCCAGATGTCTGTTCCAGAGCAGGCTGAGCTGGAAAGGCTTAAACAGAGAATAAACTTCAGTGATCTGGATCAGGTTTGTGTGAATAGAATGCTAGCTGCCACTATAAATGTGACTACTAGATTTATTCAGCTATCTCTTAATAATTTGACAGATGAATAAAGAAAGCTTTCATAAAGGATTGAGGTAAAAACATGTTCATAGTCATCATGGAAATCAAGTCAAAATTCTAGTTTTGAACTTGAGAAACATATGGAAAGTTTAGGACCATCCTTTCCTGTCCTTGAGGGTGTGCTAGTTGCCTTCGCTTTCTTCTACTCAATTATTAACAAATTCCTGTGTCCTCCAGTTTGTATTTCTTACTCGTCATAATTGTTTGCCACTCAGAAATACTTGTTACCTTGTTTTGAAAGTCTGTTCTTAAACTACCAGTTTGTGTTTCTCAACTTTGTTATTCTTGTGGATTAAGCAAAAGAGTATTATTACAAACTGCTCCTCAGGGTACTGTATTGAAATGTATGGCATGAATTCTTGAGCCGTAAGTATTTTGGGAATATGGCACATTTATCCTTCCTTTGTCCAAAATGATGAAAAGTATAAGGGGTTAATTCTTTGACAAGGAATAAATTTGTGCTAACAGTTTCAGAATAGAGGCTTGTTCATTTTTGTCAAAGTTTGTTGTTAACTTGTTTGGGTTGTGAAGGTTCTTTTGAAATGTGATTCGTTGCCTTGACTTAGAATATGAAAACTGGGCATAACTTCCTCCCCAAATGTATGTTACAGCATCAAGTTACTATTCAGAAGTTTGTAAAGAAAAGTTGAAGTTATGAGTTATCATAATCTTCAAGTGAATATGTAGCTCTTTTATTATTGTTATTCTCTCCAATGTACCTGGTGAAGTAGGATGCCTTTTGCTATAGTAAAGGTGGAGGCCACAGCAAGGATGAGGAACTAAGCTCTGAGGAACTTTAGAACCATTTTGCTTCTCAGCTGTTCTGGGAGGGTGCGCTTGCTTTCTGAAAGCTATGTGGCAAAAATCGCTGGCAGTGTCTGTAGCTAGTTTTTGGCTAATCTGTGACTAATAAGGTAACTTTAAAATCAGTCTAATAATACAGCAGAACTGGTAATCCAAGCAGTGAAACTAATCAGTATTCAGAATACATGGGAGAGAAAATTAAAGGATTAAAGCAGGTGTTCTTTTTTTTTGTTTGTTTATAGCGAAGCATTGGAAGTGATTCTCAAGGCAGGGCAACGGCTGCTAACAACAAACGTCAACTTAATGAAAATAAAAAGCCATTCAACTTCCTGTCACTGCAAATAAACACTAACAAAAGCAAAGATCCTGCCTCAGGTTCCCAAAAAAAGGAAAGTGGGGTATCGGTGCAATGTAAAGAGTTGTTTGGAGCTGCGCTAAGCAAGGATTTCTTGCAAAATTGCCAAGTCTCTGCTCAAGAAGATGGAAGGGAAGAAACAGCTATGGATAGTAGCCAGGTATTTACTTTCCTTGAATGTTTACAGAATATTGACTGTTAGAAAGGTTTTAATTCCCTTGTTACTTTCCAGTCATTTTTCTAAATTTCAAAAAAGTGTAACTTCATTGAAAATACTTATCTGATTCTAAAAGGCAACTTGAGGAAAACATGAAACCAGACTTAATCATGTACTGTTCTTTAGAAATTTCCTTGTTTGTAACAGAAGCAGTATTTTCATCTTAGAGATTGGTTCTCTTTTATAGAGTTTCAGAAAATAGTCTCACAGTTTAATATTTTCCTACGTTAATGTGCTCAATTCTGTTTTAGCTTATGTTGACAAGAAGCCCTGTGCTTCAGTCTTGCAGCTTCATGCATGCATAAATCTACCCTTATGAAAGCTGTTTATTTTAACTGCTCGGCAGAAGAGTGCTTATAGGATTTTATGTCACTCCTTGTAATTACTACTTTGCTATTACTATCACCATGTCTTGCGCATTAACTACGTTAAAGCTGTAGCTGAATACATTCAGTAACTTTAGTGTCTTTACAGATTGTGAGCAGACTAGTTCAAATTCGCGACTATATTGCTAAGGCCAGCTCCATGCGGGATGATCTTGTAGAGAAAAATGAAAGATCGGCCAATGTTGAGCGTTTATCACACCTTATAGATCACCTTAAAGAGCAGGAGAAATCCTATCTGAAATTTTTGCAAAAGATGCTTGTAAGTTTGAGAATGTAATATATTTGTTTCTGCACTGTAAGCTTTTGAGGAATTGACCATTGATGTTTTGATGGTGCTGCTGGGGTGTTGGCTTTGATACGTAGTACCTTCCCTAATTCATTTTTACTGCCCCCTTACATAGTTTTTGATTTATGCCAATGAAATATTTCAGGCTAGAGAAAATGAGGAGGATGATGTTCGGACTATAGATTCAGCTGTGGGATCTGGTTCTGTAGGTGAGAGCACATCGATAAACATTGATGTGCAGTCTGAGGCTTCAGATACCACGGTAAGCTGCCTTTTAGTAATTAAGGTGCTAGAAATGAAGAGTTTGTTTTGGTTTTGTCATGATTGCTATTATAGTTTCATAATCTGCAGTTCAATGAAAAATACTAGATCCCCAAGCACTTCTTCAGAAGGTGTTCATGCATGTGTGGCTATTTTAGTGTTTTATTTAATATGGGGGAAAAGTTAATTATTTTGTCACAACAACACTATATCTTAATTATTAAAAAAAAATAAAATCCTTAGTCTTTCTTTGAAGTAGAATGAAACATTAAATGTGTACATCAGCAGACCATGCACTGGATTGATGTAGGAAGGATATTTCTGTGTACAATAATTGATCTATGAGTTTGTTTCTGTTAGTGGGGAAAACTTGCTGGTGTTGGGTGAGGAGAGGGTTAGAAATGAGTCATTGGTGGGCTATTGCTCAGGCATTTTTATAGGGATATGATAAAAGTATTGCCCTAATGCAGCAGCTTCACTTATTTTTTTTTTTGAGAGATGAGCACCTTCTAGGAAATGTGTTCTAAACTTCTGAGATACACAATCTTCCCTTCTATTTATAAAAGCTTTTATATTAATGTGGTATGCAATGCTTATAGTAGATACAACAGCACTTTAATAATAACTTATGTTTTACATCTTCCAATCCTACTATACTGAGGAAAAGTACTAGAGAGCTGGTACTCTTTTGTCCCATTAGTACATTGAATGTTCTTCAGATGAAGAGAATTTATGTGCTTGGAAGTATAACAGCTGTTAAAATGTTAAGAACTTTTTGTAGTTATTTTTAGCTTTGTACGAACTCTTTCTATCCCTTTAAATAAATAAGTTGGTAGATTTGGAAAATGTACTTTTAGCTTAAGAAAAAAACCCAAAAACTGAAAAATGCAAAGCCCAGTAGAGTTTTTAAGTAGCATGCATGTAAATTTGCATTTTTCTTCATCTTTGCAAAATGGGGTTTAGTTTATGTTTGGCTCTTCATTTTGCATCAAATTTCTCTTTAGATGGAGCTTGAATATATTACATACAGATTGAGTATTTCTGGACATAAAAGGCCGATTGCTATATGAAGCCTGATTGTTACAGAAATTCTAAGAATGAATAAAAATGTCTTTGCTCTTTAGTAGATTTTATATTAGTTATCATTATTTGACAAGATACAAGTGTGTAGATTTGTAACTTAAAACTGTATGCTAAGTTGGAGCACCTTTTCAAAGTCTAACCTACTAAACTATTTAATAAAGGAGGTATCTTTTAGTTTGAGCATTCGGCCCCGCATTGAGGACAAACTAGGGAATTCAGCTTCACAAGAACAGGTTACAGACATTGATGTTACAGCAAGCCCTAAAGGGAAAAGTGACAGAGCTGCTCTGAATGACAGGGAAATATGGCCTTGTAGGATTAATAGCCAAGAACATGGATTGCCTTCAAAGGTACACTTCAAAATACTATTTTAGCCTCTCTAGGGTTATACATGCTGTTCTTCTTGTTTCTTTTTTTTTTTTTCCCCTCCCCTTGCTACCTATTTCGAATGTATTTGTTACTTAGTGAATGTTCCCATTGGCCTGCTTACCTGTATCCAGCTGTCTCTTTGTTGAATTAATTTGTTTGCCTAGAGTTGTTAGTTTTTACTTAGAGATGTTTGACAACCTTCTTTTCTGAAGTGTCCACATTGACAGAGAAAGTACTACATACATACAGCAGGTTTTCTGATTTTCTGTAAAAGATCCTTCCAGTTTTGCTGTTCTCTTTCTGGGAAAACATATTGTAAATGTGACTTTCAGACAGTTGTCATGTTTACACCAGTAGTTTGCCAAAGCAAATTTAAGCCAATAACGTATACAGAAAATAAACTGTAGAAGAGTAGCTGTAATTTGTTCCACAGATATTCTTGTATAGCTGTTTATATAAATGATGGTTGGAAGGAAGAAGACTTGGAGTCTAAAACTTAAGATCGTTATCTGTTACCAGCTTTCCTATGCTTTGTCTCTGATTTAAAAAAAAAAAAAAAGTCTGAGTTCAATTCTTTTTTTAATTTTTTTTTTATTTCTTAAAATAGAAGGCTTACATGTTTTGTCAGCCTTAGTCTAAATGTAGAGCTAAGTTTGATCCTGCCCCCTCTACTCTGCTCTCATGAGACCTCACTTGGAGTATTGTGTGCAGTTCTGATGTCCCAAACATAAAAAGGTCATGGAGGTGATGGAGCAAGTCCAGAGGAGAGCTACCAGGATGATAAGGGGGTTGGAGCAACTCCCGTATGAAAACAGGCTGAGAAAGTTGGGGCTGTTCAGCCTGGAGAAGAGAAGGCTGCGTGGAGACCTCATAGCAGCCTTCCAGTATCTGAAGGGGGCCTATAGGGATGCTGGGGAGGGACTCTTCATTAGGAGCTGTAGTGGTAGGACAAGGGGTAACGGGTTAAATCTTGAACAGGGAAAGTATAGGTTAGATACAAGGAAGAAGTTCTTTACTGTGAGGGTGGTGAGGCACTGGAATGGGTTGCCCAGTTAGGTTGTGAATGCTCCATCCCTGGTTGTGTTCAAGGCCAGGTTGGACAGAGCCTTGGGTGGCATGGTTTAGTGTGAGGTGTCCGTGCCCATGGCAGGGGGGTTGAAACTAGATGATCTTAAGGTCCTTTCCAACCCTAACTATTCTATGATTCTATGAATAAAAGTTTTGAGATAAATCTCCAGCTTTTAATTAAAGTAGACTGAAGAAAGTAACTTAGTTTTTGTGTATTTTTAACTGCTCAACATGCTTTCATTCATTCAGATTGCATTTCCATGTGTTTGAAAGTATAGCATAGAAGGTTCTGTGCTAGAGCAGAAACAAAACCTGTTTTTGTTTTGAAATTGATTTACATAAATACGCCCTGTTGTAGTATCTGTGGCGTAAATACTGCATATGAAACTGAATGTTACACATTAAAGAAGAGTAACTGCCCACCCAAAATGTTCTGTTGAAAAGTTAGTGATTTTGGGCCAGTAAACCAACTAGATCCCCTGTTACATGTAACTCCATGGTACTATGCCTTAGCATTCTTATCCTTACCAGTCTTATAGCTTAATGTCCTCTTTAATAATTCAAAAGTCAGAAGGATACTTAAGTTAGTCTTTGGGACATATTAGGGCAGCTGACTGATTTCTAAAGAAAACTTAACCCTAGGAGTGATAAGCGTGCGTTGGTGATACAGGCTTCTCCCTCTTGGATGTCTAAGATTTTAAGTCTGAAAAGGACTACTGGAAAGGTGGAGCTGTTTCATTTTCACCTTTTTACATTAACCAGCCTGTTTGATTCTATTAAATTTCTGCTTGTTTTGGCGGTTCTGTCACTAATACTCAACAAAGAAATTGTCATGGTTATGCTAATGTTCTTCCATATCTTGCAGGCCAGAGATCCTCAGCAAGAAGCTGAAGAAGAATTGGAAAACTTGAAGAAGCAGCATGATTTACTGCAAAGGATGCTACAACAGCAAGAGCAGTTGAAGGCTCTTCAAGGAAGACAGGCAGCTCTCCTTGCTCTGCAGCATAAAGCAGAGCAAGCAATTGCTGTCATGGATGATTCTGGTATGTGGAATGATGGAGGTTTTGATAGCATGTTAGCATGCTGATTGACTAAAGCTGGAATTATGGATTACATGTTAATAAGTCCTTTTTAATGCACTTACCGCAAAATTTACTGCAAGGCTTCTATTTTTGAAAAGAGTTGACAGTGTAACATTGTGTCCTGGGTTCAGCAGTAGCAGTCATTTTTCTCCTTAGTAGCTGGTGCAGTGCTGTGTTTTTGACTTTCAGCCTCGGAGCAGCGCTGATAACACTGATGTTTTTAGTTGCTGCTTAGTAATGTTTAGTCTGACCAAGGACTTTCTGAGTCTCATGCTCTGCCAGGGAGGAGGGGAAGCCGGGAGGAAGCAGAGACAGACACCTGACCCAAACTAACAAAGAGGTATTCCATACCACAGCACATCATGCCCCGTATATAAACTGGGGGCAGTTACCCGGAAGGGTTAGATCACAGCTCGGTCAGGCTGGGTATCGGTCGGCAGGTGGTGAGCAGTTGTATTCTCTTCCCTTGTTATTTCCCTTACCATTATTATTATTGGTGGTAGCAGTAGTGGTTTGTGTTATACCTTAGTTACTGGGTTGTTCTTATCTCAGCCCATGGGAGTTACATGCTTTCGATTCTCCTACCCATCCCTCCCAGAGTGGGGGGAGGAAAGGGGGGAGTGAGAGAGAGACTCTGGCTGACTGAGTTTAAACCACGACACATTGTTAGGTTATGTGTCAGTTAAAAAACACACAGCCAATTTCTGTGGTTTGCTTTTATAAAATCCTAAAAGTGCAGGGTTTTCCTCTAAGAATTGGTCTGTCACATCAGATTTGAAGTCTCTTATCTCCATCAGTGTACTAGGCCTTTGAAGGAAAGAAGGGGTGAGGGGAGGGAGGAAGGAGGAATGGAATACAGTGTGTTCTCTCCCTCTTTATGGCTATAGGAGTTGGTAGTTTCAGGTTTTGTTTACCTTTTCATGCTTTTTTTGTTGCTGGTTACCTGGCAGTTGACCTTAGTAGACTAATGGTTTGTCTAATAAAGGAAAGGAGGAAGTTGCTACAGCAGTTTCATAAATAAATATGAAACCAGAACTCTGAAATTCTGTGGCATGTAAATTACAGGCATGGTTCTGATACTAGAGCAGCACCATTATGTTATAACCTTCAGTTTAAAAGCCATCTTCTGATTCATTTCCATGTGTTCTGAACTTTTAAAAAAGTATGGTTTGGACAGAGACTTCTTTTGATCAAGGTTGTCAGCAGTTGTTTTCTCAAGAGTTCAGTCTTAAAAGGTAGACAGTTGTCCTTGATTTGTGCATGTATAAATTTTTTTTTCTTGGAAACTTGTCCTGCTCCCACTTCTCCTTAAATCCTGTTCAGTTTTCTTTGGAAGTGTTCTACAGTGTGTGCAGTCATAGAGAATGACGTTTTTGCACTGAGCAAGTTCTGGCTCCTTCTGTGTTGTTCTTTCATGATTTTTCCCCATAAAACTTGCTGTTAGGCTTCATTAGAGGGTATATGGGATAGAAGTTTCTATCACAGTTAGGTTTTCTATTTTGAATAGCTTAATTTGTAGAAATGTAAGCACTGATTTTTACATTTTACAGAAAGCCTCTCTTTAAGGTTCCTAGCTCTCATGAGCTCCTCTTTCTGCTTTTTCTCCTGTCTTCGATTTGGTACAGTATAGAAAAGAAGGTAGAACTAGTTAGGAAAACTCTAGATTTGAGTGTAGGATTCTGTGATGATGTTTGTGTTTCACATTTCCACTTATGTCACTCTTACTAACAGTGTTTTATTGCTGTTTGTGTTATGTGCCAGAACTGTAGGGTAGCAAATGTAAAGATTCAAACTCAACATAGGGTAAAATAAGTGTTTTTAAATTTAAAAATAGTAAAACTTCATTGTACGGGTAAATAAAGTAATGATCTGTGGGAAAAATAATTAATATTTATGCTTGATTTTTCTCATCAGAAAAATCTTACATGTTGGTTCATATGTGCAGAAGAAGTTTCTTTTGATCTCTCAACTGCCTGTCCTGTATCTTAGTACTGTTTGAACTGAGCTTTCACGGATGGGGGGAAGAGCTTTCATTTTAATGTATTCCTCTCATAAAGCTTTTTAAAGGACAGATCCCCAAGAATCTGTTTGCATCCATAAAGATTACAACTTATACCAAGATGAAAGCTTGGTGTCTTGTTAATTTATTTTAAGGGAGTAAAATTACATGCACTGTTCTTAGTTTGGCTATACTAAGTCAGAACAGTTTGTTTCTAACAAACAAAATTTTTCCATCAAGCCTAGACAAGTTTGTGGTTTTCATTTTACAGGGATGTTTTCCACCAAGCTAGGGACTAGGTTAGGAAAGCTAAGGCCCAGAGCAGAATTAAACTCTGCTAGGGATGTGAAAGATAAAAAGAAGGGATTCTGTAGGTACACTGCAAATAAAAGACAGACTAGGGACAATGTGGGCCCTCTCCGGAAGCTGTCAGGAGAACTGGCTACCCTGGATTTGGAGAAGGCTGAGGTTCTTAATGACTTCTTTGCCTCAGTCTTCACTGGCAAATGCTCTGACCACACCACCCAAGTCTTGGAAGGCAGATGCGGGGACTGTGAGAATGAAGACCTTAGGCCGACTGTAGGAGAGGGTCTGGTTCGAGACCATCTTAAGAACCTGAATGTGTGCAAGTCCATGGGACCTGATGAAATCTATCCATGGGTCCTGAAGGAGCTGGCAAATGAAGTTGCTGAGTCACTGTCCATCATATTTGAAAAATCATGGCAGTCAGGTGAAGTTCCCAAAGACTTGGAAAAGGGTAATATAACCCCCATTTTCTAGAAGGGGAAAATGGATGACCAAGGGAACTACAGCCCAGTCAGTCTCACCTCTGTGCCTAGCAAAATCTTGCAGCAGATTCTCCTGGAAAGTATGCTGAGGCACATGAAAAACAGCAAGGTGCTTGGTGACAGCCAGCATGGCTTCACTAAGGGGAAATCGTGCCTGACCAATTTGGTGGCCTTCTGTGATGGGGCTACAGAACTGATGGACAGGGGCAGAGCAGCTGACATCTGCTTGAACTTGTACAGAGCATTCGACACTGTCCCACACGACATCCTTGTCTCTAAATTGGAGAGACATCAATTTGATGGATGGACCACTTGGTGGATAAAGAGCTGGCTGGATGGCTGCACGTTAAGAGTTGTGGGCAGTGGCTGGGTGTCCAGCTGGAGACCAGTAAAGAGTGGTGTCCCTCAGGGATTGGTGTTGAGACCGGTTTTGTTCAACATCTTTATCACTGACATGGACAGTGGGATTGAGTGCTCCCTCAGCAAGCTTGCCAATGACACCAAGCTGTGTGGTTCGGTTGATACGCTGGAGGGAAGTGATGCCATCCAGAGGGACCTTGAGACGCTTGTAAGGTGGGCTGATGCCAACCTTACGAAGTTTAACCATGACAAGTGTAAGGCCCTAGACCTGGGTCAGAACAATCCCAGGCACAGGTACAGGTTGGGCAGAGAAGAGATTAACAGCAGCCCTGTGCAGAAGGACTTGGGGGTCTTGGTTGATGAGAAACTTAATGTGAGCTGGCAGTGTGTGCTTGCAGCCCAGAAAGCCAACCGTATCCTCGGCTGTGACAAAAGGAGCGTGACCAGCAGGTCGAAGGAGGTGATCCTACCCCTCTACTCTGCTCTTATGAGACCTCACTTGGAGTATTGTGTGGAGTTCTGGTGTCCTCAACATAGAAAGGACATGGAACTGTTGGAACAAGTCCAGAGAAGGGCCACGAGGATGATAGGGGACTGGAGCACCTCCCATATGAAGACAGGCTGAGAAGGTTGGGGCTGTTCAGCCTGGAGAAGAGAAGGCTGCGTGGAAACCTCCTAGCAGCCTTCCAGTATCTGAAGGGGGCCTGTAGGGATGCTGGAGAGGGACTCTTCATTAGAAACTGTAGAGATAAGACAAGGGGTAACTGGTTCAAACTTAAACAGGGGAAGTTTAGATTGGATATAAGGAAGAAATTCTTTACTGTTAGGGTGGTGAGGCACTGGAATGGGTTGCCCAGGGAAGTTGTGAATGCTCTGTCCCTGGTGGTGATCAAGGCCAGATTGGACAGAGCCTTGGGTGGCATGGTTTAGTGTGAGGTGTCCTTGCCCATGGCAGGGGGGTTGGAACTAGATCATCTTAAAGTCCTTTCCAACCCTAACTATTCTATGCTTCTGTGATTTTACTCTGACCTTTTTAGCAAAACACAGGACAGACTTTTAAAGTCCTTTTTTATGGTTCTTCACAAAGGAGCTGTGAAGTTGGTTAGCATTTCTGTTAGGGGTTTAATCTTTCAAGAGTAAAGTTGGTGGGAAGAACATACCATTAAAAATAATCGATGTATTTTAAGAGGTGGAGTATATTGGCAATGTTGTTAAACCAAACGTTGTAACACATAGCCTTTATTTCACTGCTGTGGAAAAGTATTTACATTTTTTCCTCCTTCTGCATGCCCAGTTGTAACAGAGACTACAGGTAGTGTTTCAGGAGTAAGCCTTACATCAGAACTGAATGAAGAACTGAACGACTTAATTCAGCGCTTTCACAACCAACTTCATGATTCTCAGGTCAGTCCTTGGATTACACTGCACAAGCTTTTGTATTGTCTGTTTTTTCTTACTGAGCATTTAAATGTTTGTTTTGCTTATTTGTGTGCATTTGCTAATGGAGTAGTTGGGATTCTCCTGAACTTCAAAGCTGAACATCTTTATGTTCTTAAGAGTTATTAGCTGACTGATCTATGCTTTCTGTTGTGCAGATTCCCATGAAAGTCCAGAGAAGTAGTTTCTATATTGTAGCATAATTATATATTGACTCAATATCCAGTTGGGCTGTCATGACAGTGTGTTTGATATCAGTTTCCCTCTGTTCTGGTATTGAGGCTTTTTGGTTTTTACAATTTATTTGGCTTTTCTCATAGTATTCGGAATAAAATGAAATTCCTCTTTTTAGACACAATCTGTGCCAGACAATAGAAGGCAAGCAGAAAGTCTTTCACTTACCAGAGAGATTTCACAAAGCAGAAACTCTTCAATGTCTGAGCACCTGTTGGATGAGAAGGCACAGCTTTTTAACAAGATGCGAGTGCTGCAGGGTAAAAAGCAGAAAATGGACAAGCTGTTAGGAGAGCTTCATACACTTCGTGACCAACATCTGAACAACTCCTCCTGTAAGTAAATACAGGCACAGTCACATCTGTTCAAGAACAGTGTGCATGTTTGTAACATGGTCTTTCAACTTGCAACTAGTTATTGAAATGCAGGTGATAAAGCTGTGCTGGGGCAATCTTATGTAAATGGTTTAATGCTATGTAAGTTTCTGGCTTAATTGAGAGCTCTACATGTAATAGTGGAGAGCTCTATATGTAATGATGGTGGTTTTGCTAGTAGCAGTTTGGCTTGTGACATCAAAGTTGACTAATGTGAGGATGTGATGATGGGATTATTTTCCTTCAAGGTTTGTCTGTGACACATTTCAGTTCTGGAGCGTACCATGTAAACTTTAACTTTCTGTATTCTTATCACAGTGCAAATTTATTTATCATAAATCTGTATTTAGGTACTCAGCACTTCAGGTGTTAGCTCTATAGCATTAGGGGGTTTGCTTGTCTACCGTTGACTTTCTCTTCCACTTCCTATCATAGGCAATACCAGAGGAACTTAACTGTCTGAATGGGCTTAGAGTTTTTTCCTGTCCCTTAGATGGCTTTTTCTTCTCCTTGAAGTCTTGATGTGGGCCTACTTGATATTCTTGCTTTCTGTTTCTAGAAATATATTTGTAGTGGTGAAGCTTGTCCAGTAGTGGTGATCATGGCATATTTTGGTTAACATAAAGAAATGAGCCACTTGAAGCATGCTCCTGGAGAGGGGCAGATTGATTTAATAGTTACATTGCTATTCCCCCATCTTTCTGCACATACTTAATGTATATAATATGAACATACTTGGGTGTGATTTCATGTAGCTAGGAGAAAGCAAACATTAAATCTGCATTTATAGCATATGGACAAAAGAGCTTAGCAGAGTTAAAAATTGAAAGGATTTTTCTTTTTATCTTGTTGAAATGTAAATATCAAAGCAAAAGCAATTCAGCCATAAATAAACCCTTGAAGAACTCATTGGGCAGATTTACAGCATGAAAGCCTCCACTTCTGAAGTGTGATAAAGCTAAAAGGAACTGACTGAAATCTTGTTTACAGTTTAAGTTTACTTATTACTCTCTGCCTAGTAGCAATTGCATGCTATGAAACTTTAAGACAAAAGCTTTTGTTCTTCTAAGAAAAGAAGTTACTGACTGCTGGTTTGCATGTTGATCAGGTAATTCAGTTAAGCAGGTTGGTTTTTTAAGTTGGTTCTTATGAGCTATATTTCTTTTCTGCAGTTTTTCCTGCTTCAGGTTCTCCTCAAAGGAGTACTGATCAAAGAAGTACAACTTCAGCTGCTTCTGGTCCTGTAGGCATAGTAACTGTTGTCAATGGTGAATCAAATACCCTGGCATCTGTTCCCTATCCTCCTGATTCCCTGGTTTCTCAGAATGAGAGTGAAGAGGATGACAATCTAAATCCAACAGAAAAGCTTCAGTAAAAGTTCTTTAATTTTTTCATAATGTACTTTTGTCATTTTGAGTGTTACATTTTCAGTAATTTCTATCTTAAGAAAACATTTAATATTTTAATTTAATTAATTTTAGTAAATGTCCAAGACAGTTAAAATATGGTCAGAGCTTCAAGTAGAAGGTTTTTACAGCTAGGAAAATGACAGTAAACTTTAAGAACTATAAAGTATATATATCTTTTTCAACTCTACACAGATGTGTTTAATACAACAAAACACATAGCATGTTCTTTTTTTCTCCTTAGGAAACTAAATGAGGTTCGTAAGAGGCTGAATGAGTTACGCGAGTTAGTTCACTACTATGAGCAAACGTCTGATATGATGACAGATGCTGTGAATGAAAACACTAAGGAAGAGGAAGAAACAGAAGACTCAGAAAGTGATTCTGAACATGGGGATCCACAGCCTGTTACAAATATTAGGTTGTCAGATTTTTTGTCATCCTAAATCTTTGTAGCTAAGTTCTTGCAGGTTTCCTGAAAAAAATACATTGTTTCAGTCAAACAGAAATAACTTAATCGTGTGATTACATTAACTTTTCAAAATTTTGAGTTTGAAGTAGCTTTCTTATAGAGACAATTAATAATAAACTTGTTCTTGGTATCTTACTTGTATGGCAAATATAGATTATATTGGATATTCAACACAATAAGAGACTTCAAAATCTAATTCTTTTGGTTTTAAGCACTGAATTATGTGTATGGAAGTCCACTAGAGGGTTAACAGGACTAGACTAGAGACCAAGAGTAAAAACAAACTTCATTTTACACAGGCATTTAGAGGTGAAATCTTAACAGGGTAACTGCATGCATCAAGGATCTTCACTATGCAAAACAAATACTAATTTAGCTATGAATCATATAAAGCTTTTATAATATAGACATACACCTTGAAAGCCTCTTGTATTGTTCTAGATCTGCCAGGGATAATTCATAGCAGCTTTTGATTGCTTAATTAAAAAACAATCTATTGGAATGATGGATTACTGAGAAATCCCAAGCTTCTAGACTCATGGGGTTGATTTTGTTGATTTTTTTTTTTTTTTTTTTTTGAATGCCTCAGGACACATTCCTGTGAAAGCCAGTTAATAAAGTGGCAGAAATAAAATTCCATTGGTGCTGGTTCTTAAAACGTTAACACAAGTAATGTATTTTTACCCTAGAAATCCTCAAGGTGTGAGTAGTTGGAGTGAAGTAAATTGCAGCTCCAATGTACAGTGTGGAACTAATAACAGAGATGGAAGGCATCTTAATACAGACTGTGAAATAAATAACCGATCTGCTGCTAATATAAGAACTCTAAAAATGTCTTCTGCTCTAGGTATGTTCTCAAATCTTCTGATAGTTTTAAGTCTTTTGTTTTAAGTCTTATTTAAGTCTTAAATAATTCTGGTAGCAGCGCAGAACATGGGAGAACTTTGAGCAAAATGTTCAAGAGTCTGATCATTAAGCTGATACTTTTCTAATGTCCAGTAATTACAGTGAACTTCAGAAGTTCAATAACATGTAATTGGTACTGTTTTGTCTCCTCCTCTCCCCACCTCCAGACTGTCATAATAGGGAGGATGGCAAAGACACTGACGTACCCCAAGGTGAAGATGATGAAGTGGAAGAAGATAGAGCTAGTGAAGATTCCATGTCTAGTCACAGAAGCAGCCTGGGTGATGCTGCTGGAGACGCTGAATTTGAACAGAAGATCAATAGGCTTATAGCTGCAAAACAGAAACTTAGACAGCTACAAAACCTTGCTGCTATGGTGCAGGTATTTCATAAACATAAATCTCTGCACAGAAGTGTAGCATTAATTATTTTTAAAATTTATAGCTTTTAGTAGGGAAAACCACTCTGCTTAGTGTAACATTTAAAATGCTTACTTTTAGGCTGGGGAAAAGGAGATACTAGAGATAAAGGAAAAAGAGATTTTTCTGAAGTTGAAGGTGATACTTTTGAAGTTCAAATATGGGATTTTATTGAGGGATGCTAACCTAATGGAAGAATGGCTTTAATACTTAGCACTGGAGTACAAAATATGAACGAAGAAGTCTAATATTGAAATAGTGTTGATCATTATTTTTAAGCTTATAATGAGTAATCATCAGTTTTCGGTTTTGAATCTTATCTAGGTTTTCCAATATCATTCAGTCAGTAAGGAAAAATAATTGGTTTTGATTACAACCTTTGGATGTTGCAACATGTTCAAGTTGTGGTAATTTGATTTGTGTTCAGTGTGGTGTGTTTTGTGAGGGTTTTTTGGTTTTGTTTTATGAGTTGAAAGTGGTTTTGATTTAGAGTATCACATGCTAAGTTAGTGATGCTTGCTTAAACCATATATTCTCGTATATAATGTCCCTACAGAATGCTAACATAAGGGTTTTATATGAGAACTCTAAATAGTCTTAATTAGAATGTTTTACAATAGCAACAATATAAATGCAATATTACTATTTCAAGATTATACTGCTTCCAAAAATTTCTCAGCATCTGGATCGTTATTTTTTGTCATCACTATAGGGATGTTAACTTTACAGCAGCGTCTTTAATAAATAACCTAATTAATGATGTCTTCAGTCTTTTCTTCATATTTACAAGGCTTGTATCTGTATGTACTTGGTAATGGTACTGTAGGTCTGCATAGCTCTGTCGTACTTTGTCACTGATGGTGATCTCTCCTGTTCAGCAGGTTCTGTATTAAGAATGATCAAGTTGGAAAACAAGCAGTGGCTGCAGTTTAAATATTTTCAATTTAACTTGAGAACTGAAAATACAGAAATTATGAAAAGTGGAATAGAAAACCATGTAGAAGATTTCCTAAAATATTTCAGATTTAACTTTGAAGAGTAGTTGTTTTATTTTAAACTGTTGTTAGTAATCTTTAACTTCATGACTATAGTAATTAAGCAGTCTTCTTCACCTCAGTCTCCTCTTCTTTTTTTCTCCTCCCCCTCTTGTTCTTGACATGCCTGCATAGAATCATAGAGTCATAGAATCATGTTTCTATCCACTCAGTTGTAACCATAAAATAAAATTCAAGTGGCTTATGCTCCCCAAATGAGACAAGTTATCTTGCATTTATAGTGGAAATCTCAGTAGCATGAGCTTTATAACTTTGAATTCTCTCATTAATTTATCTTAAAGTTGTGATTCCATGATGGGGATGACTTCTCAATTTATGATCTGAACTGAAGATAAAGCAATTCAGACTGTTTAGTTTTTAAAACCTAGCTTGACAAAACAGTTATATTTTGCATATCAGTGTGAAAGTAGTCTAATTGCCTTTCTAACATTCTTTCAGAATGATGATCCAGAACCTCAAGCAACAATTGCAAATGCATCTAATATTGGTGACTTGTTGGGTGAGATGGAAGAGACAAAGCAACAGCCAAACAATGTCCGAACTAGCACCAACAAGTTACAAAAAGATGCAGGGCTAAATGAAAAAGCAAGGTATGTCTTTGTCAAAGCAGAGTGGAATCATGCTTTAGGCAACTTCTTGCTGAGTAATATGCAGTTAACTTATTTACACAGACAGAAGTTTTATGAAGCTAAACTTCAGCAGCAACGGGAGCTTAAGCAGTTACAAGAAGAAAGAAGAAAACTGATCGAAATTCAAGAAAAAATTCAACTGCTACAGAAAGCTTGTCCTGACCTTCAAGTAGGTAGAATGTATTTCTTTTCTCTCTTAAGCTGTTGAGCAACAAAACATACAGTATCTTTCACACCATTTTTCACTATAAAAATTGGAAAAAAACGTTAAAATTGGCAGTGCATGTCTATTGTATGCAGCTGGGCTTCTAAGCCTAGAGAAGAGCTGTGTTTATTTCATTCCACTGTAGGCTTTTGCTCAGTGATTGCTGCATCAAACTCCAATTTAACTGTAGTGAAATGCCTTAATGTAAAGTCTTAAAAGATAGATAACCTTCTACCTTATTTTTAGCCTGACATACCTGCTAGTCACTGCATCTTCAATCCTTTTAGTAGTTATTTTCAGGGCCTGGTATTTTGAAACAGTATTATGTCTTGTAAACATGATCAACATTATATTGTATTCCGGCTTAACTGGACAGTGCTGTATTGTTTCTCATACTCTTTAAAGACAGACTTTTTTTCTATGAAGTGAGCAGTAAGTTATCAATACTGTGCATCTACAGCATTATATAATATTATATTACATAAAAATAAATTTTGTTTATTCCTAGCTAAGTTCTGAGATAAGTATTTAGCCTTGATTTGAAAATCCCTTTTCACTGACTACCAATTCTCCTACCTCATAAAGCCTGAACTATGTTGGGTTTTAATAGCAGTTAAGTTTTAGAAAGCTGTTTTATTTTTTAACTTCGCTTTCTCTTTCAGTTGACAGCTGGTTTGGGTAACTACCCAGCAAATAGGCAGACTTTACTAGCAACCTCAACTCCAGCCATGAATGAGTGGAGTACAGCTGGCAAGCCTTTGCTTGAATTTGATGAATCCGTACCACTAGGCAATGAGGTATTTCATGCTTGATACTTTATGATTTTAAAAGGGTTGAAAAAGGAAGAAGTTTGAGATAACTTGGATGCACTAAGTATGTGGCCTAGGGAATGGAGTAGTAGCCATTTTAACAAAGTGTGTATAACTTTTTTGTTTCATTTCTGGAAAGAAGTAAATACTGGCCTGAACTGACAGGAGATCTTTTTCCCAAATATAGCAGTTGTTGCCAAATATGAATTTGAACTTGAATGAAGTTTGAATTTATACTGTGGGCATTTGAAAGTGTATACCACAGTCAAGTCATCCATGAAGAAAATTATGGCATTTTTTGAAATGTAGTCTATCTGCCATGCATATTCCTTCCCTTTTACAAAAAATTATGTCTTAAATAATGATCTGGATATTACTCAATCTTTCTGAAAATTATGATACTATTTGTAGGGGTAAAGGGATATGTGATGTGAAGTTTTTTCTGGTTAGACGAGGCATCAGAAACAAGTATCAGAAAAATACCTTTTTTTAATAGACTTTCTCTATGAGTTGCATCAGCATTCTTGCAAATTCTCCTTTAACAGTTTACGTGAGGCTGATTGGTCTATGCCGGTATAGTTATCATTGAAAGCCAGATTTTCCTTCTACAAGATGAGAATTTCAGAACTTTGGCATCTTCCAAGTACTATAGGGCAAATTGTCTCTCTTCACTAAATAAAAGGGCTGTGAATTCTTCCTGCTAAAAAGAAATTGTCTCTAAAGTGAATGTGCTTCTGCAATTGCTACCACTCTACAAACAGGTTGTGTTATCATCAAAATACGTGTGGATTTTTATTGGAAAATGTCTTGGCTCCAGCGCGACCAACTAGTCCAGTTGTTTTCAGTCTTGAGTATGTTGTCACTTGCCTGTCTCTTTAAGGCTAAGTTTTTCAGTCTAGTTCACTTACACAATTGGTTTTGAATGTTATGCTATTATGTAGTGCTGTTTACATGCTTATTAAAGTACCTTGCCATAAATATGCTTTCACTGTATCTAATTTAAGGTAGATAAAGGCCTCCTACTATCTTTGTTTTCTTCTTTGTAAATCATGGCTTCCTTAAGTCTTGCTCAATCATAACCTGCTACTTAAAGTTTCTGCACGTTGCAGAGAATCTTTTTGTTGTATCCTCTGCTTTATTACCAAAGAAGTACTCAGTACAGTTTTCACATTTCTCCAAAGGGTAGTATTCTGTCATGCTACTTAACGAGCTAACTAAAAATGCATAGATTATGTGATAAAACCAGTGTTGAGTGAAACATGAACTATTTCTCTTAAAAATTCCTGTCTTACAGGAATTAATTAGCTTAGATTTTTCAGTATTTGGGATAAATAATAGATACAGGATATATTTTGCAGCTTTCTGTGGTGTGGCTTCAGTTGCAGTATAATATCAAAGCCTGAACAGAAAGGTATCAGTGCAGTATCAAATGTGATTTAGTTTAGATTATGTTTATTTTGTTTATATTCTGATGTCTTTTATTTTATGGCAAACAGTTATGGTCTGAGATAAGAAGACATGAGATTTTAAGAGAAGAATTACGACAGAGAAGAAAGCAACTTGAAGCTTTAATGGCTGAACATCAGAGGAGGAGAGAGTTTGCAGAAACAGTATCTACTGTTGCTGCCTCTGTTAAAAGTGAAGGATCAGAAGCCCGGTGTACTCCACAGCAGTGTAGAACTGAAAAGTAAGAACATAAGTCACTCTGTATTAGTGGCTTCTGTTGTTTAATGAGATATGATTCTTCGGCAGTTTCCTGTTTTCATTTGAACGCTGTGATGAGAGTAGAGAAGTAAATCAATTTCTAGACTTCTAAAGTGACTGTTAGTTGGCAGCTTGCCTCTTTTATGGGTCTTCCCAGCATATTTAGTATACCTGCTCCATAAATGGTGAAAAATCACCTAGGGAGAGGAGAATGTGTGGAAAATTGCTCACAGTAATTTTTCATCATACCTACATCATTTATAACAATAATAAAGGAGTAATGTTGCAAGAGTAAGTAATTTTATTTAACTATCCCAGTATCAGAAGAATGCTAGTTTAATTTTGTATTAGTGAGATGTTTAATTTTGGTGCAGCTTGATTAATTGAAGATAGACTTGTAATTGTCAACAGATTGTTTTAATAACTTGTCATAAACTAAAAAACACCTTCAAACCCACAAAACTAGCTTCTCCCTTCCCAAACACCCCTCTTTCCTCTCCTCCAATATTGACTAGGACAATGGCTACTTGGGGTGGTTCCACCCAGTGTGCACAAGAGGAAGAGAACGGAGATGAAGACGGTTATCTCTCTGATGGAGTTGGCCAGGCAGAAGAAGAGGAAGAAGATGCCTCAAGTTTGAATGACAGTTTCTCTGTTTATCCCAATAACAACATACCAGAAAACGCATATATTGATAAAGAAAACAAGGATAGGTTAGTGACGTTACTTATTGATCTGATGCTTGTCAGACTATATTTGGAAGTGGGGGAAGAAGCATTGCATGAACGACAAGGCATTATTTAACAGCAAAGTGAAATATCTTTCTGCTTGCTAGGGAGCTGTGTGTAGTGGCACTTTCTTGTCTTGAGTCTCTGTAGTTGCAATGTGTATAATTAATTTATTTCTTCTGTTTTCAGTCATATCAAATGTCTACCATTGAGCTCTTCAGTTGCTGTAGCTCCGTATCTTCCAATGGGGTTTCTGAATCAGCTTAAAAGAAAATGTTTTTACATTTTTGCAGTGAAATTGATCACTCTCTTCAAAAACAGTAGTTCAGATGATTTAACTATGAAATTTTTGCTTTCAAATAGTTGGCTTTTCAGCTTTGAAAACTATTTCCTATTAGATTTTTTAATTTACATGAATATTTAACTTTTGCTTACCTGACTGATTTCCTTAATAGTATTTGTGTGACTAAATGAAAATGCCATCGTAAAAGTAATGTGTATCTCTTCAGTTGATTTCCTCTGGTTTTGATACCAAATAATTTTAGTAGATATTGGCCTTCTAGTCAGAAGCTGGGCCTTTTAATTTTTAGTGTATTATGTTGGTGGCTTCCGTTTTCATCTTAGTAGATACTATGTATTGCTAATGGCCAATACTAAAGACAAGGTCCAGAGACATCCTTAGCAATTCTTTTTTGACAGTGGTTGCCAGTTGGGTGGCTGTTATTTTCCATTTGTTCAGGATAAAGTTGGATTGACAAAATCACATGGATCATTAGCTGGCATGCCCAGATGGTCTGTGCCAAGTGAGTTGTCAACATTCAACTGAAATGTAATTTGAATAATGGAAGTGTCATTAGAAGAAGTTGTTTGAAATGTCCTCATTCTTAAGTTTTTTCCCCACCCAGGTGGAAGAAATGCAGGCCTCTTTCAGCAGATGGAAATTACCGTCCATTGTCTAAGTCCAGGCAACAGCAAAACATAAGTATGCGACATCAGGAGAACCTTCGGTGGATGTCTGAACTTTCATATGTGGAAGAAAAGGAAAGATGGCAAGAGCAGATCAATCAGTTGAAGAAACAGCATGAATTTAGCATCAGCATTTGTCAGACACTGATGCAGGATCAGCAGGTAGATATGAACAGTTATTTTGCTGTTCTTACTTTGCTTTTTATTTTTTCCCCTCTCTGCAGCAGTAAGTTCTGGTTTTGGTAGTTTACTCACTGTTGTGTGTTTTCTTTCCGCAGACGCTATCTTGTCTTCTGCAGACTTTGCTCACAGGTCCTTACAATATGATGCCCAATAATGTTCCATCTTTACAAGTGCACCTTATTATGCATCAGTTAAACCAGTGTTACTCTCAACTGTCTTGGCAGCAGAATAACGTGCAAAGGTTTGTTGACTGCATTTGTGTTTGTGAAATTCAAAATGCTTCTGGAACAGAGAACATGGTTAGGTGAATAACAGATTGTGGATAATGCTTTAATATGAGATGACTGAACTTGTGAGCTGATCACAAACTTTGTATACCGCATTTTTGATTTTTTTTTTTTTTTTTTTTTTTTTTTTCCCCACCACTGCTTTAACATATTTTGAAATGGTTCTGTTTGAGTAATCTTCAGTGAAGAGAATCAAAAATTGGCATCTCTTCCAAATATCTGTGGCAATAACTTTATTTGGCTTTTCTGGTTTAGACTTGTTTTCCTTGAGTATGCTTTTAAGTCTGTTCTTTTTGCTAGACTATGTGGCAAGATTCTGGATTCTAATGGTTATGGAAAGATGGTGGAAAAGGCCTTTATCCTTTCTTAGTATAGAATTTTTTACTTGGTTGGTTTTAAAACTGTTCCTGTCTGTTGCTCAGGATTAAGTACGAGTTGGGTTTCTTTCTTTGGGTTTGGTTTGTTTTTTTTCCTAGCTGAATGGAACAGTTCTCCACACATTACATGGGGCAGGTGAAATAATATGAATCTCAAATTACTTTAGTATAAATATACAGCTTTCTCTCAGCATTCTTTTTCCCAAGTGATTATTTTTCCTTGTTTTCAAGGTTGAAGCAAATGTTAAATGATCTCATGCGCCAGCAAGAACAGCAGTGTCAAGGGAAGCCATCGAGAAAGCAGAGAGGCAGTAGTACACCACCACCTCCATCCCCTGTTTTCTGTCCATTCAGCTTTCCTCCACAACACGTAAACCTGTTGAATGTACCAGGATTTACTAATTTTTCTTCCTTTGCTCCAGGTGAGTATGAGTACAGCTGTGAAAAAAATAAGAACTTGAAAGTTCCCACTTCTTCATGTAATTAAAATCTTCATGTGAACTCACTGAACCTCTGTGACTTTTCCTTTATATTAAAATAGTCTGAAATGGTACTTGCATGAGCCCGTATTATCCTAGCAGAAGTTTGTTAATGTTTATTGCAGAATATTGTGTATTTTGATTTCAGTTTGAAAAGCAAGACTTTCTCTGTAACATGTTGGTTATAATTGAAAATGCCAACTCCATAAAGTTAACATTTTTAATGTTCTACATCTAACACATGAAAAGCAATGTTTAAAGCTTTTGCATACCTTCAGTAATCATTTAATAGTGTTCTGACTAAGTGAACCCTTTTATTGTAAGGTGTCACTTGGTAGTTATTTCTCTTTTTCTTAGAACTTCCAGCACTTATTTTTGTTTTAAATGCCTGTAAATGGAGTTTCTTGCTAATTTTTGATCCCATTAGAGGTATGGAATAACCGTTGACTTGGATACACTTTCCTAATCTCATCACCAAATCTGCTTTTAGTGTTGAATTTGAAGCGGGGGAAAAACGTAGGTGTTTTACTGTATCATTGAAAGTTGTTAATGCTGTCTTGATATATTTCAGTCATTTCAGGAAACCAGGAAATAGGCAGATACCTAGAGTGTCTGTTTTCTGTTTAAGAACATATTTTCCATTATATGGAACCTGCACAGAAGAGTAGTTATGCTCAATTTGCCACTGCTAGAAAGATTCTGAAGTTAAAACAAGTATTGTGACTTCTTTGGCCCTGTGAATACTTGTACCATTGAAATATTCTTATAAATCTGATGGTAGTTGAAGTATTGATAAAGTCTTCATGCAGACAGAGCTCTGCCTTTTTGTCGTTATTACCTTCATTTTTCACTTTCACCAGTTTCTTGAAATACATTTGTCTCTCCACTGATGGTAGTGTGTGGTATCCATTTATATTTAAAACCTACATTTAATTATTAATTTAAAACCTACATCCATGCTTTCAGGATAAAACCAGTTTTCTCTTACTTACCCACTATGTTTACTTCATAATTTTATGTTGTCACACAATGTGTCTGAAATTTGACTTTTATCACACAGATAAATGAGTTAGTATCTTCTGATTTTCTTGTTTGCTTTGTAGGTATTAACTATAATCCAGTGTTCCCTTCTGATTTTGGAGATTTTGCACACAATGTTTCTCCACACAGCAGTGAGCAGCAGGAGCCACAACATCCTCTGGATCATAATGCTTCTGGGAAAACTGAGTATATGACGTTCCCTAAACCTTTTGAAAGTATATCCTCTAATGGAGCAGAAAAACAAAGGTAATAAATGTCACAGTGCAACTCTTGACTAACTGTTTTCCCTCCCACACTCCTACCTTTTCTAGGGCTTGTGGGAATTCATCATTCTTTTGGGGAATTCACTGTAATAGAATTACAAGATGAGCTTAAATTTTGCAGTTTCCATTTTTTTGTGGCTTTTTTTCATTGTTGTTTGGTTTTTTTTTCTTTTTGTTTGTTTCCTTTTTCAGTCAAATGTTCTGCTTTTCTATATATTAATGTATCACTTAATTTTAAGATCAAATATAATGCTGGAGTGGTTTTGTGATACTTCCTGTAAGTGGAGGAAGATTTAATTTCCATGGTTTTTAGAAACTGAGCTGTTTGAATAAGTATAGAACAGAATTTCAGTGAAGGCTTATTTTTGTGCTATGGTAGGTAGTAACGAATGTTGTTTAAAGAAATGTTTTGTCCTATGCTACTATTTGAGTACAGCAGTAGCTGCATAAGTGTATTCAGATTGAAATCAGTGATAAATTTCTTCAGGCATCATCTGTTTTCCATTTGGAAGGATTCTCACTAGATTTCCCTTCCTTCCTCCTCTCTCTCCCCTCCCCTTTCCTCCCTCCTGCCCAGCATTGAGTTGATGGCTAAATAAGTAGGGCATGATGACAATGCATTATGGATAAAGCTATTTGCCTGTAGTTGCCTGATAATACATGCTTTTTCTATCTTGAGAGACTAGGTTATGATATATTGTGGTCTGTGTTTCCTTCTTTGTAACAGAAGGAGTCATAGACAGCCTGAAGAGGAAATGGAAAGAAGATCAACTTGGCTTAATGATAGCCAAGAAGTGAAAAAAGATGATCAGTCTCAGCTGAAAGCAGGTTTTACAGTTTCAGGACAAAACATGGCTTCCGGTCATAAAAATCAGTCTGATGTGAGCAGAAGAGACTTTGATGAAGAGTCTTTGCAGAGTTTTAGTAGCATGCCTGATCCAGTAGATCCAACTACTGTGACAAAGACGTTTAAATCTAGAAAAGCATCAGCGCAAGCAAGTTTGGCATCAAAAGATAAAACACCCAAATCAAAGAATAAGAGGAAGAGTTCTTCTCAGCTAAAGGGCAGAATTAAAAATACTGGTAGGTTGTAAAGTAATCTTAGATACTATGGCATACTCAACTTGGATTATAATCGTTACATTATGGAGAATTTACTCTCCATAAATGGTACCTATAGTAATGAAAAGTAAGTCACTGAAATACAAATTAATTTTACATAATGCACCTATGTAAGGTTTTTCAGTATTTCAGTAAATAAAAAGCATAGCTGATTAGGGCATCGTGATGTGAATGGATAGTGGATGCAGATACTCTAAGAGTACACTTGGGATAGACCACCAGGAGAATCTTCATCTTCGTTAAGTCTTTATGCTCAAACTGGATGACTTGCTGAAAGATGTCCTTCAGTAGAATACTGAATGAGAAGATAGGGACACTATTAACGTGTAGTTGCAGTCACTGAGGGTTAGGCTTCAGTGCACAGAGAATTTCTGGCTAGGAGACATCACAGGTTTTTTTCATCTTTGAGCTTGCCCTCGGACAATTTTTTAAATGTAATAAAACATTTTGTAAGCTATTTTTTTATTTCTTCCTTTTAATTCCCTTACTTTAGGTTATGAAAGTGCAAGTGCTTCAAGTGTGTGTGAGCCCTGCAAGAGCAATAAAAGCAGACATGTGGAAGAGGTGGTTCATGCAAAGGTGTTCAGCAAAAGGAATCGGGAACAATTGGAAAAAATAATAAAATACAGTAGATCTACAGAAATGTCTTCAGGTATTCTTTCCCGATGTAATTATTTTGTGAACTTCTCTGAGTAAAGGACTTCCATACTTTCTTGCTAGCGTATATTTTAAAAGCAGTGTATTATGACAAGAAGACAGTACTGTATATTTAGGATGCTGTAAACATGAAGGTGTGTAAAAAGTTGGATATTGTTTGCTTTTGGGTGATTTCTGTAGATTAGGTACTTGATTGATGGGTTTGTTTCTAGCTGTAAAACAAACAGAAACATACCCAGTAGAAACCACCACCCATTTGTTGGTGTCTTTTTGGAAAATAACTACACAACGCATTAAACTTTGTTTAAACTACATCCTGTACTGCATACATGTTTTCTTTCTATTCATGCTTAAAAGAGCTCTATCAAATATCATTCAAACTCAGTCTTATAACATCACATAAACCCTTACATTTTTGGCGTCTGCACTGCTTTTCTTGCATCTAGATCATAAATATATTTTATCTTTTTAGGTTCTGACAGTATCTTCTGTTTGAAAGATGCAGAAATTCTAGTCATTATAGCACGATGTACAGCTCTGTCAATGTTGCTGTCTCCACACTAAGAGCTGTTTATTGGGATACGTAACAAACTTTTACCAGTTAAATTCTCACAATAAGCAGCTTTGCTGTGGTTTGAATGACTAAACATTTTTCCTCCTGCTATTTTATATAGACCCTGTCTTTATTTCTGGTGCACATTTTTGTGTTTATCACTGTCTATCCCCACTTTCCTACAGCGCATGCTAGGAGAATTCTGCAGCAGTCTAACAGAAATGCATGCATTGAAGCACCAGGTAATGCATTCAGTGCTTAGCTTCAACAATGTCCTGTTACTTTTTTCTTTTTTTCTCTTAGCTTTGGTCCTATAACTCAGACTGTTTAGCAGATGTTTAAAATTAGTACTATTGCAGCACCTTCTCTGTAAATAAGGCAAGAAAAGTTACTTGTAATTTGCATGAAACGCAGTGATAGAAACTACTTTGAATTGTAATTGTGGAGAATGTGTTTATCATATTCTTGGTTAGTCACAATTACAAATAGAAAATACACATGTAGATACTACAGTAAGAATTTAATTTCCGTAGGCATTTTTAGCAAGTTGAAAAGCTACTATTGTATTTTATTGATGGGGGAGAGGAGTGGTTTCTGGTGGCTTCTTAATGGTTGAAAAAACTTACCTATATGCTTAAATACTGTTAAACTATTTGCAGATAATCAAATTGCACAGTAACGTCTGTTGTATTGCTAATAACTTCATTAACTTAAATACTAACAAATACGCATCTGTTAAACTAAGCTGAGTTTTTCCAAGTGTTACTTTTTTTCCATTCAACACTTGCTAAAATATGTATGTAATACTTTAACTGTTGCAAGGATAATCCTCAGTTTTCAAAGGAATTGGAGACTTACTAGGGAGCACGTTGTCTTTTCATAAATATGTAGTAGGACTTAAGGGTATGATATTAATTTAATGATATTATATATGTATGAGAATGCAGGATTTATGCTCATGTGGGAGGCGTGGCAAGGAGTAGCTTTCATAAATCCAGTCTAGAGCTTTCTTAATGTTGTTGCTTTTGTTGCTGAAGTGTGGACTTACTAGTATTATATAAATTTGAGACCTTTGGCTATCCCGTTTGGAATACCTCAAACTATTTTCAGTGCAGAATGGCTATTCTGAAAGCAGCATTGAAATGTGTGCATTATTCGCTTTAGTAAAGAATGCTTTCTGAAGGTATTGTTCAGAAGTGTAAAAAAAGTTATTCCCATGAATGCTTTATATTTTGTATATAGAGGATTACATATTCTTTCAGAATGTTTAAATCACTGTTGCCCTTCAGGAAATGAGTGAGTTTTAAGAAAGCAGCTATATAATGGAATCCACAATGATTGTGATGTAGTTTGTGTACCTGTAACTTACATACATAATAGACAGTTGTCTTTCAACTGGATGCATGTCAAGGACTTAAATGAATTCCCTTTTTTCTACAGAAACTGGTAGTGATCTTTCTATGTTTGAAGCTTTGCGCGACACAATTTATTCTGAAGTGGCAACTCTTATTTCTCAAAATGAGTCTCGTCCCCACTTTCTTATTGAACTTTTCCATGAGCTTCAGATGCTAAATACAGATTACCTGAGGCAAAGGGCTCTATATGCTTTACAGGTATGCACAGAAATCTTGCATATGAATCAAACAGATCTTAGATCCTTTTTTTACAGTATTGGTTTATTATCTTTTCCAGGATATAGTGACCAGACATTTATCTGAGAACAATGAAAGAGGGAAGTGCACAAAATCACTGAATTCTGGAACATGGGTGGCATCAAATTCTGAACTCACTCCCAGTGAAAGCCTTCCTTCTACAGATGATGTAAGTTTTAAAGTTCAGAAGCTAGTTTACTGTCAGCTTTTCTTACTTTTTCAATTTATGTGTATATGCTTGTGTACTGAAATATTCAGTCTAGCAATTGACTTTTTCTAAAATTAGGATTACCGTACACAGACTTTTCTAAACAAAGAAATAGAGGGGAATATTAATGCAAAAGTAATTAAATATGTTAGGATTCTTGATGCTGGGAACAAACGTGTCAGGAAGGAATATGACATGAAGGAGGATGTAAATCAGAAACTGATATTCAGAAAGAGTCAAAATACACTAGTGAGTAAGGTCAGGGCAAGTACTCATCTAAAGATTGCCCCCAGATTTTTGCTTTTTGTATCTAAGGGATCACTGATGCCTCTGTAGTTTCTTTCGTGTTTTATAGTTGAAGTATTTGAAACAAACATGATAGATCACCTGATGGATCTATGCTGTAAGCAAGGCTGTTCCTCAGTCAGGCAGCCTGGTGACAAGTCTTGATACTGCAGCATGTGGCTGAAAAGAATTGCAGGCTTCTTGTTACATTTGTGAGAGGATGGTGCATTCCTGCTCTGTAGTCAGTTGTTTGATGTCTTTTCAGGAAGCGTTTGGCAAGAACTTTTCTACAGAAGCATGTCAAGGTTGTGAACATAATGATGCAGACAATAGGAGTATTATGTCTACATCTTCAAATTTTGAACCTTTTGCCACTGATGACCTTGGTAAGAATGATGTGATTTACCATGCTGTGTTAATCCCTCCCTCCCAAAATGCCTGTAATTGTCTGTGCTTAAATATAGCATATTGTTCTTTGATTTTTTAGTGTGTAATCACATGTTTCATAAAATAACACTTGGAGAAACTAGCCACTTGTGAGACACTTGGAGTTGATCAAAGTGTATAATAAAGTACTATAATTCAAGTACAGTTATATGTAGATTTCAAAACTTGTGGCTTTGAATTAATTTCTGTTATTGTTAATTTGATGATCAATTTAATTTTTTTATTTAGATTAAAAGCTGTTTTTATTCTAAATATAGGCAACACAGTGATTCACTTAGATCAAGCTTTGGCTAGGATGAGGGAATATGAGCGTATGAAAATTGAAGCTGAAAGTACCCTTGACTCTGAGGGCTGCTCTAGTAATATTCAGGGTGCTTCTGCTGCTAAATTAGAAGGTATGCACATATATACATATTTTGCCTAGTTTTAGAAAATAATTATCAGGAGTCATTTAATTGGCTGAATTACTTTCCTCTACATTTATTTTGAAAACTTAGCAAAGTTTCCAAAGAACTTTACTTGCTTAAGTAAATATTACTTTTTTTTTTTAATGAAAATACATGGGTTTGAAATTGCATTTCTGTGGTAGTGATGTTGAATGACTTAAATGTGCGTTTTTTTCTTTTTTCTTCTTTTTTTTTCTTTTTTTTTTTTTTTTGTAAACAAGGTCCAAGTAACAGTGAATGTCCTCCTGTGCTACAGTTAAATGAAGTTTCTGCAGTTCCGTGTCCTCGTATAGATACTCAGCAGCTTGACCGGCAAATTAAGGCAATTATGAAAGAGGTCATTCCTTTTCTCAAGGTAAAAACTCCTTTCAATAAGGTGTGAATTAGGATAGGAAAGGGATCTGCACAATCGCATAGGAAGCATTGCTTAAAATTAATAACTTGCATCTTGGAGACAGCTGCCAACAAGTGTGTATGAAGTTGCAGACTTTGCAGAGGATGAAGCAGTAGTTAACTCCTCCAACAGAAAGATTCTGTAGGGCTTTTAATAAGAGAAAAAGAAATTATAAGGTTTCTAGATTGCTAGAAAGGGCTGGTGACTTGGCGTCAAGAACAGAGATTTATTTGTTTGGAGCTGACCAAATCAAGTAGAAATGTTTATCCAAACTTTAAAATATGACGTATTGAAAAAGTGGGATAAAGCTTTGTGTGTTGTGGCAAATCAGTCATTAATGAAGTATGGTATCTGCTATAACGGTGTTCCACTTAGTTTGTTTTGTGAGATGGGTTAGGACCTGCGCGTGCAGTGCTGTTCCTTCGGAGGACAGGTGATGTTTTTATAAATTGATTTCAGTATTGGACTTGATGGCTAGTTGTTTGGGGTGTTTAAGTAGTAGCTGTGCTTATTGTGTGATACTTGTTTAGGAACATATGGATGAAGTGTGCTCATTGCAGTTACTGACATCAGTAAGACGTATGGTCTTGACTCTTACACAACAAAATGATGAAAGTAAAGAATTTGTGAAGTTCTTTCATAAGCAGCTTGGCAGTATACTTCAGGTTAGTAGCTTTTCAGTGTTGTCTTGCCACCCTGTTTCAACTTGGATAATGAGCAACAGATAAACCAGCTTCCCTGAAGCTGTAAATTACAGCATAGCTGCTGCTGTTCAACTTTGATACAGTAATGAGGTATTTATTACCTTGTTTCCTAAAATTAAACTTCACTGGGTACAGAACTTCTTTTCCATCACTGCCAAACAGTGAGAAGTGTATCTTCAGCCTGTGGCTGTCTTCAGAGAGAGCTCTGGTGATGCTCTTCATGGAGATTCCTTAAAATCGATAGTCTGCTCTTGCTCCTTTTTTTTCCCTAAAAGAGTTAAATCAGTAACTTGGTAAGTTCTGTTACTAGATTAGAGATTCTACTTAAAATCTCTTTAAGACACTAAACTGTATCTTAAAAGAAGTACTAACTATTGTATACCTGATTTTGAGTTGTTAGGAATATGACAAATAATCAGTTTTTGAAGTTTGAAAGCCTGTTTCAGAAATGAAAGAATTGTTTCTCTTCACAGGATTCACTGGTGAAATTTGCTGGTAGAACATTAAAAGACTGTGGAGAAGATCTTCTTGTGGAGATTTCTGAAGTGTTATTTAATGAATTAGCCTTTTTTAAACTAATGCAAGACTTGGACAACAACAGTATTTCTGTAAAGCAGAGATGTAAAAGAAAAACAGAAACTACTGAAGTGATACAATCTTATGCTAAAGAGGTTTGTTTTATTATCTTTTTAAAAAATGTAGCTTTTTAAAGTCTCATATATCTGTATTTCCTAAACTAGTTCAATTACCTTAGTTCATACATTGTATATATGTGGGGTTTGGGAGTTTTGTTGGGTATTTGTTGTTTGTTGGTTTTCATTTTACAAACCAGCTCTATGTAGTCATAGTGTTGCTTGTGTAGAAGCATGAACTAGTTTTCTTCAGTAAGGGAGATGTCCTGTATTATAGATGAGCATCTGTTACAGATATTTAAGTGTAGACTTTGGTTTTGGTAATTCACAGGAAATGTGTTTTAATGGTTATATGTGCACATAAGAATGAATGGTCAAGTCTTGGAATCTAAGGCCATTGTGTAGTTATTGTGGTTTAACCCCAGCCAGCAGCTCAGCACCACACCACCACTTGCTCCCTTCACCCCAGTGGGATAGGAGGAAGAATCAGTAAAGTGAGGAAACAGGTGGGTTAACTTAAAGGACAGTTTAACGGGTAAAGCAAAAGCCCAATATGCAAGCAAAGCAAAACAAGGGGTTCATTCACTACTTCCCATGGGCATGGAAATGTTCAGCCATCTCCAGGAAAGCAGGGCTACATCACACATAATGGGTACTTGGGAAGATAAATGCCATACCTCTGAAAGTTTGTCGCTTTCTTTCTTCCTCCCCCAGCTTTAAATGCTGAGCATGACACCATATGGTATGGGATAGCCCTGTGGTCAGCTGGGGTCAGCTGTCGTAGCTGCGTCCCTTCCCGCCTTCTTGGCATTCCCAGCCTGCTTTCTGGTGGAGTAGTGCAAGGAGCAGAAAAGGCCCTGATACTGTGTTAAGTAGTGCTCAGCAATAACTAAAACATTCCTGTGTTATCAGCACTGTTTTCAGCACAAATCCAAACTGTAGCTCCATACCAGCTAATATGAAGAAAATTAATTCTATCCCACCTATATATTTTGACATGGCAGTCCCAGTTCATCATCTCTCCATCTATGCCTGCAGCTTTCCTTGCAGTAGCTTAGGCACCATCTTTACCTAACTTGAATAAGTCCTATGCAGTCATCAAATAGTTGGCTTGTTGGCATATGTAGAAAGTATCACTTTCTAGACTCAGAGTATAAAACATGTATAACATTTTCAGAAATATTTGAGACTGCGGTACATATTCTGCTCTAGCAAAGCAAGTTTTGGTTGGCTTTTACACCGTTTACATTATTAAGATGTTGTGTCACCATTTCTAATTTTAGTATTGCAGTTTTTAGGAGCATAGCATTTTTTAACTAAAAAATGAACTGTTTACAAAACAAACGCTAAAACAGATCATGTTTATATACTTACATCAGTCAGGTATCTACCTTAATGTTTCTTGTATAGTTATGACTTCAGTGCCCTTTCACGTTTCTTTTAGAAAAACAAAAACTAAAGCAAACCCATAACTCATTTTAAAATTTCAGCAGCAGGTATTTTGTGAATCTGTCGTAAAGTTCTGTAAGCAGTTTTAAGCATATCATGAGCTATATTTCTAGTTCATCGTGGGTATACCAGTAGTAATACGGCTGGTATGAGAGAGACTGCAGAGTGCCTTGTAAAAAGGCCAAAGAAACACTTGCGTCCAAGTCTTTCTGGTGTCAGACTTCTTTCTGTCTGAAGTTGCTCGTTGGGTCCTTGTTACGTAAAAGATTGATTCATACACCCTTAAGAGGATGCATAGAGCCAGCTTAGATCTGGCATTTCTTATCTTCTGAAAGATGGAGATCTAGGGTGAAGGTCTGTTGGTCTTGTTCCTATGGTAGCAGTTCAGGTTCAACAGAGTGGGAGATGAGCCAGAACTGATAGGTCCCCAGTTACTTTGTACAGACCTGCGCTATTATCTTTGTGTGGTCTTCTCGCAACTTTCAACTCTGGGATCCTCATGCAGACACATCTGATCTTGCTTGGTTTTCTGGCTGTCTTGAGCCCAGTAAGCTAACTGGTTTTAGATTCCATGCTGTGAAGAACACAGCACTGTCTTGACAAGAGCTGGTGTATCTGATTCTATATGTTAACTATGATTCAACCATAGTTTGGAGAATTAGCCCACATAGACATAAGTATTTGAATAGAAAGGGCTAAAACCGTTTTTGTAATGTTTTGCAACTCTCAACTTGTTAAAGCATCTGTGTAAACATGTCATAGTGTAGAAGTCCCTGTGGCTTATTGCCATTTGAGATAGTAGTTCTTGGGAAGATTGGCATTTCAGCCAGGCTTTCATGAAGCCCTGGTTTGGTTCAGTATTTCAAATTTATTTCAGTTTAGAATTGAAGACAGTTTGTGTTTCTTCTAGGCAAAAAAAGGTGTCCAGGTGGATGTTTGTTCATCTGCTGAAGATGTCGATGAGGACAAAGTATGTTTATGCTTCTCGACTGTCTTTATTCCTCAGATAACTTCACAGATCACTTAGTCTTACTGTTTCTGTCATATAAATCTAGTATCTGTAAGGAGCCCATTTCCTAGTGTTTATAAATATATTCGACGTCATGGATTTTATCTCCGTTTTGTTATTTTCAGTGATTTATCAAAGTAACAAAGCAAATTACAGTTTCCTTTTTTAATATGAGTAGATGGTCTGGGAGGGAAGTGACTACTAAAAAATCTGCCTTCATCAATAAATCTTTGTTACTGTATGCATTCAGTAAACATGAATTGGATATCGCTTTCTTGGTTGCTCTTGTTTTATTCTTGTTTCTACTGCAGAGCCATTACTAGCTTAAACAATATAATAAAGTATTATCTTGTTACCTTTGAAGAAGTGCATTCAGATCAACAAAGATAGTATTGAGGATGTTTTTCTGTTTATTGTTGGTGTCCTTTATATAGAGTGACCTTTGCTTTAGGCCTGACAATTTGAAAGTCTATATCAAAGTTTATGTTGAATGCTACACAATGGGAATGGAGTAATTTGTTACACTCGCAGAGCAGCTTCAGGGTAGGGTTTCGTTTTTCCTTTTAGTATTCATTTTCTGTATTTTTAAAGAAAAAAGGAAAGACCTGTTCTGAAGGTGTTTATTGTGGGATTTGGTCTGGGGCTGTTTCCCTTGTTCTCAGCTCAGAGCGCTGAGCATGCAGTCATTTGCTGAAGAATTCAGTAACAAGGACAGCTTAACTATTTTTAGCAATTAGCATTTTATTTCTTAACGTTATGGAATAAGTTGTTTTCATCTTAAAGAGAAGGCAGAAGTTTTGACTTGGGACACAAGGTATTTGCAGTTCTCAAAGCATGCATTTGCTCTTGAGTGTTAAATGTCAGTGCCCCAGACTTCTGCCTTTGCTCTTTAAGTTTGTTTCAAAAACCACTAAAATCATTGTGCTTGGGGAGATGGGTTATATATGAAGCTTCGTAGTTTCTGCTGGAATGTTGCACTCTTTCCAACCAAGGGAAAGAGATGGGTAAAGTACTAAGTAGAATGTTGAATGCTTTCCCAAATGGGCATAGGCGTACGTGGAAACATGTATGGGCTTAGAGTTACTGTAGCACTGCTTTGGAACTAAAAGTGCGTATCACTTATAAAGGTTGCGTATCACTTGTTACGGTTGCTATGTAGTATAAAAGAGTGCTGTCAAAATTTGAAGCCTAGCTGAGGGATTTACTTGGGGGTTCATATAGGCTAAGCATCATTTTCTTACTCAAGTTGTTTAGAAAATCATTCAACAGAGAAACTGCTGTGTAGCTGTTGCTAAAGAAATTAGAAGCCATAGTTAGAAATATTCCTAATGTTTTCTAGAAGTCATTTAGATGCAGGGAAGTTGCTAGAAGGTACTAATGCAGGTGTGTCTGTCTTCCTCTAGATAATGACAAGCCTAATTTAAATAAGCTTTTTTAAACTAGAATACTGATCAGTGTGGACCTTTTCAGATAATGAAAAACTCAGGTTGCAATGTCCTTGATAGCAATGTCTGAACAGTGCATGATCTCTTATAGTAGGCTCCAATGGTCTGTTTTAGGAGTAGCTTTGCAGTATTCATTTCAAGGCCTTAAGTACTACTTAAACATTAATTTTAGTCTGTAGATATTTTTAGTAGCAAAGGTGACTGTTTGATGCAGAAACCATAACTTAATCTATAGATTACATAACTTAATCTATAGATAAGTGTCCTGGGTTCAGCAGGAACTACTGCTGAACCCAGGACAATAAGCAAACATGAAAATGCACAATATTCCTTGTTTTCCTAGGACAAGGATGAGACTGAAAATGTTAAAGAAGTACAGGACTTGGAAATATGTGATAGTAATGGAATTCCTGAAAGTGTTAGGTCTGATGTGTCTGATCCGGAGGAAGATGAGGAGAATGAAAGTGGTCCAGTGGCAATAAGTAAGTGATTTTTTTGTATAGCTCGTTATTCAATGCTTTCACTGTAGTTTTGACCAACTAATTTTATAACAGGATTTGCGTGAAGTACTGCTGTGTAACACCTCCTCTCACGGGTCTTCTAGTCATAGGATCACAGAATGGTCTGGGTTGGAAGGGACCTTAAAAGACCCCCCTGTCACTAGACTAGTTCTAACCTCCCCCCCACCCCATCACTATACCATTGGAAGGTGCTCAAAGCCTTGCCCACCCTGGCCTTGAACACTTCCGGGGATTGGGCATCCACGGGACTTTTCCAGTGAAAGTTTTCCAGTACTGTATTTGCTAGTATTGTGTCACAGGTTAAACACTCCAATTGGAACAGCTTTTTCTTTGTAATCAGTACATCTGTAAAAACAGATTAGAATCAGATTAAGTTACATGTTCTGTCTCAGCTAAACTTGAAGTTTCTTAACCTTTAAATTGAGTATATGAAAACTGCTGAAATTTCAGACTTTTTTCATGTAAATGATTTTATTTTTTTTTAATATGCTTCCACTTGAACTTGCATATTTTTTAATAATTTGTTGTCCTATTTGTGGCCTTACACCAAATACAGCTTGGTTTCACTTAGATTTAATTTCTTCACACCAGTTTGTTTAATAACTTAGATATTTCACATCAACACAGTGGTGTTTGTTTGCAAGATAGCTTGTGGGGAGCATATGGATCCTTGAAAGTTCAGTCATCACTATATCTTAAATTTCAAAGAAAGTTTTGAATCAGTTATAACTGATCATTGTGGTAAATCTCCAAAATGAGTTTGGGTTTTGCAGCCTGACTTTTACTCTGTCAGGCTATGTCAATGTGTAAATATAACATGGAGGTGGTTTTCCATTGATTTCCCTTCAGGTTTATCAAAAGCAGAAACTCAAGCTTTGACTAACTATGGCAGTGGAGAAGATGAGAATGAAGATGAAGAAATAGAGTTTGAGGAAGGGCCTGTTGATGTGCAGACATCACTACAAGCGAGCAGTGAAACAACAACTGAAAATGAGCAGGTATCACCAAAGCTGTAAATGCAGTAAAAACCTGAGCCAGTGCACAGCTTTTCAGTACTCTTTGTATGTATCTCAGTTTTTCTTGTTGCACTGTTTTCATACTAATGAAAGTAGAATGATAGAAAAAAATAACTTGTTTGCGACTTTCCTTAATAGACTTCAAAGCAAGAATTAAGTAGGACAAAAAGCAGTGAGGTTTTATCGTCAGAACAAGAATCTGTTAATGTTAAAGGTAAGACCCTATGCAGTAACTGAGAGATTAACACTTCTGTATGAATTTGCATGCTGTGAGAATTATCTTGGACAGTGCCTGTGATACATGTAATTAAAAAGAAGGTGTTCAAAGCTGCAAGAGTTTACTGGGCTGGGTTTTTTTATGGAACCACTTCAGTTGACTCAGTCTCTCTCTGTTGATCTAGACACAGCAGACCTTTTAAGGTGGAAACCTGGAATAAATTTACCTAGATAGATGTGGTTTTGATGCTTGAAAATAACATGAATTCCAGTTAACTGTTGTAGCCCTTGGCATGTAATTGTACCAGAGTTAAATTTGTCACAATGTTTTGCCTAGTACTTGCTTTTCTGCTACTACCATTTACTAGCAATTGAAATCACTTTATATTTTAGGGATTTATTTCTTGAGTAATGCTGTGTTGTAACTGATTAAGAACTAAGAAATCATTTTCTGTCAAAAGGCTCTATGGGGTGGTATGAATGTTACTTCTAATCCAGCAGTTTTACCACCTTCTCCTGGGTGTCCTTCTGTTGCAAATACTTGGTTTGTTCTTGGTCTTTTTCCATAGGCTAAAAGCAGTATTTGAGTAGATCCTGTGTTGCCATAAGAATGTGGCAAAATGTTAAGGAACTTATTGTTCTTTATTATTTATTTCCTCATATCTAGAATGAATATTTTACAGTGGGTCATACAGTTCTGGAAGTTGTTTTTCATTGCTTCTTCATTTTTAAGGCTGTATCAAGTCATATTTTGAAGTTGCATTCTGTCTTGTGATAATTGCTGATACTTAATGAGAGTACAGGTAACTTCAGTTGTTCATTTGTAGCTTTGGATCATAATCTAAAAAACATAATAGAAGGATCCAGGAATTTTGTATGCTCAGGATCTTTTCCTGTCTCTACCTAGTTAAAATGTAGTTTTGTGGTTTTAGGTGAACAAGATGTGGCTACAATTTTGCCTCATTACCTCAATGACTTAGAGAATACACCACCTTTAACACTCAATACGCCAGAATCCTTTATAACAGCCAGCATGAAAACAGAAGAATCAAGCTCCTCTTTAACAGTAAATGAAACTCAAACACTAGATACAACATGCGTGGAAAACAAATCAGCTGCAAGTTCTGAAAGCTCCATGGCTGGCAGCCCCGATACAGAGTCACCTGTGTTGGTGAATGAATATGTGCGTATATTTCCATTAAGATACATCCAAGAGAAATTAGAAGCTTTTTTCTATTTCAGTGTTATGTCTAGTTTACAGTCATGTTCAGTTTTGATTTGTGAATTTGATATGGGTATTGTTTTTAGTGTACTTTATTATAATAGTCAAGAATCTAGTTTTTGAGGGAAGGTAAACTGAAGTAGCACTATTTAAGAGTAGCAGTCTTAAATGTCACCGTTTCTATTTACAGGAAGCTGGTTCTGGAAATGTAAGTCAAAAATCTGATGAAGATGACTTTGTGAAAGTTGAAGACTTGCCCCTTAAACTTGCAGTATACTCGGAGGTATTTTGCTGTTGTTTGGGGGGTTGTTATTTAGCACTCTTAATTATCAAGAGAGCAGTAAGAATTATCCAGTATTTTGAGTTTTGCTTTCTGTCTTACAAAGGCAGATTTAATGAAGAAAGTGGCAACAGAGGCCCAAACCAACAGTTTGTCTGATGAATTACTGGGTGGAGGTGGAGCTCAAGATCAAGAATTAGTAGGAGATGCCCAAACTTTGAAAGAACCTGGTAAAGATTATTTTTTAAGTCCTCTACACCTATTGGGAAAACACTCTGGAATGGCCTAGAATTTAACTACCTTATTACCACTGATGGAAGTAAGCAGTCATTGTGCTGCTGAAAGCCTATCCTTTTTTGTTACGTGCATTTTCAAATGATGTATTGAAGTAAAGGGATTTTGCTTCCGTGTCCTTTCTGTATACATACTTCTGTTAGATTATGTGGCTGATAGTCATAAAAAATAACATAACAGGATGGTTTTAAAACTTATGGAATTTTTGTTCCTTGTTACACAAGCTGAGGTTTAATAATGATGTAAATTCTAATAGCTATTATCTGATATAATAATGCTTAATGCAATTTGCTGACAGACTGCTCAGTGGTTTTGTAATAGAAGAGTTCAAGAGACTTCTCAATAGTAAAATCTCTCTTCAGGGAAATGAAAATAGTTTTTAATGTGAAGCATACCATGAGATAGAAAAGATTTTCAGTGTGTATGACAACAATAAAACCTTGTCACTCTCATGAAACAGCATTTATGCAGCTACAACAACCTAATGGCAATACAGGTCAAAAAAAACCTTTGTGGGCTGTTTTGTTTTTGTTTTTAATGTTGATGTTGTAACACAAGTTATGGCATTAGAGGCTTATGTTCTGTTGTTAGGCTTGTAGTTCTCCAGTGGAAGGTACAGTACAGACATATATAAATGCATGAACTGGGTATTCTGATGGTAGTTTTCTGCTAACGTAACTAGTTCCAATTCTTCAAACAATACAAGCTGTTCAAGTAATCTGTGGCTCAAAATGCTTGTAAAAAAGGTTGAGGATGAGATGTTCATCAAGGTGATTTAATGGATCCTTACAAGGAGCAGAAATGTGTTCAGGAGCAGTTTGATGCCTTATAGCTCTTAGACAATAATGAGCATTCTCTTGTTTTACAGAAACTTTTGGAGCTCAAAGTGGATGAGAACAACCTTGAAGATACCTGCATTTATAAACTCCTTGTACACAAACACATACAGAAGATCATCACTTATTTCCCAGAATTCTGGAAGTGTATAAAAATGTAAAATATCTGACACACTGCCTCTTAGGATAGGTATGCTAACTTCTGCCTGTGGCAGTTTGAACAGCTGGAACTGAATCTTCTATTCAGTTTTGCTGCATTGTTCTTTTTTCTGTCTTAACCTTTTCTTTATTTTTATTGTGACTTGTTTAGTAATTTTTAAATTGTTCAAAATGGTAGTTTCAAATAAAGTTTGGACTTGTCTGTAAGTTCATCTTCTGAAAAATTTTACTCTGGATTACAAAACGGTATGCAGAGTTTGGTGTTGGAAGTTAACTAATTTTAATCTTGGAATGGTTATAGCAGCTTGTTAAACACTGCTAATTTTCCTGGGGCAAGAAACTATTGTCCCACAAAGTTTATCTTCCACAGATATAAGGTGTTGGCGCAATATATGCCTTACCTGTTGCTTGTATACTAGAGTATAGCTGGTCTGTAACAAACAAACCAAATGAAAAATGTTCAGGGCCTGTGGAATTCATTTCTATTAGTACACTTACTTACCTAAGGCAAAGTAAATACCCTAGGTTTGTAGTTAACTGCAGAAGCCAGCTTGTTTTCTGCACTTTCTGTATTGACTTTCAGTGTGCAAAGAAATAAACCTGTCTGAAAAATTTAGTGTTGTTACAGTTGCTGCAATAGGAACAGATTCTACAGGTTTTCAAACATATTTGACTGTGAAGAGTTTTAATGTTGAAGAAACTTAGGTAATTAATGTTTAAAAAACCTCAAACAGTTAAAAGTCAGCACATACTGAAATTTCATGGCAAAGGCAGGACTAGGATTGTAGAAAAGTAGATTGGAAAAATTGAATCAGAACAAACATTTCCTTCACTCTTTCACTTTTCAGCTAATAACAGGAAGTCATAAAACAGAGCTAGAAATAGCTTATTTGGCATATCTGTCTGCTGCATTATAGAGATCCATTTACCTTAAAAACAAAGATTTCCTGAAAGTAGTTAAAACAGTCAAGGGTGATCTTTCTTTAATTCAGAATTGTCTTCCTTTTGAGGTCACTGTAATCATATGGCTATATGTTGTGACAAACAGTCTAGTGCCAGTGAAGCCTAAATATGCCTGAAGTTTGAATAAAAAGGAGTGTGATTCTTCTGTGATTTCCCATTTTTTTTTTTTTTTTTTTTTTAGTTTGAGTCTCTCCAGGTTCTATGAGTGCATTTTGAAAATGGCAGAGTACAATCCAAAGGAAAAAGTATATAAAAAAATTCAATTTAGTTACTGCGCAGGCTGTAAACACACTCTGGTACTGTGTGCAGAAAAAACTTTACAGTTCTGAGGACAGAGGAAATCTATTGTGACAAAGGCAAACCTGTGAAACAAAATTAAAGTTTTTAATCACTAGAGTAAGGTACAAGAATAAGTCCATGAGTGTACCTGAAAGGGGTCATTTTCATAGTGTAGTATGGTAAGATCTCTGAATAGTTGAGCTTAGGCGTTTAATGATTTACCATATAAACTGGATTTGGCTCAAGAAATGCACAAGCACACACCATTCCTGAATTCTTGCTCTGAAATGGTATGTACGAACAGTGAACCGACATGGTATTTCTTTGGTCATGCTTTCTCTCTACCCTTTCACTACAGGCTGGCTGAGGTTGGCAGGGACCTGTGAAGCCCATCTTGTCCAGCCCCCTACTCAAGCAGGGCTACTCAGAGATGGCTGGTTAGGACTGTGCCCAGTTGTATTTGAGTATCTCCAGCGTGGGAGACTACACAGTCTTCCTGGGCAACCCATGCCTGTGCTCAGTTCCTCCTAAAAAAAGTATTTCCTAACATTGAAGGAAGAGCCTGTGTTTCAGTTTGTGCCCATCATTTACTTTCATGTAACAGGAGGTTAAAGTCTCCCTTATGTTCTGATGCCACTCCTCCTACTCATGTCATTCAGTTCAAGTGGAATGTGTTTTTTCCAGTAGTAGCAGGGAAGATCTTGGTTTAAAAAGGTTATGGGAAAATAGATGAACTGCGAGAAGCAGCAAGCATTTCTTGCTGTCTTACCCATCCAGACCAAAATGAATATTTTACGGTCTAGTATCCATTACACAGTTCATCACAGAGAATTCATGTAACTATTTTTAGGATTAAATTTAAAGAAATCAGAGGTGATTCTCTCCTACAGCCAATGCAACTTAGTAGCAGTTGTTATTGCTGTATAGTGAATGACTTAATAAAACAAATAGAATACACTGATGTGGAGTGAAACCAAATCATATTTTGGCTTCAACTCATTTTTGCTACTGGAAGTATCTGCTAAGTTCTGTATGGAAGGTGTAAGAAATCTATTATTGCAAACAGAGTTCACCAGTGCTTTTGAAACTTTATTTTAATCAATCCACTGTACTGCAAAATTACTCATGCTCCAAAACTAATTACAGCATTCACATTGTCTAAGCATTAAGACAACAGAAAACCCCTAATAACTTTTGATGGCTTTTGCTGCAATGCTAGCATTTTGAGCTGTAGTCACCTACTACAGGTTTATAATCTTACATAAAAGCAAGGAATTCAAACAAAACCACCCTTTGGTGGTAAACTTTGAAGAACGTATGTTAAACTAATAGATTGTCTTATTATTTCAAAAGAAGCCTTTACCCATTCTACACAGATTTGCATGTTCACACTACTATATTTATTCAAAGACAGACTGGAACATTTCTTGCCCTACTTTAACATACTCATCCCTCTCTTCATTTGTCATTAGAGACACAAGCTCTGGATTTTCATTAACTTCACCATATGAATGAGGCTGACCAGCTACCATTAAAATAGGACCTTGTGCTTCCTGTTCTTCCTCCTCTTGTTCAAAGTTGCTGCCTGCTACTTCCATTCCTGCTGCTCTTGAGTGTTTGGCATCACCTTCAGACTCACTAACATCACTGCCTGATTTGGGTGGTTTGCTTTTGACAACAGGAGCCTTGTCTGTGCTAGATGACAGCTTGGGTTCATGGAGCAGAAGAGTCCTGAGGATTTCATTACCAGTGACAGTTTCTTTACCAGTTTCTTCAGAGGCATTTACTGCTAATACACAACACATAGTATCAGAGGTAGCAATAGTTTACAGTTACCACAGGCATTCTGCATAAATTAGTTTCTTCTGCTCTGCATCATCTTTACCCACGCTATAGGATTTTCTTCCAGGTGCAGACATCTCCAAGACTTTTCCACTTTAAAGATTGCCTCTAATGTTACTGCATGGCTACAGCTAAATAATCCAGGAGCTGGTATCTGACCTTTAACTTTACAAATGCTGCCTCAGTCAGGCTAAAGACTGGTATTTATAAGTGGTGATAACCGCTAGTGCAGAATTAAAGTGTAACTCTATATTCTAAACCAAGCTGACTACATTTTTGATAGGGAAGCTATGTTTAAATGCAGTAAGGCTGCCAAATTTCAAGTATTTGCTAAAAACACTTACCGACACTGTTGTTGGCAGTTCTTGTTGCTCCTTCCACAGTGCTCTGCGACATCCAGATAGGTTGCTTCTTAGTTGGTTTTTCTCTTGCTTTCTTCTTGTGCTCAGAGTCTTGGACATCAATAACTAAGTTTTGAGTGTACATATTGCTGTAAGAGGAACGTCTGCTGGCCCATTTCTCAGGTTGGTTGCAGGATTCCAGCGCACTTGAACCCACCTTCTGATCAAAGCTGAATGAAACATCACCCATTTGGGACAGGTTAAATTCAGGCAAAAAACCCTGAGTTCCCATACAAGCAAACAAAACAAGACCAAGAAAAAGCATGTTTTGTCAGCAGAGAAGCTTTAACCAGTGCTATATTTTGAAGCAATTCTCATTCCTTCTTACTTCATCTCAGAGGCAAGTGGTTCTGAACTGATTTTTGCATGGTCTCCTCAGTTATTTGTCTCTGGATGGAGCATGCTGCTAGAGAAACATTACTTTCTCACAGAAAGGGTTATGAATATTAGCTAAAGAAGTCTGGAAAATTAAATACTTTTAAAAGCAGCAAAAATAAAACTATAAATACATAATAATTTAGAATGCCTTAGATATTGCAGGCTTCTTCATTAAGCAGCTGACAAAGCAGAACTGAGTAGAAGGTGGACTGCAATTCAGCATTTCAAAGGTTTTACAACTGAGCAGCTTTCTGGGTGGGGTGGGGGGGGGCTGATCAGAAGTTTGAGGGTTACGATTATACCTTCCTGACAATTCCGGTATTTCCGTTGGCTGCGGTTCCAGCAACTCATATGGCAGAGCAATGTCTTCAGTTTCACGTAGCAGCGCAAAGACAGGTTCCATCTGCTCATTGAATTTCGCGAGCAAGGTTTGAGTGTCACGCGTCAGAACTGCTGAGGCATCTTCCTCTACTTCAGTGTTGCAGTAAGTGCAGTGGAAAGTCTCTGCAACATGATCCATATTGGGAATTCTTGAGTTCATAGGACACAAAAGACCAGCAGTATCTTGTTAAGAAATCCATAACCTGGACTATTAGCAAAACATTTGTTCACATTAACTAGGGAACTCAAGTTATAAAAGCAAGCCTTCTTTTTTGCCTTTTGGAGAGGGACTGATATTCCCTATGAAAGGGAGAAATGGCTGTATTGGAGAAGGAAAAGTTGAGTTGGCTAGACATGGAATATCAGGTAGTAAGATCTAATATTTTTCTTCTCTGTTCTCATCTTAGTTCATCATGTAAGAAAAGACATTTGCTAGCATAAATAGCATCTGTTGTTCAGAGGTCTGAAGTTCAGAAAGACTCATTTAATGTTAAACCCCTGTATTTATGTCTTAACCAAGAAAAAAATTAAAGCATATTCTATTAAAAATATATTGCAAGCCTCTGTGTTTGCAATGTTGGCAAAGTCCTTCCATTTAGAACAAGAGATGATTTTGCTAACTGACGGGACACTCCTTTCACCTTTGACGTTCCAAGCTAGGCATGTAAAGTTCACTCTCTCTGGCTCTGGCATCCTTTGCCAATTCTACAGCCCAGATGTTAACAGCACAGCAGCTGCACTTAAGAGTAATGCATTGTAGTATGATGCCATTTTAACTCACTTTGGAAGAGTACTTTCTGTTGAGTTATTTTGATTTTAGAGAAAAGAAACCCTCAAGCCCTGACGCACTTCTGCTGTGGATGTGTTGTGCTGCCACACGAGAAGCCCAAACTTCCCCACTTCCGGCACAGGGAGCAATGGAATGCCTCTACTTCTGAGCTGCAATACTCTTATCACAGTAGCTGGCTGCAAACAGTTTTCTCCATCTTGTCCAACTCTTTCAGCAGAAGAGCTGAACACACAAATGGATTAACCGATGCATTCAGAACAGAGTCAAGCGAGTACTGTATACTCATTCCTGTATGAGGAGGTGGGGATCACAAGACTTCAGTGAGTAGTCTTAAAACAGGTTAAAAGTCTTGTTCATAGCAAAGCTGAGGCCTGAAATCTGACTCCAAACCCCAGCACATATATTTAAGATTGTTCTTCCTCTTGCTTGGCCTGTTTTATAAGGACAGCTTTCTTCTTATCCTCACCTCCCAGCCTCTCCTGTCCTAGGACCTTTTCCGCTGACAAACAAATATATTCTAAAAACATGCTTTTATTGCAAAGCTCGCATAGGAACCAGCTTTGTGCTATCAGAGTTACTCTTTAAGATGAGAGCGAATAAGCAACATACCTGTAAATACATCAAAGAGCTGATTGACCTCAAGGTCTGTGTAAGTGCTGGAGCAAGATGGACATTTAAAAGAGAACCTGGTAGTTGAATCCCGCTCATCCGCTTCTATTTTCCGGCGCATATGATCCATTTTGTATTTTACCACATCCACCAGCACCTTGTAGTTGATGTAATAGTAATTGTGCCTTGTGCTCTTCCCATTAGGCCCCGTTTCAACTCGCATGCGCAGCTTCACAAACTTGTCTGCCTTGAGCGTGTTGAGGATAGCACGCAGTTGCTTACGTTCATACTTGAGCAGCTGTAACAGGTCATCCTCTTTGATGCAGGGGTAGCGGATCAGTAGATCAAGGGCCAGGGAGTGCTCTGCTCCATAGAAACCACGCACTATGTGTTTGGCCAGGCGCTTTAGGGCTGCCGGGACCCCTGTGATAACATTTTGCTCCTCCATCAGGAGCTGAACCACCGTCAGAAAGAGAAGTGCTGCACAACAAACAGAAGGGAGGTGAGCTATAGTGAGCCTTTCTTAGCACTGACCTGCTCATACAGCAGGTCATTTGCTGTGCTGTGCTTCTATAAGTCTTCATGGAATAGATTGATGTCAAATCCTTAACCTGCAGCTAGGGATGGGGAAGGTATAAAAGATTACTTAATTTTGATGTAAATTATTCATGTCCTCTTGTGTAAAAATCTACAGAAGATATCTAGGAAAACAGGTTACAGAAAGTTCATAATAATTCTCTTTACAGAGGACAGCACACTTATCTTTCATGTTCAGGTCTGCCCAAAGTATCTGTTTTCATTCACAGCCAGCCAGGTAAGAGCTGAAGTTAACATGATGCACCTTCAAAAGTAAAGCTCAGGACACAAGCTAGGTAAGAAATCTTCAGCTTAGCTCATAACAGCATGTGAAATAGATGAGCCTGCATCTCCCTTTGTGGCAAAGCCACAAGAAGTGTTTCAACACCTTTTAGCTTGTACTTTGTGATTTTTCTGCTGGCTGCTGCATGGCAAATCTGGGGCACAGGGTGGTCCATCTTGTCTGGCACTGCCTTCACTCAGCACTGGGTGCCTGGGGCTGTGCCTACTTTTTCCACCACACCAGATCACCAGGGAACATCTGTAGCAGAACATTTTACTCCTCAGTACTTTATCAGTCCAGCTGTCCTAATTGTGCCTTACTTGTAAGAAGTGGAGGGAAAATAAAAGAATTGGTATAGGTTTCAATGAAGCCATGTCCCAGTTTCCTTCTTTGTGGCATGCTAAAGTCCTACGGTGGTGTTTGGTAGCTCAGCCACCAGGCAGGCTGCTCTGCAGAGAACTGTGCCATGTGCGGCCAGGCAGTGCTGGTGTAGCTACAGGACCAGGCAGTGGATGCATTACAGCACACTGCATTGCCAGCACTAGCACCTGCTGCTGAGGGGCAGCTTGCTCAAGCACAGGTAACGCCACACAGAGCTTCCAGTTGCCCTTCATCACAAATCCTAGGTAAAAACCCAGACCTGTTCACAGTAGCCTGGTAGTCGAGCCATAATAGAATTTACATCTCACAGGAGCAGCCTTTTGGATAACCAAAGCCAAATATAAACCTGCTGGTCTGAGGCTGGAAACCCTGAAAGCAATAGCACCACACTGACCTAATTTCTTCTCACAGGAAGAGTGGGGAAACTGGAATAGGCTGCCCAGACTGGACAAGAGCCTGAGCAGCCTGACCTTGCTTTGAGATCAGCTGTGCCATGAGCAAGGTTTGGACCAGATGGTTTCCAGGTCCTGTCTAACCTAAATACTTCTGTTCCAAGTGAGGTAAATTTAAGCATGGTAAGAAGAGAAGCTTTGGGAATGTCAGTCAGTTCCTTGACAGTCCTCCTCAGACTGCATTTTTGTGCTTTTTCCACAAGAGCCTGGAGAAAGAAGCTTTTTTTTTTTATTATTGTTGCTTTCATAGTTCTACTCTTTCACTTCTCCTTTGCCCTCATCTTCAAAAGAGGCTCAACTACAGTGCACCTGACTGTCATGTTGAGATGGGCAGGATAACTCATCGCAAGACAAACAATATTCCCCTCCACAGGCAGGAAAGTTTGGGACCTGCAGCTTGTATTCAACCAAGCCTCCCAGAAGCTAAACCCTGTTCTTGCTGCCAGCCAAGTCCTCGTGGAGGTTTGACAGGCGTATGGATGTGTCTGTGGTGGGACAGGGACATACTCTAGTCCAGAATCAGGAGCTCCATCTGCTGAGCAGAGGCTAGATGCTTAATAAAATCATTTTGACTGCAGTCCCACCTCCACCTCTTTCCCTGATGGATGAGCTACCTCAGGTTGCCAGGGCATTTTCTGCTGGATAAAACCATAAGCAGACCTGTTGGATAACAGGCCAGTGGGCACAGTGGCTAGCCCTGAGCCACTCAACCATGTTCATGCCTCAGCTGCACTTGGCAGGCAATTTTCCTTTCACCATCCACAGCAAGGACTCTTTGCTCTTGGAGTTCAGTAGGCTTTCCTTTGCAGTCAGGATAAGGGTATGCATATATATATATATATATATATATATGTATACATACATATATATGATATTGAGAATAGCCAAGAAGCTTCAGACTGCAGAGAAGCTACCGGTGTGTGGGATAGCTTAAGTTTACTGCTCTTGACCCAGGGCTATGGTCTGGTTTCCCACATCTATCCAGTGCTTTAACCTCAGGGGCACTTGAGCACAAACTCCAAGATATCTGGAGCACAGACAAACATCAGACTTCTTCCACTGAAAAGTGGGCTAACTTGCAGTAAAGACACCTCCCTTCTTCCTCTTTCTGGCCTCACATGTGGAATGCTTCTGTGCCACAGCTTATACTCAGCAGGAAGGACAGGCGGTCAGCGTCCTCAGCCAGCCTCCATTCCAGAGATCAGGAGCACAGCTGTGAGTCTCAGGCTCTAGAGAGCCCTGAGCCTTGATCACCAAGGAGCACTAAATTGCAGCCCCAGCACCTGAGTCAGGTACAGTACTAGTCACATGCATTCGTCTGGGCTAAGATCTCAGAAAGGGCCAACGTGCCCCCTGCCTGGATTCATTTTATATGAACACCAGTGTGAGTGTGGGAACAATTAAAAGAACAAATCCACTTCTGCGTCTAGCCCTTGGCTAATGGGGGCAGAACCCTGACACTGAAAAGACTTGTATTACAAGCAGGTCTCATGACTGTTTTTCTTACCCCAAGCCAAATAGAGACTGAAATCATTTCAAAGGGAGTGTGATAAGTAGATAACATCATTAAGGAAGAAGTAGGACCTGAACTGTAAGTTTGAGGTTTGCTGACCTATCAGTTCTCTGGATGACTCCTTATCCCAGACTTGCATTGCATATTTGCATCTCTAAAGCAAGCAGTGCTCTGAAGAGCTGGGAAGTCTGGACTGCACTTAAGTGCTTCCGAGTGCCTTGATGTTAAAAGCTCTTCAGGTCCAGGGTCCTACAACCATGTAAACTATTCAAGGAAGGGGAAAAAAAACAGCTCACCCACACAGCAGAACTCTCCATACATAGACACACAGTGTAAATATGAGTATATCCTGGGAAATAAATGAAAAGCTTTTTCCAAGAACTAATCTATAGAACCCACTGTACATTTGCAGTGGGAATCTAGATATGCCTTTGGTTCAATGTAAAAGGCAATCACTTTCTTTTACAAAGATAGCTAAGTTTGGCCTGAATAAAGAGCATTCATGGAAAATACAAAGCCCTCCACAAATGTTCCTTTAAGCTACACAAAACCACAACCTGTTGTTTGTGGTTTTTTTTTTTAGCAAAAAACACATAAAATCAATGTGGGGGAAGCTTTCTCTGCAGTGCTTTGGTTATTTCAAGTTCTATTTCTCCAGTCCATTTTAAAAAACTCATCTTCTAATTACCAAAACTGAAGTCTTCCAATTCAGGAAAACTTGATTTTGAAAAGCTGCTGTGTAGTTTCCAGCTCACAGGTAGCAGTTCTCCTTTAAAAGCACCTAGAGATGACCCTCACCAAGGAAGGGAGGGGGAAGAGGAGTAGGTCCCTACAGAGAGAGAAGGGCTTTAAACTGGAATCTGCTCTGTAGGTGAGCCACAGTCTGCATTAAGGAGACAGGTATTTTGCTGCTCATGTAGAATAGTGTTTCCAGCCGATAGCATATCTGGATAAGGTACCTCAGAAGTCACAGTCTAGCTTCTGCCTTTAGATACTTTTAAAGTATTTACTTATATGAGTCTCGGAGGGGCTACCTTCTTACTACATTGATTAGTTGTAAGATTATTCAGTTACTTAGATGCTTGAGAGGCCCTTCTGCTTATTAGTTAATATAGAGCCATTATAATCTGAATAGAATCACAGAATGGTTTGGGTTGGAAGGGACCTGAAAGCTCATCCAGTTCCAATCCCCTGCCCCCCCCTCCACCTCACACTAGACCAAGTTGTTCAAAGTCCCATCCCAACCTGGCCTTGAACACTGCCAGGGACAGGGGAGCCACAGCTTCTCAGGGCAACCTGTGCCAGTGTCATCAAGGAGAGATGAATGCAATGTTTTGTCTTTCCCACATACAGGATCTACCTTTTGCTTTGGGAAACCTACACAGAGGTTGGCAGGCAACAACCAAAAGCAGAATTTCAAATTAAGAGGGCATCATATAGAGCAAGTTCTGCAAGGTTCCTTCAGAGCCAGTTGCTTCATTAACATTTCACTCGAGCTGCCTGAGAAAGCAAAGTACCCATCTCACCCTTCAGAAGGCACTAAACCAGAAAGATTTAGTAAAACAATCTCCCATCACACTTCATATAACCATACCCTTTGCAGATAGGTTAAAAACCTCATCATTACCTCTCTTGAATAGGCAGGAGACTTCAGACTGATGCTGTAGAATTGCTCCTTTACTAAGAGGGCAAAGGAGCTTCAAAACAAGCTTAAGTGTTTCCCAGCCTTTTCCTAGACCTATCTGTGATAAGCCCTAATTATCACCCAGCTGGAGCAAGAGAGTCCCCAAATCACATTTCATTAGCAACTGAATGAATTCAGCCTTGCATGCATTGTGTCGTGATAAAGTCATAAATCTATTGCTCAATGAAATCCACCTACAACAGGGAAGGACTGCAAATGTAAGTAACTGCAATCTTTGATTAGTGTTTTCATTAGCATGACTTTAGAAGACTAAAAGTGACATAACCATTAGCTCTTCTTTTGTTGTTGCAAACCAAGTATTCATTACAGGTATTTTATATAACCCGTGTTCAGAAGCTTTCATAAGCAAACCTGGGAAGTTGAATATCTTACAAAGAAAAAAGCTGGAATTTATACATTTATTGGGTTTGTATTTTTACTTACTAATCTTTTCAGGTGTCTTATATTTTCAAAAGAAAACAAAAAGCAATTTTTCACTGCATTTCTCCAGAAGATTAAGTTATAGATACTATTATTTCCTTCTGTGGGCTAGACATCTGAGTTTAAAAACGATGTTGAAATACAGTTGCCAGACACTGTATTGTCCAGGGTTAAAATGCTGAATTCTATTGGGATTACGATCATCATAGTCCATCTCAAGTCTGTATCTTTTATGTGTGCACAGTAAAGGCTAATATTTTGTAGTTATGTGGCTTAGGTCTTCATGATATGAGTCACAGTGTGCAATGTGCTTTTGTTACTGATGTTTATTGCTGGAACTGCAACTCTCCAACTTACCTGAGTCAATGGGGAGCCCTCAAAGTGCGGGTGCTTCTCTGCATAGGATGGGCTGTGGGGCTGGCACCTGTGAACATCAATCACTACAGAAGGTGGTGCCACTGAGAAATAGTCAATACCAGAAAAAAATCTTCATAGTTTAGCAGCAAAGGTTTGATACCACAGTTCAGAAACTGCAGGAACAGGTGACTATAAGAAAGATCCCCGAGATGAGCTCTGCTCTTGCTTGTGATTTATAGCAGCAGGGGTCAGTTTCATGCCTTATGCTGGGAAAGACCCTTTACTGATCTTTCTTTGTTCCATCAAGTAAGAAATTATTTAGTGGATGCCCACAGCTGAGGAATGTAATTGGCATGAACCTTCAACTGCAAACTGAAAATGCCTCCTGAGGTAAAATGAAGCAGATGCACCTCATTCCATGTAGTGGTTATTGAGTGTGCCACTTTCTTGTCACGTTACACTAGACAACGCAAAGGAGCAAGACTGCTTGCTGGTACCTGTACAGTTCAGTCCGTGGAAAACATTTACAATGAGCAATACCCGTGGGTTTTAACAGGGCAAATGCCATGCAACCTCAGTGCTGCTACTCATGTGACAGTCCTCAGCCTGCGTGTGGAGGTGTGGAACCGGATCACAAGAAAACAGCTTTCTAAATTAAGGATCATGATAGTCTGGCTGATAACACTGTTTCAGAAACAGGAAATCCCAGCGGCCTGTGCCAGCTGCGCCTGACACCATGGGGGCTGCTCACCGAGGGCAGGTAACCTCCACATAGCAGGGGTAAGCCTCCATGTAGCAAAGGTGCTGCTCAGCCAAGCGTCTGCCTGTTTGGCGGCTGGGAGGGAACTCCACGTATGCTCATGCTGTGCTCATGCAGCACTCTGAGCAGCAGTGAAAATGACAAGCCAAAACCAACCCCAATAAAAATACAGAGTGGTTTGAGCAGGCATTTGTGGCTGTGGCACTGAGGGACGTGGGAAGCAGGGTTTGTGCTGGTGTGTTATTGTGATGTTGCGCAACAGAGACATCACTGAAAGCGGGAGGTTGACATGGGGATAGGCAGTCGCCTGGCTTCACTTCAAACCCGTTTGGTGCTGGGGTGTTTATCTCTGCTGCTGTGTGCACACACTGCACTGGCAGGCTGTTTGGTGAAAAGGAGGCTGATAATCAACTGAGCAGTCTCAGGTGGGAGAAACAAATAGAGTCTGATCAGAGGGAAAATTAGTGGGTTGCTGCTCTGGGGGACAAAGGTATGATCAGGATCCTCACAGAGCAAATGTGGTTCATTTCACCTGCTGGCAGAGCAGAGGCAGCTATAGATGGCCTGGTGGGAGGCTGTGACCTGCACCTTGTGTAAATAGGAGCTGTTCTAAGTTGCTTTATTGTCCTCTCCAGGCCAAATGGCTGCTGCTCTCCCTCTCACCAGACAGGCATGTGGAAGCTGTGTTCTGGTGTATCTTAATTTCTCCATCCCAATTGATACCCTGCCCGCAGTTGAAAAAATAAAACCTCTAGCTGTCTAGCTTATATGTTCAAGCACTGCAAAATAACCATCAGGAGTACAGCAAGCACCTGCAGGTAGCCTGCTAACCCTGTCCACACAGTACTCTTCATCATACAGTCATCTCTCTTCTTTTTGCCTGTGCTGGCCGTTTCTCAAAGTCTCTGTCTCAGTGCGTTGCCCTGAGATCTGTTAGTGTTATGAACCATCCAAGGCTTGCATTGAGATGGTTCAGTTTCTTTGCAGTTTTCCTATGGTGCTCTCCCTGTGTTATTAATTCCATGATTCCTGAAGGCTTGCTGCTATTGGACTAAATCAACTTTGTTTGAGGGCTTTAGGCCTCTCTTTGTATTAGTTTATGTCACAATCTTTCTGATAGATAGGGGATATCATGCCTGTATTACATATGGGCCTCAGAGGTACAGAATTTGAAACCAAGATGCCTGGAGGACTTTTGAGAGCCTGAACTGAGATGTAAAGAACTGGGACACATTGTAGAGCACTTTATCTGATTGCAGCATAGCTCCCTCTGTCTCGATGGTTGCTATGATCAGTACTTCCAAGTGCAACCACAGGTATCACAGACTGGTATTGGCCAAAACCCACAACTTACTGGGTTGCCTGTGTAGCACCTGGCAGAGATGGGTGAGGATTCAGTTGTCCCAGTAGGTACTTAGGCCTGCCCGGTCTGCAGCACCTTTCTCTTGCAAGGCCTTATTTACTGTCTTAAGAGCTGGAACAAAGCAGAAGCCTTTCTCCTTTATTATGCCATCATCATTAATCACAGGAACAGAGCCTGTCCTGTGCAGCGAGTGAAACAAGGCATCTTTGTAAGAGGAATTTTGGGATCATACAAAGAGACTGTGTCCCATCCAAAAAGGAAGGGGGATGAGTAGCTGCTATGCTTGCTGGCTTCTGGATGCTTTACAGCCTCCAGCTGTATATCTTGCTTTTAAATCGGAAGAGTGGTTGCCTGGGATAACATGTATGTTTTAACTTCAGTATTCTTTCCTCAGAGAATCTGCTTAGATCTACTATCTCTCAGCATGATTTGACAAACTATAGTAACAGCAGTTGCTGCAGGTGGGGAGGCACATTTAGGTTGGGCTTTCATATGACAGCAAAGGAATGCTTAGTTTAGGGAGCAGTGGGGTCAGTAGAGGAGTGTACTCTTGTTTTCCCTTCTCCATCCAATCACTCCTGTTTCTTTTCCCCACTTGGCTCATGCAGAAAGCATACCTTCTGCAGCTGAACGGGGCTATCTTGGCAGAACAGTTTCCAGCTCTCAGGGGATGGTGCATGTACACCACTTGCAGGAATGCAGATGCAGCATTTTGGAAACTAAGTTGGCGCAAATAATATGTAACTACTCAAAGGTTTAAACAGTGGTGTAATTCAAATGGTTGGTGTGGCCTGAGAAAAGGCTGTGTTTGATACAAACAGCCGCAGGTACCTGAATTAAAGTTCCACTTTGAAAAGAAGATGGCAATTCAGCCCTTTGCTACAACTCAGTGCTTGTGATCTATCTTTATTACTACAGACAAAATAAGTATTTTTGTTTGGTAATGAGATGAACTACTTTCATTGAAATTTTATGAGGGAAAAGCCTAAGGATTAACTTTTTTTCCACACTGGGTGTCTTCCTTATAGAGAAGGCTTAGCCAGATTGAAAGAAACACAAGACTATTAGTGAAAAACCCTAAGCAAGCCTTATGTCCGGAGTTACCTTAAACATAGAATGCCCAACAGAGGCAGCCTCACTACTGGGATTCTTCTATTGCTCATCCGTCACCCTTGAGCTAGGAGAACAAACTTTGCAAAACAAATTACACTGAGAGGGATTGTCCCATATACAATTAATATAATTCAGAGCTGATCCACTGTGGATCAGAAAATGTCCCAAGTACAGCACTTCTCAGTATGTAAACAGACTAACTCCTTTATAATTACTGTCCTCTCCTCTAAGTAACAGTATGGGAGCAGACTTAGCTACAAGAGGCCTTTAAAATCTTTGATACTGCCAAGTTACGATGCTCTGAAAAACTGGTAGGCAGACCAAGAGAGAACAGCTGCTTGGCGTGCTTGCTTCTTGATCACAGTATTTGGCCAATTGGTATGCTGTGTTTCCAGACTCCTTTAACAAAGGCAGCTGCTTATAAAATGCATAAATACCTGGAGTTTTCTTCCCAAGGCAAATTGTGGTTTCTGCCACTGCTTTGACTTAGCATTACTCTTTGTGGCTCATCTTGTTCTTCTGGTGCAAAGGATGAAAGGTTTTGCTGCTGGAGAGCTTGTGTGTGCCTTTCTCACCAATGCTTCTGGTCCTCCCAAAGCAGAAGAGTCCCTCTAATGATCTGTGGCATAAGCAGGACATTTCCCTATTGCTGTCACCAAGGTGAAATCCAGGTTTTTGAGCTTTCTGTTTGCGTTGCTTTCCTTCTTTCTCTTTACACCTGAAGCCCAAAGGGGTGGCTGCACGAAGGTGGGACAGGTGTTTGTGCTGGGAGTATTTTGTTATCTGTGGCACCTGCCTAAAGCTCTCAGCTGCTCCATCTCATTCACTCTCCATCATGCCTCCATGCATGCTCCAGCTCAAGTCTTCTATTTACTCCTGCTGCTTTTCCTGCAGGTCCTTTCAGCACATCTGCTCTGGAGCCTGGCTTCTAAGCAAAGTCTTAACTGATAGCTGACTCTAATGCAAAGTCACTTGCATGTGTGTGCCATAACTACTGCTTGACTTTAATGGAATCCAATTCTTTTCCTGGATTCTCCTATCTTCACTAGCTGCTAGTGTTTTGCTCTTTGACATGGGTGATGCCATCCCTTCTTCCTCTGAAAAGTATGGGGCTTCACCTCACAGGTTTCTTATACTGTAGAGGTGTGATATTTTAGTGGCAGACAGGTTTTGCATTTAAATGCCAGCATCCAAATGTTTTGTCTTTCCTGTAATGCCTTATTTCAGCAAGGTCTGAACAACTGGATTAACTCTTTGTATTTACATTACCTGTAAAAATCTCTTGGAAGCTCAAATACTGAGGCTGTTCTTCACAGAACTAGATTATGCAGTTATAATACAAAAGTATGTTTGTCTTGTTCCTTATATATATACTTATCTCTTTTTTTCTTGCAACCACTTGCTGATTTTTCACAACAGAACTAGGAAAGCTGTGTAAATCCCTTATCTAAACTCCAAACAGAAAATATGTACAGCTGCTCCTTTGACCTAGGGAAAAATAAACCTTAAAACAAAAGCTCAGGCCACCTCTTCAGTGTTTGTGAGGTACCTCAACTATTAGACATTAGGAAGAAACTCTTTACTGTGAGGGTGGTGAGACACTGGTACGGGGTACCCAGAGAAGCTGTGGCTGCACCATCCCTGGCAGTGTTCAAGGCCAGGTTAGACGGAGCTTGGAGCAACCTGCTCTAGTGGAAGGTGTCCCTGCACATGGCAGGGGGTTGGAACTGGATGAACTTTCAGGTCCCTTCCAACCCAAACCATGGTGTGATTCTATGAAGCATGCCCATTTTTGTTGTGTCTTTCTGCTGAGAAAAAAAATAACAAAGAAGCTAAATGAAATCCCAAAGTTTCAAGTTGTTGTATACATTTCTTCAGTGAAACGGTCTTAGCTTCCATTACAGTGCCTAGGGCAGCAGAAGCAGGAGGGGGCAGTAAACTGCGGTTAAAACCAGATGTCTCTATCTGTAACAAATTAAACTTTTTGTCTGGATTGAGAAAACCTTCAAATCAAGTGCTTTCAGAGTTGACAGGCGAAGGTTAAATCAATAAACAATTCATCACATTCAACACTTTTTCCCTATAAGGCAGACCCATAAGACATAGTTGTTGGGCTTTTTATTTCTAAACAGCTTTGTTTATTTTAGTCAACAGCAGGCACAGGTATTCAGGCTCTGGCCAGACATCCACAGGATTTAGCTGTGCTTTTGCAATTGTAAAGCAATTTCCAGTGTGGAAATGTGGATTGTCTTGCACAAGGGACATACCAAAAGCTCATTAGTTAATGACTGTAAATAGTCTACACTGCCTTGCTCCACATATGCTAAAGTGGGACAGGGCTCATTAAGCAAGTAAACTTACTTATTTTTAAATGACAAAGTAATTTGATTATGGCTGTTACACAACTAATTCCAAATAAACCTGAACAACCCCCTACCAGATTAAGGTGCGACCTCAGAAGTACACAATATGCTCTTAATGGTACAGACTGTATTATCTGACTTGATTTAAGTGCTTTATATGAATCAAATGTCCCAGAAGCTGCGTATCACACTATACAGGCATCTTCCCCGGATCTAAATCACACTGTTATGAGATTGTATGAGACAGAACAGATTTTTTTGCCATGTGCTATGTAACATGCACAGTGACTGCCACTGAGGTACAAAATCAGTGCATTTGTTACTTGGTGAAATAAAGTAGTTCTTAACAATATGTACTGTATTAGTATTTATTTTTTTGAGACAACAGAATAATCTGTATTAAAAAATTGTTACTGGGCCAAGAAAGAGCTTCAGCAGAGTATCTTTACATTAGTGAAAAGACATTTTTTTGGCTCGGATCTCATTTTAGGTATTGCCCTAAGACCTCATTTCTGTGCGTAGGTATGACACCTGGTAGGTTATTTTATAACAGGTTATCTCTGAAATCTCCTTACACTGGAGAACACTAGCAATTCACCTTAATGTGTTTAGGGTGTTTAGGGTACAGTTCTGTTATTCATTCCTCCCAGATGGCCTTCTTATACCCAGTATTTTTCATGCTTGATAAGTGCAATTTTAACTCCTGTGTGCTTTGGAAGTCTAAAAACCCCAACCAAATAAGAAAAAATAACAAACCCACAAGCAACAACAAACCAAACAAAGAACACTGCCAAGACTGAAGAGATCTAGAGCCAGCTGCTAAACTCATTTGTCAGAAATGGCTGAAATCAAACCAGACATTCATTAGTATACATTTCTTGTCAGCACAATGGCTGGTCAGAAAGCAGGAAAGTCCACTGTGACAGTGGGGCCCCCACTGTTAGAAGCTCATTGACATTTCTATGTAGCCATTAGATTTCTGAAGAGAGGAGTTTGAGGAACCTTTTTCCAAAATTATTTTTTCTTGGATGACCTCCAACTCTGACAAGCAGCTTCCAACATAGGAAAGGTAGAGGACTACCAAGGGCTACAGGGATCTGGGCACTCCCGCAGGTAAGTCTCTGTATGGCCATTATCCACCTCCATCAGTGTTGTGCACACAGTCAGCTGTCAGGCAGGTGGGAGGAAGCAGAGAAAAGGGAAAGAAAAAGACAGAGCCTCATTACAGCAATTAGTGGAAAAACTCTCTCTGATACTAGATGAACTGTTCAACTAAAATGAGCATTTATCTTATTCAGTCAACAACATGCAAGTATGCACAGCTTGTGTCCTCACCCAAGAATGCTGCTTCCACTTAATACAGTAACTAAACTTTATCATTCAAAAACTCTTTCCATCCTTCTAGTCCTTCCCCCCTCCCCAAACACCAAAACCTCAAGTTCAGACTAAAACATCTTCTGTTGCAAGAAGAATGTGCATGTAGTATGCCCTAAACCATGAGGTGTGTTAACCTGTTCCACGCTACTTATAAAGGCATGTACCACAGGTTAATTCAGGTTAGAAGGGTCCTTCAGATGTTTATAGTGCAAATGCTGCCTCAAACCAGAGCCTGCTAGGAGAAAAGGGCTCAGCCTGCTCAGAGTTTTAAAGGTGTAGGGCCTCTGGAAAACAGCACTTTTGCTTTCACAAAGTAAGCATGGAATTTGTTTCACTTTTATGCACATTTTCACCTAAAAAAACTCTGAATGTACCACTGTGACCTCCTCCTTAGACATACAGTAGTTAAGTCTGCCCCCACTCTAAACCTTCTGCAGAAACAGAAGCATTACCTTGTTGAGGACAGGCTTTGTAGAAAGAACATCATAAATTGCTGGTAAGGAGAGGTTCTAAAAAGAAAATAATACATTGATGGTAAGGGATATTAACCTGTAAGTGTAAATGCTCAAAACTGTAACTTCGTTATTGCTCAATTAGATGGTAAGATACAGCTTTAAGAGTACATGGTACTTGTGCATCTTGAGATCAGAAGAATATGGGTTGCAAAAACCTGAGCAGACCAGATCTCAGTACAGCACAGGACACCCAAGTGTCAATGTTTGCTGCCTGACAACATGTGTTTGAATTTCACTGGTGTTAAAACAGCCCAGGAAACACTGAAAATCTCTCTAAACGTATCTCCTGTTTAACCTCCTGCACATGCAGCTGCAGAACATGCTTGCAAGAAACCCACCTACATGAAGAGAAACTCTAAAACTAAAACCCATTTGTGTGAAGAGCAGCTGGTACTTCATTACCCAGGAGCACAGACAAATTGCTACAAAACCGTTAGCCACTTTTGTTATTAGAGCTGTGCTTGCAAATGCCCTGACTGCTCTGGCCAGTGTCAGATCAGTACTGGAGCCTGGAAGCTTCAAAGAAGCAAGAAGAGGTATTAGGAAGATGTTTACCTCTTGTGTTGTCTGGTTCAGGCATTTCATTGCAGGTGTTCTGCGATTATCCAAGATCAGTGGAGGCTTCCAGCGATCGTAGTTTGTTTCTAAGACGTACCACGTACCTTTCTGGATATCAAGGCTGGAAAAGAGGTGTATGTTTGTGTTTTGCTTCTCTAAGTATACAGGAAGTACATATATAGTATATACTACATACAGGCAGATTTTTTTTTAGGGTTCCTGTGGAATTTTTCGACAATGCTGAAGTGAGTTCTTGGACAACAGCAGTCACGAGAAACATGGGATGCAATTATTGTTGGAACCTATCCTCTTCTGGAAAGCCAAATCAGGTGTCAGGTCAAGCATACTCACTCCCAGATATCCAGAGTGGCTGTCCTGGAACGAGTTATCACACACCCTTCTCCTGAATTTTTTCCACCCAGTATAAAGTAAGCTGGAGCCAGCAGTCTTGTTTTTGCCAGTTTGTCTTTTGCATCCTGGTAACTGCAGATAACAAAGTAGTGTTGGACTATTAAACATCATAAATGGTTGAAGTACAGAAAAATGAGTTTCACAGACCCAAGAACAGTTCAGTAGTTGCACCTTTCTTCCCCTTTCATGCACATGAGGAGGTTGTATCACAATGAAGAAATGCATTTAAGCAAAGCACCTCTACTCACTTTTGTATTTAAAGTATGGTTGTTGGGAGGTACTCTACGCTTTTCGTCATCTTATTCCTGGTTTAAATGTACATGCTGTGTCATACTCCATCTACTTCATTTACTGTGGGAGAGCTTTGTTGCTGTTTACTTCCTAAAAAAACCTTTCAGATGTGTTTTGATGCAGAATGCTGCCATTACACACTCAGATGCCAATAGCTTCATTGGAACAAATATATCAGAGAAAACAATTTGAGGAGTTCTAAGGGATCATGTGTGATGCTTCTCCCTCCTACAGGCTAACAGCAAAACCAGAACTATTTAATCTTAAGGCTTCTAGGAAGGTATCTGTATCATTAGATACCAAGTGATAAGATCATTAGATACATCTACAGTGTTCATGCCAGTTGAAAGCAAAGGAGATTAAAGCAGCAGAATATTGAGTGCGAGTGGGTGGGGGAAATACCTTGTAGCATTCTCTAGTATTGCTCTTGTAAGAAAGCCCATCCACATACCATCTCTTCTACCAAGAAACCATTCGAAGATTCCTGCAAAACAGCACTGGTTACAATAATTTGAGAAGGTTCACACATGCTATTCTAACTCTCACAGCCTCTAAAGTGAACAGTGTTTTATCTTATTCATCTGGAATCTTTTCACCATTTGTGTGCCTGTTTATTAAGCTAACCGGTATGCCCAAGGTCTGAAGAACTTGTACAGAAATAGTGAAAGGAATAAGCATTACTCACCAACATAACCACCATCAAGACTGAAACGCTCATTCATTGTCAGAGTGAACAAGTCCTGAAAAGCATTAAACAAGTCAACATCCATTCATCACCACCCCACTGATGTCAGTAATAAACAAGGGGCAGCATCGCAGTTCACATACCAGTTGAGCTTCTTGTTCGCTAGACTTTTCCCCTTTGGGCTGCAAGATTAAGCCCATGCAGAGAAGAACCTAATTTACCGCTGCTTGAGGAAGTGAAATGGTAATTCATAGTCTTCCAACCTGGGCACAGCAACCCAGCAAACCATGCTTATATGCTAAGCAGGTCAAGCCTGTGGACATTTTTCTCTTGGTCCTTGCTGCATCACCGGATTACCAGTTTTCCTTCCCCTGCTGTATATTACCTTCTTCCCAAACCTCTGAATATTGCCTCAGTTTGAAGGTAGATATTTCAGTCCCAGTGTTAAGTACACCCTAATATGTTATTGCTGTTCACATGGGCATGCAGCTGTATGCAGTTCAACATGCAATGCAAACTCAAATCCCAGTCCAACTAGTTTCTTTTGAAGGAAAGTGGAATTCATCTACACTGGATTATTTTCAGAATGGACTGCTCCCAGTTTATTCGACCAGTAAAAAAAATAAATGGATACAATGCAGGGATTTATGCCAGAAATGCTCTGCTACAAAAAGGGCCACCTGCTATAGAGGATAAAAGCCAGAGCATGCAGGAAAGGAGTTGTGGTAAGCTGGAGACCTCGGCATATTCTCCACTGCTGTTTTATAAGGACTTAAGATAACCCCCAAATTTCAGGTGCCTATTAAAAAAAGAAATAATAAAAAAACCTTGCAATGTAGGACTCCTTTTCCAAGGATTAGAGAAGGAATTAAAATAGCACAGCTATGCCATTTCACCTCTGGGATCACAGCAGTATCCCTTTGCTAGCAAGAAACTCCAACCACTTGAGCTCTTTGTGTTCACTTCTGTTTGTAGTCAGAATTCAACGTCTGGCATTAGGGTTTTTTACCTTTCTTCAAACAGCTATACAGTGTACCAGAACAATTAGGATATCATTTATTAAAAACCATCCCAAGGCAGAGAGTGAAAGCAGGCAAATCTACATCTTAAAAGGAAGCCCGAAGTGTTATTAACAAACTGACAACCCTCCCTCCCCTTACTTACTGGTTTGACTCCAGACACCATGCCTATGTATCCTGCAAAATTTGTAGATTTGAATACTGTTTTGTTGTTTCTCTGGAAGTCCAAGTTCACCACTATGGGCTTCAGTTCCCGAGTTAAAGTCCAGGAGTTATTTTTAACATCCCACCTGCAGAAGACAGTACAGCATTTGAAACCTCCTTCCCTCAGCAGCTTTTAAAACTTCCCTTCACAGCACACAGATTTCCTGTGTGTGATACCTGTCCTGTGTGATGCCTGTCCTCTAATCTTACTCATGTCAGCCAACACCACTGCTCAGCAGTTACGGTAGCAGCACGAGCAACACACAATTAGGAAGTCTAAATACAAAAGCAGTCGGTGAAAAGAACCCAGTTTTGTTTGAACCAAGAGCATATGCACTACTCGGTATTAAACAGCACAACCGATACAGCTGGTTTGCTTTGACACACATAACTTTCTTCTATTCCTGCTGGCAAAAGGAGACTGCTACATGTACTACCTGTGACATCACACCTACTGTATTCTGAAAGCATGTACAGCTTGTTCTGCAGCAGAATGATCTGGTTCCCTCAAATCCTGACTTTTCAAAGGGAGAAAACAAACCACATACTATTGGATTTGCTCTACCCTAAGGGAAGCCCTAGTCTAGTTTGTAAATTAAGCCAGAACAGTTTGTAAGCAACAGGGTGCTAAAGTGCACTTAGCAGACCATTAAATTCTATGGAAGCAATCAGGTTCTGGGAGCAACTTTGGAAGTTGCTTTAATTCTCAGGGAGCATGTTCCCAGTATTTCTGACTAGTGTGAGAATTTCAACACAAGCCAAACCAAGGAATAGGTGGAGTCACAGCTGACAACGTTAAGAATTTTTGATAGGCAGGTAAGAATCTTAAAGAAGATGGACATTAAAATTCCATCTGGGCAATGAGAGCCATCTGGATGTGTGACATTACACAATAAACTGGGATAATAGAACTACATGATCACAAGGTATGAAATGAAAATTAGAAAAGAATCCAGTGCTGGGCACCAAACTAGAATTTATATCCAAATGAATGATAATGTTAGATTGGTGGAGTACAAAGCACTGGCTTCTGAGTCAAAGTCATGAATGATGGGAAGTGCCAGTTGAGCACAGTACAGTAACTAGGGGAAGAATTTGGGTGAAAAAAAAGCAACCACAAAACCAAGCTTCAATCCAATCCACATTTCTCTGTGTACACTACAGTTGGTGCTTCTGTCCCACCATTTAAAGAACAAACCATGCCTCGGAGATACGGTCACATGGACCTTTCTTTGGTTAGTAACAGTTTTAATTGAAGCTGAGAAAACACTAAGTATCACGGAACACAACTGTTTTACAAAGTCATTCTTGACACACTTGCAGTAATTTGACATAAGATCAGCAGAACTGCCCTTTTTTCACAACCTGCAATCCAGAACTACTTGTCACAGTTCGAACATCCAATTCATCATTTAGACTCATAGAATGTGTGTAGAAATTTCAAGTTCAGCTTTCCCTTTGGGTTTAAAAATAAACAAACACAAATAATGGGAAGTGTGGTTACTTACCCAAGAAAAAGCCCAAAATCCAAGTTTCTGGCATGGTACAGCTTCCCTGTATGGCAATAAAAAGATTAAACACTATTTTATAAAGAAAGAGACATAAATTTCAGCTTAGAAAAATCAGGAAATAAGCAGGAAAAATACCTGGGAAAGTAAGCAAGGAAAATACCATTGTCTAGTTGCCCTTTTCATAAGCCCAGTAAATGGGGGGGGGGGGAGGGGTTGGATTAACGAAGTGTTTTGCCATAATTGAAATCCAGTAATCTTGTAAACTGTTGTCCCTCTCAGCCTGAGATGCTTTCCACATTATCTTAATGCAATGCTATTACCTTGAGCTTCCTCTCAAAGTGAGATGTTCGTAAGCCCTCTGAGAACCCCATAGACATTTCCTGAGCTGGAACAGGTACAGACAAGGGCAGCAGAACTGAGTAACAGAAGAAGTCTTTTTTTTCTTAGAACAGGCTATCCATTTTCATGAGCAATAACTAGGAACTAGATGCGAAACAGATTGCACTAGAACCCCTCATAGCACTGAGAAAGTATCAGATGTCTGGCTGGTGTTTCTTTCCCCTAGAAAAACAAATGCCAGCTACTGTAATCTTTGAAGGTACTTTTTCCTTTTTTTTAACCTCAGACAACTGTGATCTCTTGCTCTCTTCTCAGGAATACCTTTTTATTATCATTGCTTTTAGTCTCTTCTATCAGACCTTCTTGCCTGCAGTTGAGAAGGACTACGTTTATGTTAATTGACCTGGACCCTCTCCTACATAAAAGATTCTTATGTAAATTCTGGGTTGCATTACCTGTTTTATCTTCCGCCACTATTGATGTACATACAGTAAAAATTTCATAAAAGATGTTAAAAATAACAATTTCCCCTAGAACAAAAAGAAACAAAGTTCAATAGTCTGAAACTTTTGCCATGAACAGAGAAAAAAAAAAAGGTAAGAAAAAAATATACTGCAAAGTTCAACATTCTATGGTATTTCTCTAAAGAATTTCTGTTTAAATCTCATTTGAGCACTGAAATGATTGTTTCACCAAAATCAAGAGCTTTCTGAAAGGCAAACAGAAGGATCAGAATCCTTTGGTCTTCTGCTTTACCATACAGAAAACTGACAGTAATTGCTATTTCCTCCTCTGGAAACTTCAAAACAAGCTATAAAATTCACTTTAAAGAAGAAATGTACTCTATATACCACTCTTGCATAGAAGAGCTGCTGATTAGCACCAGGTATGCTGCTCCTGTATGGGTGAAGCAGTGGAAGCAGGTCTAGGGATCTTCTTTGTCACAATTCTGGAAGAATTCAATGTCTATTTCTCACTGGAATGGCATTCTTTTTCACAAAGTGTGGAAGGAAGGCAGGAGGATGTAGCAAAGTGAAAGAAAGCACAGCATGAAACTAAGCCTTGCCTTCTTGGTATGTCAACAGTAGCCACACAGCTGAATGGGAAACCAACGAGAATGAAGCATTTCCCTCAAATTCTGGTGCACAGGAACTGAAACTCGCTCCATTTCCCAAAACTCAGAAGCGAGAAGCTACAGCTCTACAGAGAATTTCCAGCCTGATGAAAGGCGTATGTGATTTCTTGCCATTCTCCTCCAAAATACTGTTTCTGGTTTCATTTAGTTTGACATGCAATTTATTGCTTTATCTACTTCATTAATAATTTATTTGTTATACTCACAGATGACTATAACTATAGGGCAGGTTGTACACATACTAATCTTAAATGAGTCTGGCTTTTCACAATGTTAACAGAGTGCTGGAAACTATTACCCAAAGGAATCCCAGATGAATTTGCAATCCCTGTAAGTTCTTCATTGAAAGGATAAGGAAGTGTGGCTGTCAGGTGAACCTGAAAGGAAAAGTTTTGTACATTACTTGTGTAAATCAATACTATTCCGTTACTTAAAACAAATCTCTCCCCAGGAGTACACCCTTCTTGCAAATACAGAGTACTGAATTCCTCTGCAGCTTGTAAAACTTGAGGATGACAAGTACTTGGGGAAAGCAAAAACTATTACTTATCAAAATACTGATGTGTGAACAACAGAGATTAGCACAGTATCTTTATTATCGTTAGCAGCAGCAGCCAGAACAGAGTGCAAGACTCTTACATGCTAAAAGCTCAACCAGAACTCAGCTTGACTTTTTGGGAATCCCTACCTTTCACACAGTGTCACTACTACTGTAGATGCTACATTTACGTCAACCCTACTCTGGTACACAGGGATACAAATGAAGCACGGCCAGTATGACCTAAGGCTGCTGTAAATAAAGATGGGGGACAAATCTTACCTTATGCTGTCTCTAGTGCTACACTGTGTTCCCCCGTTCTGATTCCATGCCCAAGCCTATTTTAATCAGAACCAAATTATTTTGTAAGGTGAGACCTGGTCAGTTGTCTCTCTACTCAGATATTTATGACAGTTTTCAAAACCCGATTTTATTCTACTGTTTAAAAGGAGTTGAACATAGCCAAGAGAATTCCAATGAAGTGTTTTGCTGCAGCAATGTCCTGGTTTCATAAGTAGCATATGTCTGTCATGACTGATCCAAACTTGAAAAGATCTTAGAAAAATTCAGAGGAGGAAGAGATGTGTGCATTTTAGGTTTGATGGTTTCAGAGTAGCTCAGAGTAGGAAGAAGGAAAAATTTCAGAGTAACTCTTTGAAACAGCATTTTTGTTCTGGAAGAATTATCACTCATGAAGTTCTTAACTGCCAGATTTAGCGGCGCACTCCAATTCTGGTAGTCGAGCATACAGTAATAAAGTTCTTAAGCTGAAAATACTTACTATTTTCTTATCCACTATGTCAACAACTTTGCCACTGGGGAAGAAGGTATTTGCTATATCTTTAATATTCTGGACCACAGTCTTCAGCTAAAAAGAACAAGAGCTTTTACTGAGTACATCTGGAGCATTAGGATTGCTACAATATTAACAGAACTCCTTCAAAAAATCATTTTGGTGAAAAATACGTATTCAAGGCAAGTGCTAAATGTTGTGTTCCTGCTGAGAAAACCACCCCTAACTCCTCATTAAAGAGTCATTCTTCAACCTTTATTCAAATAGCTTTCTCGACTACCTCTGACGTGTACTTCTACCAGAGAAAAAGAATTACAAGGAAAAGCCATCCTTGTCTTCTGCTCCTTTGATCACGTTTTAATATGCTGCACTCTTCTGTCTTTAAAAATGTTAATTAAAAGCTCTTCACTTAAGCACTGATGTTCTTGAAGCCAAAAAGACTCAATAAATTTCTTATAGAAGTACATGCTTTCCATCTGCAACATGTGAATTGCCACAGAGTTCCACTCCATGTGATCTAACTAAGTACATGAGAGAGAGAACCTGTTAGAATTCAAGGTAAACCTGAAGCTTCCAACACTTCGAATAAATACTATAGTGTAAGTAGAATTTGTCTGGCCTTCAGAGCTGAAAGGTCAAAGTTAGCAGGGATACAGCAAAAATCCCTGGCCTTTTTGGGGAAATTAAACATTACTGGTTTGAATTTCCAGCAACCTTCAGAAGAAGCTGCTCTAAATAGTCTGAAATAGTTTTGAGTATTTTAAAAATGATTTCTGCTCTGTAAGCACCAGTGATGGAAGCAGCACCCCTGAAAAGCGCAGGAAATTCACTTCAGCATCTCCTGCAGTGTTTTGAGAGAAGCAGGGATGTGCAGAGAAGGGATGCTGCCTCTGTTTCCTTTCATTTTGCTGTGGCTGTCCCTTTTGTGTACTCCTCTCCTCTTTATTCTGTACTGCTTCATGAGTAAAGGACTTTGATAAATGAAAGCCTGCTTTATCCTGCATCAGTTTCTATTTCTCTACATCCCAAACATCAGTGCCCCTACTTGCTGGATGCTACAAGCTCAAGAGCTGAACAGAATGAAGTTTTACTCAAGCAATTATTTTAGTCTAGAGTCATAATAAAAAAGTCAAGTAGAAATGTTATCCCTTTCAGAGAACTTTAGCACAGGTATTCCTTTCCAAACCTTTTTTCAAAGTACAGGCTATGAGCTAGTTTTATACCTCCTAAGCTTCAAAGCAAGCTCTGAATTTCATACCTCTGTCTTTTTGTCGCGCATCAAGTTATCCCATCTTTTGCTGGGAGGTAAATCAAGATTTATGACATACGTGGGTATGTTCCCTTTGAACCTGAAAGATAAGTACCAAAGTTTAAATTTGAAGAAGGCTTTGAAAAAACATTTGACAAAATAGGTGCTTCCCACCTGTAACTAGCATTTTTTACAGATGCAAAGGAACAAGTTACTAAAAAACCCCAAAACTGTTCAGACTTGCAAATCACTACTATTCTGCCATTTGTTAGCCAAGTTGAAACGGATTACTTACGTTGGCCCTGAAGGAGGGTATGTTTTAGTCCTGCATTCTTCTCCATACTGTAAAGACAGCAAACCATTACAATTCAGCTTCTTAGTTAAAACACTATTACTCTATCAGCCTTAAATTTGAATTAAACCTCTAGGACTAATCAACAAATTCAGTTCCTGATGAGTTGATAATAAAGAGAGTCTTGGGACTTTGGAAAGGGTGCAGAGGAGAACACAAGAGGTAGGGGACAAACAACAGCTTAGTCCAAGGCAAGCACAAGTTTGCCATAAATATACAGACACATTTTTACCCCGTGGGATTGAACAAAGAGTTGAATAAGCATATTCTATAGACAAGTTCAGAAACCTTAAATCTCAGCACTGACCAGTTTGTTCATAATCACATTTTATAGCATCATTCATAACTATGCTCAGCATTAAGCTGCATTGTGCAGCTGCAGCAGAGAAAGCACGATGAACTCTAGGCAAATTACTCTGTGCAATGAGCTACATGGCATGACTTCTTATTTAGTGTGGGAAAGTGATGCTGAACTGCTGCTAAATATTATGAGAGGCACATTTCAGGAATATAACTAAAAACTAGTTACCTTCATTCCTGTGAGAACACTTACTTACAAATGAAAGTTTGAGGACTGTATTTAGGCATTCTCAAAGTGAATGCAAGGGTGTTTTCCCGTCAATCACATAAAGCATGCACATACATATGTAAATATATGCATATACATGCTACAATTATATCTACATGTTTTACCCAGTGAAATACAAGTGAATGCCTACTAGCCACACTTGTGCTTCAAGCCAGTCGAGAACAGACCAGACTTGGTCCCCAAGCTATCAGAACAGATCAGTAAGCAACTAAGAGCACAGTATGTCCCACTAGGAAAAAGGAAAGGTACACACGCTATTCCAGGACTCCATACAAAACCTTCCAAGACACAAGTGTCTGGGAGACAGAACAGAAATAAAAATATTTAGCGATCATTCCACCACTCCTCACACACACTTTGATTTCCAATATTTATTTGGCTTTACTAATTATATTACTAATGTGTCCTTATAATGCACTCTGGCTCCATTAAAAACTGACACAAGATGTTTAGTAGCTATGTATCTATCTGGACAAAAAAGCTAACTAATGTCCATGTTCTCTTTGGGCTCATCACATTATCTGTTTTTAATGCATTAATCTTGAAAACACAATGCCTTACACAATGTCACAAGCTTTAAACACTGGCATAATTTGTTACAAGTGGAAACAGGAATTTGAAAGTGGGACTGGTTTCTGTGTGCTATCGTGTGTCCTCTTTTTGTATTGTTTCCAGCTGCTGAGAAAAAGTATGGGATGAATTTTGGTTCTCCTACATACAAGACGAAGGTATAGGACCGGCAGCTATGTGTGTTTCCTAGATCTCACCGCGGTGCAGTTATAGCCTTTGCATAGCTGGAACAAAAGGTCAAACAGAAGAGGCCATTTAATTTTCAAAATGAGGAAGTTTCAAAACAAGGAGTATAGGGGGTGGATATCAGATGACTAATTAGGCAACAAAAGTCAGTCTTTGTGCAAAGCCAAGCAAAAGCTTAACAGTACTAATGCAACAGTCTTCTGAAATTTTCCATCCTGCAATACTAAAATCAATCAGAAAAAGTGACATTACATACACATACTAGTGCAACGGATGCACAGATCTAGACCTTCACGAGATACCTGCTGTCAGAACATGCTTCTTGAGAGACAAAGCCTGTAACAAAAAATTATCTGCAGTGGATGAAAGTTCAGTTGATCTGTCTGTATAGCCCACGTGTATGCAGAGGAAACAGTAGCAACCATGCAAACTGATTTCAAAGGATTTTCAGCAGTGTTCCACGTGCCAAATGTTACGTCACTCCTGAGATTTTAATCTTGTATTTGTAGCTATTTTTATCTTCTGAGCCCTTTGCAACCTAAGCCACAAAAAAGGTGGGTAAAGTAACAGCTAAAGGACGAGTTATGGGAAAGATACAGAGAAAATGTTCCCTCTTTACATGTCAGTGATTTTAGACTTCTCACCTGTCTATTTATAAAGCAAGCTAAAGAAACCAAGAATCTCCAAACCAAACCATATACCTTCCAAAACTGCTAGCACTGATTGTGATATCCGATGAAAGCCAATATTATTAACAGTTTCTTAAGTAAACTACTATATGCTGGCACATAAGCAGTAATTTAAAAAGATGTCAAGACAACCAGAAAACTAGAAATGTTTTGGTTGGTTGTGAACAAAAAAACATTGCCTTCTGCAATCAGCTGAAGACTGACTGCAAACTTCTCCTGCAAGTTAAAGATTAAAAGAGACACCTAAAATACTTCCTTACAGCAACAGAAAAGCCACGAGGCACTTTGTCACTGGCCTGAAATGAACAGCTATGGAGTTACTTCTTCGGTCAGCGAGGTCCTCCCCTCCGCAGAGGTTTGACACTGGTAGAGGAACAATAAATGCTGTCTGAGAAGCAGGAGCAGCCTTCCAGGATGAGAGGATCGCCTTGAGTTTCCAACATGACAAGCCAGAGCGGGTGTCCCAGAAGGAGCCAGCAGAAGCTGGCTCCAATCAGGAGGTCATCACTATAGACTTGCTTTTCAAACATGCACTGAACTGCCTAGGAGGAATACAGCTATTCTTGAGTGGCGATTAAAACCTCTTTCTTTCTTTCTTTCAAATTTGCATGCACGTAACCATACAAAAATGAATGTGTGGCAGCACAGGACCAAACACTTAAAGAAAGAGAACACAGTGGAAGAGAAAGACAACACGGTATGGGGAAAGATGGAAACAAGATACAAAAATGGAAGTAGCACAGATGATTTCTATTACAACTGATTGTATAAAAAGAAAAAAAAAAAAAAAGGTAGACCAGAAGAGGAACCAAACCAGCCAGAAAACTGCCAAGATTAATTGCAACCTGGGAAAAGGATATCAAGTGATGACAGTTATTAACTCTAGTACAGAAAATTAATGCAGAGCTTAATGACTGCCAAGTTAATATTTTAAAACTTAGCCTGATTTCATTAATATGAAATAGGTGGAATGTACTCCCCCAGTCTGAGGAATGCCAGCACTTTCTTTATTACCCTCAGAAACACTTCTGAGGTGGACCATCTCCAGCACCCTTCCTGAATATTCAGTGTTTCCCATCTTCATTTTTAAAAATAAATACAAAAAGACCTCTTTGAGCTACAAAATAAGGTTCTACAGTTTAAGGACATGGCACTCAATCTCCTTCAGGCAAAGTAATCCATTACATGCAGCATCTTTCTGTCTATGAACTCTGTGGCCTAATAAATTTTTCTCCCTGCTCCTCTTCCCCTACAGGACGATGCCAGTGCAGCACTCTGTCGCAGCAGTCCCACTGCTCTGCACCTTTCTGAACAAGGAAGTTCAGAGCACTCTGGCAACGCTGAAGAAATGGGGTTCCAAGCCAACTTAATCTGCAGTTCGGACAAGAAGTTGAGTATGGGCCTAACCAAAAGCTAAACGGACTGACTGTCTGCACCACCGAGATGTAATTCATGGCATTTAGCTTCCATGCTCCTGGTTAACGAAAATCCTGTATAGTCAGGGCACTAAGGGAAGATTGGTCACCCAGACCTTCACAGTCCTCCAGAGCCTTTCCTGCAGTTCTCCCTCTCCCAAAACCCACACTCATTTTACTGAAATTAATATAACTTGCTAGGAAAAGTCTTATAGCAAACACAAAAGAATACAGGAAGTAGTATGTTCCCAGAATATTTAAGTATCTAATATAAACTGTATTTAAAAACAGGTTGCAGAAGAGCATTTTGAGATCCAGAGATATTTAAAAACCTGTCCACTTCCCAGAGGATGAGAAGATTGGGAAACTGAAGAGATCAAAAAGTGCTTTGAAGCTTTGGGAATAACGAAACACATCAGGAAGCAAGAACAGCAGTTTCATCAGTTCCATCCAACAACAGTTCCATCTCCATGCGGGAGATGGAAGCCACCAGGTTCCAAGTAACTCCCCACTCCCCTGACCTCTCAATTCCACCAAAAGTTAAATATTTCACCTACTCAGTTAAAATAAAAACAAAACCAAACCAGGATACCCCAAGCATACCTGCTCCACACTTCTAACCTTGGGTACAGCTACAACAAATACACTGAGCAGATTCAAAGGTGTATGCACTTTTAGCAAGGCCTTCTTAAGTTTCCTTCTGAATATCTCTGCTTTGCTGTAATATTACAACAGTCACATTACAGATGTGTATGAAATTGAACGCGGGGATGAGTAAGGACTTGTAAAACACACCCTATAAACGCCACGACTTGTAACCGCAACCAAAGCTGTCAGATGAGCCATTTAGAAGTTACAAAGTCCGTGAGGGTAGCCAGGCTCTATCTCGAACCCACACGCGTGAAGTTAAAGGCCTCCTGCCTGGGGCCGGCTGCCCTCACACCGCCCGGCCCCGGCCGCCTCCTCCCCCCGGAGAGAGCCGGGAGCTATCCCCTCCGCTCCGCGCCGTCCCCCTCTCTTCCCGCCGCCAGGCTCACCGGGTCCGGCGCCCAGACGAGCTCCGCCACCACAAGGAGCGCGGCGGTGCACAGCAGCGCCCAGTCCCAGCCCACCATCCTGCTTCCCGGCTCGGCTCCGCACTTCCCGGTGCTGCGGCCCGCATGACACGGCCCCGCCCCGCCTGTCAGAGGAGGCGGGCCCCGGCCCTCCCGCCGCCGCCGCCGCCGCCGCCGCCCCAGGCTTCACCGCCCTCGCCCCAGCCCTCCTTGGTGTTTTCCAGTCATGCTTCCAAAAGAGAGAAGTCCTGCACGGGAAGATGTGAACTAAAATGGAGTCTCTTAGGTAACGCTAAAAGTAAACCCGTGGCACTTGTTGTCACTTCATAAATACTGTAATTACTCTGCGTCCTCGGGAGATTTTAGGCGGGTTTTTGTGGTGATGAGAGGTGCAAGGCAGGTGCCTTTGTTAGGAAGATGGAGTTTTCTCCATCTTGCCTGCTCAAGAGAGCAGGAAGTGGGCAACTGGAGAGACAGTCTAATGACATAGTATGAGAATACACCCATCTAAAGCACATACACCAAATAGTTTGGGTTGGAAGGGACCTGGAAGACCATCTAGTCCCAACACCCCTGCCAACAGGCAGAGACACCTTCCACTAGACCAGGGTGCTCCAAGCCCCATCCAGCCTGGCCTTGAACACTGCCAGGTATGGGGCAGCCACAGCTTCTCTGGGCAACCTGTGCCAGCACCTCAACACCCTCATAGTGAACAATTTCTTCCTAATGCCTAATCTAAACCTCCCCTCTTTCAAGCCATTCCCTCTTGTCCTGTCACTACCTGCCCCAGATGTCCAGTAGGCCTCCTTTAGGTACTGGCAGCTGCTCTAAGGTCTCCCCGAAGCCTCCTCTTCTCTGGCCTGAACAACCCCAGCTTTCCCAGCCTGTCTTCGTAGGAGAGGTGTTCCAGCCCCCTGATCATGGCCTTCCTCTGGACATGCTCCATCAGTCGACATTCCTCTTATGCTGGGGGCCCCAGAACTGGATGCAGCACTGCAGCTGGGGTCTCATGATAGCAGAATAAATAGGGAGAATTACCTCCCTTGACCTGCTGGCCATGCTGCTTTTGATGCAGCCCAGCATTCAGTTGCCCATTATTTATTTACTACTGTATGCAAATCTATTTGTTGTATTATCATGTACAAGCCAGCAGCAGAGTAAGGTGCATCCTCCAAATAGCTTACAATAAAAAGGTATAATTTTAGTGTAGCAAACGAACAGGTAATGAGTATATATGTTAGCAACAGTTTTTGGAAGCACCATAAATAAATACTAAAAACCTAGGATGCTTGTGTTTTAGCTTGTGTCTTGAGCTTCATGCAGTGCCCCAGATGTGTCACATTTTTAGGCACACATAAAAGAAGCAATACAGTCTTTCATATCATGACTTAATTGGCTGTGCAATTAACTCTTAAAAAAAAAAAACAGGGGTGGTAAGAAAAGGAAGTCATTGGTTGATTGAAAAGCTACATTGCATTGCAGAAATTAAGAAACAGGAAAGGATAAAAGAAACGTGTTCTAAGATTTGAAAGCCTTGGGCAAAGGGAGGGCATGCAGCAGTGTGTAGGAAGGAATCAGCTCAGTGTGGAATTGCACAGTGCTTTAGAGACCAAGCCAGAAAGCATTTAGTACTGATGGAAGAACATACAGAACCAATTAGGTGATTCAGGAAATGAGGAGAATTATAGCATAACAGGAGAAACCTTGAGATTTTCATGGGAGTGTCTTTTATACATAAGAAACTGCTTTGTTTCCTTAGGGCTCAGGCAAATTTTTCTGGTTGAACACAAATACCTGGCAATAATTCTGCATTTACACACTGGTAACTGAACATACTATTGCAGTCTAATGTGAGAAATAGTCAGATTAAGTTCGTCCTGTTATTTTCTAAACATCTGCAATCCCTTTTGCTTAGCTTTCACTACTGGAGCAGGCAGCTTTTAGGTGCCTTACTGCGAGAGAAATTGTTGTTTTCGCATATCAGGGACGGGGCTTTGCAGTATTAAGGCTTTGCAATATTAAGACTTTGCAATATTTGGGCTGGGGCTACGTTACTAAAGGAACAAAACAGAGGGCTTGAAATACCATGACTTAAACAGGCACACTCTGTAGTTAAAGACAATGTCATCTTTGGGCGACAGACACACTCTGTAGTTAAAAAGAATGCTATCATCTCTGTACAACCTGTGAAAGTAAGCTGGTGCAAACTGGTTCTGTAGTTAAACAGTCAGTTGAGATACCACATGTCTGCCAGAGAGTTATGAAACTGAACCATAAAAGGAGACAAATAAGAGGAAGGGGTGTACGAAATCGAGTGAGGGAAGATGTAAACAGAAGTGGGACAGTTAGCATGTAGATTATATGTGCTGGATAGGCTGTAAACCTTGGAGTACCCAACCAATGAAGAAACAAGGGAGGGAACAGGGTAGGAAATACAAATCAAAGTTCTGCCTTTGCTGTGTGTGCCTACTTGCCAGGACACCCGTTTTTGCAAAAACGTGAATAAATAGCTGCTTCGCTGTTTTATCTAGAGACCATTTCTCACACTTACTATCTTTTATCTTCATTTACGTGCTTTACCATCTTTAGGACATTTTTAACAGTAGAAAATAAACTATGACTTTGGAAAATTGAAAGCTTTGAATGCTCTGACAACAAAATTATGCCCTCGTCACATTAAATATTCACAACTTACTTTTTTGAAGCCTCTTTATACTTCTGGTTTAGTTCTTTCAGCAGTAAAGAAAGTTTTGGTTTAAGGAATCGCTAACATCCTCCAGCACCCATGTTTGTCTGACTATGGCTGTCCCACTGCTTTCCCATCAGAACGCCTTGTCACCAGAGTCCACACCAGTACCATTTTGTTGTCTAGATTTGCTCCATCAATTTTCAAAAATCCAAGTTAAGTCAAAAGAAAAAAAGCTTCGTAAGATGTGCAGCTTTATTCATTAACTGTACTGACGGCTGGTGACACACCTAGTACTTATGTCTACCCTCTGCTTTCTTGTACTTATCTGTCCAGTACTGTATTACCACTCCCCCAATTTGTTCCTTCCTCCACAAGGAGAGGCTGCTCAAATTACTTCCCCTTTTCTCTCTGCTTCAGTTAAAGTTCCTTGTGCTAACACTACTGCTAGACATGGTATCACCAAGACTCCATGAATACCTCCAGTGGGAAAATATCCCAACAAACTCCTTATAGCAACAGACATACTGATCTTCACTGTTTTGTCATACCTTTCCTTTTCTGGAACTAAAATTCCAGCGAATTCCCCAGACCTCTTCTTCCATGTTATGTCAGGCAACATTTTCTTAGCAAGAATCTAGTGTATCATTAGTTTCAACACAAAGGGTGACCCAATTGCTACTACAGTATCCTTACTCCCTGCAATGCTGCTTGTCCTTTGCTGAATCCAGTACTACTTCTTAGGACAATGTCATTTCATTTGCTGTAGCATTTCTTTTATTTCACTTATTGCAAGGTTTATAACGAACATGCTTCTGTTACTATCACTTGGACCTACTTACAGCACCTACACCTTGCATTCTCCTATTTACACTGACAAACACGAAATGGAAAATTCCTTTCTATTCATGAAAGGAAAACCAGACACTGTCACATCAGTCTATTTCAACCATCAGCACTCACTTCAGATGCATTTAAGATTCACAGTGACTGTGGATCTGTGACACCTGCAATGGACTACCAAATAATTACTCTGGCCTGCAGCCTGCTCCTTGTGTTGTCACCTTTTTCCCAGCATTTCCAGTAGTTTTGGCATCATGGCCACTTCCAGGTCCATGATGCTGGTGTTTAAACTATGACAGTTGTACACCAGGTTACTTACATTTCTGGGGAGGGACATGTGCCATGGTACCTGTAACCAGAACTGACTCCTAATCCCCAGTCCTAGACCAAACTGAGGAGCTCTGGGGAAAAATCAATTATATATTTTCTTTCTGTGATAGCATAACCCACAGCTATGCTGCGTTTTTTTCCAAGAATTCCTCAGACTCCAGCCATTTGCCAACAATTGTCTCTTTAGCCCTAGCTTTTGGCCTTCTCCTTGAAAATTCAGCACTCTCTTCTGTCACACCTAAACATGTGCAATGCATCTTTTCTGACAATATAAGAACGCAAATTACGGCCTTTATTAACTGTGGAAAAGACAGCATAGCCCTCTTCTTCACAAAAATTGAGTCATGGAGCATATGGACATACAGTGCAATTGTAAAGCCTCTAAGCTCCGCATACTATTGGTTTCATCTGCTTGACCATTTCTGCTACTGGTAAAAAATTTAGCCTCACACTCTGCCTATATGGTTTGCTGATTGACAGGGTATCTGTTCTTATTTGAGAGCAATCAGGCTATACATAGAATTCCCTGGAAAAGCCAACTATTCTCTTTCAAGACCACTAAAAGACAGGGAGCTTTTTTCTCTGCACTACATCATTGTGCAGGGCTTAAGTAATATTTCAAATAACTTAACACTGGTAATTTACATACTTTTAATTTTCCTTGGAGCCATTCCCTTAATACAAGCCAAATATCCAGAACTGATACAGTCAATGAGATTTTATAACTGGGTTATCAGTATGTGAGGGAAGTTTAACATAATTCTGGAAAAAAAAAAAAAAAAAAAAAAAATCAGAATCAAGGATCAGTTCTGCTAACTGCAATTTCTTTCTGAAAATGTTTTAACACAGAGACTCACTACAAACATGTTGACATTCCCAGCAATTTCCTGCATTCTTGAAAGAATGCATAGTTAATAGATATTGATAGGAAATAAAGGTAACTTCCAGTCATTCCTGCTACGTGCTTAGACTCAAAGTTTTGTACTAGAACAAGAAATAAAATCTGTGAAAACTTTAAAATGAAGCCATTGAAATGGTAAAAAGCTCAAGTATTCACTCAGTTTATGTGACCGCATGATACTATTACATTTTGGTTAATAGTATTTCCTGAAATACAGTAATCAGAAAAGTGATAGACATAAGGGAAAAGACAGTTCTCTAGGAATTAAAAACCCCCAGCCACTAAGGGGACTTTTGTACCTCTGAAAACTGAGGAGAAAATTCTCATTTTACTTTTTTATTCAACACAAACCTTGCTTACTTAATTTGTCAGCATTCTGTTATAACTTCTATTGGCATTAAAACAAACTCTTGTGAAGCAGCTGGAACGACACAAGGTCTCCAAGGATTTGTCTGTACAAGAAAGTTACAAGCACAACAGTCCCAATATTGCTGCACAAACCAGCTCCCCAGAGGCAGCATTTTGATTTCTCATTTGCTGTCTCAACAGAAAAAGCTTAAGTGGGAAGAAAAGGCACTCGTTCCAAAATAGATATTCATACAAAGAACTAGTAAGTGTGCCTATTCTTGTAAAATAGCTATTAAGAGTTGGTTTAACAGGTATAAAACAAATACATAAATTACGCTGCCTTAGAAGAAAAAGATGGAGATGTTGTTACTGTAAAGCTTCTTAGTAATCAGAGCAGACAGGGGTGCTGTATTTCATGAGATATGAAATACAGCATATTATAGGAATGCATATTATACATGACCATAAAAAGTCCCTGCTCTTTTATTAAATAAAGTCCGTGCCATAGAGAAACCAGCAAAATAATTTTTTCCCTCTTGTAAAATAGGCGGCCTGCTAACACAAAACAACCATCCCCTTTTCTTATGAAACCACTTGCATTTTCATTTATAATAGGGTTCTGTGACTTGTCAACACTTTTCCCAACATATGGATTACATCACTTATCTGTTCAGAACATTGTTTTATGAAGGCTAAATATTCTGGCCCAGTCTTCACTTGATGCAGTGCCCTATGCAATATTCGGGACTACATCTGAATATTCTGGCCCAGGCATCACCTGAATCACTGGCTCACACTACTCAGTATCTGAGAGGATGTGTTCCAAGACGTGCATTTTCAATTATTTCTTCATGTTCAATAGTTACATACTTCTTACACGTTCAATGTATTAACCATATTTTGCTTTTGAACTTCATCACCGTTTTCTCTTCAGCCCTTAATGTCTTCTGCCCTGTCTCTTCATTCAGGTTCCTTTCATCAGCTTTGGAAGAATCACTGGGTCAATTTCTTTCTCATTAAATAATTACCTCACTATTTCAATAGCATGTAGTTTGGAGTAAACGTAATAGTATTCACTAGTGAAAGATGACATTAGTTTGACAGTTAATTACAACTCTCAGGCGATCCTTTAAAAATAAGGTAATAAAAACATCAGCAAAACTCCTTCAATAAAAAATAATTACAAAACATTTTACTCTTGTTTTCAATTATGACACTATCATCAAAGCTGTAGAAGAAAATGGACCAGCTGGTTGTCACTTGCAGTATCTATCCGATTTCACTTTTGCTCTCCTGTATGGGAAAAAGTAATGAAACATGATTTAGGTTAAGACTAAATATGATTACACCAAGGTGTTTTAGCTGCCTCACAGCATTAAGCATTAAAAGCAATTTTTCTTAAACTTTACTTCAGTAAAGCACATATAAAGCCTAACAATACTTTCGATTTGTTAATTTTGTTTTTTTAAGGAGCTAGAATTGCAATGTCTAAAGTTAACCTTGTCTTTCCCTTCAAATCATCACAAATTGCATTTTCTCCACCCTGAGGAATGGAATTCAGATTCCTTGTGATTTAAAACACTCAACCTCTGATGTCCCAGGAGTCTTCTCCCAACACTTGCAATCATCAGAATAGTCTTCTGCATTCCACCAGCTGAATTAATGCGAGTATTTCTGCTATATATTGATACAAAATGTTTTAAAAATGCAAGACAGTTTCTATACTCAGCTCATGTGGGGAAAAAGATTATTCCTACTAGATTGCATGAAGAGTATTCTTAATAAATCCTATTTCTCTTTAAAATGCAGCTTTCCACTCTCCAAAATGCTTGGTGCCATAGATATTGAAAATGTTAAAATAGCTTGATTTTGTGGTTAAAAAAATGTATCCCTCGACTCTCCTGTACTAAACAGACTGAACAGCCTACTTAAAGCTTTCTGAAACAATTAATTTCTGGGTAAATCCAAACCTACAAACTTCAGTTTAAGAAGTGAAAACGCAGACCACAAAAAGAAGCCAACCCCAGAACTCAGGCCGATCACTGACCCAAGAGGAAACACCCCACCGCATGAAATGTAGCTCTCTTTTGTACCCTTGGTTTACTATAATTCCATCTCTGAGTAGTTTTTAAATCACATTATTTCTTGTACTCCAAAGTACCTGTCAAGCAGCATTTCATGAAAAGTGCCTTCTTTCCTGGCTTTTCTAAGGGCTTTTGTATCTTCTTTGCTTATTTTAAGCTTTTTGTCTTGAAAACTTTGGAATTTCCTTCTGTAAGGGGAGAAAAAAAAAAGTAAAAGAGTGTAACTGCTTTATTGAAAACATTAAAGAAACAGCTGTGATAAGAATCTTAACTTCTATTACACAGTGGACAACTGGCTTAATAAAACCAAGCAAATCATTACAGTACCAAATACTAAGACTTCTGTAGATGAAGATATTCAGGGTTTTGTTGTTTTTTTTTTCTTCCCGTCTAAATGGGAGTAAGCCTTACACAATTAGCATGATGTGGTTACAAGTTCTAAAGTGCTCCTTCTTCAACTACTAACATGGTAAGTCAGGGAAGGAAACTGTATTGGGTGTAGGTGGCAAGGTGCTGGTAGTGGTGAGCTTCAAGGGTGGTCCCTGTGTGAAAGGGCCAGGGCCTGCCCTGTGCTGTAGCCACTGCAGGATGTAGATGAGTCCATCAGCAAAGCTGGTGGCACCTCTGTGAAAATGTATTTAAGAAAAGGCAAAACGCCACACAGGCAGAAGAAGACAGATAAAACCAGAAGTTTGAGATGGCAGTGTGAATATCAAGGACTGAGAAGGAGAGTGAGGGAGGTACTTCAGGCAGTGGAGTGAATATTCCCTTTCAGCCCATGGAGAGGACCATGCCTGAACAGGAGAAAAGTGGGACAGGAAAGGAGTGGCAGAGAGGTGGTTTCATATATGGACCCATACCCTAATCCTGCTTGGGGAAGTAGGTGGAGTAGTCTGGAGTGAAGCTGAGACTGGGAAGTGGGTGAAGGAAAGTTGGTGGTTTTAATTTTTGTCTTTGTTTCTCATTACCCAAATCTAATGGGAAATAAATTTAAACAGTTTTCTACAAATTGAGTCTATTTTGCCTGTGACAGTATCTGGTAAGCAATCTCCCCATCTTTATCTCAACCCACAAGCTTTCTCATCCTGTTTTCTTCCCTTGTCCTGCTGAGGAGAAAGAGAGTGAAAAGTTGTGTGGGAGCTTGCCCCTTCCAAAGACAGCCCCAAAGAGAAGTGCAAAAAAAAGTACTTGAACCTGCTCTGAACTACATACACATAATTGATTTCACACTGTTTAACGTTTCCTTTGTCTTCATGTGGAACATCATCTTTCTTCTCAGCTTCTCTTTCAGCACAAGTACGAATCTAGTCATTGAGAGAAAAACAAAACAGAAAGAACAGAAAATGCCTCTGTTTTTAAAACCAGAAGTTCCAGGTAAAGACAACAACATATCCTTAGTAATAGAATGAAAGTTCACAGCTTTCAAATTGGTTAATTCACAACAAGAAACAACTGCAATAAAAGCAAAAGCTGCCTCCTGAGAAATATTAAATGTGATCCTCAAAGCTACTGTAAAATCTGACTGCCTTCATTTCGGAGAAGCACTATTACAGTTCTTAGTTTTAGCAGGGGTAAAATGCCTTTTTCAGAGACCGATTTAAAAGTATTATTGCTCTCACAGACACCTACCTGTAACTGAAGGAACATATATTTTCCATGTCAAGATAAAGTCAATATAGTCTTTTTACATTCTCCTACTTAAAACATCTCCCCTTCTGCATATCGTGGTAAACCTTCTCTGTCCCTGCTACAGTCATAATTTATCTCTTCCATACCAAAAAGTTATTTCAGAACTATCTGGACTATCACACAGACTGTCCTGCCCCTCCCTTCTTCTTGCCCTTCTGTAGTGGTAATGTATCTTCCTTCCTCTACTGGAAGTACCTCGGTTTATGTAGCTCCACAGCTCATTTACCTTTCTTGTAACCAAAGCACCTGACAGCTTATAGAAAGCTATTATAACTGTATTAACAGTAATTTGCAGCACACAGACACCTGCTTGTTTGAATATCTGTGCCAATTGCAAAGTAATTGTGGAAGTTACAGATTACCTTGATCATTTCTTCTTCCCCTGCAGTTTTGCTTTTGGCTTCTATGTCTCCCTCTTCATTGCATCTAATAAAACGGCTGTTTGCTGCTAGTAATGCCATTTTCTTCTGCAGATATAATATCACATATTGTTCGTATAAAGAGTTTGCATATAATCCATGATTCATAACATATATTCTCTACAATATACCAAATAATTATGCAAATGCATTTTATTCTTTTATGAATGGACATGTTAATAGCTAGTCAGTGGACATACTGGATCCTTTTAAGATGCTTATAGCTGTCCAAAAATGCATTAACTTGAAGTATTCTAAGAGCTTCCAATTACAGAAATGCATTGCAGCTGGGAAACCAGACGTTTAAATGTTACAATATAAAAGAGACTGCAAAAGGCTTTTACTTGACAGGCAAAGAACATCAATATAGATTAATTTAAAATACAGTCAAAAGCTAAGAAAGTCAAATGAACTATTCCAAACAGCTTACATCTTGGAAGACAGGTTCCCACTGCTCTCTTGACCCTATCGCATCTGCACGTCCAATGACAAGTCCATCTGAATTTATACCAAGGTATTTGCCATAACCAGACTTCAGAGCAATCCTCAAAGAGAAAATGCAAATAACTTTTAATTCAAGCAATTCACAATATCTAACACATCACAAACATTTTTTACTAGACAATGTATTTCAAGAGAATATAAAAATATTTATTCACAGGAGAAACAAAGATAACAAGTATCAAAGATGGTAACATTGGTTCAGTAATTACCTTGTATCAGACAACTTTACTGCTGTAAACTGTTCGGGAGGACTAGGACCTTCATCATCTGAGGAATAAATTTTTCATTAGTTAAGTATGAAGCATCAAACATACAGTATTTTAGCCTGTTAATACTGCAGCTTCAAAAAGAATTAAACGTGGCCATTGCCAAGTACTATGGAAAGCTGCAATATTTTATTTCTTTAAAAATTCCTTTTCTGAATATTTACTTTATGAAAGTAATGCAGGTGCTCATTTAATGTATTTAGAGTGCTTACAGCAAGACAAAATAAAGACAGTCCTTGTATAAAGTAATTTACACTTGAGAATGTTTCAGAATTCTCCAGGTGGCTTTGAAAACCTTCATGTATTTGTAATGATATTTTTTCCACAACAAAATGTACTAAGGTTCAGATATGATAACACAACTCGGTATCCTAAAAGCTACTGGCCTCTCCATCCCTCAAAACCAAAAGGAGAGAATACTGCCATCATTGCTTTGATCTCACACTGGAGGTAAAACACAGCTCAGTGTTCTGGGGCACTCCTTGTCTGACTGAGGGCTCTTAAATTCAAAGTAAGGACAAGCTAATTATTTGACCACATTATTAGCCCACTTGTGCAGCAACAAAACAAATATATTAAGATGAGGATGCAGCAATAAGCCTTGAAACTCATCTGCCTCGAGTTCCACTCCTGAAATGACACCATAAAGATTTTATAGGACTTAATAAAAGTTATACTGCCTTTTATCCAGTAAGCAGTATGGCCTTTAAAAGGTGATCATCTCCAACGCAGTTCAATTTATCGTACACATAAACCAGCAAGAAACTAGATCAGTGAAACTGACAGTCATTAGGTTTAAGTCATCTGCATGCTATGGCTAGGTTTATTGCATTATTTGTAGTAAGCCTCTTTAGCTGTAAAACTACTTGCCTCTAAGTCAAGCTCATTTTACGCTCTTGTGCCTTTCATTACTAAAACTACTTATTTCCAAATTTCCTGTAGCAAACCTTTATGTGGTGCTCCAAGAGTAAACAAGCCATTGTCGAGGGCATGGATGTAAGCTCCTTTATCCATTTCTATAGCTATTGTTCCTGTAATTTCACCAAAATTACGGACAGCCCACCAGTTTCCTAAAATACAAAGAGAGTTAATAGGGTAATTACAACTTCTGATTACAGCAGTTACAGATGGTATTTCTAGGAGTGTCTTCTTTGAGATTTGAAATTGCAGAGATACAACTGCTATTGCCATCTCAAGATCTTTGTGAATTATTTTATAGCACAGAGCAAACTTAACAGTATTGCTGCTGAGCTGGGATGTCTTGCTGCTCCAGCCACCCTGTCATCCCTAGTTACAGGCTCCTGCACTTTAACCCTTTGTGTTAGTCCATACAGCAAGATGATCCATTCATCAGCAAATATACACCTTGCAAGGAAGGTATTTTGTGTTTTCTTTTTCCTCTGGACCATTTTAGGGGCCATATCCAATTACTAGCTTCTCCAATAGAAACAGAAAAACTAGCTCATCTTGCTGTTAAAATACTTCAGGTGAGCTCTAACCTTAAGCTTAGGTTATTCAAGCCAATCTGTGTTTGAATTTTTGAGCCCCACAGAATTCTACCAACATTACAGGTATCCCTACCCACATGTATGACTTAAAATTATGACATTTGTAGCTGTTACACAGTAAAATTTTCTCCTGGCATACCGTTTTACAAATACTTCCTACCTCATTAAGATAATAACTAATTTTAATTAATCTGAACATATCTTTTTTACACATGGTGAATTTGGCAGGTTATTCTGCCTTCAGCTGAAATAATCTTCCCCGTCTTTATACAACATATAGTTATTTGTCTTGTCCTATACATCCTGAACATTCCACTCATGCATATAGAATTAGATTCAACGCATCATCCAAGAAACAAGCCCCCCCAAGACTCTTTTCCTTTTGAAAGAAGGTTGAGTGAACTAAAGAATGCAGTCAGAAAGTAACTAGTGGCAGAGTAAGCACAGAAAGCACAGGAAATCCCATCTTTAATTTTCAAAGTGATAGTAACAGAAGATGTAAGTCATTTACATAGAAATGCCCTCACTACATAACTGCATTACAGTCCTAAAAAGTTTCTCCTCCTGAAGCACATACTATTGGAGAGAAAACAGGAAAGAAAAAAAAAAAAATCCAAGCTGAGAAACAGCTTAAGATTCTATAAGAACATGCTTCAGCTAAAAAGCTAAGTGGAAGATCCATCCCATTCTTGTCAGAAGTTCCATCTGGAGTCTAGGAAAACCCCAACATGCAAATAGCATGTTTTGAGGCAGTCACAAATCTCTACAGAAGCTACATTTCCTTTGCAAAGCCCTGTAACAACCTCTTAGGCTTCGCCATCCCCTAGTTTCCACACTGTCACGTAATTCTGGAAGGCAGCTCACCAACAATATCAAGTTGCTCTGCCGCATCCTCTTCCCTTTTCCTTTTCTTCTCTTTGTGCTTTTTCTTGCTGCACAGAGAGATGTAAAGAAGTAAGAACGTGCCTCCGACCTGTCCCTTCCCCGGCAAGCCGCACCGAAGCGGGTCACTGACACTAGGCGGGAGCAAGGGGCTCACAGTCCCTGCCCAGGCGCAGCCGAAGGGACTGCACAGCACAGCCAGGCCCCACCCTTAACCAGTCTCCGACGGCCCCCGCCGCAGCGGGGGAGCCCGGCCGCGCCTCCCGGTCCGAGCGCCTGCCGCAGCGGGAAGCCGGGGGCAGAAGGTGCCGGCGGAGAACCCACTCCTCACCTCTTCTCTTTCGCCCCTTTGAGGACGAGCTTGGTGGATTTAACGCATGAATATTCCGCCATGTCCGACTACGGCAAGCGCAGAACGACACATCAGAGTGCGCGCCGACGGAAGCCGCAGAGTGGCAAACCTTCCCTCCCGCCCGCCCGCGTCCTCCTGCATCCCGCACATGCGCATACTGTTCTGTGGGACCAGTGCGTGGTCAGCGCTGTGTAACGTAGCGGGCGCGGAGCGCCCGTTTTGAGGGGGGAGTAAAGAAAAGTTTAATTTCACGTTTAAAAGCGTGTTCCCCGGCACCTCCCCCTTGTATAAGTGTGGCTCGGTGCCACCGGTTGTCCTGGCGCTAAGGAGTGAAGAGTTTACAGCTTCCTGTCCGGTGTGTGGTAGCAACCTTTTCACGTGTTGTATTCAAAAGCTTATCTGACGAATGCACCGCAGAGCCCTTGGCCCTGTGCCCTCTACCAGGGGCAGCAGGCCGTGCCCCAGTGTCTCTGTGGCAAGGGTGATGTGACTTGGGGCTGTGCTAGTGCAGGAGCAGAAGCTTCAAGGTAAGCTTGTGAAGACAGATCATAGAATCACAGAATAGTTAGGGTCGGAAAGGACCTTAAGATCATCAAGTTCCAACCTCCTGCATGGTCAGGGGCACCTCGCACTACACCATGTCACCCAGGACTCCATCCTGGCCTTGAACACCTCCAGGCATGGAGCATTGGGGAAATTGGGTGGAGATTGGGGAAATAAAAGCTTGTAAGGCAACCAGCTACACCAAACTAGGGGAAAAAATGAGGTTTATGGTATTTTTTCCCCATTTTATTAGCTGCTTGGTATTCCACAGAGTAAAATCTACCTCAGGCTTTTCCCTAGGGGCATAACCATCCTTTTCTCACACATTTTACTTTCTCAACAGGTGTCTCTGCATCATTGGGGAATGACATTGATAGCACATACGTGATTAAGCTTCCCATTAGAGCAGTAATTTGTGTTTAGTCTTCCTAATCCATTGTTTCTGCTTTACACTAATGGAAAGGGGTTTGTGCCCAGAGGTTGTCTGCTGATTATATTAGCTGGTCAAGTGAAATATATCATCCTTGTCAAATCTTGTCTAATAGGTACACATACAGAGATGCTTGTATTGGATTGCTTCCTTTTGGTTTCCGATTTCATTACCTGTCTATGCTTGCAAGTTCTCAGCACCTCTGTTGTGGTTGAAACCTAGCTAGACAACTTATTCACTCACTCCCCCCTCTTCTTGCCCTCCCCCTACTCCCGGAGGGATGAGAAAGAGAATCAAAAGAATGCAACTTCCACAGGTTGAGATAAGAACAGTCCAGTAACCAAGGTATAACACAAATCACTAATGCTACCACCAGTAATAATAATGATACAGGAAATAACAAGAAGCCGACTGATAATTCGCCCCCCCCCCAGCCTGACCAATACCTCCTCCAACCCTGCAGTCCGAGCCCTTCCAGGTAAATCTCAGTTACATCCTGGGCATGACGTGCTGTGGTATGGAATACCTCTTTGGCTAGCTTGGGTCAGGTGTCCTGTGTCTGCTTCCTCCCGGCTACCCCTCCTCCCCTGGCAGAGCATGAGGCTCACAAAGTCCTTGGCCAGACCAAAACATCCTTGTTATCAGCTCTGTTCCAAGGCCGAAAGTTAAAACACGGCACTGCATCAGCTACCAAGAAGGAGAAAAATGACTGCTACTGCTGGACCCAGGACAGCCTCAGAGGTACCTTCTACAACTTAGAAATGTCAGTTTCGGACATGGTTATGTCAAGGCCTTTAAAAATTACTGCAGTCATGGCCAAGTGATAAAGCTTTGTATGGGTAGTGTCCCAGTGAATGACCCTGGAGTTTGTGGATGCAGGTGGCTTCCACAGATAGTTTGATTGAATCTAGGATCCCGCCCCTTCTCTCCAAAATGCTTTCAATTTCTAGCTACATGTCTAACATGACTAACCCCATGTTTTTACCTGTGAAAGCTGGAGTTGTTATACCTGCCAGGTAAAATGAAAGCAACAGTTACGGACTTCCAGGAGTTTTCGGCGAGTCCCCCATTTTGGAGCTTTGGGGAAGAGGCAGTTGGGAAGAGTCAAGGGCTTGTCAGCAAAAGCAATACTTGAATGAAATTTGATGCAATGTGTAAATCCAGAATACTTTTTTTGGTGTCTGTGGTGTGCTACTTTCCTGTTAGTGTCTACTTCTGTTGCAGTTTGTCAGTGGAAGAAGTCATCTCACATTGATTGGTGTTCGGGAAGTGGACAGCTTGAAGCAGTGTGTTGCTGTAGCAGGCAGTATGTGACTTTATTGGTTTATTGAACCTATATCTTGCAATTATTTTTTCCAGTAACAGCTAAAAAACTAGGCAGTACAGGAAGCTGCAGGCACTGATGGACAGCTTGCTGGTCACTTCTGGTCTCTGCATAAAGCTATAGTCAGGGAAGTATTGTGTTAGCAAAGTCTTGTATACAGTCCGGTTGTGAAGGTCCTGCAGATCTTATTGTACGTGAAGGACCAGAGAACCAGATTTCCAAATACGAGACTGAGATACCTAGCTGGATTACTAGCAATCCATTAGTTGATTTCAGCCTCATCCTCAAGTACATTCTGTTTTCTCACATTTCTAGAGGTTGTTGCCTGAATTCTAGAGATCTTGTGGTACGACTTAGAATTTTACAGCCACTATTATAATGGTTGATCCTTAATTTGCTTCCTTGGTTTTGCTGGTAGATACAATGTCTTTTTCACTGTTAAAACATTTTAGAATCACAGAATGGTTTGGGTAGGAAGGGACCTTAAAGATCATCTAGTTTCAATCCCCCTGCCATGGCAGGGACAACTTCCATTAAACCAGGTTGCTCCAAGCCCAGTCCAGCCTGGCCTTGAACACTGCCTGGAATGGGGCAGCCACAGCTTCTTTGGACAATCAGTTATGGTGTCTCACCGCCTTCACAGTAAAAAGCCTCTTCCTAAGATCTAATCTAAATCTACTCTCTTTTAGTTTAAAGCCATTCCCCCTTGTCATATCACTACATGCCCTTGTAAAAAGCCTCTCTCCAGATTTATTGGAGGCCCTCTTTAGGTATTGGTCTCCTGAGAGCCTTCTCTTCTCCGGGCTGAACAAGCCCAGCTCTTTCAGCCTGTCTTCATAGAAGAGGTGGGAGTTATGTTTCCCCTTTACCAGTCAGTGAGAACTTCACTGGACTGCCACAGCATTGACAATGGGTTGGCCACTTAATCTGCCAGTTCCCTTGTTGGGTTCTCTGTCAAATGGGGAAGGAAGTTACCATTTTAGTCAGTATATTCATATTTCTTCTACATTCTCATGTCTCCAGCCTTTTGAAAATTAATTCAAGCTAGCCTCAGCATCAAGCAATTTTAGCAAATATGATTGTATTTGAATCTCATTTTATCATTAAATACTTTTCTTTCCTGGTTCTAAACAGATACGCCTGTAAGGCAGAAATTTTAGTAAAGGGAATATGAGAAATGTGAGAGCAATTATGTAGGAATTAAGAGAAAGCAGAAAGGAAGTTAGTGAAGCAAAAAAGAATGCCTGTCAGCATGCTGATCACTCAGCCATCCTTGCATGCTTACTTGCCCTTTGGTGGTTTGGTTATTTTGGGGTTTTATTTTGAATTCTTTTAAGGCTTCAGTTCTGTGGAGAGGAAATCTGCAGGGGCTCTTTAGAGTTTTCTTAACTCTACTTTAACTTTCCAGCTTTATTTGTGGTAGATTTTATTTTTTGACCACTTAGCATTTGTGGGGTATTTGCATACTCTTGACACAGTCTGACCAGCTCTTCAAGCTATGTAAGCATTTGCCTGCCAGGTAAGATGGGAGAGGATACCTTGACCGCTTCTGGTTAAGAATATAAAGCATTTTATAAGAGATGTAATAACTTTAAAGTTACTAAGAATTATGTATGTTAAGGTGATGTTTTTCTTGTTAACTTTTAAAAAACAAAAGCAAGTAAAACCAGTTTGTATTTTAAAATACATTAGATCATACGATGGAAGTGAGTGAGCTATTTTTCTGTTTGCCCACCAGATGCTGCTATAGCCACGTAAATAAATGCAGATTAAGAGATTTTTTTTTTTTTTTTTTTTTAAAGAGTGGTTTATTTTCATTACAGATTACCTTTACTTATCCGCTCCTGGAAAGAATTACACTCATGTGTACATTTTTGCATTGGGAATAATCCCAGTGAGTTCCATTAAGCAACTCGCTCTGTGTGAAGTTAAGCATGTTTATAAGCTTTCTCAGGATGAGGCTATATCAGTTATGTTTGCTGTTTTCTGTATTTGCTATTCTGTTTCCCCATTACGAAGCATAAGAGGGAAAGGCAGAAGAGCAGATACCATAAATTTGTGATTTTATTAGAAATGTAGTTTTTTATGCTCCCATAATGTAAAATATATCTTCTTAATTAATATAATTTTATTTGAAATTCACATAGTTTAGGTTTTTTCTTTAATTTAGTGACTCCAGCAACAAGTAGGCATCACTCCAATATACAAAGAAGACAGTAAAACATCTTCCCACAGGGCAAAGAGATGCCATCTATTAGAAGGCTGTATCTAAAATGGTACCACTTTGGCAAAGCTATTTAAACACTAATTTGCTAGTTAGTATTTTTGAAATTAAAACATTCTCAAAATGTCCTGGCTATGATTGTCTAAAAAAAAAGTAACAGTTCATTTTCTTTATGGCAGTGGAAATAAATGGAGCCTTTGTGTTTGCAAATGTGGAAAACAAATCACTTTTTTAATGACTGGATTTTCCTGCCAGCTTGGAATTTCCCGCATGTGCGTTTTATTTTGAATGCCTGAAGAGTGAAGTCATTTGCCATCTCTCATGTAGATGGGGCTGATTGGCTGAGGTGTCATTTGCAAAATGTGCACATTTGAGGGGGATCATTACAATGTTTCCGATAGACACTCAGGATGGATGGAAGTGGAGGGCTGAGACTGAGTGTCCATGAGTATTGATAGCCTAGTGTCATAAAAGCCTGGACCAAAACTTGGGCGCTTTGGAGTTTCCTTCCATCTTGTTTATTTATGTTAGGAAATACAAAAATATGTCCCCAAACCAGAGAAGCTTGAATTAGCTTTCTTGATAGTAGAGTTGACAGATAGTTTATCTGCTTTTATTTGTGCTTTCATTTCTAAGTGTGGAGCCATTGGGAAATACCTAAGCTGCTGACTGGTGTAACAGCGAAGATTGATATAGTTTTGTTTACTCATTTACAGAAGGAGTGCACTCTGATGTGAGTTACTGCCATAGCAATGATATTTTGATTCTTCCCCAGTGGGACAAAGTACATACACTGGAATGTTGTAGTGATTTCTCATAACGTTCAGCAACAGTTGTGTGATGGTATTGATGCATCCCCAGAACATGATGGTGCATAGCACAGTGACACGACAGATGTAAATAAAAAGCTAATTTGATTCTTGCCATTTTCAATGCTCCATGCTGAAAATGCTTTTATTATAGCTTCTAAATTCTAAATATGTCCTGAAATTACCTTTTTAAAACCCTAAAATGTAGTGTTAAGTTTTTAGCACAGGTAAGTAGATAGTCTCAAAATGGCATTTCTACTTCTCAGTTTATGGTGTAGCAGGTAGAATATTTGGAAAATAGGAAGGGTTTCTCAGCCTGTTAGTAGCAGGATGGAGTCTTAGCTCAGATCCCCCAGTCCTCAGCATCCCTGGTACAGTGACCTGTTTTGATTGTGGCTTCTGAGCATCTTCTGCATTGCCTGATCGCTTTCTGTATTGCTTTCCTGTGCTGTCGCTGTGTAAAGTTTTGTGGCTAAGTTCTTGTAGCTGGCCAGACCTTCTCAATGGCTGCTTATACAAACATTGAGACCCTTCTCTGCAGTTTGGCAGTGGGGAACAGAGCACACACCAAATCCCTTTCTGCTGGACACTGAGGGGATGCAAAAGATAAATGAAAAGGCAACCATGAATGTACTGTAGTCTCATGCAGATGCCAACTCTGAATGTTGTTTACAGGGGCTCAGGCCTGCTGCTATCTTCTTGTCATCCCAAATGGCTTAGCATGTGTCCTTCAAATTCTGCTATTCTTTTCCACTAATTGGTCTGATTTTTATCCTGACATCCTGAAATTTTTTTCCTATGTGTATGAACATGTTTTTCTCTCTGCCTATTAGTCTGGGGTTTTTATCAATTTTTATTTTAACTGGCCGGTTCTCTTCCAGTTTAACAGACAGGTGAAGGTCACAGCAATAATTGAACCCTGATGAGTTCTGAAACCTGTTAGGTGAGTACGAAACAGACCTGTAACTTCTGAGTTGCAATCTGAACTCCCATCTTACTAGAAATGGGAGGGAGCCCTCATGCAGAAAAGGGTCTGTAAGGAAAAACTCCTAGTAAATCATAGGATACTAATGAGTGAAAAAATATACTGCATTACGTCCAGTACTTAAGCAGCAACCTATTGCTATACACTGAAATTACAGTTTTTATGGGATGGAAATTTGATTCTGTAAGTTGAGCATATTTGAAGTTTTTTTGATGTTTCCTGACAAATAGCTGGCATGTTTGACTGAAATGCAGTTGAAAACCCTTCCCTTTTTCACTGGGACTTTATGGCAAATGCGGATTCAGCTATAAATTAAACGAGACTGGATTTTGGGGGCAAGTTACCAGCTTTGTGCTATGTGTTCATACACAGACTTTTCCAGCTCAGGGACATGGTTTTCTCTTGTCTTCAGTGAGCCTTGTTTCCCTTGTTGCATGCGGTTGAGTTTGTTCATCTCATTAGGAAAGCCACAGGATCGGTAGGGAAAGATTTGCTGTTTCATGTATATGTAGCACTGTTGCAGTTGTTCTTTGTTAGCCTATGATCAAGTTTGAGTTAAATACAGTTTCTAACTACTGGTTTTTTTTTGTTTGTGTTTTTTTTTAATTGAGTTTTTCAAAAAGGGTTTGTTCCCTTTTGTATTTCCATGACTAAATCTGTGACTTAGTAAGAAGTAAGCAGGTGGGTTTGCATAGTCTTGGAAGGGTATACTCAACCTTCACAGTAAAGGAGCTTACTGAGGATAAGCCTCCCCCCCGCCCCGGGTATGTGACTTCCCTTTGAAATGTATATTTTTCTTACTTCATGTCCTTTGAGACTACATGGGTGTCCTTTACAGTTTCAATAGAGATATGAATTGGCAGGACTTAAAAGGAGAATGAATCTGTGGCAGGATGTTCATTTTTAGTCCGGGCCATAAAACCGCATACTTTTTCTTCTGTAAATTGCATTTCCTCTCCCCTAGGATTGCTATATAATTTCTTTCTGCACTTTTTTTTCTGTGATAGGACTGGAACATTTACTTGCTATGATTGTTTTCAATGCCCATTTGAATTTGAAGAGCTATTCTGTGTGATTTTCCTCTCTTATCCTCTATAGCGTCTGATTCTGTGTAGTTTGTCCTGAATGAAGATGCTCTTCCATTAGTAGAAAGGCAGTTTTTACTAATGTAATGGCAGTGAATGTCTTGTAAAAATTTCTTTTGTATGGACAGCAATTGTGGAGGTAGAAGGGAGACCTGTAGACTATTACATAAAGATACAGTATCTGTATAGTCTAGGCAAAGATAGAAAGAGCTTTTAGCTCTGGAGGGAATTCTGAGCTGTTCATTATCCCGGTCCACTCACTTTCTTGTAAACGTGTAAAATGTGACAGTGATTCCCCTTACAGGTTTTTTTCCCTTCTGGGTCAAATATGAAAGACGAATAAATACACTTAAATTCTCTTCATTTGTGGAGCCTGACTCAGAATGTCCTACTTATTTTTTCATCCAGAGTGCCTCCGAATGCTGACATTGTTCATTTAATTTTGCAGTAGTTAGAGATGAATGGCAAATGTGGGACTTCCTGATCCTTGCCTTATCAGGACTGTCATTTGTATCTTCTTGTACTTTTGTGTTTAATTTTGCCCGTCACATATCTAGTAAGTCTGCTTTGCCCAGCATTTTGTGGGCATTTCTAAAAGCAGCACAAGCAGAACAAAATGGGTTCTGAGTTTGCAATCATGCCTTCCTTCTTGACATTAAGAAATAACATTTCTAACCCACGGAAACAGTATATGGAAACTGTTTTGAAATATGGCAGCCAGAGGTGGCAGCATTCACCTTCCCAATGCAGCTTGGCTTGTTTTTTTTAAAGCTTCAGTAACTTGAATGAATGGATGAATGATGTCAAATTTTTAGCTTCCACCGAAAAAATGCAATGTAATCCAGAATTCCTGTCCCTCGTGGTTACGAAGAAGAGACATAAAACCTGATTCTAAGGCTTAAAAATTGGAAAGGCAGAACAAAAGAAGAGCACATCTATTGTTTTTTAACATACGGCTTTTTAAGGAATTGCTGTGATTTTTTTTTAGTCTGACTAGTGATTGTTGAGTGCTTTGAGCTGGCAGCATCTGTTGGCTTGTGTCCTGTCACAGCAGGTAAGTGAGTGGGAGTGGAAACTGCTGATCTTCCCATATTCTGATCCTGAGAGAAAAGGAGAGAGAACGTTTCAGTATGCATCACCTGCTTTCAGACTGTTTTTCCCACAACATACCCTTGGTGTACGTCAGTGCTTTTCTTATGATCTGTGTGCGGCATGAAATATTTTTTCTCAATTAAGCTTTATTTTGCTGAAGGGGTCTCTCCTGCTCCTGAAAATCCCAAATCTAATTTGCTGAAAATAAAAATAGTCTTTTTGCTGGCACAGCTTCATGAAACTATGTTGTGACAAGACACGATTTGGTTTAGATCTTAAAAGGTGAAGTCTGTGAGGTTGGCAAAGGTGTTTCAGTGCATCCCAGAGTACTGTCTGTCTGGTGCAGAGTCCTAGGGAGTAATCCAGGCAGAGTTTCTGGCATGTGCAGTAGGTGGGGTGTAATTTATACAATTAACTTCTTAATGGAGCACTGAGCCATATCCATACTGTTCTTTGGCTTGTTTGGGGGGTGAAGTCCCTAAGGTGTGTGTGAGGTTCCGCTGTAACCAGTCCAGAGCACTAGATCTAGAATTCTTCCAGACCTGCTTCAGGTGTTTAGTCCTTTGGTGCGTAGGAATCAGTTTGAGATCTGGTTACTCTGGGCTCCAGAGGAACAGCTTAGCATTGGTAAAGTCCATTGTTGTGCTTGTCTTTGTTGCAGATGACCAAGATCTAGTTCAGGTCTCATCACTGCCTGAAGTGTCCAGAACTGCCGTATCTGAGAGGTATGAAATGTCTAGCTCTGTCAGATCCATGAATAGAACATGTATTTTTCTCCAGTATCCAGTGGAAAGACACAAGTAGTCTAGTTAAAAGAAATACCATGCTGCCCAGGGCTTCAGCACTGTCAATGGACAACCTGTGAATCTCTGGTCAGATATGTAGGCTATACACACCATAGCTGTGCACCTCATTTTCTGTTGGAGACAGGGAGGTTCCCTCTGTTCTGAGCAAGGTAAACAGTCTGTCCCAGCAAGTGCAGAGGCCCCCTCATACAGGGACAGGATGTGAGAGGATAGCAATTGCAGCTGGCTGAGGTTGGAGTGAGAAAGTCTTTAGGACTGATTTCTTTTCACCCCAAAAGACGCGAACACAGTCACACAGGTTAAGCAGAGCAGATTTTTAGTGTAAGAATAATGTTGCTAGTCTTCTGGAGTGAGGCAAGAAGCGAGCCCTGCAAGCCTGGCCACTCTTAATGGTCCTTCACTGCTCTTCTGCTGCACTGGGACAAATTAAAAAGAAGAGGATGTTTATGCATAGGTCAGGCTTCTTCTGAGAGGCTGACAAAGTGTGTAAAGAGCTGCCCTTCTTGGTAGCAGTGTATAATAATCAAGGTTCACAGCCACATAATATTTTCAGATACTGTTTGAAACACTATTCATGGCAGTTTACTGCAACAGTCTGGAAAGCTTCAGCATCAGTTCAGACTTACTGTACTCCTGTGTCATACTTGGGTTATGGCCTGAGACAGATTACTCACAGGAAGACAACAAACATAAACACTGACCACATGGTGACCTGATATGTTAAAAGCACTGAGAAACAAAAGTGCCCTGTGGGATCAACATGAGTCCAAGGCAAAAGTTCTTGAAAACCAAGGGTTTGGAAGAATATAAGACTCAGCTACCTTTACCCATGCCTGCAAATAGAGCATTTTTCCACCAAATGACAGTGACAACTCTAAAAAGGGACAAATAGAGGCTCCTGGATGCTGTGTGAAATCCTCTTCCTTGCTTTACTTAGCAACTGTCTCACCACACTCAGCTGAAGATGTCTCTCCCATTACTTCTCAAGCTGTGGGTGCTGGTAAAGGATGATAAGAATATGTGCAGGTGCCACCTCTGGTTTCCTCTAGTATATGTGGAGGCATGTGACAGGGCTCCCCGGACCTAGTGCCAGTGGTGTGTATTTTTGAAGGAATATCTAGAGCTTATAAAGAGCAGCTATAGCTTCGGTTATGATGCTGGATTGAGAAGCAGTCATCCATTTAGTCAGTTCTGCTCTCTCCAGCAGGTAGATACGTATTAAGACTGGATATCAAATTTATGCTGTCTGTGTTGATCTGGGTTTGTCAGTATCAGAGTTACTGCTGTGACTACAACTTTTAACAGGTTGACTGCCTATTTACCAGCTTCTGTACCTTACTCTAAACTTGAGAATAAATTAAGTTTAAGCCTTGTTACCAGTACTGCCTTCGCAGAGAAGCATGTCAGTGTGGGAATGTGATTCAGATGAAAGTCATCTGGAGGTGGTATGGTTTCCTAAAGGTTACCTGTGAGTCCCTTGCTAGCGGACAGAGGAAGAGCAGCTGGAGACAGCTGTTCATTCAAATGCCTCCTTTCATGTTGGTAACAGAGTGCTCATTTATCTGGATGCATTGGACTACCTTATGCTTCCACAAAGTGTCTCCCTAGGGAAAAAGTTCTCTCTAGGGAACAATTCTGGCTGGATTGGTGACATAGTTTTGGCTACTGCTGGGGTTGTGGTCTGCTCTTGGCATGAGAAAAGCAATGTGATGCTCTTGGGTGATGTCTGGCGGGTCAGATCCTTGGGGTCTTCTGTTTCTTCCTCCTGCTGAAGGGTAGTAAGCTTCCCTAAACAGGCTGCATGCTGTATTGTGCCTTCATTCACCCCTAAAAGAGAGTCAGCCAGTTTTGCCTTTTATCTCTTCCCATCTGCCATAAGGAGCTATGGGCATCTCTCTTTTTTTTATTTTTTTACCATTAATTTGGCATGGCTTCTAAATCTGTTACAAACCTGAGAGCTGAATCAGGCAGTTTCCTTAATTGTGTGCCAGTTTATGGAGATTATGACATGTCCATCTGGCTCAGAGACAGATCCCTAGTGCTGGGATCATGCAGTGCCTCAGGCTAGTGCCTCATAACTGTTAAAGGGTATTGTGAGTTTCTTTTGGAGAGGTTGTGTACTTTGCGTGTACCATAGGATGTGATGGGCAGGTGGGGATGGAAACCAGAGTGTCAAAGTAAATCCACAGCCAGCTCCATCTTGTGGGGAAGGTATTGGCAAGCTTTAAATGCTGAATTCAGTGAGCAGGTGGAGAAGGGAGCCATGAGAATACTAATGAAGTTTCATTTATGGGTCTGTTTAGGTTCCAGTGAAATACCGGTAATTTAACTAGAACACTGAATAGAAAGGATTCAGCCCTTTGGTCATACCAGTAAAAATTATGTGGATCTTGAGGCAAAACCTTTCCATTTAAAACAGAAATGAGGAAAAAGAGAGTGTGTGATAGGGTTAGTCTTGCTCATATTTGTAAGTTTCAGCTAGCAGCAGGCAAATCCTCATGTAGATTAGCATTTTCTCTTAAAGAGAAGTTGTAAAGGCAAAGAAGTGTTTCCTGAAATGTTTTGAAAGTTCATGCAGAAGACTTGTTCACCTACTGTGTAGCTAACTTTCTAGCACTGTAATTTTTTATGCATTACATCATGATTAAACAGGATAATGCAGCCCTGTGGATCAGTCCTATTTGTCTTTTACTTTATTTCATTGACTGCGCAGCAGGGGTTTATATTCTGGAAAGTTCAGATCGAAAACCTATTCTGTAGCCTGGTTGGAATGCAGCCCTCTGGTAAGCACTCAGTATTTTGCCATAGGTGGTGCATACAGCTGATAGTGGGCTGATTGGTTTGTGGTTCCTAGCATTTTCTGTTACCTCTCTTAGAAGACCAATAAGAGCATTATTCTGTTTTTCCAGTGTTGTGCAAAACAACAACAGTGAATGTTGAATCAATAAAATAATCCATGGTTTAACTGCTCTAAGGCAAAACTATAAATTATTTATTTTTCTTAAAGCATTTTAGTGGCATTATCTCTTTGTGTTTTACTTGAAATATCATTTGGATCCCCTTTGTGTGAAATGCTTTATTTGAAGCTTTTTTTCAGACTGTTAAATGTATAGATCAGCTTTAGTAGTGAGCCAGTTGGAGTTAATCAATTGAGAACAACTGTACAGAGGTTCTCTAAGCTAGGCTGGATTTGAAGGGTTTAATTTTAATCATAGTCTGAGAGCTACAGCTGCTTCATGTTTGTTTAGTAATAGAGTTGATGAGCAGCTAATTTAAAAGGAAGGCTCAGGCACAGGTGTGAAAATTCTCACGAGTATAAGGGAACTGGCCCTGAATGCAGGAAGATGGTGCTGAACATACTGCCCTGCAGTAAGCTGAAGAGTTTTAGAAAGTATTTCTAAACTAGCACACATGACATAAATCCCTTGACACAAACATCCTTTTTTATCATACCACTTAAGTGATCATCCCGTATGTCAGAGGCCAGGGTTTAATACCCTGCTCTGTCTGGTTTTGGATCTATTATCTCCTGGTTCCAGGATTTGAGGCTTAGTGACAACAGTGGTGAGTAGTAGGGCTTTCATTTTTTTTCATATGATGCTATTACAGTTTGCCTAGAAAAACTAATATTGATTTGAGAAGCACCAGTTACTTCTGTCCATTGTATAAGCATACAGAGTATGCAGAGGTGTGACTCCACTACGACTACCTGCCTCCAGGGACCTTGGGGGTGGCAGAATGCAACTTCTGAAGAAAGGCAGAATTGCAAACACCTTCTCTGTCATTTCTTACTCACCAGGTCATGAGCTCCATGGGCAGTGTATTTAATCCTAGTAAATACTACTTTTAGGTTAGTAAAGATTCTGATTTGTGATCTCTGTGATTACACTAGTGCTCTTCTAGCCGTTACTGCGGGTCATAGCTCACAGGCAAGAATAGTGACTTTAAAAACCACCTCCTTAACATGCAAGTATACAGGCTACTCAGTTGTGGAAGCCAAGAAGTTAAATGTGGAATCATCATAAAATCATAGAATGGTTTGGGAAGGGACCTTAAAGATCACCTAGTTCCAACATCCCTGCAACAGGCAGGAACACCTTCCACTACAGGGGAACAACAACCAGGTTGTTCACAGCCCCATCTGACCTGGCCTGGAGCACTGCCAGGCATAGAGCATCCGCAGCTTCTCTGGGCAACCTGTGCCAGTGCTCACCACCCTCATAGTGAAGAATGTCTTCCTAATGTGTAATCTAAATCTCCTCTCTTTCAATTTAAAGCCATTCCCCCTTCTCCTGTCACTACATGCCTTTGTAAAAAGTCCCTCTGCAGATTTCCTGTAGGTGACCTTTAGGAACTGGAAGCTGCTCTGAGGTCTCCCTGGAGCCTTCTCTTCTCCAGTCTGATCAAGCCCAACTCTCTCAACCTGTCTCCATAGCAGAGGTGCTCCAGCCCTGTGAGCATCTTTGTGGTCCTCCTCTGGACTCACTTGAGCAGGTCCACATCCGTCTTGTTCTGGGGACCCCAGAGATGAACACAGTACTGCAGGTGGGGTTTTATGTGATTTGCTCAAGGTTGGAAACCTCTGTTAAAGGTAGCTGTGGCAGATGAAGAAGCTGCTGCTTACAGATATTGGCTGTCGGTGTTGAGCACCGCCGCAGTGAGGCCTCAGGTGATTTCTGTGGAGCAGGATTCCCTAGGAAGGCAGGATATGTGAAACAGGTGTTGTAACACATTGCTGTTACAATGTGGGAGTTCTTTTGTGCAGCCAGTCCCAAAGCTGCAATTTACAGCAGGCTAAAATGGAGGAAAGAGCTGGATGAGATTCAAGAATATGTCAGAAGTTTAAAATAGTTCTGGCAGATTTTGACCAGAATATATGTATAAAAACCAGAAATGGTTCTCAAGTTCTGAAACGTAGGGTCAAACTCATGTAGGTAAAGTGTTCCCCAAATTCACACAGAAAATACCTTAAAGCTTTTGATGTTTTAATGACCTTTGCATTTTCTTGGTAAATCATAGGCAGAAATAGAATCATAGAATGGTTCTGGTTGGAAAGGACCTTAAGATCATCTAGTGCCACCCCCCTGCCATGGACAGGGACACCACACACTAAACCATGTCAACCAAGACTCCATCCAGCCTGGCTTTGAACACTACCAGGGATGAACCAATCACAACATCCTTGGGCAACCCATTCCAATGCCTCCTCACCATCCTCACAGTTCCTTATATCTAACCTAACCTTCTGCTATTTAAGTTTAAACCCATTACCCCTTGTCCTGTCACTACAGTTCCTAATGAAGAGTCCGTCCCCAGCATTCTTGTAGGCCCTCTTCAGATACTGGAAGGCTGCTATGAGGTCTCCATGCAGCCTTCTCTTCTCCAGGATGAACAGCCCCAACTTTCTCAGCCTGTCTTCATACGGGAGGTGCTCCAGCCCCCTGATCATCCTTATGGGCCTCCTCTAGACTTGCTGCAACAGTTCCATGTCCTTCTTATGTTGAGGACACCAGAACTGCACATAATACTCCAAGTGGAGTCTTACAAGAGCAGAGTACAGGGGCAGGATCAGCTCCTGTGGTGCATTGCTGTTCTAGTAAAAATTTCCATGTGCTCCTCCTGATAGATGGGCCCAGTCTTGGCTGTTCAATACAATCACCAGACTGCGGGGATAATAAATCAGTTCTTTGGCTTCTTTGAATTAATTGTAAAATGACGTTCTTAAAATAATTTGTTATTAGTGAGGAATGTTACCGGCTTTTCCTTTAGGTAAATAGATGTTAGTATCCATCTTACAAAAGATGAAGATATACAGAGATACACAGGTATTTTGAGACTATGCAAGTCAGTAACAAGGTGAGGAAGTGATGCAAAAAATCTTGAATTTTAAAATTCTGCTGAAATAATCAGATTCATTGTATTTCCCAGTGCAGATTCATGCAAATCCTGTTGGAATTCACCTGACATTAATATCAAATGTATCTGAGATGAAGGTGAATGAAGAGAGAGACATACTCTTTCAGTTACAGGAACCTGAGTTGCTGCTGCTGCTAATTGATTGGGTTAAAGAATACTTGCCTGCTCTGTAAGAGCAGCTCCTGTGATTTGAAACACCTTTAGATCCTTTTCTAGCTGTGGGTTAACAAGGTGAATCGTAGATTTCACAGTGCCTTCATATTGTCCAACACTGATAGAAGAGAGGAAAAATAATCAATTTTTTCTATCTGTCTTGAGATTTCTGGTTGTTATGGTTATTGTGCTGGCATAGAATCGATTTTTTTTTCACAGATTTTTCTTCATTTTCCAAAAATGGAGAAACTGATTTTTCTGACATTTTAGTTTCACAATGTGTGTCTTTCTTAGAGAAAAAAACACTGTGTTGTGGAAGGCATTGGATGCAGTAGTAAGAATAACATCCTGTGCCTGGAAGGCATTGTGAGCCACTGGAATCAATCCATGAGCCTTATCAAGTACAAGTAAACAATAAAATGAAACCCATTTATCTGAACCAGCAGTACAAATGTAGAATATGGGGAGTTCACACTTAACCCCATCAAAGCCAGTACAGCAGTGGAGGAGAGTTTTGCTTTTCTTCCCTTCTGGTTTCTGTTGTATTCTGTATGATGCTAGGGAAGGAGTGTGTGCATGCAGTTGTGTATCATAGACACACATGTAGGTGAATGTACAAGCCATCTTTATCAAATAGAAAAATCAAAACTTTGTTTTAAGTTAAGGTTTAGAGAACTAATCCACCAACATGAAAAAAAAATGTTGCTTTGGAAACAAAAGTTGTTTTGGAAAAAAAGTTGGTTTGGAGTTGTTTAGTTGGAAAAGTTGTTTTTCATGTGATTTCTGACTACTATAGCAATCAAAAAAAAACAGTTTATGACACAGTCTTAAATAACTCTGTTTGCATGACTTGCTTTACAATAAGAAGCAAGTATATTTTTGAGGGAATCTAAAGAGCACCTACGGCTTCAGATGTGGTACTGGATTGAGAAGCAGTCATCCATTTGGTCAGTTCTGCTCTCTCCAGCAGGTAGATACATATTGAGACTGGATATCAAATTTATATTGCCTGTGTTGATCCTGGATTTGTCTCTTATCAGATTTATTTCTGTGACTACAACTTGTAACAGGTTGACTGCCTGAGTATTTACCAGCTTTTGCACCTTACTCTGTTGCTGACCATGACATTAAATTAAGTTAGTTGGGGTATGACTTGCAGTGCGTGTGCTTTTAAAAGCCCCGAACATATGGATAGGGTTTTAGATGCAGCACAGATGCTTTTCACTATGCTGTTGGTAGAGTAGCTGTTTGGCTAAAGACTTCAGGGTCTGGAAATGTTATTAGCTACGATCAATACTAGTAAACAACATTAATAAAAGTGAATTTTGTAGTATCTTTTATTAGTACTTGCATTCCAGGATGTTTTTTTGCTGCCTGATGGCACTGAAACAATAGAAATACTATGTTATTTTAGCTTAACTTTATTGAGTAAGAAGGTATTGTGGTCCTGGGCAACCGACTATAAAACAGGAGGTCAGAGAAAGTAATTACGGATTAAATGATCTTTAGTCAATTTAGTTTAAATTCAGTGGAAGAAAAATAGGGATTTTTTAATTCAAACAGAAAATACATAGTACATTCAGCTGTAGAATCTTAGGATTGTAGAGTCATTTAGGTTGGAAAAGACCCATAAGAGTCCAGCCATAAAGCCTAACTCTGGAAAGTCCACCACAAAACTATTTCCGTAAGTGCCCCATTTGCACTTAACCTCCAGGAATGGTGACTCAGGCACTTCCCTGGCCAGTGTGTTGTGATGCCTGATAAACCCTTCAGTGAAATTTTTCCTAATATCCAATCTAAACCTCCCCTGGTGCAACTTGAGGCTGTTTCCTCTTGTCCTATCACTTGTTTCTTGGAGGAGAGACCTACACCCAATACGTTACAAGTTCCTTTCATGTAGTTGTAAAGAGTGATAAGGTGCTCTGTCAACCTCCTTTCCTCCAGGCTAAACAGCCCTGGAGCTCAGGAACTTGAATATGGAGATTGCTTGTAAATTGCTAAATGTATTGGGAAAATTTATCCCAACTAAGAGGAACAAATGTAGACATTTAGATGGATGAATAAGCACCTTGGAGAGAATTTAGAAATTTAAGGGGAAGAAGATGAAGACTCATATGGGTGAAGATAAAGGGTATTATAGGTCTAGCAACCTAGAACTAACTGCATGCTTTCTCAACAAAAACAGTGACATTGGGGTGAGAGTGATAATGAAAGGCAAGCATGTAAATTGCAGTGCCTGTTAAACAGGCCAGAAATTCAAGTTGTTAGTACACTCAAGTGGAGTTCATGAGCTCATTTCCATCTCAAAATTCTCAGAACTGTTGCAGCTTCATTAGCAAATATTTTAGACAAAGCAAAGAGGTATTCCAGGGGCCAACAGAGTTAAAAATGAAGTATATTTGAGAAGCAGGCAAAAGTCAGCATGAAAACTGCAGGTCAATAAAGCTGTCCGTAATTGCTTTTAAACCTTCAGATAGAAATGCAGCTTAAAGACATGGATTTAAATGGGGTTAAAATGCTGCAATGGTTTTTGGAAGATACATTACAGAAATTAATATTACTGCTTTCTTTGAGTTGGTACTGGATTTTCTAAACAAAGGTGATAGATCTCTACTTTGGATTTCATTACAGAATTTGATATAGCAACACCTAATAAATGATGCCTTAAATTAGTGAATGAAGTGGTTAACTTGAAAAGTGTTGCGAGAGGAAGGAAGGAAGGGAGGGAGGGAGGGAGGGAGGAAAGGAGGGAGGAAAAGATGAATTCCCAGTCTATCAATCAAGCTCTATTCAGGAAAGATGGGGAAGAATGGATATCACTGTTGCATTCCTAAAGAGGTCTTACCTGAAACACTGTGTGCTTCAGGTACTGGTCACTTGTATTCAATAAAGAGAAAAAATTGAACAAGTGCCAAGAATTGCTATTAGAATTATGAGGACAATGGGGGACATATAAGAAGACATTGAAAGGTCTTGGCTTGTTTAGTTTAGCAAAATGAAGGTTGAAAAGGGGGATTTTGTAGTTTTCTATGGATATATCTGGTGGTAAGCAGAAAAGAAATATTTATGTAAGCTGAAGTTATGATGAGAATGGGTGGTGACGTAGTTGAACATCAATAAATGCAAGTGGAAATTAGAAGAGCAACTAGCTGCTTTTAGGATGGAGTTTGGCCAGTTTCTAAAAGGCATTCCTGAGTGGGACACTGGGTAAACCTTTCCTCGTTTGTGTTCACATACATGATTCTGATGAGAATTTTAGCAGATCAGTTTTACCAATCAGTGCCAGAAGACAGGCAGGCTGTTAGGCATTACAGGTTTGTTCTATTGTTTCCTCAATTTAATCAGCAATATCACTTTGATCTGGTAACTCTACGTGTATGATTCTGAATATGCTATAACATTTGATTTCTTCAGAAAGCAAAATAGGCATAGCAGAAATGTATTTTTTCCAGCTCTAGCAGTTACTACTAAAAATGACATATTATATAGTAAATTCTGAATAGACAATGCAAGATGAGATTTTCTTGTTTCTTGGTTATAACCAAGTCATAAACACTTGGAATGGGGATTTGGAAGAAATAAAACACCTTCTAAAATTTTTGATGTAGATGAGAAAAATAGTATATATCCATAGATCATCTGTATCCAATTACAGGAATTATTTAAAGATTTGGATGAAATTTCAGATGTTCACTATTTTGTCCCTCAAAGTAAGCAGTAAATTTAGCAAACATGTTCGATGGTGACGCAGCTGTGTGTAGCATCCGTGTAGTTATAGGTAAAGTTACATGGCAAAAACTATTTGTCAAATGATGTAGATGAAGTAAATACTAAATATGTTCCAAATAGAAGTATCTAATGAATGGAAGAATATGATATGCCTAAGGAGTATGCAGAAAGTGCCATTTTTGGAGTTAATTTCTATTGCTTATAGATGGTGGAGTATCTCAAGAAACTGGGTCTGGAAAAGTACTCAAAGACCTGCAGCAGGATGACCTTGAGTGACTGCCAGATGCCCACCCATCTGCTCTTTCACTCCACCATCTCGACAGGACAGGGGATGAAAATAAGATGGAAAGGCTTGTGGGTTGAGATAAAGACAAGGGAAGTCACCATTTACCATCACAGCCAAACCAAACTTGACTTGGAGAAAGTCTGAAGGGGGCCTATAAGGATGCTGGAGAGAGACTCTTCATTAGGGACTGTAGGGATAGGACAAGGGGTAATGGGTTAAAACTTAAACAGGGGAAGTTTAGGTTAGATACATGGAAGAAGTTCTTTACTTTGAGGGTGATGAGGCACTGGAATGGGTTGCCCAAGGAAGTTGTAAATGCTCCATCCCTGTCGGTGTTCAAGGCCAGGTTGTACAGAGCCTTGGGTGCCATGGTTTAGTGTGTGGTCCCTGCCCATGGCAGGGGGGTTGGAACTTGATGATCTTAAGGTCCTTTCCAACCCTAACTGTTCTATGATTCTAAAGTGAATTTGTTTTATTGACAACTAAAAGTAGAGTGGGATGGTGAGAAACAAAGCCAAAATTAAACCCACCTTCCACCTTGTCTCTTTGCCAGGCTCAACTTCACTACTTCATTCTCCTTCTAGCCCCTCCATGCCCCAAGCAATGCAGAGGGATGCAGCTTGGCTGATGTCCTCAGCTGTGTACTGACATGGGTCTGGTTTGGAGCTGGCTCTGTCCACAACAGTGGCAGCACTGTTTTCTCCTCGCAGGGGCCACTCATTACCATGTAAAATCAAAACAACTCCTCAGGCCTCTGGCACCTGAAATAAATCCAAAGCAACTTGGAATAATAGCCTGAAAACCAAACCAAACAGAAAAGACAACCGAAGTATGTATCTTCTCTAGAGCTCCCTGAGTTTTGTTGATGCTACCAATATGAAAACCAAGAATTTAAATAATTAGGCTGTATATGATATAGTCCTCTGTCTTAAACTTTGCTATCTGTTCCTAGTTTCTGTACTGGTAATGAAGCTACAACGGTGTTGCGGTAGAAAAGAATCTGGCATACATTGAAGTAGCCCCATTGACATCAAAGGAAACGTGCCACATTAGAGTAGCTCTAGAAAAAGGTGCTAAAAAGGCAGTACAGTGGACTACTGAACTTTATTAGAAAAGTAAGGAAATTAAATACTTTCCCTGGTCCTTATTTCTACAAACAATTTTTGGCATTAATCAGTCTCCATTCTTTTCTTTCCTGGCAAAAGTTATAGGTGGTTCTTGTTTGTTTGTACACAGTAGTTGTGATGAGCTATGTTATGTAACACTCTCAGAAATGGCTTCACAATCTGTAGTCTTTTTGAGTCTGGGATCCTCTGGTGCTGTTAGAGCGTGGCACTCAAACACATTGCGGTAGTAATAAGGTGAAGGACTTCAGTTCTCTTCATTTGAAAGCTATTACTTTGCAAATGAAGTTCAGTTTATCCCCTGGTAACTTGTTTTGTAGATGGGAAACAGCTGAGACCACTGCAAGTTTGCACACAAACTTATTTGTGTGCAAATAACACAATGCATATTGAAAAAAGCATTATTTTCATCCTTTTGGTAATATGTGTTTTGAAGACAGTTGGTATTGGAAGGCACTTAAAACTAATACAGGCAAACAGTGAGGATTTCACACTGTCATTTAGATAAGCTCTGTTTGGTAAGTCAGTTATCATACTTTGAGTCTTAACAGTTTGAAACACATGGCTTTGGTCCCTTATCTGCTTTAAGTAAACTCTAGTTTAAGAATTGCTTTGCATGCAGCAGTACTAAGTATACAAATTCTGAGTTAAAGGGCCTAGTTGGTATTCTCAGGAGGATTACGCCCAAAAGCTCTTCAAACTCTGCTATCTTCTGACACATCTGTTTTTTCAGTTGTGGGAATAAACTGAAATGTTTGGGTAACAGTTTATTTTTCAGAATGATTTGTGAACCTGCACTACAGAGTTCAAGTACCATTTTTATCTGTCAGGCTTTTCTTATGCTTAGGTACAAAACCAACAAAAATCACTGGTTACTTCTCTCTCTGACCTTCAGGTGGAAAAACTGAAGACATACATAGATACGTTAAGAGTCTTTTAACAGATGTTTTAAAGCATTACTTTGCAGATTTTTTTTTCCGTTAACAAGTCAGTTTTTCTTAACTTGGATGGTTGAGACAAAGGTGTTTCCTTTGCTCTTTTATCAAGGTAGGTGGAAGTGATCAGAGCAAATTCTGTCATCAATTCTTAGATTATACTTTTATCTTCAGTGCCTAATAAGTTGGATGTGTCAGCCACACTCGAGGTCAGCCCTTGATCTCTTCAGGCAGCCGTAGGCCACCCATGTGCTCGGAGAGATGGGGGGAGGTAGAAGGTTTTTTGGGACTGACACAGCATTTCTAACTCTTGTCATGTCTGGTATTTTTCCTAAATCTCCATTAAAATCTGAGCTTTAATTGTAAATTAAAATGAATATTAGCTTTTAAAAAAAAACAACAAACAATAACAACAACAAACCAACCCCAAACTGTTTTTTATGCAACGTGATCCCAAGTTAAAGTTAATTCCACGTGTCAACACTGCTGCTGACCTTATCAGAAGTCCACAGTCCTCTCTGATAATTTGCTCACACCTTTTCAAAAGTAGACAATTTGCCATGTCCTCTGTCTGAAACTCTAGCTCTCTAGAGAAGAAAGGGTACTGTAGCGCTGCAAGGGATTCCTGGAAAGGACCCTGAAATTCTGCTTTCTTTATTAGCTTGAAATAACTTACTAGTCTGCTCATTTGAGATCATATTCTGAGACATCTAACGTTTTGCTTATGTTGTATGGGCAACCTAGCAGACAACCAATGAAGAAATGTATGTATGTAACTCAGTTAAATCAAAGGAAGATAGGCACTCCCTCAGTTCAGAATTTGGTGGAGGGATTGCAGTGACAAATATTGCTGCACTGAAGTTCTTTACCAGTACCACTTTTTTAGGAATACAGTTTAATAGGGGCTTTATCATCAGTTTGTCACCAACTCAACACATACTGCTGTATTTTTATGTTGAGAATGAAGTTGCAAATTTTGAGGCTATCCTGAGGCACAACTTAGACACTTGCTGAAAGTGATGATTTTGTTAGGGGAAAACTTTTTTTGACTGAATTAAAACATCCAGATGAAGTAATTGCAAAATGTAATGAGAGCAGTACAATTTTAACACAGTGAGAAAGATTAGAAGGTGTTTTCGACAGATCATAGAAAGTGTGTGAAGTACTAATTACTGCATACACTTGTTTCTTGCATTTTTAAGCATACCCCCAAAATGATTGAATGGAATTGGAAATATCTGAAAAATACTGGTTTTAAGTTCTAATTTTGGTATGGGAAACTTACAGCATCTGGGAACAGAGTAGGCGTTGACTTGCATGGATGACTGTAGAGTGCACATCACTCTTGGAGCTAAAATGTGCAAGAAGTGGAGTTCACATGTCACCATTTGGGTTAGCAAAAGCATGGATCTGTGTGAATAATGAGTTACTAGAAAACCTGATATTTATTTGCTCCTTTTTTGTGCCAGGTTTGCAACTTTGCCTGAAAGTTGTAGAAATGCTTGTTGTGAGATGTGTTATAGAAACAACTGAAAATCTGATAAGATTAAAAAGAAAATTCCACCATTTGGAATAGGTTTTTTATAATTTTAAATCCAAATTATACATAGGCATGTGTGCACACATACATGCACAGATTTCTACCATACCGGGAAAATGATAATTATGCTGATGATGCTACTGCCATCAGATGTTCTCGGTGTCCTCAGACAGGGTGACTCTTGACATATGTGCAAGTTCCCTTTGAGAAATGTTTCTGCAGTTGTCATTACCAGGTTGTTGTACCTCATGAAGATTAGAAAAAGAGGTGAAATACTGTGTACCTTAATTTATATGTATTTATAATTTGTTCTCTGTTATTTTAGCTTCTTCAGCTTTATGATCTCCAAATGTAGATGTTGATTGGATTTGTGAGAGAAATGTGTGTGACTTTCCTTGTTATTTAATAAGATAACTTCGGAAATATGTCTCATGTGTGCACTGGAGATTGTATGTGAGCAGACATTATAGTTTGGAGAATGTGCAGCTAGGAATAAACCAGAATTAAACAGTTATGTAGGAAAGGCAGAAATAGTAATAAGGCCAAGAGAAAACCACCTTAATTTGTTTGGTCAATTGCTTTGAAAGTTCAGTGTATGTTCTATAAAAAGAATATTCGTGAGTTCTGACCTGTATGGTTTTACGGTTGGCTTGCCAACAGAGGTATGTCACAGCTATTTAGCAATACAGTAGAGGGAGGGTTCTGTTACTCCAAGGAAAGGGCTTGGCACTGTACTGCTTCATCTGTAGAAACAAGAAAAAAGGAGCTTGTGTGGAAACTGGGGGTCTTCAAATTTAGAATTTGAATAACTTTATTCAAAACCCAAAGACTTTTAAAGTGTTTTTAATCAAAGCATTGTATCATATTCAGCCTGAAACAATTATCTTTCAGATTTTCAGTTAAAGTTTTGCATTCTTAAAAAAGTTCATTCCGATTCAGGACCAGTGCTAAAGCTCACATCCTCAAAACCTTGAGAGAATGGGAAAGCCATTTCTCTAGTAACTGAATAGTTGTTTTGACTCTTAAGAAGAGAAAATGTAGTTCTTGTAGTGTCACTGGCAAAGACGTCAACCTCTTTGGAAAGTCACTTTTCTCATGTGTTAGGAGGCACCTTATGGAACTTAATAGAGAAGTGATGGGACTTCGGCTTCAGATTACAGTGGCAGGTGGGAAGAATATTCGTGAGGTGGGAAATTACAAGCTTGAACAAAGCTTGTAGTTTCAGAGCAGAAGTTCCTTTGGTTTTGGAGGTAAGAAGATTAATTAATGAGATTTTGGATATAACTAAGAGTTGTTCATAACAAATAGGATGCTATGCATCCTATAGAAAAATAGAGAGACACAAGAACAGTTAAGGATTACTGTTATGAATAGATTGACCAGGACATTAAAGTGTGAAATGTGGCTAAAAATTATGTAATTTGAACAATTAAGCTACTGCAGCAAAGAAGTATAAAACCAGAGTACTATTTATACAGATCTGGTGCTTTAGTCCCATGCAAGATGAACTGCAGACACAGACGTATGTTAACAGTTGCACATAATGTTACATGATGATTCCTGAGCAGGAGTTCTGGACTAGAAAAGGTGCATTATTTGCATTTGCTGTTCTTCAGTGGACACTAAATCTTGAATATTAATTGGGAAAAAGTCATTATGTTGGAATATTGCTGAAACCAATTCAGGACAAGAAAATGTTAGAACAGAACGGGAGTTTGTGCAGAAGACTTGTCTTTGAAATTGCATTTCCAGTAAAAATCCTGCAGCTCAGTATTCTGCAGCTGACTACTCCAGCTTTACTTTTCCATTAACCTATGTGTAACTTCTGTCAGAAAATTAAATGGGGAAGAATGAGTGTTTAGAAATAGATCAGTTTTAAAGAGTGAACGTTTGTACTCATCAGAAGGTAAGTAAATAGAGCATCCATTTCTAAGTCAGTCTTTTGGGGACTTGCATTTAGGTAAGCACTAGCTACAGGTTATTGTTATTAATAGTTGAAAGCCAACACTGCACAAAGTGCTTTAGCAACAAGGACAAAAAAGGTTTTTGAAATACTTATGTGTAGTTAGTATAGAGGGAGAGGATGAGTTCCATTAAGAAGCACTGTAAATGAAATTGAGCGGATATTGCTTTAGAATTTTATGATTTATTTTAGAACTTTGCCTTTTTTTAGAGTTGGTAGCTTTTGTTTGTCTGCTAGTTCAGTCTTAACTTTTTTTTGTTCTAGAGTGTTATAAGGTACAGAAAAGAGGGCAGGTGTTTATGTGAGCTTGTCAAGGATAGGTATAAAGGAAGATGTTTTATTTGTTGGGGGTTTTGTTCATAGCTTTCATCTAGTTGCAGCCCATTTTGTCAAATATACGTAAATTTGCTACATTTCTGTGTTCCCGGACCAATTTCAGCAAATGTGTTATAGGAGGTGACTTGAATAAAGGGAGACAAGCAAGCCACAGTAAACATGATATAGATTCAGCTTCTCTTCCAAGTTCCTGATTTACAGCCAGTACCAGCAGATACTTAGGTGATAAAGTGAGGAAGGTTCAGCCTTTAATAAAATTGACCCAGGACTCTGGGTGAAAGGAGATTTCCTTTAAAGACTGACTGTTTCAGTTCAGAGCTAATTCTTGCAGTGAATCTGGAAAATTCTCTCTTGTTGATTTCTATTTGATAAGGATTTCTCTTTTGGCAGTGAATCACCCTCAGAATAATCATCTTGTAGTGCTGTAGCTCTCCTTGGGAGTACAGTTAGAGATTCTAAAATAAACAATGTGGAATTTCTAAATCTTTGCATAAACACTGGCACTTTATTTTCTGCCAGGGATTTGGACAGTCTCATAGCATATGTAACTGAGCATCCCTGTCAGAGTTAAACATTGTCAACATTTGCTTATGCTGGTGGTCCCAGCTGTGTGTGCTTTCAAAATGGAGCACACTGTGGGCCAAATCCTGCTTGCTTTGTTTGAGGAGCTCTGGGCCAACAGACAGGAATTGATAAAAGGCTTTTCAGAGTTAAATGCATGAACTGCTGCATCTTGATCACCAAGCTACAATGCTGCTACTGTGGCCAATATCAACTCATCTTTGGATGGGACTGATGTGCATCAGGCACAAAGGGATGTGTAAAATACAGCCTCACCACTCATTCAGTAGCAAGTATTTGAGTAGTACAAACAGGATTTTGCCCATTGTTTACCTTTGTAGAACAATTTGAGTTAATGGATGTTAAAAGCTCCCAGGAGTACCTAATTAAGCCATTTGTGGAAGCTGCACAGGCAGTGCAATAGGCCACAGGAGGGCTGAGTGTCTCTGAAAACAAACAAGAAGGGGCACTGTTTTGTAAGTGTAGGCACACAGACAAGCTGTTAAGATTATACCTTGAAGCTTGTGTAAGGCAACTTTATTTTGTCACTAGGAGATCAGCTGTATAGAACGTATCTTGGGGTATGACCGCACTAATGAGTAGATACTCTAGTTGCTGTCGCCCACTTTCAGTTTGAGCACCAATTTATCCTGTGGTTATTAGAGAACAAACAGTACCTATATAAAGGGCAATGGTATGCATCTTAGCCTGATAGCAACTAGCTCTGTGAAGGCCTTCTCCCCTTTATCCCAAGTGTTCCATACCTCCTTTTGGTACATCAAAGAATTTCTGCTACTTAAGCTTTGTGCAAAATAGACTGAGCTTCATCCCTTGGATCAGAGAAAGGCTATTCAGCCTATCCATGCCTTTCAAAGATCATTTAAAGAGCAGTGCTTGAGAAACTGAGCTAAAGCAGTGATTGCTTCCATGTAGTCATTTTCAGAGCTGCCTACTGCTACACCCCGTTATTTTTTCCTAAGCGTAATTTGCTATTTGACTGAGGAAACAAACAAAAGACAAGTTCTCTCATTTAGCTTGAGGCACTGCTTTTAGATGTATAGTACAGCAATGTGCATCTGCCTGTAAGTGCATGCATGCATCTGCAACCTGTGAATATATACAGGGGTCGTTTGGTACAAACTCTTTACCAGTTTAAAATTATGCATGAGAAATATCAAGGGAGAGACAGCTCTATCTATCTATCTATCTATCTGTTTATTTATTTATTTATTTAACTGGAGCAAAAGGTCTTTTGCTTACAGTAATGCCCTTCCAAACTGTGCTTGACTTACAGAAAAAGCTGCAGAGGGAAGGTGGAAAAGAGGAAAAAGCAGGATAAGATCTGATTCTAGAAATATGAATAGATTCATTCAGTTGGATGCGACCTCAGAGCAATTACCTAGTCCAACTGCATGACAGCTTCAGGGCTGACCAAAAGTTAAAACATATTATTAAGGTCATTGTCAAAATGCGTCTTAAAACACTGACAGTCTGTGAGCATTGACCACCCCTCTGGGAAGCTTGTTCCCATGTTTGGCTATCCTTGGAAGAAATGTGTCCTAACATATGAAGATATTCCTTCCTAACTATGGAGCTGTGTTTCCTATATGAAGATATAAGTAGATAATGACTGGATACCCGGTGTCTCCACTGGGTGTTTTATAGTAGTGGAAATTGACCACGAAGCTAATGTGACTGCTGCTTCCAAGAGGAGCCCTTAGGGAGCTGTGTGTGTGAACACATGAATAATAGCTATAGCTTAAATGAGCATAAGCTAGAATGTGGAGAGGAGTTGAAGCAAGCAGTATAATGGTATTTATCACACTGAAAGCATGTCCAAGTACTTTTGCAAGAAATAAGAAATATTAATAACACTCTGCAACACCAAAATCCTGCATTTGCGTTCACTTAAACAACTTTGGCTTTATTTATTTTTATCCTCAGAACATTTTATTCTTGATGAGTTCAAGTATCCTTTTTTCATTTTTATGAATTATTCGGGCTTTTTTATGAATTATGTTGGGCTTGTTCAGCCTGGAGAAGAGAAGACTCAGGGGAGACCTCAGAGCAGCTTCCAGTGCCTAAAGAACACCTACAGGAAAGCTGTGGAGGGACTTTTTACAAGGGCATGTAGGGACAGGATAAGGGGGAATAGCTTTAAACTGACAGAGGGGAGATTCAGATTAGATATTATGAAGAAATTCCTTACTGTGAGGGTGGTGAGACACTGGCACAGGTTGCCCAGAGAATCTGAGGCTGCCCCATCCCTGGCAGTGGTCAAGGAAAGGTTGGATGGGGCTGTGAGCAACCTGCTCTAGTGGAAGGTGTCCCTGCCTGTTGCAGGGATGTTGGAATTGGATGAGCTTTAAGCTCCCTTCCAACTCAAACCATTCTGTGATTCTGTTTAGACTTTTCTGTGTGTGTGTGAAATTGAACATCACTATTGACATTAGGTTTTCTGAATCTACATTAACATCTGAGGCTTGAAAAGAATCCTGGGAATGAAGATCACCTCTTTATGTACAGGTCAATGTGAGTGCAAGCTGCTTAAATGCCACAATGGCTTGTAAATTTGACCATAACCTAAAGAAAGCTTCATCCTTTTTAATGTTGAGAAAGCTGTTCAGGTTCAAAGGGCCCTCCTATTTAGGTGTGCTGTAAAGAAACTGACATATGTAATTGTTTTTGCAAAACTTTTTTTTTCTGTAAAGTGATGATAATGAAATCCATTTTAGTTTGCTCTATAGGTGGCATGTGTCGGAAGGATAATGGGAATCTACTTAGCAGCATATGTTATGGGTACAAAAATCTGATGGTAAAAGTGTAGTGATGTAGCAGATAAAAATGTAACACGGGATCTACTTTCAATAAAGGATAATGGGATACTGTGCAAGGAAAAAAATCCAAGAACTTTTATTTCCCTGTAGTATTCCTAGTTTTCAAAGGATTTTTACCCCTGGTTTCTTAGCTCTTCCCTGACTGGCTTTTATTGTGGCCCAAGTTTTGGTACTCTTTTCTCCTTGTCTCCCACTGCTTTATGAGTCCATAAGGATTGACACCACATGAGAAGGTAGGAAACAGAGGGCCAATACTGCAGCAGCATGTAGGAAAAAAATCAGATATGTATTGTGAGAAAGCTCAGCTTTTTATTGTTCACTTGCCTGTTCTGAGTGTTCAGTACATCTGAACAGGGACAGAGGCAGTATTCCTATTACACTTAGCAATTCAGTTTTCACCTTTAGTATGTTTCTTTATAGTCAGTGTTTGCTTTATAGGCAGTTTTCATATGTGGTGAATATACCAACAATCACACAGCTTCACAAGCCCCTCTGATCTTTGATAGTGGCAGGGTAATGCCACTAGGAATCAAAGCAATCTCTCTTTAAACTGCAGAGTTTAGTTTTATATGTCAAGGACACTTAAACACTTCTCCTTACTGCTTTTTCTTTCTCAGAACAATGCAAACATCTAGATTTCTCATGTATGGTACTTTAAACAAGTCCAAAGCTGTTATCTGACAACCCTTGTTGACAAGGCCAATTGTTCCCATACTTATAATCTCTCCTTGTTTTTGTTTGGTAAAAGATAATTTTGGAGGGAAAAGTATTTTATTTACCTTTATTTTCTCCCCTCTTCTGTCTCCCTCCTTTCCCCTTTCCTGTTTCCCCTTTGCAGCACCTTTATGTACCACCTGCTTTTCCCTTCTGTTTGTCTCAAACCACAGGTAGGGCTGGGAGTAGAGGAAAAGTGGAATGTTTTCATTTCTTTTGGAGATTAAGGCTTGGATTTGGATGGGAGCTGACAGACATGGACTCAGTGCAATTTTTGGTAACAAGTTCAGTAGCTGATGTGCAGAGATGATCCCACACCCTGCGCCTGGACAGATGAGTTATATAGCTTTCTGCACAACAATGCTTATTTTTTGGGCACTGGGGACAAATTTATTTATTAAATCATCTGTATGGATTAAATGCAATTGCCAAAACAAGATCCAAGACTGAAGTAGAGATAGTGTCCTTAGTAGCTGGTGCAAGTCAAGAAAGTTTCAGGTTTAGGTTAATCTTCCATTCTGTGTATTGATGTGCATGCTTATATGTACAAGATTCTTGTCATTATACTTTTGATAACTGTGGTTAATTTTATTTCCCTAGTGAGTATTTTAAGTTAGTTACCAGCAGCTAGAAGTGCCTGCTTGCCCTCTTCCCTGACAAGTATCAGCAACATAAAACAGAAAGCAGTAGCTGCTTTTGGCACTAGATTTGTATTTTAGGCAGCTCATCCAGTAATGCCAGGAATTGATTTAAGAAGGATGTTCAGAAGCTCAGTATCTAATTTCACTCTGAGTGCTCCCATATCAACACTATACTAGTGCAGATCCATAAGCAGAGGCAGAGATGACAAACAGATGTTTAGTGAAGAAACTAACAACTCAACCAGATGAAATAAAACCCCAGGCGCATAAGTATCATGGTGCTCACTGTGAAGCTGCTGCACCATCTTTTCACCTTTGTGCTGGATCAGTCTGAGTCTGGTTCCAGCTGGCATGTTGCTCTGCATGGGTAGATGTTTTGGCTCAGTGCTCGATGGCGAGGCTATCAAAGGTCTGGCCATTTACTCCCACTGCATCAGTCACATTCTTCTGTAGTTTGCTCAGCATCTGTTGTCTGCACTATACCTGATTGCAGGTGCTCCTGCTTCTTCCTCCTCCTTCTCCCATGAATAAATATTGATGCCTGGTGTTGTAACGTGTTCAAGGAGACAGAAAAAAGCTTGTCTCATGCCAGGTAAGTTGGCTCCACTCGCATTTCTTTGCTGTTTTACACTCTAATTGCAGTTGCAGGAAGAAGTTATGTGTCATGAGCTCAGACTTCCTAAACCCCTTGTGATCAATGCAGTCTTTAGGAGCCAGCAATTTGCAGTGTGAGAATACATCTGTTCTCAGTTATGATGAAAATAACTTTACAATACTAATTGAACTGGGAAATGTTTACATGTGGGATACAGAAAATAATAAGATATACGCAGAAAGTTGCACTCTAAACTGATCACTGAGATGGGGTTTGGAACAATTCATTTTTTTTAAGGCAGATGACAGTGTTATTTTCCATGGGAGAGATGACTTCATTGTGCTGCTTTTTTCTGTTCTTCTGTGGTGATGAGCACACCCAAATCTGCACTTTTGGCCTTTTGGCTTCTACATAATGAAAGGTAGATTCTATATGTAGAACATAATATAAGAAATGATAGATTTATTAGGTAGCTTTCTAGAGCAATGTCTTTTAAATTTCCAAACAAAGGAGATGGTAGAATGATGTAGAAACACTTGGTTCCCTTCACCTACAACAAGCTTTGTCCTCCACAGGATGATAGGAGGAGCTTTGAAGTCCTGGGAAAGATTATTGTGCCAACAGCAGAAAGAGAATGGTATTAACCTCCTGCAGAGATATAATTCTTTAGGTACTAATGAACTGCTTTCATATTATAATGCAAGCAACATACAGAAGGTCTGCCCTTTTGTAAAAGCTATTTTAAGGTTTTCAGCCATTATAGTCAGATAAGATCTATTATAATCTTACCTATGTATTGAAAAATAAGGCTGTCTCTACAGAAACTACCTGTTAATAAATATATGTTATGTAGTCCTCTTTCCTATAATTTGTGACATTTTTAAGCATTTGAGGCTGATAGAGTAGAGTGAAGGGTCTAGTGCCCATAGTGGAAACAACAGATGAAAGAAGAACTTGCTTTTTGAACAAGAGGCAATTGGAGATTCCATGTACATTCATTTTGGCCTTGGCGTAACAAGCCATGCTTTAATGGTGGAGTGATGTCTTAGTGAAAGACTACTTGCAAATTCACTGACCCATATCCTGTTCATCAAACATGATGCTTAAATTATTGTCTAGTTGAGGATTATTAATGAGCTCCTGGGAGCATGGCATTATTAACAAAAGAAGAGGAAGTACTGCTGACTGGTGACACAATTGTAGTTGTAATATCTAATTAATACTTAAAATTGCTGTGGTCTGGGTTTGCCTCGTGCCAAAAAATAGTTAGCTAGGGAAAGTACTGTTTATGTCTGCTATCAAGCACAAAAAAGCAGAAAGGTCAGGCTGATGCTGTTGAAATCTTCCAGTAGTTTATATGCAGTTTAATAGTTTTATGGTTTCTTCTGTAAACAAAAATGCTAAGATAAGTAAAATACAGTAATGTTCAAGTATATCAAGAGGTAAAAATGTGTGGAAATACATATAAAAAGGCTGCTAGTGTACATAATACCCTTCAGCAAAATACATGGGAGGAGGACAGGCACATGATTCAAAGGTCTCAGTACAAGCTTAGGACAAAGGATATTTTGAAAATGAATGTGTATTCTGAAGCTGAGCCCTCATAAAACTCTCCAGAATACAGACCTTACTGAACAAATGCATGGAAGTGGATTCAGTGCTTTGTACAATGTCTTGAATAGAATTTTTTATGGGAATCATTAGAATGGATGCTTCTTTGGTGATCTGTTTGCCCCTTCTGTTTTTTCTCTCTTTCCCCCCTCTCCAGTATGGGTATCCCTCATACCTTTTTTCTTAATTCCTTCTTTACAATTCCACCGTCTTTCATCCTGGTTGTCATTTTCCAGGGGAGGGTCTACTTCTATCCATTCCTCTGCCTTTTACTATTCTTAATGATAGTACAGAGGGGGTTGGCAGATTCAAGTTGGAACTGGCAGTGTATAGGGTAGTAAGCTCACACCTTGCTCCCTTTACTACCTTAGGTAGATTTTGCTATGCATACAGTATCTCTGTAATACGTCTAGAAAGAATACAATGGCAGATGACTGGGATGTATTCTGAACTACTGCTCAGTCTTTTACGATGTACGTGTTTACAAACATTGGGTAGTAGAAACTCCAAGAGAATCTTTGCCCCCCTCATTCTTCATGCTCACATTGCTAGAAAGTGTACTCTTTGTCCCATTCTTACCAATCTCCATTATTCTTGTGTTGCTGCGAGCTTTTCCTGCTTTTGAGGAGCATGTTCAGACACCTCAGTGGTGATGTACCTAAGTATATAATGTAGACAAAACCCCCTTAGTTAAAATTTTGAAAGATGTTGTACTTTTAGAGACAACAAAGCTCTGTTGCACAACCTCGCTAGAAATGAATGATCTTCGTCATTGATACTGGAAGAATGAGGTGTTTGTGGTGATTGTTTCTCCTGTGGTGGTTTGCAGTGGGTCTGTAAGAGTGTTTTTCCCCAAAAAGAGTGATTAAATTTGTAAACTAACCTGTGAGAGAAGCTGAAAAACATACTTTTTCCAGGATTTCCATGTTGTGAATGCTTCTAACCTCCACTTTTGTGGACACTTCTCACTTTACATGTGATCCCGCACAGCTGTATAAATTAGTCTAACTTGATTTGCGCTATGTATGCTAACAGGGTTTTCCACCAGCATCATATATACCTCTGTACAGTGTGTTATTGTCACAGGTGTACTTAAAATGACAGGAATCTGATGGAGTCACATCAATCAAATCTGACATGAACATTAATAGCACTTATGTACTATTTTTAGAAGTACATAAGTGTGTGATTTTGCATACTAGCTTGTTCATTCCTGTGTTAACCTAACCAGCACTGCCATAGGAATACTGTCATGATTTAATGCCAGTATATGTGACCCTGTGCTAAGCCAGAGGGACATGCATATACCCAACCCTCACTGGTAGTTGCTGTGTTCTGTAATTCAACTCTGTAATTCAGTAATGTTTAAAAAACAACTAAATAGTTACCACATGGTAGAAAATTAGCAATAGGGGACTCATATTTTTGTGTAGTATTAAATCTGCACATGGAAAAAGTTAAATATCATCCTCAATGCTATCCATGTGTTTAGTCACATTGAATGAAATGCTTATAAAGCATGACATTATTTAATTTTTATAAGGTTTCCCACATCCACTAAAATTTATTGCAGTTGCTTTGAAAAGCTTTGTGCAGGTGCCTTTTAAGCTGAGCTCACTCAAGTCAGAACATCACACACACTATGTGCAGTTAGTCACTGGATACATAGCATGGTATTTAAGTAATCCCATAGTAAATTGATTTTCGGTAATCCAATAGTTTGGTGGGATTGTGTGTATATAATTCACATGCAGAAATATTGAAATATAATCTTCAAAAAAGTGTGACATGAGAATCTGCCACAGTGAAGAGTCTTTTGACATTGTGCAAGGGTGCCTGCGGTTCTCTGTAAGAGCAGTCCCATTTCCTTATTTCTTTTCTCATGTCATAGTTCAGGGAAATGATTTCAGGAATACCAACATCTGCACAGGAAGGGTACTAGACATTTGCTGATTTGGGTTCAGCCCTGTACTGATAAATGCTGGTACTGATACCTTGGGGATATTTATATTGGAGTCAAGAGGGAGTAATTTTTTCTCTGTTGGTTTTGAGATTGTAGTGGAATTTTCCTTTTCTCTCAATTAAAAATACTTGGTAAATTGAAATAGCATAGTAATCTGCTGAGTATCTAGGGCTTGGATAGCATATTAATCTGAATCTTGAAATCTTGTTTGTCATGCCTTGTATGTGGTTTATATGAGTTCCTTGAGTTGAGTTAAAGTAAGATTCCACATTTTCCTGTCACTGATGCGATTCATTATTACGTAAAACACAGCTGTCTTTCATGTGAGTATTCCTGGTATGTAGGTGATATTTGGGAACTTCTTGACTTTCAGGGATTGAGACTGGGACTGTGTATGTATCTGAGAGTGTAGTTTAACTTATTTTGCTCACAAGCAATTGGGAATTTGTTCCCAAATATTAAGTGAAGGAGCCTCAAGCTGAGTTCCACTGGGATTCATGTCTGTGACACTCTTTATCTCTCTCTGAATAAAATTAACTAACTGTATCTGCTAAAGGAAATTCTCAAAGTTATTTGCCCCTATACATCGAATTCATGGCAGGACACCATGCGAAACTGTTCATAAAGTGGACGGTGAGGTGGTTCTTCAGCCCCTAGCTGACCAAAGTTCCCTGCCTGCTGAATAGTGTGAACTATTTATAGTGTAGTGTAAGCTATGTATAGCGTAAATAGTGTAAAACCCAAGCCTAGGCGTTTGGTGAGGAAGGGGGGAAAAAGGCGGTTTCAGATCAGTACAAAGGTGAGAATTGGAACCGACCTTTAAAAACAATCTTCTGCTACTCTCGGTCAGTGTATTTTGCCCCTAGTACTGCAATGATGGTTATCATGCGAATATCTAGTCTGGGCAAGTGGTTAGTTCCCATGGAAGCTGTTGACATTTTGCTAGTATTCTCTTTGCTTGTAATAGTGAGGACAAACAATGTGTTGGAAAGGAAGAGCATTGCTATTTACGTAGCAATATGTGGTAGACTAGGTGTGAATTTGCAGCATATCTTTTGTGTTATGGCAAGTGTCCTATGCCTTTCTTAGACCCCACAAGTGAATGTCAGTAAATTGCTCATCACTGGAGCACAGGCAAGTTAATTCACATCTGCTTTAGCGAGCAAATACTTCCTACTGGGGCGATTGCAGCAGAATAGCTGATGAGATCCCAGCTCTTGCTGACATTTCAGTGATTTATTTCTCTGTCCATCCCCTGAACCCTGACTTGTCCCTGATTTCATCTTTGCCCATGGAAATTAAGGCTTGATCAGTCTTTCCACTGACACCAGTGTGCTTTGGATCAGGATTTTACTCCTTTTTTCTGTGTTAATTTGAGCCCTTTTGTTGCTGTGAAAATTAAGTCTGGTGATCATTTTCCATCAAGTTTTAGTAGCTGTGTATCTTTGTAGATATTCAGCTGCTTGTAGCTTGCTTCTTTTCTAATGCTTCCTCTAGTATTTACTTGTAATTCTTTCTCTAGTGTTTACTTGTAATTCTTTCTCTCTTACTGCACATCCAAATCTTGGAAATCCTAGTAAAAAAGAAAAGTCTGAGTTGGCTAAAAGTCATTAAAAACAATGAGGACAGATTTTTACGCTTGCCTGTGTATTGAGGAAGAAAATGTGAAGCCTCAGAGGTAGAGTTCAATGTACTGCATTATGATCAATCCGCCTTGCTATACTCTTGCAGTGATAATATCTTCTACCCAGGAACTGCTTTTGGCTGGGAGTGTTTAACCATATATCACCCTCAGGCAGGTGGCAGGTGATCAAAGCCCTGAAAAGCTGCTAAATGTAACTACCTAAGTGTCAGTGGTTTGGAGTTAGCTTTTTTTCTCCAACCACAGCACTTTATTTTTTTTATTCTGAATTCCTTTAGTGCAAAAATAGAGCAGGAATTCTCAGAAAGCTGCACAGTGCAGCCACTGCACTTTTGAAGCTAGTTCTAAGATTTTTGTAATGCTTCTTGAAAGTAAGCAACCAGAGATGACTTCAGAAGCCAGGCTGTGGCAGCTATTCTTCACAAGTAGTGTTTCTGCAGTGTACTGACCTTTTCACTCACTGTAGGCACACGTAAATGAGGAGGTTATTTGCAGGGAAGGCTGACAGGACAAGTGAGGATTAAGTAACTGTTTTTTAGACTAGAGCACTTTATCTGTCCTAATTTTTTACTTATTGTGAAAGACTTCCCGTGCAAACTGTCCTGAAAATAATAGAAATTGCAGACTGTCTTTTTTTATATTATTATTTTAAATCAAGAGGTCTTTTATGCTTTGAACGTACAGGAGATGGTGAGCTTTGGAAATTGATACACACAATGCAGGTAGAGAGAGAGATGACAACTTTTGTTACCTGCAGTTCAGTTCCTTGTTGTTATAGAAGTAAATTACTTGTACTGTGCATCCTCACTAAGCAACTACCTCACTAAGGAGGTAATTGAATTTGAATAAATTTCGAAGTCCATCTTAGGGACCAAAGCATTAAAGAAAATTAAATACCTATAAAGTATATAGCATTGTTTTACAATTACAAGGCCAAGGCTTTTTATAGAGTAAGGACTTGCAAGAATCGTAGCATTTGAATTCCTCTAAAAATCTTGTGAAGGACACACAGAGGCAGAGATAATCCAGTTTCTGGGTGAGTATTCTATTGGACTGATTACCTTGATACTCACATTATTCATACTAATGGTTACAGTTTGGATTTAAGCCCTGAAGTGTATGAATTCTTTTGAAGAGACAGCCTTGTCATACTGGATTTTTTTTGATTGGAGCTCCATTCATACAGCCTTCGATTTAAAAAAGTGAAATGAAAAAAATTGTATGACAGACTGAACACTTTCATGCTGTCCAGGACTTTCTGCTGGGGGGTTTCCTGCGAGAGCCTCAGGACCAGCATTACTTTTGGTCAAACACTCCATTCTCATTGCAGTACTGGCTCAGAATCATTGTCCCATTCCTAGCATTTGCTAGGAAAGGAGGTAAAGGAGGAGTGCCTGTGGTCCACAGAGAGAGCACTGGCTGCTGAGGTGAAGGCAGTAGTGGGTCTGCTGATCTTTTCCACACTACTGTGCTTATTAATGTCTCTGAATTGCACATGCTGCAGAGGCTCACTGACTATCTGCTTCCTTTCTTCCTTAGTCCTCACACCCTTGTGGGTACTTGACTGGATAGCGATTATGGTCTTGATGCAAGAATTTGTCTGAAAAGTTCCATGGCAAGTGTTGTGGAGGAAGGTGGACAGGCTGCGTCTTTATAAACTTCATATAAAACTCTGTCTTTGCTGAAATCATTGGACAAAATGATCATGTAGTGGGATTGGAATTTCAAATCGTGCATCTGAGCTCTTTGATTTTCATCCTCTTATATGGGGGGAGAGGTGGGTGGAGTGGCGCGGAAAATGTTCTGTGAACCAGCAGACAGATCTTCCTTTGTGGCTGAACACATAAGTAAAACATAACCCTCTGGCATGTGGCTTAAAGAAATAAGGCATTATCATCACAAAACACTTGAAATAGTCTATTTCTTTTCCCCTGAATTAAAAACAGTTGTGTGATTGGGAGGGTCATGTATTGTAAGTTTGGCTCTTCAGTGACATATAGCGTACTCGGATAAATACATAGGGAAAGAGTTAATCCTAAAAGATTTTGGTTTTCTTTAGGAAGTTGCCAGTAACATGGAAAAAGCAACACAAGCTGTGCCATATATATGTATCTATACTGCCTAATGCAGTTGTGCTAAAATGAAGTAGTTGTCTCTGTGGTTCATCTTCTCTCAGCGCCTGTCGGAATATTTTGCAGTGAGACACCTGTTCGGTGCAAAAGTAATGCAAAATTGATAGCATTTCATTGACTTGTACCCACTGAAATCTCCACTGAGGTCCAGAGGGATTCCAGTCTTTTTAACGGCTGCTTGGAGCTATATAAAGCTGTGTGCCTTTAGAATTGCATGAGTGGCTTCTTTGAAGAGAATCTGGTACTATAAAAAATTAAAGTGATCATTTAGACAAGACATAATTAAGTGAACAGAACTAATGAAATGCTGCAGGAGTATCATCAAATATGAAATTCCAGATGGCCCCCAAAGGGCACTTGCTTCATGAATGACTACCCAAAAGCACTGGCCCCATCTTTTGAGAACATGTATTCATTTATTTTATACTTCTTTGGATAACAGGACATTCATGATACCTTTACATATTTCATTAGTATGTATTTCAAGCTCAGAATTGTTCACTAAGGAATCAAAAGTGGAGTCATTTTAGTACAGACATGATTTGTTCAGTAACTGAATATCTGCTCTACTCTTACAGCCTATTGTAAAGCTTTATTTCTGAGTATGTAGCCAAACTCCTTTTGTTCATGTCTTACTACAGGATAAAATTATCATGCACATGTAGCAGCTGACTAATCCTCATCTTCTGGAAAAGGATCACTTGAAAGTACTCACCTCATCCATGATTCTTGTGGAAATTAGTTTTTACTGGTGCACTATAGCTCTGTATCTGAGGAGACCTGGGAACAAGTAATGGTTAGATGATTCTGGGCTTTTCTTTCCTTACATAAACTGTACCATGTCACAGTCAAGGTCTGTTAAATTACAGCAGAATAGGTATGGCCCAGCGTTGGAGTGAAGCGGGGAAATAAATTTTTCAACATCGTTGTGATGGTTAAATTTTCCGTGGGGTTTTCCTTGCAGTTTTTATTCTAGTTTACACACAAAGCTAAAAAGAAACAACCCTCAAAAGGGGAACAAATACAAACCTGAGGAAGTTTCAGCTTGTATGAGGTCCTTCACAGCGATGTGATTATGGCACTCATCCATTCATCTTTGGTACAGCTACTGCCATCCTTATAACTTCTTTCATTCTATCAGTATCATTTCTAGCAAGCAAAGACATGTTTTAAAGACAAAACACCCACCCCCCAAAAAAAGAACTTTTGGGAGCTGTTTTGATTGCATGCTCTGACAGTCAGTAAGAACGTACAAAAGCATGGCAAAGAGTAGGACAAGTTGCATGTGTGAACTGACACTTGGCATTTTTACTGATGAAAGGAAAGACAACAGTTAAAAATGCAAAGGCGGCCCAATTCATGCCACTCACCCATGTCTATGATTACAGCTATTCCTAGAGAGGGCAATAGAATACCTAATGTCTGAGAACTCCTGGGACCTTTTGTTTGCTGAGTGATAGTTCACAAGAGTAAGTAAAGGTCATAACAGAAAGCAGTCATCAAATATTCCATGTGCAAGCCTGCTGTTTTTTTTTAATATATTCATTTTATAGACACCTTGGAGGTCTGTATGAGGAAATAATATTAAACAGGACAACAGAAGGTGCATAAGTTTTCAGCATAGAAATAAAGACACCTCTTAGTGTTTTCTGGTGGAGTGACATCAAAAATGGGGAAATAAAGTATGTTTTACTGGATGAAGAACATTCTGTGAAGAAGACTATAGATTTAGAAAGCATCTCTGAGTGCTTATTAATGGGCATTTTTATGCTGTCTTGGTGTCGTTGGAACAGCTGTATTCCTTACTCAAGCAGAACTGATGTTGTTCTGACATAGGATTTTACTAATCAAAGGCTGTAGACTTCAGAAACAGGCCTTTAAAAGCCTTATCAGTAGAATATAGCTGAAGAGTATCACCACTGTAAGTATTTATATTTAAAACTTGCTTTTTGTTTTTAATTAAAATCTCTTTCTCAGAGCAACATGCATAAGAAAATTTGTGAGAAATTTGTGTTCTTAACTTGATGTCAGTTGCAAAACCACTGGTAGAAACTAAGTATGTGACTTTTTTTTTTTCATATATAGAAACACATGTATACATGAGGACTATATGTAAAATTTTCAGAAGTAACGACTGATAGAGGTGCCTCAGTGTCTGCACACTCATGTTTTATTTTAGAAGTCTTGATTTTAAAGAGTGTTGTCTGCTTTCTCTAGGAAATTTTGTGTTGGTTTTGAAGCATAACATTGTGCGAGTGATACTTAGCACCAATTAATAACATTACACAAGTACAGGAACCTCCGGTATTAAGTCATTCTGAAACATCTGGATTTACAAATCCTTCCAGGTAGCAAGACTTCTTCTCCTAAGTGTTGCATGCATTTTAATTGTTTGTCCACCAGCCCATGTTTTCTCTTGAAAATAGATTAAGTGCAATCAGCAGTGGTTTAGGCTTCTGAAAGACTGAGGAGTCCTCTTCAACACCGCTTTGATGTGAGTGAATTGTTAGCAACACAGTTGACTCAAGGTTTATTAGCACTTTGACTACAAAATCAATCTGCTTGTCTCATCTCACCTCAGATGACCAGTTTCAAATTCTCCCGCATCAGCTCATATAAGCATGATTGTATATATCATGGAGATCCCCATAATGTTTCTGTGAATATAGACCTTTGTAAAACTGTGAAGAAGTGGTGAGTATTCCTATTGACAAGCTAGGAATCTTTAGGTGAATGTTGCATTTGTTTGAAGCCGACAATCTTGCTCTTCTTTTGCTGAGCTTAACCTTTCTGTTATATATGACAATCATTAATATACCAAAATTTGACCCAGCAAATCCTTTTTTTTTTAGGTGTCCTGGGTTCATCACTAGCAGTCATTTTTCTCCTTCTTAGTAGCTGGTGCAGCATTGTGTTTTGACTTTCGGCCTTGGAACAGAGCTGATAATACCGATGTTTTGGTCTGACCAAGGACTTTGTGAGCCTCATGCTCTGCCAGGGAGGAGGGAAAGCCGGGAGGAAGCAGAGACAGGACACCTGACCTGAACTGACCAAAGAGGTATTCCATATCAGCACGTCATGCCCAGGATGTAACTGGGAGTTACCCAGAAGGGCTGGGAGACTGCAGGGTTGGAGGAGCTATCGGTCGGTGGTTGGTTGGGCTGGGGAGGGGGGCGAGTTATCGGTTTTATCGGTTGGCTGGTGGTGAGGTGTTGTATACTCTTCCCTTGTTATTTCCTTTATCATTATTATTACTGGTGGTAGCAGTAGTGATCTGTGTTATACCTTAGTTACTAAACTGTTCTTATCTCAACCCGTGGGAGTTGCATTCTGTTCGATTCTCCTCTCCATCCCTCTGGGAGTAGGGGGAGGGCAAGAAGGGGGGGAGTGAGTGAACGAGCTGCCTGACTGGGTTTAAACCACGAATTAGGAAAATAGGAAGAGCATGGATATGCCAAGGACCATTATGTCTTTTTTTGCCTCCCTTCCTGCTGGTGTTCTGAGAGTCTGATTCATAGCTAAAAACTATGTTCAGAATTAATTCTGCAGATGCCAATGGGAATTTGTGTATCATAAATTAAAAAAAAAGTATTAATATGAACAAAAACTTCTACGTGTTTTAGGCATCTTACCTTAGCCTTTTAAGGATGCTTGATATTTCTATCTGTGTTTACCTTGGATTTCTATTGCTATATTGCACATACACATACACACATATTTTAGTGGATTCTTTTTACTGAGTTTCTAGGCACAAAATGTTTATGACTGAGGATAGCCCTGTCCCCTGCAAAGCAGGAAGCCAGTGTGCAGTGCCGCAAACTCTATTAGTAGTGCATCTGCAGCCTATTTCAGAAATGTCCAGAAATAGATAGTTTTACTTTTATTCTGAATGAAAGGTAATGGTACACAAAGAGCGATACGGTGTCTCTGAAGTCATGCAGGGTGTTGATTTAAAAGGCAGGCAGTACAATTAGTAGTCCAGATGCTGGATTTAGCTTGTGCTAAAGGAATGTGGCTCTTTCCCTGCTGAACACAAACCTCCTGGTCCCTTCATAGAAATCAAAGTAATGTAGTGAGAAAGTTAATTGGTTGCTCATTTTCTAGTTCATTATTGCTGACGTCAGTTGGCCCTGAGAAATTCTTTAGGAAACTCAGAGAACGATCTCTCTTCCAGAGGAGCGTAGAGACTAAATAAGATAAGATGTGAAGTTGACTTAGATAACAGTAATAATTGGAGTAATTTCCCTGGGGAAGTGGTGGATTTCCCAATGTTGGACACCTCTAAGATTCAGCGGACAGGGTGCTGGGCCATCTTGTCTAGAAGGTGGTTTTGCCAAGAAGGGTTGGACCAGATGATCCTTTAGGTCCCTTCCAAGATGGTATTCTGTGAATAATGGTTTTCCTTTTATTTATGTCTAGAGATGCCTGAATACCCAAATGTAGTAGAGATAATAAAACAAAGATGTATTCAAGATATGAATGAGTTGGGAGTATTGTATATCTTAACATTTATCCAGACATACAGGAAACTAAGAGTGTAAGAGGGTAAAAGCAGAGCCTTAATTGTTTTAGCACTGAGGATGAGAGAAATTTTTCTTACTGTGTTTTCCCCTGAGTGGCAGCAGAAAGCACTAGTGTTCCTTGGGGAAAAGGCAGATGGGTTTTGCAAGATATTAGTCGAGAACAGTGTTTGCCAGAAATGTCACAGCAGCAGAAGGAAGCAGTGAAAAGGGGATTTGATAGCAGCAAAAGAGCAGACATTTCTGTCTTAGGATTTTGGGGTGTTGCAGAATGTTCTGTGCGTAATCAAACTGGCAGGTTGAATAACTGGAATAGCCAGATAGTTAAAATATGAACAAGTTAGGTTGCTTCCCAGACGTTTCTCTTGAGTCTGAATCCTTTCTTAAATTATATGTGTTATATCTCCTGCTTTATTTTAGAATGTAGGTTTGCATTTTCAAGAGACTCAAAGTGTTGAAGTAAAAGATAAGAAAAGCAGTATAAGTGTTACTCTGTTTTCTGTCCTTTAGAATCTCACGTGCAGACATACACCAATTGGATGTCTTCAGGTATGGTGACTTTTAACACTTTTATGCTGAAAATAGTCTTTGACAGAAAGAGATTAGTTTTGTTCTTCCCCAAATGCAAATCAAACTGTTGAAAATGTATGTCTCTCTATGTGCATCTGTATCAGGCTCATTTGTCAGCCAGGAGCTAGCTGGACTTAGATTTCTGCAAGTCATATGAAGAAACCGGAATGTGGACAGTGTGAGATTCCAGAGATAGCTCTGGCAGTTGCTGTGTATGAAAATAATAGTTTATCTTGCTAGTGGAGCCATAAGGAAAGAATCAGATGGTCAGAGTGACCATTTGATCGAAGAAATACAATGGCCCTAAAAAGATAGTCCTTAGAAGGGATGATGACTGATTATTTCAGAGCAGTGGGCAATCAGTCACCCTTGAGCCAAGGACTGTTCTTCAAGCCATCAGAGAAGAGTGCTGCAGAAAGGCATATCTAGTAGAGGAAGGAGTTCCCACTGACATTTAACTTAGTTGGAAAAAGCAGCAGTGGAAAGTGAAGAGGTGTGAGGTGTTAAGAGAGATTTGTTAATGTCAAAGTATGGAAAATTTTCTTTTTTGTTCTCTAAAAGCTGAATTGAAGAAGAGAAGTGTGAAAAAGAAAGGCAGTATGGGAGAGGTGCCTAGGAATGTCAGCGGATTAGAGAAGGTGGTAATGTCTTCAATGTGTTTTCCCATCTTAAAAATGAGGTGTCTACAAGTGTCAAGCTTAACCTTTTGCACAAAACAACTGCGACTTATAAAAATGGTAAAGAATATGTGTTACAATGATGATTCCACAGTGTTTCGTGATACTAACAAAGAGTTCTGTAGAAATGAAAAAGTATAGGTATTAGCAGTTTGTGTGCCAAACCCAGCGTTACTGGCTTTAAGCAGTTTCCATAAGGCAAAGACAAACAGTAATCTCTTTTTTTGTTTTCAAGGGGAATGACCAACAGTGCAATGGCTGTAGTTAGAAAAGCTCACCAACAATGTCATTGCTACCATAGTGGGGGAAATCCTTCCTTCACCACATTAAAGATACTATATTTTATACTTTGGAGTGCACATGAGGTCTGAAAAGAATAAATTACATAGCTTCCACTTGAATGGAAGTGTATATACAAAGTGTGTTGACACTACAGGGTAACTTATGCTTGAAAAATATCTGTGCAATCAACATTTGTTTCTGTTGCATTTGTGATTTCAGTTGTAAATATTGTCACTGTGGTAAGGCTAAGTTCCCAGAAATGACAGAGACATAGCAAAGGAGGTGGCAAAAGGAAACAGAGAAAACTACTACTTGTCCTCAAGATTTAGGATCAACTGAAGAATTTAGGCTTTGAACATCAACTTGTCAAGTCTGCCAATAAATGCATTTGAAGCTAGATCAGGTATCTCTACATATCACTGTGTAGACATGGCCCTAGAAACAGGGGAGTCTTACAATTTAAAGCTTAGAGCTTATGACATGTTTATGTCTGTGTCAACAAGGAGTTACAGACCATCATGCAAGTATGTCTGCTTCTGAAAACAATTCCTCTTCATTAAATGTGCTAGTATTAGTCATTTAGTGAACCACTAATGTCAATAACCTTTATAGAGTTATTAAAGATATATTAATGGCTTTGAATTCTACATCAGGCAGAGTAATAGGACAACCACATGCACCACCACTATTGCAAGATATATGTTAAGAGCATGACAGTCTGTCATGATTTTTCTATATGGTGCTTGTCAAAATAGTAACTGAATATTTCACACAGTTTTGAACTGATACGTAGGATTTTTAAGGTCTCTTTTCCTGTATTACTTGCTTAAAAAAAAAGCCCTAAACTTTTCTTTGCATGTCAGAGATTCTCCTGCTTAGGAAGTTTTTCCCTTGTGCTCACTTAGTTTGTTTTATGAAGTAGGATTCCTTCTATCAGTCTCTCAGTGCCAAATCTCATGATTAGTATAGCTCCAAATGCCAGGAAGAAAAACTTTCTAGGGCCTCATGTGGTTGGACAGGACCTCAAAAGCTGTGTGTCAGTGTGGCTCTACAGTGACCCTTTGGATTCAGTAAAGATGGAGACAGTACAGGAAGGCTTTGCCCAAGCACATTGGCCGTTACAGAGACTCCCACATTCTGGCTGTTGTCCTGTGAATTGCAATTAGTTTGGGGGTTGGGGTGAATGGAAATTCTGTTCTGCCACATTTGTCTTATCTATGTGCCAAGCCTGAAGTTTGATGTGAAGAAAAGGATTTGCCTGGTAGTGTCCTACTTAGACTTGTAAGTAAACAAAATGCTGTCTCAAAAAAAAGCTTATCAAAGCCTGAATTTTGATACTGAGGAATTACTTTGCAGCATAATTTCTTTCCCAGTTCTCCCTGACCCATCCCTCTTCATTTTGGAAGAAAGCCTAAGAAAAGTATAGAGTTTAGCAGATATAGTCAGTGATGTTTATGTGAACTTCCTTACCTTGAGCCAAAGCTAATGACTGTATAGGCATGCGGTGAAAAGGATTGAAAGTGAATAGTTTTTGGTTTGGTATTGATACGAAATTCATTTTGTCTCTTCTTGAAACAAGACTGATTGTGTGAAACAATACCAAAGATAAATTGCACAGTATTTGTTAGAAAGGGAGTATAACCTTTCAGATCTTCAGGATCTCATAGTCTTGCTTAAGAAATCTTTCAACACATGAGGTCTAGTACTATTCCACAGTCGAAGTATACTAAAGTCTTCATAATCTTCTGTGTGCATGTTCACAGTGCAGTTAGCAACATTGCAGAAGCATCAAGTAATACGATGATTAGTGATCCGTTGCAATACTCAGTGCCAAAGATGTTGTTATATTGATCTTAACAGGCTTAAATTATAGGATATAGTGTTCCTTCCTGAGCATGTATGTTCTTAGCTAGAATAAATTGCAGCCAAATGCAAAATCACTCTCAGTCTGAGTGTCTGCTAAATTAATCACTGGAAAGAGAAAAAGCCACAAGCAACAAATAAACTTCAAAGACATGGCAACTGTGGGGTCTGGTGAAATTAGGAAATTGGGACAACTTGATAGAAACAGAAGAGATGGAAGTTGCCTTGATGCATTTCAGGTCAATTGTTGGAAAACATTGGAAAGAATTGAAACTCTCCATTCTAGCCAAATAAGATCAAACAGGGTCCTGTTTGTATCTATGTGGTATGTTTTGAAAACTGAATTAAAACAGCAAAAGTGAAATGCAGTGTCTATAACGTATGTATAAATGCATGTGATAATATCCATTGTGGATGAAAAGTTCTTTTCTGTAAGTAGCCGCATGATAAGCTAGCAAACATAATAAGGCACCGTTTTTAGCTCATTCAGCCTCATCTGCTGAATTATGTCTTCAGTCACTGTATTTGATGTACCAAAGTGATGAACATGGTTAAGAAAAAGTATAGAAAAATAACTGATTTGTGGAGTCTGGCTGCCTGTAATTATTTGCGCAACCTGTCTTTGATGGAAATGAAAAGCAATTATATTTTAATCCATTTTAGTCAGTCAGAGGGTCATAGGGCTTGGTTCAATAAGGAACCAAAGCATGGGCTTAATTTTAAGCATGTGATTAATCCTGCTTATATGCTTAAAGTTAAATGCTTTGCAGGTTAGGGTCTAAAGTAACTAGGCTGGATAGACACAAATACTGGAAAACACAAACAGAGCAATGAAGGGATTGTTTTTTTTTTCCATACAGATGTGTGCTTGGTTTTTTTTTTCCATACAGATACCTTTTCTTTCTCCTAATCCCCTCTTTGTATGACCTCTTAACCCTTTCCTCCTCCAAATAGTGACAGAAAACTCCTCAAATTTCATAAGAATGTACCATAATCAAAAACCTAAGGTCGTATGTAAGCAAGTCAAATCCTTGCCACACTTGTGGCCTTACTACTTATGAGCAAACATGCATCTATTCAGAATTTATGGTGAGAGCACAATTATATTTATGATTATTAGAAAAGCATCTGTTATGTGTGCTAATGCCATATTATGTATGTATTATAAACCAATATGATAGTGTTGTACACGTACATTTCATACTTCATACTCAAAAAATTCAACGGAGCAAAGGCTATTTTATACTGGCCAGATCTTCCCCCAGATTACTGACTTCAGAAGTAGCAGGCTCAGACTCTACATGCTGAGAGTAATCAAGGTGACAAGGACAATGAGGACAACGTTTTTTTTAGAAGACAGAGAAGAGTAGTGAAAAGGATGACGACAGAGGGGCAGGGAAGAATAAGGAAGGTGAAGTGTTAGAAGAGAGATTTAGATAATGTAAGGTGGAAAGAAATCATAAAAAGCCCCTAAGCTGTGAGCCCAAAAGACTGGCAAGAAGCCAGAATAAACATGGGTTGAATTAAAGAAAGAGGAACAGAAAAGAGGGGATGTGTTTTTGCTTAAAATATGAAACTTAGTGCCAGAATACTGCAATGATGTTTGGAGTGTGAACTGGATCTTGGGAAGTGTGGTTGTGTTAGTAGATGCTGGATGTTTAATTGTGGTCATCTCGAATTCAGTGGCCAGTCCTCACAGGATTTTGCTGTAGGTATTATCTACAAGGTAGATACAAAGTCTTTATGCACAAGACATAGTTTGCTGTTATATTTTTATATGGCTGATGTTGGGATTTTAATATCAAATTCTAAAATGGCACAACAAAGTAAAAGCTCTAATGGTTTTCAAGAAAATGAGTAAGAATAATCCTAGCATTAAAAATACTGTAAATCTTAGAATACCTATCTTTTAATGAAACTGAGTGAATTGAAGGTTCAGAAGTTAGTTCAAAGTCAAGAGTGGTTTGCCATCTGCATCAAACCACTGGATTAGAGAAAAAGCAATACTTTGCGAAATATGAGATGATCCGCATTTGGAAAAAGTTATGAGTATTAATTTTAGAACTTAAACCAAAGAAATAGAGGGACTTTGGCTGTGGAAAAAAATAGTATATGGAAGGTTTTTTTTTTTTTTTTTTTAAGAAGGAAATGATGCTACATGGTTAACATTAATATGAAATTAAACTTTTTAAGAGGTGAAAAATGATACATTTACTAAAATGCTGGATTCCAGCTTTCTGTCTTTTAAAAACACTTCTGAATTACAGAACAGGTGCTTGATATGCAAACTACCATGTTTCTGGTATTCTAAGAAAGTTTAGGAGCTTGTTTTGCTGTAGATTATTTACTTACAACTGTGACAGCCTCATATAGCGTATTTTCTAATGCAGCCATCAAAAAGTTTTTTGATTTTCATACACCTGTAGGATCACATGCCTTTTTCATCCTAAATCAAAGAGCTTCTTTTAGGCAGGATGCACAGGTTAAGCAAATTATTTCAGCATGGCTCTAAAGAGCTGCTGTATTGAAGAGTATGTTGTTTAGCAAACCCCAAAGTAATACAGCCCAAAGAGGGCAGCAAAGATAAAGCTTTATTTTCCTTACCTTTTCACTGTTTTCATTGTACATAGTACTCTGAAAATGCATTACTGGGCAGCACATATTTACAGGCGTTTCTGGAGCTATGGTGCATAAAATACACAGTCAGGTCAATGAAATCCTTTGTTGGGATTTATCTGAGGATCCGCTTTCACGTAACAGTGCAGAAATGGAAGACATGTCATCAGGAAAGTAGCTCGCAGATAATGAGTTGCATGAGACAGCCTTGCTTCAGGTGGAGGAGCATTCCCTTGGACTAAAACAACATTGAGCTCTGCAAGTAGGTTTAAAGAATGATTTTGCAGATTGCCAAAAAATGAGACATTGTTTTCATATTTTGTCTTAACTATTTTGGAGAGGCCAAGCTCCCTTCAGAAATGGACCGGTGGGATTTTATAAAAGGAAAAGAGTTTTATACTTTTCCCACTCGTCTGTCTTGGGAGCTTCCTGACAGCCAGGATTATATTGAAACTTAGGTCATTTTCCTTGTGTTAAGGGGCAGTGAATTTTATATGGTAAAAAATTATACGTGTGTTGGGAGGAAACCGCAATTGCAGAACAGCAGATATCTAAATTGTTCTCAATATTCAGTATGTTAGTTTCTGATTAGGCACTGTTATTCCTTAGGAGCCTACTATTTTCTTTAAGCTCAGGAAATAACATACCTTTTTAAAGCTTAAAGAAGTGTATGTGTTTGTGTGTTTTCTTTGTATGGACACAGACACACATGGACACCATTATGAAACTGATTCTTAAAGACACTTTGCGCATACAGATGTAGTGGTTTTCTGTGTGTATATATATATCTCCATGCGGATAGAGCATACAACCCATACCCATTAGGAAATGTGTTTGGGGAAATTTAGGCAAAGCTAGGAAAAGAGCTTGATTTTTCCCTCTGAAGGAGACAACTGGTAAAAGGTACTGATTTAGTCAGTAACTTTTAATCAAGAAAGTGATGCTGAAATGAATGATGTTCCAGGAGTAAAGCGGCATGGAGGTAATATTAGGGATAAGAGTGCAGGGTTCTTAATATTCACTGATAGTACTCCAGCAAGTCTTACAAATCCCTCAAAATGTAACAGCTGTGATTTTCCTCAGATCCCTTTTCTAGATAGCAATACAACGACTGCCAGGTACTCTGCCCATTACTGAGTAGAGATGTGTCAGGAGGTTCTTTAGAGTCATGGTTGAGAAATAAGGAAGGAAAATACATGGTGAGGGGACAGAAACAAATTATTTTTCCTGCTTTGCAGAGAGTTCTGATTTTTCCTTTCAGAAATATCAAGCTTAAAATTTAACATTGTGTTGTGGTTTAAACCCAGTCAGGTAACTCATTCACTCACTCCCCCCCTTCTTTCCCTCCCCCTACTCCCAGAGGGACAGAGAGGAGAAGCGAAAAGAATGCAACTCCCACAGGTTGAGATAAAAACAGTTTAGTAACTAAGGTACAACACAAATCACTACTGCTACTACCAATAATAACAACGATAAAGGAAATAACAAGGGAAGAGAATACAACATCTCACCACCAGCTGACCGATAACTCGCCCCCCCACAAGCCTGACCAAGCACCGACTGATACCTCCTCCAACCCTGCAGTCTCCCAGCCCTCCCGGCTAACTCCCAGTTACCTCCTGGGCATGACGTGCTGTGGTATGGAATACCTCTTTGGTCAGTTTGGTTCAGGTGTCCTGTCTTTGCTTCCTCCTGCCTTCCCCTCCTCCCTGGCAAAGCATGAGGCTCACAAAGTCCTTGGCCAAACCAAAACATCTCTATCAGCTCTGTTCCCAGGCCGAAAGTCAAAACACTGCACTGCACCAGCTACCAAGAAGGAGAAACATGACTGCTACTGCTGAACCCAGGACACACTGAAATCCTTTAGTTTGTGAGAAATGGAATATTTTCATTTAAAAGCTTGTGAAGTCCTCAAAACTTGTAAAGAACTGAATTATTTTTAGCTAAAAAATTCGAACACTGTTTTCTGAAATTATAAGAAAAACATTTTGTTTCATAAGAATCTTCCTAATCAGCTGTTGAGGCAGGTACTTAGCTGGTATGAACTAGAGTGGCTCCACTGAAATAGAAGTATCAGCTGGCTGAGGAAAGAGACCAGTACAGTTAAGCACATATAATTGTTTGGAATGGCTTCATTGTACTCGAGATACAGCATTGGAAAAACCATAAGGGAGAAACTGAAAGTAGCCCTTTCTTGACCACAGTTCAAGAAACATTTAACCACACGCTTCAGTTCATGCCTATTTAATAATGTACTTAAGTAATATATTTAACTTTAGTCACATGCCGAAGTCCATTGCTTTCCAGGGCTTTTAAAGAGAGCTTTCACTTTTACCCATATTAAAATGACAGAGTTGTCCACTTGCCAATACGTAACTAAATGGTATTTCTATTTTAAAATTAAGTACAAAGACATAAGAACCACTCACTCTCTTCTGAAGAAGCATAAAATAACACTGAGAAATTTCTTCACACCCCGAAGTTTCCATTCGCTGTATTTATTGGTTGTACATTTCATGTACATAATGTACAGATTGTACATACAGGCTAATAAATAGAAAAAAGTAGATTTGCTTATACTCTTTATAACATATGCATGTACCCTACTATCAATCATAGAATCACAGAATGGTTTGAGTTGGAAGGGACCCTAATGATCATCTAGTTCCAACACCCTGCCATGGGCGGGGACACCTCACACTAGGGCCAGGTTGCTCAAAGCCCTGTCCAACCTGGCCTTTAACACTGCTGGGGATGAGGCAGCCACAGCTTCTCTGGGCAACCTGTGCCAGTGTCTCACCATCCTCACCCTCATTTCTGTCTTTAATCTAAATCTACTGAATGGTGGTTCTTGCAATGATAAAGTGTTAGGATGTGTTTTGGTGAGAAGTCAAAAAAGATAGCATGTGTCAACCCACTGGAAATGGGCTTGTACCAGTGACTAAGTTGACAGGCATGTTTTTTTCTGAGCCTACTAACCCTAGGCACACTGCCAAATTAACCAAGATCCAATTAATCAAGATAACAGCTTTTTGTCCTCATGATATGAGCCTGTTGACAATTTCTGTCTTTCAGTTATGTGGTGCATAGCCTGTATCCTTCCGGATGGCGTCTGCTATAACCTGGATTGTTGCCAGATATAAAATGAAAGTGGTTACTTTTCTTTTTGGCTGAAGTAATAGGCTGTTGATTCTACTTGACCCCAGCAAACTTTCATTATAGCATTCTTATGCTTACTGTATGTCTAGTCACCAAACACATCCCAGTTCTGTCAGTTAGACAGAAAATGCACGGATTTGAAGCGTAGAAAGAAGTATACAGTCAGTGATGTACTAGATACAGTTTGCTCTATGATGCCATGCTTTTCATCCTGTTGATCTGAAGTAATCTGCATGCATCATTTTCACAGAAAATTATTTTGAAATGTTGTTAAATATTGTTATTTCTTCAGTTTTCATCTAGAATCTAGACTTCCATACAAGTTTTGTTAGAGTCACACTGGCAGGAATAGATAACTGGTATCTTATTAAAGACTTTTCTACATCCAGACAAGTTTGTTTACAGAAGATAGGGCAAAGAGGTCCTAAAAAAAATCAAAGCAATTATCTGTTCCTCATCATACCTTTCAAGAGCTTAGTAACAATATTGTTTTGGTTCTTAGAAGTATGGCCTATACTGCTGTAAACCAAGCTGGGTTCTGACACAGTCTTCTGTCCCTTTTTGCATTGTTTCCTGGAAGACCGGACTTAGGGCTGAGCTGCTAAGCGTGTGCTATGTTAGAAAGTGTGGACTTCAGCACCCTGCCTGGGTGTTTTAAAATAGGACAGTAGGCATTCCTGCGAGATGACAAAGCCCTGCCAGATTTCACAGTAGCTTTTTTTTAGAGTTAAAAAATTATGATTTTTTGAAGTTCTCCGATTAGGAGTGTGATATGTATTTATGGTACCCTCAGGTTCTGCACAATAAAAATGGTGAAACCTTTAGTCCTTTTAGTAGCTCACAGTTTTATTACAGAAGTTATTTTGTAGATTTTATGCTTAGAGCAAGGTCAGTGTATTGCACTGTATAAATTATTCTAAGTAATTGCTCAGTTATTTTATAGCTTAGTCACAGGATTTTTTTATTATTAAACGTAGTCTTTTCTTTAAGGCTGGGAAGAGAAGGTCGCTATAAATCACATGGCAGCTTGCCATTTGGGGTTTCAGCTCTACCTGTGATAAGGATTTAATAACAATCTGGCCCAGACACCAGTTCCCTCTCAATTACCTTTCCACATGGGCATTAGTTCACACTGTTTATTAAAAACTCCCCTTGTAGTTGTTTTAATGGAGTGTTTCAGATTAATGGCCCCTGTGGAATTTAACTTCATTGCACTTCATTAAAGCTAGATTGTACAAAAGGTTACTTCAATTAAATCCAGAACCTGACCTTAAATCTGTATGGATTTTTTAGAGAATGTGGTAAAATTGCTATGCCAATCCTTTGAGATTAACAGGACAGCATCTCTTTTGGTGACCACATTTCAAAATACATTCGGTCTGTCCTGAATTTGCTTGCAGATTAACATTCAGATTTCAGATTGGAAGATGAAAGCAACTGAGTGGTGTATGATCTATAAATTAATTGGCTGAGCAGTTTTGTTAGAAATAGGGCAGCCTAGGGAAACTCAAGCACTTTTTCTTGCCTGTAAAACATTTGCTGAATGTTTCACAAAACTTCTGTGAGGAAATAACCGTTTATCCGCACTGCAGGAGAAAGTGCTTCTATAAACAAACCATTCCTATTTTCTAAACACAAGCTCCACAAATGACTGCCTAATACACTACCTCTTTTGCATGGGTATACCTTTCACTGCAAAAGTCGTTGGTGTTCTCAATTGCCAATTTCCTTGCCAAATGTCTTTGGAACAGCAGGTGTTAGGAAAGGTGTTGCCTAGTGAGGTGGAAAGAAAGGTTGATGCAGAACTTTCCTGGAAGCGAGATCAGTTGGTTTAGCAGGGAGAGAGGAACAGGGGAGTGACACTGAGGTTTTCCTGAAGAAGCAGATAAGCTCACTAGTCTTACTAAAAAGACAATGGTTTTGATTTCCTAGGAAACAGGCTAGGGTTACTAAATTTTGTGGGTTGAAGACCTAGATTAACCTAAGTTTGGACATTTTAAGAAATATTATCATAGCAGTTTTATTGATTTTAACTAATGTCTAAGTAAGCTTTCAAAATAGGCTCTATGTGCAACAGAGAACACAAATATATGTGTATGTGTTCCTATATTTTATGAATTTTATCATTTATAATATTGTTACTGTGGTAGGCTCCAGATGCTTCAGTCTAGATCTAGCTCCTATTTTGTTAAGGATTACACAAACTGTGAGATGATGTGAGATTCGCTTTATGTAGTTTATGAGTAGTTGAACACAGTGTGCAACACATGCAAGTGGCAGGCAAGTTGGGTATACAGTATTTCTAATTAGTGCTATTGAGAACAAGTGGCCAGTTTGCTCATGTTAGGCAACGAATATGGCTTCTTAGTAAATTGGGATAGACTTGATCTACTGGAAAGTAAATTAATTTATAAACTAGAAGTCAATTCCTTGGTTAAAGCTGCCTGTTAAAAGATTTCTTTTCCAAAAAGGGACTTGGCTTAACCAGCTAGCTAATGTATACTAAAGAAAATTTTCTGTCCTCTAATAAGATGAATCTGTAAGGCCAGTCCGTAATATTCCTGTGTCTAAAATGAGATTTATTCTACATCATAGTATATCCATGATCGGTTTTCTTGAGTATTAGGAGGATTTGGTGTTGCTGTTATTATCAGTTTTCCCTCTGAAATACACTGTTCAGATCTTGTCAATAAGTTGTACAATGAGTCTCTAGTTTAGCAGTATAAATGATTTTTGTGCTAGGTTTATATCAATCTCTTGTTAAAGGAAATAAAAAGTTGTAGTTGGAAAAAGCAGCAATTCACACTTCCATCATGATTAAAATGGTAAAATTTAGTCTTGTATTTGTTTCTGTATATACAGAAATAGAGAGCCAAGGCTTATGGCATTCTGTAGATTCACACATACATACAGGCAGTATTGAGATTAAGCAAAGATCTGAATATTTTGCATTAGACATTCTGAATTTATTTTAAGATCTGACTCATCATAGCAGTTATTAAATGTTATACTTGAAGATATTTCTTGTGGAAAATTTTATAAGTTTAAAAGCAGCATCTTCTGTCAAGATCTTTGAGAGCTAGAATTGTATGTTCTTTGATAAGGGGAAGTGTATTTCAGTTTCAAGTGATTATTAGACATGGATCTTGTGTGTATCAAAGTTTCAAGACAGCGTGTTGCCCAGCTTGCATCTGAAGTTGTGGGCACAAGAGAGCGGATTTCAGGCTTTCTATTTCAAGATCATTAGTATTTAGAATGTTCTTTCCAACTGGTCACATCAAAAACCTTTTCTCCTAACACTTTCAAGTAAATTCGTGGAACTAAAGAGAAGAGCTTTTGGCATTAAATCTTTCTAAAGTACTGAGAGATCTCTTGGTCATGACCCATAGTCTGGGGTCAGACCATCCTGAGTACTACTGAGAATTTTCCCTGTAATTTTAAAGGAAAGAAATCTAACAAATAAACCAACCAGCTTCTACTCCCCTGTCCCACCACATCCTTTCTAAGCTATCAAACGCTGTGTCTCCTTAGAATAGCTGGTTGAATAAACACATACTATTTTTAATCAGATAATTTAGAGAGCTGTTCACAGACCCCCTTGTATAACGTATGTTCTGAAGGATTCACCTTCTAAACAAGCCATCTGAGCTGAAAGGTGAGCTGGGATGACAATGCTAATATAAATGGTACAGATACATGAAAGTCAATAAGGGGGAAAGAAAAATCTGTTTCAGTGTAGGAAGTAGAGGACATTACATTGACAATACCAAAGGGCAGACTTGATACAGATGGAAATGTTTTGTGTTTTTTCCACATGACCCATAGTTAGGTTTTGCAATGCACTAAAATAGGACATTATGAAGAATAAAAGCATTTAAAAGGAGATTGCACGAGTTTATGGAAGAAAATTTGAAACAGTGGTTGGATGAAACATTCAGCTCATAAAATCTTCAAACTGTGAATGCTGGAAGGTAGAATTGCACAGAAGGGAAAGTTTGTTCTATACTTTCCTTTTTTATGCTCTTTCCCATAGCTTTTGCTACTGGCCTCTAACAAAGACAAGTTGCTACACTAGTTAACACTTGTGGCTCTCAAACTCACTTTGAAGTCCTGGCTTGGCTATGGTTCTGGAGTGGCATTAAGATCGTTTCAGGGATGCAGTCCCCAGAGAAGGGAGCAGTAGGTGTTTGGTGTGGGTTTTTTTGTTTAATATGTAAGACCTTTATCTTTCTGTGTGCTTATTACCTTTTCTATGGTATTGCTTCTTTCCTTATACTTTGTTGTGATTACATAAAATGCTGAGGCTGGAGCTGTCATCACATGTAGGTGGTGATATGACTGGTGTAGCAGCTGTCTTTTCAGCAGGAGTACAGTTTTATGTCTGACTTGCTTCTGCCAACTCTTTGGCTTCCTGTTGATTTCCATCTCTGCAGAGAAGACATCTGCCTTTAACACAAGCATGTTAAAGAGAGTGCTGGTAGAAACAGGGTCCAGTATGTCCTCTGCAGAAAGAATCTATTCCCATTTGTCAAACTGCTCTGCAAACAAGGAAATTAATCTTTTCGCCTCAAACCACTACACACAGGGCTCATGACAGAATGAGAAATAATTTTTTTTCACCTACAACTGATAAGAAATTGTTCATCAGATTGGAAATCTGTCCTCACTCCCTCTGCCTGCTTGAATCTGCAAGAATGAGGGATACTGTGGCAATTCAAGAAAGCTTTTAAATATATGCTTACCTCCAATCACAGTTTAGGTAATGGATGCTAATAGTGCTGTTTGTATACTTACGTTTGAAAGTGAGTAAATGTTTTGCAACACTCTGGAGTATTTTGTCACTGTGCAAGCTTTTGTCTGTGAGCGTGTATCTCTGATGAAAAGTGAAACAGTTTTCAAGTATTTCAGAATGTAACAAAGTGCCAGCCCATTTAGGGCACATCCATTGATACTCACCTCACGATTCTGACTCCTCAGTGGATGCTACGTTAAATTCAAGGTCATGGTGTTAATCTTCAAAGTCCTTCACCGAATTGGTACACGTTACCTCAGAGAATCTCTCTTTGTGACTACAACCTCTCCTGACAGCTGTGTTCCTCAGGAATTATGAAGCTGTCAACCTCAAGGGTGAAGCCTGAGAGGGCAGAAGATGAGGCCTCCTCAGCAGCACAGCCAAAGCTTTGGAAATCATTATCAGAGTAGATAAGAATGACCGCAAATCTCTCTGTCCTCTAGGCAAAGTATAAAACTCACTACAACTTAGCTCCCATGGGCACAACTAAATAGACAATAGAGTGTGAAAAAGTTATCAGTAAGAAAAAGACTAGCAAGGTAGGAGGAGGAGAAGAAAAACTGCTCTTACATTGCATTCTAAAAATAAAAGCCTTAGTTCTGACTTGGGGACACATAATGGGAGTATTTCAGATATTATGGAGAAGGCGTTTGTGTTTGTTCATTGGATATTATATTTATTTTGAATTTTAGTATATAGACATCCATTTGTGTGCTCCTAAGCTTATCTTAGTTTCCTTTTAAAGTAGTATTAGTACATACTTATATTAGTAATGGAATACATGCCTATATAAGGCCAATAAAATGATAGGTAGTTCCTTTTACTTATTAAAAATGTGGTTTTGGCGAATTGTATAAGAATAGGTAGGATTCCACTAGCTGTCTTGCAGTGCATAAAGGTCACAAACTGATTCATCAGGATACATATGTTTTATGTACTTTTAGGTAGGAAAAGTATCAAGCCTGCTAACATCTTTTGATCTGCATCTGTTAATGACAACAGACTGGCCCTTTAACTTTCTCCATGTTTATCTGGGATTGTTTGCCTTTGACTTTAACCAATATGCATGACTCTTGCAAGTATGAATTAATGGTGAAGATTTTTTGTCCCTCATGTTGGAGTATTTTAATTTAAAAATATAAAAAACATGTTTTGTTTTTTACAACTATTAATTACTAAAAAAATACAGTGAACCAGGCATGTCTTTCCTTCTTGTGAAACAGGCATACAAATTAAATGGAGCTGATTGTTGATTAGGGTGCCCTAATCCTGCTGCTGCTGACAAAGACATTTATTCCTCAGAAGGCTTAGGCTTGTGCTTTTCCCTTCAAAATGGGTTCTCATGTTGTTAGGGTCAAAATGCAAACTGTGATATTATATGCTTCTGGTTTGATTATTATTAATGTTAAATACAGAATACAAAACCTTTGGAACTGATGCTTGGAGCTAATTTTTATCACACTAAAAATAAGAGAGAAAGACTCAGTCCCCCTGTGCTGGTTTTAGGTAGGGTAGAGTTGATTTTCTTCATAGTAATTAGTATGGGGCTATGGTTTGGATTTGTGCTGGAAATGGTATGGATAACACAGGCATGTTTTAGTTACTGCTGAGCAGTGCTTACAAAGAGTCAAGTCCTTTTCTGCTCCTCATACCACCCCACAGTGAGTAGGCTGGAGGTACACAAGAAGCTGGAAGGGGACGCAGCCACGACAGCTGGCCCCAGCTGACCACAGGGATAACCCATACCATATGGTGTCATGCTCAGCATATAAAGCTGGTGAAGATGAAGGAAGTGGGGGACGTTTGGAGCAATGATGTTTGCTTCCCATGTAACCTTAATGCATGATGCAGCTCTGCTTTCTGGAGATGGCTGAGCACCTGCCTGCCACTGGGAAGTGGTGAATGAATCCCTTGTTTTGCTTTGCTTGTGTGTGTGGCTTTTGCTTTACCTGTTAAACTGTCTTTGTGTTAACCCACAAGTTTTCTCACTTTTCTTCTCCTGACTCTCTCCCCCATCCCACTGAAGAAGAGTGAGCCAGGGGCAGTGTGGTTCTGAGCTGCTGGCTGGGGTTAAACCACAACATACACAGGCATCACTGGCAGAGCTTCCGCCTGCTGTGCTGGGGTTGGGTCTTTTTTAAGCTTGCATGCTTGCCATTAGTTCAGATGGGTATAATGCATCCTTCTTTGTGTTAAAACCCTCCAAATTTTGGAAGTCAACAGAATTCTCCTTCAGCTCGGAGCTCTTTAAGCAGAAATGTGTAAGCTCTGTTCTTACTGCCTAGCTATGAAGTTCCATGAGTTATGGTGTTCTGTAAGAATAGCAGCCATAACACTGTAAATGGGCAGGAGCTTGTTACAATGTTTTAGTTCTGTGGCTGCAGTTTTATGTAAAATAGTCAAATGTGTGACTATGAATAGTAAAGAAATGGTAGTTACTATGCTTTTGGTTAATATGAAGTAGGCCACTTCAAAAGCATTTTGTGATTACAGGATAACAGTGGTACAATAATTATATCCTCTGCAGCTGAGAAATGCTTGTGTTATTCTAGATATTTGTGCGTAAAATACGTTTTGCATTTTCATGCTGTGGTGTTGCTCATAAATCTCTAGTGCAACTGTACATCACAGAAAGGGAAAGGAAGCTTTGGATGTTAACGCTGTGAAGAAGAGACCTATAGGAACATGAATAAAATACTTGTAAGTGGTATTTTTATGTACAGGGGATGTAGTGGCCCTTATATGCTCTGTGTGCCAACGTCTTCTGGATGTAAATACTTTTTATTTACTTTGCAATCAGACACCTACAGATTGCACCAACAATCTCTGTCCTCCATGTTGGAAAACTGGTTCTTGAAGCTAGATCTTTGGGCATCCCAATATAAGTACTTCTAAGATATGCTCTTGCTAGGTATTAGCTTTTATCAAACCTGTGTTTCTGGTGGCTATTCCCTGTCCTTAAGCACTGTTTTACTGAGATAAAGGTACGTAGAATGTTTCTTGATGCTTTAGTCCAGCCTGTTCCAGACGTAACTGCTGCTTTGGACCTGCAGGTCCTGCTTCTGGTTGGCAGCAGTGGCAGGGCTGTCTCTTATGGTTCAGGGATATTTGTGCCCATTTGGCATCCCCTCAAAGGCTGTTATGTAGCCTGCTGTGTTGAATGAGAATGCTGTCTCTGACAATATTTGGCTCTTAATACTGAATTTGATCTATTATTAAGGAATAACAGGGATAGAATTATAATTGTAAATACCTCTTTATGAGCACAGAGTAATGCAAGTTCCCTGCCTGTTATGATAAAATGTAACAGATTCAATAAGCTTAATATATTTTTTTTCCTAAAATAGCTTTACTCTTCGCCTTGTAGCTTCTGGAGAAACTGACTGCTATCTTCTATCATCTGCAGGCAAAACACCTGCTACCTGTAAGCAATTGTTAGTTAAATCACTTAAAAGATTGGCATTTGTTTTAAATGGCAATTAAACTATTGCATTAAGTCACGTTTGTTTCTACTGTACTAAAAGTTCAATAACCTAGTGTACCTTGATACGTACCACATTTCATAGTTGCAAGCTACAGGTCAAATGTAAAGACACTGTAATAACAGGTAATAAAATACAGAAATAGCCTGGCCTGTCAAGGCCTAGACATGCAAAGCATTGCAGGACTGCTGGGCTTGTGGCTCTTGCATTTCTGTCAGCGCATTTCTGCCTGTTAGTTGTAGGCACTGAAGGCAGAGCTAGCTGAATAGAGAAACATATTTTTGGCTTGTTCAGAAGAAAGAAAGAAAGAAAGTTCCTGAGTAGTCAGTATAACGACTATTTTTGACTGCTTTCAAAGGTGATTAACAGAAGAAAGTGTACTTATGAATAAACAGCTTAGCAAAACGTAGGAAAAATGTGTTGAACTATTCACAAATAACATTTAACTACGTTGAATTCAGATTGCTACAACCACTCATGCAGTGCTTTTTAGCTAAGAGAAAACGGCCTTAATTAGGATTGCAGCTTCATATATAGCCTCTCATTTTCTGTACCTTTTAAAAAGTAACGTATCTTGTCCTATAAAAATGCAAGAGTTCAGCTTTCCTGAAATGTACTGCACATCTCAGAGGCCTGTGGTATGAATTCCTTGATGGCAGGGACAGTGAGTGGTACAGAAAGTGTTAAGCTTTGAAGAGGAGAATATAGATTACTGTGCTGCAGGCATCTGTCACAGCACTGAGTGAAGTAAAGAAAGTTTAGGAAATAGGCATTGCTTCCAACAGAAAAACAATCAATTTTGAATCTATATATAACACAGCATTTATATTATTGCACTAAAAGGCATCAATCTTCCAGTCAATACTTTTATAAAAAATAAGCCATCAAAAGGTTTTTGTAAGAGGAGATAGTTTGTGATATGCACTGTTGCAACTAACTGGTCAGGGTACTACATCACTTACTCAGTTAGTGTTTAAGATGTACTCATATTGATCAAAGAGGATTTTGGACTGACTCACCATGCAGACACACATCTGTTAAATGTCAGACATTAGGCGGTAGAACCTAATAACTCCCGAAAGAATCATTTTACATTCTCCACAAGTCACAACTCGCATCATATTCAGCTTTCTGTTGCATAAGGATTTGTTCCTAGCAGGTTGTATATATGTGTGTGACAGCAGGAGCAAGAATGACTGTGATGAGTGTTGCTGTCAGATCATTATTATGCTTACTACCATAAACAGAGGCATACAGCTCTAGTACCTGCCTGCTCCTTTCCTGTAAACAGCTAGGATCAAATGAAATATATTCTGACAAGAAGACCTAGATTAATAATTACACTTGTTATAAACGCAGAGTTGTGGCTTTCATGAATGTGGTGCAGTAGTACAAAACTGTTGGCTAAGAGACTTACTATAAGTGCAGGAAAAGCCCAGAAGATGAATATTATTTTTCTCTCTTCTGAGAATGAAGCAACATGGAGTGAACATTCTAGTAGCTGAGGCATTCAAGGAGTAGCAGACAACATTGGTTAATTGACCATTATTTCTCTGTCACAAAGATTAAATCAAATAAGATTAATTAGATATTCTAAATTACTGACTGTGTGTGAGGTGCAGGTCTGGTGGCTGGGTTTTTTAGGTGTTTGCTGGTAAAATACTCTGGGATTTGTGTAAATGCTTGTGTTTTCGGACTGCACTGAGCATATCAGTGGTAAAGGTATATCCTTTCTTGTGGTATTGGTGCTGCTGAGTAGCAACAACACTGTGAAAATTCTATATTCCTTTTTTCTTAAAGTTGCAGCTCACATTTTATTGCATTATATCAGAAGAAAGGCTTTGTAATTTTAATTACAAGAAGAGAGAAGAGAAAAAGGGACTGAGGAAAATGGACAATGACAGGTTGTAATTGATGCTTTTTTCTTCTGCTCAGTTTGACAGAGGTAGCTTCTTGTCATGATTCTGTTTATCAGACTGTTTTCCTGCTCTGATCAATCAGCCTATATTTTGTAGGATAATTTTCTCTTCATTTAAATACTGTAATGAATTAATAATGTTCTATTTTCATGCATAAATCTATGGTGAGTAGAAAACTTCATTGCTGTTGAAATACAAAGCGATGGCCAGGCACTGAAGTCACTAGTAAATACACAGGCAATGCAATGGTAAATAACATGTTCACTGTAGCGCAAGCTATGTACACTGGGGTTTACTGGAACCTTTGATTGCCTCAGATTATCCTGTAACATAACACTTTAAAGCTATCATTTAACATCAGTTCTGCTTGTGCTCAGACCCGTCATTTTCTTTTTGAGATCTGCTAAGTTTGTTACATGAAAGACATTTGTGGTAGTCTTTTGTGTAGATTTGCTTTGATTTTTTTCTTGTTAATAAAATAATTGACCAAAACTCATGTTTACCGTTTTTTTTTTTTCCAGAAGAAATCACATGAATGTACTTTGGCAAGCATTTCTGCAGGAAGTAAAGATTTTCTGTCATCCTTCGGGATTAGAACTCTGGATTTGTTCTTCCATGTGGTGAATGTTTTCCACGCCACCTATGATGACTGATGTCAGACTCTATCAGGGTCACAGTTTTACTGGTTTTTGTGTCCGGGGAACTCGTGGAGTCCATATGTTAGTCCAATCAAGAAGTATGGTGTTTTTATAGAGTCAGATAATTACCTCCTACAGTTCTGTTTTTACTGGCAGAAAGTAATTTTTAAACAACATTACCTGACCCCCCAGTTCTGGTAGTTTTTAGGTTTTCCATCAAAACCAGTCTGTTCCCAATCCCTTCTGCATGTACTTAATTCCTTGGATCTAATGACCCACATCTGTCATGGTGAATGTGACAGTAATTCAGAAGTGTTACAAAAGGCAGCAGTCACATTACAACTCACTAAAGATAAAGGAACTGTTTCTAAAATAAGGTTGATTGCTTTGGTATTTAACTGTAGGTAGCTTTATGCAGAAAATCTTGCTTAAAATGAAAACTTAATTTTGCGAGATATCTTTTATTACTAACAGCATAACTGAGTATGTAGGGGCTGCAGTGAAGAATAAGATATAAAGAAATTCAACTGAACTGAAAAAGTGCATGAAGTGAGGTATGATTAAGGAGAGGTAGTTATATTCCTTCAACCAGAGATTAAAGGGAGACATTCACAGGCAGCAATTTTGTAACTGGTCTCCACATTTATGCTGAGATTTTTTTTAACATTAAAAATTGCACATGGGAAGATTTTCCTTCGGAATGGAAGGAACATTTCTTCTGCCAGAAACAAGGAAGTGTTGGTGACAGGAAAAAACAGGAAAAAGATTCCCTTGCTCACCAGCCTTTTGCTTTTAGCTTTATTTAGTTTAGATGGAGTACCTGCTGTCACTTTATAGAGCCTTATAAAGTACAGAAGTTAGGAAACCATTGAACTATTGGATGGGAGAAACAGAGGCTTGAGCAAGATAGAAAAGATAGATTGAATCTCTGCCTAAAGGCATATTAAACATCATAGTCATTAATGAGAGATTTTCAGCTATAGATCCATATTGATTTGAGTAGCAAATACCACTTAGAATACATGTAAGTCCTCTCTTGTCTCCCAAGACACAGCATATTGCTGTGGGGTTTTGTAGCATGAGACACTGAACTCTGAAATGTCTAATTCTGCTCTTGCACTTATACTATTTATTCTGTTAGATGCTGCTTCTGATTAAAACCAGTTTAAGGTACCAGTGAGAGGAGAATATGACTCAGTGACTTCAGGAAAAGTTCAGGAGCAAGAGTGTTGTGGTATTCACTTCAGCCTCAGGATTTCTACACAGGTCAGTGAATACTGTCATTACTTATGTCACTCCAAGCAAGGGAAGTTAAAGTGCAAGAGTGGTAATGTTAATTATCATTCACTGGGATCTTATTAGGTTGTACAGATTATTAACTTTCCATGCCAGAGAGAACTGCCACTTTTTTTCTCCCATTCTAGGAAAAAAAGAAAGTTGTGAGGGCAGAAGCCTCATTTCTTCCCAGTAAGTAAAACATCTCTTTAAAATATTTTAACAGGAAGTAATTGTCAAGGGGTGAGATGAGGGTGATGGGGAAAAAAAAATGTAGTGTGGAATGTGTTCCTTCTTCATTAAAATCTGTAGTCTCAGTGTTCATTTAGTCAAATGGTTTCTCTTCCACAGCAATTTACTCCAGTCTCTGCAAACCTTGCTTTTGTATTTGAAATGAAAGAAGAAACCACCAATCTGTCACCATTTAGCAGACATTAGGTTTACTGGACACTAGATTTGTCTTTTTTATGTTATTGTCTGTCTTACCAAACTTGCTTTTTATGCTAGATCCTGACCTGCTGTAAATGGACAATATTAATAGAGCTTTTTCAGCATACACAGCCTCCAGCTTTGTCCCGCTCTTCTCCCAAGTACATCAGTAATTTGTATATATACACTACAAAGTAAATTTATTCATACATGTGCTGAAGTCTTAAATTCTTGTAGGTACTATTTTATCTTTTCTCTGAATGCCCTATCCCTGCAGTGTTCAAGGCCACGTTGGATGGGGGTTTGAGCAGCCTGGTCTCGTGGAAGGTGTCCCTTCCCATGGCAGAGGGATTGAAACTAGATGATCTTTGAGGTCAAAGATCTATAACTGTAAGCCATTCTATGATTCCATGATTCTATGAATTCATGGATGAGGCTATAGAAAATAGCAGTGATGTACTGTCATTTTGAAAATCACAACAGATTTTCAGACTCAGGCTCATAATGCCAGGGTTCATTAGACTGTATAAACAACTTGTACTATGTGTTTACAGACAATATAAAACACCTATATCCCACTTGTTTGTGTTTCAGGGGCTAATTCAAAGATGCATTACAAAATCTCTGTTCATCTTTCTTACCTAGTCACGGACACAAGTGCACTATGTTTTTATGTTAAAGTTTCCTAAGAGTCTGAATTTTTGCTCATTAGGCTGCTCAGTAACAGGCTGTTCTGCTTTGGTGCCTGGAAGTAGCTTTCCTTCTCTGGTATATTCTCTGAATATGCTCTACTAATTGGGATCACTAGAACAAACAGTGAAGAAGGTTTGCAGCAGCCTCCTTCCTTTCATACAGTAGCTCAGTGTTTAGAGCTCTTATTGATTAGATGCTGTCTTGTTAGACAGGATCAATTCCTTTCTCTGCCTCGAAAGGTGTGAAAACAATTCGGGTACCTCTCGTGTAGCAGAAATATTCCTTTGCATCTGAGCTTAATCTTTTTTCAAGCAGAAATAATATTTTCTTCTCTTTATGAGTGAAGAGTTGACCACCATTTATTTTCAGCAAACTTCTACATGTTGAAAACTTGTAATCTTCATTTTTATTTTTCTTTCTTTCTTTTTTTTTTTTTTTAAGAAACCCAAGAAGGTCTGTCTCTTTCAATTTTAATCCAAAATAACATTTTTTATAAACCAGTTTGTATTTTTATTGGTCTTCTTTTTATCTGGGGGCTCAAAGTGGTAAGTAAAGTGGAATTATTACCCTGATATTACAGATAAAAGTACAGTTAATATATTTGAAGCTAAATGTCACTCCTTTGCAGTGCATTTTCCATTTCTAACTTCTTGCTCAGTTTGTAGTTGATTTGCTTCTTCTCCATACTACCTAACTGAGGCAGGTCTTCCCAATTTCATATTTGGGCATTGGATTTCTTCACCTAAGTACAGTGTTACCCCTGTCTTCATGACTTCATCTTCTGATTTTGAACAATTTCTGCAAATGTTCAGAATTATCCTGAACATAGAGGAGAATTTGCAGTACTTGCAACACTTTCAAGCTTTGTTATCTGCAAATTTTTGTTTTCTATTTTCTGGTTTCCCTGCTCATCATGTTCCATGTTGCATGTTGTTCAGATCATCAGTGAAAATATTGGCTAGAAATAGTTTTTTTTTGGTGGTTGTCTGAAATTTGACATGGAAACGCTGAAAACTACTTAGGAGATTTTTCATGCAGTTGTTCTCCCAGGTTACAGGGGGTTAATCCAGACCAGATTTTCTTAGTATTTATGAGACTGCTGTAGAGAACATTACAAAAAAAAGAAAGCACAATGTTAATGTTTATCACATCTATTGCTTCCCTGTTATCCATTAGCTCACAACTCTGTCAAAGAAATAAAATATGCTGGTTTGATACATCTTTTTTCCTTGACAAATCTATGTCATATGTTTTTTATCATCATATTATTCTTGAGGTGCTTATAAATTGCCCAATAATATGTTCCAGAATCTTTTCAGAAATCAGTTAGGCTGTCTCCAATTCCCCAGTCCTTCTTTCTCTTCTTCTTAAAGATAGTACCATGATTATCCTTCTGCAGTACCCTGACACTTTCCAGTCCACTGTGAATTTTAGAAAAATTCATTAAAGTTTGATTGTTTCACCTGGTTCACTGGGTCCTCAGGACTGAATTCAGTCAAACCAGTTTGCATGGAATTTATCTTAATATTCCTTAACCTGTTGTGTCCCTAATTTGGCCAAGGCTCCTGTTCACTTTTAAAATATGATTGCAATTCACCTTATTTATAAAGAATAAAGCTATTTGATATGCCAGCCTTTCCCTTATCACCAACTCACTTGCCTTTTCTGTAAAGCAGTCAGTGTCTGTTTTCTTCTGGTTTTGTCTCTTAGTGTATGCATAGGATCTTTTGCTGCTTTGTTAGTTGACTGGTACCTCAGCTTTTTGGTTTCAGTTTTGTGTGCTTGGGCTTTATACTCATACTACATTTTGTATTGTTATTTTGACTTCCAAAGTTCTTAAAGAGTTCTTGAAGTAATCATTAGTCTTAATAATTTTTCTTCTCATTGAATTAGTTGGAAAATATGATTTTAATATAGTGTCTTTCAGAGATTTCCATTGCTCTCAGTATAGTGGATGCAGTCCTTGTGAAGGACCAGACACAGCTTTTACTTTAAATTTTGCTGTGGAGAAATGTTATTTAATTTCATTTGAAAGCTTAAAGCCATGAGCTTTGTCATGAAGTGATAGATTCAAACTGTCTTCTGCTTTCTCTCATCAAAACCCTCAAATTAAGTTTTGATTAGATCCGGGCTGTTTTTAGCTCCCTTGCATTCTGTCTGCAATTTCTCTTTCAAAAAATCTTGAGTTGAAGTAATGACTTGTGTGGCTTTATCAGCATTCAGGAACATAAAGACATATATTTTCCTCAGTCTGTGTAAGATGAATCAAATAATTTACTTGGCTTTTACACAGTATCCATGATTTACCTAAATTCCCAGCTTGTGCTGAATCATCCAGTATTGCTGGGTTTGTTTTTTGTGTTTTGGGTTGTCTGTAATTACTTTCAGATCTATTGCAGAGCTTGTTGTAGGCATCGTAACAAGATAGTAAAATTGAAATGTGCTGTCTCCAAAGATGAAGATTTTGACTGGGGCAATTCCTGCTTTGGAAGTGGAGAAAGTGGGAAGCGAAGGTAGGATGGGATTCTGTTTGGAAAGTCTTTGCCTTTCCTGCTACCAGGATTTCCCTTTTTATAGGGAACATAAAGTATAGAGGGGGTTCCTTGTTGGTTGCAGACATAAGGAATTCCCTCAAATGCATTCCTTGCAGGTGGCCTCTACAGCCTTACACCCTGAGGCAGAAAGAAATTTAGACAAAATAAGTAGGCAGATATAATTTTAGATCCTTTTGGAAATTGATTGTTTTATGTAGTTTTTTGCTCTCTGTGTATGCCTGGTGTGGGTTCAGCTAAGTCAGAAACATGTAGGTTATTTTCTTGTTGCTTTGGATGTGCTGAAATAAGATTTCTCTGCAGAAATAACTATAGCCTTGGGTTAGCCAAGCATCTGAGCAAGAGTGTGACAGTTGTTTACTATAAATAGGTGCTTTTTTGAAACTGGAGCCTGAATTTATGTGCTTACCTTTTTGCAAACTGAGTCCATACCAGTGACCACTGAAAATTGGATGAATCATGAGTTTTCTTATATTTATGTTTACTGCCATTTTCTAAATCGGATAACCCAACACATCTCTCACTCTCACATTTCATTTTTAGATTGGCATTGTACACTAGAGTTGAATTTATTATTGTTATGGGGTTTTTTACATTTTCTTGAAGTGTCTTAAGATTTCTTGCCTTGAAAAAGCACTGTACATCTTGAATTTGTTGGAAAAACTTTGTGCCATAAAATTGATGTAGGGGTCACCTGTTTCCAAAGATTTAATACCAAAGGGATTTTTTTTGAAGATGATTTTAATATACTAGATTGTGTTTATTGAGGTCCAGCAATTATGAGAACGGTTGAATTTTCGTGGAGATGATAATAGATTTATTACATCATCTTTACAGTGATTTCTCTTGCCTGCATTAAACTTAAACTTTGGTTTGGGAATAACAGTCAACTGTCCTCAGTTCCTTCTCACTACTGAGTGGAAAATTACTGTGCTCGTCCATGTTGTAGCTAAAATCAAAGAAGTATATGGAAATTGTTAGTTGTCTGATGAAGTAGTTCTCTCATATGCATTTAAAAGAAAAGAGACATCTAAAATAGCATGAGAGTTGATGCTGACCAGATCCTTTTCTAAAATACTTTATTTGCTACAACATTAGAGGAACTTTTACATGAAGACAGAGACAGAAGGAAAGATTTGCCTGGGCAGATCAGCTTGAAGAGTTGAGGTCTGTAGTTCAGAATTTCAGTGACATTTTGGTCTTGGTGTTTCAACTTTGCTAAGTCCACAAGTAGTCTTCTCAGACTGATAGCCAACAAAACAAGACAATGCCCTTTTCCTAGGATTCTTCTCATCCTTTTACCAGTGGATACTGGATGATAAAAAAAAAAACAACAAATAATCCAGTGTAAAAGTACAAGAGAAGAATCAGATCTTTTCTACTTCTTGGCTAAGACTATTCTTGCAGTTGTATTTGGCTCATTACCTAGTAAGGACGAAGATGTCAGAAATAGGAAATGTACGTTAGATACAGATGAAGAACTGAGACCATGATGAGCAGTGGGATCTCCCAGCAGTATCAACAGGTATTGCAGTCATGTCAGCAATGCTATGCATGTCTGGCTTTGATGGATTTTGCTGTTGCTGTTCTTGCCATCAGTGGAAGCTATGATTATTGTCTTATGGAAGAAAAATAAGATTCTTTGTACAGCTGTCAGCCTAACACTTCTTGACACATCTATGATTTGCTTGTTCTGAAGTATTAGAGGCTTTACATGTTATATGTTGATATGCACTTTGTCATTGTGCTTGGAATCTGGCAATTAACTGTCAGTTTGCAGCATTGTCACTTTTACGTTTTAAACTGAAGGGAAGAGCAAAAGGAAAGACACTGTTATTACAATAACTAGATGAATTAAATATAGGGATAGCATAGCAGAAAAGGGGGCAAGAAGCATTAAATATTTATGAACTTTTGCTTTATACTGCTTATTTTGATGCGAGTTCTTTATTCTGCATGAGTAGGCCACGCACCAACCAAAGAATTTCACTTACACTGGTGGGTTTTGATTTTTGTTTTTTAGAACTTTTTTCAAGAACAACCAGGCTTTGTAATTTTTATACATCTAGGAGTGTGGGTAGTATGAATGGTCCTTTCTTCTTCTTGAAAGAAACTTAGCAGTAGTAAAAGCAGGTGCAGATGTGGTATGCAGAGTATTTAAACTATGGCTGATCCTGATTGATAAAAGAATTGTATCTGTCAGTTTAACAAACATCAAATTATACTTGTGTGCTGCATAGCTTTTGAGCTTTTTTTCTATTTTGCTTACATCCTAAATGAGCTAAACTTGCACCTTCTTCAGTGAAACCTGAAGGATAAGCTTTCAGCCTCAGGTTGTCCTTTGCTTATCCTGGTGGGAACTTGAAGTCAAATTGTCTAACATTAAATGTGAAGAGCAGATAAACAAATAGTTTATACAGGCATTTATTCCCTACAGCTCATTGTTGTAGATGCAGTTTTTATCAGGTAAATATTCTGCTTTGTGGTAGCTGATGAAAAGTGTGTATCCTGTGTGGTTATAGCTATAATCAGGAGCTCCATCAGGGGCTTATAGCTGCAGTAAATCTTTAATATACCACAAGTAAGTTGAGAAACTTTGGAAGGAGGGTTTTAAGAGCAAGAGGAAGATCTATATGTCTATCATTTAGGATACCACCTAATTTATCTGATAATTGGATAAGTCTCTTGAATTTTTTTAGCTGCTGCATTTCAGGTCAAATCTTGCAGATTTGATGCAGGATTATCTGAATGCTTAATTGCAGGCACTATTATTGTGTGGCTCACTGCCTAGTGTAACTGTATCATAGCTGACACTGACTTTGCCCTCATTTTAGATCCCTGCTTGTCATTGTTCCAGGTCTTGCAGCCTTTTTAACCACCTCCTTTTCATTTCTACCATTCCCAGTGTTTCCATTCCATTAAACTTAAAAAAAAAAAAGTATTAAGAATAACAGTGCCATATTGGTAGCTGTAGTGTGTGTGTGGTGTTGCAATATGGCAATGAAACATTCATATTTAGCTACTGCTTAGAGAATTTCTTTTTCAGCAGAACCTCTTTGGATACAAGCCTTTCCTGGACGGCAGAGACCAAGCAGAGCTGGAGCTTTGCATCACCTGATCTGTTTAGTGCTTCCACCCCACCCAGTGCAGGACACGTCTAGAGAGGTGCACCAGCACTACCCTGTGGATGCTTAAAAATCTGGATGCTGTGGGATTACAGGGAGAAGAGATGAAAGTAAAAGCTTAGGTAGGACTCAAATAAAGAAATCTGTAGTAACTAACTTCATCTTCACACTGCATCCTGAGAACCGCTTCCTTACTAGATTTTCACAGCCTCTTTGATGCAGCAACTTGCCTATAGTCAGGCCTAATAGAACAAAAACTTATCTTTAGTTTCACCTGAGGGTGGGAGAGAGCAGTTTAGCTCAGAGGTTCCCTTTGACAGCATTTGGTTAGTACTGAGAGGTTGTGGAGTCTTGCTGTCTGGAGACATTCAAAACCTGTGTGGACATGTTCCTGCGTAACCTTCTGTAGATGGCCCTGCCTTGGGAGCAGGGTTGGAGTAGATGATCTCCAGAGGTCCCTTCCAGCTCTAATGATTCTGTGATTCTGTGAACACATCCCATTATACCTTTTATAGTTTTGGGCTGAATTAATAGCAGGAGTCCATTACAACTTTCTATGAATTTGTTTGCCTTATGTTGGGATGAAGACATTGGATGGCTTACAAATATTTTGACTTCAGAGTGAATATTGCAGGGAGCTGAGAATGTAAAGAGAACTGGAATTCTATTTTAAAAGAAGGAAGAGAATTCTGAATTTTGCCAATTACTTAATCAAGAGATAGATAGGTGGATAGATAAGTATTATCCAGCAGTGTGCTGGAAAAAATGGCATACCCTTCTCTGTCAAACCAGAAATTATTGCAGTAGAAAAAACTTAGAATATTTCTCTCCCCCACCTCTGCCTTTTGGTAAGCAGAATAAATGGCCTGAATGGGAGAAGAAAAGAAGAAATAAAAATTATCATAAAAATATTTTCAGTAAAATTCCCTTCACTTAAGGTAGGTATGATCTCCAGTCTTTATCTAGCTCTAGTTTAATACTTAAGAGTTCCCAGTCTCCTCTGCTTAACACTTGCAGTAGTTCCTTTCAGTCCCATTTATCCCTGTATGTACAGCAATGGTCTTTCTTCCTCAGATGCCTGAATCTCTTTCATAGAATCATAAAATCATAGAATCATAGAAACATAGAATCATAGAATAGTTAGGGTTGGAAAGGACCTTAAGATCATCCAGTTCCAACCCCCCGGCCATGGGCAGGGACACCTCACGTTAAACCATGCCACCCAAGGCATCGTCCAACCTGGTCTTGAGCACTGCCAGGGACGGAGCATTCACAACTTCCCTGGGCAATGCATTCCAGTGCCTCACCACCCTTACAGTAAAGAACTTCCTCCTTATATCCAACATAAACTTCCCCTGTTTAAGTTTGAAACCGCTACCCCTTGTTCTATCACTACAGTCCCTAATGAAGAGTCCCTCCCCAGCATCCCTATAGGCCCCCTTCAGATACTGGAAGGCTGTTATGAGGTCTCCACGCAGCCTTCTCCAGGCTGAACAGCCCCAACTTTCTCAACCTGTCTTCATACAGGAGGTGCTCCAGTCCCCTGATCATCCTCGTGGCCCTTCTCTGGACTTGTTCCAACAGTTCCATGTCATTTTAGGTTGAGGACCCCAGAACTGCACACAATACTCCAAGTGAGGTCTCATGAGAGCAGAGTAAAGGGGCAGGATCACCTGCTTCAACCTGCTGGTCAAGCTCCTTTTGATGCAGCCCAGGATACGGTTGGCTTTCTGGGCTGCGAGCGCACACTGCCAGCTCATGTTCATTTTCTCATCAACCAACATCCCCAAGTCCTTCTCTGCAGGGCTGCTCTGAATCTCTTCTCTGCCCAACCTGTGGCTGTGCCTGGGATTGCTCCGATCCGGGTGTAGGACCTTGCACTTGTCATGGTTAATCTTCATAAGGTTGGCATCAGCCCACCTCACAAGCGTATCGAGGTCCCTCTGGACGGCATTCCTTCCCTCCAGCGTATCAACCGAACCACACAGCTTGGTGTCATCGGCGAACTTGCTGAGGGCGCACTCAATCCCACTGTCCAGGTCAGCGATGAAGATGTTGAACAAGACCTGTCCCAACACCAATCCCTGAGGGACACCACTCGTTACTGGTCTCCAGCTGGACATTGAGCCATTGACCACAACTCTTTGTGTGCGGCCATCCAGCCAGTTCTTTATCCACCGAGTGGTCCATCCATCAAATTGATGTCTCTCCAATTTAGAGACAAGGATGTCATGTGGGACAGTATCAAATGCTTTGCACAAGTCCAGGTAGATGACATCAACAGCTCTACCCCTGTCCATCAGTTTCGTAGCCCCATCATAGAAGGCCACCAAATTGGTCAGGCAGGATTTACCCTTGGTGAAGCCATGCTGGCTGTCACCAAGCACCTTGTTGTTTTTCATGTGCCTTAGCATGCCTTCCAGGAGAATCTGCTCCAAGATTTTGACAGGTACAGAGGTGGGGCTGACTGGTCTGTAATTCCCTTTGTCATCCATTTTCCCCTTCTTGAAAATGGGTGTTTTATTACCCTTTTTCAGAAGATCACTTCCAGGGCTGCAGGTCTTTAAACAATGTACCTGTACAGCATACATTTATTGCTTTCCAATAGGAAGAGGTTGTCTTCTAAGCAGGAATATGATGCAGTTTGTCAATCTTTTTTCACTCTGTAGATAATGTGTGTCTGTTTAAACAACAGTTTTCACCAGTGAAGCCTGTCTTCCACCTGATAATTTACTTCAATGAGAACTCAAATGTTCTGAGTAGAATGTAGTAGCACATATCAGGCTTATAAGTCTGCTACCACAGATGCTAGAGTGAGTAATAAGCACAGCAAGATGGAATTAGGACAGGGTAAGTCCTATAATTTTCAGAGTTTTCAGTATGTTTCGAGTTGATCTAATGGTGACAAAATTGTTCTAGTAAAGAGCAATCTGCTGTGAAATTAGAAAGGATGTTTTTCTGATGGGACAATGCCTAGTGAAAATGAACCCTGGAATGAAGTCGAAGTGTCAGAAATCCTTAGGCATCCTTGGTTTTAACAGAGAGAGCCCACTCTTGCCGTATGTTTAACAGGTGAGATCACTTTTTTAGATGGCCAGCAACTGGCATGAATATTCTAAAGGGGCAAAGAAAAATCTTTCAGAAGGGAAAGGAAAAATACATTTTTAAGACCTCCCTGGGATTAGAGATTTTCTATCCTCCTTAGAAAAACTGCCAGCACTATCTCCTTTTCTTTTTCTTAAACCTCTTAGAGCACCCTGCAAGGGATAAAACTACTGCAGAGAATCCCAGTGTTCTTGGGCTGTGGCACAGTTGGAAGCCTGACTGCACATCAGTGTTAACTCAGCTGGGAACAAGCATATTCTTGGGGGCTTGTTGTGGTTTCAACAGAGGGGTGAATGAGGCATCAGAAAGCAATACAGGTTTGTGAGTTTGAAAAAGCTAGATATTTCTCTAAAGCAAATTTCAACTGGGAAACTTCTTACTACCTTTACATATGGAGGAATAGTATTGTCCCCCTACTCTCTAAAATAGGCAGACCTCAGCTGGCACAAATGGCTGTCACTAATTTCAGAGTAAAAGGAAAAAGACTATATTCCTCACCAGTAATATGCCTTCTTTCTTAATTTTTTCTAGAAGTTGTAGTCCCATCTTTACCACCCACTGTCATTCCTCAGCTGTAATTACACCGTATGCTGAGCAAATGCAAAAGAAGACAGTGTGTCCAACTTTAAAGAATGGCAAGATTAAGTTCTAATTTTACATTGCTTTCTTCAACCCTCTTTCAGGGACCAAATCCCTGACTTTGGGATTGTTGGTGTCCTGTTTCATACTGCACTTTCAGTAGTTTTGCATCTGTATTAACAGGGAGCAAGAGTGGGAGGGTTTTGATTGTCTCCTTACATTATCCCGGATTATTATTAATTTACTAATATGCCAAATGAATCTCTTTTTCATGCTGGTGGATAGCTTTAGTTCAATACCCTTTATGGTTTAAAGTTTACTCTGTCTTCCTTGAATTGGATGTAAATACTGGCGACTGCTCAAGCTGAGACAGATGAAGGAAATTTTAATTACTTTGAGGGAGTTAAGATTGCTTTTTCAAACATAATAGACTATCACTTAAAGTGGATTATTAGCCTTTCTATTTCATTTTCCAGAAGGATCAGCTGTGCTTTTTAGAGGATATTCAATCCTGCGTACTGCCATTATTATCCAGATTTACATTCTGCAGTTTGCATTCTGTCTTTAAAATTTGGCAGCTGTTTTAGATTTTTTTAAATCATTATTTTTTTTATTACTTGATATCGCTGAGCTTGATATTTTGTAACAGCTTTTGTGAAATACAGATGGTAATGCCTTTCAGCTTTTTATTATTAACAGCTTTCTTTCCCCTGTCTGTATTGTGCAATCTGGTGTTTCTTCCAATGTTGTTGTTCAGTGTGAGCATAAACTCCATTTTTTTTCTCTTCCTCCTTCCGCCTTTGTGCAGGTAGATGTGTGGAAGAAGAAAACAGTTTCCCTGGCAGTACTATTTTATATGACAGCAGGAAAGACAAAGATAAAATAATACACACACACCAGTAATTTGAACAATATAAGCAGAGAAACAGTGAGCTTATTTATCTGCCAGGGAGCAATGAATTTGTTTGATTTGACTGCAGCTAATATTTCTGGTGTAGTCTTGGTTTGAAAAAATAATTTCATTGGTATATATGCTCAGAGTTTGAGGTTTTGTGTCTTTCCCACTCAAATCAGTGTAATCTTTTCTTGAATCCAACAGTGCTATCCATAGACAGTTACAAACATGTTTGGAATAAATTAGCTCATAAACATTTTATTTCCATCCCTTAATGGGGAATGCTTCACAATGCACTGTCAAATATGATGAGATTTCTTATTTTATGGCTCACTTTACCTACAGTCTAGTAATTGCACTTTCAGTGGCGCAGTATTTGCGTGGAGCAATGTTGACATTCAGTGCCCAGTTAGACTACAACGTGATTAATCCTCTGCATACGTTGCTTAAGGGTTTTATAATTCATATTCTCTTTTTTTACAATGACAGGTATGAATTCAAGAGAGAATCTGAATATGAAATAAGTTTATCTGCATCAAATACTGAGTTGCTTGAAATACTGAATGCATTTCCAAAGGGCTGACTGCGTAAGAATGATCTGCAGATATTTTTCCACCTAGCAGTGCTGAGTACTGCACCTGAGGATATGGGAGTTTATACTGATTCTTGAAGAAATCTGGACATAAACTGCATTATATGATGTGCAAACTCTTTATAAGCTTTTCTTGGTGAAGGGTTAATTATAAAAAGCTTTCTTGGTGAGCGCTTGAGTGCTGTTTAGTCTGTGGAGAGTCACATGTGATCAGTGTGAGTGTATGTTAACACACATACAGTGTGACTGTATGTTAAACACTATTATATAGAGATTTTAAAGAAAGCTACATTTTAGCTGGAGAATCCAGTTCTGTGTAAGTGAAAGACAGAGAAAAAGGTTCAAGTCCTCTTACCTCTTGAATTAGCTTGGAATTAAGGAGGAATTAAGAAGGAAGGGTGTGCATCATTTGAGCCCTCTGTGGATCTCACATGCGGTAGGTAGACTTCTAGTGCCGAAGTCCCTCAATGTTCCAGATAAATCTAACATGCTTTGAATTAATCGTACATGTACAAAGTGTAGCTATGGGTGCTGCCTTTCTGAAATGCAGCTTCTGAATGAAGTTGTGTATGATATTCTCTTGGTTATTTGCTCGTATTTGCTCAGTATGTGGGGCCCAAAGCTCAATGCTTCATAGGTGTGAAGATACTGAAATACAAATGTCTTACTTACCAGTGCAGAATCTTTGTCTCAGACTATATAATGTATGGAGAAGGGAAAACACTTCTTACTATGCAAGCATGCAAAAGGTCTACTAGGCAGGAAAAAATCTCAAAGAACATAGCTTCAGAAACCAAGTTTTAGAGCACTGACCTGTGCTTCAGTTCAGCTTGAGGACAAGAAAGGACTTTGAGGACATAGTTTACTATTTAAGTAAAAAGGACATAGTTTACTATTTAATTAAAAAGGACATAGTTTACTATTTAAGTAAAGGACAGGAAAGGACTTTGAGGACATAGTTTATTATCACAAAAAAGTAGAAAGAGATTTTGATTTCTAGCTCTGAGACATCTTTTATATGGTGTTTTACATTACACCTGGGTTTCTTCCCTTTGTTAAAACATCTTTGCATCCTTCAGTTTTTGCTTACTGAAACATATTTGAAATTGTGTACTCAGCAGGGCAGCAGCAAAGATAGAGTATGCTTAACTCATTAAGACTCTTCTATCAGGCTTCTCCATGTTCCCTTCCCCCCAGGAGTGCTTAGGATGCATTGTACTTTTATCACACTCTATGGGCTAGATTACTTTGTTTTTGCTTTCTTTGCTAACTGGGGGCTTTGTCTTAAAGTCATGGTCTGGTCTGTATACTTGGATGCAAACATCAATAGCCTATTAATCCCAGGCATAAATCCATTGAAATCAGTAAAGGTAGACTGGTTTGGTTTTAGCTCCTAATCCATGTTATTGGAATGAATTATTCTTTCTTTTACAACAGAGGACCCCTGCTGATTTCTGTTGGGCAACTGAGGGTAGAACTTATTTCCTGAAATCTATTGGAAAGAAATGCCACTGAGTGAGCTGCCAACACCAGACTGCAAGTAGTAGACTGAACTTTCTTGTGATGAGAGCTGTAAGGAGGTGGGGCAGCTTCTATAGTTGCATGACTGATGTTTTAGTCTGGTCATGGAGGACCCTCTTACTCTTGCTGTTTAGTTCAGTCCTTGCAGTTCCAAAAGGCTTGTGCTAGTCACCTCCACTACTACTGCCCATTCACAGTCACCTGAGTTTCCTGTGTCTCGCTGTTCAACAGCATCCCTCTTATGTAGCCTTATTTCTCGTATAGTCCTGGCTTTGTTTCCCAGACAAATCCTCTGACCTACTGCACAGTCTAGAGCCTAAATGCTAGTCCAGCACTCTTTCTCAGGCTGCAGCTGAGAGCACAACATTCATGGGTTGAATGTTATACGTGCCATAATTGGAGAGTCTACCTGTGCAAGTGTTTTTCTCAGTTGTCTTTGAACTGATGTTTTACTTTCAAAATTTGTTTAATATCAGATTAATTTACTTTAATAGCTTGTGTTAGGATGTCTTGATGACCAGTGGCTGCTGTTTGCCTTACTCTCTTAAACAGAGGAGTTATGTCAAGTGAATGGAAACTTACTGAAGCCTGCAGAAGACTATCAACTTCCTTGTAATTTATCACGTGTCAGTGAGAGAGGTTAATTTTGATGGCAATTAATTTATGGCCAACATAAACAACAACCAAACAGTATATGTATATTAGTGATTCAAAGGTAGCAATTAGCTTAAATGACAATAAATAGAAACAAACTGTAACAGTGAAAGTATGAGCAAAATTCATTCAACGCCTCCAGTTTAGCTAATATAATAAAAATATACTGACTTTATTGATCTTTAGCTGCTATAATTAAAAACTAATGACATGAAATGGAATTTAGATATTGGCTTCAGGGAATGATATTTTCTCATGTAATAAAATACAATGAGATGCACATATGTAAATACTTTATGTTCACCATTAAAGGAATGATGTAGATTGCGCTGTGGTAGAATAAATACCTATAAACAATGAATATGGGGAAATCTCCCTGTTTTTTTAAAGCATAATCTCTGGCAGCAAATGCAACAGGGACTTATATTGCTAAATTAAATGGCTATGGAAAGAACCTGATAGGGTATATTTTGTATCTTCTCCATTAACTCATCCTTCAGGGCACACTCAAAATGTCTTTGGTATCACCAAATCAAAACTCTAGTATCTCTTTCTAGTCTGGGATTTGTTGATAAACTGTGTGTCATTATTGATAACCTGACCTCTAAAGTGTCTTAAGGGATCACTATTAATGTGATTTTATTTTGAGGTTTTGTAGTTCTATGTAAGAAAGACTAATGGCACCATGAAGACCATTTAAAATAACTTCAGAAGCACTTTGTTTATGTTCTATTTTCTGTTCATAGTTATATTTGTGATAGGAAAAAACTGTGGTTAGGCAAACATGAGAGATCCAGGCAGTTGCAACCAACATGGGCTATGTTACATCACACAACAGAAAGCTAAGTACCGTTTATTTAATATGCTTGTGTCAAGAGAGGTATTGACATTTTCAGGAGTGAAAAGGAAGAACAAATTAATTTATTGAAAATTATGTGGTACCTAGGTAAAATCAGTGATTTTATTTACACTCACAATTCAAGCACAAGTTATTGGCAGAAAGAAAATAAGGGGAAAAAATCCTCTCCATTCTTTTTGTGGCTTGTAACAAGCAAGTTAAAATTAAACCAAACATATCATTAAACTAAAATCACTTTGGTTTTCATTAAACTAACAAGAAATGTAAGTATTTTAAGTATTAATCAGATTTGCAATTAAAATTAAATAGATGAACCAATCAATGAACCAGCAATGATGTTAGATTGAATCATCAGGTGGGCAATTTTACCCACTCAATATTGTGCCTAAGCACACTATGTGGTAATGACAAGAAATCCTTTTTTAAACTGAAAGTTAATTTGTTTCCCTGTAGCCTAACATACCAGAAAAGTATGACCATTAATGGCACTTGCTATATTTTCCTTTGGTGAATTTATTTAGTTGCTTTTTGAAACCTTTTGTATTTAATTTTCTCTGTAATCATAGAATCATAGAATAGTTAGGGTTGGGAAGGACCTTGTAAGTTTCATAGTTTGGTTATTCATTGTGCAATGATTTTATTTATTTATTTATTTTTTCCAGACCCAGGGGAGCCCTTAACTGATGAGAAGGCTCATAGCTGCTTAGAATCTCCTGGATGTTAGTTAGCACATTGGCATACCCACCAACTAAAGTTCCTGTTTACTCTTGAAAAGGTAATATTCTTTGGTTTTGTTTTAACTGCTGTTGGTATAGCAAACTTCTTATAAGGATGGTGACTCTTCCAGTTTCTTCAAGTCTTATCTGTCAGTCATGACACTTGCCTCTTTGGTACTGAAAGTAGTGCCAGCTTAGTTGGCAGTTTTGTCTCCCACTAAACATGTCTGCAAATGTAAATATTTGTCTCTTAGAATAGCAGTCTTCCTATACCTTCTGTTGTTTTGTTAGGTTATTTGCCAAAGATTAGTCAAGAATTTTAGGAATAGGAAGATCTTTCTGAGCCAGTGTCTTTCATGTAATATGCTTTACTGACTGGTATAAATCTCAAAAGGAATCTGCAATTGCAAAAGTTTTTGAAGTAACACTGACACAAAATAGTTGTATTCCTTTTTTCTACCCAAAGTATTAAAACCATCTTTGTTTTTTTTTCCTTGGTTTTGTGAAATGTATTCCTTTTGTGAATACATTTACATACAAGAACTCTCCTGTGTAAAATGTATTTTGATAACAGTAACTCTAAAGTTAGGTTGAACTTCTTTAAGCTGCTATGTGGCATTTAGTCTTGTTGAGATGAAGTTAACAGCTTGTTAATTGTAAACCAGGAAGTGTTCCCTGAAGTTAAGTGAAGCTATTGACTTTGGCAGTTACAGCCCTTTCAAAGCTAGAAGCGTCTGATTTTCCAGATGATGGTTACAATTCGTCTGTGCTCTAGTTTTATTAGTTTGTCAACAATATCTTTCTTCTGGGATTAACTTTGATCCTGTTCTTTGAAGAACTACATGTAGGAAAGTGTCACTCATATCTAGGGTAGACTAAAACTGAGGGATTTGTCACAGGGAGCACTATGTGTTGGTTTGAAGATCTCTGATGTTGCTTTGTCCATCTGACTGACTGGAGAATTTCAGTCTTGATTATTTTCCTTCCTGTTCTTCAGAAAGTCATGAATCTACTTTGTTCTTGTGGAAAATCTGTGAATGGACATCTGATGGAAGACAAACTTGGCTGCTTGTCCTGGGTTCAGCAGTAGCAGTCATGTTTTTCCTTTGTGTTAACTGGTGCAGTGCTGTGTTTTGACTTCTAGTTTGAGAACAGTGTTGGTGAAGCCGATGTTTTCGGTTGTTGCTAAGTGATGTTTACCCTGACCAAGGACTCTGTGAGGCTCATGCTCTGCCAGGGAGGAGGGGAGGCTGTGAGGAAGCAGAGACGGGGCGCCTGACCCGGGCTAGCCGGGGAGGTATTCCATACCACAGCACGTCATGCCCGGGGTGGGGGGTAACTGGGAGTTACCCGGAAGAACAGGGGCTTCCGGGTGGAACTCGTTTTCTTGGCCGGTGGTATCGTATTCTCTTCTCTTGTTATTTTCCCTTATCATTGTTTTAGCTGATAGTAGCAGTGGTGATTTGTTGCTGGACTGTTCTTGTCTCAACCCGTAGGAGTTGCACTCTCTCGATCCTCCTCCCCGTTCCTCCGGGAGCGGGGAAGGGGAGAGCCCCGGTGCGGGGGGGGGGGAGACGGACACGGACCTTGATTGTTGTCAGCTCGGCACCACTCACTGGGAGTGAGTGAACAAGTTACCTGACTGGGTTTAAACCACGACAGTTCTTTTTGGCGCCCAACGTGGGGCACGAGGGGTTGAGATAAGAACAGATCTGACTGGATTGATAGTCACTCGTCACAATGCTGATTTATTGGCTCTCAAGGTTTTTCCTCTTGATCTCACAGTTTCAGTATACCATATCTTACGTCCATCCGGTATTGGCTGTATTAGTGTTTTTCAAGTGTGGGGCTTGGGCTAAGGTTTTTATCCCATTGTATTTTATGGTAATGACTTGTAATACAATAGAATCATTGATCAAGAAACTGATCTGGTTTATGTTCCCAGTGTGGTCACCACCTTTATACTTTGGGAGGTATATGATGGAGGTGCTTAGCAATTACACATCTTTTTTCTCCTTCTCAGGTGCTCAACCTGTGAAGGAGACATCCTTTTACCCTCCTAGTCGTCCCCCCAGACCATTTACATTTGAGAGTTTTGAATTTTTTGAATGGCCTTTTAATGCTGTTGAGACTTGTTTGCTGATGGTGATGGGAATCACCATGCTAACACGCATACAGAGTGTGTTTTGCCCACTACTGATTTCAAGAGTTAAGCAGATTCAGGTTTGGGTCTTGTCTGGGGTCAAACGACGATGTAGGAGGACCGAGAGATTTTCCCAGAGGCTGGACAGCCATGAGTGGCAGGGTGTGTGGGATAGTATGGGCAAGTATCTAGGTCAGTGGGCCCCTCCAGTATTTTGGAATTTCACTACCGAACAACTGCAAAATCCAGAAGAATTAGTAAAACACTTAAATGAGGTGTGTGGTCATTCTGGCCATACCAGAGATGGACAAATCACGGCAACGTGCTGGGGCTTGGCCTATGCTTACAGGGCCTTGTTCAACACTATCCAGCACCTTCAAAAGGAAAAGAATGTCGGCGGATTTGAGGGCAAAGCAACAGTCGCTACTCAAACTTTGGCTGCAATGAACTGCGCAGCTACCCCAGTGGCAAGTACAGCAGCTGCTCAAACTTCAACTGCAACAGACAGCACGGTTACCCCAGCTCCAAGCACGGTAGCTACACCACCCCCGGCAACAAGTACAGTCGCTACTCAAACCACAGTGATAATCACTGCAGCCAAACCAGAGGACCAATTCGTACCAATATCAGTTGCCCCTGTACGCAAGAGAACAAGCAAAAAGGAGGCAAAAAGGGTGAAGCGAGATGAAGAACCAATGAATTCACCACCCGGTCCAGAATCTGATCAGGAGTCATCATCACATGACGAAGAAGAAGAAGAAGAGGTAACTTCTCGACCTCGGACCTCAACCGAGCTGCGGAATATGCGAAAAGATTTTACCCGTCAACCAGGGGAGCACATCATCACCTGGTTACTCCGATGCTGGGACAATGGGGCCGATGGTCACGAACTAGAAGGTACAGAAGCCAAGCAGCTGGGATCACTTGCTAGAGAAGGGGGAATTGACAAAGCAATTGCAAGAGAGAAAAAGTCCCTCAGCCTTTGGAGGAGGCTCTTGGCAGCTGTGAAAGAAAGGTTTCCGTACAAGGACGATGTTACGAGTCGTTCGGCCAAGTGGACTACTATAGACAAAGGCATCCAGTCTCTGAGGGAATCGGCCATCGTAGAGATGATCTATCACATCAAGCCGAATAACGGGGATACACCTATAGATCCAGATGAAGTTGAATGTACACGACCCATGTGGCGAAAACTTACACGGAATGCACCGTCATCATATGCCCATTCATTGGCAACAGTGACCTGGAATGACATAGTACCACTAACAGTGGATGAAATGGTTCATAAACTCCGAGAGTTCGAAGACAATCTCACTCCTTCCATCATCTCAGCTGTGAAAAAACTGTCCCAGGACCTCGACAAATTGAGGGACGATGTATCTGATTTATCCAGCTCCTCACGTGTACCAACACACGTCTCAGCTATTAACAGAAGACGTCCTATTATTCAAGAGAGGAGATACAGAAGGTATACGCCACGGGGTACCCTATGGTTTTACCTGCTGGATCACGGAGAAGACATGACAAAGTGGGATGGAAAACCTACTTCAGCTTTGGAGGAACGGGTGAGTGAACTGAAGAGGGGAGCAAGGGCCAAGACTGATCGTCCCATGAGAGCTACGGCTTCAGTCTCTGGTGAGCAGTTTCCCAGATGGAGTGGAAGAGCTGATTTTACTCCAGCTCCTGTGATAAGGAAGAATAATCCCTTTCAACACGACTTAAGTGTCCAATGCTGTGACGACCATTAGAGGGGCCCTGCCTCCAGCCAGGTGGAGGTAGGGGACAATCGGATTTACTGGACTGTGTGGATCAGATGGCCTGGCACATCAGTCCCACAGAAGTATAAGGCTCTAGTAGATACCGGTGCACAGTGTACCCTGATGCCATCAAGCTGTCAAGGGGTGGAACCCATCTATATTTCTGGAGTAACAGGAGGATCCCAAGAGTTGACTGTGCTGGAGGCTGAAATCAGCCTGACTGGGAGGGAGTGGCAAAAGCACCCTATTGTGACTGGTCCAGAGGCTCCATGCATCCTCGGCATAGACTACCTCAAGAGAGGGTACTTCAAAGACCCAAAAGGGTACCGGTGGGCTTTTGGTATTGCTGCTTTGGAGACTGAGGAAATTGAGCAGCTGTCCACCTTGCCTGGTCTCTCAGAAGATCCCTCTGCTGTGGGGTTGCTGAAAGTTGAAGAACAACAAGTGCCAATTGCGACCACAACAGTGCACCGGCGGCAATATCACACCAACCGAGACTCCCTGATTCCCATCCATCAGCTGATCCGTAGACTGGACAGTCAGGGGGTGATCAGCAGGACCCGCTCACCCTTCAATAGCCCCATATGGCCAGTGCGAAAGTCTAATGGAGAATGGAGACTAACAGTAGACTATCGTGGCCTGAATGAAGTCACACCACCATTGAGTGCTGCCGTACCGGACATGCTAGAACTTCAGTATGAACTAGAGTCAAAGGCAGCCAAGTGGTATGCCACGATTGATATTGCCAATGCATTTTTCTCCATTCCTTTGGCAGCAGAGTGCAGGCCACAGTTTGCTTTTACTTGGAGGGGTGTCCAGTTCACTTGGAACCGACTGCCCCAGGGGTGGAAACACAGCCCTACCATTTGCCACGGACTGATCCAGACTGCACTGGAACAGGGGCAAGCTCCAGAACACCTGCAATACATTGATGACATTATTGTGTGGGGCGATACAGCGGAAGAAGTCTTTGAGAAAGGGAGGAAAATAATCCAAATCCTGCTGAAAGCCGGTTTTGCCATAAAACGGAGTAAGGTCAAGGGACCTGCACAGGAGATTCAATTTTTGGGAATAAAATGGCAAGATGGACGTAGACAGATCCCCACAGATGTGATCAACAAGATAACAGCAATGTCTCCACCAACTAATAAGAAAGAAACGCAAGCTTTCTTGGGTGCAGTGGGGTTCTGGAGAATGCACATCCCAAATTACAGTTCGATTGTAAGCCCTCTCTATCATGTGACCCGGAAGAAGAATGATTTTAAATGGGGCCCTGAGCAGCAACAAGCCTTTGAGCAAATTAAACGCGAGATAGTTCATGCAGTAGCCCTTGGACCAGTCCGGACCGGGCCAGATGTAAAAAATGTGCTGTACACTGCAGCTGGGGAGAACGGTCCTACCTGGAGCCTCTGGCAGAAAGCTCCAGGGGAGACTCGAGGTCGACCCCTCGGCTTTTGGAGTCGGGGATACAAAGGATCTGAGGCCAGCTATACCCTAACTGAGAAAGAGATACTGGCAGCGTATGAAGGGGTTCGAGCTGCTTCGGAAGTGATTGGCACTGAAGCACAGCTCCTCCTGGCACCCCGGCTGCCCGTGCTGGGCTGGATGTTCAAAGGCAGGGTCTCCTCTACACATCATGCAACTGATGCTACATGGAGTAAATGGGCTGCACTAATTACACAACGAACTCGAATAGGAAATCCCAGTCGTCCAGGCATTCTAGAAGTCATCATGGACTGGCCAGAGGGCAAAGATTTCGGAATGTCACCAGAGGAGGAGGTGGTGCGTGCTGAAGAGGCCCCACCATATAATAAACTGTCAGAAAGTGAAAAGCAGTATGCCTTGTTTACTGATGGCTCTTGCCGTATTGTGGGAAAGCATCGGAGATGGAAGGCAGCTGTATGGAGTCCTGGACGACAAGTTGCAGAAACTGCTGAAGGAGAGGGTGAATCGAGTCAATTTGCCGAGGTGAAAGCCATCCAGCTGGCCCTGGACATTGCTGAACGAGAAAAGTGGCCAGTACTTTATCTCTATACTGACTCATGGATGGTGGCAAATGCCCTGTGGGGGTGGTTGAAGCAATGGAAGCAGAGCAACTGGCAACGCAGAGGTAAACCCATCTGGGCTGCTGCACTGTGGAAAGATATTGCTGCCCGGGTGCAGAATCTGGTGGTGAAGGTACGTCATGTAGATGCCCATGTACCCAAGAGTCGGGCCACTGAGGAACACCAGAACAACCAACAAGTGGATAAAGCGGCTAAGATTGAAGTGGCTCAGATGGACTTAGATTGGCAACATAAAGGTGAATTATTTTTGGCCCGGTGGGCCCATGACACTTCAGGCCATCAGGGCAGAGATGCAACATATAGATGGGCCCGTGACCGAGGGGTGGACTTAACAATGGACACTATTGCCCAGGTTATTCATGAGTGTGAAACATGTGCTGCAATTAAACAAGCCAAGCGGTTAAAGCCTCTTTGGTATGGAGGACGATGGTTGAAGTATAAATATGGGGAGGCCTGGCAGATTGACTATATCACACTGCCACCAACCCGCCGAGGCAAGCGCCATGTGCTTACCATGGTGGAAGCAACCACCGGGTGGCTGGAAACATACGCTGTGCCCCATGCCACTGCCCGGAACACTATCCTGGGCCTTGAGAAACAGATTTTGTGGCGACACGGCACCCCAGAGAGAATTGAGTCAGACAATGGGACTCATTTCCGGAATAACCTTATAGATATTTGGGCCAAAGAGCATGGCATTGAGTGGGTATATCACATCCCCTACTATGCACCAGCCTCTGGGAAAATCGAACGGTACAATGGGCTGTTAAAAACTACACTGAGAGCGATGGGTGGGGGAACTTTCAAGCATTGGGATACACATTTACCAAAGGCCACCTGGTTGGTCAACACCAGAGGATCTGCCAACAGGGCTGGCCCAGCCCAGTCAGAACTTTTACATATTGTAGAGGGGGACAAAGTTCCCGTGGTGCATATGAAGAATTTGCTGGGGAAGACAGTCTGGGTTATTCCTGCTTCAGGTAAAGGCAAACCCACTCGTGGGATTGCTTTTGCTCAGGGACCTGGATATACTTGGTGGGTAATGCGGGAAGATGGGGAAGTCCGATGTATACCTCAAGGGGATTTGATTTTAGGGGAAAACAGCCAGTGAACTCAATTGTATGCCGTTGCCTGCTGTGTAATGCTTTTATAGCCCATCAACTAGATGTCTCCAGGTCACCAGCGACTGGCCCTGACTTCCCTCCAGCCATCATCCCAACAGAGAATGAACTTGGAACATCATGGACCGAATGGACTCGGCAGCATTATAGGGATTGGTCCATGCACTAAGAAAACGATTTTTTCCTCTTGGTCTGTATGTATATGGATGTATATATATGGGAGAGCGATGGTGTATTGAAAATGTGGGATCTGAGCACGACGTGAATGGTATGGAATAAGGGGTGGATAATGTCCTGGGTTCAGCAGTAGCAGTCATGTTTTTCCTTTGTGTTAACTGGTGCAGTGCTGTGTTTTGACTTCTAGTTTGAGAACAGTGTTGGTGGAGCCGATGTTTTCGGTTGTTGCTAAGTGATGTTTACCCTGACCAAGGACTCTGTGAGGCTCATGCTCTGCCAGGGAGGAGGGGAGGCTGTGAGGAAGCAGAGACGGGGCGCCTGACCCGGGCTAGCCGGGGAGGTATTCCATACCACAGCACGTCATGCCCGGGGTGGGGGGGGGGTAACTGGGAGTTACCCGGAAGAACAGGGGCTTCCGGGTGGAACTCGTTTTCTTGGCCGGTGGTATCGTATTCTCTTCCCTTGTTATTTTCCCTTATCATTGTTTTAGCTGATAGTAGCAGTGGTGATTTGTTGCTGGACTGTTCTTGTCTCAACCCGTAGGAGTTGCACTCTCTCGATCCTCCTCCCCGTTCCTCCGGGAGCGGGGACGGGGAGAGCCCCGGTGCGGGGGGGGGGGGAGACAGACACGGACCTTGATTGTTGTCAGCTCGGCACCACTCACTGGGAGTGAGTGAACAAGTTACCTGACTGGGTTTAAACCACGACACTGCTTTTGAGATTTTTTTTTTTCTCCTCAGCATTTGGTAGTTTCTCTCCAAGTACAAGAACAGCCATGCTGTTGTCTGTGTTCTTCATCCAACTTCAGCCAATGGTTATCATTCACAAATAAATTACCTGACTCTTCATGAAGTTAAAAAACTTCAGTTAAAACTGCTGCAGTGCTTTCCTTACAGTCCCTAAATGTTCTTCAGAGGGTTAACGTAAGCAAAGGATACTGTGCATATAAAGGTAATTTACCTCATCTGCAAGTTCGCCAGAGCACATCTCCATACATCGCTGGAGGAAGTGTGTGGATTTGTGTATTTGAATGGATTTCCTCCTTAATTTGCAAAAAAGTTTGCATTCTTAGGTTCATTTTGAAGAGCAATATGGGTCATATCCATATATTTGATACAGACTTCAAGGCAAAATACAGGTGGTCAGAGGTAGATTAAACAGCTTGGAGTGGATAAAGTCACCTTAGATTCAGTGTAACATCGATTTATAACAACCCAAATGAATGTCCAATTAGCAGGCTCTTGGCTTTTTATTATGGGTAGATTCTTTCAAACCATCTGGTTGGAACTTCTCCACCGTATATAAATTATACACATTTTGAAGTTACTACTCTTGTTTTTCACATGTCTTCAGTCAGTCTCCTTCATTCTGGTCCAAGGAGCACTGAATTAAATTGCATGAAATGGAAGAGCTCCAGCTGATGTGCAGAGTGACAGTAGAGGCTGACAAGAAAACATTCACATAGTTTGATGACAAAGCAGAGACTTGAGATTTTAGCAAAGAGAGTAGGGAGAGTATTTCTCTACAGGATTACTCCTGTAGAAAAGCACAGGCATTAGTCAAGTATTCTCATTTGTCCATGCAGTACCACAGAACAGTCAAAATGTCATCACCTAGGCTTAATTAAAAAAGAGGTAAATTATGTGACTTTCAATGATAGCTTAAAAAAAAATCTGTTTATAGTATTTCTTTGACTTTTTTTTTTTTTTTGAGACTGTCTTTTAGTCATCATTTCTATGATATTGACTCCAGTGCATTTGGAAGCCAGTGCTCTGTGTTGGGAATTGTAGAAACATGATACTATACAGAGGTTCCCTTTTCCCGTAGCACAAGCTTTACTCTACCTGTTGCATGGGTGCTTTATAGTGTGTGCAGGGCATTCCTGGTAAATTAGCAGTAGTGCATTTAGTTTCCTCTGTGCTATCTTGTGATTTCCCTGACAGCACGCTTGCTGATAGTTTCACTAACTTGTGTATCATGCAGTGATTGCGTATAATTGTATGTTAGTTGCCATAGTATGTATTCCCTTCCACAGCTGAGATTTTTTCTCCACCTTTTCACTCATGGTGGTAACTGCTCAAATCAGATTGCATTTGAAGCCTGAGCTCTGTTTGAGCAAGTCTCTATCATTGTATGTTGTCATTTTGTAATGGTGTTAGGAATCAGTGGAGGTTTGTTTTGTTTTTAATGTAACGCAAACAGGATGAAATCTCAAGTAAGAATCAACATACTTGAAATAGTTCTTTTTATTTCAGTTTAAATTTTGATTGCTGTAGATCTTGTGCTGCTGTTAATAACTAAAAAGAAAGTCTGATTTTTGTCAGTTGTCTTAACAAGACCTTGAATACTCTCCAGTTTTGGCAAGCTTTGATCAGTGTTTTTCCTACAAATAAGCCGGAGGCTCACTCCTGGGCAATTTTCCCTGTTTCCCTTATTTCTGTTTCAGCATATCCCTTTTGAAGGCAAATTTCCATTTGATAAACCAAGCTGCTTAGAGCTTATCCACTTCTTTCTTAGGAAGTTGCCAATTTGCCTCTTACTTGAAAGTCCTTCTTTAAAATTGGTTCTGCATTTCTGGAATAGGATAGCAGATTTTTCACAGGAGTTTGGCTTTTAATCCCTTCGTTGTTTTCCAGCAAGCATATTTCAGCAGCTTTAATTTGTCAGTAACCCACTTCTGACACAGCTCTGCTTTATTTGCTTAACTTTTTTCTTTTGCTGTAGCATGAAGATGTAGAATCTTTCTCCCTTTAATTATGTAGATAATTCCCAATCTGCCAACTCCTTTTTCTTTTAACTATCAAAAGAATTTCTGAAAGGGGTTGATTTTAATATAGGTTTTTGTTGCAGTTTGTGACTTTTAATACAATGATTATTAAAAAGTGCCTCACCTTCTATTACATTCTGCCTCCTGCCACATAAGGGCCCTCTTAAGGGTGTTTTCACCACTGTATCTCCATGGAGGCAGCAGGTGGGAGTGAGTTTGTTGCACTCAAGTGCTGTGAGTCAGCTCAATCTGAGAGATAGAAGTTTATTTTAAGGTGGCACTAGGCCATAGCTAATAAGCCTTATTGAGTGCAGGATGTGTTAGTTTAGGCCCAACATCTTGTTAACATCTCTGAGTAGCTTTAGGACTGCATCATCTGAGTGCCCAGATGAACCTCTATCCAAGTGGAGTGAGTGCACCTGCTTGCACCTGTCTTTGGAAAAGCACACCAATTCTTTCAGCAATAGCACTGGTAGAGACCAAACTCTTCCTTTCTAGCTTTTCCCAGAACAATCTGAAGCAATTTCTAGGTTATCCTGTTACAGACCAAATCTTTGAAATTGAGCCAGTTCTGACTGGCTCAACAAACAAAATTTGTTCAGACCAGGATAACTCTAAAATTGGAATTTCATCAAACTTCATCTCAAAACTCCAACACAGCAGTTACTGGTTTGGATTCCCCTTCAGAGTATGAGAAATACTGCGAATGTAGCACAGCCCTGTCTCACATTGGTGGTCTTTGAGCCTCCCTGCTAGAAGGAGGTTCTTCACAGAAGCAAGACCAAGCTGAATATGAGCTCCAGTGTTCTGGTTTTTAAAGTCTAGGATTATATTTAGCCAGCCCATCACAGTCTCTTACACTTGATTAGAGTACTGGGGAAGTGGCCAGTTTTGAATTAAAAGCTATAGTTTGTGGTCTCTTTTCCTCAGGAATCAAAATGGAGTTTTACATTTTAGCAGCACAACCACTGCTTTGCAAGTCATTCAGAGCACTTTTTGAAGACTTTGGAAATCTGGCCCTTAGTGGCTTTAGCTGCACTCCTGTGAAGATATTCCCATTAATTTTAATTAAAATTAATCCCAGTAGATTACTGAAATAACAAGTAACAAATTAGGAGAATGGGCCAAAACTTTTTACCACCTTCTTGCAAGTAAGAACATATTATATATTAACACTTGGTAAAGTAAGTATGAAGTCTTCAGTCAGTAACAGTGGAGTTACTCAGTTGGACAGAGATTAATACCAGATATGAATATCAGAACTGAGATATGAATATGAGAGTGCTGTTGGGATCAGCCTTAGCATTTGCAATTTATTAAGAACCTTGGGGCTAATGTTTTGAATATATCAACTTGGTTGTCAAAGCTTTACTCTAATCTATTTTCTGTAACACCTGGAAGGAGAGACAATGAAAATTTTATAACCCTGATATAGCAGGAACTTATGACTTAGCTCAAGTTTCTGTCAACCCTGCCCAGCAAGCGTGACTGCAGGTTCATGATAGCTGGCTGAAAGAAATCCACTGTGTGATGTTTACCTGCTAAAAATGCCTCCTGACAGTTCTGTACACTGATTATGATAGTTCCATTTATCAATAAACATGAGATGCCATTAAAGCAAGCTTATATTTATTAAAATATGATCTACCTTTTAAAATCACATTGTGAGTACAGATGTTGAGTAATCAATGTTTTTGTAGCATCCTGAGCTCTAAAATTAGTCTTCCCTGTATATAGAACTTGTAGTTGAGGTTATTCTGTGGTTTGCTCAGCACTTGCTAGGTGCCTTGAGAGAGGGTGGAGGCTGTCTAGAAGTGAAGGAGAGCATTTCCACAGCTACTAGGAATGTTTTAAGTTATGTGTGCTGCCTCCACACCTATGGCACATGTCATATAATTTTCTTGCACACTGCTGAATGGACGTGATTTAGCTACCTGATGGAAGAAAGTGTCATTCTTTAACTGTGTTAGGGACAGGAGGTTGGAAGATCTGGGTGTTAATGGTGAGGTGTTTCAAAATATCTTTATAATTCCCTTCAGGTTATTTTTCTGATTCAGTTCAGTTTTCCTCATATAAAAGTCAGAAATATATTTGCAGTTGATTCCAGGCTAAATTAATCCATATAAGTTAATTCCTATAAATCCATATAAACCTATAAATTGCCTTGAGATATTTTGATAGGAAGCATCCTAGTGCTACAGTGCACTTTTCTTGAAAATTTAACTTTTACTGTTAATTTTCAGAGGCAAGATGAAAGATTGCTTTTACTACTTTTTTCTCTGCAATGCTAACAAGAGTAGCTAGGAAGAAAGACCTCCATATTTAATCACTGTCTCAGGATTGCTCTGGTTCTAGAAGGAGCTTTACAGCTGAAATTCATCAGTCTTTACAAGTGTCTTGGAGCAATTCAGGTTCTGAGTGCCATACTTCTAAGGCAGGCTTTTCAGTGAGAGTGTGCAGATTTCACAAAGTCCTTTGTTGTTCTTGTGTCAAGGTCATGCAGCTTTCCAAACTGACATGTAAAGAAATTCTGGCACATACAGAATCAGCATAATAGTAGTCTTCGATGCCTTCAGGCAGTAGTAGTGGTTGGATATAATTTTACATAGCTGACAATCATTCCATTGTGAAGTCCAGGAAGAAAGCCTTTCGTCAGTGCTGCTTCCTTCTTCTTACCAATATTGTTTTAATCTTGTGTTATTGTAGATCGACCTTCTTTTTAACGCCATGTAATTATTCTGTCACCTATTGATATTGAAAAGCAATCTGTACTGGTACTGAATGGTAGCTTCTACTTTGTCTTGTAAGCTCAGGGAGAGAAATAGTTTTGGACTGTCACTATTTGTTCATGATAGCATCTTTTTATCTGAAGCATAACCAATTAGGAACAAAAAAAGTCTTCTTAGTTGCTGCTGCCAGTGTTAAACCATTCATTAGCTGGTACAGTTGATGAATGAGTGGTCTCTCTAGAAGATGAGCTTGTTGCCTCCCCATTGTAGATAGGGTGACCTGGTTATAACCTGTGTGTGATTTGAGTGATAGTTCAGCTTGCTGCTGTAGTTCCAGAGCTGGATCAATGCTAATAAAGGGTGGAATGAAGAAGGGTTATAGATGCAATAATGATCACAACAAGGTCTTTCAGGGAGTAAAGAAAAGCACAGTTTTACTTTCATCACTTCTCACATATTAAACTGATAGCTGAGTCACTTATCCTTTAAACTGAGAATAAACAGACTCTGTAAGTGCACTGTCTACCTTGTCAGATTTACAGTCTTAGCCTTAGTTGCCTAAAGACCATCTCTTTAAAAAATGACTAATCCAGCAGTAATCTCCAAAGTGTTAGCTTTGTAATGTCTCAGTAGGACCCATCTTACCTATAATTAATACCCTGAAGTCAAGGCTATGTTTTACAAGATAAGAGCATTGTGAAAAGTACATGTGTGACTTGCTATCTAGAATGCTCAAGGGATGATACTTTTGTGCCCCGTAATGTAAATAGGTTTATAATAAGATTCATCAATCTTTCCAGGTACACTGATTTGAATGCAGTTATTTATACAGCACATGCAGCAGAGATAAATAAGGGCTGCTGTTACAGATCTCATCATGGTTAGAAGACTAGATCTAGTTGGGTAACATTTTAGGAATTTTCTGTGCTATTCAGATTTCATAACAGCTCTTTCAAGGCTGTTATTCTCCTTGTTGTCAAAATATTTCTATTAATGTGTTTAGAATTAGCTGCTGAGATAATACTTTTAGCAGAAAGAGTATGGTAACACCATAGTTAGACTTAATTGTCTGCATTAGGTAATTTCCAGTGTGGAAATAGAAAAACATCAATTGGCACAGACTCTAGTAAAAATGGATGCATGCCATTCCATAATTGTTCCAATTTGTAGAGGCTTATTAGGATACATTTATTGTGTGACTTTCTCATCTATTTCATGTTTTCAGTTTAAAAATAAATAGAATCCAATACAATATCTATTACAAGCACCCTAATGGATTCAAATAAAAAGGCAAAAATAGTTTCCAGCGTAATTACACTGAGTGCTGTGGTATTATACTGGAATTGCTCTGCAGAATTTGAAACACACAGAAATACATATGCTAAAAGCACAATGTTTATGCAATAAATTTCTTAAAATCGTCTGCATTATTGTTCCTGAGAAAAGGAAGAAGTCTAACCCCGCTGGCACTGTGAGGCCCAGAAGTAGTGGCTAGTTAAGTTTGCTTTAAAGCCGCTTGCGCAAGAATTAGGGATTAAAGCACTGCTTTATTGTAGTATCAGTGTCACCAATGCTTCTTTCCTACGTTTTTCTTCATTAGAGATAGGAGAGTAGCAACTTCTTTGTGTGAATGACAATATATAAGACACTGTTCTATGCATTCTATATGTAAACTACATGAAATTGTATTTTTAAAGGTAGTAGGTTATGGCATTTCATATATAAAGGAACATTTTGAAGAAATCCCTAATTGAGACAAGGGTGCAATGAAAAGGAGTTTGCATTTATATAATAAAGGACTGTTTATAACAAGTGCTGACATGAGACTGAATTTAGATTGCCTTGGCAAGCTTTATCCTAGCATGTCTTAGCTTCTGATAGCTGCATATTGTACTTTTCTCTGTGATCAAAAAGGAAGCTGTGGGAAACCCCTGAAATTCTGGTGTGTGGAACCAGTGACACATCAGCATGAGAGGACTGATGGACCCAGCAGCTTCATTGACTAGCAATATAATTGTTCTTTTTGGATTAGGATCTCTCAAGTAAGGATAATAGGCACATGATTTCCCTGGGATTTCACAGGTATTTGCTTAGAGCAAGGAAAACTTGCAAGGAAACTTGCATTACATTCCAGGTCTCAGGAAAACTGGACTGTACCAATTACCTAATTTTTGTCCATTTCTTTAAAACTGATCCTGACTGCCTGTGTCCTCTCCACGCTGTTGTGCAGATTCTCCTTCTGCTTCTCTCTTCTCTACTTCTGTCTGCATTTCTCCCCACTTTACTCTGTATAGGTACTGCCAGCAAAAACACAATACAAAACCCCATCCCAGCAAGTCATTACTGTGGACAATGGACCTGTGCTTTTCAGGCATATTAAGTACAAGATCTCCTTCAGTCTTTTAAGTTCCAGCATGAGCATGTCTAGTAGTCTGGGAGGTCTTAAAAACCCAAAGAATGTAGATCTGTTGATATCATAATTTCAGGGTCATACAGTTACCAGAAAACTATTTTTCTTTTATTTCTAAAATATATCCCTACTATAGCAAAAGCTTTCTGCACTGTGCCTTTTCTGTGCTCTAACATTTAATACAGGTTTAAGAGAGTGAAAATAGCATTAATTAGTTAGCACACCGAGCTCTAAACTGAAACTTTAAATCTCTTTTAGTGTGCTAAGGTTGTCTCTATTTTATAGCTCAACAAAATTCAGAAGCATTGGTTAAAATAATACAAAACACGTAGAAGTTACTTATAAAAAGAACTAATGGTTTAATTTAATTGGTTTCACCTTTGCATTTAGAAAAGCAATAGAGTAAAATTGTCACCTGTAATTACTGAAATCTAATTTTGTTTACTAGTTGGATCATTGTCAGCTCGCACTACCTGTCAGAAAGGAGGAAATCAGAACAGGGTAAGCAGCATTTTAAACATCAGATTTTATTGGAATACCTATTTAAAGAACATTGTGAATATTTGAATGCCTTCACGATATATAATGGACTTTATGAGACAGTGCAGCATTTAGTATTGGTATTGGATTTATAGGCCATAGAAGAAAGAAAACAATGTTTCATTGTTAAGAACGTGTCACATTTCCCATTTTTTTTTTGGTACTCTTTCATCCATCATCTCCTACCTTAAAAATTTCAATAACAGGCAAAACTATAACAAAACAGATTGAGAAATCTAGTGCAGTAAAGCCATAATCTTAAAAAACAGCTAACCTGGATATTTCTACCACAAGGAAAAAAAACTAAGTAAAATCTTGGGAACCTGAATTTTGCCACCTGTCTCCTGCTCAAATCTGGATTTACTTGCAATTCAAGAAGTTTTGATGGTAAATACTAACAGGTGTTTGTTAGTAAACAACAGGCAGTTAAGTCTTGGACAGCATTGCTTTTTGGTCCCAAGGTAAGAACTAGTTGCCAAGCCTGAATTAGTGAAGTTATCAGGCTTCAGCAGAGCAAGAAGAATTTCTTTTGAATTTTCTGTCTGCAACTGTTTACTTCTCACACAAATAGAGTATTGGGTATACTTTAACTTTTGCAAGTGCCATCATCACTCATTAGCTATAATGGAGTCAGTCATCAAGCAATATAACCCAAACATACTTCTCATGAGGCTGTGAAATTCTGAAGGAGAGAATTTATTGTGCTATTTAGAACATTTCACCTTCCTGAAACTTCAGACCTATTCATTTCAAAAGCAATGAAAACGATGTCTCTGCTTTTTTCCCATCTGTTCCACCCAATAGATTTTTGAGTGCTGAATGCTATGAAGCCTGCCTCGGTAATTACCTGAAGGTCCTTAGCAACCAATTAGTTGTTACTATTAGTAGTGTTTTAAAGAGTCCTGGGTGCAATGCCATGCTTGCTGAGATATTTGAGGGTATACTGGTATGTGCTAGGTACAGTTTAATAATGAATGAATATGATTGTTTCACACAAAGGTCTTGCATATGTTACCAGTAAGAACAGAACTTGATCTGTAGATTTTAATGTTATTCTAATCCTGAATGCTTCTCTCGTTTACTGGTGAAAGAATGACTGTCTTGGGTAAGAAGATTGGATTTTGTTTTCATCCTGATTTAGAATATGGACTTCACAGAGTCAAGAGCCTAGGCATTTGTTTGTGCCATGGGACAAGTCTTAAATGAGGCAAAATTATTAACTGCTGTTGAATTTTCTGTGTTTTTGTGATAAACTTTTGAAAAGTGTCTGAAGCACAGATAGTCCTTCTGGCCTTTTTAAGGTCCTTTCCTTTATCTTGGAGAACTGAGGAAAAAGACAGTCTGAGCTCCAGAGCCCCTAACCACCTCCCCCAGGGCTCTGTAGTCCTTTATGTTCTCCAGGCTACTGCTGTCTGTATCAGTAGCACTCACATGGATCACTAGAAGTGGGTAATAGTCAGTGATACAAAAAAGAGTTATGGAACAGCTGCATTACAGGAATTGTAGTAAGACTGTGAAGACCACACCTGAAAAGTTAGGAAAAGCCATAATAAAGACTGCAGGTACACAGGTGTATATAATCTCTTCCTTAAATCATGCTGCCCACTTACAAGCCAGAATGCAGGTTGGGTGTAGTGCTATATCCAGCTTGTAAATTCTCAGCCTACACTGAGGTTTAGGCACTTGAATACTCCTGAAGCCTACAGAGTAATCAAGCTGTCTCTATGCTAGCGCTACTTAATCTGAAGTATGTCAGGTTTGGCATGAAGATTCTTTGTTTCTTAAGCAACTAAAATGACCAGAAGCACTTTCTTGGGGAAGAAATATGCCTATTCTGTGTTAAAGTTCCAGTGCCATCTAGGTTTATGGGGAGAGTTTCCAAAATTGTGGCTTTTGAAGATGGAAGTTAAGCCTAGAAAAAGGGTAATTCTAGAAGGCAGTGACAAAACCAGAATATTTTGGTACAATATGACATAAAAAGGCTGGGAAATCAACATTTGTTTGGGATGACCAGATGGATGATTTACTTGGACTACAATGTCAGTAGTCCCCAGATAACTATCTATTATGCATATCCATTTTGAAACTAGAATTTGAAAAATCTATGCTGATTACATAGCTGTATACATTCAGGGAAAGTTTTTTTTTCCTGAGTTTAAAACGTAAACCAGCATGGAGCTGTGTGACTGAAACTAATCACATCTTTGCTTATTAAATCATTTCTATAACAGTTCATGTTATTTACATTGACAGACTGTGAAATAATATACAGCGGAGTTTCAAAAGGGTTTACATTAAAAAAATATATTGCAGACTTGTGTATTATATATATATCAAAGTATAGCTCTCCATGATATCTCAAAGTGGACATCCAGAAGTTTGAGTAATAAGAAAAAATCTTGATTATTTGTTTTCTTCTCTTCCATTTCATTAATAATCTGAAAATAAGCATTGCTAAAATAGAGACTTGGGGGTTGTCTCTTGTTGTTTCATATGTATTTATTCTTACCAGTGAACAATTTTTATTATCCAATCTGTTGTTTTCATTCCTTGCTGGTATGGTTTTCTGTTAATTTTCTGCCCTGCTTCTCATATCCCAGAAAAGTATGTTGTACTACTTTTCCCCATGACTAACCTAACCTTCCATTTCATATCTCTGATAGATTTTAATTGCTTTTGGTGATATTTGAGTTCATTCTACAAAGCTCCTTACATGGGATATTAATTGCAATAAAAAAAATCCCAGTGTACCAGTTTGACATAATAATCTATAATGCTTGAATGGGTTTATAAAGAATACTGAAAATATGAATGCCGGCATGACCTACATGTGAGACAAAAGCTATTCCCTTAGGGAATGGAGATAATTTGTTTTTGTCTCATACATTATGCATCTCCTCTTTTATACCCTATTTCTATGAAAAATATTTTTTGTTATATATGGAAGAGTTGTTAAAGTTGTGAGTGGAGCATTAGGCTCAATTTGTTGGGATGTTAACATTCTGCTAGGATTTCTGCAGTCTCGCTTCTTTGTTTCTTATTACCTCTTCACAGTATCTTTTGCTGGTCTTCAATGCTTTTCTCTGAGTAGCTTTCTGTTTCCTCCTTTATTCTTTGAAGAGTGAACACAGCTGATTTCTTTTTGTTGGGGAAGAGGCACAGAAATGGGAAACTTTATAAACCAGGGAAGGCAGGGAACAGGCTTGGCCTCTCATAAGGTACTGCATTGTCTCTTCAGACACTGCAGGATTTATGAGCAGAACTTGTAGTTAAGGGAATAGTTCAAAGTACAATGGGCATTCAACCCTGTAAGCAAGAAATCATCTCTTCCACACCACTTGAAGAAATTATGTGCCTTTATGACAACTGAGTTGCTAAGGATAGATTTTTCAGTTACTTTATAGTGGGAATAAAAAGATGTAGATTAGCACTGTGCTAATGAGTGCCTTCTCTAATTTGTTGCATATTGCTTTCCTTTTCCTGGTTGTAAAAGAAAAGAAATTGGCCCTTTGAATGTCATAAATCTCCAGTTCTGCATCCCCTGGTCTTGTGAAGAGACATGTATTATATGGGTTAAATTGTAGACAGCTTTCTAGATAGGAATATGCCGCTGACCCCTACAATGCAAGCGTAATAGGGTTAGGGTTAGGCTTAGGGTTAGTGGGTTTCTTGTCTGTCCTTCTGAAGGTACCTGTTTATTTAATAGAGATTTTTGCTGAGGTGCCTCCAAATTAAGTTTTTAATTTAAAACCTCACCTATATCTCACCTCCTGGAATAGCAGTAAGAAAAAGTATGCATGAAAAATCAAATACTACATAACAATTTAATAAGCTCTGCAAACAAATGATTTTGAGGTGAGCAAACTCCTGAATCTGTCTATCCAGTTTACTAATTGCTCTGTTACATATGTCATGGACACTAATCGTTCTTTTTTTTTAGACAATTGTGTTTGACATGTATCTGTTCTTAGGTTACTTATCATTCATCATTTTGCAGACAGGATACCAGTATAACTTGTGTATATACCCATGTATTGGAAGGCACTGAGGATTTCATTTTTGTTCTAGTATCATTTGACAATATTCAGCTGGATCTCCTATTTGCATGTTTAAATTTTTATATTAGTAGGTAAGTTTTTTTTTTTCAACTGTCAGCAAAAAGAGGCATTCATGTCCCTTTACCTTCTACAACAATATTTATAGTACCTAATTTACCATAGAGTTATTGAGTTTGATTATTATTCCAATCACAGTATGATGTATTTTATAATAAAGGATCCAATGGGTTGTTACTACAATGCCATTAGCTAGCATGAATGCTTGAAAATACATCACTTGTGTAATAACCAGAATGTGAGAGAAAACACTGGTTTGCCGCGTGAAAATACTGAAGGAGCAACCTGACAGTGTGAGGAAAGATCGAAATCAGCAGAGAGTGGCCTGTAAGATTGTCAGACTCTGAATAATGTTTGAACAAGTGTGAAGCAGGAATATTGTTAGGTGATGCATGTGATGTACGGGAGCCTTGGAAATACCGCTTTTCTAGCAGATGAGTTACTGTGTGTGTCTAAACCCTGAATATCATTCATCTGCACCACACTCTGTTAACTGTGATGTGCTGTATTTCCTGCCTCAGAAATTCTGATGAATATTTTATAGGGTTCTTTTGGTAGCTGAAGTTCAGTTTCTAAGTCTCTCTCTTTTTTTTATTTATTTTCCTTGGGGTGGTGGGCATTGCCCATAAAGTTATGGCTACCTTTATGATTGGGATTATGTAAGAAAAGCTAATGGGGGAATAGCAACCACTTTTCCTCTTGTGAGAATAGCTACAGTACTTAGATTGGCTAAACACCTTACATTAGAGAAATTCTTTTCTTTTAGGGTTAATCCTGATTGGCAGTGAAAGCCTCTAACAAGGTGTTAAATGATACAGATTCCTGTTAACTTCAGTGGGAATAGTATTTAAGGCTTTAAATTGCACTAGAGCATGGGAAGCAGAAAATCTGTGGTGTTTATGATCAGGAAGGCATATTACTGCTTTGTCCTTTTTACTGTTGAAGATGTGAAATTTTTCCTGAAGGATGTATTCTGTTACCAAGGGTGTAATTCCAGTGTTGTGTGTTTTTTTAACTTCTTTAAGATTCTTGTTACTGCATAATCAGTCATTTTAACTGTGTGTTTCTGATGTATTTGGCTCTTTAGCTGTTGTGTATATCTGTTCCCTTGTGCTTTTTCACACTTCTCCCTATTCTTAAACATCCTCTTTCCTTTTATGACTAGCTTGCTCTCACTTCTATTAACACTTGTTGTCTTTGTCAACATTATTACAAGTATTGTATAATCCAGCTTTCTCTTCTTGCTCTTGGCAATTAAAACACAAAGGAAAAACACCCTAAAAAAAAAAAAAAAGGCACAAACCAAATGGTATGGTATGGTATGATATACTCACTTGGCAAGCAATCACCTCTAAAGAAAAATATTCCCCCTATTGTTATCTCTTTGTCCTTTCTTATTCCCCACCATGACTGCTGTGATTATTTATGGTTATATTGACTTTAAATCCTTCAGCTCCCGTCTACATGAAAACAGGAGAGATTTTAAAAGGTACAAATGGTGTGTACACACCCAGTTCTTGTAGAAAAGATGCATTCCTGCTCCTTATGGGTACATAAACAGCATGAGCATGTGCAACTCTTTCTCATTGTTGGGAGGGATTTTGCTGTTTGAGACACTGAAATTCAAGAAGATCCCAATAGTAGAAGATGACCCTCCTATGTCTGTGATCAGTATCCTTTGTTAAAGGCAGTTTGTTACTATACTTTGCCTATAAATACATGCTGTTTTGTTTATGTAGGTGTTCTGGTTTAACCCTTTCCAGCAACTAAGCACCATCCAGCTGCTTGCTCACTCCCCCTCAGTGGGATGAGGGAGAGAATTGGAATAATAAAAGTGAGAAAATTCATAGCTTGAGATAAAAAGAGTTTACTAGGTAATGCAAAAGCTGCCCATACAAGCAAAGCAAAATCAGGACTTCCTTTACTACTTTCCATTGGCAGGTGTTCAGAGCCATATTCAGGAAAGCATGGCTCCATCATTCCATCAGCAGTTACTTGGGAAGATCAGTGCCATCACTCAGAATGTCTACTTCTTCCTTCTTCTTTCCCCAGCCTTATATGCTGAGCACGATGCCTTATGGTATGTAATATCCCTTTGGTCAGTTGGGGTCAGCTGTCCTGGCTGTGTCCCCTCCCAGCTTTTTGTGCACCCCCAGCCTACTCGCTGGTGGGGTGTCGTGAGGAGCAGAAAAGGCCCTGATGCTGTGTTAAGTAGTACTCAGCAATAACTAAACCAGCCCTGGGTTACCAACACTGTGTTTCCAGCACAAATCCAAACCCTAGTCCCATACCAGCTAACATGAAGAAAATTAACTCTACCCCAGCCAAACCAGCACAGTAGGCCCTACTGGCAACAGAAGTGTGAAGGCAGGAAACCCCGTCTACCAAAAGAACTCTTTTTTAATGAGATATTCCTACTGTATCTCACTTCTATTTTTAAGACATTTGAACTACTACTCATAGCTACCCTATCTTCCTTTTTTCTGTGCTGTGAAGTAGTCTTATGATTTCTCTGGTAAAATGCCTCATTGTAGTAAAACTATCTCTGAACTAAACTTTGAATTTATTGTTGATGATGGTTAATAGGGTTATCTTAGGTGTTGTGAAGCATTGCCAGATGTGGAAATCATAATCATAGGGTTTGTGTTGTTCAGCTCAGCTTGACTAGCCAAATAGTACTCAGAGCAGGAGACAGGAACAGAGTTGGAGAGATGGATGGTGACTTTCAAGTGACTTGTCTTGTCCATGGACTTTTGAAGTGGATTGAAATGGTTTGTAACCCACTTCTGCTCATGGTCACAGAATATCTTCTTGGAAAGCTATGAAGCTTACCTCATCTGTACCTTCTTTTCTTCAGTCCTGTTAAACGCAACTGGAAAGAACTCCTGTTTTCAATCTAAAACCCAGGAGGTTTAATTATATGAGAAACTGGAAAAAATGGGAAGAAATGCAGTGGACAGTCACAGGATTGAATGTCTGCTAGCACCTTACTTTGAAATGCTATTTCCATTTAGAGGCATCCGTTTCCAGAATGACTGTAGTCGTAAATATCATACAACAATAAGTACTATTAATATGTAGGTGGAGGGGAGCTATAACTTCAGAAACATTATTCTGAGTAGCAGCATTAAAGCCCTGTGATTAGGTGTGCTTGAAGGTGGGTGATTATGTATTTCTGTAAAGAAATGTCAGAGAAGAATAAACTTTGTAATACCTGACAGGAACAGCTAAGAAGAGCTGGAAATGATTTGAAGTGTCTGAAACTTTGTCTCAGACTGCATTGACACTAATCAGAAATAATTTATACCGATGCCTTTATGCTGATTTCTTAAATATTCTAGTGTGTTACCATCACAGTTGAAGTACGAATGCTATTTTTAACTTGTAACACCTGACAGCTCAGTTTTAGCAGCACTTACTGAGTAGGTGGTTATAGTCCAGAGGCATAATTCTGGGTCATGATGTTTTTGATGGAAGTCCTTACCTATACTGATGATTGTTCTGGAGCTTGTTATTGTTGGTGTTACATTTGTTATTATGCTAGTTGCGGTGCTGCAAATCCAGCAATGCAAACCTGTATGTGTCATTTCTGTGTTTGCTCACAGATGATCTATTACGTGATAAAAGGAATCATTGTGGTTTTATCTATGTCCAGTAAGGTTTACGAAGCAGAGAGAGTGCACCTACAGATTATTGTGAACTTGTATCCAATTCTGAATTAATGACACCATCTTGAAAGTTTGAAAAGGCTTGAACAGGGCAAGAACATGCCCACCTTAAGACACTCATTTCAGCTCATGCTTGTATCCTTTAAGGATACTCTTAAGGAACATTACCTGCTATGCATAGACTTCATTTTATCTTCCCAGCTTTAACAGCCTTTGGAGTCTGCTTCTAACAAACCATCTAAGGGCCATTTAGAAGAATCCTCCTTACTTGGACTGAATTCAGTAATAAGAAGTCCTTCCTACTTGGCATGTGACATATGTCATGAGCTGATGATATGCCACTTTCAGTCAACTAATTAGGTGTGTTTTGTTCTACTCCTCAGGTAGCCTGCGGTAGCCACTGACCAGCTGTTAGTAATTGGTGAAGGTGGTGCTGACAGCATAAAATATTTAGAAAAACAGTGGTGTTCACACAGGTAGCAAAGCTTAAAAATTTGAGATTTTCAGTGGTGTTCTATCAGTTCAGTCAGAGAGCTCCACACTTGTTCCATACTTTTCCACACTAATTGGTTACTCTTCAAAGGCTTAGGTACCATACTGAAATTACCTTTGTGTCCTGGATAGATAACAAAATGCTAATATCTTTGCAGCCATGCACTTTGTAGATGGGGGTAGTGTTTTCTAATATAGTAAATGTAAAATACAGGGCAGTACTTGCTACAGGTGTAAAAAACTCAAGAAGGAAAACTAGTTCAGCATGATTTTGTTACTGTAATTTCTGGTAATCTCATGTGATGGGATCTTGCTGTACTTTGACAGCACTGTTTGCACACACCTCTGAGTATTTAGAACACATGAGAAAGGCAAAAGATTTGTTCAGGGTTACTACTACTCTTTCAGTTTCAATCACTGAAGAATGACTGAAATCAGGAATAATAATAAAAAAACCCTGTGCATATGTGTGTGATTTTGCTGAGAGGAGGAACAGCATCATGAACTGTTGACTGTGAATCCAGAATAATTGAGGGTCATTTTGCCTATGTGCTAACGCATCTGCAGTGACGGTTGGCATCTCTGTGTTTGAAGGAATAAGTTTCTACTACCTGAGCTGAAAGTTTCATTTCTATTAGTCATGATTCTATCAGCTCAGGGCTGGATATGGCTGTGGTATAGGTGGGCAAGAGGGCTGTGTGGCTGTAGCATTACCCTAAGAGAGGAAGGTAGGGGAAATGATAACCATTTTAGGCTCTCTGTCCTTTCCTGATAAATCTGGCTACAGGCTCTTCCACAACTGATAAGTAGTTTTGCATCTATCAAAAGAGGAGAGGGCACGATAGTGAATAACTATAGGTAGAATAGATAAAGTATTTGTGAGTGACTTCATCTGTGTCTCTGATTTTGGGTTTTAGCACAGAGAGTACATGTTTTATTGGGCACTGATCCACAAAGGACGTTGCTTTTAGCCAGTCAGACTGATTACCTGGTGACTGTTTTTACAGAATACTGATCTCTTTCTTTTAGGATGCCGTTCAAATGGTATTTTCCCAAATTTTGGGCTAATCCCATTCTTTGGCTCTTGGAAACAATCTGATTTTCCTGCTAAATGACTTGATTGAGCTTTAAACTTCAGAAACAGTTGCATTTGATGAAATGGTGGATTGCACTGTAGTTGTAGTGCAGCTACACTGTAGTTAGACAGCGATCTTTTAATCCTGCAGCTGTTCATCCATTTTATTGACAGGCTTACTATAAGACTGCATGTGGACTGCATGCATTTGTAGGAATGACTTTTAGTTGCCGCAGCAAAAAGAGGTTGCAAAGTTTCAGCTGGCGGTCTCCTCAGAGTTTCTTTCTGGTAGCCATAAATCCTCCCTGGTTAATATACAGGTATATGCAGTTTTGATGAGACGTACTTGTTTGTGGCAATTCCATTGTTAAGGTATCAATTTCTTTTTTTTCAAATGGAAGAGACAGGAGTCTTTCTGAAGGAGCAGAGGTAAGCCAGCAGATCTGGGCTGTTCCTTTTAGGGCTTTTTTCAGGCCAGTTAAATCTTAATTGCTTTATTTGTGCTGCTTAGCAATTCACTTAGTAGGTAGGTTATCCTGACCTTAATTGAAAGTTCTTAGAAAAATGTCCAAATCAAAGGAAATAAGCATGAGAGAAAGGGTCTGAGTGTACAGAATTCCTAAACAAAGCAGAAAATCTGGAGCTCTAGTCTTGCTTTTGGGGTCACAAATGGCCATATTTCAATACTTTTCTGTCACAGTGAGTATTACATTACTCAGAAATTCTCATTTTTGGAGCTGGAGTAAACAAACTCTTGATGTTAGTGAAAGTGATGAACTCTAGCAGAAAATATATTCAAATCCTAGGAAATTCATCTGTTTCATTAACTATTTTTAGCTACTTTGTGACCTGTCCTAATTAAAGCATACATATTTATTAACATACTTCACAAACTGGGAAATAGGTATTATTTGTCTGTCTAAATATAAATGTGTCTGTTCCCCTTCAGTGTCAAATGAAAGTTATAGAACAGGAAGACCTGCAGGAATTGGCATTGCTACAAACTGTTAAAAAGCAAGCCTTCTCCCTGGAAATACCTGAAGCTGAATAAAGACTTTTAAATGAAGTTTCAGTTGGTTTAGCAGGGACTGTACCTGCTGCTTGGTGTACCTGTGTGCAAAAGCAATACCTTGTCTGGTTTTCATGGGGACCATTCTGTTCAGAGCTGTCAGGTAAGCAGAAGGCTGGGGATAGAATAGGGAATATTGGCTTGTGATTCCTGAGGGAAGGGGAAGGAGGAGGGCAGCATGCAACATGCTGCAACAGATGTAGCCCATCACAAAAGATTTTGCTGCAAGGTGGCAGAAGCTTATGCATATAATGGAAATACTGAGTGTAAAATATAAACACTCACATTGAAGTGCTCTTAGCAGACTCTTTGCAATACACACAGTTTTTCCATGAATTATTGCGTACTTCCTGAAGAACATGAAATGACAGAGGATTTTTGGCTGCTTTTTTTCTTGTGCTTCCAAAGATTTCCTTGGAGAGTCTATATAGACTTTCTGCTGAGTTCACGTCAGCATATTTTGCTAATTGTTCCTGATGCTTCTCCATATTGTGAACTTTTTAACAGAAAAGTAGCAGCAGATTGCCTTCCCTAGAGAGGAACAAAGAAGTCTGTTGATGTGATCTAAAAAGAGAAAGGGGAAAAAAAATACCACTTAAAATAAATATTTCCATTTCAGTGCATACAGAATGAGTAGTTAAACTACATCAGAGAACTTTGTAATTGAAGGCAAAGCCACATTTCTCCCAGAGTTTCTCCTCTTAACCTCTTAATTTTTGCTAAAGCTGGATTACTGTTGTGAAATTACTTATCAGAGAATCTACTTCTGCAGTGATGCTGACAAATAAATTTGTTTTGCATTGGTTAGGACAGTTACAAGCTATGACTCTTAATAATATAGGTTGGTTACCTTCTCCTCTCAATCTGTGCTCACCTGTTGTAGTGGTTACAACAGTCTGTCATGCGTGTTGTCATTTGTTTTTAGCAGGTTGACCTCCTTGTTGCATCTCTGTTGTCTATCAAAAATAATGGAGTTGCTGGACCATTAAAGTACAAAAAGAATGGTCATATATTCAGAAGGAAAAAAATAAAATAGGTCTAGAACTGTTCTGAGGCCTGAAAGAGGCTCATTGAGTAGTTTTTACAAAACTGCTAACAGTCTATACCTCATAACCATTCTAGTACTAATTCACAAAGCTGACAGTTTGTTTATTTGGACAACACCAGATTATGCACACTCTAAGAAAACAACCAGTTAGAACTAAGTAAGTGACTGGGTTGCTTCAGCTCAAGGCTGACCATGGCATGGAAGATACCCTTTCACATCTGGGACTAAAAAGAGCAAAACCAAAGGAAAAGCAGAATCCTCCTGACAATTTTTTGATAAAATACTTGTGAATACCATGAATACCAGATTTCAGACCTGTGTGTATGAAATCTGTGAAGATTGCTAGCTGAGTTTCTGGTAGATGTGGTATATTGGACCCCCCCTACCTTGGCTTCACTTCTTAGTGTTTTGGGCTGTAGCAAGATCTGACAGCATGAAGTGGAGTTTTTGGGACTTTTTCCACAATGCTTATTTATTGAGACCCTCCTGATTTGGGTTTTTTGGGTTTTCTGTGGGCAGCCAAGGGCTTTATTGAATCTAATCCTTTAGTGCATGCTGTAGCTGGGGTGTGTGCCACAGTTTCAGGGAACAGAAACTGTATGATAAGTGCTACCGTGCAGACATTCCCCCCCCGCCCTTTTTCTCCCCAAGCTGAGTACAAAGCAAATTGCCTAGATCGAGAGCTAGGGATGTAGAGTATTGTAATGCTTTCATTTGCTTTCACTATACAGTTATTTTGAAGTGATCTTTCTTCTCAGTCTGCTGGGCAGGACTGTTTGTGCAGCTTTCCTCCTAAACTTATCTTATAAATAAAGAATTTTCCACTACAGTCTTGTGAAACCTTTCATGACCCCAAATGATGCACCAAATCTTACAGAAGTGTTTGCAGCCTCTTGGAGAGCAACACTTGCATGTATTTTTAATTTCTCCAGGAATCTCCCTGTGATAGGGTGAGTTGTGCCGTTCTCCTCTGATGTGCCAGTTTGCCTATTTTTATGCCCCAAGAACAATTTTTCATCATCAAGTTGTCAACTTCCATTTCTATGCTGATGACACAGTTATGAGTGTCTTTGAAACGTGACATCTCTAGGTCTTTCTTTTACCTGCAGTCATTAAATCATTAATGTTTCAAAATCCAGTGCCTCTGAACATGGCAAAATGGGGCTGCTAGTTGACTGGTTTCTTAAATTTGCTGAGAAATATCAGTCTTATTTTTCTAACCTTTGATGACCTCCAGCTCTACTTCAAACAGGTATCTAGTGGTTACTGTTGATTGAGTATTGTTTCTTGTAGTTTTGTATGTATAAGGAACTGCCTTTTATCATTGAAATCTTGCTAGATTGGAGGTATTTTTCTCTATTATGAGACAGAGGTACTTTTCACCCGTGATTTGTATTTCAGATTAGATTATTGAAAGTCTTCATTTGTAGTCTTTCTGGAACCTTGAATATCCTGCCTGCAGAATTTTCCCTAATCTTCTTGGGTTTTTTGAATCACACAGTACATCAGTGCTTTAGTTTGTCATAATTAGTAATCATTGCTTAGCTAAGCCCAAATTGATTTGTTTTGCCTTTTTTTTTAGCTCTTTTTCACCTGCAGGGCCTTTTAAAAACTCTTCCAAAGTGTATTTGCAGTGTTTCTTGCTGTCAATAAACACAGTTTTGATCTTCGTAATGTTGTAAATATAAAATTTCCTTAAAAGTTTACTTTCTCCATTTTAGTTAGGGTGGTTATTTGCAGAAGACAGCCAGGAAATGGAAGGATATTCTCTACCCTTGAATAATCAGGGAGCACCTGCTAGGAATATATATGAGTAGGAATATTTCAGTAATCAGACATTCATGTCCTGTGAACTCCACTGAGAAACTATCAGCTTTTTGATTAAAATGAAATGCAACATTTCTGCCTCTTTGTATACCAGTTCTCATCCATTTTTTTCCCTTCCTGTTTCCCTCCTCAACTCAATTTTTTTGTACCCCAGTAGCTACTTTCTTCTTTCATGTCTCCTTTCATACCAGTTTCTTTTCCTCACTTGACTCGCAGTGTTTGTTATATTTTTGTTTAGAGCACCTCAGTTTTTTTCAGACTGTGAGACTTCTTTTTTTTAATTCTTTCTTTCTTTTCTCTGGCAAGTCCACTTTTGGCATTTACTCCCTAGGATTAGTTTTTATCTTCTATACACAGAACCTTTTCCATAATGCTCACTTTGAAGCAACTTTGCATCAGCAGTGAGCAATGTGAAAGTAAACTAAAATACAGTGATGCCAAAGTTCAAAGTTTGGTTTTGGCAAATACTAGAGAATATGAGCTCATGGCTTCGGTTTTTGAGGAAACCTCTCTCAGTCTGGTCTCCAGCTATCTGTAGCTAGCAGGTGGTTCCCCCTTCCTTCTGTGACACATATATAGTTGGCCTTAACAGTTTTCAAGCGAGGCCTGACCCTCTCATTCCTGATGACTGATACGAGGCGGTAGGTAGTCTTTAAATGCTAAACATAAAATATGAAATCCTGCTTGTGTTGAAATGAATGACACAAATTTCTACTGACGTTGCCAGAAAACTGCATGGGGATTGTTGTTACTTCTGACTTTAGGAAATGCAAAACTGGATTCTGGAATAAAGAGAAAACACTTGTATACATTGTATGCCTTTCAGACCTTTGAAAAGCCAGAGCTTACTAATGCTCATTTAATTACTGGATGATGTTGTACAGGAGTGTGAATCTGAGGTACTCGTAGCCTGGTGGGAAGGATGCTCAGCCAGCTGAAACTGATTTGTATTACACTTTGAAAAGGCAGCATCAGAGCCAGGCTGGCTGTTGTTAAATCGCTTTCTAAAGCTACTATTGAAAGTAGCTTGCTGTAACCAGGGATTCACTTTTATTTTCCTGAAGAATCAGAGACTGTAACCAGGGATTCACTTTTATTTTGCTGAAACTGGTTCAGACAAACCTCTATGATTTCCCTAGAGAAGTCCTTTATGTTCATATTGTTCACTCCAGGTGTGTGGCCACAGCAGTACACCTTACTTCCTCACAACAATTTACTATACATGTCAGCATTGGCTTTGGTGCTGTGACTGAGATAATTTGTTTTTCTCATGAAAGGGAAGTTGAGAATCAAGGCTGGTGGAGAGAATCTCCTATTACACTCCAACTAAAACCCATAGGGAAAGGTTAGTATTCTAATTGTGATTAAAAAAATCCGTATTAATTGTAATTCCTACCCCACTCTCAACAGCATCTGTGAGCTATCTCACAGAAACAGTTTGATTCTCACAGGGAAGAAGAGGAAGAGATGGATTACTTCTTTTTGTTATTAGCTTTTGTGATTCTCACTGTCTCCTGCAATAATAATGATGGAAATGATGATGACAAGCTTTGGGAAGTGCTATGCTTCTGTATACAACATGGTGACAGCTTTGAAGTAAAACATTTTCCTCATGTACATTATGTACAATCTTGTCACTTCTCTTGCCTGGTCATTAATGGGGTTTTGATGCCTGTTTTCTTCATAAGTGAGAAATACATAAACATAGGTGAGGATATCTGCTTGAGTGCAGAAACTTGGACAGATAAAAGAGAGTTCTGCCTTTACAAAAGAGGGCTTTTGGCCATTTCTAGCTTGTTCAAATTTATTTTAGCATGATAATAATAATGCTAGTAGAGTTTGTTGAGAATCATCATTTCTCGCTTCCAAATACTTTGATTTCCCCTCCCCCCATATATTTTTATTATGTCCAAATTTAAGCAGGGGACATGCATATATATGCATCTAGGCATAAAATCAAATTTTCCTCTAAATAATAAATAAAGAGAAAAATCGTATTAGAGCCTGCAGCTCTCAAGTGGGTCCACTAAGAGCCGAATTACTCCAGCACTTTACAGATTTTGTGGCAAAGAGCCCGAAAGCTGGCTCTGGGCATGGGTAACCATGGACACCAGGATTTCATCTTCCATGGCCTTATGGCATTCCAGCCTTGCTATTGCTGTTGGCTTTTGAGGTCCTGAAGCACCAAAATTTAGTCGTTCTTGTCATCTCTTATGGTCTGCGACGACTTCATTGTAAGTCTGGTGGAGAATGACTCAGAATGATGCTGAACCTGAAACATTTCAGCTCAATAGTTTGTGCTAAACAGCATCTTCTGATGAGATTATAAAGTGACGTGAGTCTTAGCATTTAAGGACTATGTTTCCTGAAGACTGACTTTCATGAAAATAAGTTAATAGTATCTTCAAGAAACCTGCTGCTCATTATTTGAAAGTTTCTGTTCACTGTGTATGGGCAGTGTAAAATTGAGAATAAAACTTTCCATAGTTGTGGGCCCTCTGGTGGTGTCCCTGGAGTTGCAGGTTCAGAAAATTGCAAGACTGAAATGTATTACCTAGTTTATGTGTTCCAAAAATTTGCTGGTCATACGCAGCAGTATGTAGTTATTTGGACTCTGTTGTGTCCTCTGATTAGATTATGGAAAAGAACATTATTAGTGTTATCTATGCACTCTGCCCATATAGTCTTCTACAAATGAGTCCATTTTTAATCTTTATTACAGTTATTATATTAATGAATCTGAGTTATTAATGAATCTAAATTAATGAACCTGGTTGTGCTGATGTTCCCTAAGTATAAAACCAACAAAAAAATCTCTGCTTCAAAGATCTCGCTATCTAGATGTGAGACAAATGTTGGTCAGTGGTTTTAGTCCATCATCAGTCTGCAGCCACAGTTTAATTGTTTTTCACAGCCAGCAATAAACTGGCACCGTTGCTGAAAGAGAAAATCTCACCTTCCATTGTCCATGATCATTCTTTTTATTGCTCTGCCACCATTTCTTTTGTACAGGTACAGTGGACTGGATGAGGAACTGATTCAGCAGCACCCTCCCCTCTCCAAAACAAAATCAAAAAAGACATAATCTTATTATAATTTTCTATAATACATAAAGAAAGTGCATTGACTGATTAACAAATTAGCAGTTCAAAATCTACTCAAAAAGGTTAATGACTGCTAATTGGACCTGAGTCACAGTTAACTTAAATTTATAGTACTTTCTTATGAAAGGTATGCTTGCAACCACTCTTTTATGTAGAAATAACAAACTGCTGTTCTGGCAGAGAATGTTGATGTGATTAATGCTGCAGTAGGACTTTTCCATTTGATCACCTATATAAAGAATACCTTTCTTCATACAATGCAGTCTTTTTTTCTGATTGTTTGCTTTCTCTCCCCTCAAAAAGTTGCTGCCAGGGGAGAGTGCAAGAATGCCAGCTGTAGTAGAAAATTTGATTATGCAAATGTACTTCAGAGTTTGTACATAGATACAGGAGATTAACAGCGTGTGCTATGAGAAATGACTGCAGCTTCTTTTTCAGGATGAATAACTGCAAGCTAATGCAGATCTTTGGTTGAAATGTTCAGATAAAATCACCAGTTGTAATGGTCTTCTGCCTCCTTTGCTCCCTCCACTTTGCTTCCTTGTTTTTTATTGAAAACTCTACAAAATTCCCATTTTCCAAGATTCTGCAGAAGATGGTCAAAGTATACAGCATTGCAAGTGGCATAGATATTTGAACAGGGAACAGGGCCTGGAGGGCATGCAATTGCAAGTGGCAGGTTCAAAGCAAGCAAAAAGCAATACTTCGCAGGGTACATTTAAAAGCTGTAAAAGTTTATTGTCCCAGGACTGGGGGAATACTAAAGGAATCAAAAATTGATTAGATATGTTTATGAAAAGAAAATCTATGAAGGCTATTGCCTGTGCTCAGAAAGTCTGGAAGCTACAAATCAAATGAATCAGAAAAAAATATTCTAAAGAACTATTTCTGTATGCGTCTTCTGCTCTTACATTCCTGTCTACATCTGCTACTGGCCACTATCAGAGACAGGATGCTGAGCTAGGTGGACTTGGCATCATGTTCTTGTATCCTCAGAGAAAATCAGATTCTGTCTGTTATATTTCAGTTTTGTATTTCTTTCAGATCCCTGCTTCCAGACGGGGCTCAAACCACAAGCACTAGGTTATTCACCAAGGATTTCTTAATATCATTTCCATTATAGCTGAAACCAGCAGGAATCATAAATTTCGAGGAAAAGTCTTGCTGAATTCTTTCAGACCAAATTAAAACAATCAGCTTCCTCCCCAGCTCCCCGGCCTTCTGAAAATACAAACCACTGAATGAAGACAAACACCTCCTTGCTGGTCCTTAAAGATCGGTGTTGGGACGGGTCTTGTTTCACATCTTCGTCGCTGACATGGACAGTGGGATTGAGTGCGCCCTCAGCAAGTTTGCCAATGACACCAAGCTGTGTGGTTCGGTTGGTACCCTGGAGGAAAGGAATGCCGTCCAGAGGGACCTTGACACGCTTGTGAGGTGGGCTGATGCCAGCCTCATGAAGTTTAATCATGACAAGTGCAAGGTCCTATACCTGGGTCGGAGCAATCCCAGGCACAGCTACAGGTTGGGCAGGGAAGAGATTGAGAGCAGCCCTGCGGAGAAAGACTTGGAGGTGTTGGTCAATGAGAAAATGAACATGGGCCGGCAGTGTGTGCTCGCAGCCCTGAAAGCCAACCGTATCCTGGGCTGCATCAAAAGGAGCATGACCAGCAGGTTGAAGGAGGTGATCCTGCCCCTCTACTCTGCTCTTGTGAGACCTCACCTGGAGTATTGTGTACAGTTCTGGTGTTCTCAACGTTAAAAGGACATGGAACTGCTGGAACAAGTCCAGAGAAGGGCCATGAGGATGATCAGGGGACTGGAGCATGTCCTATATGAAGATAGGCTGAAAAAGTTGGGGCTGTTCAGCCTGGAGAAGAGAAGGCTGCATGGAGACCTCATAGCAGCCTTCCAGTATCTGAAGGGGGGCTATAGGGATGCTGGGGAGGGACTCTTCCTTAGGGACTGTAGTGACAGGACAAGGGGTAATGGGTTCAAACTTAAACAGGGGAAGTTTAGATTGGCTATAAGGAGGAAATTCTTTCCTGTTAGGGTGGTGAGGCACTGGAATAGGTTGTCCAGGGAAGTTGTGAATGCTCCATCCCTGTCAGTGTTCAAGACCAGGTTGGACGATGCCTTGGGTGACATGGTTTAGTGTGAGGTGTCCCTGCCCATGGCAGGGGGGTTGGAACTTGATGATCTTAAGGTTCTTTCCAACCCTAACTGTTCTATGATTCTATGATTCTATTTAAGCTTTTCCCTGAATGAAGAAAATGAATCTTCCCTAGACAGGAAGGTTTGGGTATTCTGGCAGGCTGAAGGCTCTCTTTGGGTATGTGCAAATTGAACTATCTGTGTCTTTCTTGCTTTCATTAAGAAGGTTTTGTGCTAAGCACAGTTCTCCACTTCAGCATCCTCACGACACATTATAGAATCATTGAATCATAGAATCATCAAATAGTTAGGGGTGGAAAGGACCTTAAGATCACCTAGTTCCAACCCCCCAGCCATACTTCTGTAAAGAATCAGTATTGGATTAGGTCATAGTCCTCTTATATTGTGCCATTCTTTTTTCTGCAGATCTCATAGGCTTTAACCTTCTCCATCTCCCTTTAAAAAGACATGCCTTGTTTTTATCTGATTTTGTAAGAAAATCGGGAATACTGGGGTCCTGTTATAGCAGGAATACTATTCATGAGAAAGCTGCTGATTCTTCATAAAACAGGGTTGTGGTCCTTCATGATAAAATTTTTCTCCAAACTTGTCAAACACTTGAGTAATAGGAGTTTTAATAAAAACAAATACATGATTTTCATGCAGTATGACTAAACCCTCTTGCTTTGATAGCTGCTGAGGTTTCAGTTCTTGGTGTTTGAGATGCACAAGCCTCTGTATTTGAATGAAGAAGAGATCATAAAAAACTATAATTATTTGATTATTATTATTTTTCTTAGAATATACAGCATATTTGTGGTTGACTTAAATTCCTGCATAAGAGTTGCATGATTCAAGGAAGACAGAGGAACACGAAGACCATGTGAACTGTGGAAAGGATCCTTTTTGATTCTTGGTTCTTCTTTGTGGCATAGTCTTGAGGAAATACTTTAATCTGTCCGTGCAGGACATAGTGTATGTAGGTCCATGCGCCGGTTGTTCAGTCTGTAACTCAGATTCTGGGAAGTGTTCAGTGTTACTGTTCCACTTGATCCAGGTCACAGGTGGCAACAGTGTGCAGAAGCAGTTATAGCACAAACTGGTAGGGGAGTAGTCCCAAAACATCACATTTCTAGGTTTTATTTCCATGACTGTTCCTGAAAGCATACAGGCACTTTGCCTCCTAGCTGAATAATGAAAACAGCCCTGTGCAGCTAATTTCCAACCACGGTTATTATTTTGTTTCTCTGCGAAGATTAGGACATATCTTCAGTGCTCACAATTTAATAATAATATGAAAAGAAGAATTGTGCTAAGTAAACTTGGTGATAGGTTTGTTACTAAAAATGTCTTTAAAGCACTAATGAAAATAAAATCTTTGCATTAATTTAGCACAGAGGGATGGTTGAAAACCCAGCAACATCAAAAGCTAAGAAACAGCTGAATGAGAATGGAAAACACTTGAAGAACTAAGGATTAGACAACTAGCTTTTTATTGTCTGTGAAAATATTTCATTTGGTATTTATGAGAACAGTTTAAATGGCCCCCTCACCATATGGAGGGTTTATAACGACAAAGAAATAGGAGAAAAGGAAGAAGGAATTTTTGAATCTGTGGCAAAAACATATTAGCTTTGAGGAGTAACTTTTAAGGAGCCCTCGAATTGAGAGTAATCGCAGATTGTAGAAAGTTGATTAGGAATTAAAGCTGATGTTTTGAAAGCTAAAATATTTTGAACTATAATATATTTCTTAGTGCATACAGAAGTCAGACAGTATCTGACCTTCTCCAACTTTTCTGTATTTTTATTTTAATTGTTTAAGTAGTTAACAATTCAGATATGGCATATGTTTGTTTTCCTTATGGATTTAGAATGGTGAGAGAGTTTACAGCACTGCAATCTTATCATAGAATTTTTGAATAATCAATGAATGACTTGATCCAGGAATCAATGATTGTTGAACTGTGAATAGATGAATTTACATTTAACTGTTTGTTTGCAAACTTGGGATTGTTGTCTTTTCAGTTTTATTCTTTGGTTTGTTTATGCCAAAGGTCTTATGCCATACTACTGACTCTCCAGAGGGAAGATTGGATTTGATATATTTGAGATCTCAAAAGAAAAAGGAAAGGAAAAAAAAAAAGAAAAAAACTCCTGAAAACTTCTCACCTTTTTATCTCCCTTTTAGGAATGAACATAACTACAGATCTCAGTCCCTTAGATGTATGGCTTAGTACATCTTCCTATAGGAAGATGGGTATAAAATCCCAACATGATAGGGTTTTCTCAGTAAACGACATCAGCTGACACTGAGAAGTAGAGACCTAAATAATATGTTGAAACCTCTAAATTACTTCACTTGAGCCACTTTCTTTTGACCTTTTCAGTTGAAGTTTTATTCATAAATGAATGCTTTTATTCATAAAGCATGTCCCAGTCTCCATCGATTTGAACTTGTAACTGATGTTGTACTACTAACTAGTTCAGTAATAGCTACAGGACACTTCTCGGCTAATTTCTGTCATGAAGACTCTCACAGGAGCGCAGAATTGCACAGGCAGTATTTGTTTTGCCAAGTTCCGCAACAATACTTAGCTACAAAACATAAAAATGTGTCTGAAGACTCTTCATTTACCTTACATTCAGAGATATGTTGACTGAATCACATCTTTTGGGAATAATGTTCTGGCCATTTTCTAACACATGTTCCCTAGTTTTTTCTGTAGAATCACTGTTGCAAAATGGAACTCATGCAAGCTTTTTGGTCATGACATCTTTTTTCTTAATGTAATGTCCTTTGCAAAACTTTTTGGAATTCCATTTTCACAGTTTATTTTTGTTAATCGCTTCATCCATTTGAACTCTAAAGTAGAGTCTACCAATATAATTTGATGTAACAATTTGTCATAGTTTCACCCCAGTCAGCAACTGAGCACCACCCAGCCACTTGCTCATTCTCCCCCCATTCAGATGAGGGAGGAAAAAAAAAGAGTAGTTTGTCATCTGAGTAATGTGGCATTGTTTATGAACTAAAGGACCTCAAAGGAAGAAAACTTCCTTCCTTTTTGACTCTTATACCAGTTAATCAAGGACTAAAATTAATTCACTGATAGCTGAGAACTGCTTGGCTAATACTGATGATAGAGAATACAATCCTACAAAAATCCAAGATTGCATTTTATGAGGAAAGGCGTACTTAGGTTGCTTCAGTGCAATCTTGACATCCAGTTGCTAGGATTTTGCTAAGACTACATGATAGCAGAGTCAGATAGTGTGCCCTGAGCAAGACTGTGAGCTCCAGATGCACTTATTTTTTAAAACTAATCACATTTTATAACATTCCTTGATTAACATTAACCAGAGTTTCAAGTCTTCATTAGAGGCACCAAATCAGAGTTTCAATATTTGAAGTCCATGTGTCATACAATCTATCAAGTAGTTCTATGTAGTACGTTTTGGTTTTTTTTTTCCTCAGATGTGAGGATTTATTGTATTCAGAACAAAGTGGAAGACTGTTCCTGTCCTATGAGCTTCCATTTTAATTATGAATACAGACTGTAAAAATTGAAACAACTCAAATAATTAACCTATAGATTGTATTAGAAGATCCCTTTCCGTGACAGTGTTCAGAGGAGAGAAATGTTACAGCATGTTGGCTTAAGAAAAGTTACCAAACGCTTGTTAATGATATCTATAATCTTGGGGAAAAAAAATCATTACAATATCATGGCAAGTTGTCATTGAAATAATTCTTTATAGTGCTAAGATAAGTGATGTTATCGAATGGCAACATTTTTGGCAGTATGTATTGATTGATTATCACCTTATAGTTCTTGCTGATAGTCATGTTCTTTCCGATCAAGTGGTAAGGTATGTGACGATGGAATGACTTTACAAAAAGTGAACATTCAAGAGATAATGTTACCAGGTGTCGTGGTTTAAACCCAGTCAGGTAACTCGTTCGCTCACTTCCCCCCCTTTCTTGCCCTCCCCCTGCTCTCGGAGGGATGGAGAGGAGAATCGAAAAGAATGCAACTCCCACGGGTTGAGATAAGAACAGTTTAGTAACTAAGGTATAACACAGATCACTGCTGCTACCACCAATGATAATAATGACAAAGGAAATAACAAGGGAAGAGAATACAACACCTCAGCACCAGCTGACCGATAACTCGCCCCCCAAGCCCGACCAAGCTCTGACCGATACCTCCTCCAACCCTGCAGTCTCCCAGCCCTTCCGGCTCACTCCCAGTTACATCCTGGGCATGACGTGCTGTGGTATGGAATACCTCTTTGGTCAGTTTGGGTCAGGTGTCCTGTCTCTGCTTCCTCCTGGCTTCCCCTCCTCCCTGGCAGAGCATGAGGCTCACAAAGTCCTTGGCCAAACCAAAACATCACTATCAGCTCTGTTCCCGAGCTGAAAGTCAAAACACTGCACTGCACCAGCTACCAAGGAGAAGAAACATGACTGCTACTGCTGAACCCAGGACACCAGGAAAAGATCAGATTAAATGCCAGGTCTTCCTTGCTAGCTCTGTAAGAGCCTGAAGTTATTTGGGGGATCTGTCCTTGAACAGAAAATCTTCAGATGTACAAACAGCTGCTTTACTACTTCAGCTGTAGTAAATGAGACTCTATGGAGAAGCCCAAGAGTTCTAAGCAAAGAAGCCAGTATAATTTTGCAAAATAAAGCTTTAAAGAAGGCAAAGAGGGATGCCATTTATCCTAGCAAGTTAACTTAGCAATATAATAGACCTGAAGAAAATATTTTTCTCCTGCAGCCATTATTTACTTTTCAAATTGCCTATGGCATTGAATTCTTAAATGTGGAGTTAGGTACAACAGAAACTCTTCTAGAGTACTGAATATTAGATTTGAGTCCTGGATTGCTGAAATCCAAAGAAACATAATTAGGCCAGAATTCTAAGGTATACTGGATGCTACTGCAAAATTGCTACAACAAATTCCTGCATTTCAGTTTTTTTTTCTGCTTTTCTTTTGGTGCTGAAACTTTGTGGGACCCTGGAGAAAGTCCTGTACAGCTGGCCACCGTATGTAACATTAAAGCAATCTTCACCTGTGCTGTGAATCATCATCAGACTTACTGCATACATGCTAGTCACCTGTGAAGGGTTCAGGAAGTTGTATTGATGTTTTAGGCTCACCATGCCTATGTTGATGCAGTCAGCATTGGTCCTTTAATGAGAAAAAGAAAGAACGGTTCAGTATTTGCTTGCTGATAACAGAATTACCTATACATGGCATTGTTGTAATAGGCTTTCACTGGAACAGTCTTACCAGTAATTGCACAGTATCTACTTCAGAGACTTTTCCAGTGGTAAAGCTAAGTTAAATTACTTCTGCATAAATATCAGTGCTGCATTGTCTGTGGAAGTTGCTACTTTTTGTCATTGCCAGAGTATTCTCATGTGGGTGTCTGTTAACAGTTTACCCCCCAACAGAAGGTTACTCTGTATCTGGACCACAATTTTATCCCATCTTACTGGACCAAATTAAACTGAAGATTTCTAGGTAATGGATGACCATGTTATATTTATCACTGGACTGCAGTGTGTAGGAAAACCAAAATAAACTATTAACTGTTTGATTCCTTGGATTTTCCTCTTTAGTCTCACATGTTCTTTCTGGAACCAATGATATTTTAACACAGATTTTGTGGTTTAATAGAACAGTGGATTGATGTATAGTTTTTCATTATCAATTGTAGTTAACTGTAGATAGAGAGAGAATTCAGTTGACATGAAAGTTACTTTAATGTGGTGTTAATTATTCAAGGAGCTACAGCTTATGTAAGTGTGTCTCTTTCCTGAAAGAAGATGCAGTGAAACTGGAAATGAAGACTGGCAAAATGACAGTGAGGATAAGACCTTCATATTCTGAAAATATAGAACATGCATTTTTGTAGCTGTAAATTTCATGGGGAGGATTTCTGTTTAATTACAGGAATTCTGCACTAATGAAATAGAAATTTGATCTTAATGGATAAAAGAATCAATTGTATTTTAGAGCCAATACATGTATAAAGCTCTCCTGCGGCTAATCTGAAGTTAAATTTATTCACAAATTCACATACAGAGATCCATTGGATACACAAAACATAGAAAAGTAGCATTTTAAACAACAAAAAAAATCTTTTAAGTTAACCTACCATAATGATGTTTAGTTTCATTTTTATTTTCACATGAACCACAGGATTAACTTGGTAAATGTGTAAATTCTTTTCAACTGAATCATTCTTCACACTGAATGTGTGATTAGTAACCTTTCTGAAGGTGTCCTTGGTAGGAATTGACATCTCATCGTATACATTTACCAAAGCCTTTATCACACCCTGTAATGATGCCTGAAAAACAGGGTAGGTATTTCTGCTAGTATAGGTAACTGTGTTTGGACAAGCATGAAAAAGACATTTCTCTTACTGAACCTGGATGAACTTTCTTGCTACAGGATTTTATTGTGATTGTCTTCAAGGATTTGATTTGCTGTGGTATTCTTTATTTTCTGCTGTGTGCCTAGAGGTATCTGAAATATTAATTTGGTTGTTATGCAATGATACCTAATAATTCTATATAATCCTTATAACTTTGGAAATGAAAAATAAGGCCAGTTGTCAACAGTCCTTATTCAGGATGGATATAGTTATGAATATGGTTATATACTTTGCCTCCAGAAGGTTTGTTTTTCTGTAAGGGTTGCTAGGTTCATTTGAGGAACTTTTGCCTGGCATCTAGGTTCTGGTTAACTGCAGGAGCTTGCTTTATTAATGAGTATGTAGAAGTACAGTGAGTCAGCTGAGCATTCGTGACGTTCCTAGCATCTGAACGTTATCTAGGTGTGGTGGGTTGCTAGCTGCCAGATGCCCACCCTGCTGCTCTGTAACTCTTCCTTCGAAACAGGACAATGGGAGAAAATAAGGTGGGAAAACTCATGTGCTGACATAAAGACAGGGAGATCACAGGCAAAACAGGCTTGATGTGGGGAAATTTAATCTAATTTATTGCCAATTAAAAATAGAGTAGGATGGTGAGAAACAAGGACAAAACTAAAAACGCTTTCCCCCATGGCCTTTTTCCCAGGCTCAACTTCACTCCATTCCTCACTCACCTACCTCCTACAATCCATCCCTCAGCAACACAAGAGGATGGGGAATGGGATTCCTCTCCAGATTTCTTGTAGACCTCCTTTAGGCACTGGCAGCTGCTCTAAGGTCTCCCACGAGACTTCTCTTCAGGCTGAGCAAGCTCAGCTTTCTCAGCCTGTCTTCATAGGAGAGGTCCAGCCCTCTGATCATCTTCATGGCCCTCCTCTGGACTTGCTTAAGTAGCTCCACATCCCTCTTATGTCGGGGGTCCCAAAGCTGAATGCACTTCTGTAGGTGGGATCTCATGAGAGCAGAGTAGTTGGGGAGCATCACCTTCCTTGACCTGCTGGTCATGATTCTTTTGATGCAGCACAGTATGCCGTTGGCTTTCTGGGCTGTGAGCACACACTGCTGGCTCATGTTGAGCAATTTATCAACCAACACCCCCAAGTCCTTCTCCTTAGGGCTGCTCTGAATCAATTCTGTGCTCTACCTGTATCTGTGTCTTGGATTGCCTGTCCTAAGTGTAGGAGCTTGTAGATATCTTTGTTGAACTTCATAAGGCTGGCACAGGTCCACTTCTTGAGCCTGTCAAGTTCCCTCTTGATGGCATCCTTTCTCTCCAGCATGTTGATCGCACCGCACAGCTTCATTCATCGAATCCTTCGTCTTTTCTCATAGAGGCCAAATCTGCAGCAACCCTGCTACCAACACCTTGCCGCATAAACCCAATACACTGGAAGAATAAAATTATACTAGCAGTGTACACTAGTAAACAAAATTAATCAATATCTGGTAAGAAGCATGCTAAGGAATAGGCCTAAGATGACGGAAAAGCTGTTGCATCATTCATTGGAGGTGGAATGCAGAGAAAAGCTGGAGCAGCAATCAGGAAGTTTAAGAAGTGGAAAACAAATAGCTGGGAGCAGCAGCAGGAGCAACAACAGGAAGACTGAACAGAGAATGAGATCAGGACTAGCTGTAGTTGAAAGAAGCTGTAGGGCTCATGATTCACTGACGAAGTCTACAGCTAGGAAGTCTAATTGAGGGGACACAGTGTTCTGGAAGACGGCTACTTTAAACCCTAAAAAAAAAGAAAAATAAATTAAGAAGCAGAAAATAACATAGAAATGGTTTATTGTTTTTTGTCCATACAAGTGTATTGCTTGTGCTACCTGAAGAATGGTAGGCCTGAGACATTTGGCAGAACACGTGTGTGTCAGGGATGCTTCTCTGAAAAAGTGAAATATGAAAGCTTCTGTCCACCTGCCTAAAACTCTGGAAAAAGCTGTGCCTTAGTAGCAATACAATGTAAATTTTTGTGAATTTCTGAACTTTCAGCTTTGAAGGACGTATTTAAATCAGTTTAGAAGCAGTTATTGACTTCTGTTGGCTTGTAACCTAATTGCATTTTCAAAATAAATTTTTCTTCTTCTTTCTCTGTCTCACTAGGAATATTGAAAAGGTGCCAAATAACCCTTTGGCATATGGATTGAGACACACTTTTAATGGCTGGCTTGTACTTGCTTTCACTCATATTTTTGGTCTTCAGTCACTCAAATATAACATCTGCCATATTTGTGGATCAGAAGCTTTTTGTATCCTGTCTCTGTTGATTTTAATTGTTTTATGCTGAATTTTACAGTTTGTGCCTAGAACACAGATGGTAGATATTTACCATATATATAAAATTATTATTATGCTGCTCACATCACATGCCAGGCACCACTGATGTACTAAAGAAGGAATGCCTTGATCTGCATAAATTTGTTGCATACATTTTCAGTTTCTCTTAATATTTTTTTCCTCACCCTTTCTTCTTCTCTAGTTTTGTCTCCGATTTTATGACAACTCACCCTGAATGTTCACTTTTCCAGCTGTGTATTAGCCCTTGAATAAATATGTGTTGCTTTGACTAGATGCTTCTGTTGCCAGAGCTACGCCATTTCAAGCAAACTGGGGTAGTTCAGTTCTACATTCCAGTATGCTTGGAGCAGACATATCCTGGCAGATATCATCTTGCAAGTATGAGTACTTTCAAAAGGAAGAATTCAGCCTTTATATAGTTTCAGAAAAAAGCTGTTGTAGCATATACACTAACCCAGTGGCTTATAGGCCCTACGCATATACTTAGAAGTCCTAGTAAGAAAGCTGTTTGTGTTGAAGCTTGTGTTCAATATGTGTCTTATATTTCCATGTATGTTATATGGTATACTCCTATTGAGTACAGGTTTGTTCCTGCCTTTCTATTGTAGGGCACACTGTATTACCTCAGTACCTGTGGCCCATACACCTTCCACTTTAAGTTAATGGTAACAAACGTTCTCTCCCACAGTAACAACTTTTAGAGGATGGTCATCTGCCCAGCCAGACATGGAGAGAGACCAACCTACTGTAAATGCCATCAGCCAAATACCTTGTTGTTAGTAGTTTACAATAACTAACTGTATTAAGGGGAGAAGGGAAAACAATAACACAATGAAGTTCAGCCTTATGGGTCCTTGTTCATAGAGCTTATTTCATTTGGAGATAGTGTTTCCAAACAGCTCTGGTTATAGCTGTCTGCCAACCAGTGAGCCCTTTTGAATTCCACTTCTCCAAATGTTCCATATCTGATTGGTAACACGATAGTATCACCAGAGTTATAAAACTCTGTTCACCACCACAATATAAGCATTCAGAAATCCACTGGACACAGAAAGTGTGCACTTTTGCAGTTATTTTGCTCGTAGGATTTCTTTTTCAATGTACAGCTTTGCAGATCTTAAAAAGTATCATCAGTCTTTTCAGTCTGTTTTCTCTTGAGTTGCTGTTCCTATTTAGTGTTGCTACTTGGTTGAGTTTTAAAGCATTCTTTGTTCATGAAGCAGGACCAAAGCATTCTGGAGCTAATACAATGTTATATACAGTAGAGACTCTTAATATATGTTCACGTTTTTGAAGGATTGTAACTTGGATAGATTCTCATGGCCTAATTTTAAATGCCACATGCAGTTCCATTGACTTGGCAGAATTCCCTTCACTAAATGCAATTATACATGTGAAACTGAAATAGATTTTTTCCCCCTTTTGCCCCATTTCTGTTCTCAGTTTCTTGTGCATCTCTTGTACAGCCACATAAACACAGAAGTAATATTACCATAAGTCTGTTATGTTTTAAGGGTGGCTGCTGAATGTTACAAGCACAACTTGGTAGCTACGTAAAATGCATACATATATACTTAATGTGTAATGTAATATGTTGGTACATTGGTTTTCTTGACATCTGTGGCTCTCTACCAGTTCCCATGGCAGAGACAATTTTCCCTCTTAGTTCCATTACCATGCTAGTAAATCATCACTTTTCCAGTACATTTTTCTTTATGCTCTCATGTTAGCTCCTACGATATTATAATGGGGTTTAGTGGGTTGATGAATAATACCCAGGCTGACTAACATTTGTTTTTGAGGTAAGACCCATGTATATGCATGCCTGTATTCATATATGGTAGTAAACGCTTTTGCTTTAATGAAAACGTACTTTCCAGGAAGAAAATGCAAAGTTCTTAAGGTTTTTTTTTTTTGTTTGTTTGAAAAAATGGACTGAGAGAAAAAGCAGTGTTTCTAGAGTGCAGGGCAGCTGCTTGATTGACGTTTTGGCATTCAAACTGAGCACTTTTAGGAAAAAAAGACTCTTTATCTTAGGCAAAATGTGAATTTCCAAGGTTTTTTGGGGGTTTGTCAAAATAATTCAGCAACAAACATTGGCAACATCTCAATTACACCCTTTTATACTTTCCTTTAATTTACTTTTCACTACATTCATCTCCCTACAGCTGAAGCAGCTGATCAAGGAAGATGACTTTCACTGCTAGCAATTGTCTGTTGCAGGCATCCTATTGTTTAGAAAGTGCCTGCACAGAAACCTAGCGCGTCTGGAGCCTGCAACCATGACAGCTATTCAAATACTAAAGAGTGGGTTGAAAATTTTTACTCCCTTTGTGTGCTGAGAGTGATTCCTATGTTTTAAGTAATGTGGATGTGTCTACAAGTAATATGTTGCTTGAAATCATAAGCTGATATGAAGTAAAAGGATTAGGCTGGATGGTAATAGCTTTAGTACAGTTATGGCCTCAGAAGAACTTAAAATATGCAGCAAAACCCACCAAAAGAATAGGTACTAACTATTTGGCACCTGACCATGATTCCTGCTGTGACCGCTGTGCCTGTACGGCCTAAGCTCCCATGTTTGGATGTCTGCACCACTTTGGATCTGCCTGCATAGGTTGTGGCTGTGTACCTTCAATGTAGTTGTTAACTGTGCATGATAATCATTGTTTATCATGACTATATAGCTGTCTTTTATGCTTTTCTCATTGTAAAGTCTTCCATTCTGTCAAATGATGTAATGAGATAATACATGATACTTACAAAAGCTTCCGTAAGTGCTTACTTTTATTTTCACATAAATACTGTTGATGAGCAGTCCTGTTCTGAAGTGGAAACCTGTCTCTTACTTGAGTAAACATCTATCTTGATGTACCTTAGTTTATCAAAAGAAAACATGCTAATTAAGGCAACAGATAATCTTATCACCTCATTTAAGTACTTTGGCAGAGCTATGTAGTTAACACCATTGCATAAAAGAACAGATTCTTACAAATGATGAACTTTCTCTGATGCTGACAGAAAGTAATCATTTTATCATGTAAGTGGTAGATAATAAGAAAAGGCAAAAAAATCCACATAGAACAGAAAGTGGTGCTAACCGAAAATACAGACAATGCTCGTTAGTTAATGTTTCTTCAATGATCACGGTTTTGAGAACTCTGCAGTGCTCCTACACATTACAAAACCCAGAGCAAGTACTTCCTGAATCTTATTTAAAAAAATCCAACATGTAGCCTATACAGCTTCAATTTCATATGTTACATGCCAGTGCACATATCCAACACTTTTAGGTGATTGCAGCACTGTATATTTTGCATAGGAAAATGAAATAGATTCGTGAAAATGTTAATTTCTTATGGCTACCCTTGCAGTCTATTTTAATTCATAATAGAAAACTCATTTTTGTATATATACACATATAAGGTAACTCTTTTAATAATAATTTATTTAATCATGATTATTAGGAAATAAATTAGTATCTTAAAACATGTAAGAAAATCTTGGGAAAAATGGAAGTAAAACTGTGTTTCTAGAAAGAAACACTTTATGTATCAGCATGGCAACAGGAGTTTCATTATGTACGATAACTTACGCAAGTGATTTCTTTCAAGCCTTTAGAAGGTTTCTGTCTGTGATTTATTAAGTATTCATTGTCAGATTCTGCAAGTTGCAGCAGTGGCAATGCTAATCATTTTTCCAAAGCAGAGTCCTTTGTGGAGATTTTCGTATGTTTAAATTGCAATGATTAAGCAAAATTTTATTTAAGGAATCTCCTTTTTCTCTTGCTTTGTCTCCCTGTCTTTCTTTTTGTTTTAGAGTGATATTATCAACAATTATTTTTGTATTCTCAACAGCCTCTATAGACTGATACTGCTTTTATAATGAAATAATTGTCATGATATGGTATTTTTCTGTGAAAGAGATCAGGCAGACTCAGAAGTGCATTTAGGTTCTTTCTTTACTTGTTTGGATATGATTCACCATGTAAAGACTTGGGGATTTAAATAAATTTGAATATTATACTATCTGTTTCTGCAGTCATTAGCCATAAGATAGTCAATATGTCAAGTTATTTATGTATGCTAATTTAAATGAATTTGTCCCTAAAAGACTACAGCAGCCATTAATAATTTATTATTTAATTGATCAGTTGCATTGCTTTATTGTATTTGCTCTTATTCTCCCATTCCTGTTATCTGTTGAGATGCATATTTTCTTCTGTCATCTCCCCATTCTGATAAACATCCTGTTTTGATAAAATTTTTTATTTTGTTTGTTTATTTATTTTTGTGTGCATACTGCCATATCAAAGAAATGCAACTGGGCATTTGTTGCAGGATCTTTGTGGGATACCTTCACCAGGTAGATGAAATCTGTTGGGTGCGATAGTTTGGTTTGCAGTAACTGTGAAATTCATGGCAGCTAAGAGTGCTTTGCACCCTAAAAAATGACACCTCAAAGATGTATCAGGGAACGGTTAAACAGATAGTTGACCAATATCTGCATGAAAGAGCATTTGTTTTACTATCCCAAAATCAAGTGAGGGAACACTTCTGAACTTCTGCAGCAAATGTGTGAGAAATAGACTGGCAGCTTGAAGTATTATCTCTGGCTTTTCAGCTGTTACATTAAAGTGTACGTTTTCTTTCACTGTACGTTTTATTTAATGAACCTTTTTAGAAATGCCTCGGTAAGGTCTCTGCAAATGCAAATTTAACAAATTGCAGACAAGAAAAGGCACATCTTCCTCTGCCTTTGTGAAGTCTTTTCTTTCTGAGATTTACGTTATGTGATGAAAAAAGGTAGGTATCTCTTCCTACAACCCAAATCTGTAACCAGCTTTCTTTCACCTACCTGTTAAAAAACCCAAAACAACAATAGCAACTGATGTGTACTTGAAAATACCTTTTGCAGTGATGATTGAGTGCTTTGTTTAGAACTTTACTAAGGGCAAATATTTGCCTGAATCACACTCCAAATGTAAAAAACTATTAATGGTCAAACAATCATAATATGCATTTTAGATCTGGAATTAATGCCTGAAGACATTTCTCGTTTCAGAAATAGTTAATCAGGTGTAGCATGCTATTTGCTTCGTCATCACAATTTATTTGTTTGTCATGAGGGGACCAGGTGTGTTCATGGACACTGATTTGAATCATAAGCAAATTAACTTTGTTGTTGGAAAGATACCCCTTTCTTTATTGCAGCCTGTCATCTACTCACCATTTAAAAAATGTGGTTTATTATTTTTTGAAGACATGTAAATAATTTTAATATGATTAAAACAGAGAAAATCAGTCAGGTACACAAAAAAAAAATTTGAATTCTGATTGGAAAAAACTTTTTTGTGTGCACTTCATAATATAGTGGTAAAACTGAGGCTAAAGATGTATTTTTCTGAGTTGTGGGCATCAGGAAAAGGAATGCAGATTTTGAATTTAGAAGGTGAATGGAAAACCATGTATGTCATATTTCTTTTCCATTTTGCCCAACTATATAACAAAAGTAAAGCAGTGTTCTCACAAAATGGTTTAATGAAGGAAAGGGTTCGAATGCGTATCTGATAACCATTTACAGATGGATGTACAAAGGCAATACTTCAAAATGTAAAAGATAATCAATGTGAATAAAAATTGGGCTTTGAATACTTTACTGCAGTGTTATTACTTCCTCTATGTGGTGTGTTTCCAATTTGGAAAAATAAAAATCCAACTGTGAGCAGGAAAAAAATATATCCTTCAATAGTAACTCAATTTGTTGAGAAGATCTAATGGTTTTATTTTCCTGCTTAATGCCTGTGAAGTTCCACAGACCATAATTCCTAAATCCATCAGGAATACCACTGTAGTACTGTTGCCCTCAAAACTATCTGTAATGGATTGCTTGCTTTTGATTTGTAGAGTGACATGGCAACCGGGATTAACTTTCACCCCTCCCCCTTCAGAAAGGTATATATTTTAGACCCCATTAAAAAAAAATTAAAAAGGGAAGTCATAACTGTTAGATTAGATCATGTTTTTGAATTCTGGGCTCAGATCCCTACACCCAGGCAGTTAAAACTAGAAGATTGATACTTAATGATGTTTCTTGGCCTTTGTTCCCCCTGCCTAAGCTATAAAGCAGATTTGACAAGCTCTTTTTAAAAAGTGCTTGGAGAAAAGGAGAAGACAAATGAGAGAAGGGAGGGAGAAAATAGGTTCTTAAGAGAGGCTTTGGCATCTGAAGAGTTGGGGAATGACTTCCGCATTTGACAAGTCCACAAAAATAGCTTATAATACATATATTTGTGAAAAAAAAAGAAAAGAAGGTATTCTTCTTTTGATTAAAAGATCAGAGTTAGATGCACTCTAGGTTTCATACCTAACTATACACATGGTTGCTTCTATCAAAATACATTTTCTTTAGGTAGAATCTTTGAAATAAGTAAATACAGAATGTAAGACATCATTTTAGGCATGAGAAATCCTTAATAAAATGAGAAATTTATCAGAAATTATTGTTTCTCAATTTAACAGCAGAGCAGTACTGAGTAGGTTTTAGAGGATTAGATTGCTTCTGTGTTTGATGCAACATCTATCAGTGTAATATATTCAAAACCCGCCTGGACACATTCCTGTGTAACATTATCTAGGTGTTCCTGCTCCGGCAGGGGGATTGGACTAGATGATCTTTTGAGGTCCCTTCCAATCTCTAGCATACTGTGATACTGTGTGTGTAATATATTGAATTATGATGTTTACACCTTATTTAAAAAAATGGTTGTGGTCCAGAGAGGAGTTAGGAAGTGGATTAAGGAATTATAACCAAATGTTTTGTTCTATAGGATGTAAAGAAATCACAAATACAATGACTTCAGTTTTTCACAAAAGACGTAATGTAGTGGAAGACTCAAGTTTAACATCGAAAATTATGATAAGTCGCAGGGCTAGAATTTGAAATGAGAAAAACCGGTAATAAACTAAATACAGAGTTTTCATTATAAATGCCACAAGCCACTGTGCATTCTCTGCCTATGAAAATTCCAAAATAAAGGGGTGTCTTTAGGGTACTGATTATTTTTTTTCCATGAGATTTAATTCAAACACAGTTACAGGACTTGAAACAGGTATGAATTCAGGGAAGGTTGTGGTTAGCTTTATACAGGTTATAATGAATGATTGCACAAGTTCCTTGTTGCCTTAGAATGTGTGATTAGGAGTTGATTCTTCAATCTGCCTCAGGTTTTTATGCTGACATACCTTCATCAGAGGAGATATTTCCTAGGAAGAAAGGGAATAAAAGCAAAGTGGAGAACAGAAAGTGCAGGTGAATAATCTATTGAAATGACCTTCTCTTTGAGTGTGGCCAGGTGGAAGAAAAGACTAAGTGAAAACTTTTCAAATGGAAAACCTTGGCTATTTCTGAGCAATCTCTCTCCCTGTGTGAAAAGCCTGTTAACTAAAAATGCTGAAATGTGTTAATAGGTATTTTTTTCTGCTTTTTTTATGTATGAGGCAGCACAAGTCCAAGTCTGCCGTCAGCAGCACTCTAGTCAAACTTTGGATTTGCTTAATTGTTTCCAGGGTCTTAAATCTGAAAATCCAAGACTTTGTTCATCGCCATCTTGTTTAGTTTATTCTTTTCCTCTTCTCGGGTCAGAAAGCAGTTCTAAATTGCTCAGTTGTTAATTCTAGACTCCTGAATCTTTTCACATGTCCCATAGCTACTTAATACAGTATTTCTAGGCAGTATTCCAAATCTTCAAAATGTCATCGAGATACAATTTTTCTCTTGTTTATCTGTCAGTCATGAAAGTATCACTTGGTTATCATCCAGTATCAAAAGATAATCCAATTGAAATAATTGAGGGAGTAGACTTAAGAGTGCAACATAATTATTTGCATATATGCTTTTGTTTATATCAAATGTGAATGTGAATTTGGCCTAGATAAATTTACATCCTCTTGGACTGCAGACTTGAAAATAAGAGATACCCTTTTCTATACCATTAGTGAGCCGTTATAACACATCAGTTAATTAAAAGTTGCTTTAATAGTTTTCAAGGGAATTTAGTAATGATCTTTCAAAAAAAGAAAAATCACTATCCTTTTTATAGCTTTCAGTAAGATATAAAAGCTGGGCTACTTGAGTGCATTTCATTTTATTGAAGAACAGTAAAACTGTAAAAAATTTAGTTATGGGAATGAAAGAATTTTCCATGTTCCTGTCTGTCTCATCACTGGTTCCCCTTCTGGCTGAAGGGCAATTGATTTATTGATACAAGAACTAGAAGGGTGAAAGAGATACTAGTAGTGTCCCTACAGAGAAAAAGTGTGTTGTGTGAGGTCAGTCCTTATTGGATTACAGAAACTTCTCACATGCCATGGATTTCTGAATAGCTCAGCTCTTGGAAAAGCTCAGCTCTGCCATCAGTGTCATCTCTCAGCAGGCACAGAAATTCACTCCCTTGCAGTTCTTCTGACACAAAATCAGATGGGAAATTCCCTTGCAGTTATGGCATTTTAGATGTGATTTTCTGATGTCTAGAGGAGGATGAGTTCATTCTGCATACTTAATGTAAATAAATTGACCCATCATGGAACAATTAAGCATAAATCTACCAGACATGTGGCATCATTACTTCTGCTGGTTTTATAACAAAACCACAATCAGCAGCATTTCTTCACTACCCCAAATCTATTCCATGGACACCTGACAACTTATTAATGATGCCCGGTCCATATGGGACATTCTGTAATGGTGATACTGTAAATTAGCCAGGACTTGTGTGATTTTATTTTTCAAGGTTTGTATGAAAACTATGTACAACTGGACAAGGACCAATCAGAATATGTAGAGAAAGACGTCTATGAAGGGGAGACGAGAAGGAACTCATGCACCCCATATACTGATTTACTTCTGGAGTCATTTGCAGTGATAACTAGCCAGTAGTGTTTACTGAAAGGGTTAAAGGATTAGCCAAAGTTGGAGTTTTAAACTCCTGCGTGAAAGAATTGCAGAAATATGTTGAGTGTTCAACTCTAGCGACTATTTTATATTTACAAATAGGATTGATTATTTTCTGTTTTCTCAGAGATGGCCCCAAATTGACAAGCTCTTTTGATGTATGTTTTAAGAATTCAAGAGCTCATCTCTGCTTGTTTCAAATTCAGTTTTGTGCTTCTACCATTCTTTTTACTGGGGAAAAAGGAAAGTTATTTTTGCCCTCTTGTCCTTAATGTAGACAAAGCCCTTTTATTAAATTTTTAAAATTTAAACCAGCTGCAGTATTAATGTTCTAAATGACAACTGCTGCAGCAGTGGCTTCATCATGCATGTTGTTACAATATGTTTAAATGGTATTATGTGTGTTAAGACCCAAAGGAACAACAATGGCATGTTGGATCACAGAGTATTTCTTACCTCCCCTCCATCCTGCAAAATACCAGCCCCCTCTACCCAACCTAGACCCCAAACTCCATACAGATTTATGGGACTGTCCCAGAGGTCCTGAGTTAATAATATGCAGCATGTGCACAGGAATGATGGATGAAACAGGAATGGCTTATGTCTCTCTTAAATACTGCGTTGTAAAAGCTGTACCAATATATGTTAGTGAGACAGGTCCTATTTCTCTCGCTTTCCTGGAGGTTACAGATAAAGAAGGTGGTAGCTTCTGAGGTTTCGGATTTAAGAACCCTGTAGTGTGCTGCATACTTTGAAGGGAAGCACTAAAGCACCATAAAATTTATAATACAGTTCAGAGCATTGTGTTTTCTTAAGCCCTGCAGTTCTCAGTCCACATGTCTGAATTTCAGATTAAGCAAAACAAAAAAACAAAGGACAAAACAAGTGCAAAGCACCCAGGAGTGCAAGTGGGAGACAGATCATAGTAAGTCACTCTATAATATTGTGTATCTGGAAAGAAAAGTGCCAGCTGCCTTGTCACAAAGGCTGTTCTACATTTAAAAGTGAAGATTATATAGACAACACAGGAACAGTCTCCTCCATATTCAGCTCACAGAGGGTACTGTTAATAGGGAGAAACAATTTTGGGAATTACTTCAAGTTTTTTACATTTGTAGGCAGGATAAAAAGTTGTAAAATTTTGAATGCTGAAATGAATACAGAACAAGTAATTTCAGGCTGACTTAATTTCAATTTCATCTCTTCCAAACTGTAATTGTAGATATTCTACGAAGTCACTTCAAATGAAAAGGCACTATGAAATGAGACAATTGTAATGTTTATTCTTAAAATGTCAAGGTGGGATGTTTTAACATAGTTACAATAGCATTTATTTATTAGTAAATGCTACTTACGCCTTGTTCTTCAGTATGGAGAATAAACAGATCATTTGGGGAACCAGGCAACCTGACGGGTGTCATTACCAGGAAAGTATCAAAGACTAAGCTACCTGACTGTTCAATGTCTTGAGTGTCATTCTCAAATCAGTCTTAAGTCTCTACCTTAATTTAAGTAGAGATTCTCAGGTGTTTTTTTTCATCAAAACTTTCATGTGTGGCAGAAAATATTGAACTTGTGTTTGCACACAGGCTGCGTTATTAGTCAGCTACTGGAAACAGCCTGTTTTGGAGAAATTGAGCTATTCTAAGACATGAGGACCTTGGGCTCTCAGTTAAGCTCTCACATAGCTGGGAGCCTGAAAACACAGGGAGCAGAAGGTGTTTGGCACTGTAGAATGGGACGTGAGGGCATAAAACCCCCTCTACTTAAACAGGCTTGTTGAGTCCCATTCAGAAAACTGTCCCGTTCAGCTGAGTCTTCCTAGAGTCACGTAGTTCAGGGGCTGAGTCACAGTAGCCATTTGCTGGGCTTCCTTGCAGAAAAGTAGATGAACTGAAAGAATAGTTTTTCTTTCCTGGAGAACGTGAAAGAATTCAGCAAAACATTGTGTATTTTGAGATGAAAGTAAGTTCTTTTCTATATGTAGAAATAAAAATTACATTTTTCTTTTTATTCTGGTATTAGAATTGATATTCTTTTCAGTGTCAGAGCTTTCTGATAATGTGCGTTGTCAGTTTTGTCAACTGGTATCTGGTATCTGCTTCTGTGTTTGAGATCAGCCTTCAAGAAAAGATGTTTCTGCGGGCATAGTCAACAAGCTGCGATGTACAGAATCTAGACATATAAAACAGAGAGATGTCTATAACAGGAGTTTATCATTTGTATGTAAGAAATGTAGGAAGTGATAAGTGTTTTATGGTAGTTCCTCACCGTCCATATTGAATGGCACTTTATGCTAAGCAAGAGCTTCTGGAAATTGGCTAGTAGATTTTTCTTGTTCAGTATGGCCAAATCTATTTTTGCTGAAAAACAATACGGGAAATCAATGCCAGCAGGCATTAAAGTGTAATTGATGGCAAGAGTGAACCACCCTTCAGACTTGCAGACAATGAAATATTACATACTGCTATAAGCCACCTAGTTCTCCTGAGCTCATTTACAAGCTGAGGATGTGTAGCTTCTACAGCAGGTTGTGTCTTTCTAATTATATTTTTAGATTCTCATGCTCTGGATCAGTTTAGTTTGAAATTCATTATTCCCTTTGTTTTTCCTTTTCCACCCTATAAATTGTTATCTTCTACAGTACTGAAGTACTGGGCTTCCTAGGAGAACTAGATTACCTGCAGAGACAGATGTGCTAAATGGAAATGCAAGGATGAATTGTCGAAGCAGGTTTGAAAGCTGACATCTGATACTACCTGCGGCACTGTCAGGAGAGGAGCATTGTCAACAAGATGTTAAAAATGACTTCTAATAGCTGAACAAAGTAGATGAAACATGAAGAAAATATCCTCATTCTTACTGATTGCCTGGTTTAATTGGCACAGTTTTATTGAATTTTTTAATAGAACAAAATGAGATTTTAATGTAATCTCACTGAGGTTGGTTATAATTGGATATATTAATTTATTATGACTTTCTTGATTAGAAGAACTCAAACAACTAATTAATTTCTTTCATACAAAGTTATTTTAGACAAAGTCCCAGAACCTTCCAGCTGTATGTAAATTCTTGGTGGATCTATGGAAGACTGTGGAAAGACCGAATAGTTTATTTTACTTATCTTGCTGAAATCCAGACTTTAAAATCAAGTAAAAGCATGGATATTTTCTGCTGGTTTTTTTAGATAGGATTCTCTAAGCTTCTTAGCTGTTCATACATCAATGGTAGCAACCTCTTTGATTGTTACAATAAGAGTGAGACAGGGATAACTAGATTTCTTTGCTTAGATAGCTGTTTAAAGGACTAATCAGCTTCTGGTTTCATGTTGATTCTTGGTGACCTAAAAACCCAGACAGACATAGAAGATGTTAGTTTAATTTTGTTGGCTAGATGTCAAGGGACTTCAATATAGTGAATTTTTGCTTTCAAATATGCAAAAATATGGTTTTCTACACTTAAATTTATTACTACAAGGCATTTCAGGCGCATGAAAAACAGCAAGGTGTTTTGTGACAGCCAGCATGGCTTCACTAAGGGGAAATCCTGCCTGACCAATTTGGTGGCCTTCTGTGATGGGGTTATGGAGCTGGTGGACAGGGGCAGAGAAGCTGACATCATCTACCTGGACTTGTGCAAAGCATTCAACACTGTCCCACATGATATCCTTGTCGCTAAATTGGAGAGACGTCAATTTGATGGATGGACCACTCAGTGGATAAAGAACTGGCTGGATGGCCGCACACAAAGAGTTGTGGCCAATGGCTCAATGTCCGGCTGGAGACCAGTAACGAGTGGTGTCCCTCAGGGATCGGTGCTGGGACCGGTCTTGTTCAACAACTTTGTCAGTGACATGGACAGTGGGATCAAGTGTGCCCTCAGCAAGTTTGCTGATGACAGCAATCTGTGTGGTTCGGTTGATATGCTGGAGGGAAGGAATGCCGTCCAGAAGGACCTGGACACACTTGTGAGGTGGGCTGATGCCAACCTTATGAAGTTTAACCATGCCAAGTGCAAGGTCCTACACCTGGGTCAGAGCAATCCCAGGCACAGCTACAGGTTGGACAAAGAAGAGATTCAGAGCAGCCCTGCGGAGAAGGACTTGGGGGTGTTGGCTAATGAGAAAATGAACATGAACTGGCTTCAGTGTGTGCTCGCAGCCCAGAAAGCCAACCGTATCCTGGGCTGCATCAAAAGGTGTTCCTGCTCCGGCAGGGGGATTGGACTAGATGATCTTTTGAGGTCCCTTCCAATCCCTAACATACTGTGATACTGTGAAAAGGAGCATGACCAGCAGGTCAAAGGAGGTGATCCTGCCCCTCTGCTCTCGTGAGACCTCACCTGGAGTATTGTGTGCAGTTCTGGTGTCCTCAACATAAAAAGGACATGGAACTGTTGGAACAAGTCCAGAGTAGGGGCACGAGGATGATCAGGGGAATGGAGCACCTCCCGTATGAAGATAGGCTGAGAAAGTTGGGGCTGTTCAGCCTGGAGAAGAGAAGGCTGCATGGAGACCTCATAGCAGCCTTCCAGTATCTGAAAGGGTCCTATAGGGATGCCTGGGAGGGACTCTTCATTAGGGACTGTAGTGACAGGACAAGGGGTAACGGGTTAAAACTTAAACAGGGGAAGTTTAGATTGGATATAAGGAAGAAGTTCTTTACTGTAAAGGTGGTGAGGCACTGGAATAGGTTGCCCAGGGAGGTTGTGAATGCTCCATCCCTGGCAGTGTTCAAGGCCGGGTTGGGCAGAGCTTTGGGTGGCATGGTTTAGTGTGAGTTGCCCCTGCCCATGTCAGGGAGTTGGAACTAGATGATCTTAAAGTCCTTTTCAACCCTAACTGTTCTCTGATTCTATGATTTTGTATCAGGAGTGATCTTGAAGTTCTCTTGTACCATCGATATTTGATCACTTCCGTCCAAGGTTTATGCATTGACCACATGTAGGCTTTATGGTACGATGAGAAGGGGGTAAAAGTTTATATAGATTCAAAGGTGCTGTTCTGTATTGAGTCTAGAGATGATTTTGATACCTGCTATTTAATATCAATTGTGCTATAGTATATATTGGAGAGGAAGTGCAAAGCTTTGGTAACACGGGACTATGTTCTCACATGCTGTGCCTAAGTAGCAAAAGAGAGAAGCTGGCTCCAACTTTGAATTGTTTTGGAATGCCTACAACTAGTGTTAGGTATTGCGTAATACTGAGGTAGTTAAAGGAGGCTATGTAGGTATGTGCCTTAGCTTCTTTTGGGTCAATTCCTGAAATGTAAAATACCAGTAATATCAGGGGGCTAATTCCCAGTTTCATAGAGATGTTGTCAGGATAATTTGTATAATAAGTCTGTGGGCATGCTAAATATATTAGTGTCCAAATAAGATGTTATTAAGACTGCAGCCGCGATCTGTTACCTCTTTTTCTTTGAATCTTAATTGGTTTATTTCTCAGGCTCACACTGATAAGAAAAGTATGTCCTTATGATCTTCATTTCTCAAGTCAGATTTCATCCATCCATTCTGCCTTGCAGGACATGTCCGTAAATGTGTAAGACACATAGAAAAATGGTAAAACTCAGAATTTTAGAGGGGAAAATTGTCCATTAACTCTTCAACTTTTTCTAGTACTCCAAACAAAAAGTACAGCTAAGTATGAAGACGCTAGCTATAGTAGCATTTTTAAGTGGTCATTGTTAGCATACCGATGGTGTGTCTAGATTTCTGGTTTCATAATGTTTTACTGTATTGCACAGGCTGCAGTTGATGTTTTCTTTTTGTTCTGATTATCACTGTCTGGCTTTATTGAAACCCGCATCTCTGTCAATAGGTACTTTGGACATTGGTATTACAGGACACTGTTCTTGCTGCTTCCTTCTGGCAGTGTTTGGAACAAAATTTAGCCCTTTTCCCCTGTATATTCTACTAGCAAAATGAGCCATATAGGAAGATGACATGAGAAAGATTTTGATAAGAGTTAGGGAGAAAAACCAACACTTTATGGTTAGCTTGAGCTCTTCTTGCTTGACACTGAGACACTTTTCTGCTAAATCAGACTTGACTGAACACTTGCAACAGGCTGTGAATGCCCTGATATTTGACAGCTCCTGTTTCAGGTTTCCTACATGACAGCATGGTTCACTATCAACTGATCCACCCCTGAAATTGAACCTTAAAGCTTTCTGCAAGTCCTATGCTACACTCTCGTCATGCGGGAGGGAAATAGTCTGTTGCTCATTCTGACTGTGAAATGAGCCAGTGCTATATGATTACCCTTCAGTTTGACTCTGGGAAGTAACTTGAACCTCATCAGATTATGAGTTGTTTGGTTTCCCTGTGTAGGTGAGCACTCTTTTCACAGGCTTTCTGAAGTGTTCCTGTAATTGCTGATTTGTGTTGATTTTTCTTTTCACAAAACACCATATGCTGCATTTGAGAGCTGTGTTCATAACTTCTTTTCACAGAGGCTAAGTCCTGAATCACACACACGTTGTGTTGCTGCAATTTCCTTTGACAGTCAAGAAAGCATCTTACAGTTGTGGACGCGTTAAAAGGCAGGCTTCTCGTGAAAGCTGGTAGACAGCATGTATGTAACCTAAGGGAGGGTGGAATAATATAACAAATGTGTAAATGAACGTGTGATAGTTTCACATTTGTGTCAGTTCACCAAATGAAATAATAAAGGTTGTCCCCAAAAAAGGAATTAAAAAATGTTTTATGTGAAATGTTTTATTTTCTTGAGGAAAACAGTGATGTAGTAGTGTCAGTGAGTGAAAATTATTGTTTCCATGAAAATAAAAATATAAAAATCTCCTAAACAAAAATAAATTCTCACAAATTTGAAGGAGAATGAGTGTTTATGGATAAGAATACCCCAAATCATAGGTAAGCCTTAGAAAATCAGGGTCTGTTCAAAGTTTTAAGGGGGTTTCAGTCAGTAAGGTGAGATTTCTCTGTGTGACAGCTCACCATATGCCTGTCTCTGGCAGGGTTTTAGAGAAAAAAAAAGGACATATCCAAGGCTAGCCACTGTCAGAGATAGGACCTGAGGCTAGTTTTATGTCTATTCTGACAAAACTCACAGTCCTGTAGTTCTCCTGCCTTCTACCATTCTCTCCATCACTGCAAACACACAGGCTATTTTCTTTAAGCCAAGTCAATACCTTGGCCATTATCAAACAACTTGATGAGCCAGAAAGTCATTTTACAATGCTTTTTCAAACTTAGAGAAATAAATTCAATAGAAGTGCCTCAGATCTTTTGGGAGCAGTGACAGTCTAATCATTAAGCTACATGTTCATTATGAAACCCCAGAACATGTCTGGCTGGGGGCAGGAGGAGTTATAGTTCTTGAACTTTCTTTTCTTCATGAATTTAGTAGATACCTGTGTAGGTAGAATGAAAGTGTCCATTATTGTGAGACTTACAATGTAACCAGGGTGTGCATGATAAGGACAAGAGTATACTTACCAGTGGAAGTGATGATGCCATGTATGCAGTGATCATGTTCTCTGCTTGGTGTTTTAGTTTCCTTAAATTCACAGAAAGCTCAATTAATTTTTTTTTTTATGAATAAAATAAATAATTAAACACAGTTGGCTAAGTTCTTTTCAGTTGATAGAATTACTATGCTTTTTCCTTTTGAGTTTGTCACAGGGATGTAGATAGAGATGGTGACAAGAAATTCCGTTCCACTTCAGTACTACATTGCTGACTATTGGGAATGCTGTATGGATGTGTAATAGTGAATATGGTGCTTGTGCTGTTTACTTGTTAGAGTCGTTATCCAAATTCTTATACCTGGTGGTCTGATTCATCTTGTAGATATGGATAGTTGTGGTGCAAGGTTCCTAGTCACAATGGAAGAGGAGGCCAGGGGCCTGGGTTAGCTACAGCGTGTACTGGCCCCACAACTTTGAGGTAGCGTAAGTTTAATAGCAGTTGTCTTGCATGCAGGTAGTACTACATGTGTGCACTTTTATTACTGCAAAGCAAAGCTGTTTTCCCAAACTGCTATTTTCTTCTCAAGGTAGGTATTATTTATAGAGATAGTACTTTGCTTTTTAATAATTTCTTGTGATACCTTAAGGCTACCTTCTTCATGGGTAAACCAGTTCATTTTTGACTTCCAAAAGGTGCAGGTAGGGAATGCCTACAGTCTTCCATTGCCTTGTCCTTTTAGTGAATTTTGTGAATTTACTAATTTTGCAGTAGCAAGATAGGTTGTCGTGATGGTGTTAACATGTTTCTGATGTTTTCTTGAATAAGATAAAAGTTAAGGCCAGGTATAATTGTCTCCTAAAATAAGAAAAGCCTTTTAAAGCATAATATCTGGTTAGCATTTTGCTTCCTAGGAATGTATATTATGCAGTATCTCTAGATGCCATAGCTAGCCTATATCTGTTATAATGATAAATTCTAAGGCATCTAATCCAAAATCATACTATGTCTGAAAGCTTCTTCAAGTTATTTCTCAGAAGAAATGCAATCTTATAATGAGATTTAAACAACTGACTTTCTGCTGCCAGGGAAGAGTGGTTTTGTGCTTTTGAGAATCTCATTTAATGAAAAGCAGAACTTAACTGCATACTAGTGTCACATTAAGAAATTCTAATTACAAATCATAGGAGTTTGGGTGTAGCAAGTGTGGACAAAAGTTGAACTTCTTGCTTATAGGACTCCTGATTTTTAATGTCATTGTACTTCCTATGGCAAATTTATCGTCTGCTAGTTAATGCTGCATTCAGGGGTTTTCTAGTGCTCGATTTATCAAGGAGACTGGTGCTGCATTATTTTGTATTTTATCCCAAGTACCATGAGGATAAAAGAGACAAAGCTTCTGCGATGGACCTACTACTGCCAAATCATAGTTCATGACTCTGCTCACTGTTTTTTTTTACCTGGAGTTTTTGTGTTCTCTCTCTCAGCTCACATAGTTTTTAACATTTAAGCAGCTACTCCGGAGGAAAATCACCATATTCTCTTCTTGGCTTTCAGTATGACCCCTGGCAGTGACTTGGCTCTTGTGTTCCTCGGTTTAATTACATGTAGAAAGTGGAGATAATTACCCCGATTGAGGAATAGTTTAAGAATTATCCCTTTACAAATAAAGAAGTTTCCAGGGGTTAGTGGGGTGACCAGCCTGCTGATTAATGTAAAAACCAAAACCCAACCCTGCCGGATTGCCAGCTGTGCAGCTCCACTTGTGGTTTACTGAACTTCCCCATTTGAGCAGAAGGTCATGAACATGTGAAACTATGAATGGATTTTGAATTGCGTCTCAAATACTCTCATCTTCTGCTGAGACTGGATATGAAGGATATAGTCACTAGTTGCATCTATGGCATTTTGTAAGTTTGTTATGAAAAGGGGACACTTTCCATTTTTCTGTTTATTCACTTTACATGAACCAGTCAGGAACAATAGTAAACCAGCCTGTGCTTATTATTTATACTTTACATTATATTTAGGTCAAAGAGTGATTCAGTTGGGTTAATTTAGCTTACATTTAATTAGAAGTTATGACCATATTTGAGGTTGAAAAATAGGCTTCTGTTGACTCTGCCACCTGAGTTACTTGAAGTATAAGTAGTATACAGAGTAGAAGAGAAATTGAAAGCAATTATTTTTCTAATTTGCTGTATAGTAGTCTTTTGATGTTTGTGTACCTCGGCAAAAACAAGACACGATTTGTGGCTCTAAAATATTCCTGAGAAAGCAGAGAGCTGTTGGCTCTGCAGAAATGAGAGGCTTTTTTTAACGTTCAGGTAGTACAGCTGTTAACAGGTTGGCAAAATGTAAATGTAAAATATTGTTTTAATCCTGCTAAATATTTTCTTTGGCCAATCTCGTGTATTTCATGCTAAAATTGATTTTAAACGTGAATGTAAGCAGTCTTCTCCCTCCAGATCAGCGCAACTGGTACCTTCTGCAGGCAAAGGCACATACAGCAAGGGCTACATACTGATTTTTGACTCTTGTTTTCTTTCCTAATAATCAATTCAGAAGTGTGTGACAACAACTACTTCTAAGATGTTACTATGAAGTATTTCTCAGGACAGCACAAGAAGAAAATGTCAAATTTTGTTTTAAGAAAGGGTTTATTCTTTATTTTTACAAATAATGTAGAACAGTAGTCTTCAGATAGCAACCTGCTGAACCCAGGACACAACCCAACCTTATATGCTCTTCCCAAGACTAAAACATGCGGGCTAAGGGGAATATTTTGGGTTCTTCAAAACTTAAATCACTTCTGCAAAAGTGATTTGGAAAGTGGAGATACCTGTGGCTGGTGATCTGAGAGGTGAGGATAGACTTTAAACTCTCTCCATGTTTTCTGCTGTATAATGAACCTTCACCAGGAAACGTCTAGCTAGAACATTTGACATTCAACTGAATAGTCATTATGTGTGGAATTTGGTATTCTGGACTCCCTCATGAAAATGTGAGCAGTAAGAGGAAAGCCTGCCTAAGGAAAAAGTATTCAGAGAGGTGAAAGCAATCTCCTGGTGTTTTCTGTTCTGCTTTCCAGAAAATTCTCAGTGACTTGTGGTTTGAAACACGACCGGAAATTAGCAGCTTCTACCTTGTGCTCCTGAGTGCATCTGTGATTTTTTGGGACGTCAAGGTGAATGTGCAGAAAGGTCTATGCTGTATCTCAGATGTCCAAGGCTCTTTACCTGGCTATGGGGAGATGTTGTGAGAATTTCCATAGTTCTACACTGTGTAGAGAAATCAGAAGGTGTAGCTGGTAGTGAAAAACTGTAGCCTTAAGGATAGGTACATGTGCATGTGACATGGGCTGAGACAAGAGAGCTTTCTTCCATAGTGGTTTGACCACAGCTCATCGACTGAAAGGGGAGTTTGGGAGCATTGTGTAGGCATGAAGGACCTGCTGGCTGGTCACTTTGATGGGTAATACAATGCAGTAGCCACTTAGTTTTATCAAGGCTTATCCAGGTCAGGCTCTGACCTGGCCTTTATCTGGCCATGTAGCTTTAGAGTTGTGTAGTTTGTATTAAAATAATACCGACTTTTTTTTTCAGCCACTAGTTGTGCTTTTGAAAGAATTCCCTTGTAACCACCTTGCTGTGGTATAAGTTAATCCTTCCGAATCCTGAGCAGCAGCTGTGACACTTGCCTCTTACTGTGGCACAGACTGCTTTAGCAAACAAATGACGCAAGTTACACAGAGTGATGAGTGGAATGTTTTAATGCAAGTCTCCTGTTATATTGTCAGGCAACAGTGCAAAATAGTAATTTACAAATTTCAAAAAGTTTCTCCAAAGCTAAGTAAGGTAATAGTACAGCTTTCCACAAAAGTCTTGGTTGAAATGTTGTTGATGATCCGTCAGCGGAGGTGGATTTGAGCTTGTAATAATATGTGATAATTCTGTACTGATATCGAAACTACCACTTCACAGCATAATGTCAACTATTCTTGTTTATCTGAATAGAAAAATCTGTTTGTCTTGTGTTAAGATCTCGGTATCTGACATATTGGAATATTTAATATCTGATGGCATTCATTTACATTTCATTAATGCTATTATGATATGTTTTCTGAAACATATTTATTTTGACTTATTTTTAAGTGAATGCACAAGCACTCACAAAATTTTGGTAATGTTTTGGCAAAACAACCCAAACTTCAGCAGTAGCTCTGAAACATGTGGTTCATAATTGGTAAATTTAAATTATTTTACCAGTGTTTGTTTTATAATGTGTCTACATTGATTTTATTTAAAGTTAATTCTATGTGGATTTAGACTTATAAGCCCCTGGCAGTTGCTGTATTATCATAATTCTTTTTTTTCTTCTTTATTAGTATAGTTAATATTTTAACACTTTAAATTCATTAAAATGTGAGTTTAAATTGTTTGTTGGTCACTGTGCTTGCTGTTTAAATAACCAACCAGGTCTCTTCCCCTCCCTCCCACCCACTGTCTAAGTCCAACTGTGTAGACTCCAAATATCTGTTGTCTCATTCTACTTCACCATTTCCAGGCCTCAGTTGACTGCAAAGTTTATGACTGTGATCAGGAGACTGTACTGCAGTTTTGTCTTCCTGTTTGAGTTGCACTTAATTATTTCTTTGGTAGAATAGGGTGTAAGAATCTAGATACTTTAATTTTGGGGGCTAGATTTACAATCTAAAGAATCACTTTCCTTTCTTTGGTCATCTGATGATTTAGGGAGTATAAAACCAAGGGAGTGTCCTAGCCAGTGGTCTGTGGCACCCTTGATTTGGGAAAGCTTTTCAGGGACTAAAAAGAGTTAACAAAAGGGTTTTTAATATTTATTTATTTATTTTGGTTCACACCCCAGGTCCCCAGCTCTATAACTCTTCTTGTGAGTGCTGGATTTGGGGCCTCTAGGAAACAAAAAGGCTGGTATTTTTAAAGCATTGCAACCATCATCTTTGTGAGTGGAATCTCCCGTTGCCGCAGCCGTGCTTGGCTTTTAATGCTCATTTAATGTGCAGTTTAATGCTGACAGAGTCAGATTTAATGTGAGATGCCTGTTTTGCTCTGGTTTAGGGAATACACGTGTGCCTTGCATGCCTTTTTTGTTTGGAAAAGGTGACATGGCCTTGAGAACTGAAGCATGCCAAGAAACTTGCCAAAGATTGAAGCAGGGCAGACAGGCCGTTCAGGTATCCCGCTGGAGACAGCCACACTTGGGCTGTGTTAGAATCATTACAAAGGCTTAGCTGGGAAGTTTGTGGCTTTTAATGCCATTTCATGGTAGTAAAACTTGTTGTCCCACCAGCTAAAAGAGTTGGTGTTTTAATAGAATAAGCATTTGATTAATGAAACAACATGTACTGTACAGAAGAAATGGTCATAAAAAGCTGCTTTTTAACTGCCTGAAGTACCTTTTGCAGCTTGGAACCTTTTATCACCTTGTAAATCACCCCTTGAGATGAATGGCTGAAGTTAGACAAGGCACACTTCCATTACCAGCATATCCTCCTTCGGATATTATTATAGAGCTTGGGCTGCAGCTGCTTCAAAGCTGCCCTTCTCACCAACACATTTTTACATCTTGCTTTCATTATGCCAAGGGCACATTCTGTGTTATTGCAGTGGCTTTGTTTTTAATAATCTTCTCGGTGCAAGCATTCAGACCTCAGGGAGGTCCGCTATTTCTCCTTATGGTCACATTCCTTCTCTTACAAGGTGGTGACCATTTTTGCCACAATTGTTCTATTTTATAGATAATGTTCAAAGTTGTGAGTTAACAAAGACTTAGACGTACTCAGGAGGAGAGGAAGATGCATAACAAAGCCTACTGTAACCTGAATATAGAAGAGAAAATAAAGTTATGTCATTTTCATTATGGGGGATTGAAAACTTCTCATTGCTTTCAGTGGGAGTATAAGTAGGAAAATAAAAGACATGACCCTAACAACAAACAGATGGCATTCCCTTTTCTGTGATTTTGTACACTTTTGAAGTTGTAGAGGAGCCGCATAAGCAGTCATGCTTTCAATTATTTTCCCCACTAACAGCAGCAGACACAAAATTTATTTGTTCTTTTTGACTGATTAGTCTTCCATTCCAGTCAGTGTGTCTGAGCTCTAAATTCTCTCTGTGAAAGAGAAATAAACTTCAGAAACTTTTTGGCCTCAAAACTAAAGGAAATATTTGGCTAAGTTTAGATTCTCATTTTGCTAACCTCTTACTTATTTTGTCCTTCTTCAGAATTAAAATGGAGGCTGCAATGATATGTCTTTGGTTTAATAGAGAACCCAGAAACTCTGCTTTTCCATCAGAGGCATCTCTCCACAGAAAGAATAGAAAAGCCTCTCAATTTCTTTTTCTTTGCTTTCTCCATCCTTGCTGGGATATAAAACAAGCAGCCAGTTTTAATGCCTTTTCTTCTCCACAATAATTGCAAGAAATCTCTTATCTCATGTTGCTACAAACCTGAAAGCATAGCCTTATAAATAGAGACTATGGTAAATCCCATAAATACTCTAAAATGGAAACACAACACAATGTCAAAACAGTGAAAATTAATATATTCCCAATATGGCTTAGAAATAGCTATTTTGTTTCATAGTAATGATAAGCTTAGAAACAAGAGCATTTTATGTTTCCCCATACTCTCCTGCTACGGTCTCAAAGCACTTTACCGTTGTAAATTAAGCAGTGTTATAGATGGTGGGGAAGTAAGTTACCGTCTTGGAGATGGAGAAACAAAAATATGGAGGGGGTAGAATAATGTAACCCGTAGTTAGAGGCAAAAGTAGGAAGGCATGCACAATTTTCTGATTCACATATCTAGATTCTGTGAGCTTGACAGTCATACCTCACAACACATATTTTCATGGAGATTTTGAAACTATACTGCAGCTACCTATGCTGTTATAAATCAGTGGTCATGGGGAAGGAAATGAGATATTTCTCTTGAGTTAGATTTCTGACTCTGCTATTGATTTGCTAGGTATCTGTCTTAACGTAGCTCTGCAGTTTACTTGTCCTTTGGATGCATGCACTGATATCTTTGGAAGAACTAGATAAATGGAAACAGGTTTCTTTCTCTACTGAAGATGCTAGCAGATAGCTGTGACATCTCTGTGCAGGTTCTTCTCCTTCATCATGCTCCAGAACTGATAATTAAGACCTGCATACTGTTCAGAAACTAATTGAAGTTTTTCAGCAACTTTCATTGGCATTTTTTTCAGACTCTCAGGGTACAATGAGATAAGAAACAGCTATGGGTATACTGGACAGGGGTGTTTGTAAAAGGTATTACAGGTATCCTCTTAGCAGCATGCACAGTGATATGATTTCTTATTTGTGAACACTGGGGATGGGGCTAATCTGCATATATTGATGAATACTTTTACATTTTAGATAGTTGCTATAGCCCTTGGCATGGCACACATCTCATCTTTGTCCTAGGATGTCTAGGTAAGGTATGATACATTATGCCTCTTTGTGTCATAGAAAGGAAGACTTGAATGACAGGCTTAGATGTAGTCATCTACACTGCATAGGTCCAAAATTAAATTACTCCAGCCAGCTCTGCTCCCGGATGGCATAGCTTACTTTTGGAAAACTGCTTGTCTATAGGTCTTGGCCAGAGGAGTTAGAATCCCTTTTCCTTCCTTTTAGTGAGTTTACCTTAGGTGAAGTCTGAGGCCAAAGCCTTCAAAAAACCATGTTAACAGTCTGTATCAAGTATTGTTTCCCACAGAATGCAAAGAAAATCAGTTAAACCTGAACTGAATGACTGTATTCCCTGTGCTTTATATTTTCTTCAAGCAATGATTTAATAACCCAAGCAGGCCTGCTTTTTATTTTTTTTCCTTTATGTCAGCCTTTTGTGTGAAGAGTCACTGAAACCTCCCCTTTTCTTTCCTCTTTGCCCATTCTATTGATTTCCAGGGTATTGCATCCTTGATCTTAGAAATATTTCCAAGAAAAGCAATGTAACAAAATTCCCTGTAGTGAATCTTCAGTGAAACCTGTCCTAGTCAACCACTGTTTCTAATTAGGAATAAACCAATATGTTTCACTTTCATTAATTTTTCAGTGCAGCGTTCTTGCTCTGCTCTTTTATATAGTGCACTTTCTGAATCTTCATGTTTTGGTGATGACAAATAGTATTTCAGTGAAATGCTTGCAGTTTTTTTTTCCCCTAAAATGTAGTCCTATTCTTCAAGCTTCAGAAATAGCTCCCCACATGCTTTTAGACATTCTAGTAACCAGTTTGCAGTGTTAATGACACTGAATTTAGAAATGGTCCAAAGAGACAAATAGCACGTATGGATGTAATGAGACTGGAATTTTGAAAGAGAGTTTTCATTATTTGGTTATCTTCTAAGCGAGCTGAGGGACAACTGTGTTAAAAAGGCTTTCCTAGAAAAAAGCAGAATCAGAGGTAAAGATGACTAATGATGTTCACAAATTCAGCATGTTCCATTGTTTGACACTCTGTGTGTGTCACAGAGAGTTAAGATCTAAGCGGTGAGTTTCTATTATGGTGTTGCAAAGGATGTCTTAGTCATAGCATTTCTTTTCAAAGGAATATGAATAACTTGGCTACATGAAGAGGTAAGGTACCTCTAATAAGCTTTTTTTTTTCTTGTTGCTTTAAAATCCTTTTCACCAAGTACTGGACACACCGAGGACATTTGGATTTCTGTCGTTGAGCAACAGAAAGAAGGAAGGGAGTTAAAGAAATGTAACTAAATACAAAAAGTAGCTAAATACATATCTCTTACAAGACTGTTCAGGTTTTCCCTGTTTCAGCTGGTAAGATTGATATGAAACCACGTGATTGATAGTTGTAATCTAAAAATTTGATTATCTGTCTACACATGACAGAATTCATCTTGCATATCCAAAGTAGGAAGAAACTTTGGACCTTAAGTCTTCTTATTGACTTAGGTGGTCAATAGATCAAGCATGTTGTACATTTCCCCCAGTTTCTGGAAATAGCAGCATAAAAAAATGAATAATCTTTGTTGCTTGGAGCCGATGAGGAAAATACGTAATTTCAGGCATAACAAAATTGGAAGAAACTTCCACAGTCACTGAGAGATCGATGGCCTTGGCCTCTGCTGGGTTCTCTTTATCCTCTCTGGGGCTGTCTCACTTTTGAAGCAGGTCTTGCTTTTTGATTATTCATATACGGTTCATTTTTTTTGTCTTTCTCTTTCTTTCTGGCCCTTGCCTTTTCATGTGACTTTCTCCAGCATTGTTAGCTGAGAATTTTAAGGGAGTTGGCTGTCAAATTTAGAGGGGTTTGAGTACCAACTTGCTGTGAACATCTCAATTTGTGATGTGTGCTACAGTTCTGCATTTTTTTCCACATTTCTCTTAACTTATTGGAATTATTGGTGTATTTGCTGTTGTATTCAGCAGATATTTTATATATATTCAAGATGCATACAGGTGTTAGAATTCAAATACCTCTTTTTACTACCTCAGGAAATTTGAATGGTGTTTAATATAAATGTTCAATAATTGTTATGTAAAGCAAAACTAATACGTATTTCATGTTTTTGCTAGTATATTTAAAAGCAGACTGCAGTAAACAACTAGCAGCCGGTGAATGAAATGCTGTGATTTCTTTAGCTTTTCTGAGAACATGTATTTTCTTAGTAGCTGTCAAATGTTCATTTCATGCCCTTCTCTAAATTCTATAAGAAAAATTGGTGGAACCAATTTAAATTGAATTTTTGAGGGAGGAAAAATATATATTGCATTTGAGTTGACAGCTTGTAGAATAAGTTTCAAGCTTATGGGATTCCAGATAGTTGTGTTTTAATGCCTGTAAAATAGGGAATTTGTACTGGAAACAACCATGGTGCCAGAAATACTACAGTGATGTTGCTGGTAGGACTGTAACTAACTGAAAGATGTAAGATAATGCAGTGATACATTATTGTAAAAGTATTGTGAATTTGTAACAAGCTGAGTTTGAAATTCTGTTGTTGAAATCTGACTCTATTTGCGAAAATCATGGCGTGTATATCATGAGATCTTTTTTGTTCTCTTGATCTCCTAGTATTTGGGGATGTTCTTTTGAGCTAGAAGTTATTGCCCTCGCTCCACGAATGTCTACAGAAAAAACAGACAAATGAGTTTCCATAGCTTTGGACTTGCAGCTTTCTCATAAAAAAAAAAAAAAAGTCGTATTTGATAGATACAGCCCTACCAAGGTTGACTGCAGCAGATTTAATTTGGTCTTTCAAGCAGGGATTAAAAATATTGTTCTTGTTCCAGTTAGAACATGACCACTTAGGTTTCAACACAAAAGGGGCTTTTTCATCATCCCAAAGCACGCACTCTCAAACATTTTAACTGACAGCGTTTTAGTATTTGCATTATCTTTTCCTGCTTGTACGTTTTTCACCAGTGATAGATGATAAGAGTTTATGTGAGGAAAGATCTGCAGTAACATCAAGAAAAAGCTTCGTATTCCATATTATTGGGGACTGCAGAAGAAATTCGTGATGGCTAGAAACTGCATTAAAAATCATTGCATTTTCCATAAGTGAGCATTTTTGCATTTTTGGCTGATGCTGCTCTTTTGCAAAGAGGCATGAAACATCAATCTTGTTTCAACATTAAAGCCAAATTTATAGAGAGTTGTAAAAGTATTTGCAGACCTCAGGGGATGATTTTGCATGGATGAAATGTAGAATTAAAAATTCATCCCATCTCTATAAACAGAAGTACACAGACGTAAGAAAATTATTTGTCTGTAAGGTGACTAAGGCTAGACCCTAAATTTACTTGCACCTCAGATAGCAGTGCTGACATCCATGGTGGCGCAGAATTCTAGCAGCAGTATCCAAAGAACACCGCAGCATTCTGCAGTTGGCATCATGGTTTCATGCTTCAGGAGTTCACATCATAATCCTTGCTTTGATAGTGGGTTCATACTGTACTGTTTGCCGCAAGGGGCCACGGTGTCATGTGCCATGTCAGGCAGACTGATCAAACCATGACAGCGTTCTGAGACCATGGCAGTGTGGTGTAAGACTTAAAGTGTCTTCAGTTACGTGGGTTGGCTGGTATTTGACTCCTGTGCATGGGTGGGAAACACGTGGAAGTGGCCAGCCAGACTAAATACATCAGCTGTCTAAAGCTTGCGTACTGCAGAGTGCTGCTATATTTCACAGAATTTATTAGGCATTAAGATTCCAGTATCTCACGCCTGTGGAAAAGATTGTACTGGGAGCTAAACCAGCACTATATGCAGTTTGCTTTCAGACTATGAAATGCTAATAATTTACTCCTTCCTAATTGTAATAGATCCCTTTGTCTGTGAGCTGTAATGTGTAGTCCCACTAATCAAAAATGATTTATGGTAGAAGCATCAAATCTGTCAGGGAAGTCATCAGTGTGATTGTACAGATAAATTGTCAAACCCGCAGAGGACTTTGTATGCACATGCTTTGTGTGCTCTTAGCTTTTAAAGTCTTGATCCAAAATCCATTGTATTCAATGAAAGATCCCTTGCAGCTCAGAAAGAGCTGTTGAAGAGAATGCTCAATGTGTTTCTGATAAACTCTGTTCCTGGCAGAGGTGCCTGTGACAATGGATCACTAAAAAGATTTTTTTTCCTGCTTAGACAGAAAGTTTGTTGTACGCAAATAGAAGTCAACTGTCTGAAGCTGTTTGCCTGTAGTTCTGTCCAGACTAGTATTCTATGTGATTGGGACTGTCTACAGCAACAAGTAGGGCAATACAGTAGGAGCTGGTCTATAAAGCAGAAGAATTGATCTTGAGGATCTGATATTTATGCTATACACCCTTGTCGTGGCTTAAACCCAGTCAGGTAACTCGTTCACTCACTCCCCCCTTCTTTCCCTCCCCCTACTCCCAGAGGGATGGAGAGGAGAATCGAAAAGAATGCAATCCCACGGGTTGAGATAAGAACAGTTTAGTAACTAAGGTATAACACAGATCACTACTGCTACCACCAATGATAATAATGATAAAGGAAATAACAAGGGAAGAGAATACACCAGCCAACTGATAACTTGCCCCCCCCAGCCCGACGAAGCACCAACCCATACCTCCTCCAACCCTGCAGTCTCCCAGCCCTTCCGGCTAACTCCCAGTTACATCCTGGGCATGACGTGCTGTGGTATGGAATACCTCTTTGGCTAGCTTGGGTCAGGTGCCCTGTCTCTGCTTCCTCCCGGCTTCCCCTCCTCCCTGGCAGGGCATGAGGCTCACAAAGTCCTTGGCCAAACCAAAACATCCTTGTTATCAGCTCTGTTCCTGATCCAAAAGTCAAAACACAGCACTGCACCAGCTACCAAGAAGGAGAAAAATGACTGCTACTGCTGAACCCGGGACAACACTTCAGCACCCTTAGGTAGAATTAGCTCAAGCCTGTTCCATGGGTGGAGAGCACACTAGGTGTGCTCCTAGCCTTCTGTTTCCTCATTTATTTCAACTGGAAAGCATCCAACTGCTCTTTGAGATCACTCTGTTTTACTAACTGAGGTATGATATGTGGGGAAAGTGGGAGATACATGTGAAAAGCACATTCCTGATACCGAGAACTTGGTTGGTACATTCAGTGTTGGCTTGATTTGAATTGTTACTTGACAGAGCAAACTAAGACTCAAGATCAAAATAATAGATAAAAAAGGCAGATAAAACAAATAGCCATTTGACTTAGAGATTATGAAATTTTACTCAGAATTTAGAGAAAATTATTTCTTTAGTAGTTTAAGATTCAGTTAGTGGAGAGTATTCATCTTACTACAGGCACTGGCAGCATACATTATCGGTTTACATATTCCCATTTAAATGAGTAACCTGAGGGTGATGCCAGATGGGAGCACTCTTTAAGGCACATGAGCAATGAAATTTTATAACAAAGGAACTGGGAACTGAATTCATCTGCATATTGAGAAGTACTTGGGAGGTGTTCAGTGTATTTGTAATGTGAACAAGTGGGCTAAGAAATGTTCAGTACAAAGCTCTCATATGGAAGTGTCAGTCCTACTGTTAATTGTCTTTCTTCCTAAAAAATTACATTCCCATTTCTCAGCTTCAATCTAATTTGATGGTAGTGGAAGTGTTTCAGAGATACTAAGTCCATACAAGTTGTGTACAAATGTGATCTAGAGTAGAAGAAAGAGATACTGCCTGAGCTGGGGAAAAACTGCATCTGAGCCCTCTTTAAGCAATAGAGAATCCACACTGGAGTAAAACAGGAGCTGTTTTGGCCTAGGACCTTACTAGGCACAGGAAAATCCAACCAAACATAACAAAATGCTCATCAGTTAGTTTGCTAAACATGAAAATTTAATTTACATGAAGGTTTTTGTTCTCATCTTTTACTGTGGAAAACTGAAATTGAGAAGCTGGAATAGAGGCTTTGTATTACCAAGTACCACTAGGCTATCCGTTCTCATTGATTTAAATGGAAGCAAGCCCGTTGCATTTTACAGTTCTGTAATTTCTAGGCTGTTTGTTTTTGTGGTTCACTGAAGCAAATACACAAAAGAAGGATGACTTAGTTACTGAAGCCACGTGTAAAGCACACTACCAGTAATCGGGAGCTGCAGTGATGCTGTAACTGAATTTTACCATTGTGGAGAGATGCTGGATGATGCTGTTTCAGGCTTACTGTTTCTTTTAGCTACCCATAGAGCAATGATTTTCTTTTGAAAAGAAGTGTTTAATGTCATCAGTGGTCACTTGACAGCTCTGCTCTTTGTGAGTCTCGGGGTCAGTTTTAGGAACAGCAGGTTAAGTGTTCACATTTGCAGTTTCTGGATAGTGCCAGCTTTCCAGAACTCCTGCAGGCTGAAGAGGTTTACTTTCTACTTCAACACGAGGATCTCCAGCCACTTGAACAGCTTCCTACATTGAATTTGTTGTGAATTATCTCATTCAGGCATCCTTATTTCATTTCCCCAACAATTATTGGCTGCTTTCCCTAACTAATGAAAAGACATATTTACTGAAAAAATTTAGTATGGAAATAATTGTAAGCATGACTTCTGGCTGGAATGACATTGCGTTTACAGCTTGATTTAATACATGCTCTTAAATGTCAATTTAGAAAACTGAAAGAACATCTTCTGTAATAACATATGTTCTTACAAGATATCATTAAAAGTGTCTGCCCATCTGGGGAAAAATCATATGTTTGTCACAATGCAAGGCTCCCTTTCTAAACACATACCTGTGTATTTTCCATCACAGTACAGGAGCAGATGAAGGGGATTTATCTCATTTCAGTTTTAGGCATAGACTCAAAAGCTTAACTTTCCCACTCATTTATTGGAAGAAGCTGGCGTCTGTAAAGGAATTAATTTTTCTTGTAAGTGTTACAATTTATAATTTCTCAACAAGCAGTTGGCTAACGCTTTACATTACTGTTTGCTTTATGCACTTTATTACAGTAAAATATGGTTCCTCACTGGGTACTCCTCTGAAAATTATACTCAGGTCTAAATACATCTATAAATATGAAAAAGTTATATCATTGCCCAATACTTCAAATTGGTATTGGTTTAGATTAGTTTGGACTCTGTTTTACAAACCTCTCAATGATAATAAACATTTGGTGGCCCTGCTTCTGATCTAACTTATTCTGGTTTTGCACCAGCTCCCTGTCTTGAGTAAAATAACTTCTGATTTATTTCATTATGATATCAGATTTAGGGCTTCTGTGGATTATATTAATTTAGTTAAATTAAAATGAAATTAATTAAGATCAGTTCTGGCATGCTTTATCAGAATACTACATGTTCAATACTAGTCTGTATTATAAAGTAAATCTTGTACAAAATTGAAAGAATGCAGTTTCATTGGTTCTAGCAGAGAAATTTTGCTTAGCCTAGATTTTAATTTGGTTAATGTGGAAAGTATAAAATTTCAGATACTTTGTGGGCATTAGAAATTCCTTCTGATACAGTGTGTGCGCATGCATGGACATGCAGCTCAACTGACTTAGTCTTATGTAAGTCATGGTGAACAAAATTTATCCCATTGCTACTAGTTTTCAAGGTTTTATGATTTCAAGTAGTTCTACGGAAGCTAGTGGCGCCAGTTTTAATGAAGGGTTTCAGAAGTATCCCATTAGACTATCAGTGGTTGCAGGCAAGAATCATCATTTTAAAGGAAAAACCTGAGATAGATATTACAATTTTCTGAAGAGCAGACAAGTCTCTATTTAAAGAGAAGTCTCTTCTTCATTAAGTAGTAAGAGGTGTTGCTAAACATTCTCATTCATAGGCTCAGTATATTTAAAAGTTAAATATTCTTTAAGCATTATTCACTATTTGCAAATATGACACCTATCTGTACATAGGAAAAGACCTAAGGGCTAGATTGTACAGGGTGCCATGAAGAAGATGAGTACAAAACTCTGCCTTGGATTGTAAGATGATATCTGCACTGGATGAAATGGTGCCTCCCCAGCAAACAGCAGAAACTTAGGGTTTATATATATAGGACAGCACAGCAACAGGATGATGAAGGAAAGATAAACTAGGCATCCTGACTCATTTTTGCTTTCCAGTGACAGTCGTGGGGTAGAGTTCTAAACGTTGTACTCAGGAGAGTATGTGTGTCTAAAATCCAAGTAGTATATTCTGTAAAGTCTTTACTGGAACAGTTAAGTTATTCTTTAGTTGAAGAGGAAGAAAGGAAGTGGTTAGATTTAGAATAGTTATTACTTGGTAGATTTTGTTTATCTTTAATCTACAGGATACTTCTTAGTTGAGAAATAGCAAGTATTTTCTTCTTCCAGTTTTAAAAATCCTGCTAGTGCCTATGTAAAGATAATTACATTGACTTCATGTTTTATTCTATTTCATGGGTTACAGTATACTGGCAGTGGTGAGGCTTTGGTCAAGGCACATGTCTATAGGATGGATATTCTCAGATCTGATATCAATTCATGGTCTCAGATCTTTCTATGCCTTATTTCTCCCTACATCTGTGAAATGTGGGTAACAGAATAAATATTTGTAGAGTTCTAAGAATGCTAAAAAATGGTACATAGTATATGCAGTAAATACTGTGGTCTTGTGCCAGATGCTGCTGCCCTTGAATGTATTGAATAGTCTCCAAGGTTTGGAATAGTCAAATTCAGATTTTGAGCAATGTGACAAGACTTCTTTTCACTGTAAAACAAGTTTTAAACTAACAACGTCTCAGAGTGCTCAATGGCTAGCCAATTATTTTATTTTGTTGAAATTAAGGGTTTGAACCAGCAAGACTATCTTGATTCTCAGTTTTATTTAATTTAAATATGCTTTTCCAAGTCTGGAGAGGTTATTAATTTTGTATGGGTGAATAAAGAATCAAGTCAGCAAAGTGTGAGTGATAGAGATCCAAACACAATGTTCTAAAATCTTCAGGGAGAGTTATTCATTAGTTGAAAAGAATGAGAGAGATAAGATTTAAAATAGTTAAAACTTGTTAGACAGGCATCCATGGTTTGAAATCTCTTCTTATGAATTCAGATACAAGTTTGTTTTTTTACCTGCGAGTGTAAATGGTAAATACATGTTTTTATCAGTGAATTTTGCTTAATTGCTTTCTGATGTCATCAGATACTCATCAAATACTACCGATAAAACAAATCTGTTCCTATTAAAAGATGGGCTGTAATCACAGCATCTCCTCTACTGCCAACTTCCAAAAAAAGACATTAGAGAGTCTTTTAATTTCTATTTTTGAAATTTGTATTAGAGAAAATAAAGAACACAGTCATACAGGGGTTACATTTTGAAGTTAGTTTTCATTGAGTTTAAGATGGAAGATATTTATAGTCCCTGCTGCTATGGATTTATTTAAGAATTTCAGTTTTTCTTTTCAAAGATGTTTACTGGTGCTAATTACGCCTATGGCAAACGCAAGGAGCACAGATACATTACCCTAGGTTCCAGTATGAGTTGAGAGAACTGGGAAAATATGAAGTGTACTGTAGTACAAGTGTACTGTATTCTGAGGGTTGAGTTACATCAGATAATTACCATCACATGTGTAATAGAATATTAAATCAACTAAATCAGACCTGGGACAATTACAGCATTCTGATGGAAGTATAAAATCACAGTTTTCCATATTTATTTTATAATACCTACCTGCAGTTTTGTGACTTAAAGAGAACATGATTCTAACCAGATGTTTAAGTTGGTAGTGATTTCTGTTCAGGACAGGAAAGCTGGTCAAAGATAAAGCTGGTGTTGGCATGAATGGAAGAATCTTGCCATGCATATGGTAATCCAAGAATAAAAAACTATGACCAAATATTCTAGATAAATGTACAAAATCTGATGCATCTTTAGTAAGAATTCATTTAAACAGGTTTAAAAAAAACCAAACCAAACAAACCCAAAACCTAACTATTGCTCTGTTCAGTATGCTGATGGGCAGGATGCTTGCATAAAATCTGAGGAAAGCAAGTCTGAGTGCTCATCTATGCTAGACCAACAATGAACCTTGCTCTCCACGTTTTGGGTGAGTGTTCTGACTGTCATATTCACATCTATGATGTGGTCACTGATGTTCTCTAGTGAAAATGCAGATGGTCTGAGTTTCATGGAAAAAGGGAATGGGAAAATCTTTAAGGAATCAGAAAGCTTCCAGAAGGCCTTCAGACCCCCTGAGTATGCAGGGAAAGTTCATGGGGTGATGAATACCACCCTCATGAGCAGTCAGCCTGTGTAGGCTGCTTCTTCCTCATCTTTGCTTGTAAAAAGACCAAGAGAGCAAGAAAGCCTGTGACGCTGGAGAATGTTAAAATTCAAAGGGACAGTGAAATCTTTGCTTTACTCCTTCTCCTTTTAAAACAGATAGAAAACCCTCTCTGCATTTGTGAGGGCAACTTCTCAGTTGATTATTAATCAAGCAATGCAGAGATCTTTCCTGTTCTTCTGTGTTTTCCACGTTTGAAACGTGCCATATCTAGCAGACACCAGAAAAGTGGGTTTTAATTAAAGGATTCTGAAACTTTAGAGTTAGACTCATTAGTTCATAGTGCTATGTTGCAGTTAAAAATTTAGGACTGGAAATGATGAGCAAGTAGTAAAAACGTCCACTAACTGCTCAATAAAAAGAAACAACTATATTATTTTACATTAGTGAATCTTAGCTTATCATAGAGAAAAAATAATTGCATTAAAATCTCAGCTACTGCATTTAGGAAATAATTGTGCAACAGAAGAGGAGGAAACAGTAAAGATTTTGTGACGCAGGTACAATTTACTATACAGTTCCTGGAAAAGAGATTAGGGTTTTTTAAATAGCACTAAAGCACTTTTTTTTTTTTTTTTTCCAACTTCAGCATATAATGTGGCAAGAGTATAATACTAACTAACATCCGGGGTATTATAAAATTTGGAATCTGCTTGTGACTGCATAATTTCACATGGGAAAGGAAATCAGGAGGGTTTAGTTCAGTCCCTGTACTTAGACTTGAAAGGTTGTTACCAGTATTCCCTGTCAACCTATTCTTTACCTATGGGAGATAGCTGCAAGCAAAAAACACCTTGCTGCCTTCCTTTCACAAGCCATTAGACTTGTTGATGTGGCACCAATGTGTCCACGTAAAATGGTATGTGGTAAGAAAGCAAAGTCTAATGTATCAGGAGCTGCTGTTCTTTGTTTTAGATTATTCATGAGAGACCAAGGTAAAAAAACAAACGCCAAATGTCCAGCCCTTCAATTCATTGAAAGTTTGCTGGTAGTAGGGCTTGACTTGTTGGGTTTCTAATCTCAATCATCGATCTCACAGTTATGGTTATTTTATCTACTTAAAACCAGATTTGTTATTTTTTAAAGAAGACTCATCTAAAATGATGTACCTGTCAGTATTTATGGTACCCGTCATCCTTTAGACTGTCATGTCATCAACATGGTGAGAAATGGGCTATCTAGAACTCTAGGGTGAGGTGTAGATGTAAGGTTGTTGTCATGGATGTTTGCTCTGTTTTATAAGGGGCCAAGTAAGGATGTGAAGGCAAGTTCTGCCATCAGAAGAATAGTGCACAGACTACTATCAGTTTCATGTGTAGGTTAAAAAGTGCCCAAAGAAGCCTATTTACTCCCAGGTTGATTTACTTCTCAGGCAGGATCTTGAGCTGCAGAGTGACCTGAAAACAGTTTTCACTGAAACAGCACGTATTTTGCTAAAATAAAAGGTCTATAGGCCCTGGTAGCATTAGTTTTACTGCTTGGCCATGAGATCCACGCAAGTACTTTAAACAGTCTGTGGTTTTGTTTTGCTTTTGGAAATAAGCAATTCTTTATCTGTTTTTCCTATCAAATAGCCACTACATGGTATGAGTAGGAAAATGAACTCATTTTATATGCATATACTATTCAGGGAGTCTCATTTTATCAAATAGCTTCATGTAAAATCTCCTTTTATCCCAATATCCATGACAAACACAGTAAAATAGGGAAGTCTGTTCTTCATCAATTTTACAGTACACTCATCACTATACTATTGACTATGCACTCAGCTAGCTAATCAGTGTATTGGAAAATTAATTCAGGCAGAGCTCTGATTCAACAGACTTTGCTTCTTACATATGCATTTGGTCTGATTACTGAATTTGCAGAAGCAACTGGATTACTGTCTTCATGCAGACAGCAGGAGTTCATAGAACATGAATATTGCTGTATATTTACAATCTGTGTGGCACTGCAATCCTGCTTTAAAAGTGATGGCATGGTATCAGACAACTTAAGCTGTTAAAGAAAATCAAATTAATAAAGATGGAGACTGTTCTGCCTAATAGCTGCTCTGTTATCTACCCTCCATGAGAGCCTTCTTAATTTTGAAAATTCACATATCTTTTGCACTTGATTAATATATTATTGCAGTATAAAGACATTCCAAGCTAAGATCTGGCTTGGCTGCCATCTGCATGCTAATAGATGTTTTTTTCTACTGAGAGCAAGGTGTAGGTGAGTATTACCACCATCTTACTGATGGGGGCCTGACTTGTAGGGCTATGTCTGATAATTGTTCATGGTGTCACTGGAAATCGGAAGGGAACTGGAAACTCGAAAGGGAATCTGGATTATCTGACTGATGACTGTCATGTTCTATATTGACAGATCATGCTTTTTTTGCATAACATTCTACAGTGATGCTGTTCCAACTTCTGGAGTTCCCTTGTTGGTGTCTCTGAAAATCTCTAGCCTTTCTCTTTTTCATTTATAGCACTGGACCAGATCATCTGTTTAAAGTCTGTGATAGCAGACTGGGAAGCACGAGAATGATCTTGCTGAAGTTGAGATGCTTATCTTGGGCATGAAAGTGAATGAGTCACCACTGATTGTTAATTCTTGTTCATCTTTTATGAACAAGATTGAAGCGTTTGCCTTCTGTTTCCTTGTTTACGTCTCCACTGAATTTATCAGACTTCATCCAACCTTCTTTGGTCTTAAGCTTTCAAAGAAGGACTTACTCTTCCTAGTGATGACAACAAAAAGTCAGAAGTTTCTCTAAGGATCCTGAAATAGTACATAATTATTCCCACTGAAAGTAATATTTTGAATTTCAGTGCAGACATTTTAATGCATAGTCTGTTGTATGACTACCTTGTGTTCTGCAGCAGTTCTGATTCTGTTCTTGTTTGCCGGGATGATGGGACCCCCCCGATTTCTATTAATAACATTTCATCTCTGAGGGCAACTTCAGGCAAATAAGTTAATTTCAAAGGTATATAAAGTAATATAACCTTATTACTTTAGGGAAAGGGTTATACATTTATTAATAAAAGGATCACTGATAATTTTTCTACAGTTTCCCCTTAAACTGACACAGAACTTGGTTAAAAATAGTGTAGCACCAAAAGGAGGTCAGAATAACTCCTCCAGGAAAACAGATCCTTTCTTTTTACTTACACGTACTTTAACTGCTAATAGTGTCAATTCATTTGATTTATTTTATGCAGTCGCCAGTTAAACAACTTTAGAGGCTCCAAGCTTCAATTTGCGGCAGACGGGCAAGTGGCCTAGAGACCATCTTCAGTATAATGAAAAATGCATTTTAATTCCTAAAGCAGCTGGATAGAAATAATTGTAAAATAGTAAAAATATTTGTTAGCAGGTGGTGGATACAGGCTTATTGAAAATGTATTTTCAAAGGGTAGTGGAGTTGCATTTCCTTTTCTGTTTATTCATTTGCTAGTGTAGACTGCACATAAAAATAGTTCTCTTGCATGATTTTGAAGACACCATGTTCCACAGAGTAGCTTTGTTATGACTATGCATAGTGGCAGTTCTTCTACATTGTTTCCTATTGCGCTTTCAAGCATTGTCATTTTGTTCTTATAATGTTAATTACCTCCACAAGATCCCTCTAGCCCTTCTTAAGAATATGATTAATTTTAAATGCATTAAAATGACTTCCATCTTGTGTGCATATATTAAAAATAAATACACTTGACCCAGGAATTAATCAACAAAGAACTACAGAACAATGAATTTAAATAGCCTCCTTTTTCTTTTTTCAAGGCAGCATTGTGTATGTTTTGCTCACAATGAAACATTTTTTACATCAACAGTAGTGCCATTCATATGGCAATAAGGATGTTATTTCTCAATGGAAATGATTGTATAATACAGGCTCTCAGAGCAGACCACCACAGAGGTCCTGTCTGATGCCCTAAACTTGTATGTCTGTGTAACTGCTGGATTTTAAGTAGAAAGGATATTATTATGAACTTACTGAAATCAGCGAGTCTACATGTGAACTCAGTACTTCACAGTGAGATGACCTATCTCTTGGACATAAACATTAGAAAGACCTTTCAGGCTCCTGAACTCTGAGTCATTAAAAACACCCTAGACCATTTCTTCATATCTGATACAGGACTCTGCTTTCTGCACATTGCTGAGCCATCCACTGCTGCTTCCATGGACTCTTCCGTAAAAGCTTTTCTTCAGTCATGTGAGTTACTGAGAAAAACTGCTTTTATAGGACGCCTCACAGAGCTGCAATTCATTCCTGTTCAGGACACAATAAGCTACATAAAGGATGGATAAAGTATCCACAAGTATCAAGTTTGTTTTGCCATGCTTAGCTTCAATATTTGATTAGTGTTTGACAAAACAAATATATGTAAATGAAACTTCTGACTTTTAATTTAAAAATCATAGAGCCTCTGACTGTAGACTTCAGCCAAACCTCCCAATGGGACTAGAGTAGACTGATACTCCTAGTGTAAAAGTTAGGTCTGCAGAATTGAGCAGTTCTGGCAAACATTTGAAGGACCCAGGATTTCTCTCCGTATACACAGGGACACAGAAAGAAAGAAACTCTCCTTATCCTGGGAGTAGGGAAAGGACAGGGGGGAGAAAGCATAAACCTATTCTTCCAATATTCTTTACTTAATATTTATATTGCAGAAGTGCTTCCAGGTCCATCAGGCCAGGTTTCTGCTATGCACATGTTCTTCCCAGGTATTTAGACAAAGGAAGTCGGTACCCAAAGGCCTACTGTCTACAGTGCTTGATAGATTGACTGACTGTGGGAATGCATCTGTAGTATCTTTGTATAAAGAAATGTAAGTAAGGTGTTGCTGTTGCAGCCTGGGGAAGTGAGGAGATCACTAGTGTACTCTTCTTGCATATTGAATGTAGAAGTTTAAATAACACTACTTTAATTGAATTACTGATAAGGTGTGCAAGGTTGCTGAGAAATATCACTGTGTAATATGTCAACGAGAAAACTGGCAAAAGGATTACATGCTGGTCTTACTTAGAGGTTCTGATAAAAGTAGTGCCTGTTTGAATACGTTACGGCATGGAAATGTTCTGTTTGATATGGAATAACAGAAAGCAAAAAATAGATAATTTCTTGAAACTTCTATAAATTCCCTGGGGACAGAGGAGATGGTATATAGGAAGTGAACAGATATTTGAAGTTAAATTCCCCTTGCACTGATCCTCATCCCTTATGTGCCCTCAATAACTGACTGAAGTTAGAGGTGTGTGTAAATTATGTTTTCCAAAACACATCTGGGGTTTGTGCCAAAGTTGGGCCAGTTTTTGCCCTATAATGTCTGTCATTTTAAACATGCAATAGCTTCAAGCATTCTTGCCATAGAAAATTGCATGACAAGAAGAATAAGAAGAATAATTGGAAATCATCCCATTTATTTCCATTTTCAAGTCTCAGCAGCAACATTTCCCTTGATTCTCTCCTGCCCACAAGATACTGCTTTCTGGAATAATAATTTTGTGGCTTCCACCAGCAGACACATGTGCTCTTGCTTCCAATCTCTCATCTAAAGTCACTGACTGGCAGGTCTGACAGAAACAAATAGCAGGTGGGTTGATGGATATTGTGTTTGGGTTTGCTTTAAAGTACTTTATCACCCCTTCTCCTCTTCTTTCTTTCTTTCTTTCTTTTTTTTTTTTTCTGGTTCAGCACCTTTTTCAATATAATCATTAGGGTCACAACTTCCAGTTTGCTGGGAATGTGGTCATGGGTCACTCTCCTAATATTGTCACAGCTGGGGACATAATTTCATGTTACTTCCTTTGGAATATCATGTGCTCTTCCTTTTTTATTTTTTTCATGCCTCTGTATCATATTCCTTTAATTCCTTTACAAAGGAATGTTTTTCAGTTTTCTTTACAGTATTGTAGGGTAGGCCAGCAGCATGCCAAATGGCTTCTAGATCTCGTGCTATTTTAATTCTCTTCCCAATAGGTGCACTTTTGTAGATGCCAATAGATCCCATCTGTGACCTGGTTAAAATACTATGAATGACGCACATTAAGACTACAAGTTAGCAGAAATACCTGGGGAAGCTTGGGCAGATCTGCTTTTATAGTCCTCCAGGTTCTCGTTCCACCCTGAGCGAAGGGGCAGCTGTGCAGACCACAAAGATCCTTGGCTTCAGAATTTGCCCCCTCTGTGCACTGGCTTAGGGTTCAGATTTGGGAAGTGAGTTCACAGTTGTTAATATTTTTCCACTTTTTACAGCTTTTTGTTCCTGGTCATAGGAAAACTTGATAGAAACATAATAGTATTACCTCTAAAATGATCATTTTTTTCCCATGTATTTGCTGATATCCTTTATTAATGAAGGAAGTACAATTGTATCAGAGAAACTTTATGTTGAAATTAAGCTCTAGAGGTAGGTGTGAGGCATAAACCAGTTATCTGTGGCTGAACTAGGTCAAGGAAATAGAACTATTTTGTACACAGTTACTGAAATACATCTAAAATTGTAAAAAGATGTATAACATAAAAAAATTAGTAAGACCTAGTGGTAATATCAGCTTATTACATAGCACTTTTTTGCAACAGCTGGTGAAAGACCTTACCTGGAATTATTAGGATTAGTCTATCCTTTTTGCAGAAGGAGGAAGTGAGGCAGAGAGCATTTAACTGGTTTCTTCAAGATGACAGAATAAATCAATGACAAGAACTGCATGCGAGTTTCATCTAACACAGAGGTCTGGCTCTGTATTACTGGGGTTTCTGTCAGTGGAAATCTGCCATAGAATTAAAATGGAATCTTGTAATTTTGTGATGCTTGGAGGTAATTATGGGCTTTGTGGCTCTGTGAGACAAAGAAGAAAGGAACTAGAATATGCAGTACTTGAGCCCATACAAGATTATTTGTACTTTGTTTACTATGTTTTCAGAGAGAAATTGCAGCTTTCTGATACAAGTGTCCATTTGGGAGTCTGTCTGCATGTTATGTCCTGTCTTGTTCCTCCTTGTCATTCCTTCAGCAAAAGCCAGAAGATGCATGAGGGTCATGCATGTGCGTTGTTTCAGTTCAAATTGCCAGCAATGAGGAAGTTACACTCATGTATTTTTCATTGCTATTGCACTGATGGATTACCTTCTGCTCCAAATGTGTGAAAAGGTTATTTCAGAAGGCAACCAATTTTTTTTCTAGATGTTTAACAGTACCAGGCATACCATATGTAACAAAGTAAGTATTTGTCATCATCATCAGGATATACCTGAGTGTTTTAGCTTTGTGAAAGAAATGGACTTGTGATTTGAAATAGTGCCATCCTTTTCTTGTGGCAGAGGGGAGGCTGCAGAGGAAGCTTTTGAGGAGCCTTGGTGGTTTATTTTTCTTTCCTTCCTGCTCTGTTTCTGTTCTGATTGGAAGGCCCGGCTTGTCTTTGCTTTCCCGATTTTAAGGATCACTTAGTGCTCAAAGTATTAGAAGCTCAGTTCTAAAACCTAGAGGTGTGAGAGGCTAGGGAAATGTAGCAGTGGGTTTATGCTGTCCTGTCAAAATCAGATGGAGGGGGAATGAAATGGAAGACTAACCCATCAAAACACTTTGAGGATAGAAAACCTGCTGAGGTGGGGAAGTCTAGCTACCCCATAGCAGCTTCCTTGTCAGCCTTTTCATGTCAAGGTGGCAGATCTAGGAGGGAGTTAGACAGTATGTAATAAGGTAACAAGGAGTTGTAACTGTTAATAAAGGAAAACTGAAAATTTGTTGATTGGGTAAGGACATGCTTATCCAAATCTCTGAATCTGCTGAGAGTTCACTGGCAGTTCATCCGTCAGCATCTGCCTAAATTGCTTTCTAGCAGATTTCATTGCTATAGATAGATGTTAACAAAGATGGCAACACTTCAAAGCTATGAGTAAGAGGCAAAATTCACTCTGGGAAGAAGCTGTAGGAAACTGTCTGGGGTAACTGGCTCTGTTGGAGAGTCAAAGGGAAAAGGGTGCTTCACTTCCCTCAGTTGCTTTCAGACTCCCAGGAGGAACTGCTACATTATTAGCTACCCACTTGCAAAAATATGACATTAGAAGAATTATTTATTTATTTATTTATTTTTAATAGCAGTGCTATTTAAAAATAGTTCTATACAATAGCATCCTCCCTGAAATAGGAGGGAAGATGTGGTATCAGTAATTGCAAAAAGCAAGACCCTTACACAATCAAACGTTACTAGGTAGATAGTGGGCATTTTTTTCTTCATTCTTTACGATAACATCTTTGTCTTTTAGAAAACTACCTATTATAAATTAACTGTGTATGGGTTTTTGGATGGAGCTGGCATAGCTGAATACAGATATGACTCAAAAAAACAGTTTTCATTAACTATCACATGTATTGGTGTACTCAACAGAAAGATGAAGCATAGGATGGACATGATGAGAGAAACCTACTAAATATTCTGTCCCTTGTAACTAATTCCCACAACCTGTTTCGAAAAGCACACTGGATACTCCCTCTGCTGTGCTTTCTAAGACAACAGGCTTAAATAGCTATTTCTGTCTTGGACAAGCAAAACACTTAACCCCAATGTTTAATATTATGAAGAGTATTCCTGAATGGCTGGATCCACACAGTATGTGCAGTGCATTTGCGGAGGATTTCTGGTAGTCTAGACTTTTCTATGATGAGCAATGTTAAAACCTTACTATAGAGAGACCCTTTGAGTATTCTAGTTATTTGGGGTTGAAACTAGATGACCTTAAGGTCCTTTCCAACCTGAACTATTCTATGATTCTATGATTTCTAAAAAAGTATTTCTTAGGCTACAGGGAGAATCTAGAGGTTTTGTTTGGGTGATTGTTTCCATGATCATTAATCCCAGGATCTGGGGGAGATCGATAATAATGAAAAACGTGCTTCATTGATAGTAGATGGTACTTGTGTGTATACATGTGTGGACATGCATGCTTGTGAGTTTAGCTGAGGATATCCTCAGCTGACAATTATTAGACATTTTAAAAAATGTTAATGAACAGAGTCTCCCATTTTAGTGTCCTCTTTTGGCACAATAAAAGCTGATGCTGACAGAGGTTCAGAGGATAACAAGAACTCTAGATCATAAACCATCAGATTTAAAGCTGAAATAGAGCTTCAAACCAGTAACTGCAACATAAAATAGTTAATTATTCTTAAAGTACTTTAGACTCCCATAAAACTGCATAGAAGTTCTCTTTAACAATATAGAAGTTTTTCTTTGTTTGCTAACAAAGATAAACATTTATATTTAGTTGCTTTGGCATTTTTGCAGGGCAGTTTGGGGACATCTTATTAACTAAGATTGCAGCCAATTATCTGCGTTATTGAGTATTTGTTTTCATTTGACTGATCTTTGTGCTGCTTGCTGAATAATTTTTGTGTGGTGAGGAAACTCATTAGAGCTTTTACTATACCTGCTTTCTATGGTCTTACTTGTCCGAAACTGAAAAATCCAGCTAACGTGAGTTGAATTTGATTAGAGCTGTAAACCGGCAAGTACCTTTGCTTCATTAAAATGTGGAAGAGTATATGCTTGTTTCAATTATAATTTATAATTACTTCTCTTTTTTTGCTGCTTGATGGAAATTGGAACTGGCCTTTATTCTGACATAAAGATGCAGCATCAAATCAACAACTTTATTTTATCACATGAAACAGATGGTGAAGATCACAGAGATTTCCAAGAAAAGACAATGTAATTTCAGTGCTAAATTACCCTTGCTGAAGTGCCTTACCTCCAGGAGTTGATAGGGAATACGACTTCATGGTGTTATTTCTTGTTCAAGTATAGGCTTAGCTCACCAGAGGCTAGCAATGATTGAATCTTTGCTTCATATTGTTGTTTAAAGTGGAAAAATCATGCCACGGTTTAATCATGGGGAGTTTCACAGCTGATACTAGTGGGTCTTCATTCACTCAGTGGTTTGTGCAATTTATTCTCTTGTATAAAAAAGTAAGTAAAAAAAAATAAAATTCCTGCACTATTGAAGCCAGTAACAAAGCTTTCCCTGATATGCTGAGGATGATTCAGTCCTCTTCTGTGCTGCAATGCAACAATCGTTCTGCATTTTCAAAGGTATTTCTCATTTTAGGAGAGAAATGATAGCTGCTTTTCAATGGAGGCAAACAAGAAAGCAGAATGTGTACAGCCAAGCTTTAATGACAACAGAATGTAAGTAATTCTTTCATGCTGTGAAGTGCCTAGAATCCCAGTCTCGGAGTAAATGGAGTTTATATTTAAGCATGTATTTTTTGAACTGCCAGGAAGGACACACTCTAATGCAGTCTTGGTATAGGTAAGTTCCTTTGTTCCCAAGTCACCTGAAAAAGTTAAAAAAGAGGACAAGTATTTAGACATAAACACCCTGGGAAGGTGAGAGTTGCAGATGTGCAGCAGTTGATAGCAGACATGTATTCTAGAGCCTCGCAGAAAACCAGTCTGTCTCTGGGAAAAAAATAGGGTTGCTTTTCAAGGAGAGGACCTAAATATTGCAAGTCCTCAACTGTTTTAGAGCACGTGGAGGCAAAGACCATAAACCATAAACTAAACATGGACTTTGTTAGATTTGTGCTCAGACAGTGGACCACTGTGTGCTACAGAAGAATCAGTTCAGAGTCAGATGGGCAGCTGGTCACAAGGTGTTTTCTTTTAGGTGCCCACCAGTAGGGCATGTTTGACAGTAACTGATAAGAAACTGCCAAAGACTGTCAAGAAACTTGGTGATACCACTGTATCGAGTGAAGTCTTCCTGTATGCACCCAGCTAGAATACTGTGAGCAGCTGAGTGTGTCTGCAGATAATTATCCTGAGGAGAGGCCCAGTTGATTTAAAAACTCTTCTGATGAATTTCAACTTGTGGTTTGTGATGCATCTTGTCTAATTGAAGTAGCGTGCCATTTTCTGTAAGCCAGAAGCAGTATTGGGTCATGTAAATAAAAAAGCAGGAGCGCACCAAAGAACTTCCCAGTGGTCATTTGTGTGTTGCTGGCTCAGTTTTTGACATTGTTCCAGCTGAACTTTTGAATCAGAAACCTGCTGGGGCTCCTGCCATTTCTGCTGCCTGATCACCACTTTGGAGCGGAGGATTCCATGTTTCCAGGTCAGTAGTTCTCAGTGGTTTATCCATCGCTTTTATATTGAGAGATTGCAATAAATTGCCACAAATTTACAGACTGTCTTAATCTGATTTTTCTGCTTTATACATCATTTTCTGAAACAGAGTGAAAGTTACAGTCTTTGTTGCATCTAATTATAGTAAAGTTTGGCTTTCAGTAGTCTGCTGGGGAGCTTTCTACATTTGCCTAAGTGCAACACCTTTAAGTGAATTTATTTCTCTGGTTTAGAGAGCATGTTCAAAATTTCCAAATTTAGTTTGAATTTGTCCAACTTAACTTTAGGCAGTTAATTGAGACACCTAATTTAGGAGCATCTAGCTATCTCATTATCTTTCCAGTTAGTGTAGACAGAGGCCAGATAACATCTGAATTGCCTTCTGTATCTGGATCCCTTTCCTAACTGCAGAGGAGAAGCCTTGGATGAGATTAAGTGGGAGAAGTTAGGTGGCATGGGTCTGTACCTAAAATCAAGTTCTTGTGTTTAGATTTAGATACCTGTTTTTGTTTGATTTTCCACTCTGCTGAGCACTCAGTGGTTCACAGAGGCCTTATTTCTTGTTCTGACTAAATCAGACATTTTCATCTAGTGGCTTTGATGTTTCTGCGGCAAAACTGTGAAGGATGGATGGCAGAATTGCCACCTTTGAGAGTCAGGCCTGGCCTCTTTTCAAATGGCTTTCTGAGCTCTTTTTAACTGGCTTTAGAACCTTAGCTTTAGTCACGTAGCTTGGAAAAATCTCTGATAAAGTTGCAGTTGGTATGTGTAAAGAAGGTCAGAATACCTACAGGTGTGTACATGATCACATTGAGTTGAGCAAGAGTTTCTTTAACCATCTCTTTCAGTTGTAGGATTTCGTTAAATGAAGTGTGAAGTTGTTCATAAAAATTATTTCCACCTTTTGCTTGACTTTATGTGATGGAAATAAAAAGATGGCTTGTAGACATTTCTAATACGAGTGCTTTCTCTAGACTGTTCACCTGTGGAGGTGACAGGGTTGCCAGGTTACCTTGCAAGTACCTGGTCCTGTTTCTGCATCCATTGATTTGGAAATGAAACAAAGTCAACAATGGGACTGCTGTTAGGACTGCAGGCAAACATACCATTTAATGCTGTATATGCTCCTCCAATGTCCTTAAATGATACGTGAAGTTTAAGGATTATAGGATTGATTTGAAACTGCTAAAGTTGATGAGAATTTTTCTATTGGCTTAACTGCACACAATTTCAGTGGCTGAATGATAGTGAGTCTGAAGTAATGGAAAAGCATGAACAAGTCTGTCTGAAAGCCAGTCTGAAGTACATGTGCTGTCATTATTCTACTCTCATTCGTCATGGGCAGTTTGCAGGGAGTAACTTTTTTCTTTCAGTGGGCTTTCTTGTGGAGTGGGATGTTTAAATTGCAGAAGGATGGCAGCACTTCTCTGCAAGTTGCTACCAGATTACATGGCTGCATACTTTCAAGACTGCTATTTGAAGGAGATTGAAGCTTTGCAGAAACTAAAGGGAAGCTTAGCATTAACTTCAGTGGGGTCAAATGTTTCTAGTCCATTCTTTAACTTTCATAACAGTTATTCAGTTTATCCATGATTTTGATGAAACTAACAACAGACCAGAATTCTAGCAACTGTGTAAACTTACATTAATATTGCTCCTTTCTTTCCTCCTTATGAGGCAAAATGGTTAAGTCAATCATTTTAAAATTACTGTAGCTGTGGAGTCACCACAGTTAACTCCAGGGTTGCATGCTATAGACTTAAAATGGCCTGACAGAAAAAACAACCACACCAATCTCTTGTGTATAATACATTACAGTGTGACCAAGTTCAAATGCATGTATTTTTATGGGATAATTTCAACAATAGGTACCATCTGCTTAATGTGTTCATAAACCCAAATATTAATTTCCTGGTAAATCAGTTGTAAACCAGAAGGTATTATTATTATTATTGCAGTAATTTTTGCATAAGACAAATTTCTTTGTGGCTCAGAAGGTTAAAGTTTAGCATAAGAGCTGGCATTCACTTTTCTCTGCAATTTGGCTAAAATTTAATCACCTGATCATGAATCCAAGTCATATTTTATCTTTCATTAAAACAGCAAAGACCTGGAAACAATCTGTAGGCCACCAGGATGTCTGAAAGTTATTTTCCAGTTATAAAAATAAACTAGCCTTGAATTTACTCACCATCTGTCAGTCTTCTCTTGCTACCAAGGACCTGAATTTTCAGAGAGGTTACTTGCAGTTGTAAGGCACAGCTGTAGGAAGCCAGGATACCAAGATTGCTCTAATTATATTAAGACACAGAGCAGCTTTTGGAAATTTGCAAGAGTTCAGTTACAGTGTCTGGGGAGGGATTTAATGTTCTTAGAACTATCAAGAATGCATGCATTTCCTACCATGTCTAACCTTAAAGGGTTCATTCAGAGGGGATGGAAATTAGCAGAGTGACCTTCCCGGGTTAATTGTCTTCTCCAGCAGAATCAGTGTGCAGGGGTGGGAACAGTACAGGTGAAGCAAGAGACAGCATTAATCTTATTAAGGTAATGCTCAGTGGCAGGAAGAATATTACTTTGCCATCATAACCTTTGGGGACCTACTAACTAACTCTTTTATTAGTGGTTGCTATTATGTTTGAGAATGAGAAGCAGAAGGTGATTTTTAGTACACGAACAAGGTGATGACTGTTTGCAGGCGAGTGTGCAGTGTCACACGTGTATGAAGAGATTCAGGTTTATCAGCAAGTTCTCTTTCACTCTAATCAGGACTTGTGTGACAAGATTAAAGTCACCTCTGCTGCAGAGAGTGATGTAATCAACCTGTTTGTATTCTGAGGTTCTTTTTCTCTTATAATTATTGTAAAAACACATCAGTGTTAATGCACTCAATAAAAATAGGGGTGACTGCATTTGAAAAAGCCCAAATCTTATTTTGACTGACTGGGATTCTTATTGATGCAGAGATCTGTTTCAGAAGTGGCTTTCCCTCTCACGAGTGAAACAAGCAAAGAGAAAGCTGAAAAGCACAACAGGAGAAGTATCTCTACCTGTGTTCCATAATGGATTTGACTTCAACATAATAACAAATTAACAAAACAAAAAACTTTGAGACCTAAACTGTCTGACCTTGTGCTGTAAGAACAGTGGTTCACATCTCCTTAGAAGCCTTTAGAAGTGTAAATGGAAATCCCGTTCCCATATCGCACACTTATGAAACAAACTGAAGAAAATTGCTTTCCAGAGTGAATGAAGCATAAGATTAGTTAAGGAATTATTTGAACAGTATTTTCAGCTTGAAGATAAATGATTTTTGTATATGTCTTTCATCTTAGCTCTTTTATTTGAACAAAAGCAGCTTAAAATTACCATGACATATTCAGGAAACTACTGACACACATCAAGACTTGCTACACCAGGATATAGAATGAGAAAAGGAGACATGAAGTATGAAACTGTGATGTCTGTCAGACTTATAGAAAGCCTGGGCTACGCACCAGATTTATGAAACAATGCAATAAAGTTGCGTAGAATAAAATTGAAAAGATAGGTCAGATTTTTCCTAAACTTTCAAAGTATGCTCTTTCTCAAAGCCTTGCAACAAAAGGCTGTCAGTTCCACAGCTACAAGTACTGTGAAGTTGAAAATATGTATGAGGAAAAGCTAGATGGCTGGCAAATAATATATTCTCCTAAGAGTTCATTTGTGTTACTATTACTCATGGTACTGCTATACAAGTTGTCCTGCTTGCAGCAGAGGACTCCTGTGAATATGTGAGCACACAGGCTGAAGAACTGGATGCCTGACATTTTATAAAAATCTAAGGAGATAAGTCATTATTAGTACATTAGAACTATATCTCTGTTTTTCAGTCCCCTTGGTATCACTTTTTGGCATGGAAATTCTGACCCTATTAATACTGGCTGAGCCCAAGGTTTATTTTTGGAAGCTTTAAAAAAACAGCTGGGGACTACCTTTCACTTTTAGTCATACACTGTGGCTTCTTCTTCGTGTCTTAAAGTTGAAAAAAATCCCAGGGCTCTCCTTGGCCTTATGTGACTTCCATGTTAAAACATCCGTGTTCCTTATCTTGTCTGCTTTTCGTGGGAGATAAAAAGAGCCAAGTGGTACCTCTGTTTGGTACCAAGGAAGCTTGGTTCATATCCCAGTTCCTCTTAAACTTACCTTTTTCAATTCACAATTTTGAAAGCTTTGCTGGAAAATTAAAAATGTATCCTCAGCCTTTATACTGTGTGCAGTATTTCATTACAAACATGAAGCCATTTCCAGCTTACTGCTGTGTCTTCAAGTGGTTTATTATGTAAAGCTTTGGGGCAAGGCTGTCTGAATTTCTGAGTATTGTACTACAGAAGTCCATATCGAAATGCAGATACTCTATGCTAATCAAATAGATCCCTGCTGCTTCCCCTTAGAATTTCCTTCAGGAAAGCAATAATTCACTAAGTTACAACAGGACCTTTCTTCACGGAGGTTTATACTCATGATTCAGGTTAGTCCTTTCAGCTGCTCTCAAACCTCATCCATACTTGTGTCTCTTGTACATTCCTATTAAAAAAACAAGATCAGTTCATGTCTTGTGGTAGGTGTGGCTATCAGGTTTCTGTAGGTTCTCATTTCCCATTCTAGTTTCCTACTGTCTGGAGTGCTGCTTCTAAACTATTATGCATGGGCAAATTACTGGACATGTAAGGCTTTCTTGAAGTATTAAAAAAATGCATTTTTCTCTTTGTAATAAAAGTGCAAAAACCATGCTGCAGGAAAGACTAGTCTCAAAGTATTATCATTGGGCTTTTGCTAATAGTAGCAATTTGAATAACCCTTAGCCTTATCATCTGATTTTACAAAGCTTACATATTAGTAATTCATAAATTTTCTTGGATATATTTTAGCAGCACCACTAAATGGGATTTTTTTCTTGCTAGAAAGAAATAAATAGGACACCATGATCCCAAAGGAGCATAGAGTTCTGGAGCCTGCTTGCTGGGAAGCAGCTGAGCAATAGCCAAAATTAATTTGTTCTTTACATCTTACTCCTCTGAAAATCCCTACCATTCAAGATTGCGTTGGTGATATTTGTTATCTTTTAACACACCTATGACAACTTCAGATGACATTTTCAGAGCTGATAAAAGAAATGAACTTCTCAATCCCCACTAATTTGTAATAGGAGTTATTGGAATCCAAGAGACTTTTCTTCAGGAAAAAAGCTTTTCTTTATGAAAACTGCCCAGACTGACTTCAGCCTCTTGAATTGTTAATTTGTTTGCCAATAAAAGAATAGGGAAAACCTATGTAGAATAATAGAATCATAGAATGGTTTGTGTTGGAAGGTACCTTAAAGTTCATCCAGTTCCAACCCCCCTGCCACAGGCAGGGGCACCTTCCACTAGATCAGGTTTCTCAAAGCCCCGTCCAACCTGGCCTTGAACACTACCAGGGATGGGGCAAGACACAGCTTCTCTGGGCAACCTGTGCCAGTGTCTCAGCACCCTCATAGTAAAGAATTTCTTTGTAATGACTAATCTAAATCTGCACTTTTTCAGTTTAAAATAGTTCCCCCTTGTCCTATGTATTTCAGTTCAGTTTTGTCAAAATGAGACATACATAGTTTGTTTCCAGAATTCAGCTTCATTTGGAATAATCTAAATTTATTTGTTAAAGCAGAAGAGATAGCATAATCCAATATCTCCTTTTTAATTTTAACAAATTTTTCAAAGTGTTTTGTTTCATGAGATCAACCAGAACTCCCAAAAATATTTATTCACACAGCTCAAGGAATGTGTGCCCAAGTCATTTGACTCACTGCAAGTGTGCCTGGCCAACAGCAGCTGCTTTTATTGGAAACAAAATTACTTTGTAAGGAAAATGAATTTACTGTGTAAGGAATATTGTCGATTTACTTAATTTGGGTTTTGGCCTCGCTTAACAGAAGGAAATAAAGAGGAAAGAGTCAGTGCATATACAAAAATCCGTATGACATGGCTGGCATGATCAAAAGACCAGTGATGGGAAGCCTTTCCTTGGATAACAAACACATGGATGACAGTGAAAACTAGTATATTAATGATATCTGCATTACATTGTATTATAGAACTTTTGGCATAGAAATAGTGAAGTTTATGGGACTGAAAGTAGGTGAACCAAGATCAGGCAGTGATTTACATTTAGACCGATAGCTTAAGACTTGATTATGTGCAGTTAGATAAAGTCTGGATTTTGGACTTTAGTCACTCTCAAATATGTAACTTGATTTTCTGGAATGCAGAAGACTTGTAGCTGTCATTTAAATCATGCTTTGTAAAACTTAGGTTGATGTTGTAATTGAAATAGGTTATTATTACTAAAAATTTACTTTGATACATTATTTGTATATGCTCCATGTGTTGCCATATGCTTGAAAACAATCATAGTGTGCAGAGTTACTGAAAAAGAGTAAAGGAGGAGAATTTTGGTTGACCTGATAAGACACTGACCATCTTAATATAAATGAGCAGCAGGATCTCTTAGTGAATCCATAAAGACACTGAATTTTCAGTTGGAAACATCCAGACTAAAATGGTAAATCTGTGATCTGTCAGTCTAGCAGTAGATCTAGAAGTGATATCAGTGGCCATTTCTGCATTCCTCTTCTACTTTGTTCCTCAGAATATGAATAATTTTTACTTGTCCTCTCAGGAACATATTTCCTTGGGAATCTAGAGGAGGTAAGGCTGTGGCTAACTCTTGGTTAATTGTAGTTACCAAGAAGTGAATTAGTGAATAGTCTGTTCTTGAACAATTATTGCTATACTCTGCTGCAGTACAAATCTGAGGTTTTGAGAGTCTTTCAAAATAAAACCTGACTGCCAGGAAAACAGGAAGAAATAAAAGCACAAGGAGCAGTGATATCCACATGAAGTTTTTGAGTATTTTAATCCTCACATTAAACCCATGGAATGAGGATAGTGTTCCCAAATCCAAGCCATAGGCAGACTTGAATTCTTCTAAAGGACCAATCCTGTAGACAACTGACATACATATGGTATAAATTCTAGAGTGCTGCTTCTGTTTCCTGTTCAGATACCAAGCTGGCCTAGCCAGCTGGCAATGAAGAAGAATTGTCAGATAAGTGTTGTCTATAAAATCAGTGCTCAGTCAGATGAAAGCAAGGCAGATTTCCTTAAAGTTCTGAAAGGATAACTTGTTAGATTAGGTGCCCAGTCCTAATTTATGGCAACTTTTGATATGGCAGAGTTTATTGAAGATTTTTTTCTTTACCAGCTCCTTCACAAAATGTTTCTGTTGACTGCACCTCTCTTCCACTTGGGTTACACAGCCCTCCAGCCACCTTCCAGATGAAGGAAGTACAACTGGATGATGTTATAATTTACAGTTGGATTCGACCTGAGCAGCCTTTATGAGTTGAGACTGATAGTCCTAAATTTCACAAGTACTCATTTTGATGGAAAATACCATAAAGTGGAAGATGGAAAAAAAGGCTAGAACTTAATCCACAGTCCCAGATTTACTCTCAGCTAAGTCAGATGAGGTGCTATGTCTAGTTTGGTATAATTTTATATATTTTGTCAAAAAGTGCTTCCATCAGCAAATGGTGTAGTAAACTCCATATATAACCAGGTATTTTAAAAGATACAGCTTCATGGCAAGCCTATAATAATAATATTTATTTTGTGGAGAAGTCTGGTTTCACAGTTCACACTGAACTGTGGGGAAAATTCTTTCTGTAGAGTACATTATTCTATACTGCAATCTTTGATGAGTGTGTTGAGAAGTCGAGTCAGGATGGGAAAACAGGCAAAAGAGTATCCTGCTGCTGCAGAAGGCAAATCTGTTCAGTCAGAAAAGATTGGCCAGCCAAACCATTAAAATAAGTGCACTCCCATAACTGCCTGGGAAAGGTCTGCTGTTGTTTCATGGCTTTAAGCCCTGTAGGACAGTGGCCTAAATGAAGGGCATCATAAACTTTTTACTAAGCTTGTTCTAATGAGGCTTTGTTAGAAGTGAAGTACTTGTTTTGTTGCTCTATTTGTACTTGGATCCTGTCCTACTACAATTAACAAATTGACAGCTGCTTTTTCAGAGGAAGAAAGTTAGTTTTCTTGTTTGTTCCTTTGCACCATTGTTTTTTCTTTGGCCTCCCTGCTCAGTCATTTCGCCTAAGATCAAGAAATATATGTGAAAGACATTGTTCAAACTGGGGCTTTCATAAGAAAGGCTTAAGGAGGAAATATGGTCCTGGCTTACAACTTGCACACAGAGCATAATAGTTGCAATCCAAAGGAGAGATTCACTGATGCAACCAGTTGATTGCAATCTCCATATATCTTCTTTCTGCTCTGAGACTCTTTCAAATTTGTCAAAATCAGTATCTGTTGTCATTCTCTTGACGCTGCGCTGCTCCCTGTTAAACTTCTATGAGGAACTGATGTTTTCTTCTGGAGATGTTACTTTTCCTGTCTTTCTTTCTTTCTTTTTGCTTTGTTTTTACTGTATTTAATATTGCTGAGGTGGGCAGAAAGACTTCCATGCTTTTGGAAGTTGTGACTCAGTTGTGCTATTTGGAAAAAGAAATCAGCCAACTGGTTTGGACAGGAAGACAAGGAGAAATTATTAAGACACTGCAGGTAATTTAATTAAAAATAGGATTTTTATGAGCAGTGTTAATGTGTGCTACCTCAGCTAACCTGACAATAAAGGTTTTGCAAGCTAGAATGACATCTGGCACAGGATCACATGTAGGAATTATGCAGAGGCAATAAAAGGCACTTAATTAGCATTGCAAATAGTATTCCAACATTTATGAGATGTCTGAAAATTTGCATACAGATATGTAATTACATAATTTGCAGCTGTTGTGTTTGTTTCATAAGACCATGCCATTTTATTAGTAGAATATGTAAATCACGAATTAATCCCTTTTATCATCTCTTTTCTCAGTAGTCCATAAATATGTGGCAAATCATGGGAACTTGCTACAGCTTTTTTATGTGAAGTTTCTCATCTTGCCTCGGAATGGTATAAAACAAAACTGTATCTCCTAGCTTACCTAGCTCTAATGGTCTTTTAAGAGGTTTGTAAATACATCTCATTTGCTATCAGTTTTGTACTTCCCATTCATCTCTGAAACCTTAGTTTGTAGGGTCATGCTGCAAATCTCTTTTGATTTATTTTCTTCCAGTTTTAAAGAGAATGAAGTTAATACTTGTTCTCATTAGTACCTGTCTGATAAGGGTAGTTATCTTGTGTTACAAATAAACCCAGAAGGCTGGGAGGGCAGGATATCTGACCAAATAAGAGTGCAGTGTAGGTAGGTTACTGAATTCAAGGTGAATTTGGGCAACTCAGATGCCTAAAACCCAAAACTGGAGCAAATTATTTGCTAGAAAAAATACTGCTTATAAATCCTTGGTATAGAAGATTTCTTTGCCTTGATAACCTTGGACAATTTTCACTTACATGCCAATGGACAGAGACGTGAAAAATATGTATCCAAATCAGCTTTCTTCGAATACATTTGCATACTGACTTCTGTTGTGTTGGCTATATTAATACTTTTGTAGCATTTGTATTAGGCTCATGGGAGGTTTGAAGAGATACAGCCAATTAACAAAAGGTGGTTCTGGCTACAGATTTTGAACATGCCATTAAGGCAACTGAAGTAAGGACTAGAGAAGAAGTTGTTATTTGTTTTTATTTTCTAACATGTTTTTCCTTGTGTGTTTTGAAAGTGCTTTCACTATAATCATGACATGTAATGGAAACTTCCCCTTGTATTTGAGTCCTGTAAAGAAAAATGTTCAAAGCGACGCAGGAGTTCAGAGCAGGAGGCAGGAAAAGCATCTTAGAAAACAGTGACTGTGCTGTCCCTCAGGAGAAATTTGGTGTATCTAAGTTTAATTTGTGTTTGGAAGTTGACTGGATTGTGAACTGTCTCTTCCCTCTAGCGCTCTTCCAGTAGACGAGTTAACGATGAATGTATATTGAAGAGATTCATTGTTGTTTTGTCTGAGTATGATAATAGGAATTGGAGATGAAATCTTTCTGATTGAATGACTGATCTTCCTTACAGGCATTGCCAGCTTTGTTTTTTATGGAGGGAAGGAAGGAAGTAGTTGCAGTAGCTGAAAGAATAAAATAATGAACTTGCACAAATGCACAAGACAAAGAAAGGGGCAACAAATGTTTCTTTTTCTTTAAACTGAGTGGGTGAGCACAAGGGCTAACCTTCTCTCTGCTGACTGCCCTAGTAGTGCAGCTGCTGGTAGTAGCCCTATTGAATACAAAGAACAAAAACAAGATCTTGCTTCATGTTCCTTTAGCTAGACCTGGATTTGTACAGTTGATCTTCACTTTTTATAGGGGAGCTCATGAAACAGAGGGTAAGCTGGTGTTGGCAATGGAGATGGTTCTGAGCTTTCTCTGCACTTTACACTGCAGAATAGGAAGTTGTGGGGAATGCAGATTCAGAGACAAAAATCCCTGTGACTCAAGCCTGGTGCAGACTAAATAGTGTAGGCTGGCTGCTAGCCCAGTGTAGATAGAGAATGTGTCTTAGCTCAGTATCTTTTTTGCTTCTGCACCCAAGCTTCTGAGTCTGGATGGTATCCCACTGGGCCCCAGAATTACCTGTTAGGTCTTCAATAACATGTACATCTCTAGATTAAGCTGAAACTTTGGCACTGTCACCTCTTCTGTCCTGCACTGACCGCTGCCCCTCCTTACCTGGCTGAAATTCTACTGCCCATTGTGTGGATTTCATGTGCTGGGTCTTTTGCAAGGTGCCAAAACATCTTTTGCTAGAAAGAAGCTGGGGAACTATGTCATTGAGAGAGGGTTGTACAGAAGTGACAGAGCTTGGGAATGCTGCAGAATAAGCAGGCAGAGGCTGACTTCATGTTTGCCTGCTGTGGCAGGGTTGAGGACCCAGGCCTCAGTTGTGGACCCAGGGCTCTAAGCTGCTGCCTTGACACAAAGGAAACGCCAGAAGCACTTCTTGATGAATTTGTGTGGCTGTGAGTCTTTCTCTGTTTTTTTCATGTGAGGAAGATTCGAATCTTCCAGCTCAGGGTAGATGATGATTAAGGTTATTTTTTCATCCTCTAATGGTGCTTCTGCTTTTGTTTTCAAATCCTTGTAGCTGCAGCTACTAATAGGTACACTCACAGAGGGTATACCCTTGAACTAAAGGTCTATGGCATTTTTTCCTCCTCATTAAGCTATGCGTTTTTGAGACGTACAGCAGAGCTCTTTCTTTTTAAAAGGCAGAGGTGTTCCTAGGGCTTTGATCTGTTTTCTGAACTTATTTTACAGCTTGAAAAAGATTTTTCTGAAGATTATAACTGATTTTTTTGCCAGTGCCATGCCACGTCCAAATCTAGGCCAAACCAATTAGAAACACACGTCTTTTGTCAGCTGAATAAATCTGGTGCAACAGGGTGGAAGCCTGGAAACTCAGACTTTTGCAGGCAGCAGGTGGCCTGGAGGAATCGGCAGTACAATGCCCTCTGCAATGCTGCGGCCAGGCAGGAGCTGGGTCACAACCCATAACCATGTGCCTTCGTTTCTTAGGGCTCACTTAGAAATTTCAGCTTGACAGAGACCTATCCTGTTCTAGCCATGGCTGTTTATGCCCTGGACGTTCCTTTACTATTAGTAGTAAAGGAAATAATATGTACAAAGTCGCTTTATATTGAGCTGTTGAAAAGAAACCGTAGTTACACGTGTTTCTGCAGCACCTGGCACAGACCTGGTGTTGTCTGTCACCTCTAGATGCTCTTGTTATATGAAAAAATGAATTCACTTTACGTGAACCAAAGAAATAATTGCCTTTCTTTCATTGAGGAATAGATGGTGGAGAAACTCCACTATCAATTTAATTCATCAATTTCACTGGCTGTATTTCAAATTTAATAGTTTTCAAATATATTCATAAAATCATAGAATCACAGAATGGTTTGGGCTGGAAAGGACAGTAAGGTCATCTAGTTCCAACCCCCCTGCCATGCTCAGGGACACCTCACACTAAACCATGCCACCCAAAGCTCTGTCCAACCTGGCCTTGAACACTGCCAGGGACGGATCATTCACAGCTTCCTTGGGCAACCCATTCCAGTGCCTCACCACCCTAACAGGAAAGAATTTCCTCCTTATATCCAATCTAAACTTCCCCTGTTGCCCCTTGCCCTATCACTACAGTCCCTAATGAAGAGTCCCTCCCCAGCATCCCTATAGCCCCCCTTCAGATACTGGAAGGCTGCTATGAGGTCTCCATGCAGTCTTCTCTTCTCCAGGCTGAACAGCCCCAAGTTTCTCAGCCTGCCTTCATACAGGAGGTGCTCCAGTCCCCTGATCATCCTTGTGGCTCACCTCTGGACTTGTTCCAACAGTTCCATGTCCTTTTTATGTTGAGGACACCACAACTGCACACAATACTCCAAGTGAGGTCTCACAAGAGCAGAGCAGAGGGGCAGGATCACCTCCTTCGACCTGCTGGTCACGCTCCTTTTGATGCAGCCCAGGATACGGTTGGCTTTTTGGGCTGCAAGCGCACACTGCTGGCTCATGTTCATTTCCTCATCGACCAACACCCCCAAGTCCTTCTCCTCAGGGCTGCTCTGAATCTCTTCTCTGCCCAACCTGTAGCTGTGCCTGGGATTGCTCTGACCCAGGTGTAGGACCTTGCACTTGTCATGGTTAAACCTCATGAGGTTGGCATCAGCCCACCTCACAAGCGTGTCAAGGTCCCTCTGGATGGCATTACTTCCCTCCAGCGTATCAACCGAACCACACAGCTTGGTGTCATTGGCAAACTTGCTGAGGGCGCACTCAATCCTACTGTCCATGTCAGCGACGAAGATGTTGAACAAGACCGGTCCCAACACCGATCTTTAAGAACCAGTGAGGAGGTGTTTGTCTTCATGAGTTTGGCATTGGCCACCTCTCAAGTCTGTCAGGGTCTCTCTGGATGACATATTTCTAATTTGCTACTAAGAAAATTATAGTGAAATTCACAAACTCCTTGCCAAAGGCACTGTTCAATACAAAGTAATCTGCACCTCAGGAAGAGATTTTTTTTTTTTTTTTTGTCCATAACTGCACATAATTAGAGTTTCTGCAACAAGCATGTAACTTCTATTATCTATGAAGAGTTTGGCAGGGGGAATACATCATTCATTGCTTGCACATCTAATAATGTGCAGTGCTGCAATTCATTTTGTGAGATGCCATGTATAGTGAAGAAAAACTTCATCTTTCTTAACCATTTATGTATTTTTATTTTTAATTTTTATAGGCATAGCAGAAGCTTAGCAGTCTGAAGCAAATAAAAAATAAGAATGGACAATGTGTTGGAAAGACATTTATATAAACAGTGAACAGTAGTGAACAACAAAATGCAGTCCCAAGATCTGATGAATAGCTGTATGTTTCAAAGACTCTGGGAATGTCAGCAGCAAAAAAAGTACATTCTGATCACCATCCAGCAACCTGGCATATGGATCTGTGTTTTTATGTTTATGCTTTTAAAATAATATAACAAAATGGCATAACACTGGGACATGAGTAAACATACCATTGCTTTTTACTGTTGGCCTTTGGGCCAACATTATACAATTTCTTAAACATGCAACTTTACTATGAAATGAGGTTACTTATCTTATGAATTATGGATGTAACTGCAGACAGGATCATTTAGAGGCTGTAGCTACATAGACCAGCACTAAGAATTGCACAAGTGTTTCACACTGGGAATTAAAAAGATTGCAGTACTCCAAATGAGTTGCTATGTAAAATCGCTGCCTTCATTCCCATTTTTCTTTGTTCTTTCAGATTTTGCTTTTCCTTTTCTTTGACTACAAATGTTTCCCAAGTTTTTTTCATAAACTGTGCTTAGGAAATAAAGACAGAATATTAAAGTTATATTTATGAAACCAAACAAAAATCCAAGAGAGCTCTGCCACTTCACTTTTTTTTTTTTTTTTTTTTTAAAACTTGCTCGGCTTATGCAGTAACACATGAAGATCAGGAAATCAAACATCTTTAACTAAAGAAAACCACTACATAGTGAGGTTTTACTAAGAGAAGACCTATAACATTACAAATGCTGAAAGCTTATATATAACTTTTTTCCCACCCCATAATTAATGGTCATTTTTACATAATTGGATACTGGATATGTTTCCAGGACTCCAGAAGATACATTTTAATCTGAACTCTCAGTTTCATTTCCTGAACGGGAAGCAGTTATTTTGAGGTTTCCAACCAAACGCAGTGCTAGAAATGAACTATGTTATTCCAGACACAGTAACTACTGGTAAAACCTCTCAGTCAAAGCTGAAGTTCAGGGAGCTATTTAGTGAGATAAATACCAGTAAACTATAAAATTACAGCCTATTCCTCTGAGATTCTGTGCACCAACAGTTAGTCTTAAGTGATTCAATCATGACTAATTATATAGTACCACTCCTGATCTTTTAACATTTCAATCAACCTTTAGTTGTGCTCTTTATACATAATTTGTTTATATTTTTATGTGATAACTGTGCCAAACTTAATTTCATTAAAATTGACATAGAGCTGGTGGAGGCTTTGCCACATCATTTTTATTTTTTAGATACATTGATGCAGAAATTAACTGCAGATCTGAATGTTAAGAAGTGCTGAGAGCTTGACATCAAGGCTGTTTGGGCACAATCTGTTTGAAGGTCCCCTGTGGCCAATGCAAAGGCTTCCAGTGATCTCATGATGTTGTTAAAACCCCTATTTTATTTAATGACAAAGCCTGTTTTAGTTATTCCTCTCTTTTTCTTCGCTCCACATCCTTGATTTTGCTCTCCAGCTTCTTTTCCTGACTGCCTCTACATAGTTATCTGTCTTTTGTTAAGCTGCTGGGAAGGAGAAAGGGGAAACCAAACAACTCTGCATTCCAAACATGACCAGTTGGGTTGGACATCTTGGAGTAGTGTCAAGTGCTGAAATACATGATGTAGCTGAGACCAGCAGTAGGGAACCTGGACCTGTTGCGACTGCTCTTTCTGGGATCTGGGAAAATATTGCAGTGTGCTTCACTGCCCTCTGAGACATGCCAGTCTCTTTGGAGATAGTTCTGGGATCATTGTGGGATCTTCACTGTGTGGAGGAGGTATGCTCTTAAGCCATCAAATCTGTGGCTGTGAATTAAACATGCAGAGTCCTCTTCTAGTGGGAAGAGCTAGACACCAGAGTGACACCAGTAGGAGCCACTAATAGATGGGGGGGGTTTGCACAAAACTGGTAACCTGAGAAATATTTATCTGATTCTCTGACTAATGAATCAGAGTTGGGCACCTTCTTGATGGTCTAGTGAAAGTTTCCCCTGCCCATGGCAGGGGGATTGGAACTAGATGATCTTAAGGTCCGTTCCAACCCAAACCATTCTGTGATTCTATGTGGGACCCCTCAGATAGGATTGCCCCTCTTGGAGTTAACCTTCTCAAGCATTTGGTTTTTTTCATGCAGTCTCTGGTCCATGGCCTAGAGACCTTAACTTTCTATTTCCTCCTTGTGGGCAGCATCTCTTTTAGTTCACCATTCATTTTTCTGGCTTCTGTGCAGGTGGTATCCTTTGCTTCCTAAACAGTGTCACAGTTCCACACTTCTTTTGGTGAGACTGATAAATATCAAGTCCTAAGCGTGTTTGGAGCATGCTGACATATTCAGACTTTGTTGATGAGGTAGCTGTTCCCAGTCAGTTAAATGTTGTATGGGGACCTCTATACTGTTGGTTTGTGCTACAGCTCTGCACAGCTTTCTTTTTTTGGGGGGAAGGAAGGTTTTAAAAACACCAGACAGTAGAAATAGAATGATTTAGAAATCTGGGCATATAGCACTGGCAGGAGACACCTGAACTGCAATTTTCTGTTTGACTTCAAGCATGTTTACATTTGTGGATGCAAATTTGGCTCTTGTCAGTTCTGGAAGGAAAAGTGCTGAGTGGCCTGGTGTGGTGACTCTTGTTCCTGGCACCATGACAAGCCTCATAACGCAAGGAACTCTGCTTCTTGAGCTACTTCTGTACTGTGCTGTGCTGTCTCTTTCTTCATGAACTTGTGTCTTGGATGTCTGCTAGTTAAAGGATCTCTGTGTTGCACTCCATTTCATGATGTAGATGTGCTGCCAGGATTGCCTGTCTGCACAAATCCAGTCCAAGGAGTTGCTTTAAAACAGAGGTCACGTCTAGAGCCAAACATTTTGGTTTAGACCGCTTTTAGCATCAACTAAATGTTAACTATAGTCTGAATGAATGGCTCCCAGCTGTGAATGTGTCGACTGCAAGATGAACCCTGAGCTAATTTGCTGCAAGTTTCAGGCAAAATCTAAGTTTGGTTGTGGGGACAAAAATGAAACAATAAAAATGTTTTCAGTTTTCTGACTGCAAAGATAACATCCCACTAGGGGCTGAAGCCATGCTGCTTAATCTGTTTTTATGTACTTGAGGCATCAGACTTCATTTTCAAATATCTTCTAAAAACATGTAATCTGTAATGGGAATGACCGGGTACTGAGCACTTCCAGACACTCTGCAATATAGATTTCTGCTGATAGGTCAGATCTCTCTTTAACAAAATGGCCTTTTTGCCTTTTTTGACTGTGAAATTACAAAGCACATGTACTATTTGAGCAAGGTAAGTGCAGACATACCATATGGTTTCTGATAGAAACTTTTCTGTTTATATTTGGAGCAGGAAAACAAAATGCTTTCTACTTGAGAGTAACTCACAGTTTCTGAGGTTGTTCTAAACCAAATTTGTTTTGACCTCATGAGCTGGTTAAGCCAAGTGGCTCTCATTTTTGAGTTAGCAATAGATAGGAAATTATTTCCTTGTGTAAAAAAAGATACTGCATCCAGCAAGGGATGCATTTCAAGATGTTAAAGTACCTTCTGAAAAGCAGTAGTTTGTGCTGGTGCAGTTCTGTATCTCTCAACTGCTACTTTTGTGTGAAGAGAGCTTAGGCCGGGTTTGTTTTCCTTTCAGTTTCCTTGGCCAAAGCCCTCTGTGCTGAAGAAATGCAGGAAACATTGTGGTACTCAATTTCACACAGTACTTCTGGAGGTTTGTACTGGCCTTTCCAATCATAGCGGAACTGCAGCCATAATTTATTCTTCATCATTTTACATTTATTAATACTAGATTATGCATATGTATTTTTGGAAATAATATGCACTTGGCTGCTGAAGTAGCCCGTTTGTTTTTAGAAATACCAGAGATGGGTGCTAAATGCAGCATTATGCCAGCTCTTAGATTTTTTTCTTATGCCTACCTTATTGAGGAAAGAAATAGTTTATAATCTTTGGATTTAAATTGTATTTTTTCATTAAGAAAGGACATATTGACACATTATACATAAATGTGAAAAAGTTACAACACCTTTTAAACAATCTGTATTAAACTTCATCACATTCTCTATCAGTTTGTTGGGGTGTAAAGTGATAGAAAAATGAATTTTGCTTGAACTGATTTTAGTTCACGTATGAAATTCCTCTGTGAATTCACTCTCTGAAGCAAGTGAGTGGCAAGAAACTTATGTTTGCAGAACAAGTGGGAATCTGTTAGAAATTACCTCTAGATAAGGTGTATGAGCTGTGTAATGAAATGCTTTCAATACCACAGAACATTTGTTTTTAATATAAAAGTAGTTGGACGCGAGGATTTTCTCCCTAAAGCGGTTCTTGGACACGTGATTTCCTGGCAGTAAAAATGTTTTCTAAATTTTTATTGAATTAGTTTCCAATTCCTGCAAACCAGTTATTCTGAGGTATGAAAATCAATTCTGACATTTCCATTTTTAACATTTATCTTAATGCGTATTTCGTAATAAGAAAAGTAGCATCTTGTGCACAGACATCTCTAAAAACTCTAAAAGCCCAGTATCTTGTTCATGGATGTGGTGAGTAGTCGATGCTTAGGGGAAGGCTTAGAGGAGTGAGATGGATGTGGATTGGCTCTTGCTCTGTGATAACGATTTCTGACAAGCAGAGAAAGATGGCAGCTGTGCTGTTCTTTTGAATAGCCACTGGTAGACATAATCATGAAGTTGTCCTACCTTTTTTAGAGCCATGCCAATATTCATCTTCCATAAAGTTCTGTGGCAGTGAGGTTCACTATGAAGTATGGGTGCTGGGGGAGAGGAACGTATTTCCATTCATTATTTATTAGCTTGTCTTGTGCTGAAGAGTGAAAGATTGTTCCCAGTTCGCTTTCTCTACACTATTTATGGACTTATAGACTTCCTTCAAATCCACTCTTCGTTAATTTCCTGTCTAATAAATACATGAGAGTTAATTAGAACAGGAAAATAAAAGAAGTCACAGAGCATGTGCTGGAGTATTGTGTGTTTGGGAAAATAAAATAACTATAGAGTTCTATGGCCAGCAGCATAGCAAAACCCACACATTTGACCCTAAAATCTATTTGTGTTGTGTCTAGTGGAGAAAATGTTCCTTCCAACATGAAACTTGGCTGCAATTATGCCGTAACTGTATTACCATAGTTTCCTTCATAATTTTAATCCCATAGACATGGTTTGAGAGACTAGTAAACACAAAATGGAAAAATTGTCTCCCTTCATGTGGGACAGAATATGTATCAGTGCTGAGGCTGCCTGTTTAGAGTGAAGGCACTTAAAGTCTCCAGTAGTTATGTGGCCTACTAGATTTCACTGGATAAAAATCATAGGGCAGAGCCAAACACTCCATAATTCCCCCCAAAAGGTCAGTGAGTTAAAAAGACCAAACTTAACCCATTCATTTTTAAGTCCTGCAGGGACTTATCACTAACAACATGCACTCAGTCTTGCTCAGATCTGAACTAACTTACCTGGAAATGTTGGAAAATTAAGCATAGTGAAAAGGGTTGTTCAGATAAAGACAATATTTTTAACAAGTTTATTCATTACTTAAATCAATCTCCTGATGGAAGTTTTACAAAATTAAGATAAAGGGAAAAACAGTTACTCAATCTTGAAATGTTAGAATTTAGCATTCAAACTTAAAGCACAGCTTTCCTCCCAGCGTTCATTTATAACCTTTCATTTTCACCCAGGAGACCTACATGACAGAAAGGAGTGTATTTTCTCTTACTGCACCTTAATCTCTTACGGTGGTGACCTAAGTTGTGTTGTGCCCTGTTAAGAAATACGTTAAGAATCTAGCAGGATTTCTTGCCCACCAGTCTCTTTCTGTTGGTGAACACAAAACTACACAAAGACACAGACTTTCAGGCTTGCTTTTCATATTATAGCATGCTCTATTAAGATGTTGTAGCTCAGAATTTGAATCTTAAATCTTCTATGTCAACCTTGAGAGTCAGAACTGTGTTTTAGGTCACTGGCCTGACATTCCTAGAGCAACAGAATTTAAACTCTGAAATTAAAGCTTCAGGACATATAGAGACCTTTATTTACCAAGGCAAATCAATAAAGGTTGGTTAAATTGATCACTTAGACATAGCATGCCCTGTGTTCTTCTGCAATTACTTCTACAGCTAGAGTCTTCTGGAGATTCAAACTGGAGTTCCAGGTGTTGGGAAACTTTAAGCAAGTTAGAGGGATATTCACATCTGTAATCAAAAAATGGCTTTTAAAAATCCGATAAACAATATTTTGCCTCACATAATTTTGAAACACATAATCTTTTCCTATTTATTTGCAAGGCTGGCACTTGCAAAGGATCCATTACCACGGTAGACCTGATATGCGTAAAATCAAGCCCAAAGAAGAGAGAAATGTGATTTTCAAGTGTATTTGCCTCCAAAAATCTTTCCAGGAAAACGGAAAAAGATCCCCAGCTTCTTGATTCTATCAGACATTGAGTGTTCCACCATCTAGCCTAGAGGGTTCAGTGCTGGGTGTGTGTTGAGATCACTGGAATATTTAACACTTACTAGAGAGATGCTTCTTATATTTTGTTGTATGAGTCAGTGTCAGTACAATACTATTTTGATTTCCTCATGCAGAAAAGCATAAGAATAGCATAGCAGATGGGCTTCTCAGGAGATATGCTTGACAACTTGTTGTCAGATAATAATATGTAATTCCAGTTATCTCTGCTGATATACACAAATATAAAACAGTATTCTAATATTGCTTATTCCCTTTCCTCAGCTCAACATCTCCCCATTTCAATCCACTCTTCAACCACACAAGCTCATATAGTGGCAAGCTCTGGAATATTTTACTACAGGTCCACAACAGCTGTTCTGATAGATTTTGATACTTCAACTTTAACCATAGATAATGCTGTTGCCAAAGTGGTTAAAACACAGGAATGGTATGCATCTCTAAGTAATTGAATCCAGTCCTCTGCTGCTTCAAGAACAATATAATCTAATTGTATCTGAATTGAAGAGATTTTATTTAATCCTACTTTCTGCATTAGGAAGTTGTGCTGTCAGCTCACTCCTTAGAGGTAAAAAGCTTCTGTCTTCCCCTGCTCTTTCTGCTGCCTGTCCCTGAGCTCCGTACCATTCAGTTCTTCCTTTACATCATTCTGCTATCTTTTTGCACAGGCAAAAGTTTTTCTAAAATGTTGCCACCAAATTTCATTGGCACATTTATCTTTTACCCTTTTTAGTACCGACTTCATTACTGAAAATGTGAAAATATAGTGATAGTCTCAGAATTCTGTTGGTGATCTTCTAGCCCTGTGTATCTTCATCACTACTTCTTACCTTAATTTTAATAATTTCTTTTCCCCTGTCTTCCTTAGTGATTGTATTAATCACTCTGTTTTCCTGCTAAATGAATAATTATCTAGTCTAATCTAATTAATAATCTCATCTCTGTGGATTTAGTAGGCATTTGACTTTCTGCTTAATAATTAATTATTAACCATTAATTATGAAATATTGATAGATCTACACAGTCTCTGATGGGATATGAGTACCTTATCAAAGAAAGTGAACTTATCAAACAAAGCTTTCAGATAAGGATGACGTGATCTAGTTTCAATAGATACTTGCTACGTTCTGTTCATCTAATGCAGTTGAAGACAGCTCCTTCAGATCACTCCAGTCCAGGCTTTCCCAGTTATGGACAAGCAAGGGACAGTGGAAGTGTGAAAAGACTCGTTAAAACTGGAGACTTAAAAAGGAATCTCTGTGATTAGTGTTTCATTTAGGAATTGAAAACATGATTTTTTCCCTCTTTTTTAATAGCTATTTCGTGGACATTTATAGAGCTACTATTTTGGTGTTACAGAGTAGAGTCCATTCAATTAGAAATCTTCATATATTTTGCTCATCAAGGTGATACAGTCAATATAGTTTTGTCCTCTGTAATTTCTTCAATTTTAAGACGCATCTACCCAAGCAGAAGCATGCCAGTCCTGAAGGCATCAAAGGCATAGGATATTTTCTCACTAACCTTTTAATAAGGATGGTGTTCCTTAGTTTTGGCCTTTCCTTTCCCAAAGTGCCTACTTTTGACTTCCCCACAATTACTATCATCACATAAAATAATTGGTTTCAGCTGTACTGAGCCCTCTTCATACATGAAAAAATTTCCTGGCTACTGTAAATCTTCATCACCAAGGCTAATTCCCTTATAAGTATGGAGCTTCTGTTTGGATTAGCACTGAAAAACGATTAAACCCACTTACATTTATTCATTTTTTCAGATTCTATATTCAAATATAGGAGGCAGCTTTGGAAGGCTGTGACTATTTTGATAGCCTGTTATTATATTGTTTTGATCCCTCATGTACTTCAGTGCTTAACCTGGTTATTATTTATGTCAAAACCAGTAAATTAACAGCTTTGCATTCATGCTTTTAGGACAGCTTTTACAGTCTGACAGCTTAGTCGGTATTCATGATTTCCTTCTACAGAACATTTACTCAAGTGCTTTTTGAAGGGAAGTTCACGGTAAGTTAGCCAGGAAAATAAATGTAATGATAATGGCATAATTTCTTTTAAGATTTCTGAACATGTAGGTTTAATACTCTCAGGTGTTGAATCCCTTAACTCCCATAACTTGAGAGATTTAAGACTCAGTTCTCCAAAGAAGAGTCCAGCACTCTGCAGAACTGAAACCTCAGTGAGCATTGTTTGAATTGCTCTGTTGGGCAATTTATTCTCTCACAATTTATTCTCTCACTTTTTGTTTTCTTTATTGTCTTCTGATTTGGATTACCCCACATTGCACTCTAATTTATTTTTTTATTCTAGGTAAGAGTCTGTGTGTCTCAGAATATGTCTCCAGTAAATACATCTGCTGACATAACCACATCAGCTAAGACTCTGAAACTGTGTAATCTTTGAGGCCAGCTGGAACCACTAGTATAAATGTTGTTACAACACAGAAGTGAGTTAAATTCAGAGATATGTGGGGCTTGTGTTATGATACAAAGCATAGCTTTCTTGACCTAGCTACAGTCATGCTGGATGTGCTCTGCTGATATAGGATATTGTTATAATCCCTCACCTATAAAATGCAGTGCAGTCATTGCTTCAACGGTTCTGCCTAAATCAAATAGGCTGTCTCCATAATCTGATTCTTCAGTCAAAACAAATGGTCCGGCCAGTCATACAAGCCCGGGCCTGTGAAATATACAATTCTTTTGTATTGTGGAGACTTTGCAAAAAGTTTACTTCATTTCCTAGCAGGAATGCTAAGTAGAATCCATAAAATTGTTGTTACTGGAGTGAGAGACCACAGTGATTTACCAGTATGGGCTGTGGCCAAGCATGTTAATCAGTACCAGAAGATACGCAAGCTTCTAGGTCTATTATGGTTGTGGTTTTGCAAAGGTCGCTATTCAGTGCTGAGCTTCATTACACCTTATCAGCATCTGTAAAAGAGAAATCACTGGTAAATTAATATTGTGTGAATAATGATTTTTTGGTAATAAAAATTGCGCTTCCATGTATTCCCTAGCAAAGTGGGGGTATATAGCTCAGCAGCTAAAGAGCTAGTTAGACCTCTCTAGGCCTTCAGACAGTTCTCTTCACTAATGCCGTAGTGGGCTGCTCTTTTCTTAGCTCAGTTTATTTCCCCTTAATGCTTTCTGGCAAGCCAAGCTCTTCTAAGTATGACATATTGTCATGAAATGGGTTGTAGAGGTTTTCAGCAGATGATCCTGACACGTGCAATGAACAGAGATTCCCCACCGCCAAGGTACCTCACTCTTCTAAATCACCTGAGTGCCTGCTGTGTGTCTGTAGTCTGAACCCTCATCAGAGCTCTTCCTAAGTAATTCAGTGTCCACTGCATTTTATAATTTCCCGTGTTTATTTCGATTCCGTGCATAACACTGGCAATAATATTTAGTTGCTTCTTCTGCCTCTTTTTCTGATGCATTCCAGTCTGACCTTTTAGAATGGGCACCATAAATGTGTTTCGTAACAGCACCTCACCATCCCCATTTCTGATACACCAGCACACCAGGTGCCTGAAAAACACCTGTCATGTGGAGCTTGAAAGGTTAGTGGCTGAGGTTAAAGTATTTGTTAAGGATTATATTGTTGAAAACTGCTGGCAAATACCTTTGCTTTAAGAGGTCCTCAGGAGCTGGTCAAGGTTCTTAAATTCCAGTTACATGTTGTGTTTTCACTGACACCTCATTAAGGTGAAATAGAGGGACACAGTTGATACTTTTGCACATTTGGTGTTAAAGGCTCTGTAAAACTGACTGCTGCAAGGGTGTGTTGACTTATATAAAGAAAGACATAATGCAGGATATACAGGAAATGGGATTACTGGTCTATTGGCAACTAAATATTGATGGACATCTGATGGAAAAATCTCTGAGATAATTTCATTGGGCACGATGCAGAGTGTAACATGGGAGGCAAATAGACCATGACAGTGTTCCAGAGGTGCAAATTTAATAAGCCTATATATCATAATGATGAAATTAACTGAATGAACCATTCTCTACAAGTAAAGCTTTCCATAGTGTTATGTAACTATTAAAAGCTGTCAGTGAATAGAAAATGTGATGCTGCCATGATCATCCTTTGTCATTGTTTACCACTCCTCTTTCCTTTTTCCCAATTTTGTGGGATTTTTTAGCCTGAGATTCAGTTGTCCTTCTTCATTACTTAATCCACTGTAGTCTATGTAGATAAATATGTGAATGATGCCATTGGAGAGGTCTGTATGAGTAAATAGAATGGAGACATGGCACCAGCTTAAGCACTGGCCCAAGGTCCTGCTTAGTTGTTAACACAATTCCTGGCATGGTTTTTGGCCATGCAATTTAGATTTCTCCTAGGTAATGTATGAATGTCATGTGGGAGAGCAGAGTTTTTGTCAGTAGACAGTTTGGGTGCAGCCAGTCTGTGTTGGAAAATAAGAGAAATGTGCACATGAGCCAGACCACAGTGTTTAGTCTCAGAGACAATGCTCTTTAGTTGATTTTAGTTGTTTGCACATATGCAGCCCCTGGTTCCAAGTTAAAATTAGACAGATACTTGGCTATTTTTCCAGTGCCTCTTTCCTTAATTGCTTTAATCTGTAGATGGAGACCTCGTCTTTTAAAGTTAGTGGTAGAAGAAAAGAGAGGAGACCAGGTTTACAGAAGAATTGATATACACTCCTCTCATCTATCTTTGTAGGAAGTTCCAGGAAGAAATAAGAATAACATGTGATTATGAAGGATGATAGGTTAACAGGTTACTCCAGATTGGAAGAGACCTTAGGTTCCAGCCAAGCAGGGCCACATGAGATCAGACCAGGTTGCTTAGATCTTTATCCAGTCAGGTCTTTAAAATCACCAAGAATGGAAATTGCATAGCCTCTGTGGGCAGCCTGCTCCATTGCTTTACTTTCATCATGGTGAAAAAGATTCTTCTTATATCCAGTCTAAAATGCTTATGTTTCAATTAAAAATCATTTTCTCTCGTCTTTGCAGCATGTACTACTGTGAAGAACCTGTCTCTGTCTCCCTGTGAGTACAGGGGACTGCCAGTAGATCTCCTACAAAGCCATCTCTTCTCTAGGCTGGAAAAGCTCCAGTCCTGCAGCCTCTGCTCCCAGGGTGTGAGCTCCAGTCCCTGACCAGCTGAGTGGTGCTGTGCTGAACTCATCCCGGTTTATCAGTTTCTTTCTTGCACAGGAGAATCCAAAACAAAACACAGTACATTACCCCATCTAATGAGTTCTGAGTAGACTGAAAGAAATGTTATCCTTGATCTGTGTGTTCCTGGTAATGGAAAGTAAAGCCCAGGATGCTGTAGCATTATTTTGCTACCAGGGTGCACTGTGGGCTTATGCTAAGCTCACACAGTGAGCTTGTGACCCCCAGAGCTTTTTCTGCAGGACTGCTCTCCAGTTAGAAACCTTGAAGAGGTGGAGTTCTTTTCATCTGTCCTTGTTGAAAAGGCCCTGAGGCCCATTCCTCCAGTCAGTTTGGGTTGCACTGAAGGCAGGCCTTGCCTTAAGTGTATTGACTGCCCAATTCAGTGTCTTTTGTAAACGTGATGAAAGTACAATCCATCATTTCTTCCAGCTTATAGATAAAGACACTCAACATGATACCTAGCCAGATAGATCCCTGTGGTCCTTCGCTTCTCACTGTCCTCCAGTTAGAGTATGACCCATTAGACACTGCCCTATGAGACCTTTCATCCCAAAGGTATTTCAAAATCTCTGTGTAGAGGGAACTAACTTTTTGTATAATTGCAGGGTTTCTGGGAGACCTTTTCTGGTTCAGTTCAAAAAGTTTAGGTGAATAGATAAATGCTAATCCTTCATGCCTTTGCCATGACAGATGGAAGTCATCAGAAGTTCACAACTATATAGACATATCATGAAAATCTTCTGCTTGAATGGGACTTGATTCTGAATAATGACTGGTCACATTGAATGGTCTCTAGTGAAAGTCATTGCTTCATAATGTCTTTAATTTTTGCTGCTTATCTTAAGGTGGAATGTAGAAACAGAAATTTCATCCTGCTTTGGAAATAGTGTGTGTTTGTATCTAAGGGTGTTTCAGAGAAATGATTGCATTTCTTTAGTCATTGGCATAAATTATGCTGTTCTCTTCAATTTTTGCTTGCCTTTAGGACTTCTGTTTAAGAATTCATATGCTTCAGAGGTCTTAATTCCAGTCTTTCCTACAAACATTCTGTGACGAAGACAAGAATACTTATTATTTTTCACTTACTGCAGCAATCTCTCTATTCTCCCTTTTAATGATTATCAGAGAGTCTGTTAACAAACAGATCCATCTGTTCCTTGAGATGAATGTCTTAATAACAGCAATTCAATTTGAAATCAGGGCTTTTATACCATATTTACCTTTTTAATGTTTAGTCCCACTTGTTGATGTAAGTTATGTAACTGAAGCAATCTATGTGTTCTTTGCATAATCTTTTATGAGAGTGCTATGAGGACCACATATTGCATGCACAAAACAAGAATTATTATTAAACTCCGGTACTTTGAGACCTGATACTCAACTGGCACCCATTTTGCAGCTATCCAGGATACCAAAACCATACAGAACTTTTTAAAAATACATACATTGTTTGCCACCTTCCCCCTTTCTAAGTATTGTCAAGAATTTTTCACCTCCATCTGTGAGTACTTATTCATTCAACTTCTTGTTGGGAGTTGGAAGAAGCTCATAAGCTGTTCAGAAAGCAGTGCATAGTATTATAGGGGATACCAATATAGTATTGGTATAACTTTCTAATCCTTTAGCTATCTCTTGGCTATCTCTTCGTATGTACATAAATACTATATGCAGAAAGAAGAGGAACATATTTATATTCAAGGAAGATGGATTAACACTGGGTCTAGTTGGAGGCCTGAAACTAGTGGAGTGCCTCAAGGGTCAGTACTGGGACCGGTATTATTTAATATATGCATCAATGATTTAGATGAGGGAATTGAGCGTACTATCAGCAAGTTTGCTGATGACACTAAGCTGGGAGGAGTGGCTGACACGCCAGAAGGCTGTGCTGCCATCCAGTGAGACCTGGACAGGCTGGAGAGTTGGGCAGGGAATAACTTGATGAAATATAACAAGGGAAAGTGTAGAGTCCTGCATCTGGGCAGGAACAACCCCAGGTTCCAGTATAGGTTGGGGAACGACCTGTTAGAGAGCAGTGTAGGGGAGAGGGACCTGGGGGTCCTAGTGGACGACAGGATGACCATGAGCCAACACTGTACCCTTGTGGCCCAGAAGGCCAATGGCATCCTGGGCTGTATTAGAAGGGGGGTGGTTAGTAGGTCGAGAGAGGTCCTCCTTCCCCTCTACTCTGCCCTGGTGAGACCCCATCTGGAATATTGTGTCCAGTTCTGGGCCCCTCAGTTCAAGAAGGACAGGGAGCTGCTGGAGAGAGTCCAGCGCAGGGCAACAAAGATGATTAAGGGAGTGGAGCATCTCCCTTATGAGGAAAGACTGAGGGAGCTGGGTCTCTATAGTTTAGAGAAGAGGAGACTGAGGGGTGACCTTATTAGTGTCTATAAATATATAAAGGGGGAGTGTCACGAGGATGGAGCCAGGCTCTACTCAGTGGCAAACAATGATAGGACAAGGGGTAATGGGTACAAACAGGAACACACGAGGTTCCACTTAAACTTGAGAAGAAACTTCTTCTCAGTGAGGGTGACGGAGCACTGGAACAGGCTGCCCAGGGAGGTTGTGGAGTCTCCTTCCCTGGAGACATTCAAAACCTGCCTGGACACATTCCTGTGTAACATTATCTAGGTGTTCCTGCTCCGGCAGGGGGATTGGACTAGATGATCTTTTGAGGTCCCTTCCAATCTCTAGCACACTGTGATACTGTGATACTGTGTATAATGTGAGAAAAAAAAATCACTATGACAAAATGAAGAGGACACCATAAGCAGGGAGGCTGAAGAGTTGCATTAACCTAAAATAAAGGGAAGAAATTAAAGATTATTTGTCTATCCACATATACGCATATAATATATAGGCTTTAAACAATAGGAAGCTGAAGAAAAACTTAAGATTAATGACAGTATTTGCACCTGAACAACTACATTACTCTTGGATCTTAATACACATTATTTCTGGAAGTGTCAGATGTTCCAGTCAGAATCATAGAATCATAAAATAATTAGGGTTGGAAAGGACCTTAAGATCATCTAGTTCCAACCCCCCTGCTGTGGGTAGGGACACCTTACGCTAAATCATATCACCCAAGGCCTCGTCCAACCTGGTCTTGAACACTGCCAGGGATGGAGCATTCACAGCCTCCCTGGCAACCTATTCCACTGCCTCACCAACCTAACAGGAAAGAATTTCCTCCTTATATGCAATCTAAACTTCCCCTGTTTAAGTTTTAACCCGTTTCCCCTTGTCCTATCACTACAGTCTCTAATGAAGAGTCCCTCTCCAGCATCCCTACAGGCCCTCTTCAGATACTGGAATGCTGCTATGAGGTCTCCATGCAGCCTTCTCTTCTCCAGGTAGATCAAACTCATGTTTCATAAGACAGAACTTCAGAATAGAGCTTACCATATTCATATGACATGGTTATATGTGAAGTTGAGGAGCTGGACTATTTGCCTTTTCATATCCTTATGCTTGAAAGTTATAAAGTCAAGAATGTGAAAGGTAGAAAAGGAACAGCTATATTACCAGGGAAAGAATAATATAGTTTCCTTCTGTGTCTCAAGCACACACAGAATGCCTGAGAAAATATGAGGGGAGAAAAGGCAGTAGATTATCTTATTTTCAAAGATAGTGTCATTGTGTATACAGATGAGGCGGCCTGCTTAAGTTTGCTCAGGCAACTGTAAATCTTCCTTTGCAGAACAATAGCTACTTGTCTTATGTGCTTAAACTTTATACCCAACTGTGAAATGAAAGAAGACAATAAGCATGCTAAGAGGAGAGATGGGCACAAGCTTCTTAGACTAGGAAGTATTTGAAGAGCTTGGCATAGCTCAGATTTCCCTACTCCCACTTGAACCTTGCCTTCAGAAGAGGTAGCTCTAGCTGGCAAAACTGGGTAAGTAGCGAGGGAACCAATCGCCTGTTTAAAATAGTCATGTTGTAGACCATTGGCATTTTTTTTATGGTCCTGCAAGTGAGAGAAGAGGAAATGATCAGAGATATATGTATTGGGAATATCACTAGAGAAAAGGCCTTTTCTGAAACCTCCCAAACAATGAATGCAGATGGACTTTGCAAAAGTGTACAAGAAGTAGAAGAACAGGCAACATATATTTTGGAAGTGTACTACCAGTTACATTTCTAATCACAAAAAAAGTACTTACAAATAACCTATGTGCCACTAAGTGACAAATTGTAGGTTAGTTTACATTCAAGAATGATAATGGAGTACGCTTTATAATGGATAACAAAGGTTTTCAAAAGCACAAAAGAAACCTACACCATTTCCACTTCCTGGAAAGAGAATTAAGTGTTCAAATCCCTGAGAGGGACTGAAAACCGAAGTTCGTTTTGATTTTGCCTAAGCTGACATATTTTGGAAATTTTATTTGTACCTTTTTAACTTTACTCTTTAAAATTGAGTAAAGTTAACAAAGTTAACAGTAGGACAACACTGTATTGTTGTCCTATTGACTTCCTCCTTTTCTGTTGCTCTCCCCTCTCTCCCCTTTTGATTGTATATCCTATACTACTGAGGGTAAGTAGTTTTCTGGGCAGTATTTACTGGCAGAACTATCCGCGGTGTTTTTGCATTACATTCTTTGTGACCTGTCAGCTGACAAGTATTGCTTGAGATCAAAGATGTCTGATTAAAAAAAAGTCTTGTAAGTGACACAGTGCCCTTGAGTGTGGGTTAATGGTGCTATCTAATCCTTGTCAGTGAAGGCAGTCATAAGGATTTGTAAGAGATGCAGTGGCTGGCCAAGAATGAAGGCCACAAAAATGAATGTGGAAATGCCAGAAAGAGAAATCGTCTTTCTGTCATGGGAAAAAAAACCACATTTTTTTCAGAAGAAAATTAAATAAATGTTCCTTAGTGTCCTGAGAGAGCTTCAAAGACGTTTTATTTAGAAAAATACAACAGATCTTTTTGGTTTCCAAGTGTAACAAAAATTAATAATAGGAAGGACATTCTATTACCTGAAAGAAACTTGATGGGTATATGATGTAAAATTATGAACATGTATTTAACTGTTCCATTCCTTTAATTGTTGTAGAACATACAGGGTTCAGCTTGAACAATCCTGTGGTATAACTTTTCTCTTTGTTCTCCACATGGAGTAGTTGGGCATGTCATCCATTGCTGTGAACTATGGTTGTGAGTCACCTAACAGCATGGGCCAGCACTGTCCCTGTAGTAACTCTGCTGAAACTAATACAATTAACTGCTGTGTGAGCTTTTCTATTGTGTGTAGCCCATACAATTACTTCACTAGATGATAAGAACTTAATTAACTGACTGAATTTTCAGCATATTTTCTCTTTCACTTCAAATAGCTTTTCTGCTGATTGGATACATATGTGAACATTGGCCATGTATTGCTAAGCTCTGTCTTTCTCCTCTTTCCTGTTATCCCTTTAAATGTCTAAAGCACAAAGCATACATCATTGCATCTAACATGACCTCTTTGTCCTTTTATTCCCTTCATCACACCGTCATTTTGGTACATTTGGTACATTCTGTCCTCCAACACAGAAACGTGAGGCATAAGCTTTTCCTTTAGCCTAGATGGGAGAACAAGTAATAACCATTATCATTAAGGGGATTTCAACATATGGCTTGAGGTTTCCCCAGAGATACTATTGAAATTTAATTGAGGTCATCATTAATTTTGATCCTTTCCTTCAGCTGAAACCTTGAGCTGTAACAACAGTCTTCTCTTTGAAATGCCTGGTTTCTGCAGATGTCTGTATTTTAACTGTCTTTTAATTCATTCATTTTCTCCCTAGTGAAAAAAGTATGAATTGGAGGGAATGGGACCATTTAATCTGTAGAAATAAATACATAACATTTCTGAGCTGGACTGTGTCGCACCCTGGATAGTCAGCAGTTAGAGGGCTGTATTTAGCTGCAATGAGTTTAAACTTTACCATTCTAGTAAAGGCATCACTGCCTTCTCGGCAGAAGTGGGAGAATGGGCCATTTGCCTGCACTTCAACCAGTCCCGACTATAGTTCAGCACTTCGCATTGCTGATGGGCACTGATGGGCTGGGAAGTGCCCTGGGGATACTAAGATACAGTCACATCTTCTTCTGCCTCTGTCAGAGAGAATTCTGAGTAGTGTGGTTGGAAGAAAGAACTCCTAAGTACATTTGCAGTAGTAAAGAAAAAGGAGTGTTCTTAATCTGGGTTGCCAAATCGGAGTTAGCTAACTCAAGTAAGAACAGCAGAGTAGATAATAAAAGTAGAAGTTCCAAATTTTTTAGGGGTGTAAAAGAAATTTGGCTGCTAGCTGAAATTAAAACCAAGTTGACAGTGTTTTTATCACTTTTTTAGCAATTGATAGTTTAGTGTGGTTAATCTGAGACTGAGAACTACTTAGGTTAAGATGGATGGTTTTGGTTTGTTTTGTTGTAGTGTACACATACATGTAAAGACTTGAATTTGCTTAGTTTGTGATGAAAATTTTTGTCTAACATTGTGTATCTCTTGGGGTAGAAAATATGTTACAGGAAAAAGCTCTTTAGCAGATAAAGAAAAGCTCTTAGTAGAAAGGTGAAGCAAAACAAATTAGCGGTATGATTTCAGGGGAAAGGTGTCACTAACTACTGGAACAAAATGCTGTGAGAACTGACATTTTCAATTTTTATGTCTTCAAATCAAAACTGAGTATTTTCCTGGGGGATATATTTTAGTGCAACAGAACCTATGTTTTAGTCAAGTGTGAGTTACAAACAAGCATTTTCAGTGAAAATTAGCTAATTAGGTAAAATTTAAAGGCCAAGTACATAGAGAAAGTCACAGCAGATGATCTAATGGTTTCCTCGGACATCAGTATGTATATATGTCTGAAAATACTTAAAAAATGGGCAAAGGCAGTGAGAAATTACAGCATTTACACTGTTATGAATAAACACCTATGTTCATGTTATGATAAGCTGTCTGAAGTATGTGCAGATCGTCTACTTCTAATCTCATTTACACCCATTAAATGAACCTGATTTACCCTCTGGTGAAACCAGAAGAAACCCTGTTATTCCCTGCTGATTTTAATAAGCATCTTCCACCCTACTGATGTTGATGATAAAATACTGCATATTAAATAGTCAGGGGGCATTTGGTACTAGTAGTTTTCAAGTAACACTTCCCGGAAGTTATTCTCAGCAAAAAATATTAGCGTTTACATGCCGTGAAGCAGATAGAGCAATCAATACTTAGACATGCTGGCTGGAGCTGGTTTTTGGTTTATGGGTACTTTTCTGTCATAAGTCTCCAGCTCACCCAGGATTACGCTTATCAGTGATGCCACCACACCAGACAGTGTTTCATTTTCAGCATTACAGGGTTTTTGGAGTTGAGTTTTTCTCTTTGATTTTACAAAAGGTGTATTTCAGCTGACTTCATCCACTGTACTATATAGAGTGATGCTACTGCCTGGCAAGGCATATGGTTGACTCCTAGACATGCTCTCTCATCTCCTGCCGTGACATTATTGTCATGAAGAAAACATCCCTTAGTGGGCAGAGCCTTCTAGTTTGAGTTCCAGACTGCCACTGATGGATATATAACAGCTATATTAGTTCTGCCTTGGATCCTAGCTTGTGACAATGCAGGATACAGATGCTCTTGCTTGTAAGTTGCAACTGTAACCCTTACAGTATACTGTACAGCTGTGTACACCACACAGGCTCAAACATGTAGTATGTTATTCTTTATTTACAAATAGAAACCAGGTGTGGACATTCAGTATTTCTAACAGAAGAGTTTGCTTCTTTCTCCTTGCTTTGTTCTTAATTGGGTTAGGTGTGGTACTAAACCTGATGCTTTTAATGATTTCTAACCTATTTCTGTCACGTTTTCTAGGCTTAAGTACATATAGTATTTAACCTTTCAAGAAGCAAATCTATCCTGATATTACACAAATTTCTCCAAATTCTCTCTTAAAATTTGGCATTTTATTCTTATAGTCTGTTGCTTTGTTAACTTATTCTAAAAGTTTATGAATAAAGGACATGAAAGACCATGATTTTGTCTGATGTATCATACAGTTATATAAAGAGAAGCAGAAGTAATGGATTTACGAAGTGCCTGTAGGCTCACAAAAGTGTGAGCCATGCATCAGGCCAGGGTAGGACAGTGCTGTGGATAAACATGATGTGATCACAGATGTTGGGAAGCAGTTGCAGGGGAGCTCTGGTAAATGAAAGCTGTGCAAATAAGCATGCTGTGATTTTGTGCTTTTGTCTGTTCAAGCTATGAATAGTATCTTGTCCAACTGCAGTCTACCTTCTAACTCAGTCTAAAACCTTTTTTCGTTTACTTAGCTCTGTGCTTGAAAGGAAAAGGTTGAAAAGATAAACATGATGGCATGTTTTTAAACCCAGTGAATTAGATTAGGAAGGAATTGTACTAGTTTTGATCAAAGATATTCTAGTGGTGAGACATCAGGTAAATATTTCAACCTTCTTACTTCAGTTTACCTATAATGTAAAGTATCAGTAGTCTCTAGAACTGCAGTTTTGAGGATGTTTTTGAATGCAATTTTATATGATAAGGTTATTTCTAGTCAACAGTGAATAGGCTGCAGATAAATGAAAAATGCTAAGTGGGATTTATCTAATCTGAGAGACTGATCTAAATGGGGTAGTGGATGATGGTGTCTTCCAAGCATTGTCATTAGTGAATCTTCCAAAAGCTTGTGCAGCCAATTAAAATTGTGGGTTTGTTACTAGTGTGTATTCAAATGTTGCATCATTTTGTATGACCATAAAGCAAACTTCAAGAGCAATCCTTTTTTACTTCCTTGAATAGGGTCAAGCAGCAATTGAGCTGTGTGTTCACATCTTCAAATTACCATATATCATGGTCCACATCATTGTATAACTTAGTACTGAACTTCTTTTTTAGACAGATTAAGGATATGTTTCTTGACCAAAGTTGGTTTCTCGGAACTGCTTCAAGGGCAGTCTTGTACTGGTTGAGGAAGATTTCCTTATGTCTGTTTTGTAAAAGCAAATCAAAGCTTTTCACAAATACTGGTAGTCCCAGCTCTGAACAAGTCAACCCTCCAAACCAAAAAAATGCATTTTTTGAAAGCAGTAATTGCCAGAATGTTATTTCCTTTAAGCGTCTGCTTCCTGACACCTTGCTGCACCAAGTTTTTAAAGCTAGATTTTTTTTTTCTGAAAGAACCAACGGTTTTGGAGTGGCTGTTTTTGTGACAGAATGATACAAAACATCTTTCAAATCTCGATAAGTTTTCTGACCTACTGGAACTGTTCAGACCAGTTGAAATGCTAGTGATCAGTGAACTGACTCAGCTGCTTTGTCAGCTGATGCTCTCAGTCTTCACCAGTGAGCTTCAATCAAGATGAGAACTGCAGTACTGGAAAAAAAACATTTTCAGGTTATTTCAGCAATTGGCTGCAGTGAGTCAAAGGGTTTAAAATGTCTGTTTCTGCTTCTTCACACACTGCAATCTCATGGTAGGACTTAATGAATAGATGTGAAACCACTATATTTGTTGTATGAGTGAGTTTGGACAGGCTGCCAAAAAATTTTGGAAGAAAAAGTCTTAGTCTTTTGTACAGGTCAAAAGTCAGTTCTAGTGAACATGGCAGCACATTGCAAAAAGCTGCTGTCCTTTAAAATTTCTCTCGAATACTCCTGTTGCCATAGACATTTTAATGGTCTGAATAAGTGAGTAATGGCATAATAATTACCTCTTATGTAAGGTATTTCAGCCAGAGATTTCAAAGTCACGGTTATGTCAGAACCCAAGTACATTAAACCCCAGTGTGGATTCTTTCTTTGAGAAGTAAAGTAGGCTGAAATTGCCAGGCTTAAACTAAGAAGGATTTAACTGTAGAGAATCAAGGCCGCTTTATTTCTCTATGAGAGCAGTGAGAGAAGAATATAATGCACTTTAGCTTGTGCTCCTCAATTGCATACCTACAGTGAACATACTTTAACACTCCTGTATGCCTTGTGGGACAAAGAAGCAGAGCAGTATCTCAAAGTAGGGAGCCTGCTTCTTTTTTATCTGTGAATAATTCTGTGACATTTTACGTAAGCAGTTTGCACTCAGTTTTGGTAGATATTATTTTTTAGATTTTATTTTTTTACAGAAGGTTATGTAGGTTAAGAACCATTGGTTTTACTGCTGTAACAGGAGTAGGTTCACAGGGCTTAATTAAGCAATTATAAATGCTTTTTTAGAACCAGAAGCACTGTGATATTAATGAGATAACATTGAAATATCCTATTAATGAGTGAGTGAAACAGAGTGAGATACTCATTATACGAAATCATAAGTTTCTGGGAAAGTCAAAAGTGTTTTTTTTGTTCGCCAGTGCTGCTTGCTTTTGTTCAACTTAATAAATTAAAAGGAGCAATGATTTTATAGATACATAGAATCATAGAATGGTTTGGGTTGGAAGTGATCTTAAGATCATCAAGTTCCAACCCCCCTGCCATGGGCAGGGACACCTCACACTAAACCATGCCACCCAAGGCTCTGTCCAACTTGGCCTTGAACACTGCCAGGGATGGAGCATTCACAACCTCCCTGGGCAACCCATTCCAGGGCCTCAAGACCCTTACAGTAAAGAACTTTTTCCTTATATCTAACCTGAATTTTCACTGTTTAAGTTTAAACCCATTCCCCCTTGTCCTATCACTACAGTCCCTAATGAGGAGTGTCACACCAGCATCCGTATAGGCCCCCTTCAGATACTGGAAGGCTGCTATGAGGTCTCCACGCAGCCTTCTCTTCTCCAGGCTGAACAGCCCCCACTTTCTCAGCCTGTAAAATATACTAATTAAAATAAATAACTATTGGAGAAAGACTCTTTAAGCTTTAATGCCAAGTGCCAGCATCAAAACAGTGCTTTAAATTGCATAAATGAGAGTATGCATAATCCATGAAAACTAGGTGAGAATTCATGTCTCATCTCCGTATCTTATTTCTATTTCTGTTTTTCCTTCCAAGAACAAAAATGTGTCAAGTCCAACAAACAAAACAGTGCCACATTCTTCACTCTTCTTAGACAACTGAGCTTACAACCAAGAACTTGCTATTGCAATATATATAAAGTTAATTATCTCCAGAATGCAAGAATCTCTGAATGCCAAACATGCCTTGTGTAAGGGAAATGTATTTTTGAAGAAAACAGATTTTGTTTCTGTGAATACAGGGTTGTTCAGGATTCCTCCAGATATTCCTGCAGGACACAGCTTATCTCAGATTTCTCCATGGAAATTATCTCCAGCTCCTGCCAGTTATCTCTTGGCAGCATTTATGATACTGTGATGACTTTAAAAGGCTGGGACTATATATAGTACTATGTTTCTCTTTGTCCTACAGGAAAGAGACGCAATTTTTGTATTTGCATGGAGGCTTTTAAACTTACACATGGAATGGCTGACTTTCTAAAGCAGATTACTTAGCTTGCTTTCTGGCAACAGAGCAGAGTAACGTATTTAATCTTTTGCGTTTTCATGAAGGCAAAGACTCAGCATACCTTGAGCACACTCAAGGAGATGCAGATGACTGAAACATCATAGCCCCATTTAAGGTTGCTGGTTTTATAAGTTATTTTCAAGCATAAGAAGTACATCCCTTCTGTTTTGTTTTTGGTTTTGTTGTTTTGTTTTTTTTTTTTCCACACTTAAGTGACTTCATTTCAGATGCTAAACAAATATAGATCCCATTAACTTTAACTATGAATGTTCTTTTTTGAACACCATTTTCCGAAACCTTGAAGATGTCAAGAAATGGGAACCCTACATTTGAAGACACTTACAGCATGCTTCTTCCCAGCTGGCAATGTATTATAAATGCAGCCCTCAATATATGTGTAGTGCAGAGCTATGAGAATTTATGGCAAGTGAATTTAGAAGTGCTTCTAACAGAGGTGCCACAAAGGGTTTCACATTTGATAGAGTGTTAAGCCTTTCATTGCGCTGTGTGTAATCTGCAGTACTGAGGAGAGGAGGATGAAAAGACAGAAAAGAAAATCGTATTCATTTGTGTAGTCCTGAATGAAAACCTTTTATCTGAAGACTCTGTAGGCGATTGTATGAAGACTTTAAAAGTACTTAAAATACCTGTCTAAGGTTTGCATGAGTAAATATCAATTGTTTAAGAGCAGAAATCAATATTATTTATTTGTGAGATGTATTCACATTCCCACTATTTTGCTAGTTAAGAAAACACTAATATATGTGTGTAGTCGTCCTACATCAACAACCTCCTGTGAACACTGCCTACTTCATTTCTGTCTTTCTTCTTTCTAAGTACTAGTAAGGTCATGGCTTTTCCAGGACTTATCTTTCCTGACATACACCAAGAGACCGAGTGTATAGATCAGGCAGGGAGACATTTGTGGTAACCTCCATTACTACTGTAAGGATATACAGAATTATGCTATAAAACTTATTGCGGGCACAAACTTCATACTGCTGTAACCCTTATTCTGTAGCTGTTTCTAAGTTACACTTCTGTGAAGCAAAGCAGAAAGCAAAGCCAGTGGCTAGGCAGAAAAGACATTCAGTTAAACATGAATGTTATTTGGCCTCTGTCAGTCTCTGAATCACAAACAAAACTATTTCACCACACAGTACAAAGGTGTTTTCAGACTTTTTGAGAAACTCAATATTGATGGTGTTGTTCCTAACTTGGAATCTGGAAACACAGGAGTAGATTATTGTTCAGGGTACAGAGGAGAAAAAAGGCACAATCTGATGTTATTTTTAGATTTGTTTCTGCTTTAATTTTTAGTTCTGGAAATGTAATGCTGTAATTAACTAACAAGTAACTTGCCTGGGAAATTCTGCTTAGTTACTGAAATACAGCAGAGTCAGCAGCAGCATTTTTTCCACAATATTATGATAATCTCAGAAAGGCTTTGGCAGATAATCTTTGCTATATTATATTGAGTAAAAATTTTGGTATTTACAAAACAATTAAATATCTAAGTACTCTGCTATGGCAGATACAGAGTGCTAGTACCATGTTTTGTTACTCGTCTGGAAAAGCATCAGTGTTGTTTTGATCACAGTATCACAGTATCACAGTATGCTAGAGATTGGAAGGGACCTCAAAAGATCATCTAGTCCAATCCCCCTGCCGGAGCAGGAACACCTAGATAATGTTACACAGGAATGTGTCCAGGCGAGTTTTGAATGTCTCCAGGGAAGGAAACTCCACAACCTCCCTGGGCAGCCTGTTCCAGTGTTCTGTCACCCTCACTGAGAAGAAGTTTCTTCTCAAGTTTAAGTGGAGCCTCTTGTGTTCCAGTTTGTACCCATTACCCCTTGTCCTATCATTGTTTGCCACTGAGTAGAGCCTGGCTCCATCCTCATGACACTCCCCCTTTATATATTTATAGACACTTATAAGGTCACCCCTCAGTCTCCTCTTCTCTAAACTATAGAGACCCAGCTCCCTCAGTCTTTCCTCATAAGGGAGATGCTCCACTCCTTTAATCATCTTCGTTGCCCTGTACTGGACTCTCTCCAGCAGCTCCCTGTCCTTCTTGAACTGAGGGGCCCAGAACTGGACACAATATTCCAGATGGGGTCTCACCAGGGCAGAGTAGAGGGGAAGGAGGACCTCTCTCGACCTACTAACCACCCCCCTTCTAATACAGCCCAGGATGCCATTGGCCTTCTTGGCCACAAGGGCACAGTGTTGGCTCATGGTCATCCTGTCGTCCACTAGGACACCCAAGTCCCTCTCCCCTACACTGCTCTCTAACAGGTCGTTTCCCAACCTATACTGGAACCTGGGGTTGTTCCTGCCCAGATGCAGGACTCTACACTTTCCCTTGTTATATTTCATCAAGTTATTCCCTGCCCAACTCTCCAGCCTGTCCAGGTCTCGCTGGATGGCAGCACAGCCTTCTGGCGTGTCAGCCACTCCTCCCAGCTTAGTGTCATCAGCAAACTTGCTGATAGTACACTCAATTCCCTCATCTAAATCATTGATGAATATATTAAATAATACTGGTCCCAGTACTGACCCTTGAGGCACTCCACTAGTTACAGGCCTCCAACTAGACTCTGACCCATAGACTACAACTCTCTGGCTTCTCTCCTTCAGCCAGTTCACAGTCCACCTCACTACCTGATCATCCAGACCACACTTCCTCAATTTAGCTGTGAGGATGCTGTGGGAGACTGTGTCAAATGCTTTGCTGAAGTCAAGGTAGACCACATCCACCGCTCTGCCATCATCCATCCACCGTGTTATTTCCTCGTAAAAGGCTATGAGATTGGTCAAGCATGACTTCCTCTTGGTGAAGCCATGTTGACTGCCCCTCATAACCCTCTTATCCTTGATATGCCTTAAGATGGCACCAAGGATAAGGTGTTCCATCACTTTCCCAGGGATGGAGGTGAGGCTGACCGGTCTGTAGTTACCCGGGTCCTCCTTCTTGCCCTTTTTGAAGACTGGAGTGACATTTGCTTTCCTCCAGTCCTCAGGCACCTCTCCCATTTCCCAAGACTTGGTAAAGATGATGGAGAGTGGTCTAGCAATGACTTCCGCCAGTTCCCTCAGCACCCCCGGGTGCATCCCCTCCGGACCCATGGATTTATGGATGTCCAGATTGCTCAACTGGTCTCTAACCCATTCCTCATTGACTAAGGCAAACCGCTCCATTGACCTGACTTCATCTAAAGTCTCAGGGGTACAGGGCTCTTCAGGACTGCCTGCAGCAGAGTAGACAGAGACAAAGAAGGCATTCAGTAACTCTGCCATCTCTGTATCTTCTGTCACCAGGGCACCCATCCCGTTCATCAGTGGGCCTACATTGCCTCTGGTGTTAGTTTTGTCTGCCATGTATTTGAAAAAGCTCTTTTTGCTGTCCTTGACCCTTCTCGCCAGGTTTAATTCTAAGGATGCCTTAGTCCTCCTAGCTGCCTTCCTACATCCTCTAGCAGCAGCCTTATATTCCTCCCAAGTGGCCAGCCCCTCCTTCCATGACCTGTAAACTGATCCTTATGCTCCAAGTTCTTCTCACATGAAGATCATGTACAACACATAGCATTACCAAGGAATAAGATAAAAGCCTGAAATCCTATTAGGAAATTCAAGATAGAGGGCCTTCTTACAAGTTGTTTGTTGTTCAGTCTACTTCCAGTGAGGTCAGTGAATGCAAACCTCTTTGCATTTACTTTGCCTTTACAGTGAAAAATCAGAAGTTTTTCTTCACCTTGGCTTTCCCAAAGCAGCGTTATCAAAACAGAGTATCATAAAGTAAATAAAAAGCTGTTTGCGATATTCTCCGAAAAATGTATGGGTTTCTTTTTGTGTTCACTTTAATTGGAGTGTGTTGGAACCTTGAATGTTGCAATGATGAACATGTTATAAAATACAGATATCAGGTAGGGGTTTTACATTTCTGGTAAATCAGACTTCATTCTATTCATCAAATTTGTAGGCCCTCCTGCTGTGCCATGTAGCAGAAGTATCTGTTAGTGTTGGCAATAACCATTTTTGTTTTACCAAGACTTAAGATAGAGGTCTGGTTACGCTAAATCAGGAACCGAACCAAGTTGTCAGCGTTTCTTGCCACACATTGATCAAAAGCTCTTTGTGGTTTGTGAAAAACAGTCTGTTTTGTTTTCATTATAAACTGAGTCATTGTTATTGTTGTTCTGTAATTGTTCATTTGTATGGATTTCAGAAATCCTGAAATAATACATGCAAGGCTAGTCTTGTGATTTTGGTTAGCCTTTGGTAGGAAGCAGTAAAAGCCTGATTGTAAAGAAAGGCTTCTATTATTTTTAGTCCAGTTTCAAGAGCTCTGGTGAAATATGCAGACATCTGGTTGTGCAGGGTACTTACTGACATTTATGTCCAGCCTGGTCATTGCAGGCTATTGCTCTTTAAAAAGAAACTGGAGGAATGGTTACATTCTACAGGCATATGTCTGGTAATGAAGTTAGTAGGCTAAGCATAAAATAGGCAAATAAAACTGGGGGACCTGTTGGTTCAGAGAGCAGGGTTTGAGGTAAGATAAAATCTGCTTAGGCACCTCTTTACAGTTAGTCACTAGGTCTCCTCTTGAAGGAGGGAAAATAAAAATCCATGAATGAGATCATCTGAGCAGAGGCGCGTGGGGAGTTCTATAGGCAGAAAGAACAAAGCAGTTTTTAAAACTCAGACACAGGGCAGTATATCTCATCCAGCAGGGCCTTTTGAAAACTGAGCATTCAGGGAATTACTAACTTTGTGGACTTGTTGCAGAAGAGAGCTAATTTAAGAGTTGAGAGAGATGATCTCTAATTCCCATCTTCCTATTTAGACATTTAAATAGTAAGATATGTTTGTGACTGCCAGGGAAAGAAAAAATGTAGGTGATGATAGCTTGTAGTAACGTCTGTCTAGAGTCTGACACTGTGTTTATGTCTTACACTGTTTTTATTCAGTTCAAACTGGATCTGTAGCTGTTTGCACTTAATAGTCGGTCTTAGTTGCTATCTTTTTTTATAGAATAGGTCTAAGACAGCTGGCATACTAAACTCTTCAAAAAATAGCACAAAAATTTATTTTCTTAAAGACTAGTTTGAGCACTAAACCAATAAATAGACATTCATTTTTTTTTTGTATTGCATGACTCCATTCACTGCTTAGAGGAGGTGGCAGCTCAGATCCCAACGGTGAATGGATATATCATATAACACTTTGCCTCTGCTCATAAGCAGATGTATCTTGCCTTTCTGGCATGAGCTTAAGCGCTGTGTGCATGCATGTCTCAGCACTGTGTTCTGTTGTGGTTTTGACATGTCCTTCATATTTCTTGAGGCCTGAAAACCATTTTGCTTAGGCAGAAATAAACTTGCATAAAAAACAGTTGAGTATAGGGGACATACAGTAGAACTATTGCTATCTGATACTTGGAGAAGAAATAAATAAATTTAGAAATGGGCAAAATGAGCAAATCCTGATCATCATCACTTTTTGTTGGAAAGTTAGCGTTTGGAGTTGACAATTATGAACTGCTCGAGCTAGTCAAATGTGTCAGCTGAAATGAAGGCTGCGATATTTTAGTTGTGTCTTTCATTTGAAATTTGCCAAAAATTAAAAATGCCAGGAAGAAAACAGCTGGGCTGTATGACCTGTACATGAGCTCACATGCCTTGTGAACTTAAGGGTTTTTTTGACAAGACCTGCACCTAATTTTCTTTTGCTTTGACTTAACCTGTCCATCTCTGGCAAAGCAGTCTACCCATTTGACATATCTGTTCCTCTGATGTGTTAGAGAAGCAGACAATGCAACAGAAGTTGAGAGTTTCAGCGTATTCCTGTAATACCTATCACATTAAAACTCAAGCAATTCTTGGGAAACTGCTGAAGCTACATGCTTGTCCATGCTGGATCAGAGAGCAGATGCGTTTTTCTGGTGTGTCTCATTCAAAAGAGCATCATCAATTTCCACTGACAAGAAGCTAGGTACCTCCTGATCCTTTATTACTATTAGTTTGTTCATGTGATTTGAATGCTTCAGAGTAAATTAGTAGATATTGTTTTGTAAAACCTCATGAGCCTGCTGTGTAATAGTACCAAGATAAATAAAATAAAATGGTAGTGATTTCTGTGAATGCATTTGGACAAAAGAAGTAGTAACATGAGCTATTATCCTTTTAAAAAGCATTTGAAAAACTTCAACTAATTGCCCCTTCATCATATCCCATTATTTTTCAGTTTTATGGAGCTTTTATTCTATGCCTCTAATGAAGACAATGTTCATAGATGCTGAGAAAGAGCACTTCTATTTCAGATCTAATAGGAGAAAGAATATGGAATAATTCTCAAAAGGCTTGTGAGATTTCCAGCTCAACTTTGTAACCTCACTGTTCTCATGTGTAGAAGAACAGTGTGGAAGAAAAGTGTGGAATTTTGAGTACCTAGATGGACTAAACTGTAGTTCTGAACCTTTCTGAAGTTAGTTTGCACAGAACCAGTGTTTGTCCCATGCCATAAGCCATGTTTCAGTCTTATAAAAAATATAGAAAACTATTACTTTTCTTTCTAGTCTTAAAGAGACAGCTTCAGCCCCAGAAAATATTGTGAGTTTGAGAGAATCTAATGTTTCAGGTGGAAGTTGTATGAGAAAGAAGAAGTAGTTTTCAGAGATGCATTGCATAAATACATTCTTAAGCAAACAAATAAAGCTAACTTGAATGTTTATATAGAGAATCTGCATAATAATGGAAACAAAGTGGCATTTTTAGAGAAATAAGTTTGCCATTTTATTCACACACCAAACAATTCCGTATCATCAGTTCGTCACATCTATGAATAAGTCTCTTTTAGCTTACAGATAAAACACTTATGTCCTATTCACTGGGGAATAAGTCCTTATTTAAAAAAACACTTACAAAAATGATGCACAGCATTTCTTTACTGGCCAGTTGCATTTCAGCAAGGCCTATTGCTAATTCCTGGCATTTTAATAACATTAGACTTCCTAGATGAATCCTCATCTGATTTTTGTCAACAGCAAATGGTGCCCATGACTAGAAAAATGACATTGTTAATCTGGCAGTGTCTATTCTCGTATCCTAGTTTTTGAAATTTCTGCCAGATGCATATTTCTTATTTAACCAGAGGTGGTGGAAAGATCATATTCTGCCACTACTCCTTCACCTTCTTCTGTGACTTTCCTACTTTCTGTGTTTGGTTTGGTTTTGTTTTTTTTTTTTTTTATACAGTATTTGTTTACCTCATATTCCCTTCAGGGTACCCTACATGCCTCAAAATGTTTTGGAGATCAGACTCCTGTTGCCTTCACGTTAGCACTATCATTTTGAAGAGTCATGAGATAACTAAGAAGTCTCAGAAAAGATGGCTTCAGTGAATGTAAGTGGGTCCTTACATCACTGCTGTGCAAATAGTAATCATAGATCAAAAAATGAAATTAGAATCTGTCTGAAACTGAAATTGCAGTTGGGCCTCACTCTTATTTACAAGCAATACCTCCATTTCTTATACTTTCTGAAATAAGATTTTAGTAATTCACGTGTTCTATATGGAACATTACTATGTATTCCACAGTTGTGACCTGCCCTATATTTCAGATGTCATAAAGAGCTCTACTCCTTTCCTGTAAATCAGTGAAACTGCAAATAGGGTGGAAGAATTATGGCTAGCTTGTCTAATTACAGAACACAGGGAAGATCAGAATAGAGTCACTCTTTAAATAGAAGGACATAACATTTAAACTCTGATTGTAACAAGTTAACGTGGCACACATTTACCATTTCCTCATGACAACCATTGTAAGAGGGATGAGAAATTACAGAAGTGTTATCCGTTCTCATTAAAATGTGCAAACTTCTGTATACTTTCTGTGACTGTGTGAGTTCAGTATTCATTGTATACTTAAACATCATTTCATCGGACATTTCACAGTACTTAAATGCCAAGTTCAGCAAACTTAATTTAATATGACAAGTTGATCATTAAAGAACAACTTCTAAAGGCAAACATTTTTTACTTCCCCCCATTTAAAAGTCTGTTTTCCTCAAGAGCCATGTAAGAATGATCTGTAGTACTGCAGAACATTTGTCGTTACAGAACTGTATGGGGAACCATAATTCTGTACTATATAATGCTCAGATTGTGATAAAACAAAAGCAATTTGAAATTGATCTATTACTCTGGATCAGATTATCCCATGCTCAGGAACTGCTTATGGATAGAAGTGGCAAGCTGAAAATGTGAGACTGTTCTTGGTAAAACCTCCAGGGTAATCCCCAGGTTAGAGCTTCTCAAGCTTCCTGGCACAGTTCCTCCTTTTGCTGCAGCAAGTTTGTTTTTTTGCTGCAGAAAGTCGAGTGATCGCTTGAATTCCATGGGGGCCTCAGAAAGATTCCTTTTTTTTTGTAGTCTCAGCATTGCACTGGCTTGGAGTGCTTTGTCTTCCAACTATAAAGCTCTAGCTGCTCTGTATTTGTAGAGAAAGCAAAGACAAGTTTGGCAGCTCTGTCTGGCTGGCTTGCAGCTTCATTTGTGTGTGCAACTGTCTATGAGCAAGGGCTCAGGTGTGAATGGTGCTGTTTAAGTGGGCATGTGCTTGAGAGGGCCTTCAATGCGCATGTTAAAAAATATTCCTGGAGGCCTACAGCCTAAGCACATGACAAAGATGAATAAAAAGGGGAGAAATGAACAATGTAGCATGAATCTGTAGTGTCATTTTCCTATGTTACAGGTTATTGGTAATCTGAGGATCTTACTTCTAATCGAGGTCTCATTTATTAGCTCATAACTGCAGCAGAACAAACAGCTTAGGCTCTCTCCCTTTGTGGTCACATTTTGTCTTCCCATCTGTTCAATTGGCTATTGCTTTTTCTATAATGGATCCTCTGCAGTATTATAGTTCATGGTTATGTGAAACAAATGAAAGACATTATGAAAATGGCAAAGCAATGAACATCTCTCTTGGCTAAAACTGAGTTTTAGCATTTCCTCCATGACACGAAGTAAACTTGCATTATTTTCATCTTCTTTGGTGGTAGTAGGAATTGAGATGTCTCCTTTTTTTCAAAAGCACTTGAAAATAAAAAATAGATTGATTTTTGGATCAGTGTAATGTATGCTACAACCTGAGTTATGAATGATTTGGATATGGCAAAATTTTTTAAAACTTACAAAATGTTCTTGTGACATTGTTTAGATACTTATTTCTAAAAGTACCACCCATTAAATGCTGTCTTTGTAACAGACAAAGTTTAAGTATTTGGGGTTTATAAGTAGTTCCAGGGAAATAATTTTTTTTCTGCGTGAAGAAAAATTTTGTCGAGGTATTTCTATAACTTTGTCGTTGGCTAAAGGGTACATTTTATTGAAGAGTAACATGTAGAGAATCGTGTTTCTGTGTGATTTTTTGATTTTAGCACAATTTAGCTGTGAGTGGGATTGTGGACAACAGTATTTGATCGTACTACACATCCAGAGCTAATCTATCAGTAAGGTACTTTCCTTCATAAAGGCTGAAAAAAAGTTGAATTATTTCATTTTTGCCACGGGCTAGAAAGAGGCAGGTGACTTGTGAGGGTTTCTTAAGCTTCTTAGGTTGGGAGATCATAATGTGGTCATCCACACTGTATGGTGGTGAATTGTTATGTTGATGCCAGACCCTGTGTGAGTTTCCAGGTCTCCCAGGCAAAAAAAGATGTAGAAGAAACAACAGAAAATGGGGCAAAAAAACCTTCTGTGAGACAGGGAGGCAGAATAATAAATAGTGACATTTATAACTTAGTGGTAATGTCGCCTGCACAGAAGTACCTGACCTTTCCATAGTGTTCCCTTCCTTTTCCTCTTTAGATAAGTATGTTCAGGGGATTTGCTAAGTTCATGGTCACACAAGCTCCCTCCTGTGAGGTAAATTACGCTGCAGTCTACAAAAACGTACCTGTTTGCGTCTTATGCCTTGCGATTTCCCAGCACAAACACAGAGCAGTAGTTGTGATGTATTATTGCTACTTAGCTGTTTTTCACCATGTGCTATAACTAGCTGTCCAGGCAAATGTAAAAAAAGTACTTTATACAAATATATTTTACTATTGTATGATGACATATCCATTCATTAGAAACCTATTTTTTTTCCTAGGAAGCTTATATGGCAAAACAAATGCATGTACCTACCACCATACACTGTGAAGTAGAATGAGCATCAAGTCGTAATTCACTAGTATCTTGTAAATATTTACCGAAATGGTAGAACATCAGCAGTCTGTTGAGACTCAGCAATAAAGTTCAGCTAATGAGTTACACACTTTAATTTGCTGCCTGGTAATATATTATTAATTGGTAATTTATAATAAATGCATACTATCAAATTTATATCAGTTAGTCCTATAAACATAATTATGTTTTCAAAGAATGCATTGTTATGAGTTTTAAGTTTTGTGGTTGTCTCTGTGTACTTGTCTCTATTGGATAAGCCCTTTGATGTACAATACCTAGTTTGAGCTGTACTCCCCTGATGGTAAATTAGCTATTATTTATTTATGGTTTAATCATTAAGCATAGAGAATGTGCACTAGGTAAAAAACTTTATACAGATTCAAAGAAGAATCTGTATGAATTTCCAGAAATGATGTTAGCTGAGAACTCTTTCTCTCTTGCTTCCACTCTTACTGTAATGATTAAGGATTTTCTTGAGAGCATTGAAGAACTATGTATTCAGGAAAGAGCTGAAGGATTGACCTACCATGTCTTGCTCCACCACTTAGGTACTCAGTGTTTAGCAGACTGGATGGGATTTATTTTTTTTTTTTAAGATTTGGAGAGGTGAAAACTGGGAAGATTCTGTTTGGCATCATGGCAAAGCTAAGAACTTAACTCTAGAAGTTTAAATTTCACGTGGCAAAAGGGAGAGGGGATTAAAGAACAAAGTGATGTGGTCTTTTTGGAAAGGAAGACAATTTTAGCAAGTTAATTTTGAATTAATTGCCACAGAGCAATATTGACAAGCCTAAAAATCCAAATACATAAAACCTCTGTCCAGATTTCCACTGCAAGTTTTATGTTTAAAATAAAAACAGGTTTTGAGGATTTATCATTTGCCTTCTGAGATTTGGGCAACCAGATTTCAAGCTTTCAAACACATTTCATTTACTGGAGATAATTCCTGCACCTTTTTACTGAATAACTCCTGGTCAGCCTTGAGTTCTCATATATTCTTTTTCAAGCTTCTGGGTGCTAATATTGCTTGTCTTACTCTTTACTTCAATCAGTACTTCCTGAATGACTGTATATCCCTCCATTTCAAGAGAGGGTCATCCAGATTTACAATCCCTGCTGCTAGCCCTGTTTCAACACCCAGAATTTCCTGCCAAGGGTTAGCACTGAAAAAAAAAAGGAAAAGTTCTACTAGCTTTACAGCCAGCAAGGAATTTGTAAGGTTTGAAGTAGAATAGCATAGAATACTTACTGCTGGAAGGGACCTGCATCAATCATCTAGTCCAACTACTTGACCACTTCAAGGCTGACCAAAAGTTAAAGCATATTATCAACGGCATTTTTAAAGTGCCTCTTACACATTGACAGGCTTGGAGCATCAATCACCTCTATAGGAATTCTCTTCCAGTAAATGGGTATGACTGTTCATAATATCAAACCTAGTTCCGGAAGAGTATCTGAACTAATTTTGAGAATTATTCCATCTTAAAAATTGCTTCTCAAAGACAATAAGACAATATACTTTTTACTACTGAATTCATGTCTCCTGGTTACAAAACTAGGAGATCATCATATTTCAAGGAATGCTTAGATGAGCAGGTTTTCAATGAACTTTCTTTTCATAGTGGGTCATGAAGCCTGTTAACAAGAAAACTTGCAACACAGGCACAGATACAAGGAAGCGCATTCAATTAACATCTTTCTGTAAGTCTGGAGTGATGGAAAAGTACTGAAGAATCTTCACTTTTAGTTTTGTAGGTGGAATCAGGGAAGACAATAACCAGGATTTTCTTCTAAAAATAAGTAAGTTCTGTCTTTAATAGAAAGTTCCTTTATGTCTTTGTGTGTATGCATGCATACATGCATTCACACAGGGATTATTAGTCACCACTCTGTAGTGACATTTACTGTAGTGACATTTAATGCTTTCATCAGGTCTATAATAATCTGTTTGAAATAACTGTGTATCTCAATTTGATATCGCCAACTTTAAATGAAATCATTTTTGTCTGTATTCTCTTTATATAAAGAAAGTGTACAAAACTGGTCTTCATTTTATGCTCACCCCTCTTCATTTCCTTTAACCTAAGAAAGACACAAGAGCAGCAAAACCAGTCCTAAAAAATTCAGACTTAGTGCATGTAGCCAGGGAGTGTTGCAGATAGAGATTATTTCTTAACTTCTAAAATTACACACTGTAAGCGTTGCTGCTTCCATTTAGATTTAGTTTTGAACACACTGATGCACCCTTGGCAGTGCTGTGATCTATCTGACCTTAAAATTTTCAATCGAAAAATTGAATCAAATTTTGGAAAATGGTTCCCAATTATGTTTTCTTTCCTTTTCTTGCCAGTTTTTGTGAATTTACCAGCTGTGCTTAGATCATATGTATGAGGAATCATGGAAACCAGAAGGAAGGAGGGTGGTCTTAAGGAAGCTGTAGGCAGCAGACAGATTGAATATGAGAACCTTGGGGGACATTAGAGAGACGTTGCCAATCAAGAAGTTTGGCAGTTCCATCGAGGTCAAGGAGAGATGTATAGCAGTGTCCCAGTCTGAGATACCTAACATTTCCAGCCAAATCCCTGAAACACAAGGAACTGACTTTCTTCTGGGCATGCATCACACAAACCAATGTGATGAAAATATTTCAGAGTGATGATACTTGAAGAAAAGGAAGACAAAAAAAAATGGGAGGAAGGGTAAGAGCAGGTGAGAACTACCATCCAAACAGAGGACCGGGAACATTAAAGGGAGAATAAGCTTAAGAAAAGATTGTCTAGGAATTAAAATCATGTTTGCTCAGTGCGTAGCTGCCTAACATCCTTAATTTATTTATTTACTTTTGCTTGTGGTATTTTCCATTTGTATGGAAATCATATCATAAATCCACAAAAAGGTTTAGAGAAGTAGCTCACTGACTTATACATAGACACAGAAGCATAGAGGACCAGATTTTTTTGGGGGGCTCATTGTTCATTGTCAGAAGCATGTATGAGGAGTAGGATCATGCTGCATTTACTTCATGCTCCTCCCTTGCACATGTGCCTTTGCCCACTCAGAGAGAGAAGACTGGCTTGGATGGATCTTTCACACGATCAGTGTGGCTTTTCTTATGTACTGAGCAATTTATTCCCTACATTTTCATAAACCTGGCAATTTTTTCCCAGAATCATAAACTGTGATTTTTAAAGACTGTAGAGTGTCATTTGTAAAAGGAAGTACTATGAAAATACAAAGACCTTATCTGAAATGATATGATTCTTATTCAAGTACATAATGCACCCTTTTTCTGTGCAAAAGGGGATTAATCTACTGTAGTGTACCCGTCTATGGTAAAAACCAGAAGAATTATTTGAGAGAGATTTCACATGTCATAGTAGCAACGCCTCTTTCCACTGGGCTCCTTGAAGATTTTGTTGGAATACACTGATGTGGTGAAGGGGGAAAGGGCAAAGCACTATCTGCAAACCGTGGAGCACACTTCTGTGAGCTATGGCAGAAAGCTGCGTATTCCCCACAACTTCTGTGTTCGATTTGAAAGGTGTTTTTAAAACTGAATTATCAAGGCTTCTGTAGGCCTAGTATATAAAGTGTAAGACCAAAAATATTGCAAACCCACACATCTCCTTTGTAGAAGTTCAAGTCTCTAAAGATATGAAAGTCTGTTTTTTGTAGTTCTTTGTCCACTGCAGACAAGGGAGAATGACCCATTGATATGAAGTAAAAGCTTCTTCCTGCTTTCTCAGTGGAAAAGAGACATAAAATGCCATGACTCTCAGCTTCAAATCTGCCTTTGTCCAAGTAAAATCCCAGTAACCCAGTTTGGCCTAGGCTAGATAGCAGGATAGGTTGTCTTTAGGTATTATATAGCCTCATTCTCTCAGTTAAAAATATGCAATGTGGAACCTGAAATGGGCGTTTGGAATAAAGTGAATAGGAGAACAGAATAAATTAGAAAAAAGAGTGTGACTGAAAAACACCCTATAACTTTTCCACTAAAAGGAAAGGCATGCTATCAGCATGCTCTTTATTAAGACTCTTGTGTTTTCTGCTGAGGGAAGATAAGATGTGGAGAAAGAGAGAGTGAAAGGTTAAATTAGAATTGATATCAGATGCAATGATTAAGTATTGACAATTTTTCAGGCTTTGGAATGGTTCCCATTTGAGGCTTCAAGGCACAGCAGCAGCTTTAGTATTTACGAGCACTTGGTGAGTACTCTGACAGGTTTATTATTTGTTGGCTTTCTCCAGCATTGCACAGTAAAAATTGTTTTCAAAGCATATTCAAAGGTGTAGCTGGCTGCCACTGTATCAAACCTAATCAATCCACCAATGTATTTCACGTTTTTGATTGATAACTGGCTCAGCAGTTTGGCATTTCAGGGAAGGAGTGGAAGGGGAGCAGGTCTTGATGGTTATTAATCCTTTTTCCCTGAGCCTCCCTCCAGCAATTGCTTGTACCATTATCCATGTTTCTTATTGCTGTTTCCACAGTCCCATGGCTTCTCAAACCACCACAGATTCACCACTGTCCCTTTCACTTACTGTAGACCTTCCATCACAGTGGCCTCCGCAGTGCTCCTGGGTTGATAATGGTCAGGGGGACGTCTCTCTCATTTCATTTTATTTTTTTTAAAGTTGGGCCATTAATTTGGTTCCCTTTCACAGTCTCCTTTCTTCCCTCTAAATGTATGTTGTTCCTTACTGAACAGGAACATGAAGGTATGAAAGCACTTCCTTTAAAATCTGTTTGTGTGGGTTGGGGTGAGAGATAGCTTACGATAAATAAGGTAGTGATTTTGTCTGCTTGCTGCACTTCCACTGCTGGTTGAATAGGTTATTCATGATGTTATGCCCATTCTGGTCTGTGTTACTATGAGGCTGAGTAAGCTATATTAGCTGCTGAGGAGATAGGCTATTTATTTATTTATTTGTTTATTCATTTATTTATTTAAATGCTGCAAAATTGGGAGCAAGCTCACAGTGTGCTGACTGAAATGTCAGAAGTAATTAAGCCAAACTGTTTCCATTGGGGGGAAAAAAGCGTCATCTGTCATCATGAAGAGCAGAAATGTATAATTAATTGGGAGCTGGAACTTTCAGGGAGAAAGGAAAGAGAGAGAAAAAACCCACATATTCTACATTTTGCTGTGTTGGCTTCATTGCACTAAGGCTACTGAATACTCCAGATGGGTTTAAAAAATACAGATTTGAGCTTCCCACTGAGGATTCAGGATAAAGTCTGTCTGTCATTTGCCAGCAATCTGGTGCTATGTGTAGCTGTGCTGCTATGAGTACTGCCTTGTGTGTATTTACTATTATATTAAAGCACAAATGTCATCTCCACTTGTCTTCTAAAGAGTAATGTGTCCCAGACAAATCTGTTCCATGTAATCCTTATTTAACTACCTTTAGCTTTGGAAGCAGATTCCTTGTTAAGAAGGAGTGAAATATCTAAATGAAGGGAATTAATTGTGTGAGGAAAGGGAATTCAAGCAATGAAGGCAGTGTAAAGAATTTAAACAAAGAACCTCACTGGGAAATTATGAAAAAGAGTACAAATATTGTGGAAGAGCTGAACATGGGTAGGAATCCTCCAATGTCTCTATAAATTGCAAATCTAAACCAGTCTCTGAAAACCTGCCCCCCTGAAAGATTTTACCATGTCAAAGCCTCCTCTGAGCCCACTAGAATGAGTGTCCCTGAATCAAATTTGTGTTAACAGTTTACAGATCTGGGGCCAACAGCCTCAGGAGATCAGTATTTCAGGTGACAAATATCTTGTGTTTTATGAGGAGAAACTGTTAAAGAGCAAATAGACAAACTGTTAATACATATGGACAAGAAATGGTTTCAGGTGGAGGCTGGGAGCTGCATAAGCTTCAGGAAGAAATGAAAAAAAGATCATCAGTATTATATGGGAGTATTACTCTTAGAGAAATGAGCTTAATTTTGTGGTAATACAGAGCTTGATAACCCATTAGCAAAACACCAGCCTGCCTTGGAAATGGACAGGATGTATATGAAATTATTCTGGAGCTGGGATGCTGCCCCCAGTATAGGGTTGCAGCAGCGCTGGTGCAAGAAGGATCAGTGCTTTCTTGAGCAGTCTCTGCAAACAGCATTGGTGAGGGATTCAGGACAGCTTGAAAGAAGCACAGTAATTTTAGCAATTTACAAAATAACCACCAGTTGCTTTGTAAGCAGTGGAAAGTCTGAAGCTTAGTTTCCTATGGGTTTATGTTCCAAGGTGAGTCTGTTCTGTGTATCCTTTTGTATCTTAAAGGGATGAACCAATTTTGTAGCCTGTCTGCCAGTAGAGGTACTTCAGAGTTACTTTGTCTCTTCTATGCTGTTGCATTTTACCAAATTTACAGGATTTTGATGTGTTCAAGATCCTCCTCTCAACTTAATTTGAATTGGTGAAAGGGTACAGAAATTGTTGGGGAACAACAAGGAAGCTGACAAAAATGGACTAAATCTATGCTTAAATAGTAATATGCAAACATTATCCTCTGGGAATTCTGTCCTATTGACTGATTTTCCTCTGGCCTTTGCTATCTCCCTGAGCCAGTAGGGCAGGATAAGACCTAGTTTCTTTTTTCCCCTTAAGAAAAAGTAACACAAAAAGGAAACCTCATTTTTCATATCACCCTCCTGGACGGCCTTTCAGTATTCTGGACAAGCTGCTCTAATACTCTGATTCCCTTGTTAGAGATCCCCCATCCTCCAGAATATCCCTCCTATCTGAATTCAGCCTTGCTATTAAATAGGCCATGGGGGAATGACATTGAAGACCTTGGCTGCTGCCTGGACTGCTTTGGAAGAGAAAATTAAAGTACACTGTAACACTCTGAATACATTGCAGGATTCTAAAAATGTTGGATTTAAATTAATCTGTGTCCTGCAATAATGAGTTACATGAAAAATACAGTCTTCTCAGCATACGTATGCATTATTTCCCAAATCTTGTAGTTTGAGAACTGGGCTATTGCTTGGGCTGCACGGTGGCAAAGGTAATGAGGGAATTAAACATTTGTCTTGGCTTGGAGTATGCAGTGGAAAGTCCCATGGTTACCATGCATTTATTGCTGAAGCTTGAGCCTTTAGCAGTGTGTTCTGAGTATCAGGATGTGTCAGAATATTCACAGTTTATTAGTGCTAGTAATACTGACAGGTTCATCAAACTCATCTTCTTAGAGCTAGGACAATTTATTACATCTTTTTAACCCAAAGGAGTTTATGTAATTGATGGATTTGGGTTACTTTACAGATACAAAATAACCTTGAGAGAATTGCTGTTCACTGCCAGACCTGAATTTGATAGAGCTGAAGTGCCGTTCACCCGGGGCTTCAACAAAACTGATGGGTCTAGGTTCTATATAACCAATTTAAATTGTTTCACTAAAATTACATTTTCTATCTTAAATGTAGGGCATGCTGATTAAGTTTGTGGGAGATGCAGTGGAGATCATATAATTTAACTAAAACCTCCTAAACCAGCAAAGATTCTTCCCATGGGGATTTTTTCCCTTTTTGTTTTTTGAATGTTAAGGGATGATGTTTCTAACATGTAAAGAATATGAGTGGAATCAAAATTCATCACAGTACACACAGTAGAGAGCTCTCTATTCTTCATAATGACTGGAGTTTATGCTGTCATGCATTTGTGCAAGCTTTTAAGAGTACTATATGTTAAAATAAAGCCTGTAAATTGTCATGCCTGTGCAGCAGTTTTTATTTTAGGGTTAAATAATGGTTTCCAAAGGACAGCTGAGAAAGCAAGAGATGAGTACTCTGACTAAACTCACACATTAAACCAGTGGCAAAGCTGTGTCTAGGCTGTAGACTGCTGGCTCTCTGGCATATGGAGTTGGTGCTGTTTACTAAACTCATTTCCTTTTTTGCTGGTTTGAGTGGTTCTTCAGTCCTGACTATGCTTTACTACGCTTGGGTATGTGGTAGAAATTAAATCCAGTGCGAAAATAAAGAAGAAAAATATAAATTAGAAAGCAGAATACAAGATTGTGGAGAGATCAAGTTGTATTTTCTATTTTATTAAGTGTGGTAAATAAATTATGATAATGCTTCTGCCATAAAAGCAGGTCTTGAAACAATGGTAGAGTTTGATTGGTTGTTTGGGCTTGGTTTTTTGTTTTGTTTTGTTTTTTTTTAATTACTATTTAAAGTAAAAACATGATTTTGAGTAAGGGAATGGGGGTGGAGAGTGGAGCAAGAGTGAAATTCAGGAGCTAATGAGGTGGTGGGAAGTGGTTTTGGGGGCAAATTTAAGCAGCCAAAGGATTCCAGCAGAAAAAGGATTATGAAGTAAATCAAAATTGAGGCAGGCATGAAGGGATCCAGATGGCCAGTGCAGCACTCTGAAAAAGTGTATCTTGCTTCACTGTAGGGAATGTCTGAAGAATTCTCAGCCATTCTTATTTTCTTTTTTGGATTTTATTTTCCAATTGGTTTTGTAGGTGACTTGGTTGGGAATTTTAAAATAGTAATGACAATAATATCCTTTCCACTGTAACACTAACTCAAACTTATCTACACAAATATTGGTGGGTGTTTTGGGGAAAATCCAAACATTTCCTTTGAAATGGACTTGAGTGTGGTTTTAGGTGATAGTATTAACATTTATTGACATAATAATTACAGTAGCTAAAGAATAGCTAGCAGGAGAAGCAACTAATGTAAATCATAATGGCCTTCTTAAATGTGTCATTGGATTAAAGTCATGTTTCCCTTTTTAAGAAGCTTCATATGCAACAAAGAGACAGATGTATTGAATCAAGAAGTTTCTATTCTTTTCATATGCACTGCAACCTTTATTTCAAAATGAAGAAATGCGTTTGAAGGTTAGCAAAATTAAAAGGTAGAACTGCTCTTTGTGTATGCTCCCCACTTTAAAGAAAACTTAAAGAGACAGCACTCTTGAAATCTTCACTTTTCAGGACTTTGTGAACAGGAGCTAGAAAGGCAGTTTGGGAAGTTCACCAGGACAGGGAGTTTTCCTGGGAAATTTTATTTCAAATGCAATTATTTCCAAATCTCTCAGATGAGGTGGGAACGAGGCTTCAAGGGACTGCAGCATACAGAAATTGATCATCCCTCAAGTGTTTTAGCTCTCATCCAGTTGGGTGGCAGAATGAGCGTCTCCTCTGAAACATAATCCATCCTCTCGCTGATGGAAGCAGTGCGAATATGGGCTGAAGGTAAGAGAGGTGGTCAATTCTGTTGAGTGATGTTACCTATTGAGATATACTCTGTACATGTCTGAAATGGAGAGGTAATAAGTATAATATATCAACTGTTTATTTTATGAATTCCATATTTATGTCATCCTGCTGGTATATGCATATGCAAACATTTTTATTTTGGAATGTATAGAGTTTGGAGTTCTGTTCTGTGCAATTTCAGCTAGAATAATAGCTAGCTGAAAGCCTTGTATTCAAACAAATCGTGTGTCTTCTTGCTCTGATCCTTGTTAATGTTACTGTAGCTTTTCTCCAGGACTGGAAACATTTACATGTCTATGTTAATATTCTAGCTACAGGTCTATTAAATAGAAGATGTGTTATCATAAAGTTGTATTTTGTAATGGAGTGTAGCAGTCATCTACATAAGTGTAGTCATATATATATATAAAAATATACATATATATATATATAGTAGATCTATATATATATACATCTCTTAGATGGAAGACCTTACAAAGCTGGACAAGCTCCATCTGCCTGGGTTTGAAAATAGGAGTTTTCCTTCTCCTATGAGGAAGGCCTGTCTTCGCTAACGAAGATTCAGAAAGACCTTTAACTGTGCCTTCTGAACAAGACTCTCATCTCCTGGGTCAGTCACAAGTGACCGATGACGCAGTAACACAACATCAAGTGTCTAGGCAGGATTCTGACTTAGGGGCGTTCAGTCATAAGCCTGCAGATGGTAGCCTCGCGCCAGTAGCTCCTCAGCCAAGTGCACACACCAGGGGGCTGAACCTGCTTTTCCTCTCATACTGGGAAGGATTACTGTTGCAACAACACATCACCAGTAGGGTAAAACTAACCTGTCTCACGACTGTGACCTGAGGACTTTGCTGTCACCGTCCTAGCTAGCTAGGCCGTGGCAGTTAAACCTCGGGTGTAAAGGATGGGGCTAGTTCTGCGCATGCTGCATCTCACCTAAAAAATCCACTGCGCAGGCTGGAAGGGCTTACTCTCACTTGTCTGCATGGACAGGCGAGGGTTGAAACGGCAGGTGACAAGGTGCATGGAAGTTTATATTATACGTATTCACATGTATATACATATATATGTATAAACATGTTTATATATGGCACTTAGTTATATATACATAAAAATATACATATGTATGTATATTTATATATAGGTATGTTAATATTAAAGTTAAATTAAAATTTGTTTTCAAAACTCCAATTTACTGCAATTGTTCTCTCTCCTTGTGAGAATACTACATTATATTATATTATTCTACTCTATTATGTTGTATTATTCTCTCTTTGAGAGAGTATTTGTTTCTAGTACCTAGTCATCTTCTGCACACTCCTCATGTCTTGTCAATTTCTTGCTCTGCTGCCTCCCCTCTATCTTACTTGTATAGGAAGTCTGTCACATCTCAAAGAGCTGTGCCCATTATGGGCAGTCTGCTGCATTGGGTGGTCAGAAACAGCAGGTGAGAGTGCTTTTCTAGCATTTTCTCTTCCAGGTAGGAGCTTTGCATCCTGTGTTGCTACCCTGGAACAGTCACCTGCACTGCCACTTCTGCCACTGCTTGCTGCTCTCAGTGAAAATTTGTGTGGCTAGCCAGGCAAGGAATTGCTGTTTACGCATCCTTCCTTTGTTGTAATTGCAAAGCACTTTCCTTCTTCCATGTTCTTTACAGGAGACAATCTGGTCATCTAAAAGTTACACCAGTAATGTAAAGGGAAGGATTTTTCATTCAAACCAGAATTTTGTGAAACTGTGATTCAGCACAGATTGTGTGAAATGGAGACTGTGTGACTGATAAACAAATTGGAGAAGTTGCAGATTTTATCACCTTTTTGGCTCTGTTACTTTTCACAGCTGTGGTATGTTGATACTGGTTTGTTTGGGGATATTTTAATCTATGCTAATTATGCCATGGGAAGTAGCCTTCAGATTTTTATGAATAAACCTAGGTTTGAATTTAAGCTTTATTGAAATTGGCATAGTTTGTAGTGTTATATTTTATTACCATTATGTTCTTTTGTTTATAAAAAAATCTAGGATTTTTCAGAAGTGAAAGGACACACATTCTGCATATCATAAAATTCTGGCGAGGCTGTAGTTCCCATACAAGTAAACAACTAGGTGCAGCCTACTTTTAGCTTTTAGCTGTGCCAGACCAGTTTTTCAAGTGAAGGAACGATAATCTTGCTGTCCTGGCCAAATTAGATCTCAGAGAGCTGTTTTGCCTTTCAGTGCTCTCCTGTGGCTTTGATTCAATATGCTGTCTTCTGACAGTTTAGAGCAAGTCCAACAGCTTCTGACCTTTTCATGCCAACTGGATTTTTTTTTTTTTATTGACTTATATGATTCCTGAATCATTCTGCTTCTAAGAGTATTGTTGCCCAATATTTTTAAGTGATACTGCCGTGAAATAGTAATTCTTTCTTTCTTAGCTGTTTCTCATTCTGTATATAGGTATACAAATACATAGACAAGGATAGTATGATTTCAATCTACTTTCTGACAAAGTAATATGTTTACTAAAGAGAAGATGTTCCATACAAATGAGATGAGCCACAATATAGATTGGCAGATGTTATTTGCATTTGTTGATAGTATCTGATATATAGAGATCCTGTGCTGCTTCATGGCTTGCAGGGCAGGAAAAATAGCACTTCATGTTGTACAACACCAATGCAAGCACTCTCACACTCTGTGCACAATAATAAGTCTTTATCATGCCTTGCTGTTGTATAAGGCATTTAGCTGTCCAGAAAATATCTTCCTTAACCTAGGGCAAAACCCCTGTAGTACTATAACTGCAGAAAAAAATTCTGATATATGTAAATGAGCCTTAGATTGAGCCTATAAATGCAAATCTTAATCATACTCGTAAATGCTAGAAGTATACTACAAATGGTAGTATCCAGCTGTATCCAGAGCAGCAGAAAAAGTACTGGATTTTTCTTTTACACATTTTGAAGGTTGGTTTTGTTGATATTTCTTTGTCCTCTGCTATTTCCATTTGTAGATGAACTTTGAGAGCAATGTAAATTATTTGATTATCATCTTGTGACTTACCATCAATTTTGTGGGTAGCATTTTTATTTTGTGGCCTCAAAGTGCAAGTATTTCTGGTTCCATCTATTACAACTATAGCCATGTGATCTTAGGAGAGGTCAAACCCACATTTCGGCATTTTTCCTCCTTCAGCTCTTTTATTCAAGTTTATGGTACTGATATGTTCATTGTTTTCAGATAATGTACAGTCCTGTCAACAGAACAATGCACAGTGAATATGTTGTCTAATGTATCATTGAGCTTTTAGTTTTCTGACTACAGGATTAAATACCAGGCTTTTAAAAAGTAACCTATATTCCAAAGTCAGTATTTTAGTGAAGTTTTTAGGTAGTTACTGGTGCTTTGAAATACTGATATACTACAGAGGAACTTTGTTTAGCCATTAGGAAAATGTCAATACTACCCTGATAACTTAGGAGATAATACTGCCTGTTACCAAACCCATACAACTGAATGCAGAATCTGACACAGTATGTTTATGTACTTCTGTGACTTTAATAAGAATATCAGCAAAGGACAGAAATAACATTTGCATGATTTATGCATATAAGGTTTAAATTGCTATTGTGACATGAAGTATTTGATGTTGCAGGTACTGTAACAGTTATGACATGACCGTATAAGCAAAGACAGTGAACTAAGTCGATTCTAAGTATTTATATTTAGATGTATGTAATATAGTCGCTGCTATATCCTGATCTGATTAGTGACAAAACCTATGGGTCCAAGTTGCCAGTTGCTGTTTGCATTGCAGCTATAGCTGTTGCAGGCTAGTGTGAACTGGAACCGGACTATGAATTTCTTCGTGTCTTTTCTGAATTTGTCTCTTTCCTAATAAATGGAGCATATTGAGAGAAATTCTGTTCATTCTGAAGATTTTAAAGGTCAAAATAATCTTAAGTGTGGTAAAACAAAGAAACAATATTTGCTGGTGTCAAACAGTTATTTCTAGTCTCTTTAGAGATACTACATATTTTATTTGTAAATCACCAGTATGTATCTGTAGTGAAAAGCTGCACTGTGGTCTGTGACACAACTTTATTTGTTAAATGCACACTGTATTTTTGTGCTAATCGTGTCTTTGTCTCTCAGTTCCCTCTCCATAAACAGTGTAAGAAATTTGTATCAGAAGATACTTGAATATAGTGAAAAGGAGCACACAGAAAATATACTGGTCATGTTACACTCAGATGGGTACCTTTCCCAGGTGCTCTGCAGCTGTCCCAGTTCACACATAGTGTTTATAGTGAAGGAAACTTGAATGTTTCTCAAACCAGCTTCTAGTTTGAGAAGCCAACAACTGAATGGGCTTGAAAAGGGACAAAAGAAGCTCAGGTAACAATAATATGAGGAAAAAAATCTTAGCATGTTTCAAGCATTGGAGAAGCAATAGTCTAAACAACAGTGCTCCATCGTGAATCTCAAAATGTCTGCCAGAGTGTCAGGAATTAAAAACCGGTCTGAACAAGGAATATACTGTTGAGCCCTGGTTGGAGATGTATGTATGCAGAAGAGGTAAAACAAGTATAACTGATCTCTCTGAACACCTGATTTACAGTAGAACCTATCTTTTTCTGAGTTACTGGAAGACACCATTGTTAAGCTGTGTGCTTCAGCTAATGTACTTTAAATCCAATAAACCCTTCCCCCCCCCCCCCAACCATCTTGTGAGAGAGAGCTTGAGTAATGAGCAGTAAATGAGAGTTGACCTCTGGTGACTTAATGCAGAGGGAGATGAAAAAGATAATCTATACTGACTCTGCAGAATGAGCAGGAACATTCAGCAGCTTTCAAGAGACACATCCAGAAGCAGCTGCAAAGTCAAGAGTGTTCTTGCAGAGCAGCTTGCCACTGTTCTCTCTACTAATGAACTTGGTAGTCTGTCTCCAGGGTAATATTGGACGGTTCAGCCTGACAGCTAGAGAAGTGCAGTCGAAAATAATACACAAGCCTGAGTAACATAAAAAAAAAGGCAAGACGTTTAAGGAGTTGATCTCTAATTATTGAAGTTCTCAAACAATGAATCTCTGCAACTAACATATTTCAGATAGCTTCTTAGTTTGCTCTTCCTGTCAGAAGGACATTTAAATTCACATTGCAATATATCTTGCAGACCATGTGTTATAGATGAGCTATGAAATGGGGATCATTGGGTTAGGACAATTTAAAGGGAGGACAGCAGGGGGTACAGGCAAGGTTCTAGTTCTAACAGAGCAGAGGTAGCAGAGCAGCCAAGAAATCTAGCATGGAGGTTGGCCAGTCCTTGAAAATAGTTATGGTCAGAATGTTAATGTGTAAAGCCTGTCATTAATACAGACAGAATATTTTAGATACTTTTTTGTAGTCTTACTAACTGACTTAGAGATTCTTGTTCAACAGTAGAAGTAACTGACATGAATATGAATATGTTCGCATCTGAGGTTGTGAATGCATCCTCATATGATGTGACTGCAAATGGTCATCTGCTGAATAAAAGGAAATGACCCTGTAATGGCAAAGAGCTTTAGGCTATTCCACATTTATTTCTAGTGCAGGAACAGGCATGAAATTTTATGAAGTACTGCTTTTAGTTTAGGACAAACAAGTTTGGAGATCCAGGAAAGTGCTGAGAGAAAGGAAATTCTGAGGATATATGAGAAGCTGTCCAAGGGGTCAGTTTTCTGATCTGTTGAAAGGGAAGATAGAACTGGCCATTTTCGGAATGTGGATTCTAATGTTTGGGGTTTGTTTTTTTTTTTTCAGGATTATGCTCCCAAAATAATACTGTAATAGACATAAGAGATGCAGGTGTCTGCTTTTGGATGCATTTCAGGTCCCTGCCTAATGTTGACCTCAAGGTAAAACTGTCATTTCCATAATCTTACATGAATACTTAATAAAACCCTGGTCTTGCCAGCACTACTTACTCCTCTGGGTTAATACAATTCAGAAGAGTCACTTGATGGGATTGAGCATAACCTGGCTTGACTCCCATACTTGGATTTTCAGAAAGTGTTTTTAGTTAATTCTGTGGTGGATTTGCTGGCAGTGTCATATTTGCAGAAAAGAAAGTTGTTCCAAAAGGAGAAAAGCCATGCACTAAGATGCATTTATATTCATACTGTAAGCATATGCAGAAACTTTCAATAGTACAATGTGCTTTATGGGTGGTGTCTAAGTGTCTGAAGGAGTAATGAAATGATCTGTTATTCTAATTCTAAAAAGACTAAAGTTCTGTTCGTGCGCCTGACATAGTGTAGGCGTAAATAAAGTAGGTTTTCAGCATTGTTCTCTCAAATTAAGGAGGCGGCATAGATAAATTAGTCTCTGTGCTCTGTCAGGAAGCTCATGCTTACTCTTTTCATGCCTGCTGTGTGTAATGACTGTGACACAGGCTGACAAAAGCCTAAGTCTTTTGGGCTATAAAAATGGTATCATTCCACTATTTTTTATGAGAAAGTAGAGAAAATACCTTACAAAATTAATCAGTCAGACTAAGCATTTTAAAAATAAATGTAGTTCAAGTTTTGAGTCTCATATATGCCAATCATTCTACTGAGACTCTGGTGAGACATCCACTGGCCAGCTCCAGTTCTACACCAGCATTAATCAGGTAGGAAGCCAAGCCAAGATGTCAAAACATACAGCAAACAACAAATCATACCAGTTTCAGGCTAGTATTGTAACTGAAGCTATTCTGAGTCATGATGTACATGGGCTCCCCTGAGCACCCACTGCTCATTTGTTTGGACTGAGATGTTTACAGGCAAGAGCCAGACCTCTTCTGCTTCTGTGTGTAGGGAATGGTAGCACAGTCACTCTCTCTGGGAGCAATTATGGATGCCTGATTATTGCAAGAGGTGGAGCTTGGGGATTGCAACCCAGTGAAGAAAAGAGTCTATTTTATGTGGTGGATCAATGCAGTCTTTTGAATGAGCTGTCCCAGTAGCCACCTTTCAGAGCTGTGGCAGAAGTAAACATTTATGGCTCTGACATCTCTATGGAAACTGTAAGAACACTAAACAGAACATTATGAATGTAGAATGGTATAGGCCACTTTATATAGTCAAGACTGACAGGTCTTAGCAGAATGGAGAATTAGAAAGTTGGTAGAGCAAAATAGTGTTTGTGCAGTATCTTTAATTTGGAAGGGGAGGACTCCAGGGAAGGATTGAATATGCATAAATAGTTAGAAAGTCTTGTTAGAGATTTGGAAACATTTGATATGAACAAGTCTCTGTATGCTGACAAGGCAAGTAACAGCCTAGTCAACAAATGGGTAATTATTGTGGTTATTGAGATGAACTGATGCAAATATTTGGCTCATAAGATGGTGGATGAATTATTCATCATCAACTGGAAAAACATTAGAGGGAAATTCACATTATTGACTGTATCTTCCTAAATTTTCTTTCATTGTATAGACGAAAAGAGACACTTTTAATCATTTTTTTCTTATGAGGAACAAACAAATATTGGGTTTGTGTTTGCTTAATATTTTATGTGAAAGATAAACCACAGGAACATGGATATCTCTTTCACAAGGGAAACCTTCCAGGAGTTCTAGCTGTGTTTTATTAAAAATGAGCTTCTCTGTGAAGCTGCAGAGACTTACAGTGCTATTTAGGTAAAAAGCATCAAGAGAAGAATTTTTTCTGATCCTTAGGTAACTGATGCCAGCAGTGTGAGAAAAATTCTATTACAACAAACAGTGTTAATTGTATTCTATTAAAATTAATTTTTTTTTTAATTTGATTAATGTACAGTTTTTAATTAAAAAGGTTATAAAGATGCCATATACAAACCAAATTGTTTTATCTGCAGTATTGGCACACTGCTTGTCAAAGGTGCTCCAAATTTAATAAGTCCACAATTAAAACAGTGCAGTACAAAAGAGTAAGTTGAAACAGTTAGAAGGATCATACCAGACACCTCTTTCTGTTCAAGATTCTGAGGTGAGATTGTCACAAACATTAGATAACTGGAAATCTTTAATGGCAGTTGCTTTAAATGTTTTAAATATCTTCAGATTTGCCAGTGTAATGGTTGCTAATTTTACATCAAATCAATCTGTCTCAGTCCAGTGTGTCAGAGTGCCTGTCAGCAGCTTGAATTCCTGTTATGCACCCTTTAACTTTCCTACTCATCTTCATTGCTACCTTTATACTATCCCTTGAAATGATTTCCCATGTGCCTTTTTTCTGTTCTTTCATTCCTGTCTTTACAAGCCTTCTTTTCTGTATTCTGTCATTTATATGAGATCAGTCACAACAAATGATTGGTACCACAGCCAGCGTTGGCACAGAGAGAGATTTTTAAGCTAGCATCACGCTTCTCAGCTGCAATGCTGTTTAAAATAAATCTGGTAACAGACAGTGGAAGGGTTTGCTGTCAGGGAGCTAGATCTAGCTGATAGCTTTTTTGATTTTTTTTTGTACAGCAAGTCCACTTGAGCACATAATAGTTTTCTAAAGCATGCTTGTAACTTGTACTTCTGTGGAGCTACAGGGGTAATCACTCATTAGATTCATAGAATCATAGAATAGTTTGGGTTGGAAGGGACTTTCAAAAGTCATCTAGTTCAACCCTCCTGCAATGAGCAGGGACATCTGCAACTAGATCCAGTTGCCCAGAACCACATCCAACCTGACCTTGAATGTCTCCAAGGATGGCGCATCCACCACCTCTTTGGGCAACCTGTGCCAGTGTTTTACCACCCTCTTTGTAAAGAACTTTTACCTTGCATCCAGCCTGAATCTCCCCTCTTTTAGTTTAAAACCATTACCTATTACAGCAGGCCCTGATAAAAAAGTCTCTTCCCATCTTTCTTGTAGGCCCCTTTTTAAGAACTGAAAGGCTGCTCTAAGGTCTCCGCAGAGTCTTCTCTCCTCCAGGCTGAACAACCCCAGCTCTCTCAGCTTCTGAGGGGTTAAAGAAAGGGACAACATTTAAAAATCAGAAGTTGCAGTTGGCTCAGAATTCGTTCATTATTTCCAGGATGTTTAGCAGACATTTGAGGCACAGGGAGCTATTTCTGTGCTATTTCTACTGCTGTGCTGAACAGAAAATTTTTAAGCATTTGTATGCACTTCTGGAATGGTTTCCCCAGGTGATTATACTAGGCCCATGTTCTTCATAGCTTGCAGGCTCAGGGCTAGCACCACTCAGCAAGCAGTGGATAGTAGAGGCCATCATACTCTGTGCTCAGACAACCTGATAGCGTTACCCTTCTTACCAGCTTCTTAGGTGGTGAACACTATTGCAGGATCATACACTTGACTGAATCCAGGCCAAAGAAAGCTTCTAACAAAGAACTTGGATATAAGGGTGCTGGGGATGGACTCTTCATTAGGGACGGTAGTGATAGGACAAGGGGTAACAGGTTCAAACTTAAACAGGGAGAGTTTAGATTGGATATAAGGAGGAAATTCTTTACTGTAAGGGTGGTGAGGCACTGGAATGGGTTGCCCAGGGAAGTTGTGAATGCTCCATCCCTGGCAGTGTTCAAGGCCGGATTGGACGGAATCTTGGGTGACATGGTTTAGTGTGAGGTGTCCCTGCCCATGGCAGGGGGGTTGGAACTAGATGATCTTAAAGTCCTTTCCAACCCTAACGATTCTATGATTCTATGATTCTATTCTAACTTTTTCAGATCAAATTTAAGTATTTAGACAATAGATGCTAACATTTGTTTTAAGCAGACTACCTGGCTCCAAACTGGTCTGACATTTCTTTGGTCACAGGATGTGCTGTAAGAGCAGCTCTGAGGCTCTGCTGGCTATTTCACATTTGAGGTTTTTTCTAAATTTATTGAGCAAAGAAGTTTGCATGTATCATTGCTGCAGGTCAGCCTTGATATGAATGTTAAATAAAAAGCCCCTGGTAATGTTTCCTGCCTTCTGATTTCCAGTTAACACAGTCCCACTTTTTGTCTATGGGACATATCCTGTTCTTGTCAAAAGGCTTTTTAGTGGGTATCACCAGGATTCTGTGAGTGCTGCTGGCTCCCTAGGGGCTGGTGCCCATCCCACTGTCCCCAGCGCAGGAGCAGGAAAGCCAGGGAGAGGGGAGGGCACCTAGGGCAGCCTCAGGCGCCATGGCAAGACAAGGTTGTGGTGGAGAGGCTGAACACAGGCCAGGCAGAGGCCTGCCTGTGACACAGCAGGGGCTTTAAGTGCTTTAAGTCAAAAAGTCCATCCCTTGATTTGTACATACGTGTTCAGAAATATATTTATATGAGCTGGTGTGCATATAGCATGATCCTAAGTTTGCATTCATATAATAGATTTTATTTATTTTTCATTGGGAATTGTTTTTACATACTGTATAGATATTTTTTAATTGTATTTTCATGTCAGTTGTCATATGGATGATAAACTGTTGCCAACAGAAGAAATTTTGTTGTTCCTGTATGTATTTCCACTTTTCTTTTTAAAAAAGGGCATTAATATTTTCACAATTCTTGAGTAAGAAGAGAGTATTTTGTACACTAAAGTAATAGAACTTAGTGTTTGGAGATCTTTGCCTGGCCTACTGCACAGCCACAGTGCATATGTACTGTATCTCTTCGGAGGTACCTAGTTCACCCCCTGCAGCAGAGCCATAGCAGCGCCTTACAGGAATTGTAGCTGTCAGGCCTGATTTCATTTGTTTCATCATTTAGAGATACCAGGATGTTGCTCAGCCACAGGGAGGTCTGTGCATCATGGAAAAGGGAACTAAAGAGCTAAATCCAAGTGAGAGTTTGAGAAGAATCCCAGGGAATCAATGTTTCCTTAGGAGAACATGGGGTATATTCAAAAGTGAAAGATTTAGATTTAAGATTGGTTGATATTTCAGGCTGATATGACAGATTTTGTTTCAATTTTCTTCATTTTCTTGATCTCATTTTAAATAAGGCCACCATATTTTTTTATTGAAAAATGTTCACTTTTATGTTTTCAATTATTCCTAGTGAAATTAATGCTTTCTTTTAAATAGCTGAATTTTCCACATACCAATATGACTATAACAAGTTATAGTTTCAGAAAAAAATTAGTAAATACTGTGAATAAAATATTGTGAAAAAGCAGAAATACTGCAAGAATAATAACCCTGCCAGAAAGGCTATTTTTAGTGCTATTTTAACAAAAAACCCCTAAGCATAGAAGCCTCTCTACTTATCTGGAGAGCAACAGTGCATATCAGTTAGGATTCACATTCACAGGCATTTTTGAAGAAGGAGAGCCAGTGTAGGGGACAGCAAGCAAACTTACCACTCTGGAAGTATGATGTGGTAGCCCGTAAGAGTTTCTTAGTTTAACATTTAACTGAGATACCACTGCAGTGGAATAGATACCATGTACATGGAGTTCAGAATGAAGCCTGTCTCTTGTTGTAGTTCCTATATGGAGACATTAGCTAGATGGAGTTCTTCACCTCATCATTTTCTGAAAAAGACGTCTTATCTGAATTTTATACTGCAAAAATCCTGTAAACTAGTATTCTTCCTGTCCTGTAATATTGGCAGGGCTTATGGGCTTTTTTTAGGTTTTGATCTGTTTTCTTGCTATTTCCCTTTACGAACAACATTATTCTTCAGAGTGCTGTGACATCCATCACAACAACTCCTGTTGTCAATGTCATACCAGTTATAATTTCAAATGGCTGAAATCCTTGTCTCCTAATAGAATAGTTATCACATGAATGAGCAGATGCTGACATGGGGAGCATCTGACACTTTAGAAATGAATGCCATCCAAGCAAAACATCAGCAGAATTGGATATGTTTAGGTAGTTAAACATCTGCAGAGGTGACTTGTTTGGAAATCGTTAAGAAGAAAAGCTTGTTAGTTGTCAGAGGTGCTTTGCATACACATGATGACTCTGGGTCTAGACCTCCTTGGGACTGTTTGTTAGCACCAGTGATGTATTTGCAAACGCTTTTGGCAAGGTGAGCTCCCTGAAGTTTGGCATAACACAACAGATCTGGGCACAAATCCAGCATCAAAACACACGCTGTGGAAGTCTCATCCTAGACACTTCTAGATACCCAGAGGTAGTTTGAATAGGTTCACATCTCCATGTTTATACCACCATGTTTTTGTTAAAAGAGGAGGGAAGTGGAAGTGTCCCCTCTGTATAGGACATTGCAGCAAGCCTTCCTGACAAATAGAAATATTTTCTTGTGAAGCAAACGTTATGTTATGGAGCTAAACATTTGGAAAGTTTGTATGTAGGTTATGTTTCCTAATTAAATTACTCTGTCTCTCTCCCCAGACCAACACAATTATTTCTAAGCTGTTATAGACATCTGGAGACCTCTCACACCTCTTCCTGAGTGAGTTGCAACAGACCCCACGTAATATATTCTTATTCAGGGTAGGAAAAATAATAGCTGTGGGCAGAAACCAGATCTGAGGCTTGCAGACCAGTGCTCTGGCACTGAGGTAAAACAGAAGGCATTGCAGATTTCTGTTTCTAATAACTACTAAGTAAAATTTGAAGACAAACCAACCTTGAACTGGAATAATTAACCCAGGAAATTCTCAGTGAGAAGATGGTACACTGACTAATCTGTGAGCAAGCTTTATAAATGAAACGCTTTAAAACTGCCTGAGGTTGGCTATAAAGAGTGAGGCATTGTTTTTTTTCAAAGGAAACCAATTTGCTGAGGGCTGCTTCATGAGGTTGAAGGGGTGCTTCTTTTAGGTTGCACATCAGAAATTAGAGTTGCTGTTGGAGAAATAGAAGGTGTATTGATAGTAAACAGGTGGCTCCTGTTCCAAGGAGATTTGTTTGGTACAATTTTATGATTGAGCTGATGCTGTGACACATTAAGTGGAGCTTGTCACTCTCCCATCTGGTCTACACAACTGCTGGAGGCGGATCCCATTTAGGAAGTTGCACATTTCTTGCAGCTGTTCCTGAATGTTTCATAAATAACTAACAGAAACCACTGATTCATTTGGCTTTATTAAACCTATCTTAGGGGAATCGTGTTATTGTTCATGGAGAAAATTGTACACGTTGCATGGCATTTAAGGGACTTGTTATCAAATTACAGCACTTTAAAACCCTACTTAGTGCTAATGGGAAAATTGTAAAGTACAGATCAGGACTTTTTTCGGCCTGATTATAATTTATCTAAATGACTGCACTTAATAAAGAGTCCTTCATGGCAAGTGAAATGCTTTATGCCTGTGGAACCCAGTGGTGTCTTGTTTTCATCCCCCTGTGGATGCAGTTTATCCTTGGGTCTTATCTGGAAGAAGCAGTTGTTGCAGAATGCTGTGTTCACTTCATACATCATTTAAACTGTTTGTGTTATTGATGAATTGCTTCTGTAATTCACTGATGAAAGTGAACATTATAAACAAGGCATTCCCATATTAGCTTTTCAGTGCTTTGTCCAATGGGCAATTTAATGCGACATCAAATGCGATAATAGCTGAATGACAAAAAGAACCCTTCCCATGCTTGCTGCCTTCTAATAGCTTGATTTCATTTTTAATAGGCTGTTAATCTTCAGTTAGTGTTTTGCTCTGCATCAGGCGTTTCACTGCAGTAAGCTGGGTTGTTTGTCTACGTTAGGTTTGTGTTGTATTCTGTTAACACTCCCTTTGGAAGCCGTTTGATGCATATAAGATGCCTGAGTGACTTTGCGGTAGAAAATTTTGACTCCCCTTGACAAAACTTTTTGATCTGTCATGATGTGGCAAGCTGATAAAACTGTTCATGTGCTAAAATATAATGATACCTAATACATTGACAATAAATGATTACCAGCCATTGAATTTGAAGGGAGCATCATGCTTCACACAAAAAGAGAGATACTGCTGGATGCAAAGGAGCTCTTACAATGTATTGCTGTCTAGCTTAGTGAAAAAAACTAGAGTGAGCTGTCTGACCTGAAGGAGACACGCTTGTTTCAGGTATAGTTACTGTCCAAGAAGCCTGTTATGTCCACGGTGTGTAAAGAAAGGATGCACAGACTGCTGAGAAGTTTGTGAAATTTATGCATATCTTTTATCCTAGATAAGCTAGGGAGCACTGTTACTGATAGGCTTGTAGTATGCTAAGTAAGAAAAAATAACTTTTCCTACTGGTCTGGATCTTGATTTATTTTTGATACTTGGTACCTTTACTAAAATTGATCTCCTCTGAAGACTATTGCTGGCCAGAGATATCTAAGAGTTTGAACAAATTTTCGTTCTGTGATGTCTCAGTGTTTTCTTGATTGTGAAACAACTGTTGTACTACATAAGGGACAGCAAAGCTCTTCAGAGCCTCCCATGCTGCTCAGTGGGAGTCATCAGAGCACTTGGGAATCTTGTCTGGTGAAAACTAGCTGAGTGCTAGTGGATAACATTCTTCTTACTTGCTGCTCTTTGTACTTTCACGGATTATTTCAAAGTGTAGAAAGGTTCCTACAGAGTACAGAGAGAGACCTTCTGACTTTCCAGGTCTAGTCCCATGCAACTGCATAACTGACAATCCTAAACTGATCTATTCCCCTATGAAAAGTATGTAGTGGGGAAAAAAAAAATAGCTACTTTCAGAAAACTACTTTAGAGCCTCTCCTAGCCCCACCTTCTCTGATAGCTCATATCCAGCCCACAGTTACTAATTAATAGCTTATACCTGTTTGTGTCCTCAGGTGAAATAATTCTTCCACCTGCCTGGCACTTACCTAGTTAGAATTAAAGAGTTGCTTCATATGCCTCCTCAGGCTTTTGTTGTGAAATATGTGAAGAGGGTCTCAGCTTGGTGGTCAGCTGAATTGGGAAGCTTTCAGGGTCTCAGATTTGTTTTCAAGCTCAGATCTGGGATCAGTATTGTATGAGTTCATTATACTGCTTTGGAGCCAAGCTGAGAGCATGAGCTAAGGATATAGATGTGTCCTGGGTTCAGCAGTAGCAGTCATGTTTCTCCTTCGTGGTAGCTGGTGCAGTGCTGTGTTTTGACTTCCAGCCTAGGAACAGTGCTGGTGATACCGATGTTATCAGTTGTTGCTAAGTGATGTTTACCCTGTCCAAGGACCTTGTGAGGCTCATGCTCTGCCAGGGAGGAGGGGAAGCCGGGAGGAAGCAGAGACAGGGCGCCTGACCCAGGCTAGCCAAAGAGGTATTCCATACCACAGCACGTCATGCCCGGGGTGGGGGGTAACTGGGAGTTACCCAGAAGGACACGGGCTTCTGGGTCGGACCCGTTTCTTGGCAGGGGGTATTGTATTCTCTTCCCTTGTTATTTTCTCTTATCATTTTCTCTTGTTGTCGTTAAGAAAAACAAAGGCCTCCCTCGTACTCCTCCCCTGGAAGTCCACTGGCAATGTTATCCTATTTGGCACAATTTTCTCCAGTGTATATCTGTATGGCTAATGTCTTCCTTAACCATACAGTTTCTAGCAGTATTTATTTCTCCAATACTGTTACAACAATGTCTGCTGCTGTATGACTGTAGGAGACTTCTAGCTCTGCTGTGATAGAGCACACACTACTACTATTCTTGCTACTATTCCTCTCAAAATTATTATAATCCACATCAATTCAGCTTGACACATGCTAGTTCTACCATTTCTTTTCAGTGGAAACACACCATTCAGTTTCCTTTACCTTTCCTTCCTAAACAATATACTCCATTCCAGCCCTACTGTGTTTTTGTTCTCTGCATAGTTAGCTTTCTGTAGTGCATCAGTAACATTTCCATTTTATTTCCCTTGTGTCATATAGAAAAACTCAATTTCTTTCAAAACTATGACATATTTCTGAGCCAGATTAGTTGCAATACTTGCTTCAGCTCTCTTGCCTAGTGTTAGCATATTTTTTATCCCTTGTTTACCTCTATCATTTCTTTATTCAGTGCTGAATCTCTCTTTACCTCAGGTTCTTCCATTATATCTAAAACAGCACTTGAGATTATGTGAGTTACTTATACCATTTTTTTTCTTAATATAAGAAACTCTTACCTCATTATATTCCTACCTTTCAGCATGTCTCCACATGCAAGAAAGTATTTATACAGAAGAGGAGATTTTCTTATCTTTCTGTTGTGTGGTGGGACTATTGATAAGAGAAACCTACTTTTCTGGATATAAATATTATTTTTACACATTCACTTTGCACAGAGGCTACATAAAAGTAGCCTGAATAATTTTCCTGATGAAGTCTTAAGGGACCTTAAAACTTGTCTTCTTACACAGTTAATCCAATGAAAATACTAAATCTTACAGAGAAATTAGAGCACAACGTAAGCCACAATTTCTGTACAACAAAAAGTTTGAACAGGTTATTATCAGTGTCAGATATATCACTTGTTTCTTCCTAGTTCTCAGTTCACAAACTGGTATAATTTGATAGGTTCCAAAGTTTTGTGATAAATGGATGAATTCAAATGATGAAAATACAGGTATTTAGTCTTCGCTTGGCATTGATTTCATCCCAGAAGCTACATGTCAGACTTCAAGATTTGACTTTACTTGGGGCCATTTAGACTTCACTTTAAATCAGGTATGACATTTTAATGGGTCAGAAAGAGTAATAGTTTTCCTTGTCAAAGCATCTTTCAAACAAATCTGAAAAAGATAGTGGGCTTGGAAATAGAAAAATTTAGAGCTGATTTACAGATGCTTGGGAAAACCACTTATCACAGAATAAATGAAATCTGCATTACAGTGAAATACATATTCTCTAGAACATATTAATCACAGATAATTCATACCTTATAATTTCAGGAGATTCCCTCACAAAAGTGCAAATCAGGACTCAATAAGTAATTGGTTTCTGTCTCAGGGCTTGGCTAAGTAGTTCTTATGTGTGGTCTGACCAAACGTGTCAAGAATGACTATAAGTTTTGCATGTACTTTCTCTGACATGGTCTGTGCAAGGGACTAAAGTTTAGCAAAAAGGTTTCCATGAAGCCTTCTAAAAGAAGGAATTGAACCTGTGTATGCTCCCTTACAATCCTTCATTAGACAGTTTTACAAAAGTATTGTTTTCTCTAGTTGTATTTTATATGTGGTTATCTGTTTTGATTCCATTTGGTCTTCATTATGCTGCTTAATTGTTGTCCTAATAAATATTCTGTCTCTCTTTTCTCTATTTTTATAAGCAATAAGTGAAAACTCACATTTTAATTCAATTACTGACTTTGTAGGCAAGATAAAAAATAATGCCATCACATCTATAAATATGTTTATTTCGATTTCCATTTGATTGATCTGCAATTCTGTTTCACTTACGCTTTGCTTAGCTGATCCTACCTAAATATTATCTAAAATGCTATGTAGCCATGCAGAGAGCTTATTTGTTTTTTCAATGGAAACCAATGCCATTTTATATTATGTCACTTTCTTCCAAAATATAACATACAACAGCATTCATCTGTGTTAAGTGAGCTAAGCAACCTGTCTGTGCAATGTGAGCCTTACAACTGCAGCAGATTTCAAGAACTATGATTCTTTCCATTAGGGTATTTTTGCTTTGCATGGGTTTCCAAAGCATGAAAGGAATTGGACCCAGGCACCCCAATAACTGGCTTAAAACCATTAAATATAAACAAACCAGATAAATCTACTTTGCTTTTCTTAACATAGTAGAAAACTTTCATACTGATGTTTTAAAATATATTTGTGCAAACATGCTTTTAATTAATGAAGACAATTATTACATTATCACTTCATCCACATGGTAAGCTTCCAGAAACAATTCCGCAAGACTGCATCTTTTAAAAAAAAAAAAACAATTTCCATTCTAAAAGGATATAAATTTTTTCAGAGTTTGTCACCACAGTGTATCTTCACTAAGGACGAAAATAAGGAGGAAAATAAACAGGGCAAAAAGGACATTGTCCATCCTTTTAATGAGTCAGCCATACAAATGGCAGTTCATTTTGTGTCAGAAAGACTTCCTTTCCCAGAAAGCTGATACAGTGTAGTTCATGTTCACCAAACCTTTCCTGTGCAAATTTGATTCAATTTTGGTGTAGAAAAATATCACAACTAGGACAAAGCTCTTAGAAATCAGACTCTTTATCTTTGACATAACAGAATTTGTACAGCCACACATTTGGATTCATGTTTTTCTCTGTCATTCATTCTTCATTATCTCTCCAATGAAAGTATTGCTAAAAAGAAGTGACCTGGAGAATAATGCACAAGTCCCAAAACCTACATAATTTGGATAAGGAAATGAAGTTGGTTGACTGTTCCATTTGCTCTCATATTTTGCTTGTCGGCTTTGACTGTTCCCATCTTTGTCAATGCCTCTCTGGTGCTGTGGCATGTCTACTTTTACAGTTCCACTTGCTAGGTAAATATGACTGACAGTAAAAGTATAATCATGTAATATTTGAGCCCAGCTAGAAGGATGGCCTAAAGATCAAAACTGGTATAATTTCAGCAGAGGAGTCATGTCTTACTCTGCAGAGGCTCATGGCTGAGGTGTAAATACCTCTAGGCTGAAATGCATAGGATCACCTGAGCTTTCAAGTGCTGTGCAGAAGAAAGACACCCTGCATGCCGGCATGTCACCAAGTCCGTACATCCCAAACCTATTGAACTGTTGTAAATTTGTCACCAAAATGACATACTTAGTACTGTAGCATTGCTGAAAGCCTTTCTCAGGCTGTGCAGGCAAAATTGCAGAGTATGTATACCTTCAGCTGAGGGAAATGGACTGTAATGCACTGACTATGAATACATACAGTTTGTGTCAGACTGCAAATGCTGTGCTATTGATCAAGCCCATCCTGAATTAGTGATCTACCTCAGAATATACCCTTCATTTCAGACTGACCCCTGCTATTTTGCTGTCTCGGTGAGGAAAGTCACTGAGACTATATTTATATCTCTGGTCCATTTCCAGGAGCCTGGGATTTGTTCATATAGCCAGGCAGTAAATGTGACTTAGGATTTTCAATGTCCTGGTACATTGTACTGGTTTCAGTACAATAGGTTCTGGTTTGTGCAGTTGGGAGTGAGAGTGCCATCAACATCAACATCAACAAGTTTTAGACCTTTATCTCCTAGAGATAATTTTTCACTTGCTAAATGTGGTCAGGCTTTCTAAAGTAAAGTATATTATCCAGTGGGGAAAAAAACCCAAAACAACAAAACCAAAATGAAACCAAAACCAACAAAAACTACTGTTTAAAAGTTCTGTGTTTGTGGATCATTCTTACTTAACTAACAGTCATGTAAAATCAAATGTTAGATATACAAGTTGCTAGCTCTTTCACTCTTAGTAATACAAGAAGGAAATATTTTGTACTCAGGAGTTCAGAAAAGAAATGTAAGTAGTGGTTTCAGACCAGCTTTCTCCTGGCCCTGGTGCTAGCTGTCACTGCGGCCTTAAGTGTCAAGGTAGAAAGCACAATTTCATTTTTTGTGATGAAGCCTGTAAAATCAGGAAAAAAAAAAAATCAAATCAGGTTGCTTGCTGTGTAATCCTTAAGGGAAAGCTCTCTTAAGTTGTAAGACAGTTTCAGTTAAAGCAGAGTTTCTTATCAGTGGCTTAGCTATGGGCAAAATGCCCAATCTTGCATTAAAGACATTTCAGAAAGAGAATCAAAGTAGTTCAGCTGGTTTCCCTCAAGCTGTGTAGATGAATACTGTGAGCTAGATTCTGATCTCTATTGCACTGGTGTAGTTGTGGGTAGTTTTTCAGGAGAGCCATCTTGACTTCACTGCAATAAGATGCTGATGTTGTGGGATAAATCCCTGGCTGCTCTATTTCAGGAGATCCCTCGGTCAGGTGAGCCATACCTGTGTACCCTGATGACTTTCTCCTTGTCCTAATATTTCTTCCTAGACATCTTTTTAAAAACCTTGTATCTTATCCAATTACACTTCTTTTTCTATGAAATAACCTGTTTGATTAATGTGCTTCAAGCTAACAGTACTGGATTTTACTTATTAATCAGCATGGTCTACATCTCGTAAAAGCCTTGCACTTGCCCACTTGCCCAAGCTACAAGAGTAGCTGTTGTTATGCTATGATGCTTTTAGTAATGGAAGAAATGTTTTCTACTACTTTACTATTTACCATTCCTTCTTTTAAGATGTAATTGTACCCCTGGCTCCTGAATTCAAGAAATAATGAACATTAGGTTGTCTTCATAATATCCTGTCTTTTAATGCAAAGAGTTGTTGAGGTGTGATCTTTGGTTCTTAAATCTTGGCACGTTTAATTTTCACTATAGATTTATAGCTAGAGAGGTGGTGATGTTATGACCTGCAAGTAGCTGTCAATGTGAAATCTTGCCTTTTTTCTAGACTCCATCAGTTTAGATTATTAAAACCTGGAGTTTTCAATTTGCAAGCCAAATTTGAAGGTTCCTGTATGATAGGGTCTGAAGCAAACTATTGTCATTGTGCTTGAATGTATCACTAGAATACTAATGGTCATTGAAATCGTGGAGCAATTAAAGTTCATAGAGGGTATTGTCAGTTGTTACGGATTAGTGAAGTAACCATAGGGTACATAGATCACTGGCCTGTGGTTTCTCCTAATCCTTCATTTTTAGAAACTTTTATAGCTGTTGTATTTCAAAGGAATGTTTTATGGTGCTTTTTTGTAAGATCTCATATGTATGATTTAAACAGTGCTAGCCATGATGTCCTTGGTTTCCTTCTAGTCACAACCAAGACTGTTTCTTCCCAGTTGCTATATCCCAGATGGCTTTTACCTTCTTGACTGTGCAGTTTAATGTCTTCTGCCATGTTCTACAGATTTCATTAATCACATCAAGCAATAAGATTACATTAATGCTAATGAATTAATTTCTAATAACCTGCTGTCTGGCTACAGATGATTCGAACCATGAAGTGAAGTTTTTACAGTTCCGACTACTGGCTGTTCCTTCTGACACCTGCCTCTTGCATGAGCTACTGTGTTAGCCACCACCTGGGGAATATTGGCTCTTTCAACACTTTGACCCATATTTGGCACTGAGTTACAGCTACTCACTCTTCGTTGCTGACTGAATGAGGATATGTTCTGAGTCTCACCTCTTGCAGGGACCAGACTTGCTCAGCCTTTCCACAAAGCATGACCTGATGCTGTTTTTGTCAGATATATTTAAGTATAGAAAGTAGCTAACCTGGTGCTTCATATTCATGATCTGGCATCTCTTGTTAGAGTCCAACTGTTCAAAGCTATTAGTAGGCAATATACTTTGAATTGATTATCCTGTGTCTGTCATTCATTTTCAGTTAATTACTTTATCCATATGTTAACCCTGTTCTCAAAATTCTTGTCATTAGCGGTACCATGTGTTTACTTGCTGCTATACAAGTTTAAGCTGTGTTTGGACATTTCTGTATCTATGTATCTTCATTGTACAATACCACAGCTGTCATCTGTAGATGTTTGTTAGTCCTTTTATGGACTAGAGACAGCTCATTAGTCTTGTACCTAGCTGCTGGCCAGTCACACTAGTGAGTTACCCATCCCTGCAGCTGTACTACACAGCTCCAGCTGTTTGTTTTTTTTTTTCATTTCCTTTCCTATTCTTTTTTTTTAATTTTTTTTTTAAGGGCTTGGATAGCCTCAAACCAGCCCTAGTAAATTGTTTGCTCTGCTCTTGCAGAAGTTGTCCTGACAGCTTCTGATGCCCTGAGAGAGGGTAAGATAGAAGAAAAAGACGACTAGGTTTTATAGAGCAAGGTCTATCCAGATGCAGATGTGTTTTGGCAATTGGCCTACTTAGCCCTACATATTGTAAGATTATAAGGCAGTAGGAAACAGAGTGCTTATAAAATCAAACAGAAATTCCCAAGAAGGAAAGAGATTCTCCAGACCTTCCCAGAAGTTCTTTGGAAATATATATGTATGCAGTAGACTACAGTGCAGTGGGAAGAGAAATGCAAGAGCAACTGTGCATGAAGAGCCTCTGACATGCTGAAAGAGTATATTCAGTGCTCACTGGCAAAGCCCTCAATTCAACAATGTAACTCAGAATGAAAAGGGTCACCAGGTGCCATTCTGTCATAAGTGTATGACAGTTGTAACGCAGCTTTCAGCTGCCCATAAGTTGTAAGTGTGAATTCTGACCTAATTATCTAATTTCTTTCTCCTATAAAGTACCATTAGATTAGACCTTTGAAGAATAAATTTTTTCCTTAGGAATTTGTTGTTGAGAAATGTCTCATTACATTTTTAATTTAAGATCCTGTTCAGTAATGAGATAATAGTTATACCTCATTATCAGCTTTAGCTATACTTCATTTCATGCTATGAATTCCTAGAACAGTAGAAATAGCACTAGGGGTTTGGGACTCTTTTGCATGTTCTTTTGATGTTTAGGGAGTTGTGAAATTTTTTCAGGTTATTTTCATGGAACTTTAGATTGGCTGATGTGAATTTGGCATGGAAAATTTCATCTGTTTGAAGGTTTCATGAACTATGAGTGAAAACTTGCTGATAGGGGCCTGTTTATTTACTGAATAGGAGGTTCTGATGTACAGACACTAAAATACTCATCTGAAAGTATTTCTTGATCTGCTCCTAAGAAATATTAAAAAGAAGAAATCGATGCAATAAATCAGTCTGCTTTGTTCCGAGTGTTCTTTTCCAGTTCTGGAATCTAATCACTCAGTGCAGTGATTGGCTCAACCTAAACAAAGTTATTGAATCCCCATGTATAGTTTATGCAAATATGGTGTTTCTTAAAATATGCTAACAGTATATTAATTCTGAGAACATCAGTGTTATGCCGGAAACTAAACTGAAGGGAAATTCATGATAAAATATGTGACAGAAGGCTTTTCACAGCTGAATATGACATGATTATGTGGTTCTGTGGTTGCATAATCATGTTTCTAGTATATGAGAAACATATATATCTCCCATATATATATATAAAAGTCTTAACTAGGGAATTCATTGCAGCTTAAATTACAATTTTGCACTGCATTTCAGAAGATCACAGGTTTAAGTGCCTTATTATGCCATGGGCTTCATTTAAGCTAGTGAAATACCTTTTTCAATTTTCATTATACTCTTTGCCATGAAAAGAAGATTTCTCAAGAGAACCCATTCATGTCATGTCAGTTTGTGTCCCTGCTACAAATTGTGATAGGAACAAATGACCATACTTCAACATAACTACTATGTTATGTGCAGTGTGCCAACTTGGTATGTCATTTTAGCTTCTATCATAGCTTTTTATTGGATAGATATTTTATTGTCATCTGCTGATTAATTACAACTTGAATGAGGATTAATGGAGTGGTTATCCAATCAGAAGGAAGCACATCAAAAAGGTTGTGCCATGGAACAGAAAATTTTAATTCAAGGAAGAGGAATATATTGTCTTTTAAAATACGGAGCAGGAACAGGAAATGGCATGGTCAATCCATTTCTCAAAATCAAGCTTGTTTAAAAATGGTGCTGAATTAAAGTTCATAGAAGGGATGAATAGATGATGACAGACTCCCTCCAGAACTCTTAGATACTCTTATTTAATTAGCTGTGAATGACTGGGATGAGCAAATTGCTATGCTAGTAATATTCAGAATTAACATGGTGTAAGCAAGGGGATAGCCAGAGTGAGAAAGAGTGGCTGAGCGAAATGAAGAGGTGGCTATGAAGATGATAACTGAATGGCCAAATGCATAGGCAGAAGTTAGTATTAGGCCCTGTAGCTGAGGCTGGAAGCAGAAGGAGGGTGACTGCAATCCACCAGGGGGATTACAGACACGGGATAAAAATGGTATTTCAGATCTGTTTTTTCTAGAATATATGTACAATTTGTGTTAGTATTTCATGTCTGTCCAGATAGGTATTTAACCTTAGGCTGGCACCTACCCATTTAACAAACGCCTGAAGTGTTAATGGTTGAAAAATGGTTCAGCATTAACTGAAATGATAAAACACATTGTCCTGCAGGCTATTTCATGATGTGGTAGTTATAATACTCTTCTGGTTTATGCATCATGTAGATCCATGAGTCTAGATATGAAGAGACCCTTCAACAGAAGAGTCCTATCATGTCATGTGGAAGATTTAGACTTAAACTCACATGGATTTATGGCTCAAACTTATATTGAACTGCTTAAGGGGCCTTAAACTCTGATGAGGAATTTTGAGAGCAGTGGTCTAACAACTTGGGCAATCAGAGAAGATGCTATTTAAGTCATATGTGTTAGCTTTACAGTTTTAGACAGGTAAAAGGAACAAGAAGCTTCTTCACTAGTCCAGCTGCTGGTAAGGAGGTGAATTAGGTTTCTCGATCTTACTGACTCACACTAGTCACTCGTCTTCACCTCAGGCATTGTTTTCTTGCGTAACTATGTCATTAGTTAATACCTCTAGGGAAGATTGAAGAAGCACGTTATTCTGACAAGAATCATAGCATAAATCAAATGAAATACTAGCATGCACCTAATTTACAGTCTTCACTGACATAAATATGTTAGTAAAGGCAGTTTGGTTTTGCTTTTTCTCATTCCTAATAGTTATGCTGATAAAACTTTTACATATAGAACAGATCAAAATTAGCAGAGGTAATTCTCATGTAATTTATTTGCTGAAGTGAAATTTAACCTTGGGTTTGGCTTCATGATATGTCAGTGTAGGGGAAAATGAATGAATATGGTATATATATATATAAATATATATATATACTTCTTGCTTTCTTTCTGTTAATGGGAAATTTGTATGGAATGTATACTGTACGGTATTTTTCAGGAGCCCAGTTGCAGAACTGAAGTAGGAACAAACAGCTAACTTGGAGTTTCATAGAATCATAGAACAGTTAGGGTTGGAAAGGACTTTAAGATCATCTAGTTCCAGCCCCCTGCCATGGGCAGGGACACTTCACACTAAACCATGTCACCCAAGGCTCTGTCCATCCTGCCCTTAAACACTGCCAGGGATGGAGCATTCACAACTTCCCTGGGCAACCCATTCCAGTGCCTCACCACCCTATCGGTAATGAACTTCTTCCTTATATCCAATCTAAACTTCCCCTTTTTAAGTTTTAACCCATTACCCCTTGTCCTATCACTACAGTTCCTAATGAAGAGTCCCTCACCAGCATCCTTATAGGCCCCCTTCAGATACTGGAGCGCTGCTATGAGGTCTCCATGCAGCCTTCTCTTCTCCAGGCTGAACAGCCCCAACTTTCTCAGCCTATCTTCATATGGGAGGTGCTCCAGTCCCCTGATCATCCTCGTGGCCCTTCTCTAGACTTGTTCCAACAGTTCCATGTCCTTTCTATGTTGAGGACACCAGAACTGCACACAATACTCCAGGTGAGGTCTCATGAGAGCAGAGTAGAGGGGCAAGATCACCTCCTTCGACCTGCTGGTCACGCTCCTTTTGATGCAGCCCAGAATACAGTTGGCTTTCTGGCCTGCGAGCGCACACTGAAGCCAGTTCATGTTCATTTTCTCATTAGCCAACACCCCCAAGTCCTTCTCTGCAGGGCTGCTCTGAATCTCTTCTCTGCCCAACCTGTAGCTGTGCCTGGGATTGCTCTGACCCAGGTCTAGAACCTTGCACTTGTCATGGTTAAACTTCATGAGGCTGGCATCCATAAGCCCACCTTACAAGCATGTCAAGGTGCCTCTGGATGGCATTCCTTCCCTCCAGCGTATCAACCGAACCACACAGCTTGGTGTCATTGGCAAATTTGCTGAGGGCGTACTCAATCCCACTGTCCATGTCAGCGACGAAGATGTTGAACAAGACCGGTCCCAACACGGATCCCTGAGGAACACCACTCATTACTGGTCTCCAGCTGGACATTGAGCCAATGACCACAACTCTTTGTGTGCAGCCATCCAGCCAGTTCTTTATCCACTGAGTGGTCCATCCATCAAATTGATGTCTCTCCAATTTAGAGACAAGGTTGTTGTGTGGGACTGTGTCAAACGCCTTGCACAAGTCCAGGTAGATGACATCAACTGCTCTACCCCTGTCCATCAGTTCTGTAGCCCCATCATAGGCGGCCACCAAATTGGTCAGGCAGGATTTCCCTTTAGTGAAGCCATGCTGGCTGTCACCAAGCACCTTGTTGTTTTTCATGTGCTTTAATATGCCTTCCAGGAGGATCTTCTCCAAGGTTTTGCCAGGCATACAGATGAGACTGACTGGTCTGTAATTCCCTGGATCATCCACTTTCCCCTCCTTCAAAATGGGGGTTATATTTCCCTTTTTCCACTTGTCAGGAACTTCACCTGAGTGCCATGATTTTTAAAATATGATGGACAGTGGCTTAGCAACTTCCTTTCCCAGCTCCTTCAGGACCCACAGATGGATTTCATCAGGTCCCATGGACTTGTGCACTTTCAGGTTCTTATGATGGTCTTGAACCAGATCCTCTCCTACAGTCAGCCCAAGGTCTTCATTCTCACAGTCCCTGTGTCTGCCTTCCAGGACTTGGGTGGTGTGGTCAGAGCATTTGCCAGTGAAGACCAAGGGAAAGAAGTCATTCAGAACCTCAGCCTTCTCCAAATCCAGGGTAGCCAGTTCTCCTGAGAGCTTTGGAGGGGGGGGGGGGGGGGGGGCATGCTGTCCCTAATCTGTCTTTTGTTTGCAATGTACCTATAGACCTATAGAATCCCTTCCTGTTATCTTTCACATCCCCAGCCAAGTTTAATTCTAACTGGGCCTTAGCTTTCCTAACCTGGTCCCTAGCTTCCTGGACAACATCCCTGTACTCTTCCCAGGCCGACTCTCCTTGCTTCCACCTTTTATAAGCCTCTTTTTTCCTTTGAAGCTTCCTCAGCATCTCCTGCCAAGGAGGTCTCCTGACCCTCCTGCTGCACTTCCTTCTAGTTGGGATGCAACACTCCTGAGCTTGTAGCAGGTGATCCTTGAATATCAACCAACAGTCTTGGGCCCCCCTGCCCTCTAGGGCTATTTCCCATATTTTCAATGGCCTGGCTATGTAAAAGGTGAATGTATACCAACATTTATCTAAGCTGATTCTCCTACCTACTTGCTATTCTCAAAAGGACTAGATTCCTGCAAAGTTTCTTTTGCTGCCTCTTTCCCATCATAACTGAAAGTGACAGGTTGTGCTGCCAGCCTCCCTGATTCTGTACTACCTGAGATCTGTAGACAGACAGGTTTTTGGCCACTGAAATTTGGCAGAAGGGCCTTTCAATCTCATGTAGAGTCATGGATCATGCTGTGGGATACAATTACTGCCACCTTACAGATTGCTCCCAAAGTTGATGCTTCCTGTCTGGCACATTTCTTGCTTCCAAAGCCTCACCCAAATAGCCATCTGTGGTAAGGTACAAGTAAATGGATAAGTAGGAGCTCACTTGCAGCTCTAGCCATAAAACCATCTGCTTCTCAGGAAAGTAGTTAACATCTTATAGGATTTTTTATGTATGTATGTCCAACTACCACCAAGTCAGATAGAGAAAAAGTGGAACAGAGTTATGATAGGTTTTTATTTCTTAGATTTCTTATGAAAGCCTCAAGTTTGGGTTCAAATGAAATGAAATGGCCACATTAATACCTAATGAGTAGTAATTGCAGGAGTTAGGGCAATAATTAGTCAAATAAATAGTCAAAACAAAGGATGCGCAATTATTTGGCATGCAAATGTATTTTTGGATTATTGTTATCCAATATTGTTGAGACATCCTGAAGCCATGTAAGTAAGCCAGAGAATCCTGATATGTAAAGCATAGGCAGGTGTGTAATGGAAAAATAAATTGTGCCTAATTCTCTGAAAAATGTAAGTGTCTGTAATTAGAAAATTCTATTATTTTCACATTTTAAAACTGTACTTTAGGTGTAATACAAAATACTGCTGCAGAAATGCATAGGGAATATTTAATAATTAGTTAAAATATAGGAATCTACTAAACTTACATTCCATTGGCTCAGTGGGTGAATAAAGTCAGTGCCAGACTACTGAAGATTTATACAACTTGTTATATGTTTTCCCCAGCTATGACATTCTTTAAAAGAAACTGCTTCTGTGTAGATTTTAAGGGCTGACTTGTAATATTTGAACTTAGAGACTTGGCTATGATATGTAATTATACCTATCTGTAAGAAATAGAAAAAACCTAAGATGTGGTAACCCTGAAAAGCTGAATTGCTTTTCTCAGTGGAAGACTCCTGGAGTAATCTATTTACTGCCCGTTTGGGTAGACCAAGAAATCTTGGGGGGGGGGTTGGCCTTTCAAAATCACGCCATTACTGGTCTAAGTGTTGAGTACTGTGAGTTCTTTCTCAGTTAATATTTTCACAGCTGCTATTTCAGTTTTCCATTATGACCAAGGAAATGCTACCCCATCCCTGGAAGTGTTCAAGGCCAGGCTGGACGGGGCTTTGAGCAGCTTGGTTTAGTGGAAGGTGTCCCTAGGGGATTGGAACTAGATGATCTTTAAGGTCCTTTCTAACCCAAAACATTCTATCAGCTTACTATAGAAAAAATATTCGCTGTGGGAAACTGTAGCATTCTCTTTTATTTTAGAGTGGCAGACCAAGAGCAACTTTTTATCTGAGATAATCCTAGTGTGCTTGAAGTAGGAGGCTGCCTTCCGGCTCCTTTGGCAACAACCAGCTTTCAGATCCTGGGACAGTATCTGCGTGAGCTGCTGTGTTGAGTCTTCAGTATGCCAAAGTTGAGGGTGACATATCTCAACATATTGTAGACCTTACCCATTAGTTTCAGGCCTGGGGAAGGCAGAGAAGAGAAATACGTCAGAATTTTTATGAAAGTTGCTTACCAATCTTGGGATGTTCTGAGTTGTTCCTTAATATTCTCATTTAACTGTCCTAATCTTGTTTTGAATATGTGCTTTTATGTTTATATTTTTATCTCATTGTGTATCCTTTCAATTTGCATTAATTTTAATGGAAGCAAAATATGCACAGTGGAGAGAAAATTACAACACCAATGTGAGAGCAGATAAAGACAAACAAGCTGTTAGCAGCCTTTTCAGCAGCAAGCTTGTCTTCACATTAGTAAATTGGCTACAAGAAGAGATCCCATTTCAAGTGAGTCACACTGTCAAACAATTAAATCACAGCATAGCATATTAAAGCCTCTTCACAATAATGGGGAAACTGCTGTCAGTTCATCTACCAGCTTTGGTAGTACAAAAGCAGCAAGTAACAGAATATTTCCTATTAGTGATCAAGTCCAGAGAGTTCACAAAAGTCTGATACAGTAAAACTGAATGATAGGGTTTTTTTTTACTGTTGTCAAAAGAGAAAATATTATGAATACTTCAAGATTAAGGAGAAAATTTGAAGGGAAAGACAGTGACTCACGGTGATAAAAAATAATGGCCATATAATGAGTTTTTCATTGTACAAAGTTCAAAAAAAGCTGAAGGTGAAACAGCCTAAACAACTTGATGGAATTGAAACCATTTTTGCTTTTGGAACAATTCTTTCTGGTAGAAGTTCTTTATTAATAAATTTTGGTTAAATACTTGTCCTCTATAATGTCTCCAAAATTTGTAGATATTTTGTACCAATTTTATAGAAAGGTTTTCAAAATCATACTGCACATAGCATGCAGAGATATGTATCTGTGATTATCCCCTCTGTATCTCTTTGTGGAGGGACAACTGTATGTGGATCCATTAGGAAGTCAGATTATGGCTTTCTGATTTTCTTGCCTGATCCGTAAAGCCCTGCTGCAAGCAAGAGTAACACCAGGCGGTGTGGAGCCAAAGGAACTGATGCTGCAACATAAGACACTTTTCTTCACTCCTGATGTGTTTTTAATTTCACCAATTCATTCTTCTGTGGGGAGAGAGAGACTTTTGAAACAGAAACCGGGCAGAAAATTTTGCTGAGATCTCTGTCCTGCTACATATGGAGAGGGGAGGAGCTGATTAAGGAAAAGAAAGTAACATTGTGTCATGCACTGTATTTATATGGTACAATTTTTAAAATGTTGAAAAATGCTAACAAAGTACAGCTGTACTAAAACCTCTTATTTTACAAAATTATGAGTATTCATCATTTGCTAATTATGATGATCTTAAAATGTTGCTATGTAATTATATCTATGTTTGGTCACTGAAAACGTAGCACCTAACAGTACATTATCCCAGTAAATTAGCAGGAGATGCCAGTTTCCTGTGCTAACACTGGGCAGTATTCCCACTTCAAACAAGTTTTCACATACTGCATTATGCATAAAATGTATTGTGAAGCAAAACTGAGCCTGTCTTAAGCTGTTGGCACAAAATAGCATAAATACATAAAAATGTCAAAGTCCTGGAAAATTTGATTTATGTTTTACACCTTGGGCAAATACCAGCTAGGCATACAGTCTGCAGATTTTTGTCTTTCCCTGCAGGGAATATTATTTTAGTTGCTAAGGAACTACTAACTGAGAATGTATGGCACTGATGAAAATTTAGCTATTTCTTATTAACTCATAAAAGCAATCATGTTATTTTGATCATTGTGCTGCAGTGGGAATCATGAAAAGTAGTTAATCTTATTTAACCAGTTACACTTCCAGTTCTATGAAAGCTGTACATATTTCAGTGAGCAGAAGGTAAAAATCAGAAATAAGGATAACAACTTTTTGTATTTACAGTAGCCTTGACACTGGTGAAGACTTACATTTACAGAAAAGTGCTATGATACTGTAAAAAAACCCCAAGTTATTGATTTTTAATGCTCTACTCAGTAAAATCCTTACTCCAATAAGCAGGTCAAGTGCATTTGCTATGTTTCTCTTTGTGAAAACAGCTATGTCAGCAGAGAGCTTCAAGAAACCCCACTGGGGCTTCCCCTCACCCCAGGGCTCTGTGCTGGGCAGTATGGGGCCATTACCAGCGACCCTGGTCTGCTTATCCCTGTGGTGAGGCACAACCCTGCTCGCTGCCTCATGTGTCTCTCCTCTGCTTCTTTGTGGGGAGAAACAAAAAGATGAATGAGGGGGTGAGGGACAGAAATATCTGAACCTATGAATGCACTAGTCAGGTCGACATAAAATGAGTTTTTCTATAACATGCTAACTGGGGCACAAATATGATTAGATGGAACAGAAATATTTTTCTTTCACTATATGTAAATCCTGAGACTCATTGTCCTAGGATCATGGCTTAAAATATAATCCAGAAAATTCCATTAAATAAAAAAAGGTGGGGATACAGTGTTTGAGTCTGCATTTCTGAGTAGTTTTCTGGACGCAGAGGGAGCAATACTAAAAAAGTATGGTTTCTGCTACTCTTATCTTTTTCCCTAAGCAGCTGTTGGCCACTTGCAGTCACTCAACCACTATGGTCTGTGCAGTGTGTTGTTCCTTATGCTTTTACTGAGAGATGATGCTGAAAAGCTAAAGGTTGGATTAGAGTCCCTGGTGACAATAAGGGATCTCCATGTCTGGAGGACTTTTAGAAAAGGTTAGCTAAACATCTGTCAGCACTGACATGGGAACAGTTTGTTCATCAGGGCAAGAAGATGTGTTAATCAATCAGCCTGTAGTCTGCAAAATATGAAAAGCTGGTAAGTGAAATGATTGTAGCATAAAAGCAAATCCCATACAAATCCATCTTATTACACGAGTGAGCTTTGGAAAAAAAAAATTAATATCAGTAACAGTCAAAAATTTTTACTTAATCCCCCCCCCCAAATTAAAAAGACATTATACAAGATGATCCAGAGATTTATTTTTTTTTCTCCAAAATGTGTCAGCTAAACGCCTGATCAGGTGAACTGAATAATCTCTGCAGTCCTTTACAAGCATGTGCTTGTGTAACCTGTGCCCCCAGTGTCTGTATATTTAATGGAGACATATGGCCAAACCCAGCAGGGGATGCAGCCTACCCCTCACCCTTCTGTAAGTGGCTGCTGTTCTTCTTTGACTATAAAATGAGACAGAAATATGATATTCTGAGCTTTGGCACCCCAGTACTTCTGAGGTTTGCACACACACAGATGACCCATGAGGAATCCTATGCATTGGTCTACAGCTTTTGATGGGCTGTGATTTAGACGCACTAGATAGCTTGAACAAGATAATTATTTTCCAAAGGGAAGAAAAATCTGTGGGCATCACTATTTATGTTGTATTATAAGCATTTTATTAGTAATTTAAAGCACACATGAATTGCATAGATGTATGATGAAATGGAAGGAATAACTTAGTCAAAATAATTAAGTAAGTACACCCACTGAAAAGCTATATTCCCAGTAGAATAGCAATGTGCAGAGTTTGCCTGCCAAGGAAAAAGAAAAAACGAGCTGGCAAGACTGAGAACACACAGGTAGATCTTGCTGCAGAAAATTTAAAATGTGAATTTTCAATAAAATATTAATGGAAGGAGTTCCTTTTACCTACCAGTTCCAGACTTCTGTTTACTAGAGACAAAACAAAGCTTCCTGTAGAGAATGTGAAGAAAAGCTCCTAGAGAATAAGGAAGTTACTCTTTCCCTTGTTATTAAAGCAATACTTTATTTCAACCAATCTATATGCACTGTTACCAGGTTCAGTTCATAAACTAATAGCAATAAAGGACATGGCCCTTATAAAGGGCAGTTGTGAGTATGTGATTTTGCTAACTGGAAGTTTACAGCACTTTTTAGCTCACTGCTGGACTTACTGATGTGCTGTTCCCACCATAGTCAGTTTAATGCACTGTCCTTTATTTGAAATAAAAACCAGGTTTGGTGGAGATGCGGGTAGCACAGCATGTGAAATTTCTGGAAGGAGTTTTGCTAAGGCTTTCAGAAAATTTTGCTATGTGGCCTTCAAAACTCCTGTCCCACCTTTCCTCAAGAAAGTTAGAAACTGTTCCCAAGCTCCACACTGTCCTGCACCCTGGGGCTAGTGAGGCAGTGCAGTGGCCCATGGCATGAGCTATACTGGTTGGTTACGTGCCTTTGCTTGGAAAACTTTCCTGTAAGCCAGAACCAGCTGTTTTGTTTTTTTTTTTTTTTTATACCAGGTTACTCAAAAAAGCAGCTCATGGGAAAACTGACAGTTCACCAGTTATGTTTTTATTATGGATTCAGATCCCTTAAGCTACATTTGGGACTATTAAGTTAAATTTTCATATTCAGCTCAAAGACTAAATCAGCAGGCATTCTGGAATATAAAGTGAGTTATATACTCCATAACAAAAATAAATGCTTTCACAATGATTTACATGTTTACAACAGTAACAGTGGTTAATGTGCAGTAAAGTCAAATGTCAATAAAAATGAGTTGATTAAGTCCTATTTTAATGCTAAAAAAAGAAGTAAGCATCATGCATGGCTGATATAAATATTAATTGCCTGCAAGATGACATATAATAGCATAATATTCCGTTATGATAATAAAGCAAAACCTAAAATAACAGGCTGCTGTTCACCACTGTGTATGACATTGTCTGTACACTGTCAGTTAGTGGGAGAAAGCTGCAGATCTTGTAAATAAGGAATTATTAACTGGAAAATAAAACCTTTTATACTTCACAATTCCAAAATGCATTGCAGCACTGAAAATGCCTTTGTAATCTATTCTGTGTGTGTGTGTGTGAGTGTGTGTGTGGAGTGAAAGAAAACAGTTTCTCAGCATCTGCATTGAGCCATGAACTTCTGGTCAGGTTGTTGGTTTGTTTTTTTTTTTTTGATAATGAGATAAAACGGACTTCAAGAAAAGAAAAGAGACTGCAAAAGAAAATATAAATATTATATAATTCTTTGTTCCTTTCTATGACATAATCCGACAAGGGACACATACTGTGCATTTGTACTCTTATTGCAATTTCATCAATCTCTCCTTTTATTCTGAGTGCAAAAATCAATATTTTTTGGATGCTTTTGGCAACACTGTGCTACTGGAAGACAAGAAAATTAGAAAGTCAGCCTCAGAGTTTCACATCTTATCTTTATCTGACACAAGTTGTTATTGGACATTGGAAAATCATAATATTTCTTTGGACTTGGATTCGTGCAGTGATCTTCTTGCATGCTTAACACCATAGGATGATGGGCTAAATGTAAAGCACATAATTTCTCTTTAGGACATTGAGAAAGGCTTTTTCTTCTATTGCTGCACACACTTAGGTAAATACTCTCAATCAGCTTCACAGCTGATGTAAGTTGAAATAGTTCTTTTGAAGTCAACAGAATTAGTACGACTCTGTTTACTCACACTTGCCCAGGATTATGTTCCTAAAATATTTACCAAATGGTTGCACCAGCTTTGAAATTCCTTACATAAAGAATAGTGGAGTGGCTTACTTTCAGAGTAGTTGTACTGTCTTCTGGGGGTCTGCTTGAAGAGTGAATTATTGCTCCACATGAATAAGATGGTCATGATTCACCTCTTAGGCTACTAAGATAAAATAAAAAATGCATGACTACAAAGGAAAAATCATGTAAATTCTTGGCAGTTGGGATTCGTTGACTGATTGCCTCCTGCTGAATACCACTGCAGGTTTCCCATATGCATATGAAAATATCAGGTAGGTGATTAAACAGACTTTGCTATGCTGTAACTACACAAAACAAACCATGCTCCTGCAACCTCATTCCTTGGAGGGTGATCCTGATCCTACTGAAAGTCTTAACCATGCCTTTGATATACTCATTTCTTCTGCAAACATGTCCAAGTGATTCTTGCATGATGGATACTCTGTATAGTATAATTTTAATCACTTTTCTGCCCAGTGAATACAAATTATAGAATCTTAAACTGATCATAAAACCAGACTTATTGCTAAGGTTTATGTATGTATTTATACTTAAAAATGTATTTCTATTTATTAATCAGTCTGATAAAGCAATCACATTATTTATGAAATCTGATAGAAGGAAAAAAATCTACTGGAGTCTTTTAAAATAGAAATTTGATTCTAGCAATCAAATACCTTCAGATCTTTCCTACTGAGGCAATCTAATACATACACATTACCAGCCTTATCTTTTTAAGTACTTTGTAGCTCCTTGTTTGTAAGATTGTTCCTACCTCTGAGTTTTGTTGCTGGGCTTGGGGTCCAGACAGAAATTGCTTTAGGCTTTTTGGTAACCTAGGGATGAGTGAAATGCAGCTTTGCTGCTTTTGAGTTCTCTGCCATTTTTTCCGGTTGCTTGATTAGACTGTGGCTTTTGTGGATTTACAAATGTGTATGTGTGGCTTTCATCAGCACAGGACACGTGCACAGGTCTGTAACATTGTGGAGACTGGAATGATTAAATATATTGACAAAGCATGAGGTAAGAGAAGTGTGTCTGGATGGCTCCCACATCAGACATCTGAATGACAAACAAATATATGGTGGCAGCAATAGGAATAGAAAGTGGAGTGTGGGTGAGAAAAATCTGGAGGTAAAGAATTAAGTTTAAACTCAACAGTCTGTCAAAGCATGTGTCTTCTGCAATTTTTGTTCTCAAATTCTAAATACAGACAGCCATGTGACAAAGATACAGTCACATTCAGCTAATACTGAAGTTTGTTAAGGAAGGAAGATATTATCTCTAAAGCCCTCCTGTTCCAACCCTTGATTTGTTGCATAGCTTTTACTTAGCACCTTTTCCAACCAAGCTTGGTCTCTGGAGGCAGATGGAAAGCGGCAGCACACACATGCTAGCAAGTTTAGTGAGATTGCCAAAAAAGTTTGTTGAAAATAAACTTTGAAGTTGAAGGCAATAGTGCTGGTGTGATTTTGCAGTTCAGGCTCACGGGTAGCCTTTACTCTTTGTACATTTGAAGGCTACTAATGAGACAGTGGTTTCTGTGAAAAGTAAACACGATGCGGATATACTGTCTAGATGACCTATGGTCAGAGACTTTTTTGAAAATCAGTGCGTGGTTTTCTTTCTTCCTTTTGATTTCTTTCTTTCCTGATAGCAGCAAAAGGAGGGGTTTCAGATGTGCAAATATTTTAGGGTTGTGTATGATTAAATTAACCTAAAAGGCCTTCTCTGATACTGACCAAAGATGCTTGAAAATGAAATAATAATGCTAATGGAAATGTTTATCCTGTGGGCTGTTGCAAATCTTAAATGAGAACATACCGGTCTGACTAAATAAATAATAAGCAAGGGGTTATCTTGGAGTTCTTGCAACTGAGGGATCCTGGAGAACAGCCTCTGTTACTTCAGTTAAAAAAACTAAAAAAATCAGAAGGAGGTCCAGGAGCAAGTTAAATGGGAAATGTGCCAGTGGCGGTTTGCAGTCTGTTGTACTTCCAGAAATCCCTTTTTGAATGCTGATAAGCTGCAGTTTGCTACTATTGCTCGTTGAAGTAGAGTTACACGCCACTTACCTGTCAAAGGTATTTTCAGAGCAAGTGCGTAGCTTCTTGTTTTTTGGCTCTGCTATTCCTACAGCCTGAAAAAGGGAAGTAAATAAGGGCCAACCAAGTGCACTTTTTTCCAACTGAAGAAAAATAATATTTATTATTTTTCACATTGAATTGAAAGTTTAACTTTGCTTGCTTGAGGCATTTAATCTCCAGCATTTGTACAGAAAGCCAAATGGTTACAGCATTATTTGAACGTCCTCCCCACCCCTGAGGAGGCACTGGGGATGCGTGTTGTGTACCCTGGCACAGTGCCCCCAGCCCTGCAGCTGGGGTGACAGCAGAATCCTACCTCTCCTTCTCTTCACTAGTTTGGGAATCTGACCATGGAGAAAAAAATCTGAAGCCAAGACTTTCAGTGCTGTTGACAGAAAATCATTATTTTTGTTAGGTCAGCTGAAGTCACATTTTGGGGTACATTGGCATTCACCAAAATGTTGTGTCTGGCTCCAACTTTGATGCAGCTGTCACAACTATCAGAAACTTGTAGAGGCCTCTTGTAGAGGCAAAGGATCATTCACTTGCCTGTGGCTGCGATGCCCATTTACAACGATGGCAGAAAGGACAGACCAAGTGTTTAGGCACCACCAGTGTGTTCCCATGGACAATACAGTAGGACCAAGACAGAGAAGAACAACTGGTCCACAGCATCGTGAGCAGACAATCATCTCCACTGACTGTGCTGAGGAGCTGGCAGAAGACTGGGTTTATTCCAGCCTCTCTGCGCTGGTGACCAGCTTCTGGTAAGAGGCGAGGGAAAAACCTCAGTGGTGGCCCCATCTGCTCAGCTGGTCAAATAGGGGTGAAGCAGTCTTGATTCTCTCCTTCCCTCCAACTCTGCACCTGCAGAAGGGCTAATCATAATATTAAAGTTGTGTTACGGGGCCAGGAGGAAAACAAAATAGAATATTGACTTTAGGTTTCTAAAGTTGAATTTTGTGTAATATTTCCTATGTTTGTAATTAATATGCCTCCTGGGGAAGTGCAGTTGGAATTTCTACATGGAAAACTCTAAGACACATAGAGTTGAGATATGCTGATCTAATTCAGAATTCAAAACTGAAATACAGATAAATTGGTAATTATAGCTGTATAAATAACACAGGGTGTGAATGCCCTAACTGGCATGTGAGATGCAGTGTACTTCCAATTTTTAATTTCCAGTAGAACCAGCTACAACTATGATTCCCACTATGAAAATGTATGTGTTACTGGAATTTGTGTGTTACGTATTTTTGTGAACCAAGTAGTAATCCAATCAAGAGAAATTCATAAATGTAATCTTGTTCATTGGGGGTTGTGGAGATGTGAGTTTGGCATTCTGTGTTTCTGCTACATTAAAGGATACGATGGAGATTATGGAAACATTTCTCTTTTACTGTATCACAATTAATTTGGTGGCTTTTGCCTTTTTTGTACATGATGTGGCAAGAGCCCTGATTCTGCTATCAGATCAATCTAGCTGATTGTGTTTGGTCAGACAGCCCTGGGAATGCTCAGTGTACCTCTGAGAAACATGCTTAGCACAGCACAAAATTACTGATAAATGACAAAACTTTAATGTTGGAGACTTGCTTTCAGACTGCTAGCAGTGTGTTTTGATATGAGGGAGTTTTTAAATGGTCTTTCATCAAAATTACAGGTCACCATAATACTGCATGCAAATTGGGTGCCTCTTTTCACATGTATAGGAGTACCCTGTCTAGTTAGTTATGGAAATCACAGTAACTGTCTGTGTCTTTAGTTGTGTATCTGATTTTGCATATGTGGCCCAAAAGATTAAGGGAAAAGAGCAGCAAACATAAATACTGGGGATTTTTTTTTTTATCAGAAGTCCCTTGAAGTAAGTTCTATTCCTCAATAAGACTGCATGGATGTGCGTCACACTGCCCTGTCAGGGGTCTGCCATGTATAATGGCTGTCATCTAGCTCAGAAATAGCAGCCATCCTGATGCTCTGAGGCACACGCACAGATATTCTTGAGGCTGGGAGGCCCAAGGTGTGTATGATATCTTCTGTTGAGTTGAGGAGAAAGGAGTTCTGGGAATGGTACACTGGCTGGGAATGACAATGTTCCCTCAAGGACTTCATCTCCAATTTGGGATGGTGGTGAGTTGGATTTGAACTAGTTTCTACAGCATCCAGCCTCTATAGTCAGAACTGTCTTGCTTCTTGCCATGTTATCAGGCTTGGACCACTTACCCATGGACCATTACATCTCCTTTGCTGCTTGCATGATGTACTTTTCTCCTGGGAGCTGCATCTGCACTCCCTTGCTGTGGCTCTATTTTTTTAAGGTTCAGTTCCCCCCTGACTACCCTATACATGCTCCAGGAACCCAAAGAACTTCTTGCACCTTCCATTCCTCCTTCTGCTGTTGTTTTACCATGATTTTTTAGATAACATTTTGCCCCTCTTCGATGTTAATCAGATTTAGATGATTCAGCCTAAATAAAATGAGGGCTTACATTTAATTACTAGTATTCATTTATGTCAGGAGAGAAATGGTATGATGAGAATATTGGTTATGTAGCTAACTAGTAATGAGGCTCTTTGCTGAGGTACTTACAGAAGTTTTTGGAAATCATATAAACTGATTTGTCACAACAGAGCAAAATGGGATGGTGTCCTGGGTTCAGCAGTAGCAGTCATGTTTCTCCTTCGTGGTAGCTGGTGCAGTGCTGTGTTTTGACTTCCAGCCTGGGAACAGTGCTGGTGATACCGATGTTGTCGGTTGTTGCTAAGTGATGTTTACCCTGACCAAGGACTTTGTGAGGCTCATGCTCTGCCAGGGAGGAGGGGAAGCTGGGAGGAAGCAGAGACGGGGCGCCTGACGAAAGAGGTATTCCATACCACAGCACGTCATGCCTGGGGGATATGGGGGGGGGTAACTGGGAGTTACCCGGAAGGACACGGGCTTCTGGGTGGGACTCGTTTCTTGGCCGGTGGTATTGTATTCTCTTCCCTTGTTATTTTCTCTTTTCATTGTTGTCGTTGGTGGTAGCAGTAGTGATTTGTGTTGTACATTGGTTGCTGGACTGTTCTTGTCTCAACCCGTAGGAGTTGCACCCTTTCGATCCTTCTCCCCATTCCTCCGGGAGCGGGGAAGGGGAGAGCCCCTGGCGGGGGGGGGGGGTTGGGGGGTGGGCCCTCGATTGCTCTCAGCTCGGCACCACTCACTGGGAGTGAGTGAAAAAGCTGTCTGGCTAGGGTTTAAACCACGACAGATGGTTAATGAATGGTGTCCTTCCTGACTGAAGGCAAAAATACTTCTTTAAAAGACCAAATAATCAGTAGCTGTCTCAAGGCAGCAGTACAGTTACAAATTTGCTTAACTCTCATCTTGCTCTTAAACTGGATTTTCCACCTGTTACCTAAACATTTTCCAGTGGATTTTTAAATTGGTGAAGAACCTGACTGTGGTGCAGGAGATGATACTGTTTCCCAGGCCCATTCGGTGCTCCTTGTAGCCCATATCATTGATGTTGAGATAAACCTTGATCCTCTATCATTCTTTCTATCCTGTACTGATTTTTGTACTTCATAAACATATCCAAATTCCTGAATCTTAAAGGCACTCTACACTGTACCCTCAGGTACAATCAAGCAGGAGAGGAAGCACAAAAGCAACATGTAAAATATGAAAACATTAAGGAAAATAAGAGTGAAAATAAATTAATTAAATTGTATACACACACAGGTATGTATTACCTATAGGATATGTATTAGAAAACAAGAACCGAGACCATATCAGGAAAATGGAACAGCAACACAAGGGACACACACACATAGGAATAAAATGCCCTATAAAAAAAAAAGTACCTCCTGGAAACTATAAGGGAAATCATGAAGCTTCAGAGTAGAGGAAGTTTGCCCCAGGTTTCCTGAAACGGCATTTTGCCTCTCCTGCAGGAAGACATGGAGTACTTTTTGACCTTAAATTCTGCTTCTGAAGTGACTTCATAATAATGTCATTGTAAAGGGCCCTCATCTTTCACTATTAATGACTTCCTTATCAAATTTGTGCAGTTTACAAGCTGGAGGATGATTTCTTTTAGTTGTTTGCACTCCCAACTGCTTTTGGGATCTAGGAATCAGACTGTTTTTTGCACGTTTTACATTACTACCAGTAATAACCTGCTATTCCTCACAGCAGAATTCATTCCATTCTGGGAGCTCTTTGCAGTGCTAACAGAAGCAAAAATCTTGTTTTTATCACTAAGTTGATAGGACTCTGAGGCTCAGAAAGTACTGATATGCAAGAAGTTGATACATAAAAACTTGCTTGTTTTACAATCTTACATTTATTTTCCTTCATTTATAATTTCTTGTTGGCTTATTCAAGATGATTGCTTTTCTTGCAATGGAGAATTTGATATAATCCTAACCAGTAATCCTGCAGCATTCTTTATAGGTGAAGTCTTTACTGTATGTTACGTATTTTGTACCTACTACTTAAAAAATGTTGTATTTTCATGCATATACCCATGTTCTGGATTGAGGACATGTACTTGTGTTTCAGTTTCTGAAAAGGAACTCAGGGGGCAGTGTCATTTAAAACAAAGGTTCTGTGAATATACATACAGAGCAATTTATTCAAATCTATGTGCAAGTGTTGCTACTGGTAGTTAAGTCACTTAGCTTCATATGGAAACTACTTCCAGCATGACCCCTGATGTTTCCTTTTCTGAGTACATATTCTAAGGGCTTTACAGGAGATACATGGTTGGGAGTGCACATCAAAGTGTGTGTCATGGTTTAAGTCTAATCAGTAATTCAGAACCATACAGTCGCTTGCTCACTCCCCCTCTTCCTCCCCCACACTCCCGGAGGGGTGGGAAGGAGAATCGAAAGAATGTAACTCCCACAGGTTGAGATAAGAACAGTCCAGTAACTAAGGTATAACACAAACCACTGCTGCTACCACCAGTAATAATAATGATAAGGGAAATAACAAGGGAAACGAATACAACCGCTCACCACCTGCTGACTGATACCTAGCCCGACCAAGCAGTGATCTAACCCTTCTGGGTAACTGCCTCCAGTTCTATCTCCTGGGCATGATGTGCTGTGGTATGGAATACCTCTTTGGCTAGTTTGGGTCAGGTGTCCTGTCTCTCTGCCAGGGAGAATGCTTCCCCTTCTCCCTGGCAGAGCATGAGACTCAGAAAGTCCTTGGTCAGAGTAAGCACTACTGAGCAGCAACTAAAAACATTGGTGCTATCAGCACTGTTCCCAGGCTGAAAGTCAAAACCACAGCACTGCACCAGCTACTAAGAAGGAGAAAAATGACTGCTACTGCTGAGCCCAGGACAGCGTGGCTCCAGGGAGTAAGCAGAGATCCATCCTGGCCTATAAAGATCCTTTGTGGATCTCGGTATCAACCTAGATCTTGAAAGACCTTTTGATAGAGTGGAAAGACAAGCTTCCAGTGCTAAAGCATAGCAGAATTACCACAAGAATTATTGACTGCAGCATTATTGGGCAATGTTGCTATGTAAAGTAATTTTTTTGTTTTGTTTTGTTTTAGGGATGTTCACAGGCTCTGGGTGTGATTTCATATGAAATATCTCAGCAAAACCAGCAGCCCATTATTTCATGCGTCACCTTTATGATTCACATGCTCCGGCAGTGTGTGCAGCTCCTGGAGCTGCTGTAGTCTTTTGGCAATGGTAAGTTTTGCGCTCTTCTTGTATTCCTACTACATGATGCCTGCAATTAAATGCCATCAGCATGTCTGCAGAGAAGCTTGCCTTAAAAACAGAGAAACATGGTTTGCAAACTAGGCTAATAACTTCAGCAGTTAAGGACTAAATTGTTCCTAGCTTTCCAAAGTTGTCTGATAAACAAAAGTAGGTAAAATGCTTTTCGAATTACCCAGGGTGTCCAAATGAATACATGAACTAATAACATCCTCATATGCCACATGCATTTATTGGAAGAGCTTTGTCTGATTGTTTTGATAATTTCATTTCATGATATAGAAATTGATATGAAGAAGTAAGTATTTGTGTTGTTTGTATGGTTATTTCCTTCCCTATAAACAGCAGCTAGATGAAAATTCTTACATATAATATAATAACTTACATAGTCATTGCTGGAGCTTTATTGTCTTTTGCATTTTGTGAACTTTTTGTGAAGTCTAAATGTAATGGAAGATGACATTAATGTACATACTGTTTTTGTTCACTAACCTTGCTTACAATGTGCATTTTGCTTTTTAATACACCAGGAAGGTAAAGGAAGCGTATTTTTGCAATAACTGTATGTATATATTTAAATGTAGTTATTGTGAAATGAGTCCAGTAGTAATTTGTAATATTTGCTACCTACTGCTCAATACCTACTTTGACTGTCAAAATAACCAGTAAAGACTTCACTTTCATATCTGAGTGAAGCTAACATTTGGGTTGTGTATGAGGAAAATTTCAGAACTTCAGTTGACTTTTCTGTTCTATCACCCAGTATTAGAGTTTTTCTCTGTCATGAAAAGAAAATTCATTCCTTTGGGAAAAAAAAAAGTAAAATGTAGTTGTGAGGGAGACCATTAGTTCTGTTTAAAGTGAGTATCTCAGTAATGTCATGCACTTTTTAAGGATATAGTAAGGATTTTTTGTGAAGTCTCTTCCTGTGGTATAATTGTGATATCGGGGGATTTCTTCATTCACTTTCCATTCATGTTTTCTATCAATAAATGCTTCTCCTTTCATACATCTATATTAACTATTCTGCTGGCTGGTAAAGTTTGTGTTTGCTTTTACATATTGGGAGGTGATGGCCTAAAACTATACCATGGTATAATGGGTTCCCTATATTAGAGTAAAACACCAGAGGCTGTTTTAGTGTCTGAACCATAAATACCTTATTCTTCTGAATACTTCAGGAGCAGAGTTGAAAGAGATAATGTGATACATATCTAACACCTGTCACTTTGAGGTACGTGAAAGTGCTTTGTAAACTGCAATACAAGTTCAGAGTTTGCTTTACCTTCTACTAAATGTAGTTTTCTCAGGGCAGGAATGGGGAGGGGTAAATATTTAATAATGCACAGAATTTGTAGACAGTGTTTTAGGAACTGATTAAGTTTTCCCCCAGTGCACACAGTATTATGTGGGTGCTGTGATGGCACAAATCAATACAAACAAGACCATCTTTCTGGTTGTGTGTTTTACTGTTCAGTTTTGATTTTGCAAATGCCTCAAAAGAACTGTGGATTAAGCAAACAATGCTAATTTCTCAAATCAGGTAGAAAGGACCCGCTCAGTATTTTGGGCCTGTCTGGGCACTGTAAAGCTTTGGAATATCCTGGGGTTTATTGTCACAGTTACACATTTCTCAGTAAGGCTGAGGGAAGGTGACTGCAAAACATCCCCTGTGCTGTGCACATATGCATTTGGATGATGCATTAGAGGCTTCAGCCTACTCATCTGTGCTGCTCATCCCCTGCCATCAGTACACAAAAGCTTACATGCTTTTGTGCCATGGGTTCTTATACATCTGCCAGAGCTGAGCTAAGCTGTTTTCCCACATGGTGACCTTGAGTACTCAGGGCTTTGTAACACCTCTTAGGCACTGCTGTTTACTTGTTCTGTTTATCATAACCAGGTAGAAAATTGCTCCATTATACTGCTGAAGAGCGGATAAGTTTCAAATTACCCTGAAAGGCAGCCAGCAGAACAGCTAACACCGTGGGGCCACATTTCTAAATGGCCTTCACTCTGGCTTTCAGGTCTAAATGGCCTTCACTCTGGCTTTCAGGTCTAAATGGCCTTCACTCTGGCTTTCAGGTTTGTGTTCCCAGGTTTGCACTCTCAATCAGTTGCAGAAAAAAATAATTTCAGGCCTGATTAGCTGTGACCCTCCATCTACCAGGCTTACAGAAAACTGAATAAATTGATGATTGAAAGGACAGTGGGAAAATGAGACAGTACTTGAACCTCTCCTAATGCAATCTGTTTGACTTGTTTTGTTTTGCCCAGGTTGTATGGTCTTTTCTTTTTAAGTTACAAGTGTTGCATGATACTCGTGGCAGCACTCATCACTGCCTCTTTAAGGATGGGAAGCATCAATATAGTATGTAGTAATGGAGCAAGCCCTGTCAGTGGTTGAGCATATTTCTCCTTTTATCTGAGTCCGTGGTAATAGCCTGAATTGAAAACCAGATGTCATTGTCTTCAGATAAACTGCCATTTACTTGAGCCAAGATTTCAACTCCCCAGGCAGTGTAGGTAGGGGGATATATGTGAAGCATGCCACATATATTTAATATCAATTGTCAGGACAACTGTTAGAATCTTGCTTTGTTCTCTAGGATGCTTCAGGAGTAGGACCAGAGAACAACAACGTGCCAGCGAGAGAGATGATTTAGTCCAGAGTAGGACAAATTTAGTTTCTGTACAAATATTCCAAGATCTTGTGATGCCCTGAGAAAGCAAGATTAATTTTCTTGCCCTTTTATGTGCATTTCAAGATGTTGCAGCCTCTTCCTCTAGAAGAAGAGGCAAAGACTGACTACATAAGGAATTGAGAACAGCATGATTTTCAATACAGTCTGTCACCTAAAATCATTTCCCCCCTGGAGATCAATACAGCCCTAATTAAGGTCACCCTAAGGATTGATGTTCTTGGCAAATTTTGTTTTACAAAGACAGATTTCTTAATGAACTTTTTCATAGGTCTATTTTATTGTGATTACCATCACTGAGTTTCTCACTTGCAACTATGAAAAACTGTGAAAACTCATACTTCCTGATAGGATCAGTTTACTGATACAACTAGTATACTATACAAGTGATCAAGCTGAAACTCTCATACAGCAAAAAGTCTGTCGAAAGTGCTCTGTGTACCTTTCTTCTTTTCTTACATTGACAGACCATAGCTTACAGTGAGTAAATACCTCATGTGAGGAAGCAGTATTTGCTTAATATCAGGAAAGGGAAGTTGAAGTCTGATATTTTGCTGCTCCACAGAAAATCGTGTGAAAGAAAAGCTTTCACTGCATTGTGCAAGAGCTGTCAAGTTCTCTTTGGAACAGTTTGGCTTTAAGTCATGCTGTCCTGATGGTTACTGTAAGAAGAAGGTCTTGAATGTTTCTGAAGTCTTGAAGGTAGAAATCACATGCTCGGCATTGTCTTTCTACCCTTTATCTGGGGAAAGGAGAACATGTACTTTGCATAGAACAGATATCTGGCCTCAGGACAGATGGCTGCCTTTTTAGATTGAAACACTTCAAGAGCTGATGCTAGTAGAGGATGCTGCTGTACCTTTCTTCTCTTGAAACTGAAGCCAGAGGCTGTGCTCAGGAAAGTTAACTGCTATTTGCTCAAAATACACCTGAATCTTTAATCAAATATGATGTAAGAAAGATGGCTTAATTTGTGAGAAATGCTCTTTGGTTTGTTTTTTGTCATCTTTTGTACCTGACAGTTTATTAGGGTTTATAACAAACCAGCAAGCAAACGAAAGCATCCACTTTGTTAGAGAATCTTTGTTGTTTTTGCTTTCATTGCAGTAACTGTATCACAACTTACTGTAAAACAAGGAAAAAGGACATAGGGAAGTTTATCATTGATGACTGGGTATTTATACTGATGGTCCATAAGTTGGTGGTCCATGCATCCTTAAAGGATATAATGAGACATGTTTCTGTCCCCGGTGTTCGGTGAGAAAGGTCGTTCAGTCTCTTGCAGCCATTATCCTAAAAAAATGCAAATTAATCAATCTCCTTTCTTCCTGGAGATGTGATGTTTTTGCACAATTCCGTGATTGCCCTTACATTCCCAGTGAAACTCTCAACTGCAGGCTCAGGGAACGCTAGCAAATAGCCTATAAACATGTGGCAAGACTCTGCATCCCAAGTTTGGCAGGAGCTATTTTGGCAGAAGCTACTAGTGCCCTTACACTGGTCACTTCAGTTCTCAGCTGTTATCTGACAGATGTGCTGGAGGGAACAGCGTCAGGCTGTTAGTGCTCCTTGTCTCCTTGGTAGGCTTTCAGCCACCAGATGTGTGATGGAACTCACAATCTCTTTAAATCAGAAGAGCCTAATAAATAAAGATGAAGTTCCTCCAGTCTGATTAGTTTACTATACGGTGGGAAGTAGAAAGTAAGCAATTTTCGTGGTGACTTTTAAGGTATGAAGGAGCAGTTCAAAGCAGGCTAACATAAACATAAGTAGATAAAGTTTGAGCTTTCTTGTGAGAAGAAATAGCCTTCCCTTTGAATACAGCTATTTATGTTGATTTTTGTCAGTTCTGCACTGCAGCTGTAAAAGATTGCAGGTTCCCGTCTTCAAGATACAGTTACAACAAGGCTTAAGAACCACACAGCACACAGGACTGAGCCATTTCCCCATATGCAGGACACATTATGGGAATACAGTTAACCCTTATTCCCTAGAGAAGTTTGAAACAGTCCTGTAATTGCATCTGGGGACAGGCAGGTTGGACTTGAGTTCCCTCACCCAATTATAGTTGTGACTCTGTCAGAGCTTAGCTCTCAAGGCAAGTTAAAAAGCTAAAGGGATAGATTCATGGTGTATGCTGAGCATGAAGGTTTCTTTGAAGCAGATCCACAGTGCTATAACCCAAAGTTCAATAGGCACTGCACCAGTCCTGTGCAGTATCCCATGTGAACTTTACATTGCCTTGCTTATTAGTGGCATTGAGGATGCTTGATGTATTTTTCATCATTCAGTCAATCTTGTGGTATAATGTAAAGGAGAGGCTGCAGGAGAGGCTGCTTTTTCCAACTTTGAGAACACCAGCTGCAAAATACTTTATTTTACCAGTGGAGGCTAAACATTCTTTTGTAATAAATAAGTTCTCTTTTTTCTGTTTACTTATATGTCTATTACTCATTGCATTTAAATGAGGAATTAGCTTGCTTGACTCAAAGCCAAATCTTTGTAAGCCATGCCTTGCTGAAGGAGAGTATCTAACATTAAAGGTGGAATTGATCTGCCAGTAAATGTCTCAGTTACCCCTGTCATAAGAAAACAGTTGGCACCTGCCTCAAGAGTACTTCTGGAAGTAGGCATATGTACACTTAATATTTTGCAGTTGAGGAGAGCGCGTGTTGAATTTTCAGCATTCTGGGCTCTAATGTTTCTTTAAAAGCCTTTTGTTTCCTTTTGTCTTCATCCTGTGGGAATTCTGACTAGCCCTAGAATGGCACTGCAGCTTTCCTTACATTGCATTTGGGCTTCACTGGCATTAAGCAGAGTTTTATCATTGTCTTCAGTGTTACAATTATACACCTTCTGGTCAATAGCCTGATTTAAATACCCCATATTTTCATGCAAAGCTTCATGAAGATTTTAAACTCACTAGAGTGAAAGCTTTTGTTTGTCAATTTGTTAAAAGCATTAAATTCTTTAATAATATGTACTGATATAATTGTTGCACACAGTTGAAAGAATTGAAAAGTGGGAAGACTGGAGACCATAAGTACTGGAGAGGCAGTTCTCAATAGAAAAGCTATTGCTGGCACTACATATCCGCTAGGAAAATGCTTAATTCTGGTCACTTTCTTTGATCCCATGCATTGCTAGTGAAACACAAGATTAAATACACCAAAGGAAAAAGGCAAACATGGTAAGAGCATATTGGGGCATGTTTGGAATGAAAACTTGCGATACTGCAGTCATGAATATGCCTGTAGCTGATCTAACTTATGGACTGTATTAAAATTGATATAGCTAGCTCATGTATCAATTGCAACGAAAATGTGGACTTGAGGGGCCTGCCAAAAACTCTTGATGCATGGCCACTTATCTGTTGTTTGGGCCAATGGACTGTAATTGATACCTGAGCTAAGTAGGTTAAAGACACATAGTGTCTGTATAACAGATTGCACTGTTGTGTAGAAATAGCTAAAGTGTTGTAAAACAAGCTAGCATGGGTACCGGAAACAGTCCTGGAATGATATGAAGAGCTCAGGGTGAGCTAACTTAAAGGACTAAGAAAAAAGATACATGTCAGTTAAGAAAATGAAAAGCAGTGAGGAAAAAAATCCCAAATCCAACCAATTGGCACATGGCTGAAATCTCGCAGAAAGAGTCAAAAAGGGAAATAAAAAAAAAAACACTGAAAGGAAGATACATATATAGCCTGGAAACTAAAACCCCCTCAATCTATAAGAAAGAAGCTATAGGACTATTATTAAAATGGAGGAAAGGGAATAGATAGAAGAAAGTGAGAAATATGGAAAGCCCATGTAGAAAGAGAGGTGCCAAGGAGAATTCCAGAATCTTATGAAGAACAATTTCTTGTGAGTGTGCTTTGCTGCAGGACCTCAATTTTGTAACTTTTTTCAACGTCTGTTGCCAGAGGAGCCGGAGCTTAAGGGCAGGAAAACAGGAAAGCATTCCATTGAAATCAAACCTAAGTCCAGACAGGAGCCTGGTTTTCAACTTACAGCCTAACTCTAAATCCCTTTAAAGTTTGCTTGTCATTTAATTCCACTACAAAATCTTGGCAGCCTCCTCATATCACAATTCTAAGCTGTCAAAGTAAAAGTAGATATAAACCCCTTCTAATGTCTATTAACTTTTAGAAACTGTTTTCTAGCTGCAATTATGTAGCAAGCAATAAGTTCAGTGTCAGGTCATAAGGCCCAGCCTAGCAAATTAAGGTCCATCAAACTTACTTGGACCTCGCTTTATTAGGTGGCCTTTATGGGACAATAAAACCCACCTTTTTTATCATATCCGGAACTAGGGTCTTTGATCTCAAGTTTCACATAATGTAAGTTTGTTCGAACTGACATACAAAGAAAAAGATAATTGAAACAAGTAAAAATACTCTCAGTTCACTCTTCAGTGGCAGAAAAGCTCTGTTACACACATAGGCAGTGACAGACTTTAACTGGGGTGTTTCCTGAGAAGGTCTGGGGTATATATAGCAACATGTAGCACTGTAATAGTCTCATAACATCTTCCTGTCAAGCTACTGTAAACAATGGTCCTCATGGAGAAATAGTGAGGTCCCAAATATCTGCTTTGACAGTGCATGGGATACTGTGGCCTGTGTTACCCTGGGTTGTGGTGCATCCATTTGTAATAATTACAAAATAACTCAAAGTTATTTTACCATTGCATTGAAATTTTGTAGCATAAACAATGACTAGATACTTTACCGTTGACTAAATGAGGGAGAGAGCATAGAAAGAGGGGATTAAATAAGGGGAAGTTTTCTGTAGTTTTAGTAAACTGGCATTGAGATTCAGGTTGGTAATTACTATCAATAAAATGTCGGTTTATATGGTAACCATGTATCAATAAAAATGTGGTTTCAAACGAAAGTATTTCATAAGTCATCACTGTAATTAGTGAACAACAGGATGGTCTGATTCAGGTTTCACATACTTGCACTTACCAACAGAACTCTGCTGATTTTAATTACATTACCTGAGATTTGTAATGCAATTCTTTGGAACGTGCATTATGCCATTTACAAATACCTAACATTATTCAATACGCTTGCACCACAAAACATTCAGGAGTCTTCAAATCACCTACTGAGATTGGGATTGATAACGGAGATGCTCAACAGAAGCACAGGCCTGACTTTTATAGTAAGAGGGCTCAGTTCAGTTGGATTTTGTTTTTCAAGACAAGTTATTTTTAAAGGGTAGTTGTTCAAACTTTGAAAGAAGGAGATATTTATATATGAAAGGATAAATACATAAAAATCCAAATCTAAACATTTTCATAGAAATAGTGATTTTCTTTGTACTGTACTCTTTGAAAGAAATAGTCACAGGTACTTATGCTGGGTTTGTGGGTCTGTGGGAATGGTAGGAAAGGGTAAGCAAAGATGGAGGACAGTTCTGTTTATAAAGAAAATAAAAAAGATGTGAAAGGAAAAAAAGATAATTGTCCCCATTTTACAGCTGAAAAAAGTTCAGCACAACAAAGATAAGGAACCAATTGTTGTGGAAATCTATCAAGCCTTTTAGGTTCACCTGTCATTTAGGCATTGTTCTGCCTTCAGGGTATTCACATCATCTACAAATAGTTACCTCCCCCTCACCCTCTACCTTTTACCTGCTTCTGCGTACAGCTGCTCTCCATCAAAAGTCAAGACCGTCTGTTGTAAAAAGACACCAGTCACCCCACCGCCCTCACATCTAAAGAGATGTTGTGAGGCCCAGCGATCAATAAGAGAACTGAATACATCAATGAGACATTGCTTTCTGGCCCACTGTGTCACAGTGGGCTCTCTGTTCATGACATGTCAGAGTAACTATGCAGCCTGATCATTTTTGTTGTTTCAGAAGTGATGGAGGAGGAAATGGGTAGATCATATATCTCTGTTCAGACTTGACAGTAAGTTCCACACTCTCTGATTGCCAATGGTGAGAATCAGAAACACATCCAAGCCAGTAGGAAGAGGTTAGGACTGAAAACAAGTTCAAATTTAAATACACAATCAATCTTAGCTACAGGAGTACACCTTCACACTTCTCTCTCCTGTCAGGTATTCCTGATCCTTGCACTCTGCAGCTGATCAGTTCCTGAGTCTGGAGTCAGTCTGATGTTTGGGATCAGCAGAAGCTGGCTCAGAGGCATTGTCTAAGCAATGCATCAGAAGAGGAGACTGGAGGAGATAGAGGGGAAGGCGGCCAGCCCCATTACGTATGAGAGAAATCAAGTACTTCAAGTACCAATCTGGAAGGTTTCGTATCACAGTTCCTTATTAGAGGAAGGAGCCTGAAAAAAAATTTAAAATCCAGCAGAAAGCCTTCTGTATTTTAGAATCCAGTCCCAGTAAGCAGACAAGAAAATATTTCCCCAAGAACAGAGTAGAAGGTTGCTTTGCCAGACAGCCTATATTGAGCCTGAGACAGAGAACCAAAACTCTGATCCAGGACCTGGTGAGTATAACTGTGGTAGTAATAGCTGTAACTGTGGCATAACCAACTCATGTCATAACTGTGCATCCTTCTCTGAACTTCTAGCATAAAGCTCCTGGTGTGAAAAAGTTGGTAGAAAAAAACCACCTGACTAAAGATTATGGATTCATGCTACAAAATAGTCTGTCTTTGGTCACGGTGCTGGATGCCAAGAAATGGCTAGGAAGGACCCACTGTTTCCACACTTAGAGATAATACTCACCTGCATCTCACTTCCTTCACACTTCCACACCAAAACAAGATAGTCAGCCAGCATCCTGATATTCTTTGATACCAGCTGTGCATCCTTCCCTTCTCTACACAGTGTGTATTTCTTTTGTAATAAATCCTTTATTTTCTTGAACTTTGCTCAGACTTGCTATGTCTTTCTTACTAGAGTTGTGTTCATCTTATCTCTTAGGAGAAAGAGGATAAAATAGCCATCTAGTGAGAGGGATTGGCTAGGAGGAGAGGCCAGATACCATCTGATTAACCCAGACTGAATCACAGACCGAGCCTGGATAGAGTCCAAAAGAATGCTTAGAGCCTTTTTCACCTCAAACTTGGGGCATGTGAGGCCTCACAGAAAAGATGTTAAAGTGTTCATATATGAAGTGTGAGAAGCTGGAGCTGGTCTTTGCATTTCTTCCAAGGGCTTGTTAGGTGTCATATGTCACTAGTGTATTGGCTTGCCTCAGGGGCCTATCTCTTATCTCGTGCTACACTTGTGGATAGAAATCCACGGTACTCTCATATTCCCTGTTTCAGCCCTGCCCCACTGAACTCAGAAATCCCTATTGCTTGCTTTCCAACTCCCCAAACTACCCGTAATCTTGCTGTCAAACATAATCTAGGGTGTCACCTAGACTTTCTGCTAGCCATCCCTATCCCCTCCTTGTTAATCTCATCTGGAAAAATCCTCCACTTTTTATGTCATTTCTCTCACTGTTTACTCTTCTACCAGCCTAGGCAAGCTCTTAAGGAATCAGTGTTTTCATCTGGTATTCAAGCCTCCTTTCTGCTTCAGGAATGTCAAAGCTAATCTGGTAGGCTAGAGTAATTATGAACCAGGTCTGACTACAAATAAGGATATTAAGTACAGTGATGGAGAAATATAAATGCCTTGAAAGTAGGAGAAACACTATGATAGGGCTTGAACGCAAGTCTGAGATGTCAAGGTTGTTAGTTTTTTGTGCTAGGCATGTGTGAAGGGTCACCTGAGAGATGTAGGAAGCTTTAGACTTCTAAATGTTGATGTCAACATAATATAAATGTCAAATGGCTGACAGGAGTATATGAGCATATTGGGAAGGAGAAAAAAGAGGTAAACAAAGCTTAGATGCCAGCACAACCTAAGACATGTAATAGGGCTGAACCCCAGCTTATCTTGAAAAATCTGTAACGCAGCTGAGAACTAAATCTGCCACCTGAATTCCAGTTCTTCATCTTCTACAGCTGCAGCCTAAGCCTACTTCAAAGTCATCCTGTATACTGTAAGGCCTCTTAAGCAAGTTACTATAGTTGATAACTTTTAATAAAAGCTATCCTGTGGCTATTTCGAAGCCATATAATAGCTTTTATATATCCCTTATGGGATATATATCTTATGGGATATATTTTTCTACTGTTGCCCTTGAGAAAATAAACTTGCTTCAACAACAGAACATGTTTATACAGCGAGGTGTAGCCTGCTCAAGTCTCTGACTCAGATGAGAAAAACTTTTCCTTGGAACTGGTGTAGAGCTTTGTTGTCTTGGCTATCATTGAGCCTGAGTCTGCATGGCTGTGGGGAGGCAGGATGAAGCAGCTCAGGCTTGCAGCTGTGCAGCTTCTGAGCCTGAATTGGCTTGTTTAGGTGAAGTGCAGGCAGCAGCTGTGCATGACTGGCTACACCTGAATAAATAGACAAGTGTTAAAAGGATAAGTCCTGAAGGTGGGTTTGATTCCTAGTTCAGATCCCAATCTAATTTCTTCAGGGAGCAAAACTGAGATTTTGTAGTGCAAAATACTCAATACTACTGAAGTTGATTACGGGGGCTGCGGTTTACACCACTTGCTCTAAGAATACATCGATGCACAATGCGATAGGAAAATCTCAGGATATTTCTGGTCTTTCTCTAAATCTGGTGTCTAAATGAAAAATAAAAAGGATCAATAATACCTTGAAAATACCTTTTAAGTCTTCTAGAATGTAAAAAAAATCACTGTTTGATTACATTTCACAGGCAATGCATTACTTCAGCTGCATCCCAAGTTTTCTAGCTTTTGGCAATCAAAGAATTTAAGAAGAAATAAAGTCTTGGGATACTTTTTCCAGTTGTGATCACTTGATAATATGTAGTGACTGGTCCAACATCACCAGTTTACTAACATCATTAGGAACTGTAAAACGCATTGATTGTTGGAACTCTAATGCTGCACTGTCACCATAGCAAAACTCGTGGCATCATATCTATATGCATGTATGTACTCGCACATCTAGGCAGGGCAGTGAGAATTCAGCTCACACAGGCAGAAAAGGGGGAGAGATAGCTCATCTAAGAGAAGTATGATTTGATGCAGGAAGAAGTTTTTCTAACTATGATGTTTATTTTTAAGCAAAATGAAGGCGATCCTCATAGTAAGAATCTTTCATGTGGGTTTGGAGCTTGTGTAAAGGATTAGTGTTTGCAAGAATTATATCATTTTGGAAAGGTGTATGTAAGAACTTAGATGCTGTGTTTGCAGAAATGGTATACATTACTATGCACTATGGTTAAACAAAGATGTGTGTTTGGAAAAGCTTACCCAAGCTTAGCTCTGCTCTCAGTTTGGTTCAGTTGAATTATACTTTGTGAGAAAACAGAATGACCAGACCTGTGGCTGCACATTAAATCTTTCCAGTGCCTGAAGCCATATGTACTTAGTTTATTCTTTGATATAAAAATGTTAACTTCTAAATGAACAATTAAAAATTTCCTTGTCTTGCCTTGCTTTGTTAGTTAACATATCCTAAAAGAGAATTGGGAATTGAGGAGTCTTTCTGCTAACTCTTGCTACCAAGGTATGCTGAGGAAGATCCACGTACAGGAATATCAGGAGGAATTTGGAGTGCTTAGCGCAAGGAACCTTGAGGATCAGACCTGCTATGCTCATATTCAAAGGAAAAAAAGCCAGGGGTAAGAACTGAGCTTTAGAACTGAGGATGAGGATGAAAGGCAGAAACTGAAGTAAAAAAATATATAGTCATGGCTGCTTAAAGGAAAAAAGGATCCTCTTCATCCACCCCCTCATTGTTGCTATCGTTCATCTGTGTCATAAAAGCAAGACTGCCAGTAAAAGGAAGCATCTCTGTAAAAGCAGGGGGACTAGAAATGTAAGCATTTCTATTTCTATAGGAAAGGAGAATTGAACCCAGTTCTAATATTGAAATAGATAACCAGGAGATAAATATTTTTCTTGGGTATTTGCTGAGAGGAGAGAAAAGACTTTCTTCTGGCTTTAGCACAGTTAGGTTAGTGAAAGGTTAAATAAGCATAAATTCCTGAGAGGTAACAGTGTGATATGGGACTCTAGAGAGTACAGCATCATGAGGCTAGAATATTCTCAGCAGTGCTGTTATTTGAGAGCATTTACTTTGTTAACATTACCTTATACTGAAGATCAAGATATTTGCTGTATTTTACTAGGTATTTTAGTTTGTGTTGTAGGCTTCCACTGTGTATTCCTATTGCATATTTTAATAAGATATATAATACTGCCACAACAAAAGCAGATGCAGTAAAGCTTGATGGATGCTGCTTGTATATTTTAGACTGGCATTGGGAATCAGCCTCAATTTGCAGTTTGGCAGTAAATGAATATTGATACAAAAACTATTAATCTATCACAAAGATTGTTACTCTGTATTCTAGTAGTGTTTTCTGTATTTGTTTGACTGGGTTTGAGAAGTCATCTCAGAGAATAGGAGTAAAAGTATTTTTACTTCTGAAAGCTGCAGGATGCAATGGTTCTGAATGATTAAAAATAGAACAAGCACATGAAAAACTAGTATTTGGAAGCTATATTTTTTTAGTGTTTCTGCTTTATGCCCTTTTAGCATGATATCCAGTGTTACATACAAACTCTACCTGATTATAGAAGGCAAAAAGTTTCCTGAAAACAAATGCTTTATTCTCTTTTACCATCTATGAGAAAGAGGGGTGGATTCCTCTCGGCTCATTTTATGTAATTTTACATCAAAGCAAGGATACCCTGAGGTGGGGAAAGAGAAGGATTTTGTTTTTCTTTAAATAGAGAAGTGGTTTTCCACTTTGAATCTCCTCCTTAGAGAAGCTAGGCAATGCCAACTTCCTTAAGCTTATGTCAGCAGCACTTTTTGTTATGAGATGATTAGATGCCTAATGAGATTTTCTCTTAAGGGCAGGAGAAAGGAAAGCCCTACTGAAACACTTGAGCAATTGAAAAGGTCATAGCATCTTCTGAATACATTTTAGGAAAATTATGATGAAAAAAATAACATTAATCTTGGAAGACCTTTTGCATAGATGTTACAAGTTTCCTTTTGGGTTACAGAACATTGTGTTTATGGTGCTGTTCTGACATAGTAAGTAGCTTCTGACACCCCTACATGGGTTTCTCTGTTCTGTCTCTTTAGCCATAACCCTCAAAAACCCCTTCTGTTATTTACCCATAAATTTATTTGATGGTCAGTAATGTGTATCAGGAGTACCAGATTTACATTTGAAATGAATCTCCGGAACCCTGCTGCTCCACACTGTCAGAGTTGTGTGCTGCATCAACAAACACAGCTCAAGTTTACCAAATGTGTGCCTCAGAGCCTCATTTTCAGAGAGAGAGATGCCATAGGTAGAAGATCTTCTTTCATCTCTGACATTCCCACTAAGCCTGTCCTCTTGATGCCGAGGCTGCTCATCCTTGCTGTGGGTGGTTGGACTGCACTGGGGAAGCCAAACTGTTGTCTTTCAGGAAAGGCTGCAAGATCTCAAATGGATTTTGAGATATAATTTTGAAGAACAAAATTAAATGTATGTGGTTGGAGAGTGAGATGAAGGTGGGTCTGGGCTGACTACACATCAGGTGGCCATGGCTGGTGTTCCAAGGGATAGCATAAGGCAGAAGGGAAGGCTTCCTCTGAAGTTACCCAGATGTCAGCCTCACGGCTTGTCTTGTTTCATATATTTGTGAATGACCCAAAAAAAGTAGAAGAGCAACATTCAGATGTGTGAATGAGGCAGAGCTGAGGAGGTAGCAGCAGTACAGGAAGTTATCCTATAGGAAGTTGTTGCTGCCCCATCCCTGGAAGTGTTCAAGGCCAGGGGGCATGGGTCTTTGAGCAACATGATCTAGTGGAAGGCATCCCTACCTGTGGCAGGGGGGTTGGAACTAGATGATATTTAAGGTCCCTTCCAAACCAAACCAGTCTGTGATTCTATGGTTATTTAGAAAGGCATACAGAGTTTTTTCCTTCCTCAAATGCTGGGGTTTGAAATATGTCTGAGATGGGAGAGACAGATTTCTGGTCTTTTCCTGCTAATAGCAGCTGCCTTCTTTTGGAACTCCTCTGCTCTCGTTCTTTGCTTGACGATGTCAGACCTTTAATCAGTTGAGTGCTGAATGATCAAAATGACTGAAGTAGATAATACTTCACGATGTACCAGATTTTGAGTAATTAGGAATGAATAGGCATGAGATTCAGATAGCACACTAATACTTTTTAAAAGCATGCTGGCTCACATACTAAAAGTCATTGCTAACACGGGCATGCCCTCAGAGTGAGCAGTAACAGGCCTATGAATAAAAAGAGGTTGATTAGCTCTTCCTTAACAGCATCCAGTTACTGCTTCAGCTGATATGGATAAGGCTAGAATGCAGTTCTAGCAATTCTTCTTCATTAGAAGCATGGTAACTGTAGGAATATGAGTGAATTAAATCAAATCTATTTAATTTCTCCCTCCTGATTTATAAGTTCCTTAAGAAGTTTCAGAAGTATTGTAATGTTTTGAAATGAAAAGTTGCATAAGATGCTTGGAAGATGAGTGAGGTTCCCTAGAGCACTGTATCTAAATTTGGGCATCTCTTGAGCACTCCTAAGTTGCAGGAGTCCCATCTAGGTCTCAGAACTTCTGCATGAAATTCAGACTCTGATGGGACACATGCCTTTGGGGCCTTTCTAGACAGCATATTTTCCCATCATGTCCTCAGTCGATACTACTGGACCAAGTGTCATGTTCCCCAGCTGCATATTTAAGCAGTTAAAGAGATAAAAATAATTTCATCATGTTTTATCTTTCTGAACATTTTTTTCTCAAGGACCAAAAGGCGTAATAAGAAAGACTCACTAACTTTACCCAGACGTTTGCTGAAAAGTAAGAGAAAGAAGAAAAATCTGATAATTGATGAAATCATAGTCCACTTCTGGGACCTAAATGGAAGGACTGGGAGACTGAATGTTGATGATGGTGGCCATAATATGCCAGAAGGTGACACATCTTGATTTTCTTAGCCTCTGTCATGGCTGATAGCAAGAGACCCCTAAACCAAATATTCCGATGAAAATCTCATACTTTTATTCTTATAAACTACTTGCAAGTTAAATTAAAATGTGGCAATACTAGATAATCTGAAGTATCACTCTTTTCTGATTAAAAAAACCCCTGTGGTTGTAGATTTCCCTAAAGTATGATATGATACACACCTCACCTATGAAAAGATTTTTATTGGAGAAAAAAAAATTGGTAATTTAATGAATTTTAATTAGACAATTACTAATCATTAATGTTACATTTAATGATTTATCTTTCACTAACATTTCAGTGTTGTCAGTTGACCTTTAATGGAGATTCATTAGAATGGTGATGCAAAACCACTCTTCTGTAGAATCCAGTGCAAGAGACGGAGCCTTCTAAAAGCTCAAATGACATCTTCAAGTTCAGCTACTGAAAAGTGATCCTGAATTATCTTAGGATCATACAAATATCAGAAAACAGAATTTTCTTTACCTACAAAACCCCTGGCTGTTGTTTCTGATTGGCAGATTCCAATCAGTACTGGCTTTATTAATTACTCTCAGGTCTTCTTGCTGCTAAACTGAGCCAAGAAAACTCTTGGAACTTCAACAATGCCCCTAATTGTCATGGTAAAAATAACAGACGTGAAAGTTAGATGCTATCAAGATAGGTATTTACAAACTTCATTTTTCATAAGTGAAGAAGCTAATGTAAACACTGATAAGTGTGGGGGTGAGGATGTGAGTTCCGTTATAATGTTGTTGCAGGCTTAATATTACCAAGCCGAGCTCTTGGCCCTGCTACAGGTGGGTTATGTTACATTACAGGGAGCATTAAGCAGTAAAATTAAGATCTTCAGTATAGGGTATTCCCCTCATGCAAGCTGGGCCCTATATGTCTGTATAGTACTTTTGCTTCATTCTCTCCTGTGTGTCCATGCAAGAGACAGATGCAATCTCTGCAGTTGTTCTCTTATTAGACCATATGTGTTAATACTTGAGGAAGTTTCTTGAAAAGTCCTTAAGGGTTAGGACCATTATCAATACAAATGTTTATAAATATATGTATGAACTGAAATTACAAAAAAATGACTGAACAGGTGGTGACCAAAGAAAGCATAGTGCAAGGCAGCAGTGAAATGAAGCCAAAATGTCATAGCAAACCTACAGGAAAGGTAATCCCATCAAGCATAGACATTTGTGTTCTTCTGTAAAATGCAGAGGGCTTTGACAGCATTCCCAGAATGCATCAGATCTACAGTGTGTCTGAATAGTAATAATAACAATTATTATAATTACAATCAGGCTTTTGTAATGCACTGCCTACTTCAGAACAAGATTAACATGCATCTAAGTTCATAAGAAAAATAGACGTGATCCCAATCACTTCTTGAATAACTACAGAACAGTTCAAATGTAAGTCAAAACATCTGTGGACATTAGTGTTAAATATTGTTCCTTTTGACAGAATAAGAAGTCCAATATATTTTTGTTTTTAAAGGTGCAAGGGCTTAGAAGTTTGAGCCAAGCATTTTTGCAATTGAACGTTTACTAGCTATGATTCGGTCTGTATTTTACTTTGCAACCAAATGTGAGGGTGGTACATGGGCTGCTGAATGAGAATATACATTATCTAATGAGAAAATGTTATGCAAATTATACTTTCTCTCTGTTTTATTCTTAAAAGATAAAAGCAAGAAGAAAAGTATTTTCCTACCTTTGGGATAAATGATACTCTACAACTTGATATCCTATTGTTGTAATAGTTATTATGCATAATGTTTCATTAATGTTGCTTTTGCTACAGCACACACATCTAAAGAGAATACTTGTACTCAGTATTGCCAAGGCAATATCAAGACTGCTCATCAGGTTTGTTCATGTATGGTGAGTGAATGATGTGCTATTCTGACGTTGGTCAAGTCACTAATCATGACTCTCGGTTTCTCTCCACTTTAGAAGCATTTTCATTTCATATTGAAAAAATAATAAGAACAAGACCCCTTTAATTATGTTCTGGCTGAGTATAACAGATGGATGGGAATATTGGTGAATTCTCTCATCTTAAAAAAATGTCTTCACCCAAATTGCTAGGCATGTGAGATGTTGGTGTCAAAAGCACCAGTAATGCCCCAGTGAGGTCCAAGGCACCGGTCTGTGGAGCCTACAGTGGTATATCAATTAGCAAGTTTCAGTGGCACTAGTCAAGTTAGGTCAGTGCACATCATCTGAGCACCCAGAATTGACAAAACACTGTGCTTTTACTGTGGTTAGCTGATGTGAAATCTTTGTTGCTCTCTACCTCTTGTGCCAGTGGTAATACGTGAGCCTGTTGGAGTCATTTGCAGCAATGAGGTTTTAGAAGGTTTATAAGGTGAACTCTACTAAATCATGCAGGCTGGTTTCCCACCGTAGTGAATTTTCATATAATGAAAGGACACTGAAAGCTCAGAATATTCTAGAATCTGAGAGACTGGAATAAATGGAAAGGATGTGTAGGAATGAATTTTTCTGTAGAAACCAAAATTATTACTTCTGCTGAAAACTATAAACAAATATAAAGCATTTTTTAGTAGAGATATTTTAAATTTCACAATTATAGGAACACAGTACTACTGTTTTTTGCTCTTTATATAATACTAGAACATGTGTAACCTGGGGCAGGTAGCTAGGGGTTATTATATTTTTGTTTATTTATTACACTTTTGGCTTACTTTAGAGACATTAATAACAGAAATCCTAGTATTCTGTAGAGAGTTAAAGTGGTTTTGCTCAGAAACCACGGAATCTTACAATAGTACGTCTCTGCTTGGTTCTGAAGGAAGAATTTTTTTTTTACCGGGCCACAGTGGCTCAAAGCAAGTTAGAATGGTGCTGCAAGAGATGAGATTAGATTGCTCAACATAATTTCTTTTAAGATCCTACTTAGTAGAGTCATATGTCCTTATGTTCCTGTTGGCTCGGGAAAGAAAGTGATACTGTGCAAACCTTTACTGGATCTGTCTCTCTATGTGTGAATTAAATAGGGCTACTTGGATGTACTCTTTCCTGGTGTTTCTAATGCTAACTCCCATTCTGCTATAGGTAGCTTTGATCTTTGGAGATATTTTACTCATTATATCAGAAATTCCTCAAAGCTGTGAAACAAATCCTTGCCAGAGGACAGTGGGCTGTAACTGTCATCATGCTTCAGGAAGTGCCAGTGTTTCTTTTTTTATTGTTTATTATTAAAATAATACCCGCCCATTTACAGACAGACTAACTACAAATTCCGTGGCTTGGCCTGCCTTCCAAAGTGGTTTATGACTTTGCCGTGTCACTGAATGCCAGAGGAAAGGATTATGCCTCTAGAATCCTATCCTGTTGTATTTTGACTGTATTGAAGTAAAGGATTTGTGAATTATCTGAATATTGCTGATGGGAATGGCCTCTTTCTAGTTTGTTATTCATTTAGATACAGTCCAAATAATTTCATCTTAGGCCTGTGGTTATGTGTTTCCTGGGTGATTTAGAAAGCAAGGTTATATTTTTTATTTTCTTTTTAAATAAAATTGAACTCCTTCAGGATAAATACTCTTTCCACTTTATATGATGGAAAAGAAAACCTACATCTATTCTCTGAGATGAAACTCACCTCCAAGCCCCATAAAAGAAGTAATTCTGCTGTTACAGGAGTACCACTATGGGACATACTGTTACAGCCATGGAAAAAATGTGCTAAATAAAAGAATCAGCCCTAGTGATTCCCAGTCTTTCCAACTTCTTCTACCCCTGCTTTGCAGGATAGTGAGTCTTTTTTGATTATGATGACTGTAGCAAGGTTAATTATGAGCTTCCCACACTGAAAAACCCATCTTGGATTGGCTCAGAAATGCTGTCATCGCCTTTATAAAGATAATATTGGGAAGCTGTGAGTAGGAAGGTAAGTTACAATTTGGAGATATGTCAGAGTCTGCTGAGGTCTAGATGTTCAAGTGCCAGAGGCGAAAGGAAACATTCCCAGCTTTTATTGTGCCTGGGTGGTTGTTTTGTTGTTTGAGTGCTTTGGTTGTTTTTTTCTTGGTGGTTGGCTCTGTTTTTTTTTGGCGTCTTTTCTTTATGGGGGTGTGGTGGGGAGGCAAAACACGGGTTGGTTTGCTGATGTCTGGCATTTCCTTGGATATCCTGAAAACAGTTCCTGAATTCACTGTAGCGAAATCTGGGGTTTAGTCAGGTCCTCAGTTCTGGATGTTTGCCTGTATGGATCTCTGCCTATCAGGTAGGCAGCTCTTGCCAGGTACCTGTCAGCAAATTACTTCAAAAAGTACATATAAGGCATAATTAAAATCTTGTCAAGTTGTTTTCTTTCTGTGTAATCCACAAAAGTAATTAAGCAGCTAGAAATGAGGAATAGAAAGTACTGCAAACATGTAGGAGGTATGTAGCTCGCTTTTAGATAGTGAGATCTTTATAGTAGAAAAAAGGAACCTGACCACTAGCAGTGACTTTCTTACTCTCTGACTGATTCATCTTTTACAGAAGGTAGAAAGGCCTCAGGGAGAACAATCACGATGAAACCATTAGGTGATACTGCTAAGGGTTTAGCTCAAGCCACCTTTTGCTTATTTTAATGAGGCAAGTAATTAATTTAGGGCGAAGACTCACAGCTGTATGAAAAAATCTTTTTATTGTATTTTTTTCTACTAGTTCAGTATCAAATATGCAACTATTTGTGAGGACCTAAAACATTTAATTTTCTGGGGACTCCTATGGGGGAAATGGGTATATTTGAAACAGGTCTGGGAATCACAGAATTTCTCTGACATTGTCCTTGAAGTATTTTTCTCTAAAAATGGAGTAGGAGTTAATCCTTTTCTGTAAGTGACAGCAGACTCTTACTAGCTACAGTGCTTGGTCATGGTTGTAGGTGTTTGCCTCATGGTCCCAAAAGAAGTCAGCTCTTAGCTTCTTTGAAGCTGTGCTAATTTGTGTTGTTTCAGTGTTTACTGTGTCTGAGTGAGAAAGAGGAAGCACTTGACTATATCTCAGTAAATACAAGTAGTCAAATGGAATACACAATTTTATACTCCGCTTCCTGTTCCAGAGGCTGCTTATACGTTTTATATTCTGCAGTTGCTAGATAAAGACACATCATACAATTAGTTCTTGATATCGGGTCAGAACCCTGGTTTTGTCTAAATTTCTAAAGCGTTGGGGTAAAATGTGTATTTTCTGGTCTATCTTAATGAAATTTGAAGTCCCTTCTGCAAAAAAAGTCCTACCCTAATAGGGAAAAGTTGTTCCCGGCATCTTTCTTGATTCCCAAATGCGTACAGTTCATAGTAACTAGATGACAGATATCCTGGGAAGGTGGGATTGAATCTCAGTAGAGATTGAATTCAAGAGAACACTGTACCTGGAGGTTTTTACATTTTGGACGAGTGCTGTAAACAGCACTTCCCTTCTCTACCATATTTTTTGGATGTCTATCCTAGTTGTCATATATTCCTTCATAGAGTCCTTAATTTGAGGACTGTGATTCTGTCTAAATTTATTCAATATCTCAAAACTTTCAGTGTTGCCTTTTCATTGTTTATGCCAGACCTTAAGAAAGACTTAAGAAAGAATTAAAAAAGGTGATGGAATACAAAAAGATTTGTTTATAGGGAAGGAACATTTTGTATTTTTTGAGAAATAGTTTATTTGTCAATTATTTGTATATCCTTGATTTTGGTCTTCCTCAAGTATTGCATTATGTATTTTATGCCTTTGAGTGTAGCGTGCTGGGACCAGCTGTATCTATGTGTATGAATACATGTTCAAATAAAAATCATACTCTGTAGAAACCAAGGTGGTAAAAATGTAGAAACCATCCTGTCTGATTCAGAGTGGATGACAACAGCTCTGTGGCAACGCACAATAGAAGCTCACAAGTGTTAAGGGCAGGAGCTGAAAGTACAGGCTGTATGGATACAGAAAGAAAAGTATACCAAGAAAGATACTTGTGTTTGACAGAATAGGTTGTTTTGTTTTTTTTTTTTCCATATATAATTCATACTGTTTTATTAATTTCTAGATCTCAGAATATATATTTGAGTCTTCAAGTTGTGTAGTAAGTTGCACAAACCATTTGTTACACTTCTGTAAAGAAATTGTTTGGAAATAACCAGTAACAGATATAAGTTCCAAGTGTTAATTTTTGAAAGTGAAGTGTAGGGTTAAAATACTGCTCTTTGCTGTGGGGATGTTTTGTCCCCATGATAATTTCACTGTTCAGACAGTGTTTCCCACTGATATTTGCTATTTTTGTGGTAAGGATATTTATCAGAGTGCTGACAAAGCTGTGGCTCTGTAAGCATTTCCTAGGAAATGACATGAGGGAGGACTTGGTTGGGCTTTGGTCTATAAAACTTATAAGGCTCATAAATCAGAAGTGCAGTGGCCTTTTCATACTATTGTTGAAGCAACAGTGACCCAGTGAAATTCAAGAACCCCTCCAAGGGGAAGAGTCGCCTTTCTAATCACTTGCACATGTTAATTCATGCTTGGAAAAAAATGTCTCACAGTAATATTTTTAGATTACAAAAAAGAAAATTGCCATCTAGCTAACTATTGTCATAAAGTGACTGTACAATCCAAACACAACTCATCTTTGGGGCAAGTGCCAGTTCCTGCAAAACCACAAAGGGGTTCTCTTTGGGCTGTCATTAAGCTGTTTCCTTGGTCACATTAACCAGTGCTACATCATTCAGTAGCAGCATTAATTACAGCTACCATCCAGATTTATGTCTGAAGCCCACTTATTCTGTGTGAGCTGGATGCTTGTGTCTCTAATGCAAATAACCAGACATAGTGGACTGCATAATGCCACAACGCTAAAAGAAGCCTTAATTTTGAAGCTGTTAAGATGAGACTTAGAGAAGTCTGAAGTGATAATGTTTCTGCAGCGCTTGTCATTAAACATCGTATATCTGGAGACATTAAAACAAATAATCTGACAGTTTGTTGGAAATACCAAAGCGTGTAGAAAAGCATGGAAGCTTGTCCGTGTTTTATGTGTCAAACATGGTAAATATATATGGTGATTAGCTCACTGCTTTTAGATCAAATTTGGGGAAAAAAATTGAAGTAATATAGTTTGTTGGTAGTTTTCCTAAGCCAATAACTAAAATAAAATAACAGTGAAAGATGTGATCTGTAGAAAGCAATGTAAATCACAAGATTCTGGATTTTTTTTCAGTGTAGGAGGATATGTATATGCTTGAATAAAGGTATGCCTAAAGTAATAAATACATGAATATAAAAATAATAGCAAGAAAATCTGTAGATTTTAGTAATGGATATTCCATAAACCTAGATTATGGTAGTAATTAATAATAATTCAAAACAAACCAGGATTCAATCCCCTAATACCCTCATGATACGCAACAGCCACAGTTAAATGTATGCTTCAAGATCATAGGTTAGGTAAGCAATTCGAATGACTTCTTAGTTTCTGAACAATTCCTGTCTGTAACCTGTATCTATAAATATTTTTTTAACTGATCTGCCTTAGACCTATTCATTTATAGACTTTTACTTTTCCATTGTGGGGGAGGGTGAAGAAATTACATTGGTGCTTTTTTTTTTGGAAATGTCCTATCTCCAGAGATTAGTGGGCTGTAATTTATCTGCACTCTCAGCCATTTCTTTCTTTGTCTGCTAGATATTTTCATGACTAATAAAAAGACTTGCTGACTAATGAATTCAACATAAACACGTGGCAAAATGCAAGGGTAGCTGAGACTTTGACCAACTGGGAAATTTGAATGTGGGAGGATTGACCGGAAAAAAGAGAAAACACTTGATCCACAAATACAAAACCCTCCAGAACATACTTTTGACTTGCTTGCTATGAGAAAAGAAACTAGGCCATGGAATTATGACTGTTCAGATTTTTCTGTTCACTTGTTTATTCTCCCTCGCAAGAATTCAAGTGTTTTATGGGTAGTCTCTTCCTGCAATTGAGAGACTGGCTTTCTGTGTCAAGTCACACGCCTATGTAAGATTTCCTTGTATAGAGATCTCTTGGTTTATTTCTTTTAACTAATTTACTTCATAGACTTTGCTTATGAAGAACAGGATGCCTTCAAACAAGTTTCTTCAGCTGCAGCATATTTTGTTTTTTTTTTTTTTTGTCACAGCTCAGGGCTATTGCAGTATTATTGTGGTATCTCACCATTACATTGCCATTTCACTCTTAACAAAGCCTGGTTCGGAGCAGTTATAACTGCATTTCATTGCGACTAATGCTCTATTTTTGGAATTAAGACAACTTTCAGAGTAAAGAGCATTTGTGCCATGGGAAACAATTCTCATGAAATCTTAAATGGCATAGTTCTTGTGGTTGTCTATATACAGGATAAAGCACATATTGTGCAGTGGTGGCCAATTTCTTGATCTTGCTTTAAAGCTGAATTATGTCAGGTAAAAAGAACTAAGGATAAAAGCGAATGGAGGTCTTATTTTCTTTCTTTAGTAAAGGTAAAATTGTGCAAACAACATTCTGAGAAGATGGAGGTCAGGCATTTGCCTACACTATTCTAAGTTACTTTTAGTGAAAGAAAAGATAGTGAAAGAATTAATTTCTACATAAATCTTTTTGATTCTACTGGCCAAAAAAGCAGACTCTTGTTCCTTATGGGCTGTTACTCATGAATATGTAAAAAATTTTGAACTAGACTGCTTGGACTGAAATATTTGCATGACTTCTCATGATATTTTGTTTGGTTAATCAGACAGTGAGTGATTCACAGTCCTCTAAAATTTAACTTAAACTTATATAGATTTTTGTATGATACTAAGGTTTAGTCTTTTCTTTCTCATTCACCGTACAGGATCTTTTTTTATTTTAATTGCCTCCCAATGTTTTTCTTCACCTAAACTTATTCTAAAATCTGTATCATTTCTCTAACATGATAAGAAGTTGGGCTTGTTATTGTCTTGCTGTTATCATTCACTGTACTGATTATAGGAGAGCAGGAAAAAAATCATCAGTATAGCTAGAAACCCTAAAACCTATACTATAATCATTAATTTTCTTGGAAGAAAGCACAGACTCTATTAGGCCATCTTGCTAAACTGATGAGAAAACCAAAGGTTGAAGATAAAAGAAAAATTTTACAAGATTGCCTTCTGAATCGGAAAGAAACATGAAGTCACTGAAGTAGAAAATAGCACTCCAAAAATGAAAGGAAAATTTTATTAATACCATAAGGAGATGTAACTAAAAGTGAAATTAACTCTGGGGAAGATGCTAGGAACACACACAACTCCATGAGAAGAATAAGGAATCCTGTAGTACATAATAATTCCCCAGAAAAAGTGACCAGTAAATTATGAAAAACCATGAGGCTGATAAGACTAGGAACAGATGGGAGATAGTCAGGAAACCTAAAAAAGCCTTGCGTAGCTGACATAATCATTCATACTTGAAGTACACAGGATCTAGGAGTGGTGGGAAGAGACAGTGGACAAACTTAGTACTGTAAGGATTCATGAGCACTTAGGGAAGATTCAAAGTGCCAGAACAGATTGTGTTTTGTCAGGGAAAGTATGAATTAAATGAGAACCTATTTTTGTTATAACTGTCTCTTTCTATGAACATGGGTTTCAACTTCTGGATTTCTAACAACGATCTCTGGCTTTTGCATCAATGTGTGTGCTGATGCCTGGGAAATGCAGTTGTGCTGATGTTTAGAGCCTAACACCATGAACATTTTGTGATGTATAAGGCTTTATATTTAGGATTAATTACAAAGCTATCAATAGCTTCAACTACCAAGCTTTCAATATATTGGATAATACCAGACCAATTTGTCAAAACCTGTAACTCATTCTATGTAAATCTCAATTATTTTAATAACATACACAGCTTTGCATCCTCTCTGCCCCCCTCACCTTTAGTCCACTGTAATTAAAATAAGCCTGCTTTAAAAGAATAGATGGAAAATACCAGAAACTTCAGAGTGTGGGACTTGGGTGTTTTGTTCATAAGCTTTCTCCCATTATACTAACTATAGGATGTTTCCTACTGAGACTATGGCTCTGTCAAAATAGTCCTTGCTGAAGCTCTTCTAACTCATGCTACAGCAAAAGGGAATGGAAATAGAAACTTTCTAGCACTCTGAAAAGCAGGAGCTTACTTACCAATAACTTCTTAGTATCTAATTGCTTTTCCATATCAAATATGATGGGATCTGGAATTTAGCTCTTTATATGACAGTGTTTGGGCCTGTGAATTGAAATAATTGGTGTAGGCATTCCTTGGACCAATAAAATATTTAGCAATTTATGTTTAATTAAGCAGTTATAGATCTGTAAAGCAATTAAGACATGACATTGATTTTTCTTAATATGAATCTTTTACAAAAATCCTTATCTCTTACAATACTGATCTAACCCGCCAGCACTTCTAGGTCACAGATCTTCACATCTCCATCTTACATGACTTAGAGAATAGTATCTCTGCTGATTATTAGCCATATCAGTGGGATGAACAGATTTTCAGTTATCTGAAATTAGCCTGAATTAAACATATTCTAAAATTTGCATAAAGGTGGCAGAGGAGAAACTTAAGAGATGGAGTAAAAGAATAAAACTGTACCTATCAAATTCAGAACTACTAAAGGCAAGAAAATGTTCATTAAAATAAGTAATGAACCCATGGTCTGCAGCCATTTTGCTATATTTCTGTGCCATCCAATAGTAAACCAGCATAGTCTAGAGCAAAACAAATAATTTTAGGATGTATTAAAAGCATTTGGGAATATTGCGATGTTTAAAAGAGAGTCAGTGCATTTCAACTATATTGATTTGCGTTCAAATTATTTTCAGAGTGTATCAACTGATTCATGTCTAATGACATTTCGTTTTCAAATCTTTGTTTTTTTTAAAGCGTCTAGACCTTTCTGCCTGCAAATAATGCACAATTACTTCCACATGTCCTGCATACAGAAGAACAATGAGTAGCTTTTCCATTTTTATGCCATTACTATATTTAACCTATGTCTCCACAGCACTCTGTTCCATAGTCTCTAAAAATTGTTCAGAAAAATTCTGTAATTTTAGTTAGTGCCACTATTTGTTTAATTGTATTTTAAAGAAAATGAGATTATAATGATTCATGTAATCTGCTTTCCAAATCTTGAAATGCAAACAATTTAGAACATATAATAATTTATTCTGCTCATCTAAAAAGTCCTCTGAAAACAGGACAGTCATCAGTTAAGGGTAGTAGATCTTGACTAAGGATGTCATGATTAATTAAAATCTTACTGTACCTCTTTTTTTCTCTCTCACCTTTAAGCAGTGCAAATATAATTGTTACTAGACTCCCTGGCAGATTTATTGGGCTACTTTTGTCTTATTTTGAATAAAATCTGTTTATGGAAGAACTGTAAATAAATAAATAAATAAATACCCCCCCCCCCCAAGAAAAAAACACAAAGCAGTGTTTCTTTATGGCAATAGTTAAATCCCAAACCCTACAGAGTGGTTAAATATAAATAATAAAAAATGCATGACCAGAGTTAGTCAGAGAAGCACCCAGACAAACACTGACCAACAGTATAGATAGCGTAGATGTGCATTAAAAAATAAATCTGTCTGTTAATACTCTATTGAGTTGCTGAGAGTTAGCAAGTAAGGTAAGCTTAATTTAGAGCATAGAATCATATAATGGTTTGGGTTGGAAGGCACCTTAAAGATCATCCAGTTCCACTCTCCCGCAATGCGCTTTTGTTCTTTGTGGTTGGTTGCAAAGTGTTATTTCTGCAAATATCTTAATTATTTTTTTTAATACAAAGTGAAGGATATTTGTTGTTTGCAATGCTTTTCAACTATTCAGAGCAAATCAGTATTAAACTGATTTGTTTCCAAACGCTCCTCTCCAACAGGTCTTAGAATACTTAGATAACCATTTCCTTCTGAAGGTGGAAATCTCTCTTGCAAGGTAAAGGGCTATGACTTTTTTTACTGCTCCTTACCACAGTATTTTCTTTCATAGTTGTGTACTGCATAATACCGCAAATGTCATATTAATATATTTTCCAATGTCTATCGAAAATGCTCAGCCAGAGGCATAGTGACTATGATGGGTGGAGGCAAAGGAGTTCTGACATCTTAGAGCCATTTAGAAACTGCAGATGGAGAACCAAAGGCAAGTAGAGGTGCTTTTTTTTTGTGTTTAAGGCAACTGATACGACATGCAGTTCAGATAAGACAACAGCTTTACAATTACAACTGGCTTATATTTGCATAATGCCTGTTCAAAAGGTAAAAATAGGAAATTTCCCTTTGGCAAAATATTTGACTCATTCAAGGAAATATAACATACTGGCAATAAGAACATCTGATGTTTGTCTCAGAAAAACTAACTGAAGGTCGCTTACTCTTTCTCTGAACTGACTGCATAGGATTATTCATTATATTCCTATCTGAAAGAAAAAAAAAATATGAGCTATATTAAAAAAAAAAAGAAAAAGACAAGACAGGCACAGGCTTCTTTTTTATTTGTAATTCTGTGCTAGAGAATACTCATTGTCTGCTTTCTGAGGAATCAAGATCTATTATGTATCAGTGCAGGGACTCAAGCCATTTTCTAGGCTTGTACTGTTCAATCCTGAAAGCTGTTTTACAGATTTCAGCAAAAAGTAATATTTTGTAATAAAAATAATTAAATTTTCAAAGAACTTTTCAATGCCCTAGGCAAAGATGGTACGTATTTAGAAGATTACCAATCACATTACCCAGCAGATATACAGTATGCTATGCCCTTATGATCTATTGAAATTTTGCTTGGCACAATAAGATCTCCCCAAAAATGTTTGCCAATATAAAGGGCTTTTTATTTCATAAAGAAGTTGGATCCTGCCTGATATATTACTTGCTACTAACTGCTTTTGCTTTAACATTTTTGCGTGAAGTTTTCTGCCTACATTTACATATGTATAAGGATAATTTCAAATGGTTAGTCCATTACCTGCCCTCATCTACAAAGAGATTTGAAAAGTTGCAGAGTGACACAGCAGTCTATCAGTGTATCAAAGGACTGGAACTTGCTTCAATTGTCATTTAATCCATCCCCTTGTCCTAGGGCAAGATCTACTGTGCCTGTGTCATTCCTGTCCAATGCTTGTGAAGATTTAACTTAACATTCGCGAAATGTGGTTCTCGTGCACTTTTGCTTTTGAGCACTGGGAAAAGACTTATAATTGCTACTCCATTTTCTCATTTCTCAGCTGTGAAGATGATTGATTTTGAAGAATGTTAGAGAACTACAGCTTTTTAAAGAGTTCAATTAGAGAACATTATTAGCATGTTATTTTACAGTTGAAGAGATTTATCCATTGAGCAGTCTGACCCTTTATTCACTGAAAGGGCCTGTCCTGGAATAAATTGTTTCCTAATGTTTACATGATAAAACATTTGGGGAACTTGGATTTCAATCTGCATAGCTAACCTCATTAACACTGGAGAACAGTGCAGGGAACCAGTGCTGGGCTCTTGCTGCTGCTCCTGGAGGCTGGGCTGTGAGGCTTATGGCTGCTGCTGGCCATGGTGGGAGACTCCCACCACGTGGGGAGGCCATAACCCATCCTGCCCCTCGGAGGCAGCTTTAAACTGAGGGTCTTGCTCTGAGCCTGCTGGCGCTACACCTGACACATTGCACCCAGTGTGGGTCCCTCTGATGACTGCAGCTCCCACCATCAAGCACTCTCCCCAGTGATACCAGGGCTTAGTTAGCAAGGCCAGGTAGCCTTCTGAGTTAGTTTGTAGGCAGCCACCTTGTTTTGGAGAGTAAGAGCATTTAGTGGTATGCCTCGAGCTATTTCCTGCCAGTTGGTGTCAGTGCCCAGGAATGGCCGCAAGTGCATCTTGCTTACAAGACTAGGTCTAGCCTGAGGCTTCTTGTCCTAACAGGGACCTGCCAGGCTGTTAACTCCAGTCACAGCAGTGACTCCTACCAACCGTGCCACATCCTGACAACATCCCAGTGGAAATTGTTGCACTTAATAGAAAATAAGAGTTTTGTTTCAAGACTGAGGTTCTGTTTCCTTCTTCCTTTTGTACTAATGGAAAACAAAGTGCCTGAACAATTTTGTTTAGTTAGATTTTCATAACAAAATGTACTAAATTTGATGAGAGATTAAATCCAAAAGGAATTTTTTGAGGAATCTGGAAGGGAATGCAAGATCAGGTTATACTGCTGATTGAATTTCTGTCATACAGAAGCTACTGTGATGGGAGGTATAGAGCTATCTACAAATAATGAACACATTCATTAAAAAATAAAAAAAGCGTAAACGTGTGCTTCTAAACCTTAATGTAATTAAAACTTGCATCAAAAGAGTTTTTTAACTGCATGTATCATTCTAAATGAGGATGTCAGATTGAAAGTAAATGGAATCTGGGAGATGAAAAAAAAGATAGCTAGCAACCTTCTTATGAGTAAAATAAACCCCTCTCAGTTATGCCTTCATATAGCATAAGCATTAGTATGCTTCATATAGCATACTAACTGTTGAGTGTCTGCTGTTAACACTGTTTCTGATCTATAACATTTAAATAAAGCTTATTATTTAGTTTAGATTTACTTAACTTCTAGAACATGCCATTCCCCCCCCCGAAAAAAAAATTACCACGGAAAATTTTGTTGTTCAAAAAACCACAGAAGTACTCAGGGTGAATGAATATTGTATGCACAGTTCTATAGTGATACTTGGCCTGAATGACAAACCTTAACCCTTTCTAGTGTACTTGGTCAATATAACTAAATAATCACTTCTCTTTGATTTAAATAGTAGCATTTCTCTTTGATTTATATACTAATTTTTATACTATGTAAAGAGAATAATTGGGAAGGTGGGATAACTATTTGGTCCAAAGCTTGTAGGACAATTTAGAATGTAGGACTTTCTGTCTTGGATGTAACCCATTTCTCCCTGCTGGGGAAGTTGGTTGTTCTAATACTGCTGCTTATTAAAATACTTAAAATACTTAGTAATACCGCTGTCTTAGTAAAATGCTGTTAAAGAACCTGGGCTTCATTTCTGATTTCTTTCCTAAGAGTGTATCACTCGAATGTAGAAAAATTGGAGGGCATAGTTTAAAAGCAGAACCTAGTGATAATAAATTAAGATCATTCCCATACTGGAAGATAGAAGAGCAGGTTGTGAGTTTCATTCAACTGGAATTATTGATTTACGTCAGTTCTGCAGAGCTTTAGGAAATAGCTATTTCAAATCAATTTGATCCAGTTATAAAGTACAAGACACTTTAGCTTATTTTAACTCTGCTTTGTGAGGTGGATATGAAGATATTTAATGATCTTTGGATTTTAAATTCACTAAGTTGTGAAAGTACACAGTATCTATCTTAACTATGCAATGCAACTACTCATATGCTGATTGAGGTTTAGATAGACAAAGTTTATTTTACATATTTTGCAACTGCATCTAACATGAATCAACAGAATGTGAAAGGTCACTTAACGAGGTGAAACATTCCTCTAAGATTATGTCAGCTATTATCAGTTGAATATCTGTCTAAAAAGGTGGATGCAAAAAACTTAGCAGATCTGCAGAATCAAGTTAGTAAAGAAAAAAAAAAAGGCTTGTTAAGAATATATAGAATATAATTTTAAGAAATTATTTTCTATGACTTCATTGTTTTTTTCTGTCATCAATTTTTGTTCAAACAACAAAATATATAGAAGGAAGTGCATAAACCAGGGTTTCTACTGCAGAATCTCATCACTTCTTGAACAGAATGCTATGCTGTACTGCTGTACTACAGATCTTTGAGCCTGTTTTTCTTCATTCTTTTGTGCTTAGAGTGTTTCCAGGTAGAATGAATGTTGGCAATAAATAATTTGGGAGAAATTCCTGGCAACTCATAAAACAATATTTGTACTATTATGTGAAACAGAAGGTCAGAGTTTGAAGAAAGATTTAAAAGGAGAGGTCAGCAATGACTTTCTACTCTCCTCTTTTAAAATCCCCAAAGCTGCTGAGTGTCCCTGCAGTATGCCAGTGCAGCACTAATAGTTAATAATTACTTCTCCAAACGAAATCTCCCTGTGAGAGTCTCAGGGCTTCAGCTGGTTTAACCTAATCTCACACTTGTCAGGTAAGTACTACTAACCCTCTTTAACATATAGCAAAACTTAAGTCTCTCAGAGACTAACAACAAGGTTATACAGGAAGTGTACAGCAGAAGAAGAAATAAAAGGCTTGATTTCTTTATTCTCATGGGCCTTAGTTACTGTATGTTTCTTCTATGCAACACCACCAATTAGTCATGTTTTGTCTTTCAAAGGCTACAGTCATCATTTGTTTCTCCGCACATATGGCAGCCGTCCCTGTATGAACTAAAGCCTTCACGGCAGACTGACCATGTCTCTTGATGAGGAGGGTGAATTCTCTGTTGTTACAATTGTTGTAGATTAGCCTCTGTTACAAAACAAACTATCCAACCAACCAAAAGTATTTAGATGTAACAGTATAATGCCTTTCCATCACAGTTACTCAGGTTTGTGTGGGTATGGGTGCATGCATTTATGCATGTAGGGTGGCAGGAAGGGTATGCAAACTGGCTGGAGTTTAATGAGGTTGGACTAGAAGATAACCCAGTCTCCTCTGCTGTTTCTTTCTCCAGAGGAAAGAGAAACCAAGCCACTGCCAACACTTAAACTAGCTTGATTAATGAGCTCTGTTCTGCCAGCCTTCCTGTAACATCTTCTGAAGCTTTAGGTTTGGTTTAATGTAGTTTAGTTTGGGGCGAGATGTTGGGCTAGTTTTAATTTTGTCCGGATCATTAAACCAGAATCTAATTGGCACTCATAATCGAGTAGGGAGACTTTTTCCCCTTTGAACTTACTCAGATAAAACCCAACCCAAATTAACCAGATGCACAGAAAAGGAGCTGACAGCAGTGTATTCTGCTTTATTCAGCTGTCTATGAAATTTGCATTTGGAAACCTGATACGGCCAAATGCAGCATCCAGTATTCATCTTTTGTAGTGACTTGTTGAGGAAATGCTTGTGATCAGTAAGTGTAAGCAGATAAAGAGATCTGAATATTTCTGTGAATCTTGATGTCGGCTCTTTCTGTTTTCTGAGAGATTGTTTTAACTAGAAGGTCTGGGACTTAAAATTTGATATGCTTTCTTATATTCCTTCACGCTGAGTTGTGCTCCACTCTAATCCCTGTCTATAGGTGGCACTGATCATTCACTGTAACAGTGGCAGGGAAATTATTAATACAGTGAATTGCAGAAATAAACAAACAAAAACAATCAGTTTTTTTTAAACAAAAATAAAATAGGTATGTGTGATTGTGAAGCTGGGAGTTACATGAAGCGTGTATAAGCCTACAGAACTCAGAACACTGTAAGAGTTAAGGAGGCTTCTTTAAGTCTTTAACCTGTAGAGAGTATCACTGTGTAATGTTATTCTGTATGTTTTGGCATGTTTTCCTTTCAGTTTTCTTTTCTCAAGAGCATTAGAACTTGAAGCAAAAAGAACTGAAAATCCTGACCAGCACCTCATGCATGCTTGATCTTGGAGTTGAAAAGTGGTTTTTCTTTTTTTTGTGGTTGAATAATTCCTGGAGTGATGTAATTCTGCCAGGAATGGTGCAGGATTTCAGATAGCATACAATGAATTGTCTGAATATCTGGACTAATCCTATTTTTTCATTCTTATAATTTTGGTTTAAACAGACAAATCTCTGATTCGTAGTATCCATTCTAACCAAAACAGGTAGGGTTAGATTCAGAAAATAATTTAGATATTGTAATACTGGAAATCTCACAGCCTTGGTTTGGGCAGTCTTACCTTCAGTAAGGTATTCTCATCACCTTATTTGTAGACAGCTGCCCATGAAATACGCAAAAAAACCCAAACAACAAACCACACAGAAGTTTGAAAGCTGAATAGTATGAACTAGACAGGAAGAAACACTGAAGAGGGTAAGTTTATTCAAAAGAGTAAGCTTATTCAAAGATAGTTGAGAACTTAGTTCTGTTAGAGAAACTGAGCTGTGAAGTCTGCTCTCATGTAATATTGTCTTTAGGTCGCATCTTCATGCCACCCCTCCCTACGGCAGCAAGAATTAGAGTTTACTCTGGTCCCCTGTCACAAGTAAGCCTAGAGGAATATCCTAACTAGTAAGCAGGGTATTCTGGAGCAAGCATGTCCACTGTTTTCCAAGTTGTTAGAATTGTATCGTTAATAAATATTTATTGGAGCAGGGATTTGAGCTGAACTCTCCTACAGGAGTATTCTAATCACTTCCATAAGCCTCTGTGTCAGTCTGTCACCTTTCCCTTCTCCCTCTGGCCCATAAATATTTATTTATTTGTACAGTGCAGGATATCTTTGAATGTTTCATCCAAAAGAATGATGAATGGCCTGGTTGTTAGGTCCTTCAGCTTAGGTGGAGGTGTGATGAGTTGAAGTTCAACATGCATAAACTGTCAGGGAAGCAATTTGAAACTACCATCATCATGACTGTTGACTGTATTTGGAACCATCTGCTTCATCAACATCCTGCGAGAAAGGGATGCTTGTAGGATGTCTGTGAGAGTGAAACTTGCAAAAGGGAGCACCTAGCCTAAGTATCAAGAGTTTTGCCTCAAACAACTCGGCGACATTAGGTCTTAAGTGACAATATTAAATATTCTCAATAGGAAAATCAGATCCTTCTATTTTTCTGCTAGGAACTTCAGCATGTGCTTTGATGTTGAGAGCTTCTCTGAAGAGTTCCTGAGGATTTTGGGTGCCTCGGTTCTAGTTCTGGGTGCTTGCATGATGAAGCATGTTGGTCTGAAGTCACTTACAGGCTGTTTCCAATCAAGAGGTAACTTTGCCTCCAAGGCAGGGCAGCAGGGTTCATCACAGTGAATCCAAAAGGTGCCTCAGGCCTGCCTGGTGTACCTAAAAAAAAAGATAATTTCCCTCCACTGAAGTATAGTAAAATTTATTTCAGCATGCACACATGTTTTCTTAAGTAAGGATTTGGCACTGAGAAAACTAACATTCAGGTTGAATACATTTTTATAGGCTGTTTCTTATGCCAAGATTATTACCTTTATTTTCCAGGGGAAAGCAGCTGTAAACTCTAACAGAGTGGGGGGGGAAACTAGGACTTGGATTGGGTTATTTATTTCCCCAGTTTCTTGATCCAGCAATGTTTGGGGGAGATTTTCATTTTCTGGGACACTTAAGTTGCTTTCAGACCAGCTTTTCAGAAGTATCTATTTCTGCTCAGGTGAAATGGAATTAGTAATGTTGTGCCCAGAAAAGTTGCCTTGGGAAAGAAGCAAAAGGTTCCTGCAGGTAGCAGAGAGGAGCAGAGAGAAAAGGTTCCTGCAAGTATAACTCTTTCACAAGTAGAAAGGAGGATCTGAAGCACACAGGAAGGTTGTCACAGTTCTGTTTATCTGGTCTTTACAACTTAGTGGAGGACATTGTTTCTCCATGCTGATCAGATATTTGCTTCAGTTCCTTCCTGTACATTTTGTTTGCTTCAGCTGTGCTGTTCCTTTCCTAGTCTTCCTGTACTTTCCCAGCATCAACTTCTCTTATTACCTTGTTTATCTTTTTGGCAGAATCTGCCAATAACACTTCACATCTTGTGCACAAGGTGCTCTTCAAATACAGGTGAAAGGATGATTGCTATATAAGATTCACTAGGGAGAAGAAACAGGTAGATTCAGTGAGATGGACCCCCAGGTGCCCATACTGGTTAGCATGATAATGATAATTTCATTGTCAGAGATGTGTAGGTCCATAGACAAAACAGAATTCGAAGGGAGTATTCAAAGGACAATGAAAAAGGTTTTCTTCTATCTTGTTTGGAAAGTTTGCTGAGTGGAAGAGGCTGCAAGCAATGTTTGAGACACCCCCAAACGGGTAAGGGAAGCTGGCAGACAGGAGGCAGGAACTGACAGCCTGATAAGACAAAGAGATGTAGCAGCACGCTATGTTTTGGCAAATGTGAAAGTGAGAAATAATTTAATAATATCCATGTCCCAAATACATAATTGCAGGGCAGTGTGAATTTTAATGGAATACTACAACACCTTGCTGAGATTTTCTCTTTCAGAGTGTGGATGAGGCCAGGAAGTAATTGGATCACATCAGTTTTGGTTTTTTTTTCTCTCAAGGCAGTGGTGAAGGCTTTTATTTTTTTGTTTTTAATTTGCACAGTTTGCATCAGAGCATGTCCCACCTTGTGTGACTGCCAGCAACGTTAAGGGACACAGACACTAAAGAGAGGATTAGCCCATAGCTAAGAAAGTGTGGTCTCAGCTTGTGTTTGGGTATAAATACATGTGCAGAGAGAGTGTGGCTGGATTAATAAAGCAGGCTTTAAAAAAAATATTTTAGTGAAGGAATCTTTCCTAGAGTCTTGGAACTGCAACTGCGGGGTGTGACAGAAGACAAGATATTCTGTCTGCAGAAGCCAGGTATGGAGAAGTCTTAAAGAGCAGATCAAGAATGACAAAGTTTTCAGCAGCCTAGACATTCTCTTATTGCCTTGGTTCTCTGCCTCTAGGATCTCACAATATCATTCTCACATCCCCTACTACAGTATCCTAAAGAATCATAGAATGGTTTGGTTTGGAAGGGACCTTAAAGATCATATAGTTCTAACCCCCCTGCTACGGGCAGGGTTCTTGCTGAAAGGTTCTTTGTAGCTGTTTATGGTTTGCATCCAATATGAAAAACACTCTCAAAGAATTTTTTTTCCAAAGGATTGCCTTTTACCAGTTGGTTATGGCTGTTTATTAACAGACGTATAATTTGCGACTAATTTATTTTTCCCTGCAGCAATGGCAACAAAGTCCTTTCACAGTTGAGAAGTGAGCAGCTGAATTGTGCCTTATGTTTGCACATCAGGCAAGTATTATGGGGAAACACTGAAGCATAGTTTTATTCAGTCAACAATGACTGTAGAAGAATAGCCTTTCAGAGACAGCCGTTTTAAAATGACACAAATATATAATGAATGAGACTGTTCATCTACATAAACCACATATTTGTATGGATAAATCCTGAATGCAAATAGCCTTGTCTTATTCCTGCCTTCATTGTTTTTATTCTGAAAGGATTATTTTTTAATATTACTATTAGGTGTAGTACGTTTTTAAAGTATTTAAAGAGAAATAGTAAAAATTTGCTGTCATTTGACATATTTTCCTTCATTTTTTGTTACCACCCTACCAAACTAAACAGCAAATTAGGTATCTGAAAGTTTCAGTAATTTTAACAGATAGCTATACACGTTATGTATTTGTTGAATTAGATGTCTGAAAATATTATCACTGTACACTGGCTAGCTGAGCATATCTATAACCTGGCCCTTCATTTTCAGGTGTGCTTCAAGCCAACAGCGTAGATTAGCACCTAACTGCTATTTAGCTACCTAACTGCATCTAATTTCACCATATCCTTTCTCTTTAGATAATTCTGATGACAGTGAATTCAAGTCAGCCATTTATTTGTCCACATGCTTCTTAGCCAGAAATTTTATTGAAACGAGGTGTTTTCTGGTGTTTTGCAGCTTACAAACTGAAAAACCTGGTTTCCTATACTTGTAGATAGTGGGAGACTAGTACTGAACCATATGCATATCTAAATGGTTTGTTCTATTGAACATACCATAGAGAATCATCTTATAATAACCTTGATAGCAAATGTTCAGTTATGTTCTGTTGCATACCATATATATGATATATAGATTCACTATGGGAAAGAGAAGCACTAAACACTCTGCTTGTTGAATCTCTGTTCTCTCACTCAATTTAAAGTGTTCTGTGAGCTGGAGAACAGTCAGCAAATACAGAACTACCTAGCACCCATCTGGTACTATTTTGAATAAATTAATTAAATAATTATCCTCAAGTACACTTATCTTCTGGCACTTCCGTTGCTTATTTAGGATCTTCAAGTCAGAAGATAGAAGGGAAAAAGAATCTGATGAGGTGCTATATGATTTCCAGTTATAGCTGCACAGAAAATGAAGATTTATACTTGTTTTTATCTATTTGAATCACTGGAGGCAAGTTGTCTGATGTGAGCAGTATGATGAGATTAAGTTTTGTCTTCACAATTGCTGAGGTTTAAAAACTTATCAAGAAGATGGTGGTGGTACTAATCACCAGATCAGCTGCTACCAGAACCTTTAATTGGAAACACAGATATAGTCCTGGCAAATGTAAGATACTAGCCCACAGTGTTATGTTTGATTTTCTTAAGGCTTATAGTGATATTATTTAGATCTGTCTTCAAATGCTTTATCCCCAGAAAAAGAAGTTCTGTCCTTTACCACTTAAGTCGGACTTGGAGAAGCAGAAGGAACTTTTGCTGTAACATAGGAAAGATATGAACTATGGTTTTGTTTATGCTGAAGATCTTTATTGTGCAAACCCAGCAGAATTAGGAAACTCTATGGCCATTGTGTAACGCAGCATCCTTTGAAGAACAGATAAAACATTATGTAGAAAGAATTGTAATAATTGGATTAGAAACATATATACAGATATGTGTTTTCCCTTTAGGTTTCCTCCCATCTAGAGGTTAGTCTATGAATGCACAATTAGAATTCTAGAAAATGTGCTTAAAACTTGCTGGAGTGTCAGCCAAAGGCAGGAGATCTCATAGTAAGGGATTTCTCAAATAGGATGATGTTTATGTGGGAGTCTGGTATAAGGTTTAAGCAAGACTTGAAGGACACTTGATAGTCAGTGATTAAATAGAGGATGCTCTGTTGAGGAAACCGTGCTGAATCTAGCAATGTATTTTTTTAAAAGATAAGTGAATATTTGGATAACATATATTTAAATCTTATTTTTAAAAATAATGTTATGTTGCTATCATTGTTACGGTTGCAAGTCTTTGCCTAGAAGTTGCTAGTTTTGCAATTTATGAATTTATTCCAGAACAAAATATTAAGAGAGTTCTTACTTCCTAGTATGTGGCCAGACTGTATTGCCTGGACATATATATGCCTTTATGATATCTTTTTTGCTTCTCTATAAATTCAGATGCCTGTACAGTCACTTTAATTCTTTAGTGCACGTATGGGTATATCTGCAAAGACTGAAGAAGTGAATGGCTTTTGGAATATATTTGTAATACTTTAGGGCCATATTATCTCCTTCAAAGTGCTGTTTTCTCCTCAGACCATCTTAGGAGAAAACCAACTGTGACTTCAATGCCTCCATAGGTATCCTCTTTTCAAATCAATGATCCTTAGAATTAAGCTTTTTAGTTTGCTTTTGCCCTTTGATTTCTCCATTGTAATGAACTGAAGTTTGCCTCTTCGTTACAGGGTAATGCAAACCATTTCCAGAAAATTCTGTAAGTTCTTCTTCAGTTTTAAATAAGAGAAAGAAATCGTGGCTGTGGTATCATATATAATGTGTAGATCTATCAGTTGAAAGTGTGATGTAATTTCAATGCAATAAAAATAATGACTTGTTAATTTTCATGTAAAGAACTTCATACCTGTATGAACAGGTACTCGTGTTCAAAATGGGAACCCATATGTAGCAGTCTCTTATGGCAAAAATATTTACATATTTTTTCCTTTTAATATATCTGCTACCTGCTTAAATCATGAACTAATAAAAAAAAATTTGCTTCCCAAGAGTTTTTCTCTGAATTTTAAAGCTTAATTAGAAGAATTTCCTCCGAGAGCAATCAAAGGTGTCATTAGCTTTTTCTTCTAATGGCGGAATCTCTCATCTGGAACATAAAACATGAAATTCATTAATAGTTCGATATTTAATTGCATATTGGCTAGTAAATTTTTTATCAGCCTTTGATTTACTGTGGTCATTAGAACTGGTTGGCTTGTTCACTGTTAATATGTTAGCAGTTTTTACTGTCTTTCTTCACTGACAAATAATTTCTGATTTAATCCTGATTTCAGTATTTGAGGTAATAGGCTGGATCCAGTCTCAGGAAAGTGGAATATGATTGATGGTTTTAACAGCCCTTCTTTGGAAATATTGCCTGATGGCTGATAAAAACTATAGCTCTATCACAAATTACTTGACTTGCTTTTGTGGAAGTTAGGTACTGAAAAGAGATAAACATAAATCTTGCAGTCCCAAATCCATACTAATTGAGTTTTAGAAGCTTAAATGAGACTTCTATACATAAGAATCTCTTAGTTTGGGAGGCTCCCTCTGTAGAGAATGAAGAAATATGTGTTCTGCAGGAACTAAATCCCTCAAAAATTAATCTATCCATACAGTGGAAGCCTGTCTCCCTGTGCTTACTAGAACAGAAACACTGAGTGACTTCATTCTTGACTTTGACACTTATACATACCATAAAGTTGTGAGGATGAATCTGGATTGATATATGAAATGATGTAAGCGGTCAGTAGGAAATTCTGAATGGTGAGTTTAAATCTTGTCTTCTCTGATGCACAGTTTATAATTCACAGAAGTACCCATGCCCACTTCTGGCTCACAGCCATGAAATTATCTTGCAGTTGGTTATCAAAGTCATCCCTTTCTGAAAAAATGCTGTTGAACCTGAAAGGTTGCCTCTGTCTAGCAGATAACTGCTTAAGTTCTTTTCTGAGGTGAAAGAAAGAAACCATTCTCCGTGTGAGGAGATTTTAACCCATTTTTAGTACCAACAGAGATGATGTGGGTAGAAAGGACAGAAATTTGTCATATCCTTCTCCAGTGCTGTGCTGCCCTCCTAGTGACATTTTTTTGCTAATGGCTATTCTTACTTAATAAATAATAGACCGATTAAGCAAATCTGGTAGTTTTAGAGAGAACCTTAATCACTGAAGATGAGAAATTCACACCCATGGCAAAGGGGTTGGAAGTAGGTTATCTTTAAGGTCCCTTCCAACCCAAACCATTCTATGATTCTCTGATTCCCAGTACACATCTTGACAATGCTTAGTGAAGAATCTATGGTATTGGCAGCAATAAAGACAAAGGGGAGCATGTGCTTCTTTTGTTAAGTTTCTGTCTATGGTGCGAGAAATAGTACATCCACAATTTTATTGATTTTGTTTTAAACAAATGAATTGTGTGTTTTTCTGCTATTTATACCTATTTAAAATAACTTGCTTACCGGGAGGAGAGGGGGAGAGGGAATCTTTAAGTCCCTCTATGTTTTACCAGAGGCTAGATTTTGAGACTGAAGGCTCTTAATTTTTGAAAGTGGGAGAGTCTTGAGGATTAATTTATCATCTTTTCTAAGAAAATGTGCATTAATGCCTATACAATAACATGAAAAGGCCAGACCAGTTAGGAAGAAGCTGTGTAGAAGCTAAGAATCTCAGAAAAGCAGTACAAATGAGAAAGGAAGAGGTTTTGTTGTATTTTTTCTTCTCCACCCCCTGCTTAACATTGTAGTCATATGAGTTTGCTTTGCAAATTATACTTCTTAGCTGGAGAACTGATGGTCTTTCTTCGGAGAAGTTTTTAGTAGAAGGCAGAATTGACTGCTGTGTGTCCTGCTGTGCATGTCCCTGCTGCCTGTGTGAAATAAGGAACACTAAGTAGAATTTGAAATATTACAGAGACCACCAAATCCCTGAATACTTGTAGCTTGAGGGCTCTCAAGTGCATAGGGCACAGTGCACAGTTGGCCTCCCCTGGTCTCCTGCTCTCTGTGAATTCCTGGTCCAGAGGATTTTCTGTGAGCTTTGATGGCTCTTGGAAAGTCAGATGTGTCAGGCACAGATATCTGGAATCTTTTCTTTCTTTTTTGAGACCTAGTTGCAACTCAGAATGAGAATAGGTATCTCTGCTTTCCAGCTTTATTTATTTCCATGGAATCCTGAGTATCAGACACTTAAAGATGATATAATGCTGATGAAATAGAAAACAATCTTATGCTAGGTTTAAGAACCAAGAAAAGGTACATAAAATTATGAAGGTTTATGGAAGCGTGCCTTACCACATTACTGATTCACTTGGCTATATATTTCTAACTGATCAATGTTGTGGAATTCCTCTCTTTCAGCATTTTAGTCTTCAAAAGACTAAAGAAGACTACTGTAGACAAGAAATCTTGTCTACAGTAAATCTTGTCTACAAGAAAGGTTTCTTGTGGACAAGAAATCTTGTCTACAAAAAAGGGATCCCACTTTAGCTGAACACTTTTGTGTGTATTCAATCCTTTGCTAAATTAGGATTGCGAATTATGTGGCATATCCTTTGCAGGCATCAGTTTCTTTCAGGACTCCTAGACTCCAGGAGGGAGTTTAGGTGACAGCCTTAGTTTAGATGCACACTTCTTATACAATGATGCATAGATGAAAAACCTGAACATAAAATACTTGGTCAACCACTATGAAATATACTTCTGTCGGTATGTATATGCATACATACACAAACACATATATATATATTTATGTGGCATCTTTACCACTCAAGAGTGTTCAGATTCCACTCAAAGCTGGAAGGATATTGAAAATTGAAAGGTTCAGTAATTTACCTTTTTAATTCAGCTTGCGTGTACAAAACTATTATCTCAGCATTCGAGTGAGCCCTGCTTGTCAGTAGTGTAATTAATTAAAGGGTTCAGTGGTTAAATATTGCTACAAGTAGTTAAAAAATAAATTGTCATTTTTAAAGAAAGATTGGGAGACAAACGCAGATGAATAATAAATCTGTGGATATGTGCATAGATCCGTAGCTGGAAAAATAGCTGCTGACAGCTATTTTCCATCACTTCATTAAAAAAAGGCAATCGGTGAAATTATGGTAGAAGGTGGGGAATATAAAGGAATGAAGCATTAATGGTAGTTTCCATTTTGAAATTCAGCGATTATGCTTACAGCAAAGGAAAATCAATGCAAACCTCACACTTGCAGACCAAAAGTAACGGTAACTCTTTCATTTGTCAAGCCTTAAATCACAGAGTTGAAATATTTCCATGAACTACTTTTGTCAAGCTATTCTTTCCAAGATTGTCCACTTACACAAAATATTAAACTTAAAATCATATATCGGAGTAATTGATTTTGTTTACTACTGTCGCAACCCTGCCTGTCTACCCTCTGTTCTGTTAATGAATTATGACTGAAATTAAGGGACACCAGCCTGCTGCTGAATAGTCACAGCCACAGTCTCTACCTAATGTGCTGACACCATGAACAATAATGCACATCAATAGGATTAAAATATTCCTCTGTCTATATGTTTAGCTTATTGAATGACAGCAGATGTCCTCGCTGTGGATGACTCTAAAGTCTTTCAGAGTAATGACTATCACACATTGCTGTAGAGCATGGTACACTTGGAAAATGACAAGTTAATGGCCAAAACATTCATTCTGCATTGTGTCTTTTCTGTCCTCTCTTCTGATGAACTCCCAACCTCAAACACAAAGGCACATGGGGACTGACAGCCCTTGAAAAATTTGTTATAACAGTGTCAGGATCTAATCATACTTAAAGGCCTGTAAAATAATCTGCAATGTAGTTTAAACGTATATATGTATCTTCAGTGACCCTATCTTCCAATGTCATTTGGATAAGTATCCAAACTATCTTAAAATTTGGCATACTATAGCAATGGGCTTCCCATCACAAGTCTTCAGCATGGGTATGCTATAATGCAATAAGCAATTTCTGTGGCTGCTATAGGGAACACAGCATATTTAATTATCTTTACTAAAGAAACAATAATCATAGAATCATAGAATCATAGAATCGTTAGGGTTGGAAAGGACCTTAAGATCATCTAGTTCCAACCCCCCTGCCGTGGGCAAGGACACCTTATGCTAAATCATATCACCCAAGGCCTCGTCCAACCTGGTCTTGAACACTGCCAGGGATGGAGCATTCACAACCTCCCTGGGCAACCACCCTAACAGGAAAGAATTTCCTTCTTATATCCAACCAAACTTCCCCTGTTTAAGTTTTAACCTGTTACCCCTTGTAATGTGGCTGTTATCAGATCCAGAAGTACAATACAGACCTACCCCAGTTCGTATGAAGCCTACTATTTTAGTATTTCTAAAATAGTAGGCATTTTTAATCTAAATATAGGTATTTTTAATGACCTTTTTTTTGGCTGGATTTTTGAGCAGACTAATAAGGCTTAGAAGAATTAAAAAAAACAAACTGGATTGTAATTAAGACCTGGTTTTACTGCTCTTAATCAATTAGACCATCTCTTCTTAGAAATCAAAACCACAGTTACACACCTGCCTCTGTGTAAAGTTAGATTTGAAAATCTTACTGGGTTTCTGTGTGAAAATTCGAAGCCAAATCAAATATGGAATGTATACTGTGTCCATTTTAAAAATCACCTAACAACTTTTCTGTAGCATAGTGCTTTAGCTTTGTCTGTCTCATAAACACTAAGGTTCAATAACCATACTTTAAAATATTTAAAATATCATTGTATAGTACAGCTATTTGTCTTTGAAGGACACATAACTATCCCACTGGTTCCTATAATGGCTAAATGTAATGTTTAGTAAAAAGTGAATGGATGTTAAATGTTACTAGAATGTGATTCTTTTCTACTGCTGTAGAAAAAATGATGTCTAAGGGAGGCTACCAAATTCAAATGCAGATTTTTCTGTCTAGAGCTCTATACTGTGATAGTTTCAAATGTTACATACACTGCCCTTCTATACTTGTCACACCATCAAGCATATGTATTTTAAATAACAGAACCAAAGAGGTTAAAACAACAAATGAAAGGTTGGATTTTACATTTCTTTCTTTCATTTATTTGTTTTATTTTTTGACAGCTGTCTGTGTCTGTCCTAATATTTCCTTTAATTTGTTAATCATGTGGGAGTCAGAGTTCTGGGAGTCTTTTCTAGGCACTATTTTTTTCCCCTGGAAGTATGTTCTGTTGCCATGTGGAGGGACAAAAGTGTCAGCACAGGAAAAATGCAAATTCTGGAAATCTGATTTCTGACATGGAAAATTATATTTAAAGAAATAAGAATTTACACTTAAAAATACCAAAACAAAACCCCACTTTGTTTACTAAGTATTTATACTGCTCAATTCACTTCTTAAAACGTTTAACTTTTACTTAAAAAAAAACTAATAGTGTTCAGAAAAGTATAATACCTGTAAGTCACTGATGTCCACTTACACTAGAGTGCCTTCTGCGTAAGAAAATGAAAGAAAGCATGCAGTTGTGTATTGAGTCTGACTGAGATAGACTTTACTTTCCCCATAGCAGCCCTCATAGGGCTGTGCTTTGTACTGGTGGCTAGAAAGGCATAGATAACACACCAGTACTCTGGCTATTGCTGAGCAGTATCCAACATTGCCCCCCTCACCTAGGGGTGAGCAAGATCTTAGGAGGGGAGATAGCCAGGACAGCTTGACCCTGTCAACTGAGCAAAGGGATATTCCATACTGTATGAGGTCTGCTCAACAATAAAAGCTAAGTGAAGAAAAGAGAAAAAGGAGGGCATTTGTCATTTATGATGTTTGTCTTCAAAAGTAACTACTGTGTGCACTCAAGCCCTGCTTCCTGGGAAGTGGCCAGACATTGCCTGCTGATGGGAATTAGAGAATAAAATCTTTTGTTTTCCTTTTCTTTCATGCACACCCTTTACTTTTGCTTTATTAAAATGCCTTTATCTTGACCCACAACATTTTTTTCCATCTTATTTTCTCCCTGCCTATTCTGCTGTGGAAGGGAGTGATAGAGCAGCTTGGTGGGTTCCTGGCCTCCAGTCAAAGTCAACCACCACAAGATGTAATCACAGCGCACATGTGCAGGTCACACTTCACTGAGCACCATCTATATTTGTTAATTACCAATTTAGGATGACTGTCCTCATATTTTCTTCTGTGTACAGTGACTTGATTTCTCATATATCCTATTAAGCATAATATAGAGAAGTGATGGATGCTTACTAATGGATACCGAGTATGTTCAGCACCTCTCTAAGAAACTAGAAAAGACTAGCCTGCAAAACTAAAATACTAGCCTGTGACAGATCTATTCCAGGTGAAAGAAAATAGTTGTAGATATGGACTACTACTGTATTTGGGAAAGATCAAGCAATATCCACTCAACCTACATTATTCAACTGAGTAACTATTAAAACTGTAGCAGAAAATAATTTAATTTTAAAGTAGAGATTTTTTTTTTTTTTAATGCAGTTTATGTTTCCTCAGCTAACTTCTCAGTGGCCACCAGCTTAGAATGATGCAAAGGCTATTTAAGTATCATTTAGTTTGCTTTCTGTAGGCTTTCTGTTTGAATCATGATAGTTGCCAGTTTTAATTTGCAGGGCTATAAAGCAACTTTCCCTAGAGAGGTAACAATATCCCATTAATCATCTTTACTGGCTCCATTCACCTCCAAATCAAATTCAAACTCCCCCAAGTAGCTTAAAAATCTTTCAAAGTTAACTCTGTAATTGCTCACTTACTTACTTCCATATTGATGTAAGCATGTATTCTGTGATTTTTCCACCATTATATATCTTGCTTTTCATTTTGTAGCATCTCTCAGAAAGACCCTTGAGCCAAAAACTGCAATTAAGACTTCCAGTCTATCAGGTTCTCTACTCTGTTTTCAAGTATAAGCACTTTACTTCCAGCTCATAGTAGTTCCACTAGTCTGTCTCAGTGTCATCCTTTCGTCTTTTTCTTTCTGCATCTTCACTTAGTTCTTTCTGCAGTCATCAACATCTTAGTGGTGGGACAGTTAAAAATCTCTTTCTTACTCTTTTGGACCAAGGACTGGAGTATTAATACCAGAGCAATTGAACTTTTTTCAGCAGAATAAAAGGAAAAGTTCCTAGTATTTTCATATTTAAAACTATCTTAGGTCTGTCTAGCTTTTTATACCTCTTTGAGAGAAATTGAGAAATAGCAGAGGAAAGCAGAGACACTGGTGGTTCTTTTCTTGCAATACTATCTCTCTTGCTCAAAACAAAGGCTGGGAATTTGACCCTGCTTGAGCAGGATGGTTGGACAAGGTGACCTCCAAAGGTTCCCTCTAACCTCAACCATTCTGTGATTTTGTGAATTGATTTTGTTGTGTGTCAAAGAAATGCTTTTTCTAGGAGAGCTATTAGCAACAAGATGCTAACAGAGGTGCCAATGACCTCTACTCTCTAGGTGTTTTATGACAGTTGCTACAAAAGAGAATATTTCTGCTTTGTTTTGAAACCCTGAGAATATTCCCTTGTGACCTTGTTCTGCCTGCCTGCCTTCTCCCACAAATAGGTAGGTTTCATCCACCAATTATTCCCTTTCTATGCAAGTGGACAACTATACTATATAATCAGGTTCAGCTAAAATCATGCTTTAGCTTTCACAGATACACTAAGAACACCTTTAAGTTTTCTTAGGCTTAATGTTACTACATAAAATACCATATATCTGTAAATGTAAAAACGTTTCTGCATCAGATAATACATGCTAAAACCACCTTACTGGGTAAAATAACCCAAACATTTTCTGAAATATTAGTACTTAGTACCAGTTTCATTATTTTTTAAAACAATGTCCACACTGGAGGAAGATTGAAGGAGTTGTTTTTAGTGCAGGGGAAACTAAACAGTAAAATTTAGTTTTGATTTGGTTTAGTAGAAATACTATTCATTTTCCTTATGCAAAAAATCCTCAGCTTAAATTTTTCATACTAGCTATTAATCAGAGAACAGGCTGCAGTTTGAATTTTAACTGCAGTGTATTCAAGAGGCATCTTCATAATCTTAGGATGTGCAGGCCCTTAGGGAAGTGGAATAGCTTGTCCCTATTCCATATACACTCACCTGAGACTTCCAATATGGGTACTAGTTAATTGCAAGGACAGATACCTGCTAGGAAAGACCTACTTAATTGCAGTTACTATTCAATAGCTGTTGGTATAGCCCTGGTTTCTGCATGTTATTAATCTAGACTGGATTCAAAAGAAACCTTGAGGGAGAATCTTCTTCCTCCCTTCCTTCAAGGTTATGTATTGAAGCAAGAATATAAGTACTAGAAGTGCAAACTTATTCAATCATTCACTTACCGTCACCAGGAGTTAAATTTCAGTGTTTACAGAAAACAACTGAGAAATTTTCCTTATTAAAAAAAAAAAAAGACAATCTTTTTGAGTTTTTAAATCTGGCAGTAACTCTGCATGACTGTTCTTAACTGTAAATGCAGATTTGTGGAAAATGCAGCTCAAGCTGTGTTTGCAACAAGGGTGCTGGAACACTGATGCAATAACCTAGAAAATGACCCAGATGAACTTTCCTTACTCAGAACTTGGTGAGTTCCGAATGACATTGTGCTTTCATCTCAAAACTGTGGTCCAAATCACAGTAGAAAAGAACACAGTGCCCTAAAATAGTTCAGAATTTTCTTCCATATTAACTTATTATTTTTGTTTATGCTTCCTTTTAAAAGATGTTAATACAAGCAAAAACTTAGTTTAAGTGTCAGAGTAAATCATATTTTGTAGCTGTAATGCTTGGCAAGTTATGATACTGATGAGTATGGTTTTTGGTTAGATTAGTGTAGTACCTTCAGTCTGTAAACAGTCATCCATGGTTTGCAGATGGCTGGAATAGAGTTAAACATCATCATAGCAGCCGGTCTGCTGCTGTGTTTCGGGTTTATGGCTAAATCAGTGTTGATAACAAAACAATATCTGAGCTACCACTGAGCAGTGGTTTGCACAGTGTTAAGGCACTCTCTCTTTTTTTTTCTCTCTGTGGTGTATCTAATTTGAGTATGATGGGGGTGGACAAGAGATTGGGAGGGGACATAGCCAGGATAGCTGATCTGACTTGGCCAGAAGGATATTCTATACTATATAATGTCATACTCAACTATAAAAACTGGGGCAGAAGAAGAAGGGTAGGCTTTTGTTTACCAAGGTGGCTGTTTGTATGGGCATTGATCTGCTTGTGGGAGGTGGTGAATGATTTCCTTTGCATCATTTCTTTGTTTTTTACCTCCCTCTTTTGTTGCTGATTAAATTGTCTTTATTTTAGCCCATGAGCTTTCTTGCCTTTGTTCTTCCTCTTCCCTCTCCCAACCTGCTGGGGAGGGCAGGGGAATGAGAGAGCAGCTATATGGATGCTTGGCTGCTGGCTGGGGTCAACCCACCACATTGACAAACTAATTTTAAGCAAATTAAAACTACATACTTGCTGCAGCCTGGAGTTTTTGCAACTCAGCTCATATCCAAGATATGTGAGTACCCAGGGTATGAGAAATGATTAACATTGAGAACTTGTGCAGCACAACTGCTTCAAGGGTGACCATAATCTCCTTCAAAACCTGCTGAATGCATAAAAAAATTGAAGAAAATAAATTAAAATGACAAAAGAGCCTAGCAAAGCCACATGCCCCCACAAGAAGCAACAGATATTAAAGTGGTGGTGCTATTTCTTCCATGACATAGTGCAACTCAAAGCATTGCTAATGGAGTCAGTGGAGTGGCTTTTAGTTCTTATGTTTGAGAGTTTCTTGAATTTCTATAACTAAAAATCCAATTTTATTATGCTGTATTTGATTAACATTGAATGTAGAGTCATGTTCATAGAAGCTACAAAGTCCAGAAAGATAAGGGTAAAACTGTGATTTTTATTATGACTACACTACAGTTCTATCCACAGGGATTCTTCATCATTTGACATACACCCATATAAAATGATTTTGATGTTTCACCAATGTAATAACCTGTTAAAGATACAAATTGGCATTCTGGCAGCATAACACATCCCTGAGGTCCTCCAGGAATTACTACTGAATTTAATTTTTCATTTAGCAAGCTACATGCTGTACATTTATTAACAAAATGGAACTTGGTAGATCTGCAGTAAACTGTGTTCACCCTTCAGGCAAACAAGCCCCTCAAAGCTCAAGAGTTTAAGCTCACAAGCTGTCTGCTTGTCTTGCAAGTTTGCTTCTTTCTGCAAACCTAAAAGCACTCAACAGGCTGATGCAGAGGGGATTGCTTAGGGGAAATGGGAATATTTCAACTGTGAACCATGGGGAAGCTCCCACAGTTGAAAAACAAAGCAGCAAAAAATTCTTTCAGATATGTCTTGGAAGGAAATCACTAATCATAATATTCAAATTATTTGTACAAATACAAATGAAGATGAGGTATAGACTAGTGGCTGGGCCAAAACCATTGTTAATGAGAAGTGAAAGAAGTACAAGTGCTGAGTACAAAGGGCAGGGGCTGACAACAGTGGTCCAAATCACCAGGGAGACTTGAATTGGAGGAAAAACTGCAATTAGGAATACTTCCAAGCTGCCCTAGTCACCAGATTCTTGAGCAGGACTTTGTAAAAAATGCTTGGAGACACCAATAATCTATTTTTCATGCCTCCTGGAATAAAAGAGTAGAGATTCAGTTAGCACTAAGTGACTTCAGTATCAGGAGATTGGCTGGAATTTTCAATTACAGAAGGATAGTGGTTCTGGGAGCTGCAGATCGTGATACAGAACTCATTTGAACATTAAAGTCATATTCTTAAGGAATATTAAATGAATGTTGTGTGACCTGATCAGGGCTGACTAGATTTAAATGTCAGTCTTTTTATATATCAGCAATTCTGGATTTCCTGTCTGTGATCAACAAAAAGGGATCAGGAATTTATGGAAAGATTTAGGGACCTGATGCCAGTCAGACTAGAACTTGTTTCTCATAAGAATGTACCCTCAGGATCACCTAATTCTGACCTGAAGAGCTCAAAGGTAAACTACAAAAGCAGTATCAGCTGGTGTAGGAAGACAGGTAGAATATACAAGTGGATAGCAGGTTGAGAAAGATACTACTGAAATTACATAGCATGCATTACATCAGGAAGAGAGGTCTTCATTGCAAGGATAGAACAGCTAGGGAAGACAGTGGCTGAAATCAGTGGCAGAGGAAGACTCATTGACTTTGCTGATTTTGATGTTAGCACATTTTGCCAAACTTTCTTTTACACAGGAAACAGAAGTATGGACAGTGCAGTTGATTTTCCTTCCTCAAAATCTCATTCAGGAATATTGTAGATGCCATGTTATGCACATTTTGCAAGTAAATCATACCAGTATAATAGACAAACTGCAGGAGGTATGCTATGTTTCCTCACAAATCATCAGTTTGGCATAATCACTACATAGCCAAAAGTATTTTTTTTTAAAATTGCTGTCATTTGTATCCTGCTGTGTAAGCAATCGTCTTCCTTAAAGTTATAATAGCTTCCTTCATAAAAGCCATTCTCTTCAAAGTGTTGTTTCATCTAGACTGTAATTTTCAGAGAGTGGATAGCGAAACAATTTTACTGGTATTTTCTTACAGCAATTAGCTATAATGAAATTTAAGTGAATTACATGTTCAGCTACTATCAACTATCTAGGTCTCTTGTTCAAATCCCAGTGATCTCATTCCCCACCCCATCTTATACATGTGCAGGTATTTTGATAATTGCTTTCAATGATTCCATTCAATTTAGGAAGATCTACTTTGCTGCATTTGTTTTGTGTTTGATCTGATAAATGCTAAGCTTGTACCATTTCCATGTTTTCTGTGCATCTTGCAGTTGTGATTACATTTTCAGTAGTCAAACAACAAAAGCTGTTATTTAACTACAAATTTAATCTTAGGAACTACTTCAAATTATGTTACTCATTATACTTCAACTTTCAGTTGTGTTAGCAGTTAGAGCTGGGCAGTGTAATTAAGAACTCACTTAAATGAGCTGTTGTCGTGGTTTAAGCCCAGCCGGCAACCCAGAATCACGCAGCTGCTCGCTCCGTCCCCCCCGTCTCCCCCTGCTCCCAGAGGGATGGGGAGGAGAATTGAAAGACTGTAACTCCCATGGGCTGAGATAGAACAGTCCAGTAACTAAGGTATAACACAAACCCCTTCTGCTACCACCAATAATAATAATGATAAGGGAAATAACAAGGGAAGAGAATACAACCGCTCACCACCTGCTGACTGATACCCAGCCTGACCGAGCAGTGATCTAACCCTTCCAGGTAACTGCCCCCAGTTCTACATCCTGGGCATGACGTGCTGTGGTATGGAATACCTCTTTGGTCAGTTTGGGTCAGGTGTCCTGTCTCTGCTTCCTCCCAGCTTCCCCTCCTCCCTGGCAGAGCATAAGACTCACAAAGTCCTTGGTCAGACTAAACATTACTGAGCAGCAACTAAAACCATCGGTGTTATCAGTGCTGTTCCCAGGCTGGAAGTCAAAAACAGAGCACTGCACCAGCTACTAAGAAGGAGAAAAATGACTGTTACTGCTGAACCCAGGACAGCTGTGCTTTGGGGTAGGTTTTAACCTGTGACTCTCAATCATGTAGTATGTCTTAGCTGAGTGGACAATAATTTAGTGGACAATAACCTGAGCAATGTGACAGTACCAGTTTGCTTTATGATGCTACTGATAATACTTTTCTACTTGGAGATCACATGCCACCTACCTTGTTAATGCTGCTTTATATTTTGCTGTGGCTCCTACGTTAAAAGTTCAGTTTCTCCAGAAGTATTACAGCTTTTTGAAATGTCTTTGCAGTAATTCTTAGATCTAAAGAAGCAGCTGGAAAATGTCATGAGGCAGAAGTGTCAGGATATTCCAGAAACTGGTTATGGTGGAAACAGGAGAAGAAATTCAAATCACTGCTGTGTTCTGTAATGGCTGACTTGTCCTGCAGCACATGTTAACACCCCTGCAATAGAGCAAGAGCCAGTGGAAAATTGTATAATTCTTAGAATTCTGTCTTGAAGTATCTAAAGGCATAAAAAATAGCAGAAAATGGGAAATGCAATTGCTTTATAGCATTGAAATATTTTCTAGAACTTGTTGTGTCAGTGGCTCTCTTATATGTGGAAAATAAGTAGTGACATTGGCATGCTCTTTTAGTACAAAATCTCTCATCACAGAAGACTACAGGTCTGACAAGAAAGGAAAATAGTGAGTTTTCTGCTCTGGTGATTCATCATTGAATTTTAGGCCTGTAACTAGAATAGGAACCACCACATTCTCAACTGTGACTCTTTCACCCTTACCGTCTAATTTAAACCTTCTGCATCTATAAATAAATCATAAAAATCTCCTACCCATATTATGAGATCCTGAAGGCTTCCAAAACTAATTGGCCCTCTGTTGGGAAACAAATAAAAATAAGAATGCTAAGTTCTTCCAGCAGTATTTTGGTAAGCCTGTAAATTGGCTTTGAGAAGTGGTGTAATCTCCTGTTATGCATTACTCAGGAGATTTGCAAGCAGAAACTGGATGGTTTAGAAAGGGATATTATTTGACTGGAGAAAATGATATGGGATACTGCCAAAGTCAAGATTATACAAAGAAGGGGGTGAAGAATTGAAAAAGAAGATTAAAATGCACCTGGATATACTATTGTATGTGATAAAATAGAATTTGACGAAAATTGAACAAAAGATGCAAACTGAAAAATGTTAAATTTTCTGGGAAAACACCAAGAGGATTTTTATTTTTTTTTTTTCCCCTGAAGAATAATCTCTGGATTTCCTGAACTAAGTGTGATTCCAGTCATTAGAAGTTTAAACAGGTATTTTTACTCTAAGTAATAGGAAATTGAACATGTCAGTGTTGGTAGTATAGATATTTACAGTGGGTATGTTGCTATTACTTCAATTGAAATTAAAGCTAGAGTCATCACTTAAAAATACAATTCTAAATCTCCCTGAAAAATGTTTTGAAATTTGCTTATCCTTTAAGTCATGTAGCATCGGGTAATACCATAATATTGCTTAAAAATGGACAGATTATTCCAATTGTTGCTCTCGCATGTTTCATTCTGCATTAAACACAAACTTCAGAATATTTACCAAGAATTAGGTTTTGCTACTATTGAGGGTAGATTTAAACAGGATAGCACTCAGTGAGGTGCGGTCTTCAAGTAGTCTCTGTGCTTGTACTGTGAGAGTATACAAGATGGTGAAAGTCGGCCCTCTTGTATCTGTCCCACTTCTGAGGTAGGGAGAAAGGAGTAAAGGATGTGCCTTGCTTATCTTCCTCTACTCTTGAAACCGACGTTATGTTTTACAGTCTTTTTATTGTGCTCATGCTAAGCGCAGCTCAGCACTACTAGACGTTTCCAAATATTCTTGCTTAATAACAGTTATTTTGGGAAAGATCAAAATTCTATCTAGCTCTTCAGAGCTATGTAGTGATTAATGATGATTTGGAAAATCCTCAAGATCTGCAAGTCCTGAGTCTCATAGGGGTCTTCAGAAAGCAATACAGTGGTGCACAAACAATTTGGGAGATTTTTGAAACATGTTGTGAGCCCTAATGTAATTTCTGGGTATGCCGAGTAGGAGTAGTGCTCTACTGAACTGATTGTTTAGAAATAATGTATGAGCTTTCTGTGCTAGGATATATTCAGATTGTGCTACTCTTGAAGCACAAGACTGGTATAATCCCCCAAGCAGGAAGAAGAGCAGGTATAGCATCCAGATGCTGCAGAATGAGGCTGGCAAATTAGTTACAGATAACTGAGAGAAAAATGGAGTGCCCAACATCCCCCTTTTTTCAGTCTTCATAGGTAAGGTCAGCCTATATCTGTGCCAAGAAGCAATGATGAAGCATACCAGTGAGGCAGTGATAGAAAAGGGCCAAGTTAGGGACCATTTGTGTGGGTTACAACAATGTCTATAGACATACATTGTTAGGACCTTACAGGATGCATCCGAGGGTGCTAATAGGGTTGGGTGATGTCATTGCAAAGCCAATCCATCTCTTTTGGAAGGTTATGGGGGTCAGGAAAAATTCCAGATGAGAGGAAGAGGGACTGGAAAATATTACCATCTGCATGGAAGGCAAAAGAAAGGTTCAGGGAACTAAATGCTAGTTGACACATTAACTAGTTAATAACTGAGCATCTGATTTCTTTATATATATGCTTGCTTTGTATGTGCTCAATGGAAGCAGAACAGAAGTGGCAATTCTTATTTATTGGATGGAATAGGATATTCATAAGCAAATATTTTTGTGCAAAAATAGCTGTGGTGGAGCCAGACCAAAACCTTGACTCTGCTAGTTGAAGACCTACTGCAACTAAAGAACAGGCAGCAACAAATAAGCGTTTTTCTAGGTGAATTCATATTATTTAATTGCAACTCATTCTGTTTACTTTTAGCTTTGGTTATTTTATCCACAATAGTCTGAGGTATTGCTGTTTAGAAAGTCTCTGATGTAGTGCCTCAGAAAGGAGCTGTTGTAGCCAAAATGTATTTAAATTGAATAAGTATGGTAACATACTTTCAATGTCTCTTACAGTGACGAACTGACAGAAATGTTACTCTCTTTACATAGGTTCATGAAAAGATCATAGTGGTACAATAAGATTTGTCTTTTTTTTCCTCAAACACCACTACTAGCTAAACTTTCTAATGAAAATCCAGACTTCATCATATAGAAGTATATGCTACAGAAACAAAATGTGAGCCAGCTGTGGATCTGATATGAACAATTAATTTCCTTCTACTGGGTTTTAAAAATATTTGTTCAAGCAATCTGTATGATTTTTATGTAATCTGAAAGTATTTGGCTAAACCAGCTCCCTGATCCAGTACCAAACCTGCAAGCAACTTTCTGGTATGAATTTGTGTCTTTTGCTATTTGCAGAAAGTACACCAACATAGTTCTAAGTCAGTGTAGCATTCACAGCAGCTTGTATGCTTACGTGCAAGTGTACTGGCTTTGGCTGGGTTAATTTTCTTCATGTTAGCTGGTATGGGGCTATGGGTTGGATTTGTGCTGGAAACAGTGTTAACAACACAAGGATGTTTTTGTTACTGCTGAGCAGTGCTTACACAGAGTCACGGCCTTTGTTATAATGGGGGATCCAAAACAGGGTGCAGTACTGTAGATGTGGTCTAGTGAGTGCAAAGCAGAAGATGACTATCCCTCCCCTTGACTGCTCCATTTCTTGTATCTAGTTGAACACTTATTCTGATCAGCTTCCTGTTCTAGAATCATATTTCTGGTACCATAGCCATTGAAGGCCTGGGAAAGAAAGCTTAGGTATGTGAAGTAGAGAACTTCATTGACAATACTTGTAGGACTGTGCTGATTTGACATGGGGAAATTAAGACCTTGATGAAGCAAAATACTGTAGCATGTGGTTTACTTTATGCTTTACTGAATAATTTTTGAGATGCTCAGTGCTTTGAAGGCCTCTCCAACATGCTGGCACAGAGTTCCTTTGCAAAAAGGTGCATAAATCAGATTCTCTGGAAGGTACAGCTGACACAGCAACCACATGACCCTTTGCTCTCTTATTTGAACAAGGATCTCCCTACAATAATAACTGTGAATATTGCTTAAAGGTGACCAGTTTATTCCAGTTGACGACTAGACACTGATTCTGCAACTGAAGCAGAATTTCAGGCAATGGTGTGCCATTACACCTCATGATTGTAATTTAAAGTAAAATTGTGCTACTAATGAATGTTTTGTGTATTTTAGTGTTAATCAGTAAGAAAGAGAGCATCAGGGCACCTCCTACATATTCTTATGATTCCAAAGCACTGAAGTAGTTCCATGATTGCAACCAGTACTTAATGATACACAGCAGCACAGTACATTAAGGAAATTTTATTGACTTCAATTATAGATAAACTAATCAGCAGATAATGACAGAAAGGAAAGTGAATGTAGCCAAACACTAAACTTGAAACACACATATTGCAAATCAGTAACATTTCAAATTAAACACTCACGGACCAATCATTCAATGATTAATAAAACACACACAGCTTAAAATTAGATCACTCCCTGAACACTATACAAAATATGTTAATACAGCTAAATTATTATCTCCTTTCCAGTTCCTGGTTGGTAACTGTACTGTTTGTATACAAAGATCTTCATAGTGTGTGCAAAATGTAATTTAAATTCAGTAAATATTGTACAATTCGAGTACATAGTGACTCTGCCCTCCTCCCTCGGAATACACCAAACAAGAAAGAAATATCTTTATCTCTTCCCTTTGTTGCAGTTAAATAATACACAATGCTTACAGTATTATTGTTAAATTATGAATAGCTAACTCTTTGTCAACACATGAATGTTGAGTCTGATACACTTCAGGAGGCTGATTTTTTTCTTGTTTTTTCTTTTTTTTTTTTCCATTTTGCACTTTAAGCTTTCCTTTTCACATCAGTGTCACTATAAATGTTTATATGGCATGCAAGTAACTTCTTTCAAGTCTGGAGCTTGGAGACAGCAGTAAAAGCAACCCAACTATGTTATGCTGTTTAGATATATCCCAAAATATCCAGGGCATAATCTCTTGTCTCTCAGACTGGCAGATATCTTGGCTGTTCTTTAGCAGCTGCAAAGTGTCTTAGTTTTGCGATCTCCTTTCTGCAGTGCCTCTGCAAGCTCTTCAGAGCCTGCCTCCTCTAAACAAGCTCCAGTCCTTTTCTGGAAATGGCAGTTTTCTTTCCTTGAGCCATCTGCTGTTAGTTGTAAAACAGTGGCCCAGAAGAACCACTATGTTCTTGCAGTGCCTTAAATCATATGGGAGCTACACAGTTCATAGATGCAGAGCCTATCTTTCAGAACTGCCAATCACAGTCAGTTGGTCACTCAGTTTCAGATTAAAGGATTTGAAATTTCCATGCCAAGCAATTTAATTTGCAATTATTTTCCTTCATTTCTCTTTCTAGGATCTTTGGCCAGATTTTCAAGTGTATTTCAGCAACTGTGAAAGTTGGAAACCTGGCTGAAAACTGACTAAAGTAATTCTTCCATATTACCATTCAGGGTGTTTCCGTAATGGCTATATTGAAATGTATTTTGTGAGACTCATAAAACAAACCCCAAAGAGATAGGATCACTTGAACTTGCAACATCCATTTGACATAACACTATATCTAAACTTTTTTATTATTTGTTTTATCTAAAAGTAAAAGGGGTGGGGGGATTTTTGAGTACAATTATACAGGGAAATGCTATTTAATCCTCCATGATAAAACATGGTTTTGAGGAAAGAACTTATAAATGTAGGGAAAAGAGAAACAGAAGGCAGAGGCAGGGGAGTATTGACATACAGTGCCCCGCCTCTTCCCTCCTGTCTCTCCCCATTCCCCTCTCCCTTTTACTTTGATGGTGAAAGAAGTCACCACCTTCTTTCAAAATAACACAGTGCAGCAGACATTTACTAGAGTTCTGCTCCTCAGCCTGCTTAATTTAACAACAGCAAGAACTCAACAGTTGGCAAAATGAGCAATAGTTTATAATTGAATATTCCCTGATAGTCTAGTGTAGTTGAGAGAGAACTGTATTTGTTCACTATTGTGAAACTTCAATAGAAAATTTCTTTTAAAGACATTTTTGGAAAAAAGTAGCCACCTGTGCCTGAGCACACTCCCCACTTATAAAACATTGCACCTTATCTTGGTGGATGTTTGAAATTGTTCTATATCTTAATGAATTAATTTCTTAGTGTGTTCTTCTCAGTACATTTGGAAAAAATATGCCTTTAAAGTAATATAAATCATTATTATGGCATTTGATTAATTTCAGATTAATACAAGACCAAATGCTATTATTTCTTGCTATCATAAAAACTCCCCCTCATTAAGAGGGTTCTTAAGTAAAAAAAAAACAACACAATAAAACATTCAACAGCAGAAAGGTTTGAATCCTAGTATGAAGTGAACTTTCAGCTTTGCAGTTAGACTTCATTTCATGGGGCCGGAACAGCTGCAGTTTTGCCACAGAGATTTGCATTCACAGAGGCTTGTACTACAGTTTATGCAAGCTGTACCACACATTGCTGGTGCTCCAAAGGTTTCTTACATTTTGCTTCTGCTCACAAGGCACAGTATTGAGGAGCTTGAACGCTGAGGGCTTTAATGTAGCTCCTTATTGTCACCTACTTGTATTTCCTTTGATAATCCCGTGACAGTACATAGCACATTAAGACAAAGTTCCTTTCTTTCTCATGCCTGAGTAGATGCACTGATTCACTCACTGAATAATGTCATCAGATCACATTCTCCCAGTTGTCAATGCCTGACTCTATACAGTTTCTGTCTGGTGAAGAAAAACATCTTTCTGAAAGCCCTGGTATTCTGTAGTAGAATAACATATAATAAAACCACCAAATTATTGTTTTAGTTTTGACAGACCAATTGGAGTGAGAATGACGCTGATCTCTAAAATTAGAGCTTTATGTGTAATTTGGCAGAGAAATATTTTGCTGCTGCAGGATGTGTTTAATTTCAAGATGCTTTCCCACATCACCAGAAAATTGTGACTGTATTATTTTGGCAAACTGAATAAATCCAAAATTGTATGAGATGGGTGGAAGAAGAAAAAATAATTTCTTCACCAATATTGAAAGAACACAGTGTAAAGAGCTCAAAAGAATATGGAAAAGGAGGAAATGTCAAGAAAGAGCTGGATCCTGTGTTTTTGGAAATTAAGTTACTTCACTGAATTGGATGAGGTCTTTCTGATTACTTCAGCAGTAGAACCTACTCTTGAATGGAGATTGTTGTTTAATTTCCTGGCACCATACAGAATAATTGCCTAGGGAATCTCAAAGTGTCTCTGTCAAAGACATGGGAATTAACAGAGAGGAAAAAAGTTTGCGTATTCTACTTTATCTCCCTGACAATGTAGTTTTTGTCTCCATGGTATAGTTTCTGTGTCTTCATCCAGCTGTACTGGACTCTGTTCTGGGTTTCACATGTCATTTGCTTCTGAGACTTGAAAACTATGCCAGATAAAAAATTATGGATAATTGGCAGTAGGGTTTCTTCCTAGTGCTAAGTACATATATAGAGAAAACCATTTATATCACTTCAGCTTGTTGTTTTTTTTTTCTGTTTTTCTGCTTCTTCTGAAAGAATGACAGGTTTTTTTCTTCTCATTTTATTCTCCAGACAAAGCCAGTTTTAGGTTTTTAGAACAATGGGAATTTTGAACAGAATAGTAAGAGAAGCTTCCTAGGGTGGTAACTCAAAGTTCTGAAGCAAAGGTGCGTTATCTACCTTATGTTTAAACTAACCACATACAGAAAAAGGTGCCCCCCCAGATCCTGAGGCTATCATATCCTTATTACAATTCCTTATGTACATCGCATATCCATGTACACAGAATCTCTGTTGCAAAATCTCTGTACCTCTGCATTTAACTCAGGATTGCTTCTTAAATCTTTATTCCCAGGTTAACAGCAAACTATAATCATTTACTTATTAATCAGCCTTGACATATATTCAGCTAATTAGCAAAGTGAAGCTGGCAGAGAGTATTTTATTATTACAGGTAATCTTTGGGCAGGTTATAGCCCTGATTTGTTACCTTTATAAATCTCTTTCTATTTCATCATTAAAATTTCTGATCAGTACATTTGCTTAAATGGTATGTTTTATTTTTTTTATAGAGTCATGGGTGGCACAATCCAGCAGACATGCATATCTGAATATTTTAAATACCGGGATCAGCTGTACCAAACTTTGAACTTATACGTTTGTTGGCACTTTAGAATGGAGGACCTAAGCCTTCATTTAATTTTCCTTTTCAAATAAATTTCTGTGTGTTTGTCTGTGTTTCTTCATTCCTTTCTATTCCTTTGTTCATTGTTCTATTTGTACTAAATAAACTCTCATAAGACACAGTATTGGTTCCCCTTTGAAGATGGGCATTTGGAAATTCTATGGGTTACAAGGCAAGAGAAGCATTGTAAAGCCCCAAAGATCTGTGAGCACAGCCACCATGTCCCAAAGGACATAATGCCGTCTGCTCTCCCTCATGCCTGTGAGTATGGGTTGGTGACTGTGAACAAAATTATCAGGTGTAAAACAAGATGCCTTTTGGAGTACTTCCAGAAGGTGGGTTGCACTGCATAAATAGCTTGGCTCAGAGTTACATGGGCTCCTTGCCTGTGTCCAGATGGGAGAATGAATACAACATACTCCAATCCTGGCTATGGCCCTGTTTTGCACAGCTATCTGATATCCTTTAGCTTGCATTGATACATTCCTTAGAGCTTAATATATTTGCATGCTTACAAAATAGTCACTATCATGCAGTAATGTAATCACAGTGTTCTTAATGCTCTTCGTATCTTCATGGAAGTTGTGAAACAAGAAAATACCTAAAAATTTCCTCTGGGATATCTTGCTTATTGATCCCCAAGTTTATGCACATTGCTGCTTATCAGCATCCTTTGTTTGCAGTTCATTTGGAATCTTACTTCACACAGCAGTGCTTACTGAGATAATGTTGCAAGATACTTCTCAGAGATCTTTTTGTAAGCCTACTTAAGAGCTTGACATACTTTGGCTACTGTGTCCCCTCAGTTATTACATATTCACTTTTAGCATCAAAAAGCAGTTATGTTTCATTGTCACAGTTATCTGGTTTTAAACCCTTACTTCCTTGGTTTTAAAATTTTGTTATTCTCCAGATGTTTGCCTATTTTTAGCTCACAGTGCTGGTTTTCTGACTGGACTTAAACCATTACACTTTTTTAATAGGGACACAAAGTCAACTCGATCGTTCAAGATTGCAGCATATCAGCTCCAAGCTATTGCTTCACTTTCTTCCTCTTCCCACCCTAAGTCTCAATCTATCCTTTATTCTTGAATATGTATTGGCAGGACTTTAGCGAGCTTGTTAATTTTCTACCTTGAACCTCAAACACCTATAGGCTGGTACCCATGACTTGCTGATTGCTTTAGTTTCCTTCTCTTTTCTACCTGAGTTACCCAGTTCTTAACCAATAAACAATTTTTTTTTTTACATCTCTGTTGATTTAAGCTATTATTTTCCTGTCATCTCTGGTTTTGACAGCTTTCCTACAGTATATGGTCAACAGCAATGCTTTCCCATCTTATCTGTTATATTGTCCTTTTCCCAAACCTCTGACCTTTCCTATTCTGTCAAATGGGTCAAACACAAATATTAATTTCTAAATTATTTAGGATTTTAAAATTAGTATGCTAGCTATCTCTATCTGGCAGAAAAACACTCTCAGATCACCTTCAGAAATTCTTCTAATATGTGTATTCTATGATTCTAAAATATGTTTTAAGCACCAAACAACAAAAGCACCTGTAAAGTCAGACCTTAGAGGTACAAAGTAACTTGGCTACTCATGGTCTGAACAAGCAGAAATCCTCTTGATCCAGAGCTGTATCTTGTAGCTCAGCTACACCACTGCTCTCTAGGAAGCCTGACAAAGTGAATGAAACTAAATCTTACTTGAGGCCTCTTACTTGTGTTCCTTTTAAGACAGTGCTGTAACTGTCCACCATGACCTCTTTTTAATCAGACCAGTGTAAACTAGCTTCCTTTCAGTAACCTTAAGGGATCCTGCTTTTCTGTCTCCAGTTATGCACTAATGTTTATCTTTGCAATTGTTCTCTTCCTGCCCTTAGTTTCTAATTTATGGTACTTCCAATATAACATGGTGATGTTTAGCATCAGCTTTGGCTCCTGTATGTTCTCTTGGCTTGTCTTATCCAGTGGTAGAACAATAGTTTCACCCATCCATAGATAGCTATTTTTTCAATGTCCATAGTATCTGGGAAAACACAGGTAATGTGTGACTTATGTGACAATGCTGAGTACCAGTCTATATGTTGGTAATTGAAATCAAAATGATCTCCTCATCAGAGGAAAAAGTCATGAGCTATGTTGCTCTGTCTGTGTTTTCTGTCTTGATTTGTGTATATCATACATATCATACATCACAAGCTGTATGACCTGTGTCATCACAGAGAAACATTGGAGTAATGAACACCTATAATGTACATAAGTACATAGAAAAAACCAGTAAAATATAGGTGAAAAAATGTGCTTTCAAAGGCAGGAAATCATATGACAAAGCTGTGGCTAACTTTAAAAGTCATTAGATCTAAAAAGTAGGTACCTGAGAGAACACAGTAAAATCATTCGGATATTTACTCCTAGCATTTTGTTGACAGTATTTCATTACTGAATCTGTCAGCTTTCATTGTTTGTAGAGGTATATTCCATACAAGTCAATATTTGATCTCAACCAACAGTGAGGACATAGAAAAATAATCCTTACCACAATGACATTAAAGTTATTCTGCATAAGAAAAATAATCCTTACCACAATGACATTAAAGTTATTCTGCATACTGTTATATTAATTATCTCCATGATTGCTGCAACATATTAAAATGGCCTGATGTTTTTCAGGGAGTCTCATCTCTGAAAAATATTGCTATAAAGACTATTTACACATATGGTTGGAAGTAGAGATTCTCAGGGCACTTTTTTGAGGGAGGTAGGGTTGGGAGGGGATAGATTTTTTCAATAAATGTATACTATTCTGAAGGTCTTCACTAAAGTTTACATTTCTTGCAGCCTCTCCTTGAGACCCTGAGGAAGCATGGTCATGTTTGGCTGTATAGAGATCCATTTATTCATCTTATGCAAGCTGCTTATGGGAGTAATTACTGTAAGCAGGAGAAAAATGTAGATTCTTATCCACTGTGCATGGGTTTTAACCTGGTTGTATCCGAATGAGACTCTCTTCATGTGAATAAACCAAAAAAAGATTCCACTGAGCACATCCAGTATTAATGGTTTATTGCATAACAATAAATACTTACTAAGGATATATTTATTTACTATTAATGCATGCATCTTGTCTTGAGTTACATCTTTTTCGTTACTTAAACCAGAATATATGTGACTCAGTTTTGGCTCTTAGTAAACAAGTCGTAACAAGCCACTAAATCCTGCGGTATATTCATTTGCTTTATTTCATTTACCTAAATGAGATAATGATACATCTAAACTTCAAATTAGAATTGCAAGGAAAAGTTAAGGCTATTTGAAAACCCAAAACACAGCAGTTTTAGAATGACTGAGGACTTGGTTAAAAACCTGAAAACATACCACATCTTTTATTTAACAGGTAAAGTTTGAAATATCATTCTGAAGGCTTTTTAAGCTGTATCTAACACTGATAAAGCAAATAATTAGTGAATCTTCCAACTTGGAAAGTTACTTAGGTAAATCAAAGGATGTCGATGGAGGAAACAAGATGAACTCTTTTCTTTAATCCTTATAGGTTTGTTAGGAGTAATATTATAAGATCCTGGATAAAAATAAAGCTATAGCAGTGGGATCTGGTTTGTATTCATTAAGAAGGTTTTCCTAAGTTCAGCTATAAACCAAATTTAGGCATTGTGTCTGCTCTGTTGGAATCTAAGCCCTCCAGCTCAAAACCTGCTGTGAACATTAATAAAGACCAGCAGATACAGAGCAATGATGTACCCTGATTGTAATCAGAATCATGAATTAGAAATTGATGTACTGCAGAATATAAAAGTAGGTATTCAGTAGTAAATCAGATGAGAGAAAGTTTATGATGACGGTAATGTTTAGCTTGTTTTTTTTTCCCCTGACTCTTACACAATAAATCACTGTATTTTACCAGCTATATATATTTTCAAGTATGTACCTACCTCATATTTGGCTAAATTTAGAATAAGAAGGTATCTTGCTTTGTTTTTAGTGTTTTTGTTTATCTGTGTTTGCAATCTTCCTGCCTTTGGATAAAGATTAACCAAATGAAAGAAAAATCCGAGGTTACTTGTGAAAAGGAGAAAAGCTTCTGAGTAATTTTGATATTTATAGTTTTAAAATTACTATCACACACTCACATTTCCAATTTGGAACATGTTACTGACTAGTATGAGAGATACAGGTAGTAAGAACTGCTGAAGATCATACATTTGTTAAGACATCTAAATATAGATGGCAAAAATTCCTTTGTGATCATTGTCACATTTTAAATAGCCAAAAGAAAAAAAAATACATCTGCCTACTGGGAGAAAAGAAAATGACTGCAGAAGGGCAAGCCACTGCTGTCTGGTCATGCAGGAAAGTTTACATGGGGTTAGTACCGTCAGTTTCCACCTTTCTGCTGCTGATGGCTCTTGCAGCAGCAGAAGTGACAGTGCACTGACTCTGCAGTCAGTTTAGCATATGTACTGAGGCAGCTCTCGATCATTTTTGGTTTAAGCTAATATTCCAGGTGAACTACAATGACTAAGGAGCTGGCAGAAAATAATTTCATGTGTCATATAATTTCAGTGTCATGTCATGGAACTGGGTTAATAAATTCCTAAGTTGTGATAGCATGATTAGTTTGAACTTAATAGGGATACACTTTCAGTTACAGAAAAAAATTTACCCTCAGTGCCTTCTGAGTGCACCTAGTCAGGGTAGCAATACTCAAGGAATCTACAAACTTTACAAGACAGGGTGTATGATCCACATATTTGATTGAAATCAAGTCTACCTACCTTACAAACGCATCAGTTTCTTTTCTCCATTTTTCCTTTATTCCTGTCTGTAGAAAAATTAAAAGTAACTTTTCTTGTTAGTCTTGCCTTGTGGAATTGCATTAAAGGACATTTTTACCTTTTGAAATACTTGTAAAGATTAACAGAGCCCAAGCAACCAGCAGACTAATGAGAGGGGTTGTGTCTGCAAGTTGCTTTAATATTTGACAGCATCCATTCATGGCTGCAAATTTCAGGTGAGTAGGGGTTTCTAATGTCAGGGTTGTCTATAGTGCCTTTAGTATTGCTCTGAAAAGTGGGTACTGAGTGAACACACACAGCTGCTGAACTGTTCTATTTCTGAGGATGTCTGAAGAAGACAATAATTTCCCTTGGCCATCTCCACAGTGGAATGATTACACTGACATAAAAGTTCAGCATAAATTCTTTCAGTCTTTCATATTCAGTGTTCAAATACCGAAAGTTTGAAATTAATTATGGGACAGTGTTTGTCCTGAGGTCTCATTTTCATACTCTATGATTATACAGATATGGAATATGAATAGCAGCTACTCAAAACAGCTCAAAATAGGCCACACACGCAATTTCTCCCTTGTAGGAGAAATATTAACTAGTAAATAGGTATATTTCAAGTCTTATTTTTAGGGTCCTCTCTTAGTTATATTTACATTTTGCTGGAATATACTTGTGAAGGCTTCTGATATGAGAATTTATATTTAAACTACTTTGGAAACCCTATACAATAATTATTTTTCTTCAGTTAGAAAACAAAACCTGAATGGAAAGGGTGCATCAGCCAAATAACAAGGTAATTTTTATATCTGTAATGATGTCTGAGGATTATCCTTGGTTTTCTCCTGTAATCACAAGTGTTGTGCAAAGTGAAGTTCAATAGCCTCTGGAAGCTAGCATGTACAGACCTCAGGGGGACAGTAGCCTATTCCACATAATTTTACTTTTCCTTCTGGCATACTCATTTCTGACAAGTCAGGAAGTGAAATACCCTTGAATGACTGATTTGCTGGCTTACTGTGGATTAATTTTATCTGAGTACAAGATCCTAAACTAATAGAATTTATTTAAATCATCCAGACTTAAGTGGCTGTCATCTGTTATCACTCATTAAACAAGTCCGGAATCATGATTTCTCTGATTAGCTACTTGAATTGACATATTCACACCTGAATGAAAGAGAAGAAATTACTTGTGTTGCAATGACCAAAGGTACTTATTATAATCTGCAGCAACAGTGCGATTGGAAGCAGTGTTACTGTTATCTCTATATCACACCCCAGGTGGGCAATCACAAAAATAATACTTAAACATGATGCCCCCAGGATGCAGCATGCAGTGTCAGTGCTTAATATGCTTTCTAGATATACTGGATTTCCTATATTTCAATCTGAAACCCCTATTAAAATCATATGGGTTACTAAATTTTCTCATATTTCATAGTTTTTTTTTTTTTCAATATGGGGCAAAGTATTTGATGATGAAATAAAGGATAGAGTGCCTACTTCCTTTTCCATCTTGTCTTCCTTGACTCTGCCTTACTTTCACCAGTCACATTACACCTGGATTCTCCTAGAAAGGAACCTTGACAAATTTTGTTTGACTGCTGTTGATCGCATGTCTTCACTGTCATGGAACAGGAAAGGGCTGAGGTTATCTGAAGCATGGCAAGCAAATCCTCTTGTGTATGAACTTCATGATTCATAGAATCATAGAATCATAGAATAGTTAGGGTTGGAAAGGACCTTAAGATCATCTAGTTCCAACCCCCCTGGCATGGGCAGGGATGCCTCACCCAGGCTTCCTTTCTGGAAGTCTCACCTGGGTGGCCAAACAGCCAAAATTAAGGTGTTCCCCTTGTTAGGTAAGAGGACTGGGCAGAAATTTGTCATCAACTGCAGACTCAGAGCCCTCTGCCATAGTAGTTATGCTGACTTTGCTATGAAAGTACTTCATTTTTACTGATTATACCTGTGATGAATTTGGCATGTCCAGTTTAATTGTGATCTTTTAGTACGTGTTTGAAAACTCAAGTATGTGGTTTACTTTTTGAGATCATTAGATCAGATAGCTCTGGACAGCAGGAAATAAACAAAACCAGTTTCTACCTGCCAGGAAACACATTGTTTGTTCTGTCTGCAGTGGCTAATTTTGCTTGCACCAATTATGTTAAGTATTCTAGAGCCAAACATCGCATCCAGTTTTTGTTTTTTTTCTGCTGTAACCCAAATTTCTCCTGTGGTACACAGGGCCCTGCTTCTCTGTTCTCTTTCTGTTAACTTACTTTTGAGAAGGAGAAAATAAATTTTGACATCCTTTGGTGATGGTTGAAGAAATAATCTTCAATTTAAGATGAAGAGAGTGATTCAACAGACTTGCTTTGAATAGCAGCATCCCACTCTCAGTGATGTACTGTTGAATTCAGTAAGAGCGAATGTAGGCTAGATCACTAATTTCTATAGACCTTGACTAAAAGGGAGAATCATGGAAAATGTTTCCTTCCTTGTGTTTTCTTTCCATTTGATCTTTTGTGCACAAACCTCTTAGGTGATTCAGGATCTTTCTTCTTCAGCCTATGCTTTCTGTCTTCATCCATCAAACTTTTCTACCATGTCGTGCGTTGTCTGGCATGATCTGATCTTTAAGTAAGCTCCTACAGCACCATGCACTTGCTCTTTCTCTCTTTCACATCAACTTACCTCTATTTCTCTCCAAGTCTATGTGCCCCTCTGTTGGTTTTGGGTGGGGTAGAATTGATTTTCTTTGTGTTGACTGGTATGGGGCTATGGTTTGGATTCATGCTGAAAACAGTGTTGATAACACAGTGATGTTTTATTTACTGCTGAGCAGTGCTTACAGAATCAAGGTATTTTCTGCTCCTCACACCACCCCTCAGTGAGTAGTCTGGGGGTGCACAAGAAGCTGGGAGGACAAGCAGCCATGACGGCTGACACCAACTGATCACAGGGATATCCCATACCATATGGTGTCATGCTCAGCATATAAAGCTGGGAAAGAAGAAGGAAGTGGAGGGGGGAACAACACAGAGTGATGGTATTTGTCTTCCCAAGTGACTATTATATGTGAAGGAGCCCTGCTTTCCTGGAGATGACTGAACATCTGCTGCTGATGGGAAGTGGTCAATTAATTCCTTGTTTTGCTTTGCTTGCATGTGAGGCTTTTGCTTTACTTAGTAAACTGGTTTTCGTTCAACCCACAAGTTTTCTCACTTTTACTCTTCTGATTATCTTTCACATCCCTCTGGGGGACTGAGTGGCTGGGTGATGCTTAGTTGCTGGCAGGGGTTAAACCGTTACAGCCCCCTCGGGTTCCAAATATGAGGGTTTTTTTTAACCCTGCCTTTGCTAGGTCTGTTATTTTATGCTATTTGAAGAATTTCTGTTGTTTCGTTGTTTTTTTTTTTTTTCCTCAGGTAGGAAACACTGATTCTTCTAGCTCCAGAGAACTCCAATTTTGGTATCAATCACCTGTTTCAAGTATAAATTCAGTAAAAAAAAGTAAGAAGTTTTAACTGAGTATTACCCTAAATCTTCATTGTCTTTCATCTGACACATACCTGTTGGAGATCTTGCCAGCAGAGGCAAGCCTGATACAGCAGGTTATGAAAGCAAATAACTAGAGCTTTACTTTTGCTATGACGATCTCCATCTTCAGTGCTAAAAGATAGAGCTAGAAAAAGTCTCATATTTTGCATATACACAGAAAAATATGAAGACAAAACAAGAGAGAAAAATATATGTGTAGGTTTAATAGTTATACATAAAGACATAAAAACTTCTGTATTTGAGATCTAATGCGAATTTGCCCAAAGTAGACATCTATGTATTACATTTCATAAGCTTGAAACAAGAAGGTTTAAGCTATCTCATGATAGCATAATTAATTTCACTGAATTTTCCAAGGCTTGGTCTTGGCTGTCACATGCAATCTTGGCTGGGACAAGTATAAGGAATTATTTATTTTTTTTTTTAATAAGAAAATATTTCTTTTTTCCAGTACTTCTACAAAACCATTGCAGATTTCCCTAGCTACAAAATGTTTCATGTCAGAATATTAGGTGGCGTAAGTCACATGAGTCTTATGACAGCAGTGGAACTAGACTGATTTATGCAAGCTGAGGGTCTTGTCCCAGATCTTCAATTGAAAAATACATTTTCACTGCTCAGATATGATATGCATTTCACTTTTATGAAGTAAATGCACAGACTGCCATGCACAGATGTTTTTGAACTGTGTTTTTCACTAGTTGGCTTTGTCAGGTATTTACATTAAAACTTCAAAACAATTTCTCATCCTCTTTTTGCTCAGCCCTGCTAAACATACCTTTGAGTAAGTGATTGAAACTTTCAATTTAATTTGATGCAAAACCTTTTTTGAATTTCCCAGAAGAAAAATCAGGTGGACTTCTGAAGTTTTGAATTTTTTTAAAATATTGGAGTTCTGGTGTGTATGCATACAGAATTATGGACTGGTAGTTAAGCAAATTAACGCAAGCATTATTATATTAATTATTTTGTTCTTAAAGTGTGTGTCAGCATACTTCAGATTCTTCAATAATATTGATGATGAATAGGTCAGCATTTCAAAGCCTAACAGTGATTTTAAGAATGCTAGCCTGTGACTTTTAAAGAAACATGGAGTGAAATTATCACTCCGTTAAAATAAATCATGCAACTATGATAATTACACCTTGGTCTGAGATTTATTTTTACACTTTAAATTACATTTAACATTTTTCTAATTTTGAAGTGCTCAAAGCAAAAATAATACCAGTACTCATTGTTCAAACTTTGGACTGTATAAAATATTAATATGAAAGGTGTACAGCATGTGCACACTGGAACATAATAAAAAATTATAGAAGCTTGCAACTGTTTGAAAGTAATTGAATACATAGAATGTCCATTTGAATTGCATTCTGAAAACATTCTTACTTAACATTACTTTGAGATCTGCCATCTGAATTGACCTAAAATTGATTGCTTTTCTTTTCAAAACCTGCATTTTTTTTATAAGCTTGTGTGATTGTGTGTATGCTCATAGATTTATCTTTTGGTATTTATTAATAGCTTAGAAAAACAGTCATATCAGTAATAATAATAAAAAAAAAGCCAAGGACTAGACTTTGCCTTTAATTACTTCTTATTTTTTGCATTTCATGAAACATTCTTTATTGCCATTTTGAAACTACTTAAAAATCGAGACACAGAAGACAGACCAGATGAATATAGCAGATTTTTTGCAATATGGAGAGCAGAGTGCATTTAAACCCAGCCAGACCTGCTCAAGCATGAAGACTCCTACATGGTACAGTAGCATTCTGTGCTGTTTGACCTGAATTGCTGTTCCGAACAGGATAATTCTGGCAGCAGCAGCAGGTGGCCCAGCAACGCCAGTTTTGCAGGCTGCATGACCCTGCTTGCTTTGCTAAAAGACTGAAGCAAGATGCCTTCGTAAGGGAGCTGCACTACTCCCAGTACACACGGTGCCTTCCTCAAAAAGTGGCCGGGGTACCAACTTGTGGCACGACTTTATGCTTTTTCAACATACTCTGAGAGCTCTGGAAAATTTAGCTAGTCACAGTTCTTCATTTCAGTTCAATTCTTTCTTAGGGAAAGTTATAACTGAAGTATTTCTAGATTGTATGGTTGAATCACAGCTGACTTACTTATCAGTCATTTCCTACACTGGGCTTTTTTCCATCTTTGTCTAATTCAGTCAAATGGAGATGAAGGAATAGATTCTGTGGTTTTATTCACTTTAAATAGGAAGGTTTTATCTCAGTGATGAAATTAAAATAATTAACCAAAATAATTTCTAACTCAAAAACAATAGTTTAAAATTTCCTTTGACCTCATAGGAATAGGTTTCAACCAAATGCAGAACTGAGACCCTAAAACTTTAAGACACATGTACCAATCTGTATGAATGGTATAAGTGCACTCTCTCTTTGCATATAGATATATTTGCTCAAAGTAATTCTGTAAAATGTTATTTCTGTGCTTGATTCAGGACAGAATTCATATGGACAGACATTCCATGGTAAGTCAGGCAGACATTCTTATGGAGATACTGAGATAAAAACAGTTATCTAGTTACCATTTTGTGTTAAAGTGTAGATTCTAATGCGTAAACAGATTAATGTAAATTTTCTTAATTAAAAAGAAGATAAATACAGATATTCCAAATATAATTTTGTCCTGAATTTGATTCAGTTAGTGAGAAGAAGGAAGGCTTTATACCTATAGTTTTTTTTAGCATTTCAGTCATTTTTGTGATAAACCTTATGTTCTGTATTTTTAATGTTAAAACCAAAACATGACTGAAACTATCAGTATGTCTCTGTCCTCCAAATGGAGTAGATATATCCATTAAATCTCTGTCCTTATTCATCCTTTTTCACCTTAATTTTTGCCACTATCACAAGATACAGTCAAGCAAAAAAAACAATGAATAATGAAAGTACTAGAAAGATGACTGCTTATATGGAGTTAGCATCATGAGTGTGTGTGTGTGCATGGTCAGGACTGGGTCTTCCTGATCTGTACACATGCTCTAATAGACTTACAGGCTGTTTGATAAAATAATAACATAAAAATTGAATGGTCTTCATTAAAAAGTTTATTAAGAGGAGGAGCAAACACATCCATGTTTAAAGAAAGTCTTAAATAGACTAAAATATTAACATGCTAAGTGTATAAATACTATGTTGTGAATAATATTTTGAAGATTACGTACTTTGTCCTTTTTTGGTATAGTATACTTCAGAAGTTTAATCTATTTTAATCATATACAGCAGTCATAACTTACACATAAAAAATAAACAGGGATTTTAGTTAGAATCATTGGGTTTGCAGACTATTGTAGAAGTTCCTGTTAGAGCTGTCATAGCCAAGGATATGTCAGCATTTCCATTTCCAAGGTTTTATTACTACACTGTAAAAATGAGCTTTAGGCTGAAACTTGCCAGGTAAAGTCTCAGCTCAGAACCAAATTGTTTTAAAATAACACATTTCCATAACTATATTTTCTCTTTTGTATTAAAATGGAATCTTTTAGTTTAGTTGCTGTAATAAGCTCACACTTGATATTTTGTTAACAGTTTTGAGCTGCTACTTAGAGCCCTGTCCTCAACAACTCAGTGGGAGCATACTGTAATAAAAGAGGGTGTGAATTTTTTCACAGTTTCCTAAGGAAGAGCACAACAGATATGGCATACTTTTTTCCTGCTCCTTAGTCTGCAGAGGCTGCAGAGCCCAAGGTTTAACCCAAAAGACCCAGTTTGATGTCAGAATACCCATATTGGAAACTCAAGAGACAGCTGAGCTGGGTCTTAGTCACAGGAGTTGCTGCCTCAGCTGATGCATTTTGTGACTGAATCTGTGCTGCTTCTGAATTTAAAATGTTGTTGGATTATTATTTTTGTTTTTTAAATTGCACCAATCTGGCTTAAGTCTTCCCAAGCTTAGTGCAAAATATATGTCACTCAGTTAAATCCTTAGCCACATTCTATATGGATTTTCCCTAAAACAGCAGTATATTTTTATCTGCATTATCACCTCTTGAAAGTATGCTGGATAGTGACCAAGTGGTCTCCAGGTAAATAAACACTTATTTATTAGGTTACCTGTATAAGACTTCATTTTTCAGTAGTTTCTGGATATTTCTTCTTGAGAACATGGTGATTCCTTGTTTTTCAAGAACAGGAATTAAATGGTTAGCATATTAATAATCTGCTATTTGTGGATATCTCCATATATGCCTTTGATGTTGTGTCCAGAGAGAAAGAAACCAGACTAAAGTCACTTTACAGCCATATATTTTTATATTAGCATTATGAAAATCATGCTGTCATTAGCACTGTTCTAGTCTGCACAAAATGCAGAAGAGCCAAATATGTCCAGGTGAAAGAACTATAAAATAAATTTTATGGTGAAATGGAAAACTACTATAGTCTGTCTTATAAATAGCATGCATTTATAGAATTGTCTAGATATGTAATTTTGTAATGGACTGATTATGCCGTTATGTTGAGCTGGAAAAAATAAGTGTGCTAACTCAGAGAGGGATGTTTTCTCATTTCTTTTACATAAGTGGAAGCAACAGAGGGTTTTTGGAATTGCTTGACACATTTACATCTTTCATGCTGATGAGCTCATTTTTCAAGGATGTCATACAGATTGCCCATCTAAGCATTAGCAGAGTTAGTTTTACATTGCATCCAAAGCTCTCTGAGAATAAATCATTATGATATAGCTGAAAATAGGCATATGAGGGTACATGCTTAACAGTTCATTATAAAGTCATTCAGTGGCTTCTAAAGTATTATTCAAACAAATCTTATATTCTGTGCAAAGTACAGCTCAAGTACTGCAAGTGATTGTGTGTTGTTTTCCATATGCCCATGAGAAGCCAAGTAAACCATCTTTTACTACATGTTATTGTCCCCTTTCTGTAATGTTGAAGATGAGGATCAAATATGGTGGATTTCGATGGTCTTGCCATAAATGGTCACTAGAAGTACAGGGGAGAATAGAGCCTTGTAACATGTTGCTCAAAGACCCTGATTAAATATTTTATGTATACAAACAATACACAAGTGCATCTATACAAGATTTTTCTAAGCTAATACTGTATCATACACTGGACTCCAATAAAAGTTACTTTTTTGGTAATTTTCCCTATATTTAATAAAAGTATTGTTGTACGTGGTATACACACTAGGTATGTAAGACTGGTTCTGCATGATCAAGGTGTATTGCATTGAGACAGAAACTATTCCAAATGGTTCACAGTAAAGGGTGATAACTAAAGCTGGCATACAGGAGTTGTGCTGTGTTGTGATGGTCCTTTTTTTGATAATGCCAGAATGTTTTCAAAGTACAGGGAATCATAGCACTATATCCTTTCTAACTAACTTAATGAAAGCAGATTCAACAGCGCCAAGATGTAGCAGTATGTTCATTGCTTTACACAGATGTTTCTGAGTGCTGAAAAGGTCCCTGTGCGGATGGGGTGAACAGGCTGTAGAGTCTTGTGTGTGGTTTATATTTTCCATTATATTGTCACTTTCCTGGATTGAAAACTCACAAAGAACCCAGTCAAAATTCACTAACGTCTGATGTGTGACACTCTTGAAGGCACCCTCTCTGCAAATAATTCCTGAGAGTTATGAAGCATGTGGCAGAGCAAGCAAGAGCTTGCAAGAGTTCTGGGACAGAGAGCACAACAACAAATAAAAATCAATATTTTTAATTGTAAGAGTGTTACTATAAAATGTTAATGGCATAATATAGCTATGTCATATAATATATACATTATAGAATGGCTTGATAGTGATGTTGTGGAGACTTAACTTCTTGGGAAAGTGCACAGATATTAAAAAAGCTGAAATGTCACTAAGTATTTTCATTTAACAAGAAATATAAGTCCTATAAAGACTACTTAGCTTTTTTATAAGTGCCTTACTTTTGAGTTGTATTTCTTAAAATGTTATAAGATGTAGTAAAAATGTAGTAAGAATGTAGTAAAAAACATGTGGAACAGCAGATATTCTGCGTTGATGAATTTGCTGGATGTATCACATCTCAGAGAGCAGTGAAGATGTGAGGCTATGCAAAAATGCATACAATCATGAAGCACAAAAGTTAATAATGTCCTTCCTTACATTTAATCATAATAATTACCTTTTTAAAATTGGTAATAATATGGGAGGATCTAGGTATATTACAGCATTATCAAAAATCTGTCATAGAACAGGTAAGATTTAAGTGATTCACGAAGCTTAAAAAGCAATTGAAGTGGATGACGTGGATCATAAGTTACATGGTAGGTTGCTGGATAGTACTGGAGTTTTATATTTCACTACCTATACCCTATGAATAGTACATGATTCTTTGAAGCTATGAATAATGTCTGTAATGATGTTAGGTTTGTAATTTAAAAATCTGTCTCCATTTTCACCATCAAGTAGAACTCCTTTATTCTCACTTCATCTGAAAGTTGAGTTGTGTATTGTAGGATAGCTTAACCCACACATGCAAATCAAAAAGCCCATGCAGACTATTAATACATGTGACCATCAAAGAATAGGTGTCTAGTGTAAACTAATTGCCTAGACTCTGTAGTTAAAGAAGAGCAAAAGAGGCAGTTTTTGTGTTAGAAATCTGATGATATGTGTTCACCCAAGAAGTCTGTGTACAGTTTAGACTAGCAGGCACCTCAATTTTTTATTTCTGAAACACTAAAAGTTGTGGTATGGTTAAGGTCTAGACTTTACTTGTGTTTTGCCTATTATCTTTTCCTGCAAGGAAGCAGAATGATTTTGCATTGATTCTGTCTTCTTTCTAAAATATCATAAATGGCTTCATAATATAGAAGAGCTTCTTCGAGCATGGCTTATAGGTCAGTCTGAGGAAGAATCCTGCAATCTTATTGCATAGGTGTTCAGTGGTGGCTAATCTCAACAAGGATTCTATATGCTCGGTCGTATGCTGAGTAGAATTCCAGCTGGCTGAATGAGCTGTTAAAGGGCAGGTTTGTGTTTTGTAGCTAGATACACAGAATTGTGAAAAGCCCTGGAAGTATGTATCAAAGGTCTAAGGATATTTTGTATGCAGCATTCTCTTAGAATCTGGAAGATTAACAAGCAATACAGAAGCAGCACAAAGGTTAATAATGTGCTATGAATACATGAAAGGAAATGGAGAAGTAGCAGCTCAACAATTGAACTCTACCCTCATGGCCTTTGGAAAAGGTGAAAGGTTTTCTGGGACACAGTGGTTCCAGATAGGCATTGATATTTTCCAGACTGAGTACCAGATTCCATCTGTTACACAAAAATAAAGAATACAGTGTGTCCAATTCAACACCTAATGTGAGAAATTGATTTAAACAATTTTGTCATATCTAGTCTCATAACTCTGATATTTTTGCATACCCTGCAATTGTCTAAAATAAAGAGAGACTCCAAATGGAAAGGCTGCTTAAAATGGATCAGATTCAGCTTTGTCATAACCCTGTGTTTTCCTTTCATTCTCTACTATATCCTTATTCTTTGGAATGTGAAGGTTGTGGCAGTATATACATTTCTTGTAAAATGAGGTTTAATCTACAAACTCTTCTGCACTTCAAAGTGTCAATATAATCCTGAGAAACAAGCTCAGAGATCAAGTTTATTTGGCTAACTTAGGACAATTTGCCTTTCATAATCAGAAAACTCAATGTTTGTATCTGATAATGTTTTGTTTCCTGCAGCTTTGTCTCATTTTACATTCCTCATTTTACAGAAACTCTAATGATGTGTCGTCAGGGAGATGGACCAGTTAAAGTGAAAATTCACAGCTAACGATATTTTCTAACTCACCTGTCTTTGGAAAGCTTGTCTTTTCAATCAGAGACTTCAGAAGTCCATAGTTACATAGGGCCATAAGTTTTATTTTCATATTGCACAAGTTTATACCAGGAACTCTGAAACTCTTGCAACAAATGTAATTAGACAGCTAATGGTATTTCAGCTCATATAAATTTACCCATTTCTGTCTGAATTATGCTTGACAGACATTTTGCACAAAAACAAGTTTAACAGGATAGCTTTGAAATTTCTAAGTTTAATTAAAATTGAATGCATCACTACTTTTTTCACTTCAAATTAACATAAGGCAGATAGATCAGATCAGACGAAAACTGGCCAGTTAGTCCAATATGTTGTCAACAACAGTGGTAAATACCAAATCTGAATCTTTACTAAAAGTAAGCAGAATCAGAGGAGTGATTTGAGGCTTTGAGGAGTCAAAGCTTCACAAAATGCCCTGCCTGAATTTCTAATCATGTTTCAGAAGCTCATCAAAGGCAGACGTAGTGTCTCTGCATTTAGTAGTACTTCATACGGTAGTTAATGGAAGAAAAATCTGACATTTAGCATCTACACATGTGGCAGGGAGGTGTTCCAGACCTTATGTATATGATATATGAAAGTACAGCCTTTTTTGATTTTTTGAGCCTGCAAATTACTGATTTTTCTGTGAGAGACAGAAAGAGCAAGCTTCACCTATTTACCGTACCAGTGCCATTTACGTCCCTTCCCTTGGTTGTCTCCAACATGGAAAAGTCCTACATTTCAGTCGCTCTTTGCATGGAGTTCCTTCCATGCTTTGAATCTTGCCAAGTTTTTCCAGTTTTCTTGAACAACACAAGGTGTGAATGCAATTTGTTCTCCATTTGTTTCCTAATAATACCTGGCATCCTATTTCTGTTATGGGCTGCTTCTGAGCAGTTGCCTAATGTTTTCATAAAATTGCCTATTAAAGCCCCAAGTTTTCATTTCCCAACAAGTTATACCACAGGACTGTATATTTAAAGCAGGAATTGTTTTAACCTGTGTGCATTACTTTGTGTTTATCTATATTTTATTTCATCTGACATTTTGTTATTCAGTCAGTCTTGTAAGCACTTACTGCTATAATCCACAACTGGCTTTTGTGAATACTTTCCTGAATCAGTTGGTGTTGTCATGCACTCCTCTCTCATGTGTCCAGAGGATATCACAAGCCCTCTCAGATCATGTGCAGGGGAAACCTACCTTCAAAATGAAAGTAGAAAATGTTTCCAACTCTCTGTTTTCTAATTCCAGCTGGTTCTTTAACAGTTGATGAAATTGCCATGCAAAATCTTTAAAATTTTAATTATCCTGAAACCTTTTTTTCCTTAACCAAAATAGTTAGTTCACTTGAGGTTGGAGCAGTATTGTATGTTAAAGAATTTAGCAGAGTCACAGAGTCTTTTTAAATGATCATTTATTTTGGGTGTTTAAATATTTTATATTCCATTTAAATTTTATATTCAATTTAAATTTTCCAACAGCTTTTTAGTATAACAAAATCTACATTATTTTGCACCCAAATTTTGGATATTGTCCAACATTCACTAGGAGTGTTACGAAAGGGCACAGTTCACTGCCAAACAGGCACAAAACTTACCTTGCTTTTTTACAGACTATCCTAGTTCAAACTACAGTAGTCAAGTTTGCTAACTCAGGTAAAACTCCCTCATTCAGACAGAAGTAGAATTAGCATTCAGGTATTCAGATGTCTTTGTTTCATTCACTGTTTGTTTCAGTCCTGTTCCACCATATGTTATTAAATCCCCCTTCTTTTCCGAATTTCCATAACTTGATCTGACAAGTCTACCAAGAGGCTACTTGCCTACTTTATAAAAAAGGAAAAAAAAAGAAAGAAATCAGGTTTAATAAGAAATACAACAGATAATAGCAGATAAATGGAGTTTAAAAGGGAAATACCCATTTGTATACAGGAAAATGCCCATTTGGCCATAAGGAGCAGGAAAAAATTCTTCATCCATTTCAAATAGCAGTACAGCAGCACAACAACTTCTGGAAATACTATTAATTTAACTTAAAAGTATTTTAAAGACTTTTGTGGTAATGGTTCATGCTCTGTGTTATATACATTTTCAAGATGGAAGGTAATACAGGTTAAATATTGGAAATGTCAAGATTTTTGCAGAAAAAAATTGTAGAAGCTTTAGGGATTTTAGCTCATTGCAAGATACCATTTGAAGTTTGATAAAGATGAATAAAAATCTAGGGCTTCAAATTATTATTTTTTTTTTATGTCATGAAACAGTAAGGGGGAAAATGTATTCATTGGGCCTAGCTCACAATGTAATGAAAAGATTTCCATTGATTTATACGAAAAATGAATCAGGCAACTAGTCAGAGCCTACATGTATTTCAGCTTCACTCTTCAGACTTCCTGCATTTATTCATAGGACACATGCTAACTTCTTGTTAAAATCATTCCACTGACATCTAAAAGAAGAACTGGGAGAATAACAGCATTCTGCAAGGCAGTAAATTTCTGATAAAGAATCTTTAAGCAATACATTGATTGAAAATGTTGTTAAACTGGTGAGGAATATGACAGATTTACTGGTGGAGAAGGGTAGAATTAACCATCATTGGCATCAAGCTGGTATGAAATCAAAATAGTTTAAAACCCAAGAATTCTGATACTTGGTGTGATTTCCAGTGTGTTAGACTGACTTGCTTAAGGTAAGAAGGTGCTCAAAGTCAAATATGTGTTTACTGATCTTTAGCAGAATTATGAATTCTACTGTTTGTACATTTAGGCATATGTCTACTCAATCAGATGATTTAAGAGTGCCTACTGATATTAAAGCTTCAAGGCTAATTCTGTGTAATAGTGTGGACTTAAAAAAATCATTTATATTTTTGTTTTAAATAGTATAATTATATAGAAAGTTTGACTTGCTATTTTAACTTGGAAAATTATTTTAAACTATAAAAAAGAATAAAAAATAGAAAGATGAGAAATATGAAGTCTTAAAGCAAACAGAACATTGTAAAAAAAACCCTAAACAGAATGACAGGCTGATTATGCATATGAATAACTATGACTGTATACACAACTCTATTCCTACTTTTGATAATTAACTTCTGTGAAAGACAAAGTGTCTAAGTGCCTTGGGTACTTATGGCACTAAAGATGCTTTCTGGATAGTCACGTAACTACTATGTACATCCCAAATTCTGTAATTCATATGTACACCTCACAGATTTGCCAGCATGCATTTCCTGGATTCTGGTTGTTGCCTTGTGGCTTTCAACTTTTGCTCACAGCCACAATTTTCTGTTGACCAATCTCATATTTTAAAAGCATCACTGCCTTCCCAGCAATTCATCCATGGGATCATGTTTGTTCATAGGAACACTTAAATACAAGCTTTACAACCATTTATTCGGCGAGTACCATTTATGGAAGATAGCTATTTTCTGAGCAGATATTGCTCCTTTACTTAACAACAATAACATTTTACCCATGGGATAAAGGGATGAATTCACTCAAGTGATTTATTATTTTTCTATGTGGCCAGCCCAGTTCTAAAATGACATTTGTAAACCTCAGTTTTCTTACAAGACTGTGGTAAAGTTATAATAATTCTAACATAGCACTGCTTACAGAGTAAGCATGTGTAGCTTGAGCACACAAAGAACCATTAGCAGGACTGGCAAGTGGTGAAAGTAACAATGAGCTGAAAGGGTTGATTTGGGAGACTAAATCAAACTATGAATTTTCAATTAGTGTGTAAGTGGAGTGATTTAAAGTACAGAAATAGAGGATGTCAGTGTCTGTGTTTTGTTCAGGTGCTGTTGAGCTGAAGTGTCTCTGGAAGAGAGGGTGTGAGGACAAATTACTGTTGCAGAGTAATACTCAGATTTATGGTCATCCTTTTAAAATTTATGTTTGTTTCTAGATCAATGTCCTTAGGTCTAATTTTTCTCTCCTCAAAGCAGTTAACAACCAGCAAGGACTTTTTACCAAGGATTTAGAGCATAAAACTGGCACAAGACCTCTTATAGTCAACATGGAATTATTCTGCTTATATACTTCCTAGTGTTGTATCTAGATAAGGTGAAGGCTAAAGCAGTTCCTAAACCCCATACTAAATTTTTTCTACTTAGGAGAAAAAACTGTCACAGTTCCTGAAACTTGGCAACCTTTTTTTTCCTATAGATTCTCTGAAGGTGATTGATACCAGCTTAAGAAATAAGTATTACTCAGTAAATAATAAATTATTCAGTTTGTTGTCAGCTAGTTCACTTACAAGAATGCTAGTTCATTTTATGCATATTATGAAGGCATACTAACTTAGATACGGCAAGTGCAGTGTAGTTAACTGGTGTCAGGCAATAAAATTGGGGATGGGAGTAAACATGTTATAGTTTGTTGCACATCCTTTACTGTTGTTCAAAGGTGCATTATTGTCAGGCAGAAGGGTAAAAGTTGAGATTGCAGCCTGTGCCCTTCAATGTATTATGATGTGCTACATGAGCTCAAGCTATACAACTGCTCAAAAATTTTGACTTCTGGAAAAAAAACCTGTTCTGCATAGCCCCTTCTTTCCTCAACTTCACTTGCTGTTTTGGAAGGGTCAAGAAGAGATAAAATGGGCACCATCCTTTGAAAATAGCAAGAGTGAAATGGATATCGAGCCCAGTTTCACAAGGTTCAGGAAATTGTATGACTACATGTCGTGTACAGCCAAATGCTATCCTGTTCCATGCTGCCTTCTTATATAAATGTCTTGTATAGATAACCTTGTCATGTAATCATGGAAAGAATATGTTATTTCTTATAGCCTTCAATGCTCAATGTTCCATGAGATTTCAGTTCCTACTCAGCCAAGAGAATGTAATATCTGTAGTTAGTGTGGCTCTGTCTTTGCCTTTCATTTGTAAGTTTAGCATGTTTGGCAAAAGCAGTGGCTTTCATCATCACTCTTACCTTTTGGGTGTGAATGCAGGGAGTGCCTTATTTATGTTTAGCATCAAAAGATAAACACTGTTTTTGGTGTAAGTAAAAATGCTACACGTAAGTTACTATACTTAGTAATTTATGAGTCTCATTTCCTTAAATGAAGATGGCCAATACAGACAACTGTTATTTCCTTTGAAAGAGTACTACAGAACTCTTTGCTTAAAGGGTACCTGATTTCAGAAAGAGGGGTGGAAATTGGGGAGCTATTCAACACTAAAGGGAAGAAGGCAAAAGCATTTAAATATTGCATATTTAAGTTGTGTTTATAACTTGGAAAACACATTAAAAGTTCTTCTCAAGGGAGTGTGAGAGAGTCAAATTTATCTAAAATGCAAAAGCTTTCATTATCTCTCCCACAGTATAAAGAGAAAACCCACAAGCAAAGATGAACTTGCAGTCATCTCAAGAGGCTGCTAGGTCAGTCAGCTGCTGCAGAAACTTCTGTAATGCTTTGCCTTCCTTTAACACTGTGTGTGTCTGGATGAATAAAACCTGAAAGCAGAAAATACGGTTCCACAATTTGTTTTAGTAATGCACAGTAGGTTCTACTCACCCACCTTAGGTAAAACAAAGGTTTAACTGTACTAAGAGACAAACTTCATCTAAAATCTGTATGATACTTTCAGATAAATAATTAGCATTGCATATTTTTATTTTACCAAAGTAATAATTTTCTGTTGGGATATTTGCTTTACTATTTTCCTTGGACTTCTGTTCAGCTTAGCACTCCTGACAAAGCATGTTTTTACGTATGTAGCCACTCTTCAGTTAAATGCTGTCTTTCGTATAGTAACTGATAGAAATAATCCTGGCTCCCCTATTAATAGTAAAAAAACACTTATTCTGTAAGAAGTCTTTAGTTTGAGTATATGATAGCATATATATGTATAATCAGTGAAAGCTATAATGTGTGCAAACAACCCCCTGAGTGTTTAAGTGTTAGGAAGGTGGAAAATGTAATCATGTTTTTTCTCTAACCAAATCACTTGTAGCCTGTAATGACAGAGTGGAATCTGGCAAAAAAAACCAAAACAAGGCAAAAAATCAGACCCAAAAAAGCAGACCTCAAAACCCCAAATCCAATTCTTGGCTTGAGTGAAATGCAGAGATTGGTATAGACCAGCTTGTCCAAGCACAGTTATTCATGTGTTTAAGTAGCATTAGGTTACAGTAAAACCACTCAGATGTCTGGCAATCTGGTGTATTTCCTTTTCAGAAATGCATTTTAACATGGGACTGCCAGTTTAATCTTTGGCCAGAAGTTTTTTAAAGATATTGCCAAGACTATACAAAGTTAGGAAGTTAGCATTTTCAGAAGAAATCTTTTTAGAGAAGGTTATTTCCTCTCTTTAGAGGAACCTTTAAGAGGAAATCTCTTAAGTATGAGACCAAGCACTTAATTTCTAGGGACTAATTCTTTTGTTTGCGAGTTATGATGCAAAATTTAAGAGAGATTAAAGATCTGGTTCTCTTCTATGCAAATTAATGGAAATTGTGCGTATGGCTTCTGAAATCTAGTTTCAAAGGGGATAACTGCCTTACAAATTCAATAATTTATAATTAATGCCTTGAACAATGGACTGAATTATTCATCTTTAAAAGAAACATCTACATTTTGTTCACATCTTGAATTTCCTCCATAGAAGCTTTCTTCAGGATCTTCCCATTTGCAAGTTTTATTCATGTGTTGCATTTCTAATATCAATGAAGCTGAAAACTGTAAACAAATACTTCAATTAAGTGAAAACAGCATTTTAATATTAAATCAACATGGTCTTGGATTTTGGTCACTTATATAAACCTGGGATAGCATGTTAGACATAACTAGGTTTCTAACTGTGCATTCAGATTTGATTAGTGTATCTGAACATGCAGTTAAGGTGAAAGATTTTTCTGCAATGCATATTTTCCCTTTTCCTAGAAACTGAATTACTTAGAGACAACTTTGATTTGACAGGTAACCATTTAACAAGAGGTTTAATACGTTTTTTTAAAAACTGAACAAATGCTAGGATATTTTTACCTTCTTAATGGTATTTTTTTTTCCATGGATTGAATACTCTCAGAAACAATGGATCTAGAATAGGCTTTAATGAATAAGAAATATCCTTTTATGAAAAGTTACTCTTATTTTCACTTGTGGTTCAACCATACTATCACTAGGATTTCTTTATAATTTTTTCCAGTTCCTCTGTGAGATCCTTAGAAAAAAAATAATTTTCACAGGAATGTCTGGTAGCAAAAGGCAGTTATCGAGTTCATGAATGTAAGGCACGAGTTGAACCTTCCACTATAGAATGGCAAAGTCCATGCCTACTTTTAAAGGTGAAAGTTAAACATTAGCAGCATCGAGAAGATAATTTTCCTTAGAGGACAGGAGATGGCTGTGACTGCTGCAGAAAATTTTCCTGGTTATTTCAATACACACGTGCAAACTGCACATAGAAAAGCAATTGCTCTCTGGATGATGGTCACACCTTGAACAGCAGTCAGAAGAATCTCTCTTTCCCTGAGTTTTGGTTCTAGTTTAATACTTTCAGCTTCTAGTTGACATTGCCTAATTTAGGTCTATATCATGTCTTGACAGAGTAAAAATTTGTGTATATTTTCTACTAATAGTTCTCATTATTTTCTCTGTGACAGAATTTAACATGTTCATTTAAACGCTTTTTTTCCTTTTTCCAGTTAACTGCAGAAATAAGCAGAACAAAATGCTTGAAGACACATATAACATTTCAAGTTCTATGAAAGTGCAACGAAAAATAATAGCAGAATTCATGCAATCATCCAAATCAGACAGTAACTTTCCCAGACAGCAACTTTCCCAGACAGCACCGGGAGAAACATTGAAAGTGAGTAGACAGTGAGAAACACCAGTGCTGGCTTATTGCAGAAATATCACTGCTGACTTAGTGCAGACAGATTAAAGCTGTTTGGGTTTGTTTTTTTAATCTGTAGTGGATCAAGTGAAACAGGTAATAAACACATCAGCATGTCTTCACAACAGACGTATTGTCGTGGTTTAAACCCAGTCAGGTAATTCGTTCGCTCACTTCCCCCCCTTTCTTGCCCTCCCCCTGCTCTCGGAGGGACGGAGAGGAGAATCAAAAGAATGCAACTCCCACGGGTTGAGATAAGAACAGTTTAGTAACTAAGGTATAACACAAACCACTACTGCTACCACCATGATAATAATGATAAAGGAAATAACAAGGGAAGAGAATACAGCACCTCACCACCCGCTGACTGATAACTCGCCCCCCAAGCCCGACCAAGCTCCGACCGATACCTCCTCCAACCCTGCAGTCTCCCAGCCCTTCCGGCTAACTCCCAGTTACATCCTGGGCATGACGTGCTGTGGTATGGAATACCTCTTTGGTCAGTTTGGGTCAGGTGTCCTGTCTCTGCTTCCTCCCGGCTTCCCCTCCTCCCTGGCAGAGCATGAGGCTCACAAGGTCCTTGGCCAAACCAAAGCATCTCTATCAGCTCTGTTCCCGAGCCGAAAGTCAAAACACTGCACTGCACCAGCTACCAAGGAGGAGAAACATGACTGCTACTGCTGAACCCAGGACACGTATGTTTTGTTTTCTCAAATTCAGATGCAAAACTTTTTGATCAGTTATTATCTCACGTTCATTCACATGGACTAAAGTTAATGGACCATGATCCTTCTCTCCTTTGTCTGTGGTAATATTTACATGAGATTTAGAAAGAGATGCTTATTCAACAGTGTCATCAAAGCAGCTAATTTCTGTGGTTAGGCAGTTGTAATCAAACCAGTCAAAGAATGTGTTTGCTTTAAGCAGTATTCATGGGAACCCTAAATAAACCTCCCGGCCAAGACCTTGCCAGCATCCTTCATCTGAGAGGACAAGAAGTTGTTAAGACACAAAAAAATTGAAAGACCAAAATAAAAAGAGCAACTACAGTGTCAGGTATGAGATTAATCTGTAGTTCACCTCAGCTCCCGCTCATTTTCTGGGAAGGATTCTTCCAACAGGCTGGAGGACCTGTTTGCAGGTAACTATTTACCTACTGTTCATTTCTCCTGCAGATATGTAGGCCAAAGCACATGGTTCCCAGATAGCTGCGTCATTAGTGGCGTCAATGCTAGAAGAGCAAATTGTGAAAATTGCAATGTAGATAGAAACTGTAGTTTTGTCATACATGCCTGATGTCCACACATCTTACTGTTTGGCAATGAGGGATGTAAATGGGTAGAAAACATGTGAGAGCAAAAAAATATCAAGTGAGGCTTTGTTAGCTTGAAATGAGGCTAGAGAGCCTTAATATCTACATGAGAATCTATATAATTAATGGACCCATAGAGGATTTTTTACTATTGAAACAAGGACTTTTCTGGCCTCCAGACCCATCTTGGTCCTCATAAATATTTGTTTAACATATAGAAGCTAGAAAATGATGAGGGGCAGGGAGGAGAGAAAGTACCTGGAAGGAAGGAATAGAAACCTGTAGGATGAGGAACTGAATATGGCTGGAGAACATAAAAGTCAAACACGTGGTCTAGCCTGCAATCCAGAGATAGGCACTGAAACCAACCAAATAATGGAAATGTATAACAGGGTTATCACAGAATCATAGAATAGTTAGGGTAGGAAAGGACCTTAAGATCATCAAGTTCCAACCCCCCTGCCATGGGCAGGGACACCTCACACTAAACCATGATGCCCAAGGCTCTGTCCAACCTGGCCTTGAACACTGCCAGGGATGGAGCGTTCACAACCTCCCTGGGCAACCTATTCCAGTGCCTCACCACCCTAACAGGAAAGAATTTCCTCCTTATATCCAATCTAAGCTTCCCCTGTTTAAGTTTTAACCCATTACCCCTTGTCCTATCCCTACAGTCCCTAATGAAGAGTTCCTCCCCAGCATCCCTACAGGCCCCCTTCAGGTACTGGAAGGCTGCTATGAGGTCTCCTCGCAGCCTTCTCTTCTCCAGGCTGAACAGCCCCAACTTTCTCAGCCTATCTTCATACGGGAGGTGCTCCAGTCCTCTGATCATCCTCGTGGCCCTTCTCTGGACTTGTTCCAACAGTTCCATGTCCTTTTTATGTTGGGGACACCAGAACTGCACACAATACTCCAGCTAAAGTCTCAAAAGAGCAGAGTAGAGGGGCAGGATCACCTCCTTCGACCTGCTGATGCATCCCAGGATACGGTTGGCTTTCTGGGCTGCAAGCGCACACTGCCAGCTCATGTTCATTTTCTCATCAACCAACACCCCCAAGTCTTTCTCCACAGGGCTGCTCTCAATCTCTTCTCTGCCCTACCTGTAGCTGTGCCTGGGATTGCTCCGACCCAGGTGTAGGACCTTGCACTTGGCATGGTTAAACTTCATGAGGTTGGCATCAGCCCACCTCACAAGCGTGTCAAGGTTCCTCTGGATGGCATTACTTCCCTCCAGCATATCAACCGAACCACACAGCTTGGTGTCATTGGCAAACTTGCTGAGGGTGCACTCAATTCCACTGTCCATGTCAGCGATGAAGATGTGAAACAAGACTGGTCCCAACACCGATCCCTGAGGGACACCACTCGTTACTGGTCTCCAGCCGGACATTGAGCCATTGACCACAACTCTTTGTGTGCAGCCATCCAGCCAGTTCTTTACCCACCGAGTGGTCCATCCATCAAATTGATGTCTCTCCAATTTAGAGACAAGGATGTCATGTAGGACAGTGTCGAACGCTTTGCCCAAGTCCAGGTAGATGACATCAACTGCTCTACCCCTGTCCATCAGTTCTTTAGCCCCATCATAGAAGGCCACCAAATTGGTCAGGCAGGATTTCCCCTTAGTGAAGCCATGCTGGCTGTCACCAAGCACCTTGTTGTTTTTCATGTGCCTTAGCATGCATTCCAGGAGAATCTGCTCCAAGATTTTGCCAGGCACAGAGGTGAGACTGACTGGTCTGTAATGCCCCGGGTCATCCATTTTCCCCTTCTTCAAAATGGGGGTTATATTTCCCTTTTTCCAGTCATCGGGAACTTCACCTGACTGTCACGATTTCTCAAATATGATGGCCAGCGGCTTCGCAACTTCATTTGCCATCTCCTTCAGGACGCACAGATGGATCTCATCAGGACCCACGGACTTGTGCATGTTCAGATTTTTAAGATGGTCTCGAACCAGATCCTCTCCTACAGTGGGCGCAAGGTCTTCATTCTCACAGTCCCTGCATCTGCCTTCCAAGGCATGGGTGGTGCAGTCAGAGCTTTTGGCAGTGAAGACCGAAGCAAAGAAGTCATTCAGAACCTCAGTCTTCTCCAAATCCAGGGTAGCCAGTTCTCCCAAGAGCTTCCTGAGGGAGGCTACATTGTCCCTAGTCTGTTTTTTATTTGCTATGTACCTGTAGAAACCCTTCCTGTTATCTTTAATACCTCTAGCTAAGTTTAATTCTAACTGGTCCTTAGCTTTCCTAACTTGGTCCCTAGCTTCTCGGACAACATCCCTGTACTCTTCCCATGCCACCTGTCCTTGCTTCCACTTCTTATAAGCCTCTTTTTTCATTTGAATTTTCCTCAGGAGCTCCTTGTTCATCCAAGGAGGTCTCGTGGCCCTCCTGCTGCACTTCCTTCTAGTTGGGATGCAACACTCCTGAGCTTGTAGCAGGTGATCCTTGAATATCAAACAACAGTCTTGGGCTCCCCTGCCCTTTAGGCCTATATCCCATGGAACCTTACTAAGTAGGTTCTTGAAGAGGGCAAAGTCTGCTCTTTTGAAGTCCAGGGCAGTGAGCTTGCTGCACACTCTTCTCACTGTCCTGAGGATCTCAAATTCGACCATCTCATGATCGCTGCATCCAAGGCTGCCCTGGAGAGTCACATTCCCAACGAGCCCTTCCCTGTTGGTGAGCATGAGGTCAAGCATGGCACCTCTCCTTGTCGGCTCCTCTATTACTTGCAGAAGGAAGTTGTCTTCTACACAATCGAGGAACCTCCTGGATTGCTTGTGCCGGGCCCTACCGTCCTTCCAACAGATGTCAGGGTGGTTGAAGTCACCCATGAGAACAAGGGACTGTGAGCGTGAGGCTGTTCTTATCTGTCTATAGAGCGCTTCATCCACAGGTTCTCCTTGATCAGGCGGTCTGTAAAAGATCCCCACAGTAGTGTCTCCCATAGCTATATTCCCTTTAACCCTGACCCACAAACTCTCTATTAACTACTCACCTCTCCCCAGACAGAATTCCATACTCTCCAGCCTATCCCTAACATAAAGGGCAACTCCCCCTCCCCATCTGCCGGGCCTGTCTTTTCTAAAGAGCCTGTAACCTTCCATTCCAACACTCCAGTCATAGGAGCCATCCCACCATGTTTCTATGATGCCTGTTGTATCATACCCCTGTAGACGTGCACACATCTCTAATTCCTCTTGTTTGTTCCCCATGCATTTGTATAGAGGCATCTGAGCCGAGCTCCAACTGAAGCCGGCTCATTGGCTGGAGTGGCTGGAATATCTTTACATTGCTCTGAGCATTTATTATAGTTTCTGGCACCTAGCTGGGTGTGTTGGGATGGAATGATGCCCCCCTCCCCCAACATATCTAAAGCCTCCTTGACCAGTCTGGCAAGCCGCCTACCAAAAGACCAGCTCCAGTAGACCTGGCCTACGAACCTGGGTCCGGTGTTCAAGACACCCAAACCCCTGACTATGACACCACCCTTTTAACCAGTTATTAACCTGGCTAATCCTCCTAGCTTTTTTTAGGTCCTCCCCTGTACCCTGGAGAATTGATGAAAAGACCACCTGAGCTCCAGAGCCCCTAACCACCTCCCCCAGGGCTCTGTAGTCCTTCTTTATTTTCCTCAGGCTACTACTGTCTATATCCCTAGCACCCACATGTATCACCAGAAGTGGGTAATAGTCCATGGAACTTACTAGAGCAGGCAGCCTCTCTGCCACATCCCTGATCAGTGCCCCTGGTAGGCAACACACCTCCCTTGAGACGGGGTCAGGCCAACAGACGAGTGCTTCTTACAGTGAACAGAATGATCTGGGACTAAGCAAAGGCTTGTGTATGTAATCCCTGATAGCAGGAGAGTCTGTGAAGGCTCATCCACTGTCAATCTAGCTAACAGATGGCAAGTCATTTAACCCATCTGGATTTCTATGGAATTATCTCTTTATTATCCATATCTATGTGCACTTAGATTGTTAGGTAGGCAGAACAGCTATGCCTCTTTTTGAGCTACACTTTCATCTGCAAACTGTATTTGATGTAGTCATGTCAAATCTGGGGCAAGTTAAGATCATTATCCTGTCTTTGAATTTTCTGCTTTGGTCCCATTTCTGGAAATATTTGGATTTATATGGACAGAAGAAACAATTGAGAAAATTAGGAAATCGGAATTTGTTCATGAACTAAGGGAGGAAATACTATGAAATAGTGTAATGAAGCATATATACTACATTTAAATCCACACTCATTAAGAAAGCCATTAGCAATATTATAGGAGTAATGCTTTTCCCCCCAAAATCAGAGATATTTTGAATAATTTTGTGTGATCAGTGTGGTTCATTACTGTCCCAAGGCCTTAATCTGCCATTATTCATGCTTAAAATGAAATTAAGGTTTGTCCCAGGGGCCTTGTAGACTTAGCTAAGGTGGCAGAACCAGGTTATCTTATTGGAAAATGAAGGGAAGTTCTACCTCAAAAAAAATGGATCCAGAATTGCCAAAATAAATGTCTCAATCTTTTCAAAGGCTCATGTCTCTTTCTGTCATTAATAGTCAGTGGAAAGATCTTGGAGCAGTTTGAAGTGAAATACTGGAGAGACTGGTTTTTTTCACTTACTTTAACTACTATAAATGTAAAAAATGAAATTAAATGGCATGGAATAAATTGGGAGAGAGAAATTTTAGGTGCTGAAGAGGATGGAGGCATACTGACATCCAAGAAATAAAATTTTAAAAAGAAACTACCTAAAGGAAGGTAGGGAATTTTAAACTAATCACAATATTTTAGTATGAAGTAACCATTTCTAATCAAACATGGACAATGTGAAATCAGTACAGCAGTAAATTTAACTCTTATTCAGTGAAATCCCAAAATATTTTAGAATGCAATCAAGATAGCTGCATGATTTCCCCTACTGGGAATATTCTTCACAATGTACCTAATTTCTGTAAAGCCATACAGGCTGGCAAAGGCATTCAGTTGTTTCAGTTAATTAAACTACAGTCCCTTGATGTAGAATGAAGATGAATCCAATACCAGATATGTGGAGCTTTGGAATTATGTAAATGATTGCAATTTTTGGCATGTTTCAATAAAAAATTCGTTTATGTTTCTATAAATGTGTAATTACTGCATTGTGCTTGTCAGCTATTACTTTTAAGCGCCTGAGTTTTGCTACAGTAGTCATGTAAACAGAGTACCTCTAGTAAAAGGCATAGGACACAACAGCTTACAGATGCCATTGTTCTTTGGTTTTGAACAAAAATCACACACCATTTGGTAATTTATAATTCCTCATTTTTGCTGGAAATGTATGTCTGAAAGCCATTTAAGTACCTAGGATCAGACGCCTTTTCAAAGTTCATGTTCCCTAACAAAGATGTCACCTGACATAGTATAAAACTCCAATGAAAATTGATTACTTCTTTTAGAATGCAAACATGCTAGCCTGAAAGACTGCAGGCAGGTTCTTAACAAGAGTATTAGGAAAGAAAGATGGGGTTTGTTTTTTTTTCCATTGTCTCAAAATCCAGGGAAGGGAAACGGAAGATCCCTCCAAACTCATTCACAATGAGGAATAGGTGTGACTTATTATGCAGTGTTACTGCATTATTCATAGAATGTTGGTGTCTGTATTATTTCAGATGCACATTTGCCAGATATGTTCAGAGCAAAGAGAGCTTTGGAGCTCTGTAAGTATTCCAGTGATCCTTTGATTACTTTTCAAGGGAAAGTCGTGGTTAAGATTGCAAGCTAGTGCTCTAGGAAGGAGAGAGAAACAGCTCTCTTGGCAGTTGTTGAGCATCACTGGTGGAGGAAAGCAAATATTTCCACTGAGCAAATCACAGAGGGTTGAGAAATAACTGCAGTGTGACATTCTGATATTGCATTGTGTTGTTTGCCTTATGGTGTAACTTCAGTACATGATTGCACCCCCCCCCCCCCCCCCCCCCGAGTATTGTGACAAAATTGTGAGGCAGCATCGCAATGGCACCAATTCACAATCATGTTGTTGCTCTCCAGCTCCATTAGATAAAGTATTTTTCATGTCTCTCTTACAGAAGGTCACTAACCTACAACATGCACATTCCAGCAGAAATATTTTTGGGGAGAGATGGGAAATCAAAAGTCAGAGTTGTAAGCAATAGGTCATCTCTGAATTACAAAGGAAATTTAGGAGAACACAGTTTGAATCTATGCATCAAATAAGGACTTTCAAATGCAATTGAGCATTCAGTAAAGAATGCTTCTCTTGCACAGCAGAATAATTTTGTGTGAGCTAGTCAATACAAATCTGATGATGGAAAAATGCAGCCATGAATTCTGAATTACCAACAGTGTCATATACTCAGTACTAGTAGGTATCTGTACATAATTAACTGAAAAGTAATTTGGATGTATACTTTTTATGTATAATAAAGAGCAGTGTCTAATTCTCAATTAGCATGTAAGCATCATAATAAATTGGACGACTAATTAATCAAATACTGCTACGATACTATTAGCTAATTTACCAAGCAAATTGTTTTTGAACTCTTGTGTGAAGCTGCCTGTGGCTAGGTCAGGTTATAGTGTATAAGTTCTATACTGAAGTCTGTTTTCACTGGCAGACTAGTGTAGATCAGAACCCTGCAAATCCGTATGTGCTGCTGATACAACCCTTGAAGAGCTGACACATGTCTTATTAAGAATACTTATTCTCTGTCATATAAGATGAAATTTTACAAATAAAAAATTCAAGATATTACTTGCAAAATTGTTTTAGGTTACATATCACATTTAGTTTCATCTAATTGGGGGGGGGCACTTAAAAATAAGAGCTGCTACCTAAGAAGCTGGCCAAAGGAATGGGAAAAATATAATAAACAGTTTAAATGCCAAGGTTCAGATGTATATTTTTAACATCCCAGTAGGAAGGGGATGGAAATTTGATGCTTGGTTCACATGAAGAGAAATCTTTAAAACTTGTTTTATGAAAAGATATTCATTGCAGTTCTTGACTAATATGCAGTATCTCTGAACAATGAGAAAACGATCAATAAGATATGTAGGGTACTGTGCACTGGGGTATATAAATTTTCATATAATTATATGAAAATTATTACCAATGTGTATAGACATAGTTGTAAAACAAAATTACATCATTAGAAAGCATATGATAGAAAGTCTTTAAACCAGCATGTACATCTTTTATTGTCATATTTAGAGACTTACTCAAGTAAGAATTTATCATGTATAGTATTTGAGGGAGAATCTTCATCAATCAGCAAGTCTAAATGATCTCCTTATATTGCAAGTATTTACACTAGAAATGAGGCCAAGACTGTTGGTATTCCAGCACTGCTGTAGGTATTTCCAGAGCTCCACAGTTCAGAGGTGCTAAGTATAGCAATCAGATTTCACCTAGACTTGTCTAGGATTTAATGGTCTTACGCTTAAGTAAGCCATAAAGTTTAATGGCAGTGTTTGTGTTTAAGGCCAGAAACACACTTATAATACTTTTCTGTACCAAGAACATTAACGCCATCACTGAAATATCTGAACAGCATAAGTGAAGCAATAAATAGAAGAACATTTTGTTGAGGAAGGTTACTATTTGTATTACTATTTTGTTGATCAAGGACAAGGGAGGAAGAGACAAGATCATATTTCTGCCACTTTCACTAGGAGCCATGGTGCTTTGTTCCACAGCTCCACAAGTGGTTCCAACTGAATCATGGGGAAGCATGCCCTAGCTCACTATTATTAAATAAAGTATCACAATTTGGCTTGAAACAGCTTTCAGAAAAATCACACAGGAAGTTTGTGTCAGATCGCCCATTATCTGACTCTTAGCCAATGCTGTAACTGCAAGACCATCTGAACTGCCTTAGTTTCCAAGCTCCTGTTCCAGAGAGTTACTACTCTTTTTCCTTCCCTCATGAGGTGTGAGTTTCAATAATTACAGCAAGCAGCTGTAAGCACATTTTTAAGGGAAGAGGTGGGGGGAAGGAAAAAAAAAATTGAATAATTAGTTCCAGTGTAATAAAGGCTTGGGCTTTAAAGACTGAAAGTTTCTCAGCCTGCCAGCAAACTTCTAAAATATTGCCTTATTTTTTATTGATGAAGTGTGTATTTTTAAGCTGTTAGTTGTAAAATGGGCAGGTGAAATCAAGTGCTATAGCAGAATACATAGATTTTGAAGAGTCAAATTCAAACAACACTTTAATTCTCTGATATTATTAGTGCCATCATGAAATTAAGAGACATATATTTTTCCTAAATAGTGATAGGTTTAATTAAGCTCTCACTATCTTGTCTGGTGGGGCATTGACAAAGTAATTGAGAAGAGCCCTGTATTTATACAGTTATTTTTATCTGCAAATTCTTTCTTTTATTGTAAGAAGAAATGTACGAGAGGATGGTTTGTGACTTAACAAGCGGTCCTAATACCAGGATCACATTGGAGCATCTGAATTGCAGGAGGTTACTCCATCCATTCCTCATTCACAGTAAATATGCTAGCTAGAGGAGAAGCAGTTGGCTACCCTTAGTTACTGAATAAGAGTAACTACAGCAGAACCCCAGACCCCAGAACCTAAGCCAGTTACAACCACCACCCACCTCAGTGACATATTGCAAGTTGACAACTTGATTAAATCCATTTACCAATGAAGCTGTAGAGCAGGACTGAAAACTTTTCTTCTTGGGGTGTGGGTCGTAGTTATCACGATAATTGGAGCTGAGCAAGGAACTAGCTATGCTGCTGACTCAGCTGCTGTAATATTTAAAAGTTTTCCCACTTTCATCACTAAAGATCATAAAATTTACCATATGTGAATAAGTTAGTTCAGTAATCAGTAAAATACAGGAAAGTATAGTCTTTCAGTGTATAGTACGGTCAGCTAGAAAATTACAACTGAGGGTAAGGAACAGTAGTTCAATTTCAATTTTACAGGATAATTGGCAGGGAGACCAACTATCTGAATCAGAATTTGACTGTGATAGTCACACATCTATAACCCTTGACAAGGTCCTTGACACACTCTGTAAACTACAGTATGGAAAGTGCAAAGGTCTGCTTGTGTTTTCTTCTTTCCAGATTATCTGGCACTGCTCTAATTGGGGCAGCTCAGTACAGCTCAACTTTGAATGGAAAGTGGTGTAATGGAGTAGCATGCTGCCAGCTAACAGCTCATGCTTTCCCGTGCTTTTCCTTATACAATGACACTTTTCTTGGTTAAGCTGAAATGGCTCTTGTGAGAACGACCCACATTGCTTCCTCCAGCAATGAGGAAATCACCTTGCCAAGAGGAGCTCTCCTCACTGTATATCTTTCCAAATTTGGACAGATCTGTGGTAGTACATCAGCTGCAAAAGGAGCTGAGCATATCAGAAGGCTAGGGACCCACTTTCTACCTGAGAGTAACAAGATTTTTAAACTACTTTTTTATTTTATGGATAATCTTACAATGATTGCTCAGAACTGTTTCCCAAAGAAAATGAAATACTAAAGAAGAACTGAAGAGCAGAAGTAAACCTGCATTCATTTTGGTTTCTGAACTACTTTGCTCAGATAAAACATCTTATTAAGTGTCTGCTTCTTATATGATTATGCTTAAATTTTTTTGTGAATGTTATCCATCATGAGAAAGAATTCAAAACATGGTATCACACCATGAGTGTTCTCAATTGTGGGAAATGTACTATGCTACCAAAGCCAGTCATAACAAGAGATTATTTCTAATGGAAAAGGTGGTTTATGTCTGCAGCAAAACAATATTATTTTTTATGTGGTCACAATGACACATCTGTTGCATGCCTTGATTGCAACAGCAGAAACATTATTTTATACTGAATTTTCAATTTTGTGATTTTATCTTGTTTCTTGTCTGTACTGTTCATGTAATAAACCCCCTCTTGTTTGAGAAAAGCCTCTTTTGTATTTAGTCAGGAGGGTGTGCTAGCAAGCTGTCTTTTAACAGGCAGAATCAAATACTAGTATATTCCATCAAATGACAATCAAGTATCATCTTGAAAAGACAAGAAGCATCTTTATTTCCTCTCCTATCCAGAGAATCAAAGGGGTAAGTGTTATCTTGTTTATAAGGGGAAAAAAATCATTAACAAAGAAAGTTTTGTGTGTTGTCTTAAGGGACCTTCTTTGATTTTTGAAGATGTAAGTAATACCATGCTGTAATCTTAAACATCTCAAATTGCAGTTGCAATATCATAATTATCACCTAGTCAGGCACGTGATATCCTCTCCTGTCTTTACAGCTGATGTCCTTAGGCCTTTAAAATAAAGTCTATTCCATGTTAGTAGGGCTGATGTTTGGTAGAGAAAAATGTTCACTGTGGGCTCAATGAAGGAAGTTGTGGAATTAGGAATCTGCTGTATTTTCTTGATCTTCTTCCCACATGCATTTTCTCTTGCAATTTTCTGGTGCCACACTTCAGATTTTACTGCATTTAAAAATATAGCAATAATTAATTTTACATTCTTTCAGGTTCCAAATATAAGCATAGAAACAATCAAGGTTTGCACCAATATGAGTCAATTATGCTAATCAGGACAGATACTAAGTGATTTTTTGTAGGAAGGAAAATCTAGGAGGCTGAAGTGCTTTTATGTGGTAAGAATTTTCTGGCTGAACATCAAGGATTATGTCAGCGTATCCTGCAGGTTATCAGTTCTGTGTTTTGTTTAAGCCAGGTAGCCATGCTTTGATCCACACAACAAAAGAACTGGCTGTAGTTTTTTTTTTTTTTTAATCTCATAATTATCAATGTTCGCTACTCTAACAGATTAAACTAAACTCTACAATCACTTATAAGCTAGTTTAAGATTGTATATACAGCCATAGTATCTGTAAAGCCTTGTGAGGACTTAACTCCTCTTACAGAAATCCAAAATATCGATTGAAATATTTTTTTTTCATTTTGTCACCACCCTGTATTTTTGCATAGAATGCAAATGAATGAGATAAAGAGCAAGAAATGGGTGTGACTGTGCAGTCAAAGCAATGCATATTTTTTCATTTCTGCTCTCCACCACCAGCTCCAATTCACTACTATGGGGGCAACCCATACTTACTTACAGGTGTTAATAAAGGAAATGGAAATAAAGGAACAGAACAGGGTATAGTGAAAATTAGTACTTACCAGCAAGCATCATTTCCATGTGTTCCTCATGCCAGCAAGGGTATATGCAATAAGAATGTATATTGAGAAAAATCTCCAGGTTTGAATACAGCTCATAGGTTTGAATACGTAGGTTTAAAATCATAAGTTTGAATACAGCTCCCTTAAATACATCTGCTGCTGTTTTGAAAGGGTCTGTCTACTGTCTAATAAAAATGAGGTATTAAGAAATAATTCTTACTCATTGCTACAGCATTCACTGTGGTCCATGTTTCCTCATAATCAGCCAGAAGTAACTGTGCAACTGTTGTCCTTTAAAAATTAGGTCAACACTTTATGTTTTTAAAGTGATGCATGACAAAAGCTCTTAAGATCAAGCTTGAAGAAAAATCTGTTATTTTATCATATCCTTCATTTTCTTTTGTTAGGTGATGTCTACTAAGGTAGATTAAATGCTGTTTGCCAGTCTTTTAAGTGCTCTTACCTATTATTCTAAGGGGAAACATTATGTGGATTGGTCTGAAGCTAATGTGGCTTTTAAAGTATAAAATATTTCTTTCCAGACCAAGGAAGAAACAAATAAAGGTCAGAAAAAAAAAAAAATCAAAAAAAAATCCAGGAAATGCAGCATTCTGTTGCTTATTCTTACGCAGAACCTCACCACTAGAGGAAATCAGCCCAGTAGAGTCTCATTAGCTACTCAGAGAACAGTGTAAAAGATGCAGTACCTGCTTAAGCTGAATCCTAATTAGATGTACTGGAAAATGATGAAAAGATTGCAGGAAGGAATAGAATACATGAAAGTAAGAGATGGAAAATGTTCTCATCTTCCAAATGTTTTTCAAATTACACGTGAAGCCAGTGGAGAAATAATGTTTCATTCTCTCTCCTGCTTAGGCCACAGTTTCATTTCTGGTCAGAAGTTAAAATGACCAAGGATCTTATGCAATAGTAGTATCATGACTGACACAAGCTGATTTGTATCAACCCTGAGATGACTGCAATTGGTATTAACTGTTCACAGGTGACATTTCCTTCTTTTTATATTCTACAGTAAATTCATGCCTGGATATAAATGTTATCAGCCTTGACTGTTCACTCAGAAATTACATTGGTTGAATTACCATCATCAAAATAAATTTATGCAGATTTAAGTTTTAAATTATTTTCATGCTAGTTAGTGATTTAGCAGAACCTTAAAAAAAACTCCGTCACCTTTAACAAAGAAACCCATCTTCAGCAGTGCTTCCAAGTGACTTTAATGAAACCATTTTATGCTGTAAATAGAGCCAGCCTTATTTATTCACTCTTCACTGAGCAGCACCTAACAAATATTAGAAAGAAATGGTTTAGCAAAGTAAGCCACATGCAGCCTAATGAGGGATATGTGAAAAGAGTAAAGGGTACATAGGAAATACTCCCTTTGAAAAACAAATGAAAACAAAACAGCTGGAATACAACAGTGATATTGCACACCTGTTCAGGCCTGAACACAAAGAAATCGAGATCTGTTTTAAATTATTTAGGAATTAAAATAATAAGCAGGATGAAATTCTATTTGAGTTCCCAGGAAAGAGGGGCTTTACACTTACTAAATGATGCAGAAGCCTGCAGAAATGTCCATAAGACAGGACATATTATAAATGATTGGAGACTTGGGAGTCCATTCTCTAGGAATATTTTCTTTCTTTTCTTTCCTTACCAAATTAACGGACAGTGCTTTTTCTGGTTGCCAAGTGGTTACTACTAACTTAAGTAGGCTTTATTTTGAGGCTTTAAATGAGTTCCCTTAGAAGTTAACAACACTAAGAAGCAGTACTTTTCATTGGAAGACTATAAACTTTCTTCTGCAAGAACTAACACTTGATTCTAATTACAGCTCAAGTGTGACTTTGCTGTTTGTGTCTATTTCTGATTTAGCCAAGGATAATGACCTTTCAATTCATCACACAATGTAAAATAAAAGCTAAATCTGGTATGTCACCCTAAATCAGCACCATCTCTGTCTGTACTCAAGGAACCTTTACTCATTAGTAAATTAGATTACTGTTTTAAGAAATACCATTAAGTCCCTTTTCTAGGTATAGAATAGAATTGGTTAAAAGAAGCACTGTAAATCTTATTTCCAATTAGCTTAAGCCCTATAAATATTCACTGAAGGCCCTGCTAAATCTGCTTAAATTCAGAGACTGTTCACAATTTGCCAGCTTGTTGTTCCTGTTTGGAGATTCAGCAACAGATATCTGTTGGATAGGAAAAAGCTGATTAGAGATGAATAATGAAGAGAGACCAAATCCCTATTAGCCAGTTCTGAAAGCAAAGTCTAACAAACGATCCCATGCAATATTTAATAGTGCCCAGTTAGGCAAAGAGCAGTAATCAATAGATCATGCTTCATATGAAGGACAGGGCAGGATGGTATATATCCTACTTGCTTTGATCTTCCTCTGGATTTGAGGACTTTTTACTGTAGACAAAACCCCCTTATACTTCACCAAACTGATAAATATTAATTCATGGAGTTATATCAGAGAATGGCAATCCAGATTTTCATAAAATGGATGTGAGCTTCACAAACAGTAATAAAAAGAAGTTACCCTCCAGAAATGGGTGAAAAGATTTTAAGTAATATGATTACGATGGAACAGAAATATTAAAAAAGGTGAATCTTTGTATTTCCTCTCATATTTGCCATGCTGTCTGTGAAAGAAATCACTGAAGTATATGCCAGCCTCTCTTTTTCTATATTTGAGAATAAATTAAAAAACATATTGAAGTCAATGGGAGCTCACTAAATATGGTGAGCCTTGTGCCAGACCTATTCTGCTTTTGCTATAGCAAATTCCTCTACCCATTCTCTCAGCAGAAAGACTTCACTAGATGACAAGAGAAAGCATCAAACATCCTTTGAGATGAGTCTCCTCTTTGACATGTGTCACACTGGGAATCTGAGTAATAAGCTTATGATTCAAACTTACTCCATTTAAGTCATCATATCTTGCTAAGGGTTTAGACCTCTCCGGTCAGGATGTTTTTTTAAAGCATCAGTGCTGTATTTATTTCGTTATTTAAAAAATATATGGATATCTTTCACATAGCTATGTATCTTCAAAAAATATCAGTATATAGCTGAGCTATAGAAATCCATATGGTTTTCTTGTTCTGAGGATTACATACTGAAAGAAGAGGCTCACTGTTGTACTGTAGTGGATTTCATATTAAGATAAATAACAGAATGAAATATTATCTTGTTTTCTGATTCCCTTGTCTAGACATATTTTATATAGTGGACAATTCTGAATTATGAGACTAGAGTTCCTTTGAGGTATTCTGCTGAAATCATAAGCCATACTACTGAAGCTCAAGTGGTTAATGTTGTCATTAGAATCCCAAGATAGAACTGTAGAAAATCACATAATTCATGACTGCCTATTTGCTTTATATAATACACAGTCAGAGTTCCCGATTCAGTTTCTTCTTATTCCCATTGAACCCATCCTTTGCCTTCCCCCAAATAGCTTCCTGACAGCACAATTAAAGCAGCAGTTTGTTATAAGCAAAAAGGTATTTTTATAATTATTGGCAGATTTTTATTTTATTTTTTTTTTTAATTGAAATGAAAGAGCAGGCATTTCTCGACAGGGAAAAGTAGAAATTAATATATCAGTGGAGATAAAGAAGATGAATTTGGAGTTGAGACACTGTTTACCAAAACTGGATCTATACAAGGGTTACTAAACCAGGAGAACATAAGAATCCTGTTCTGCCTCTGTTATTTCCAACAAACATTGGGTCTGTTATTTCCAACAAACATTGAGCCTCTTACTCTGCATCTTCTTTTGTTAAATGTGAGCTCATAAAATCAACTGACATTTATGGAATGAACCTGCTTATCTCTTATGAAAAAAATCAAGAGGCAAAGCTGAATTAATCTACATCTTGGCTGACTTGGCTGAGACTACAGTAGTGCATTGAACTAGACTTTTGATGATCATAATTTTCATTTGATTATTCCAGGTGTATGCTACCAGTATACCCATCTTTTAATTTGCTGCCAGAAAGTTGTTTGTACTCTGATATATGCACAGATATTATTCTTCTGTCCCGTCGAATAAGAGGCAATGATAAGGTTGAAAATCAATGCCATTATGTGACCGTAGGAGCCCAATATGTTTTCATCTCCATTGTTGCCTGCTGCCTAAAATCACTCCCAGCCACCATTAAGCAAAGGGCTGACATCTCTTCTAGGAACACCTGCCTGTCTCAAACTTCCTACTTATGAAATCCTTCTTATACATGTGAGAAATTGACAGCAATCAGTACAATGCAAGCGTAATCTCAGTCATAATAAAAACCAGTGATGATAAGCACTTGGTAAAAAGGAAAGGTTGATCCATTTGAGATGGTAAATCATCAGACTTCATTCTTATTCTGGCTGCACAAGACCGAGAAAGACTGAGGAAGAAATTCCCAAACAATGGCAAATGAGGAAGCCAAAGTAATGAAAGACACTGAAGGCTTCTCAACTTCTGCACAGATATAGAATCATAGAATCATGGAATCGTAGAATAGTTAGGGTTAGAAAGGACCTTAAGATCATCTAGTTCCAACCCCCCTGCCATGGGCAGGGACACCTCACACTAAACTGTTGACACACAAGGCTTCGTCCAACCTGGCCTTGAACACTGCCAGGGATGGAGCATTCACAGCTTCCCTGAGCTACCCATTCCCGTGCCTCACCACACTAACAGTAAAGAACTTATTCCTTATATCCAACCTAAACTTCCCCTGTTTAAGTTTTAACCCATTACCCCTTGTCCTTTCACTACAGTACCTAGTGAAGAGTCCCTCTCCAGCATCCTTGTAGGCCCTCTTTAGATACTGGAAGGCTGCTATGAGGTCTCCACGCAGCCTTCTCTTCTCCAGGCTGAACAGCCCCAACTTTCTCAGCCTATCTTCATACGGGAGGGGACAAGCCTTTTACATGAAAGTATAGATCAAGCTGAACTACTTGTCTGAAAAGTATCCCTTAAGAGATTTAAAGTATTTGAAAATAGTATGATATATTTTCTTATTCAACAACAAAAAAATTAGTCCGGAAAGAAACCATCCAAATATGAGGTTTCCTGTATACAAGCTTTTCTTAAGGTTTGAAATGTTTTAAATGGTGAGTCATGCCTTTTTGAATTCATGAACTGGTATTGGAATGAACCATCCTTCCAGCATGTCCTCATATCTTCTGGAGCCAAAATTTTCTGTGATAGGAGCTTTAGTGAATGGTTGGAGCTTATGTGAATCTGACAGAGAATTTTAAATACTGTCTAGTTTTTCTTTTTTTCCCCTCTATGAATAAAATCCAATTCCCACAACTCTATGGCATTAGGTAGCATAGCAGTTTCACTTTTCTGAGTCTTGGATATGCATTTTTGAGCAAGGAAGAGAAAGCACCTGAAAACATGAAGCAATCAAGTGATAAGTTGGTATGTGCCCACACAGATGTTAAGATAGGCTATTTCAATAGGTTAACAATATCCCATGAAAATTTATACTGTGTGTGGCCTTCTTCTAGTAGTCTTAAAAATTGAATGAGTAATGCATTGCAAATGTCCTATGAGCTTACCCTAACAAAGTATATTTTTCAATAAAAAACAAACAGTGGAGCTCATAGCCTTCATAGTGGCTGTTTTAGTAGATTGGACTATTTTTAAAAGGTAACCATGTATTTTATGATTTCAAACATATTGGCAATGATAAGAACCCTTTAAAATTCCATCTTTTAAAAGGATGATACCAGCAGAGAGCTAACAGAATAATTTACAGTTCTGAAATTATACTCTTGTTTAAATCTGTTTTCCTTTTGAAACAGAACTTTGGCTGATACTCTAGATTCCACTCTAGTTATTGTGCTTAGGTTGTTGCAAAATTTATAGCTCCCACTCTCAGCAGTGATACGAAACAAAGGAAAGATCAGCAAACTAAAAAGAGAAGAGCCTTTTTGATGAAATGGCACCAGAGGATCTTTCTTCAGGGGATATTTAAAACAGATGTGTTTACTTCTGATACACTTGCATGTCTGATAACAGTAAGCAGATTAAGTATATACAGAAGATCTTTTATGACTGCTTCCTTTGAATGAAGGGTATTATGTTTGTAAATCAAAGTCTAAATGCTGGCAAAGGGAGCAAACTGCATAATCCTATTGAAAGGTTTATCTCTTTAAACAGCATTTTAACGTAACTGTAACTTGACCATTCCTTCAGTTCAGCTTCAGGAACAGACACATGAGACATGCTTCCCAATAACAAATCAGTCACAGCTCCTAAGAAACACTTTTTAAAAGAAATTGTTTATTTCTTAAATTTTCAAAATGAAGGTGTTTATACCTTTATTTTCACAAACCACAGTGTGTGTTTATATGAAACTGTTCCATCTTCTGAAGAATGCATATAACTTTAGGAGCACCACAGATAAGAAGAGCAGACACAGTTTTAGTTGTTTTGTGCATTAAGTCAAATTCATCAAGAACGCTGAGCAGAGAGAATATATTATACCTGGAAATATTTTTTGGACTTTATGTTACAGTTAAATCTCTTGGTGTGTGTTTGATTGTCTGTTTGGGTTTTACTTGTTTTTCTCTGAAATTGCAAAGATACGGTCAGATTGGAGCTCTGGAAACCCACCTGGACTAGATTGCTGATGTAACTCTGACTCAAGTCAAAATGTCTGGCTCTAATATGCATTCTTCAGTTTGAAAATAAGGAAAAAATATTTTTGGGTTCTGAGTAGTGTTGCTGGATCAAATATGAGCTGAAGAAATAAAAAGGAGCATGGTGTTGCTTACTTTTTACTCTCAATTCCTCAAAGCCTGTGGGGAGAAGAGATTAAAGAAGTCTTGTGATCCAGCAGGGTAGTGAAGTGAACTGAAAACCAGAGCAGAATTAGGAAGGGAAAAGCTGCAAGTTTTGAAGAGGAGAGCAAAAGGCAGAGCTCATGGAAATCCGTGGTGCCTCAAAAGGGACTGATATGTAGATTAAGATTGGGTGATGCACGCTGGTGAACTTCTGACAAAGAAAATATCTCAAACAAGGAATAAATGCAGCTGCAAGCTAGAAGCAGACTGGATGTGGGCAGCAAATTGGAGTAGAAGGGATTGGGCCATGGAGACCCAACACTTTCTGTCCAAACAAATATCTCAGCTTTTAGCAAGAGACTGAAACAGGAAAACAGAGGCCTTTAAAATAAAATTTATAATGATGAAGACCAAGCCCATGAAAATTGATGTCACTTCAATACAGAAAGATTGGACTGAATAAGTATAAAATATCAAATAGAAATATTTAGTTCTAATAGATCACATTCCTTTTTAAAAACTAAGATGGAATCCAGTCTCAACATTTAATCTGTGAAATCCAGTGACAAATGTCTCAGAACTACAAATACAGGTGTATGTTGGTAAACCTGTTGAAACTGGAAAGTCTAGAGTCAGGTATGTCCTACATGATTTTGCAGGAGGTGAGCGATCTTAAATGTTTTGGATGATCAGAAAGATCAGACAGAAAGATTCAGGATTATTAATTTCAAAGTTAGCTCTGAGTTTTGTAAAATTATTTTTCTAGCAGCTGCTTTACACCACGTTTCCCAAGTACTGTTGTCCAAGATAGTTCTGATTACTAGGAATAGATAGACACTGTGCTTAGTGTGGGGCAGCAATAAATCACTGGAGACCAAAAAAAGGTTGAAAAGTGAGAAGATGACAGGAGTATTTTCATTTATTTTGGTCCTAGACATCTCTGGGATTTATAGTTACATGATAATCAGCCAAACTCGTTCCTGAGCTTGGCTGATTGTCCTGAATTTTACATGCAAGATATAAAACTCTTTGCTCAGCATTTCCTTTCAAGTCTAATTCACAGAACTGTCATTTATAAATTTACAGTCCAAACTACAGATCATTTTGGACTGTGTGTATGGGATGGATTGTTATTCCATTCGAAATAGACTGGAATGGAAAGTCACATCCTACATCAACTTGTACAAGAGAAATAAAATGGTGGGTTTTTTTCTCAATGTATCACTCAATTTAGTATGAAATGGAATTTTTTATGAGATTAAACTGGGGATGCAAACCAATTTTTAGTTGAGCTTTTACAACTCTAACCTTAACTCATTGCTAACTGTGTTAGATGACAGCAATTACTGTAATTCTGACAATCACATAAAATATCCCAAGTTGGAACACTAACCAAGATGAAATATTGATTTAATGTGTGTAATGACAACCAAAAAATAAGAAAGTAGCAGTTCTAAACTTCAGCAGGTTCTAAAAATCATTTATACCTCACTCCATGATCTCAGGAAGGCTAAGTTTCACTGAAGCAGCATACAATTACTGTTACCTAATTATGATCACCAACTTTTAGGTTTTGTTAAGCAGTCAAAAATTTCTGTAGGAACCTTATGAAAAGACAAGCATTTGGTGGCTGAAGCAGTAAACAGAGAGGACAGCTGTATCCTTAGTAGCATTGTCACTGGATAAACACCAAACAGAATGGAGTCTTGAAACACATTCTCAGACAATCAGACACTTGGGCTTAAACCTGCTGAAGTGAATTTCTGCTCCATTACACTTAACTGCACTTCTTTTTGATACAATGGTGTTACCTTTCTGTGTGGTAGTGAAAAGTTTAGATAAGGACAGAAGAAGCTAAGCTCCCAGCTTTTCAGTGGGAGCTACACAAGCACATCCCATAGAGTCAAGGATGCCTGAACAGCTTATGAAAGTAGATGAACATGGATCATCTGTAAATCAGATGTAATCAGCTGTAAGTCTGAGGTGAAAACCTGCTGCAATTCTCAACCATGCCATACTAAATCAGTGTGATCTTACACAGTTTGTGTTTTTTTAACACCTACAATTATTCCATGACGAATGGCTTCATTTTACAACAAATGAAAATAAAAAGATGAAGAAGTAATAATCCTCTGCTCCAAACACACAATTATAAAATAATAGTGTGAGAGTATTCTTACACTAAAAGCAGTATTTCTTTTGAGGCAGCATGCTTCTGGATGCAGAGGTTTCTGGGCAGCTTTACTGGATACAAGGTATGTCTTGGAAAACAAATATGGTAGGAAGAAAAGAAAAGATCAAGAAAAAAGAAAATAAAAGATCAAGAAAAAGAGTGGGTAGCTTTAATAAAAGTATCCAGCCAGTAGAGTAAAAGCAAATTATGATTATGCTGAAAAATGAGAAGGACTTACTTCTAGAGAAAACTGAATGTAAACTCTAATTTTTTCTGCCTCAAGCTGAAATACATTGTCAAACAACAACATAATTCGTGGAATGTTTTCTGTATGACTGTTTGGGTACTAACCTAATAAAAAGCTTGTAGCGCTTTCATTTTTCTCCTGTGTACTTGCATCTTTTGTCTGTCCCACATTTTTATATGCTTCCTACCTTTTCCATGTTTCTTAGTTTGTATTAAATGAACATAATTTGGGATTAAACTCTCAGAATCTTTCTGTGCTGTGAATATGGTATTATAGAACTTGCATTGTAAAACAATGTGCATGACAAAGTACATGAGTATGTAGATTAATTTAAAAACAATTTTTCATTGGAGAAGACACAAAAAGAAGAATGAAATTCAGCAAACAAATACATGACAGTTGCCTTCTCCAAGCCCCATTCCTAACTTCAGGAAAGCATCAAGGGAGTCTTGTGGTACAATAGAATTGGAAAATTACCATGACTGTCTGTGAATTTCTCTACAGTTATTACTATACATCTCACTTAAGTATTTCTGAAACCAAGCTTAATTTGCCTGAGTAAATACACTGCTGCAAAAGGCTTAATGAATATCTGTGTGTATAAGAAACATTACCAATCACCTCTTGGTACAAAATGAATTGTGTAAATCATACAGTTTGAAGCGGAAAAAATGTTTTGTGTGATACGGCTATAATGAAGTTATGGACTACTTCATTACAGAAGCTCTTACATATAGGTGGACAAATATTTACAACTACAGGAATACTTTTAGTGTTCTGTTGTGGTTTAAGCCCAGTCTGTCACTCAGAAACCATGCAGCTGTTCCCTCACTCCCTCCCCCCTTCTTTCCCCCACTCCCAGAGGGATGGGGAGGAGAATCAAAAGAATGTAACTCCCACAGGTTGAGATAAGAACAGTCCAGTAACTAAGGTATAACACAAACCACTACTGCTGCCACCAATGATAATAATGATAAGGGAAATAACAAGGGGAGAGAATACAACCGCTCACCACCCACCGACAGATACCCAGCCCGACCCAAGCAGTGATCTAGCCCTTCCAGGTAACTGCCCCCAGTTCTACATCCTGGGCATGATTGCTGTTGTATGGAATACCTCTTTGGCTAGTTTGGGTTAGGTGTCCTGTCTCTGCTTCCTCCCAGCTTCCCCTTCTCCCTGGCAGAGCATGATACAAAGTCCTTGGTCAGACTAAACATTACTGAGCAGCAACTAAAACCATCGGTGTTATCAGAGCTGTTCCCAGGCTGGAAGTCAAAAACAGAGCACTGCATCAGCTACTAAGAAGGAGAAAAATGACTGCTAGTGCTGAACCCAGGACATGTTCCTTTTCCCTTACTGAAATCTTGACCAAATTCAGATCTAAAGAGGAAAACAATTCATGCAATCTTCATAACGAGTGATAAGAATGAATTTGAATTAGGCAATATAAAGCTGCCTCCTGAAGGCAGTAGGTAGTATTTCCTCAGAAGACATTAGCCCCAAAAGCTTTTCCTTTGAATCTTCAAATCCAGGGAAAGGGAGCAGGAAGAGAAAGCATAAAGAAAAAGAAAATTAATTGGTGCACAGCTGACATGTAGAATGGGGGGGCTGAAGAAGGCTGTTAGCTTTCAAGTGGATTTAGACACCTTAATACCTCAGGTGCTTTCAAACCTAGCAAAGGTGAGAACAGCCTGTGGGAATCACCATTCTGTTCAGCAAGGGGCAGCAATACATCTGCTCCCATCACTTAGCAAAACATTGCATGATAGTTTGAATAATGCTTAAAAAAACAGGTATGGCTATTAATTATTTTTACTGTCAGTGTCACGCAGTCATGACACCTATTTACAGCTGTAAATAAGGACTGAGGTAAATATTCTGGTATTGGTGAAGAATAGAGAATTTGACTGGGTAGGAGTATCATTTTTAAAATATCCATTCTGTGAATTTATGGATCAGATCAAGATTAATGAGCAAGTATTCAATTATTCAGTAAGTAGATTCTATGCGTAATTTGACTGTGTGGTCCCCAGTGAAACTGTTTACAAGAGAAATTAGCTATTTTCATGTATTAATACCTTAATCTCCATGTTTCCCTTCGGTACATGCAAGTATAAATCTTGACTTTCACTATAGCAAGCTGTAGATTAGCTAAAAATGAGATAGACCCTCAGGCAACAGTGCTGGAATATACTGTCACTACTCAATCTTTAGTTTTTTTGAGCAGGCCCTTGCCCAGATTCATTCCTCAGCATACAACAACATTTATACTACTAAGCCTGCAAAGAACTGTACCTTGTTAAATGACGTTTACAACTTCTTCAGTTGAACAGATTTTTATATATATGGCTCATGTTTCTTGGGGACAAAAGGAGGAAACTTCTGAAATTTTCAAACTTTAATATTTAGAAAAACTTCAAGTACCAAAAGAACTTCAAAAAAATTAAAACCTAAAAAAGAAAAAAAGGAAAAGTTTTAAAAGTCATGAACACATTGCTTTAATGACAAACAAGAGCTCTGGTGCTTGGAATTTAGCCTTTAGTTATATCCATAACGATTAGGTTCTTATATCCAGAAGCATCCAACCCATACATTCCACTGTTACAAGAAAATCCGTTTTGGTTTGGGAATCTTCATAACACTTAAAACTGACTTCATGCACACACTCTGGTATTTTACCAACCTTTGTATTGGCACTGAGTACTACTACTCAGTAAAGTGGAGTGGAATTTTTCATTTCAGTGCCAATGTTTATAAAGGCACCGAGTGCTTATAACTCCAGATGAAGTGAAAAGAACATGTAGATCTTTAATACCCATAAAATTCAGCACAGAGGAGCGCTTATAATAGCTGATGGCTGTGAGGATGGAAGGAACAGCGCCATCATTCTGACCCTACAACCACAAGCAGGTTCAGAGCCAGAGGTGAGCAGGAAATAGGTTTTCTCTGTTCTCCATCATTGATACTCTTCTTTCCATCACACTAAATGTTAAGACTGTGTGTGGGTATGATGTTTTAAAAGACAGGAAGAGGAAGATCTGGTTCAAGACTGCTTGTACATTCAATGGAGGTGTGGGAACCCGTGTTCTGCTGCCTGCCCTGCCTGGATCAGCAAAAACCAGAACACACTGTTTCCTGTCCTGCATAAATGTTCTCAGCAACAGCTAGAGGGTGAAGAAAAAAAATCAACACCTAACCCAGTCTCTCCCCACATATATAATTTCTCTCCTTTCCAGATTTTCATCTTTTCATTTCTGAAAGGTTTTCCTAAATAAAAGCTTTCTTCAGGAATATATTCCTCCCATAAAAAAACCCAACCAACCAACCAAAACCAAAACCAAGACCAAACCAAAAAAAAACCCAAACCAAACCAAAAAAAAAAAAAACACCACCAAAATCATGCCAGGGTAGAGCTGAGAATGTCTGTGATATTTTGGAACATGTCATGAAATTTTCCTTGTCTTTACAAGGAGAAAAACAAAGCTGAAAATCTGCCTTTTCCTTTTAAATTAAACTAGAAGTTTATTAGTCATTGAAAGCATTTGCACTTTTGCAGGTGACATTTTGGTTTCTTTAAAGCATCTCATTTTCTCAGGATAACTCCCCAAACTTAAATCATGTTTATGATATCAGCTGTATTTATTAGTGGTTTGTTGACATTATTTAGCTTTATTCTTCTTCATGATAATAAGCATAAATAATTGAACTAGAGTAACCTGTACTAAACATCAGCTGTTTACAGAATCAGCAAGGTTAATCCACATTGTCTAGAATAATTGAAATAAATAGAACAAGTACTTTTCTAGCACCTAATCTTCCATGAAACAAAGAGTAATAATAAGTACAAATTGAAATGGTTGGCATGCCTAAAGTATTCCTCTTTGCTGACAACATTTAGAGTACATTGCTCTAAGAAGATGCTCAGACAGTGAAATCACACATCTCAGTAGGATTACCCCTCTCAAAAATTGTAGCAGAACTGCCAGGGCATTCTGGATCCATATTGGTCTTTATACGTCAATCACATTGTGTTCACATATGACTGCTAATTAACCATTATTTAAAATAAAGGAACATAGCATCTTAGACACTTGTGAGGTTTTTTTTCCTCATTTTTGCTATCCTGTGTGCAATCAACTCTGCAAACGTGGTGGCTATGGAAAGGGCAGAGTTTCAGGGATTCTGCTTCTCTGAAAATAAATTGCATTTACTATCATTTCTTTGCTGAACGGGACTCTGAATCAGCAAAATGGAACTGAATTCAATTAAACTGAGCCCCTTTGTCTATTATTTCTCTGAACTTTTGTGTTTTGGTTTTTTTTTTTTTTTTTAAATACTTAAACACCTTGTTTTTTCAGTGAGGCATAAAAAAGTTTTAGAAGTAATACTATTTTTAAAGGCCAGCAGTGATAACCTTAGCAGATCTGAGGATGCCATCACTCCCCTTGCAAGATGGTCCCGGCATATCTAGATAATTCTTTTAGCTGTTTCAGTTTCTTGACCTCCCCATGAGTATACCTGAGAACTCCATGACTCCACTACCAAATAAAACTCAATCACAGAACACTTTCACAAGAAAGTACTTTTCTTAGCAGCACTTTTGATGACTGTGTCAAAAGGCATTTTCCCACTCCTCCCTTTAAGTTGACATTGATCCAAATAGCTAAGATTCACAGGTGTTGAGCTTTAGCTGTGAAGCATTTGATCTGCCCACCCACAAAGAATTTCCCTGGAAACATACAGCCAATGCAGCAGTTCACCAGCTTGCTATTGAGTATAACAGCCACTCATAGTCACTCCATAGTCACAAAGACAGAAAGGAATCCTGAGGCATGTCTACATTACCTTATAGCACCTAGTGGAAATTAAATATCTCCCCCATTTTAGTCCAGTCAAATACTTCAAACTCCTGGTTCTGTTATTATGTGAATAAAACTAATTGGGACTGGTTTGTATTTCAGGCAGACTTTTTAAGATATCTGCAGATTTTTAAAGATACTCTAATGAATTAAGTCAAGTAATTCATTCAAATGTTTGAAAGAGGATTTACTACAAAAATCTCACGTTTATGATTTCACAGGAACAGCATCAAAATTGTAATTTAAAAATTAAATCTGCTGCACAGTTTGGGTCCTTTACATGTATCAGCCTACACCTGAGTCATTGTGCAAAGCAGAGCATAGAAATAGGTCAGAATTAGTAATTGTGGCCTTTAATCACAAACCCAATAGGTATGTGATGTTACTCCAACAATTATCAGGGCAGGCATGTAACGGTTGGTTCAGGCAGGTGGCACAAAAATAAACAAGACCTTTACCTTAGGTTTAAGCTTTTAATTTCTCATTATTGCCTCTCAATTCACATAGACTATGACTTCTCATTACCTAGTGGTTTGTTCTGCAATTAAGACCTTTGCTTCGTTTTAACTTAGTAGTGACTAAATGAGAACGGTGACTCCTCTGTGCGTCTTGTGTTCTCGCTTAAAGAGCCTCAGCCTGAATTTAACCTAAATGTGCCTTTTTTACCTGTGAGGAATGACGCCTGCCCTCCTTCTGAGACTGGGAGGTAGGCTGAGCCTCACATCTGGAAGGGAATGAGGGTTGTTCAATCATCATGCAAACTCCTGAGGTTTCACAGTGTTCTGCAGGATCCCAGAGTCCAGTTGAACCTGAATGAACTTGTGTATCCAATTTTCAATTTGCTATGTCATGTTCACAACAGTGGACATTTACATATTGCAACAGCTGGCTTTATCTTACAGGTAAAAATAATATGTAATTTTACTTTCTGATAACTAATGGAATTCCATTTTGAGCTAAAAAAAACATGGAAACATTTCTTCTCTTAAATGTTGAAGTACAGCTTTTCCTATCCACAGTATATCTGAGAAATCTGTCCAAACCCAGAAATTGAGAGTCAATAAATCACCATTAAGCAATCAGAAGCAATGCACATTACTATTCATTTTTCAAGCCTAAACCAGAAAAAGTATCTTTCTCCACCATAAGACTGATGTAATGTTTCAGCATCTCTTTAAAATGCTGAATGAACTGGGAGGATTTGTCTTTTACAGCCAAACATTAAGAAATCTTCTCTTCCAAGTGTTACTATTCTGTTAGAGTAAGCTGGTTGTATAAAACAAGTTTAAAAATATCTGAATGATAGAAGGAGCTCATGTGTCCATCTGCCAATAAAAACTAGGGTTTATAGGTTTAGCTTTGAAGAATTAACATCACATATGGAAAGTTGATGTATTCACACAAAATTATTTATCACTGTCCAGTAGTTACAGCAGGAGTCATAATTTCAGTCATTTTTGAGGGAAACTTTCCCTTTCTCCCATTTCTTCTATATAGACAAACTACAGGATACAGCTAACTTAGTATTAACAAATGAAAATCTAGGTCACCTACAAGATCAAACAGATTCCTGGGTGGATGGAGAGTGAAGGTTTTTTTTATGCTTTCTTAAGACTTATATCTCACCTGATTCTCAATTAGAAATTCCTTTTACAGTCTATAGTGTCATGAAGAGAAAATCGCAGTGAAAACACCGTTGCTATATTAAAAGTCCCCAAGCCTGAAAAATAAAGTGTCTTTTTGGTTTTTATTTGTGGGGCTTGTTTAACTTCTCTAGCCAGTCTAGTAAACATATTGGTAAAAAAACCCCAGTTTGTTGAAAGATTCACACATTAGGTGAGCAGAGACATCTCACATGCCTTTTTTTTGTTTTTCTGTGCCTCAAAGAAATCATTCTTCAGGACAAATCTCACATTGATATTCATAGTATTTTAAAGGTCAAAAACAAGCAGGAAAAAAAGTGAAAAAACATATCAGAACTTGCTTACAGATGAGAGAGAAAGCAGAAACAGGAATGCACCACAATTTGTTTATCTTTACAGGTCACCTTTTTTAATTTGATATGCTGTATACCATCAAAATCAGTTTCCTAGGTTAATAGTCTATCAGTCAGATTGCATTCAAGAATCTTTTAAAATACGGTTTGTGATAATAAATGAAGTCAGAATTGTTTACTTTCTCACTAGATCCAGTGTTTGTTTATTCAGAAGAAAAATGGGAACATTTCATGAATAGCAAGTGGTATTTGGGTAAGTAATCTGAATACTGGCATAAAAGGAAACTCATAGATTATAAAACTGTAATGTTAAAATACAGTAGTGAAAGGAGAACTGCAAAAATGTTCAGGCATCTGTTTTTGAGGTTTACTAAAAGTATTAGGACTAATTTTACACAAAGAAAAGTTCTTTATTTTCAAATGATCAGGTTTTGGTCAATGAAGAGAATTTGCACCTCCATAAACACACATGCCATTACAATTACAAGGATTTATTAAGACCAATATTACAACTGCTGTATTCATAAAAAAGGCAGTGTACTATGTAAACTAAACACAGATTTTGTTGCATTGTTGTTATACTACCACTGGAAATGAAATTAAATAATGTTTTTGGAGTATATTTTGCTTTAAAACTCTCATGTAAATGGTGCACGTTCTTTCTTGTGTGATGTCTGGCAATTTCAGCAATGACTCAATGTAAGGGACTTTTTAAACTCATTTTTTTTAAAGACTGGCCCTCCATAGTGTACCATTCACTCACAGTTTTGCTGATAATTGTTGGGTTTTGCACCTGAGTAGCTTTAAAAATAATTCAGCAGAAGGGAAGAAAAAAACTCCATTATGTGATCACTACAAATTATTGATTTATCTTCCCAAAAGTTTTAAGTACATGAGTGAAGGCTTAAAATCTGTGAAAACAAGCTGAAATCAACAGATGCAGAAAGGACACAGATGATTTTCCACACTATATAGTAATTATCATGGTATACCTACCACAAAGTACATTTACTCCCCTCAGATATTACCAGAATATCTTTGCCTACTTTGGCATGCCCTCCCCCTCTCTCCTCCCATCACACTTTTTTACTGAGAATTGTTAAGGGATCATAAAATTGTAGTAGCTGACTAACAAAACCTTAGGGCTTGGATTTCCTACTAAGTAAAATTCTACTGGAGAGGCAAGGTCAAAGGAAAAATACCTAAAAGCTTTGCTCATTTCAGCAAATTGGGAGATCTGGTGCTCTCAGGTTTCAGCAGGATTGCTAGCAAAGGTTATCACACAGTTATTTTACAATACTATTCAGTATATGTATTAGCTAAGGCATTAAATTCACCTTTGTTCAAGGGAAGAAAACCTCTACCCCAACAACACAGCCAACAGGGATCAAATGAGATTAAAGTTCCTCTCACCTTGTACAAGGCAACTAATCCAAGAACAAAAGCTTTTTAGAAACTTTTGTGTACAGTTCTGGTGTCCTCAACATAAAAAGGACATGGAACTGTTGGAACAAGTCCAGAGGAGGGCCACGAGGATGATCAGGAGACTGGAGCACCTCCCTTATAAAGATAGGCTGAGAAAGTTGGGGCTGTTCAGCCTGGAGAAGAGAAGGCTGCATGGAGACCTCATAGCAGCCTTCTGGTATCTGAAGGGGGCCTATAGGGATGCTGGGGAGGAACTCTTCATTAGGGACTGTAGTGATAGGACAAGGGGTAATGGGTTAAAACTTAAACAGGGGAAGTTTAGATTGGATATAAGGAAGAAGTTCTTTGCTGTAAGGGTGGTGAGGCACTGGAACTGGAATGGGTTGCCCAATGAAGTTGTGAATGCTCCATCCCTGGCAGTGTTCAAGGCCAGGTTGGACAGAGCCTTGGGTGACATGGTTTAGTGTGAGGTGTCTCTGCCCATGGCAGGGGGGCTGGAACTAGGTAATCTTAAAGTCCTTTCCAACCCTAACTATTCTATGATTCTGAATTTTCAATATGGAATAATTTTTGGCATGGACTTTGTCTAGGGTTTCATCTTCACTCCAGAATTAGTCTGGATGGTAAAATGCTGGAGGATGCTCAGATCAAGTCTTCATTAAATTTAATCAGGTTCAGAATAAGAAAAAGCAAATCCTGAATCTGTTGCATTCCAAGTAGAGTATAATTCCCTATTCAGAGCACATTTAGACTCAAAGGAAGCAGAGGAGGGGAAGAAGAAAATAAGCAAAAAAGGAAACAAGTTAAACCCCAAATAAAAGCCTAGGCTCGTTGTGTCTTAAAAATGAAAAAGATTGATTCAGGCCATCAAGAAACATATTTCAAGGGGAAAAGTATACCTATAGCATCTTATAACACAGTAGATAATGGGAATGAGAAATGTGAATGCAGATATTCCAAGGCAAGATGAAATAGGAAGAAGTTAGATAAATACAGGTACTCACTGTTAGAAGGAACAGCGCTGACTCCTTTTCATTACTGGGAAAAAACCCAAAACATTCGGTTAAGTCAGTGGTCTATTATTCAGCCTGGCACTGCTTACTACCCTAGCCAGTCCAGCTCCGGGACACAGCGACATGGGGAGCATACTACACTTTCTAGGATTATTCGGGGATTTCACTAAACAAGCTTGACTTTTGTTATGCTCTTCAGCTCTCTGTAGCATACCATCATCCCAATAGCAAAGCCACAACTATAGGTCTGGTATTGTTATAGGATTGTGGAAATGTATTTGGCTTATGATGAGTGGCTAAGATAGTTTGTGGGCCCACACATTTGTTTGTTGAGAAGACAGGAAATGAAGAAAGGATCTACCTCTGAGGACCCACCTCTGCAGCACTAACCTACATGCCTTTGTCTCATTTCCTGCTTGTGATTTAGTGTATACATGACGTATAACTCAGTTTCCAAAAACTAAAAACTGCTTCTGTGCTTCTCTTTTTTTCATTTTGATTAATCCGTTTCTGCCTTTCTTTTGCTTGAACTGCTTCAATCTGTCAAGCTTATGGACCCCAAGTTGGACAACAAAAGACAAGTTGAAATAGATACTTAGAACTTAATAAGTCATAAAGAACAGAGTTTAAAGTTGTAATATGAAGTCAAGAAAGCAAATCAAGGATTTTGTACAGGGCAGGAAAGGGAATTTCCTCCCAAACCCTAGGAGTAGGTAATACCAAGAAGCAGAGATCATAAGCTATATGAACTCCACTATTCAGAAAATCCCATGGGTAACAAGCACTGCATATGGTGTGAAGATAAGTTCACATATAGAAAATGCAAGACAAAGAAACAGATGCCCTCACCTGCACCATTTTGCAAACCAGTTGGTGTAATCAGAATGGGAAATAGATGTCTTATTCTTGTGAACAGCTCTGATTTACTGCCTACATGTTAAAACCAAATCCTCCCACTAATTGCATTAGATTTCTGTCTACCACCACACATTGACAAATGGTATGGCATTTTATTGTCATATTCAGCAAACTGGATACTTTCTTTTAAAAAAAGTTATTTGATGCAATATCACATGGCTGATTAGTGCATGAATCCCTTCAAAGGCAGTATAATTTGAGGGTGTCTGAATCATCATTATTTTTGCTTACAAACTCTTAAAATATTTACCTTTTTTAAAAAGCTCTAATAGAACTTTTTCTTATTTTCAGAACTTTACCATGGGTTTTCCTTTTCTTCTCTCCATTCTAATTAGTTTTGAGTTCTCAGTAATATGGCTGTCGTCTCACTTTGTAAGAATAGAATCTGTGTTAATAAAAAAAGTGTACCTCCTTGTGAACTTCTCAGAGTTTTATGAAATGTGGTACTTGGGAATAATAAATAATGTGAGTCTTCAATTTCTTGCAAACTGCTTTGGTCTTGAAATCTGTTTAGTTAAATTTCACAAGTATATTACAGGAAGTCAAATGGTTTTAGTCCATAAAGTTTACAAAACCCACTGCCTGTGGGTTCTCTAATCATGTTTGTGCTTCAGGAAGATGATTTATCTCTTGGTGTTTAACTGAACAGAATATTACCTTTTATGATTTTCTCCCTTGATACTTTGTCTACATATTGCTTTCAAACTTCTAATAGGAATTTCATGAATTTTACAAGTGTGGATATTCATCTATTTGCAAATTATATGTCTGCATCATCTTTCAGATCCTGTCTGCACACAGAAGAAACTGCACACATTTCTGGGGGACTGTTTAATATTTATACTGTAACTGTAGGCAAATTTACTTTCTTGAAATCTGTTGCACTTCATGAAAACACAATCAAAATCAAGGATGTGTGTAAAAGTTTCATTTTCACTAAACAGTTTTTAAGTGTTCTCACATTGGTGTGAGATAGCTTGCCATTTCCTTTCCAAAAAAAAACAAGACAAAACAAAACAAAACCCCAACACCAAAGTTTAATATTTAAGTGATAGATCTGGGGAAAAAAATGTACACAGATCCAACATCAAGGTTTTTATTTCTCTTATTTTTGCTCTCTCACATGTCTTGATTGGGAGACACATATCTTCAGAGATCACCTGATAACACAGGCTGCCAGGTGCAAAGGCAGGAAGGATTGTGTGGCCTTGGATAGCTGGATGAACAATTCACCATAGTTCTTCCAGCACAGGACTTTGAGGGAAGATGTCCTGCAGCACATCCTGAAGCATATCTCAAAGTATTCTTTGAAGATTTCCTTTAATGTCACCTCTCTCCAAAAGAATTTTCATTATACTAATTGTCTTCGCAGTAGAATATATGTGATTAAATGTACTGCAGTATATGAATATGCTATACACGTACTCCTGTCTTTCCCATATGCCTCCAAGGCTACTGTTTGGGATACCAAGGAATCTTATGCAAATGGTCAGTGATTTTTACAACAAAAGGTGTTGGAATGAAGAGACAATCCAATACCTTTGCTCTGGAACTCGAGTAAGATCTCCAGACTACTGGATCTTTAAACACAGGAACATACAAGTGTGTAATTACTACTTGGGCTTTTATTGGCTTATTTTTCTTTTTCTTGTTTTGTTTGACCACTTCCAATTTCTTTAAATGTAGTTTTGCATTACAGAACATCAGGCACACATGCTGAGAAAAATGCTTTTACTTACTAGCATTTGTATTAGCTACAGGTAATTTCCTCTTTTAACAGCTAAAACTGTGAAATAGGTATTCAACACTAACACACCCTCACCCACAGTACCTACCCTCAGCCTTTCCTACTGAATTACAAAACACAGACTGAAAACCTTTCAGTGTTTCATGAAGAATTCATTTGCATACAGTATCTTCTAAATGTATATTTTTGCAGGATAGCTGTACATTTGCAGGGCTGAATAATTTAATCTCACAGTCCCATAACAATTTCTGAGATGTAGCTACAACCTTGATTAAATAAAACTACTAGTGATCCTATCACCAGAATGACAACACACACATTACAAACTGTTCAGAAAGAGAAAACATTTCATTTCAGAGAATGGCACCTGCCTAAGTAGCTCTTTAATAAGGAGATAACTGCAATGAATAAGTATACTTGAACAAACTGAGACGTGTTAGTGAATCCATTGAAACTTTTCCTGGCTGGAAGCAAGTTCACTGAATATTTATCAAATATTTACTAACATTGCAGGTCTGGAATATTTGTTAGACTCATGATTACTGTCAAGGCTCATTAAAAACACGAATTCTGGGTTTCTCTGCATGGAATCACTGTATGATTAATTTATTTATTTTTTTTAAAGGATGTCTAACAACCTTTTTAATATCCCTAGGACTAACCTGTGTCTTTTGGAATAACCTCAGCAGGGTCTTCCCAGTATTTTAGCACTTTTGTTTGCAGTAAAGTTAGTAATTGTAAGCATTAATTAAATAATATACAATATAAAAAAGTAGTTTAAAATGTTTTTAAAATAAAGTTTACACTCAATGTTTATTTCTACTGGAACAGAGATTTGGGTTAATTATGAATGGTAATATTCTTGCCTACACAGGAAGAAGGGCAAAGTACAAGGACCATTGAACATTACATTTTTCCAATGTTACCTAATTATAAGAACACCTGTGCTGAATAACTTTCAGCTGATCTATTTGCAGAGTGCTTAATAGTCCTTAAAATTCTTCATTTCTTAACAGTAATGGGCCAGCGATGTTTGTACATTAAGTTGTGTAAGAAATATATTGTCAGAAACTGCTCAAAATACTTATTTTCCTGCATAGGCATGGGGGGTTGGAACTAGATGATCTTAAGGTGCTTTCCAACCCTAACCATTCTATGATTCTATGATTATATCTACCAGTGATTTCTAGAGGGTGCTTGCTAGAGTTCTGTGCCAATTAAATATTAGTGGATATTCTGGGTCATTTTTGCTAAGGGTGAAGTGTTTTCTCTGTGGTACAAAGAACTCATTCTAGGGGAAAATACCAGTTTCTCACCTAATCAGCTCAGAGAAATTATTTGCATGCAAATTATCATGTACACTTCTAAAATATTAAAATGAAAATTCTTCCTCTCCTCTCTCTCTTTCACTCCCTTTTCCCCTTTTGCTGTTTGTTGTTTTATTGTTTTATTTGTTTGTTTGTTTGAATACATGGGAGCCCTTTCCCCGCAGTATACTGGGTAGATTTAAACATCTTCAGTATCAAACACAATGCCTCCTCCATTACTTTTGTTGCTGGAAAAACTGGAAATAATTATTTCTATATACTGAATATTTAAATGTAATGCAAAAATTGACCCTTCTTTTCACACCACGAGCCTCAGCAGTGAGTGATCATTACAAATCCAGACATAAATGTTTATAGAAGCTCTGGAAGGCTCACATAGACAAATGCTAATGGCTGTTAATCTTTTGATTACTCATATCTGTTAAGTTTCTCTGAAGAGGAAAGGAGGTCAGGAAGTCCTTTTAGAGGTGTTGAACTGCTGAACTTCCAGAGAAATCTTTTTGGTTTGGATAACTGTGCACTGAATGCTGCCAAGAAATTAGAGGAGAGCTGGGGGGAGGGGTGGGGGGTGGGGGGAAGGTGGGGTGCCTTATGGGTCTTTTTTGTTTGTGGGAGAGTGGGAGAGTGGTTAAGAGATGCTGTGGAGAAGACAGATATAAGTTCAGAGCTAAAATGATTGCGGAAGTTTCTGCAATCTACGTTGTACAAAACCTGATGCTATGACTGTAATGATCCATTCTGAATTTAAGCTAAATTTATTTAAACTCTGTTTTCCTCTCACCCTGGAATCTCTATGACTGCTACTTGGAAGTATCTGTGAGCCTGCTTTGTCCATGTGTCTGTCTCCCAGGCTGTTCTCACCCATAATCTCTTTCCTTCAGCGGTTTAGTAAGATGCTACATGATCCAGTCTTCTCTGTCTTGAAAGCTGGTGTTCATCTATTTGGGTCAGTGTAATCCCATGGGAGGGAAAGGTCCCAGCTACAATCTTAGCGGCTTAGTTACAAGAAGCTATATATGTTCCTTTATCTTTTGTGTTGGACTATGTTTTAAAGTTAGCTTCAGAAACAATCTGTGTAAAAAGAAAACTATGGAATATAAAGCAAGTCTAAAAATATGTTATGTAAGATAAAATTATGGCCATACTACTGAGAGATTTCTTTAGTTTCATCTGCGTTAAAGAAGAATGTGTGTGGATCTAAATTCCAAATTAGTATCTCCTAAACTGGAATTCAGTGGCTCTCAGTTTCTAACATAAGCTGGACCATAAGCAAATTTCTTATACCTGGAATTTCTCACTGATACCCTTGCTAACATCTTCACTGAGCATTTGTAGTTTATTTTAGAGGGCAACAACAAATATGAACTTGATTTTTAACACAAACTGTACTGTGTTTATAAAGGAGGCAGAGCTTCTGGGTATCTACACTCCTTCGGTGTAAATCTTCAACATGCATTGCTCATAGACATATAGTGTCAGTGCAGAGTGGACAAAGGCTGTAATTTCAGCTATCTTCAATAGATATGAATCTGCAAGGACTTTCTTGGTTTAAGTTAGACAGCGTACTTCATGTTAGATATACTTTATATCAATTCAGATTCCCTTTGGTATGCATATCTATCTCAGTGTATCTGATACTCGGTTCATAACTCTTAAAACTCCAGGCTAGGCAATTGAAAAGGGAAATATCTTCAAGCATGAGAAGGACTAACTTGTCAAATGTTAGACTTTTCTTTCTGCACTGGAGTAAGTGGTTTTACTTATTCCAAATACAGATCCATGCTCACTGAAGGGCTCAAGGTTTGATTTCTGAAAATTCAGGCTGGCAAAGACCCACAGATCACAAAAAATATGTAGACATTTCAGGCTTGCAGAAGTTTTTCATACCATCTTGCATTTTAGTCGTGTAAGAGAGGGACTGTTGCTATCCACACTAAGTAGACTGGACTGGCACTGAAGCAATCACTCGATATCAGTGTGAAAATGCAGCAGGGATCTTGGAATAAGTGAGAGGTGGGAACTTCCTATGAAATAATTCTTTTAATCGAGACTGAAAATGGACTGTGGCTGTGAGACACTGTGGCTAGGAACCAGGGAAGAAGAGGAAGAAAGGGATTTCATTTGAAACACAGGTATTAATGTTGGATCAAATGTTTGGAGTAAGCCAGACATTGAATAACGGTTTTTCTGTTTCAAAAATACACTAGGAACAAAGGAAGAAGGGATTGAAGGTGGTGGAAAGGTTCATGTGATCTACTCAGTTTAGAAGATATGTTGGAAAAAAGTCTTAAAAGGAAGCAAGTTCTTTAAAAAAAAAACCACCCTGCTTGTATTATTATCTTTCTTTGTAAATACTTTCAGAACAACAACAACAACAAATCTGTATCCAGAAAGAGATGTCAAGAATTAATTACAAGGGAGGAGCTGCGCGGTTTTATATCATGACATCTTGTATTTGACTTCTGATGATAACGTGTCTGGCAAAAAAAGAAAGAAAGATGGAGTTGAAAAGAAAGGTGACTTTTAGGTGCATTGTGGGGGAGTAAAATTGTAAAGGAAGTTTTGTTGTCAGTCTTTATTTTCTGACTTTCTAACTGCAAATCAGAAAGGCCTTTCTCTTCATTTATTAAAAAAAATGACAGATTTTAGATATAAGCTCAGTGCCTGTTGTTAACAGCAAGGGTTTATGATTGGAAGTTTCATTAGACTGTGAGAGGAAAAAAATAGGTTACATCACTTAGGCGCTCAGTGGTCTTTTGGAGCCAATATTTCTTTAGGCTTAGAAACAGTCATTATTGTGTAGTGGGAACTTCAGCAAAACAAAGCTCTTTTTCTGACTTTTGTTTCTAAAGTAGGGTATGGTGCTATCTATTTCCTTTCAAATTAGTTGTAATGATTTGAGCATTTAATGACCTATATTTCTGCAATGCAGAATTTAAAACATATATCAATAAGTTATTGATAAACATATCTACTGATCTTGTTTCCAGATTTATGCTGAGCTGAATGTCAGCAGGTGACATCCCATGCCTCGGTGGCAACTTTCTGTAATGTAGCAGTACTAAGTACAGACCAAAGTGCAAAGACTTTTTTGGTAGGCTCTTTTTTTTTTTACGAACCTTATTTTATCATTTCACTGAACAGGGGTAAGAATGACTAATATTTGAGTCTACTAGTTCTTCCCACAAACTATTTTAATTTCTTACATGCATAGACTAAAAGTGAGTAGCTTCCTCTTTCGTCTATTTGAGAATACTGATGTTCAGGTTTGCTAGTGTGTGTGTGACCTGCCTGGCTCATATTGCAGTGGGAGAACTATGTCAATGATTTTAGAAGCAGCTAATGACAAGCTGATTTACAGATTATTCTGAGTCATTCGAGACTTGAACTTTCTAATTTAATTACCTACATTTCTCAAAAAGCTCATTAAAAATGTTTGGTTTATGTCATTTTGGCATAGTATTCTTCTTTCTGTAGGTTGATACCCTTAGTTAGATTAAATGGTTCACGATACTTGGGAAGTCTTTCTGTGTTCCTTTTATTGTCTTTTGAGCAAATAATATTTGTGATAACCTTAATCTTGTCTGTAATTACTGCTTTTTGAATCATTGTTTGTGCAGAATGAAATTCAGGTTTTGTTTAAGGTAGCTGTAACCTGACAGCTTGAGTTCTTTCTAAAACTGTTCATAGCCCCTGGTCATGTACTTTTTCCCCTTTACACCTACTTCATGTCAAAATGTCACCTAAACAGATGTTCGTGCATTCTAGATCTTAAAAAAAAGTGTGTATTTTGTACTAAACCAGCCTGATTGCTGAACACAAACCAAATGGCAGTCTGAACCAGGATATTGTAAAGAGGGTGTGGAGTATGCACCATGTATATATGTGCTATGTGTTTTTAAAGACACCTCACAGACTACTGCAGATCTAAGAGGTATAGGAAAACATTTGGCATCAAACAGCACTTTTGGGATTTTACCTTTTGTGGGCAGTGGAAAATACTTGCTTCTTATATAATGGTTTATTTATTTAAGCCAATACAGAGAGGACAAGTTTTGTTTTGATTCTGCTAGTTTTCATTTCTTGCTTTGAGCTTTTGAGCTTGTCCAGTCTTATTCCTAGAGCAAGTGGGACATTCCCAGAGGTATTACTGACAGGGTAGCTATATATATGCTGGACATTATCCACTCACCTAAGTATTCTTTTTCCCCTGTAAGATGTTTTTTTAACACTTTCCTTATTACAGCATTTTTCACACATTGCAACATGATTGAAAGCTTGTCATCGTGCTGAATACCCTTCAGACAGGCACTTTTTCCAGGTGAAATTTTAACAGGTGTCTGTTTCCACCTTTCAGGTGCCCATATGCTCACTTAATGTTGAAGACAACATAGTCATTGAAAGTTCTTTTACCTTAGTTCAGTCTGACTTCTGTTTCAGTTTAACTACCGCTATTTCTGGCAACATGTGGCCTTGTATTCCTGTTGCCAACTTCAATTAAATATAATAGTCCATTTGCTTTCCTTCAGACTGATAACTACCTCCAAGGTAATGCTGCCCATCATTCCTCATGAAGAATTCCTCCTGCTATAGTCATTCTCTTTCCACATTTTTCACACTTGATTAGTGTTTTTTGAGCACTGCAAAGCGATATTATACATTGTCATTCTTATCTCTTTTCCCAAATACTCTTTCTTCTCTTACCTTATCTGTGGTCCAGAGCCTGTTTTCTATGTGCTCTGACTTTGAGAAAAGTTTCAGGTAGCATTTTGAATTGTCGGTCATGTTTTTCTTGTCTATCTTGGTCATGGAGTCAGCAAAAATGACCTTTTCTTTACCCGTTTTGTTTTGATCTGGATACTCTCTCATATTTGGCCTATTTTTATTGCATTGTTAAGCACAAACTGTGAGTTTTTCATTCCTCTGCACCTGGGATTAACCGTGCAGCTTAGTCCTCCCTGCAGTGGTGTTCTTTCTTGAAGCTCCTCAAAAAATGCTGATCTTCAGAATTCATTTGTCCTTGTTTTTGGTTTTAATCTTATTTTTGCTTCACCACTTTGTTTATTTATTTATTTTTTTTTAATAAGTGCATGTACCTGACAATTTAATTGGCCAAGCCAAAGTACTGGGGAAAATAATAGAGAGACTTAGCCATTAAGTCTGTGCCTCAGGGTAAAATGTTTTGATTGACTCAGTCTCCTCCTTAGTTACAGCTTTGTGTTGCAGGACTCCCCTTAAGTATCTTTCTAAGATCTCCTTTTGCTACTATTATGTATATGAAAAGTTCTCCTTTTAGGCAGGAAGATGCTTTACTCGTTAGATTGGTAATATTGGTACAGTCCCTGAAGACCTTGGCAGGTACCTTTTTGTTTGTTTTCTTTTTTCTCAGCAGAGATCTTTTATTTCTCTTGTTTGGGTTCTATTGGAAGTGTTAATACACAGCCCATTGTTCTTTCAGATGTTATACTATACTTAGTCTGTCTCTGTACCATATTCTTGAAAGAAAACACTGAAGTTTCTTTGGACTTTCTATAATAAAGTGTGATTAAGCTGTCCATGTATTCTCCTAAAGCACCTATTTTAAACTAGTGCCTTAAAACCACTTGCAGTACTCTTTTGATTCTGCCTCAGATGAGAATATGTAGTTTTTTTCTATTTGGATACAGATTCCACCTGAAAATCATGAAGCAGAACTTCACTCATAGCTAATTTCTGTTTTCTTATCTGTTTCTTCCACTCTTTCCATCATCAAGCTCTCTTCTATATTTCTTACACCAAGAAAACAAACAAAATTACTTTGTGCCTTGTAATCATTATGTATCTAAGATAAGAGCTTGATGAAATGGCATCATAGAATAGTCAGAGCAGAAGTTTTGATGCATCCCTGAATTTCAGCTTTTTTTTTTCCCCATACAGTAATTTCAAATTTGCTATGCAGCAAGATATATTTGAGTGAGAAAAATAGGATCTATACCTGAAATTGTTCTCCATGAAACTCCTAAGGTGATGCTGAAAAGAATCTTAAAATCTTAAACCTGAAAAAGCAGTGCTTTGTGCTAGGAGGTGCTACTCAGTTATGATGACAAGTAAGAAAGGAAACCAGACTCTACAGAATCTGTATCATTAAAGTATCATTAAAATACTATTTGTTACAGCTAACACAATAATGAAAGAGAGAATAGTGTAGATAATGTAAGTCCCATCAGATGCTGGCAACCCTGAGCTATGCAGCACCAAACATGCTTCCAACCAGCCTGCAGGACATCATGAAGGCTATATCTGTGGAAAGGATTACCCTATTTTGGTCATTTGAGTTATTATTGGATTTCCTTACAAGAAAACGGCTCTATTCATAATTTCTACTGTCAGAGAGGATGTTTGCATGAGAACTTCTTGCTGCACTTTCAGATAAAGGCAAAGGGATGCAGGAGGTGTAATTGCTGAAGCCAAGGGGGAGTTGCCTGCACGATCCTCCTCTGAAATGGGCAGGCTGAGGTTATCCTGCAGGCAAGGGGCTCATGAAGCACAACACTGGGCTGAAAGCTAACCTACATGTTGCCCAGCAGAATACTGCACAACACAGGTCTGGTCCTACTCAGGTTAACTGTTGTCTGGATCACTGACTCTTACATCTACAGTGGTGTTCTGGTCAGGATCACTAGAAACCACTGTTTTTAGAAACTTTAAATAATTTTCAATATTTTCTATCTTTCTTGACAATAAAAAAAAAGTGAAATTTGTACTGATTTGGACAATAAAATGTCCTTTCACCATTGAGTGGCTTCCTCTAGCTGAGGGTTGAGGAAGAAAATAAGCAGTAAAAAGGCTTGGCCTTATCCCTTGCCTGTGGTATTCTTGTTTGGTGAATAAACAATTTAAGTTGTTACACTGTCAATCTATCAGCTTCTGTGTGCATGAAGGAATGATTTCAAAATTGCTTAAGTAGGATGTGAGCACTTAAGATCAACTTCTTTTGTAAATCCTGGACTAAATTCAAATGATTTTGATGGGTGTCAATATTTTCTCCTTCCTTTTTAGGAGAAAAAAAAAAAAAGAGAAAGCTTTTTTCCTGCACATTTTTCTCTTTGATGGAAGAATAGGAAGAATATATCACTGGTGTATATAAGCTTTAATTTTTTTGCCCAGCCCACAAGTTGCTTACTTTATTAACTGAGGGAAATTTACATTCTGAAATATGTCCATCTCAGAACTTGACGTGCTTGACCTACTTTAATGATGTGTTTCAGGATGACAGCAAACATTTTAATGGTGCAATACTGTAATATGTCTTCAGACTGAGAGTTAACAGTAGTTCATAAACTTGTTTCTTGATTATCATTATTCTGTACTTTGGGTTTAGGAAAGTGGTTTAAGTACGCTGTAACTAGGTTATGATATAACTATTAATAAAATGCTAACATTTAGCTTCTTAAGTAGCATTAGAGCTCAAGTGCTTTACAGAATAACTATGGATGGGAAGAGTCAAAGAGGTTGAGTGAAGGGAAAAAAACCCTCGCAACTTTAACCCCTTCCAAAAATTCTCTGTTTACTTTTTCCCTACTGTCTGTTTGAAAGACAGTTTGATTTGGTTGTTTTTTTTTATTTGTTTGTTTTGTTTGTTTTTTGTTTTTTTTTTTGTGTGTGTTTTTTTTTTTTCTCAAATCATTTTTCTTAAGGAATAGGGTGGAAAAAATATTGTGTCACAGTATAATATCTGCACATGTTCCCAGCCATCATTTGGGGAAGGCTATTATAGATAATAGATGCTGCTTCTGAATGAAGATGTATTTGGCCAAGTGCTGCCCTCAGCTATGTCAGTGGAAATGCCAATACATCAAAGCCCATGAAATGAATGATTTTCCACTATTATAACTGAGGGCACATTTTGCCCTACTGTATTGAAGTATATAGGCAGTTTAAGGAAAACATGAAGTCTTTTGATCTGCTTATAAACTCTAGTAAAAGTACATGGCAGAATGAAGCTATTATGTAGAATACTTCTGTGATCTCAGTTACATGATAGCTGTTCATTTGATTCTTTAATCCAATATGCTGAGTCATACATTATTACATGTCATACTGTAGCCCTAAGAACATGTACCCTGTTAAACTTTAAAAATATTTTAATCTAGAAATTTTTCACCAGAAAGGATGCATGGATGAACTGTAGTAACTCATAATGAGGTGAAAAATTGTCCTGACAGTTTTATCTTTATGTTAAGCAGTTAAAACAATTTTTGGTTTTTATATCTTATTTAATACTAAGTTTAAAGAAATTTGGGGAATTTATAGAAAGTTTTACAAAAATTGCCTCTAGTGTTTGCAGCAGGAAAATTCATCACTGATGTCTTTGGTTTTTTGTTTTTGTTTTTTTTTCTTTCTTTTGGGGGGGGGTGTTTGTTTTTTTTTTCTAATAAGCTCTCAATAATTCTCTCTTTAAAGTTAGATAGGAAGGTTTGTGTTGTGCTGAATCTTGAACTCTCAGGTAGAGTTTTTGTGCTGAAACTTCACAATGTAGTCAACAGCAGGACCCTGGTAGTGCAAATCCATCTTGTAATTTAAACTGCTGGCAGGAGAAATCACCTGAATACTCAAATAATTGCCCAAGTCAGCCCTGAAAATCACAGAATCTGTCAACAGCCTTTCTTACCTGTGAACCACTGCTGGAACTCCTCTCTCCTCTTGTTTTGGCTATATGATTCTGTGGCTCTTTGCCAAAAGCCTAGTAGTGCTGATAACACTGACTTTCCTTTTCTTGCATCCCTTGCTATTGTTGATTTCCATAAGGTGTTTTGAAGTGTAACAAAATATTTAACAAGGCTGATTTAAAGTATCATTATTGGTGCCTGGGTAAATATCACTGGGATGAAGCAGGAATAAGCGTAGCACAGATACTGTTTCAGACTTTCTTCCTTTTTGGTCAATCATATTTGCGTGCATCAGTTTTGCTTCCTGTTTTAAATCTTTTCTCTGCATCTGAAGCTGACAGTTGTGTTTCAAAAACCTAAATAAAGTTGTAACACTGTCACTGTGCTTTAGCAAATGCTGACCATACATAAACTCATATTAGTTTCTATGTGCAATGGGCAAACCACAAACTGTCCTCAATTTGGGTGTGTTTTGGATATTTGGCAAAATACAAGTTGGAGTCGTCTGAAATCTAATGGACAGAAAACAAATGAAAACTTTCCTGTGTGAACTCTTGCATTCAGCTTCTGGTCTCCGTGGGAAATAGGATACCAGGAGTTTCCTTCATGGCATCATGTTTTCTAGCATGCAGATTTTCAAATGTTCTAACAATTTAGGAGCTCAGTGAAGTATATTACTAAGTGGAGATTATAGCTCCACTAACTATATGAGGAAGTGTTTGGTTCTGTTGTTGTCTTTTGAATGCATCTGTATTACTCTAAAAAAAATCTGCCAGAAATTGTTCTTGCTGTAATTGACCCATTATCTCAACCTATGAGAATGTGTTTGCTATTTGTCACTTTGTCTATGAGTTTTTTTTTGTTGAGAATTTAGACTTTTTTTTTCTGTTGTTTTTACAGTTAAATAATTTAATAGATTTTTCAGGCTAAAGAGTCCCTTAGACTTAAAAGTTTACTTGTAACTGTTGCATCAAGTTCTTTCGGAAGAGAAATCTTTGTCCAAGTCACTACCAAGTATGTTATATTACCACATGACCTGCATAGAATTCATTAGCTCTTTAGAATTTATTTTCATAGGAATACAGTTCTGTAAAATAGGACTGGGATAAAATAGGACAGATCTAGGGAACTGCTACTGTGAATGCATGCAAACATATGCCTAGATCCAGGGGGATATATGTTAGAGATGATTTCACAGCTTGGCTTAACTTTTTCAGCACAAATCAGTCTCCAGTTCATGTTTTTAGAGTATGAAAAAGCCAACCAAACAACTCTTTTGGAAGCCATAGAATATTTTTTAAAATCTGGCACCAACAGGTACTTTACCATTTGTCCTGGGTTCAGCAGTAGCAGTCATTCTTTCTCCTTCTTAGTAGCTGGTGCAGTGCTGTGTTTTTGACTTTCATCCTGGGAACAGCGCTGATAACACCAATGTTTTTAGTTGCTGCTCAGTAATGTTTACTCTGACCAAGGACTTTGTGAGTCTCATGCTCTGCCAGGGAGGAGGGGAAGCCGGAAGGAAGCAGAGACAGGACACCTGACCCAAGCTAGCCAAAGAGGTATTCCATACCACAGCACATCATGCCCAGGATGTAAACGGAGGGGGGGGGGGGGTGCTCACTCCTGGGTCAGGCTAGGTATTGGTTGGTGGGTGGTATTGTATTCTCTTCTTTTGTTATTTCCCTTATCATTATTATTATTGGTGGTAGCAGTAGTGATTTGTGTTATACCTTAGTCACTGCACTGTTCTTATCTTAACCCATGGTTGTTAAATTCTTTTGATTCTCCTCCCCATCCCTCCAGGAGCGGGGGGAAGGAAGAAGTGGGGGGAGTGAGAGGGAGACTGCATGGCTGAATGGGCTTAAACCACAACACCATTTCAGAATAAAATCATCGTATTGAGTTTTGGCACTAATTCTGGCTAGTCCTCTTATTTCCTCCCATTCCTCTCATCAATATGCTTTGCTTAAACCCAGATTTTATTGGTTAAGGCCATTGTATAATAACATGATCCAGACTGTGACATGAATAATGAAATTACTTGATTGCTGTTCTTGGCAAGGGTTGTAAGATATTTTTCAACTTTATCAGTGATCATTTAATTTTAGGAGGTTTTAAAACTGAGCTATTTCTATGTCTAGACAGTACCCAACCCAAGAGGCATTAATTCCAGTGGGGATCCATCCATCTAGCACTCCAGAAAACCAAATGCAACCCCGAGTAAAACAGTAGGATCTAAAAAATATGGCTCTGAGTGCTTCTTAGTAATGAGAATATTAATTATTTTAATGAATCTGAATATATTACCATTGGGAAAAACAATTGTAAGATGCAGAACAACATCAGTTATGTATTGAAAGTAGGTGGGAACCTGTTTCTACTGAGAAATCAGAAGGTTTTACCAGCTTTTAGAATTAATTTCTTTTTCCCCCGGAAGTTCTTTGTAGTGTCTGCAAGCTGTAAATACCCATGAGCCCATGATGTTCTTCTTTTTGTTTATTTGTCACACACGGCAGTTTCTGCTTTGTGCCAAACTTTATGCCATTATTTCAATATTTTTTTAGGTTTTATCAGCCTTTCTCTTTCCAAAGACAAAAGCTTTGCATCTGAATGCTATGGACCCCTCAGGACATACTTGTCTGAGGGACCTGGTACATTTCAGTTACTTTGCTGAAGAAGGAAATCTTTGCTACAAGGACAGTGTTCTATCTTGAACCAAATTAAACCCTTAAACAGACTTATACGTGTTGCATAGTCTCTATGAAGTATATTATCTGAGAAAGATGATTGATAACATAAATAATATTCTGAACCATTAAATCTTACACTGCATAATAGTTTTTGTAATACATATTTTCTTGTATTTCTGTGACTGCAGTAGTAGTAAAAAATCTGCATTCTCAGGGGGTTTAGCATACCTTTTCTATTTGACAAAAGTTGATTTTACCTCAGTTATTTCTGTAGATATCTCAACATCTGTCCATCTCTTTCCTTCTGTCTGTTTCTCCTCCTGCTCCCAGTTTCAGGTGTAGTTTCCCTGGACAGATCGTTATCTACAGCAATCATGTTCAATCTGTAAGAACAACACAAACAGTCACTTCTATTCTTGCTTGGGCCTTCAGTGAGGACGTTATGTGCACTACATGCTGACATGGAGTGTAAGGATACTTAGTGCATAAAGAGACTTTGCTACAGTCTGTCTATGTGCAAACCGGTTTTTTACAGTCTGCAACTCAGTCAAAAATGCAGACTGAATTTTTCAGAGGAGAAAAAAGCGGGACTTTTTAACAGCTGCTCTCACGCAAGAAGTGTACTTCTAAATGTACACTGTCAAAATATTGGATTTAAGATTTGACATTATAAAAATGTAATTTCCCATCATATTTTTTTCTGGCTGAGCATTTCTGACTGTTATTCTGACTGTGTTTTCCCCAAAAGCAATGGCTTGAGGCATAGATAACATCAGCTCAAGTAGTTAAATTTTGGGAAACTTTTTTTCTAAGCAACTGAAAATAGCTTCCTTCAGAGGGAAAAGATGGGCTGTCTGAAAGGGGGGAAGGATGATCAGCCTGCTCCTGAAAAAGAAATTACTTAACACAGAACAATGTGTGCTTAATAACTAATTACATCATTAGCAGTTAGAGCTCAAATAGCTTAATGATGATTCATATATATATCATTGCAAATGTTCTTTCAATATGAGTAGATGGTTCAGAAAAAAAAAGACTGGGCCAAAAGAACAATAAGTAAATCATGTCAGAGTATACTTTTCATCTTTAATCCATAAAAATCCCCTATTATTAATAAAACTCTTTATGGAACTGGTATACGAAGCAGAGTGAAAACTGTGCTGTATCTAGCAGGTCCATAATTACTCTGCTAGGCAATACAGGGGTTAGATGTTTGTTGTTCTCATTAACAGTTGCAGAAGGAAATGGTCCTTTACTAATTGGCAGATAGTGGCTCAACAAAACAGGGCTAGACAGGAACACTAAACAGCACACGTTAGGTAAGCACTGAAATTAAGAGAAAATACATATCTGTTGATGATACTGTTACTTTTTTGAAATTAGAGGGCCAAAAATAAAAGTGATGAAAGGGGACATGTCTAAATTTCCTCAGGTTCCTCCCTATTTCTGGTGACTTCTTATCATTTGCAGAGAGAATCACAGAAATTGAAATTACTGCCTGTATTGGTTCAGTGAATGGACTTTCCATTTATAGTTGTAAAGCCAGGCAATGTGTCTTTTATATCCTAAATGTAAGGATGTGAAAGAAAAGGTAGAAAAATTGAAAGTTTGATTGGTTATCACCAGATTTTTTTTATAAAATAGTATGTAAAATAAAGTGTAAGTAGTGAATTTGCCTCAGTCATATGAAATGGCATTAGAGTTGCATTGTATACAGTCCATTGAATACAGGCAAGGATTTAGGTATGACAAACAGCTGCAGAGTATATTTACCAGCCTTACCATAATTCAAACCACAATGTATCAGGTTCTCTACTTTTGCTTTTAAAGTTTGTCTTCTGCTATATAAATGATACAGTATTGACTGTCAGAAACAGAAAAGATCTGCAGGAGACTACAAAAGATTCTGAGATTGTTATGAAAATATGGATTAAGGTTAAAATATTAAAGTTAAGACAGAAAACCATAGTATACTCCAGGATAAATTGGGAGGCAGATCATATAGAATGAAAAAATAAGTTTCTCTGGAGTTGCCTCTCAAGAGAATCTGTGCTGTATGTTGTCTAAGACTAGTAATACTAAATGTGAACTGGTATGATGCAAGATGAAGTACAAATGTCAGCCTGACATAATGAAAAAGAAACACTCAAGTTCTCTATTCTTTGTTGAACGGATTTAGGTGAAGATAGCAGAAATCAGTTGATGTAGACTGCATAGTTATTACCCCACATATCACAAATTGTCCTGCAGACTTTGATTTAACGGCCAGCAGTCTTCACTGTGGGGTCATTCTGTCAATCAAACACACACCTTGCTGACACTTCAGAGGAGGTGAAACCCTTAGCTGTGTGAGCGTGAGTGTTCATGTTTATTCCATCTGGCTGCAACTGGTAGAAGGCAACCATTACCGTGCTAATATTCTTGGGACATTGTATGCTTGCTGAGATGAAACACAGGCAGGGACTATTTCACCTCAGTTTCCTCTGAGGAACTGTTAATTACCCTCATGAGATATTCAGTAACACACACAAGATTGGCTGTTTATCAGCCTGTTTCAGATGGGTTAGTGTAATGGTTTCTACAGAAATTCTCACTCCTTGTAATTTAAAATATGGGTCCTGGAACACCAATATATGAGATTTTGTGCAACAGGCTTTAAGGAGGAAAGGACATTTGCCAGCCAGCAGAAGAAAGGGCAGAAACTCTCTTCTTTAAGATGCAGGGTACAGCAAGATCAGAGGATTGTATTTCTACCACCTATTGGATGGGGACTAAGGCTGGGTAGGAAAGATGGGGATAATGGGACAAAAGGAAGGGGATCTTTCCTCTGGCTATGAGAAAATGAACTTAAGCTGGCAGTGTGAGCTCGCAGCCCAGAAAGCCAACTGTATCCTGGGCTGCATCAAAAGGAGCATGACCAGAAGGTCGAAGGAGGTGATCCTGCCCCTCTGCTCTGGTCTTGTGAAACCTCACTTGAAGTATTGTGTGCAGTTCTGGTGTCCTCAAAATAAGAAGGACATGGAACTGTTGGAACAAGTCCAGAGGAGGGCCACAAGGATGATCAGGGGACTGTAGCACCTCCCTTATAAAGATAGGCTGAGAAAGTTGGGGCTGTTCAGCCTGGAGAAGAGAAGGCTGCGTGGAGAAGGGGGCCTATAAGGATGCTGGAGGGACTCTCCACTAGGGACTGTAGTGACAGGACAAGGGGTAACGGGTTAAAACTTAAACAGGGGAAGTTTAGATTGGATATACGGAAGAAATTCTTTGCTGTTAGTGTGGTGATGCACTGGAATGGGTTGTCCAGGGAGGTTGTGAATGCTCCATCCCTGGCAGTGGTCAAAGCCAGGTTGGACGAAGCCTTGGGTGTCATGGTTTAGTGTGAGGTGTCCCTGCCCATGGCAGGGGGGTTGGAACTAGATCATCTAAGGTCCTTTCTAACCCTAACTATTCTACGATTCCATGATTCTATGATTCTATATCTGTGCAGAAGTTGAGAAGCCTTCAGTGTCTTTCATTACTTTGGTTTCCTCATTTGCCATTGTTTGGGAATTTCTTCCTCAGTCTTTCTCGGTCTTGTGCAGCCAGAATAAGAATGAAGTCTGATGATTTACCATCTCAAATGGATCAACCTTTCCTTTTTACCAAGTGCTTATCATCACTGGTTTTTATTATGACTGAGATTACGCTTGCATTGTACTGATTGCTGTCAATTCCTTACATGTATAAGAAGGATTTCATAAGTAGGAAGTTTGAGACAGGCAGGTGTTCCTAGAAGAGATGTCAGCCCTTTGCTTAATGGTGGCTGGGAGTGATTTTAGGCAGCAGGCAACAATGGAGATGAAAACATATTGGGCTCCTACGGTCACATAATGGCATTGATTTTCAACCTTATCATTGCCTCTTATTCGACAGGACAAAAGAATAATATCTGTGCATATATCAGAGTACAAACAACTTTCTGGCAGCAAATTAAAAGATGGGTATACTGGTAGCATACACCTGGAATAATCAAATGAAAATTATGATCATCAAAAGTCTAGTTCAATGCACTACTGTAGTCTCAGCCATGTCAGCCAAGATGTAGATTAATTCAGCTTTGCCTCTTGATTCTTTTCATAACAGATAAGCAGGTTCATTCCTTAAATGTCAGTTGATTTTATGAGCTCACATTTAACAAAAGAAGATGCAGAGTATGAGGCTCACAGGTATTTATGCGTAGACCCAATGTTTGTTGGAAATAACAGAGGCAGAACAGGATATATAATATCTTTGAAAGTCCTGGGCTGAGGTAAAGGGAGAAATAATAAAGGAGGCTAGTGGTCAGCTGTTGCTCCAGATTTAGGAAAAGAAAAAGAACAGGTGCTGCTGGCAGCACACACACAAAGCTGTGTATACTTTAGTCTTAGTGTAACAGCATGCAGGTCTTTGAGCCTATGGAGGCAAACCGAAGAAAATGCAAAAATATGTGCTGGCATGTATGAGAAAGGACAGATACTTAGCAAACATGTATTCTGGACACTTCCTTTATTTCTGTTCCATCTATATCCAATATGTAGTTTAGTAGTTATCTGTTGGATTACTTTTTGTTGTTCATCAATCCACTATATAAATCATAAACAAAAAATGTAACAGTTTCTTTCGTGCAACATTCAGAAACCTTTCCCTTGTATGATGCTGGGAGAACTTTTCTGCCTATGTCTGAAGATTTCAGTGGTGTTATAAAAGAAAAAAAAAAAGGCATTTGCCTGAATTCCTTTATGGGAGAAAGCCTTATATTCCAGTCTGTTCCAGTAACATTAGACAGAAATTTATTTGTCTTCTGATACAACTTTATGTCCAAGACTAAATCTCTGCTACAGCTGAAGTTATGTCAAAGCCCATGTTGCCTGCAGGGCAGAATTCTGATTACTGTCTTGAAAAACCATTGGCTTCCAGAACAGGTCTACACTTCAGGCCTTGCTTAATATCATGGGTGTTCTAATACAGATCTACTTTCAGAGAAATTGCTGCCTTAAGAACAGTACTCCTGCTGTTACAAAGATTTAAGTCTGAGATTTTCAGGAAAACCTCTATTTTTTTCACTTTGTTAATAATTTTAGAGATGTCTTCAGGGGAGACAGCAATTTCTTCACAACAATATTAATTAATTATCATTGTAGATGATTACTTAACAACGACAAAGGTGATGAAAGAGAATACATGTGTATATGAAGATATTGTAAACCCAGTAGGATCCAACAGAACAAATTCCAGTGTTGAGAGAAGATTACATTTTTCATTTGTAATATTCCTTTTATGTTGAAACCTGCCTCAAGGGCAGAATTTTTATAATTGCCATTGATGCCTAGATAAAATTTAAATTATTTTTTTAAAAATTGCCCTTAATCCTCTCCAAACTCTTGGTGGAACTCAGTTAAATGCTTTCTGATACAGTAATATTTCCCACAAGGATTGAAATAAGTAGGTGGGGTGTTTTCTCGTGTTATATTATTTTCTTAGAATTATGACATGGAAAGGATTATATTTTATCACCGTATTACTACACTAGAACTTCTATATATTGTAAACTACAGAGTTTTTATAAAGCCTACTGCACTGTACTGGCTCAAACTGGAAGACATCTTTAGTATGAACAGTACTAAACTGCCTGAACCAAGCAAGTATTTTGCACTAGTACAGATGTAACCCCGCCAAAGATTTCTCCTGCTCCTTAGATGAAGCTTTCTCCTTCATTGTACAGTGATGCTTTGTGTGCAAGTACATAACACCTGCACTAAGCTAGGAGACCCTTCACCTACATCGTGGTGGACAAGTTCCAGGTCTAGCTAGCACTATATGGTGGCAGCGTACAGTAATGACAGATCAGGCTTCAGTGTTTCAGGGCTGGTGGCATAGGTGACAGTGCCTTTTCCAAGTTTGCTTAGTAGTCAGTAGCTTGCCCCCTCCCCACTGGTGCTCTGGGCTGTTTGGCCAGTAGTCTTCCCAAGAAATATTAATCCCTGACAGCAAGAGGAATCATCCTCCATGTGCCTCTCTGTGGAGATAGCAGCAGACTCAACTGCAAAACCGTGCTTGGTGTTTTTCTCTGCAGCACTTTAAAGTACACTTGCAAACCTGACAAAATGGCAGTGTCCCTGAAGTACAGTGAAAGCATCTGTTGAACTCAGGTGCCTGATCATTCTAACCAGCAATATATATAAGGAGTGAGAAAGAAAAGAGAAAGCAAAGAGTCTTACAGAGACTTGCAAGACTGTCTTACAAGTCTATGTAAGACAGAGCCTTGGTATTCCTTTTCTCACAGCAAAACTGTAAATTTTGTGTCACTGTTGACAAACTGCTGCTGTGCTTAATAAACCTCAGCCACACACCAGCAAATGAAATTGAGACTGATGTGAAAAACAAAAACAAAAAAAAATAAAAATAAAAAGGTGAAGAAGATGACTGGCTTTGAACCTGGCCCACAGCGTGATGACATGGCTGGGGTAGTTAGGTTTCCTGTGCTCTCTTCAGGACTTCGGTTTCTTTTGTTTGCTCTCCAAGCCATTTGCTAGCTCAAAATAAAGCTCATAAAAATAAAAAAATGAAAATTGTAACCCAGACGGATTAGGCAGAATTAGCATTTTCAGCTATCTCTTGATATGGTTTTTCATTATTGAATTGTTTAGAATATAGGTAATGGAATGGTGGTTTCAGTTAATTTTTGCCAGAAGGGGAATAAAGAAGAAAATCCTTATGACTGAAGAAGTGTTGTAAAGGGATCTGGATATTCTAATTTGAATCTCCTCTTATCTGTGTGCTGCAAAAAAAAAAAAACAAACAACAAAGGAACAGGAAAAAAAAAAGAATAGTTTTTTTATTATATTTTTCCAGAAAATATACTTAAAATTTTAGAATCATTTCTATTAACATTCCACTTTGAATACATGTAACAAACAGCACAACAATTTTGTGCATGTTATATAGAACATAAAGTATTAAAACAAAATGGCTTAATTAATACTGAATACTGGAAGAACTGAATTTGTATTAAATATATTATTCTCTGTTCCCCAGAAATAATTAAAACTGGGAAATAGGATTGCAAATGAGCCTTTTGATGTGACATCAGCAAATCTTCTGTAACTGAAGGACGATGGGCTAAACCATGCCTTTCGCATAATCTGATTGAGAATGATTTTTACAGTCACAATTTTACAGTGAAACTTACTTTCAAATAAATTATAGTTTTTATGCAGCAGAATAGACTTATTTTACAGAAAGACATTATTTTACAGAAAGACATTATTTTACACAAGTCAATCAGTGATGGCTTGAAAGTGACTCATAAAACTGATTTTGCATGAACAGGTATTTTACATATTATGTAAGAAGGAACAAAACAAAATGTGCAAGGCAAAATATGAAATTACATCCCATATTTCTCCTGTTTCATGTAAAGTATCTTTTTAGTGAAAAATACGTAGAGGATTTGGAAGCATTGTATTTCTTCTAATCAGCCAGTGTGGAAATGCGAAGAAATTCTCTAATGTTTTATGTTGAGGGTTACACGAATTATAATTAGCACCTTAATATGTTGCTCTTCCTTTTTGGGGATAATGAAGCAACTTACCCAATCAATGAAGAATGTTACATCCCAGCTGTGTGTCTATTGTACCCTCAGAAACTTTCTGCCCTGTACTTGCTGGTGAGGACTAAAACATATCCATCCACACTACTGCAAGATGTTTTCTCTTTTGCGGAGGTGTCAGGGATTCTGCACATTTATATTTTAATACTTTATGTGATCAGGACATTACATGTCACCTTTTTGTTCATCTGTCGTGGTTTAAACCCAGCCAGACAGCTTGTTCACTCACTCCCAGTGAGTGGTGCCTGGCTGAGAGCAATCGAGGCCCTGCCCCCCCCCCGGGGCTCTCCCCTTCCCTGCTACCGGAGGAACGGGGGGGAGGATCGAAAGGGTGCAACACCCACGGGTTGAGACAAGAACAGTCCAGCAACCAATGTACAACACAAATCACCACCGCTACCACCAACGACAACAATGATAAGAGAAAATAACAAGGGAAGAGAATACGATACCACCGGCCAAGAAACGAGTCCCACCCGGAAGCCCGTGTCCTTCCAGGTAACTCCCAGTTACCCCCCACCCTGGGCATGGTGTACTCTGGTATGGAATACCTCTTTGGCTAGCTTGGGTCAGGTGTCCTGTCTCTGCTTCCTCACAGCTTCCCCTCCTCCCTGGCAGAGCATGAGGCTCACAAAGTCCTTGGCCAACCCAAAACATCACTGTTATCAGCTCTGTTCCCAAGCTGAAAGTCAAAACACAGCACTGCACCAGCTACCAAGGAGAGAAATGACTGCTACTGCTGAACCCAGGACACCATGGGAAGAGTTAAAGCAATGGTTTGAACCCTAAATCTTGCAATTCCTGTCTAGTGAGCAATTAACTTATGTAACTTGCATTTTAATACATTTGCGATGATCTTTCCACTATTAAACAAATTTACACTTGTTTCAAAAGTTGAAACCCTTGTATGTAATGCATATAATTGTATATCATACTGTACATAATGATTGTATGATTTTCTAGGCCATTCAAAGATCGGTTTGTTTTGTTGTTTTTTGTTTTTTTTTTAGTTTTTCTTGTTTATGTTTAGCATGGTATGCCATTTAATGAGGGAGCAGAGATTTAGCAACATTATTAATAAACAAATTAAATGTCAATTAGTGCTGACATTATAACGTCAGAATTTTATTCCACAACAGAATTTTAGTTCAGCATACTAATCCATGCTTATATGCTTCTTATTTGTAATGTTAATATTTATCTTCAAATTAAATAGTAAATAACGGAAACTTTTAGAGAAAATATTCTAAACATCATGGAAGAGTTTAGGGTCTCTGTAAGGTCTGTTCCTTGAGGAAGTCAGATTTTTGAGTTCAAAAGTTCTTTATATGTTACTGATATAAATACCCTGGATTTCCTTGGAAATTAAATAAAACTAATGCAGTTTCTCAGCAACTCTCCTTAAGTTTATTTAAAGATAATTTGTGTCTAACCCATTTAGTGTTTATTTGTAGATTATAATCTCTTTGTAAACTTCCAATTTGCCAGTATTTTCATTAAGGCAAGGTACTAGCATTAATATCAGCATCTTACTGAAAGAGACAGAAAAATCTGTGCTATATTATAATAAATTAAAAAAAAAGACACACTATTTACAAATGATTAGCCCTAAATTTACTGCTCTTCTAAACAAAAAAGATAGACCTCCAAACATTGAATAGCAATTATGTGTTAAAAAAAAACAAAACCCCCAAAACTGCTTGCTGATATTTAATAATTGAATTACAAATTGATAATTCAAATATTTTTGATTTTTTTTTTCTGACTTTCTGTAAGTCTGAATTCTCTCCTAAAGCTCTCAAAATGTCAAGGGTCTGTGTGTTCTTTAATTATTCACTTTAACGATGTTTCATGAATGCAACAAAGAGAAAAATAATATTAGTTCATCTTAAATATCTAGATATTCTTCATGTTTATCATATTGTTCACATTTCTGTACTTAAACATGTATATAAATAATTGGCTAAATTAGTATCCTACAAATGTCAGTGTGTGTCTCTGTCAGGAAAGTAACTGGAACTGTGAAAAAATAGGGTGAAAAAAAGACTATAATTTCTCTGAAATTTTCAGGTAGGGAAATAGCACCTACTGATCTGATTTAACCAGTATGATTCAACAGACAATTCCATGTTGAAGTACCACAGAATATGTTTCAAGATCTGCCAGTTATTGATAACTCTCCAGGAGTCATATTCCAAACTGACCAACCTGACTGTTTTAAATCAGCATATAGCTCCTTCTTTTCCATTATCTAAACATGCTTTGGCATAAGTATTTCTAGGAGACACAAATTGAGCAAAGCTCATTCTCCTACGCAAGCAGATAACTGCTGGCTTCCCTTATAAGAACAATTTTACTTTGTAACATGTAACATTCTACGAGCATGGGGATGTGGAGTAGTCTTTGGCATACACATGCTTTGTTTTCTTAATTTTTCAGCAAGCATCTCTTTTTAAAAGGCTTCCTGCAGAAACACAAATTATAGATTTTCTCATGGGTTCATAGTGTTGGTATCACTTTCGCACTTCCAATTTTTGTAAGTGCAGTGTGGTATAAACTTGCGTATTGTTTTGGGGCAGATATAGAAATACACTGAAACAATGGATTAAATTAAAACAGTACAATTTCCCCAATCTTTATTATGACTCAGGATATACAAGAAGTCAAGTCAAGATTGCACAATAGTTCTCTGTTAAGCATTGTCCTGGGTTCAGCAGTAGCAGTCATGTTTCCCCTCCTTGGTAGCTGGTGCGGTGCAGTGTTTTGACTTTCAGCTCAGAAACAGAGCTGATAACAAGGATGTTTTGGTTTGGCCAAGGACTTTGTGAGCCTCATGCTCTGCCAGGGAGGAGGGGAAGCCAGGAGGAAGCAGAGACAGGACACCTGACCCAAACTGACCAAAGAGGTATTCCATACCACAGCACGTCATGCCCAGGAGGTAACTGGGAGTTAGCCGGAAGGGCTGGGAGACTGCAGGGTTGGAGGAGGTATCGGTTGGAGTTTGGTCGGGCTTGGAGGGCGAGTTATCGGTCAGCTGGTGCTGAGGTGTTGTATTCTCTTCCCTTGTTATTTCCTTTATCATTATTATCATTGGTGGTAGCAGTAGTGATCTCTGTTATACCTTAGTTACTGAACTGTTCTTATCTCCACCTGTGGGAGTTGCATTCTTTTCGATTTCCCTCCCCGTCCCTCTGGGAGTAGGGGGAGGGAAAGAAAGGGGGGAGTGAGTGAACGAGTTACCTGACTGGGTTTAAACCACGACAAGCATACAGACCAAGGACTGAATTTTAAAAGGCTGGTGTGTATAAAGATGGCATTGAATTGGGCAGACATGTTGAGTACAAAACCCACTCATTAAGTATTTAAGTATTTTAATTAAAATAAAATAATCTTGAGAGTGTATGTGGGTCCAGTTCTAGGAGACATCCAGTGGGACCTAATTGAATTGGAATAATAGGAATATTTCATTCATCTGTTGGCTGTCTACATTTAGCTTGCAATTAGAAAAGCACAACGCTGGGAGCTAACAAATGAAATGAAGTACTGAGATATTTTCAAGAGAGATATTTCACACAGTATTTTCTATATGGGACTCTGAGCTAAAAATAAGTCTGCAGAAACATGTTTTTTCACCAGCTTGCTCACACTTTTGCTTCTTTGGTATTTTGCTTAAATATATTGATATTCACTTTTTTAATATGTTTTACTTGGTTATTTTTTCATGCAAAAATATTTCAAAATTCACTGTCTCCAGAGCTGGTATACCTGGGCAAACAACAGCGGTTTGGTTAATTTGAAATGCACCAAATATCAGTCTGAGAAACAAACACATCATATTTACATGAGAATATGCTATGTCCTGTTTGTTTACTTTAGGATCCCTCTTAGTTATTTGAGATATAGATGTTAGTTTATTACAGTGTGTTATGAATGAGAAACAATAACAAGAAAGTCATGAATATTAACCTGGTGTCTAACATGGATGCTATTACTTTGGCAAATATCTTTAAAGCTAGTAGCTAAAAAACAAGTTTATATTTTGATAGTTGTAGTCCAAAGACAGATCAACACATGTATGTGATATGTCTTAGGGACCAGCTGTTCTGGGAATTTATTGTAGCTGATTGGTGGTGACTGTATCATGATCCGACCTCCATCTCAAGTAAAATCCCAGCAATATGATAATTTCTTACTGCTTCGCATTTCCAAGTAGTGAAATGGCATGTATTATATTTCTCAAGTGGTGACAATGTGAAGGTAGTTAGCGTTCACAAAGCATTTGGAAGAACTGGTATATTCAAAAATTGATATTTGAAATAATATATACAGATGAGGGAAGTGAACTAAGAGCAGACCTTGTCACTGTGTAATTTATAAATATCTTTGTAATGACCCCTTTCATTTAGCAAATGAAAACTTCCACTTCTTTATTCGGTGTAATAGTTAAATGAATACTGCACTTCAACTTGCAATTTTGATGTTACGGGCAATAAATGATCACATTTGTGAAGAGTACTTTTTTTTCACAGTGATAAAATGTATTTGTTGATCTGCATTATGCAGATCATAGCTGCATATTATGAAATGAGTGTAGAGCAGAGACAGTCCCTCAGAGAGCAATGTAAGTAAGACTTGTTATGATAAAAGCAGCTAGAGCTATTTAAATAATAGCAAATAAGGGAAGGAAAATCGCAGAAAATTAACACCAAAGTGTTAATTCACTTCATTCAAGAAGTATTTGACTGTAAGTTGCATGTTCATTCAACAGCTTTTTCCACGCTTTGTGAGCACTCGGGCAATAAATCCAACCACATTTCAGTCAGGGAGAACAGAAGATGCCCTTTAGATTATCAAACTTCAGGTCAAGTGCTTCAACAGTATGACCGGCTGGAACTTATTTTAAGTGATCATTAGGGGGTGTTTTGCTTTTAATTAAGAGAAAAAGGAAGGAAGGGATGAATATAAATCAACTCTTCTTACATCTGCTATGAATGGTTATACAGAGAAAAATGACAGTTTTCATTTTCCTTGAGAGCACTTATATTTATAAGGAACCTGAACCTGTAACTCTGTAACACCTAAAATGCCTCCTTTATCATCTTTTGTTGTTCTTAGCCAAGTACAATACTACTCTACTCATTTACCATTACTATTTTCAGAAAACTACTATGTTTCCTTCTAGATTTTTGCTCCCTGTAGTTTCAAAAAGGTGACCTTCCCTCCTTTAATAAGTGTACTTTGGTACATGTGAAAAATACTCAAAGTAACTAAGTTGTTCTGTTCTATTCCCTAGGTATATTACTTTGCATCTGCTTTGGGATATTATAAATATAATATGTGGTGAACTAACTGGAGATACTGTATTAATTGAAAACAACTCTGCATAAAATACATGCATTTTCTGTCTGCAGTCAAATAAGGGGAATGGTATTTCCTATGACTGTATTGAATTTCTTCAAAGGGTCATGCATGTGTTTAAACCTTACCACAAAACCATAGAATCCACACCTTCTTAGTTGCATATAAAAACCCTTCAATATAACAAGTCCTGACTGAATATGCACTTAGCTTTAAAAACAAAAACCTGTAAGACTGTAATTCATATTAGATGCCAGATGCTTTTATTTTCTAGGGAGATCAAAATTTTCATCTGTTCTTGTAACAGGATCATCTTTAAAAGTATTTTTTTTTCTTTTAGCAAAAAATAAAAAACCCTCATCTGATGTGTCCCAGAAATTTTTGGGTTTATTATTTTTAATAGTATTCCTAAAAATGCCTGCTCATTGTTTCTTTTAAGGAAAAGATCTCTACAGTTTTAAGCTTTGATTCCCATTTGACGGAAACAGTTTTCTATTTTAAATAAAGGCCTATGTAAATGAGTTTAATGTCTCTCATGAGCCTGACTGATCAGTGGATGAAGTTGAAGAATTATTCTGCTCTTTTGGTCCTTTCGGCTGGTTTTCTGCTCTCTTTTTGCCAAGCTAGTTTATCAAGCAGCTGCACAAATTCATGTGAGAGCTACAGACAGTGTCAAACAGAAGACCCACAGAAAGGAGAGCAAGATCTGCCTTAGACAGTGCTGGGATTTATCATTTATCATGTCAGCTCTGCCTGGGATTCACAGAACAACCCAAACTGGTCAAAAATTAAGGCTGATAACTCCTGTCCTGACTGCACTAACACTGGGATGATGTTCCAAAATTAAGAATGATTTCAGAGGGCTGATCTGGCTGAATCCCTCCCCACCAAAAGCTTGATGCATAAGCATGTAGGTGAGAGAGAAGGCAACAGCCTGCTAGTACAGGTCTTAGAAAAATCCAGCAAATAGCAAGGAGACAAACCTGAAAACCATTAGTTTGCCTCAAAGAATAGGTGGATTAGAATTCAAGTTAAGTTTCTACACATATTTTGTGTTTGGGCATGAATATGGCAGGGAAGCCTGTGGCTCCTTGTATCAACATTAGGATTTTCACTGACTAAGGCAAAACCTTTCAGCTCAAATTACTTATTTTTTTCCACCAATGCCTCCAGCTGAGCTGTGTAACAAGGAAAACACAAGCAATTTTAAACTTTTTTCTAAACTCAGAAATAATCTAAAAAGCTGCACCTTGATCATATGAAAAATCAGTCTGGTTCCTGCAAATTTTTCAGTAGCACTTTAAAATGGACTCCCTTTCTGCCCTTCCACTTACCCTTCCAGTTTTCTTTAGATTGCATCATATAGAATTAAAATGTCCTGAGAATTGTGTTAATATTATGAACTTCCAGTGTCTATAGAGTTTTTCCAAGAGTGACATGACATTATGGTTCCCCCTTGTTATTCCTATAGGTAAAAGCTGAGGGCATTTTAATTCTATTTTGCAACTACACAGTATCATGGAATGCAGCCCAAGTATTTTTATTTATTTATATATACATATATATATATTACAGGGAGAGATCCTAAAGTTAAAAGAGATTGAAATCAAATAATGATCTAATACTCATTGGCATGCCTGTCAGTAGTGAGATAGGGTTTGTGATTTTTGTTGCCAATGAGTGGGATTTCAAATGCAGGGTTAAGCCAATTTTCCTTTAATCATGTTTGTATCACCCATGGAAAAGGCTTCTGTCAGGCACCCAAGCAGACACAAGTGATACAGTTGATGAATCTTCGATATTAAGAGCTGAGTGCAGCTGTGAAATAAGGAGTGATACAAGTTGTACATGCAGCAAATGTGTTAGTTTGTATAAATTTCTCTTTGACAGGAAAAGAACATGGACAGTGGAGAACTGTCCAAACAAACAAAAAAAACATTGTCTTGCCTTATAACTTACTGCTATTGTTTCCCTGCCAAGAGATCACAGTTCTGTTTCTTCAGAGAAAAATTTGCACTTACCTATATTCTTGTTTCCACTTTAAAAGTTCTTGTCTCAAAAACATTGCTTGCTTAGTGTATTATGTAAATATCCTCCATTAACCAGTTGCCAGCAGGGGTAGGCATAGTAGCATCTAAACTCCTTCAGGACTACATTAACCCTTAGTGAGGAGGGGTTTTATTGATGGAGGAGCTGGGAGAGAAAGAGGAATTCCAATACCTTGTCCACTAGTATGTCTCCACACCTTTGCCTGATAACACATAATTTTCTCTATGTCTAAAACCCTGGTGTGTTTTTCTCCAATTTGATGAATTGGCAGAGACTTGCAGATAAAGGAAACATCCTACACACTGTAAAAATTGCTGTAAAAATTCCTCTTCTAGAAGGACTGAGACAGAAATACTACTTTTTTTTGTGTGTCATTGTTCTGCATATATAGCATTTTTTTGCAAAATATCACTAGAAAAATACTCTGAAACCTAAAATACATTGGAAGATGTATTTACATTAGAGTTTCAGTCTGTATAAGAGATGAGATTTTTTAAGCAAATGTCTTGATTGTCCTCACTTACCAATCTTTGATTCTTAGGGCATTTGCACTGCATTCCTTTTTCATGAAACTAGACTAGAGAGTGTGCTCCAGGAGGACTCCAGATGTACTCCACCTCTGAGTGAGCATTCAGTCCATGCCGTTAGGTTAGTCCTACTCCAAAGTACAACTTTCTGAAACTACATATATAGATTAGAGGTCCCCAACACTAACTTCTTTTGTTCCATAAATGTACTCAGGCTATGCTTCTTGCAAAGGTAGAATAGCCTCTGTACAGTAACAAGATACTGTACTATAACAAGATATCACTTCATTATCACCTAAATTTCTATCCACAAAAAATGACATTGATGCATTTTCTAGCTAGGCTAACTGAGCTGCAATCACAGTATGTATCACAGTATGTTGTTAGAGATTGGAAGGGACCTCAAAAGATCATCTAGTCCAATCCCCCTGCCGGAGCAGTAACACCTAGATAATGTTACACAGGAATGTCTCCAGGCAGGTTTTGAATGTCTTCAGGGAAGGAGACTCCACAACCTCCCTGGGCAGCCTGTTCCAGTGTTCTGTCACCCTCACTAAGAAGTTTCTTCTCAAGTTTAAGTGGAACCTCTTGTGTTCCAGTTTGTACCCATTACCCCTTGTCCTATCATCTTGTCCAATCACATTCTTAATTGCGTTGCATGTTGATGTTCAATTGACTTGCATTGCATGTTGCTGTTTGGGTAAATCAGCCTAGAAATCCCTGCTGCACTAAGTTATTGCTTACGATAGGGGTCAAAGGTAGGTCAAAAGGCAATGGAAATAAACTTTGGAGCAAATGAGATTGCGTTGGTCTCTCCTTCCTTTCTAATTATTTTTAGCTCATTAACAAAGTTCTGAGCCTGTTCAACTGTGCAAAATGGGAATTTCTGAGGCACAGAAGTACTGGGATCCAGAAAAAGTTCAGACAAAGTAACAGAAACAAATTCTATTTTGAGGACCAGTTATGCAGACTTTTATCCACTCTGTAAGTCTGTCAGTCTGAGAAAAGTTATTCATGTAGGAAACAGAATAATGTGCAATAGGTGTTTAATGCAAATTCCTTATTTGTTCAGTGCAATTCTTACTTGGATTTAGGCATACCTGTCAGGTTGTCTCTACTCACTTGGTAACTTTGTCACTTTAGTATGTGGAAATGGAGGCACAATAATGTTGCCACATACAGTTATTCAGAAATCTTTAAAAAGATACTAGAAGGAAGGCTTTGCTGGAGATACATTGTACTCTCTTGTTCCCATAAATCAGATGCATGCCCTAAGAGAACTGCCAATGCATCCAAGGAGAAAGGAAATACCTTGAAGAAGAGACAATGCATGCTCTGAAAATAGACTTTGCCTCAGGCAGATTTATTGGACGGGATTATATTAATGAGATATAGTACAAATAGGTTAATTCGATTTTATCTGGAGGTAACTAACTGTGTGAAGTAGGTAATCTGAGTTGAAGGAAACAAAGCATACTGTTAATAAAAATTGTAATGGCTATCTTACCCCAGCTGAACTTCTCGGCAGAGTTTGTTAAGCTTCGAATGAGCAATACATGTACTTTGAGGTTTACAAACAATTAGAGTGCTGGATATGGAGCTAGTGAGATGAAATGTACTGTATTAATGATTGTATCAATTAGTAATTCATAATTACCTACATTTCTATTTTTGCCCAGTATTTGTGACAATCTAATTCACTCATAGTTTAAGGGATTCAAATAACTGGGAACTGATATGGGAAAGAGAGTATAGGAAATGGGTTCAAACAATTCTTAATTAGTTTTTGTCAGTAATTATTAACAATGAGATTTCAACAGATACAGAACCACCTATTTTTTTTAAGTATGAATTGATTAGTGTATCTTGATAATTTGTCTCTGAAGTCCTTTTTTACTTTCCATGTGATGCAAAAGGCAATTTAATGCTTTCTGAATAGCTAATTATAAAATTAAGCAGCCAACTTCACCCTGATATCTGTTCTATGAAGATAGAGTTTTCGAAGAAGAATCATGGTCTTCTTAAAGCTTTGTTATTTGATAATCTATAAGACTTCTGAATTGTGATGCTACAGCAAAAAATATATGGCTTTTTTTCTATGATATGATACATGTAAGGGTTTTTGAATGTGACTAAGAGGCACACAAACACTCAGAAAGAGTGAGCGTCTGAGAACGTTAGGAAAAGAGAAAGAAACAATGTGAAAGAGAGTGTACAAGAAATCTTCTCTTTCCTATATGAGTAAAGCAAGGAGAATGATATCTGTCCTTTAGTTTTCTGGTGAGTGGACTCAAGGTCCCTGGTGTAAGGTTTGGACTCGCTTCCTTTTCTTCCTTTCTTCTTTTCTTCTACATCTCTCTGTCTTGCTATATGCAGACCCTATATGTATAGGAATCACCTACATTGATTCTCACAGTCCTTTTATGTTTAGATGTGTTGATGAGAGAGGATCTTAAAAGCTCTGTTTAGTGCATCGGGGCAGAGAATAAGAGATTGCTGTTAGTCCTGGGCTGAATTAGGGGAGGCGTAGATGGCTTCTTCTACTGGTAACACAAGCAAAAGTGTATGGAACTAAAGAAACCTGAAATTATTTAAGTAACATTAATCTCAGTTTCACTATCCTGCTCTTAAAGCAGAAGTTACGTATACATGAATAAGCCTGCCATTTTTTGTTGTTGGATTGTTGCATGGTGTAGGGAATAATTGTTTTTTCTCCCCACCCAGACTATTTTCCTCCACCTTGATTATTTCTACCTTTTGGGGATCTGTCCATTATCCTGTTTTTCACTGGAAATGAAAAGCATAACTCACAATATTGCTCTTTTCTGTTCCCCAGTGTGGACAAAAGAGTAACTCTGAAGCATCTAGACTTTACCTTGGAATTTGTTGTGGAGTGCTCTGCTAGGAAGGTATTGCAAGAGCAAAGTTCTCTCTCACTCATTGCATTATGAAGCTGCTACCACTTCTGCTAAAACATCTCTGAAAACTGATGGTCTGAGGTTCTTGCAGATTTGTATGCCATGCTCGGTCAGCATAAGACTGCAAGAGAGTTTTTTTCAAATGATGTGGATGCATGTGGTTTTGCAGTTTCTGGGATGTCTAAGTGTAAGCTAGGGCCTCAGTCTTTCAGCCTTAGCGGCACTACCAGCATGTCTCTGTAGTATTCATTTCTGTCATACAGTACTGATCTCTGCAGGCATCCACTTTGTCCAGTTTGGCCGCAGTTGGCCTGAAATATTTCAATTGCATGCATGTACACATGTACTTTGAAACAGCAGGACAGCAGAAAGCTTATTTCTTCAGGAATGAACTAAAAAGCAATGACTAGGAGAGAAGTCAGAACAACTTATTAAAAAGAAGATGCACATTTTTAGCCAACTTAGGCAGGATGTGGGGAAAGATGGGCTAGTTCTTGCTTGCCATTTCCTGTACGGGACTGTGCTGAATGGGAACAAGAATATAGTCCACACTCTCCTCACCTTAATTCTACTGAATTCTTTATTTCTTACCATCAGAAGTGCTCCTAAGTTAATGAATAGATTCCTTAATTTTCATATTAACATTGTGTTATAGAGGACACGTATAGTCAATGACATTGTGCTGTGTCACAGATGTCGTTTGTTTCCAGCGAGTAAACTAACCTTTAGTTTTCTGAAAGGTTAAACTTTCTTTTCTGAACAAGAAAATCAAAGCCAACCTCTTAAAATTGTTGAGCTACCCTTAAAAAAATTGCCTCAGTTTTTCACTGATGGTTGAAGAATGCCTTGCACAAAGTTAATTAGCAACAAAGGCTATATTCACTGGTAATAGAGTGTTCTGAAAAGATGCTGTAGAGGGGAATGATCGTATTAACAGACTTTTTCTAATGCTGGAGTATGTATACCTCTCCCTCGCATGTAGAGAATTAAAACTAAGCTTGGGATTTTTGCGTATTAGAATTTCCACAGAAGATGTAGAAGCAATATTTTTTTGGCAATAAAATTATTGAAAAAAATGTTACAAAAGCTGTGAAATTCAAGCTATCAGGGTAGAACTGTGTTGATTTTAGACTTCAGTGCAAAAATCAAAGGTCTACCCTATGTTTAAATTCATAATGGCTAATGGAAACTGCTAACTATATATACGATTGTTATATTGTCCATGAGCTCCAGTAACTGTTGACATAAAGAAAGCTGGAATAGTTTCCTTCTAAAGAAAGGGGAAAAAAAAAAATTAAAATCCACAATGACTAGAAAGATCTCAGTTTTCAGAAAAATGTCACATTACAGTGACTGGACTTTTTTAGTTTAACATTTTAAAACCGCTAATAAAATGCTTTCATTAGCAACATTTGCATTTTCAGTAACATTCACTTGCTCCATTTTTCATCTTTCTTTTGGCTTTAGTAACCCAGTAGATTTGACTTCTTTCAAATTCAGCTGTCGAGAAATGTAATTGAGTATAAGTGTTGTACTCAAATCATTCATAAACTAGATACTCCATTTAAAAAGGGTGTTAACAGTATAATTAGTTGTGCTGATAAGAGATATCAAGATTCTCTAAAAAATGCAATGAAAATATCTCAAAAGAAAACAGAACATTTTAGTCCCCTCACTTGTCTGTTGAACACCTTCATGATCCTTGACTAATTTAGTCTACAGCATTTCCTTTACCCCTGAAAAAAGCAAAGACAAATAATCAGAAGACAAATTTAGTTTGTTACCCATTTGACGACTGACGCGCTAAAAAAGTCAGGCATTTTGTGTACCTGAAGTAATTTTTCTATCTGTCAAATACTTGCTGTCATGTGATGCTTACTTATCTGTGAATGAAAAATTCGTTACAGCAAACATAGAAGATGAATCTTTAAACTACAGTGCACATTGCTCAGGATGTGTCAGAGCTGAAGCAGGTCCTATTGTAACACCCCATGGTACTTATCTATACTTGCTAAACATTTTTAAGCAGGTTGCTAAAAAATAGCTTTGGGGAGATGGATTTGGTATGTTTTTCAAAACATAAAAAATAAACAAGGGTACAACGTACACATACTACACCACTCCTTCACCCACTCTCCTGTTTCCTGCCTTTTTCATTGCTATCAGAACATGAGACTTGATGCAGTCAATTGCACTTTATAATTACTGGCAATTTCTCAAAGAAATCAACACTTGGAAACATCTATTTTCTACCTCTTCCCCATTTACAAACAGATTGAATTTTTTAAAGCCATGTAGAAGTAATTATTTCTTTTTTCTTCTCTTTTCTTTTTTTTTTTTTTTTTTTGCAAGAAAGCTGTATAAAATTGCTTTGGTAAAATAATTTTTCTACAACAAATACTATTATATAAATATTGCCTACAGGAAGGACCAGTAACAGAGGATGTAAAACATTCGTTTTAGAAGTGCCTTCATTGGAAAGGTGGTGTATAGAAATGCTCTAGAAATTTGCTCTAGGAAGAATTTACTGAAAATCAGATGTGGCATACAGTATCTTGAAAATCCATAAATGACAACCTTCTTCAGCACACCTTTTTGCAAGTTGATAGGTTTGGGTTTTGTTGTTGTTGATTTTTGGTGTTGTTATTTTTTTTTGGGGGGGGGTGTTTGTTTGTTTTGGTTTTTTTTTTAATAAGCAGATTGCTTTAGTGAAAATAGCTTTCAAATATTAAAGTTCACATAGATATAACTGGAGGGAATATAAATCTATCTGTGTTCCTGTGCTCTTGTTAGACCCTTATCCCCAAATTATATTTCTATTAAAATCAGAAAATTAAACTACCTGCCCACAAAAAAAGACTGTCAGTAATTTAACAGTGACTAATATTACACAAAACATTTAATTATTTAGCGATAGACCAGGAGGATATTTTGAGAGAGGGGAAGAAAACTTGAAATATTTCATCTGTAAGGAAGACTAATCTGGAAAGGCATAATGGGTGTTGCAACAAAGTTTATTCAGGTGGAAATGACATTTCTTGTAGTTCAAAACCAGAGGTAATGACTCCTCTACCCAGATTACCAAGAAGAAAAATAAAGGGGTTATTTTTACTTAGTCGTCGGAGAAGTGGAGGAGCACTGTGTTATGGCTTAATTCAAAAACAATGGTACAAAACTGTTCTTTAAAGAGCAAAGAAGCTACTTCTGCAGTACTGCTCTGAGCTGTCTAACTGCCCATGTATCATGCAATTCAGAGTCTGCATTAGCAAACAGGAGAATCTAGTGTCCTGTCCCTGGCCTTCTCCTGCCTCGTATTCCTTACTGGAGACAACTTATGGATTCTCTGGCAGGTAACTTCATTGCTTGGATCTGCTGCACGCACTGTGCAGGCAGTTGTTGGAAGACAGCTATCTGACAGCTATCATTGTGAACAGAGCAGTACTGCAGGGCTGCAAAGCAGCTGCAGATCCAGCCTTTTTCTTAGCTGCTCACAACCTCACCCTGAGTGGCCACACCTACTTCCACAATGCTTGTTCTGGGGAAGGATGCTGTATCATGCCGCCATTCAGTACTCTCATGTTCTTAATAGGAAGAAAATGCTTTGAAGGAAGCTCCTGTGCTCTACTGACAAGGGACTACAACCAGCTCTTGACTGTTCAGAGTGCAGAGGGTAAGTTTTTGTGTATTTACTGCCCTGCACAGTGGGACTCTGACAATGTGAAAATTTTTTGCATGCATGAAAAAAACTTTATTTTCTTAGACATGATTATAACTCCTGAATATTACAGAAAAAATGAAGAATGCAAAACTCTTCTATGACTTAATTTTCTTCCCCAGTTCCATATTTACACATGAAAAGCACACTGCTGATTTGTCATTAAGTTGGAGACTCAAATTAACAAGACACTGTTTCAGACTGATTGTGGCAGAAATAAATGTTGTGTTACAGCCAATTTCAGGCATGCCATGAGAGCACATCAGGGTTGCTGCAGGGTGTTGAGATGAGACTTTTCCTTATAAGCTGCCTGGCTGGTAATTGAGACTCAGTGTGGAATTGTGTTCTTGTGATTGAGAGATTGTGTAGGTGGGCTGTCCTTCAAGGAGGCTCTGGGCATGGTTTTATCAAAACTCTGGCAAGTCCCAAAAGGTTCACTCAGGGAGCCTGTTCCTTTTTTTCGTTGTCAAGTTTACTCTTTCTGTCACTCATAGATCTGTTGCCAGATTAAATTTAGCATATGTCCAGCTGTTAGCCTGCAGTTTTCCCATGTATTATTCAAAATACAGCGTAGGTATTTCAGATGTTTTGTTTCAAATATTTTAATATAATTCTGTAAGAATTTACCAAAGAAAACCCAAATAATAAGGAGCTATATGAGCAAGACCTATAAGGAAAAGAATCCGGGTAATTAACAAACTCAGAATCACCACCATTCACAAGATAAATGCAAGACAAGCAAGTCTTTCAACTACAGCATATATCCAAAGACCCTCACTCTAGTCAAATATGCTTGATTAAAAAGTTATTTTTTGAGTATATGTAGTCCAAATAGTCATCTCTAAATTCCAGGCTTCCTTAAACTAGTGAGTATTTCTTTCCTTCATGGTGTACATAGAAGCAAAGTCATAGCAGTTCTTCAAACAAGATTCTTATGGTGAAACATACTGTATTAATGTGAGCTCAGTTTTATTCTATTTGCTGCTCCTTCCTATACTATTGAATGCTGGAATCAGAAAACAACATGTAAGCTAAAAAGAAAGGAAATAGTATGATTGTTATTTTAGAGATTCATCTTAGATTTTTATTTGATACTGATTTTTATTTCATGCTGTAGGGGTTATACACTTCATGTTCCCTTACATTGATAAGTGTTGATTTCCCCACCAAGTCTAGAGAGATTGACTATCTGGCTCCCAAGTGTGATATAAGCAACAGACAATATTTTGATTTCTGATTATTCTATCAAACAGATTATCCTGTTTCACTCCTCCAGGGTATGTATGCCTTCAGAGCCTTCTGTGATGCCAGGGGATGGCAGACCTGATTTTCATCAGCTGCAAGAAGGCACTTATGCAGATGATCAGTGATTTCCTGCTCCAGGAATACCATTCACTGGTGGATGCACTCCACTAACTAACTTTAGATTTCTCTGGCAGCATGATCTGTAACAAGTCAGCATATGTATTCAGTATGCAATCCTCACTTTATATTCAGTCTAAAAGGAAAAGGTAGTTCAGTCCTAGCCTTAGTGGAAGACTTTTGTTCCATTATAGGTTCAGAGAAATTAGAATTGCCTTACTCAGGGTAAGATGAGGCTCTCTGTTCTTGTAACTTAGGTATCACCCTGTACTATAGCTTTTTATTTTTACCACTTTGAATATAATTATTTCATTTTAACTGTCTAAATTCTTTGCTGTCTCTGCTTTCTCTCTTTTTCTGTTTGTTATTTGGGCTGTCATAAATGTATGCAGGATATGCATTGCAATCTTAACTATTTGTCAAAAGTCCTAGCTAGTTCTTATGCTATATCCATTGCATTTCTACTGTATTTTAATCATGTCCAGAAAGACTTTTCAGTAGGAAAATTGAAAATTCATAAAACCAACAAAGGATAAGAACTACTTTGTCAAAAATCCCAACAATACTAATTTTAAGTATGTCAGATCTGAAATACTCAACTAGTAGTTTCCCAACAGAGTATTCCCCCTCCCCCATTTTTTTCCCCATTTTAAGTAATTTAATTTTATTCCTGTATTAGAAGGTAACTTTTCATGTTAAGAAATATTGAAATAAAACTCACACACTTTCTGCAGAGGAAATTTAATGGTTAAACCATTTTGACTGTGAAAGCTTCCTTCTGTAATGTGGTTAAAACTTTGAATATGCTTGCCTCCCTTGATAGGTTTACTATTCTTGTCCTAAAAGTTTAATAGTTTAATATTAACAGTTGTTCAGAAATTGTGAAGCTTATTCTAACAATTAAAATAAAAAGAATCACATTTTATGTATTTTTAAGAAATGTGAAAGTTTCAACAAAGCTATCAAGACGACATCTTTTCTCAAATCTGTGGTGGGAATGACAGTTCATATTGTCTCACAAAAAAATAATGTGAGCACAGTACGAGGAAAGAACTTCATGGTCTTGGTATTCACCTAATTGTACAAGACACAAGTTTTAACCCTACAGCAAAAGTTTTAGACAATAGAAATTGATCATAGATTTTATACAGAGAGTCAGGGAGGAAAAAAAAACATTGCATATGACAAAATTGAAACATGAAGAACACTTTTTTGAGGGTGTAGTGTTAAAAGCAGGTGAGCATGGGAACTGCACAGAATAAATATCTCTGCATAAAATATAAAAATCATAATAGGGTAAGTATTCATTTTAGTCCTTGTGGTGTATGCAATACAGAGAGAAGATGTGGGCATCAGCATCAGCTGTTTTCAGTGTGTGTAAGCACTGAACAAGGACCAAAGTATTGAGTAGTTACAGCAGAAGCTATTTAGGCTTCTGGGCTCATTTCTGATTAGTGCAAAGGAGATAAAGGTGATCGGTGTGCCTGAAGAGAGGTGGACTCAAGTATTATTCTGAGCTGTCAGCGAGGACTAAACTCTTCTTTCTCATCTTTAGCCTTAACATCTGTCACTAGGTGGGAACAAGCTGACATTTATTTAGCCATGCATTCTCACTAATGCAGCCACAGCTTTGCTGTGCTCTCTTTGCAGCTCATCTTTTTTTATCTTGTGCTTATACAAGCAATGCTCAGCATCTCTGATGTGTAGGATTAAATTCTTAAAGCTGGCAGATTATATTTGTAAAATATAACTTCCACAATCAGGATATTTGGTCTTTGGCAAGATTATCACACTGCCTTTAGTTTATTCTTGTATATCCAGATAGAAACTTTCAGTTGAATATGTCTGTAGGGGTTATCTTCAGAGATATGAGCAACTAACTCAACCTCACATGTTCTGTATTTCACAACACAGAAATGATTCAATGAGTTAGTTGTGAGTGACAGTAGGAGTAAGAATGGCAGTTTGCATGTTCTACACTTCCTACATAGAAGGAGAAAGCAAAAAGTAGCAAAGGATGCAGGAGAAACTTAGCGTATTTGCTAAGCATTAATGTCAAAGGTGGATTATAACTTTTGATCTTGGTTCATTACCCTACGTATTATTAATACTTACAGTGACTGACATACCTGAACCTCCAGAACTTGAAGGCCGTAGACAACTTTGTATTATTGATACTGTAATAAAAAAAACACTTGAGGTTTTATTTACAAAATTTAATATGATCTCTTTTGGACTGGTGGGGCATCAGTCAGGTATATTGTATGGGCTGTGTTTTACCATTTCTAATTAATGTGTTAACTTGAGAAAAAAAGGAAATAGAAAACAACAAGAATCCTTCGGGCGTGAAAATTGTAGTTTTATTTACAGTGCTCCAGTCTGCACCAAGGGTAACAAGCACAACTAGGAAAAGGTGACAAGTGATATTTGTCAATAACTCGCTGTGATTATCAAGAGATCCTTTTTGTGTGTGTCTCAAAACAACATAAAAGATGGAAGGAACTGAGGGATGCTCAGCACTTGTTCACAGTGAGCAGCATGTTATTGCTTGGGCAGACAGGGAGCAGTGCGGCAGAGGAGGAATCCTCCTCCACCAAGGTGGGAGATGGTTTCCTGTGCTGTCTGCTGTGAGGCTGCTAAGACCAACTGCCCGGGCAACAATCTGCCCAGAGACAGTGGCACAGACACTGCAGCACCTGCCAGGGCACAGCCTGAACTGGGGGTTTACCTGATGGCCCGGTAGATGGGTCTCATCTGTGGGAGGGTTCCTGGAGAACCTGACTCTTTAAAAAGGCACCCGGCCTTCATGCTTGAGGTGTGTGCCCCTCCTGCCTGGACCCCAGTGGAATCACTGACTACAAGGACTACAAGAGAAAGAATTTCCATGTGCTGACTGAGAAGATGTTGCTGGATCTGTGGGGTGATGATGCTATTTCTCTGTTCTCTTTCCTTTCTCATTTTCTCCTACTTGGGATTTTTTATGGAAATAAGAACCTGCCAAGACTTTGTTCCTCCTGACACAGTTTTAGGGAAGTTTACAGTAAAATTAATTTATTTTTTTTTCCATTTCTCAGCCTCTGGAGGGCCTGTGGTTCTCCTGCAAATCACGCAGAGTGGTGAAAGATCAGCTTCTCCCCACAGCTGCCAAGTGGGCTTGGACACTCACTTCTGGGGAAGTCAGGAGGCACCCAGTTACCAGCCTGATGTGCTCTCCGGAGAGGTGTGCTGCCTACCAGGGGCTTGCATCAGGGATGTCACAGAGAGATACCAAGCATCAGGTGAAACAGCACAAGAGGGAATGGCTTTAAACTGACAGAGGGGAGATTTAGATTAGGTATCAGGAAGAAATTTTTTATTGTGAAGACGGTGAGGCACCCAAAAGGTTGCCCAGAGAAGTGGTAAATGCTCCATCCCTGGCAGTGTTTAAGGCCAGACTGGATGGGGCATTGAGCAACCTGGTTTAGTGGAAGCTGTGCCTGCCCATGGCAGGATGATCTTAAGGTCCTTTCCAACCCTAAGCATTCTATGATTCTGTGATTAAAGAAGTGTATTTTTTGGTCACACAGCTGCTAGTAAGGAAAGAATTTACCACTGATGGAACAACATTCACCACAGTACTATTACCACTGAATATTCTTAAAGTTAATTCACAAAAATGATTATCTGGGTGGGGGAGGAGGAAAATATGATTTGATGCAAAGAAGAGTGCAAGGTAAAGAGAATTTTATTTAATTCCTTTTTTAAAATTTTTTTTTAAATTTGTTTTTAAACTGGTGGCATTATATCTTTGAAAAATCTCCTAAAGGAAGAAGAAATGATAGAATTATAATTCTACCTCCCAGACTTAGTGCAGTTTCTGTTCATGTGTTAGAAAGATTGATTACAGCATTTGAATGTGTTCTTAGTTAGAGTTAGTATCCAAATAAAACCCTGTACAAATGGAATTACTGGTGTATTTTTGGCTTATACTCACCCCTAGCTATTGTTCTTTTAAAAAAGTTTCTTGCTGGAGAACTAGAGTAGCAGTATAATTAAAAGCCCAGCAGTAAAAGCTGTAATATTTGAATACAAACAGTTCCAACAAAATAGCTTCTGGAGGAAGACTAAAATACAAATACCCCTGTACATTTGTTCAAAAAAATGTGGCTTTTTTCTTCCCTCAGAGAGTGAAACCAGTGTCACTTTTCTGTTTGTAGTTGATAAAAGTGGTCAAAAAGCAATTGTTTTCCTAACTGCAGATCATATTAAGTTCAAATTAGTTATTAGCAGCATTTTATTAATGCAAATTTTAAATTTAGCACAATATATGACTATGCCTATAGCAGGACAATTGTCATTATACCACATTTGCCTCACCGCAGGGTCTATATGCAGGAAGAGGACTATGTGCTCTGTTAGCCTAAAAAAATAATCATCTTTATCTAAAACACTGTTGTTATTAAGCTAGCAACAATGAATATCTGCAGGTGACTGATTTGATTGTCCAGGTCCAGGGTCATGTTTGAAAGTAACTTTTCTATCTTTAATGTTCCTTAGTCACTACATTTCTAGTGATAGCCTAAGCAAACTGGATGGGATTCAGAAAATGAATTTCAGCTGAAACCGGCCAGTAAATTACCTGGAAATTTACCTCTGAATACAATAGTGTCTCTACAAACATGGTAGGAGCTGGGGTATATGCTACTGGCTAATGGTTGCCTTGTGTTTTTCATAAAGTTTCAAGTGGCAGGAGAATTCAGTCAGAAAATTGTCTTGGAGGGTTTCAAATTCACAGCCTAATTTCCACTCTGTTGGCAAGGCTGTAATAGCTGACTGAGATTCATATCTCACAAAAGTGCTGAGTGTCCTTAATTTTACACACCATTAAGAGTCCTGAAGTTTTCATTCCTATACATAAACTTTCCTTTTTTTTCCATATACAAAATTCATTTCAAAGCAAATATTTCTAGTCTTGTCTTGGACAACTTGTTGCTCCCATCTTCTTCCTTCAAATCTGTTCATGCTGTCTCTCTCCAAATACTCACTAGCGTGTCTGTCCTTATTTTACTTTGAATAATTCCCTGGAATGGGAAAGGGTTAAATTCAGTTTCTGAAAAGGAAGAAATTGAACCCATGCTATAATATTAGCAACCACAGGTACTCAGAAGCTCTGTGATGAAATGATCTGTACTTCTACATAATTTGAAGTATAGGAAATTCTTCAAAGGTGTATGGGTAAGTTTGTGCAACGTAAACTGTATCAGAAAAAAAAATATGTATCAAGAGCTGTCATTGTGATGTTGAAATTGCCCATGTTTCTTGAGAGGAAATGGGAGAGTGTCTGCGAGCCTTGTAAGGGAGTGCGACCACTGTGTGCAGGTATTGTTGCAATAGGCAGGAGAACAATGAAACAAGGGGGACCCTTCACTATAAAAAGTATTTTTAACTCTTTTTTAAAGCTTACTAGAAATGTAACTGAAATAGCCATAGACAGGTGTCGGTGGGCTGTCCACCAGCATGTGTGGTTAAAGTACAGGGCCTAAGCCAGGAGTGGATCCATTGCCCTGGCTCTGGGTTTTGTTACAGGGTCAGAGTGTGTTTTGGATAGAGGAAACTGCTGGTTTAAGTACAGCAGAAAATGAGGGGGCCTGGAGCACAAGTCTGATGAGGAATGGCTTAGGAGACTGGGGGGAAGGGGTTAAGTCTGGAGAAGACTCAGGGGGACCTTAGCGCTCTCTGCAGCTACCTGAAAGGAGGCTGGAACCAGGCGGTCTCTTCTCCCAAGCAGTGACAGAGCAAGAGGAAAGAGCCTCAAGCTGCACCAGGGGACGTTTAGATTGGGTATTAGGAAACATTTCTCCCCCGAAGGGGCATTCAATTGCTGAGGTGAGCAGCTCGAGAGAGGACGCCTTCAACACCGGAGCGGGGGGGAGATCAGCGTCCAGGAGCTGAGCTCAACTCAGAGCGACGAGAGCCACCGAGGGAGCCTCAAGTCCTCGACAGGACCTGCCCGGGAGCCGGCAGCTCAGCTGACGAGAGCGAGCAGCTGACTCACACGGGGCGGAGCCTGGAGCAGCGGCACCAGCCCTGACTGGGTAAAAACCTGCCCCAGGGAGCGCGAGGGACCAAGAGCGCGGCGAGGCAGTTTGAGCTGGCAGGCGAGCGGGATGGTGAGCGCAGTGGTGAGCGCAGTGGTGAGCGCAGTGGTGAGCGCAGTGGTGAGCGCAGTGGTGAGCACAGTGGTGAGCACAGTGGTGAGCACTCGTCGTATGACCAGGGCCCGGTCTGGGAGCTCTGCTCTGGCTGCCCCGGGGGTGGCAGCGTAGGCACCCAGACAGAGCCGATGAGAGGGGAGGCTGCAGTGCAGAGCTCGGGGTGTAGAGAGTGCCTGCACTGGTCTGGTGAGGGGAGGGTGCGCAATGGGCAGGGCTGCACTCGGTGCTCCCTGGTGGAGGTCCTCCTGCAGCAGGGGCTCAGCTGCGGGATGCTGTTAATAGACTGCGAGATGTCAGGGAAGCTGAGAGGAAGCAGGAATGCTTGCTGCCGGCCCAAACTGTGCAGGGGCCTCGAGCTTCACCTCTACCTCATGAAGGAAAGAAGGAGGCCGTTAACCTGGGAAGCTGGGAATTAGTGACCAAAAAAAAAAAAACAACAAAAGAAAAAGAAGGAAAAGGACAACCAAAAGCGAGGGGCTTCCCCCTAAATCCCCTGTCCCCACGCAGAACCGCTTTGCTGTCCTGCAGGGGACTAATGAGGAAGCACACTCGAGCCAGAAACAGCCGGCTGATGCACTGGTAAAGAAGATCTCTACTGGTGCCGCCAGGAAAAAGCGGCGGGTCATAGTAGTAGGGGACTCTACCCTGAAAGAGACAGAAGTACTCGTCTGCCGGCCGGACCCTGTCTCAAGGGAGGTGTGTTGCCTACTGGGGGCACGGATCAGGGATGTAGCAGAGAGGCTGCCTGCTCTAGTAAGTCCCACGGACTATTACCCACTCCTGGTGATACATGTGGGTGCTAGGGACATAGATAGTAGTAGCCTGGGGAACATAAAGGACTACAGAGCCCTGGGGGAGGTGGTTAGGGGCTCTGGAGCTCAGGTGGTCTTTTCATCAATTCTCCAGGGTGCAGGGGAGGACCAAAAAAAGCTAGGAGGATTAGCCAGGTTAATAACTGGTTAAAAGGGTGGTGTCATAGTCAGGGGTTTGGGTGTCTTGAACATGGGACCCAAGCTTGTAGGCCAGGTCTAGTGGGGGCTGGTGGAGCTGCTCTGATGATAAAGAAGGGAAAGAGCAGTTTTCGTAGGAGGCTTGCCAGACTGGTCAAGGAGGCTTTAAACTAGATGTGTTGGGGGAGGGGGTCATCATTCCATTCCAACACACCCAGTCAGTTGCCAGCACCTATAATAAATGCCTGGAGCAATGTAAAGATATCCCAGCTGCTCCAGCCAATGAGCCGGCTTCAGTTGGAGCTCGGCTCAGATGCCTCTATACAAATGCCCATAGCATGGGGAACAAACAAGAGGAATTAGAGATGTGGGCACGTCTACAGGGGTATGATATAATAGGCATCACAGAAACATGGTGGGATGGCTCCTATGACTGGAGTGTTGAAATGGAAGGTTACAGGCTCTTTAGGAAGGACAGGCCTGGCAAGTGGGGAGGGGGAGTTGCCCTTTATGTTAGGCTGGAGAGTATGCAACTCTGTCTGGGGACAGGTAAGCAGTCCACAGAGTTTGTGGGTCAGGGTTAAAGGGAATATAGCTATGGGGATCTGTTACAGACCGCCTGATCAAGGAGAACCTGCGGATGAAGCGCTCTATAGACAGATAGGAAAAGCCTCACGCTTGCAGGCCCTTGTTCTCATGAGTGACTTAAACCACTCTGACATCTGTTGGAAGGACAGTACGGCCTGGCACAAGCAATGCAGGAGGTTCCTCGATTATGTAGAAGACAACTTCCTTCTGCAAATAATAGAGGAGCCGACAAGGAGAGGTGCCATGCTTGACCTCATGCTCACCAACAGGGAAGGGCTTGTTGGAAATGTGACACTCCAGGGCAGCCTTGGATGCAGCGATCATGAGATGCTCGAATTTGAGATCCTCAGGACAGTGAGAAGAGTGTGCAGCAAGCTCACTGCCCTGGACTTCAAAAGAGCAGACTTTGGCCTCTTCAGGAACCTACTTAGTAAGGTTCCCTGGGATATAGGCCTAAAGGGCAGGGGAGCCCAAGACTGTTGGTTGATATTCAAGGATCACCTGCTACAAGCTCAGGAGTGTTGCATCCCAACTAGAAGGAAGTGCAGCAGGAGGGCCACGAGACCTCCTTGGATGAACAAGGAGCTCCTGAGGAAAATTCAAATGAAAAAAGAGCCTTATAATAAGTGGAAGCAAGGACAGGTGGCATGGGAAGAGTACAGGGATGTTGTCCGAGAAGCTAGGGACCAAGTTAGGAAAGCTAAGGACCAGTTAGAATTAAACTTAGCTAGAGGTATTAAAGATAACAGGAAGGGTTTCTACAGGTACATAGCAAATAAAAAACAGACTAGGGACAATGTAGCCTCCCTCAGGAAGCTCTTGGGAGAACTGGCTACCCTGGATTTGGAGAAGGCTGAGGTTCTGAATGACTTCTTTGCTTCGGTCTTCACTGCCAAAGGCTCTGACTGCACCACCCATGCCTTGGAAGGCAGATGCAGGGACTGTGAGAATGAAGACCTTGCGCCCACTGTAGGAGAGGATCTGGTTCGAGACCGTCTTAAAAATCTGAACATGCACAAGTCCGTGGGTCCTGATGAGATCCATCTGTGCGTCCTGAAGGAGATGGCAAATGAAGTTGCGAATCCGATGGCCATCATATTTGAGAAATCGTGACAGTCAGGTGAAGTTCCCGATGACTGGAAAAAGGGAAATATAACCCCCATTTTGAAGAAGGGGAAAATGGATGACCCGGGGCATTACAGACCAGTCAGTCTCACCTCTGTGCCTGGCAAAATCTTGCAGCAGATTCTCTTGGAAGGCATGCTAAGGCACATGAAAAACAACAAGGTGCTTGGTGACAGCCAGCATGGCTTCACTAAGGGGAAATCCTGCCTGACCAATTTGGTGGCCTTCTATGATGGGGCTACAGAACTGATGGACAGGGGTAGAGCAGTTGATGTCATCTACCTCAAGTTGTGCAAAGCGTTCGACACTGTCCCACACGACATCCTTGTCTCTAAATTGGAGAGACATCAATTTGATGGATGGACCACTCAGTGGGTAAGGAACTGGCTGGATGGCCGCACACAAAGAGTTGTGGTCAATGACTCAATGTTCAGCTGGAGACCAGTAACGAGTGGTGTCCCTCAGGGATCGGTGTTGGGACCGATCTTTTTTAACATCTTTGTCACTGACATGGACAGTGGGATTGAGTGCGCCCTCAGCATGATGACACCAAGCTGTGTGGTTCGGTTGATATGCTGGAGGGAAGGAATGCCATCCAGAGGAACCTTGACACACTTGTGAGGTGGTCTAATGCCAACCTCATGAGATTTAACCATGCCAAGTACAAGGTCCTAGAACTGGGTCTGAGCAATCTGAGACACAGCTACAGGTTGGGCAGAGAAGAGATTGAGAGCAGCCCTGCAGAGAAGGACTTGGGGGTGTTGGTGGATGAGAAAATGAACATGAGCTGGCAGTGTGCACTTGCAGCCCAGAAAGCCAACCGTATCCTGGGCTGCATTAAAAGGAGCGTGACCAGCAGGTCGAAGGAGGTGATCCTGCCCCTGTACTCTGCTCTTGTGAGACCTCACCTGGAGTATTGTGTGCAGTTCTGGTGTCCTCAACATAAAAAGGACATGGAACTGTTGGAACAAGTCCAGAGGAGAGCCACGAGGATGATCAGGGGACTGGAGCACCTCCCGTATGAAGACAGGCTGAGGAAGTTGGAGCTGTTCAGCCTGGAGAAGAGAAGGCTGCGTGGAGACCTCATAGCAGCCTTCCAGTATCTGAAGGGGGCCTATAGGGATGCTGGAGAGGGAATCTTCATTAGAGACTGTAGTGACAGGATAAGGGGTAATGGGTTAAAACTTAAACAGGGGAAGTTTAGGTTGGATATAAGAAGGAAATTCTTTCCTGTTAGGGTGTTGAGGCAATGGAATATGTTGCCCAGGGAGGTTGTGAATGCTCCATCCCTGGCAGTGTTCAAGGCCAGGTTGGACGAGGCCTTGGGTGATATGATTTAGTGTAAGGTGTCCCTGCCCATGGCAGGGGGGTTCGAACTAGATGATCTTAAGGTCCTTTCCAACCCTAACGATTCTATGATTCTATGATTCAGGCATTGGAACCCCCTGCTCAGGGCAGTGGTGGAATCACCTCCCCTGGAAATGTTAAAAAAATCATGTGGATGAAACCCTTAGTGACATGGTTTAGCGGTGGCATTGGCAGTGCTGAGAAATGGTTGGGCTTGGTCTTTACCAACCTCGCTGATTCTGTGATTCTGTGAATGTCTCCTCTTTATTCCCTCCTTATGTATAAAAAATGCCTCAAAAGACTATTTTAAAGATGAATTAAGTTCCACATGCACGGTAGGGATAATTACTTGCTGATTTATAGTTGACATGTTTCCTGATGTTAATACTCAGCAGGTGTCTTGTTTGCATTTGAGAAAATGACACAGCGTAAGGATAAGTGTAAATCCTGTGTCAACAGTAATTATTCATAACTAGGTCAGGCTATTAAATGCATCTAAGGAGACTTTCTTGTAGCTTTTCATTTTAAACTAAGTTATCTTAAATCCTTATTTTCTCATTCACACACATACAAAATTCACAAAATTATTAATTTTATGGAAACATCTAATTTCCCTATTTAAAACCTTGACATTTAGCCTACATAATTAAAATCTTGTGAACTATTGTGATTGATTCATTAACATGAATTAGAAGCTAATTAAAAAATATTTCTAATTACTGCCTAATAATTTCTTTGGTTACGCTTTGTTTTCTCTGGTATGAAAAAATATTCCCCTTAAGCTCTTCATGTGGTTTTAGATTTTGGTCATCATTATTAAAGATACAAAGTATAATAGCTTTAAAAGAGTACCTGTGCTTTTTGCTCGTTGTTCCTAAAATTTTTACCAGCATCCATTTCCTCTTCTTCACAATCACAGTACATCATACTGGGCACTTTCAAAGAACCATATGAGATCTCTGTCTTGCATCCAGCATCCTCCCTTGTTTCTATTCTCAACAGTGATTTTGTGAATGTGACTGGTTCTGTAGTCTTATCTTCTTCACTGCCAATCCTGCTTCAGCCTCTTTATGCTGGCTTCTTGTAGTATCTATAAACACCCTTACTGGCATTAGCAATCTCAGTTTCCTCAAAGCTCTATAGCCTCTTGTGCATTCTCATCCTTCTCAATATGCTACCCTTAGTCGATCATAGCCTCCTGCTGGCAACCTCTTTTCATGTATTAATGCTGGCCTACTTCTTTAGTTCATGCTTTTTTATCGTCTTACTTTGTTACTGTCTTAGCAGTCTGTGAATGTCTGTCTCCGCCTTCAAACTTGTTCTAATCCTATCAATGGGCACTGTTAAATCCTAAGAGTCTTTCCCTTCCATACCACAAGATCTTGGTAGGTCTTGTAGAAAAGAGGCTCTGACATAAAGAATCTTATCTCCACGGATTTTATCCAAAAAACTATTCCCCAAATCATCTACTTTATTTGGCCTTTTACATTTTCACTTCAAAACACTTCATAGGCCTGTGCTTAGCCTACATCATAGTCTTACTGTAAACTATTTAGTATATGACCTCTGCACATTTCTATGAAACTATGTGATAACACTGTGCTACAGGCAGAGTACTTTTAAAAATGTTAAACGCATGACTTGACAATTTGTCTTAAGTACTGGTTCCTTATTTGCAAAAGTGCACATTTTCATTAGACTCATAGCTTAAATGTTAATATTTACTTCTGGATTGCTTTTGTGGCGAATCTAACCGATAATTGTGGTCAGTCATGTAGAACAAACATCACAAAGCAGCATGAAATTCGTATGTGTGTGGTGAAGGCATTTTTGTCAGTGTGCTGATGGGTAAAGCAACGTTTTTTCAGCAGAACTTCAGATATGTAGAGAAATGTATGCTGGAGATCTTTTAGTCATAAAAATATCATCCTAGTGTGCAGAATTGACTGTGTACTTCATAAGTAAACACAAACTTATTTTTCCTCTTGAAATATAAAATACTATTAAAAAACCTAAATAGCTTCCTTGGGTAACTTGGAATCTAAATGAAAGTTTTATCAAAGCGTTGGCAGAATGTATTTAAAAATATCTGCTCAGAGACCTCAGGAAATTACTTTTTCCTATGTCTCCGATTAAATATTTCATGGCAGTACATGCTTATATATTTGTACTTGCTATGTCAAGATAAAAAAACTCAAACAAACAAACCCCTCTTTTTATAGTAAATACACTTACTCAGAATACAGTCCCTGTAAAAACCAGAAGACTTGACCTGGGTAGTGTGCCGAGTCTGCAGGGTGAATGTCGTTTTATGATGAAAAAGAACATGCAGGAACATTCCTCGCTAACAGCTTCTGAAGCTGGTTTGTTAATTTAATGCTTGAAGAAATACATAGAAGACCACAGGCAATTTGTACTGAGAGGAGAGAGAAGCACATCTAACTTCAGAACTTCACATTGGTAGAGAATCAATGGTAGGAAACACAAGCTGCTTTCTTACCTATTTTTAAAATTAACAATATTTTAAGTTTAAACCCCTTTCTTTTTCTGGAATACATGTGATATTTCTCTTCCTCATGAGCATTTTAGAATACCAGATTACCTGTAATTAAACATTGGTAAACAAAACTGACCACAGTCTATTCTAGGAGTTACTATGTGACTACCAATGGCAGCATCCCTTTTTTCACATCCTTTCTCCTCCCTTGCATTAAGCCTATGTTGTCTTCTTCTCCACCCATCGCAACACTTCCACAACCTGGAGTAAAAGAAAACAATAAAACAAAAACCCACAAAACCCAAAAACCAAACAGCCAAAAAGCAAAAAAAACCCCACAGCAGCTTGTTTTCTTTCAGTCAACAAAGTTTTTTTACTTGGTTTATGAAACATTCTATTTGTTTGGATTGAGAGCTCTTCCTTCTTTGGATGTAATTTGAAAAGGTCCACATCTCCAACCTGTGTTCTAGGATGTCCTGTCTGATTCACTCTAATTCTTCATGAGCATCTCAGAGAAGCTCTCTCCTAATTTTGTTTTCAAACAGCAAAGTCGTTACTCTGAAGCAGCCACTTTTCTGCCATTCAAAGCAGCTAATTTTTTATAAGCTATAGCAGAACCTCCTGGCAAAGGACCTGCTTCATAAGGAATTTTTCCAAGAAATAGATAATAAATCTTTACAGTTTTACTTTGAAGTCAGAAAATGTTAGCAAGTTTTATTGTTCTTTGATTTAAATGTTCAGTCTGGAGATTCCCCCCCCCCCCCCCCCCATATGCCTGAGGCATAACATAGCAAAAATATTTTCATCTTGAAGAAAACTAGAAATCAAACATTCACTCATCTGGTGGAGAAAGGCCACTGTGGAATCTGTAAAAATTCCATGAAAAAAAAATAATCTGAAAAGGTCAAGTTTTCTTCAGTTTTCTAAAAGACACTAATCTTGTTTGTTATGTTATTGCTGGTTCCTGCATTTTTTGTTTTGATTGTGATCCTAACATACATTGACTTCTATGTTGTGCAGCCATATGCTTGAAGACAAACTGTCTTAAAGATCTTTAAATACACTTCCTAATGCTCTTGACATGCAAATAATTTTATGCCTTTTTTATGAAGCTGCATAAAATTTTTTTTTTTGTAACTCCATATAGGGACCAACTCTAGCTATTTGTTAGGGTAGGTGGGATTACCAATTACAGTTTCCCTCTATTAACTTCTATATCCTCAATAAAACAGTAATAGAAAGCAATTAATCACACTTGCCAATTTTAACAGGAAACAATTATTGCTGGCAAATCATAAATGTTTTACATTTACAAATTTGCAGGTTTTTGGCGCGTGCACCTTCCTGGGAGTTTAAAGGCATTTTCTGCCTGCCTTTAAGTATAAAAACAAGAGGTTTCTTCAAATGTCTGTGATTTGGAAGAATGAAGTAATTAGGTCTTCTGATCCTGTACTGCTCGCTATGGATTTAAATAGAGCTTGGCATGTTCACAAAGATGTGATAACTGATTCAGTCACAGGTTATAGAAATAGTATAGAAGTTGCTGGAAGACAGAGAAATTCTGCTTTTGAAACCTGTGTGTTTCTAAAAATTATTATCTACAAATTATGGTTTCTCTTTCAATGTTAATTTTTTGGGACCTTACTCAATATCTATGATTTTTTTTCCCTTTTTTCCAGATGACAGTTAAAGTTTACTAAATCTCTGCAGCTGGTAATTAAAGAACACAAATATAATGAAATGGAACATTAAACCTTGAAATAATGATAAACAATAATTTATGCACATTGCTATGAAACACTACAATTTTTTTTTATATATATATTTTCTTCTGGTACTTTTTTATGATCATGTTCATAGAAGCAAAGTAATGGATTAGTGGACATAAAAAGGTGAACAAGCCTTTAAAAAACAAAGCCAAGCAGAAAAAAAGATAATATAAAGTTGTTTTACTGGAGTTAATAAACCCCACATTCTGAGACAAATATCCTCGAGCCATTTGTTTAAACAAGCATTAAGTTTAGCAGTACTACACCATAACATGATACTCCAAATTAAACTTTTGCATCTCAAGTGACCTTTATAGCAGTTTTACAGTTCATAAATTCTTTACAATAGTGCTCTGTGGAGTAGTTTTAATAAATCTTGATTGTGCTGTAAATGTTACAGCACATACTTGAAATGGCATTTCCACTCTTAACAAACACTAGTGTGGAATGGTTCCCCTATTCCCCATGGTGAATTTTTCTTTGGTATTCATAAAATACTGGAGAATATTCCAATAATGAGGGGGAAAATACCACAAGGAACCCAGTCCTATTGAGGGGAAAAAAACGTGACTGATAAACATACTTGTCAAAGTGGATAGAAAGCATGCTGGCTCCTTACATACCAATAGGAAAACCATCTTCAGTTTGCAGAGCTTCTCCAAGATAGCTGGATAAAGACAGGATTGTTTTCCATTTTCTATTTTAAGACTTGATTTCTTGGCATAGGTGTAGAGAACTTGTGTGGCTTGTTTTATTCTTCCCAGTACACCGGGATAAGTGCACCTAGTTAAAGTATGTCTGCTTATTCTCATTTATCTGTTTAATATATTGGTTTGTTTGTTTTTGTTTTTGTTTTTTTTTTCTTTTTTGGGGGGGAGGGTGTGTGGTTTTTTGGTATATTTGGTTTCTTTTTTATTTTTCTTTTTTTTTTTTATTTTTGTAATTTATTTTTAAAAGAAAATTTAAATGCTATGCTGAAAGCGTTCCAGTAATGTCTTAAATGGTCTGTTTCAATAATATTTTTTTTCCAGCTGTATATCCATCATTTTTTAGTCCAGCTGTTTATTTACTTACTGACTCCTTAACATCTTTTCACATATTGTAGATACGTTTGATGAAAAATCATCACACCTGAGCCATCATTTTGGGACAGCCATGAGATCCTCTCTCTTAGCAACTTTTTTAAGAGTTCATGTATGAATATGTTTTCTCATTCTTGTATGTATAATTTCTAATTTGTATATGGTCTTGTATGCATAGTTTATTGCTTACATCTCTGACAGCCTTTTCCACTGCTCATAATTTTCACAATTTTCTTTTCTTTTCTTGATCTCAGCCCAGTTTTGTGTTCTCACTGTATTTTTATCTTTTCTCCCTCTTTTCCCAGATGTGAGAACATGAATAAACTCTGTCCTTTCTCTTTCATATGATCTGTTAAAGGTGCTTATACTCAGATAAATTTAAGCATTTGAAAGTACAAGTTTTCAAACTTTACTTTTTATTTAGATATTACTTTTGAAAATAAGCCAGGCTTAAAAAAAACTCCAGATTTTCATGAACTCTAAATTGTGGATTTTGAAGTAAGAACTCTAAGCCTTTATTCACTTTAAGGATCTTATTCATAAAAAATGCACAAGTTAATGATGAATTAGTTAAAAGGTTACTACTGCCATGTATGTTCTTTCCCTAAAATAAGCAAAACCTACAAGGTGTACAAACCTGTCTCTGCTGTTTGAGGGATACACAGTATGACTTTGTGAAAGTGCAATTATATTGATCAAATAATTTGCTCATAAACAATGGACATGGAGTTTTACAATGAAATAAAGATAGTATATTGGATAGACAGATGCAATCAAACTGAAATAGTGAACATCTGGTATAAATTACTAATACAGAAAATCCATGAAAGAAAAAATTATTATGTTTCTGTAAGAAAATATATAATGTAATATTAATAAACCTGTGTTACAGATCCATTATTACTACCAGAAACAATGGTTTTTTAGCAGTAGTTGATCTGCAAAGACAGTTTAATAATGAATGGCACATTCCAAAAATGGTCTATTCCTCCTGAGGATAGAAATATGCTGACCAAGGCATCTCCTTGAGCAATTAAAAGAAGACAGGTTAATAGTCTCTATAATTTCCAGAACCTGTAATGTGGACTTAAAGAAACAGTCAACTCTTGGACCATATGGTGCCTATACACTACACTGTGGTATTAGGAGTGGGAGTCAATTTAAAATGTATTGTTTTGATTATTTTGACTATAATTATAGGATGTGGTATTTGGGTGGTGATTTGGTTTTTTTTTCAATTTTAACACTTTACAGTTACCCTGTAAACAGCTAAATGCATCTGAAAAGATTGCTAACACAGACAGCAGAACATGATGTTTAGCAAGAGTGATACAATCAATGAATCCTTGATTTGTTTTCTAGATTCATTTATACTTTTTTTGAGACACCTAGGGGGAACCTCTGATATCTGAGTTTCTGGTGCCACATTATCATGGTTTATGTCCAGTCAGTAACTCAGAACCATGTAGCCGCTTGCTTACTCCCCACCCTTCCTCCCCCCTTGCTTCCATCCCTCCCTGTTGGAGGGATGGGGAGGAGAATCAAAAGAATGTAACTCCCACAGGTTGAGATAAGAACAGTCCAGTAACTAAGGTATAACACAAAACCACTACAGCTACCACCAATAATAATAATGATAAGGGAAATATCAAAGGAATAGAATACAACCGCTCACCACCCGCCAACCGATACCCAGCCCAGCCTGAGCAGTGATCTCCCGTCCGGGTAACTGACCCCAGATTATATAATGGGCATGACATGCTGTGGTATGGAATACCTCTTTGGTCAGTTTGGGTCAGGTGTCCTGTCTCTACTTCCTCTCAGCTTCCCCTCCTCCCTGGCAGAGCATGAGACTCAGAAAGTCCTTGGTCAGACTAAACATTACTATGCAGCAACTGAAAACATCAGTGCTATCAGTGCTGTTCCCAGGCTGAAAGTCAAAAACACAGCACTGCATCAGCTACTAAGAAGGAGAAAAATGACTGCTACTGCTGAACTGAGGACACACATTTTTGCCTTTAGATTATGTTGAGTGGAATTTTAAAGTATATGATCCTTATAATTAATTATATTAAACACAATACTTTAATAAATCCCAATTCATTGGTCTTTATACTTTGTGAGATAAAGATTCCTTGGCTTTGAAAGACAGGTGAAACTTACACTTTTTCAACCTTTTTTTGTGTTTATTTTTTAGATGACTGGTTCAGGGAAATCTCAAGTGAGATTAGATTTTGGATGTGCATAGAACTATTGGAAAAAGTAGTGGAAATCACTTCTGTTCTGAACTAGATGAGGCAGAAGTGGTAATGAAAGCATAAAGAAACAAATATTTTTCATGAATAATAACATGAGCTTTATGTTTAATCAAGGCAGAACCTAGCAAAGTAGAAATTAACTATTACAACACTACAGTGATCAGCTTGTTGGTCAAAACTACCCCAGAGCCCAGAATCTTAGGTCGTATGGCTTTGCGCAAATCAGAAATTTCATTTTATATCTTAATTATTAAAATGTTAGAAAATGATGCAATCCTTGTCTGTCAACACTGAGTAGGTCTGATTATAAATTAGAGAACCTCATCAGTGTGTTGATGCTTGCTCTATTGCCCCACTTCATCAATTTCTGCTCTTGACATGCTCTTTCTCCTCCATTCTTTCCTTTTCTGTCATATTCTGGCTTTCTTTCTCTGCAGACTCCAGGTTGTGTAATCTCTCCATCCCTGCACTCTTTCAGTTTTTAGTTGCTAGAACTGTGAGGATTGATGTGTGACAGTTGAAAGAACTTAAGTGTAGGAAATTCTGAGGTATCCAGAGCATTTATAAGAATTGTCTCCTTTTCAGTAACTGAAGTGTTTACATATTGCTACTTCTAAAACTAGAAAACCCACTAAGTCTCAGTTCTCTTTAAGCTCTTCAAGTTTAAAGTTGTTTAGATTTCCATAAAAGAACTAAGACTAGACCACCCTTCTCGCTTAGCTAGAGTAACTTCTGTACATAAATCTGACAGACTTCGAAACAGAAGTTAGTCTTCATAGAATGTTAAAGTATGGGCTAAAACAAAAACAGATTCTAAAATAGGAAATGTTTCTGCCAGCTTCCAATGTATAATGCAAAATAGGAACTATTTATAAGCTTGGTGTTACATTTTTTTAGTCTATGCAATATCCTAGCTGATCGGAAAAAAGTGCTACATATGATAGCCCACCAATAGCCTAGTAGTATTTTGAGAATGCTACATTCTATTATAACCTGCTCAGTGGAAAAAGATGTGACTGAGAACAAGATATCTGGGACAGAACCACTGCAAAAATGACGCTTTTACATGCATAAAGAAACTGTACTAGATTTCAGGATAAGAAAATATCCAGATTTTATATTCCTTTTAAGTCATATTCCTACTAAGAAATACATTCGATTTGCAATGCAAACCTTAGCCTTGTGATACAAACCTTAATACTCAGTGGCAGTATCAAAAAATCGAATAATTTCAAGAGCCACCAATAACAAGGGTAGGCCTCTGAGATACATTTCCTGACAGAAAGAGGCAAAATGTGATTTGTTTTGAAATCTCTCTTCTTAGTGAAAATGCACTGAGATTGTTTTGGAAAGTAATGCCAGTGTTCTGTCATTTCTTTGACTGTAAAACATTCTCAAAAGGAGAGCTTGGCTATACTGAAAATCAGATGAAGAATTCTTGTTACTTATGGCTATGAACCATTTCTAAAATCATCTCTGAATAAAGAACATCCATTAAAATGTACGTTTGGAGTTGTTAATATTGCAACATTGTTATTTGTGAATACCTTTTGCACAGAAAAGCAAAACTTGAAAACACTGAGTAGTGTTTTCTATGAGAAATCATGCTGACTGAATACCACCCACAGATTGGATACCGTCCAGTTAAGTCATCCTCTTCTCATTTATAACCATCACTCATGTAACATACATTCCAAAACACATGCAAAGATTTATAGCAAAACTACTAGAATATAGCAAAAACACCTAGAATAATATGTATTAGATTTAAATATAAGCTATCCTGAGCCTGAGTCACAGCCTGTTTTTACTACCTAATAATGCAGAACTTGAAATGTGCAGTGGCAGGTTTTACTTGGCTAATCATAAATAATTATTCTACTTCATATGGAAAAATATTTTGGAACAGGGTGTTATGAACTTATCTTCTTGGTAACAGAAACTAGTTTAATCTTCTACCGGTAGAGAAACAGCTCAAGGAAGAGTGATTTAACTGTTGACATAGAATTGTGCCCAGACACTAAGAAAACAAGTTTTCTGAAAAATGGTGATAATGCCAGTAATAGAAGAAAGAAAAGTCCAATTCCAGTCAATTTTTGTACTTCTTTCCTCTGTCTTGTAAAACGGATCCAGAATCACGACCTTCCTTAACAGATGATCTGTTGTTTTATATATATATTTTTAATAATCCAGGAAAGCTCAGTCATATCTACTCTACGATATTCCTTTGAGATATTTCAGTGGCCTTGAGAATTTAGCTGATTCATATTCTTACAGAGTACAATATTTAGGAAAGAATACATCCCTGTCTTGAATCTAACAAGTGAACAACCAGCACCAGGTTGTGCTATTTTTGGTTCCTTCTAAATGATTTGTCACCTGTGTGTTTCAGTAACCATTTATCTATTTACATCCAGCATAAATGAAGACTAGAAGCTATGCTCATCACAAAATCATAAAGATTTGTCCGAGGAGGATGAGGAGTTAAGACAGATTACTACACTGAATAAATAAAATAATAATTTTTAAAAAGCTAGATAAGAAAAGAAGAAAGGGGGAAGGGTATTTTGATACTCTTTCGCATCTAAAAAAATAAAGTGAATTTCAAACCAAAAGAAGGATTTGCACAATACTTTTTAGAGATACTTAAATATACAGCCTACAAATATGGTAATTTTTGCAAACCAAAGTTCCAAGGTGTTTCCAGGTGTTTCAGTGTTTCTTTTTTGAGTTGTATTTTAGATCTCAGTGCTGCTGAAAAATATGGTCCAGCACATATATATACAAATTGTTATTCAATTTACAGTCTCATATTCCAACACGTACCCTGTGACAGAACACTGATGTGAATACATAACACTGTATAATGGATGAATGAAATTTTAGTAAAGGAAAAATCAGCAAAACAAAGCAAACAAAAACAAGCAGTAAAAAAAGAAGGTGAAAATAAAAACATAAACGTAAAATAAAATAAAAATGATGAAAGAAGCCGATGAATCTTAAATACATGCTTTCTGACTTCTACTACTCAATGGAATAGGGTTAGTAGATGCTCTTCTCATGTGAAGAATATCGTGCACTGGAAAGATAGGGTCTAACACCTTCTTTCCTAACCCAAAGAAGGAGATGAATACCCAGGAGCTACAATAGAGAAGTTGCCTACAAGTAATTTCATTTGTATATTGATGTTTTGCTGAAGACTGAGGTTGCATAACTGCAGGAAATCTGTCCATGTTTGACATACATTCCAAAACACATGCTATATCCTTCACTGCATCATAAAATTTGCAAAAGCACGCTGGAGCTAAACATAAATATTATATGGCTGTATTTTAACTGGGCACTCCATATTCATTGTGACAAGGGGATAATGAAGCTTTCTCTTCACAATTCTATTTCAAGTTCCTTTTCTCTTCTACTGCAATGGATTTCCAAAACTAGGTTACTCCAAGCACAGTCCCAATTTAGAGTTCAGTTTCTGGGAGGTGAGCACTGAAAAGCAAGCTCTGCTGAAAAAGCTTGCATTGTGTTAAACATGGTAATGGTCTTCAAATATATAAAAATTGCTGCAGAGAGGAAAGGGATAAACTACTTTCCATATCTGGAGTACGTATGACAAGAAATAAATTAAAACAAGGTAGATTAAGGCTGAAATACCTCTGAAGAATTTCTACCTTGAAGAACCATATCGCTTTGGGAGACTGTGGAAGCACCATGACTGGATGTTAGGAAGTATCTGTCAAGCATGGGCAAGGTGCACTTCATTTTGGCTTGAGGAAAAAAAAATGGAGTAGATTATCTCTCAGCATTCCTGCCAGCTGTGTTTTCTATTATTTTTGGTGATTAGACATTAGAAAGGAATCATGTTTGATTTATTTGTGTGCCAATGGATACTCTAGTTTCTTTCCATTTCAGTGATTAATTGTTCTAACGCAAAGTTCCCAGAACTTTACACTACAGTTGATAAACATTTTGCACAACTAAGAAGTTGGTAAAATCTGGCATCCAAACCCACTTTGAAACTGTTGTCAAACAAAGTTTATAATATTTTTTTTTCAAGTTTCTTAAGCACATTAATTAAAAAATAGATTTTGTGGATACATTCAGTGAATGTATCCTTAGCATGACAAATTCTAGTTTATGTTTCCCTTCAGACCTGGAAAAAAAAAAGTTAATTAGTTATCCACTACCATCACTGTGGATAATGACGTCTTAAGAGACTAATGATAGCAGACATGTACAAGTATGGAAAAATACTATAGCTCATTTGTGACTGACTTGACAAGCTTGTTGGCTTCAGATGGGATGAGACTAGGATGTGCTGTTTTTTTAAACAAGATTGTATAACAGTGCTGTCCCTTTTGCAATGTTTTAGAATTTTTAAAACCTTGCAGTCCTTTTTCCTCACACAAGAAAGATCATTTTCTCATTGATCATCTGTAGAACCAGCATAATATCACTGCTCCTCTGAAAAAAAAAACCAACAAACCACCATCATTAAACTATGTTGGATAATTAACTATGTTGGATAATTAATTTGCGAAAGGGAGGATCTGGTCCAATAAGCAAATTAAACAAAGACAGAAACCTAAGTAATTCAAGAAGGGAGGGAAGGAGGGAAATGAGAGATATTTCAAATTTGCAAGGCAAATTCATGGAAGATGACAACCAAAGGTCACAGTAACCTTGCAGAATATTACATATACAAACTTATCAGAATATTATTGTTGTAAAATTTCCCTCTCAAACTATGGGGATGTTTCACTTACTTTTCTGGAAAAAATATTTCCATTAATAATTCATGGCAAAGCTCTACTTAGGTTAAGTCCTTTTTGTAGTGTTGGGATACCAACACAAATTTGATTTTTGTCCAGATTTTGATCACTTTTATTTTTAATCTTCTAGGCTTGAGTATCCAGTGCAAAATGATTTTTTAATTATTGTTCATTAATTTCTAAGTTCTAGAATTAAGAAAATACGATGTTGAACCACATTTATCATAACTTTAATTTCAGCACTTACTGAAAGAAAGTGTAGCTTGAAGAAACTTACATTTTTCAGCAAGGGAAACTCCTGGATGTTGCAGCTGAGTTGAGAGATGACAAGATTATACCATTTCTGTTGCTCATTCGTGTATCAGGAAGAATTTATGAAAACCTGTGAGATGTGCACACTGATAGAGAGCCATAGCTTGTACGAACTAGTGACATAGATTTTACCTTACAATCTGGATCTCTGTTTTGGGTTTGCATGGCAAGGTTTTGGTAATGTGGGGGCTACAGGAGTGGCTTGTGTGAGCAGATGCTAGAAGCTTCCCGTGTCCAATAGAGCCAATGACAGCTGGCTCCAAGAAGAACCAGCTGCAGAGCCCATCAGCAGCAGTGGCAGAACCTCTGTGGTAAAATACTTAGAAGGGGGAAAAGTTGCTCTCTGACAGCATCTGCAGCCAAAGATAGGAGTGAGAATATGTGAAACAACCTTGCAGACACCAAGGTCAGTGCAGGAGAGGCAAGAGGCGCTCCAGGCACTGGAGCAGAGATTCGCCTGCAACCCATCATGCAAACCATGGTGAGGCAGGCTGCCTCCCTGCAGCCCATGGAGGTCTGTGGTGGAGCAGAGATCCACCTGCAGCCTGGTGAGGACCCCACATTGGAGTAGATGGATGTGACTAAAGGAAGCTGTGACCATTGGGAAGCTCACACTGGAGCAGGCTCCTGGCAGGACCTGTGGCCTTGTGGAGAGAGGAGCCCACACTGGAGCAGGTTTGCTGGCAAGTCTTGTGACCCCATGGGGGACCCAAACTGGAGCGGTCTGTTCCTGAAGGACTGCACCCAATGGAAGGGTCCCGCACTGAAGCAGTTTGTGAAGAATCGCAGCATGTGGGAAGGACTCATGTAGGAGAAGGTCATAGATGACTTTCTCCTGTGGGAGGGACCCTGTGCTGAAGCAGGGGAAGAGTGTGAGGAGTCCTCCCCTGAGGAGGAAGGAGCAGCAGAGACAATGTGTGATGAACTGACTGCAACTCACATGCCCCATCCCCATGTGCTGCTGGGAGGAAGGAGCTAAAGAAAACTGGGAGTAAAGTTAAGCCTGGGAAGAAGGGAGGAGTGGGGGAAGGCCTTTTTAAAGATTTGGGTTTATTTCTCATTATCCTACTCTGATTTGATTGATAATAAATTAAATTAATTTTTCCCTCTGCTGTACCCACGATGGTAATTGTGAGTGATCGTTCCCTGTCCTTATCTTACAAGGACCCTTATAGGGCCCATTTAAGCTTTAGAATGCACTAATTTATTTATATCAAAAAGACTACATAAAAACGTTGTAATTCAAATTTGAGACAATAAATTTCTTCTGGCTAAAAGTAACAGTAATTTAAAAACATTTCCAGTGCTCCTATTCTTATTTGAGCTAGAACAACCTGTCTTCTGAAAGAAGTCCTCGTAGATGTTTACAACAATTAAAAAAGAGAGATAAAATAGCTATATATTTCTCATATTTACAGAAAATCAGAAAAATGTTCTAGAAGAAGAGAATTACTCAAGAAGTGGGCTTTAGGCTTCTGGAATTGACTCTTGCCCTCCTTCGGGAATTAGGACACCAACAGAGATGTATGTTGAGAGACTTTAGAGGTAAGTCCTTTAGGATGGTAGCACTGGAAAGGCAATTCTCACACAACAAGCTTTGAAACAAGCAACAAGGAGGCACAGATTTTATTCTGAGCATGATGTGAGGTTTTCAACTAGCAGATGACAGGTATCCTTTTCCCATTGTCACTGTGTTAAACTAATCGCTTCATTGTCTCCTGCACTACAGATTTATGGCTACACACCTGGCACTCTATGTAGTAAATGTAACTGTCCTTGGCTGTGAAAAATAGAGCAGTTCTGTAGCAACATGCTGGAGAAAGTAGACCTGCTTGTATGAGGAAATGCAAGGAATAATTATTTCTTTATCTTGTGCATTTCTGAAGAGCAGTATAATGCCTCCCTTTGAGAGCCAAAAGATCAGCTCAGTGTTCAGCTTGTGCTAAACTCAGACTGAGCTGTTTAGAGGTAGAGAATTAGCTGAGGAATGTGACTGTATCCACTGTATCTACACTGGTTTCACGTTGCTGGAAAGAAAAAAATAAGTTGTACTGAGCAATTAATAGTTGTTGTTAATACTCATCCAGCAGGACTGTCTTGTTGCTGTCTAACAGGCAGAAGTGTAAATATGGGGTTTCAGAAGACTTCTTTGTTGTAAAGATGCAGTTTTACAAGCTGTCATGAGTGAAGGGAATTCTTCTGCACTATGTCTTCCAGACTCAAAATATTCCTTCCGTAAACTATTGGCTATTTTCCTTGCATAAACTTGCCCTAGGCTTTTTTTTTCGGTTTTGGGTTTGTTTTTTGTTGTTTTGTTTTTTTTTTCCCCTACAGGTAGTAATTCATAATCCTATATAAAAATAAAGCCTTATATTATTATACTCATTTTTATACAGTTGCAGGGAGAATGATGAGAAAAATAAATCACTGCCTGATAATGTATTATAAATCTTGTGGTATTTCTGGTGGGTTTAATACTATCCTTGTAAAATAATGCTCTGATTGCATGGAGAAATGTCAGCCTGGGTAAATTAGCTGAATAAAAGTGGCTGATAAATGTTATGATAGTTATTCTTGAGGTCACCTTGAAAGCTGTGCTAAGAACAGGCCATAGTCCCAGACTCACATTAAAACCCAGGAACCATAGAGATTTAAAACATGCCTTCCTTCTGCTTCTTGGTCTTGTTATTTAAAGGAAATCATTAAAGGCTGGATTTTGACTGCAACACGTACAATAAGAGATTGATGATTTATACTTATCTATTGTAACCATAAGACTGTCAGTCGGACAGAACTGCTGCTTCAGGCAGTATGGTAAAAACAGTAGGGCTCTGTGAAGTACTTGTAATTTTCAAATTAAAAGGTATTGGAACAAGAAATTAACAGGTGTGAAATGGGATGGACAGTAATATGATATCTGTTGGTGTTAGATGAAATCAGGCAACTTGTCATGAAGGTCAGAGGTGCAAGCTTTCACTGCCCAGTAAGGAATCAGGTCTGCTCTCTCCATGCCTTTGCAGCACGTGTCCTGCTGTGGGTTTAAACACAGTTCAAGCCAACCTGTCTTTCTAAACTACTAAGTATATAGCTGATGGGGAAAAAAAAGTAAGTCCTTAGTGTTTCTACTCAGGTATCATTATCAAATCAGAGCCTCTTTCACTAATCTTAAAATATCCTGCAGACAGAGATAAAATTGTCTTCCTTCATACCATTTTCACTGGCAAATATGTTGTTTGAACAAATTTCACAGCAAATCTGAGTGCATTCTTTATTCATCAGATTCTTCAGTCAGATAAGAAATTACAGAGTAAATATTATGTTATTTATATATTATTATATTATAATAACAAATATTTTTACACTTTTCAGTAAGAAAATACATAAAATCCCCTTGTTTTTTGCTGTTCTGAACAGATAGATGTACCTTTCTTTATATAGCCATACAAAGGAATATGTTTTACATACTATACCATATTTTACATGTTATAACATGCATGGAAGAAACGGGAGGTTTGCATGCTTTTTGCTCCTGCTCCCCAATTTTATTTCCATCAAGCATTGAAACATGAAGATGAAGTAGTGCAAAAAGACAACAAATACTACAAAGGAAAAGATGATATTTCCTCATTGCACAAAGCAAGGTATGAGAATGGTATGGTATTCACCGTAAAAGAAATGGAGTATTGGATGTGCCCAAAATAAGATCTAGTTCACCTTGGTATGCTGAGATAGGATCAAGCAGATGTATTGATTCTTGTTTATAACCCATGTCTTACAGTAACAAAATATCTAAACCTTTGGACACTGTCCACAGAAAGCATTTTATGTCCTGGAGAAAGTGGGGGGTTTTGGTTTTTTTGTTTGTTTGTTTGGGTTTTGGGTTTTGTGGTGTTTTTTTTGTTTGTTTGTTTCTTGTTTGTTCATTTTGGTTTGGTTTGTTTTGGTTTTCAAGAATACAAATTAAAGATTTTTTTTATACAATGAAAAATATATTCACTTTCTGTCTCTGTCACTAGTCACCTGTTATACCCCTGGTTATGTATTCTCTTAGGAAAGCCAGATACCTGTTATCATCTAAACTTCTAGATACTTTCAAATTAAAAAATTAATTTGAGGAAATGAATGATACCTGCATTTATGTGAATACTTATGGGAATGGAAACTACCTTAACTATACTAGTTTCCCATTGTTTTTTTGCTCATAGGTGTTTTTTGTTGTTTTTTTTTTGGGGGGGGGGGTATGTTAATTCTTTTTTTCTCCTAATTTTAGATTTGTTTTTTCAGGCATATTTTGAACATTGCTTTCAAGTTTTAGAGGATAATTACGGTTATTCAGAGATTAGGAACTGATCAAGTTTACACCTTTTAAAGTTATACAGTTATCTTTCTTAGTGCTTTGCAAGTATTCTCTCATGTGACATACACCATTATTTCCTGGTTAAAATTGAATTTATTAAGTATTTGATCCAGAGAGCTTTTACAGATACCCTTTTGTTTCTTTGTTTTTGGAAAGAATTGAACACAGATACTATTGAATACTTCAGTATTTTTTGAGACCTCCTTAATTTTCTTTCCTTCACTGTTAAGCCCCAAGCCTATGTTTGATTTTCCTTCTTCATTTATTGAACCTTATCATTTTGCCTTTTATGTTCCTGTGCTTTTCTGATCTTATCCCTAAGGGGCGCGATCTGTTCCTTTATATTCATGCTTAGACCTGTAATAATCTTTCACTTTTTGTTTGACTTTTTGAATTTTGAGGTCACTGGAGAAATTCTGATGCCTCCACAACAGTTTCTTTCTATTCTGCCATTCCTTGCTTCACTTGTGTATAACCTACCATTGTGCATTAAATATCTTCTCTTTCAGCAACCCTCAGAAGCCCTGCACTCCCTTGCCCTTTAAACTTTTTCCTTTCCCAGCAGACTATATCCTATACTCATGGAACAGCCGAAGTTTGCCTTCCCGCTCAGCCATAACTTTCCTACTGCTTTACTTTCATACTAATATTATTTCCCACAGCTTTTCTGTAGTCTTTCACAATTTCAGCTGCTGAATTTTTAGTTGTTTACATGTTCTATCATTTTTGTTAGCTGGAATATACTGATCTAAACCAGGAGCTTCCTTTACTCTCTAAAACAAAAGCTGCCTCTAAAATATTCCATGTAATGACTGTATCATCCTGCTTTGCTCTTTAGATATCTCTAAATAATTTCAATTGCCTTTTTCTACAAAGGCTTTAATTTTCCAAATATTAATTATCCTCAAAAGAATGCCTAATCATCTTGGCTTCTGGCCTCTGTGGAACATGTGAATTCAGATCTGCATTTGTCTTCCTTTCCTATTATTCAACAGGAAATCTAACAAACCTCTCTCTTTTCCATGAACTTATGAAAAAGTGCACCTTTGATAAGATGGTACCTTTCTCTCTTGTTCTCACACCTCCCATCCCTAAGGAGACTGCATCTTTATAACAGTAATATATCCCTGTTGTTTAGCTCAGAAGCTTTCCACAATGCTGTTTTCATTAGGTTTTGGCTGTGCTTCAACAAAGTAGTTCTTCCTACATGCCCCCATATTTGGGCAGCTGTGTAATGACATCCTGAAAGTTCATCTCCTACTTGACACTCTCAGGAATGTATTGCAGATGATTCTCCTCTCTTTAAATTTATAGAAAATTATATAGAAATTTATATAGAAAAAGTAGACTTTGGGGTTTGTTCTTTTTCCTCTCTTTTCACCTGAGATTTTATCACTGATCCTAACAGTATTTTAAAATCTCCTTCCCTGTGTGCACTAGAAGATGTTCTTCCTCTTCCTTTTTACACAGACCTTAATTTTTTTTGCTGCCTCTTTCTGTGCTATCAGATGTTTGAAGTCTATTTCATACTGAATAGGGTTCAGCATAGCAGTATCATTTTGCTCATCTAAATAAGTAGCATGATGCAGTAAACCAGAAGGATGCAGATACCTTACTTGTCTCTCTGAAATAGCCTTTATTGTTAGTAAAAGCAGGAGCATGTTCCTGAAACAATGTGCTTGCCTGCACTTTAAGGTAGCCAAGGTCAGGACCTTCCAAGAGACTTAAGGTAATGATTTTCTTTGCAAATGATCTTAGGTAGCAGTACAGGCAAAAAGTGATCTAGTGATGTTGCTCCTATTTTAGACTGTTCCACACATGAGCAGTCTTTTTTTTTTTCCCCCCTTTTTTTCAAGAAGAGGTAACAATAGAAAACTAAGAATAGAATGAGCTAGAACAGAATGAAAATATAACCTTGTCTTTCTTGCCTCTTAACCTTCTCAGGAAGTCACATGCTGATTGTACAGATTACTTAATATTTTCTACCTTCCTTTATTTTGAACCCTTTCTAGGAAGCAGGTATCATTATATTTTTTCTGTTGTAGGGACGGGCAGCTGACTCCCACCCTTGAAGCACCAGAACAAGTGGAACCTCAGGACCAAAAATACCTCTGGGGCAGAGCAATTATATGATTAGTAATATTCCTTCCTCTTTAGTTTACAGTCACTTTCTGCTTATCACAGTATTTGTACATTAGTCTCTTCTAGTGATGTATTAGGTACAATACAACAGACAACGCTGGCCAAGAGCATATTTTAAAAAGGCATTAATATGCAGTTGTACAATTTCACCAGTTTCCCGTGTTCTTTCATGGAATATGCCACATCAGTGTGTTTTGAATAGTAAAGAATAAGAGTTTCTCTTGTTTCTAATATATAATTCCACACTTGATTAGGATCTGTGTTTGGCAATGTTTACATTACTATGGTTATGTGTTATATAGACTGTTAAAGTTTTGTCAGCAAACTCAATACTTTGAATTTCATAAACCCCATTATTTTAAGATGTGTAACCCAACCACACTACTTTGTCCCAGGCTAAAATTCCCTTATATTCTCATTAACAAACACTTTTATTTAATTAAAATAAAGTATCTATTTAATTTTTTAATGTTTTTATATTAACCACCCCAAACTAGAGCTAAAGTATACTTACTTTGTTTGAAGCTTTTCTAATTTCCATAGGTCATTAAGAAAGGCAAGACAAGAAAAGGGCTTGAATGAGTAATTTAAAAAACAACAGATATTTTAACATTTGCCATATTTCCATATTTAGTATGCATTATCCCTTTCTAATTGGACTATTTTGCAGGAAGACTGATCTTTTGAATACGGAACAGTACATGCTAATTTTGATGATATATTTGTCCCATACAAGGAACCAGCCTTTCTACGGTACTTCAGAATGTGTCACCGCTGTCTAAAAGTGTATTGTGCAGTTTAAGGTGAGTAAGAATATTCGAGTTAGACCCTAGAAACATCCATTCAGACTGAGGCCCCACACTTGCGTGATGCACTTAAGACTTCTACAGGAGAGAGTGTTGGCTGTATAGTTTATTCCTAATTATCTAGTGCCTTGACAGTGGTAGAGCAATCACACTGTGCAGTACTTAGGGTAGGGTTTGCCTTTGTTACTTGCTGTTGAGTATTACCTGCTCACAGAGAAACCTGCTGCTCTCTTGAGAGTGGCAGTATCTGGTACCTAATTGCCAGTATTTCCTTAGCTCCTTGTGCTTGTTTCAATCCAGATGCAGTCAATATTAACACCAGTGTGAGAAGTATTATAGAATCTCCACTATAATTCCTCTTTAATTAGCATCCTATTATCTTAAATTGCTTCAACGATTTTAGTTTTTTTTCCCTAAAGCTTCTCCATTCTTTCAGTAATACCCTTTTTGTAAAACTGCCTAAGTATTTTACTGGTTGGATCTGCTACATTTTTTTACTTTGTCTTTTAATAGCTTATTCAAATGAGAGAAAAGCACAGTGGGTTCTTGTTAGAGTGCAGTAATATCATTGTTAGTGTTCTCAGGGTTTTTCTTTCTCTGGAGCATAATGGTTGAACTAAGTCTTGTGGTGAAGACCAAACCTGCTGGGCAAATGGCAGTAAAGTTGCAAACAGTGAGAGACTTGTTCACTCAAGTTCAGTGTGTGAATAGCTTTGTGCAGCTCTAATTAGGACTCTGGTTCTGAATAGCTAATTAAATATCAGCTTGGTTATCCTAAGTGAGGGAGTTAAAAGTGAAAATATACTGTTTAGGTTTATAAGAAAATACTAAGTTCTGTATTTCTGTTGGCTGACTGGTATTACAATAAGCTCCATTTGGAATATTTTAAATTTTCCTATGTGAGACAGAAAGAGACAGAAAAAGACACAGCTGGAATGTAGCACTGTCTGCAATGAGTCCCTCATGGCAATGATGCAGCCACTGCATAAGCTAAAGCTGACATTTGTCTTTAAGAAAGATATTCCTTAGCCTTTGGAAAAAATGAGCATTAGCATGTATCAATAAAAATAAAGCCAGTGCCAGCATTTCAACTGGTGGATTGTCTGTTTTGACACCTCTCCCTCACTCCCCCATCCTCAGTTGTTTCATGGATGGCTGTGTGTGAACTGCAATATGGGACATACATATTTGCGCTTTAAGGGCTGTTTCTCACGTGGATGGCAATGTTTAATTTTAGTAATCTAATCACCTAGAGCAGGTACCTTGGACTCACATATTTTATGAGGCTTTAAAACCTGTGAAATACCTTTGGTTAAATCCACCAATTTCTTTGAAGTTTCACTGCTTCACAAGGCTAAACCCCAGTTCATTATTTTTTCCACTTCACATCAATATTTCAGCATTTTGATGGGGTTAAATATCTTTTTAGGCATTTCATTTGTCTTACTGCTTTCTGACAGTGCTCATATTGCAATAGCAATATAGTTCAGACTAACATTGAAGAATGTAAGGCCATTGTAAGAATGTACAGAAGACAACCAAACAAACTGGAGGGCCAATTTGTAATTTTTTGAAGTACACAGTAGCAAATATTTCTTAATATTCTCCAAAACAGGATTTAATAAGTTCTTTTGCTGAGAGAAAACAAAGGTATTGTCCTCTATGCTGGAACAAAGGTTAATTGATTGTCCTGAGTTTGCTGAAAACTAGGAAGGAGAATGGAATTTCCTAAGTGCCAAATATTGAATGCTAAGGACAGAGGAAAACCTGAAACACATCAATGCCTCAGGTGGTACATTCTCCCAGACATTCTGATGTGCCCTTATTTCTACTTTTCCCACTTGTCTGTATGAAAAGCTAACATTATGTTTCTACAAAGACTTCCAGCCATTTTCTTCCATTCACTGAAAACAGTTAAATTACAGTAAATTTCATGGGTGTGGGGTTTTTTTCCCTATTACACCATCACATAGGACAGATGAGAGAGTGCATAACTATTTGTATAAGTTTTCAAAATCTAGACTTCATTAATTTCAAGAATGGAAAGGACTGTAATAATTTAATGTGACTTTTTTTCATTGCACCAGTAATCTAATTTCCAGTTTCATCCAATAATACCTTGTAAAGGGTGACTGACAGGAGTAAAAAGTCCCCTACTGAAATCATGATTGCTTACCTCTGAATCCCTTGCAACTTCTTTCTGCCACTAGTCTCAAGAATTTATAAATGTGATGATGACAATGGCAATACACACTGCATGTAAAGCATTTATCATGCCCTTATGAACTGTGGCTTAGGAATCGGTAATGTTTTTCCAGACCTGCACTGTTAAGAATTGAAATATCATATATGTTTCTATTCAGATTTATATACTCAAAATGAGGAATTTGGTGCTGATATTTTCAGAAATAGAAGAATACTCAGTGACAAAAAAAAAAAAGCTTACTTAGAGATATTCCCATAGAAAATAAGAGTAGTTGCAATGCAATATCCTGAAGTAAATAGTGTCCTGAAAGTCTCAGTTGTACTACAAGTTCATTGGATGAAAGTATGAATTAGAAGAAAGTCCAAAATGTAGCAAAGAGAACAATATATTCTTGCACTTTTTTTATGAAAAATAAATTTATTTTAGAAATCATCTTTAAAAAATATTAAAGCATACCTGGAAGACTGTAACACCAAAGAAAAGTGGAAAAAAATAGAAAACATTGTATGACTAAAATTATTTATCTTGATATTCACAAACACTACAATTTGTCATCTTCACTACTGTATTTCTTCATTATTGGGAGGTAATATTTGGAGATTTTTTAGTGGAACCTGCTGTGTGAGCTCCCTTTATGAGTTTCATACCTAACTAGTAGTGAAACTTTTATTTTGTTGCATAAACATATGATTAAATATTCCTTATAATAATACTGAACACAATAAAAGGATATGCCTTTCAAAAATTTGTGTACATATTCTGCTGTAAGTTAAGATCAATTAACAAATATTTTAAATAATATATTCCTTTTGTGAACATGAGTCCATGTAATCATTAAGTACATTTTTTCCCATATGATTTAAAAATGTAAATGATGTAAATTCTGTGTGAGAGAAATTATACCAAAAGTCTTATCCTTTTTTGTGAGCTATCGTATCAAACTTTAAGATCAAATGATTTTATTTCTACAACTAATTCTTTCTAATGAACCACAATTCTAATTATTTCATAGCATATGAGCTAAATACTGCAGCCACCAGAAGTCTGGGCCAGATAGTTGATAGACCCAATGGTCTCAGAGTCCACTACTGGAGGGACCAGGAGGTCCAAGGCAGCAACTGGAGGTACCATGGGTCTTGGGGGATTACTGCTGGTAAGGTCATGAGTCTGGACCAGCTGCTGACAAGACCCGCTTGCATTTCTGTGTCTCTGTGCATGAGGCAGCTAGGAGAGCGGGGGACCCAGGGACCAGCTACAGGGCCTATTGGGTGTCTAAGACCAGGTCCTGAAGGGATCCTTAGTGTGTGTGTGTGCATGTGTAGGTCTGAGTTCCAGCAGTTGGAGGGAAGCTGCATCCTCTGGGGTTCACATGTCCAGGTGCCTAGAACTGGGAAGACTGGGAATCCAGGGGCCAGGGTAGATTGACTGTCTAAGGTCAGCTACCAGATGGATCCATACTGTGTGTGTATATATATGTATATACTTCCCATTAAAGGGCTTCCATCCTGAGAAGCCACAGTAACAGGATAAGGCTGTTGATACTGTTTGTGCTTGTGCCAGTGCTGTGTCTGCTCTGGTGACCTGTGTGGGTGGCTATACAAGTTTTTTTTCAGTTGGACTTGATGATCTTAAATATTTTTTCCAACCTAAATTACTCTATGATTATGTATGCATGTGTGTTTATGTGTGTGTCTATTGGGAGTACATGCTCAGCCTTGATACTTGCTGAACCTGAGGAGATGAGGCAGTGGCAGCCTCACCTGTGTTTGGGCTATGGGATTGGAAGCTTCTAACAAATATGATTGATTGATTTTTGAGGGGAAAAAAAAAGTCCTTTTTCTGCTTAGTATGTTCCACAATTCTGTGTGCTTAGTCTTGTGCCTATTGTACCAGCTATTTTCTTAAGCAAAATCGTACCCTCTATAATTCTTTGCAGAAGACCAGAGGGAGTAGCTTTATGTATGTGGCACTCAAACTAAGCATTAGGTTAATCAGGGGTAGATGTTGTATGAAGTCTACTAAACAAGACTATGACCTTCATTTCACCTATTCCAAATTTAATTTAGAATAAATAAATGTTCCTCTCTGCAGTGACTCTGTCCTGAGCCCCAACAAGTTAACTTCAATTGACGACTTTGAAAGAAAGGTTAAATCTAAAGACTCAGATCAACGTAGAGAATTTCTGTATGTTGTCTGTTTTTAATGTGGCTCCTGTGCATTAGTTAACCAAGAGCCACTGATCTTCGGTTATTCAGGATTATAATAAGGATTACATAATTATGCTGTGTTCTCACCTGGAAGGCAAACCTATATGAAAGATGGATTTCTTAAAAATGAAAAGGATGCATTGCAAGGCTAGTTTAGTTGTTTCCTACTAAATACTGGAAACAAAGACCAGCAAACATCCCTGAATTATTTCTTCTGTTTCTGTTTAAGACTAATCACACAGAGGTCACATTCCACTCAACCTTACTTAAAATAAGTGACACTAAATCAGTTAAATGGTTTTGTGGCTCAGCAGGTGAAAATTGAACCCTTAAACTGTAAGTTTAGAAGTCCTCTTGTGTCTGTTTGCTCAGAGCACAACTCCACTTCAGAATTCATTTTTTCCCAATTCCAAAAAAAACCCAAAAAAACAAAAAATAAACCCATTACAAGCTAGCCGTGTAATTTGAAATTACATGTGATAGATACTGAATGGAATATGACTAAATATGAGGAGCATGAGTTCAGCTGAGGAGCGGTGATAGTGAAGAGGCTGAAGATGAATTGGAAACCCTGGAGGCATAAACTAAAAACCATGGTGTGTACCTTCAAGTCTGGCCACCATGATGGGATGAAAATTGTCCAAGAAATATTTTTGGACAGGTGGTTAAAATGCTCTGAGTAATCTGAGTAAAATAATAACAAAAAAAACCAAAAAACAACCCAAACAAACAAAAAAAACAAACCAAACCAAACCCAAAGCACTTCTCTTTTTCTTCTCTGCTGACTTCATCACAGCCTGAATTTTATCTACCTGCTTTTCCTGTCAGTCTTTGTATTTCCTCTGTGTTCCTTTATTACAACACTTCCCTGTTTTCTCTGTTTCACTCTTCTGTTATTTCTAATCCTGTCTCTGTAATTCCACTTAAGAATAGGAAAATTAATATCTAATAGTAGTTGCATTCTTATATACAGATATTGCTGATCCATGAAAAGGGTAAACAAATACAACTTTATTATTGCATAAAGGTTTTAGTATAGTTACAGTCAAGTTTTGTTACTAGCATATTCAGAACATTTTGCACCTAACCAGTTGTATTTATTTCTTTGATATTAAAAGTTAACCAGACAAATAATCTATGTCAATGTAGACTGATGTGTAACAGAGGAAATTGTTACTAGAATTGCAAAGTAAGTCACTTGTGGAGTTCTTTTGTCATCCTTGTGGACTGGGTTTTTTCTCCTTCATGTCTCAAGAGAGAAGAAAGTGATGGAAATGACTATTTTATATAGCAATCTGAGAAGATCTGAGCCAACTGTTTTATTTGCTGTTTTCTAGTTTGAGATATCAACCCTACTTTGTCATATTTTTGTCAGAATAGCTGAGTATGTGATTATGTATACAATGTTCTGGATCTAATGAGGCTCATTCAGTGCTTTAGAGAGCAATTATTCAATTCTTCATTGGCACATAACTGTCTTGAGCTGAAAATCTGAAGCATCATTAGATGATTCCCCAAAATTACACACTAAAATTTCGCTCTGCTGTGTTTATTGCATGCCACATGAATAATTTCTGTATTTGATGAGAAGTGTTTTAGATACACTTATCCAAAAGATGCAGGCTACCTCTAGGCTCCTATGATATGAAAAACCCTTATCCCTGATAAGTACAAGCACAGCTATTCCTTTGCTACTTCTCCACCTTTTCTGTGCTTCTTCACACAAACTAGCTTTCACTGTAATTGACACAACTCGTTTTTTTTTGTTTGTTTTTTTTTTTTTGCAAGAGGTCCTAGCATGCAGACTTCTTGCCTTTCAAGAAATCCACAAAATCAAGTATTATCCCCACAGGAAAAAAACATCAAACCTTCCCTACTAGCTAGTAATGAATGCTAGAGCACAACTTCCTGTCTCAAAAGCAGCATGACAAATTCATGCCATTGGGCATAGATAGCTTCTATGACCACCTTTTTAATTTGAAAGCTATCATTAGGAGAGACAGATTGATCACTTCTGCTTATACTCTAACGTTCTACAGCTAGATTGCATTTTTGTTAAGAAAGTGTTTATGGTATGATCAAGCCAGCTAGAGAAGCCAAATAAAAGGCTTCATGTACATTGTCAAGACTCTTTTATCAACATTCAAGGATGACTTACCTGAAAGTTTATGCCTTGAGTTTCTAAACTGGTAGTTGCAAGCTTACCATGGTGAGCCAAGTGAGGCAAAACCAGAACATCAAATCACTTGGAAAAGTGAGTGAGCGTATTTACTTTTGATATACTACAATTAATCTACTGCTTTGATCTACTGCATTTAAAGATATTTTTCATGAGAATCCCAGAAGAGTGTAAGATCACCAGAATCGTACACTGCAGAAGATACTGACATAATTCATATGAAAAATACCACAATAATATAGTATGATTCTCAGCGGTTCTGGTGTTGATCAGAAATCCTACCAGGAAAGAACTAGGCTCTGTTCTTAATTTACTTGCTAGTCAACAGTCAGAGAAGAGGCTTACATTTTTCCACAGAGGCAACTATCTTAAGAAAAAAAGATAAGTGCTCCTAGAAAATCTCCATAAAGTGAAGCTATGCTATAAAAAGAGGGTATGCTCCTAATTTGAAAGAACAAAATGGACAAAGCATTGTTAATAGCCCAGGGGAAATCTGAAAGTGGCTGAAAAGGGTTTATCTGTGGATCGTAATCTATGTAAGATTAAACCATTAATTGTTTTTACCAGTCACTGTACAGTATAAATTCCTGATAGTTTTACAGAATTCTTTCTTCCATTGCCTAGTGATCTTTAGTATCTTGTCATCTTTTACCATCTTCTCTAGGGATTTGAAGAATTCCTCTCAGATTATTGTAATCCTTCTCACCCCTTTCTTTTGATGCCCTGCTCAGCATTATTGCCTTTTTATCATTTCACTGGAGAATGCATTTACATCATCTGTCTTGACTTGAAGGACACATTGTATGTACTGTGGACTTCCCTTAAAAATAGTTTCCAGCCTCGGATTCATACTAAATATCCTTGCTGCTGGGAGATAAACCACACTTTTGTTCTTTGGATCATTGTAATGGCCAGCTCAATGTCTCTTCCTGATAAAAATAAAATTGTTCTGGGTATTGCTAAGGTTATGTTCCACGCTAGTTATTCTTCTTTCTTATGATAGACATTTATGGAATTCATTTTGTTTCCAATTATCTCTAATTTGCAATCAATGATCTGGTGCTCTGTCTCACCAAATCCTTTTTTCTTTCTTTTCCCAGGGCTCTGTAGACACCACCAGCCCTCAAATGGCCCTGACCAGCCTTCCTAGGGCCATACACTACCTGTAGCCCTGGACCCTGTATCAGCCCAGGCAGGGGATATCAGTCCCTACCCCAGAGATGCCATAGGAGTGCTGGTTTCCATCTCTGTCTGTCTTCCTTCTTAATAAACCTCTGTTCTGAACTGTGGGTTCCTTGCATCCTGGATGGAGCACTTGCAGCTTGTCTTCAGATCTGCCTTTGTCCCCTCCCTTGCTCCCAGCTTGGGCACAACAGAGAACTTTAACTCTGGGACTCTAAAAGGTCTGGTGCACTATATTGAAGATGAATAAGAACAGTTATAAGTCAAATTAAAGACTGAGTAAGTGCAGTGCCTGTAGATCTGAAAGGAAATTGCAGATACATATGTGGTGATCATGCAGAGCTTTAAATATTTTTTGAAAGAATTATTACTATGAAAGTTAATAGAAGATTAGAGACATTTCAGCTGTGATTTACTAAAATTCAAATTAGCTTGTTATATTTTTTATAGGAGTTTTGGATTAAGAAAAAAAAGTCTTTTTATAAAGATAAAAAAAAGAGATTTGATAGCTATGACACACTGTCACAGTGATTCATGCACTGATTCTTGTGAAAGTGCTCCTAAACGAGGAAAGATTGTCTTTAGTACCACTACAAGGATGCTGGAGATGGACTCTTGACCAGGAATTGTAGCAATAGGACAAGGAAGAATGGGTTTAAACTTAAACAGGGGAAGTTCAGGTTAGATATAAGGAAGAAGTTCTCTCCTGGGATGATGGTCAGTCACTGGAACAGGTTGCCCAAAGAAGTGGTGAATGCTCCATCCCTGGCAGTGTTGAAGGCCAGGTTGTACAGAGCCTTGGGTGACATGGTCTATTGTGAGGCGTCTCTGCCCTTGGCAGGGGATTTGGATCTAGATGATCTTAAGGTCTTTTCCAACCTTAACTCTTCTATGATTCTATGATTCTGTAAAAGGGAGTTGGAGTGAGTATCTAACCAGCTTGGGGTAAGCCATCTAGAGGATAGTGCTTTTAGTAAGATGCTGTACCTCAGCTAAGCTGCTTTTCATCAGGCTCATTAACTTGGATGTAGACTAAAATGGCTGTATGGTTCCTGAAAAAGAGATGCTTCACTCTGAACTGCTAAAGATCTATTGGAGCAACACTTTAATCGGTCATTCAAGCATCTCTACTTTGCTGTAATCAGAATGAAAATAACACCATTTCTATTCCTTAGATTTGAAAGCAGTTTATACCAGACAGTGAGTTTCTTTAAATGAAACTGAAAGAAGTCAGAGATGGTAAAATTAAGTTAGCTTAGCTTTGAAATGAAGTTGGTTTAACTGGTCTGAGTTTCAGATTTAGACCTTTATTCCTGATTAAATGACGTAAATGAAAAGTAAAGGAGGCACAAAGTGTTATATCAGAATAAAATCAATTTAATTCTATTTCGCAGTCCTATTAAAATAAACACTAAGACAGCATTAAAAAACAAGGCATTATAATGTACGAGACAATAGCAAATTAAGTCTGCTGATTTTCATTCTTTTCCAGGGTATCATACGTAGAAGATAGTTTTCTTTTAGCTGTATTACAGAAAAGATTATCCAAGGAAAGGCTTTCTTTAGGAGCAGGCAGAGTGCACTGCAGAATTCATGTTAAAACAACTGTTTAAATACTTTTTCTCAGTATAGTCTTTTCTGTCTTTTCACCATCAACAACAAGGCTTTTATTTCTGAGGAGAGGTCTACAGTGAGATCTAGGTGTTCAGAATGCCACTATTTATGGAAAGCTGTTTGAGAGTGTAAGTTTCAGAACTCACTCATTTTTATTTTGTGCTAGTTAAGTATTTAACAGTTTCAGATGACCTCTGTATCTTTCTCAGAGAATGTAATGGAAGAAACACTTCTTTTTTTTTTTAATACGGAAATATAAAAATAGGTACTTATTTCTTCCTTATCCCTCAACTTGGACACTGGCAGGAAGGTGGATAAACTGACATAAACTAGGATGAATGCATTGTGGTGTCCTAAAATGGCCATCTCAATAATCTGATATGTAATTTAAGCAAGATAGGCATGTCTCAACTCCAAACATATTTCAGTGTTAGGCACAACATACAATTAGGGTACAGTACACTGCAAACATCCCTGGATTCAATGGCCTGGAATGATCAGATAATTTCCTGAGGTTTGAAATCTGAGGTTGTGGTCTTTTCATCTTCTTTATTAGTCCAAAATCTGGAAGTTGATCAGCCTAACTCTGACCTCAGCTAGCCAAGTAAAGCCGAATGGGAGTCAGTACGTATGATGTTGCATTTCTATTTAGGGGCATAGAAAATCACTAAACATTCTTTCCTCCTACCAACAGTCAAGTTACTGAGGATCTTAAAACACACATAATGGCAGAAAATGATGCCACTAGGATAAATATAGTATTTTATTGTAACTACAGGAAACAATCATATGAAAGGCAGTAAGTAATGATTTTCTAGGATAAATAATACCTTTTAGATATCCTTGATTGCCCCCATGCAGGGAAAATTACTAAATGTAGAAACTCTGCCTTGCTCTCTGCACAGGTATAAATGCATTGGTGGAACCTTGCCTCAGAGTGTACGATTTTCCCTACAATAGCTATGAACTCAGTACCTCACAGTTCTTGGTGGACTCTTCAGGACACTGAAGTCAATTTGGTTGTGACTTTCTGTCAGAAATTAAATGTGGATCATATAATATAACAGTATGCTTCCACAGCACAGTTGTTCAGGAAAACTTTTTTGTCTATAGAAATGCTCTGAGTGCTTTACGGATGAAATAAAAAAGGTCAAAATTTCCTCATATGTTGATATTGTACATTATGAGCAAGAAAGTTTGCTCAGTGTGATTGTATCACCTGACTCTCAAACAACTAAGAATAATTCCTCATCCTGGAGTCTGTCATTCCTTATAAAGTTGAAGTTTAAAAGCTCTGGTTTAAAAATCCCCTTCCCCTTGTAACATTTTTCATCTTACTCTTGCCATATTTGCAGTGATTTGAAGGAATTAAAGTCAAATTAAAGTTAACTAGGGTACTGCAGGGAAGAAGAGGTGAAGAGTTTGATAGTATTTTTGGTACCGCTGTTTTGTACCAGCTGGTGTATAAGAGCCATAAGCAGACAACTTATGTATGCCAGGAATAAGCAGAGGTTTCCTAGCATCAGTTTCAGTCTTAATGTGGTTCAGTGTCAACTTCTTTTGCTTTGCAAGTCTCATGCATCTCTCCTGTACCAAAACTGAAAATACTTTATCAAATATCTGCACCATTTCCTTGGCACACGCATCCATTATTCTTTCAGTGACAGTGGCTTTGCCAAATATTTTTCTGTTCATAGCTCCACTGTCTTGTATTCCCTTCTTCCAGAATTCACATCTGATGCTACAATATTTTTTCTCTTCAGCTTTAAGTTACATTCTGGTAGTTTTAATATGGTGGTGGTAGGGAAGATAGCACTTCCTGGGTTTCCTGGGACATTTTCCTTACTTTCCTTTCTTTCTCTTTTTTTTTCTCTTTTTTTTTTTTTTTAACTTCCTCTCTCACTAACTCCTTTTTTCTTCTGGTTATATAAAAGAAAATCTAACACTACATCAGGTTGTCTCTATTCTCTTAAGAGTAATGATCAGTTATATGAAATACTAATAGGTACTGAAACAGACACCAGAGAAGCAAAAACCATCTGCTGTAACTTTATTTCAGCTTTGTTGTGTTTATGGGTTAAAATAGCAACTAGTGAATTAAATAAAAGACAAATACACTATGAAAAGACAAATACCTTGATTGTGAAGGCCTTAAGTTAGAAAATATCCAGGTATGCATACCCAGTACTAGAATTGTTACAGCATTAAATGCGTAAGATTCATGGTAGTTACGGTATTAATTAAGCACATAAGTAGTAATTAATCATATAACCTTTTGATGAATTGATTAATGCAATCTGTTTGCTCAGTTTGTTTATCTGTTTGCCTACATTTGTAGTGTTACAATTTTCTTAAACATACAGAATAGCTTTACAAAAACAAAAAAAACCCAAACACTTCGCTGAAGTGGTGAATGAATTCCTTGGTTTTCTTTGCTTGCATATGCAGTTTTTGCTTTACCTATTAAATTGTCCTTCTTTCAACCCATGAGTTTTTTCACTTTTCCTATTTTCTTCCACATCACACAGTGGGGGAGTGAGAGAGTGGCTGTGTGCTGCTTATTTGCTGGCTGGGTTAAACAATGGCGATATACCTTTAAGCTCATTAAATAAGGAAAATTGGTGTGATCATAGTAACTGTTGAAAAAGAGAGTTTATGTGAAGAATATAGCCTACAGTTTACATAAATTTAGAGTTAATTTGGTGAGACAAAGGGTATAATGTGCCACTAGCCAGATTAGCCTGTTCTAAATGTCTTTTTCTCAAATTTGAATTTTTCTTAACCAGAAAAATGTTTTAAAATGTCTCAATCAACTAAGGATAATATTCCTTTTTCTATTTTAGGTTTTGCATAAAAAGTGGAGAAGTTTATGAGCCAAGAGAGGTTTTATATTTCAAAGGAACAAAGATAGTATTAGTTCCATGATGTTTGTTTGGGGGGGGGGGGGGGGTTAGGGTTTTTTTTTGTTTGTTTGCTTGTTTGAATTTTTAAAGGTATAGATACAAAGATATTGAGCTTGTAATTTAATGTTCTTATTATTCAGTTTAAATTAGAAAACAGGTACCATTGCCAAGATCTGAAATGTGGGGATTTTCAGTACTATTTAATATATTTGAGAATTTTAAGAAAGCCATTGACTTTTAATAGGATTTTCCCTATTTTCTTTCAGGAAAACATCTGAAATTTCCACTCGGGAAATCTGTGTTTCCCACCTTTTTTTCCCCTGAAGATTAAAAACATTTTCTTTAGATCCCTTTTTTTCAAAACAAAAGAGTGACTGCTCTATTTTGGGCAACTTCCCTCAGATTTTGGTGAGCATTCTTGTTTTATATCTAGCACAGTCTGTTGAACTCTATTTTTGTTCTACATAACGTGTGACACGTGTTTGAAGTCACATGCACATCTTTTCTTTTTCTATGAGCTAAACTTTCTCTGACATGAATTTATATTTGTTTTCTGTGGCTAAAAGCAATGAATTACTGAAAATGAGAATAGAAAGAGAGTTCTGTCTCACAAAACTGTTTACAATTACTTTAAGTTATGCCCAGAAATGACTGTCATATATATGAATGTCCCTGAGCCAGCTTTAAACTGTTGCCTGTACAGGCTAATTCACACTGAATAAGGGAAAACTCCTAGGCTGATATTATTTGAAACTTAATTTTCAGTCTTGAGGGATATCAGGGACTATATAGTCTATGCGTGAAATGCTTGAACTATTCAATTTTATTAGAGGTATGCCATTTATTTTAGATTAACTGGAACTCTGTTTGCATATTAAACTTGAATATATTTATGTAATGCATTGATACTACTTTGTGACACTGTAGTGTAAGTAATCTGGTTACATTAGTTGGAGTATTGCAATAACAGTTATATTGCTTTTAGCATCTGCGCTTGCCTTGATATCTCTGCAAAACATTATATTGGGTATTATAGCAGTCTACTGCAAAAGAGATATGACAGCTATGTGAAGAATGCTTGCTCTGATTCTCAGACTGAATTTGTTAATTTATAGTGAGGTGTACTGGGAGAGAAAGAAGAAAGCATATAGATTAAAATAGTTTAGTAGGCATTTGTATTTTAGTTTTGGAGTATCCTAATGAAAACGAGTTTTAGATTTAAAACAAAGATTAAAAATATCACACATTTCTTTCAACTCAATTTTCAAAAGCAACTGTATATGAGTACTCAGGACCTCTATCATGCCCTTGCGTGACTAAGCTACTTCAGTTAAAAGTAAAAATCATGTTTAAATCCGGTGCAACAATTTGATTAAATTAATGAACCATCATGCATTTAAGATTTTTAAAAATATAGAGTAAAATCTTTACTTTAAGAAACTAAAAGTGAAATGGATGGAAAAAAACCTTGGGCAATATAATATATGAAGTTAAGTCTTCTACCCAGAAAATTCTCTGGATATGCCGACTATTTTCTGTCATTGGTGTCCAAGTGAGTATAATTCCGTTCCAAGTTACACAGTAACTCCAATCAACTAAGTGCGGTCACACCACTGTAAAGATGGAGTTGATGTGACAACAAGCAAAACTGATATGGATCTGATCATCTCATACAGCCTCATGCACAATTAGTACACTTTCAACTACTGAGGGGAGCAGACTATATAACCCTTCTAATGAATTCAGGTGTTTATAAGAACATGCATGACATGTTAACAACAATATCATAATTGCCCCAAAATAACCTTACTGACCCACAGCTCATCAGTGTGAAAGTCTGGGAATCACCAAACTATTTCTTTCAGTCCCCACTTGCTATTAAGCAGGCAAATCTAAATATTACTTATGCACTTATTATGATCGGGCTTCACTACTGAGTAGATTCATGTGATGATCTCTTTTGAATACTTACTTGTTGATCTCAAGTGCTGTTTGCTAAATATGCGGATCATAAATTTTACTTATGTAGCTGCAAAACTCCAAGAATAGAAGAAAGACTCCTTATCCAATATTTCACATTCTGTTAAAGATATCACTTCAGTGCTATACACGCATACCAATATTATTTTCTTGCCTTTTTTTTTTTTTTTTTCAGTACCAGTGATTCAATGTTTATAAGCAGATGCTTATTATACTATCAAAACCAAGTTTTGGGCTTCCCACAATTTAACATATAATTTTATACAGTTTTAATTAGTCCTAAAAGTATATTATGGCTGAACATGACAGTTCAATGTGAGCCTGATCTGCTGTATACAAGCATCTGAACTTTCTACAAAGCAGATAATAGCTGCCATAATTTCTACCAAAACTGTAATGTGGAATAAAATAAATTATTTCAGTAGAAGCACTTTTATACATACACTGGCATATACCTGAAACATAGCTTAGAAAGTCTTATACAGAATCATTGCAAAGGATGCAGTCCCTTAGAAAGTCTAATAATGCCAAAAGAAAAGAAATGGCTCTGATCTGATGCACACATATTGTTGAATTCAAGTGATTTATGAATTAGAATAAGTGAATGTTCAATGTACATTATGAAATCTAGGTTAAAAAGAATTCTTCAGCTACATGAAATGAAAGTTTAAAACATACAAAAATACATAGAGTATTTTCTTGGGTGAATAATTTTACTTGAGATGCATAAAATGTTCAAACAGCTCATCAGATTTCTGTATGTAAGAAGATACTTAATGCCTTTTTTGCTTCGGTCTTCAATGCCAAGGCTAGCCCTCAATAATCCCTGACCCAGGAGATCAACAAGGTTTGGAGAAAGGAAGTCTTTCCCTTGAATAGGGATTAGGTTGATTAGGTTAGAGATCATTTAGACAAACCTGACATTCAGTAGTCCATGGGCCCTAGTGGGATGTACCCGCAAGTGCTGAGGGAGCTGGAAAACATCATTACTAGGCCACTCTCAATCATCTTTGAAAGGCCATAACTAAAACATAAGGAGTTCCACCTGAATATGAGGAAGAACTTGATTCTGAGGGTGACTGAGCGTTGGAATAGGTTGATCAAAAAGGTTGTGGAGTCTCCTTCCTTGGAGATATTCGAGAGCTGTCTGGACACAATCTTGAATAATGTGCTCTAGATGACTGAACAGGGAGGTTGGACTCGATGACGTCTCGTGGTCCCTTCCCACCTCAACCATTCTGTGATTCAAGTATTTTTTACTAAGGAAACTTGAAAATAAGAGTGAATGTAAATATATGGGGTTTGATTTTTTTTTTTTTTATGATAGCTGTCTGTATTATTTTGTTGTGATACGGTACAGCTTTTGAATTCATTTGTTCAAAACTTAACAAATGAAATAAAAAAGATGTCTAGTAAGGACTATGCAACAGTAGTGTAATTCTGCAGCTATTGCCCCTGCAAATACATAGTGACTGAGAGGTAACTTCCACATGAAAAGGTGAATTAATGACATTTGTTGATTAGCCAAAAATTACTAAATTGTATATGATTCTAATGTTTTACACAGACCCACATTCTGATAAAGAATCCTACAAAATACAAATAACAATAAGCAGAATAACAAAAAATTCAAGTTTGTATTTGCAAAAGCCACCATGGTATTTGCATTAATGTACAACTTCTCAGTATGCAGTCGAAGTACTCAAATATCTTTAAATACAATTTTGAACAGAAATCACTAAATTAAACTAATCTGCTTTTCCATTCCTTCTCATTACTGTGATGTATTCCCACTATTCCTTTTCTCTCGTAACATTTTGACAGCTCAAAAGATAGCAATACTTGAGACATTTACAGGTCTCCCTAAATTAAATACAGTTCCACAATAAGTACCATGTGTTGGCTTTGCAACAAGTTACCTGTTTTCCATCTTTCAAAATATCTTAGCTGAATAAACAGAATCTAAAATAATTTTTAGCGAACCAAATAGGATGCACTTCTGCCTATGCCATGAGCTCCAACTTTTTTTACAAACAGAAATAGTCATATATTGAAGGTAAAATATTATGTACCACTAGTGCAAAGGAGGTCAAAGTAGAAGATAATTTATTTTAAAATTGCCTTGAAAAGATGCTTGGATGATTGCTTCTGCATAAAGAATTGGATCTGTATACAATTTCTGGATTAGAAAAATCAATTAAAAAATTTAAAAATCCTGGAGAAGCAGTTTAGCATTCACTTATATGTGAAAAATTAATCTACTTCAGGAGATACTGATTGGAGGACAACTAAGAAATGTGTTTTATTTTTACTGAAGATGGAGTTCAGAGGATCATTAAGAAGAAATTTTATTTTCAAAATCAAAGTGAAAGTTGTTTTTTTGAGCGTGATGAAGGGTATATTCTGTTCTACCGAACAAAATGAAGGCTGGCTAAAGTTACTTTACAGCACATTAGTAAATAAGGTTGTTGATTTTACATTTTGATCATGTAACGTATGCTATCTGACTAATATAACATCATGCAAGTGTTTATTGTGCTGTAGAAAATTCTGGGCTTACAGTCACCATTTTTCTCATTTTTAAAACATACTGCTACATATGTACTCTGTTTGTTAAACAGAAAACAGTACTATTTGTTTTTAAGGTAGCCTATGGTTTTCACAAGTTCCTTGAAATGTAGAGAATTAACAGGGCTAAAATGCTTTTTTTTTTTTTTTTTTTAGCTGAAAAGAAAGCTTTACTATGAAAGAAATTAGAGCTGAGAAAGAAAAAAGATTCTACGCCTGCTCTCTGAGGTGTATGATTAAAGATGCTGCATCTTGCAAGCTAGTTAAATGATATAGTATAGATTTTTTTCCAATCTTAAACACAACTGCACATCCTCAAAGGTGACAGAATTAAACTTAGTTATTGGAGATAAGGAAATAGACATAACACAGAAGTTACTATTCTTCAACAAATATAAATTCTGTGAGAAAAGCAAAATAATCAGAAAGGGACTACAATGAGGAATAGAATCTGTTTGCTGCAAAGTCTGGATTTGAAGGATGTTACAAAAATGGAAGTAATTTTTCAATTTTTCACTGTAGTGCTGAGAGAAACTATAAAAGTTCTCTTGTGAGCAACATAAAAAAAAAAAAATATCCTTGGAGTAGAAGGGGGAATGAAGGAAGTTATCTTCTGTATCATGAAGTTTTCAATGTGCTAGCAAAAAAAAGAAATTGTCTATCTTGGAAAAAGGTTCTGATCAATTCAGACTATGCCCCCTGGAACTTGTTATGCTTTGCAGAGGGGAGTGTTCAATTTACGTTACGGATAAGTTTGACTGAGTTTGGTTTAAAGCGATTATTCCTTTTCTGGTGACCTGACATCAATAGTAAAACTATGAGTTATGTCTTTCAGTTTGCTGGCTGAATAGGAAAAATAAAAATGGGCAAGCTGTTTTCAAATGGAACTACAAATGCTCTTTCTTTCAAGATAGAAAGACAGAATGGAGAATGGGGCTTACTGCCTGACTAGCATTAGTGTCTGTTAATCTCTTTTGGAAGCATTTAGGTTTACACATGGAAAGACTGCAGAATCGTAGAATCATAGAATGGTTTGGTTTGGAAGGGACTTTAAATATCATCCAGTTCAAATCCACCTGCTATGGGCAGGGACACCTTCCACTAGACCAGATTGCTCAGAGCATGCACCTAACAAAGTTAGGTATTCTAGTAGGCAACATTATACATAGAATGATCTGATTGATGCCTACAAATAATGCATATAAATTGATACACAGCTGAGTTTCAGTATCATTTATAAAGGTTCTAGTTCTACTTTACCTTGTATCTGTATGCAAAAGCCATTTAAAAAAAACTGTGTACTATTTTCACCTGATGGATATGTTTCAGCTAGCTTAACAGAACTCAGATTGAGCCTGTAAAAAGCTCATCCATTCATTCTATTAATTGCAACAATCTCTTGAATTTATAGCATACATTCTGCTTTCCTCTTGAGGAGAATGTATCATTTAGAAATGTTAATAATTTCATTATAAACTCCAATAACATAATCCTTGTATTCACATTTGCTTACATATGAAGTGAAACTTCAGGTAATGGAAGTGAAAATTGAGTTTTTTCCTCTGAGTAATACCATTCAGAAGCACATCAGATACCCCAGTTAACTTTGTATACATGAAGCCTGAAGTATGAATACCTTTGCTTACATATAGGGGGATGTTAAATTTAGGTGAACACAGTTGATACTGAAACACTTGGAGTTGCTTAGGGCTAGCCTGGGCACTGTGTTGCATTTTGAAATTGCATCTGATTGACTGAGGAATCCATATCATGTTGCCAAGTACTTTCCTTTAGTGTGGGTTGATTATATTTAATCTTAACCTGTGTCTGAGAGATTTTACGAAACTAATAGACTTGACTTTGGTAGTTTTTTATGAATTATAACGCATCTACTGGACTCATTGGCCTTTTTTAGCAAATCATTAGGAGACAGAAATATGACTTAGATTAATAGTTTTTTTTTATGAGGCTGACATCCTCCCTCTATTTATTTTGAGGTTTTTTGGTACTGCCCCAACTTTGCATTTAGCTACCTTAAAAATTCCTTACTGAATATTTATTATATTTCTGTAATGAAAATTCAAAGCCTGGCAGTGGAAATTTATACCAGAATTGGTACTATGGGATAAATCAAGGCTTTGTTACTTACAGTAATGGTAAATCTTAATTTTTTATTTAACTTGGACAAAGATATAAGGCTATAAAGGCAATTAAATAGTTCTTATTTAGGACTAACGCATTTCCTACATCACTAGAGTTGAAGATTGAAAGTCTGAGAGAAGAGAAAATATTTCTTATTTATGGATAAGTATTTTACAGATTTAATATTTTTTAATAAATGCTTGTACATCTTTAGAAATACCATTCAAGAAAATCAATTTGATTTCAATGCCTGTGACTCAGGTTTTGATATTGAATTGCTGAGGTGAGTAGCTCGAGAGAGGACGCCTTCAGCACCTGAGAGGGGGGAAGCTCAGAGTCCAGGAGCCGGCGAGAGCCACCGAGGGAGCCTCAAGTCCTCGACAGGACCTGCCCGGGAGCCGGCAGCTCAGCTGACGAGAGCGAGCAGCTGACTCACACGGGGCGGAGCCTGGAGCAGCGGCACCAGCCCTGACTGGGTAAAAACCTGCCCCAGGGAGCGCGAGCGAGCAGGAGTGCCCGCGACCAGAGGGGTTAAATAGGGCGGGTCGAGGCAGTTTGCGCGGGTAGGCGAGGGAGATGGTGAGCGCTCGCTGCATAAAGAGGGCCAGGTCTTTGAGCTCTGCTCTGGCTGCCCCAGCGGTGGCCAGCGTAGGCACCCAGACAGAGCCGATGAGAGGGGAGGCTGCAGTGCAGAGCTCGGGGTGTAGAGAGTGCCTGCACTGGTCTGGTGAGAGGAGGGTGCACAGTGGGCAGGGCTGCGCTCGGTGCTCCCTGGTGGAGGTCCTCCTGCAGCAGGGGCTGAGCTGCGGAACGCTGTCAACAGGATGAAAGATGTCAGGGTAGCAGAGAGGAAGCAGGACTGCTTGCTTGAGGCCCAAACTGTGCAGGGGCCTCAAGCGTCCACTGTAGCTCATGAAGGAAAGAGGGAGGCCATTAACCCAGGAGGCTGTGAAACACTAAAAAAAAAACCAAAACCAAACCACCACCACAACAACAAAAAACAAAAACAAAAAAGGAGGAAGAGGACAATTAAAAGCAAGGGGCTTCTTCCCAAATCATTTCTCCGCACCCAGAGCCGCTTTGCTGTCCTGCAGGGAGCTAATGAGGAAACGCACTAGTACCATGAACAGCCAGCTGATGCACTGGTAAAGAAGATCTCTACTGGTGCTGCCAGGAAAAAGAGGTGGGTCATAGCTGTAGGGGACTCTACTTTGAAATGAACAGAAGCACGCATCTGTCAGCCTGACCCAGTCTCAAGGGAGGAGTGTTGCCTGCCAGGGGCACGGATCAGAGATGTTGCAGAGAGGCTGCCTGGTTTAGTAACTCACACTATTACCCACTTCTAGTGATACATGTGGGTGTTAGTGATACAGATAGCAGTAGCCCAGAGAACATAAAGGACAACAGAGCCCTGGAAGAGGTGGTTAGGTGTTCTGGAGCTCAGATAGGCTTTTTGTCAATTCTCCAGGATAAAGGAAAGGGCCTTAAAAAGGCTGGGAGGATTTGTCTGGTTAATAAACGGTTAGAACAGTGGTGCCATAGTCAGGGGTTTGGGTATTTAGAACATGGGACTCTATTTGGGAGGCCAGGTCTACTGGAGGCTGGCGGAGGTGGTCTCAGCGGTTTTGGTGAGGCTTGCCAGACTGGTCAACAAAGTTTTAAACTAGATGTTTTGGGGGAGGGGGATATCATTCCATTCCAACACTCCCAGACAGTTGCCAGCACCTATAATAAATACTTGGAGCAATGTAGAGATATTCCTGCCGCTCCAGCCAATGAGCCGGCTTTATTTGGAGCTGTTACAGACCTCCTGATCAAGAGGAATCTGTGGATGAAGCACTCTATAAACAGATAGGAACAGCCTCACGCTCACAGGCCCTTGTTCTCATGGGAGACTTCAACCACCCCGATATCTCTTAGAGGGACGGTACAGCCCAGCACAAGCAAAGCAGGAGGTTCCTCGATTGTGTGTAAGACAACTTCTTTCTGCAAGTAATGGAGGAGCTGACAAGAAGTGCCATGCTTGACCTTGTGCTCACCAACAGGGAAGGGCTTATTGGAAATGTGATGCTCCAGGGCAGCCTTTATTACAGTGATCATGAGATGGTCGAATTCGGAATGCTCAGGAGAGTGAGAAGAGCGTGCAGCAAGCTCACTGCCCAGGACTTCAAAAGAGCAGACTTTGGCCTCTTCAGGAACCTGCTTAGTAAGGTTCCATGAGATATAGCCCTAGAGGGCAGGGGGGCCCAAGACTGTTGGTTGATATTCAAGGATCACCTGCTACAAGCTCAGGAGTGTTGCATCCCAACTAGAAGGAAGTGCAGCAGGAGGGCCAGGAGACCTCCTTGGATGGATAAGGAGATGATGAGGAAAATTCAAATGAAAAAAGAGCCTTATAATAAGTGGTAACAAGGACAGGCGGCATGGGAAAAGCACGGAGATGTTGTCCAGCAAGCTAAGGACCAGGTTAGGAAAAGCTAAGGCCCAGTCAGGATTAAACTTGGCTAGGGATATTAAAGATAACAGGAAGGGATTCTACAGGTACATAGGCTAGGGACAATGTAGCCCCCCTCAGGAAGCTCTTGGGAGAACTGGCTACCCTGGATTTGGAGAAGGCTGAGGTTCTGAATGACTTCTTTGCCTCTGTCTTCACTGGCAAAGGCTCTGACCACACCATACAAGTCTTGGAAGGCAGATGCAGGGACTGTGAGAATGAAGACCTCGTGCCCACTGTAGGAGAGGGTCTGGTTCGAGAGCATCTTAAAAATCTGAACGTGCACAAGTCCATGGGTCCTGATGAAATCCATCCGTGGGTCCTGAAGGAGCTGGCGGATGAAGTTGTGAAGCCACTGTTTATCATATTTGAGAAATCTTGGCCGTCAGGTGAAGTTCCTGATGACTGGAAAAAGGGAAATATAACCCCCATTTCGAAGGAGGGGAAAACGGATAACCCAGGGAACTACAGACCAGTCAGTCTCACCTCTGTGCCTGGTAAAATCTTGGAGCAGATTCTCCTGGAAGGCATGCTAAGGCACATGAAAATCAACAAGGTGCTTGGTGACAGCCAGCATGGCTTCACTAAGGGGAAATCCTGCCTGACCAATTTGGTGGCCTTCTGTGATGGGGCTACAGAACTGATGGACAGGGGTAGAGCAGTTGATGTCATCTACCTGGACTTGTGCAAAGCGTTCGACACTGTCCCACTCAACATCCTTGTCTCTAAATTGGAGAGACATCAATTTGACGGATGGACCACTCAGTGGGTAAGGAACTGGCTGGATGGCTGCACACAAAGAGTTGTGGTCAATGGCTCAATGTCCAGCTGGAGACCAGTAACAAGTAGTGTCTGTCAGGGATCGGTGTTGGGACCGGTCTTGTTTAACATCTTTGTCGCTGACATGGACAGTGGGATTGAGTGCGCCCTCAGCAAGTTTGCCAATGACACCAAGCTGTGTGGTTCGGTTGATACGCTGGAGGGAAGGAATGCCATCCAGAGGGACCTTGACACGCTTGTGAGGTGGGCTGATGCCAACCTCATGAAATTTAACCATGCCAAGTGCAAGGTCCTAGAACTGGGTCTGAGCAATCTGAGACACAGCTACAGGTTGGGCAGAGAAGAGATTGAGAGCAGCCCTGCCGAGAAGGACTTGGGGGTGTTGGTGGATGAGAAAATGAACATGAGCCGGCAGTGTGCACTTGCAGCCCAGAAAGCCAACCTCCAGCCTAAGATACTGACATTGATAGGTTACATTTGAGACATAGACAGTATTTACTGGCCATATTGGTAGTGAAAATTAAGAGTTTAGATGCTTGCAAGTTTAAAATCAATCACCTATAAAAAAAGAAAATTAAAATTATAGAGAAAAAAATTTAAAAAATGGCTGGTTGTCGTGGTTTAAACCCAGTCAGGTAATTCTTTCGCTCACTTCCCCCCCCTTTCTTGCCCTCCCCCCACTCTCGGAGGGACGGAGAGGAGAATCGAAAAGAATGCAACTCCCACGGGTTGAGATAAGAGCAGTTTAGTAACCAAGGTATAACACAAATCACTACTGCTACCACCAATGATAATAATGATAAAGGAAATAACAAGGGAAGAGAATACAACACCTCAGCACCAGCCGACCAATAACTCACCCCCCAAGCCCGACCAAGCTCCGACCGATACCTCCTCCAACCCTGCAGTCTCCCAGCCCTTCCGGCTAACTCCCAGTTACCTCCTGGGCATGACGTGCTGTGGTATGGAATACCTCTTTGGTCAGTTTGGGTCAGGTGTCCTGTCTCTGCTTCCTCCCAGCTTCCCCTCCTCCCTGGCAGAGCATGAGGCTCACAAAGTCCTTGGCCAAACCAAAACATCACTATCAGCTCTGTTCCCGAGTCGAAAGTCAAAACACTGCACTGCACCAGCTACCAAGGAGGGGAAACATGACTGCTACTGCTGAACCCAGGACATTATCCACCCCTTATTCCATACCATTCACGTCATGCTCAGATCCCACATTTTCAATATACCATCACTCTTATCTCGGTGCACTCTTATCTTAGTGCACGGACCAGTCCCTATAAAGCTGCTGTGTCCATCTGGTCCATGATGTCAGGCTTCATCTCTTGTAACAGTCTTCCAGAGCAGGAGAGACTGTGTGCAGTGTTCACACTTGTGAATAACCTGGGCAATAGTGTCTATTGCTAACTCCACCCCTTGATCATAAGTCCATCTCTGTGTTGCATCTCTGCTCTGATGGCCTGAAGTGCCATGGGCCCACCAGGCTTAAAATAATTCACTGTCCCCTTCAGCAGTTTCTGCAGCTTGCTGCTGGGGACTCCATACAGCTGCCTTCCATCTCCAACGCTTCCAAAGCACCAGAGGGGCCCAATGGACTAGATACTTGCCCATACTGTCCCACACACCCTGCCACTCATGACTGTCCAGCCTTAGGGAAAATCTCCTGGTCCCCCTATATTGTCGCCTAATCCCAGACAAGACCCAAACCTGACTCTGCTTAACTTTTGAGATCAGACAAAATGGTTGTGGGTAAAACACAGTCTGTGTGTGTGCCAACATGCTGATTCCCATCACAGTCAGCAGGCAGGTCCCAAGGGTACCCAAAGGCCATTCAAAACCTTCAGAACTCTCAAACAATGCTGCTGTGCTTGTCACTGGGGCTGGTGCTGCTGCTGTGCTTGCCGGCTCTCCCACCACCAGCTTCTCTTTTCCTGAGTCCAGATGATCCTCCTCTGCCTTGCTGGGAAATGCTGCGTGGTCTCCTGCATCCTCCCGGGGCTCGGCGGGCAGCTTCCGGGGGATGCTCTCGGCCGTCGCGGGGCTCGGCTCCTCCGCGGGGCTCGGCTCTTCCGCGGGGCTCGGCTCTTCCGCGGGGCTCGGCTCCTCCGCGGGGCTCGGCTCCTCCGCCGCCTTCTCCCGCTGCTCGGCAGCCGCCTCCTTCCTCTCCTCGACCGCCCCGACCTCCTCCACCGGCAGCCGTCCCCTCGCGGCCTCCGGCCCCGGTCCCGCCGCCGCTTGCTCCCCGGGGCCGCTCTCCCGGGCCGGTTCGGCTGCCGCCGGCTCCCGGGGCCGCTCCCCCTCGGCTCCCCGCGGCCTCACGAAGATGGAGAGTAGGGTGAGGGCCAGGACGGTGAAGAGCAGCCGGACGGCCAGGTACAAGTCCACGGCCACGTCCGTCCCGCCCTGCTGCTGGAGCCCGCCCGTATTACAAGCCATTGCCATAAAGCACAGTGAGACAAGAACCTTAGCCCAAGCCCCACACTTGATAAACACTAACACAGCAAATACCGGTTCTAAGTAAGTTACAACATTCTGAAGCTGTGAGATCAAGAGGAACAACTCTGAGAGCCAATAAATCAGCATTGTGAAGAGTGACTATTAATCCAGTCAAATCTGTCGTTATCTCAACCCCTCGTGCGCCACGTTGGGCGCCAAAAAGAACTGTCGTGGTTTAAACCCAATCAGGTAATTCTTTCGCTCACTTCCCCCCCCCTTTCTTGCCCTCCCCCCGCTCTCGGAGGGATGGAGAGGAGAATCGAAAAGAATGCAACTCCCACGGCTTGAGATAAGAGCAGTTTAGTAACTAAGGTATAACACAAATCACTACTGCTACCACCAATGATAATAATGATAAAGGAAATAACAAGGGAAGAGAATACAACACCTCACCACCAGGCGACCGATAACTCGCCCCCCAAGCCCGACCAAGCTCCGACCGATATCTCCTCCAACCCTGCAGTTTCCCAGCCCTTCCAGCTAACTCCCAGTTGCATCCTGGGCATGACGTGCTGTGGTATGGAATACCTCTTTGGTCAGTTTGGGTCAGGTGTCCTGTCTCTGCTTCCTCCTGGCTTCCCCTCCTCCCTGGCAGAGCATGAGGCTCACAAAGTCCTTGGCCAAACCAAAACATCGCTATCAGCTCTGTTCCCGAGCCGAAAGTCAAAACACTGCACTGCACCAGCTACCAAGGAGGGGAAACATGACTGCTACTGCTGAACCCAGGACACTGGTGAAGTGCAGATCAATCTAGTTCAGAAAGGACAGAGAGAGAAGATGAAGCTTATTAGCTGGTCAATGTATGAACAGTGATCAACAAGCCTTTACTGAGAAGCTTGTATCCCAACAGCATTGTCAGATATGAACAAATACCACAGTACCTGCAAAATTGGAGAAATTTTGTCTGTTCCAAATGGATTGGAATGTATCTGCTAATACATAAGCATGTTATGAAAGAGAAAAGGAATCATAGAATAGTTAGGGTTGGAAAGCACCTTCAGAACACCTAGGTCTATCCCCCCTGCCACGGGCAGGGACACCTCACACTAAACCTTATCATCCAAGGTTCTGACCAACCGGGCCTTGAACACTGCCAGGGATGGAGCATTCACAGCTTCCTTGGGCAACCCATTCCAGTTCCTCACCACCCTAACAGGAAAGAATTTCCTCCTTATATCCAATCTAAACTTCCCCTAAGTTTTTATATGTTACCCCTTGTCCTATCATTACAGTTCCTAATGAAGAGTCCTTCCCCTGCATCCCTATAGGCCCCCTTTAGATACTGGAAGGCTGCTATGAGGCCTCCACGCAGCCTTCTCTTCTCCAGGCTGAACAGCCCCAACTTTCTCAGCCTCCTTCTTCCCTCGAAGTTTTCTCATCATCTCCTTATCCATCCAAGGAGGTCTCCTGGCCCTCCAATGCAGGAACCTCCTGCATTGCTTGTGCTGGGCTGTACCGTCCCTCCAACAGATATCGGGGTGGTTGAAGTCTCCCATGAGAACAAGGGCTGTGAGCGAGAGGCTGTTCCTATCTGTCTATAGAGTGCTTCATCCACAGATTCCTCTTGATCAGGAGGTCTGTAACAGATCCCCACAGTAGTGTCTCCCATCGCTGTTCCCCATTTAACCCTGACCCACAAACTCTCTATTGACTGCTCACCTGTCCCCAGACACAGTTCCATACTCTCCAGCCTATCCCTAACATAAATAATAACTTCCCCTCCCTGTCTGGTGTGCCTGTTTTTTCTGAAGAGCCTGTAACCTTCCATTCCAACACTCCAGTCATAGGAGCCATCCCACCACGTTTCTGTGATACTATGATATCATACCCCTGTAGACATGCACACATTTCTTAATTCCTCTTGTTTGTTCCCCATACTATGGCTGTTTGTACAGAAGCATCTGAGCTGAGCTCCAAATAAAGCCGGCTCATTGGCTGGAGCGGCAGGAATCTCTCTACATTGCTCCAAGCATTTATTATAGGTGCTGGCAACTGTCTGGGAGTGTTGGAATGGAATGATATCCCCCTCCCCCAAAACATTTAGTTTAAAACTTTGTTGACCAGTCTGGCAAGCCTCTCACCAAAACCGCTGAGACCACCTCCGCCAGCCTCCAGTAGACCTGGCCTCCCAAAAAGAGTCCCATGTTCTAAATACCCAAACCCCTGACTATGGCACCACTGTTCTAACCATTTATTAACCTGCCCGTTCCTCTTTTACATCTTTACATCTTTAAGAAATGTAAGGACACATGTAAATAATTGCCATGTCTACTCACAGGCGAATAAATAGTTGTTCTGCTGAAATGGCTATAAGGTATCTTTCATTCCATAGTAAAAGTTACATTCATTGCCATTTATTTGACACTGAAATGTAGCATGTGTACTGACACCTTAATGCATATTCTGTCAACTGTTGTTCCTACTACTACTAATTTGTAGTTTGTCTTTCTCATAACTCTCAACAAAACATCAATATCAATAAGGAATCAAATATTTATCAATAAGGAGTTATAAATAAGGAATGAAAATACCATTTTGCATGCATGTCTTATAGATTATATGAGCTAAAATCTTATATACTACAGGGATGATTTACTGAATTATAACTATTTGGTGGCACTCAGCACAAGCCAATTCTACAGTTATTTGTAAAGCTTACAGTAACAAAGATTTATTCCTTCACAGAAAGTAAAGTTCAGAGTTCAGAAAAAAAAATAATGTGGAGGTATGGTATTAAAATACTAAAATGGCAACTGTTTTTCTCTTATCTGGACATAAACATAAATGAGAGTGTATAGTATATAGTGTATGTGTGTATCCATGTATATGTGTATGTATATCTATGCACATGAATATGTATACATTTATACAAGAGAGCAAAGAAGGCAATAAATTTCCAGAAGCAGTTATATGAGAATCCTGTTGGATCATTTTTAACACATAGCTCAAACTTTGCTCACATTTTCTTGGGAGCATCCTTTTTATGATTTTTGCCTTGTTTCTACACATATTCTCTTCCTCCCGAAATGCTACCAAAATCAAAATATTCCCCTTCCTTCTTCCCAAAAGAGTGAAATCCTCCTGAAGCAAGCAATTGAGCAATGACAAACAAATTCTCTGGGAATGCTTGCAAGCCCACTTTTGACAACCTGGCTTTATGGTGCCTGAAGTCACTTTGCAGGCTCTGCTTGGGTCAGAGCAGCTGCTTTCAGAATTAGTTCTAGCAGGGTGTTTAGAAATTTATAGGTGTTTATTAACATTTTATAAGTGACATTTATATACATTCTGCTGCTCATATTGATCCTGACTGTATAGTTCACTGATTATGAGTTAATTAGTGTCATGTGTAAATCAATAAACTGCTTCGATCCTGATTTAAAAAAAAAATGAAGTGAGCAGCTGTTCCTTGAGACTCCGTTCCTTTTTGGACAGTTAATACATAAGAGAGCTAAAGACTCTCTGAAGTCTCTAAGAGTTATTACTAGCCTATTTTATGCAAGAAGGGTTCGGATTTTGCAGTGACTGATGACAGTACTCTATCTTAAAAGAAAAAGTACATAAGCCAGCCAAAATGCTATAAATGTATATAAAAGAAAAACTAGTACCTAAAATACCAATCTGTCCCTACCTATTGTGAGTGGAATATATTTCTCTTTCCCTCTTTCCCCAGATACTATCCATTACTTTATTATCTAATTTGCATGTTTGCCTGAAATATCAGGCAGTAAATCTTGTAATTGATCCTATACATGCAATATTAAATTTTAAGATTGTCTTGAGCAGCAGTCCAACTGGGACTTCAGAATTTTATTAACCTTAGTCCAATTTATTGGTAAAAATCAAAAGTGGTCCTAACACCTTTTTGGGGCATTAAGCTTTGTGGCAAACACCTGCAAACTTTTTTCCAGGCAGGATTGTCTTTCATTAGTCAACATGCACATTCTGTCTTCTCTAGGTTTTGATAAAATACAGTAGCTAACTTTAGGTGCTCCATATCACTCACTGGAAGCATCTTTTCTCCACTGACTAGGATAAATGGTGCTTGACATCTAATAGTGGAGATGTCTCAAGAGGCAACCAGGCCTAATCACACCTGAAATAGGAACATACACACGGGGCAGCAGAGAAGACCAACTTTTTATTGATCTTCATAAACATTATTTCTTTTCAAAAGCCTAATTTATGTTGAAAGCCACACACCATTTTTATTAGAAATTGTTTCACTAGACTTTTTATACGTTGGATGTTGTTCTGTCATGTGATTTAAATGATACCATTTTATTTTCCCAAAAGGGTAGTATATAAAAAAGTAAAGTTTATTAATTTTAGCTTTTATGCTTATTTTTAGATAATCAAAAATGTGTTTGCCATCAAAATATGTGTAAGATATAATTAGTGCTGTCTTTATAAAAAGTTTGAAGTAGAGCAAGCTGTGCTATATGGAACTTACAACAACCATCCTTAAAAAGGGCTGATTTTATGGTATTAGTAATTGTCTCCATATCAGAAGATAATGAAAAAATTCCAGCTTGATTAAGAGTTAACAACGAATAACCTGATTAAAAGGTGGTGTGGAACTGCGTTTTCCCAGGAGCAGAAAAATGAGTAAACATCCTAGAGTTCAGCCCCTGAATTCCTCCTTTTTTGCAGCATGAGGAAGCTCATCAACTGCTGCAGAATTACTTCAACTTTTGTAGGTAGCAAATCAAATTGCGCTGACCAAAGCAGTGGGGATTGACCTGTCTGCCCACCAGCCATTGGCCTATATGAAAAGGAGAAAGATGGGGTTAGTAGAACTGGTGTGAACAGAGGTCATACAGGAGAGGTGATAGAAATATCTTCTCTCTTTTGTATGCAAAAGCCATTGTCTTGCTCTTTAGGATTTACATGAAAAAAAGCTAAACATTTTAAGTTGGAATCAACTAGACAGGAATGATAAACCTACATTTTAAAAGCTTTTTCTATTTTGAAACAGAAAATTTCTTGTTAGACAAACTAAAGTCCTTTTCCACCTCTGAATGATGAGCTGATTTCAACAAGTGGTTTAATATAGAAAGACACGGAGATTTTTTGCTTTCTCTTTAGTCTGCTAACCCATCTGGAGGAAATCTGGGTTAAGTGCTATGGTTTCCTCTGGGAGAGGAAACTTCAGCTGTTTCTTTAGCTTCACAACACAGCATAATCTCTGGAATTTAATTTAAATATAGCAAACAATGAATTCACTGCTAATGAATTCACTATGAATTCATCTATGCTAAAGATAGGAGTTTCATGGCTTTGCTAATTCTACATAGACTTCACACATCCTTCCAGAAAACTATTTTCAAGTTTAATCTTTAGTGGTCTAGGTGAATGCAACAAGAGATATGTTAGATCCACAAGAATACGCAAATTATATTTTTCATTTTCTAACACTTCAGAGAAGATAATTATATCTGTCGTTGGTGCTCTCCATATTATCACCAGGTCTTCTGACCATATCTGTGATGCTGACAGTAAAAGAGCTATCATTTATATTTCCTCATTTAAGTTCCAACTGTGGTATAGGCAAATCTGTCTCTTCAGCAGATTTTGTATGTCTAGAATCTTGTATAGTAAAGAGGAAGACCAATGTCAAAATATATAAGTAGTAGAAAGTGAAAGTTATCTATTGGTAGTAATCAGACTAGTACGAGTTAACACGAAGGACAGATCAAAACCTGTGCTGACCGTTTTGTATTACAAATATGTGGAAAAGAAGTTTTAAAGCATAGATTCCTCCCACTGTACTAGGGAAGTGGTAGAGGTAGCACAGAGGTATTACTAGAGCTTAAACAGGGTAGTCTCTACTGTTAGCGGTTCTCATGTAGATTGAAGAACTCTTCTGATGTCCACTTCTATCTTCCCTCTTATATTCACACCTGTCACCACATTGCCCAAAAGCTTAGTTTGGTTAAATCATTATGAAGTGCTTCATAAAACTGAAAACTGGAATGATTTAATAGAATTTGCAGTTTTTGTCACCTCATTGCTTAGCATTTTCCATGTCATTAATAAGTACACTGAATAAATACTGGTACTTATTTTCAGACAATTAGTCCCTTCCTCTTAGAAGAGCGGGTATTTTTCTTTCTGTGTTGCAGCTAAAAACCAGATGAAATTAATCTAGTCTTTGATCTTACCTTTTTTTTTTTTTTTTTTTGATTTAAACCAGAGTGAAATTTGGTACAAGGGAAGGGAATCTAGCAGTTGGGGGATATTTCATAGTGTTCATATTAAATGTGCAGAATAGCTGGTAAGTTGTCCACATTCTTACGGATGTGCAATTAAATCTGTAATATTAGGATGTTTTTGTTTCAGCTCAAAATATTTCTTTGCTTTGAGTCAGTGATAGATTTTTAGATCTGACCTAGATAATGTTGAAATCATGTATAATATTTCTTTCTCAGTATGACTGCGTCATGTGAACATTCTGATTCACTTTATTTGTAGAGAGCTAAAAAAGTAAATAAGATTTGTATTATTCTAAATAGCAGAGAAAATTGAGGGAATTGAAGCATTTGTGAATAGTCTAGAATGTTTTTCTGAGATCTTAGAAGTGACTTCCAATCTGAGTTGCTTGTTCCAGTTCAAATTTGCTGAATAACACTTAGTCAAATGGACTGATATTTTCAGTAAAGGAAACATCGTCTTGTTCTGGTCTTCAGATCCAAACCCAATCTAATCAAATTTAGTTTTCACACTTCTACCACCACAAAATACCAAAAGATTATGTAAAGTCTCTCATTTTGTTGAAATTGTCCGTAAATAATGAAGGAATGTTTCTCTGAAGGTTATTTCTGTAGATATTTTTGATAATGTTGTAGAGTCTTATGAATCTTCAGTAATAAACATTGCTGATGAGCCATAGAGAACACATTATTTTAAATTGTTAATATAGAATAAATGCCAAAATAATCACTCTATAAGTACTTTGAATGCCAATGTTCTACTTACTCAAATGCATGTTTGAGGAGTTAACATAATAAAAATGAATAGCAAATGTGATTCTATGATTTGATGATTCTATAAAAAATATGTGTCATACATATACGTTGTATGACTTCTATTTCCACGTCTGGCCCTTCTGGAGACATTGTAATGTAATTATAGTGATCCAAAGAAGTTATTTTTTTTAATAAACATTTCAATAAATAATTTTCAGCTCCTAATGTATTAATTATATGGATTATAAAAACATCCTATACCTTAGAACTTTGTTTTAAGAAAATAAATTTAACAAGCAAATAAAGTCTTAGCAGAAAATGATACTTTGATAAGTATCTGTAAAACTTAATATAATAAAAGAAGGAAAAAGCTGCTTAGTTTATCAAGTTGCAAATATGATCCAGCTTTTGGAAAAGTAGTGAAGAACCAAACAGGCACTGAGATTTAAAGCCTCTAACAGGTTGAAGAACATATTAAGCTACTGTGAGATCCTGCCCCAGATCTGTCAATTAGTTCCTTGTATAAAAGCTGTATGTTCTTAGTGATTTCTCACTTATTTTTGAATTGCTGAAGAACCAAAGTGTCAGACCATTATTTCTCACTGAATGTTCAGTGTAGCATCACCTCATCTTCATAGAGCCGTATTGCTTACTTTGCAAAGAGTCTGTATAACTGTAATGGTAGAAAGGTACACTGAAACATTATAGAAGTAGGAGCTGGAATATGAAATATCACAAGCCATTTAATATCTTCAAATAATCAAAAAGTCATCATTTCCCTCTCAAAAAACTAACAGTAATTAGAGCTGATCTCATCAGCACTTTTGTTTCTGTGGAGTTCTTGGGGGAGTTTTTGCATACAATTTGGTTTGACACTATCTAAACATCAAAAATACAGCCTTTGACCACTGTTATTTCCTTTTTCTTTTTCTTTATATAGCAGCTGATGCCTGGTCAGATTTTATGAGCCAGAAGAGAGACAGTATGTATTCCTTATAAATGGATATCCTTCAAAAGGATATTTGAAAATTATTTTTAAAGTCTGTTGGATTTTTTTTTAGCTATTGAATCTGAACATTCAGAAAGTAGATTAATTTCCCTGAAATTACACTTTTGTTTAAAGCCCTGTTTCCTTATTATGACATTTTGAATTGAAAAGTTTGAAATTTTCAAAATGAGTTGCCAGAAATATCTTTTCATTTATTACTGACATAAAAAGCCCCCTTATTTTGAAGAAACAAAATCAGACTTTTGTTTAATGAAAATGAAAGCTTAATGAAAAATATTTTTTTAATTAATCCAGAATTATTTTGATTAGAATGCATTCCAGAGCATAGCTTGCAACTTGCTTCTCTAGGGCTTTTTTTGTTTGTTTGATGTATTTTCTTCCTCCTGAGCCCTCTTCTAATTGCAACCTTTCCTGATCCTGGAAAGCTCTGGTGTCCAGGACTCTACTAATAGAAATGGGAGTGTCCTCATGAACTGAATTCAGTGAAGATGTGCCAGCTTACGCCAGCTGTTTCTTTGTCCCTGTACCTTTTTATTTGGATAAAACCTGATGATTTTCTGTATCCCTGCTCACAGTTTGTTTCCAAATAAGCATCCTACACTCCAAGGGCCATCTGCTGTTTGTTCTGTGTTAATGAGTGTGCTTTAGTTCTTATGTCCTTGGGAAGAGGTGTCATGCTGTCACTTTGTAAAACAGGGTTCCTGATTTCTTATGAACTGGAATTTCTAACCCTTGTGAATGAACAAGTTTAAATAATTTTCTCCCCACCATGCTCACAGATGTGAGTCATAAGTGCGCAGAAGATGCTATACAGATCTACAGTACAGCCTGGTAATCCAGGCTTAACGACCCCTGTTCAAACAGGGATACAGTCCTGTTAAGCAGGGAGGGACATCTGTTCAATGCTCAGACTTGGAGTACACTGAAAATATAAGCTGTTTTACCTGTGACTGGTTATGAGGAGCCAATGTCTTCTTTCTGATACTGAATAAACCATATTCATAGAACTATTTGTAGTAACCCCCATGTAAGTATTGTAAGTATCTTCTGGAATTTCAAATGCAAAGTTTTCCCAAGTGTTAAAAGTGTTTGGGAAAAACACCCTTCTGGTTGATTTTTGAAATCCATATACTTCCTACTTACCTCAGTTACGTGCCTTGGCTTTACAGACAGTAATTCTAGAACAGAAAGCTGTCCTTAAGAACATCACAGGTTATTTGGTACGTTAAGTCTATAAGTTAGACTACTATACTTAGTCAATATTCTTTGAAACCTACTAGGATGATAATAATGTCTCTTCTACTTTCCTATTGGTAGGCAAAAGCAAAATAACCATCAGAGCTGTCCAATAAAGAAGTAGTAGATTGTGCTGCAACTACTGAACAGATAACACCAGTTTTGCAGAGCGGTGACCACCAGACTGGGGTTAACCATAGCTTAAGGCTAGACTTAGTTAAGGGTTTCTGAGATAAAGTTGTGATCCATGATTAATTCTTTGAAAAGAAGTCAGAGCTAGGACTGGGGCTGGAAATGACCAGTTTGTAGGCCACTGTTCAACAGCATGATAAATCCCAGGCTATGTAGGATGAAAATTAACAAATCCTCTGGTCACACAATCAAGAGTACTAGGCACATTTTACTTAAAATTTTATCTATGGGATAACTAAATTTTGATTGTCACACTACTCTCTGGATAAAACAGTGCCACTCCAGCTGGGACAAAGCCTGCATAGTAGCTTAAAGTTAATGAAAACTTCATATTATATCATGACCAACTTGATAAATAAGCCCATACCTGGTTAAGAACAAATGTATGCCTTTGGACAAACTGCAGAAGCGTTGGTATTGCAGTGACATGGCCTCAACTGAAACCTACAGTTTCAGCAGTACCTCCAGTACAGACCAAGGGAAAGAAAATGGGTTCTTTAGCTTGAAAGCCAGGTAGAGGGAACTCTGACTCCTGCTATTCTACTTATTTTGCTGTTAGGTTACTTCTCATTTAGGAGTGGGGACCATAAAAAGTCCCAGTTAACTTTTTCCTTTGTTCTTGATGTTGCTGAAAGTATTCTTCCTTTCAGTTTAATTAAGTAATCTCAACTGTTTGTTACACACCTGTAGCTCTTACTCTGATAACTAGCAACTCAAAAATTTTATTTGAGGATGTTGCTGTTTCCAGTAGACCACACAGATAATGAAGTTCTTCATTTAGAGGAAAGAATGGAGCTTGAATGACATGATACCTTTTTTCAAAATGCCTTGCCTGTTTTTTTTTTTTTCTGTTAATTCTAATGCAAATTCTTATGAAAAAAATGGAATGCTGTGAGCATTTTTCAGACTGTACTCCACAGAAGAATTCAAGACTTTAATAAGCTTTGGAAAGAAATGCAGTTAATGATTCAGAATTATGTAAGATACTTATCTCAAGAATAATTTGGTTTGATGTTTCTGTTACTGCCAGATTTTCTGCTGGTAATGGAATAAAAGATACAGATGAGAAGAAACACTTCTAAGTTGTCTTAATTGCTGCAAGTAAAATTTTGCCTTTTTGAAGATATATATAAAAAGTGAATGTCTTCATGTGAATACCAGAAGGTCAGTTAAATTAATTGATGTTCTACACTATTTTTTCTTTTACATTAATTTATTTTAGGACACTCTGCTTCTTGCTGTGGAAGGGACAGTTGTTTGCTGGAAAAGACACTACATACTGTGCGTACTGCTGAACCTAAGTTCATACCCTTATTATGTTCAGTCCACTTACGGTAAAGCTTTTCAAATTTTATGTGAGCTTGATATAACTATAGTGAAGATGATCATAAAGATATATGTACTGCTCCATTATTATTATCAGCATTCTGTCAGTATGAAAAGGGCAATAATTACGTGTAATGTAAGACTCCATTTGCCTTTGTTTTTTATTGTTAAAGTAACATAGGTGTACTCAAGTCCATTTTTATATTAGTAGAAATACTACTAATGATTCAGCCATTGACTGTTCTAACACAGAGATGTAACCATGACAGCCAGGTCATGCTTTCTCTTAGCTAGTTGGTTAAAACAAAACCTGTTTTAGTTCTGTATCTGAGATGAAAAGAAAAAAAAAGCGTTCTCTTTTTCTGGTAGATCTTCAAATGAATGCTTGCAGTGAACCGTTGTCTAATTTCAGGCATTAAAAATCCATCTGAACTTTATAACAGTAGGAGATGCATAACTTAGAAAAAATCATACTGTATCTTATGTATCCTTTCTCCTGTTTGAAGTCATTTTGCATGTGAATAATGGAAATTCGCATTTAATTTTCAATGTTCCAAGTGTTGATACTATACACAGCAAGTCATTGGATAAAAGGAAGAGTTTTATATGTACTGATACATGAAAAGAAAAGATATCTATTGACTGATACAGTGTACCAAAATCCAATCAAGGTTTGAACTTCAATAAAAATATCATGGTCTTTATTAAAACAAGAAATAAAAGATAAAATATAGGTAAAATATTTGGTGGGAAAATGTAAAATCTCTGAAAATTGTCATATTAGCAGCCTATGTGGAATATATAGAAGTTCACACATTGAACATGACACAGGAAGAGGAAAGTACATCTTTAAAGAAATTGCCAATTCATCATTAGGGGAGAGTTCAGTTCGTTTTCTTCATGCTTAGAAGGAGCACTAGGGTCAAATTAGGAGAATAATATACCGAACCAATTGTTTTTACAAAGCTGCATAACTGAATGAAGCAATGAGAATGATGTGCCTTTTTTTCATTCGGTAGCAGCTCTTCACAAAGTACTTTTGTGTTTGGGGTTTGTTTGTGTGTTTTCATGAAAGAAACATTAAACCTGAAATTTCAATTTCCAAACATTTCTGTTTCAGACATAACACTAGAAGAAAACATTTTACCTGAAAAAAAACCCAGCAGGCTTACAGATAAAACCATGATTCATCAAATTGAATGATAAAATATCCCGTTAACTCTTCAAAGACAGAATATTTCTCAAATTACTTAGTAAAACTGAAGAAAAGTGTTTCTGCTTTGTATTTTTTCTCCAAAGAAAACAAGACATTCTGTGAAATGTAATACGGAATCACTCATTTGAAACAGGCAGTATAATCTTTTTGCACCATTTAGTTCAGTGAAAGCACTTTTTCTTGATTTTTGTATCTTCCATGTTTTCTTCAGCATAAATTTGCCATTCTATAGTTAATCTACAACAAATTTGAAATAGAATGTACTGATACTACTCCTGCACTAAGATATTCTGAGTTTCTTTAAAACCATGCTTTATTGACCCTGATAAATTTGAGTTACAAAAAGCAGGTTTTTGATAAAATCATGGGTGGCATCTCTGAGCCAATGGATGCCAAATGATGTCCTTAGGCTTCCTTACCCTTATTCCTTCACCTTATTCATCTCCAGGGTCATGTAAGACATTAAAGGTTTAGTGTAAGACATTAAAATTGTATCAGAGAGAGGTGGCTGAAGATTAGATACTGAGATTCAATCTTTATAACTTTCACCTAATGTAAACAAAACTGCCTGTCAGAAAAAGGAAGATATCTCCCCTCCTCTTTATTTAATACTAGTTAAAAAAATACATGACAAGCTATTTGAGAAACACCTCTGCAGGTAACCAACATGGAATAAAGTATAATATTATTTGCCCCCACTGGGAACAGCTCCAAATATTTGGTCAAAACCTGCATAGGATGGAAATGAAATACTGATCTCTGAGATCAGAATACGTCAAAGGGGTTTTTTGTCTTAAAAAAACTGACCTTTTCTACATCACTCCCCCCCCCCCCCTTCCCAGTATACATTTATGCAGGGGAACAAAGTTATCACAGATTTAGGTATGCAAACTGCTCTAGTTATTTACAGTTGTATTTTCCAGTAAATATGACAGGTAATGCTAAGTGAATGTGTACGTTTACATACACAATATACACTTACAATGCAGTGTGCAGCATGTATGAAGATACACCCTCGTCAAAGTAGTTCCTGATAACAGGTGTGTAAACTAGAGGACACAAGTGCTGAAGGAAGAGCATATAATATCCTGGGTTAACTTTGGAGAGCTCAGAAAGCAGATGAAGTGACAAGTTAGTTTCTATAGGATTTGTTCAGGTATCTGAGAAAAGACAATTCAGTATGTTGGGTATGAACAATTTCAGACAGCAGAGTTCACTTCTGATTTCCAGCAGGTAGGATCCATTTATTCTGTGAGCAGCCAGTTAAGGTTTTAAATATATTATGTATATACACAAAATATTTACATATTTTGTATATGTCAAGGTTCCATGTACATTGTATATAGAACCACTATTCTAAGCTATTATTCATTATGATAAAGTTTACATCTAATATATACATAACATGCAATACAGATGTACATAAATAACATCAGAAAACAGTATACAACCCTGTCATTAGAACTCCATTACAAAGATAAATACATCTTATACGTACATATATACATACATATGAAATAATAGTAAAACTATAACAAATCTAACCACACGGTATACTGGACATTAAGAACTCAGTACAAAGTAATGAATATTTTCTGAGTATTTTTTGATGACCTATATTCTCGGCTCATTTGTTTTGCATATAAATGATTCATCCCATGTATTGCACCTCTCTGACTTCTGATTGCCAAGTTAAATTAAGAGGCTATTCAGGAGTATTTCTGAGTAGAGAAAATATGCTTTGTGGGTCAGGAAATCTATGTTTTGGATAGAAGGTATACTAGGAATAAAGAACCAAAACCTTCTACAAAAAAGTAAGGCTTCAATACCACAGATAGCAAATTTCCAAGATTGCAATATACGTTGCTAGTGCATTTCACCATGTGAAGAGGCAATAATAAAGTCCAGGTTATAGTTGTACACTTGCAAGGTATGCTAAGAAATCCTTGTGAAAAACGTAGCAAAGTGAATAGAACAGAAATGTTATATGATCCGATTTTACATTCCTCTTCTAGTGACATGAAGTTGCTAAGTAATGTAGACACTTCAAAGTGTGCTTTATGTGATTATTTCATACTGCTACCTATAATGTGTACAGCTGTGGGAAAGGCATTAATAGCACTGTATCACAGAAGATAAAAAAAGCTCAGGTAATAAAATATTGAAAAATGTATTCATACTTCATTTAGGTATTTGAATCTCTAACCTTAATAGTGGTGAAAGTGTTATAAGTAGACACCTACTTCTGCTTCATAATGTAGTTGATAAAAAATTAGGTCATTAGATTTATTTGAAGTCTGTATTTATACGTTGCATTTTTACTTCATTGTTAGATGAAACAACAATCTGTTATGTAATAACCCTTTGAAATCTCTGAAAGATAGAGATGGAAACTTACAGATACTTGCCATTCTAATGGTGTTAGAAATCAAAGGATACTTAAAAGAAATTTTAATAACACAGTAATTAAGAATAGATAGTACTACTGACAGTCAAACCTCCTAAGTATTGTTGTTTGAGCTTTAATTAGGATGCAGCACCTGACTGGGTGTCTCATGAGAGATGGCTTGCTTTTTATGATGTTTCCAGCCTTTCTGGATTTTGAAGGGGACAGTGATGCTTCATGGTATTTAAACAATTCCTTTATTAACTGTTTCACAGCTCTGCTCATAGCCTTTATTGTAACCATTCTAGTTCTCACAAGAACATAGAATTGCAAAGGCAGATAACATTGGTATGCCTATAACAAGTAATAGAAAGTAATAGATGCTGCAGAGCCATCTTGCACATGTCCTGTACCCTACTCTTCACTGGACAGCAAGGGAGTAGATATTTTACCATAAAAAATTCATAAAGTGTTTCAGGTCTTAGAAGACACTTTACTTACTACTGTGAAATAATCTACACACAAGAAATAGTATTATTCTGTTAAGACTAATACACAGATTTAGCCAAAGACAGCATGACTATGCCAAGGTTTCCTAACATCCCACTGTCTCTGCAGCTGGAAACAAGCAGACTACTTACCACAGCACTGTCTTCTATTCTTCTGATGACAAAAAAGTAAAATCTCCAGCCATCAATACAGCAATCCTAACAGCCAATGGCAGGTGTGGGCAGAAAAGGCTCGCAGTTTTTCATTTTGTATGCTGCCACAACTCTTTTTTCCTAGTATACCCCTGCAATTCCCTAGCTACAGAGTCTTAGACTCCTTCCTCTGTCAGTGTTCAGACGCTCTTCCTTCTTTTTCTTGGACTTATCTATCTAAATAAGATAGCATGTTTCTTCATGTGATAACAGTACCCCCTTGCCTGTCACCTACTTCCAGGAAGTATAAAGTTATAGAAATTATTTGAGGGTTATTTTTAATTTCTTATTCAGACTTCAAGACAAATTATGTTCAGACTACCGTTTATGAGCTATTGTTAAGTCCCAGAGACAAAACTAACACCAGACATTCCTTGAGCCTCCAGTCCTGTATTTGGCTGTTGCCAACATTCTCTCCTTTAGGGTCTCAGCAGTTCTGCTTGTTTTGTTTTTTATTTTATTTAAATCAAGAATGTCATGCTATCTTTCTGAGCAGCCGAGAAATCACCATACACATTTCCTCACCAGGAGTAAAATCTATATATAATGATGTAATTGATCTAGCAATTTTGCCTTTTGTCACTACTCACTTTGTTTAATACTTTCCAATTGCTCATATTTGCTTCTTTAATTCTGATTAATATCCCTTCACAATCAAATTCTTCATAATAGTATGTAATATATATTCTAACCCCAAATATATATATATGGTCTCATCCTGTTTTTTTGTCTTAGAATGCGAAAACTAAAGGGTAGTGTTTCTTTTTTCCTTTACATGCCTACAGTATAAATAAAGCATCAAATAGTTAATCATGGTGCCTTTGGGGAAAAACCAGTATCTGAGAAATACACTGATAGGAAAGCATTTCACAAAATATAAGAATACACTGTACTCCATTCAAGTCAAGGAGGAAATTTAGCACTGTATGTAAATCTAGAAGTGAACTGATAATACTTTACTTTCCCTACATCAAAAAAACAGAATTTGGATGAAGATTAAAGCACAAAATGAATGGAAATACTGCTACAGTGTGCAGCTACAGGTGAGGTTCACTGCATCTATGGAAAGTCTTTATCTTTTTTCTCCATGTGAAAAGCTGGATAGGTCAAATACATTTCCTGCTGGGGAAGTTGCTGGAAAACCCTAACTTAACAGCAATCCATGTCTGTGGACTGAAGTGCTCTGTAAATAAAGGGCCTATATGGAAGCAGACAGATGAGGTGTGAGCAATTATCATACAGGAACGGGTCATTAAATCCATGTGCCTTGCAGTACCTAAATTCCTTTTTTTGAAATCCAAATAGTTCCCTCTGTCCATCTCTATACTGCTCATCACTCTGCCTTTCCACACCTAAGCCTATTTCTCAATGCCTTTGATATCATTTGTATTTGTAGCTTCCCTCATGCTGTTTATAAACAGTGCAAAGACTGCAGGTAAATTCTATCTTAAGGCTATACCTTGTTTACCCCTCTCTAAAGTCCTCTTTTCTTTAACACTCATGAGTTGTCTAAATCACAATAAAGCACTGTTCTTACATAAGATAGCAATATAACACTGTAACACTATAATTAGGTAACCAAGTATGTAGGAAATATTACAGCAATGATTTTAATGGGAAAGGAAAGAAGAACAATTGTTCTCTTCCACTTTAAAAGGAGTCTTGCCCTCCTCAGGGAGAAGGAATGCTTTTAAACTAATATGTGCTTCTTAAGCCTAGTTTTTGCCTATTTTTCATTAGTTTGTATCTGAAGTAAGGTAATTTGGTTTGTTACCCTGTCATAGATTTATTGTTTCAACCTTTGTCCTTTGATTTTGTATTCAGAATAGTTTCTCTTTCTTCAGCTGAACCTTTGGGCAAAAATCAATAATTCAGAAAACTGTTGACAAAACCCCAAGAAACTAGAATGTGCAGAACACCTAACGTTTTAGAAATAAATTTGGATTTCACCTTAACACTTTAAATTCATACTCTTTCTGTAGCTGTTTAGCTGTAGGATTCTCCATAAATTAGGATAAACATCTTTGTTCATATTCATTTTGGCAGAGCTGGTTAGCATGAAGTATCTGCCTAGATTTTGCTTCGTCAGTAGTTTTGATATCTGCACTTTGTCAGAACTGTTTAATTTACTGTTATGAAGGAAACAGCCTAGATTTAATTCATGCTGGGTTTGTTTGTTTTTGTTTTGTTTTTTTTTTTCATTTGCCAGAAGAGCTGGAAGGCAGAGTTATTACTAGATTCAAAGGCACTGCTTTCAGATCCTATTTCATCTAATAATGTCAGACTCAGACATCGCATAGCTATCTAAAAAGGAAATTAATTGAAAGGAATAAAAACAACACAGCATTCACTCAAGTGTTCCTGTGTGTAACATTCATGCACAGTTTAAATTCTTTCTCTTAATTTTCTCTTGAATTTGGTCCTAAAAGGCAACTAAAACTGCCTTCATCGCAAAGCAGAAACTAGTCCAGATGTCAGCTTTCTCCTATATCCACTGCCTGAGCTTACAGCTAGTTTTTTTTTCCTGTTATAATCTACGTTTTCAAATGCTACTGCTAAATGCTTTTTAATTACCTTGTTGCTTCTTTATTTTAAGGAAAGTAATTCACTGCAGACAGCAGTGTGATGTAGCTGTATCTACAGTAACTGAGGATGTCAGAGGCAGTTCCTACAGGCTCGATGTGACTAAGCTGTCTTGCTTGTCTCTCTGAGAGCTCGCTGGTCTGTGTTGGCATATGCTGTCTCAGGGAGAAGAAAAAATATTTGGATCACATTAAAAAGCCTCGAAAGTAAGCTTATTGAAAGGAATTGGTCATGGCGCTATTGAAATACCAAAGCCTAAGATAAAAGAAGAATTTATTCCAGTTAGCCTTTCTCTCTTTGTAGACATGTAAGGCAGAAAAATCTATGACTTACCTAAATGGAGAGATTGGTCTAAGTTTCAGGCATATCAAGATCCTACAAATACTGCTTAATGGAAAATTCAACTCCTTCTCATCCTCCGTATTTCAAATTATTCATTACATTTGCCCTGTATTTCAGTAATGTTTCCCCCTTATTTAATGGGCTAGATTCAAAATGAAAATTCAAATTATTACTTCATATTTCAGTGTATGCCAGGAAAAGATTTCCTGTGTGAAACAATCTTAATTTCTCCTGTTCTGCACTTACCCCAGCAGATGCAGCAGTAAGCTATGCATCCTACCACCTTGACTAATGATATGAGCATGTCATGTACTTATTTATTTATTTATTTATTTATTTGAGCACATTACATTTCCTTTTGGCTAAGAATAATTTTAATGGTTTTTCCAGGCTGCTTCTTTGAAGAGACCATAACTGACATAGTTCTGTTAATAAGAAAGAGTAACTGTACGAAACTCACCAACATGTCCTCACTGCCTAGTTACCAATGAATGATAATCAAAACAGGTTTGTCTTAGGGCAAATCACATGACTTTGAAGGACCATTTGTAGCAGTGCTGCTTGAAGAAAAATTAAGAGCTTTTTCTATATAGCTATATAGCTTTCTATACCTCAATTTTGTTTTAATTTTGGACTTGCTGGACTTCAATAATTTACTTATTGAACTTTAGGGAAACTTCCTTTATCTTAAGATGTGAAAGGAAGCTGAAAATGTCTCTTTAACCAAAAGTTAAAGGAGTAAGTTTTGCTGTGGATACTCCTATGAAATGTCCTTTTTCTCTTCATCCTGCTTCATTGATCTGGTCAGGGAAATACTACTCTCAACTGGGCAAAACAGGTTCTGATAATTTCTCCATTATGACAAGGGAACTCCCAAGTCACCTACTACCTACCTACTACCTACTCGGTACTCTTCAACAGTTTCTTTCAAGAATATATTTAAAATATTTCCTTTTTGATGGACATAAGAATTCCTGGTGGAATGGAATTGTTTTGATTCAGCTGCACCATAAAGCTTCAGAAATTTTGGAAATTCAAAGGAATTTCAAACAATTTCTTAGATAAACATGTTGATGTTATGTTTATCCAAGCAGAGTGTTTTCTTGTTTTGCTCTCAGGGCTCCACATACCTCATATAGGTTTAGTTCTGGAGCACAATTTCATATTACTGCTAAGATACAGGCTTGCTGCCATCTTCTTTCCAATACTAGAGATTTCTTCTGATGTCCATGCACAAGGATTTTTGACCCTTTAGGTGACTTCTAATGCAGGGACAAATGCTAAGCCAACAAATACCTACAGTGGTTATTGTACTAAATACTATCAGATGTCTCAACTATTTTGAGAGCTCTTATATCTCCTTTTAAAGGTGACATTGTTCTCTGACATATTTATTTCATCTTCAGGATTCCCTTTCACTGATTGGTTTATAATATATCTTGCTACAAAGTGAAGCACCTAGAGGCATGATTTTGAATTTACTTTATTCACATAGAAAATTATAGTGCTGTATTACCTGAGGATATACAATATTTTACTTCTTAGGTATGATAGTACTAATAACAAATAAAAAACAAAAAAACACAAACAAAACCTAACAACAACCCAGAATACGAGAGAAGAGGGACTGGAAGTTTTACATGAATGGTGTGGTATGAAGTATCCTGGGCTGCCTTTTCCCGATATCTTGATGCATTAAGAAGAAACTCTTATCCTGAGTTAACTGACTTATTTTTAAGACTTTTATTCTAAGGTGTGAATTTATTGCAAAGAAATATTGTGAAGGAGAGAACTATTTCTAGCTTTTCCTGGAAGTCATACTTCAGGATGTATCCAAAAGCTTTCATCCTCTAGCTAGAATGGTATGGAAAACTCATTAGAAAACAAAGCCAAATATGATGTCTGCGCTGAAGAGATCAAGTGTCAGGTTTTCAAAATCAATACCTGAGTTTCATCACAATATGTTTCAGCCATTTCAGTGGAGGAACCTGTTTACATCTATAGGTTCAAATCTTGTAGAAAAGTTGTTTTCACTCTTTCCTTCTCATCAGTTAAAACATAATGACATATGCTAATACCTGGAGTAAACTGATTCTTGCATGAAATGAGTTTCTATTATTGCATCTCACTGAAATGTAATATAAAAATATTTTCATTCATATTTACCATTTTGCAAACAACCTGAAATTCATATCTGTCCAAATGTATTTGGAGAAATTTTTGATAATGTCACACACCACCTAGATGCAATTAAACTCCTATACTGAATGCCTGTCCTGTGAAAAAAGCTAGCAGTAATGAAATATTTGTAATTAAGTTGCCAGGTCTTACATATATTTTATATGAGATATATTTTGTTGAGGATGTTATGATCCTTCTTGAATGATAGGTGAAGAATTAAAACATGATGACATCATATTTCACTTGCTGAATTTTAGTAGCTGTTGAAACATCTAACATTTAAATCTTAAGAAAGTACCCCTGTTTGAGGGAGTTTATCAAAACAAATTTAATTTAGACACATGCTTAATCTCTGTGTTTGAAGAAAAATGTTTTTAAACATATTTTCTTGAATGGATTAAATTCTAATGTATCACTTTGTATCTGTAAGGTTTTATATTCACAGAAACATACTGAAATAGCGCTCAATTTTGATTCATTTTTTTTTAGCTGTTCTCTAGCTACATATGCTCCTTGGGCCTGGCAGTGCTATTAGATGAGATAAACCCCATATAAACATAGATATTCTGCTGCTGAAGGCAGAATGTTTTTTAAAATAGACAGAATGCCTCTACCCTATGCTTCAGAGACATTTCAGTAATTTTGCTGGGGAGGACGCTAACTTCAGATTGACTTGTTATCTCTAGCTATGCCAACTACACAGATCCACTGATCCTCTGATTGCAGGAGGGTTATCAGAATGGCTTAGCCCTGCAGGAACCTGAGGTCCAGGTCCAGACTATTTCTGTGCTCAACCTGATAAGCCGTGCTACTGGAGTACTCAGGTGCAGAGCAAGGAGCCCAACTGAGGTTTCAGAGCAGCCACATTGAGTCTAGCAAGGAAATTGCTGAGCCAGAGTTAACAAGCTCAGCTGACTCTGAACTAACTCATTATGGAGGACTGCAAAGTTTCTGCAGTGACCTCCATACCTTTATCTTTTGGGGTCATGAGTGTTTCAGCTCACTGAATAATGAAGAGCTGAATACATGCATGAGGACTTGATTCTCTGTTGTATTTTAATACTCTAGGTCAGATTTTAGATTTCTTTTTTCTTTACAGAAATCCTAATGCCTGAAATTTCCTTTTTCAGGCATTAGTTATTTCTTTCTCTCCCTTTTTCCACCTAAAAATCAATTTCTTTTTTCCTTTTTGTTTGTTTGTTTTGTTTTATTATAGTCCAGCAAGGAGACCAGTGTAACAGACATGAAACCCCTCTCTTTTGCATTTAAAAGTGGTAGTCTAAATTAAGAATGTGGATATTAGTTGCTTGCTTTGTTTTATATCTCTGAGTTTTATTTGTGTTAAATGAATTTCCTGTCACTGATCCCAAGCTGGTATTTTCGGGATAGCATGAAATTGGTTTCCGAGTTCAAGCCTTCACTACATTATGATGCCATAATGTTATACAATCTCCTTTGCTAATGGCCTAATCTGATTTAGAACAAAACATTTTTAGCAAATACTCAGATTCATTAACCACTTCCAAGCTAAATCAGCATACATGCACTGTATGCACCTAGGTGCTAGGACAGGTCTTGATCACCAGCTGATACAGAATAGCAGAGCAAAGAAACTGCAAGTAAAGGGAAATAGACATTTTATTGAAGGAAAGAAAATAACAGAGGAGAGTAATGGCTTCTGTCTCTTCAGATTATTGGTAGCATGGGTTTGCTCCAGGTAGGTTTTTGCAGCTCTCACAACACATCTGCCTTACTCCAGCAGCTATAAACGTCAGTTTACCCCAGCATCACCTCACAGCAGACTCTTTCTCTCAGACTCTGTAACATTTCCCTTTAGTTTTTTTGGTCCTTATAAAATCTCCTACAGGGCTTTGGTTTCAGAATCTAGATGCTTTAGAGAAGAGTTAGTACAGATTTGTACCAATTTAATTTTTTACTTTTGTATGGCAACCTATGAAAAGCTTGTTTTAATTCTTTCCCTGTCCCTCAGGGAAACGGGAAACTAAATAAACCTATATAAGAACAATAAGTACTCTAGCTCCCTGCCCTATTTGTTATTCTTCTTCCATACTAGTTTTGGAGCAGATTTAAAAATGCATTTGTTAGTGATATGCCAGAATTTGAGAAGGTTTGTTTTTGTCATTATAGATCAGATGATTTCTCTTACCTTCTTCAATATGTTTAATTTTTTTTTTCTATTGGATTGATATTGGTATATACATGTGTAGAAATGTTTTTAAAGCTGCCTTATCTGTTATGTAAACAGACAATCGAAAATTCTATTACTGTAAAACATTACTACCATGAGCCTCAGAAAGAATAGGTATCCATACAGATTTTCAAAAGCTAACATAAAATCACCACACCATAAGTACTAATGGTTTTAAGGCTAAGGTTTTGCATCAGAGCTGTAACTTCTTTGTCCTTTGACCTGTATGTATGGGCATTTACTTTTGTACTTCATAGTCTTCCTATAACTGGTAAATGCTGGCCACATGCCTGGGCATCCATATCAATTTGTAGATCAAAGAAAAGCCCAAACTAACTATAAATAAAATCATGAGAAAGTCTTAGAAATTGTGAGCCCAAGTTTAAGATGTTCAATTCAGGAATCATGGCCGAAATGCTAATGTATGCTGACTGAATTTAGAAAAAAAATAAAAACACAAAGCCAAAAAACAATAAACAAACTTTTCCTTTTCTGTTGAAGGGAATGTCACAAGGGAATAAGAAACTTTTAACTGAGTTTTGAAATACTGCCTTTGATTCTTTTAATGCTGTAGCAAATAGGTCACTGTTTGATTAAGACTCTTTAACAACTTCCTGTCCAGGGACTAGAAATTAGTATGTGAAATAAGATTAAACAATCCAAACAGGTATTTTATATCCATGATTCTTTAGACAAGGGGAGGAAAAAAAAAAAAAAAAATGAATGCAAAGAATTAAAAGAAATTGCATAGACCAAGATAGATCGTTTAAAAAATGTTAGGTCTAATATGGTATGAATTGTTTTATCACAATAGATGTTTTGATATACTTACAAAGATGGCAATATAATTTTTCACTAACATAGCTCTCTTTGTTCATGTTCCTATTCATTCACAGCTTTCACACACTGCATGCCAGAGGCATTTGCAGCCTTAACCTCTGCCAACATCCCTTGCTCTGACATAGCACCTGGGGAAGAAAGGGATGCAGGTGAACCAGGGCTAGATGAGAGAGACATCAATATCTGCTAGGAGGACTCCTTTGAAACACAGGCTTTGCTTGAAAGCTGCTTTTTCCTGAGGGAGAATAGGATGCAGGATCTCTCTACATAATTGGCTTCTCCCTTCAATGCGGCAGTGGGTACAGATAAATTTGAAAATTACTTTTCTTCTTCGGTGCTTAGAGGGTTATTATTTGCTCCTTTGTCCTTTTATTTAGTTATTAAAATAAATAAATAAATAAAAGTTGTTCCAGCCTAAAAGCCACATTTTTCTGTGAATTATTTAATTACAGTAGAATTTCCAAAGGTGTTCAACAAGCACTTTATCTCTGCTCCCATTGAAGTAATTGATGAAAATACTGTAGACATTTATGCGAATAATGATAAGCCATTTTTTAGAAACTTTGAAACATGCAGTTCTGTTATAATCCCAAGAAACTACAACCTCCTTTGAATAAGGGGTATAAGGAATACAGGTATTAAACCTGATAGTCTGTTCTCTCCGTCCATTTGCATTTTTGTAGCCCAAGACCAGAAAAAAGTACAGGTATTTCTTCTCCATATAGCATTGCAAAATGAAGTTTAAGTGTGAAAATTATAATTTTTCTCATTAGTCTAATATGTAGTTGGCTTTCCTGCAAAAGAATTAAAAAATAATGACAGAGATCAATTGGGATGACAAAGCTAGAATTAGGTCCAGTGAAAGAATGTAAAGAACAAGAATGGGATTCAGGCTTGGTTATAATCGTATGGATAATGTGTCATTAGAAGAAAATAATTTTAGCTACATCAATAAAAGACAAATTTGGAAACTAAAGTCTATTAAGTAATTCTTCTTTGTGAGCATGAATATTATCCTACATTGTCATAATATAGTACGAGGTGCAGGTGTGAAAAGGACCTATTAAATCACACAATTCATTCCAGTGCTAATCCAGTATTCTTACCCTGAAAAAAACAAACTTCAGTTATGGTATTTGAAAAGTTTTACAAGGAGTTTTGGAAACTGGATCAGTGTTGATATTTTAGAACTGGATTAAAAGCCATACTTTGTCAAAATACAGTTTAAGGGAAAAAGCCCTCTGCTTAACGAGAAGCTTTCTTGCAATATTTTTCCTGCCAGTAGCTTTTTCTGTTCACACACAAAAAAAAAAAAACACACCAAAAACCAAACAATAAACTCACAAAACCCCCCAAAACTACCCCCAACAAAACCCCCCAAAACTAACCATGTATTTCAGATGGAGTTGAAAACAGTTTCAAAACCAAGAAATATTTAAGGATTTTTAGTCTTGAGGTTACTAGGGATATTTAGCACAACTGAATGTAATTATGAGTCAACAAACAGAAGCCAAAGTTTTCAGGAGTGAGAACATAGCTGACTAATTCACACAGAGGTGAGTTTTAGTAAATGTAAACATTAAAAAACATATTTTTCTTTGATACAGGGATGTAACAAATTTCCAGGCAACTGAATGGTGAAGGGAATACTGATAAAAGCAGTAAATTGCGGTACTGTTGTGACCTAAAAGTAATTCCAGCACTCTGGTAAAAATAAAAGTAAGTGTATACAAATTTTTGCATAAAATATTTTAGTTTTTCCATCTCTTGTAATCTTACTAGATCTACAATAAATAAATTCATATCTATTAGTACTAGTTATTTCTTTTCAATATTAGATGTGTACACGAGCAAACAAATGGAAAAGAAGATAAGGTATCACTCAAGCTCAAATTAGCACATATACTTGCAGCATTTGAATTATTTCTTTTAATGTCCACCCAACCACCTCAGCCTTCCTTGGCAAGGAAATTTAGGTCAAAATTCTGCTTTTATATGCAAGTCTCTGGAATCTGAGCTGCCTCCCTCAGCAGCAGAAAATGCTGTATGATTGAGATAATATTTGTTGGATATGGATGAATAGAATATAAAAAACCCTAAATGCTTATAATAAAAATTAAAACCAAGAGAGGATACTTAGCAAAATGATTAAAAAATTAAAACCAAAAAGGGCAATTAGCTCATACTAACAGGATAATATATAGACTATTTGTGGTAGACAGTAATAACAGTCTCCATTACAACAGTGGAGGGTGGGATTGCAGTGACAGAGCATTTTATCTGGGTCATCTTGCATTTTTCAAAAATTTTTTTTTCATTCTTCAGGGACCTTAAGAATGCCAGTGAAGGTTCAGACCCACATAAAGTGAATTCTAGACTAGGTATCTAGAGATAACAAAACTGCTCCTTTTAGTGTTCTTTTATACATTTCAGAGCTCCACAGGCACAATTCTCACTCCCAGAAGTCCTGAGACTTCAGCTTTTACTAGTTTGCACCTAGCTCAAGATAAAGGTGAATTTAAATAATTTCAAGCTCTTCCCTAGTATTAAAAATACATATCTATCATATATTACCTTGTATGTTTGACAATATCAGTTAGAGGTACATATATATATGTGTAAACAAATATAATTAATGAAAAGGTTACTTCAGAATACTTCATTACTGACTGAAAGAAAATCCAAGTGACAGCTGAATAGGAAAATGACTGTTTAAATGCCACTTTGGACAAATAAATTGGGAAGAGACCCAAAAGAATGTAAAAAAGACAGACTGGGAAGCGTCACGGTAAAAAAAGACAAGAAAAAATACTGAAGGGCAATCCCAGACACAGCTACAGGCTGGGCAGAGAAGAGATTCAGAGCAGCCCTGTGGAGAAGGACTTTGGGGTGTTGGTCAAAGAGAAGAAACATAACATGAGCCGGCAGTGTGTGCTTGAAGCCCAGAAAAGCAACCGTATCCTGGGCTGCATCAAAAGGAGCATGACCAGCAGGTCGAAGGAGGTGATCTTGCCCCTGTACTCTGCTCTCATGAGACCCCACTTGGAGTATTGTGTACAGTTCTGGTGTCCTCAACATAAAAAGGACATGGAACTGTTGGAACAAGTCCAGAGGAGGGCCACGAGGATGATCAGGGGCTCAAGCACCTCCCGTATGAAGAGAGGCTGAGAAAGTTGGGGCTATTCAGCCTTGAGAAGGCTGAGTGGAGACCTCATAGCAGCCTTCCAGTATCTGAAGGGGGCCTACAAGGATGCTGGAGTGGGTCTCCATCAGGGACTGTAGTGGTAGGACAAGGGGTAATCAATTTAAACTTAAACAGGGGAAGTTTAGGTTGGATATAAGGAGGAAATTCTTTCCTGTTAGGGTGGTGAGGCACTGGAATAGGCTGCCCAGGGAGGTTGTGAATGCTCCATCCCTGGTGGTGTTCAAGGCCAGGCTGGACATGGTCTTGAGCAACATGGTGTCCTTGCCTATGGTGGGGGAATTGGACCTAGACGACCTTAAGGTCATTTTCAACCCTAACCATTCTGTGATTCTAATATCAGATTTCTTCTTTATGCCCATCTGCCTTTCTAAGTAACCTTAGCCAATAGCCAAAATTCCTGCTATACTTGGGAAGGAATAATTGCAGCAATGTGCGGCTCTTCAGTGGATTGTTTTTCTCAAAAATGATGTGTAATTCCCATCCCCAGAGGTTTTTGAGAACTGGTTTGATGGGGTCTTGAGCAACCTCATCTGATCCCACCACTTGAACAGGCAGTCAGACAATATGGTCTCTTGAGCTACTTTCCAACATGAGTTATTCTATGATCTTGCATACACTGCTGCTGCTCAAAGCCTTCAGTTTAAATCAGTAACATATGCTATCTAAAATCAATTAGTAAGCCATGATCTGAACTATCAGTTCAAATTGGTGTTCAATATTGAAGCAAATTTTGGTGCCTTATTAAATATCCAGTAGAATGAAGGCTGCACAGTTCTCTTAGGTCAATAACCCAGTGGCTCAATAAACCTCACTGGGTCAAATTCATGCCTAAAGTTATTTTATTGATTTTGGAAATTTGCCACTGGAAATATTATGTCAAGTATCTTCTCTCAGTAATCAGTGGTTCATATGGAGTACAAGAAACTCCATAGCTGAAAAAGAAAGTAAATTGCTTTCATTTTGCATGTTTCCCTGAATTTTCATAAATCTCTAATCCTTTTATAGTTGTACTAAAGTTTTAACTCCAATAATATTTTGAAGAGATTTACGATAAAATTTCCAAGAAGTACAGAATTATTTTCAATGACCAGTGAACATCACAAAGAGATTAATATTAGAGTTCAATTTATAATTTAGGCTCTGCTTTCTAGCTAAATTATTAAAAAAGTAATTAGCCACATAAATTGCCATATTAATTGTGAAGCATGAACCTGGTGCAAAACTCATTTATATCTACTTTTTAGATACAGTAATGTTTCCTCTGTCATGATTTATTTAATCCATAGATCCCAATGGTGGAAATCACCTCTATGTAGAAAATATGATAACAACCACTTAAAAATAGTTTTTCCTGGACTTCTACACAGGACTGGAATAATTTTTCTTCACTCATGACTCAGAATATTACACTTTAAGGATTACTGTCTGACTCTGTCCCAGCCATCCTCTGTTTTGGACTACATGATGGCTTTGGCTGGGATAGAGTTAATTTTCTTCATCTTAGCTGGTATGAGACTATGGTTTGGATTTGTGCTGCAAACAGTGTTGGTAACACAGGCATGTTTTTGTTCTTGTTGAGCAGTGCTTACACAGAGTCAAGGCCTTTTCTGCTCCTCATACCACCCCACCAGTGGGGAGGCTGGGGGTGCATAAGAAACTGGGAAGGGACATAGCCAGGACAGCTGACCCCAACTGACCATAGGGATATCCCATATCATATGGTGTCATGCTCAGCTCATGCTGAACACCTGCCTGCCAATGCAAAGTGTATGAATTCTTTGTTTTGCTTTGTTTGTGTGTGGCTTTTACTTTACCTGTTCAACTGTCCTCTCAATCTACAAGTTTTCTCATGTTTTCCTCTTCCAGCTCTCTCCCCTAGCCCACCTTCAGGGAACGAGCAAGCAGCTGGGTGGTGCTTAGTTGCTGGCTGTCGGAGAGAGCGACCGGAATCAAGAGAATGACTCAATATGAGTTATGCTTCTTGTTCGTTTTATAAAATCCTTAACCCCTTATATGCTATTTCTTACATGCACTTACAGTGATTTGGCATATTATGATTGGATACATGTCCTGAAGACCCTTAGTGACTAACATATAATTGGTTAAACACAGGTGTGAGAACTCGACCTCAAAAGCTTGCCAATAGTCCACGGTTCTCATTAACTCGGTGAATTCCAGCCTCTTATCTTGCTTGCTTAAGCTTCTTCGGGCCTCTCATGGCCTTGCTGTATCTTCCAGGATTATTCAGAGTTTATGTACCAATTATGCATTCTCCCGTGAGAACACTGTCTCCACAGCTGGCTTGGGTTAAACCATGAAAGACTAGCTCTTGTTGTTCTGCTGTTTTAGAATTCAGAAGACCGAGGTAGATTTATACATCTGATTTTATTTAGATCAATACAACTTGTATTCAGAGAGCTCTTTTTTTCAGTCTCAACACTTTCCAAAAACTTTCAGAGGTACATGCTTTATCTTTGAGATTATACATTTAAGACAGTTGATTGAAAACTATGCTGATGTGATTCTTCCAAAGCCTAGAAGAAGAGTCCTGGTAGATAGAATAACCTATGGCAGAACATTATCTCCAATGAAACAATCTATTTTCAAAAGTACCTGCAGTGCAGCAGGACTTGCAGTGTGATTTGTTTTTCACAGCTTATAATACCTTCTATCAAGAAATGTTATATTTCTAGTTTTGTATTATTTATTAGATGTTAATGAAAGTTGCATGACTAACTTGAACTTCTTCAGGGTGTACATGAAGCACATACCTAGTGTTTCTGCATTGTTCTGGTACAACAATTTAAAAAATCCTTTTCTAATCATTCTGACTTCTACACACATTAGGGAGATAACCTGAAATTTAGAAATTAAAAAGTTTGAGTAGTTCATATACTAAATATAGGATAAATGTAATTGTATCTTGTCTTGTTTAACAACAAGGGTTCAGTTACCCTAAATCCTTCTTCAACACACTGAAACTATTTAAATTCACAGGACATTCCTAAAACCTTTTAGCAGGTATTACCAGCCTAATGATGTTGGGACCTTTTTATCCAAGATGTCCAGTCTATTTTGAAACATAACAGTAGTGGATATGAATCATATGATGTAATGAGAAAAGTAAATTCACCTGTGTCTTTGGCTTCTAGACACAGTGCAGGAAAAAGAATATTAATATTTGACAAAGATCAAAGGAACATCAAAATGAGTGTGGCATATGGCCCACCAAAAAATTAAATAAGGAAAATCTTGAGTAGGGGGGGTAAACATAATAGACCATTGCAATGAGAACACACAAAGAACTGTTTTCTGCACATCTCCTTCCCTCCTGTTTATGACGGGAAGTCCTCAAACTCTACAAAAAATAGAAAATTTTTGTTAAAAGCTCATGGGATCAAACAATCATAGAATAGTTAGGGTTGGGAAGGACCTGAAGATCCCCCAGTTCCAACCCCCATGCCATGGGCAGGGACACCTCACACTAAATTGTGTCACACAAGGCTCTGTCCAGCCTGGCCTTGAACACCACCAGGGATGGAGCATTCGGAACTTCCTTGGGCAATCCATTCCAGTGCCTCACCACTCTTACAGTAAAGAACTTCTTCCTTATATCCAGTCTAAACTTCCCCTGTTTAAGTTTGAACCTGTTACCCCTTCTCCTACCACTCCAGTCCCTAATGAAGAGTCCCTCCCCAGCATCCTTGTAGGCCCCCTTCAGATACTGGAAGGCTGCTATGAGGTCTCCACGCAGCCTTCTCTTCTCCAGGCTGAACAGCCCCAACTTTCTCAGCCTGTCTTCATACGGGAGGTGCTCCAGTCCCCTGACCATCCTCATGGCCCTCCTCTGGACTTGTTCCAACAGTTCCATGTCCTTTTTATGTTGAGGACACCAGAACTGCACACAATACTCCAGGTGAGGTCTCACAAGAGCAGAGTACAGGGGCAAGATCACCACCTTCAACCTGCTGGTCACGTTCCTTTTGATGCAGCCCAGGATAAGGTTGCCTTTCTGGGCTGTGAGCACACACTGCCGGCTCATGTTAAGTTTTGTCTCTTTGACCAACACCCCGAAGTCCTTTTCCACAGGGCTGCTCTCAATCTCTTCTCTGCCCAACCTGTAGCTGTGCCTCAGATTGCTCAGACCCAGCTCTAGGACCTTGCACTTGGCATGGATAAACTTCATAAGGTTGGCATCCATCAGCCCACCTCACAAGTGTGTCAAGGTCCCTCAGGATGGCATTCCTTCCCTCCAGCATATCAACTGAACCACACAGCTTGGTATCATCGGCAGACTTGCTAAGGGCATGCTCAATCCCACTGTCCATGTCCCAACACAGATCCCTGAGGGACACCACTTGTTATTGGTCTCCAGCTGGACATTGAGCTGTTGACCACAAATCTTTTCATGCAGCCATCCAGCCAGTTCTTTATCCACCGAGTGGTCCATCCATCAAATTGATGTCTCTCCAATTTAGAGACAAGGATGTCATGTGGGACAGTGTCGAATGCTTTGCACAAGTCCAGGTAGATGACATCAACTGCTCTACCCCTGTCCATCAGTTCTGTAGCCTCATCACAGAAGGCCATCAAATTGGTCAGGCAGGATTTCTCCTTAGTGAAGCCATGCTGGCTGTCACCAAGCACCTTGTTGATTTTCATGTGCCTTAGCATGCCTTCCAGGAGAATCTTCTCCAAGATTTTACCAGGCACAGAGGTGAGACAGACTGGTCTGTAATTCCCCGGGTCATCCATTTTCCCCTTCTTCAAAATGGGGTTATATTTCCCTTTTTCCACTTGTCAGGAACTTCACCTGGCTGCCAAGATTTTTCAAATATGATAAACAGTGGCTTCGCAACTTCCTTTCCCAGCTCCTTCAGGACCCGCAGATGGATTTCATCAGGTCCCATGGACTTGCGCACTTTCAGGTTCTTAAGATGGTCTTAAACCATATCTTCTCCTACAGTGGGTCTAGGGTCCTCATTCTCACAGTCCCTGTGTCTGCCTTCCAAGACTTGGATGGTGTGGTCAGAGACTTTGCCAATGAAGACTGAGGCCAAGAAGTCATTCAGAACCTCAGCCTTCTCCAAATCCAGATGAGCCAGTTCTCCTGTTAGCTTCTGGAGAGGGCCAATGTTGTCCCTAGTCTGTCTTTTATTCACAATGTACCTATAGAATCCCTTCCTATTATCTTTAACATCCCTAGCCAAGTTTAATTCTAACTGGGCCTTAGCTTTTCCTAACCTGGTCCTTAGCTTCCCATACAACATCCCTGTATTCTTGCCAGGCTGCATGACATGCTTCAACCTTTTATAAGCCTCCTTTTCCCCTCAAAGTTTCCTCATCATCTCCTTATCCATCCAAGGAGGTCTCCTGGCCCTCCTGCTGCACTTCCTTCTAGTTGGGATGCAACACTCCTGAGCTTGTAGCAGGTGATCCTTGAATGTCAGCCAACAGCCTTGGGCCCCTTTGCCCTTTAGGGCTATATCCCATGGAACCTTACTAATCAGGTTCCTGAAGAGACCAAAGTCTGCTCTTTTGAAGTCACAGTATCACAGTATCACAGTATGTTAGAGATTGGAAGGGACCTCGAAAGATCATCTAGTCCAATCCCCCTGCCGGAGCAGGAACACCTAGATAATGTTACACAGCAATGTCTCCAGGCGGGTTTTGAATGTCTCCAGGGAAGGAGACTCCACAACCTCCCTGGGCAGCCTGTTCCAGTGTTCCGTCACCCTCACTGAGAAGAAGTTTCTTCTCAAGTTTAAGTGGAACCTCTTGTGTTCCAGTTTGTACCCATTACCCCTTGTCCTATCATTGTTTGCTACTGAGTAGAGCCAGGCTCCATCCTCGTGACACTCCCCCTTTATATATTTATATACACTAATAAGGTCACCCCTCAGTCTCCTCTTCTCCAAACTATAGAGACCCAGCTCCCTCAGTCTTTCCTCATAAGGGAGATGTTCCACTCCCCTAATCATCTTAGTTGCCCTGCGCTGGACTCTCTCCAGCAGCTCCCTGTCCTTCTTGAACTGAGGGGCCCAGAACTGGACACAATATTCCAGATGGGGTCTCACCAGGGCAGAGTAGAGGGGAAGGAGGACCTCTCTCGACCTACTAACCACCGCCCTTCTAATACACCCCAGAATGCCATTGGCCTTCTTAGCCACACGGGCACAGTGTTGGCTCATGGTCATCCTGTTGTCCACTAGGACCCCCAGGTCCCTCTCCCCTACACTGCTCTCTAACAGGTCGTTCCCCAACCTATACTGGAACCTGGGGTTGTTCCTGCCCAGATGCAGGACTCTACACTTTCCCTTGTTATATTTCATCAAGTTACTCCCTGCCCAACTCTCCAGCCTGTCCAGGTCTCACTGGATGGCAGCACAGCCTTATGGCGTGTCAGCCACTCCTCCCAGCTTAGTGTCATCAGCAAACTTGCTGATAGTACACTCAATTCCCTCATCTAAATCATTGATGAATATATTAAATAATACTGGTCCCAGTACTGACCCTTGAGGCACTCCACTAGTTACAGGCCTCCAACTAGATTCAGCCCCATAGACTACAACTCTCTGGCTTCTCTCCTTCAGCCAGTTCGCAGGAAGGGGGGAGGGTAACAGACACCTACAACAGTATCCCCCCTGCCAGCCTGCCCCTTAATTCTTACCCACAGACTCTCAACTCGCTCATCATCTGTCCCTGGACAGAACTCGGTGCATTGTAGTTCCTCCCGCACATAAAGAGCAACCCCACCACCCCTCCTGGCTGGCCTGTCTTTCCTGAAAAGGACATAGCCTTCCATGACTATATTCCAGTCATGTGAGCTGTCCCACCACGTCTCTGTAATTGCCACCAGATCATAGTCTCCTGACTTAACACAGGTTTCCAACTCCTCCTGCTTATTTCCCATACTGCACGCATTGGTGTACAGACATTTCAGGGAGCGAGCTGAGCACACCGATTTCACCCTAGGATTATAGGAGGCCTCCCAGTCTTCATCAATTCTGGAGTGCTGCCCCACTGGGGCAAGCCCAGCTACAAGCCCATCCCCCTTCGAATCTAGTTTAAAGCTCTCCAAATGAGCCCTGCTAATTCATGCCCCAGCATCCTTTTGCCTCTGTGAGAGGCAAACCTTTCTCACTTGTCATTGTCCAGACTGGTGCCCTATAAAACCAGCCGTTATCAAAGAATCCAAAGCCCTGCCTGTAGCACCAGTCTCGAAGCCAATTGTTCATGAACTGAATCTTCCCATTCCTTCCCACATCAGGGGAAGATGGAAGGAGAGAGGAGAAGATCACTTGAGCCCCAGACTCTTTCACCATCTGCCCCAAGGCCCTGTAGTCTTTCTTCATCCCCCTCAGACTGCGGGAAGCAGCTTCCTCCCCACCTGTCTGGAAGACCAGCAGCGGGTAGTAGTCTGTCGGGTGCACCAGGTTGGGGAGCGCCCTGGTGATATCCCTGATCCGGGCTCCAGGCAGACTACACACTTCCCTATGATGAGGGTCAACTCTGCATATCGGGCCCTCTGTTCCTCTCAGAAGGGAATCCCCTACTACAATGACCCTTCTTTCTTTCTTAACAGAGGCAGTCTTGAGGTGCAAAGTCGACTCCCTTTTCCTATGTGGCCTTGTGGGCTGGCCTTGCCCCACATTCTCACCTACCTCTCCTTCAAGATCCAGGGCCTCGACCCTATTACAGAGGGACACCTGGGGAAGCAGGGCAGGAAGGGGGGAGGGTTTCCCACGACGTCGAACTGGAACTCGCTTCCAACCCTCGTCGTCTTTTTGGTCCCCTATCTCTGCGCAACAGCTACAGGGCAGGGGCTGCCTCGGGCCATCCCCCTCTGTGTGAGAAGGCAGGGGGTCCTTCCCCTTTTGGGGGGTATCTCCCTGGAACCGTTTCGACTGGCCCGCCAGGGAGTTACTCCACCAGTCGATCTCCCTTTCACACTCCCTGATGGTCCTCAGCGTCTCAACCTCCTCCTTAAGTCTTGCCACCAGGCTAAGCAGATCTTCTACCTGCTCACACCTCACGCAGGTGGAATGCTGTCCTCCCTCCCCCGGCAGCAGCAGGCTCTGGCACTCCCTACACCCAGAGACCTGAACAGCCACGGTCTGGGACAGGGTCTCTGTCTGAGTTGCTGCAGTCACCTTACTGCAAGCTCTCTTTCTGGAGGCAACCATATTGGTGCGCAGTCTGGGACACCAGCAACACGACCTGCTCGTTCCTCCCTGCGCCCGGTGGGCAGCGACCACTCAAAGGCTTTTTCAAGGCAAGCAGCAGGGGAGTGGTCGCCGTCACCGTGGGAACGCCCCCCGCCACGTCAGCCTCTCTCTCGCAAGGGCTGCTGGGGCTTCGGGGATCGGGAGATGTCGGGAATCGCGATGTCTCTGTGCTATCCCCTCTGATTTTCCTAATCTCCGTTGACCCCCTTCGGTCGCTGAAGCGTGCTGGCTGTGGCTCTAGCTAGGCTAGCTCCGATCAGCTGACTCCAGGGCAGTGAGCTTGCTGCACGCTCTTCTCACTGTCCTGAGCATCTCAAATTTGACCATCTCGTGACCACTGCATCCAAGGCTGCCCTGGAGCATCACATTTCCAACGAGCCCTTCCCTGTTGGTGAGCACGAGGTCAAGCATGGCACCTCTCCTTGTTGGCTCCTCTGTTACTTGCAGAAGGAAGTTGTCTTCCACACAATTGAGGAACCTCCTGCATTGCTTGTGCTGGGCGGTACCATCATTCCAACAAATTTCAGGGTGATTGAAGTCTTCCATGAGAACAAGGGCCTGTGAGCGTGAGGCTGTTCCTATCTGTCTATAGAGTGCTTCATCCACAGGTTCCTCTTGATCAGGAGGTCTGTAACAGATCCCCACAGTAATGTCTCCCATCGCTGTTCCCCATTTAACCCTGACCCACAAACTCTCTATTGACTGCTCACCTGTCCCCAGACACAGTTCCATACTCTCCAGCCTATCCCTCACATAAAGGGCAACTCCCCCTCCCCATCTGCCGGGCCTATCTTTTTTAGAGCCTCTAACCTGCCATTCCAATGCTCGAGTCATAGGAGCCATCCCACCATGTTTCTGTGATGCCTGTTATATCATACCCCCACAGACGTGCACGCACCTCTAATTCCTCTTGTTTGTTCCCCATACTACGGGAGTTTGTATGGAAGCATCTGGACTGAGCTCCAAATGAAGCCGGCTCATTGGCTGGAGTGGCTGAAATATCTCTACATCGCTCTGAGCATTTATTATAGGTGCTGGCAACTGACTGGGAGTGTTGGAATGGAGTGATATCCTCTTCCCCCAACACATCTAGTTTAAAGCTTTCTTGACCAGCCTGGCAAGCCTCCTACCATCTTTGATGCCTTCAGGCCCACCACTCCAATTTAGTGGGTAGTTGTTTCTATCCTTTAGTGAAACAAGCAGTTTGTCATGAAAGTGTGAGACCTCCAATAATTATACTGAATGAAAGGAAGTATTATTAAAAGCACTGGACCTCCAGAACTGAAATCACAACATGAAATGCTGCCACTATTTTGCACGACGCGACATTTTTCAAACCTCAGGGTGGTACTCAGAAGTGATAATACAGCATGTCTCACTGCTCAACTGTCACATTAATAAAGCACAATAAGAAGATGGTAATATTTTATGTCATCTGTGCTTATCCACACCTCTTCCTTGGAAAAGTACATTTTAGTTAGTTGAGACTGCGATGTTTATTTCTTTTAAATTTGGTTATCGTTAAAGGGAATATTCTATGCCAAATGCTCTTATACTGTAATAATGAAGGGCTTCAGCCAACTCTTTGTGCACAACCATAAAGATATACATTATGGATAATCAGGTATTGGAATGCAAATTTAATGTTTTTAATATTTTTAATATTACTTTGAAAGAAAAAAAGATGCTTGTTTTGTCATGAAGTATTATCAATCTGTGTAGTTTCTGACAAAATTATTAATTGCATTACTCCAGTTTTTATAAAATAAATCATAATGCAATAACACAAAGAGGAAGCCTAGAAGACTGTAGATATATTGTTAACCTGGTTATTTCCACTAAAATAATCTCTGGAGTATTCAACTCACAGCTAATTCTTCTTTTCCAAAGCTTGCCTGTATCATCATGTATTGTAATTAGTTTGAAAATAAAAGATAGTACCTGCTACACGTGACTTCTTTTGTTCACTTAGGATTACAGCTAACAGCATTCAGCCAAATTCTTTCAACTTTGAACAAATGTGCTAAACAGAGGAGAGATGTTTCCCCCCAGATGTAGGCACCTACACAGGATGCAGACATAATTAATATGGCAGTGTTCCCAGAGTCCAAGCAGGAGGTGGGAGGACTGGCATTCTTAACTGCAGCTCTCCTCAATCCTATAGTATTTTTTCTTGTTCTGAACCATGTTGTGGTTATACCCACACAGTCATTTGCATGCACATAAAGTTAGAGGGTGATGCCTTTTGTTTTTATTTGCCATTGATGGATGGGCATGATACTGTTCCAGTTGAGCACCTACACCTCAGGCATTGCATTAGAGCCTGAGACTGAAAGTCTGTGATCCTAAGAAACTACATAAACACAACAATGACATTGCAGTACCTAAAACAGTTTGATCTTAGCTATGTCTGGAGGAGCCAGAGTGAAGTTTCTAGGTAACACAGAAATTATGTTGGCTCTAAATGCTAGTTCATGTGACCAGTAATTTGGGCATCCTTTATCAGTCATCTACTAAGGCCAAGAGCCTGTCTTGGGTTTTCAAATAAGGGCTTCTAAAGTATTAGTACCTAATTTTTCCTTTCAGTGAAAGTCCTTAAACAAAGCAGAAACTAGATTTTCAGACTAGTTCATACATTTTTATTATTTAATCTCAAGATAAACTCAGACACATTCTTGATTTCAGAAGCTGAAAACCAGTGTTACTTTCTTCTAGCTCAGTGCCCCTAAATTCCCCTAAATTTCACAATTCAGCTACTGCAGAATATTAACTCCTCTGCCTTTTGTTCTTTACCCGCAAATCCAATCTTCTTGAAGGCATGACAGCCTCACAAAGAGGTAGAAAGTCTCACGCTCAGTTTCATCTACAGGCTTCTTAGAGTGCTCTCAACAGAAGCTGCAATAGCAGGTATAAAATCTTCCCAGCATGAAGTTTGTTTCTCCTTTCTGTGGGAAAGCCAAGGGGAAGGAGATTCACATGGGCACAAACTATGATGTGAACAGCAGGCAGACCTTTCTGCCACTTCTAAAATCTGACTGGCTTGTCAGGGATGCCATGTTGTTACTGATGTGCAGCAGTTGATGTGCAGAGATCACTGTGTACTCTCAGCAGAGGTGGTAGCTTAGGATTCTTTGATATACCTCTGACTCAAGGCTATGTTGCAGCAGAAGTTCAGCAGGGTAAAAAGGTTTAGCTTCTGAAACTGTGAGTCATGCAGGAACAACCAAATTTAGGTGACTGGATAGTGCAAAAGTAGATGAAATTGAAAAATAGATATAAAAAGTTTGTTTTTGTGACTCTGCTCTAAGTTCATTTCACATACCAAAGCTGATTCTCTGGGTCTGGCCTTAAATTTTTCATGCCACAATAACAAAACTGTTTCATTGCAGTTTCAACACAGCCTTTGTGGAAAGCTGTAGCATTTTAAGTATGGTAGCTGTATATCAAAAAGCCAATTTTTAATGAGTTCCAGTAAATGTCACCTAGGCTGATTTTCTTCATGTATTCTGAATACAAAACAAATGGAAATTATGAAGAATTTGCTAACACTGTTGAATTTTTAATGGTAATTATTACAGCAAGCACCAATTTCACATTTTCTTTTTTTTCCTTTAGGAAACCATTATTGTGAAAAAAACTGAAGATGACAGTAAGCAGCAACAGCATACTATTTTAAAGCCACTCATTACTTCAAATATCACTTACGTCACACTGTGGTGATTTATATTAAAACTCAAAAAAAGCCCCAAAACTTTTTAGACTCTTTATGTTCATTTAGAACTTTCCACATAATATTTTGTCTATGTGCATAGCTTGAATAATCAGTAAATTTTTAAAGTTAGGTTTTCATGTTTAACTATATCTGAGACAGTAGATTGATTATAAATTAATATGTTTCATAAGTAATTTTAAAGGACAAATCTATGTTTTTGTTCCCTACTAATATGATTTTCTTCAAAAATTGTCAATAATTGTAAGTTTACAAATAGATTTCTGAATAGTGTGCCTAGTATGGTTCTTAAATTTTCTTTTGGTTTGACAGCAAAAAAAAACAACAACCAAAACAATGTTGCCATCCTATTCTTGCCTGAAAGAGAATCTAATAAGTAGATTTATTTTGGCATTGCTGTTTTACAAATAAAACAGAATAAATTTTTAGGTATGTTGAAGAGAAAATATAAAACAAGAAGTTGTTTGCCTTCACTGGATAAATTACAAACTGTAATTTATTCTTTCATATGAGAGTGATTTTGGGATGTGTTTCCAATACACTTCAAAAATAAATTCCAAGTCTGTCCACTTAGAAGTGTCTTCATTTTTAATGTAACAGCTTCTCATATGTTTCCTTTCCTTGTATCCCTCTCATATTGAAGAACCCTGTTTTTTGATGGCCAGACAGGCCAAAGTCCATACTAATCAGCATGTATTGTATCTGACTTCAAATTAATCATTATCTTTCACCTCAGTTACTATTTATAATTCAGACTATTCTTCTGAATTCAAAATCATACTTTTAAAATTTATTAAGCATTCTTACTCTAAGGTCCATTAAAATTCAGTCAGACTGTTCTGTTGAAATGCAGTGCTCAGCAAGGCCATGATGCACCAACTCACATAGGTAAAAGGTTTTCAAGGGGTCTTAGAGCAAAGAAGGTCTTATGGATAGATTTTATATTACTGCAGAATTTGTTTCATAGTCATTATCAGGCACTTCAAAGAGATTTAATTGCACATTTTCACATCTGCTGTTTTCAGAGCTATGTGCAGCACCGGTGTTTGTCCTGTCAAAATAAAATACAAACTATGAATGTCATTTCATTGCTGCTTGCTGTCAAAAAAATCAATGTTACATGACCCCTTTTGACTTCAGTAAAACTGTAAAAGGCTTTTTCTTAACCATATCTCTGTTTAAATAGTATGAATAATGTTTGCATCTGAAATGACTGTCTAAGGAAAAAAAACATGAAATCTATCAGAATAATTTGGTTTAGCAGTAGCAGCAGTTGCTGATGTGACATTTTAAGTGTGAAAGGCTCAATTTCAGTTCTTGCCTTTACTCCAAAATAAAGGGACAAAAAGGAAGGAAGTGACCTTATAAGGCTTGTTTGCAACTGGAAGACTTCTGAGGCTGTGTTTTGGGGGGGAAAGAAGAGGAGGGGAGGAAGAGGAATTTCTTTTAATTAGCTAGACTAGTTATTATTCTAAGCCCATGGATAGAATATATTTTTTCTAATGATTCTAATACCCACTCTCTTACTATAAGAAGTCTGTAGTAGTTCTGCTAGGCAACAAAAGCATTCAGGTAACTCACTGGTCCACTTTCATGATAGTCTGTCCAGAAATGCTGTTTGAAGGCATTTCTCTCTTTTTCATTCTTTCCTGTTTACCGTTGTCCTTGTTCTACAATGTGCTAAGGAACCAATTAGGCTGATAGCTAAAATTTTGGGCAGTTGCATGAGCTAAATGGGGAACTGATCCAGATCAAAGCTCAAACCAGATCAAACCCCAAACCAGATCAAATCCAAAATAATTTGGACCCATTCCCTGATCTCATCCATTAATTCTCTACACTGAGAGCTGTGTCAGCATAGCAAAAGAAGAGACCCAGTCAGAGCTGGAGTACAGCAGCAGGAGTTTCTGCTCCAGAGCAGTTTCTGTTCCTGAGCAGTTTCTCATTCTTTACTCTGTTACTGTAGGCAAACACGTTTTATCGTTGAGGTGGGGATGGGGAAGAGGAAGGAAACAGTTGAGTGAAACAAGATGATGGTCCATCATTTCCATGAGTTCCACCTCCCTACAAGCTACAAAACTTTAGTACCAGTGATACTCAACAGGAGTCTGCTAAAGGTACATTTTCACACAGTGACAAAATGTGACAAAGTAGTGGTATTGTGATCTCAAAAAATCTGGGAAGACTACTTTAGTCAGGAAAGGAAAAAAAGTTATTTTTTCCCCAGGGCTGGTTCCCAGGGTTAAACAGGTGATTTAAATTCTCTGTAATTATGCTTCACCGTTTTCAGAACATTGTGTGTTCCTAAATTTTTCCTCTACTTTCTTCCTGTATATTATCACTTGGTTCTCACTTACTCTTCACAAGCAGATAGATTTGATATGGCTACACTGTTACACTGTTTTTTTTTTTGTAAAAATTATATTTTTGCATTTTCCCCAACCAAAATCAAATCTAATACAGTTTCTTTTTCTTTTCCTCTACTTAAAAATTATAATAATAAAAAGGAAAGTCCTCAAAAGATAATTTTCTTCAGTGAAATCCTTAAGGAGTTACTGAAACCGTACCTTCTGAATTTGGTTCAAAACAAGTTCACAATTATTTCTTTCTCAGAAACAGTTTATTTGTAGAAAATATTTGGGTCAAGCAATCCACATGTACTTAAGCTGAAAACACAAGTAAAGCATAGATTCAGTACATTTATTCAAGCTTGAAGAATGTTTCTTGTTGCCCTCAAAAACCAAAATATTTCACCCTAAGTGAATACATTTCCATAAAAAGAACTTGGAAAAAGCCATCATTGTTTTTTTTGAAATCACAAAATATTTGTCAATGTCTATTGAAATTGAGTTATGGAAGTATCAACATATACACTGTCTCTGGAATAAATGGAAATTTCATTCAGTTGTTCCAATAGGAAAGTTCATGTGCAAGGGAGAATAGTAAAAAAACCTGGGATCTAAATATTTCAACAAAAAATTTAACTTGTAATACCACCATAACTCAATAATGTGAGAATTTTAAGGACTGAATATTGACTATGCAAGCCTTTCCACACATGTATTCAGGATAATTCTGCAATAATGTGCTGAATTAGTAGCCTTTCAGATCATCTGAATAGCTGGCTCTAAAAGGTACATAGCTAGTTGTTAGATATTTTCCCAAATGCAGCCATCTTCTGTGTTTAATAAAAATTGCCAATTTTGCTGAGGGTGTTGGAAGTAGAGCTCTGTAAATCTTCAAGGTAAATGGGATGCTGGGCGCTAGCAGACAGCAGTCCAAGTAGCTCAAAGAACATTCATTTTGTTTCCAGAACACCCTTATAAATCAAATCAGAGAAAAGGCCTTCTCTCCCCTCCCCTCAGTTTACAGCAGATTATAAGTCCATTTCAACCATGTGCAAGTTCTCTCAGTTGGGTGTTGCAAAGATGGTGTGTAAGAACTGCATGGCAGCAGAGATAGATGTGGCTGAGAGGGGTAAGTGTTGAGCCCCACTTCAGTTCAGGTGTGCTTGGACCCTAATGGGTTGAAACAATTTAAGGTCTACAGAGGGAAGATAGATCAAATTGTATGGTATACTCCACTCAAGCACATCAGAAGTGTGTGAAATAAAGACGTAGAATAGTTAAAGATTGCGTATTACAGTACACTGTAAGTAAGAGCAGGTGGTTATCACCATCTCTACAGAAGATATGATCATCCTAAGAGCACAAGTGAAGCACAATAGTGTCAAAACCATGGTAAATAACTGCCTTCTAGAAAGCAGAAAAACATACTTGGTCCTGGAAGCAAATTACCCTCCTTACTGAAGAAAGCTAAGTAGCTAGCAAAGGAAGGACTGAGAGTTGCATATCTCATTGATGCAGGAATGTGTGTAGCAGACAGCTCCTAGTTTAATATTTCCATTCATATGGAAGGGAGCAAAAAACATTGACCCTAATTAAGAGGTATCTGCTAATTATGGAGGGAAGAAGAGAGGAAAAACTGAACTAGTGTACCCACCTTGAGTTCAGTCTAAGTTTAGGTGATGCAACAACAGACTAAAAGAATGGAAAGCCTTTAAATTCAGACCCTGGCACACTTTATTCAAGTACTTTGGCTCCCCAGTGTATTCTTCCCTATGCCCAAATGTTAGGTAAGGTCCTGATGTGAGCCTTGCACACCAGCTGGATAACTGGCGGTTACACAGGCTTGTCTTGCAATACCCTTTTTTCTGTTCTTACCCACCCCTGCCAGCCCCCCCAGATGTAAAGGCTGTCACTTTGGAAACATCCTCATAACTTGTAGTATAAAGAACAATTCTTTGATTTTTTTCAGGTGTTTTCTTCACAATATTTTAATGCCATCTTCTAAGAGCTTCATTTATTTTTTTATTTTATTATTATTTATTATAATATTGAAATAAGTAAGCAGGAGATTGTGCCTCTGGCAATAACAGAAAGCTTATGAGACAGTTTAGGAGGTATAATTTGCCCTTTGAAGATTTGGTTGTCCCATCAAAGCTAAGAAAAGCTCTGAGTAGGTCTTAAGGGCCATATTCTTGCTGCTTCTGTACACAGGTAAAATTCTCACTCAGGTTTGTCTTCTTTTATGTAATGAATTATGTAGAAACTACAGATATGCTGGGATGTTTAAATAAGTCTCAAAGCTTATATTATACATGAGACACTAATTTTTGTGATCCCATTAATTCTTTAAAAACTATTATAATTCAGCACCCAGGCCCTTATGGTAGCTAGCGTCAGATACTTCAGGGTAAGATGCAGGAGGGTCTGACTTGAGCAACTACAGAATAAAGTGCTCAAAAAAGAAGGTTTTTATTTAATTTTTAATGGAAATCTGCCCGCCAGTGCTTTGCTTATCCTCTAGGGCATTACCTCCTTATCACCCATAACAAAAGGCTATCATTGCATTACAGGACATGTTTATCCACGCAACAGCCATTTTTTCAGGCCAAAGGGTTATATTTTTATCCAATGGAAGTACTGAGCCTTCAGCTATCTTTGTAATATAATGAATTATCAAAAGACAGACTGTTTGACTTGGAGAATTTTTAGAAAATCTGGAGTTTACCAATCATTGTATTCTGAAGTACACCCCCTGCAATGACCTAGGGATGTGCCAAAAGGCATATTTTTTCATTCAAGAGAATTCTGTGACCGAGCTGCCATGTCAGTGGCAAACAATGATAGGACAAGGGGTAATGGGTACAAACTGGAACACAAGAGGTTCCACTTAAACTTGAGAAGAAACTTCTCAGTGAGAGTGACAGAGCACTGGAACAGGCTGCCCAGGGAGGTTGTGGAGTCTCCTTCCCTGGAGACATTCAAAACCCGCCTGGACACATTCCTGTGTAACATTATCTAGGTGTTCCTGCTCCTGCAGGGGGATTGGACTAGATGATCTTTTGAGGTCCCTTCCAATCTCTAACATACTGTGATACTGTGAAAATCAGCTTCAAGGTTAGAAATCTTAAAATGGTTGTGTTCACCAGTCTGATGCATTATTGTTAGCGGGCTTTTTTCATACCTGAACCCTTAAAATTATTCTAGAACACCCTTTCTTCTGTTAGTAATTACAAGTTATCAGTAATATGCTGTGAGAAATACCTCATCCATTTCTGAATCTTTTCCTAAGCTTCTGGGATGCTAAGTATGGCCTTGGCACAGTGAGTTCCACACCTGTGTTATGTGGTAAAGACAGTATTTTGAATGCATTAACTCCTGGTGATAAACAGCGTTGTAAGGATCAAATATTGCAGTTAACAACATGAACAATTTATTCTTCCACACCTGTGGAACCCATGTTGTCTAAACATGGAGATGTGTTTTTGTGATGATTTGTTAATTTGAATTTCTTACAGCACCCCTTAGGAGAAACAGAGGTAGCAAAATAAAATTTTCCTTTAAGTTCCTGAAAGAGAAGGTCCTTGACAGAAATCTGTACCCACAAATCTTGTACTAAAGGGGAATGCAAAAGAATAATTTAGTATCAAGTTGTAAAACATTATGGTGTCCATAGTTTCGCATTCAGTAGCCATACTGCTACGGTCAGCATATGCATTTGTAACCTTCCACTTCCTTCTTCACTTTCCCTGGTGGTTCCAGATTCCTGCCAAAACAATGCTCCTGGCCATGCTCCTGTTCATCTTTTAAGTCCAAACATACTCATAGAAGGAGCAAGCAGAATTTGAATGTATGGCTGGCAGGGGAAGAAAAGAAGTGAACAATGAAACTGTTTCGTTTTGGTATGACTCTACAGTTTTACCCAATGAAGCTGACTGCAAAATTGTAGGATCTACTACTTCTGGTCTGCCCATCATATCTGCTGTGCCAAAACAGATGTTCATGCAGTAAACCAAGTCAGGGAGATGATCCAGGGTTCCTGATCTATCCCTGAATAAAATGTTTGGGTCTCTGTCCCCACTAAAGAGCTTGATTTGCTAATCCAAGTCACTGCGTGGCCATACAAACATATAATCTGGCACAACATGGGGAGAAGCAGCACACCACTGCCAATCTGTTACACATTTGTAGAATATAATAAGAAGGGTTGATTGTTGGTTTTCTTTGTTAGTATTTTTGTAGAAAGCATTTATAGTGTAGTTAAAGGATTTGGTCCTGTGAAGTGCTAGGTCTCAGGGGCTCACTAATTTCATTTGGAGTGGAGTCTGCTGAGCATTTCTCGGGATACTCAGCCTTTTTAAGGATTACACCATTTTGGAATACCATTTGTGTCAATGTTTTATCAGTAATACAGAGATTAAGCATTAGATTGTGTCTTAGCCTGATTTACTGCTGTGCTGAAAAGGGATATTGTGACTTTATGTCCTTGATAATCTAGAATAATGTTTTATTTACACAGTATTAAAGGACACAAAATAAACGCAGATACTCAGAGTGCAATGCATTAATACCTTCTTGTATCCTATATGTTCTATAGCACTGTAATGGGTATAGGCTCGTAAAAGGTCTGCTGGAGTATGTGTCCGACAGAATAGATAAGAGCGAGATAGGGATTCCTCTCAGGGAGAGAGGATGTGCACCCAGCATCTAAGCTGTTCTGTTGCCCTGTCTATACTGTAAGTCAGAAAGTCAAGTGGTGAGAACATCAGGAGAAACACAGTTGCTGTATATGGATACTGCACTGTTTTGTGATGGGAGATGAAACTTTTGACCTTGAAAAGCTGGAAAGGATCATTCCCCTTCTTACAGCTATGTCATCAAGTAGAGAAACAGGGAAAGATACACAGCTATCTATTTCTACAGGCTAGCTCACTAAAAGGGCAGAAGCACAAAGAAGACGTATACTATAGAGTAATTTTTGTCATTGGCTTCTTGCATACTGGAATAATATCCACACTTGATGTGACACAAAATGACAGATAGTCTTTTCCCATCCCTCAAGTTTCTTCCGCTTTTGTTGGTCTCAATATTTCATTCCTACATTTTTATTCCCCTTTCCTCCTATTCTCTTTGATATTTCTCCCTCTTTTTCTTACAGCTCAGTCTAGTAAAAATCAGTCCATTCAGGTACAGATGCTCTGTTTAGTAAATGTCTTCACAGGTCCCACCTCAAGTCTTGCTTTCCCTGGCCTTCTCTTTGAAATGTTGCCTCCTCCAGACACCCTGCCTCAGTACTATCCCTTTCCCAGCCACCACACATTCCTGTCTGAGGAGCTGCCTGGCTTTCATTTTTATCCCTACTTCAAAACCCGTTGCGAGGAGGTACTGGAGATGTGGCAAGGCTGTGTCTGGTATATGGTGACCCTGCTTAGTCCACTTGCATAGTGACAGTACAGCACATCCAGGAGAGAAGGTCTGAGCTGCAAGATGTGGAGCAACCCGGCCTGCAAGGGAGGCAGTGGCGAACAAGGCAGGAAAAAGGGTATGAGTTTCAGTGCATAGCGGAACTCCAGAACCATCAAATTTGGTAATGGTTCACAAGAAGGTACAAAAGATATTTCTGACTGTCTTTGAAGAACAAACTGTAGAGCAGTGACTCACACAAGCAGCACAGGATTGCACAAATGTGCCTTGGGGTAGTATTTCACCATGATCATCAGAAGGTAGGAGCCTTTCTTATGTGATAGAAAAATGGAAAATATTACAGTATATTTTGGTGAGAAAAAAAGAATGCATTTTGCAAAGCAGAAAATTATAGAGAGAGAACTGGTGGACATAGCTGCCTCTGAGACTTAATCCATTTTAAATTATGGAATGTAGAACAAGCCCTGTATTTACTTTCAGGTTTAATATTGTTTACTAAGCTACTTCATTGAGCACTGCAAATAATAGAGCTTCTGCAGCAGAGAATACAATTTGATTTTTAATAATTGACACTTATTCATAATTTTATTTTCTTTTATGATTCATTTCTAGCTGCACTAATGCCAGTTTATGATGCTGTTTTTAAGGGAATCACAATGTCATTTTCATTATCTATTTTGGAATGTTTAGAATGGCATCTTAAACATATGTCTGGTGACATTTAAATGAGTATTGTATTTATGTGTAATAAGTACATAGGATAAAACTAAAATAAGTTTTTAATGTTCAAATGTTTTAAAGTTCAAATAAGCACTATATTATCCCATTGCTGGGAGGTATTTTCAAGGTTATATGATGCATTGATATCAGGACAAACAGATTTTCAAGACGGAGCTCAATGAAAAACATACAAAGCAGGATGTGAATGCTCATCCATGTTAAAACTGTTTCTTTTGAATGTGAAAATGTTGAAGCAGTTGACCTACCATAAATGCTTTTCAATATGCCTTAAAAAATGGTGGACCTCCTGATCTTGCTTCACACACATTTGAAAGCCACAGCGTCTGCCAAGATGTATTGCTGATGTCAGTTCAGATGGTGAAATTATTCAAAAAGAGCCAGATTATTATTTGTCTTTACTGAAGCAAGTTTTCACAGAACTGCACCCTAACGCTGGAATTTGTGTGTTTTATGTAAAGAGATAAAGAGTTAGTTCAGTGCTAGGTGGTTGACTGGATGATGTAAGAATACATGATATGATAAATAGAAAGTATTTCTCTTTAACACCTGCATTACTTACCAGTATAAGGCCATCTTGTGGAAAAAAAAAAATCCCGGTCTTTCCTCTCTGGGTTGCAGGAGTCACAAGAGCATGAGGTAGGAGGGAGGCACAGTGCAATGTTCCTCCCAGAAGGTAAAACAATAAAAAATATGAGAGGAATAAGATTTGTATGGAGAGTTGCAACTTTTTTATTAAAGCTGTTGACAGGGCTCAGGGAAGAACAATCTTTCAAACAGGCAAGATCATCGTCAGATATGGATAAAAGTTAGAAATTTCAAGCCAGATGCTGAAGAAATTGCTCTCAACACAGTTATGTGAATCAGTTGCTCAAATATGAGAAAAGAGTGGTTGGCACCTTTACAGGGGATAGGGATTTCCTTAAGTATACTAGTTAATAATAAGATTTACAATAATTATTCAAAACTGATTTGATGATCCGTCTACTTTTTCTTTCAAGAATACCCACTAAGGACTTCCCATCTCTTAAGCTACATCTCAAGACCATAACATGTTTACTTTGTGACACAGATGAAAAACAGGTTTAGAACCAAATCTTCCTCATCCCTCTGAAGCATGAGAATTTTTTCCCAAGTTACTTCCTTGTAATGCAATACCCAGTGATTTTGTGGGTGTGAAAAACCCTATTCAAGCTGCTGGACACCTCGGAAAATATTCTTATGGTCATCTGGATGAAAGATCTCCACTTTTCACAAGACCTTTCCAGGTTTTGCTCAGGAGAAACTACAATATTTTCTAACAGGCATTTTGCCTTGCATTTCTGTTGGGCTTTCCCAATTATTCCTAAGAGAGGCACATCTTTTTCCTCTCCTTTGAGGGACTTTCTGTCCAAAAGAAAGTGGCAGAATTAGGAATAGAGGCAACCTTTCTACTGTTCACCTCAGCCACTGACTTTTAACAAAATGCATCATAAATTGCAGGAATTATATAAGGAAGTTATGCCATCTGTCATGCAGACACATGACCTCTTGTTATTTCTAAGAACCTGAGCCGAAGGAACTGTGCCACCATCTATGTGCGTTCCAGATAAGGTCACAGAGCCACAGTGTTCTGCCACTTAACACACTGAAAAAAGAAAGAGTCACATTTGGTTGTACTTTCCACTTATTTGATTAAGACATTTGCAATCCACAGAGTTCTTATGGCTAATTGCAATAGAATTAATTTTCCATTTAGAATAAAATCATAGAATCGTTAGGGTTGGAAAGGACCTTAAGATCACCCAGTTCCAACCCCCCCACCATGGGCAGGGACACCTCACACTAAACCATCTCACCCAAGGCTTTGTCCAACCTGGCCTTGGACACTGCCAGGGATGGAGCATTTACAGCCTCCCTGGGCAACCCATTCCAGTGCCTCATCACCCTAACAGGAAAGAATTTCCTCCTTATATCCAATCTAAACTTCCCCTGTTTAAGTTTTAACCCATTACCCCTTGTCCTGTCACTACAGTCCCTAATGAAGAGTCCCTCCCCAGCATCCCTATAGGCCCCCTTCAGATACTGGAAGGCTGCTATGAGGTCTCCACGCAGCCTTCTCTTCTCCAGGCTGAACAGCCCCAACTTTCTCAGCCTATCTTCAAACCGGAGGTGCTCCAGTCCCCTGATCATTCTCTGGACTTGCTCCAACAGTTCCGTGTCCTTTTTATATTTTTCCATAAGAAAATTTCTCTTTCATGCAGATACTAGATTTTTTTTTTCTTCCATCAGGTTTCAAGACCAGGTTGGACGAGGCCTTGGGTGATATGATTGAGCGTAAGGTGTCCCTGCCCACGGCAAGGGGTTTGGAACTAGATGATCTTAAGGTCCTTTCCAACCCTAACGATTCTGATTCTATGATTCTAGGATAAAAGAGAGACGTTTTAATAGTGTGAAAATATTTTATTAACCAGATTAAATGTGATCAAATATCACAGTATCACAGTATCACAGTATGTTAGAGATTGGAAGGGACCTCGAAAGATCATCTAGTCCAATCCCCCTGCCGGAGCAGGAACACCTAGATAATGTTACACAGGAATGTGTCCAGGCAGGTTTTGAATGTCTCCAGGGAAGGAGACTCCACAACCTCCCTGGGCAGCCTGTTCCAGTGTTCCGTCACCCTCACTGAGAAGAAGTTTCTTCTCAAGTTTAAGTGGAACCTCTTGTGTTCCAGTTTGTACCCATTACCCCTTGTCCTATCATTGTTTGCCACTGAGTAGAGCCTGGCTCCGTCCTCGTGACACTCCCCCTTTATATATTTATAGACACTGATAAGGTCACCCCTCAGTCTCCTCTTCTCCAAACTATAGAGACCCAGCTCCCTCAGTCTTTCCTCATAAGGGAGATGTTCCACTCCCTTAATCATCTTTGTTGCCCTGCGCTGGACTCTCTCCAGCAGCTCCCTGTCCTTCTTGAACTGAGGGGCCCAGAACTGGACACAATACTCCAGATGGGGTCTCACCAGGGCAGAGTAGAGGGGAAGGAGGACCTCTCTCGACCTACTAACCACCGCCCTTCTAATACACCCCAGGATGCCATTGGCCTTCTTAGCCACAAGGGCACAGTGTTGGCTCATGGTCATCCTGTCGTCCACTAGTACCCCCAGGTCCTTCTCCCCTACACTGCTCTCTAACAGGTCGTTCCCCAACCTATACTGGAACCTGGGGTTGTTCCTGCCCAGATGCAGGACTCTACACTTTCCCTTGTTATATTTCATCAAGTTACTCCCTGCCCAACTCTCCAGCCTATCCAGGTCTCGCTGGATGGCAGCACAGCCTTCTGGCGTGTCAGCCACTCCTCCCAGCTTAGTGTCATCAGCAAACTTGGTGATAGTACACTCAATTCCCTCATCTAAATCATTGATGAATATATTAAATAATACCGGTCCCAGTACTGACCCTTGAGGCACTCCACTAGTTACAGGCCTCCAACTAGACTCAGCCCCATAGACTACAACTCTCTGGCTTCTCTCCTTCAGCCAGTTCGCAGTCCACCTCACTACCTGATCATCCAGTCCACACTTCCTCATTTTAGCCGCGAGGATGCTGTGGGAGACTGTGTCAAATGCTTTGCTGAGGTCAAGGTAGACCACATCCACCGCTCTGCCATCATCCATCCACCGTGTTATTTCCTCATAAAAGGCTAAGAGATTGGTCAAACATGATTTCCCCCTGGTGAAGCCATGTTGACTGCCCCTCATAACCTTCTTATCCTTGATATGCCTTAAGATGGTACCAAGGATAAGGTGTTCCATCACTTTCCCAGGGATGGAGGTGAGGCTGACCGGTCTGTAGTTAGCCAGGTCCTCCTTCTTGCCCTTTTTGAAGACTGGAGTGACATTTGCTTTCCTCCAGTCCTCAGGCACCTCTCCCGTTTCCCAAGACTTGGTAAAGATGATGGAGAGTGGTCTAGCAATGACTTCCGCCAGTTCCCTCAGCACCCGCGGGTGCATCCCATCTGGACCCATGGATTTATGGAGGTCCAGATTGCTCAACTGGTCTCTAACCCATTCCTCATCGACTAAGGCAAACCGCTCCGTCGACCTGACTTCATCTAAGGTCTCAGGGGTACAGGGCTCTTCAGGACTGCCCGCAGCAGAGTAGACAGAGACAAAGAAGGCATTCAGTAACTCTGCCATCTCTGTATCTTCTGTCACCAGGGCACCCATCCCGTTCATCAGTGGGCCTACATTGCCTCTGGTGTTAGTTTTGTCTGCCATGTATTTAAAAAAGCTCTTTTTGCTGTCCTTGACCCTTCTTGCCAGGTTTAATTCTAAGGATGCCTTAGTCCTCCTAGCTGCCTTCCTACATCCTCTAGCAGCAGCCTTATATTCCTCCCAAGTGGCCAGCCCCTCCTTCCATGACCTGTAAACTCTCCTCTTCCACTTGAGCATACCCAGCAATTCCCTATTTAGCCACGCAGGTCTCCTGGCCCTCTTCCTTGACTTCCTACGTGTCGGGATGCTCCGATCTTGAGCTCGGAAAAAGCAGTCCTTGAATGTCAACCAACTATCTTGGGCCCCTTTACCTTCAAGCAGCCCTGCCCATGGGATTTCCCCTAGCAATTGCTTGAAAAGGCCAAAGTTTGCCCTGCTAAAGTCCAGGGTTGCAATTCTACTTGGTATTCTACTAGTCCTGCCACACAAGATCCTGAACTCCACCATCTCGTGGTCGCTGCAACCAAGGCAGCCCTCAACCCTTACTGCTTCAACCAGATCCTCCTTGTTAGTGAGGATGAGATCCAGCAGCGCTCCTCTCCTGGTCGGCTCATCCACCATTTGCAGGAGGAAGTTATCATCCATACACTGGAGGAACCTCCTGGACTGTGGCTGGGTTGCCGAGTGGTCCTTCCAGCAAACATCAGGGAAGTTAAAATCCCCCACGACGACCACGGCCTGTGACTGTGAGGCCGCTCTCAGCTGCCTGTAGAAGGCCTCGTCAACTTCCTCACCCTGATCCGGTGGTCTGTAACAGACACCTACAACAGTATCCCCCCTGCCAGCCTGCCCCTTAATTCTCACCCACAGACTCTCAACTCGCTCATCATCTGTCCCTGGACAGAACTTGGTGCACTGTAGTTCCTCCCGCACATAAAGAGCAACCCCACCACCCCGCCTGGCTGGCCTGTCTTTCCTGAAAAGGACATAGCCTTCCATGACTATATTCCAGTCATGTGAGCTGTCCCACCACGTCTCTGTAATTGCCACCAGATCATAATCTCCTGACTTAACACAGGTTTCCAACTCCTCCTGCTTATTTCCCATGCTGCGCGCATTGGTGTACAGGCATTTCAGGGAGCGAGCTGAGCACACCGATTTCACCCTAGGATTGTAGGAGGCCTCCCAGTCTTCATTAATTCTGGAGCGCTGCCCCACTGGGGCAAGCCCAGCTACAAGCCCATCCCCCTTCGAATCTAGTTTAAAGCTCTCCAAATGAGCCCTGCTAATTCGTGCCCCAGCATCCTTTTCCCTCTGTGAGACAAACCTTTCTCACTTGTCATTGTCCAGACTGGTGCCCTATAAAACCAGCCGTTATCAAAGAATCCAAAGCCCTGCCTGTAGCACCAGTCTCGAAGCCAATTGTTCATGAACTGAATCTTCCCATTCCTTCCCACATCAGTGGAAGATGGAAGGAGAGAGGAGAAGATCACTTGAGCCCCAGACTCTTTCACCATCCGCCCCAAGGCCCTGTAGTCTTTCTTCATCCCCCTCAGACTGCGGGAAGCAGCTTCCTCCCCACCTGTCTGGAAGACCAGCAGCGGGTAATAGTCTGTCGGGTGCACCAGGTTGGGGAGCGCCCTGGTGATATCCCTGATCCGGGCTCCAGGCAGACTACACACTTCCCTATGATGAGGGTCAACTCTGCATATCGGGCCCTCTGTTCCTCTCAGAAGGGAATCCCCTACTACAATGACCCTTCTTTCTTTCTTAACAGAGGCAGTCTTGAGGTGCAAAGTCGACTCCCTTTTCCTATGTGGCCTTGTGGGCTGGCCTTGCCCCACATTCTCACCTACCTCTCCTTCAAGATCCAGGGCCTCGAACCTATTACGGAGGGACACCTGGGGAAGCAGGGCAGGAAGGGGGGAGGGTTTCCCACGACGCCGAACTGGAACTCTCTTCCAACCCTCGTCGTCTTTTTGGTCCCCTACCTCTGCGCAACAGCTACAGGGCAGGGGCTGCCTCGGGCCATCCCCCTCTGTGTGAGAAGGCAGGGGGTCCTTCCCCTTTTGGGGGGTATCTCCCTGGAACCGTTTCGACTGGCCCGCCAGGGAGTTACTCCACCAGTCGATCTCCCTTTCACACTCCCTGATGGTCCTCAGCGTCTCCTCCTCCTTAAGTCTTGCCACCAGGCTAAGCAGATCTTCTACCTGCTCACACCTCACGCAGGTGGAATGCTGTCCTCCCTCCCCCGGCAGCAGCAGGCTCTGGCACTCCCTGCACCCAGAGACCTGAACAGCCATGGTCTGGGACGGGGTCTCTGTCTGAGTTGCTGCAGTCACCTTACTGCAAGCTCTCTTTCTGGAGGCAACCATATTGGTGCGCAGTCTGGGACACCAGCAACACGACCTGCTCGTTCCTCCCTGCGCCCGGTGGGCAGCGACCACTCAAAGGCTTTTTCAAGGCAAGCAGCAGGGGAGTGGTCGCCGTCACCGTGGGAACGCCCCCCGCCACGTCAGCCTCTCTCTCGCAAGGGCTGCTGGGGCTTCGGGGATCGGGAGATGTCGGGAATCGCGATGTCTCTGCGCTATCCCCTCTGATTTTCCTAATCTCCGTTGACCCTCGCGTCGCTGAAGCGTGCCGGCTGTGGCTCTAGCTAGGCTAGCTCCGATCAGCTGATATGATTCAAAGCTTTAGACTGTTCTATGACATCTCCATCTGATGGCTTTGCCACTGGATTCTTGGCTCATCTGGCCTTTGAGCGCTGTTGATAAACATTGGATTATGGATATTTCAGACTTTTTTCTCTGGTTTTGGTGAGGAAATCCATTCTGGACCTAAGCAATTTTCCTCAGAAAAGCTTGTTAAAAATAATGGTCCTGATTTTAATGAATCACATGTCTGATGCAAAATTTCTGTCAAAAATTTTCCCAAGAGCTGGTTGTCATTTCATTCATGATTCAGATAGCTTGCTGTTGTAATAATTCCTTGTGTCCCTTTAGTTTAGCCGTCAACTTAAAGTGTCCTTATCATGCCTCTGAAGCTTCCTTGCTTGTGAAGACAGTGAGATTTGCATCTCCATTTGTCATCCGCTGAATCCAGCTAAAAAGAGACACAGGCAATATGCTGTTACTGGTCTCTCATTTGTTTATGATAACCTTCCAAGTCTCTTTGTTAAACAGCAAGTTGCACACAATGCAAATATACATAAAAGTACTGTACTATTTGTTTTTATTGGACTACAAGTTCCCTCTGCATCACCCTTGAGTGAGATTACTATAGGATAACTTCCTGAGTGTGCCTTTTGCCCACCGGCTCTGTGCCAACTCAGTTGGCTACAGGCAAGAAAAGTCATTTCAGTTCCAAAATGCAAACATTTTTCAGAATGTCATCCAAAGCCAAAAAAAATTATTTTTTCAGAGATTGGGAAACTACTCCATTTTCAATCTCTATTACTTTAGCCATTCATTTGGAATTGACCTATTATGGTAGGTCATATTACAATGTCAGCTATTTTAAACTCGATATAGTGAAGAATCAACAGCATTTTATTGGCAGAGAAGTGTTTTCAGTAATACCTTCAAGATCCTTTATGCAGTCCATTAATGTTATTCCTTAATAAACTGCTCATTAGTTCTTTATCAAACTGTTGATTTAAGAGTATGACATAATGTGTTGGATGTAAGCTTTGAAAACTTTTAATGCAATAGAAAACTATTAATGTTTTTAAGAGTAAGAAGGTTTATGCTCACTATTTCAAGTATATAAGGTAGATCTCTGATAATCTAAAAACACATGTTGTAACTGCCTCCTGCAACTCTGTAGTCAAATCATATCTTCAGGTGTAACTGAAATTGCTTTTCATGCGTGTTAAAAATAAAGACAAAATAGAAATAAAAGGTTTTAATATCAAAAGAAATTGTGCCCCTGTGTGAAAGACGTCTATTCCCATTTCATTCTTACTTACAATCCGTAACAGGAAACACAAAATGCTTCCAGCTGTCAAGCCTGGAAATCTGAGTTCAGAAACACTATGATAGCGAAACAAATAGGTAGAAGTTTTTGATAGCTGATACTCATTGACTCTTCCTAGTACAAGTTAAAGTGGTTGAAGAGACCAAAATGTTTCACCTTCTTATACTCCCTTTCTTAGTAATCTAAAATCTATTCCAGCAATGATTTTTTTTTTGTCATTGTTGTTGTTGTATTTTGTGGCGTTTTGTTTTGTTTTAATATTTAGTATCTTAGAAATTCAGATAGAACCTTTCCTAACATCTCTAAAATTGCTCAAGTGCAAACATGGTGCAAAACCTTTCATTCATTAGACTGCAAAAGAAACACATATGCACACAGTGTTCCTCTGGCATGAAGGAGCTAGTAAACAACATGATGATATTCACTACTACAAGCTCTTCTGTATCCTCTGAAACTTTGAAGAAGACACACTGACTGCTGGAAATAGATAGTTTTAACCTTTAACTTGTCTGTTTTGCTCACTTGGAGCCCACATAAGATTGAAGTGTAGTTTAAAGACAGCGAGTTTCTTGTTCTCTAGTTATATGCACAGCAAAGATACCCTGAGCAAATGGCTAGAATTTCTTTTCCTACAGCACTTCAGTCCATATAATGAACAGCTTTACACCCAGAAATAAGCAAAACTTAGTGTTTGGGGGGTTTCCCCCTCTCTGGATCAATCTCAGAATCTATATGTGCTGCATATTTAACAGTAGAGTAATTATGAAGTTTCAGCAAAAATTACAGAGTTTCTCCATGTTTGTAGTTCATGATTCTGCAGGCTCAGCCAGCTGTAAGATACAGCAGAGCTGAAAAATTGCTTGCTTCTCTGAAAAAGCAAAACAAAAGAAATAAGGTGGGTTTGTTTTCAGCAGGACAAGCCATCTGCACTTTCTACAGCAGCTTTCCAACTTGAAAGTGGGTAGTAAATAAGCACATTGCAAATATCGACAGACACATGCAGTGAGTAATTACAGCATCAAGGTATCACCAATCTAAGTGGTAAAAGTTATTGTAGTTAACCCACAGGGCAAAAAGAGCATTGCCTTTCCATTAACACGGATTGGTACATTAGCTGGTTACATTTACAAACATGACCCCAGTTAGGTCTGCAGTCTGTCCCATTTGTTGCCGTTCAGCTAAGATATAGTGTTCTTTCTGCTAGATTGACCTATTCAGCATCTTTTTGTTCTCTGAGCTTTTTCATGTCAGCAGTGACCTTGCTGTGGTCTGAGCTCACCTTTTTCTGGGACACTTTTTCTCCTGGGGGTTTTGTTCATGGGTGACACTGGAACTCAGTTACAGGGAGGTGACATTTTCCCACTTTGTCTTTTAAAGCAGCATCTTGGAATAACTGTCCTCTTTTTTGTTTATTCCATTGCTTTCCATTGCCTTCTTTCAATTCTCTCTTTGCTCAAACGTGTGCCTGCTTTTCTGTAATTATCAGTTGGGTTTTCTAGTATCCAGTTTTGGGGGGTTTTTACTTAATTGTGAAGATGATAGAAGTTTTAGGTAAACACACACAACAATTTTGTTTCTAAAATCTGCTTGTTATCATCTGATTCTTTTCTATTGGATGCCTTGAGACGTAGTCAATGGGTTTTTCTCCTTTTTAGTTGACAATAATAACTTGCTTTTCCAGAAGTGTGTTTTAATTTCCAGGTGCTTTTGTAACTGTTGCCTTTGGTTTTCTTATTCTGTTTCTGCAAGAAAATGTTGTTGTCACTGCTGCTGCTAAATGAGATGCAAAATTAATATGGAGTTTGAAAGCAGAAACGTTGTTTTGTTTTGGGTTCTAGTTTCATGTATCTTTGATTTTCTTGATGAAAAATTCCATATGCCTCCTGGATTGGAAAATTTAAGAAAATAATCCTGGATTACACTGACCAAATTACACTGAATAGATTAGAGAAAGCATATGTTAATAATACCTTTAAAAGGTAATGTAGATATAAAAGCTTACTGAATGATTTGTTATTGCTATATACCTTTGCAGAAAAGTGCAAAGTGTTACCAGCTGGAATAACATATTTGGCAGACATTTGGCCTATGTCTGGATTACTATATAAAATACATGCAAGATAAATATGAACTTTCTGCTGTGATTTTCATTATGTTAGATATGGAAATTAGACTCTTGGAGAACACTATTTATGTCTCTCAGGTTCAACTCTACTGTGATATTTATTCTGATCTTCACAGACTAGATATCCTAATAGTTTTCAAGAAACATAGATGTTGGTAATCAAAGAATGAAAACTTGTTATTTCTTGCAGTGTTCTTTTTTATTGTTGTTCATTTTGCAATATGTAAAAGAGGATAATCACAACTGAATCATATATCACTAATAATATAAATGTAGAAATGGTATATAATATATTTTATGTCTATTACTTACATAATAAATATGTGTTGTAAATATTAAAATAGAAAGTCCATACCTTGACTAATCTACTTCCAGTCATGTGAGATTATGCATGCATATATAAATAAACAGTCATACAAGGAAAGAAAGTTGGTTTTCCAAACACATTCAATGCAGATGTATAGCCACTATAAATATATTGATATGAAGAGTTCTGAAGTTTAATAATGTGGATTATCCAGTGAGAAGCAGTAGTGTGTACCCTTTTAAAAATAAAAAAAAAAAAAGTTGGTATAAAACAAAATCTATAAGAAATAAGATACCAGGGAGAAAAACATAACATTTCAAAAGCTGTGTGTAATTATATTAACACTAGCCCTGCCCTGTGGAGCTAGTTCTCTTTCACAGCAATACATTGAAATTCATATGGCTTCTGAAATAATTTTTAACTAAACTTCAAAGATAACTGTAGCATATGTGCTTACTTTCTGAGCTACTGGAAGATGAAGACTTGCTTCTTCTACTGTCTGTTTAGGTACAGGTACTTTTCTTAGGTGTGCTTGTTTTGGCTGGGATGCAGTTACAGAATTTCTGTAAAATATTTCTATTTAGGATTTTATATTAATCATTCTCTTCATTTTTATTAATTTAAAAAATCTTCTTAAATAAGGATTTCGCTTGTATGTTCAAGATGTTTTTGGTTCCTTTTGTAGAAAACTGGAAGGCACAATAACAATCTGTCATTTAAAGTGGCAAAGTAAGTAAATTTTTTAAAGCCTTTCAACACAGTTTTGAAAATGTACATGATTTTTCCATAGAAAGAAAGGCCAAGCATAACATTTTTAAGATAATCTGTCTATCCAGAGTTGAAAGGGCTCTAAAAACAAATTCAGGAACTTACTTAGTGCTGTCTTTACACTTAAGCACAGACAGTAGCATAGATTCATACTTAGCTATAGAGTTCATTGAAATTTTGGTGACATATTTTAGGTAGATTATTCCAAAATAGTTATTGAATATAGTATTTTCAAGTGAGTTACTACAGATGGTTTTTGGAAACTGCAGATGTGGTGTCTGGGTCCAATATGTGCAGACAGTCTTAGCAAATATGCACACAGATGGCCAATTAGAGATCTAGAACCTCATCTAAAGACATTGGAAGCCAATAGAAATATATGAACTGACATCAATAGATGTTGGACCAAACATCCAGCTGTCAGAGAGGCAAGGCTAACCTTCCTAGAGTACAAATACTCCCCAGCCATCTTAAACAATTATCCTTAAACACCATCAATTTCACAGTGTAGTTACATATAAATTAAGTTAGATTCAAAGTTCATCTGGAATCAGTGCTGAATTAGCAAATCTGGATGCTTTGGACAGGCAGCCGGCAGAGTGTTGCTCACTTGGATCAAGGATGTCTGGTCTGGCCTGTGGCCTGGTTAGACTCACAAAAATTTTGCTGAAGAGAAAGTACCACATAATAAGTAATCAAAACATTAGTATAATTGCCAGATGATGACAGCTTGATGGGATTTTTTTTCTAAGCAGTGTTGCCTGTAAGTCTTGTTTTATAAGGAAATCTCTGGAGTCCTTGGTACCTAATGAGCTAGTGCATCTTAAGAGCACAATATATGTGTAGAACTGAGTAACAATGAGAACTGAAGTTCCCTCAGACAAGGTATATTGGAAACTGTCCTTTTATGAATTCTACCACAGTGCAGAAGTTAATCTCACTGAGAAACTTAGTTGTGCCCCAGTAGACAAAATCAACATACGGAGGTGTACGGCAGTTTTAGTCAACAGCTGTTTAAGGAATTCTCAGAACCACTACTGACTTCAAATTTAACATAGTGAGAAGGGGAATAAATAACTCAGGTTTTGGTAAACTGTAAATAGTGCATTTAACAAATTAAATGAAATAATTACTTTTACATTTTGAATAGACTCAAATATATCGTGTTAAATTTTTGTTTTGAAGAGTTAAATACATTATTTTTATTAACACTTCATTTTTCTAATATTACAAGAAATGTTAATATCTCTTAACCACATATAAAGTATATCCACACAGATTATACCAGGAGTAGAAAGAGCATGATTTGACTACTATTCAAGACTGTGCAAAAGTTTTGAAGCAGCTGTATCTGAATATCATAAATTCCAGATAAACTGTGTACATCCAACAGAATGAGTGAACTATAAGATTAATACATCTATATAATAGGAAAGTTATATTAAGATTTTGAGTCAATATTATAAAATGTTAAACATATATGTGGCTTAAAAGGTGTCACATAGCAGCCTAAAAAGTTGAATGAGAGATGTAGATTTTCCTGGCAGAAGAGGACAGGCTTTAATTAACTGTATGAAAAGTTCCTAAGTAGGATTTTTTTTTTTTTTTTCACATTTTCACTGCATGTTTTCCAAATAAAAGTTTATATACAGGTATAATAACGCATATTCATTCATATGAGGACTACTGAGGAGTTCAACATTTTCCTTAAGATGTGCTAGAGCTAAATTAAAATCAAATTAAAATAAATGTTATATTTTTTTTTTCTTTATCTTTGGCAAAAATCCCATACCAAACCAGATGTCCATGTTTTGAAGAATTGTATTTTACCTGATGTTTACACCTCAACCCTGTTCTTCCAAACACTGACCTAATGAAATAATTAGATCTACTATCTGTTGAAATAACAGAAACAGGTAGGTAGCTACTCTTTCCTGTCACATCAGATGTTTTAGGTATGTCTCTGAAGTTTTAAAATGGTACTTTTTAGGTATTTCTCTGCTGCTTTAGAATAGTACTTACAAGCAGGAGAAAATAATTGAAATATCTGCAATATAGTCTTTAAGTCTCTACTTTGACAATACCCCTTACTCGCTTTCCTGGAGGGTAAAAAAATTTTATGAGGAAGATGTTAATCCTTTAGTTATATGACTTTCTGGGTAAAAAGAGAAAAATAAGAAAAAATAGTGGAAACTATTAGGGTTTTGAGGTTTGTTTGTTTTGAATCTAAACCTGTTTTTGTCTTTTTTGGTGAAACAAAAAGACAAATGACAGAAACTGGACATCTCACTTTTCTCACAGGCTCACTGTAGCATTGTAGGAGAAGTTGTTTCCCAACTAAAGCTAACATAAAGCTGTGATAATGTCATGTCAGAATAGTTAAACAAAAGACAGAGAAGAGAAATAGAAACAAGAAGGAATTGTGCAGAGAAATAAGACATATGGGAGAGCCTAATAGGAGGAACAAAAACTTTAGTCAGTGCTGAAACTCAAAGTTCAGCCTAAGGCAGTGTAAGAAGGACAGTGCAGTAGAACAAAGCTGGGGAATCTAGAGATTTGTTTGCACTATAAAAGGAGATGTCTTAAATGGATTGATCAGTTGCCTTTAAAATTTGACGTGATTTTGAGACAGCTGAGTTTATAGCTACTCTAAATCAGTGTTTCTAGACATCTAAAATTATCAACTCATCTTAAAATAATAAATAACAGTTGATAACTTTCTCTAAACTTTTGACTCCTTTTATGGTTGATTTCTGCCTGAAGGTGAATTAGCCATTCATGAAGGAAAGGTTACTTACCATGGATGAAGTGAGAGACCACTCTAGACATCATGAATAATAGACACGAGATAGTAATTTTCATGTTAATGTTATACCTGACCTACATGCTTTACATAAAATTGTCAGAATGCTCTGGATCATGAGTCTAGTCATCACACACTTTTCTAAGATATTCTGGCTCTATGGAAGCTTGTGAGTTCTGCACATTCAAAGACAGACTGCAGCTTTCTTTGGCACCAGGGCAAAATTCATCAGTGAAGATCTCAAGTGCTTTTAAGAATCAAAATATGTTTGTATTGAACTTTTAGCATGGGATTGCATTTAGTCTCTAATGATATAGGGCTAGACATAGCTCTCATTTGCAGTTTCCCAAATAATATCATGTGTAGACTCCAGTGAAAACTTCTCTACACAGATTCCTATACTTGGTTATTCTGCAATCAGAAAACCCTCATTACTAATGAACATACCTAATTTACATTAAAATACATTTTAGTCTCCCTTCATGATCTCTCTCAGTTCTGAGTTAGCCATTAGTTCTGAACAGAGCAGTGTAGGGGAGAGGGACCTGGGGGTCCTAGTGGACGACAGGATGACCATGAGCCAGCACTGTGCCCTTGTGGCCGAGAAGGCCAATGGCATCCTGGGGTGTCTTAGAAGGGGGGTGGTTAGTAGGTCGAGAGAGGTCCTCCTTCCCCTCTACTCTGCCCTGGTGAGACCCCATCTGGAATATTGTGTCCAGTTCTGGGCCCCTCAGTTCAAAAAGGACAGGGAGCTGCTGGAGAGAGTCCAGCGCAGGGCAACTAAGATGATTAAGGGAGTGGAGCATCTCCCTTATGAGGAAAGACTGAGGGAGCTGGGTCTCTATAGTTTAGAGGAGACTGAGGGGTGACCTTATAAGTGTCTATAAATATATAAAGGGGGAGTGTCACGAGGATGGAGCCAGGCTCTACTCAGTAGCAAACAATGATAGGACAAGGGGTAATGGGTACAAACTGGAACACAAGAGGTTCCACTTAAACTTGAGAAGAAACTTCTCATTGAGGGTGACAGAACACTGGAACAGGCTGCCCAGGGAGGTTGTGGAGGCTCCTTCCCTGGAGACATTCAAAACCCGCCTGGACACATTCCTGTGTAACATTATCTAGGTGTTCCTGCTTCGGCAGGGGGATTGGACTAGATGATCTTTTGAGGTCCCTTCCAATCTTTAGCATACTGTGATACTGTGTGTGTGATAAAAGAGATGTTTTTCAGTTTCATTTAAATCAAGGGGAAAAAATGCTTTCAGTATTTCACAGTGCCTTTAACAATGCTTTAAATATATAGTTAGGGGTTAGGAAAAAAGAACACAGTCAGTTGGAGAGCATGTTTTGTCTGATCTGATTTTCATAACTGCAGTCTCCATGCACAACACATTTTCTAGGAGAAAGTAGCACTAAAAGAGAGGATGATGGGGACAGAATAGATGGACAGAGCAGAGTTTATCGCATACATAAGAGAAACCCTAGACTATCATTCCCAGTGGCAGACCACCAACCTTCTTGAATCCCTTTCTGTAACACCTCTTATGGGGAACCCTTACTAAAATGCACTGTGAATTTATCTAAAATGTTCTGCTTGAGTAAGGATTTGGGCTGCTGCTCTTTTCAACAACTACTTTCTGAGATGCCTTGATTAATGGTAGCAGCGTTAGCAGAAGAAGATGACAATGCCCACCTTTTCCTTACGAAAATCTACAATTAGATTTTAAAAAAAATATATGCAGAAAACAAAACAAACAAAACAACAAAATAAAATAAACAAGTGGTCTATGTGGTGAGTGGGGAACCAGCTGACTGGCCACACCCAGAGGGTGGTGACAAACAGCTCCTTTTCAAACTGGTGGCCTGTCACTAGTGGGGTCCCCCAGGTTATGAATATTGGGCTTAATGCTGTTTAATGTCTTTGTAAATTATCTGGAAGATAGGATTAAGTGTACCGTGATGAAGTCTGCCAACATTACCAAACTGAGTAGGGAAGGGGACACTTTGGAAGGGAAAACCACCTTGCAGGAAGACCTGGCTGGGCTGGAAGAGTGTGCTAACCAGAATCTTTTGTGCTAACAAAGAAAAATGTAAAGTCTTGAACCTGGGAAAACATAATCCAGGAGTGCAGCACAGGCTGGGATATACCCAGCTGGGGAGCAGCTCTAAGGAAAGAAAACTAGGGGTCTTGGTAGACTACAAGCTCAATGTAAGTGAACAGTGTGTAACTGTGGCAAAAGGCAACAGGAATATAGGTTACATCAGTAAGGGCATCACCAGCAGAGATATAGATGTCATTATCCCACTCTACTCAGTGCTGGTCAGATCACACCTGGAACACTGTGTTCAGTTTTTGTCCCCTCTAAAAAAAGGAAGAGATTTGGACAGACTGAAGAGGGCCCAGAGAAGGGCGACAAAGATGATCAAAGGACTGGGAAACCTGCTGTGTGAGGAAAGGCTGGGAGAATTGGTGCTGTTCAGCCTTGAGAAAAGAAGGCTTAGGGAAGAACTATCACCACGTTCCAGTATTTAAAGGGTGGCTACAAAGAAGGTGGAGACTCCTTTTTACAAGGAATCACATGGAAAAGATGAGGTAGGTACAAGTTAATCCTGAGGACGTTCCAATTGGACAAAAAAGGAAAACTTTTCACAATGAGAACAATCAGCCATTGGAATAATCTCTCTTGGAGAGTGACAGATTGTCCTGGTTTCAGCTGGGATAGAATTAATTTTCCTTCCTTGTAAACTGCACAGTGCTGTATTGGTTTAACTCCAGCTGGCAACTAAGTACCACACAGCTGCTCACTCACTCACTCCCCTCCACTCCCCAGTGGGATGGGGAGGAGAACTGGAAAAAATGTAAAAAAAAACATGTTTTGAGATAAGAACAGTTTAATAATTGAAATATAAATAAATATATAATAATAATAATAATAGGAAATAAAGACAGGTAGAGAAGAAGGAATAAGCATAACCTCATGAGAAAGAAAAAAAGTGATGCACAATACAATTGCTCACCACTGGCTGACCAATACCCAGCCTGACCAGAGCAGCGAACTGGGCCTTCTGGGTGACTCCCCTCAGTCTATGTATTGGGCATGACATGCTGTGGTATGGAATACAACTTTGGCTAGTTTGGGTCGGGTGTCCTGTCTCTGTTTGCTTCCGGCTTCTTGTGCCCCTTCTCACTGGTAGAGCAGGAGACTGAAAAGTCCTCGATCAGGGTAAGTGGGGCTCAGCAACAGCTAAAACACTGGTGTGTTATCAGCATTATTCTCATCCTAAATGCAAAATACAGCACTATACCAGCTACTAGGAAGAAAATTGATTTTATCCCACGCAAAACTAGAGCATGGATTTCCCACTGCTGGATATATTTAATGTTCAGCGGGGTCATCTTGTCTAGACCATGCTTTTCCAAGAAAGGTTGGTCCAGACAATCCTATAAGTCCCTTCCAACCTGGTATTCTGTGATTCTATGAAACAGTGAAAATTGAGATAGGAGAAAAGAAATGTGTGCACAGGAGAAAAGGAGGAGATGATGGACAGTATTTTGGATAGTTTGAGCTAGGAAAGCTGAATAAGGTAAAAAATGTAATAGAAAAAAGGGGGATCATACAAAGCTTTACGGCCACTAACCTTAACATAAACTCTGAAGAAGGAACACTACAGAGAGCAAAAGATGAATTTCAGAGATGTGATAGAAGAAGAAGCAGTAAGACAGGTACAGGCTAAAAGTCTGAATTAAAATGAATCATCTGGACTTACGTATAAACACTTATTATAGGATTAGTAAGCCAAATTTATTTACAGAACCAAAAGGGTATATGAAAGGAGAAAAATAGTAAGGGAGCACTGTTTTAAATTGAAATAAAATACAAGATGTAATAAAAACGAATGCTCATATACTGATAAAATGATTTAGAATGCCCATTTGCTTTTTTCAGTTTGAACTCTTAACAGACTGAACTGTTTGCTACATTATTAACCCTTTGAAGGAGCTGAAAAGTTGAACACTGAAAAGAAGGTGAATATATTTGAAAATATAACCATTCTTGAGGACTTGTCAGTTATATGAAACAGAATATTTGTATTTGGGATTGTTTTCTCAAAAGTGGCCTGCATTTTTGTTTTCATGCTAATTCTTTTTTGTATCTGTGTTTACAAAAACATAGTTGTAGTGAGGTCTGGCTTAAAAAAAACGCAGGGTTTTGAAACTCTCCTCAATAGTTTCTGTTCCATCTAGTCAGCATCTAGCTTCTAAGCAGCAAACTAGCACAGTGTAACTTTGCTGTTCTGCTCTCATAACTTCTGTACATGTTGATACACTTCAGCCAAATGTGGAAAAAAAAAGGCCACAGTTGGGAAATTTATGCCAGCTTTGTTAGAGGAAGAGACAACAAAGGGGGAGGCTATATGTGAGGCCTTCCTTATTAAAAGCCAGGAAATCTGAAGTCTCCACAAATCCATCCTTCAAAAGTTCTATTGCAGTACATCTGTAGAAATATGTATACATACATAATAAATGAAGAATGATACCTTTTATGTGACAGGTGAATCAATACTCTTGCTAAGATTGAGATATGTAGCTGCACACTGCCCTTCACTAAAATCTTTCCTACTACTTTTTGGGAATCAGTTTATCAGATCTGTGAAACTGAACAGTCTTACTAGGTTCAGGAAGATATTCTTCTGATGTTATCTTCTTTAATTACAGTGAAGCTTCTGACTCCCTGATCCATGATGTCTCTGAAGAGGACTGTGCAGAATTGAATCTCTGCAGGCGTTTCTAGAGAAGACCTCTATGAGCACAGCTATCTTCACAACTTTATCCATCTGGTTCCTTCAAATACAGTCCTCACTAAGAATGGGAAAGGGAGGTCAGATCACTTTATATATGCGGCCTATATGTGTTAATTGTAGTGTTTCACTATTTTGTAATGCTCCCCAGTTGATACGTAATACCATCAAAATTTAAGACCAGATTTAATAAGTTTACTCCAATTCACAGTACCTTTAACTAATCAATGATAGTAGTCTAAAAAGAAAAAAAAGAAAAAAAAGAGAAGGTATTCAACATAGTAGAACATAGTAGATGGTGATATAATCTAACAGTGATGTTTCAATCTGAAGTACATGCTCACATAGGAAAACCAAATTAAGAACATAGATCCCTCTGGCAGTGTGTAGTTCATCCAGTGCTCTGAATTAGGCAAGTTTCCCATGACTGACTAATTAACACCACATCATGAAATGTGTGCAAGCACTTTAAGTTTTGCAATAAGTCTTCCTTCTGAGATTCTAGGGAACATAATTTTTCTAGAACTGAGAATATTTCTCTTGAGAAAATAAACAGTAATTGAACAAGACTGTTGTTCAATTTAAATGAATGTAATAATTTTTAACCTTGCTTTTTATGCTCTAAATTTTTAGGATTATCTGTATGTGTAAGTGGGTATTTGTATATTCAGACTATTAATCTTTCAAAGCTCTCAAATGTCTAGTTCATAAATTACAGAAAAAAACAGTATCAAAGAAAAGGGGAAAAAGCAGAAAGTCTTTGAAAGAAAGGCTTTATATTTTGAATTTTAAAATATACTCCCAAATCAAATGTGTTTTATCACCACAAAACCATTTCATCCCTAAGTTTATTTTATACACTACATTATCAGGTCTGTTAACAGAATAGGATGCGGATGAAGGAATGAAGGACAGGAATAGAATAAAGGAGTCTGAAGGCCAGGAAGAAGAACTATGAAGTATATTTAAAATGCATGCATATTACTTTAAATAGTGTAAGATGAGAAGTGTAGGTATTCCCAGATTTATTTTTGTATTAAGTGAATACTGAAAAGATATTCCTCATATCTGAAGGGCAGAAACCGGTTTAACCGTAGGGTCATAAATCTTCTATGGTTGTGCTGCATTTTAGGATTTTACAATCGTATGCTTCAGTATACCTCAGAATATTTTAATGGTGTATATCAGTATCATTCATTAGTCACACTTTTCTCAAATTAGGCTTAAGAATGACTATTTTGTCTTGATGCAGGGCTTTCACATGCATGGAAGCTAAACACCAGATGATCATTTAGATACACAGTGATGCTGGAATGCAAATATTTAAATACACTGCTAGAAGTGTGTAAAATAGCAAGTTAACTGCTTTTCCTCAGGTCAACTAGAAGTCTATTAAACATTAATCTGTTAATATAAAACCATCAGATACTGATGTAAAACAGTATAAAATAGACTGGTAGCTGCTGTACAAATATTTTATTATACATTAGTACCAAGAAATTAACCTGAATATGTCTTATTGTAACTACCCCAGTCCCATACTAGCTGTGTTCAGCCATCATGTAGATGAGTATAAAATCTAAACTGGATTAATCCAGCCAAAGTCAGGGATGTACAGAATGTATGGAAGTGGCAACCAGTTTATAGTGGAATAATACAGAAACATAAAAATGAGTTTAAAAAACACACTTTTCTGCAGAAAGGTTTATTAAAATGTTGAAAAGTCATTTGACTATATGGTGGACCAAGTTGTTGTAAGCATGGAAATTGACTGAGAGAAGTACACTCTTTTTAGTACACACTTAACTCAAAACAATTATCTTGAAATAGGAGGAGAATGTTAAGTACCTTGTTAAAGTAGCTAACATATCAGACAGAAGTCAAAAGCAATTGTGACAATAGTGTGAGGGAAATGGCATAAGGTTGTAAATCTGTAAAGGATGAAAAGGAGAAAAGAAAACATAAAAGCAACCTGAACTGGGGAATGAAGAAGTAAAGAATAAATCTGATGTGTCACCTGCATAGTATAAGATAGTTCTCCCAAAAAAGAGATATATGTAGAACCTGGAATATATAAAGTTGTGTTTGAGCAATGTCAAATTACAGCAGTCTATATGACATCATTTTTGGTGTGCTTTTTTTCTTTTTGTTGTTTTTTTCTTGCAGTTCAGCTCCCCTGACACGTCAGAGTCACGAGCGTGGGGAGCTGTACTTGGCTTGCAATCCCAATGGCAGTCCCTGCAGTGTGAATGCTCCAAGCTGATTTCTTGTGAAGTGCTCTAGGAAATGCACTGTCCCTCTCTCTCCTCTCCAGCACAAAAGCAAACTTCGCTTATTCTACAGGAGAATGCTCAGACGGAGTTCACCTTGACTCAGTGGGTGAGGGAAGACAATTATCTTTTGGGGTTTTTTTTTGAGAGATCTGCCTGAATGACATGAGTCCCACCAGGGCTGTCTGTCCCCAGCCAGGGCATGCCATCACCGGGATGTCCAGACACCCTGCAGACTACTCAGGGCTTCATAATGGAGGGCATTTTGCTATTCTGCTTGGCTTTAGGGAATAGAATGGGTTAAAAACCCCAGTCCAGTACATGGCTTATAGCCACATATACCATCAATCAGAACACATTTTGAGTGCTTGTATGAAGTTTATTTATAACAAGATCTGGATATGTGTTTTCCATTGGAATTTTCCAACCGAAAATATAGCTTCTGGAAAACTGATTTTTGTGAGAAGCTTTTTACAATGCCAAAAAATATATTATCCTTTCAAAAATTAGCATATGATTCATTTTCATTTTTATTCGAGCCAAAGCAGAGAATTTTAATCTAATACAATGACTTCAAACTACAGATTGCATTTTCTTATGGTACATGGATTTCCTTATGAGGCAAGTAATCCCACTAGTCCCATCCTTCACATGGGAGAGCATCCCTGCAGTGCTTCATCTTCTCTAATGTCACTTAGAGTGCAAAGTTTGATGTTCATACTGTCGCTTAGGGCAAGGAAGGGTGTGGGCGGTCTGGCTCTACAGAACCTATTGCACATCAGGTGCACCACAGGAAAATGAAGTTTCATTTCTTAAGTGATTTACATCACAGTGCTTCAGGCCATTACAACAAATCAGAATGAAACATTGCAGTTTTAGGAATGCAAAAATGCTCATTTTCAAACCTTGTGTTTGTTTGTTTTTTTTTTGGGGGTGGGAGGGGTAGGGTTTGTTTTGTGTTTTTTGGGGTTTGTTTTTTTTTCTGTAGAACAGTTCAAAATAAACTTTAATTGAGGGTGTAAATGAAATGGTTATCACTGGAATTTGCTTTGGGCTTAAAAGATATTTTTGCTTTTTAATTCACTTTCATTCTTTGGTCACTTATTATTATTCATCTAGAAAATATTTAATTTCAAGACTAGTTCATCTTGTTAAACTGTCATGTGAATTAACTGAACTTCTATATAAGGGAAATTAAAATAAACTTTAAAATACATCTGAAATTATTCTGGATATGAGACAAGTTTTTCCAACATTGCTTCATGGGCTTGTTTTAGCAAAAAACCAAAGAAAAACAGATCAGGTATTAGTTAATGAATTACAGAGATTTAAAAGATTTTAAACATGCACCTGATTCCCCACCATTGTAACTGCCATAAAAATACAGGTCATACCCAAATACAGAATTGTTGTGAAATGCCAGCTTTCTTGTTCTTGGTTCATTTGAAGGGTTTGGTATATTTTATTTATTCATTTTTGTTTAAAATGTAGAGACATTTAGAGAAACTAGAAAGCATTAAATTCAGAGAAGAAATGAAATGAATTTTTTTGAAAGGAAATATTGCCATAATGAGTCAAAAATTAATAGTGTAGCAATTCATTTAGGGTAAAAACTGGGATTGCATTTCTGCATTTAAGTTTTTTCTTTTGCGATGTTGTTGTAGTGCCTACTTTTTCCATTTACACTGTGTAATGCATTCAAATTTAACCTTATTTTAAGCTTTAGATTGCGTTTTAAAGCATAGTTTCCAGGTTTATATTAAATTAATATATTTAATACCCTGTGAAGTTCTTTGTCTTGTATTTTTCTGAAAATAGGAATGTTAATTTTATATAAATCCCCAGCAAGGCAAAGATTACTATTTGATCAACTTCAAATGCCAGTAGATATTAGTGAATAAATCATCTAGTAAAATATACTTTACAAGTGTTGAAATGATCTATGAAAAGGTTAAATAATATGTTAAATTATTTCTATCTCTACACTAGTTCTAAGAGGTTTTTTTTTTTATATTTAGATTTCAGAAAGTGCTGCCAAATAAAATCTATAGATCAGGACCAAAAGCCATCTTCTTTCTACTCCATGAACTGTTTAAATAAAACATTTTTTGTTCATCAAAAGGCGTATTTTCCCATGGCTTAATTTTATTTAAAGGTTTTCTAGTAATTTTCAGTCCCTACTTATAGGTATTGTCTAACCTTTTTTCCCTGAGAATATCTCATCTACTTAAAGAGATTTGGGTTGCAGGGGGTGGGAGGACAAGGTGGACGAGAGTCACAGAGACTGCATATTTCTCCTGGTGTAATAAAGGAGAAAAATAATTAAAATACACCTGCTGTATGTAGTCTGCCAGAATTTAATTATATGAAGTGGCAGATTATTATGGATGAGAATGGCTATTTTTCTTATTTTTAACTGGGTAAAGCACAAGAATACAAACCTGTCCATTGTCCCTTAAAATTCAGAGCCTCACCATTTGTCACAGCCAGATTTAGTAAAGCACACAGCATTGAGCTTAATTTAGACTCTCAGTTTTAAGGAGCTTCTCAGTTCTTAAAATACAGACAGGCTAAACTGATGTCTCTGTCTTGAAATAGGATGAATAAAAAGGTTCTTTCACTATCCTGAACAAGTCATCAGTAGCTTCCAGAAAAGAAATCCAAGGATTGTTTCATTATTTGACTTTTCCTAATACCACAGACTTTTCTTACTTGTCTATTCAGTTCCCTGGAGGCCTGATGACTCTGCTTTTTAGGTCATGCAACAGAAGATTAATATCAGTTTTAACCCTTTTGAGGTTAAAGGCTACCTTTGGCTAAGTTCCATGTGGCATTGATAATCAGTATGTGTGATTTATCCAATTTGTCATATACAGCAAGAGCTGAGTTTAAAACTTCTGAAGCTCAAAGGATAAGGACTGGACAAGGACTAGATAGGACGTTTAAGCACTGTTCAGAATCTTCCCCTAAGTGATTTTCCTACTGAAATTCTATTGACATCAAAAGCAGGAATGAGAATCTTTGGAGTATGCTGAATAGTGATCCAGAGGGACCTTGAGAGGCTTGAGAGGTGGGCCAGTGCAAGCCTCATGAAATTCAAGAAGGGCAAGTACAAGGTCCTGCACCTTGGTTGAGGCATTCCCAAGCATAGATACAAGCTGGGTGAAGAATGGGTTGAAAGCAGCCCTGAGGAATAGAACTTGGGGGTGTTGGTTGATAAAAAGCTTAATAAGACTCAGCACTGTACATTTGCAGCCCAGAAACCAAACATATCCCAGGCTGCATCACAAGGAGTGTGACCAGTAGAACAAGGGACAAGATTTTTCCCCTCTATTCTGCTCTCATGAGACCCCACCTGGTACTGTGTTCAGCTTTGTGGCCCCAACATGACAGAGATGTGGACCTACCTGAGCAAGTACAGAGAAGGACCATGAAGGTGACCAGGGGGCTGGAACATCTCTGCTATGGAGGCAGGTTGAGAGCTGGGCTTGTTAAGCCTGGAGAAGAGAAGGCTCCAGGGAGACTTTATAACAGTCTTCCAGTACGTAAAAGGGGCCTACAAGAATGCTGGAGAGGGACTTTTTGCAAAGACATGTAATGACAGGATGAGGCGGAATGACTTAACCTGAAAGAGGGAAGATTTAGATTACATATTAGGAAAAAAATTCTTTAATATGAGGATGGTGAGACACTGGCAAAGGTTGCCCAGAGAAGTTGTGGTTGCCCCATCTCTGGGAGTGTTCAGTGCTAGACTGGATGTGGCTTTGAGCAAACTGGTCTAGCAGAAAGTGTCCCTGCCCATGGCAAGGTGATTGGGACTAAATGATCTTTGAGGTTACTTCCAACCCAACCATTCTATGCTTCCATTCTGTGATCAATTGCCAGGTTATTTTTATCTAATATCTCAGGAGACTAGAAAAAATAAGTGATGTGTAATAGAAGGAGGCAGGAAAAGAGACACCAAAAAAACCCTTAGTAGGTTGGTAAATGGTATTACTTTACATATAAACTTACCTGGCATAATGCAGACTATGCTACTATATTTCATATACAGTTGAATAAGCACCCCTTTAACAGTTTATACACCTTTGAAAGTAAATAAATAGTTATTTAAATAGCTAACATTTATATCTGAAACAAAAAACAGAAGAGAAAAATAAAGGTTAGCAATGATAATGCATTAATAAAGTATAAATGGTCAGGTCATCAGATATACTGTGTTAATAATGAATTATCACATCTTGCTGCAATACTGATCTTAAGTAGAGTCCAAATATCTTTGACATTAGTATATCAACTTTAACTCCACTCCAGTATGTACATCTAGAAAATACTCAAGTGATGATAAGTAATGGTTACTTCGGTCAACCTCTTCTTAACGCCTGACGGAGAAAAGTATGGGAACAAGAAAGTAACTCTTTCCCACCTCCGCCATGTCCTGGTATAGAGGTGTTAAGTCTCTAAAAGAAATATGTACATAAGAAAACTATAATATAAAACCCCTTAAAACTACCTTTAAAATTAAAGCAAATAATGAAGTTTCCATACGGTTACCAGTTCCAGGTGAGGTTCAAGTGCCATATACTTTCCTGCCCCCCCAACCTATACCCTAGATTAGACTTGTAGGTGCCTGTTTTCTTTTATAGAATATAGCTGTAGTATTTGTCTGAAGTCTTCTTTAGGTGACAATTTAGCCATTGCAGGTCTCTAAAGATCCTTCAGCAAGATAAACAATAATGTAATAAAGTAGAAACGGAATAATACACTTTTAACTGAATCTTGATACAAGCTCAGTTGTCTGGAAACGAAATATCTATTCTAAAGCATATTATTTAGTGAGTTATGTTTTTCTATACAGTAACATTATCCTAATATGGAGTATTCCTTATTCCTATTGTTTAATTATTTCTCTACAAGCAAAAAATCCTCCAGCATCAGGAAAGAAACCCAAGGAAATCTCACAGTAATCTTTATATGATGTGAAGAACAATGCTCTCATTTCTATTAAAGACAAAGTAAATCTCAAACTTGGAAAACACAATGCAATGCAAGATGAGATGTTAATCCATACCCAAATCTCTATTAGGGCTTCATTCATAGACAATTGGAAACATGAGGCCCTGTGGAGGGACTAAATTAATTATTGGCTGTGGAAGGGTCTAGCAGTCAAAGATTGTTAGGAATGTAAGAAAACCCAACCTTTTTTTTTTTTGTTTTCCTGTTTTAGTATACAACCTCTCCTTCAATTCCAGAAAACAAACAAAAGAGGCTAACTACTTTGCCAGTAGTGGTGTTCTGCACAGCAGAGTTTCTCCAGAGGCAATACAGAGTGGTGGATTTATTGGCAGGGATGTGCTCAGGGGCTGCAGCATCTCTGTACTCATAACTGTTGCAGTACACATGTTCTGAGCATACTGGTTGGGTACTGAAGCTTTATGTTAGATTGCAGTAATCTCTAACTGGACCTCTCAACTTTATATCAAGGAAGTATTGTCACAAAGCTCTAGAAAACTGAAAAATCAAGTTTTCACATACCTATTGGGAAAAACACTTGTTTTGGCAGAACAAGCATGTTAGTCTTAATTAGGCTTTGTAGGTTACAAATTTCAGTGGTATTAGACCAATTTATGCCAGTTCAGGATCTGCCTCAGCAGATCCAGTTTTCTAAATTTCTTACTGAGTTAGACTTCCAGATTATAGCATGTAGGCAATTAATTTGCAGAGAATGCTTTCTGTATATGAAATATATAGCATAGGATAAGGCCTCGGAAAGGACAAGTACCAGATACAGAAAGCATGGTTATTTCCTCATACCATAATTACCTGATTTAAATGTAGTCTGCACTGGTAAAAATGAGCACCATAAAACTTCCATAATGAACTGGTTGTAGATGCTTACTTCTTTTTTATTGCCTCAAGAAAAAAGACCTCTAACAAAATATATTAATGCAAATCAGAATTGCTAGAATATTTTCTTTTTTTTTTTTTTTTTCTTAATCAGCTCCAAAGAGCTGTCTATGAAATCCAAGAAGCAACTACTTACTCTCAAGATCTTCAAAAGCCCTGGCTAGACATTTAATAATGCTTTTCGATATGATGCAGAAATTTTATTCAGAGAGGATATAAGAATACATAAAGGTTAATGTGGAAAGTTTAACTATGTACTTTAGGATTATGACAAGAAGATATTACACCAGTTGCTGGCATGTAAGGGACGTGCATGATAATTATTAATCACCTTCCTCTCTGGAGCAGGGATTAGGGCTGGTCATGCAACCCTTTATGTGACAAAGACCCCTAAATGTGATACTATGGGCAGCTCTAGACATCTGTCATTTTTGTTCTCCTGTGTTCACTGTGTTTTGAAAATGCCATTGGAAGTCTTCTTATCAAGGACATATTTCTAAGAAAGCAGCTAAGTTTCAGGACAAAAGCCCAAATGTTTGTTAAAGGATGAGTTTTGTGCAAGTTTCAATTTGCCTTAACAGAAATCAGACCTTCAAATAATGCTGAGTATTTTTAACATCTAATAGTCATGGAAGGTTGAGAGGTGCTAGCAAAAGATTTCTCCTAGCTAGTCTTAGAACACATGTGAGTCAAGCCATTCTACTATGAGTTGAAATTGCCAGTCTTCTTCTCCAATGGGCTATACTTAGGCATTCCCTTCTTCTGCACTCTTTACAGAAACATTCCTGTTTGAAACATTTGAGATATCACCTCAGTCTGAACATATTGCGTTGAACATATAGAGCTATTCTAATACACACACAAAAAAAAGGAAAACTGAATGCTTAGTATCCTGAGAACCAGGATTAAGGACAGCATCCTGAAGGATATCAGAGTTCATTTTGCACTGCATGTCCTGAACTGAGAGATATATAGTTTTGTGTACCAGATACAGAAACTGCATTCAGAACGTGGCTGCTGGTATCAGTCTTCCAGTATCTGAAGGGGGCCTATACGGATGCTGGGGAGGAACTATTCATTAGGGACTGTACTGATAGGACAAGGGGTAACTGGTTCAAACTTAAACAGGGGAAGTTTAGATTGGATATAAGGAAGAAGTTCTTTACTGTAATGGTGATGAGGGACTGGAATGGGTTGCCCAGGGAAGTTGTGAATGCTCCATCCCTAATGGTGTTCAAGGCTAGGTTGGACAGAGCCTTGTGTGACATGGTTTAGTGTGAGGTGTGTCTGCCCATGGCAGGGGAGTTGGAACTAGATGATCTTAAGGTCTTTTCCAAACCTAACTATTCTATGATTCTATGGCGAGCTGAATGCTATACATGAAAGTAAATTTGCTGTGCCAATACAGATGGACAAAACTCATAATGATAGAGAGGAGTGTCTCTGAATAAAGATTAAGTAGAATTTGACCCCTAGTGATAAATGATGGACGAAAGTGTACAAATTTTAATAAATTATGCCATTTGAAGGGGTTTATTTAATTCATTACAATACTTATTATTCATGGGTTTTAATATACAAAAGAGTATCTTAATTTATAGCTTAATCTATGCTAATAAAACCAGAATCCTTAAATAGCTCTTTTCTTTTCTCACAAAAAAGCTGCCTTTATTATCACTGATAGGAAATTCCATTTCCTGAGCTGGCCAGAAATCTCTGTTGAATTTTCTACAGCTGATAACTTAAACCTGTTCTTTTCATTGCAAGAAGCTGCTTCATCAAGTTTGAGATACTTTTTTGTCTGTCTTCGCTTGTCTCCTGCAATTATGGTGATTTTTTGGATAGAAGATCCTCTTTGTTTCCTGGATATATTTTGTACAATGTTCTCACAGATAAGCTTTTGTAAAAGTGTATTTAAAATTTCAGTTTCCATGGAAAAAACATTCAGAGCTCCCATCTATGTGGTTTATTAAAGTAATTTCCCTTCTCTTCTTCATCCAGAAAAAGTTATTTTGCCTGATTTTTTTTCAGATTTTTCCTTTTATGTTTCAGGGCCCATGTTAAGAAAATATAGCAAGTTATTCCTGTATATTTAAAAAATTTAATAAAACTGCCTCCTCTTTGTCAATATATTGATATTTCTCCCTGTGCACTGTATATTTCTAATGCCTTACAGAATGTGATAAGAGAGCTATCTCTAGAAATATATTATTTTTCATGCAGTAAAAGAAAGCACTCAAACATAAGACTGATGGGAGAAAGAAAAGAGTTTAGGAAAAGTATTAATAAACTACTAGTTAGACTAATGGAAATTATATTTTCCTGGAACAGAGTAAAACCAGAATACAAACATTTTCTTGGACTGAAAATTCCTGTGTGCTCTTTTCCAGGGAAGCCATATGTGTATATTCTCACTTATTTAGATCAAACTTAGTCACTGAAGACTATAGCTTAACAGCAATTATAATCAACATATGTTTTGAAATTGATTATGTGGTACTTACTTAGAACTGAATATATAAGGCACACTGGAAATAACTATTTATATTTTAGCTACTGGGATAATCAACATTTCTGGGTCCTTCTTATTGTAGGAGTTTTGTACAGAGGAATATTTTTATGAAGAACACGCATCTGTTACTTCACATACAGTTGGACTCGATCTTGTCTTTTCCAATCTAAACGACTCTGTGATTCTATTCTACAATTACACATGCCAATGTCCCTGGAGTCTCAGACACTCTTCATTTCAGCCTTTGCCAAGGGTGAGAAAAATCACACTGAGATTTCTGTCTTCTAGCTTGAGTTCTTTAACTAATTGAATACTAAATAAAATAAAATTAAAAAACATAGCCATTTTATCAAGACATCTAGAGATTTTTATGATTATTGGTAAATCATATCCTGAGAAAACTTAGTGGATTTAACCTCAAGAGCAAACAAAAATAATACCTGTTTTTCATAACCTTTTAAGAACTGTACAGGGTACCAAATCCTTGAGCATCCATAAACTGAGGTTCTAGCACAATCTTGGGTAGGTGAAGAACTTTACTATCAAAAACTGAGAGTTCAAGGTTGGCAATAAATAGAGTTTTTTAAGATCCAAAGTTGACTTTGGGTGAATAATTCCACATATACCAAATTCTCAGAAAGCTCCATTGAAAAAATATAGCTGTATCAATTCCAGACCTGTATGACAGGGATAGATTGACAGGGTGTTCTTCAGAAATAGACTATACATAGTGATGGCTGAACTACTTCATTTCAATGAGGATTTTTAAAAACCAAGGAAAGTAAAATGCTCTGGGAGTTCCATTTCCTCTTTTTCCATGTCTGTACTAGAATTTTTTGTTCTACTGACAAAAGTTAGCAAGATATAGACCATTTTTTAAAACTGATTTGGACAAGACTCATTCTCTGAGGTAGGATGTTTTAGTACAATGCTGATGTTTGTACTAGATCAATAGCTCTGGGACAGCCACTCTCAGAACTGTAGTCATTACATATGTTAAGCAATGTCTTTTTGAGATAATGAATAGCAAATAAACAAGAAGCTAAAAAAGTGACTGCCCTCCTTAAATAAAAAAGCCCAACTGTTATCCCATTAGAAAATAAAGAGAATATGGAAAGGGAAGTGAATACAGGTATAGCAGCAAATAGATCTAAGAAAGTCTTTTGAAAGAGAACATTCTATTGCTTTTATTTAGAGGAGGGGACAAGGCAATGACCAATATAGATGACAGAAAGAAAATTTTGCTGTATTTCTTGCCCATCACAGCAATAGCACTATCATTACCTTGTAGTCATTTTGCATAGTTGTCTGAAAAAATGATTACCACCTACAGTTATAGACATGGCCTAACTTTTTTTGCTGTGGTTCTTCCACCTGGGGATCATTCACAAACCTTAAATAGCTGGATAACAGGTTCAGTCTGTTTACTTTTTTTATAGAAATACAATAGCATTGTAGCATTTTGACACTTTCCATATTATTTGTTGGTTTTCCCCTCATCTTTTTGACTGCTCTTCCATTGGAAGCAATTTAAGATGCCTGCCTCTTTGGCTCCTGAGACACTGTAAATCTCAGTTCTTTGGCTCTTGATTTCATACTTTTTCTGTTCCAGTTACCTTCTAAGCTAGGAAATCTGAAAGTAATTTACTTACAGTGTTCACTGGTGCAATTTGTGATATCCTCTAAAATTTGCTCTATGCAGAAAGGTAACACATCTTATACATAAAGCAAATAATTCATTAGTATATATGAGCTCATAATAGCCTAATCCAGATCCATTACTAATCCAGATCTAATTATTATAGAAAAAGGAAAGGAAAATAGAGAGTAATATCTCTACAAAGAAAGATTCTCAGTAATAGTAATGCAGTTAAATTTGTTACACAAACACTTTCTAGTATCAAATTTATTTCCCTGTGTTAGCTTATATTTCCACTGCTCCTCTGGATTCTAAGGCTGATGGTTTCAGCTCAGTATGTATGATGTACGTGTGTGCAGCAGCAAGATTTCATCATCTGGAGTCCTTTGCTGGGAGGAATACGAGGTCCATAGCTTCTTCTCCCTCACTTCAGTATCTGGCTGGTGCTGATTTTATATATTTGCTAGCATACTACTCTACTTTGTTCTTTCTTCATTGTTCTGCAACTTCATGACTTAAGATTTTTTTTTACATATATATTAGATATTATTCATGATTTTGTGGGGTTTTTTACCTATATTAAATAGTATTCATTTAATGTCTTTGGTCTCCTATCTCTAAAAGCAGATTGTCAATCTCCATGTTTGTATTTCTTTAGCTGACCATTTTGGAATTGTTTATAGCCATGGGGTCTGAAAGTGCCAGGCTATGCTGAAGTCTGCATAAGTTTTATCAGGGAGATGAAGTCTTAAACCACTGTTTGCTCCGGATCAAAGCATGTCTTACTTTGCCTTTTGCTTGCTAAAAGTCAAAACTGTTAATTCGAAGGGCTGGCAAGCCTCACACCTCTTCACCCTAGGAGGGTCAAAAGAAGCTATGTCTAGCAACACATGAATTTATTTTTTTTTTCACAATACTGTCATACTAACAGAGAGAAGGAATTCTGTCAAAAGCTTAAAAAAGGATTATCATGAAAAAAAGAGTTTGATACATACAAATAGGGAATATTTTAAGAGTTTGGTAGTAAGTCTCTGCTGACATACAGCTTTGTCTGATAAACTTTAGCAAGTATCATTTTTTCTTAGATGTAAGAATTTCTCATAGGGAAAGTCATGTTTTAATTATAATCATTGAAGTGCGTGTGATACATCTGTTAAGCTTAAGTGGTGTCATAGAATCACAGAATAGTTAGGGTTGGAGAGGACCTTAAGATCATCAAGTTCTAACCTCCCTGCCATGGGCAGGGACACCTCACACTAAACCAACTCACCCAAGGCTTCGTCCAACCTGGCCATGAACACTGCCAGGGATGGAGCATTCACAACCTCCCTGGGCAACCTATTCCAGTGCCTCACCACCCTAACAGGAAAGAATTTCCTCCTTACATCCAATCTAAGCTTCCCCTGTTTAAGTTTGAACCAGTTACCCCTTGTCCTGTCACTACAGTCCCTAATGAAGAGTCCCTCCCCAGCATCCCTATAGGCCCCCTTCAGATACTGGAAGGCTGCAATGAGGTCTCCACACAGCCTTCTCTTCTCCAGGCTGAACAGCCCCAACTTTCTCAGCCTATCTTCATATGGGAAGTGCTCCAGTCCCCTCATCATCCTCGTGGCCCTTCTCTGGACTTGTTCCAACAGTTCCATGTCCTTTTTATGTTGAGGACACCAGAACTGCACACAATACTCCAGGTGAGGTCTCACAAGAGCAGAGTAGAGGGGCAGGATCACCTCCTTCGACCTGCTGGTCATGCTCCTTTTGAAGCAGCCCAGGACACAGTTGGCTTTCTGTGCTACAAACGCACACAGCCTGCTCATGTTCATTTTCTCATCAACCAGCACCCCCAAGTCTTTCTCTGCAGGGCTGCTCTCAATCTTTTCTTTGCACAACCTGCAGCTGAGCCTGGGATTGCTCTGGAAGAGGTGCAGGACCTTGCAGTAGTTATGGTTAAACTTCATGAGGCTGGCATCAGCCCACCTCACAAGCGTGTCAAGGTCCCTCTGGATGGCATTCCTTCCCTCCAGCGTATCAACCGAACCACACAGCTTGGTGTCATTGGCAAACTTGCTGAGGGCGCACTCAGTCCCACTGTCCAGGTCAGCAACGAAGATGTTGAACAAGACCGGTCACAACAGTGATCCCTGAGGGACGCCACTTGTTACTGGTCTCCAGTCAGACATTGAGCCATTGACCACAACTCTTTGCATGTGGCCACCCATCCAGTTCTTTATCCACTGAGTGGTCCATCCATCAAATTGATGTCTCTCCAATTTAGAGACAAGCATGTCGTGTGGGACAGTGTCGAATGCTTTACACAAGTTCCAGGTCGATGACATCAACTGCTCTACCCCCGTCCATCAGTTCTGTAGCCCCATCATACAAGACCATCAAATTGGTCTGGCAGTATTTCTCCTTAGTGAAGCCATGCTGGCTGTCACCAAGCACCTTGTTGTTTTTCATGTGCCTTAGCATGCCTTCCAGGAGAATCTGCTCCAAGATTTTACCAGGCACAGAGATGAGACTGACTGGTCTGTAGTTCCCTGGGTCATCCATTTTCCCCTTCTTGAAAATGGGGTTTATATTCCCCTTTTTCCAGTCATCAGGAACTTCACCTGACTGCCATGATTTCTCAAATATGATGTCCAGAGGCTTCGCAACTTCATTCGCCAGCGCCTTCAGGACCCGCAGATGGATCTCATCAGGACCCACGGACTTGTGCACGTTCAGGTTCTTAAGATGGTCTCAAACCAGATCCTCTCCTACAGTGGGCACGAGGTCTTCATTCTCACAGTCCCTGCATCTGCCTTCCAAGACTTGGGTGGTGTGGTCAGAGCCTTTGTCAGTGAAGACCGAGGCCAAGAAGTCATTAAGAACTTCAGCCTTCTCCAAATCCTGTGTAACCAGTTCTCTTGAGAGCTTCCCTGAGGGGGCCTACATTCTCCCTAGTCTGTTTTTTATTTGCTATGTACCTATAGAATCCCTTCCTGTTATCCTTAATATCCCTAGCCAAGTTTAATTCTAACTGGGCCTTAGCTTTCCTAACCTGGTCCCTAGCTTGCTGGACAACATCCCTGTACTCTTCCCAGGCCACCTGTCCTTGCTTCCACTTTTTATAAGCCTCTTTTTTCATTTGAAATTTCCTCAGGAGCTTCTTACCCATCCAAGGAGGTCTCCTGGCCCTCCTGCTGCACTTCCTTCTGGTTGGGATTCAACACTCCTGAGCTTGTAGAAGGTGATCCTTGAATATCAACCAGCAGTCTTGGGCCCCCCTGCCCTCTAGGGTTGTATCCCATGGAACCTTCTGAAGCAGGTTCCTGAAGAGGCCAAATTCTGCTCTTTTGGAGTCCAGGGCAGTGAGCTTGCTGCACGCTCTTCTCACTGTCCTGAGGATCTCGAATTTGAGCATCTCGTGATCGCTGCATCCAAGGCTGCCCTGGAGTGTCACATTTCCAATGAGCCCTTCCCTGTTGGTGAGCACGAGGTCAAGCATGGCACCTCTCCTTGTCGGCTCCTCTATTACTTGCAGAAGGAAGTTGTCTTCCACACGATCGAGGAACCTCCTGGACTGCTTGTGCCCGGCCATACCGTTGTTCCAACTTATGTCAGGGTTGTTGAAGTCTTCCATGAAAACAAGGGCCTGTACCTCTTTTTCACATTAAAATAACAGTATTGAGAAATGGTGTGGTGAATCCCGAATGACAAATTACAATAAAAACTTTATAATTTTAAAATAATAATCAATACTAATAAAATCCATTTCTGGACACTGAAAAAAAGTACATGATGCAGAGGTTAGGTCATTGAATTGAAAGAGTATAAACATTGATGCTCATGCCTGCTTTCAGGTTAATTTTTTAGGTTTTCGGAGAAAAACAGACAGTTATAGACAATACACACTTCAATGTCATACAAAAATTTGTTTTTACCCCACAATTTATATGAGTAATAATTCTAAAAGTTTTTTTTGTACTCTGTTGGTGAAGTAATAGAAACAGTTTTATTTGAGGTCTTGTCAGGATGAATTGGATTTATATTCTGAACTGTAAATGGTCAGAAGACGTTTGCCTTCCATTTTACAGTAAGTAGGCTTTCTGAAGTCATCCTCCCATTTGGGGGAAGCAGGGTGATTTGCACCAGCTGTAGTTAAAACAAGAATTAAATAATTACTATTATGGGAGGACCTTGTCTCTTACATTTATTGAAGAGAGGAGGTGAAATAATCACTGCTTGACAATGTACATCTGTGGCATCGAGGCCATAGGTACAAAGATGAGAACAGAGTTCCAAATGAGATTTGGCTTTCATTGCCTAGCTCAACAACAAGATAGCATTTCCTTGTATCTCCTGAAAATGAAGTATTTTTGAGACCTCCAAATCCATTTGAGAACTCTGAATCTATCAAGAAGCCCAGAAGCTAAGTCCTTCCCAAAACCTGTTTCCTCTGCTGTCTTACACAAGGAAACCGTGGAACAATATATTGTACAGCATCAAAAATTGTTGACTAGTGTATGAGACACTCCCTCAACAGTATCTGCCGCTGCTTTCCTTTAGCAGAGAGGACTACTATTGACAGAGTTTCTGCAGCTTTGTGTCACCTCTGTTATCTTTGTGCGTTCTCTGTTACCGTGCAGGACATAGTTCAAGGGAAGGTGTATTGCATGTTGGATTTAAGCTGCAGAATGAGGATGGCACAGAGGGAGGTTACAAGTTGCCTCTGTAACTTCTGTACCAACCCTAGTGAGCCAGGCTGTTGGATTATTCCTTCTGCTCACCCACAGTGACTGTTGTCATAGAAAACAAATGAATTTCTTCCTCAATCAGATTCCGTAGGGATAATATGGTCACAAGCCAAACACTGACAACCTTGTTTAGTTTTGTTTTGTTTTGTTTTTCTTATATAATATCACATTCTGAAATTCTGCTTTTGTGGTAAATTAAATTGAATGCTTTGAGAAATGTGATTTTGGTTGAATAATAGAAAGGGAGAAGTCAGGAAGCACTTGATGGAAATGGCGTCTTAAAGTGCCAACCTCATTTTTTAAAACGTAGGAATATAAGCATGCTAGAACAATGAAAAAGGTACATACTATTGAACTGCTGGGAGGGCTTTACACTGAAAAACAGAGACAGGTGAATGAAATATTTAAATAAATTTCTCTCTAACATTATATGACTGATAGAACACCACTAGAATGAATTAAATTATTAATTCTCAGTGATGATGTCACTGATAATGAGTACAGTGAAGGGTATATGCTTTGCATAAGCATCTAACATACATTAATGAGCTTTAAAAGCTGTTACATGTTACAATGTAACCTAGATGTTCTTATTTGACCCTTTTGCACATTAACTCAATCCTTCGCAGTATGAATGTTAGAACAGTAATTTTATTTGGGCATCATAACATTACTTAAAGACTGATTTTTTTTTTTTGATGGCTGTTTTTACATAGAAGAAGTTCAAAATGACAACATTACTTTGAAACAGTATATTTTGTTTTAAATGTGTAGAAAAATTAATTTGGTTTTAATTGCAAATTGTCTATCGAACTGGTCACAAATAATTTTGGTTTCTTGAAATGGCTGAACAGATTTAATTTCTTTTCCCATTTTACTTGCAAGAAATGAGAAAAGTTCATTAAGCTACTTGGCATTGAGAATTTTAATAAAATGAACAAGATAATAATTGATTTTACAATTCAGGTTCATATGTTTATTACTCCGTTGCATTTCATGGCAAGTTAGGCCATCTTTTAAATTTCTTTTTGTATTTTTTTTTCTAGAACATATCAAATGAAAGCTCCTAATTCCTTTTTGCTCTTTTTAATCTTCCTGGCATAGTGGCAATTTGTTTTCTTTTTCACTTTCTTCTAATACTTTAAAACTTTGCTTCTGGTCTTTCTTTCGTTCTCATTCACTGCTGCTGTTTTTTGTTCTCTTCTGGTTCCACCTTTGTTGTCTTCCTTTTCAGGTTTCTCCATGTTCCAGTCTGTGAGTGACTCACTGTAACTTTGTCCCTGGGAGAAACATTGTAAGGAGAATTGCGAAAAACAAGTTGTCTGTTTTTGTACTGACCTAGCTGCTTTCCTCTTTTCTGTTGAAAGGGTATAAAGGGGTGTTTTATTAGGTTGGGTAATTTGGCTTAAGGAGTCTGTTTAGTAGACAAACAAGGGTTTTTCTCATTTTCCCCTCCATTTTGTTGAAGATATTTTCTTGAAGAAGTTCTGAGCTCAAATTTGTTCTATAAAAAATGTGCTCCAGTCTGTGCTTAGGGAGAATTTAAGTACAATTGCACCAGATCAGTGCATTTTTACTTCATGTTCCATTACAACAGCAGTCCTTGTTTTATGTATATTCACCATGTCTTATAAGTTGTATTATTTAGATTTTCTTCCTTTATGCTACTGTTTGGTAGCTTACAACCTATAGCTATTTTTTAGAGATGTGAACATTCACTGGTACATGGCTAGTGCATATTTGCAAGACTGTTCAAATGATGCATTTCTAGAACTGTACTGATTATCTATATTAATTGTACAGATAACTGCCTAGATTTCAGTGACTTTGTTTGATAACTGAGATTCTCAGTGACCAAGATAACTTGGAAATGCTATAAAGGCAGAAGATTTCCTAAATAAAAACTTCTGATAATATACTTGTTTTGTAGGATTTCATATACTTGTAACATAGAGGAGCGGGAATGCTTCATATTGCTTACTGTGATCCTCAGAGTAGTCTAGGACACTGTTATAATACAGAAAGCATCTATTTCTCTCTAAAACTAGAGAAAAACTATAATCATAGGAATTAAGAATTTTCCAGTATCTTTGTCTCTAACCTTTATATAGCACATTGGTTTGGATTGGAGCAAACACTCTCTGCCATAAGTAACATTTACCAGAAGCTACTAAAACCTCATACACCTATGCAAAAATGAAAACCCTAATGGAAAAGACATGTTGGCTGCAGCTTTCCAGAAGCACAAGTGATTATTTGTGCTGTGCTCAGGGTACTCTGTTAGGAGTATATTAAACAGGCCCCATCCCCAGAAAACCTGGTATTTCTAGCAAATTTTAAAGATGAACATTCATACTCCAAGTCATTAACGACTTCTAAAAATATAAAACTTAGGAAACTATAGCTGTATTGTAGAACAGGGCCTTTCCTTTTTTCCCAAACAGTATTTACTTTATGGATGTTAAGTTAGAATGTTCATAAAGAAATAACATTAATAATATTGTCTGAAAAGTAGGATTTGCCAAAAAAGAAAAAAAGAAAAACAAATCTATCTGACCTGTTCTCTCCAAAAATCCTGCTGGAAAACGGCTGATATAAAATCTTAAAATACTAGGAAAAATCTCCTTCAGTTCCCTGTTTATGCATATTGAGTGAAAGCCAGAGCTAAAGGCAATGGAGCTGTTATTCAAGAGCTGGATTTGGCCCAGATGTCTGTTCTGTTTACACATGTAAAAGCCCATTAAACTTATGGTGCTTGCAATGATGGAGGCCAAGATGCTGGTTTTTTTTCAGAACATACCTTAAACTTAATGTAAAAGTTGGCTAGTATATTAATGGAGGGATACATCTTATTCAGATGATACTTATACCAGGTCTATGTTAGTACGTCTGAGCAGGAATATTTAAAACTGCTTAATTTCTCTAATAACATTCCAAGCTTGCAGATGAATGGATTCCTGCACAGGGCATAATGATTGGGTTAAAATTACAAATGTGTCAGAGTTATAATTTACTGTGCACAAGACAGAAATACAGAAAGTATTTAGAGGAAAATGACAGGATGATGAAAAAAAGATGATGTTAGCAGCATCTTTAATTTTGGTTTACTTGAAGAGTGACAGTCATTGAGGAATGACAGTTTTACAAGAATGACAATCATGGTTTAACCCCAGCTGGGAACTAAGGATGCAGCCGAAACTAGGAGAGTCATGTAGAATGAGCTCATTAAGAGATGTGAGGGTCAGACCTCAGGCAGGAATCTGGCAGTGCAGAAAAAATTCAGATCCTGGAGTGGCTTGTTTGCAGAACAGTTGCAATGCTTATTGGTCAAAGAAGAAATCAAGTTGCTGACAATGTTTTAGAAATTATAGTGGATAATTATGATAACATAAATAGAAAAACAAAATTATAATTTTTACTACTTCTGTGTACTGGTATATAACAGGGGGAAAATACAGAATTTCTTTGTTCAATCTACACTCACCATACATTACACATAAAAAAGGTCTATTTTATCTGAGCAAATTAGACTTAGGTGACACTTGATGCAGAAAACATCTTGAAGCTTACTCTTTTGAAACAAGACCAGGCAAGCTGTGAAGTCTGAGTATAATCCACAAATAGAAGTATTTCTTTTCCTATCTTTATGAATATAAACTCAAGAAAGATGACAGGTATCCATGGTGGAATTTATTTTGGTGGGAAGTGATTCTTTGCCATGATATGCTTTTGATATAAACAGACTTCTGCAAAAAGCCTTGTAAGTAAATCCTGGAGCTGGAACTGGCAAGATGCAGATTGCTCTGTCAGAAGTCCCTAAAAGGACACATCTTCCTGTAATGTAGACAAGACTGATGACCTCTGCTGACTTGCTGGTGGGAGCATCTGCTCTCACATCAGGGTCTTTTCATTACCTGTCCCTGCACAGACCAGTAATGATTTTCAGAGGAAAGGAACCTGAGTACAAAAGTTATCCCTCTGAAATGAAGCCATTAAGACAGGATAGTGGTGATAATAATAAATTTCAAGGAGATTAAAAACATGAAACCCAGCTATAAATGAGCTCATTTTCACTAGAAGTAATATTAGTAGAGAACATCCCTCAGGTTCTTTTTATCTGGATTTGAAGTTTTCCCTTCCTTCTCTTTCACTCTCCCCTTCAGAAATATCCTTCAGGGCAAGCAAATACTTTGGCTTGTGGAAAGTTCAAACATTGTTTAATACTGTAAATAATCATGTTTGTGTTGCTTGGGAATTGGTTCAAAACTAATTCTTGTCTGACAAAACACTGCAGTGCCTCCTGGGCATCCTGGTTTCCTCATCCTCATACTGCTGTTCTCTGCTGTGGCCTCACTATGGAAACCAGTATGAAGCACAGAAGCTCTGGCAGATGCAGATAATGTGAGACTTGCTAAAAGTACTTTCAGTTTTCCCTTTAGGACTTTTCTGCTAACAAATTACTTTCCAGAGAAATATTCAGCTAACACATTTGTTTCATATGGTAGTTTTCTGAATAGTGAGAAACTTGAACAGATTTGCAAATGTTTTGTTGAATCACAGCAACATCCATAACTTCTAAGAGCACTCTTAGAATTCTTTCTTTAGTTTAATTTTTTATATCTGTTAGTATTTTCACATAAAAAATGAAAGACCATCATTCATGACATTATCCTAGTTTATTTCTGTAGATTGCTACTCACTCTGCCACTAATAATAAGAGAATATTCTCCTCTACTAAGATAAATCTACTGTAAATGTTGAAATGATGGTCCTTCATGGAAAAAAAAGAAAAAATTGCATCTGGCAACTTCAAAGAATTTTTTCTGACTCTGAGTCGTTAACTTATATAGGGTTCCTAAAACTTTTAAACGTTTTAATTTATCTTTAATAATAAAATTACTTAATGGGGTTTCCATGGCAGACTGTAGTGGTCTAGTCTCTGATTATGTACACTACTATAACTGCAAGTATAAGTTGGTAAAATGAAGACCTGCTTACTTTTTATATTTAACTTATCACTTATAATGGGATAGAAAGATGCGGGAACCCCAAGTAATGTATTCAGATTGGCTTAAAATTTGAAGAGTCTGTTATTAAATTGGATACTCAGGCTTTCACTTTGAAAGGGCCATTCTTTCCCTTCTTCAAATCAGTGTTAGGTTTTCTTCTAGATGCCTGAGAAAACCTGGTCGGTACATGTTGTATTTTGTACTTGGCATCTATTAAGCCTACTATTTTTTTAAAATGTCTTAGGTATATTTGAATCATTAAAGGTTAAATACATGACTCACTGAAGTGGATAGCAAGAATTACATCAAATTCAATTGGCCTTTGACCAGATACTTTGTACTGCTATATGAAATGAAACTTGGCTTCTGCCAAGATTTTAAACAGAAAACAAGTTATATTTTTTCATTAATTTCAGCAAATAACATGAATTTTTCTCTGTTCTCAGCCTGTTTTTTTCCTTATATTTCTGTCAATTAAATTTAATTTTTATACATTGACTCATAGTCCAAAGGAATGAAAAAAAAAGAAACCAAACAAAAATGAGGGACTCTGTGTTCCATTTCTTCATCTGCATTCCTTACCTATTTTCCTTTTTACTTTGTTGCTGTTCTTTCATTTTATTTCTTTTTCAGGCCACAGATGACTGTGAATGAATATGTTGGGTATGGACTGTGCATAATCTTAGACACTAGTCTGAAAATCACTCAAAATGCAGTTTAAAATTATACATGTGTTTGGTTTTGGTTTTTTTTTTGTTCTTTTCTCTGTTTTCAATGTTAAAATCACTAGTGGAAAAGATTAGAAGTGGATGTATCATATAAACACTTTATATTTCTCCTGGTCATAGGCACAAAATCTGATTCTGGAAACCTTTTCTGTGAAACCTCAGTATCAGAAAATAAATTGCTGGCATATTTGATTTTAGAAAACATAAAGGACACCCTTCTTCTTGTTCTCTTTTTATATAAAAAAGCAAACACTGTTGCTTCATTTAAAGTTCTTCCAACGTTATGTTATAGTATGCAATAGCCATATATATATATATATATATATATATATATATATATAAAACACCAGAGCAGCCCATTGTTTACAGAGAACCTATTCAGTCAGAGTGTTTTCAGTTTAAGTAAGTGTGGTTTCAACACTCTATTGGAGTTGGAAAGCAAATGGGAGTGAGAATGAATGTGATTTAGACAGAGACTTGGGCAACATGGTCTAGTGTGAGGTGTCCTTGCTCATGGAAGGGAGGTTGAAACTAGATGACCTTAAGGTCCTTACGAACCCTAACTATTCTATGATTCTATGATTTGGATACAGGCTTTAGCCCAGATGCCTGCAATTCTAGGACCTCCCTGGACTCACAACAATTGCAGAGGGAACATGATTCCACTGCAGACTGTATTAGCAGACATAGATATCATATAGACAATTGCAACGCCAAAATAGTTTATGGTCAGAAAAACTGTGAACACTTTAATTTTGTTTTTCCTTTAAGAAAAATCATGCAAATGCTTTTAGATGTGTTGATAATATTTGTATGGAAAGTATGGAAGTTGTTAAAAAAAGGCTTCTTTAGATATATGCAAAACTTTAGGTGATCACAAGGTCTACACATGTATCCCTCCTCCCCAAATTACCAAATAAATTGACATCATTTACCTCTAACTGAGCATATATGTACATGCACATGTATACATATGTGCATATATATAAATATACACACCACCACAGGTTTTGTACTATGTATAACTGCATTCAACTGGATGACATAAAGGTACCACTTTAGGTTTGATTTCAAAGCATTCATTTAGAGGCATTTATAGAGTCTACAGTGTCTCTTTCCGCAGACACAAATCATACTAGGCAAGCTGCAACATACTACTTCACATGCAGCAGTTTTTCATTAGTGTCTTTTTTGAGTTCTACATTTGGTTGCACCCAGACATTATAATCTTAAGAAAGAGAACGGAATGGTCTGATCTTTCCAGAAGCTTTTACCTGGGTAATTTTCATAGCCCAAATGGAAATGGTACTAGTTACTTCCTTTGAGACTTCTTGACATTTGCAGAGGCACTAGAGAAAAAAGCAGCTCCTGAACTGGGGGCTTGTGATGCCACTTTGTGGCTGCCCGACCACTTCTTTTCTTGACATGCCCACTGGAAACTATTGATCTCTACATGTAAAATGTGACCTAATGACAGTGTCAGTATCTCTGGTAACATGCTGCCAGTTCAAATATTCAGCTATAAAAACCTATCATTTGAAGATCTTTTACATCACTTACCTACTTTTTGGCATGAATGTGAAACAGATTCCTCTTGCTTATTTCATTGAGAAACCTTGAATACAACTTGCCTATCTGATTTCATGCTGGCTGTCAATACACTGGTAAACTGATTTTTATACCCAATTGTGGCTTTGATTGGGAAGTCACTAATAGATATTTAGATGAGAAATAAATATCATTTTCTGTAATTGACCCCAAACACTATTAAGTTTTGGATTTACTCTATGGGTGAACATTCATAGGTTGCCCAGAGAGGTTGTGAAGTCTCCAACCTTGGAGATATTCAAACTCTGGTTGGGCGAGATCCTGAGCAACCTGCTGGAGCTCAGCCTCCTGAAAGCAGGGTGTTTGGACTAAGAAATTTCCAGGAACCCTTCCCATCTCAGCTTTTCTGTTTCTGTGAATCTTTTTTCCCACTAGTAGCTTTCCTAGTATTCAGAGGATCATTTTACATAAGAGATCACTCTTGCAGAGAAGAATAGATGAACACAATAGGAAATAAATAACATACTAAAAAATAATGGTGTTTCCAGATTTTTACACTTCCAACTGTTCCTGAATTTTAAGAAAATTAAACAGTTTATCAGTCTTATATACTTGTAAGCTAGTTTTCTAGTGGCAATTTATTGCTGCCTATTAAACAATTTATTCAATTGAAATTTATATGCACACTTTCATTATGCAGTATAATATGAATTCCAAAGCAACTTACTTATAAAGCAACAGGGACTCTAGAGAAATCCTGCAAAAATAAATATCATCATTTGCTACCATTAAGATCAGTTCCTCTATGTCTTTAAGTGTTCCTTTATGAAGAATAAAAACTTCACTGTTGTATTAAAACAAAATCAAATATCTCACACTTTGAGTTTCTCTTTCTTTGATAGGTAAAATATCAATATGGATAACAAAATACTTTTTTTTTCTGTTTCATAATGTAAAAAAAGAAAAGGTCTTTAGCAGTTATGCCAGTTTTAAATGCAGTTTGTCTGGAAAGGTTGTATCATTGACAAAAATAAAGGCAAAAGCTTTTATATAATTATTCTAATTAATTCAGAATATAATTCTAATTGAACAGTCACTTTGCAAAATCATATTTCAAGAAAGTAACCTCGCAAAACAAATTGACATACACTTACATTATATGACCCAGGAACTACAGATGATTGAAGCTATCAAGTATAATATGGTGCGCCAACAAATGAAATGGCTTGCCAGTTTGCAGAAGATGCATGTTGTAAAGGGTATTACTACTGGTCTATCACAAATCTGTTGGTTGATATGCTAATAAACCAGACTGGTAGTCCTGGAGATAGCTATACACCGTATTTATGTGGATACCAATATGGGTGTAAACAAAGGAGAGTACACTAAAAATGTTTAGCATAATTATAAAAAAAGTATCTTAAGTATGTTTTACTTAAAATGTTATAATTCAGAGTGATCTTACATTAAAATAAAATATATATATATTAGCTAACTTCACAGGAAAATTTACCTACAAGATCAAAAAAACCTCTTTAAAGTTTTAATATAAGGAGAATAGGTCTTAATTTGCCCCCCCCCCCCAATCTTTCTAGTAACACATTGCTTGTGCCTCATCATTATGTCCAAAATTGTTATTTTCACATTCAGTTTCCTATTTCTGGTATTATCCTGGGCGATTCAGACTTAGTTCTGGACTTTAAACTGCACTTGCCACTTCTGACCTGGACTTCTGGCTTTCCTCCTTTGTGTGCTTTATTTGTTACATTGTTAGAGTAAGGAATGTGCCACTGTTGTCCTGTGTGAAGCAATTGCAGAAAAAAAAAAAAAAAAGAGCTGCAACAAAGGTAGGTGTCATTATTATTTACAAAGCTAGACCATACTCAGATTTTTTTTCTATTGCTCTACGTTATTGTTGTATATGTCTGTGTAAGCATTAAATAGTAACTTGTATCAACAGCAGCAGTGCTGCAGGTAGAAGCAGTTGAGTCTGAGGCCTCAGCACATACACGATATGGGGCTGGAAGTTCACTTTCAGTTTTAGCCCAGTCCCTGCACTGAGCATCTCCCCTAGTCACGTGTTTCAAACCCATTGAAACACTGTGTCTTGTACACTTAATATCCCTACTAGCCATGAGGTACATGCTGTGCCTTTGGATATAAGCCAGAGGAGATCTTCTTGGTTTGCTTCCTCTGAAGGGGTGCTGGTTTTCTTGTATCTGTTGTGGTTTAACCCTAGCCAGCACCAAAGCACCACTCAGATGCTCGCTCACACCTCCCCAGTAGCATGGGGGAGAGAATTAGAAAAGTGAGAAAACTCATGGGTTGAGATAAAACCAGTTTAACAGGTAAAGCAAAAGCTGTGCATGCAAGCAATGCAAAACAAATAATTCATTCACGCTTCCCATCAGCAGGCAGGTGTTCAGCTATCTCCAGGAAAGCAGGGCTCCATCACATGTAACGATTACATGGGGACACAAATGCCATCAGACTGAACATTTTCCCCCTTCCTTCTTTCTCCAGCTTTATATGCTGAGCATGACACCCATATGGTATGGGTTATCTCTTTAGTCAGTTGGGGTCAGCTGTCCTGGCTGTGTCACCTCTCAGTTTCTTGTACACCCTCAGCCTACTCACTGTGTGGTGGTGTGAGAAGCTGAAAAGGCCTTGACTCTGTGTCAGCACAGCTCAGCAATAATGAAAACATCCCTGTGTTATCAACCCTGTTTTCAGCACAAATCCAAACCGTAGCCCCATACCAGTTAGCGAGAAGAAAATCAACTCTATCTCAGCCAAAACCAGCACAGTACCAGAAATGCTGAGCAAACTAGTGAATGGAAAGTAGGAATGATTGGGATTTTTAATAAAAAATACTTATGGATGTAGAACATATATGTCATCTATCATCTTATCATTATGAGTAGTACAATCAGTAGTTTTCTGAGAAATAGTAGTTGTAAGTTTGCTGTCAAGAAAAGAAGAAAGCAAAAGTGAAGTTACATCTGGCTAAGCATTGCCTACATATGAGCTATTTTAAATATGAGACAAACTGATGTTAGAAAAATGTTCCTATTTTTGAACTGCAACCATTTGTCTTGCATATTTGACTTCTTTGCCATACTTGCAAGCTTTTCATACAGGGAGTTTCAGATTTTGCTTTGCATAGATAATGTTTGAGCACATTTTAATCTCAATGGAATGTACTGGTGAATAGCCTTGCACAGATACCTAATGAAATGGGCACACTCACTTCTGGGAAAAAAGACAATAAACACATTTAGCAGTTCATTTATCTTTTTGTGGTCACACAAGATTAATGTATTGCTTGCTATAACATTTCAGTGTAAGCAGAAATACATCTGTAACTGTGTTTGCACTTACCTTTTACTAGACACATCAATCAGTAAGAGATAGTTTTTATGTACAGATTCGGTGTATGCAGGATCCCCTTTCCCTGCAAACTGCATTTGGAAAGTGATAAAGCACAATTACTATGGTATATAGTGCAACTGTTAGTTGCTGTAAAAAGCAGTAGATGTAAAATGTTCCCAGTAGTAATTGAATGTTATTTTACTCTGTAGCACATATGGGTCTTTATAGCTCTTCCTAAATAAATTCTCTGGGTGAGTTCATCAGATGGAGAAAACAATATTGCCCAGCAGGGTAAGTAGAAGAAGACTGAAGGGGTCCATAAGGTTGCATAAATGTTATTCTTATCGTGTTGCCAATTTTAGCATTTGGTGAATAGTAATAGAAAAAGATAGTGTGACTGGAGAACGAAGGGGAAGGTTTGGTTGTGGGATGCACCAGAAGGGGCACAGCGGGGATGGGGTCTCAGCACAACCTGCATCACTGACATACACGTTAGCATGTCATCAACATCCCAGACCATCTACCTGCAGTTTCACAGGACAGACCTTTCTGGAGACAAAGACTAGTAAAGTACCTCGATTATTCACAGAGGTGAGATGCAATGGAGATGCAGACCACCCTCTGATCCAAGAGTCCAAAAAGGCATACCTGAAATGTGCACATCCTTGCCAGCCTAAATATAGCCGAAGTAGGTGTAGAGGACTTGGCAGCTGTTAGTTCCTTTGCCCCACAGGATATTGCAAAGGATCTAAGAGCTGGACACAAGCATTGAAGAACCCAGTGGCAGGACACCCACCTCTGCCATGGGATCTGGCAGCTGAACAGACTTCTTAAAACTCATACTTTTCTGGTGCTTGTGACTGAGACTTTACTTTAGTTTTTACTTAAAATAAGACCATTTTTCTGTCCTTAGTATAGGTTGCATTGCTGATCTGATGCTGGAGCAGCATGTACCATGAGCACACTTCCTCCCTTTACTAGTATTTGCCTTTTTTTTTTTTCTGAGAAATGATCTGTAGCTATGACCAGAAAGTCCTTGTGGTAACAATTATAGTCATGTTTCAGGCCACACATTCTGGACCCTTGGCATTAGGAGTTACCAGCTGTGGTTGCTTCCCAGTCACTGTGAATAGAATGGGATAAAGTTTAACTGGAAGTATGTCTTGGTTACTGGGAAAAACACATGGGAAAATCTATATTTATTTTTCTGGGGACTTGTAGCACTTTCACTCATCTTATTTGTATACAGCCAGTTTTACTTTAAGAAGGTTAAATGTGACTGTCTTAATGAATGCATTTTCAGATATTACTTAGTTTACATCAATTTCTTTTATATTTGTTGGGGTTTTTTTACTGTTGTTTTCTGCCCATAAACAAAAAACAGTGGCATTTCTAAATTCTTTCAAGTAGAATTTAATAACTATCTAGACTTCAATAGCCATTGCAGTTTTTTCCTATTCAAGTTAAGCTAAAGTTACCAATCACGTACCGAGTACTTCTTTATTTTTAGAAAACAAACAAACAATCTGTTACTTGTTATTTGTAATTAATGTAAACTGGCATGGACTGGAATTTCTGTGCATTCTGGAAATTATCCCTCCAACTGACTGTAAGCCTCAATTCTTTGTTTCAAACCCATGATTTTTATCTTTTGGCTTTGAATGAAACATTCAGGAAGTGTTTATTGTTCATGTTAATCCATGCTGTAGCTGACTTTGCTGTTTCTGTCATCAAGTCCTGTTAACAAATAATGCCATTGTCTAACAAAAAGAAAGAAAAGATAAAGCATCTCTTGTTATCTCATGTCCCTCTGTAATAAATGGCAATATAAGTCATAATACCATGCAAAGCTATGAATCAGTTTAACAAGCAAGTTTCATTGAAACTGCTGATTATATTTGTTGTAAGGCCACTGGTCATCTGTATTTTCTGTAAACAAGTGTATAACACCAGCTACTGTGCCTGTGAAGGACTTCCATGCCTCCACATTTGTTTTACTGCCTTTTTTTCTGAAATAAGAAAAGAGTACTTTTACTTTTTTATATGTATGAAGCACAGAAAGACAACATAGAAAGTTCTTTGTCATAATTTTTTATAAAGTGGTGAGATTCGGGATAACTGAAAGTATAAATACTGACTTCACTTTCAGTACTTTGGGGTACAAAACTGATGTGAGGGATAATGGAAGGGAAGGGAAGATTGTTTCCTGAAAGCTGGTGGAGAGGTCAGTATAAAGGCTCTGAGTGTGCTCAGAGTACCAGCTGTGGTAGCAGACTGTGTGCGCACTTATTGGCTGTCTCAAATAGGGCGAATGCATGAGCATTTGGGAAGTGGCAGTTCCAACCTTCTGCTGGCATATGGTGGGAATTAGATTGTACTTCTGATCCCTAGAACTGCTGCCAAGTTGCCAAGTCACCCATGCAAGATAGGAGTCCCAATTAACTGCAAAGCTGGATATTGGTTTTACCAAGTTTATTCTATATCCTGTGAAGTTTTCTTTTTATACAATGGATTTTCAAGATTGAAATTATTGGTTGGTACTCATAACTGCAAAGTATTTTATATATGGAATAGAGTGATACATGAATAATAATTGAATTTTGTTTCTTTTTGTTCTTGTTGCTGATAAAATGTACAAAAGAATTGCACATAGGGAAATTAAGAAGGATAAAAAGAGAATGGGAGCTTTAGAAAATGATAACTAGTGCACTTTAGCATAATATAAAGTAATTCCAAAGTGGATACTTAGCAAATGCTGGATTTTTTTGGGTTCACAGCAGAGGTAGTTCTTAAAGGCTGATTTGAATAAAGGTGAACAAACATAATGATTTTAGAACTTGAACATAAAGCCAGGCTTTGGAAAAAGTGCTTGTGGGAGATGCAGGTATGTGAGAATTCATGGCTATTACTGCTGAAATTCTTTGAGTACCATTGGTACCTTTTTGTGAAGTCTAACAACTTAGTCCAGCATAAAAGGGACACAGTCCAAACCAGAGTACTTGTTTAATGGTTTATTAATCTTGGTTAATAAGTCTACTCTGATTGACAAAATTAGTTTTGACATGTTTTTTTTTTCCTAAAAACATGACACTGCAAAAAAGACCAGTTTTGACACTCATGCTGTTAGAGCTCTGTCAGGGAGGGTATTAAAGGAAACATTAACACTGTTATGATGAGGTAATATTATATCCTTAATATACTGAAAACTCCTGGGATTTTTATGAATGAAAACAGATAATCTCTGACTGTTCATTGGGGTTTGGAGTATGATTTTTTTTTTTATTGGTTAGCTAGTTTTGCTGATCATAACAATAGAATTACAGTTACAAAAAAACTATGGTGGTATATTTATGTATTTCTTCTCACATACAGGAGAAATTTTCTTAGTATTTGGTGCCTCTAACTATGGAGAAGGAGACATTGCTGACTAGAAGTCATGACCCAGCTCTAACTATGCTAACCCATACATCTGTATTATGACAGCCATGTTTGCAGAGGCTAACAGGAACTGCCACTGAGCAAGGCTAATGAGGGTGATATGACTGCCTTATTAACATGACTAATGTTTTTATTAGTAGATGTAGCATGTGCAGATAATTCTATACATCACCACACTGGGTAGTAGCAGTGATGCAGATTTAGCCCTTGAAAGTGCTACAGTTTTGATGACACAAAGCATTTACAGAGAGAAAAAGGCCAAATGACATGCTATTGGATTTCCTTTCACGGGTAGCAACAAAATCTATTTTCTTTTTTTATCTGCTTCTCCTTATCATTTCAGTTTTGTTCACTTAAAGTTTTACTGTCTTGGGCAGGGACAATATATGTAACAGTGCTGCAAATTGGAGTAACACGGGCTGACTCTGCTTAAGAATCAGAAGTTTGAGCACAAACCAGAAAGAGACACCTGAGTGATAGCACTTAGGGCTCACTTGTCAGCACACTGCCTGATGTACCTACAAAGCTAACTGCAGTCGCTAAGAAGAAAGCTGTGCTGTGTGGTGACAATGTGTCGTCCTGGGCTGTCAGAGTGGTGCGGAGTGCTTTTGTACTGCGCTCTGCTGTCTGAGGTAGACATCTTCTGTGTGCCTCATGCAACGGTACAGCTCTGAGCACAGTGTCACTACTTTGATAATAATGCATGTAGCTGTTATTCTCTGTTATGAATGTTTCACTTTTTTCCTCTTTGATGGGAAAAAAGCAGATGTGCTTGAGAAACTCAAGGCAGTTAAAAAGAGGAAAACATAAGCAAAATAGGAGACCAGATGAAAGACTGCACGGCGGGTGGAATAAGGATTTTCAAAGCTTAATATCTAGTTCCACATCACGCTACTGTTTGTCACCATGTTCCTTCCTGCACTATTGAATACTTAAGAGTAATATTGCATTTTTAGTCTATTCCACAGAGGTCTGAGTCATGCAGGTGATCAAACTCAGTGCCTTATTGTACAAAACATCTCAAAGCTCCAGTCATTTGTTCCAGTAAGGCAGTTTCAAATTAAATAGATTTGAAGAAAATCTGCTGCAACTTTGTGAGATTTCAACACATAGAGAAGCTGACAGCTACAGGGTTATCATCTGGGCAGCACTCACTGATAACTTTCCTTTGTTTTGATGCTAATGAAATTGGCCTATTTCACAAAATGAATTTGTTACTTGAATTATTTAGACTAAATACAGCTAACTAATATCAGTTGAGTTTTATTGTAAAAGTAGAGTGCTGGGCTGAGTAGGAGTATCCATGAGGGAGAAGAAAGCATAAAGACCTTGTTCAGATGCTTTTCGTCAAGTGACTTACATATATGTTGCAAAAGAGAAGGAAAAGGAGATAAAATTAAACATTGATGTTATCATGACTGATCTGCAACCCTAGCAGAGGAACTCATGTTTTGTGTTCCCAAGTAATGTTTTGGGGAGAGATTAGATGGGAGGGAGCACTAGCTTCAGTCTTCATGCTGGTGATTGTGGAATGTGAAAATGGTATTTTGTGCTGTCATCCTAGAGAGCTGACATATGAAAAGCATGTGTCTTGTAAAGCCACAGGAGCCCCATTGTCAGCAAGCTGAGCACAAGCTGATATAAATTCAGAGAAAGAGAGATCTCTTTCTGCCTGAATACAGTAACTTTGGTTTTGCCTATTTCTCATTAATTGTCCTATTTTATAGCCCATATACCTGCCCACTACAATTTAATTTAAGAACTTTTTTCCTTGTGTTTTATTAGAAAGATTTAGGAAGTTGAGATTAGATATTGGCTTTTGGAGACTGCACTTAATCAAAGGTCTCTCACTTGTCTGAAGGGGAGAGATGTTTCTTTTTCCTTTTCTAGTTTTTGCAGATTAACTGAGTCAATCAGATGTTATGCTGGCATATGATCAAACACACACAGGGTGACTGTGGAGTAAGGCAAAAAAACATGATAAAGGCACATGATATCGCCCACATGCCTTCAGCAGGAAAACCACACCAATATCAAACTAGAATATTTTCTCCATCTGCAATATCCCTCTGTATCATGAAAAGATTTGAATAGTTTATCTTCCTTTTCTGGTTACCCCTGAGATATACAGGTTGACAGAAAGAGAAGAAGATGAAGTTAACAGACCGTGTATACTCCAATGTCTGGTAGAACCCATCAGGTTTAATTGTCAAGTAGCTTAACAGCATAGCATGCCTGGTCCATGTGCTCCTATTGTCCTAGCTAGGGACCTGTCTAGGCTGTGCTGCAGCTTCCTTGAGGGTCCTTTCTAGAGCCCTGGTGACATAAGGGTGAGGAGGGAGGAGGATGGCAGTCTCCTAGGATCAGGTGGAAGGAGCTGAAAAACACTCTAGGTCTAGGTGAGTTTGAACTGGGGCTTGTTGGTATGAAGGCTGGATAGGTGGAATAGTACAGTATGTTGACACACAAAGATGTAGTATGTCGGATATCGAAAAAAAATCTCCCAAGTTAGTGGGCATGCCAGGTTCCAGTAATTACATGTTTCCTGAGACAATATTTATAAAATGATCAATGCATCATTCCCACTTCAGCATATGAATGTGTTTTTAATTCATATATGCATTGGATTCGCCTTCAGGTGACACAGTTTTACCAGGTGTTTCACTTGTGTGTCTGACCTTGGCACTAGTCTCAGGCTGTGGGACTAACTTGCTAGTCTTACTGGAGGCTGCACCTTGGCTTCCTGCTACAGGGCTGGCTATGCCTATGCTTTTTATCACCATCCTGCAGCAGGACCATGGCAATTTGCAATTCCCTGGAAACTACCATAAATTGCTTCTCGCTAGTCAAAGCACTAACTGCTGGATGCCAAATATTTGTCCCACAGTAGTCTCTAAGTTATGTTTTTTGCTTTTTTTTTTCCAATTTTGTTCTTTAGTGACAGATATCTGCTGTGATTCTCCTTGTGACTAGTCTGTTAGTTTTCCAGCAGCAGAAAGGAACGTGTGTTTAATTATGTGACTTCCACTCAATATCACATTAATTTTGAATTTTGAAATTGGGGGTTGGAATTAGGTTGTTTTTGAAAAGGTTTATATAATTGTCTTTCATATATATTCTAAGTTTTTGCAAATCTAGTCTTGAAGTAGAATGTCAGATAGCCTCTACAATTATTAAATAATAACTAGTGGTTGTACAAATATGATTTAATTTTTATAAAATGAAGGTTTCTCGTTTGCAATTATTCTGATGTATCCATTCTGCTTCAAAGGGGTTTTTAAAAAGCCAATGTATACTAATGCAAAAAAAAACCCAACAACCAACTTGATTTAAAGTATTAAGAAAAGTTGCATATGATCATTAATGAAATGTCTCTGTGTGAAACCAATCTTTCCCGTAGCAAAAAATCTAAATATTTTTTAAAAATTGCTTTAAGATAGACAGAAACACATCTAACAAAATCTGGAAGCATAACCAAAGAAATCCATTCATTATTAATATATGCTTTTTACAGCATTTATTTAATGTAAAGTGGATTTGCCTGTACAATTATACTCTTATGTAAAAGTTTGAAAAATCTCTCTATAAATTCATAGCTTCAACCAGCCTGTTCTGTGTCTTGTGTACAAAAAAACTTGTTCACAGCAGCATGGATCTCTGAAAATAAGTGTTGCATGACCAGAATACGTTTGAAGGAAGCTGGTCTTTGGGTTGTGCTAGATAGATTGGTGATTCCAAGTGTGGGTATTGCAAGTGTGATTGTAGTAGAGGCTTTATTTTTTTTTAAGTTATGCTTGATCTGCAGTATTCTTCCATGAGTAAACAAGTATCTATCTAGAAAAGCTCAGAACCCTTTACTAAAATACTTTGTTGCAGCATAAACCCATCTTAAATATAAGCAAACCAAAATAATATAATTTTACAAATACAAATTCATATGTCCTGGCTGTTATATTATTCAAATCACCAGCATTTTGAAGTGCAGATGCATTAGGCTAAAATCCATATAGTTTTCTTAATGTTATATTTTTAAGATTATAGCAAGAATACCTCTATTTTATGTAAGGGTATAATAGAAATAAGCTCAGTTTCTTCAAGAAAGTGCAACACTTCAATTCCTGATCAAAGGTCCAGCTTCTTAACAGGAGCTCAGCATTATCTCTCCAACTAAGTAAAATTGCTTTCAAAGATACCATTAAATACAACTTTTAATTTTAAGGCTTACCATTAAGTAACATTTCATAATGATAAGAGGATTTAATAACAATAGAAGATGAATTTTTCTTCTGGATAATACTCAGGATAACTGTAATGATGTTTATACAGAATTTATATGTCTATTACATGAATATATCCATAATAATGCATAAATATATAAATATATAAATATATAAGTATAAAGCTCTACAGACTGTTCAGTTCTGTCTTTTTAACAGAAAGTACTGCATGAGGGAAATATTAGAATCTATGTCACGAATGTATGTGCTGTTCTTTTTCATAATATAACCGATTATGTTTTTTTCAGTATTACACCTGCTTATATTGATTTCATTTGAACAATATTAATTAAACAAGGTACATGAACTTGACAGTTTTTAAGATTCAGTGACAGAACCCACTGCCTGCACTGCTGAGTAATAATGATTTACTGTTTCTTTGCAATGTCCACCACTCTGCTTGTCCATCTGCTTGTCCTACATTCACTTTGCAAATTCTTGTTCAGTGTGTCTGTGTCATAGCTCACCTTAGTATTGAGGAACATCTCTGTATAACTTTCAGTGCCTGACAAAAATGTGTAGGATAGAAGTAGAATCTAAGTAGACTATCATTCAGAGAATGGTATTCAAATATCCATTCTGAGTGAAAAGCTCTTTATTTTCAATCTTGCTGAAGCTAAAGAGGAGTTAGCAACCAGTAGTTATTGAAGGAAACATAAACTGCAATCAGACACCATTGTGTTAGGCATTATACAGTCACTTGATAAATACTGTCCCAGTCCTGAGGACTTTATGGCAAACTAACATGCTCTCTTCCCTACAGCACTGAACAAGAAGAATCTGTTTGCAAAGGTCTTTCTACAGTAAAGAAAGCTTATTAACTTAAGATGGATCTTTCTCTGAAGTAAAAAGATTTATAGTCTATAACCCCCTTAGAGCTCTCACTGGAACAGAGAATATAGTGCTTCAGGCAAAATGCAGAAACTTTTATTTTGTTTTTGCTATCCTCTTTCATTTTATTTCATAGCTCTTTTTTGTCCTCTTTCTTCTGTGTCTCAATTTAGCGATCAGGGTATGCTATAAGTACATAGACACAAAGGAGGAAACTTTTTTATTCTTTCAATTATCAAGTTATTTAATGTTTGTTACCATAAAAATAAATTAATTTGAAACTTCAATACTAAAAAAAAAAAAAAAGCCCCACCCCCCCATCATCATGGTTCTGCCTCTGCATTTGTACTCTTTTTTTTAACCACTTGAATTCATGTGCACAAAGGCAATAACATCCTGGCTTTGAAGTGGATACACTGACCAGAGCTATATAGCTCAGTTCCCTGGATGCAGCGGAGAGGGAGTTAACACTTAGGAATGGGCTTCCTAGAAGCCAAGGCACCAGTTTTGTGACAGCAAGAAAAGGTGCATAAGGGATACCTGAGGGAAGGTGTGCATGAAACTCATCTCTCACTGGACTTGACCTTAGTCCATAATATCACTAGAGAGTCGCTTGTCTCAGCATGAACAGCTTGTCTTTTTCAGCGGTGCAGGTTGCTTTTTAAAAATCCCACTTGCATTCAGAAGGCCATATTTTTTCCATTGAAATGTGTTAATTTAGTGCTATTTAGTGTTTAAGATATTGTGGTCTGACACCGTGCTTCCCTTTAAAGAGTTATGTAGTGATTAGGTAAAACTAGAATCCAAAGATCAACACAATTTACTGCATTTCCTGTTGCACTGTTGTGGCATTGGCCTTATTTTAATCTGTTAAAACATAATTAGAGAGAGAGGGCTGTACAATACCTCATGTATAAAGGCAAATATTTGCTGTTAACATCCAAAAAAAGTGTGTTGCTGAATTCAATGCTTTCCTCAGCAAGACAATTAAGCTCATTTCTCTGGCTTCCCAAACTATGAAAAAAGAAATGCAATTTCTTTTGAATTGTTTTCTACACAGCTTTTGGGAGCAAGAAGAAAACAAATAAGAAAAGATTTTGTAACTAACTCTGTTATGATAAAACTTCCTACAAGAAAAGAGTTCTAGATTTTGGTCCATGTTTTTAGAAGCACTTACATAAAATGAATAAATATGCTGTCTAACATATACAGTGTGGGAGGCTCTGCTGGTGAAATACCTTCCCTGTTGGATTATGTATTCTTACATTCTCTTAAAGGATTCAATTACATTCTCTTAAAGGATTCAATTTAAAATCTCTATTATGTAGTTATGATGAAACAGGGAGGTATGATTTCTGTACTCTAAAGATGGATAATAAACTTGGATGGATAATTTTTTTAAGTAAGACCAATAGACACACATGAAAAACATACCATATGTTTTGTAGGTTACTGATGGACCTAGATGGAAACATCACAGTTTGGGTTTTAAGGTGGAGTTATAAAGCAATCAAATCATCTCTACTTGTCTGCATGGAGAGAAAGCCGATGATCAGCCCATTCCTCCAGATGTAAATCTAGAGCAGCAGCTCTTTGGGGTTTGCTAGGCAAAGAGCTGAAGGTTTTGGGTAGACAAGCATTCTGTTTTAGCAGCATGCTTGGAGTGAGAAGCCAAAGGAAAGATTGCCAAGACATCTGTCTCTTGATGACTGAGCTAGACAGAACAGCACTCTCTGTACAACCAAAAGGGTTGGAATAGTTTATATTGTACCAGGATACACCAGCTGCTCTCTAAAAAACACTGTGAAACAATAGATTAAAAAATTCCCTTTAGCTTTAACCTAACATATAAAATGAGAGACACTTGTTAAAGCCTAAGACAGCTTCTGTGTACCAGATAGTTACCAGTCAGCCTGTAAAAGTTATTTAATTGTTCTGTTTATTATGTCCATTTATACTTGATGCAAATCCAGTTCCTCACAGAGATTGTACTGTATCATACATAGAAATTGGTGTTGTGCCCAGCCTGCCAATATTAGTGGTTTTGTATGAAGAAATCAACATAAACCTGTGTGCCTTTCTGGGGAAAAAAAATGACAATAAAAATTACAGCAATATTTCCATAAAAATATTTTTTCAACACTAAAGCTTTTTTTTTCAGAAGGGCAATAAATAAATGGAATTACTTTAAAAGTACAGGAAATCCTATTCTAGCAGAAAGCACAACACTGAATAGTCTTATTTTACATGCTTGTCTGGCTAACATTTTCTAAATAATTAAAGAATAAGCATATCTTATATTGTTTCTGAAAATGAACATTGATGATTAACGTGTCAACATCAACAGATTTTTTTTGTACTTGTGATTTTCCATATGGGAGTTCTAGATATATTAATTTTATTTGTCACTGGCTGCTATTCTCCCACTAAAAAATTTCTCAGAAAGCAATACTGGGCAATTGGCCAGCTATGAAATGTAACACAAGGAGTCCATAGAATGTTAAAATTATGTTCTTTTTTTCAGAAATTGATAAATGCTTTGCAGTTCAGAATAACTGCACATGTATTTGTATAGAAAAAGGAAAACTTCTCTCAACAAATACTTAAATGAGTAATTTGAACACACTTCAACTTGATTAATTTGACATAGTCATCAAACTATTCAGGATCTGAAGCCTTTTAAATGTCAGAACCTCTCTTTGAGTGTACTTGCTGCATAGTTATGAACATTATTATAATTAAACACAAAGTGAAATTAAACAGAAAATCAGAAACTTTTTACAACATTACAAATTTGCAGATTACTTCTTTGCATCACAGCCAGTTGTGGATTCAAATTTTTCCTGGATGTCAGTATTGCCAAGTACATTAAAAGCCACCTGAGAAAATAAGAAAAAGTTTTTTTAAAAAATGGTAAGAATAAAAAGCTTATTTATCTTATTTAGTCTCAAATATCTAATTATTTTAATGCAGATGTGTGTAGCAAATTCATCAGTGATGCTGGGAGAAGGTTGGGGAGGAAAAAGGAAATTATTGAGGTGAAAAGTTAGGTAATTCTGAAAAAAGTCACAATCAAAAGCTAAAAACAAATAAAAAGAGAAAAAAAAGGTTAAGACTAACACAGAGCATCCTATGACTGTAGAATTCAGGAGTGACAATGTACTTAATTTCAAGAAAAAAAATTAAAGTTAAGTTTTTGTATCCAATTATGGCAGAGGCATTTTAACTATGCAGGAAGTTAAGAGAAGAACTGATGGCATGTGAGTATGACAGAGGTGTTGACTGCTGAGGAAAGATTACAAAAGCAAATATGTATGTCTATGGAAAGTGATGATTAGAGAAGGTAAAACAACAAATATCACCTGAAGGGTATAAAGAGCAAGAAAGAAAAGCCTTATTTAGGTTATAATGTAAGAATAAGAATATTTAATGAAATTAATAAATTTAGACAATAAAATGCGACCTGACAGTCAAGAATTTTCAAAATAATAACAAATGAAATAAAGTCTTATTCCTTTGTCAACTAAAATTATGTTAGTGACTATTACAGTCCAGAAGTGAAAACTTGGCTCCCCTAAAACTGCTGGCATAGATCTTATTGGTTTGACTGGGATCAAACATTTACCCTGATTTTTCAGTGATAGAGGGTGTTCTAGAGGTGGACCTAGTTTCTGCAGCCAGTGATGCAGATACTAGTAATTGCTGTGTCTGTAAAATCTGGTAATAAAACTCTGGGTTTAGTATTCCATTGACTTTCTGTCGTGGTTTAAACCCAGTCAGGTAATTCGTTCGCTCACTTCCCCCCCTTTCTTGCCCTCCCCCTGCTCTCGGAGGGACGGAGAGGAGAATCAAAAGAATGCAACTCCCACGGGTTGAGATAAGAACAGTTTAGTAACTAAGGTATAACACAAATCACTACTGCTACCACCAATGATAATAATGATAAAGGAAATAACAAGGGAAGAGAATACAACACCTCACCACCCGCTGACCGATAACTCGCCCCCCAAGCCCGACCAAGCTCCGACCGATACCTCCTCCAACCCTGCAGTCTCTCAGCCCTTCCGGCTAACTCCCAGTTACATCCTGGGCATGACGTGCTGTGGTATGGAATACCTCTTTGGTCAGTTTGGGTCAGGTGTCCTGTCTCTGCTTCCTCCCAGCTTCCCCTCCTCCCTGGCAGAGCATGAGGCTCACAAAGTCCTTGGCCAAACCAAAACATCTCTATCAGCTCTGTTCCCGAGCCGAAAGTCAAAACACTGCACTGCACCAGCTACCAAGGAGGAGAAACATGACTGCTACTGCTGAACCCAGGACACTTTCTTAGAGAAGTCAATGGAATAACTGAACGTACATTTATGAAAATTACACTAAGATTTAGACTTTAGTTGCTTCTTCTCTTGCTTCTGCCTCATAACATTTCACAGTGAGGACAAATAGTGCCTTATAGCTGAGAAAACCATGAAATCCCAAAGGTTCCTGGAACAATAATTTCACAATCAACATTCTTATGAGAGGCATTCACCATATGGATAACAGAATGGGGCTTCCAGCAACAGCTTCAAGTGAGACTCATTATGCTGAGTTGACGCTTGCTCATTAACAAGTATACATGTCCCATGGAAGATATTTTCCTACCCTGTCACATCAGATTGCTTGTGACTGTAATTAGTGGGAAACAATGCTCACTACCTGGTTATCATTCTCTATTCATATTTTACTTTGATCATGTTTCATCCCACCAACTGTTGGTGTGGATCATTGTGTCTAGAGAATGCTCCTTTCCTCCAGTATTCTGCTCTTTCATTATTAATATGAATCTAAAAGTCTCTGTGTTTATGTTAACAGGGTGCAGAAGCAAGAAACTCACAGAACAAGATCAATGTTACTACAAATCACTGAAGGCACCATGTAGGCTCCAGTGTGACGATATCAGAGCAAGATTTTCATTGCAAAGACTTAAACTCTGTAATGCCAAGCAACATTGTGACTTTGCCATGTTGCTTGCCAGATGCTTGAAGTGAACCGAAACAAGCCTATCAGGGTGAGTCTACACTCCAAACAAGAACTGATTTAGAGTAATATGCTTCTGTGAGTAGGACCCAAGATTCTTTGCTTTTCAGTTTGTTTTTTTCTAATTACTTCAAAGTTATATTCATTTCACTGTTGAATAGACTTGTCTTAAAGAGATAATTTGTTTTGTATTTTCCCTGTCAGTAGGAACTGTGGTTATTCACTGCCCAACATTCACTGAATAAAAGATGGACAGAAGAAAACATGCCGTAGTTTGAAGAAATGTGTCTTGCTATCCCCTGCAACAGGCTGAATCTGTGAGATGCTGGCAACCTATAAGGCATGATGTGTAATAGCCTTCAGGAATGGAGAAGGCATTCTGTGCTGCACTCATTTCAGGGCAATATTTAATTCAGTCACGCTATTACATTCCTCTTAGAGCCTGTTATGAGAAATGAAGAGTTGCTTTGTAAAAAAGGGAAAAGTTATACTTATTGAACACATTTTTTTTATCATTGCAAGACTATTTTTGTATTCTGAACTATAAAGGAGTCTGTTCACTATTCTAGCTCCTAGAGTGTAGAAACAGATGCTTTTAAGCAGATGAGATAGCAGACTGTGCAGAAATACAAGACTGGGACTTTTGCAAAGCACAGAACTGAGTAATGCTTACTCAGGGCTGAATGGTAGTTCTGCTCCTTTGCATTAGTGTTATTAGAGTGGTGCAAAGAGGAATTATTGTCATGTTATTTAACTTCTTGCTATAATTGGAAATATGTGACCTACATCACTTGGATAAAGGAACTTCGTGCTGCTACTTCTGCATGTATCAAAACAGGTTTTCGTAACAAACAAGAAAATGAAACAAATAACTAGTTTTCTTAAAATATCTTTTCTAGTTTTAAAACAAGAGAGTAAGCCAAAACAAACACAGCTTTGTTTAAGTTCATAAAAGAAAAAGTTTGATTGGTCAATTTGCTGTTACAAATGTGTCACCAAAGGTGTTTGCATTCACAAAATCAGGCCAAGAACTCATGTCTCTCTTTTGTTTCATATTAGACACGAAACAAATACTTTGTTATTATTTATGTGATAGTATTCCCTGCAGAACTGTTCCATACCTTGTTACATTGGCTACCATACCCAATAGTTTGACTTCAAAATGTTTCTTTAACTCATACAGTTTCCTTAAGTCTTCTTTTCCCGCAAATTAAATTGAAAAAAACAAGCGGACTCCTGACTCCTTTTATTTCTCATAGCTTTTTGTTTTTGGTAATGATAATAAACACTAAATATTGTGATCTTACATTATGCAAAAGTCTCTCAAGTATATAGAAGTCAGAATTACTCTATATGTTGAGTTACACCAGGAATATAAAAACTATGTTTGGTCCTTATCTTCTCTAGACCATTTTTGTTTGACCTCGGACAGATTGCTTGATCTTTATGTGCTTTAATTCGAATGACGATATTGGGGGTTCGCAGGGGTAAAAATGTTGATTTATAAATATAACCCAAGATTTAACACCAAGATATGTCTTGTTCATAGACTGTTTTTTCAGCAAATTTGAAGCATTTTGTGAATTTGTTTTCCTTTTAAATGTTTCAGGTAGAATACCTGTTATGCAATTTAGTTTCTTTTTTTTTTTTGGTGGTTCTTTTTTTTTTTTTAGTTGAAACAAAGTTGTTTGTTCTTTTTTTTTTTCTTTTGGGGTGCTGGTGTTTTGTTTTGTTTACAATCTGCTCATTAATACATATTGGTAAAGAAAATAATTAAAACTAGCAATGGAAAAATAGCTTTAGGCTTTGCTTCCAGTATTTTTACTGGTGACTGTTTTGCTCAAAACCAAGAGGTAACAGTTCTTAAAAAACATATTTTAAATGGAAATATGCCAATGAAATAGTGTAGCATTTTAACACTGCTGTCTTAAATGTAATATGCAAGTGTTAAGGTCTTCTGGCTCTTCACATCTAAAAATTTCCTAGGGTAATTTGCATAATTTTTATTAACTCTTGGTATAAAGTCATATTTGGCTGCCTAGCACTGTCACAAGTGAGAGGCCTGAGAAGTGTGGCGCCAGCTTTTCCTTTTCTTATACCCTGGCCTTTTTATAACAGCTTGGGCTTAGAGCCAGAAAGAAAACTGTGTCTCTTAATGGGGAATCAGTGACTGTTCTTCCATGAGGGTAATTCTAAGGAGCAAATATCTCATGTTATCTCTTGCAAATATGTGCAGGTTTGTCAAGAGTCTAAAACTATATCTGTGGTGTAACTGATACATTTTAATTTAACAATTTACTTAGGCAAAATAACACTGACTAATATTTCTCATTGCTAGCACATTACTGAGCACTGCACAAAAATTATCTATTAATCCTTATAATGTTCCTTTGAAGACAATTAAGTTTGAACACAGAGCACTGACTGACTGTGCAAAGTCCAATTACCTAAATGTCCTGTCTGATATGGCAAATGTTAATCCTTTGATTTGCATTACTCTGAGCATTAGGGAAATGCATTTCATTAATGCAACTTTTTCGCTCAAGAATTAGGGCAACTGGAATGAAGGTTTCATGTAGGCCACTTCTCTCCACACACGCTATTTTTCCATTTTTAGATTGGATTATGCTATGTTAGAGATTTTTTTTTTCTTTCTTTTACATTCTCTGGTGGTGTAATAGTGAAACAGTTAAAGGAGTTTAATTAATTCCAAAAGGTTGTATAAGTGCCCCTCAAAAAGAACATTTTTTGTGTAATAAAAAGAAATGTTTGCTTCCTAAAGAATGATTTTGGGTTGGTTTAAAGATTGAACTCTTCAGGTCACTCATGATGAAATTATCTTGTTTGTCTTACCATTTTTTAATATTTCTTTTTCTTTTTTTTTCTTTCCCTTAAGGTAGCTCTCTTGCCTAAATTTATCTTTCTGAGGTAATGGAGGAAAAGAATTCAAATCAACATTACCATAGGTTATCCACTTAATTGGTTTTAAATTCTGAAGTAATGTATGGTTCATTGAAAGTGATATGTACAGAAATGAAAAAGTGAATATTAGGCAATTTTGGAAAGCCAAATTGAAACTGAATTAGAAAAGACAAAATGGAAAGCTGATTTAAGAGTCTCTTCTGACAATTTTAACCTAATACTGAAGGGCACTATATATGGATGTTGTGTTAATTGTTTTTATAGCTGGAGATTGTATTCTGTATTTGCAAAGTCTATTGAGTGTTCAACCTCAACCACAGCACTTAATTTATTGTAAGTTACTGTCAATTAACATATATTTTTAATTGCTGATACACATATTGGGGGAAAAAAAAGAGAAGGCAAAAATTAAAATTAGCCTTTTAAGGAAACACCTTTCATCCCCTCTTCCATGTCTTGACTTCACTTGTTCACCATATGTTACTTTGTCTCTCCTAATTCCCTTGGTGAAGTGGTGTGCAGTGTAGGAATTTGGGGTCAGTGGATAATGATTTATTTCTTCCATTTCTTGCTTTTACTCATTTTCCTCCATTAATTCTTGCTTCTTATTGCTCCCCTGCTCTGGTGTGGGTCCCCCAAGGGCTGCAGTCCCCCACAGCAGTGCAATTTTTTTTTCCATGACTGTGTCTCCAGCTGTTCCACCACAAATGTTCCACCCTTTTCATGTGCCTCCTTTGCAACTCCTGATGTCTCCTGCCCTTTCTGAAAAATGTTTGAGCAAAGGCAGCATGCATTTCTGCGGCTGGTGACAGTTTTAATACAAAGTAGATCATTTTATCCATGTCAGAACCATTGCATCTGGCACAGGGAAGGACACAGACTCCTTCCACACAAGGTATCCAGCAGCGCACTGCTGCCCAAACCCTGGCAGTTATGCCTAACACATTTCACTCCTTGCTTACACAAAACACTCCGTGAATATATACTGTTATAAAGTTTACTTTTAATATCATCTCAGCCTTAGCATACATACATTACAAACCCTGCCCATCCATCTGGACCATAGAGTCAACATTTTAAGACCATGTGCATACATTTGGTAAAACTCCATCTCTCCTCCATGCATAGATTACTGAGGCTAATATTACAAAAAAAAAAAAGAAAGATTGTGTATCATGTATCTGTTACAAACCTTACCCCTTGTCCCCCTGCAAACCACAAAACTGAAAAGGTTACAGCATTCTGAACATCTATGCATTACAAACTCTACTACTTGTCTCTACAGGCTAGACTACTGGGTTTAACATAATAATAATCTGAACTTGTATTAAAAATTTCAGGCCTTGTCTGAGCCTGGCACACAGCCACAAACATTATAGCAGTTTAAATATTCATCCATTTCAGAGTTAAATCTTTTTTCCCTCCATGGAGTTATCATCTCCTTTGCTGGAGCAGCAGGATTGGGCCATTGCTTATCCATCAGCAGACCCCAGGGCTCTCCTGCTTTGCACAGGACCCCAGACTCCCTAGAAAAAAGTTCTCCTGAGCCACCAGCTATAACCAAAGTGGCTCCAGTTTCCCATCACCTCCATAGGCATTGTATGGGCATCTCCTTTGGGCAGTGGCTGTAGGCAGCCCGCACTTCATGAATTTAACTTGTAGTAAGGGATCACTGCATATTGCTTTGTATACAAGATCAAAAGTGTGGTAGAATTATTTTATGTCCAGATGCATTTCTTCTTCCTACTACACACTGGGAAAAGAGGAAAGGGAAGGAATTAGCTAAAACATAGCTTCAAAATCAGCTTTCAGCTTCAAATCCCAGGCTCTAGTTATAGAGAAGAATATTCATGATGTATTATCACTTTTAATTAGATTTTTTTTTTTTAATACTAAAATGACTTTAAAATAGCGTGGTCAGATTTAGCTTATCAGTGACTTTATATTTAAAGCATACAGTGGCATTCAGGCATTAAAACCACTGTTTTGGACAAGCATTACTGATGCCCTAATTAAAAAAAATATGTATAGTGTAGAAAGCAAAATTGCTAGATGACAGCAAAAGAAAACATGGTCACCTTCACTTGCTCAGATGTGGATAAACTACTAAGTACAAAATGAAAAAGTCTTTAAATAAATACACTGTTTTGCAAAGTTGTCTTTGGTCTTTATATTACAATATGCCTTTACAAAGAAGTAGCAAAGTGGGCTAGAAAGATACTCATTTTTATTTATGCTCAGGCTGTACCACATAGCTTACCAGAGCACATAATCCAGTCATGAAAGAGAAAATAGATGATGCCAGAAACTTCTGTTTCAATGTTTAACAGATGCTTTCTGGGAAACTGATTACTGAGGAGTATGCTCAGAGAATGCTGACCTAAAAAAAAAAAAAAAAAAAAAAAATCAGTGTGGATGCTTGCAGAGTAAGAAAAAGGTATCTTTATCACCAAAAAGCCATATGAAATGTCATTAATTCAGCAGCTTCAAAAAACAATTTGAAGATTACTTAGCAGTGCTAAGTGAAAGGCTGGAATACTAACTCTTTAGTGAATGACCCATCCTGTGCATTCATCTTAGCTGTGCAGCGGAACTGGGCTGCAAATACTAAAGAGTGTAAGATCTGACCTGGAGTTTCTGGCTGGGCTTGCACCAGTACCTCATGTGGTAAAGTGGTGTGGTGCTGTGGTTTAACACCAGTTGGCAACTAAGCCCCACATAGCTGCTTGCTCACTCCCCCCTCCCCATGCTATGGCATTTTCTTTTACCTGAACTCCAGACCTCTATCTCACCCTGACAGGATTTTGTTTTATACACAGTTCAGAAATAAATTTAGCTCTCTTTGAACTGCTGTCTTTGAAATCATATTTGGCAGCTTCTGAGAAGTCAGGTACCTTACTGTGCTGGGATAAAACAGGGTATTCACATACCAAGAACAATTTCCATCCAGTTTAATAAAATGAGGAAGAATTTTTAATCCTCTTTATTTTTTTTTCTTGTTGATATATGCAAGCAAGTCTTGGTTTTTCTCCTAGCCAGCTTCAAAAGCCTAACTCTTTATGTCACTTCCAGTCAATAGATGGTAATATAAATAGCTAATAAATTGTAATAAACAAAATTACATCAATAATGAGAAAAGATTAGGAATGGCTAAAATGCAGAAGTCACGTACAAAGCTAGAGGAAACTCAGCAGGAGAGGGAATATTCCATTCTATCAACTAAAACAAGGTCAAGGACTCAGAAATTAATCCAGCAGGATCATTTATCAGTGACAGGAATAGGAAACAAGGGAGAAATAAACAGTTTGCAGTGTCTGCATCTAAAAATAGGACATCACGGCTTAACTAAATTTCAAGATAATTTTCTCTTAAAAAAAAAATTCCACCTTATATGTTAGTCGCTTGGAAACCACTATTGGTAGCAGAACTGATTTGGAGAAATAATCATTACTGAATTAAACTTTAAATTTGGAAAAGATTTGGGAAGCTGCCACTTGCCTCGCTGGTGTCCAACTAACATGTCTGCTGTTTGAAGCACCCAGTGCATACAATGGATTTGACACCTGTGATGGCAGTAAGTCTTGAAAATTTACATGCTCAGCCACTTCCACTTTATCATGGGCTGTGAATATGGTTGGTGGATGGCTTTTTCTTGTATGAAATGTACTTCAAAGGAAATAAGTGTAAAGGCTTTTATCATGCTAATAAAAGTCATGGACATGTAATCATGATTAAAAAAAAAGTAAGTTTCAGCTCTTTTCAAAAAAACAATGATTTTTTTTATTAAAAAAAACCACAGTGTTTTAAAATGGAATAAAAAATTATTGTACTATACAATCTTATATACAAAAGTATGTTCCCTAGATAGCATTTTTATATTGCAGATTTTATTACAAAAGCACTTTAATGATATAAAGAAATATATCATTATGTTCTTCTACAATAAATATACTCTATTAGTTTGTTATTGATGCAGAAAGTGAAAGAAGGAAGTCAACGTTGTCAGCTGCAGCACCTTATCTGGTATACCACAACACAGACAGGTGAATTTACAATACAGTTACTGAATATCTGAACATCCACAACTTAATTTTAGGTTAATGGCTACAGATATTCAGCACTACATAAAATTAAAAGTATCTCAGGTTCATGCACTAATTCAGAGGCTTCTTATAATTACTTTTTATCTGGATGATTTACTTTAAGTGTTATCCAAATCAGAGCACTGGTTTGATTTCATATGTGTTAGATTAATGTAGAAACCCCTATTACGCGAAAAAAAAAAGGAAGCTGTTATCCTTACATGTTCATTGTAAAATCTGAATTACACAAAAATTTTAAGATTCTAAAAAATTTCCTAAAAATAAAAAAAAATCTCTATAGCTTATTAGACCTTTCTGTGCCCTGTAATCTATTAGCTGGCTAGATGAAAATACAATTAAATGTCTGTTGTTAAAAATAAGTAGAGCAATAATAAGTAACAAATAATTAAAAGTGCAACAAGGGAGAAAAATTACTTCATGAAGCTGTTAGAGCTAATTCACAAACTATAAACACATCTCAATTTTTTAAAATATAATTTCTTCATCAACCTACCATTTGACATCCACATTTACATACTGATCATTTATATATATATAAAAGTATTCCTGCTCCTATTTTTAAAGGGAAAGAGATGGTCTTACCTCTTTGCTTTAAAAAACAATTGTTGCCATGTCTTGCTAGAAGGATTATTTTCTTCAGCCTTCCATGTCTGTACATTGTGATGGCTCTGGAGGGAAGACAATATTAGTATACTCATAGAGAGTATAGTCAGACAAATGCAAACTTTATCCTAACAGTTTCATATTTCCATGAAAATGATTTTTTCTTTAAATCTTGATGGCTGTAAAGCAGTAGCTGAATTAGAGATTAGCATGAGACTATTAGAGATTAGCATGAGAGTATTATTCATTTTGCAGTGTTGCATGAAGTTCAAAGATTGTTATTTTCCATAAAGGTTTATTATTTTTGCACTTTGGATAATTACATGGGTTATATAGGCAATTTTGGATTCCAAGGCTCCCCTATGAATTAGCTACTTGATTGTGAAGGTTAAGAATTTTGATTAATAGGTGGATAAAGGATTAATAACACTGATGAACTGTTCTAGTAGAGCTGTGTGTTAATATCAGCCATTTTGTTCTAGAGCGGTTTCAGCCAAAATATATTAAAAAGTTAGCAGCTGTACTTACCCTCAGGTTGGTGCTGTCCTTTATCTAGATGTGACCATACCTCAGCATAACTGTCCATGATCTATTTCTATCAAAATGATGATATTTTAAAGACAAATCAGTGTTATTAAAATATTCACACTAGGCTGATGAATTAGTCTGAGACTGATTGAACCGGCAGAGAGAAAGACTGCACATCCATGGTTATTTTAGCAAAAGCAATAGATTCTTCTTTTATTATAAAGGAGAAGAAGGATACTAACAGCCTAGGAAAATAGTCACACAACACAGCTCAGCTGCAATTATAACAGCATCTCTACTCACACCTCTGATTCCTGCATATGAGCATGTTATAGAAGTATGCTTATTTGCCCTTGAAGAGTTGTACTGGTTTAGGGCAGTCTTCTTTTTCTGTGATGTAATTGATCTTCAAACAGTACTTCAGAAAATCTCCATGAGAAAGCACCTACATATTTATCTCAGTAGGTGGACTGCCTTGCATATGTCTTTGTACAACACACACATAGACTTGCGATGAGAGGCAGACATTTCTATTATTTAGATTGGTTTTGATAATTAAGGGGTAAATGAAAGTACTGTGAAGATAAATCATAGCAAAATTAAATCAGCCAAGAAACAAATTTATTTTCTTCAGATTTTTTTTTTTTTTAAATGGCTAGGTATAGACTTCTAAATTTGTACCTAGTAATATAAGCAAATGAACTCATTGCAAATGTACTGAATGCCATTACAAAGGCAGTGGAAAAAAGCATTTGCCTGGGATCACTAAATGAATGGCGCTCATGTGAGGCTGGAAACCTATAGCTCTACAGAACAAAAACATATAAGAGTGAGAACTGAGTAAGAGAGCCATTGCATAAATGCAAAGAAGGGTAAATGGGTAAGGGTAAATGGACAGTGAAGCACTGGGAGAAGACCTTTACCTTGGAGGTCTGAATGACCTTAGAGTATCATGACTGCAAAAAAGCTCTCAGATGTGCTGAATGCACTTATTGTGGGCCTTTTTTTGCATATTCTTAGTAAACCTATCTTCAAAGGGTTAATAACTCTGCAATCTCTTTCCTGGTATTTGTCATGGGAATAACAGCTATCATACGAAGATAAGCTAGTTGATATTGGCTTGTTACAATGAAATATTTTCAAAGAAATACATCGCAATTTGTTCTTCTGGTATAACCCTGGAAGATTTCTGTCAAAACTTGGTATGAACTTGAAACACATATTTTTCTCCTATGGAATATTTGAAAGTAAAATAAATTGATCTTTGTTCTCACTGTAGGATGGCAATGGTAGTTTGGTAGGTAGCAAATGATCTAGATATGTCAAGTATAATGAAACAGTAGGTCAGATATTAATTATCAGCAAAATGATTCACTGCCAGTAATAGTAAAACATAATTTTGTGCCTCCAAGGTCATATTGGTATGTGATTTTCTTTTTCTAATTTGAAGCTCTGAAGAATCTTAGCTTTGTTTGGCCTTAGCTTTAAATTGTTGGGATTTCAGTTTTCCATCAAAATAAAATTTAGGCCATGAATGGAAAGATAGATATTGGTGTAATTCTTGTCAAATTTCATTGAATGCAGAGGTATTTTGAATGGTTCATTTAAGAACCAAAAAAAAAAAGAACAACTTGACAGGAAATGAAAGAGGTGTTGAACTACAACTTTAAGTCATAAAATTTGTTAGATAATGACTTAGTATGAAATTTTTTTATGTACTATAAATGAGCTTTTCTTATCTCCCTGACATTTAAGTGCCCATCAGAAGTAGTTCTGTAGATTTAAGCTGTCCTTGACTGCTTACTTGATATCAGCATTCAGTGTGGTTCTATACTTTCGCTCTATATATGACAAAGCTCAGTCTACAAAACTATTAAAGTCTAATTACATGCTCTACTGCTTTTTTCATGGGTAGGAAGGACTTAATGATTTTTACCCTTCATCATAGAATCCAAGTTTCAAAAATCAGGTGGGTTTTTTGGTTTTCTCTGTGTTCCTGACTTGGAGGTATGAGACTTTGCAAACTTCAATTCATTTTCCTGTTGTAAATGAATGAAGAAATTCAAATGTGACATTTTAATAGTAATTATTTTAGAATGTGACTGAAAATGATACTGTTGAAGAAACAACATAAATTTACTTTGATAATGGCGGAAGGCAGAAAAGTTAATTTATGCCATTTGACTGCCAAACTAAAAAGACAATAAATGATAATTTAACCCTTTATAAGTTCAAAAAAGAGGTTTCTAAGTCTTCTTCCTTATATTGTGACTTCAAAGTTCTGTCTTGTAAAGGAAAGTGGAAGTCAAATGAGCCTGAGATTTGCCATCCAGCTTCCAGATTCAATGAACATCTTTTATTTCCTAATTCCTGCACCAGGTTCTGCCTTTACTCATGGATATTGACTTTATGGTGGCCATTTTAGTAATTTATCTATATTTTCAAAATAACAATAGAGCACCATATTTTTTATATGACCAAGACAGATTCAGAATTTTACCTCATCTCCATTATTACTTCACTCCTTATTTTCTTATTAGTAAATTCATTACCAAGTTTAAGAGCTCTACATCTATGTGATCTTATTATTTATTTTTGGCATTATTATATCCCACAATATTACATAACAAATAAAAGTATTATTAATTCAGGCTTGAAAGTTTTTCAAAAGCAGTTTTGTACAAAAATCAGAGTCACACTAGTGCAACCTTTTTTGGAAGGAAGAATTGTTTGCAAATGCAATGTTGAAAGTGCTGGGATTGTAGGTTTTTGAGACCTACACAATAGGGGGGGGTAGCCTGAAAGAAATTCTCAATGATCAAAGCTGGTGACACTGTAATAATTACTCTTAAATTCTGTAATTACACAGAGCATTGATAATTGGACTTCCACACTTCTTTTGGTTCTGTCAGGGTCTATCTTGCAGTCTGGACTTCAAATGTCAGTAAGGAGTTAACTACAGGAGTCTGTGGGGAACAAACCTTTACAAATGTTTTCTAAACATCAGCATGCTTTAGAGCAGATGTTTTCATAGACACTGACTTCAGCAAATGAATTGGTAGTACATACAAGCACAAACATTATTAGTCAAAGTGACAGAGAAAATTCCTGCAAATTTATATTCCTTTTCAATTTAATTTTTAAAAGAGGTCTGTTTTGTTTCTGCTTCTGGTAGTCTTTTTTTCTTTAATGCATAGCAATCTTCTAATGATTAGCCAGGAAATTATAGCAAAGGACTAATAAAATTTCATGTTTTACGGTGGCTTAATAACAGCCCTATTTCCTCCTTCTCCACCCCCCTGCCTAGTGAAAAGTGCAACAAAATATGTTTTAGGTATTTGAGCTTTTGAGTGTAGTGGATGGCTTGGAAAAATCAGACATGCTAGAGCTTCAGAGTAGCAGAAGCACAGTTTGTCAGTGCTTTTGGATGCCTGCCAACTCTGTGGTGACTGCCTTCATGCTTCCACATCATCTTGCAGGCATTTCTCAGATACAGTGTGGAGACATTACTATCTATTCTGCTCCTGAAAGCTCTAAAGCTTGATTCCTCACGCTTGTGTTTCTAACCTGATCACAGAGATGTTGTCTAGAACACATGCAAAGCCTGAATAAACATACTTCCACGTAGAGAAATACCAAAAGGAATCAGATACTGGATATCTTACTACAGCTCTTCTTCAGTAAAAGAGAGCACAGGATCTTTTACAAATATTTTGTATGGCAGAATTGATACTGTCTTTGAACTGACCCTTACCAAAGATGTACTGTTGTACTCAGTTCAAAAGCAGTTCACGGTTATGGAAATTCATTCCTTTTTTCATACACAGACATCTGTGTCATGGGACTGGTGAAGATTTCACAGTTCTTATTCTGATGCACAAATTACACCCATAGCAATTTATTAGTACTTACTAAATTCCAATCTCTTTATTTCCTCATCCATTAAAATGCATTTGGTAATAATGAGGGGTTTTTTTTCTGTACTCTCATTTCTTTTGGGGGTTTATTAGTGTATAGCTCTAGAAGGCTTATCACCCCTGTATTCTCTTTGACATATTCTTAATTTGTCTTTAAACTAGTCTAATGCTCTGCCTGCCTGCTATTCTCACACTCATTATCGATGATAAGTGATAGAAATAGTGTTACTTTTCAAAAATGGGTGGACATTTTGTTACTGTCACTTCACTGAGAAATAGGAGTTTGGTTAATGCACATGAAATAAAACAGCAGAAACAAAAGATCAAAAGGGATTAAAAAAAAACAAAGCAATTTTTCTTCTTTTCAGATGACAAATTCAGACTCCTCAGTGTGCTTTAAGAAATGATTTGTTAGCCTTCTGAGATTAGAGAAGTTTGTGTCTTTCTTAAGCAGAAAGTTTTTTATACTAAAAATAAAAAGTTAATAGCATAAAGTACTAATTAATCTTGAATTTTATATGTTAATGTGTTTCTATATGGAATTAAGTCTCATAGTTGTCCCTACTTTCTGATTTAATAGCTGTAGTCCTAACAGGAAAGTAAATTAAATTATAAACATAGTAAAAAAACCCCTCATCTGTTAATGTTAAGTTTATGCTCATTATTATTCATCTGAAAGGCTAACTAGACAGTGACCATTGTGTACAAGCTGAAGACTAGTAGAACCAGAAAGCTTCTTTTCATTTAGACTTATTATCGAAGAAGAAATAGAAATGAAAACTGAGAAAATGGACAGGAACACCCTCCCCCCACACACACACATTCCAGTCCATTACATCTCCTAATCTCCTATGTTTGGTTTTCTAAAATACTTCTACTTCACAAAAGCTTGTATGTCCTTTTTCCAAAAATATCTGTTGTCTTAATAGCTTCTCTCTGATTAAGGCATTTGCTACCAGTTGCTCCTACATGTAGAGAACAGATTAAAAAAAAAAGAAATAAAAAAAGATGGAAATTGAGAGACATTAGTTTGTGATTTGCATCATTTAATTGCTTAATATTATCATTGTGAAATATATTTCATGTTATCAATTTTCACTGAGTTTCAAGTTGCTGTGTTTATGGTTCATGTATCAAGAGCAGTCTGAAATGACACGATAAAAGATTCAAATAAACTCTTGGAAGTGGAATGAGATCTCTGTCTCTGCAGAATGAATATCTAATTATTGGAGAAACTAGAGGGCCAGAACCTTAGCAGCTGTAAATTTGTAAAATTTCAGCCCGATAGAGCTACCTGAATTTACAGAAGTTGACTATTACAATATAATTTTAGAAGATTTTATTTGCAAGATGCACTCTGCCTAACTGCAGGTGCAAAGTACTTTCCACAGTTTAAGCTATTAGTGAGGAATGAGAGAGACTGACCAGGAGGAAATGAATCAGTGCAGTTCATGTGAAAACACTTGAAAAAATGCACTTGAAAAAAATCTGCACAGCACTTGAAAAGAACAATGGGTTTTGAATTGCTAGTCTTCTGTATTAGAAACAAAACTTCATTTTATATAAATGTTTCAATGGTTCTTCTTGAATAATGCTCAATTGGGTACTTTCCTGCATGTGCTCAATAGAGAATTACACTTCAAATTCTGCGACAGAAACAGGGAAGTTTTTAGTAATTCAAGTTTAACATTCTTGCAAAGATTTTGGAATCTCAGTGTATGAGCTGACAGTATTCCATGATATTATTTTTGAATTTCCAGGCAGACAATTCAGACTTAGATCCACAAAATAACTCTGCTGTATTGCCTATCTGCTGCCAACCTCTTATGTATACAGAACAAAGATGCTATGTTGAACTCACAGCTTCATATGAATACAAAAATGTGCCATTCAAGAATTTATGCTCATTATTAAGGAACAATACTGTCTCATTCATTAGGATAACATTTTGGTGATATAAAACAGTAACTAGAAAGAATATATATTCTAAGCTGGCCAATGCTTTCAATAGCCCTTTAAAGCTCCAATATTATGATTTATAACTATTATCTTGATTTAACTATTTGTTTCTTTGCTTTTGGCAATATTACATCAAATGGGCAATTGCTTTTATTGAGGTTCCCTTATGTAGAAAGATCAGGGGAAAAAAAATAGTTTATATGACCAAAATAAAAGTCGGTTCTATAATCAAATATTAATTCCTCAACTAATGACACAATTTGAAAAAGTGACCGTTTTTCCTTCCTATTCTGATAAGTTCCTGATACAACTGGAACAATGACTGTAACTTCTTTGGGTTCAGCACAAAGCCACTTCAAATGCTTACATCCCCTTAGAATCTCTTTTGTCACCTAAACCAATGGGTGTTCATTTTCTTCCTTATGAAGAACTATGACTACTTTACTTTTGCCTTGTGTTATTTGCCTTCTCATACAGTTTTTATCTTGATACTGCAGACCTTTACTTTTTAGTGAAGTCATTGACAACTACAAAGCTGTGCTGTGATTTCTTGGAGTTGTCAAAATTACATATTAAATTCTTTATTCTGTTCATCAAGTAGAGAATTTTTAGGAAAAGATATACATTGAGTGTTGCATAGTAGCTTTCTGACAACATTTTTCAAGTCTTTTCACTAAATCTCTGGTCTCCGGTATTGCTTCTCTTCTACTCCATAATATCAGAGGTGCTCTAGTTAGGATCCTAAATTTATCATGTGAAAGAAAATATAACACACCTTTCTTGTAGCCTTGAGTTACACAGAATGTCAAAATTCTTTCTTACTTGTGTGGTTTGGTACTTACCCATAAGAATAGCAAGTATTAGATATTTTGTGATACTACCCTTTTGTACTTATGAGCCTTCAAGATAGCTTTTACAAGATTTCATAGATTCATAGTTTCATGTGTCAGATATAGCTTATAAAAAACAATATTACACTATAATAATATTGTTTCATTTCTGTGTTTGTCAAAATTGGATTCTGTTTGAGAATTGAAAGCTATCTCTTGTAATACAATACTTTTACTGCAGTGGCTTCAGCTGTATAGCAATAGAATTTCCTCTATTTTACATTTTTCTTTCCCTTTTCATTCTTTCCTCTTGCAAAAGGTGTTGTGCCTAGCAATTACTAGCAATTTGCCATGCCTCATACTATGCTTGTAAGTGACTTTTAACCGTCATCGGTGGCATAAAATGGCCACAAATACATAAGCATGCGAAAATGATCTTTTCTTACAGTAAATTCTAGGAGAACAATCTACTTTATCTGGAATGGAAATGACTTAGAAGAAAATTATACACTTTCAAAGCTTTTCCCGCGGCGTATCACAACACGGACTCAAGTTAATGCAGAGACTCGAGTCCTCGTTTATTACCACCAAGCCCTTCTTATCCCTTTGTTCAGTACTTTCCCAACCTGCACATACATACAACGTTCAACCTCATTGGCCCCTGTAAAACTCTCCAGGTAAATAGTCCAATCACAGTGTTGCAGACCCTCTCACAACTCCCACATCCTCTGGCCTCCAACTGAGATTCCCGCCACAACTACCTCCTGGCCCATCTTCCCAAGGCTTGCTGGTTTACCTTCCCTGTCCTTCAACATTCCAACTCATCGCTCCAGGGCTTGTCAAGCACCAAGGCCTCAGAGCTCATTCCTAAACTCTTTTTTATGCAGCTTTTATCACCTTCACTCCCCACATTTTCCCGGTGTTAAAAATCCAGTGTTGAAAGTAAAGTCCATTTTACTGGGAGCAGCATTTTGTAAGCCAGATTTGCAATACAGAAAAAATTCAAGCACTTCATTTTTTTTTCCTCCCAACAAATTCCTTTTTGGCACAAAAAAAATGAATAATCTAGTAATTTAGGCATACCGCAATCCTTACCCAAATTTTTTTCAAACACCTCCATTAAAAAAGAAAATCTTGATGTATCAGCTTCTAATGATTAAAAGTGTACAAAAAAATCTATTTATAGAAATAGGAACCCTGACTGAAAATACTCAGACTGCGGCTCTGTTCATTTTATACACTGAGACAAGTCTGCTTAAGTGTTCCAGCTTATCCCAAGAGTGGTAATACATCCTGGAAAATTTATGTTTACTCACTGTTCTCACACACACATTTGGGTTTCAGTGCATACATCAGAAAACAGTTCTACCTGTGAGACAGTAATTAGCTAGAACACGTCTAGAAAGCCATATGTTTGTAAATGTCTCAGAAACAGTGCCTCTTAATGTAAGTTATAACAGTTTTTGATATCTCAGTAGTCTATCCATTAATGGCAATAGTCCTTCCTGAGATGAACATGACAGAGTTAAACAGAGAACTGACTCAAGCTGAAGTACCAAAAAGTTTCAAAGAGAAGTATGGGGTGTGAGGTGTCCCTGCCCATAGCAGGGGGGTTGGAACTAGATGATCTTAAGGTCCTTTCCAACCCTAACTATTCTATGATTCTATGATAGGGAGCAAAGGTATTTCAGCACAAATTAAGCATGAACAAAATCAGTCTTTTAAATCTCAAATCTTACTTAGAGATTACAATCATTTAATGATAATGTAGAGGCTTAAAGTTAATAAGATGCTTACACTAAAAATGACTCACACATGTGATGTGTTAAAAATTTAGTTATATATGTTCTCTATTATAGTTTCACAGTTTTATTCAATACATACTGAAGTGTTCAGAAACTTTATACTTTCTCATAGCACTGTAAGCCACCTGCAATTGTTACTTTGATTCAGAGAAGAAATATAGTCAAACTGCAAATTGGTTTAGAGTGATTAGCAAGAATGAACAAAAAAATAAACCAAGAAACCCTATGATGATTTTACTTCTAGTCATGTTTAAATTCTAGTAAACCTCCCTATTCACTGACTGATTAGGAATTAAATATTACATATTCAAAAAAAAAAAAAGCCAATCATTTATGGATATTTATAGCTGTGCATATTTATATGATCCCGATTCATGGATAATCCCTTTAGTGATCATCGGCATGAAAAACACAGATGCACAGAAATCAGAGATGGGGAAGAAACACTGGTTAGAACATTGGATTTATTCCCTTGCTAGTACAGCAAGATGGATTAGGAAGGCACCAGTAAATTAAATATGGAGAGTTTTCAGGCACATAAGATTTACCATATCTCATTAATAATTGAGTTTCCAGAGTGTTCCTGCTAGAGGGCTCAGTAAACATTCCATTTAGTTGAGGCAAGAATGTGTCTGCTGATCTGAATTTGGCATTTCGACCAAGCTCAGAAAACCAATGTTTTATTTGCTTATTTATCTTCTGCAGTGCCTTTGGATATTTTTAAGGTGGGTTGTTGTTTTTTTTCTTTCATGAAAGTGTCTCAACTGGTCATCAGTCTTTCAGACAAACAGTGACCTAAAGGATTGAGGAAAGGTTGTCATAAGACCAACATTGTTTATAGACTGTCTTCCTTTTTCACATTTTGTTTCTTTTCCTATGGTTGTATATATGTTCTGAACAACTAGCCATTGACAAGACATTGCATTCCTAAAATAATAATAACCTAAAATAATTTTTTTTTTTACTTTTGTTTCAGTATTTTCTTTTAGATATACATGGTGTCTGTACTTATATCCATACAGAACAGTTGCTATTTTTTCTTAGGCCTTTTTTGCTGCCACAATACATGTTAAAATGCATGTCCAAAAATCTGCTTTGTCTTAGAGTTTAGAAAACACTGTGGGTCCAAAAGTGCTGAGATTTAGACATATTTTAGATACATCAGATTTACTGTGCATGCATAAAGCATCTGTGCAACATATGCTCACTTAGACTTGATAGGTCATGGATGAAAAAGTGAAATGACTATTTGTTTGGGATCCCTTGAAATTCTGAGCAAATTAACCAAAGGAATGTTTCCTGCACAGTCAATGGAAAAGGGAGATATATCCTCGAAGATATCAAGATGTTATTGGAAGATACTTGAAAGGAATGGAAGCTTTGTTTCTTTCCTGTCATGTTACTGGTTGCCTGGCATTTCCTGTCTGTTGCAAAGTAATTGTAAGGAAAGATGAAGAATTAGGTGGAGAAAAAAACAAATATAAACCTTCAGTTATGAGGTCAGCCTTGAGCGTAAAGAAAACCATAAGATCACAGGCAGTTCTTAATACCTCTGCACAGATCTTAATAATAATAGATGTTAAAAGATCTTATCAGTATGGATACAAAAACAAGCCTGTATAAAAGTATTAAGAAGTCTGTATTATAAGTATGAAGAATGTAGCTTTCTATGTTTATTAATTTATCATAAAGTATATTTAGTAGTTCATAATAGAGATTTTCAGACAATTTCAAGGAATTTTGGGTGTAGTAGCAAAACTATGATAGGCAAAGGCTGGGTTACACTCTTCAATAAAGTGCAAACTCTGGAAGGCAGCTTCTTAGTTTCATTCTTCCTGTACTCAAATTTTCCATTATGCTATTTTCTGAAAGGAAAATATAATAATAAATGTCTGTGATGTGAGCTGATATCTCTACACATAAAGTAGTTACGAGGTCTATAACTGTGAGTTATAAATAAACTGTGAAAGACAGAGTGTAAATCTAATTGCCTACAGTCACTTAATGAACATAATCTTTTCAAAAAATAAGTAGATAATTATCCAAGATACCTATTCAGAGTAAAGATGAACATTCATTCCCACACACATGAATGCATAATATATTAAAAAAAAAAGAAAAAGCAAGACAAACTAATAAGAGAAAAGAATCAGACTTCTCTTAAGGAAGAATTTCTAATTAAAAAGGATGCATTGGTTTTGATTGCAAAAAAGAAATGCATGATATCAGAGCTTATACTGCTTACTCAAAAGGTACTTTTCAATTAAAATTATTATATATGGTAAATCTAAGGTCTTATAATTTTAGCAAACGCTAGTTTAAATATCCTACAGAACACATTAAATTGTATCTACATATTTCCTTCCATTGGTGCATGATTTTCACCTTGAAATGACAGAGATTAAACACACAAAGCATTCAAACTAATGTTTACTGATTTTAATTTTTTCTTTAATAGTTTCTAAATTCTGTTTTTTAATAAAACTTTTTAATTACTAATAGTTTATATCCAATCTAGTGAAGTAATATAAAAAAAAAAAATCTGTGAACAGAGGGTTCTTATTAATTGCAGAATTAACAAAAGCTGGTAATTTAAGCAATTTCTTAGAAAACTGAAAAAGACAGAAAACTAAAGAAGTTGACAAAAAAAAGTTCAATGGCATGTATAATATCTTCTGAAGTTTGAATAACATTTTTCATATTTGTAAAGGATTTATAATTTGTAAAGGATTTATCATCTTTTAAACTACTGCAAGGTAGCTTTATGCCTATTAAAACCTCACAAAACAAAAGTTTTGCCTTAGGAAACAGACTGGTGAAAAGAAGAATAAAATATAATCAAAGCACCCAGCATTCAATTTAGAGATGCTCTGAGAATTTCCAGTTAAAAGAATTAAAACAATTAGGGGAAGATGCAAGGTATTTAATACGGTGAAATGGGCTGAAGATGTTATTAAGGCCAAATTGTAAAAGGTACTAGAACAATAATGAAAAAAAAAGCATTTTGTTTTCCCTATTTATGGAAAGAAGGAATTATAGATACTGTATAAACACTGCCTAATTCCAGCTCTTTGTTCATACACCACATATTATGGTTAATCATATTCACCTCTGCATGAAAGAGAGCTGAAAAACACAGGTACACAGCACAGCACAAAAGGTTGAGGAAATTGTCATTCATCACTTGAATCTCAAGAGTAAGTAACAGTAAACACGTCACCTGAGATAAAGTAAATTCTAAATTGTTGTTAAAGAATTAATTGTAACCATTCTCTGTAACTACTTGAATGTCTAGGAGCATTCCATTGTAATTTGAACAATCTGATCTTTTAGATACTTGCAGCTTCTTCTGTTTTTTTTTTTTTAGTTTAAATATTCCTGAAGAGAAAGTATTTCAAAAGAAGCAATTGAATGTGAGAATTGTTTTAAATAATTTATACTAGTTTATCTGCACAAGTCAAGACTATTCCTTTTTTCTATTCTCTTGAGTAATGAATATTGTTCTCTTTGGGCTTAGTTATGATGACTATTATTGATCATTTATAAATGTAAACTTATACAATGCAAATAAACCAGAAATAGTTAACTCATGGAGATTTTTTGTTTCTCTCTAAACTTTTACACAGTACAAACATACACTATCTATCCTTTTCTGATTTTCACATTTGATATTTCCTGATAATAAAACTGTTATAGAATCATAGAATAGTTAGGGTTGGAAAGGACCTTAAGATCATCTAGTTCCAACCCCCTGCTATGGGCAGGGACACCTCACACTAAACCATATCACCCAAGGCCTCATCCAACCTGGTCTTGAACACTGCCAGGGATGGAGCATTCACAACCTCCCTGGGCAACCTATTCCAGTGTCATTATGGCTTCCTTTGGGATAGATCTAGTCTTAAAAAGGCAAATTCTTTGAAAAGATCTTTAGAAGTGAAAAAGTCCATAGAGATTTTCACAGAACTTGCCACTGTTCATTGTTTACATGCTCTTTTTCAAATCAGTGCACTAATCACAGTTAATAAATGTGATACCATACTTAAAGAAGAGAATACATGTCTTCCAACATTCAGGTAAGTTTAAAACCACTTTAAAAGTATGAAGAAACACATAAATTCTGAAATTTGCACCATTATATGTTAGCTAGATAAATTTTAGTAACTTTAAACTAAAGTCAGCAATTATCTAGGAATTTAAAAGACCTTTTTTACCATATTCTTAAAAAATAGCAAAACCTGTAAATTAAGCAAATAATAGCACATATTTTTCAAAGAGTTCTTCAATAGTCTCTGATGCTAATGTCTGAAACAAAGCATAAGGTCTTACTTCAGTGTATTCTACATGATGTTTAATTAGAATCAGTGCTACTGTTTCCACATTAATTTCTGGGTTGCACTTTTTTAAAACTGTCAGGCTGCTCATGTGTAAGTGAACATATTGTTTTGTGCACTATAGAGTGTAAACTCGGATAGTTTGATGGGTATATGTATATAAAGACATCAAATGAAAGTTGTTTTATGAAAAATATCAAGCAATATCCACTAAAAAATAAGACTTAACTTTTATTTTAATGTCACAGGAGGAAAAGATAAGCAAATCTGAGCAGACAATCTGTTTTGTTTGTTGTTTTTTTTTAACCAGGGAAGTATCTGAAACAATGTTTAAGTGAATGGACTAATGATTGACACAATATTACGGAAGTTTAAGCAGGGAAAATAATAATTTGGAATAGACAATGCAGTATACTTACTTTATGTCCCTAATGGAAAGATGTCACTACCAGAAAGACATGCTTAATATTGTATAAATTTGCTCTGTTTAGGACAAATGACTTCAAGCTTTAAATTAACGTCTTATTTTTGTTTCTTGGCACCTCAGTTATAACACATTCACTATATGTAGCTGTCAGAAGATTGAAGACGACTGATATTGTCTTAATTTATGTTACTAAAAGAAATATGTAAGCTGCCTGTTTCTGTCTTCTTTTTTTTCAAAGGAAAATACCATCACTAGCAGCTGGCAAAGAAGACAAAATCTGGCCCCAACTGTTTGGTCTCCTGTTTTGACTCCTCTGGTGACCTATGTTTAGTGTTCATGGTAATCCACCCATATACTTTTGTCTCCTGGAAAACTCTGAATGGGGGTAAAATTGAAAAAGAAATTATGATCCAAAGTTCATTTAGTTTTGATGTACCACAAAAAACAAACAAACATTTTTTTACAAAACAACTCTGTTTGTCAGTTAGAACTAAAAGAAAGAAACAGTCCAAAAGCAAGCAGCCTCATGATCAGTTTCTTAGGGAGGTTTTTTTTTTCTCTTAACTGACTGCCCTAGCCTGCGCATAACTTTGGGCACCTGCACTTTGTGCTTTTCACTGCTGATTCTTCCATTTTGCGTGGCTAAGTAGACATCGAGTGAGCAAGTGTAATGGGAGAAAACAACCCACACATCCTCAGTTCCACATACCTGTACTAACATCCTGGAAAGCAATTATTATTTGTGAACACCTTCACACAGGCTATTCACAAGTGACTGAAAGAGAGGAAAAGTTGTTCAGCCAAGTGAGGGAGAGTACGTACTCAGTGACTGTTTCAAATATAGAATAATATCACTTGAGGTGATTGAAAGTATTACAATTTCACAGTATTCTCAACTTTGTACTCTTTACAGCAGCTAAAAACATATGACAAAACATGCCCAGGGTTGAAATTGTCTGTAAGACTGTGACAGACTATCTGCATAAACTCAAACTGAAATAAATTGGTAAATTGATGTTGTGTCAGCAAAGCCACCATTTTTCAATGTGTAACATGTTCTTTTGGGTATGTTAAACATTCATTTTGTTAACTTGGATCAAAAAAAAATTCTTGTCATTTACCTCAATATGTCATTCTGAAAGTCTGAAATTGCTACAGAGAAATTAAGTTTTATCAAATCTTCCAAATTGTTTTTCTAAGACTGTAAGATATATTCTTATAAGGTCAAACATGAAAAATAATAGAAAAATAAAGAATTAATATTGCTGGATTAATTATGGTAGCATCTCGAATCACAAACTTTGTCCCTTTGAACGCAGATAGTGGAATATGGTCACCATCTTCTTTTCAATGTGGATTTAAAAGTTTTGGTGAAAATTTAAAGCCTTCTTTTGAAAGCAAAAGTGTTTGCTTTCTGTCACTAGTCACCATAGTACACATGGTCTTGAGAAACAGCAATAAAGTTTTCACAACACTAAGACACAGTGTAGTTTGTATCCTTATTTAGATATTTAGAATGTAAGCTTAGAGAAATCAGATTCACATTCACATACAGGTGAGGGAAATTGAGAGCAAGGAAGGGACACCAGACAAAACATATTGAGTATACATTTCAGGTAATTTATGGCCTTCAGCCACAGATTTCTAGTTGTAATTTCCTAAACATCTAAAAAAAGCCTACCAGTGGGAATGAGATATCTGCACCTGTGCTATCAAGTTCAACCACCTTAAATAATTACATTTTATTAGACAGGTCTAAGTCCGCATTTCTGTGGGTCAAAACTGGAATGGGTTGAATCACGTATTTTTGTTAGCTTCAGGTTTCTTCATCTAAACTGTGTGTAGTCTAATGTAATAAGACACTGGAATTACTTTATCAAACTGGATTGTATAATGTCATCAAATATCAATATAACTATCTTGGAGTGCGAAAATATTTGTTAGGTAATTCAGCTTTCAACTATGCTGTCATGCGCTTCTGCTTTGTGTAACTACCTATTGACATAAAGCCATTGAGGAGGGAGCCTCAAGTCCTCAACAGGACTTGGACAGGAGCCGGCAGCTCAGCCCTTGCGAGCAGTGACTCACCGGGGGCGGAGCCAGGAGGCTCGGCGGCAGATTTAAAGCGGCCATCATTGACCATTCCTGGTCAATTGCTGAGGTGAATAGATTGAGAGAAGACGCCTGCAACACCGGAGTGGAGCGGGGAGAGATCAGCGTCCAAGAGCCTCAACTCAGAGCGACAAAAGCCATTGAGGAGGGAGCCTCAAGTCCCCAACAGGACTTCCCAGGAGCCGGCAGCTCAGCTCTCGCGAGCAGTGACTCACCGGGGGCAGAGCCAGCAGGCTCGGCAGCAGCTGCGAGTGGTTAAAACCTGCCCAGGGAGCGCGGCGAACAGAGCGGGCCGAGGCAGTTTGCGCGGCAGTTCAAGCGGGGTGACCGCCTGATCAAGAGGACTCGACAGGAGCGCAGGAGGAGGAAGGACTGCTTGCTTGTGCAAAGAGAGGTAGACGGACCGATCGACCAGATAGATCATGGTCACCACTCGATCAAAACCTGTAGTGAGGAATAACGTGGGTACCCGGACTGAGCCTTCCTGCAGACATGCGGCCGTGCAGGTCTCTGGCTGCAGTGAATGCCTGAGCCTGGCACTTGTATCAGAGAGAGCCAGTGACACTGCTTGTGTGGGGTGTCAGCAAGTAGATGACCTGCTAAAGCAGGTGGTTGAACTGAGGGAGGACATAGAAAGGTTGAGAGCTATCAGAGAGTGTGAAAGCGAAATTGATTGGTGGAGCCACACCCTAAGGCAAGGGCAGAGGGAAGTGGTTGAACAAGTGATAGATCCCCTTCCCTCCTACCATCAGACAGAAGGAGTGAACTTAAGGGACAAGGAAGTATGGAGGGAGGCCCCTCCTCAGAGAGGTAAGCGAAAACCCCCACAATCCCTTCCTTCCTCCCAGTTGCCCTTGAGTATGAGGTATGAGGTCTTGGAACTACAGGGCCAGATAAATGGTGATGGAGGGGTAGATCCATCTAGTAAGTCACCTTGGGCTTGTCACTCACCCCCATGCTTTAGAACTTCCTCAACAAAGAAGAAAAGAAGAGTAATTGTGGTGGGTGACTCCCTTCTGAGAGGAACAGAGGGGCACATTTGTCTACCTGATCCATCCCCCAGGGAAGTCTGCTGCCTACCTGGGGCTCGGACTGGAGATGTTAAAAGGAAACTCTCTGATTTGGTGCAGCCCTCTGACTACTGTCCACTGCTGGTTTTTCAGGTTGGCAGTGATGAAATTATTACAAGCAGGGCAAGGGCAACGAAGAGAGGCTTCAGGGCCCTGGGACAGCTGGTTAGAGGGTCTGGAGCACAAGTGGTGTTTGCCTCCATACCTGTTACAAGCAAAGGTGAAGAGATAAATAGGAAGAGACTGCAGATTAATGTATGGCTATGGGACTGGTGCCAAAGGCAGGGGTTTGGGTTTTTCAATCATAGGCTGCTATATGAGACACCTGGTTTGCTGGTGACAGGTGGGATACATCAGTCCCAGAGGGGGAGAAGGTTTCTGGGGCAGGAGTTAGCAGGGCTCATTGACAGGGCTTTAAACTAGGTAGGAAGGGGGAAGGGGAGATAACTGGGCCTGTTAGGGACAAGCCCAAGGGAAACATGCTAAGGCTTGAAGAATGGCAGACTAGGGAGAACTCTCAACCTTTTGTTTCCTTTGAGGGAAAGGGTAGTTGTTTAAACCCTGTCCTGCAGGGGAAAAAGAGTACCTGGGCAGGAGTTAGTAGAGCTCACTCACAGAGCTCTAGGTTAGATTCAAAGTGTGAGGAGGTTGTAGCTGGGTTTGAACTAGTGGGGCAATGTTCTAGTATGAATGAAGACCAGAAGGCCTGCTGCCTTCCAAGGGTGCCACTAGTGTGCTCAGCTCGCTCCCTGAAATGCCTGTACACCAATGCACGCAGCATGGGGAATAAACAGGAGGAGTTAGAAGTCTGTGTGCGGTCTAAAGGTTATGACCTGGTGGCAATTACAGAGACATGGTGGGACAGCTCACATGACTGGAATGTGGTTATGGATGGCTATGTCCTTTTTAGGAAAGATAGATCAGCAAAGCGAGGTGGTGGAGTCGCTCTTTATGTGAAAGAGCGACTAGAACGCATTGAGTTCTGTCCAGGGGCAGATGAGGAGCAAGTGGAAAGCCTGTGGGTGCGAATTAAGGGACAGGCTGGTATGGGTGGCACATCTGTGGGGGTCTATTATAGACCTCCTGATCAGGATGAAGGAGTTGATGAGGCTTTCTACAGGCAATTGAAAGCAGCCTCATGACTACATGCCTTGGTTGTTATGGGGGATTTTAACTACCCCGATATTTGCTGGAAGACTTACACAGCCAGTCATTCACAGGAGGTTCCTCCAGTGCATTGATGATAACTTCTTAATGCACATGGTGGACAAACCAACCAGGAGAGGAGCGCTGCTGGATCTGGTACTCACCAACAAGGAGGGTCTGGTTGAAGTAGTGACAGTCAATGGCAGCCTTGGCTGCAGTGACCTTGAGATGGTGGAGTTTAGGATCTTGTGTGGGAGGAATAGAATACCTAGCAAGGCCACATTTCTGGATTTCCGAAAGGCAAACTTTGGCCTCTTCAATCAATTGCCAAGGGAAGTATCATGGCAAAAGGTACTAGGTGGTAAAGGGGCTCAAGATAGTTGGTCAGCATTCAAGAACCACTGCTTCAAGGCTCAGGATCAGAGTGTCCCAATGAGTAGGAAGTCAAGTAGGGGAGCCAGGAGACCAGCATGGTTAAACAAGGAACTGCTGGGCAAACTCATACAGAAAAAGAGAATCTATGGATTATGGAAGGAGGGGCTGGCCACTTGGGAGGAATATAGGCCAGCTGTTAGAGGATGTAGGGAAGCAATTAGGACAGCTAAGGCCTCCTTGGAACTTAATCTGGCAAGTCAGGTCAAGGACAATAGAAAGGGCTTCTTCAAATACATAGCGAGTAAAACAAGAAGCAGTATAGGCCCACTGCTGAATGAGGTGGGTGCCCTGGAGACAGAGGATATAAAGAAGGCAGAGGTGTTGAATGCCTTCTTTGCCTCTGTCTTTACTCCTGCAGACTCTCCCCAGTGGACCCAGATTCCTATAGCTGCGGAAGGAGTCAGGATAAAAGAGGAGTTTGCTTTGGTACATGAGCATTGGGTTAGAGATCAGTTAAGTAATCTGGACATCTATAAATCGATGGGTCTGGATGGAATACACCCGCAGGTGCTGAGGGAGCTGGAGGAGGTCATTGCTGAGCCACTCTCCATCATCTTTGGTAAGTCGTGGGACACAGGTGAGGTGCCTAAGGATTGGAGGATGGCAAATGTCACACTGGTCTATAAGAAGGTCAAGAAGGAGGACCTGGGTAATTATAGACCGGTCAGCCTTACCTCCATCCCTGGAAAGGTGATAGAACAACTTATTCTTAACACCATCTCTAGGCATATCAAGGATGAGGGGGTCATTAAGAGCAGCCAACATGGCTTTACCAAGGGGAAGTCATGTTTGACCAACCTTATAGCCTTCTATGAGCAAGTAACTAGGTGGATGGATGATGGTAGAGCGGTAGATGTGGTTTTTCTTGATTTCAGTAAGGCATTTGATACTGTCTCCCACAGCATCCTCATAGATAAGCTAAGGAAGTGTGGGCTTGATGATCAGCTAGTGAGGTGGATCAAGAACTGGTTGGAAGGAAGAAGGCAGAGAGTTGTGGTCAATGGGGCAGAACCTAGCTTGAGGTCTGTGACTAGTGGAGTCCCTCAGGGGTCAGTGCTGGGACCAGTGCTGTTTAATATTTTCATCAGCGACCTGGATGAGGGAACTGAGTGTACCCTCAGCAAGTTCGCTGATGATACTAAACTGGGAGGAGTGGCTGACACACCAGAGGGCTGTGTTGCCATTCAGCGAGACCTGGACAGGCTGGAGAGTTGGGCGGAGAAGAACTTGATGAAATTCAACAAGGGCAAGTGTAGAGTCCTGCATCTGGGGAAGAACAACCCCATGTACCAGTATAGGTTGGGGGCTGACCTGCTGGACAGTAGTGAAGGGGAAAGGGACCTGGGGGTCCTGGCGGATAGAAGGATGACCATGAGCCAACACTGTGACCTTGTGGCCAAGAAGGCCAATGGCATCCTAGGGTGCATTAGAAAGGGTGTGGTTAGTAGGTCAAGAGAGGTTCTCCTCCCCCTCTACTCTGCCTTGGTGAGGCCGCATCTGGAATATTTTGTCCGGTTCTGGGCCCCACAGCTCAAGAAGGACAGGGAACTGCTTGAGAGTCCAGCGCAGGGCTACAAAGATGATTAAGGGAATGGAACATCTCTCTTATGATGAGAGGCTGAGGGAGCTGGGACTCTTTAGCTTGGAGAAGAGGAGACTGAGGGGTGACCTCATCCATGTTTATAAATATGTAAAGGGTGAGCGTCAGGATGATGGAGCTAGGTTTTTTTCAGTGATGTCCAGTGATAGGACAAGGGGCAATGGGTGTAAACTGGAGCATAGGAGGTTCCATGTGAACATCGGGAGAAATTTCTTTACTGTGAGAGTGACAGATCACTGGAACAGGTTGCCCAGGGGGGCTGTGGAGTCTCCTACGTTGGAGATATTTAAGGCCCTCCTGGACAAGTTCCTGTGTGATGTACTCTAGGTTACCCTGCTCTTGCAGGAGGGTTGGACTAGATGATGTTTTGAGGTCCCTTCCAACCCTTAGGATTCTGTGTTTCTGTGACATAAAAAGAAGAAACATCTGGTGTGTAGAAAGTAACTTACTGACTGATTGGTAACAAAGAGGTGAACAGACTGTTATTGCTTTCAAGCTTTACTAGAAAAAAGATCAAGCCAACCCAGGTCATACAACACTAAGATATGTTCCAGATCAGTAAAGCCTTTTTTTGTTCAATTTAGTCCCATGTTAGAATTAATCATCGCATTTTACGTTATGCCTTTCTGATTTCAATGTTCATGTCATATAATTATTCTGTATAATCAAACCTAACTGGTGGTTTGCTACACTGAGCTGTTGAATGAGTACTCTAACAGTGCAGCTAGTATTTAACTATTTGAGAAATATGCAGACCGATAATTGAAGAAATTCGATAAATCTGTAATAACAATGTGTACATGACTAACATTTATGAACAATGATAGCAAAAGAAATAACATACATTAAGCAACGAAAGGGAACCCTGAAAGTGAATGGCATTCTCTGACAAGTTGCTGTTTAAAATTTTGACCAAAATGCTAATTCTGGTCTGCTTCCAGTCTGATTATAAATAAGATAGTAAGTCCAGAGGCAGTTTCCATCCTCACAGAATCTGTGCTTTCCAGGCAGCAACATTCTGTCTCATTTGGTTTAGTCTGTTTGTTTGGTTTGGTTTGTTTTTTAATTTAATTTTATTATTTTGCTCCGTTTTATCTTATTTTAATATCACAAATCAAGCAATGCCTAGAAAGTCTCTGCCTCAGGAGTTTGGGCTTCCAGGGTATTTGGTGTGGTTTCAATGTGATTTTGCATTATCCCTTGTTTATTTTCCATGACAGGAAAATATTTTAACTCCACCTGCAATACTACATTGAAACTGCTATAAAATATCATGTTATTACGCCTATAAGAAGCAGAATATTGGTTCTTAACTACGTATAGTAAATTTTTTCTTAAATTTTCAATATTTAAAATGCAGAAAATATTGTCATTGTGTATATTACAGTATTTCGAAAAGGCAGAAAAATAAATTCTCATGCTAATCATAGTCCTTCAATTTAAATGTCAGGTTGATAAGTACATGGTTTTCTTCACAATTTATTTTGTAAAATAATAACAATAAACCCATAAAATGGATCTTGTCAGAGTCGTTAAATTGCTTCAGAATTCTTAGACTGTACACACAGAATCTTCAGGTTTTAGAGTCATTGCAAGGAGATGAGCTAAAGGAGGAGCTGGAAAAAGAAAGTTTTAACAATTTCAGTGGACATAACTATTTGCTAAGGGAATGCCTGTTAACATCTTTAGAATCCATATGTGGGGAAAAAAGGCAAGAAAGATCATCAAAATAAAACCTGTTTTCTGTTTTGTTAATGTTTTGTGGATTAACTTGGAACCTGACACATTCTTTTTTTAATAACAGACATTTTCTAGAGAAAAATATTTTACAATTTTCCAGTTAAAAATTCACATGGTATCAGTGTTGCTAATTAACAGTCAGAATCATAGAATCATGGAATGGTTAGGGTTGGAAAGGACCTTTAGATCATCTAGTTCCAACCCCCCTGCCACGGCTCATCCATATCTTCTTCTTTTTACTCTATAAATGTGGTTCTATTTTTTTTTTTAATGATCTTCAATTAAGAAAATTGGTGGTATATTTTCAACAGGAAAAAAAATGTATTAGTCAACACAGTAATTCAGTATTTTGCTTTGGTCAGAGATCTAGATTCCTCTATTGTTACACAACTTCTACTGGAACACTTAATGCACCCTGACTTTAGAAAGTAGTTACTTTTTCAGTATCTTGAATACTGGAATATTGCAGAGTGACTTCTATCCTATAGATAAACTGTTCCTTGCTAAGATAGAGCAGGGTGCTTATGCTTAGTTTCTCAGGCAGGAATATAATAAGGTGTAGGTAAATGAGTCTGAGGCGCAAAGTGACTGTATTTTGTTAGGAGACAGAGTGGATCAGTTACTGCAGTGTTTCAGGATCTAGGCATTTCCGTGGGGGTCTTCATACTGATCTCGCAATTACTTTTAATTAACCAGCTTGAAATAAGAAATTTAACAGCCATAGAACATTAACATTCCAATTTGTTCGTTACTTTTCCCCATAGATAATATGAAATACAGTACTAAATGTGAAAAGTATGTTTATATCCAATATAAACTTCAATCTGTGCTCTGGTTTTATACAATAAAATACTGGGTTTATACAATATAATTGCACTGTGCCAACAGTCCTTTCACAAATTAGGAACTAAACAGCAAAACAGGGAATTACCTTGCTAGTGTAGAACTGATGCATTTGTGTTCAGCAGTGTGTTATCTTGCACGGATACAGAAGTGTTTAATATCATGTGTTCCTAGGAGGCAGTGTCAGCTATTATCAATCTATCAATTACTTATCAGTGGAATAACCATTAAAGGATTTCCCTCTCTGCAAACAGTGCAAGCATGTTTCTTCATCTAGCTACCTGAAAAAGTGTTTGTCTGATTTGTTTTATTATTACCTAGGGCCAAAATCATGCTGGAAGTTATCATATGGGCTGATTCAAGTAACAAAGCAAAACAGGCAAAATCTGTTATAGTAACCTACTATATAACTGACAGTGGACCTTTGTGGAAATTGTAAATTCTTATTGCAAAGAAGATCCAAGAATGAATTCACAGGAGTTTTTAACTGTGATACAGGTGTTAGTGATGTAAGATAGATGAGGTCTAGTTTTTGTCCATACACCTACATTTATTCCCTACAATACTATGAAAAATCTTCTTACAAGTCACTTCTTGAAATTTACAGGGTGAAGTGAGATCAGATCTAGAGTTAGAACTCTGAATATTTCAGCTATGGGGCCTGAACTCTGACCATTAAGCTATTCATTTTTCTGAGACTTCACAGCATAAGGCTTTCTAAAGAAAATGTATCATTATTGAGGAAATCAAGCTAACTAAATGACTTCTGACCACAATCAGGGAGAGAATTTTACACCCACAGACCTATAAAATGAGGAAAATCATCATGCTTCACCATATCATGCATCTTCTACTCATGTCATCTGCAATTTAGATTGAAAGCATTCTCTAAGACAACAGCACTTGTTTAGTTAAAGCAGATAGCTACCTAAATTGAATTTTAACAAGCATTCTGGCTCTTAAACTTTATCTGCATCATGTACGGTATGTTAATCAAGTAGGAGTTTTGTATACAGTACAATCACGTTACACATGGTACACATAAATGTTATAATAATGGATTATATATTATCCAAGTATGTCTACTGGATCAAGGTGTTCTGGCAATTCTGGATGTCAAGTGAGAGAATGCAACTGAAAAAGGATTGAAAAATTACCCATTGTAACTTAAATGACATGAGGCCATCTTCATGTAAAGTGAACAAGTATAAGTTAGGGTTGTATAGACACAGAAAGAATCTTTTACCTTCTTACCTTTTCAAGTGCTTTTGTATAAATGCTTCTGTCTTTTTTTCAAGTTAACTCTATTAATACATCTATTGATAATCTGAGTAATACAGCCTTTCTTATGAAGACCCAGTCTGTATAGGGTCTTAAAAGATAGATTTGAAGTTAATGCAGATTTTAGAGCAAGAATAGCCTTCTACAGTGCACTAGGGTGAAATCAAATTGTGCTATGACTGAAACTGAAAGCACCTGCAGATCCACTGTACTCCAGCACGCATTATTCAGTTCCACGAACTGCTGCTCTGTGCATGTTTGGGTCTTTGTACCTGATGGAAACCTTCCCGCATCTAAGAGCAGGATGCAAACATTGTTCCAGTCTTAGAGAAAATTTTACAGTCAGAGTACACTTCTGTCCTCAACTTATTGCTTAATGCTAAATCTTTCTCTGCTGCCAGAAAAGGGTGTGATGAAGAGGCACTTCTTTCCATATTAAGCTACAGTCCTGGCTAATGCGGAGCAGTACATTCGGGTGTTTTATAAATAATCTATGAAACTCTTTAAGCCCTATTTGTGGAAGATACCTTCTTGCAGTCTGCACACTAAAACCCGTTCATCATGAGATGGAGGCATGCTGTCCTGCCTTAAGACAGGAAAGCTTTTTCCTTTTTTTTCTTAAAATCAAATCAGTGCTACTATAGCATGAGAATGCCCTGCAGCTGACCACAGGCCCCTCTTAGCTGCCAAAGTAGCAAACCAGTTGTAACATGAACCTTTGCTGTCTGTATCAGCAGAATAAAAAGACTGATACCTTTAATAGCTGAGCCCCAGAGACTAGAAAGAAATTTAAGAAGTTTTTAAAAGGAGATAATGATCCTGTTGGCACTTGGAAAACAAGCTTCTAATCCCCTTCATCGAGTTTGAAAAATTTGCTGTCATTGAACTGAACTTTTTAGTCAGCTACCTGAGGACATGCCCAGACACACAACATTTAATAAAATAAAGGTGTATTTTTGCTTGCCAGTGCAGCTGGAGTTCAATATGCAAATTCTCAGTGAAAACTAGACATCTCAGACATATAAAACTATGCAGAACTGTGCTTCTTGTACTGTTCAAAGAAACAAGTTCCCTAGATAATTAATCATGATAGGACTTTTTAGCGTAGATAGGCCACTAAAGTCAAAAGGAAAACTTGCCTGTCCTTTTATGCCTTTTGCGTCTCTTGTTTCCTATTCCCTTTTCTAATTTTTTTATTTTTTTTTAATCTTGAACAAAAAAAATTTAGAGGTAAGAACAAAACCAGAGTTAGCAAAGATGTAGATATGCATTCTATTTTTACGTAATGATTGGCTTGTATAGTAATATAAAAGTTAACATAGTCTCTAAATTTCATATATTAATGCAAGCAGTAAATAATACAAGAGTGTGTGTATTGTACAAAACTAAATTCTCCTACGAATAGCAACAGTAAAACAGATATTGTATTTAGTAACAGGGTTTTTGTAATACTGGTAGACAAAGTTTAGTTGTTGCAGATATTGTTCAGTGATGTGGACTCTCTTAGGTGTAATTAATAGGAAAATATAAATTTATGGGTGTGCTATGATTTTGATTGATAGTTGTTGATGGTTCTTTAAACCCTGAGATGTGGCTGCATCTTATCTCCTTCTGGAACACGAGCTTAGCACATGCTGTTCTCTATTTGCTTATCTTGGTTTCTATGTTGGAAGCCCAAACCTACAGGGTGCATGTTTTGCAAAACTAGTCATGGTGCACGTATCAGCTATGGGTCAGTGAACAAGACTGCAGGATTTATCACAGGAACCATTCCCTGTTGATAAGTCCTCTGACTGCAATGGAGAGGCCTTTTCCAGTTAACTAAAAAGTTGCTATGTTTGGCCTGAATACTATCTATACTAAGTCATATGGGGTTTTGATATTTTTAAAACAGATACAATAATTTGAGGACCAGCATACATTATTAATGCTACCTATTAGCCTCAAAATGCTCCATCAAGTGCTAAAAGAAGAGATCTATAAAAAGATTTTTTTTTTTTAATCCTCAACAACAGTTTTCACCCCCTTCTTTTTCTTGTAATCCAGGTCCTGCTGCTCTTAGTCTGTACCGTTTCCTTGCTTTTCCTAGTACTTCTGACGATTGTGTCTCTATCCGAATAGCATTAATGACTGTCTGCTGAATGAATTCTATTCTTCAAGTGCTCTTTCAGCTGTTGTCTCATTCTGTTTACCATATCCAAGTGCTGCATGCAAATAATAGCATTTACTGGAGATGCAAATAAGACCACTAAATAAAATGAAAATATTTTTGCTATCCTTAGATAACATTCCCTACATTAATGTTGCAAGAATCTTAAAGAGTGCTGATACCACCTAGAATGACAAGCAACTAGTTCAATTAAGTCTCAGCTAGTTCAGAAAATAAAGCCTCAGTTTAAAAGGTCACCTTGATTTTTTTTTTTTTTTTAATTTTTTGTTTTATTTTCCTTTTTTTTAGAAAACAGTTTTCCATCTTTTATTTGCCAGGAGGTAAAAGAATAAGCATCGTGGTAACTACTGTATGTTTTTAAACAAAATAAGCAGAATTCCTAGTGTAGTGGACATTCAAAGCAGTAAGATTTTGACTAAAGAACCCTAAAAAAGGTATGCAACAACATATACGGTATTGCCATTTAGGAAAAACATTGAGAATGCTAAGAGAAAAAAGCTTAGGTGAAAAATGAATAATTAATTTGGCTTATATTTTCACTCCTTTGTTTAACAAAAAATAACTAAACACAGCCTTTTAATGAAGAAATTTCAAAGTTGCCATTTCTGACTGTGCAATGGGAAGGATTACATATGACCAAAAAGTCATAATTTTATGAACTTTTCACCCCTGAATCAAATCTGTATGTTTTCCTTTGACCTTATAATAATAAAATTTATGACAAAGATTTTATCAGCTTAAGAAGAAATTTGGCTCTTGAATCTGCAATGTTATAATAAGCTGAAGGTAATTATATCAATTTTATCAAAGTGACTCATTACTTTTTTTTCACATAGATTATTTCTGAAAGTTTAGAAGAGTTTTGTTTTTGTTCTCTTGTTCTATGAAGTTAACAGGAAATACAGTTGTATAGTTATGTTATTTTTACAGTAAGAAAAAATAGAAATATCTGCTTTCCAAAAATTCCAATTCGAATTATACAGTTCACAGTATGAAAAGAATCCTTTTTTTTTACTGAATTCATACACTCATCAATTCTTTAGTTGGATTCATCAATAGCTTCTTTGGGTAAATGAGGTGTGAAATTGTTCTCTGCTGTGGTTTTGCAACTTCCCTAAAATGTGATAAAACTAAGCTTTAAGAAAAGAACATACACTATCTTTTTCTGCCCTGGGTTCAGCGGTAGCTGTCATTTTTCTCCTTCTTGGTAGCTGGTGCAGTGCTGTGTTTTGACTTCCAGCCTGGGAACAGTGCTGGTGATACCGATGTTTTTGGTTGTTGCTAAGTGATGTTTACCCTGACCAAAGACTTTGTGAGGCTCATACTCTGCCAGGGAGGAGGGGAAGCTGTGAGGAAGCAGAGAGGGGGCGCCTGACCCAGGCTAGCCAAAGAGGTATTCCATACCACAGCATGTCATGCCTGGGGTGGGGGTAACTGGGAGTTACCCGGAAGGACAGGGGCTTCTGGGTCGGACTCATTTCTTGGCCGGTGGTCTTGTATTCTCTTCCCCTGTTATTTTCTCTTATCGTTGTTGGTGGTGGTAGCGGTGGTGATTTGTGTTGTACATTGGTTGCTGGACTGTTCTTGTCTCAACCCATGGGAGTTGCACTCTTTCGATCCTCCTCCCCATTCCTCCGGGAGCGGGGAAGGGGAGAGCCCCTGGGGAGGGGAGGGGGGCCTCGATTGCTCTCAGCCAGGCACCACTCACTGGGAGTGAGTGAACAAGCTGTCTGGCTAGGGTTTAAACCATGACAGTTTGTTTTAAGGATGTATGTGTTAAATATAATATGATCTTTGAAGAGAGTGTCTGGGAGCATTGTACCCACAAATACAGACAAATACAAACTAACTGCTTGAGCTTCAACATAAATCTTCCACTACTTGATATGGATTTCTGTGCTGTAGTTTCAGTTTCTTGATCTGTACTGAAATACTTATAGAATCATAGAATCATAGAATAGTTAGGGTTGGAAAGGATCTTAAGATCATCTAGTTCCAACCCCACTTATCCAACAATATTTTATCTATGCTGAATATAGCCCTAAGGAATAATAACTAGTTTTCAGACATTTTTAGATCAGATTGCTTGTATGCTATGTTTAGTTTGGAAAGTAATGTAGCTAATCCCCATTAGTTGTCTGCTTTCAGCATTTATCCCCATCAATGAATATATTTTGGTTTGTGTATGGAATATAGGACATGGTATCCAGTCCCACTGGGCATAGGCACAATTTTCTGAAGTCCTTCAGTGTCTTGCACTTGAAAAAAGCAATAAAATTATGAGGAAATATGTTTTCTAGCCTACTACTTACAGAGATGGGAATTTATATTCCTTAATGTGTGTAATTCTTGTTCCCTACCTGTGTACAACTTGTCCCTTACACTCAGCAAAAATTAATTCAGTCTGGAGGAAAAGATTGACCAAAGTGGGAGGAAGAATTGAGAAAATTTCTAACTTTAGCTTAGTGATACGAAAATGGAGGTGTCACCTAGAATAACTGCTGTCAGTAAGCTCAGTGACTAAGAAAGCACTAGTGAGGGACCTAGGCTATATTGCTGGCATGAGAACTAATGAGTATAGATGGCCATAAGAAAATCAGGGATATGAATAGAAAGCTTAGATGTTTTTAGAGTGTGAATATGATGTTGACAGCTGTACATAATGTTTGGTGCACTTATTAAATAAAGACTTACCTGGAATATTAGGCAACTACATTCTGTCATGCAGGTGACTCTTTTAGTTCTATGATCCTACTTCCTATTAAAAATAATTTATGCACTGAAAAATATTATTTTCTTGTGCTTTTTTCCTACTAGCAGGGTTGACATCAGTTCTCTGAACCTGGACTTCATCATTCCAGTTGTATGCAAGCAGAGTGCTGGTTCTATATTGAAGAATGTGTTAGAGGAGTTCTGAATTTGGAAGATGTTATCTCCTAAAGAATCTGGAGAATATAATCAATTCTAATACATTTGGAAACCAAGTATAGTCTCTGAGAGGATCATTGACCTTAATATATTTTGATATTATTGCATACAGACCAGTTATGTTCCTTCTAAGCCTATGAATTGAACTGTGACATTAACCCATTCAGTTCCAAGGAATGACAATCCATTTTGCTATATAAACTTTACTGATTTATAATTTCATATGTGAATAAAATATATTCTTTTTTAAAATTACCTTACTTTCACTTCTGTTCATTCCAATATTCAGAATTACACATTGATGTATTCCTTATATCCTATGTTAGTCTGACACACGCATGCCTCTCATAACAAAAGTGCATTAATATTTTAGGATGATTTTGCAGTTCTAAAAGATACATTCCGTTACTCATTGATTTGCATGAAGAAAAAGAGATTTATTACTTCTGACATTCATGCAGTGTAATAAAAGCTTAAATCAAAGGTCTGTGCCTACATTCTTCTTCTTTCATTTGGTTATTATTAAATATCTTGGGAAATCTGAGACTCTCTACTCACCAACAGTTAGCAGGTATTTTCTTTTTCACACCCTCAGGTTAAAAATATGACATTAACATTTTAATAAAGGGGCACTCTGACATAGACAGAATCTTTAGTATTTTGTGTGTGTCTTGCTGGGAGAGAGTTTGGAGCCATGGGAATGGTTTGGCAGTTACTTCTTATGACTTATGAGTGCTTTTAATGGCTAAATCTTGTAAGAGTAGAACAAACTAACAAAATTGGAAGAAGAATGTAAGTTTGAAATATCAAGCACTTTACCTGAAACTAGTTGAACCCCTATATAAAATGGCTATTGAGATATGTTATTTATTATCTTTTTTCTGATTCTGGAAGTATTGGTGAGGTTGAGGTAAGTGACACAAATGCTATCAGTTTAGTATTAGGTTTCATGCTAAGTAGTCAAAAGCAGCATCAAATATTCTATCCAGCTAACACAAAACAAAACCAACAAAATAACAGAAATGATCAATTTCTCTCACTTGGAAAATTCTTTCCCCTCACCAATACAGAATGCTGAGAAATGTGGACTGACTCATATTTTTTGTAGTGTGAAAACATCCTTCTGGCTGCACTCTTCACTGGTGTAAGAGCTGGCCTTACTTTAAGGCAGTCAGGCACTGAGATCCAGAGCAGAACTTGACTTTATATAATGCAATTTCAATACTCTAAATGATAGATTCCTTTGCCTGCACAAGGTCTTTTTTTATTGCATTTTTGTTTGAGTCAGCACATGAGAAACACTATGCAGGAAAAGGAGTGAATGTTGTGTCTGGAAGTGTGATACAGCAAATCAGTATTTGTAGTTCCTCAGTATGGAGTGTGTAGATCAAAAATATTTCACTGAGGTATCCTAGTTTACCTTCAGTCAACCAATATCCTTTGAGGGCTGTGAAAGTATAAAAATTCATGCCCAAATGACAGAAGAACAAGAATATACCTGTGATATCTGGGCAAACACTTTAGACCTAAGTTTTGATTTTAAAATTAGTTGAGTTCCTGCTGGTGTTTTTATAGAGAAATCAGTAGGCTCTCAAATGGGTTTTCTAGTCTGCAGCAGACACAGCTACAGGGCCTATTGAAATGTAGACCCAATATTTACTCATTGGGTACTCTTATGCATCCTTATGATTACTCATACATAGAATCATAGAATAATTCGGGTTGGAAAAGACCTTAAGATCATCTAGTTCCAACCCCCCTGCCATGCGCAGGGATACCTTACGCTAAATCATATCACCCAAGGCCTCGTCCAACCTGGTCTTGAACACTGCCAGGGATGGAGCATTCACAACTTCCCTGGGCAACCCATTCCAGTGCCTCACCACCCTAACAGGATAGAATTTCCTTCTTATATCCAATCTAAACTTCCCCTGTTTAAGTTTTAACCTGTTACCCCTTGTCCTATCACTACAGTCTCTAATGAAGAGTCCCTCTTCATGTATGCATTGTCAGGAAGATTGTTTCAAGCATTTTCAAGTTAGGGATTTGTTTGCTGAGATAGTTTGAAGCAGTTTTCTGTAACAAATTATATCAGGAATTAACTTTGACATACATACATTTAATTGAGTCAAATGTAAGTGTTGTGTCATTGATGGGAAGAGAAATTGTCAGGTACTTTACATGGTCACCTACTTAGAAAAACAATAAGTGAAAAATTTTAAATCAATTCACTAAGTGCCTTTCTTGGACAAATTATGTCCTGAATTACTACATATGCTGAACAAAAAAATCATAAATAGACGTAAATAGATTATTATTATTTTTTTTTTTTTTTTATTTCAAGGGTAGTTTCCACAGGGGGGAAAAAAAATCAGTACAAGGAGTGAATATAAGATTAAGTTTTGGAAGCATCTAACAGGAGATATCAGTGAAATGAAAGTGGTTGCTGGTGTCAAATGGGAGCATATAAAAATTAAAGCTAACAAGTGTGATGGGGCCAATATATTCTCTAAATATGCATGGAATGAGAATCTCAAAAATAAGACAGCAAAAATGTTACTGATGGCATATGTGCGAGTCTTTCAGACGGTGAATCAGAAAGTTGCTCACAAATGAGCAAACAGGAATTTGGGGGAAGATATACTAGGTGTACTGTTGTTGTACAGGGTAAGAGAAATTCACAGCAAAGGAATAACCTGGACAGAAACAAATTAGAGAAGATAATTCCACAGTGAAGCTTGCCAGGTACTGCTCATATGGCATCAGCCACTTAGTGACAGAGGTTCAATATCAGTATCAGGTAAGAACGTCTATCAGCTAATGATGATTGTTGACAGTGGAGCCTGCTGTATGTTACATCATTTGTTTTGCTATGCAAAGAAGAAAAGAAGTAAATAGACATTTCTTTTTTCAGTTGAGCAAGGGAAAGGAAAAAAAAACCCACAGCATGATATTAAAGGAAGTATAGGGTGCCCCTCTTGCTATTTTATAATAAGAATCATTATGACTACCCTAATTTCTGTAATTTGCATGAAACTACAGTATTATTAATGAAGACATCTTTGGAATATCTTGGGAAGACAATAAAGTAAATGGATTTTTATTTTCTTTAAAGAAAATTGCTAGATTTTTCAAGAAAAATAAAAGAGAAAAAAAAAGCGTAGACTTTTTCCTGGCAGTAGAATTAAGACATTTAGTTAGATCTGTCTGAAGAGCAGAAGACTCCTGTTTAAAGGACAAGTTAGTGTTAGACCAGTTCTAAATGAGGACTGAACTGCTGCTTTTTTGTCACTGAATTAATAAAAGTAATTATTGAAATTGTAGACTATAAAAATTTTAAAGGTTTAATCTATGATAAAGGAAACAGGGATCAAATGTGATTTATGATTCACTCTTATTGAAGTAGAAAGTATGATACATTTTCCAAGGTTTTATATAGGTTCAATAATACTATTATGATGATACTATACAATTTTAGGTATCAATTCGTATGCTCAGATTACACAGGTAATATTAATTATTCTCTAGTAATATTTTGGAACAAATTCCCAAAATATAATTTGGTAACAAAGTCAACAAAAAGTAATGATTAAATTTTATCTTTCATTACCTCATACAAAGACCTTAGAGCAACAACAACAACAATCAAATTTTCAAATGCAGTATATGAAGTAACATTTTTTTTGTTGCTCATTTCAATTTTTCAAAGCAAAGCCTTATTTTATACTCTTTATAGTTTTATACTCTTTACAGTTTTATACTCTTTATAGTTTTAAAACTGATTTAAATAACTTTGATCTCGTAAAGCTGTCCGTTTTCTAAAATTCAATAGGAGATCTGAAATATTTCTGTCCTTTTAATTAGGACAATCTTACAAGAGACATTCAGGCCAAGAAACTGAATTCAGGTTTCTCATTGAAAGAGCTTTCACTCCTGAGCAATTAAAAAGTACACATGATCTTTCTAGTTTCAATTTTCATCATGTAGTGCTGTGATTGCAGTTAGTTAATTTTACAGTTGTAAAATATTTAAAAAAACATGTATTAAACACATTTGAGGCCTCCAATGGAATCATCCTCCTTCCAGGATCCAAATAGAGCATTTGTAGGAAAAATGTGTGGACTTGCTCAAGTTACTAGAGTTTTTACACCTGCAAAGAAGCAGGATTACAAGTACTTGCAACACTGTTAATGAGGGAGAGATGTAGTGTGAAAGCTAGCTCTGTAGGAAGCAAAGAAAGAAGAAATGTACATGTGCACTTATGACATGCCTGATTGGCTAAGGGAGAGATGTTGTGTGGGAGGAGGGAGAGATGAGTGTGAATGAGGGAGAGATGTAGTGTGAAAGCTAGCTCTGTAGGAAGCAAAGAAAGAAGAAATGTACATGTGCACTTATGACATGCCTGATTAGCTAAGGCCACAATTTCAGGCTGATGTGCTTCAGTATTATTTAAATATTCGTTAGGTGCCTTGGCACTACTGGAATTTGCCTTCATCACCACAGTTCTACTTTGGATAATTTCCATATGTAAACTCAGTTTTGAAGAAGTGGTATCTTAACACAAAACATTGTATTGTTTCCCTTTGTGCAAGACAAGATGCTTACTTGATATAAATAACGCAAACAATATGGCTTGGACCATAAAAGTGATAGGTGTGCAATTAGTAGCCATATAATGATAAACGTCTATGAGAAGTAGAGGAATATGCATATGTAGCTGGTGCCAATCTATATATATTACAGTAACTAACAAGAGTCCTTTGCTGAGTAATAAATGCAACAAATGTTTAAACTAGGAAAATAAAATTTTACATATTCTTGAGTGTCATTTATTTTGAGAAGTGACCACTTCCAACACATCGGTTGGGTATGTTCAGATTTATAACACTTATTCTCCTGCAGTTTGTGGTGCCTATGTAAAAAAATATGGCATTTAATCCATCATGATCACATAGTTAGAAGAACCAGAAGTTGCCCTCTCTGCTGGCTTGTATTGCCACAAAACAGTCCAATAGAATACCTTGGTTTCACTTTCATAAACACTAAATCTTCAAAGTTGCATAGGCACTGGTCATGTCAGGTATCAGATTGCTGAAAATATATCAAATGCAGAAAATGGGAATGCACTATGATAAACTCATCGAGGTAAAAAAATTCGGGGGGGGGGGAGGAAGCTTTTTTAATGGTAGTTTCTTTTGCTATATGCCAAGATTGATTTTGTGTTGCTCAAAACATAATTTCTTTTTAAAATATTGTTCCATCTTTGATGCATAAAACATGAAAGAAACTGTACACCATATTGCCATTGCTCAGACTTTTTTTCATAAAATTTCACTTTTTGCATTTCTGACAAGGTAACAGTTGCTGATATAGATGAAGGAACAATTCCAATGGAGATCAGTCTTATCAAACACAACCTCTAAAATAAGAGTGATCATACCTATAATAAAAATTGTAAGTTTCTGTAAGTTTAATGATGGCTACTGTTTACCCTTGTGACACAAGAGGTATAACAAGTGCTGGAGAAAAGATAAAACTGTGATTTTCAGTATCATCCCACAAGATAAAAAAAGGAGAGGGAGAAATATTCAGAATTAAAGCACTTACAGTAACAAATCTAATTTCCTAGAGCAACATTTTCCTACATTTAATACTGAAACATTTTGAACATCCATAGTTGTTAGCAGCGAGGAGAAGCAAGACACGCCCACCCAATATGGGTGATAAGCAAGCTTCTACTTTATTCATGGCACACATCGCTTATATCCGGGTGGTGTTAGCCATGCCTACTAGTCACAACAGCATTGGTTAGTTTTACACGGCTTCCTTTACATTCTCCTCCCACATCCGGTTTCCGGTTACCTGTGAGGCCTACACTTTGCTTTGCTCGCACAAGGCCTCTAAGGATCCATGACCTTGCTCTTGGAGCCATTCTGCAACACATCGTGTTAGAGGAATTAACTGGAGAGAAACTAATTCTAAAGGTTTCATAGAGTTTCTATATGTAGGGGACCCTTGCTACCTTGGCGTGGATATTTTTACTTTAGAATCTGTTAATGCAAAAGTCCATATGTTCCTTGCACGAGCTGGCCTTAGGTTTCTGTCCTCTTGCCTGAAATATTTGTGTTTCCATGAATGATCTTTTAAAAGAAGACCAGCTCTCATTGAATGAACACTTGCTTAACTGAGTTTCATATACAGCAAATTAATTCATTTTCAAGTTTTGCTTTAGTATAAGAGTCCTAGACACAGATGACCTGAGTTTAGTTCAGGTAATTCCTAGGGCAAACCGAAACTACAATTACTATCAGTGCTAGCATGTTTTAAGCATCACTGCTGTCACCAATAAGAGAATACAGTCTCTGTTATCATCTAATTTGATAATGCGTTTTGTTTAAATGGACAAAACTCTCTGGAAATTAGTGATTGTTTTTATATAGTTTTTAAACAGAGTTTTTCATCATACCGTTAACATCTGTATTACTGACTACATTTCTAAACTTTTGAGCACAAATTATAAGCTTCTACAGAAGTTTAAATTCTCAGGTAGGCTTTTTAAGTAAGTGATGCTTTGATCAGAACAATTTCCATTCAGGACAGTGTTCATTAACTATTGGGTGTTTAAAGACATGTCTGTCAGTAGACTTGTGTACGACTTTTCCATCTGACCACACACATAGTTGTACTTTAAAGGAAATGTTTTCAAGACAAAATATTCGTAAGGAATATTTGTTTTTCTTCTTCCTGCCCCTGAGCTAAACACTCTCAGAAGCTGTTAAAAAAATGTGAGCACTTTGACTTATCCTAATCAACTTCAAATACAAATGATTGAGGCTGCAGACTTTCTCAAGCAGAAAGCACAGAAAATTGCTACAAAAATTCCCACTGCTCTTTCAGCAATATCGCAGAATGAAAAAGAATAAATTGCATGGACGTTAAATACACTTAGCAAGATACTTTGTTTATTTATACAGTTCAGTAATTTCTAGACAATTTAGAGTTTTACCTTGTGTAATTAACCTATTGACCTCACACAAAAAAAGTATACAAACAATTCATATCTCTTTCTAGTTAGCTATTTCGATGAATATGAATATTGATTTTGCTGCACAAAAATATTGAAATGCTGGGCAAAAATAGTTTTCAAATGAAAGGGAAAAAAATTAAAGGTACCTCATAGGCAGCCAGAAAACCCGTCTCTGTAGTACTCTGATTGGCTGCCCCTCCTTTCTCCCCCCTGCTTCAGTTTTTCATGAAACTTTGATTTTGACAGATTTTGATGATCACAATTGCATACACTTAAGAGAAACAAAACTTGTTTATAAATAAGCCTAAACCATAAAAAGATCTGAAACATCTTAAATATGAGAATGGCTCAAGTTTTCATGACAGCTCAATGCCTTTGAAGTTTTAAGGTTTATCAGAGACCTAGCCTTCGAGATCAGACTGGCTGTTTTATAGTTGCGGTCATAATGTACTTAAAACATTGATTTTTATATTCCTTCATCAAGAAGGTGAGAAAGTAAAATCAGAGAAACCTTGGCTAACTAGGCCATGCACTCCCATGCATTTTTTTTTTACAGCATTTTTGATATTTTTCAAGGCTGTTACCATTTAGAAGTTGTATGATTCTGAAACAGCCCTGTTGATGAACAGAGAAAATAAGCTGTGGACAGCTCTGGCTTGTTGATAGATGCACTGTTGTCTCCTGCCCTGTGAGTTAACTCCTTGCTAGCATGGACATTGACTTTTCAGCACTTGCACGTTTTCCTGGCTATCTCTTGTGGAGAACAGCTGTGTTTATACTTTCAGGAATGGTAAAAATAACATTTCTGCCTCTGTGAGGCAGAGGTCAACCATCCAAAATTGTAATGATATGTCAAGGTAGAAAAAGACATTTATGTTTTTGTGGGCCCTCCTGTCCTGTGAATTGGATGTATCATTTCTGAAATGACTGATTATCTTGGATTGAGATAAATACAGCATTTATGATACATATGTACTCTAAGATAGCCCTGATGCAAAAGGTTAAGTAAATGCTGTTTCATGATGACAGATGCACCATTATTGTCATTTAATTGACTACTTCAAAGGAATTTGCAGCAGTAAGTTGCCAAATTGTTCTCTTATGTTGCTATCAGAACTACTAGCCCTTGACTAATATCAGAGCTTCGCAGAAGGGTTCTCAATGATTTGTTTTCAATGCGGACTGCAATTTACTAAAAAAAGAAGGGTACTCTCTCAGGGATCCCCTGTTCTCTTGTTAATAACATTTCTCTAAACTGTTTGCAAAACTGTTTACATAGGAGAAAAAAAAACCCAAACAACTGGAAAGCAATTTTATTCTCATTTCTTTTGATTGCTGCTAAATCCCATGTAAAAGCCAGAGACTAAGAGCTGTGGGAAATTAACCTTCTAGTCCAGCTTTGCAGCAGAATTTTGCATCTAAAGAGGCAGAAACATGCTTATCTGGTCTTACTAGTTTGAAGATGCTTGTACTGATGCTGTGGGTTTTTTTAAGCCTTTAACTTTGTTTTCTATTCATAAAGATTAAAGTAATATATAATTAATTTTGGAAATTAAGTATGAAAATCACTAGTAGTGGGTTTGTTTAACCAAGCATCTTTGATTTTTTCCCCACATTTTAAAGTCTTTGTGATGAATATGAACAGCCTGTTGAAACCCTCATTCCTACATTTATCTGTGAGGCTGTAGTCAGCCCATTGGTCATTCTAAGTGGGTAAGACCTGGCTTGTACTTCCCTGAAACACTTATGAGAGAAATGTCACAGTTCAAGCATGCTTGCAGGAGCAGTGTATTCATATATCCCTGTATCAGTATTCTTTTTCTAGGAAAAGTGGAATTTACTATTGCTACAAAGGAAATAAGAGCTATTCTTAGCCCTTAGGAGTCTTTCATCAGCTACAGCTGTCTACTGACTACCTTTGCCATCACTTGCTGAGTTACAGGAGTCAGACTGAATTGCAGCATACAGAATCTCTGGCCGGTGGTATAGACCTGCTAAGTGCTGTTTTCGGTGGAAACACTATGACAGGGTTCAGCTACAAGAACTTAAACTGCACAGTTTGATTCCAAGCTCATCTAAAAACTTTTTCCTAGCTTTGGCAAATTTGTTCCACTTCCTGAGCTGGGAAGTTAGGCCAATGCTCGCACTAAGTGTGCTGAAGAGAGTTGCCTGTACTTGTGAAGCTTTTTTCATCCTTTGTAATAAAAGATCCAATAAAAATGTACGAATTGATATGAATGGTTGCAAGTGTATGCATATACCAATACATTTTTGAAAATTAAATTATGCAAAGCCTGGACTAGTTACAGTAACTTTTCAGGTTATGTAATTGCTTTAAATATGGCATGGGTTGTTTTCTCCTGTGCATTTGTAACAGATTTTACATAACTAGACCTCTGGAAATTACCTTTCAGAGTATGTGTGGGAGGGAGGGGAAAGGTTTATTGAAGTAACTGAATGAAATGACCAATATTTTATGATGAAGGCTTTGATCCACTCAGTAGGAAAGACAGGTTGCCTTTTGGGTGAGTGACTACCTGCCAGTCATGCAGATGTGGTTCTATGACCCCTCCCCAGTCCCTAAATCACGTGGTGATCTGAATTTGGTGTCAGGCAAAAGCAGAAATATAGAACTCAAGCTGCCTCTAAAAAAAGCTGACTCTGTGGTGAGGAAGGAATATCTAGAATGTAAGGGAGGAGGAAAAATTTGTGCATGAAAAGACCGCCACATTTAAATGTAAAAAACAATTAAAAAAAAAAAAAAACAGGAGAAAAAAACTGCCTGAAACAATCCAACAGCCACAACTCTTGAACAATAAGCTGCAACTGAGTGATTAAATATAAAATATATATAAGAAATAGATATTGCTATTGTATAGGTAAGTACTTTGCATAACTCTATAACATGTTCATCTGACCTAAGGTTTTCTCAGAAATAAAGCAGTGAAAATAAAGTCTCAGCAAAGCTGATACATTTAATTTAAAAGGTCAGAGGTCTGATTTATCACATTAGCAGGTCCATTGCTAGTTTTGCTCTTCAAGATTTGAACACAGAATTTAGGCCTGAAGAGTCAGAACAGATTTCAAATAGTATTTTGTATTTATATTTAGATAATCTTTTACCAATAACCTTGGACATTTTTTAAAACCTAATTTCCAAGCATGTGTTCAGTATTTCTCCTGAATGTCTAATTTCTAAGAAGTTTCTAATTCTTTTGCTAACCTGTTCTGTAGGAAAAAAACAGCATGAACAAATACACTTCAAAATTTTATCATTTTTTAAAATTAATAAAATGTTTCTAAAGCCTCTAGAGTGGCTGGGGAGGAGGGGCAAAAAGGGAAAGAGCTTTTTATTAGTTTTTTTTTTTTATTGGATTTTTTTTTTTTTTTTGGTTGTTGGTTTGCTGGGTTTCTTTCCACAAAGATAGAAAAAAAAAACAACTCAGGATTGCTTTGCATAAAAAATATTAATCTGGTAATTGGCAATACATTAACATACAACTGAGCACCACCAGAATGAGGTGCTACAAAGGTAGCTAATGAAGGAAGCAAAGTCTGTGATTCATCATGAGTAATGGAGAGCTAATTTTGGTGGACTGAGAGATACCTTGCTTGAAAGGTCAAGGTAGCTTCCAGAATGGTTGGGAGTGCAGTATAATGCATTCCACTGTATGCTTTTGAGGTGTCATTTGTTTACCCCATGAGCTGGTCAGCCATAATACCAGGGGAGTTAAAGAGGAATGAAGCTGGTCTACTGCCTTTGTCACTTCTTGAAATAAGAGCAAACATAACACTACTTTTCCCTAGATTTTTGTAAAACTGCAGTCCAAACTGGATCCTAATCTGGCCTATCAAAACACAATTTTACAGCACTAATTCATCACCCCTTAAGATCTACTTTGACTTTTCTTTCACTGAACATTGTAGTGGCTTTGAATATTTAAAACCTGACGGCATTCATGAGACTGGTGGCATTCACGTCACCTTCCAGGACAAAGGAATCCTCTCTGTGGGTATTGATTTGCCTGAACTCAACTGTACTGAATATTTAAGTATACAGAAACTGGTGCTGATGCAAATGTGACAATGGGACATACAAATCAGCTAGTTTTGTTATGCATTGGACTGAGAAGCACTCTAGCCAAGGCAAGCAGGATGATCATAGAATCACAGAGTAGCTAAGGTTGGAAAGGACCTTAAGATCATCTAGTTCCAACCCCCCTGCCATGGGCAGGGACACCTCACACTAAACCATGTCACGCAAGGCTTCGTTCCATCTGGCCTTGAACACTACCAAGGATGGAGCATTCACAACCCCCCTGGGCAACCCATTCCAGTGCCTCACCACCCTAACAGGAAAGAATTTCCTCCTTATATCCAATCTAAACTTCCCCTGTTTAAGTTTTAACCTGTTACCCCTTGTCCTGTCACTACAGTCCCTAATGAAGAGTCCCTCCCCAGCATCCCTATAGGCCCCCTTTAGATACTGGAAGGCTGCAATGAGGACTCCACGCAGCCTTCTCTTCTCCAGGCTAAACAGCCCCAACTTTCTCAGCCTATCTTCATATGGGAGGGGCTCCAGTCCCCTGATCATCCTCATGGCCCTTCTCTGGACTTGTTCCAACAGTTCCATGCCCTTTTTATGTTGAGGACACCAGAACTGCACACAATACTCCAGGTGAGGTCTCACAAGAGCAGAGGAGAGGGGCAGGATCACCTCCTTCGACCTGTGGTCACACTCCTTTTGATGCAGCCCAGGATACGGTTGGCTTTCTGGGCTGCAAGTGCACACTGCCTGCTCGTGTTCATTTTCTCATAGACCAGCACTGTCAAGTCCTTCTCCACAGGGCTGCTCTGAATCTCTTCTTTGCCCAAACTGTAGCTGTGCCTGGGATTTCTCCGACCCAGTTCTAGGACCTTGCATTTGGCATGGTTAAACTTCATGAGGTTGGCATCAGCCCACCTCACAAGCATGTTGAGGTCCCTCTGTATGACATTCCTTTTCTCCAGCATATCAACCGAACCACACAGCTTGGTGTTATCAGCAAACTTGCTGAGGGCGCACTCAATCCCACTGTCAATGCCAGCGACAAAGATGTTAAACAAGACCGGTCCCAACACCGATCCCTGAGGGACACCACTCGTTACTGGTCTCCAGCTGGACATTGAGCCATTGGCCACAACTCTTTGTGTGCAGCCATCCAGCCAGTTCTTTATCCACTGAGTGGTCCATCCATCAAATTGATGTCTCTCCAACTTAGAGACAAGGATGTTGTGTGGGACAGTGTTGAACGCTTTGCAAAATTCCAGGTAGATGACATCAACTGCTCTAACCCTGTCCATCAGTTCCGTAGCCCCATCATACAAGGCCACCAAATTGGTCAGGCAGGATTTCTCCTTAGTGAAGCCATGCTGGCTGTCACCAAGCACCTTGTTGTTTTTCATGTGCCTTAGCATGCATTCCAGGAGAATCTGCTCCAAAATTTTGCCAGGCACAGAGGTGAGACTGACTGGTCTGTAATTCCCTGGGTCATCCATTTTCCCCTCCTTCAAAATGGGGGCTATATTTCCCTTTTTCCAGTCATCACGAACTTCACCTGACTGCCATGATTTTTCAAATATGATGGCCAGTGGCCTAGCAACTTCCTTTCCCAGCTCCTTCAGGACCCGCAGATGGATTTCATCAGGACCCACGGACTTGTGCACGTTCAGATTCTTAAGATGCTCTCGAACCAGATCCTCTCCTACAGTGGGCCCAAGGTCTTCATTCTCACAGTCCCTGCATCTGCCTTCCAAGACTTGGGTGGTGTGGTCAGAGCCTTTGTCAGTGAAGACCACGGCAAAAAAGTCATTAAGAATTTCAGCCTTCTCCAAATCCTGTGTAGCCAGTTCTCCTGATAGCTTCCAGAGGGGGCTTACGTTGTTCCTAGTCTGTTTTTTATTTGCCATGTACCTGTAGAACCCCTTCCTTTTATCTTTCACATCCCTAGCTGAGTTTAATTCTATCTGGTCCTTAGCTTTCCTAACCTGGTCCCTAGCTTCCCAGACAACATCCCTGTACTCTTCCCAGGCCGACTCTCCTTGCTTCCACTTTTTATAAGCCTCTTTTTTTCATTTGAATTTTCCTCAGCAGCTCCTTATCCATCCAAGGAGGTCTCGTGGCCCTCCTGCTGCACTTTATTCTAGTTGGGATGCAACACTCCTGAGCTTGTAGCAGGTGATCCTTGAATATCAACCAACAGTCTTGGCTCCCCTGCCCTTTAGGGCTATATCCCATGGAACCTTCCTAAGCAGGTTCCTGAAGAGGCCAAATTCTGCTCTTTTGAAGTCCAGGGCAGTGAGCTTGCTGCATGCTCTTCTCACTGTCCTAAGGATCTGAAATTCGAGCATCTCTTGATTGCTGCATCCAAGGCTGCCCTGGAGTGTCACATTTCCAATGAGCCCTTCCCTGTTGGTGAGCACGAGGTCAAGCATGGCACCTCTCCTTGTCGTCTCCTCTGTTACTTGCAGAAGGAATTTGTCTTCCACACAATCGAGGAACCTCCTGGACTGCTTGTACCGGCCCATACTGGTGTTCCAACTTATGTCAGGGTGGTTGAAGTCACCCATGAGAACAAGGGATATGACAATGCCTTAAAGTGCTTGTACTGTGTTGATGTAAGACTGGCACAGCGTCACTCTGCCAACTCACTCATCTCCTTTCTGTTGTGGACCTGCTTAGCCTACAGATGGAAACTAAAGTTCAACTGCTCTCTTAAAGATTCACCATCAAGTTCAGCTACTCATATTAATCTTCTCACAATTACTAAACCTTAAGTACATGTGTTTCCCCTTCTCTGGCATTGACCCACGTCAATTTTCTATAAACAAGTAAGGTGATGCTAGATTATATCAATATGATAAAGTTGAAAGATAAAGCAATATAATGAAACTAAAAATAAGAGAATTCACTGAGTATATGATAGTGCTGGAATATTAGAAATAAACTTACCATTGTTCTGTAATGTCCTGAAACTATAATAATAAATGCCATCTAACTAAAGTAATGTTATCTAATACACAAGCTCATACAATTGTTTAGAGATGCACAAATTGCATTAGCATCATAAACTTGCTATGAGTTAAACTACTATATTAAGCCTTAGCAATTCTTTGCTTCTTCAGGACTGAAACAAGGATTACATATAGGCATGACCTTAAAATATAAAATAATGAAGTAGACTTAGCTAAATTGTCCGAGGATTTTGGCTGCCTCCACTACTTGAACATTTTTTTTTTAGCCACAAATATCTTTTACCTAAATATGGCAACACTGCAATTTCATTGCAGTTCATTTTTGGCAATTATTACTGTGCTTCGGCTTTAGTTTTTCTTAAGGCCATTTTCTTCCCCCCCCCCCTTTTCTTTTTTTTTAATTTTAAAAAAGAAGCAGAAGTATATTTTCACTGTGTTACAAAATGTGGAAAGGAACAATTTGGTGAAAAATACGTCTCCCAGAGGCATAATTTTCAGTGATTATAGTTCATATTTAAAGAAAGCATCGTATGGAGAAGTCTAATTTAAGGTAATGAATTATAACTGTGAAGATGAACAACACATTAGAGAGGAAGAGGAATCACAAAAGATGACAGATTCAGAGGGACTGATGTCTTCATAGGCTCCTTCAAGGATGTAGAGCAAGACTATTTGTCATTTGCTGTCACTCTGACACAGGAGTATCTTAAAGCTGAAGGAGAGCTTAACAAGAAAGGATTAAGACAGAACTCTAATTTAACAGTATCTTCCTTTCTCACACACATGATTCATGCTTCTAATTAATGCCAATTAGAGTTGAACTAAGTACTATACAGCATTTTTTTTCCAGAATTGCAGGGTACTTTATCTCAGTGCACATAAGGACATGCCTACTTTTTATGAATAATACTACGCTGAAAGGTGATTTTTTAATGTCAGTGTCAGCATTTCCTTCCCTAAGTGTATATTCAGAAACAACACATCAGATTCTTTCTACAATCCCACTAGGACAGATCTTCTGCAAGATTATTAATCCTTTTGCAAAGCCTTGAATTCCTTTTTGTTTAGCATGATGCACATGTTCCTATGACGAAGGTTTTAAGCCTTCTGATTCTTGATTATGTGAGAATCTGCTAGTGACAACCTTTATCAAAATTACTCAGCTAAGGTTCAAAGTGGAGGTAACTTCCTGTAATTGTTGCACTGACCCAGAGCTTGGTTAGCATACTTTAATTTGACTGAAATTTCATTCTCAGGGAAGTACTTAAAAGGTGACTAAAAAGAGAATGGAGGCTTCACAAGGAATCACACAGAGAAGACAAGGGTTGACAGGTACAAGTTCCACTGGGAGAAGGTTTTAGCTCAAAGAAGAAAGAATTTTTTTTGCAGTGAGAACAGTAATTTACAGGAACTACCTTCTCAAGGCCATGGCATAGTCCCCAGCACTGGAGGTTTTCAAGTTGGACAAGGTCCTACATAGACTCATTTAGGCTCCTTTTCCCTACAAAAGGTTGGCTCAGATGATCTTTTGAGGTCCCTTCTAACCTGTGCAATTCTATGATTCCATGATTATATTAATACGTACACAGTAAATCGCTTTACATCTTGTGCTGTTCATGGTGAAAGTCTTCCGAACTCTTTGTTCCTGTTCGATGTACCATCTCTATGCTAGTCTGGTTATGATGATGAAGTACTGTCAGAGGTGAAAGATTCCATGAATCAGCCACAAGCCATTTGGCTCAAGCTGGTTAAGTCCTGCTGGGTTGCTGTTACACATACATTTTTCATTAGCTTGTATTTGACACAAATCAGTCATGTCAGTCTGCAAAAGACAAGTCCTCTGAACCCTTTGAATATGTATGAATGGAAGAGAACTTTGTTTTTCAAGACTGTAGAAAACATGACACAAATTGATTTGTGAGCTGATAAATGTCTAAATGAGTGGTATCACTGCCTGGATGGCAACGGAAATATCACAGATGCGCAAACTGCTTGGATATGATGACTCGGATAGAAACTGGATTTCCAGATTACTCTTAGCATATCATTTGGGTATTGGTGGACAGTGTTACCTGTAAAAGTAAGAATGAGAAAATGTGTGTCAATAAATAGCACATCTGTTTTGTCATCTACAGAAAGGTGGCTTGAGACTTAATATTCATATTAGAAGAAAACCAGTGAAAAAACAATGCAAGTGCTGCAAAGTTTTGGATGATGAATGAAAATATAGTTCAGAAGACATTCCAAAAGTGTGAGCAGGAGTGTTCAAAAAAAAAATTGAGAGATGACAGCATCTTCAGACTGGAAGAGAGAAAAACTATTTGGTGCTACAACATATTCACTGAAATTAGAGCTGTAAATCAAAAAAAAAAGAAAAAAAAAGTCAGTGAAATGTGTGCCTGTTCTTTTTAAGCTGAAATACACTAGATTTTATTTCTGCATAGGTAAGTAAAGTAGTAGAAGCAGATCAGAGGTTAAAGAGAAGAAAAAGTAGCCAGCAGTATACATCCACAAATCTTCTGGAACAGTTCTCAATGGTGTAGGTTATCATACTGCTTAGCTTTAACGTTGTCCTTTTTTTCAAGCATCCTGAGGGACCCACAAAGGCTTATGGATGTACAGGACACTAGCTTTATTTGTCATTTCTGTTTTGGTCTTAGGTATATGCTAAGTATATGTATGTGTATAAAATTATGTATGTATATATAAATTTATATATGTAAATATATGTATGGGTTTGGAACTCTTATATTCATCACATATTAAATCAGTGGCTTGACACTTTGATTTTGATGCTCAACTTCCATAAATTCAGATCCTTTAGGCAGAGAATGAATACAATGGTCTGCATTAGATCATTTGCTTATAAACAAAGACTCCAGGGACTTTCAGTCAGAGAATATAAAATGAAGCAAGCTAGCAAATAGCATACATTGCAATATAATGCATTTGAGGATATACAGGTGGCATTTCAGGCAGGAATTATCAGTGCATCTGCATGGATGCCTATCCTCAAAGGTGAATCAGTGGAGTTTTCAAAAAACACCAGCTTCAGGGCAATGACAATCTATTTCACAGTCCATGACATAAACCATTCATCCTTTCATACACCTGGTATAGAGCTGTATGTGACTTGTGTGTGACAAATAGAAATAAATTCATTTTCTGAAAATAATTTCACAATCAGTCTAATATCTGTGTTAAGCAACACACAGTTTCTTGAAAGAGTTTCTCTGTCCAGGATGGTTCTTCAGATGTAACGGTCACTTTGCCGGAAACAAGTCTTGTATTAGAGTGGAAAGAGAAGGGGTGAAGGAAATCCGGGAAAAAAACTCTAAGGAGCAGGAAGAGATAAAAGGAGAAAGAGAGGCAATGTTTAAAGTACTTGGAAGGGTGAAAGAGAATTTTGAACTTTTTAGAGGAAAAATAATAAAAATAGAAGTATCACACAGAGAAGAAAGATCAGAGCTTGAATCATTATTAGCAAGATAAAGAATTCATAGGTAAGTCATAAGGAAACAGTCATATTCTTCTGGCAATTATGCTTTAGGAGGTTTGTTGTTTGGATTGTTTTTGGTTTTGTTTCTGGTTTTGGGTTTGGGTTTTTTTTTTTGTTTTGTTTGGTGTGTGTGTGGGTTTTGTTTTTTTTGTTCATTTGGTTTTGTTTTGTTGATTCTTTTGTCCTGATTTGTTTAATCAAATCTGGTAACACAAGCCTAAGTCAACTATGCTAATTATCATCATTTCTCACTTGAACTACAGGAATATGAAAGCAAAAAGTCTCTGCTGCTTTACCCATGTAAGAACAAGTTGCTTTGTCCACAAAATATGAAATCTCTGAAACACTGCCTGGGTAATAGTCTTTCTAGATATATGTGCTTCCCTTTATCTTGCAAATAATTTTCTGTACTACAGGCTGTATCAGAAATTAAAAAAAAAATAATAAGTGGCATGCATATAAATAAAAAAATATTATTTAATGTACTTAAGAAGTGTTGGTCTGATCATAACTTCATATGTGTTTGGCTTCACTGGTAGCTGAAAATAGGAAGGAAGAAGATGATATGCTTCATACTGAAAGTTGCTTGCATGATGACACTTATTGCCTGGCTGGCAGAAAACTAGAATTCCTTCCATGTCATCTAAATATCCAGAGTCATGGTACTTGCATAGGGCATGAAGGATCAAAGGGAACTTGCTTAGATTTCACTTTAAAAACTTCACAAATTTCACTGTTTCCACCTGGAAAGTTAGCTTTGGGAATGTGAAATAAAGCAAATTCATCACCAGGACAGAGAGTTTATTGCTGATTTTCCTCCTAAATCTACCTAATTGATGGCAATCTAGAGCTGAATCGCCTCAGTTGTTGAATAGATGGAGTGGTGTCTGGCTGGAAGCAACAGCAGTTTTACAGCTTTATAGAGACTGATTTAGAAGAGTAAAGGAAAAACTAATCCCTTTCCTGATGCTGTCTTTTACTCTCTAGCTTTTACAGAGTGAATACTGGAAGTTAGATACATAATTTCAAGAAACCCTGGAGTAAGTGCTTCCTCCTACCTTTCTTACCATTAAAATAGATCAGTGTGGTGGTATGACTTTATTGTGACAGCTATTTGATTTAACTAGATGCACCAGCTTTCTGTGAGCATCTGCGTGGGTTCTAATGTGAGCTTCTTGTAGAAAGGTATGTTTTGGGGTCTAATATGATGCATCCTACCTCTCTGTACAGTGTCCCTCACTTTTAAAACCAGCAAAGAGTAGCAGTCCCATCCCTTTGACCTGATAGAAAGAGTAATATATTTTGCAATATAAGCTTTCTTTGTCATAGGGAAAACTTTATTTTGTTGCTCCGTGAATGTGAATCTACTTTAAAGTAAATATTCAATGTATTATATATATATTCACTAGTGTAAATATAATGTAATGTAAAATGTGCTACTTGCATTTAGAAATATTATGCTTTCATAATTACAGAATTACTGACTCTTATGATAACATTTCACAAAATCATTATAAAACAGCCACAAGGGAAAAGCAGAGACAAATAAAACCCCAAAATCTCAAAGCTTCTCTAACTTCAGTTCATCAGCTCTACTCACAAAGTAGCATTAAATAAAGATCTTCTCAAAAGAGAGTCTTAGAAACAATGCACTGACCCTTCACACCGTGCTGTCCCATCCCAACATATGGCAAGAGACTTATGGATTTGCTACGGTCTTCAATGTACACAAGCTATTGGCAATTAGAATCTAATATTAGATTCTATAAAGTAGGTCAGGTTCATCTGAAACAAAAAGATTATATTTTTTTTAATTTTTAATTTTTTTTCCTCCACATTTCAAGGCACATGAACAAGTGCATTTGAACAGCATTTACCTGTGTGGAACATTATGAATGGCACATTGCTCACACTGAACTTGTCTTATGTACTGGTAATCAATCCCCTTCTTCTTGATACTCAGCTGAGTCTGCAAGATTTGTATTGCTTATTCTGGTCTCTGAACCTGGTTGCCTGTTTTATTGCTAGCCTAGAGGGGACTGAAAGCATTTGTAAATATAAGAATTAGTAGTTCTTGTCTTTGCCTTCTTCTGCCTCTTTTGGACTAAGAAACTGATGTCTAGAGGTTAAAAGACATGCGATAGTGGACAAATTGAACTTCAGAATTGAAAGGTCATTTCAAATAAATTTTATGTTTCCCCTGTGGCAGTCTGTTGCAAATAAAACTTGGTCTAATGGTTGCACTTGCACTAGCTTTGGGTATAAAAGATTAATAGATTTTTAGAGAATCTGAAGCCGGAAGGGACCATTAGATCATGTAGCCTGACTGTCTGTATATTTCAGGTCATTACATTTTACCAAGCTGATCTCACATCTGATCCGAAAACTTCTGTGAAACAGAAGCATGTCTTCAAAAAGAAAGGCAAACTTGCAAGGCATTTGGACTTCCTGAATGTATGTTAATGTCGTGGTTTAAACCCAGTCAGGTAACTTGTTCACTCACTCCCAGTGAGTGGTGCCGAGCTGACAACAATCAAGGTCCGTGTTCGTCTACCCCCCCCTTCCTGCACCGGGGCTCTCCCCTTCCCCGCTCCCGGAGGAACGGGGAGGAGGATCGAGAGAGTGCAACTCCTACGGGTTGAGACAAGAACAGTCCAGCAACAAATCACCACCGCTACTATCAGCTAAAACAATGATAAGGGAAAATAACAAGGGAAGAGAATACGATACCACCGGCCAAGAAAACGAGTTCCACCCGGAAGCTCCTGTCCTTCCGGGTAACTCCCAGTTACCCCCACCCCGGGCATGACGTGCTGTGGTATGGAATACCTCCCCGGCTAGCCCGGGTCAGGCGCCCCGTCTCTGCTTCCTCACAGCTTCCCCTCCTCCCTGGCAGAGCATGAGCCTCACAGAGTCCTTGGTCAGGGTAAACATCACTTAGCAACAACCGACAACATCGGCTTCACCAACGCTGTTCTCAAAACTAGAAGTCAAAACACAGCACTGCACCAGTTAACACAAAGGAAAAAACATGACTGCTACTGCTGAACCCAGGACATTATCCACCCCTTATTCCATACCATTCACGTCGTGCTCAGATCCCACATTTTCAATACACCATCGCTCTCCCACATATATACATCCATATACATACAGACCAAGAGGAAAAAAATCATTTTCTTAGTGCATGGACCAATCCCTATAATGCTGCCGAGTCCATTCGGTCCATGATGTTCCAAGTTCATTCTCTGTTGGGATGATGGCTGGAGGGAAGTCAGGGCCAGTCGCTGGTGACCTGGAGACATCTAGTTGATGGGCTATAAAAGCATTACACAGCAGGCAACAGCATACAATTGAGTTCACTGGCTGTTTTCCCCTAAAATCAAATCCCCTTGAGGTATACATCGGACTTCCCCATCTTCCCGCATTACCCACCAAGTATATCCAGGTCCCTGAGCAAAAGCAATCCCACGAGTGGGTTTGCCTTTACCTGAAGCAGGAATAACCCAGACTGTCTTCCCCAGCAAATTCTTCATATGCACCACGGGAACTTTGTCCCCCTCTACAATATGTAAAAGTTCTGACTGGGCTGGGCCAGCCCTGTTGGCAGATCCTCTGGTGTTGACCAACCAGGTGGCCTTTGGTAAATGTGTATCCCAATGCTTGAAAGTTCCCCCACCCATCGCTCTCAGTGTAGTTTTTAACAGCCCATTGTACCGTTCGATTTTCCCAGAGGCTGGTGCATGGTAGGGGATGTGATATACCCACTCAATGCCATGCTCTTTGGCCCAAATATCTATAAGGTTATTCCGGAAATGAGTCCCATTGTCTGACTCAATTCTCTCTGGGGTGCCGTGTCGCCACAAAATCTGTTTCTCAAGGCCCAGGATGGTGTTCCGGGCAGTGGCATGGGGCACAGCGTATGTTTCCAGCCACCCGGTGGTTGCTTCCACCATGGTAAGCACATGGCGCTTGCCTTGGCGGGTTGGTGGCAGTGTGATATAGTCAATCTGCCAGGCCTCCCCATATTTATACTTCAACCATCGTCCTCCATACCAAAGAGGCTTTAACCGCTTGGCTTGTTTAATTGCAGCACATGTTTCACACTCATGAATAACCTGGGCAATAGTGTCCATTGTTAAGTCCACCCCTCGGTCACGGGCCCATCTATATGTTGCATCTCTGCCCTGATGGCCTGAAGTGTCATGGGCCCACCGGGCCAAAAATAATTCACCTTTATGTTGCCAATCTAAGTCCATCTGAGCCACTTCAATCTTAGCCGCTTTATCCACTTGTTGGTTGTTCTGGTGTTCCTCAGTGGCCCGACTCTTGGGTACATGGGCATCTACATGACGTACCTTCACCACCAGGTTCTGCACCCGGGCAGCAATATCTTTCCACAGTGCAGCAGCCCAGATGGGTTTACCTCTGCGTTGCCAGTTGCTCTGCTTCCATTGCTTCAACCACCCCCACAGGGCATTTGCCACCATCCATGAGTCAGTATAGAGATAAAGTACTGGCCACTTTTCTCGTTCAGCAATGTCCAGGGCCAGCTGGATGGCTTTCACCTCGGCAAATTGACTCGATTCACCCTCTCCTTCAGCAGTTTCTGCAACTTGTCGTCCAGGACTCCATACAGCTGCCTTCCATCTCCGATGCTTTCCCACAATACGGCAAGAGCCATCAGTAAACAAGGCATACTGCTTTTCACTTTCTGACAGTTTATTATATGGTGGGGCCTCTTCAGCACGCACCACCTCCTCCTCTGGTGACATTCCGAAATCTTTGCCCTCTGGCCAGTCCATGATGACTTCTAGAATGCCTGGACGACTGGGATTTCCTATTCGAGTTCGTTGTGTAATTAGTGCAGCCCATTTACTCCATGTAGCATCAGTTGCATGATGTGTAGAGGAGACCCTGCCTTTGAACATCCAGCCCAGCACGGGCAGCCGGGGTGCCAGGAGGAGCTGTGCTTCAGTGCCAATCACTTCCGAAGCAGCTCAAACCCCTTCATACGCTGCCAGTATCTCTTTCTCAGTTGGGGTATAGCTGGCCTCAGATCCTTTGTATCCCCGACTCCAAAAGCCGAGGGGTCGACCTCGAGTCTCCCCTGGAGCTTTCTGCCAGAGGCTCCAGGTAGGACCGTTCTCCCCAGCTGCAGTGTACAGCACATTTTTTACATCTGGTCCGGTTCGGACTGGTCCAAGGGCTACTGCATGAACTATCTCGCGTTTAATTTGCTCAAAGGCTTGTTGCTGCTCAGGGCCCCATTTAAAATCATTCTTCTTCCGGGTCACATGATAGAGAGGGCTTACAATCGAACTGTAATTTGGGATGTGCATTCTCCAGAACCCCACTGCACCCAAGAAAGCTTGCATTTCTTTCTTATTAGTTGGTGGAGACATTGCTGTTATCTTGTTGATCACATCTGTGGGGATCTGTCTACGTCCATCTTGCCATTTTATTCCCAAAAATTGAATCTTCTGTGCAGGTCCCTTGACCTTACTCCGTTTTATGGCAAAACCGGCTTTCAGCAGGATTTGGATTATTTTCCTCCCTTTCTCAAAGACTTCTTCCGCTGTATCGCCCCACACAATAATGTCATCAATGTATTGCAGGTGTTCTGGAGCTTGCCCCTGTTCCAGTGCAGTCTGGATCAGTCCATGGCAAATGGTAGGGCTGTGTTTCCACCCCTGGGGCAGTCGGTTCCAAGTGAACTGGACACCCCTCCAAGTAAAAGCAAACTGTGGCCTGCACTCTGCTGCCAAAGGAATGGAGAAAAATGCATTGGCAATATCAATCGTGGCATACCACTTGGCTGCTTTTGACTCTAGTTCATACTGAAGTTCTAGCATGTCCGGTACGGCAGCACTCAATGGTGCTGTGACTTCATTCAGGCCACGACAGTCTACTGTTAGTCTCCATTCTCCATTAGACTTTCGCACTGGCCATATGGGGCTATTGAAGGGTGAGCGGGTCCTGCTGATCACCCCCTGACTCTCCAGTCTACGGATCAGCTGATGGATGGGAATCAGGGAGTCTCGGTTGGTGCAATATTGCTGCCAGTGCACTGTTGTGGTCGCAATTGGCACTTGTTGTTCTTCAACTTTCAGCAACCCCACAGCAGAGGGATCTTCTGAGAGACCAGGCAAGGTGGACAGCTGCTCAATTTCCTCAGTCTCCAAAGCAGCAATACCAAAAGCCCACCGGTACCCTTTTGGGTCTTTGAAGTACCCTCTCTTGAGGTAGTCTATGCCGAGGATGCATGGAGCCTCTGGACCAGTCACAATAGGGTGCTTTTGCCACTCCCTCCCAGTCAGGCTGATTTCAGCCTCCAGCACAGTCAACTCTTGGGATCCTCCTGTTACTCCAGAAATATAGATGGGTTCCAACCCTTGACAGCTTGATGGCATCAGGGTACACTGTGCACCGGTATCTACTAGAGCCTTATACTTCTGTGGGACTGATGTGCCAGGCCATCTGATCCACACAGTCCAGTAAATCCGATTGTCCCCTACCTCCACCTGGCTGGAGGCAGGGCCCCTCTAATGGTCGTCACAGCATTGGACACTTAAGTCGTGTTGAAAGGGATTATTCTTCGTTATCACAGGAGCTGGAGTAAAATCAGCTCTTCCACTCCATCTGGGAAACTGCTCACCAGAGACTGAAGCCGTAGCTCTCATGGGACGATCAGTCTTGGCCCTTGCTCCCCTCTTCAGTTCACTCACCCGTTCCTCCAAAGCTGAAGTAGGTTTTCCATCCCACTTTGTCATGTCTTCTCCGTGATCCAGCAGGTAAAACCATAGGGTACCCCGTGGCGTATACCTTCTGTATCTCCTCTCTTGAATAATAGGACGTCTTTTGTTAATAGCTGAGACGTGTGTTGGTACACGTGAGGAGCTGGATAAATCAGATACATCGTCCCTCAATTTGTCGAGGTCCTGGGACAGTTTTTTCACAGCTGAGATGATGGAAGGAGTAAGATTGTCTTCGAACTCTCGGAGTTTATGAACCATTTCATCCACTGTTAGTGGTACTATGTCATTCCAGGTCACTGTTGCCAATGAATGGGCATATGATGACGGTGCATTCCGTGTAAGTTTTCGCCACATGGGTCGTGTACATTCAACTTCATCTGGATCTATAGGTGTATCCCCGTTATTCGGCTTGATGTGATAGATCATCTCTACGATGGCCGATTCCCTCAGAGACTGGATGCCTTTGTCTATAGTAGTCCACTTGGCCGAACGACTCGTAACATCGTCCTTGTACGGAAACCTTTCTTTCACAGCTGCCAAGAGCCTCCTCCAAAGGCTGAGGGACTTTTTCTCTCTTGCAATTGCTTTGTCAATTCCCCCTTCTCTAGCAAGTGATCCCAGCTGCTTGGCTTCTGTACCTTCTAGTTCGTGACCATCGGCCCCATTGTCCCAGCATCGGAGTAACCAGGTGATGATGTGCTCCCCTGGTTGACGGGTAAAATCTTTTCGCATATTCCACAGCTCGGTTGAGGTCCGAGGTCGAGAAGTTACATCTTCTTCTTCTTCTTCGTCATGTGAGGATGACTCCTGATCAGATTCTGGACCGGGTGGTGAATTCATTGGTTCTTCATCTCGCTTCACCCTTTTTGCCTCCTTTTTGCTTGTTCTCTTGCGTACAGGGGCAACTGATATTGGTACGAATTGGTCCTCTGGTTTGGCTGCAGTGATTATCACTGTGGTTTGAGTAGCGGCTGTACTTGTTGCTGGGGGTGGTGTAGCTACCGTGCTTGGAGCTGGGGTAAAAGCGCTGTCTGTTGCAGTTGAAGTTTGAGCAGCTGCTGTACTTGCCACTGGGGTAGCTGCGCAGTTCATTGCAGCCAAAGTTTGAGTAGCGACTGTTACTTTGCCCTCAAATCCGCCGACATTCTTTTCCTTTTGAAGGTGCTGGATAGTGTTGAACAAGGCCCTGTAAGCATAGGCCAAGCCCCAGCACGTTGCCGTGATTTGTCCATCTCTGGTATGGCCAGAATGACCACACACCTCATTTAAGTGTTTTACTAATTCTTCTGGATTTTGCAGTTGTTCGGTAGTGAAATTCCAAAATACTGGAGGGGCCCACTGACCTAGATACTTGCCCATACTATCCCACACACCCTGCCACTCATGGCTGTCCAGCCTCTGGGAAAATCTCTCGGTCCTCCTACATCGTCGTTTGACCCCAGACAAGACCCAAACCTGAATCTGCTTAACTCTTGAAATCAGTAGTGGGCAAAACACACTCTGTATGCGTGTTAGCATGGTGATTCCCATCACCATCAGCAAACAAGTCTCAAGAGCATTAAAAGGCCATTTAAAAAATTCAAAACTCTCAAATGTAAATGGTCTGGGGGGACGACTAGGAGGGTAAAAGGATGTCTCCTTCACAGGTTGAGCACCTGAGAAGGAGAAAAAAGATGTGTAATTGCTAAGCACCTCCATCATATACCTCCCAAAGTAGAAAGGTGGTGACCACACTGGGAACATAAGCCAGATCAGTGTCATGATCAATGATTCTATTGTATTACAAGTCATTACCATAAAGTACAATGGGATAAAAACCTTAGCCCAAGCCCCACACTTGAAAAACACTAATACAGCCAATACCGGATGGACGTAAGATATGGTATACTGAAACTGTGAGATCAAGAGGAAAAACCTTGAGAGCCAATAAATCAGCATTGTGACGAGTGACTATCAATCCAGTCAGATCTGTTCTTATCTCAACCCCTCGTGCCCCACGTTGGGCGCCAAAAAGAACTGTCGTGGTTTAAACCCAGTCAGGTAACTTGTTCACTCACTCCCAGTGAGTGGTGCCGAGCTGACAACAATCAAGGTCCGTGTTCGTCTCCCCCCCCTTCCTGCACCGGGGCTCTCCCCTTCCCCGCTCCCGGAGGAACGGGGAGGAGGATCGAGAGAGTGCAACTCCTACGGGTTGAGACAAGAACAGTCCAGCAACAAATCACCACCGCTACTATCAGCTAAAACAATGATAAGGGAAAATAACAAGGGAAGAGAATACGATACCACCGGCCAAGAAAACAAGTTCCACCCGGAAGCTCCTGTCCTTCCGGGTAACTCCCAGTTACCCCCACCCCGGGCATGACGTGCTGTGGTATGGAATACCTCCCCGGCTAGCCCGGGTCAGGCACCCCGTCTCTGCTTCCTCACAGCTTCCCCTCCTCCCTGGCAGAGCATGAGCCTCACAGAGTCCTTGGTCAGGGTAAACATCACTTAGCAACAACCGACAACATCGGCTTCACCAACGCTGTTCTCAAAACTAGAAGTCAAAACACAGCACTGCACCAGTTAACACAAAGGAAAAAACATGACTGCTACTGCTGAACCCAGGACAGTTAACAATGTATATCAACAACTAATCAGTAGACGTAGGTGTGATTTTTATTTTTTGTTTTCCATTGGGAAATCTAATCTGATGTAATTGCAGCCATTTGCACTAAAGGGTTCATTCTAACCATATTTCTTGTTTTTATTTTATTAGTATTTTCAAGATGAAAACATTTATTTTCTGTTTTATTGGAGCAAAATAAATAAAAATAAAAAAGCATGAAATAAAGCACGTCAAAAAACAAACCAAAACTCGGGTAGAGGGGAGAAATAATTTAATTAAAAATGATCGTTAGTCTGGAATAGGTTGGAAGGAAAGCCAGCATATTTTGGAAATATTCATCACGAAAGCTATTTCCTACTAGGTCTTGTTAGTTAGCCAGACTCTTTAAAAAATACAGTTTTTCCCACCTCTTATTTTAATGTATCTGCTCCCAGTTTCCATTAAAATCAGTAATGACATTTTTTCCTTCGTTATGTATCTGCACCTTTACATTTGCTTTATATTAAATGGATTTCATTTGAATGGGTCAGTTTTTCAAATGAGACTTATGACTGTGCAGTTAACAGCAGTCATAATTTCTTAATATTTCATCAAGCATTAACAATTTTATAAATGCTGATTTTATCATCACGTCCTTATCATTAGTGAAAATTCTAAATTATATTTATATAAATCCCTACAGAACTTTATGAAGAACTTCAGTTATAAGAGGACTTCTTGTCAGTAGTGTCTTTTGAGTTCTGACACTCAGTGTTTTCAATTCTTTTGAGATTAATCCATCCTTGGAGTCTCCATTCTTGGAGATATACAAAACCCATATCCACATGGTCCTGGTCAACTGGCTTTACGTGGCCCTGCTTGAGCAGGGTGTTTGAACAAGATGACCTCTGGAAGTCCCTTCCAACCTCACCCAATCTACAATTTTCATTCTGATAATAAACTAGCCTATTTTATTTCAGTGTTAAAAAAAAATTATTATTTCAGCATTAAATAAAAATTGTATACCAGTCAAATTATTTTGTGTACGAATAGTTCTGCATAAATTTAATTAAGCAAACTCACAGTCAGCTCACTTCTGGATTTCATAGGATTTATTTAAAATAAATTTTCTGTAGGCCATAAAACTTTGGAGTCATGTCTTCTGAGATGTAAATGTTCCTCAGATTTTTACTGATTAATAGATAAAATGTTTTGTTGTTCTAATAATATTCCCATTCTCGTCTATTTTTGTCAATTAAACAGAAAAAATTGCCCAAAAAAGTTAATTCTGTCGTTTTACTTCTTTGCAAATATAGCACAGAATAATTATTGAAGACTTCTCTTTGCATTGCTCATCAATTTTAGCAGCTTGGTCTTTCGTAGGCCAATAATTATTGTTAAAAATCTTTAACTTCCAATGGACACATTAAAAATTCTTTTCCCTAGCCTTATCTAGAGTACATTTTCCCTTGATAGATTCAGCATCTTTAATCAGTTCTGTGCATGAAACAATTATACCAATTACAGTGCATTTTCCCATTATTACATGCAGCTGTTTTTCTTTCCCCAAATACTTTTCTTGAATTCATCTCTGAATTAGGATGAACATTTAAGTGAAATGATTGTCTTTCTTAATTGTGAAACTGTACCTCTTGTATTATGAACATAAAACTATACACTCTAAAACAAACACAAAAAAGGTACCTCTTTTGTACTTTGTTTCTCCTCACTGTACATTAATAAATCAAGTATAATAGGACAAACTGCACCTTTCATTTTTGTTGCATTATAAGGAGTACACATTAATTTTTATACAAGTCTCTCAATACAGTATTAATGCTTTATCAAATATAGTGGTATAGGTAAATGAGCAACCTATAAACTCACACTTTCCTAATCTAAGGTGGGCAGTACTTTCTTTACAAGTACAATAAAATCAATTGTCATAACAATATTGTTTTCTGAAATAAAATCTGCTTTCTTCTGGGCTATTGTAGACCAAAAAGCTTGAGAACTACTGCCTGATGAGTGCATAAAGTAATTGGAAAACTTTGATAGGATCATTGTACTCCTTGCTTATACCGCTTATCTTTCTAATCAGATATGACCTAAGTACTTTGAACTATCAGGATACAGTATACAATAGACAGTGTCCATCTCATAGCTATCTACATAGAAAAAGTTCTGTATAGATTTTCATGAAAAAAAAAGCTCACAATAGAAATTATAAATGTTTAAAATATAAATTGATTTGTTCTCAAGTCAACACATTAGTAGCTGTTTCCTTAGTTTATCCCCTACCAAATATTTCTTTTCATTCAGTGTATTAATTTAGATAGCTCTCTTGGTTCTCAGTTATTCTAACAAATTTGTCTAATGTCTATTCTACTTATGCATATATTTGCATATGAAACCCAAATCAGAAATGTAATTAAAAAAAACAATCCAGACACAATTTAAAAGTCTTGTATAATTAAACACATACTACCAGCTTCTTGTCTTTAAAAGAGATATTTTCTATTTTGTGGCCACAGGATATTTGCTAATTATAAGCAAAATGCATTTTAGAAATCACATAATTCAATTCTATTAAAAAGGCATTTGGTCACTGTTCATGGTGAAGCTGAGGCATTTATTGTTTAAGTCTGAAGCTTTCTTTTTCCTGTCTTTCCGTATCTACCTCCTTATGTTAGTGGATCAGCAGGGATTTCAGCTATCAGGAGTTTGTTTATACAGGAACAGAGAAAAGGAAAGATGTGTATAGTAGTTTTCAAAGACATCGTGGCAGTGATAATCTAATAGCAAAGATAGTGAAAGAGCACATAGCTTTGGTTTGCTGGGCAATGTTCAGCTGTCAAGCAGGAGAGAAGATATTTTTATTCAGAATATAAAAGTAACTTCATGTTCCACTTTGCTTCTTGGAATCTGTCATCTAGATACCCTCTGGGCGGTCTCTAAAGCAGTAAGCCTGGATGTGCATTTGCAAATGGATTCTCAGCTGTCAGCTGATGAACTGAGTTGAACTAACCTGATGGATGTAAAATCACCAGTGGATTACAGCACCATATAGATGGAACTGGACTGTCTAGTTTCTGTTTCGACTAAGTTTCTTGGTGTCTAGTGTGGCAGAATATGTAGTTACATTCAAAAGGAGACCAGAATAAAATAGAAGAAAAAGACGAAAGTATAAGCAAGAGGCGCAGATTACCAGAAAGTACTTTGTGCACCAAGTTGCACAATATTTAAATGCAATTATAAATATGGTAAGGATGAATTTTAAAATGTGGTTTCTTTACAAAGAGCAATATGCAGTGCTGGGGAGGCCAGTCTTCAATTCCATGTGAGTTCTCACCACAGATAATAGTTCTCTGCATGTGAAAGAATTTTGACCTGTGTCATGGGTTAAACCCTAGCCAGACAGCTTGTTCACTCACTCCCAGTGAGTGGTGCCGGGCTGAGAGCAATCGAAGCCCCCCCCCCCCCCCCCCCCCCCCCCCCCGCCGGGGCTCTCCGGCTCTCCCCTTCCCTGCTCCCGGAGGAACGGGGAGGAGGATCGAAAGAGTGCAACTCTACCTAGCAGAGCATGAGGCTCACAAAGTCTTTGGCCAAACCAAAACATCAGTGTTATCAGCTCTGTTCCCAGGACAAAAGTCAAAACACAGCACTGCACCAGCTACCAAGAAGGAGAAAAATGACTGCTACTGCTGAACCCAGGACATTATCCACCCCTTATTCCATACCATTCACGTCATGCTCAGATCCCACATGGTCCATGCACTCTTATCTTAGTGCATGGACCAGTCCCTATAAAACTGCTAAGTCCATCTGGTCCATGATGTCAGGCTCCATCTCTTGTAACAGTCTTCCAAGAGCAGGAGAGACTGTGTGCAGTGTTCACACTCGTGAATAACCTGGGCAATAGTGTCTATTGCTAAGTCCACCCCTCGATCATGAGTCCATCTCTATGTTGCATCTCTGCTCTGATGGCCTGAAGTGCCATGAGCCAACCAGGCTCAAAATAATTCACTGTCCCCTTCAGCAGTTTCTGCAGCTTGTTGCTGGGGACTCCATATAGCTGCCTTCCATCTCCAACGCTTCCAAAGCACTGGAGGGGCCCAGTGGACTAGATACTTGCCCATACTGTCCCACACACCCTGCCACTCATGACTCTCCAGCCTTGGAGAAAACCTCTTAGTCCCCCTGCATCATTGTCTAACCCCAGACAAGACCCAAACCTGACTCTGCCTAACTTTTGAGATCAGACAAAATGGTTGTGGGTAGAACACAGTCTGTGTGTGTGCCAACATGCTGATCCCCATCACAGTCTGCAGGCAGGTCCCAAGGGTACCCAAAGGCCATTCAAAACCTTCAAACTCTCAAACGATGCTGGTGTACTTGTCACTGGGGCTGGTGTAGCTGCTGTGCTTGCCGGCTCTCCCACCACCAGCTTCTCTTTTCCTGAGTCCAGCTCTTCCTCCTCTGCCTTGCTGGGAAATGCTGCGTGGTCTCCTGCATCCTCCTGGGGCTCGGCGGGCGGCTTCCGGGGGATGCTCTCGGCCGTCGCGGGGCTCGGCTCCTCCGAGGGGCTGGGCTCGGCCGCGGGGCTCGGCTCCGCCGCCGCCTTCTCCCTCTGCTCGGCAGCCGCCTCTTTCCGCTCCTCGACCGCCCCGACCTCCTTCACCGGCAGCCGTCCCCTCGTGGCCTCCGGTCCCGCTCCCGCCACCGCTTGGTCCCGGGGCCGCTCCCCCTCGGCTCCCCGCGGCCTCACGAAGATGGAGGCGAGGGCGAGGGCCAGGACGTTGAAGAGCAGCCCGACGGCCAGGTACAAGTCCACGGCCATGTCCGTCCTGCCCTGCTGCTGGAGCCCACGCGCATTACAAGTCATTGCCATAAAGCACAGTGAGACAAGAACCTTAGCCCAAGCCCCACACTTGATAAACACTAACACAGCAAATACCGGCTCTAAGTAATGTACTACATTCTGAAACTGTGAGATCAAGAGGAACAACTCTGAGAGCCAATAAATCAGCATTGTGACGAGTGACTATAAATCCGGTCAGATCTGTCGTTATCTCAACCCTTCGTGCCCCATGCTGGGCTCCAAAAGAACTGTCGTGGTTTAAACCCTAGCCAGACAGCTTGTTCACTCACTCCCAGTGAGTGGTGCCGGGCTGAGAGCAATCGAAGGCCCCCCCCTGCCGCCGGGGCTCTCCCCTTTCCCACTCCCAGAGGAACGGGGAGGAGGATCGAAAGAGTGCAACTCCTACGGGTTGAGACAAGAACAGTCCAGCAACCAATGTACAACACAAATCACTACTGCTACCACCAATGATAATAATGATAAAGGAAATAACAACGGAAGAGAATACAACACCTCATCACCAGCCCACTGATAACTCGCCGCCCCCCCCCCCCCCCCCCCAGCCCGATCAAGCACCAACCCATACCTCCTCCAACCCTGCAGTCTCCCAGCCCTTCCAGGTAACTCCCAGTTACATCCCGGGTATGGAATACGTCTTTGGCTAGCTTGGGTCAGGTGTTCTGTCTCTGCTTCCTCCCGGCTTCCCCTCCTCCCTGGCAGAGCATGAGGCTTACAAAGTCCTTGGCCAACCCAAAACATCATTGTTATCAGCTCTGTTCCCAGGACAAAAGTCAAAACACAGCACTGCACCAGATACCAAGAAGGAGAAAAATGACTGCTACTGCTGAACCCAGGACAACCTGTCATTTAAAAAAGAAATATTGAACTCTGTGCATAAATATTAAGAACATCCTGTGATGATTTTCAGTAAAATCTGAATTTAAATTCTGGGCGTTACTTACATCTCTTTGTATAACCTGCTGAAACCAGGACAGATGGTAACTATCATTTGTATAAACATCATTGATGTTAGCATTAATAAGTGTTACATCATCTACTATATTGAAAAATGAAGGAAACTGCACATAGATAATTAATTTTTGAAAGACTTAAAATACTAATACTAACATTTTGGTCTAAATATTATAAACCGACATACTTGTAGACATGTATATATAACCTTAATAAATTTATAGTTTAGCAAACTGCCTATCCCATATTGGGGATATTTTTAAAGATATGTGTAACTTACTTTGTACATTAAAAAGACTGGGATACAGTAATTGTGTCCCAGCTGACACAAGTGAATGTATTAAAATAATCAGTTTTGTAAGTAACTCAAATATTACTCAGTGCCAAAAAGTACACCTGACAACCAATGTGAATTATTTTTCTAGATGCTTTTGTGACACAAAAAAAAGTTATAAAACTTGTTTTATTTCAGACAATAAATTGTGATGTATGTAAGAACTAAAAGTGCATTTTTCATATTTTATTTTATAGAATCATAGAATAGTTAGGGTTGGAAAGGACCGTAAGATGATTTAGTTCCAACCCCTTATTAGATTGAATCATATGTAATTGGTCTGTTAAGTAATTATACGTTTAACTAATTGAAGTGCAAGTTAAATTTGAATTTAAATATTTTGAAGTGTGTTTTCTTTTAGTAATACATCGCTTATAAACTTTTCTTACAAATGTAAAATGGAGAATGTTGAAGGGAAATAAAAATGCTTGAAGCTCTACACATAATGTAAGGCAATCTGTCAGCTTCATTTCATCATGCTGTTATAAAAAGGTATAACTACTTAATGGGGTTAATAGACAGACATCTTTGAAGGCCAGAGGCTATTATTTACACTGATTTATGGATTGTAGTAAGAGCTTTTGTTTTGGCCAAGGAATGCAAGTCCACAAGAATTTTCATAAGAGTGTGCATTCATTGGCAATATTTAAGCTAATATCATCCCTGGTATGTGCTTATTAAGTTAATCACTTTGAGTGGCACCTTGACGTTTATAGCTGCTGGATGCCAGCTGGATGAGGTTATAAGCCTAAACCAGCAATTTATACCTACGTCTCTTGTCTGTATCCAAGAAGCAAGCCTCAGGCAGTTGAACAGAAGGAAGCATTTTCTTATCCCATGAACAAAACTGTTGAAGAAAATTAATTTTCCCTGCATTTCCATCTTCAATGTGGTAAAGTCAATGGAATGTTAAGAAGCTTAGCAAGTAAGTCGCTTGGTGATTTTCACATTAAAAATTGACCTGTAAAGATATATGGCTACGTGATAGCATAAGGCTTTTAAACACTGCAATCTGACACCTGAATCTGTTTGCTGAAGTAAGGAGTGAGCGGAAGAATTACAAACGAGAGTGCATTAAATTATACAAAGCTATTCTTAGTCACATACAGACCAGTTCTGATCTGTCACTGTTGATCTTTATTTGCATGAATGTATTCAAGCATTGAAGACTAAACAATTTAAAATATTTGCTTATTCATTAAGCAATTTGTTAACAATTATTGACCATTAGAATAGGCTCTCTATCTATAATCTGTGTCACATTTATGTTTATCATTGTAAACCAAAACGACAACAAAAAGTGGCCTTTTATAATTTTTACTTAACTGTATTATTGATTGCAATGGCAAGTATGAAGCACTAGTTAATATCTGCAGTTGGGTAAATAAATCTGTCTGAATTTAGTTAGCTGTAGCTAAAATGAAATCTTCTAAGGAATTTAAATTACTTTAAAGTTACCACGGTTCTCTATTATTCCCTCCATCATAATGCAAATAAAATAAATTGGACTTAAATGTCATAAACAGCATCAAACTGTTCAGAGATCATACCTGCCCTTTGTGATTACTTGATTCAGCAGGGTCTCAATGGTCCCTCTGAGACTGATTATATTGAAGAAAAACATATACGTAAAACACCCATGTCTATGTACTAACAGAATATACATATCTCTGCCACCAGGTGTTGACTTATTTTCATTCCTTCTTATTGACTTTACTTTTATGTAAGATATGAAGAGCTGTAGGCTACTGTTACAGCATAAAAATACCCTAACTTAACTAACTTAACACAACTATGCATTGAATAAAAAGCTGCTTTTTTCTTTTTTTCTTAACAAAACCTTATTTTTTGGTTTTGTTTCCAGGAGTAAAATAGAACTAATTATGGTTACTCTGGTCTTTATCATATAACTTACTGTCCTGGGTTCAGCAGTAACAGTAATTTTTATTCCTTCTTAGTAGTTGGTGATGTCTTTTTATCCTTTAGTCTGAGAACAAAGCTGATAACACGCTGATGTTTTTAGTCTTTGCTAAGTAATGTTTACTCTGATCAAGGACTTTTCCGTTTCATGCTCTGCCAGTGAGGAGGGGCACGGGAAGCTGGGAAGAAGCAGAAACAGGACTCCTGACCCAAACTAGGCAAAGGGGTATTCCACACCACAGCATATCATGCCCAGTCCAGTATATTAACTGGGAGCAGTTACCCAGAAGGGTTAGATCACTGCCTGGGTCGGGCTGGGTATAAGTTGGCAGATGGTGATTGTTTGTATTCTCTCCTCTTGTTATTTCCCTTATCATTATTATTACTGGTGGTTGCAGTAGTGGTTTTGTGTTATACCTTAGTTAACTGGACTGTTCTTTTGATTCTCCTCCCGATCCCTCAGGGAGTGGAAGGATGAAGAAGGGGGGAGTGAGAGAGCGCCTGCATGGTTCTGAGTTGCTGTCTGGGCTTAAACCACGACACTAACCTTGAAGAATTTTGTGGGGATTGTGTTTGCACATACTAATCTGTAAATGTCCTGAAAAGCACTATGTCTAATAATGTTAAAAAAAAATAATATTTAGGCTTTGATTGTCAATATGCATATTTGCTTCTGTTTAATTTTTACATATGTAGAGCAGGAAAGACAAGCTTGAAAGAGAAAGGAAATCTGTAGAATCGCAGAAGGTTGGAAGAAGACTTCAAGGACTGTCTGGTCCAGCTTTTCTTGGAAAAAGCACGGCCTAGACAAGATGTCCCAGGGCTCTGTCCAGCTGAATCTTAAAAGTGTCCAACATTGCAGAATCCATCACTTCCTTGGAGAGATTATTCCAATGCCCAACAGTTCCCATTGTTAAAACTTTTCCTCTGTGTCCAATCAGAACCTCCCCGTGAGCAGTTTGTACCCCTTCTCTTTTCCATGTGATTCCTTGTGAAAAGGGAGCATCCATCTTCTCTGTAGCCACTCTTTAAATACTATAACATGTCATAAGGTGTCCCCTGAACCTTCTTGTTTCAAGGCTGAGGAAGCCCAACTCTTTCAGCCTTTCCTTATGCAGCAGGCTTCCCAGTCCCTTAATCATGTTTGTGGCCCTGTTCGCTCAGTTTCTTTTCTCTCAGTTACAATATTTTGTGTTTCTGTGACTTTGTGGACACATATAATCATAAACTTGAAAACGTCTATGCTGGAACTGTATGACTTCCATACAGCAATTTTCCTGAAATATGCCAGTAAAAGGGACATAGATTTATTTTACGGTAATTAATTCAAATGGCCAACTCTTAAGTTTTTTCTCATCTCCCACCATCTCATCTCTTGCATTACTGCATTGTATTGAACTGCGGCACTTTACCTAGTAAGCAGTACAAAATCATGGTCTGTAGAAATTTTCCTGTCTCTGACATCTATCCATTTACATTCCTGTTTCTAAAAAGATCAGTAAAGAAAGAAGAAATACAATCAGAAAAATAAAAGCAGAAAAAAAAACCAAATGACAAAAGTATTTGTGAAAACTGTTAACAACCTCTTCCTGTTTTCTTTTGTGCTCAATATTTCCCTTTAATGCTGCTTGCTTAGAGACTTGCTGTGTGCCATTACTGGTTGTTCAGAGGGCTTTTTACTTTAAGGGGCTTTCTCTTTCTGGAACCCCTCTATTTGATTTCTTTCATACTGGTATAAATAGGAGAGTGGGAACTAGAAAAGTCGTAATGAAAAAACAGTATTACATTTTTGTTTAAATAACTATTTCTCCTGGCTAATCAGGAATATTTCATTCCAAAGTGTTCATTTTCACCAAAAGAAATGTACTACACACATACTTTATCTTCTGAGTAATTTCTGTTTAATTTACTGAAAAAAAGAGCAAGTTTCACTATTTCCAGTCCTCTGAGTCAATAAATCCATATTTTATTCCACCTCATTCATCTTGATGAAAAGAGAAAAATAGAAGATAAATTCTTGCTCAATGGCCAAATCCTCCTTGAAAGGGTTAGTATTTGTCCCCCAAAGACATCAAATCATGTCTTACTATTTGATTACTATTCTATAGTACCAGTTCTGGCTATTTGCAGAATGTCATTTATTCACCTGATGTCAGCTTCTATCTCAAAGTTTGACATTATTTGGTTTGATGACTGTAATGAAGATATGGATTTGGTGGTGTATGTAGCAAACTTCATATTGTTTTAATTTTTTTAAAGGAGTTGACAGTGAACAAATGTTTACCCAAGATGAACTGCTTTATGAAGCCTTTTTTTTTTTTCCCTTTTGCTTTTTTTTTCTCACTGCTTTCTGACAGCTGTTCCTTTTTTTGGCTCTTGAAGTTTATTTCACATAAAGAGTGTATGTTAGAAAAATGATGCACAAAAAAGACAATGCTCATGAATGATTTTTTCCTCTGAATCAAAGTCATCCCTACTGTGACTGTTGAAATGAGTAGAAAAGCACCTGCTTTTAGATGTATTAATAAACAAAGAGTAAAACATATCTTTTTATTCTTGATATTTGTTGCTTTTGTTTTTAAGTAAAGGCAGCTAATCTAGGTGTCTGTTTCCCAGCCTTGGGAGCAGTACAGCCACTCTGGTATAATGTTCTGGTCAAGTTCAACACGAACCCAATTATAGCTAACCCCCAAGCTTGTTGAAAACCCATAGGATTAATGAAAGCCTTAATAAGCTGCCTAACTTGCAACCCGCTATTTATCCATTATAACTGATGGAGGGAAGGAGAGAAGAGACCAATCTTTTCAAAAGTTGTCACAAGATGTAATTCTGTCCTTTATCAAATTAGAGCATAGAAATCACCAGGAGCATCCAAAAACTGTGTTTTTTTTTTTTGCCACCAGTATAAGCTTAATTATTTCACTATGTTACAGACCCCTTAGAGGGAATTAAGACTAGATAATCTTCCAGCTGAGAAAAGTTGCTGCAGCAGGAACATGCTCTTACAAATGGAATTATGAAGGAGTACTCAGTGGGAATTATTACTACTATTTTCTTTGTTTCAAAGATATCTTCCACCATTTTCGCATGATTCCCTGTTGTCCTGGGAGCTTTAGGACAGCTGTAGCAGTCATTTTTCTACTTCTTAGTAACTGGTGCAGTGCTGTGTTTTCATCCTTTAGTCTGAGAACAATGCTAATAACAACAATGTTTTTAGCCGTTGCTAAGTAATGTTTACTCTGATCATGGACTTCTTCAGTCTCATGCTCTGCCAGTGAGGGAAGCCAGGAAGGAAGCAGAAACAGGACACCTGACCCAAACTAACCAAAGGGGTATTCCACACCACAGCATGTCATGCCCCGTCCAGTATATGAACTGGGGGCAGTTACCTGGAAGGGCTAGATCGCTGCCTAGGTCAGGCTGGGTATAGGTGGGTGGGTGGTGAGCGGTTGTATTCTCTCCCCTTATTTCCATTATCATTATTATTATTGGTGGTAGCAGTAGTGGTTTTGTGTTATATCTTAGTTACTGGACTCTTGTTACCTCAACCTGTGGGAGTTACATTTCTCCTTCCCATCCCTTTGGGAGGGAGGGAAGGGGGGGAAGAACTGAAGGAGTGAACTAGTGGCTGTGTGGTTCTGAGCTGCTGGCTGGGCTTAAACCGTGACACCTGCTGAAAAAGACCACTAAGAACAAGCCTCCAAAATGTCCAGAGAAAACAGACCTTGGGAAAAAACCTTCAAAATTATTATCTTTTCATTTTCACTTTAACAGTCTTAAAAAAATAATATTTTGAAAGCCATACCAATGAAGGCTGTTTTCTGGACTGCATTATCAAAAACGTAGTTAATGGGCTGATGCAAGTGGTTATTTATAAGACATCCATATCCAGGGTCCTGTGACAAGTTTTGGGTCCCCCAGTAGGAGAGCGAGATTGAGGGAAAGTAAGATGGTCAGTGAGCTAAAGCACATAAACAACCCTTAGCATTTGTGTATAATATTCTAGGAGAGAAGATGCAGGATAATAAAGTACACACCTTAGCATTCAATGTCCTGTGATTTAAGTATTTTCTATATTTATAAACCAATCACAGGCTCACCTTGATCTGAGTGTGCAGGTTCTGTGTAGAGTATGACTGCTACCACTTTCACTAGAAGATTACTCTGTACTGTCAGAGAAATCATTTGAAAGGGTATTTCTTTAATAAACTGTTCCTTTTTTGCTTGCCTGAGGCAGTTGCAGGTTTGGAGCTTCTCAGAATTTAGGTAATGTTTTCACAATATGCTATAAAAAAAGAATCTGTTAATAACTATCATTATATCAATCTTTGGTTGCTGCTGTTCTTTCTTTTCTTTGTTTCCTTCCCAAAATGTATGCTTACTGACCTATTGTGATGGTCAAGAGACCCATTTCTTGTGTGTCTCAAAAAAAACTCGGAAGGAACTGATAGCTTGTTATCAGTTGGGCAAAGGGTGGTCAGGGTGGCAGAGCTGCTCCCCCAAGGTGGGAGATGGTTTCCTATGTTGTCTGCCCTGAGGGCCCGAAGACAAACTGCCAGGTCAACAACCTTTCTTTATACTTTGGGGGATACTGTGCTGGGAGGATTAGAAGTGTGAAGAGCTATAATTTAACATTCAGTGAAGGCTATGGGGTTACCCTGAGACTTGTAGATAATATATTAATGCATGTGTGAGGCACTTGCAATTCCCACTTCAAGAATAATAATGCACAAGAATAAACACTGAACTCACAAAGCTGTTTCCTAGTATTAAATAAAAAGCTACAAACAAAACCAAAAATCTGTGCAAATCTGATTGATACTGCCAACTCTTGTTAGTAATGGTATTATTTGTGTTAATCTTGGAGCTACATACATATTAAATTATATTTTGCCATACTTTCAAATAGAATATGTCCATAAATATTTCTACATATTTCTTTATAGGAAATATGATTTCAAAATAAAAATCTAGTTTTCCTCTGCAAAATCAGTTATGTAATAGAAACCCATGAAACTAAGGGCTATCTGTCAGCTTTAGTATTCCTTTGAAAACTTCTCCCTTTAACCTTCATCAATATCTATTCACTGTCATGCTTTCCTTTTATGTCTACTTATTTGTTAGACTGACTTGTGAAGTGCTTTGAGATAAGCTTGTGCAATGTGCTACACAAAAGAAGCTGAAGCAGCATGCTATTCCTCAATAGATGCAGATCTGGTGTAGAAAATTGGCAAATCTCTTAAATTCCCCTAGGCACATGCTTTACAGTAAAACATCTTATGACTGTAAACATCAACCAGGGATGCAGGAAGCTTTTTTTTTTTTCACCCTCTTAATCCAGATTTTTCTAATTCAAAAGCTGTTAACCAAGGACAAGCACATCATTCTGTATCCCCTTCAGTTTTTCCATATTCCAGTTTTCAGCATTGCTTGCAGTCTTCTTTAAAAAAAAATAAATAAAAAAATAAAAAAAATGCTTGCTGGAACATCTCATTGTCTTTATTGCACACAAGATAAAAATGTAAGGGTTATGAAGTTCAGCTGAAGTGAATCAATCTGATATACATTAAGAAAAAGCAATAGTAAACCCAGCATTAATACATGACTTCTAACCATACAGCTGGTTATGACAATTTTTAAATTTATGCTTAAAAACCAAGACAAATTCCCTAAGATTAGTACCAGATGATTAAGGTGATTAAGGAGTGATTCAATCAGTTTGTTTTGTTGGGTTTTTTTAAAGTAATTAGCAAGGTTTAGAATGGGTTTCTTCATATCCTTAAAAAAACTATATAATTTGAACCAACAACCAAGTCCTTGTTTCGTTTTAAACTTTCGTTTCTGATATTAAATCCACCTGTAAGTGATGCTTACATTTAGCACACAAGACCCAGATGTTTCACTCTGCATAAAATGAACCTGAAATATTTGAAGTTAATTTTTTGATGGAGTGGGATGTGCTCTGAATTAGCCTTTACCTCTTTGCATTTACAGTAATGAGAGGCTTCTAATGAAGGTACTTCACCCTATATTTAATCTCTTCATACTGGAGTTATCTTCTTTAGAGCACTTTAATGGTTAAGATTTATTTCTCTCCTACTCTTAATTTATGTGTATAATATATATCATTTGCTGAAGTAGATTTAAATTTACCCAAGTGCAGTGTATATCTGCGTTGGCTCAGAGAAGCAGTCTCTCCCAATCTTCTACTTGTGCCTTCCATCTTCCAAGGATAGAAAAAATTGCTGCTGCAATAGCATTGATCTCTGAGCAAACACAGCTAGTCACTGTCCTGAGACACAAAGTAGGTGCTGGGCAGGATGTGCTCCCAAGGCTAATCTGCCCACCTGTGTGACCAGGAAGGAGTAAAGAGAGTAACCATTTGCTAGTAATTGCTCTTCTTCTGGTAGAAGGGCTAGTCAGTCATAACAGTGCTTATACAGGCTCTTTGTACTAATTTGCATTCTCAAACAGAAACACAAGTTACAGCAAAATCTTTTCCAAAGAAAAAGAGCTGCTGTTCTTTCTAATTCTCAGCTATTTAATTTATTCATTGATACTATCATTCTGTTTCTCTAAGAGTTCCTTTCATCTTTCTGTATTTTGTCACCTAAGTAAGCGCTCCTTTTCACTGCATTTGCACAATTGAAAAGCTAATGTTACAACTGGGAGATTAGGCCTTCAGGATAGAAATAAAGGACAAGATTAGTGTGATGCAGTGTGAGAAAAGCATATTTCTGATTTAAAACGTGAGAAGAAACAATTTTATCCATTTATGTATTTACATAACAAAATGTTTCTGTTATATATAATCTGTATACATTTCTGAATTCACATGCACAATTATTATTTCTAAAATTTTTCTGTAATTTTTAGCATATGACATTTTTAAGCATTCGTTTTCTGAACTTTTGCTCTTGCAGAATAGTTTACTTTAAACCAATTTTTGCTTGAATATTCATCGACTTTCTTTGGAGAAAGACAAGTTTTTTAAAAAGAGGTGAAGACTATGGACTGTATTCCTTTAAGTTCATGTAAGATAGGCAATAGATATTACAGAGCTGAGAGAAAAACCAGCTGCTACAACTGGGAGGAACACAGAATATAGAAGTAAACAGATGCCTAAAGAAGGGGAGATGAATTTAAAATAGGACCAGTCTGAACTTTCAGTGGCACTGCTTGGAGCTGTGATGTTGTTCAGCTGTGATGGGAAACTGTAAACAGAAAATGACTCGCAAGACATATTTTCTTCAGTGCTTTACACAACAGGCCCTGGTCTAGTGAATAAATATGTATAATCTATTAGTTTCTTTAAAATCAAGTAACAGTTTCTCTTCCTTATTGTTTGTTTGTTGCTACACTTTTTTTTAAATCTGATTACTTAATTTTGTTTCCTGTAGTTTATGGAATATGAACACATGTCATCCTAGGAAATAGGTCTTACTTATGTTGGACAGTATTATAACTAAAGAAAGAAAGTACTTCTTTACGTGAGGTGTACAGATTGTAAACCACTTGGTGAGTAGCTGGACTAAAATTTTTTTGTAAGTCTAACTTACTAGGTTATTGACATAGTGACTTTCCTTAAGGGAATGTGTATGTATATAACTTCTTGGTATGGTGTAAAAACATAGCGCCTTCCATCAGTTCATATTAATGAATGCCATATGGTTTACTTTGGCGATCTCTTTCCAGATGGATATATGCTATTTAGCACATTGCAAATATTAGCTTGAAGTGAGGAAAAAAACCCGCCCACTAGAATGATTTAAAAAATAAAAATATTGAAAGAAATGAACATTTCTGTCTAAGAAAAGACAACAAATATGACATAAACAAGCAAACAAAAAAAAAGATTAATTTAGAATAATAGAAGAGATGGGGGAAAAAAGGAAAAGGTAACTTGGCTTTCATTTTAATTGCAGAAAGAGAACAGAACTTGAAAAATTAAACAGTAGGTCCATATGTGATATGCAGAAATATCTCTATATAAGAAATATATAGATAAAAGAGATATATTTTCAATAAAAACATCTAAAAGTGATTTCATATGTTTATTTATAGATCACATCTTAAAGAACTGTGTTGTCTGCATGTTTACAAGATCACTTGGGTATAGCCAAGCCAAATTTAGCTCAGGCTATTTTACATTAACTCAAATACATTCTTTAAGGTTTCCAAGTTCCAAGTAAAGACAACTATAATGATAGTGTTCAGGCTTTTTAGGAGAACAGTTCCAAGAAAACTTAAGGTTTAGTAATGGTTAGGGAGGAAAACAAACAAAAACACAACAAAAAATGCTTGTTGATAGTCCTTTAGTTACTGAAGTACAACCGACGAGAAAAAAGGTAGATCAGAAATATGGGGTAGATAATACAGAATGCCCTACTTTTACAAAAACTATATTTCATTAGAAAACACCCTCTTTTATAAAATATTGTGTCAGCTGTGAGGTCATGATTAAATTCTTGAAAATACTGTAAATTTTTCCCCCATAATGCTTTGCAAGATAGTGACATTTCGGGTTTGTGGATTCTTAGAAGGCAGTAGAACACTAGATTTAGTATCTGAGCCTGTGTTAGAAATCTTCATACACTAATTAAAATAAAAATCACAGGAAATGGTAGGAACAACACATATATTTCATATTTTTAGAAATTCTTTTACACACTACTTTCCATGCCTTTCTTTTACATTTTTCACAGATCATGAATTGAAATCCAATCCCTGAATTTTGTCCTTTCTCTGTTATCTTAGTTCTAGCAATCCCATTGTACTGTGAAGCAGTAACTTAATTTAAATTATTAGGTACTCCAAATGATTCTTTTCTTAAAGTTTCTCCAAATGCCTTGTCTTCTCTGTATGTACTTTAGACTGTAAATTCTGAACAGCAGGTCCTGTGTATTTTTCAGACATCTATTATGCAAATCTGTGGCTCTTTTGCTAAATAAAAGAGTATGGCAAGGTTTGACAGAGACTGAGCTAAAATTTATACAGATATTTGCACATCCAGTATGAGGATACCTTCTGCCAAACAGGAGGCTGTTTTGGGCAGTGATTTCTTCTCCCCAGGGTCCTCCTTATGCTTTGCAAACTTGAAGAACCTGAGCTGTCAAGACTATGTAATAATAGTTTCTGTGAAAATATAAGGAGTAAATATAATAGAAACCTCTTTCTTGTTGATATTTATCTGAGCAGTGTTTTTTGAATGTAAAAGGGAAAGATTTATGAAAATCTTTGTTATACTTGCAGTTAAAAATACCCAACTAGATGTTTAGCCTCAGTTTTCATTTTTCATAAACATATATTTTTCCTTATAGAGAAAGTAATAAGAATTCTCTTAAAAATATTCCAGCCCAAATGAAACTGTTCATTCACTTCAAAAGCTGAAGGGACATTTGTGACAAAATATGAGCAGAAATAAAAGGTGATGTAAGACACACAAATTCTGGTTCACAGGGGGAAAGAGGATCCTCCAAGTTTCTTCACTGAAGGGCTTAGCTTAAAGTGAAGCATTTTGAGTCATCCTTGTCCTGGAAAAATGAAGCAGAAAGAAGCAAATGAAGATCTGTTTTTCTGTAACGGTAAGAAAAATAAAATAGTTGTAATGAAATGGAAGGTTTTTGCCTAGAATGTCAAAGAAAATTAGTCTCAACAACAGAGGTGTCAGCCCACTTTGTAATTTAAGACATCAAATGCTGACCGATCCAGCACATTTAGGGTATAGCAGTACTTTCAGTGATCATTTTTTTAGCTGTAATGAGCATTTGTGTGTATGTACAATGGGGAGAAGCAAGGCTAGACAGACGTAGACAGTGAAATGTTCTTCAACTGGAAATATATGAAAATATAAGACTAAATAATGCTATTAGTTCAAATATGTCATGAGGATTCATAGTGCTTACACTTCATTTTCCTTTCAATAGATATATTGTACATTATACACATTCTAGAGAAACTACAGGAGCTCCATGATGTGCATGGCCCAGCTACCAGTTGCTGAGTCTTCTGTGGTTGATTGATTTAACAGCTGCTGGAGACAGCAACTGGCACTTCCAATAAAATAGAAATCATGGAAATCTTGAGTAATTTCACTACCAAATGAGGTGGAACATGTTACTGATAATTCATGCAGGTAGGCAGTGATATTTTTCAGTGTGTTAGAAAGAAATAGTGCTATCATCTATAGGGTATAAAAAATGTTTAAGGTGCATAAAAAAAAGTACTTGGGTCAATTTAATCAAAATAATATCTTTTTTTTTTTTTCCAAAAGAGTCAAGTTGTAAAATAATGTATTTGTTTTAAAATTATTAAATAGTCTTTCTTGCTCAAAATAATCCAGGGGATTTCTTCAGTGTTTATATTTTTTGAGATTTATTCCTTAAATTGAATAGCTTAATCTTTATCTCTGGTGATTTTTATTTAGACAAGAAACTGATTTTTATTCTTGAACTATGTTCTGCTACATTCTAAATCTCTATTGAGATCCCACTCCTAAATCCATTGCTCTCTTTTCTTATGAGAAAATATTGTTTGAATGTATCCAGCTTTAACTGTTATTTTAAAAATATAGAACATTTGTCTGTGAACATATTTTTCCTTTTTTGGTTATTTCCAAGGTCCTGACTGTGCTGTCTCATTATTGGTTTAGTCACAAAAATTGCATGCTACTGGTATTTTATAATGTCCATGTAATATGTAGGCTATGGCTTGCTGAAATATTTAGTTTTAATAAAGCAGACATTACTACTTTTTAATCAGGTCCAGAGTGAGAAGTGTTGCTGGAAGTTCTACATGCATCATTGTATATTTTCCTAATTTAAGATGTATGAAATTCAACAGATTATATTATTAAAGCTCTTTATGTTGGTGTAAGTCAAGGTAATTGTTTTTATGTTACCTCACCAGTTACCTGACAGCCTCTTTATAGAGAAAGACCATTTTACAGAGACATGAGAGTGGTGTTGGTGGTTTCTCTTTCTTTTTTAATATCCTCCTTTTTTTTTTTTTCCTGATTGTTTTGTGAAAAATGGAAGTTCAAGTGTCTAGCTATTTAGTCTTTTCTTGTCAAGTGGTGTTCTTTTAGATACCTTTATTCTTTCTGCTAAAAAGAGAATAAAAGAGAGTGAAAGAAAAACCTTAATATTTAGTGAGGGTTTCTCTCAGACTCTACGATCTGAGTCTTATGTCTCATGTGAAGTGTCTAGGCCAGCAGTATTCATTTGCATTGTGCTTATTTACTCTTGCGACCACCCCAATGGATGTGTGCTGTGTTATGTGGTGCTTTAGCAATGGGGCTTCTACAGACATTGTGCTAAGCCGGGTTCAAGGAACTCATTGATCTGACTGATTGCCCTGGCAATTCAGAGCAAAATTGATCTTCTAAGAGCAAAATACTAATTAAGCTTCTGTAATACTTTTCATTCAAACTTACACTCTGCTTCATGAAAATTGCCATAGATGAAATCACTTTTTCAGTGTGAACTAGGGAAAAAAAAAAAAAGGAAACAAAACACATATAGAACATAAAAATCTTAACCTGAGAATAGGCAAATCTGGGATCAGCAAGTCATATACATACAGGTTATAGAGCATGCTGGAAGCTATTTCAATTATAAAATTTAATAAGTGTTTGACAATAATTCTTGATCTCACTCCCCAAAGACTATCAGAGTAAAATGATGCTTAAAATGTTTTCAAAAGTGCTTTGTGCTAATAAGAACTCAGGCAGCATTTTTTGACAGAAGTAGTAAAATAAAGCTTTACAGTAGTCTAATTTAGAGGTCAAAAAGGTGTAGAATAAAGTTACCAGCATCAGTCCACAGAAGCCTTGAGTGAATTGTGGTTGGTGACTTTGTGTATGAAGTTCCACTAGTGGGCACAAAGTAGTACACTGGGTGGCCTTGGAATAAGGTAGAAAGAACTTCAAAGGAAACTGGCAAATTTAGGTAGTGAAATATATAGTGTTTTATTTGCTTAGCACAGAAACCCAAGTCTTAATTTTCCAGAATAACGTTTCCCAGGACTGGCTATAAAGTCATGCTGAAATACATTTTTTGAAACCAAAATATAGCTGAACTATTGAAGAGCATGTAAGCTTGTTTAAAACACAATTTAAATAGTTCTTAAGATCCACAAAGAAATCTGTAATGCCTAACTCAAACATTTATTTGCTCCTTTGATTACCAAGCTGAAATCAAAGCAGAAAGCAGACTTTGCCTTAAAACTTGTTAGTATCACAGATGATATCTGTGCACTTAGTTACTGCCAACTATCAACTGATAAAGGCTTATTTGCAATTAAAATCAGTTTTCAGATACACTTAGTACCACCTGTTACATTAATGGTCTTTAGAGTAGCTGCCATTTTCAGAGGCTTTGAGCTGATACAGCAAACTTTTTACTTACCAATTTATCTTCACTAAATTTGAGTTGGAGAAGATAGTAGATGTCATTGTGCTTTAAGTTTTATATATATTATTTAATTTCCCATAGAAAGTGTGAAGATTTAAAACCAGATTAAGTAGTTTAATAAATCAAGTCTGAACTTCAGAAGTTTAGAGTCAAAGCTTTTGAAAATATTACTTATAACTACCACTGCTGAAGGTGATAAGGAAACTCCTGCTGAAACAAATTAATTTGCATTTGAAAAATTTTCCTTGGATTTTTGGTTCAGGTGTGCACTCATGTGCTTGAATACTTTCCAGTATATTAAGACCTTTGAAAAAAATCTTTAGTTTTAAAATGGAATTAAAATATCAAACTTTCCTGAGGAATTTATTTTACAGGTTTTCTGAAAAGACACAACAGTAACCCCATTTAGACAAAATATGCTCTGTTTGCTCTTTAGGGCACAGTTGCTGTCTCTTCTCAGTAGCAAGTGTTCAGGGACAAAATGATCCCTCTGTTTATTTTTATTCATTTTATCTGTGCAATCCTTTTCAAAATCTTCCCAAAGTTTTAAGAATCCCTGGATTTATAATTAAAATTTATGGAGGTGATATATTTTATTTTATTATGTCATGCTAGTTCTGAGAGTTTGGTGGTCCTAGGGAACACTAAAATAAGATTGAATACAAAAGCTTCTTTACCTGGGTTTTCCTTCTTGTAGTAATTTCAGTGTAATCTATATAAAGTTTTATTCAAGAATTTTGCTTAAGATTTGATTCTGTAAATGATAGCATTCAAGCCTAATTGTAGACAATAGTATACAGTATTCTTTATTCTCAGAGGGCAAAATGTGACCTTGAATGCAACTCAGAAGTTTAATTAGTGATACAAATACACTTGAGGGAATTCACATTTGAATATTATTTTTTACAGTGATTTACTTCTCAGGCATTGATAAGCACATCAGGAAAATTTAAAAAACTTGATCATTATTCCAGTTATTTGATTTATCATTCATACAGACACACAGTGTGGTTATGATATTGCATGGCTGCTTCAGGAAAAATGCAAGTGTCACAGGAATGTATACTTCTCTGTGCTTGTGAAAGGAAAAGCTTAGTTTTATCTGAAGTTATATTTTGAAGTTTGCAAAGGAAGTTGTCAAACTAAAATTTTATAGCTTTAAAAATGAATACTATAATAATAAAAAAATGTATTAACCTTATCATCTCTTCATTAGCATCACTACTGTGACTTCTGCAAGAGATAGGAGCACTACTAAAATGTCTCATTTGCATTTTGCATATCTCACAAAAACAGACTACTTTGTTTAAATCATAGTTAATGCCATTGTAGTGGTGTTATACCACATTTTTTGAAACCTTTGATTACCTTGTTTATTCTTCTGTAATGGCCTCATTATATTAATTTTTATGCCTTTTTTTTGTTGTTGTTGAACTAACATGTACACAACAGTGAAATCATTAATATTTTATATACACTTCTGATTCCACCTAGTGCTTCGATGAAACACATTGACTAGTTTGACAACAAATAAAAGCTCTTTGTCTGTGAGGATTGTCTCTCTGTGAGTGTTGTCTGTCTGTGAATAAAATTGGGCTGCTTATGACAGCTCTGGTTAGCTATAAAAAGAAAAAAATAGTATATAGTGTATTTTCAAAAAACAGGATGAACTGTAGGTTGAGTGTACAGAAAAACTTGAGTAAGAGGCCTGGAACATGATCTTTGCATAAAGATTATGAATGGGTATAAGAGGGTAAAACTTGTGGAAGGAGAATGAGATCAGGGTTTAGTACATACCTCAAACTACATAACAAGAACAATGAAGCACACTGCTCTTCATACTAGGAAGGTGACTTTTGCTCAGTTGGTAGAGGGTTTTCTAGTTGTGATATGTTTAGTGTGTTGGTTTGTTTGTTTGGGTTTTTTTGTTTGCTTGCTTTTGTTTTGGTTGGTTGTTTGTTTTTTTTTAATTATCTCTATCAGTAGATTTTTCTTGTTCTGATGTCTGGTTTTCTTACTTTTTTTTCCTATTCTGTATACAATTGGAAATCAAAATAATTCTTGTGTGTAAAGACTGATTCTGACTCCTTTCTGTGAAGTTTCTTACCCTGAGATTGATTCTGACTCCTAGCTTGCTGTGGAGTGTCTTATGCTGAGAACAATATCAATCTGAGTGGTATGAGCAAAGAGTTTAGCCCTTTCAAGCAGTTCTCTACCTTTAGTCCTCTGCATCAGCTTTGTAATATTTATGAATATTCATACCACCATAGATATTTGTAATATTTATGAATATTCATACCACTCTATTTACTGTGTATCTGTTTAGATATGCTGTAATTCATAAATAAAGCCTTAAAGTCATTTAATCAGTTTCTTGACAAGTTTCTTGTGTTGAGGTGCCCAAAACCGTGCATCATATTGCAAATGTGCAATCAAATCCTATACAGAAACTGGTCCTTATCTCCCTTTCCATGATGCAAAGCAGCTATATATTTCATTATCAGTTTTTCTATACACCAGGTCAAAATGTCTTGGCTTTGTTTGTACTGTATGACCTTCCAAGATCATATTTCTCTTTTCTTGCCAAAATTGCCCCCAAGTTTTCTACAGTTTTACCTCTTTCAAAATATTCCCTTCTGTTAACTGTAAGTAAACACTGAGCATTCACAAATGTGTTAGAATTTTGTTGATTTTTTTTTGTTGAATTTGCAGCTGTGAGCAGTGTCAGGAAAAGTAAGGCTCAAAAAATACATTCATTTGAATTCTGTGCTGAAACATTCATTCATTGACCACATCAATGAAAGTTTGGGTACTGCTTGGTTTAGACCTGCCTGAAGCAAAACACTGATAGACTACCTCAGTGCCTTCCTGTGTGAAGAAGAACTTTGCTGGTGATAGGATGATGCTGCTGCTTTTCTAATTTCAGGTTGAATTTCATTGTTTCCTTCCTTTCCTATCATGCTTTGTTCATGTTTCTCCGTCTGCAGCCTTTTCAACATGAAGTACTTCTTAAGGCTTCAATTAATTCAGCTGTTTATAACTTCAGATTTTATTCAGTTAAGCCCAAAGAAACCTGAACACCATCACACCACACTCCCCCCGCTCCCGCCCCCCATTTGGGATTAATGATGATAATTTGATTTTACTGAATTGTTCTAAAAGCAGACTCTCCATTACATAAATCCAGGTCTACAGTTGCCATTTATACAGCTTGCTTGACATAGATAAATAAAAAGGCATTGGTCCTTTAATTGACATCAGTGACACTTCATATACAAACCAATTGGAATTACTTTTACTACCTCAGTTACCTGGAAGGGCTAGATCACTGCTCAGGTCAGTCTGGGTATTGGTCGGTGAGGGGTGAGCGATTGTATTCTCTTCCCTTGTTATTTCCCTTATCATTATTATCATTAGTGGTAGCAGCAGTGGTTTGTGTTATACCTTAGCTACTGGACTGTTCTATCTCAACCCATGGGAGTTACAGTCTTTCAATTCTCCCCCCATCCCTCCGGGAGCAGGGGGAAGAAGGGGGGAGGGGGTGAGCAAATGGCTGTGTGGTTCTTGTTGCCATCTGGGCTTAAACCACGACAGTTCTTTTTGCCACACAACGTGGGGTCCAAAGGGTTGAGATAACGACAGATCTGACCGGAGTGTGTCTAATCGTATTTGTGATAAGCATTCGTTGTTTCAGATTAATAGTCACTCGCCACAGTACTGATTTATTGGCTCTCAAAGTTGTTGCTCTTGATCTCAGAGTTTCATCATGTCGTACCTTACTTACAGCAGGTATTTGCTGTGTTAGTGTTTATTGGCTGGGGCCTTGGGCTAAGGTTCTTGTTTCATTGTACTTTATGGTAATGACTTGTAATACAATAGAATCATTGATCATGAAGCTGATCTGGCTTGCCTTCCCACTGTGTTCACCTCCTCTATACTTTGGGAGGTATATAATAGGAATTTATAGCAATTACACATCTTTTTTCCCCTCCTCAGGTGGTTAACCTTTGAAGGAGAGAATCCCTTACCTTCCCAGCTCCCCCACCAGGCCGTTTACAGCATCATTTGAGAGTTCTGAAGGTTTTGAATGGCCTTTGGGTACCTTTGAGACCTGCCTGCTGATTGTGATGGGGATTACCATGTTGGCACACATACAGAGTGTGTTTTACCTGTGACCATTTCATCTGATCTCAAGAGTTAAGCAAAGTCAGGTTTGGGCCTTGTCTAGGGTTAGATGACGATATAGGAGGACCAAGAGATTTTCCCCGAGGCTGGACAGCCATGAGTGGCAGGGTGTGTGGGATAGTATGGACAAGTATCTAGGTCAGTGGGCCCCTCCAGTGCTTTGGAACTTCACCACTGAAAAAGTGCAAAATCCAGAAAAATTAATAAAATATTTAAATGAGGTGTGTTGTCATCCTGGTCATAGCAGAGAGGGACAAACCATGGCAATATGCTGGGGCTTGGCCTATGCTTACAGAGCCTTGTTCAACACTATCCAGCACCTTCAAAGAGAAAAAAATGTCTCTGGATATGATGGCAAAGCAACTGACAATGCAGCTACTCTAGCTCCAGATACAGCAGCTACACCAACCCTAGTGACAAGTACAGCAGCTACTCAAACTCTGACTGCAACAGACAGTGCAGCTACTCTAGCTCCAAGCACAGCAGCTGCACCAACCCCAGCAATAAGTACAGCAGCTGTCAAACTCTGACAACAGATACTGCAGCCACTCTGACCACAGCGATAATCACTGCAGCTAAACCAGAGGACCGATTCATGCCAATATCGGTTGCCCCTGTATGCAAGGGGAAAAGGAAAAAAGAGGCAAGAAAGATGAAGCGAAGTGAAGAAACAATGTACTCACCGCCAACAGCATCTGACCAGGAGTTATGAGTAAGTGAATCAGAGGAAGAAGAGGAAGAACAGGTGACTTCTCAACCCTGGACTTCAACCGAGCTATGGAATATACGAAAAGTTTTACCCGTCAACCAGGGGAGCACAACATCACTTGATTGCTCTGATGCTCGGACAATGGGGCCGACAGTCACGAACTAGAAGGTACAGAAGCCAAGCAGCTGGGATCACTTGCTAGAGAAGGGGGAATTGACAAAGCAGTTGCAAAAGAGAAAAAGTCCCTCAGCATTTGGAGGCGGCTCTTGGCAGCTGTGAAGGAAAGGTTTCCATACAAGGATAATTTTATGAGTCGTTTGGCCAAGTGGACTACTTTAGACAAAAGCATCCAGTTTCTGAGGGAATCAGCCATCGCAGAGATGATCTATCGCAAGCAGGGTGCTGGGAAAGGACCCATGGATCCAGATGAAGTCAAATGTACATGAGCCATATGGTGGAAATTTACACAGAATGCACTGTCATCATAATCATCATACATGCACCACTACATTAGTGCATATACATGTGAAAGTACTCCAATAACTTTTTTTTTTTTTTTAAGGGAATTTCTGGTTAATATTGGTATAACCCCTCCCTCCCGCTGGTTGAAACACCCTAGGGTATCTAACTGAAACCTGCTACTCATGGGTTGAAGATCAGCATTTAACTTTTGGACATAGACATCAAAGGCTTTTCAAATGTAGGCAGTAGGTAAAGAGGGAGAAAGGTAAAATAACTGCCATCTCAAGGCCTGTTTTCTGAGGAGAAAAAGCTAGGCACTGCATGGAGGTGTACAGATATGAGTCAACAAACCAGAATAAAGTACATAAGACAAGCCTGAGTATCTGCAGTGATTGTTTGCTTATATTGTAGTAACACACTACAAAAACACACTGCTGATTTGGGACAAAACTGGTCAGTCTGGTTCCAGGAAATTTGTCTCTCCAACTCCAGAGTACCAGGATTTCTCATTCTTAGCTTTTTGCCATGCAGTGTTTTGGACATTTTTTATTTCTTTTTTTTTTTTTCTACTGGGTCTCAGCCCCAGAAGAACGTGAAGGGTTTTACTCACCCTCTTTCCATGCTGTGTATTGTAAACCTAGATTATGTATCGGTTAGCTTGAGGAATTCTAAGGACAAATCTGGCAAATTAGTAAGTGACAGGCAGAGCTTCACTGTATGAAGACAGAGAAAACTGTAGGCATACTAAGATCTTACACTTACCCCAAACTGTTTCTTATTCAAAGCATTCAACAGTTTCTTCAACATTTATTTAAAAAGAAAATTAAATAAATTATGTATTTCCTAAGTTTTTTTTCAGGTTGTTCTTTTAAGTTTAGTGGTTAAAATTAACAAATTATGCAAAATTTTAAGATGCATTTATTCTATCTTATATTCTGACATATTACTCCTACCCTTTGTTCAGTCAAACCAATGCAACAGTCAAGTGAAGCAAAAGGGACAGAACTTGAAAAGTGAAAAACAGTCAAACAGTCATTGGATTTTCCTGAATATATATATTGATAAAACCACAAAGTAATATAAAGAAATTATTTTTAACTCCATAACTTCAAGTGAAAATAAAGTAACACATTCCAATTACTTGTAGACTCTTTCTTAGGCATAGAATGTTTTTATGTTGCTTGATCAAATGTTAGCAGTGAAGATCCTTCTGCTTTTCCAGAGGTTGTTTGCGTAGAATTTTATTTTGCTAAATAAATTGCCACTTCTATAAAAGAAAATATCATGTTTTAAATCTATGCACAGTCTAACATTCAATATTATAGCACAAAGATGTTTGTCCATCACTGACAGTGATCTCTCCATTGCTTGTCGATGATCTTTAAAACGTGAAAAAATCTCAGTAATTGCTTCTTGTTACTTCCAGCTTTTCTACAGAAGTCTAACTATACTTATTCTAACAGCACAGAAAGAGGGGTCAATCTAGATGTCAGTGCTATATGACAACTAGAAAGTCACATTTAACCACAGAAAGGTTTAATAAACTACAGAATATTTGGGGAGGGTATTTGTAGAAAACTGCATTATAATAAAGAATTGCTGTAGAGGTCACAGAAATAAATGGCTTGACTAGCAAGATGATAAAATCTCGAATCCTTTAAATTTGACGAGTTTGACCTTAATTAATTCTTATGAGATCAGTGTTCCATTCTGTCTCTTTAAAAGCAATTACTGCTTTGAAAAAAACACAATAAATAAGCTCTTCCTTCTGGCCACCCACACATTCAGATTAGACATATTGATGTTCTGTAAGATGTTTTACATGCTTCTGTAGAGACTCAAAAGACAGAAATTATTTCTGTTGGTATCTTGCTCATAGGTCTTTTTTTTCTTCAAAAGTCCCATTTTACTCATAGACTTGGTAAGAGATGAGTGTTTCAGTTTAACTGCCAGTAAAGGGTGTTGCAAGCATGTCCTGGTTTCAACAGTAGCAGTCATATTTCTCCTTTGTAGTAGCTGGTGCAGTGCTGTGTTTTGACTTCCAGCCTGGGAACAGTGCTGGTGATACCGATGTTTTCAGTTGTTGCTAAGTGATGTTTACCCTGACCAAGGACTTTGTGAGGCTCATGCTCTGCCAGGGAGGAGGGGAAGCCAGGAGGAAGCAGAGACAAGGCGCCTGACCCATGCTAGCCAAAAAGGTATTCCATACCACAGCACGTCATGCCCGGGGTGGGGGTAACTGGGAGTTACCCAGAAGGACACGGGCTTCTGGGTCGGACTCGTTTCTTGGCCGGTGGTATCGTATTCTCTTCCCTTGTTATTTTCCCTTATCATTGTTGTCGTTGGTGGTAGCTCTCAGCCCGGCACCACTCACTGGGAGTGAGTGAACAAGCTGTCTGGATAGGGTTTAAACCATGACAAAGCACCAGCTAAGGGATTCAAATGGCAAGCAGAAATTGTATTTACATGATTATATTGTATACAGAATTATCCAAGTGCCAGTATCTGGTGTCTACATGACATTGTAGCTGTAGGGGTTTGGGGGATTCTTATCCCTTTTTTTTTGCAGTGTTAATTCCTGCCTCACCAGCATTTCTGAAAATGTTCATGGATGAAGATTAGCCTTTAGTGGCCTGAAGACCTTTGTTGTATGTTGGTTTTTTTTTTTTTTATTTAGCCTTTATATAGCAATGATACTTCAGATACTGTTACATATTATGTTACAAAAAGTGAGTATGTCTCCTCTGTGTACAGGGCCTCTGCCCAAGAGTGCTAAAAGGTGGATTTAGACCAGGTTTACCCTTCTAGGCAATTCCTTCTTGGTTTATTAAAATACCAAGGAGTGGGATACTCACATGTATTTTATTCATGGGTAGCAGTGTGTAGCAATTTGCAATGGTTCCAAAAAGAAAGTATGTTATTTTCTGATGGTCCTAGTTTATAAGCCCCCTTTTTCCACCTCCTGTTACACATTTCCCCAGAATTTTCCCTTGTAATAAGGGACAAGAAAGGGGCAATGATTTTGATAGGAAATTATTTTTTTGGCCTGGTACACACACAAGTCCAGATCTTCACCTGTTTAGCAGGCATATGTTGAAATTCCTGGAAGAGGCTTGGTTTGGTTTTCTCTTTTTTTTCTCTTTTTCCTACTTTTGCTTAAAGAAAAGAAAAAACAACATAAAAAGACAACATAGGAGAAAATGAAAATAAGGCACATAACTGTAAGGGTTCTGGACCTTCACTCACTCCTGAAAAATCAGAACACAATTGGATCATAGTGGTTATTGCTTTTGGATTGGGCTTGAAAGTCAGGAACACTCGCATACTTTTACAGTAATGCTATGTACTATTGATATTATACAACCAATAAATAGTTTTCATTTGAGCTGTGGACCCCATTTTCTCTCACCAGCACAGAATTCTTAGTCTTTCATGTTTATGTATTTTACAGTTTAGGCTATGTAGTATACTTCATTATTTTGTGTGTTATAAAGTAAAATGCTTTATAGTTTCAGCTTGTGAAAAACGAAATAAGCAGCTGTCATAAACATTTGGAATTTTAACCTATTTTTTTTTATAGTAACATCCACACTTTAATTTTCCACTCAATTTTGTACTGCACACAAAATAAGGAAACACAACAATTTGATTTGGGAATGTGGTCTTCTGATCTTCGTTGTTTTATATAGCTTGCTACTTTATCTGAAATTCTTCCATAGAAATATACAAAGGGTATATAAACCAGAGGCTTTGTCTATTTTTTTGTTTTGTTTTGTTTCATTTTAACTTCATTAAAAGGAATAATGGGCACTCCCAAGGCTTTTAAAGAAGCTTCTCCTACCTGTCTTCTGCTGAACACTTTAAAGAGTGTTATACTTGAGCTTCTGTTGGCTTACATGCATATCTGAATGTATACATATGTATATGTATACATATACATATACATAAGTAAAAGAAATAATTTGCCTTATCAGCAAAAAAACATTTCTAAATTACTTTATTGTGCTACCCTATATTTCTTTAACTTTGTTTTTTTTCACACACAAAAGTACACTTTTTCTTCTGACAAGAAGTACTTATGGAACAGGGGTTAAGATAGAACAATGGGTGCTGAAGGGAGGACCTATTTCTAAATCTCTGTAACAGACTCACCACACAATTATAGCACACTTAAGATCATGATGTTCACTGCCTCATTTTTTTACTTGACATATTTTCATGTTCATAATGGGGATAAAAAAACCCTTGTCATTTATTTCCGATTGCACAATGGTGTGAACAGAAAAAAGTTTGGTGCCCCTGAATAAACAGACAGTTTCTCTTTGCTTTCTTTTCCCATCCAGAAGGGAGTCTAGCAACCTGTGGAGTCCAGGCACCTCAAACCCTGATTTCCAAACCTGTTCCATGACTGCAGAACAGTTACAGGCTGTGGTGAAGGCTGTGGAAGGGATGTCCTGCACATTCTTGTCTGCCCTCTAGCAGAATGAATGTAGCTAATTCCCTGAAACTTACATACATTTGTTGCTGGAGGAGTCCATCAGAAAGCTATGGGTAAGATACAGATGTCTCTGTCAGAGAGAAAAATTCACTTAAACAAAAAGATGAAAACAGTGAGAATGCCATCTGGCATTGAGACAGGCATGGCTCATATGGCCCTGGGAAAGATTCATGGAATTATATCAATAGAAGTAGGGAGAAATAGAAAGACCTGCCAGAATTTAATTTGTGATTGAGTATATTTTCTAGCTTTATTCTATGTGAAGTAAAAGAACGGCACACAGCACAAAAAATAAAGTAAAAGTAATAAGGTTACCACAGATAACTTAAGACAATGTATTGCAAGTTCTGCCCCCTGCCAAGAAACAAAAATTGTATATTAATGTACATATCCATGCTTTTGCATCAGAGTTGGATTCTGATAAGCAAAAAACCATCAGTAACAGTAAACTGTAGGCAGGATGACTGTTATTTTATATTTTTCTCAGTAAACAACTTCATATGCTTATCTATGTTGTATACCAGTTGTTGAAAACCAATTCCCTTGTGTAACGTATAGAGCAGGCCTTCTGTAGAAGCCCAAACAGACTTATCACAATTACACAATTATTTTGAAATAATTAAATTGCTCTTTGGTTTACAAGATATGAGGGCAAAAATGAATCTCACAAACTGCTTCTTTTTCAGAAGTTATAGCTCAGAAATAATCAAGCAGAATGTTTTTTTTTTTTATTTGTATTAACGCCACATTGAAATCCTGTACATCCAGTTTTAGCCTTGTGCACATTTTTACAGCTGAATGTACAGCTGGAACCTCTGGAAATAAGAGCTTTTATTATGGAAATGCTGGCATAGTTTTAGTTAGGATCGGCACACCAGCATTCTGTAATGTGCTTTAAAACTTCAGATGGAGACCAGAAGTCTGAGACTCAACAGTAGCAAACTCTGCATGTATGAAACACAAGCCTCCCAAAATAGTCATACAAGACTACTGGTCCTGGCATAACTCACTGATTTAAAAGGTCAAAATGAATCCCATTGTGTTTGTTTAAAAAGAAGACGGTAACAAGAAAGGTATTGGTTTACAAACAAATATCCTGAGAATAAGAATAAAAGATATGGAAGGGCATAACAAACCCCTGCAGTACGTATGGAACTAAGTGATCAGTATAAGAAAATTTAGTTGTGCTAAAATGGATAAATGTTAATATTTTGAAACTGCTGTTTAGATTACTGACAATCAGAATCAGATTCCTCAGCCAAAAAAGCAAGTGCTGGAATGTCAAAGCACTTTAATTTATCCATCTGTATAATTTTAAACTAACAGGTGAGACAGAAGCAGTGTTATAACAGTCTGGTCAGGATGAAACAATGGAATGATACTGCAGGAAATGATCTGAGAAAATGAGTTCTCTTTGGCAAGGTTCATATGGCGGTAGTAAACCAGCCTGATGGTCTCATTAATGTGGGTTTAAAATGAGAGGTCAGGCTTACCAGTATAAAAAGTGTTGATTATCAGATAAATGGAGTCAGATGGACAATGACGTCCCTTGCAATTTTTACTGTGCTTAATGGCAAGTGACTTTGTGCACATTTAATACATATAAATACAGTCCTTTCATTTCCTACCCTTTCTTATTTCTCACTTTATTCCTTATTTTCCCTTTTTTTCATTCACCTTCTCCTACGCTTCTAAGTTCAACACAGCTATTCATTGTGCCTCACTCTCTGGTCATTTCACAGAGAATAAATTGACATTCTTAAGCTGTGCCTTAGTCTGCCATGTCTGGATGCATAAATGGTTGCTTAGCTGGGGCTGTGTAAAACACTACTGCTGGTATGGACATGGACTAAACCTAGGAGGATAATCCTTGATTTTTCACACATCTGTGACTGAGGGAGAGACACATTTTCTTGTAATTCTGATGATGGTTGTTGCAATAAGAACCATGGAGTCTCTGCTTTCAAACTCAGGCATTTGCATACAGAAAGAATAAGGAGAAATGCTGAAAAATTTTTGTGGAATGTTTTTATGTGTACTAGGTGAGGTGTTCAGTCTGAGGAGCCAGTCACCCATCCTAAATGTCCACAGAGACACCACCTAAACTTCATTCATTTATCTCTACCTTTATTTCATCCAAGTTTCATCCTGTTCTCAAAGATGTTTATGACTTGCACGTGGGGAAATTCAGGTCCTTTGGATTCTCCCAATGTTGGCCTTTTGCCCCTCCCTTTATTCCTTCTCTCATTCTTGTTTCGTTTGTTCATTCCTTCATTTCTTGGCTATGTAGACAGCAGATAGCTCACCTTTCATACACACATACAAAATTAAAAAGTAATGATGCACAGGATTTTAACTGGTTTCTTGCTGAGATGTAATCAATCTCCTTCATTAGAAATGGAGAAAAGAGAGTTGTCCGAATATCAAATGGATTTAAGTTCTTTATATGCTGCTGATGATTTTCTGCCATGTATCTTCCAAGAAAGAATTTCTTATTTTCACTTTGTTCAAAGTAAATGAGATGATAATTGTCAAAACCAACAGTAATACATTAATAGTCAGGTCATTTGCGCAGAACCAGCTTTTCTAAGTGGACAGATATCTTCTAGGAGCCTGTAATTTTCCTAGGTAGACTGAAGCTTCTTGAAATTTCAATATCTGAAAAATTACTTCATTATTTTGAAAACTACAGCATTTAAGGATGAAGATTTAGAAATAAGGGGATGTCTTAGACATACATTTTTAATGCAAATTGTAATGAAACTTTGGACTAAATACTTTCAATGGACATTGCTATCTTTCTGGGTTCAGTAAAGCATTATGCAGTGGTTATACAATTATTTACTGGTGGTGACCTGATCACAGCTGCACATACTCTTGTGACCAGAAAACTAAGGAATTAAGCCTTTTTTAAAAATCCTCTCTTGTGGGCTTTATATCAGGCAGCAGTGCACTGATGAACACAAAGGAGAGAATTACAGCATGTCTTTTTCCTTTGCTGGTCTCCAGTGAAATAGCATGCATTTCCTCAAAACTGAAATGCATTTTGAGTGAAGCCATGACCTGTACTATTCAGAAGGTTTTGGCCTAGCAGCTTGAATCTCTTCTATTTCCTATTACACTTTCCCTTGAAACAAATCACCGCTGAATAATTGGATGAGGCCCTGAGTAACCTGATTAAGTTGAAGATGTCCCTGCTCATTGCATGGGAGTGGGCCTAAATGATCTTTGAAGGTTCCCTTACAGCCCAAACCATTCTATGATTCCGTAATTCATCACTTGTGATTTTACTCTGGATTTCTATCATCTAATCAGCTCTAGCAACTTTGTCTTCTCCTAATTTCTAATTATGGAATAAGTTTAAAATTTATATTTAATTTTCTGAAATTATTTAAGAATACAAATCTTGACACATTCTTAAAGGAAAATAAGCAGTCATTGCTCAACATTGTTGCTGCCTTTGTGAACTAGAGGCATATTAATAAGGTTTTTATTTTTTTCACTTTCAAAGTTATACTTAGGAATAGAGAAGGCAGCTAAAGCCAAAGACTGAGAAGTTATCAGTAGGCTTAACAACAGCCACAGCTCTGTCAGCTCTGTCAGGGTTGAGTGTATTGTATGTAAAAAATGGATTCTGTACCACTGAGAAGTTTTGGGTGCTGTGCACATGCTCAACCCTTCGGGATACATCTATTAATTGGAAAAACAGTTGATAATCTTCATTTTTCCTGCTAGTAGAATCTGTGATACAAAAACTATACAGTTCTGTAGTCAACCTTCTCTTTTTCCAAGTCCCCTCATCTGAAACACAATTTTGGCTCTGGATTGACCAGCTATATTTTTAACAGCGTAGACCTTTGTGATTCTTCAGAACTTTTTAAACCAACACATAGATGCATATATATGTTCTTTATTTCAGGCTGGCTAACATGTAATTTAGAACTCACAAATACATGCAATATATTTCAGACATCAATTATATTTGAACCTTAAAGAACTCTAGATTTTCTTAATATTTTAAAATACGATTAAGTATATATTGAGTTTTACCTGTTTTTCCCCAGTTTCGAAGTATAGCACCTGTGGTAGGTACACTGTGAACCTTGAACAGATACTGTTTGGAACGGCTGTAGCAGATGAGTCTTTTATGTTGATTTATGCGCTCCCTTTTTGATCACTACTTCTCAGAATTTTCCAGAAGCTATAAAATGGATTCTGAAAAGAGAATATTAAAATATACTGCTATAAAGCTGAAGGTGATAGCTGTGTTGGAATTGCTAATAATGAAATAATTAAGCATAGAGATTAGATGTTGCAGCTGAACCCCAGTAAATTAATGCATTTTAGAGTATTTGAATCAGTATGAAATAAAAGTGGATACTCATTCTGTACACTGTAGCATAATTTCTCACTAGGCAATATCTTAACATTAAAAAATAAAAATAAAAAAAAAACAACAACTCAACAAAGCCCCTCAAGTTCCTAAAATAGGATTTGTTAGCTAAGATCAGTGTTAGTTATACAAATTTCGAAATAATGAGTATGGGATCTTTATCATGTCTTTATTATATCTCAAGATGGGCAAGCATTAAGGTAGTGTATAATATATTCTGAAGGGAAAAATCTTTTCAAATAATGGAGTTTTTATACAGACAACATGAAAATAAAAGGATATGAAGCCAAATTTTATATATCTTTTTAAACAATGAGCCATTAAAATCAGTGGTATTTGGCAAATGTGAGTATATGTGTGCATGTGATTGGCTTAAATATTCAGGTATTTGGGTGATAGGCCTTATTTGTGCTTGCTAAAAAAGCTACACAAATCCCATCTCAGATAGACAATGGAGCTGTGGGAGCCAGATTTTCAAAGCCAGAGAAGTGGGTTGCTTATTTTAGATTGGCATGATATCAAAAGTGGCACTACCTCAATGCAAAAGGAATGCTAAAGCAATATGTCTAGAGTCAGCATCTTGGTTATTTCCAGTTGAAAAATACACTGATAACAATGAAAGTGAAAGTTACTTAGCAATAACCAGATTTCTTTGAGATATACTATACTCAAGAATATTTGGTTTTGATCATGGAACAAGGCTCTTGAAGTCTCTGTGCTTGCATTATGTAAAGAGATTACATACTTTCCAGTCTTTCTACATATTTCATTCTCAGGTGTAAAAGGCATGCCTGCAATCAGACCTTTGTTAGCTATCAACTACACACTTCCACAACATAGACTTCCAGAGAAAAGGCAAGGAGATTTGGAAGTGAATGCATGAATCTCAGAAGATCCACAAGCAGTGTATACAAGCCTTTGTTCTTGAGTGCTTGCCCCACACACATTCATATAGTTGGTGGCTCCTGCATGTTTTCAGGAAGGTGTTTGGACTCCCCACTAAAGACTGGCCTAAGTTCTGGACATTTGTTCACAGAATTAGTCCAAGGGTTAGAAACTGCTCTCCTGACTACTTACATTCATTCATTATCCTTTGAAGACATTGAGCAAGAGATTTAGCTGAATATATGCAGGTCTATAGATTTTGAATGATTGCATTTCTCTGTTGAATCAATAATGCATGATTAATGTTTTGTGCTCCTCAAGAATTCAGAAAATCAGATGGAACTTTATACCTAGTTCTTATTTATTTAGAATCTCATTTATCATATATGAACTTAACTCCACTATTTTTTTCATAGTCATTAAGAAAAAAAATACCCACATAGGTGAAAACTGAGGCAGATTAAAACCTTTTTAACATTTAAAATGTAGTCAGTATGTTATCTTTAGATGTAAAATTATTTACATTATATAAAATTGTTACACAGATGAGATAAGCTTGTTCTTATAGTTAATTGAGAAGTATTTATTATGCATTTTTAATAGTATTGTATTAATTGTGTGGATTAATCCAATAGAAATGCTTTTACAATTCCAAGATTTTGAGCAGCTTTTAAATCATTAGAATTTATTTAAGCTATAATCTCAAAGTATTTTGTTCCCTAACTGGAATCCCCTGCTCTCAATTATATTGGGCCGGGGCACAAGGGAGACTATGTAGTCATAGGTTAATAGAAAGTTCAAGATGTGTCATTTTGTCAACAACCAACATTAAAAAATGTTTTGATGACATTGGGAATGCAGCAGTTGCTCTATGCTTCAGACTAAGTCAAATATCATAACTTAATATCGCAGCGTATCACAGCATCACTGTGATAAATTCTTACTTAACATGTGCGGTGTCACACTACACATATTTAATTCCCTTCTTTTTCTTCTCTTTTTTTCTCTTTTTTTCTCTTTTTTTTTTTTTTAACTTTGGACCACTTGTAATCTGTTTCCAAAGACCAAATGCCTGTTTGCAGCTGGATTACATTGTTATTCCTGGAGTCCCACTTCACTTCCATTTAAAAAAAATGTTGAACCATCCAGTTTCTACTTTCTGGGAATTGACAATGCAGACCAAAACACAGTAAAGGGAAAATGAGCTTAAATTACATTGATTCTCTCTTAAAGTCTGCTTAGGTACATGCAATAAATCTTTTCCACAGTCGTTCACCTTTGCAGAGTGAATCCATGCTAATTTTATTCTGATATACATATTTAATATCAGTCTGAGTCATATACTGCTATAGATTCCAGGATAAGAAACTGTTTAAAGATCTGAGTTTTGCAAAAAGGGCCTTCGTTTTTTTCAGCATTTCCATATATGTATGTGTTCCGTTACGCTGTTACCTGTGGTACTGATCTTAATGATATGTATGTAACTGGATAGGAGGTGAAGGCTGAGTCCTAAAAGTTTTTGAAAAGCACTGCCTTAGTGATATATTACCCTCTTTACTAGCAACAGGGTACCTTGTATTGTTACCTTTATTCCAGGCAATGTGAAACTTGAGTTTTTGAATTATAGTTAAAAGGTACAAAAGTTATTTGAATAATTCTTTTGTTGATAGTATCTAATCTGATACATGGCTGAAAAAATTATGTATTAGAAAGAGTTTAGCAGCTATTCAGGGATGAAAGCCATTTCTTCATTAGTGTTAACCTAGATTTCATTATTTTTTCAATTGACTGGAGTTAGTTCAATGAAAGGAAAAGATCTGAACAAGCAGCCAGTATCCCAGATTGCAGATCCAGTCTTATTAGCTCATAGTAATTATTTTGAAATCCTTTTTTGTGTTTTATCCACTTGGAACAGGTTTTCATTTGATTTAGTCTGGTTATTCTTAGTAAAATATGGTTTTACTTGAAACAAGACTTGCTTAAGACTAGAATCTAAACTGGAAGACCTACATAATTTGTTAGTAGTGTTCACTTTATTGCACTTATAAGTCCTACAGGATAATTGGCAACATTGCTTTTCTTCCTCCTTACACCCATTATTTAAAATTTAGTATCAGAAAATATTCTGTGTATTCCTTTTGCTTCCAATGACATTAAAAAAAAAAAAGACATTTTTAGGATTTACCTTTTAAATATTGCTCAGACTTCAGTACTTGTTTCTGTTGGCCATCCATAAGCATCTCTTGCCATTTGAGATGCCCCCAAACATCCCACATCCTCTCCGGGTTCTGGTTCAGAACACCTGAGTTCTTCACAGGTGATATATACAGTCCAGGCACATGAAGTTGGCCTGATACTTTATGACATCTAAGATACTATTAGATGGTAGTGACTGTAAAAACTGAATAAAATCTTTAGTGGTTGATGCAGACTTGGTGTTCTATTTATACTACACAGAAAAATTGTCCTGAATATGTTTGGAATTTGAGCCTACAGCCTTAATTTGTATAAAATCCTCATCAAATTATGAATTATTTTCCCTGTGTTCTTTACCTTGTTGTATTGACATCAATAGATATGATTTGAGGTTATGCCTCTATTCACGGAAGGAAAATCTGGATCTCCCCACCACCTAGTAGTATCTTGCCTGGGGTTTTGTAGTGCTTCCTGTTGTCAGGTACAAACATTGCCTATTGAAATTTTTCAAAATATATGTTAAGCATTTCATGCAATTTTGAGCAAATAGAAAGCCTATTAATCACTTAGAATAACTTGACTTTTGAAAAGGAAATATTTGAAAATATCACAGCTGTGACAGTTTGTTTCCATAAGTGGTAAGCAGCTGTACAAGGAATAAGAGATCTAATTCCACTAAAAATTAATAGGAACTGAGGATTTTTCATTTGCTTACTAAAATCAAGTTTTTAAATTTTGAGGAAAAATTCTACAGGTTTCTTTTTGTTGCTTCTGTGGAATTTAACAAACGAAGAATGCAAATCATCATTACAACTTATTTGAGTCAATTGAAATTCTGTCTTTAAATAAAATTGATATCTAAGTTAACCCCAGAAGAAATTCAGGCAACTTTTCCCATAAAATAATAAATAATATTGATAAAATGTATATTTGTTTTTTTCATCTTGTTTTGGGCAGTAAAATGCCATTTTCTGTTCTTTGTATAAAACCAACTATAATGGAAGTCAGATTTACCCGATAATCACTGCGAGGTAAGGCAGAACATTTTTCTCTACTGCTAGCTTTTGAGCTACTGTGATGCAAGTTTCACATGCAGATAGTTAAGTATACTTGAAACTATTGAAGAATTTGTTCACAATCTCCTGCTGGTGTAAATTTTCATAAATCTGATCATGCTGTTAGGATGTCAGTTTTCATCTGTTGAGAGCTTAAACAATATCCACATATCTTTCAGGACCATATGAGCAGACTTCAGGGGTTTTACAGCACTTTAGTGGGATTAAAAAGGGTTCAGTCACAGGAGATTCACTCCCTTGGAACAAGTAAAAGTCACAGAAGAACTATTCTATCTGGATCTTAAAGTTCTGAGCATTTGTCTACCGTTACTTAGTTTATCCCTCTGATAGTCATCATTTTTATTGCATTTTCTTCTCTGAAAAAAGTTAGATTCATTTTATGGCCTTTTGAAAATGTGGCATTAATAATAGCTGAAATGGTACCACCAAAATATAGTAATGGTCTGATTACTACTGAAATTCCATTTATTTTTAGTTCCTTTATTCTAGAACTATTAAAGTCTTATGTGCATAAACTTTGCATAAATGAAAGTTAAGCTGCCAGCAGTGATTGTCATAATGTAGCTATAAATACCAGCAGATGTGTTCTTGTTTTATTTATATATTTATTTATTTAAATAAGCAACATTCAGCATTTTCAAAGAAGAGCTCTTAGCATATAGGTGCAAAGAATTCAAATAACTGGGTGAGCTAAGCATATTTCAAAAAATGTTTGACAATAAAGGCTTGTAACAGCTTGTTTTTCCTTGCTTCTGACTTATATGTTATTTGCTATCGAGGTGTTATTTTAACACTACATTATTGAAGCTGTATAGAAGGCCTAGAAACTGTTTTCAGTTGGCTAGTTTTGTAGCCAGTATAAGTACAAAAAAGATTCTTTAGTAAATTTAGTAAATTAACCTTTACTAAATTACTGCAAGTTTGTGCACACTGTTCAGACTCTTTTGAATGCTTACAAATTATTACTTAAAACCAGAGTAACAACACCTCAGGTGCATTTGGAAAGTTCTGCCTATCCCTTCCAAAACAAAAAAGATCTCAAATCAAACTAATCAATCAGAGGGGTGATGTTCTAGCAGAGATGGTTTACATAAACATCACAGTCAGATAAGAGACATCCACCTCAAAGTGAAGTCATTTCAAAGAAAACAAGTCACATTTGAGCAGTTCTGGAACCTGCCCAGTGACAGAGGAATGCAAATTCACAAATATACATATACGTATACATATTCGCTTGCGTATATGTAGACGCAGAGGTATAAATATACATACACATTTTACTAATTTTCACTAGAAGCTCCCTAGAGATAATTCAGAATTTGGACCAACAGTGATAAAAAAAATCCCTGAGATAAAAATCTGACTGTATTTTAAGTCCTTGTAAATGCTCTCTTCACTCACAAACAAGAACAATAATCAAGGTCAAAATGCTGTGAAACCATAACATTCAGAAGCAGCTTTTTATTTCAACATTCTTGTCCATTTCACAAACAGGTTTTGAAATCTATCTTTGTATCAATACATATCAAGACATTGATAAGAATTTTATTTTCAAATCTAGTTGAAAGCAATTTTGCTCACAAAAATAGTTCCATTTAAGTAATTTGGATGAATAAAGGCTGCAGCATCAGAATTCTAAAATGTGAACGTTCGGACTGCTAAACTCAGGGAAAGGTATCATTTTCCTTTGAACACAATCTTAACTGTTTTCCTTTTTTCTCAATAATATAATGAAGTTCTTGTATCTGGCATAATGTACCTAGTCTTTTAAGCACTCTCTGTGCGTAAAGGGCAATTACACTAGCTCAGTACAGAGCAGGAATGTTTTACGGGATGCTTCCAGATAGTGGAAAATGGCTCCAGCGCTCCTAATGGGAATGCTATGTTAAAGACAGAATCAAAAAGATGTAGACGCACTTTTATTTTCACATGATTCTCACTAGAATTTCCATGCAGGAGCAAACACCCGTATGATGGACATTTACTTATCTTTCTTTTCCACATGAAATATTTGTCTGCCCTTGGCCTTGGCTTCATCTTGGGGCAGGATTTTGTTAAGCAAAACAAAAAAAGATAAGATAATATTCATCTCTGCTTGGCAACAGCAGCGAAGTTAGCAAAAAACATGCATTCATCCTTGTCCACATGGCAGTAGCAAGAACAAAGCATTTTTATGTTTTTCCTATGTATGATAATAAGCCCCAGGAAAAAACTTATTTCTTTGTCCCTGAATCTAGCAACAGCAAGGACAAAATTACACAAAGCCCAGTGTTGCTTGCAATAGGCAGCATGAAGGAAACCTTTTCAGCAGTTTGAAAAAAAAAAAACCAAGCAAGATCTTTTTGAAGTTTTATTTAGAAGATCACACAGTATTTAGGATTTTATTAACCATATAATTCCACTGATGTGCAATATTAATCTCGGGCATCAATATCACAGTATCACAGTATGCTAGAGATTGGAAGGGACCTCAAAAGATCATCTAGTCCAATCCCCCTGCCGGAGCAGGAACACCTAGATAATGTTACACAGGAATGTCTCCAAGCGGGTTTTGAATGTCTCCAGGGAAGGAGACTCCACAACCTCCCTGGGCAGCCTGTTCCAGTGTTCTGTCACCCTCACTGAGAAGAAGTTTCTTCTCAAGTTTAAGTGGAACCTCTTGTGTTCCTATTTGTACCCATTACCCCTTGTCCTATCATTGTTTGCCACTGAGTAGAGCCTGGCTCCATCCTCGTGACACTCACCCTTTACATATTTATAGACACTAATAAGGTCACCCCTCAGTCTCCTCTTCTTCAAACTATAGAGACCCAGCTCCCTCAGTCTTTCCTCATAAGGGAGATGCTCCACTCCCCTAATCATCTTCGTTGCCCTGCGCTGGACTCTCTCCAGCAGCTCCCTGTCCTTCTTGAACTGAGGGGCCCAGAACTGGACACAATATTCCAGATGGGGTCTCACCAGGGCAGAGTAGAGGGGAAGGAGGACCTCTCTCGACCTACTAACCACCCCCCTTCTAAGACACCCCAGGATGCCATTGCCCTTCTTGGCCACAAGGGCACAGTGTTGGCTCATGGTCATCCTGTCGTCCACTAGGACCCCCAGGTCCTTCTCCCCTACACTGCTCTCTAACAGGTCGTTCCCCAACCTATACTGGAACCTGGGGTTGTTCCTGCCCAGATGCAGGACTCTACACTTTCCCTTGTTATATTTCATCAAGTTATTCCCTGCCCAACTCTCCAGCCTGTCCAGGTCTCGCTGGATGGCAGCACAGCCTTCTGGCGTGTCAGCCACTCCTCCCAGCTTAGTGTCGTCAGCAAACTTGGTGATAGTACACTCAATTCCCTCATCTAAATCGTTGATGAATATATTAAATAATACTGGTCCCAGTACTGACCCTTGAGGCACTCCACTAATTACAGGCCTCCAGCTAGACTTCACCCCATAGACTACAACTCTCTGGCTTCTCTCCTTCAGCCAGTTCGCAGTCCACCTCACTACCTGATCATCCAGTCCACACTTCCTCAATTTAGCTGTGAGGATGCTGTGGGAGACTGTGTCAAATGCTTTGCTGAAGTCAAGGTAGACCACATCCACCGCTCTGCCATCATCCATCCACCGTGTTATTTCCTCATAAAAGGCTATGAGATTGGTCAAGCATGACTTCCCCTTGGTGAAGCCATGTTGACTGACCCTCATAACCCTCTTATCCTTGATATGCCTTAAGATGGCACCAAGGACAAGGTGTTCCATCACTTTCCCAGGGATGGAGGTGAGGGTGACCGGTTTATAGTTACCCAGGTCCTCCTTCTTGCCCTTTTTGAAGACTGAAGTGACATTTGCTTTCCTCCAGTCCTCAGGCATCTCTCCCATTTCCCAAGACTTGGTAAAGATGATGGAGAGTGGTCTAGCAATGACTTCCGCCAGTTCCCTCAGCACCCGCAGGTGCATCCCATCTGGACCCATGGATTTATGGATGTCCAGATTGCTCAACTGGTCTCTAACCCATTCCTCATCGACTAAGGCAAACCGCTCCGTCGACCTGACTTCATCTGAGGTCTCAGGGGTACAGGGCTCTTCAGGACTGCCTGCAGCAGAGTAGACAGAGACAAAGAAGGCATTCAGTAACTCTGCCATCTCTGTATCTTCTGTCACCGGGGCCCCCATCCCGTTCATCAGTGGGCCTACATTGCCTCTGGTGTTAGTTTTATCTGCCATGTATTTGAAAAAGCTCTTTTTGCTGTCCTTGACCCCTCCCACCAGATTTAATTCTAAGGAGTCCTTAGTCATCCTAGCTGCCTTCCTACATCCTCTAGCAGCAGCCTTATATTCCTCCCAAGTGGCCAGCCCCTCCTTCCATGACCTGTAAACGCTCTTCTTCCACTTGAGCATACCCAGCAATTCCCTATTTAGCCACGTAGGTCTCCTGGCCCTCTTCCTTGACTTCCTACGTGTTGGGATGCTCTGATCTTGAGCTCAGAAAAAGCAATCCTTGAATGCCAACCAACTATCTTGGGCCCCTTTACCTTCAAGCAGCCTTGCCCATGGGATTTCCCCCAGCAATTGCTTGAAAAGGCCAAAGTTTGCCCTGCTAAAGTCCAGGGTTGCAATTCTACTTGCTATTCTACTGGTCCTACCACACAAGATCCTGAACTCCACCATCTCGTGGTCGCTGCAACCAAGGCAGCCCTCAACCCTTACTGCTTCGACCAGATCCTCCTTGTTAGTGAGGATGAGATCCAGCAGTGCTCCTCTCCTGGTCGGCTCATCCACCATTTGCAGGAGGAAGTTATCATCCATACACTGGAGGAACCTCCTGGACTGCGGCTGGGTTGCCGAGTGGTCCTTCCAGCAAACATCAGGGAAGTTAAAATCCCCCACGATGACCATAGCCTGTGACTGTGAGGCCGCTCTCAGCTGCCTGTAGAAGGCCTCGTCAACTTCCTCACCCTGATCTGGTGGTCTGTAACAGACACCCACAACAGTATCCCCCCTGCCAGCCTGCCCCTTAATTCTCACCCACAGACTCTCAACTCGCTCGTCATATGTCCCTGGACAGAACTGGGTGCATTGAAGTTGCTCCCGTACATAAAGAGCAACCCACCACCCCTCCTGGCTGGCCTGTCTTTCCTGAAAAGGACATAGCCCTCCATGACTATATTCCAGTCATGTGAGCTGTCCCACCACATCTCTGTAATTGCCACCAGATCATAGTCTCCTGACTTAACACATAGGTTTCTAACTCCTCCTGCTTATTTCCCATGCTGCGCATTGGTGTACAGACATTCCAGGGAGTGAGCTGAGCACACCGATTTCACCCTAGGATTATAGGAGGCCTCCAGTCTTCATCAATTCTGGAGTGCTGCCCCACTGGGGCAAGCCCAGCTACAACCCCATCCCCCTTCGAATCTAGTTTAAAGCTCTCCAAATGAGCCCTGCTAATTCATGCCCCAGCATCCTTTTGCCTCTGTGAGATAAACCTTTCTCACTTGTCATTGTCCAGACTGGTGCCCTATAAAATCAGCTGTTATCAAAGAATCCAAAGCCCTGCCTGTAGCACCAGTCTCGAAGCCAATCGTTTATGGACTGAATCTTCCCATTCCTTCCCACATCATCAGTGGAAGATGGAAGGAGAGAGGAGAAGATCACTTGAGCCCCAGACTCTTTCACCATCCGCCCCAAGGCCCTGTAGTCTTTCGTCATCCCCCTCAGACTGTGGGAAGCAGCTTCCCCCCCACCTGTCTGGAAGATCAGCAGCGGGTAGTAGTCCGTCGGGTGCACCAGGTTGGGGAGCGCCCTAGTGATATCCCTGATCCGGGCTCCAGGCAGACTACACACTTCCCTATGATGAGGGTCAACTCTGCATATCGGGCCCTCTGTTCCTCTCAGAAGGGAATCACCTACTACAATGACCCTTCTTTCTTTCTTATCAGAGGCAGTCTTGAGGTGCAAAGTCGACCGCCTTTTCCTATGTGGCCTTGTAGGCTGGCCTTGCCCCACATCCTCACCTACCTCTCCTTCAAGATCCAGGGCCTCAAACCTATTATGGAGGGACACCTGGGGAAGCAGGGCAGGAAGGGAGGAGGGTTGCCCACGACGCCGAACTGGAACTTGCTTCCAACCCTTTATATATAGTGTTATATAAATGATTTTATACTTGGCATGCAGTCATGTCTCAAATTTTAAGAAGCACCTGACTGTATGCAAGCAGACAAGGTATCTCCAAAAAGGTAACTCAGATTTTGCTGGAGGCAAGATTTCTTCACTTTACGTTTTCAATGTGGCTTCTGATTGTGTTGCTGGCCAGTTTACTCAACCTACTATGGCTGATGTAACCTCGGACTGTCTGGGTATATTGTTTCATCATTATAACCACAGTACAGTAGCTAATCTACTTAAATTGAATGCATGTAAAAATGCAAAGTTATGTGGATTGTGTCAGCTAATCTGGTCTTGTAAAAAAATTCCATGTAATTTTAATTTTAGCTAAAATAACATTTATCGTGGTAGTAATTTTTCTTGAAATTTTACTTGCAATCCTTTATTTATCAGTTACATGAAAATAATTATATATTCATTCTAATCCTTTACTTATTTATAATATAATTGAATGACTTCAAGATAAAATCAACATTCACGCAGAGTTGCACATAATGGAACAGGGAAACCTGTTCAAACTAACAGGCCAAATAAGTTCCTATCTTAAAGGGTTTCGTCATATAGGATTGTGAAGAAAGGATACATAATTTCTCATAACAGTCCTAAAGCATATGTTCTGCAAACCAAAAAACAGTATTTAGTAGCTTTTTAAGATGTTAGAGATCTTAGTCTCTCCATACAGCTGTGACTCCTCCCCTTAATTTCCCTAGCACTAGTCTCTCCTGACTAATCATCATCTTGACTGGATTTTATAAAACAATAAAACTCTATATGCAATTACAGGGTCCTTCTTGAAGTCATACCTCTGCAACTTGTTTTCCAGGAGATTTTAGTTCTCCAGGGCCACTCTGCCTGTAAAAATCTGAAAACATGGTAGGATGATCTCTGACAGGAGGATTGTGACTGTCTCTATGCTCAAAACCTACTTCATGGAAGCAGTTTATGATTTCCCTTCCCCCCTCTCCCCCCCCCCCCCCCGAAACTAAGAGTTCTCTTCCCTGAGAAGCTGTTCTATTTATGTGTCAAAGGTGTGACAGCCTGAGTCCTGTTTATGCTGGAGGGGGAGTACAAGTATTTTGGCTAGAAGGACATGGAAATATCAGTTATATCCAGAGTTGGAAATACAATGAGAATTAGTTTTTTTTCTTTTATTTTACCTTAGTGCTACTCTACAGTATATGAATACTTGTCTGTAATCTTAAAAAAATTAAAACCAGAAAATCATGATTCTAATTATGTTCTACCTTAGAAATTTTGCAAGCTTGTAAAGACTTGACTTACATTGATTTGGGCTGGAACAAACACTTGAACCTGAGAACTGCTTACATTTCTTCCTGCATGAAGTAAAACAGTCAAAAGGGAAACAAACATAATTCATCAAAAAATTAATATATTATGTATTCCAATATTGGAATATTCTGTCTTTATGGTATAGGTTAATATTTTAGACTAACAGTTTGCTGCACTTTTATGCAGTTTTTTTTATAATTTTTTGTTTTTTTTTAATCTTCTTACAATATTATTTAGTTAGCAAAAATCAAAGTGTTGAATATTGATAAAGAAAGGGGAAAAAGTCTATTTCACCAATATGTTTCTCAATCTATTATTGAGATTTTTTTCTTGTTTGTTTGGATTTTTTTCACTAAATGTTACTATGTTTAGAAGTAAAAAGGAATGCTGAAGTTTACACATAGTATTTCCAAGGTCTGAAATCTTCTGAAACCAATAAATTGAAAATGCTTGCAAGCCTCAAGTCAGAAAGCACCTTAGTTACCAACATTCATTGCATTTAAAGACTGTAGTATCAATTCAGATAAACAGGATAATAATTTGATTCTGAATAAAAAAGATTTCCTTTTTTTAATGAACAAGAGGTCAGTACTGATTGTCAAGGGCAAACAATTTTTTCTTAGGACTCTTGGAATTCTAACAGGATATTTTCAAAGATGAAAATACTGAATTAGAGCTTATGACCCATATTATGAGCTATAGATATGTGAATGAGAGTCTTAGCTGCTTAGAAATCTAAGAACAGATTTGTGCCCCTTGATTTAAACTGAAGATGAAATATATCGTAGTTTTGTGCATATTTAAAATTTTGGAGGGTGACTCAATGCTTTGAATTTCCATTTTTTCTAAAGGTTTTTTTTTTCTACTTTTTTTCTTTATTATCTGCAATTGCTATGTGACCTAGACAGTACAAAGGTAAATTGTCTGATTGACAGCTCCTTTAAGAACAAGTTGAAGCACCAAGATAAAACATTATCTAAAAAAAAAAAGTAATAATGAGAATTAAAATGTAATGCCACTCTGAAAACTAAACCTGAAGTTACTACTTTCAGCTTGCTACAGATGAGCGAGTTGCTAGTGCAGTAGGAAGTAAAAGAAAAAAATCAGGCAAGGCAATAAGAAACACCTTTTCCAGTTGCTGAATAATAAATGTGGGAAGCTGCCACGGGGCGAAGTTGTGACTGCAGAAACACTGCATTCACAGTGTGAATTGCAGAAAACAGGGTTATTCAAGCAATGAATGTATATTTCTCAGGAAAGTAATGTACAAGAAAAGGATGAACCACAGGGCTGAGTGCCCTTGTTCATTCTCAGTATACATGCATCACAGCTGTCATGCTGCAAGGTACGTTAAAAAGAAAAGATTAAGTGCCGATGGCTGTGAGATCTCTTCGTCCAAAACCCAGCTCCATATGCGTCTAGTTGAAGAGGTTCTGCTATTTGACACCCACTGAGCCCAGCTGCAATTTTGCCCTTCCAAGAGCCTTATCAGCAAGTTCATTATTTACTTTTACTAAAACAGAAATAGCAACACACTGCACAAGTGATTCTGATAGAAGTGCAGACCAAGTAAGCATCTTTAGGACAAAAGTGTGGTATTCTGTCAGCAGACCTGAGGGAGTGTAGGCAAAAGGAATGCAATATTTCTAAAACAGGCATGATTTACGTGATTTGCTTGCCTGAATGAAGTGGTGAAAAGACCATGCTAAATATCATTCTGTGTTTATCACTTGCACGGGCACACAAAGAACTTTCCACTTTATATCCTATGCCCGGTGTTTTACAAGGTATTAGCTTTCAATCCTAAACCAGGGTCTGAAACACAGTCACAGCAAAAGATTACATTACCCATCTGAGAACTTAGAAATTATTGTGCAATTGACACTACTCTTGACTATGAAATGTGGAAGAATAGTAGAGTTGCCATTATCTTGCTGCAAGTACATTTTTACAGATGCCTGGTTTAAAAACTGAGGTCAGCTTCATTCAAACTAAGCCCAGAAATTAAAAGCAAACCAAAAATCTCTACTCTACTCAAGTTGCAAAACTATTTAAATATTTAGGTTTGATGATTTACAGCAATAGCTCTTTAGAGTTTTCAGTTTTGAGACTACTTCAGATGTGTTTATCTTCCACACCACTGTGATACTGTTATAGTATTGCTATATTATTGCATTAAATGACATTAAATTTATATGTGACAGTTTATTGAAATGAAGAAATTTTAAAAAATCATGACCTTTTGCTAGTTTTTTTTTAATTCCATCCCAAAGGATGATTTCTGTTCTCCATATTTAATTTTTGCTGGGTTTGGGAAAAAAAAAAATTGTACTTTTAAATAGCAATTAAAGTGAAATTGTGATTTTGATTCATTTGTGATTGTGCTGAGAACCAGCTGATTTGGAAAGCACATAATTTGTGGGGAAAGGAGGGTAAATTTAGATGGAATTTTGATTTACCATAAATATATGTATGCTACTTGAAGTATTGGCATGTCTTGTTTCAGCACATTAATAATATACAAATCCCAAAGTGTTTGATCTTATATATATGTGTATTAGTATGTGATTGTTATCCCACTGAAAAATAAGAAAATACCCCTTTCTTGTTTCATTTTTATTTGCATTTCATACCTATGGCATAACTATAACAATAGCTACTCCATTTGTCTCTGAAAACTACTTCAGAGGTAAACATTATGATCATTTGGCAATGTGACACATACAAATGTAGGTAGCTGAATAGCAAAATACAGTGTTTGTGAACATGTGTTCAAAAATCTAATGGTTGTGCTGATCAGATATGTCTGACCATTTTCACATGCTCTGAGAATACTCACAGGTTTATGTGTGCTCAGATGTTAGGAAATTTTTGGTTTTCAGAGTTATGTGCATATTCATATGCTAGCTAGGTGTGCCGAAAATCCAGTATTTGTTTGTATTTATTAAGAGTTTTCCTGTTCAGAAAAGATTGGTTTATTGACTGGCAAAATGAAGAGGTGAGAATCTTGGCAGCTTTCAGTAGTGGCAATATAAGCTTTTCAAATAATGGTGAATGGTGGATAAGGACCATTCCAGACAATTTATACATGGATACAGTTAGCCTAACATTTGCATATTGAAATAACAGAGTTAACTTTAATTGGCTATGATGTTCAATAGCTGTATCCTTGCCAAAGGTGGAATCAAGATGATTTCTGAAGAATGCTTTCTTGTCTTTTTGTCAGTTTTAGGCTTTCTAGTATAGTCCAAAATGCTTTCAGGTTTTGAGGGGCAGTGATCATGGTGTTTTGTTATTTTGTGATGTTTTTTTTTTTCAATTTTATAGTCCTAGAAATAGGACTAAGTGGGCTGTAACAAATTATTTCATACTTATCTTTAAGCCATGTCTTTTTTTAATAGTATGCCATCATTAACAGAGTTAGTTGGAGTACCAGTAAGCATTAACTATGTTTCAGGAAGTTTTCACTGGGAATTTTCTCAGATACAAGAGAGATTATCCCAGAAAGAGATAGTGTCTGAAATCTATCTACAACCAAATGGTTGTAGCATTCAGTCTATGTGTAAGAACAGATTTACTCTGAAAAAAACCCAAAACCAGGGTTTTATAAGATATGAAGTCACAATGAAGGTTTTGTGTGTTTAGAGGTTAAGAGGAAGATTTTAATTTTTATTTCAAATATAGAACACTTGCTTGTTCTTCGTTGTCAAACACAGTTGGCTACCATAAGTTTTCCTTGCAAACAGTGTGAAAAGCTGTTTGCATCTGATTTAATCTGTTCAAATCAAACTAGTCAGAGCAGGTTTTCGGCATGTTAATATCCCTGCTTTAACTTAGCTGTGAATACTGGGACCTCTGAGGACTACAGAATGGTTTATTTTGTATGTTCCATGTAGTGGATGTTTTCTGTATGACACTCCTATATTAATATGCTTTTGTTTCAAGTTTAAAGAGGCTATTTTTTGACTTGCTTAAGCAGCTAGAATGTTTCCTCAGCTAATGATATATTTGGTCTTCTATTTGCTTTTTAAATTGGATTCAGATTTTTGACTTGGCTAAGTTGCCTAAACTCTAGAGTAAACAGTTTTCTCATGCAAGTCAAAATCAGCTAACTTTAAGTGTCTTTTTGTGGTTTTAAGAAAAGGCAAAAATATTTAGCTCATCTGCAAAATAAATATATATATATATTTAGTAGAATGGGGCACCCTTTCATGTATGTATTTTGGATAAATGTCTAGATCACATCCTAGATCTTCTGAAAAGTAATCTACCTATAGCTTATGACTTCCTTCCATCAATATTAGACACATTTTGCAGGACGATTGTAAGAGAGCAATTTTACTTGCTGCCTAGGAAAGTTAATATAGTTTGGCTTGATCTCTTGATCTTGATTACAGCTTCTTTGATATATCTGCAGTAGGTGCTAGACCTAGATTACACTTTCATGACCTTGTAGTATCATTTATTGCATACATTTATCTGACAAGCCGCTGCTTCATCTACTTATGTTCACCATAGATATTAATGATATATAGCCCTCAGTAGTCCCAAAATTACAAAACTTCTTTCTTTCTTCTCAATGCTGTACAGGCTTTCTTTCAATTATTAGTCCTGACATGCTGTCTTGGATAACCTATAAATAAGTGTCTTCATCTTTACCTACATTTAATCCATAGTGTTAAAGCTTCAAGTCTGGTTAAACTTTGTTCTTGTTCTTTTATATGCATTTCTGAATATTTGGGATGTAGTTGGCTTGCCAGAAATAAAAAAAAAAAATAAAAAAAAATAAAAAAAAGGAAAAGAACCCTGCATTCTCGTGAACATTTGCTGCCCGATTTCCAGAACAATTTTTCACATCCAAAAGACATGCATAGCTCAAGTAAACTCTGAAAACGATCACCCACAAGTGTTGATGTTTAAACAAAGTAGCTCAAGTAAATGATGGATTTGATATTCATCCAACTATCATTATTTCAGTGGTGAGATAGAGAATTACTGCACCTTGGATCTGCAATAAAAAAATCTGCAATAAAACAGTGACATATCCTCAGGTGAGATCCTATAGCCCTAGTCAGGAGCACAAAAGTTTGCTGTGTGTAGCTCAAAGCCATGGCAGCTGCCTGGAAAATCTATTTCACAAAGTCAAAAAAAAAAAAAGAAAAAAAGTATCTCTTACAGAACATCAAATATTATTTATGAGGTCTGAAGTCCTTGAGGTTTACAAGCTGTGTAAAATACCATTCCAGCAACAACCAATACTTTTTAAATAAAGTTATATACCGACTAGTGGGCTTGCTAATAGTAGTTGCAACCAGCTACATCTATGGTACTGAAAAATAATAACCATTATAAGGATGTCATCATCTGGATTTTTATCAAAGTAGTTGGATTACAGGCAATTATGAGGTGTTTTCAAAAAATAAATTTACTTTTTAAAGTCTTGTTTTCTCACTCTGCTGCAATTTATGCTTCCTGTAGCCTGTAGGCACAAGAATTTCATTGTTCTGTAGAAAACTGGCTTTCCATTCTCCCTTTTTCACACTGAATGAATGAAATTGACCATATTTAATGTAGCTTTTGGCCATAGACGTTGGGATAAATTTCTTTCACTTTTGTGCTACAGGACTGTAATACACTTCAGCTACTAGGACCCACTGAAGAAATCAAATGTAGTTACTACAGAAAGAACACCAAAATTCTGGGCAGTAGCTGTGAGGACTTGTTTGTTCTGTGGAACACAGTTTTTCCTCAAAGTTCATGGTATATATTTGTGTTCATTTATTAATATTTTCCTGCTATAGATTTCTCAGGAAATTTTTCCTTTTGGAATAATGGTCAGTATCATCTAAGAACACTCCTTGCTTTTAGAGACATTTAGTAACAATTTCTTAAAACTTTATTGCTGAACCTCTCTGGACTTCAGCCATGTTACTAATGTGGTGATTATTGTTATATATCAGGGCTTGCTTATTACATTTTTTTGCAAGCAATTCTTACAGCTTGCCATTTTTCTGAATCAAATTGCTCTGCTCATCTTCCTAAAGGTCTCAGGTTTTGTAATCTGATTTATATCGTAACCTTGAAACAAGGAGAGACATTAATAGACTGTTCTGTTTTAATGAATGGCTTGTCAGGTACTGGTTGACTACTTCAGTGGATGGAAACTCTTTTCCTCCAGGCACTGATTAGAAAAGCAAGGCTTCAGACTTTCAGTCACTCCTCTGTGTTGCTTTGTTTAATATTCAGCAGCTGGCAGGAATAGCATTGGTTTGAAGGACTCATTTGATTAGTAACGACTTTGATATTTCTATACCTCTCTTAAACTTGTATTTAACTTTTTACATTCAAGGAGCAAGACTTAGCTTGGCTTAGAAATACTGAAACTGGCTGAGTGCGTGCTGTCTCACAGTTCTCAGTGACAAATTGCTGAGGAACGCTATGCAGGTAGGCATGGGAAGACCTTACCCAGGTCCTTCAAAGGCAGATCATAAAATCACAGAATCATTAGGGTTGGAAAGGACCTCAAGATCACAGAATCACAGAATCCTAAGGGTTGGAAGGGACCTCAAAACATCATCTAGTCCAACCCTCCTGCAAGAGCAGGGTAACCTAGAGTACATCACACAGGAACTTGTCCAGGAGGGCCTTGAATATCTCCAACGTAGGAGACTCCACAACCTATCACTCTATCACTCTCACAGTAAAGAAATTTCTCCTGATGTTCACATGGAACCTCCTATGCTCCAGTTTACACCCATTGCCCCTTGTCCTATCACTGGACATCACTGAAAAAAACCTAGCTCCATCATCCTGACACTCACCCTTTACATATTTATAAACATGGATGAGGTCACCCCTCAGTCTCCTCTCCTCCAAGCTAAAGAGTCCCAGCTCCCTCAGCCTCTCATCATAAGAGAGATGTTCCATTCCCTTAATCATCTTTGTAGCCCTGCGCTGGACTCTCTCCAGCAGCTCCCTGTCCTTCTTGAACTGAGGGGCCCAGAACTGGATACAATATTCCAGATATGGCCTCACCAAGGCAGAGTAGAGGGGGAGGAGAACCTCTCTTGACCTACTACCCACACCCTTTCTAGTACACCCCAGGATGCCATTGGCCTTCTTGGCCACAAGGGCACAGTGTTGGCTCATGGTCATCCTCCTGTCCACCAGGACCCCCAGGTCCCTTTCCCCTTCACTACTGTCCAGCAGGTCAGCCCCCAACCTGTACTGGTACATGGGGTTGTTCTTCCCCAGATGCAGGACTCTACACTTGCCCTTGTTGAATTTCATCAAGTTTCTCCCCGCCCAACTCTCCAGCCTGTCCAGGCCTTGCTGAATGGCAACACAGCCCTCTGGTGTGTCAGCCACTCCTCCCAGTTTAGTATCATCAGCGAACTTGCTGAGGGTACATTCAGTTCCCTCATCCAGGTCGCTGATGAAAATATTAAACAGCACTGGTCCCAGCACTGACCCCTGAGGGACTCCACTAGTCACAGACCTCAAGCTAGGTTCTGCCCCATTGACCACAACTCTCTGCCTTCTTCCTTCCAACCAGTTCTTGATCCACCTCACTAGCTGATCATCAAGCCCACACTTCCTTAGCTTATCTATGAGGATGCTGTGGGAGACAGTATCAAATGCCTTACTGAAATCAAGAAAAACCACATCTACCGCTCTACCATCATCCATCCACCTAGTTACTTGCTCATACAAGGCTATAAGGTTGGTCAAACATGACTTCCCCTTGGTAAAGCCATGTTGGCTGCTCTTAATGACCCCCTCATCCTTGATATGCCTAGAGATGGTGTTAAGAATAAGTTGTTCTATCACCTTTCCAGGGATGGAGGTAAGGCTGACCGGTCTATAATTACCCGGGTCCTCCTTCTTGACCTTCTTATAGACCGGTGTGACATTTGCCATCCTCCAATCCTTAGGCACCTCACCTGTGTCCCACGACTTACCAAAGATGATGGAGAGTGGCTCAGCAATGACCTCCGCCAGCTCCCTCAGCACCCGTGGGTGTATTCCATCTGGACCCATCGATTTATAGATGTCCAGATTACTTAACTGATCTCTAACCCAATCCTCATGTACCAAAGCACACTCCTCTTTTATCCTGACTCCTTCCGCGGCTATAGGAATCTGGGTCCCCAGGGAGAGTCTGCAGGAGTAAAGACAGAGGCAAAGAAGGCATTCAACACCTCTGCCTTCTTTATATCCTCTGTCTCCAGGGCACCCACCTCATTCAGCAGTGGGCCTATACTGCTTCTTGTGTTAGTTTTACTCGCTATGTATTTGAAGAAGCCCTTTCTATTGTCCTTGACCCGACTTGCCAGATTAAGTTCCAAGGAGGCCTTAGCTGTCCTAATTGCTTCCCTACATCCTCTAACAGCTGGCCTATATTCCTCCCAAGTGGCCAGCCCCTCCTTCCACAATCCATAGATTCTCTTTTTCTGTACGAGTTTGCCCAAGAGTTCCTTGTTTAACCATGCTGGTCTCTTGGCTCCCCTACTTGACTTCCTACTCATTGGGACACTGATCCTGAGCCTTGAAGCAGTGGTTCTTGAATGCTGACCAACTATCTTGAGCCCCTTTACCACCTAGTACCCTTTGCCATGATACTTCCCTTAGCAATTGATTGAAGAGGCCAAAGTTAGCCCTTTGGAAATCCAGAAATGTGGCCTTGCTAGGTATTCTATTCCTCCCACACAAGATCCTAAACTCCACCATCTCATGGTCACTGCAGCCAAGGCTGCCATTGACTGTCACTACTTCAACCAGACCCTCCTTGTTGGTGAGTACCAGATCCAGCAGCGCTCCTCTCCTAGTTGGTTTGTCCACCATTTGCATTAAGAAGTTATCATCAATGCACTGGAGGAACCTCCTAGACGGTGAATGACTGGCTGTGTAAGTCTTCCAGCAAATATCGGGGTAGTTAAAATCCCCCATAAAAACCAAGGCATGTAGTCATGAGGCTGCTTTCAATTGCCTGTAGAAAGCCTCATCAACTCCTTCATCCTGATCAGGAGGTCTATAATAGACCCCCACAGATGTGCCACCCATACCAGCCTGTCCCTTAATTCGCACCCACAGGCTTTCCACTTGCTCCTCATCTGCCCCTGGACAGAACTCAATGCGTTCTAGTCGCTCTTTCACATAAAGAGCGACTCCACCACCTTGCTTTGCTGATCTATCTTTCCTAAAAAGGACATAGCCATCCATAACCACATTCCAGTTATGTGAGCTGTCCCACCATGTCTCTGTAATTCCCACCAGGTCATAACCTTTAGAGCGCACACAGACTTCTAACTCCTCCTGTTTATTCCCCATGCTGCGTGCATTGGTGTACAGGCATTTCAGGGAGCGAGCTGAGCACACTAGTGGCACCCTTGGAAGGCAGCAGGCCTTCTGGTCTTCATTCATACTAGAACATTGCCCCACTAGTTCAAACCCAGCTACAACCCCCTCACACTTTGAATCTAACCTAGAGCTCTGTGAGTGAGCTCTACTAACTCCTGCCCAGGTACTCTTTTTCCCCTGCAGGACAGGGTTTAAACAACTACCCTTTCCCTCAAAGGAAACAAAAGGTTGAGAGTTCTCCCTAGTCTGCCATTCTTCAAGCCTTAGCATGTTTCCCTTGGGCTTGTCCCTAACAGGCCCAGTTATCTCCCCTTCCCCCTTCCTACCTAGTTTAAAGCCCTGTCAATGAGCCCTGCTAACTCCTGCCCCAGAAACCTTCTCCCCCTCTGGGACTGATGTATCCCACCTGTCACCAGCAAACCAGGTGTCTCATATAGCAGCCTATGATTGAAAAACCCAAACCCCTGCCTTTGGCACCAGTCCCATAGCCATACATTAATCTGCAGTCTCTTCCTATTTATCTCTTCACCTTTGCTTGTAACAGGTATGGAGGCAAACACCACTTGTGCTCCAGACCCTCTAACCAGCCGTCCCAGGGCCCTGAAGCCTCTCTTCGTTGCCCTTGCCCTGCTTGTAATAATTTCATCACTGCCAACCTGAAAAACCAGCAGTGGATAGTAGTCAGAGGGCTGCACCAAATCAGAGCTTCCTTTTAACATCTCCAGTCCAAGCCCCAGGTAGGCAGCAGACTTCCCTGGGGGATGGATCAGGTCAACAATTGTGCCCCTCTGTTCCTCTCAGAAGGGAGTCACCCACCACAATTACTCTTCTTTTCTTCTTTGTTGAGGAAGTTCTAAAGCAGTGACAAGCCCAAGGTGACTTACTAGATGGATCTACCCCTCCATCACCATTTACCTGGCCCTGTAGTTCCAAGACCTCATACCTGTTACTCAAGGGCAACTGGGAGGAAGGAAAGGATTGTGGGGGTTTTCGCTTACCTCTCTGAGGAGGGACCTCCCTCCATACTTCCTTGTCCCTTAAGTTCACTCCTTCTGTCTGATGGTAGGAGGGAAGGGGATCTATCACTTGTTCAACCACTTCCCTCTGCCCTTGCCTTAGGGTGTGGCTCCACCAATCAATTTCGCTTTCACACTCTCTGATAGCTCTCAACCTTTCTATGTCCTCCCTCAGTTCAACCACCTGCTTTAGCAGGTCATCTACTTGCTGACACCCCACACAAGCAGTGTCACTGGCTCTCTCTGATACAAGTGCCAGGCTCAGGCATTCACTGCAGCCAGAGACCTGCACGGCCGCATGTCTGCAGGAAGGCTCAGTCTGGGTACCCACGTTATTCCTCACTACAGGTTTTGATCGAGTGGTGACCATGATCTATCTGGTCGATCGGTCCGTCTACCTCTCTTTGCACAAGCAAGCAGTCCTTCCTCCTCCTGTGCTCCTGTCGAGTCCTCTTGATCAGGCGGTCACCCCGCTTGAACTGCCACGCAAACTGCCTCGGCCCGCTCTGTTCGCCACGCTCCCTGGGCAGGTTTTAATCACTCACAGCTGCTGCCGAGCCTGCTGGCTCTGCCCCCGGTGAGTCACTGCTCGCGAGAGCTGAGCTGCCGGCTCCTGGGAAGTCCTGTTGGGGACTTGAGGCTCCCTCCTCAATGGCTTTTGTCGCTCTGAGTTGAGGCTCTTGGACGCTGATCTCTCCCCGCTCCACTCCGGTGTTGCAGGCGTCTTCTCTCAATCTACTCACCTCAGCAAGATCATCTAGTTCCAATTTCCCCTGCCATGGGCAGGGACACCTCACACAAAACCATGTCACCCAAGGCTCTGTCCAACCTGGCCTTGAACACTGCCAGGGATGGAGCATTCGCAACTTCCCTGGGCAGCCCATTCCAGTGCCTCACCACCCTTACAGCAAAGAACTTCTTCCTTATATCCAATATAAACTTCTCCTGTTTAACTTTTAACTCATTACCCCTTGTCCTATCACTACAGTCCCTAATGAATAGTTCATCCCCAGCATCTGTATAGGCCCCCTTCAGATACTGGAAGGCTGCTATGAGGTCTCCATGCAGCCTTCTCTTCTGCAGGCTGAACAGCCCCCACTTTTTAAGCTTATCTTCATACGGGAGGTTCTCCAGTCCCCTGATCATCTTCGTGGCCCCCTCTGGACTTGTTCCAAAAGTTCCATGTCCTTTTTATGTTGAGGACACCAGAACTGCACACAACACTCCTTGTGAGGTCTCACGAGAGCAGAGTAGAGGGGCAGGATCACCTCCTTTGACCTGCTGGTCACTCTCCTTTTGATGCAGCCCGGGATGTCTCCTTATCTGCTTGATATCTGCTTTCCTTTCTTCAAACTTTTCATTTATTATTTGGCAGCTGGGCTCCCAGAAGGAATGTGCAGGTTGTGACTGGCATCTGCATTACAGGGCACTGCTTGCGCCACATCCTGTTTGTCCTGAACCAGAGACCCCACAAACTTCGGGCTAACACATTGGCCTAAAAAGTCCAGTATCTCTAACTTCACCGCACTTTACCGTCTGAAGGGAAGGGATCACAAAGCAGACTAGGGGATCACAAGGCAGGTTCAGAGTGTATAACCTCATGCTGCATACTTGAAGCAGCTCTGGAGAGCATCTCCCTAAAGTGAGACTTCAAGCCACAAAACCAGGTTTTGTCTGAGTGTTATCAATAAACAAAAAATTATTTTCCTTGTGATTCTTTCTGATTTCCCATCACTGTTCTATTTTTTCATGATGGGGCTTGGAAGGATTGCTTGGGGCATTTTCTGGTCACCTGCAATACCTAAAGGTTACAGTATTTGTAATTGCATGCTTTGAAAGTAGTGGTAGAAATCTGGTTGGCTGCTGCGTCTGTTTAAGAAATAAGCATGCAAATATGAATTGGAATGTTTTCTAGTTTTTGTTTTTTTTTCTTGCTGAAAATAATTGTAATTAAAAAAAACTGCAACAAAACCAAAACCTAAATCCAAACAAACAAAAAACAACCAAACAAAAATCCCTGGAAACCTTCATCAGTATTGCTCACCTGCTTTTACAGCTTCATTCTTAACACTGTGGTTGTTGGTGTATGAAATCTTCCCAAGCTTCTGATAACAGCAATTTATTTGCTTCACTTTCTGTATCATTTGCGTATCTGATTTTTCATAAACAACACTGTTTCCAGGGACATCTGTCTGGCAGTTTTGGTATGAAAAGAAAATTGATATTATTTGCATGTTGCATGTAACCATCTGTAATGTCTGTTTATTGCTTTTTTCCCCAAAACATTCTAAAAATATAAATTGCATGCATGCATAAATTATTAAATGCATAGATAATATAGAGAGTTGTGATGGAAATAAACAGGAAATTTCACTCATGATCAGATTAAAGAGATCTGAGTTTTAGTATCCTGGAACTTGGCTCCTAATTCAGCTTACTCAGCGGGTTTTCATAGCCTGCTTTTGGAATGTCACACACAGTCAAGTGATCCTTGTCAATGTTATTGTCATCTTGTTCCTTTTCCTCATCCTCTCCATATTATTATTACTATTATTATCATCATTATCATTATTATTGTTGTTGTTGCATTGTGAATACACTGAAAAAAATCATATACCCATGCTTAGAGTCAATATTAGTTACAGTTCTACTTTGTTTCAAAACAGACATTAAATTCAAATTAATATGCAAAGGATGACAATTGTGTCAGTTAAGATTTCTTGAGTTGCACAGAAATGAATTCTAAAATAGAAGAGCTGGATTCAATAAAATGGCCATTTCTTCGGAAATAAGCAGTTGTTACTTATAAAAACATTTTTCCAAGATTAAGCTTTTTTCAGATAATCAAAAGAAAGCTGGAAAAGAACTTTTGCTCAGTGCTGTACAAGTTTCTCATCAGAGACAAGAACAAGTGGAGAAGCTTCAGTGCAGCACAGATATCTGACACATATGTACAATACTCTTCGTAGGAGATTTTATGGTCAACCCAGTATACCTAAATCCTAGATATACCAAAGTGATGCGGCTCAGCTATTAGTTGTACATAATTATTTTGTATTTGATATTGCTATTACATCACACACTGCAATAGTGAACCAAACCACCAAAAATGTGTAGAGCAATTCTAGGGAATCTTCTGAAATTTCCATGACTTCTTCAATTCCTAGTCTTTACAGTTATTTAACATTTTCACAAAGAAAGGATTAAAAGACAGGAACAAAAGTCATTCATTACAACACAAACAATGTTTCTTTTTTCCAATTTAACGCCAGGCTATGCCTTTCAGAGTCCTGTGTTTCTTCTCAGACTGGACTGTTTTGCTATTTCATTAACTGATAAGCTGTTGGCATTGCTCAGATTCTGTCTTATTCATAAAGTTAGGTTAGGTGACTGATCTAGTCATTTACACAAGCTATGAAGCTGGTCTTACGCAGTCAAAATGTATTAGTTTTACCTTCAATGTGAATTTTTGTTCCTTTATGTGGTGGTTTAAACCCAGCCAGACAGCTTGTTCACTCACTTCCCCCCCTTCTTGCTCTCCCCCTACTCCCGGAGAGATGGAGAGGAGAATCGAAAAGAATGCAACTCCCACAGGTTGAGATAAGAACAGTTTAGTAACTAAGGTATAATGCAAATCACTACTGCTACCACCAACAATAATAATGATAAGGGAAATAACAAGGTAAGAGAATACATGACCTCACCACCAGCCAACCGATAACTCGACCCTTTCCCCCGTCCAACCAAGCACTGACCAATACCTCCTCCAGCCCTGCAGTCCTAGCCTTTCCGGGTAACTCTCAGTTACATCCTGGGCATGACGTGTGTGGTATGGAATACCTCTTTGGTCAGTTCGGGTCAGGTGTCTGGTCTGTGCTTCCTCCTGGCTTTCCCTCCTCCCTGGCAGAGCATGAGGCTCACAAAGTCCTTGGCTAAACCAAAACATCCTTGTTATCAGCTCTGTTCCCAGGCCGAAAGTCAAAACACAGCACTGCATCAGCTACCAAGGAGAAAAATGACTGCTACTGCTGAATCCAGGTCACTTTAGTATAGAGAGAAAAAAGTTACATATTTCTGTTAATCACAGATTTAAGACCAGGACCCCTTTGGTTGGAAATACCCCTTAGAGGACTGGTTTTTAATAAGGTTGATCTGCTATCAAGTCATCATGGCTGTACACACTTTGGGTTTTAACCCGCTTTTTATTTAAGAGACTAGGATTCCAAAACGTTAGCATTAACAAGTAAAAATTTAATGTTTATTCTACTGATCCTTCTATCCAGAGCTTTGACTTTGACTTTCTACCAGTAGAGACTGTGGTTTGATATCAAATGTGTTTCTGCACCTATAATTCAACATAGTATAGAAAATACATATGAAAGATAAAAAGCTGCCTATCTTGCTATTGAATTCTGTTAACTGAAACTGGGGACAGACTTTTGCAAACAAGCACTATGACACTAATAAGGGATATCCATCAGACAGAGTTCTGTGGGTTTTTTAGATATATATATAGTTGCTCTCAGAGAGCCAGACAAAATAGAATTTGATTCTGTAAAGAAGACTTTGAGCAAAACTGCAATGAAAGCTGTAAATAGTAATAAAACAGTAAACTAGCAAAGCACAGGCTAAGATCAACATTGCTCAGTTCTCTTGTTATGAATTCAACATCCTGCTGAGTGTGGTTGATTCTTAGCTGGGGATTGAAATTTAAACATGCTACCAAAATAACACAGCCCTGAATTAGTGAACAGTTACACCCTATTTTCATCTAAGTGTACCTTCGTAACACATCTGAGACTGAAGAATATTACAGACTGGTTTTCTTCTGGGATTCCTGATTGTTTCTCCAGATTCACATTAAAAAGAAGCTTTCTAAAGAAGAATATCCACAAGTCTTATAGCAGAACAAATGTGATCTAGAGACAGATGTTTTCTTTCTTTGCTCTTCTGGATAGAAAGAAGTAAATGCAGGGTCAGAAACATGTATGAAACAGGAAAAGAACATTTATTTCTCTGGTATGATATTTCAGCCTTGTGATCTATAAGAAAAACTGTGCTCCAGAAACTTGATTTGTTTTGCTGATGAGCCAGTGTTGGAGTTAAAAATGGCCATGCACTGATTACAATAATTGAGCTCTTTAATGCTCAGAAAGATCAGATTTTTTTTTGGGTGGGAAGTAGAGACCTCTCTCTAGGTCACAGCCATCCAGTATTCTGCAATGACTTTCTGCAAGGGTGGAGCAAATCACTGATGTATCCATTAGAATTTGAGGAGACTGCATATCTTTTGAATACAACACTTTTGAAAAGTGTGCAACTGAGTTATCTGAATACCACTTTTTTTTTGTTGAAAAGTAGAAGTATTCAAAAATAAATGATGAAACAAATCAATTTATTAGCTTTATAGTTCATTCCATGCAAATAGGAAACGTCATGGTGTGTCAATACACACCATGATCTCTTCTGATTACATCCTACATCCTAACTGAATGTGTGGGCAGCAGTGTATAATTCAAGGAAAACCAGGCAGGTAGAGAATCCCATTTTAGTTTTCCATACGAAGATACCAGTAATGTTCAGCTCTTAATTTCATGAAGTTCTCCTTAGTTTTTGATTCTTAGTGAATTAGCTCCTTAGTGAAGGAGCAATCTGGGGTATGTATCTGTTCTTATTTATGTTGGTATCATTTCAAAGGGACTCCCACATGTTAAGTACAGCCAACAAATTGACAATAACTGGATCTGTAAATCAGAATACATCCATTTTAGCCATTACAGTAACATGACTTTCACCAGCTGTTACATGATGTTTTTGAACATTAGAATTAAACTTGGCCAGGGTTGTTAAGGATAAAAAGAAGGGATTCTATAGGTGCGTAGTGAATAAAAGACAGACTAGGGACAACAAAGGCCCCCTCTGGAAGCTGAATGACTTCTTTGCCTCTGTCTTCACTGGCAAAGGCTCTGACCACACCACCCAAGTCTTGGAAGGTAGACGCAGGGACTGAGAGAATGAAGGCCCTAGGCCCACTGTAGGAGAGGATCAGGTTCAAGACCATCTTAAGGACCTGAATGTGCACAAGTCCATGAGACCTAATGAAATCCATCTGCGGGTCCTGAAGGAGTTGGCAAATGAAGTTGCTAAGCCACTGGCCATCATATTTGAAAAATCATGGCAGTGAGGTGAAGTTCCCAATGACTGGAAAAAGGGAAATATAAGCCCCATTTTTCCAGAAGGAGAAAATGGATGACCCAGGGAATTACAGACCAGTCAGTCTCACCTCTGTGCCTGGCAAAACCTTGGAGCAGATACTCTTGGAAAGTATGCTAAGGCACATGAAAAACAACAAAGTGCTTGGTGACAGCCAGCATGGCTTCACTAAGGGGAAATTCTGACTGGCTAATTTGGTGGCCTTCTATGATGGGGCTACAGAACTGATGGACAGGGGTAGAGCAGTTGATGTCATCTACCTGGACTTGGGCAAAGTGTTCGACACTGTCCCACATGACATCCTTGTCTCTAAATTGGAGAGACATCAATCTGATGGGTGGATCACTCGGTGGATAAAGAACTGGCTGGATAGCTGCACACAAAGAGTTGTGGTCAATGGCTCAATGTCCACCTGGAGACCAGTAACGAGTGGTGCTCCTCAGGGATCAGTGTTGGGACCGGTCTTGTTCAACATCTTTGTCGCTGAAATGGACAGTGGGATTGAGTGCGCCCTCAGCAAGTTTGCCAATGACACCAAAAGCTGTGTGGTTCGGTTGATATGCTGGAGGGAAGGAATGCCATCCAGAGGGACCTTGACACGCTTGTGAGGTGGGCAGATGCCAACCTTATGAAGTTTAACCATGCCCAGTGCAAGGTCCTAGGACTGGGTTGGAGCAATCCCAGACACAGCTACAGGTTGGGCAAAGAAGAGATTGAGAGCAGCCCTGCGGAGAAGGACTTGGGGGTGTTGGTTGATGACAAAATGAGCAGGAGCTGGCAGTGTGCGCTCACAGCCCAGAAAGCCAACTGTATCCTAGGCTGCATCAAAAGGAGTGTAACCATCAGGTCGAAGGAGGTGATCCTGCCCCTCTACTCTGCTCTCGTGAGACCTCACCTTGAGTATTGTGTACAGTTCTAGTGTCCTCAACATAAAAAGGACATGGAACTGTTGGAGCAAGTCCAGAGGAGGGCCACAAGGATGATCAGGGGACTGGAGAACCTCCCGTATGAAGATAAGCTTAAAAAGTTGGGGCTGTTCAGCCTGGAGAAGAAAATGCTGTACGGAGACCTCATAGCAGCCTTCCAGTATCTGAAGGGGGCCTATAGGGATGCTGGGGATGGACTATTCATTACGGACTGTAGTGACAGGACAAGGGGTAACGGGTTAAAAGTTAAACAGGAGAAGTTTATATTGGATATAAGGAAGAAGTTTTTTGCTGTAAGGGTGGTGAGGCACTGGAATGGGCTGCCCAGGGAAGTTGTGAATGCTCCATCCCTGGCGGTGTTCACGGCCAGGTTGGACAGAGCCTTGGGTGATATGATTTAGTGTGAGGTGTCCCTGCCCCGGCAGAGGGGTTTGAACTTGATGATCTGAAGGTCCTTTCCAATCCTAACAATTCTATTATTCTATGATTCTATGAACATCATTCAAGTTCTGTTATAATATGTAATTTATCTGTGTCAGCTGTGTGCAAAATTTCTTACTGAAGATTTGCCTTGGCCTCTCATACATAGGCACAAAAAGTTCCATATGCATGTACAAAAAGTATTTATGTGCATTATAAATCAAGTCTTAAGGATAGAGTAAGCTGGATGAATTTTTGAGAGAAACCCAGAGCTTACGTATTTATGGAACAAATATGATCCAGTAGTGTTAAGGTAAGGTATCATAAATAAACTATGGGAGGTACCGCTATGGTGTGTCCCAGTGGCTACTGGTGCCAGTATGTACAGAGGGCTTGTATGTATATTGGATGATGTTTTTCATGTCTGCTCACAAACCTGTAGAATCACCTCAAGTGATTCATCAGGTAACAAGCTATGTCTCTAAGGACAGCTGCAATATGTCTAACAAGAGCAAGTGTAGAAGGCTTTCTTCAGGTAAATGCTGACTTTTCTTTCAACAGAAGTTCTTATCTAAGTAAAATCTGAAGTATTTGCCTAAAAAAATTGGCAGACTTATAACAGAAATATGACTGAGACATTGCATGTCATTTTGATGATATATAATGAATAAAAACAATAAAGAACACTATGAATAGTCTTCTGCACATGGCTTCTTAACTTTAATGATTTATTTCCAATTCCTGCTAGTTTGATACATTGCTGTTACACTATTTTTGTTAAAAACCTGTAGTTTTTAATCTTGTTACTAATATCTCCTTTTTTTTTGCATTCAGCAAAAGGGATATGCTTGCTCAGAGCTTCATTGACATGGACAATTTATAATAGTCACTTGGGAAGTATTTCATGCACTCATAACACTTTATCAGCATGAAAGGAAACACAGAGAATCAAAATAAAAGATTTCACACAGAGCAACAGAAAGCAAGACTTGCACTGTAGAATATTCATGAAAGGCTTGCAGTTGAGCTGAGAGGTATCTGGAGATACTGTTATAGCATACGCATTTCTCAGTCTTTAAAATTGTATAAGCCTTCAGGTACAATTATTCATAGCCTTGCACAGTCTTATTCAGCAGTCTTGAAGTATTAAACACTTGTTTATAAAAGACAGAATTCCCTGGGTTTTACTGATTGTTCCTATGGTGCCTTGAAGATAGTGCTAACCATTTAGATTAGTAACACTTGGAACTCTGTACAAGGCAGCTGCATATTTTCTATGACACACAGCTGTAGGAAACAGAACATCACTGATGAAAACAAGTTAGAAGAACAAAAAGTTTATTGTAGCCCACATGATGGCTTCAGCTTTGGTTCGCTAGTGTCTGAGACACACGAGAATATTTTTATGAGCTTGAGCAGAGCCAAAATGCAACGGTGCAAATTGGTGTGTGAGTCTTTTGTGTGTCTTATTTCATTGACATCTTAAGTAACTAGGAAATGAAGAAAAGAGAGGAGAGGGTGGTAATAAAATGTACATGTTAATATTCGCTTACTAAATTCTTCTTTAAGTCTTGTAATCTGAAAGCTAATTTTTAATCCAATTGCCTTTTAGCTATAGTGTCTTGCTGCAGCTTCCAAATATAATGACTTTTTAATATAACTAACATCATTCTGTATCCAAAGTTGGATTTAGTAATGTAATTTATTCAATCAGAATCAACATATTTTGTAATTAAGTCTTACACCTGCACAGTCTCTACATTAAAGTATTAATAAGTCTATCTTAAGCCTAGAGGAAAACGAATTTTAGAGAAGAAGATGCAAACCTAAACAGCATCTATTGTGTAAAACATAGTATAGATACACTATACCACTTACCCTCCATTATTCAGATATTCTACCATAGGTTGGGAGAAAAATCTTTTTTTTTTTCTTCATATGGTGTTCTATTATCAGAGACAAAACTGAAGACTAAAGGTTGAAATCAAACTCATGGAAAATTAGTGTACATGAATTATTTTGTATATACAGAACACTGACATTAAAAAATGGATGAGACTGAAGAACACATAAAAGCATGAAATTAAGCAAATGACAACTGTCACTTTTGCTGCTGATTATTAAATCAGTAACACTAATACATTCGAAACCCAAAATTTTTTTGTATAATGAATGGGATTTTTTGATATTGGAACTGTTTAAAGCAATAAAACATAAGGAGTTGGAGGATATTGAGAGATTTGAGGGCAAGAAATGACTCTTAAAATATCAAGTGTAAGCTTCCAAACAATGCAGTTTGGAGATCACAAAGAACTTCATGCTATTTCAACATGGTAGCGTCTTGTGTAACATCGTGCTTGACACCTTAAAAGGCTAAATTCTGTTGTCTGAATTCACTACATGGGTTACATAGTGTCACTTTGAGAACCCTAATATCTTCAGGACATCTATAGAATGTATGGGAACCCTTATAGACTGGCAGGTAGAGGCCGAGATATGCCTAATCATCCCAGGGTTACCTGAGATGATCAAACCAAAGTCTGCATGCCTCTGAATTATTTCTGACATTGGTAATGGATGTTATTTAGCAAAAACTTATGAAACAGGTAACTTCCTGTTATCCAGCATCTACAGTGTCCCTGTAGGTCCCACCCATGAGACTGTTTGTCTTTGCCCTTGTCTTTGTTTGGACATTCCCCATTATTTTTTACAGCACCAGGAGCTCCCTAAACCATGTGCAGCCAGGCAAAACCTGTTCTCCGGGTGAAAACAATCTTGTGGTGCATATAGGATTGCATGTAAATCTCTCTCTGGTTATCTCTGTGTTATAAACTGAGTGTCCTCTATTGTTGCCACACCCTAGAATTGCCTGCAGCTTAAGCTCGAAAGTCATTAGGTTTTGGAAGTTTACAATACTATAGATTTTTCTTGGATTAAATATTCCTCGGAAGAGGAAGTGTCTCCTTTTATTCTACTCCACCTTTAGTAAGCCAGTTAGCAATAGGTGACGCAAGAGTAAATGCCCTGCATTTGCTGATACTGAAGTTCACTGTTGACAGGGTGACAGAAGATGCATGTCATTTGAGAAGTGAACTGGTATTGTAGAAGTTGATGTGTATTGGAGGGTGAGTTGAATCACTTTCCAAGCTCCACTGATGGAGTCGATAGTTGTAGGATGATCATATATTGTATAGTTCTGGGATGACTACAGGGAGTGTTCAGAGAAAGCATGACCAGTTATGTGTAGACTTTGAAACTCCAGGTAAATCTCTTAATTTCAGTCATACCCACACCTATATCCTTCTTTGTGGGCCAGGAAAAGGCAAATGCAAAGTACAAATATGAATTTAAAAGAGAATGAGGCTGCAGAGACTTTTGATGTCTTTTGCCTGAATGATAGAGGAAATCTACTTGTCATGTGAACCTTTTTTTTCTCCTGAAGCCTAGTAGAAAAGATGATGGAAAAACAACAAAAAAATTTCCAGCTAAACAGATAAATAAGTTAATGTATCTATTTCAGTAGGAAGGGAGAGAGAGTCAAATATAGAGAAATCAACAGCATTTGGAATTTTTGATATTCTTAAATCAAGGAAATCCTAGCAGACGGGGATGGAAAGACTGAGGGAACTGAAGGCACTCCTCAACAGGCTGATGCTAGTCCAAGAGGTCACTGTCGTAAACTAGTTTGCCTGAACAGGCTGTTTGCTCACAGACTCAGAAACCTAATGGGTTGCCATTAATAAAATAGATTTTGGATATTCCTACATTCAAAATTATTATAATTCCTAAATAATTTTCATTTGGCTATACTTTTAGGTAACATTCTCCCGTCTGTTGGGCAAGAGGTTGCAGAAAGGCCTTATCTCAAAAAATCCTTAATTGACAATATGCTCTCACTCCTTCATCATACAGTATGAATTGTTATGCATAGGAACTGCTGATTCTTAATCACAAGCTCTGCATATTGGTGCAGTCTTCTTTTTTTTTTTTTTATCTTTGCTTTACACACCAGGAATGAGTTTTTTTTATAATTGCCAAATAATTCATGTAACACTGTGGGAATGCAGTCAACCAGTTAAATACAAAAATAATTGTACATGCACTTTGTCACTTGCAAAAACCTAATGTAAAGTTTGTGTGTACTGTTGCACTCCAACCACCATTGTTTTTTTCCTTTGTAACATGTACTTCCTGCTTGCTTGCTCATTTGCCCTCTTTAATTTTACACCTCATTTTGCTTTTGAATTACATCTTTTGACTAGGGGAGGATATGCATAGTTTGTGAAGCGATTTGATAGACCTGCAAGAACCTATGGAAGGCCAGATTCCTGCAGTTTCAAAACCTGCCACTAATGAGACAAAGGTTGATCCTAAGCAGCATATAACTTTAAAATCTGAACAGAAAGCACCTGGTATATATTTTTGTTGAAAACCACAGAGAAAAAAAAAAATGTTCTTTTAGTTGGAATTAGGCTTTATTTAAAACTTGAAACCTGGTTTGTGGTTTACTGTACTCTGCTGTCTCTAAGTGCAGATGTGGTAAATAGATCCTAGTACAATTTGCTTTGTGGCTTATATCATAATCTGGGATTTAACTGGTTTATGTAAAAAAAAAAATAAAAAAGTTATATATGTAATTCTGCTCTATGGCTAAGAAAGAAAATGCATGTTGTCTTATAATATATAGTATCATATTATAGATACTATCAAAACTCTTTAGCTTTGATCCACTTTGTCTTTATCCCTTTCAGAGGGAAAAAAGAATTGCAAAAAATGTTTTAGAGAATTTCATGCACAAATAAGCAGTGTGGAAATCGTATAGCAGGAGAAAAGTGGTCTTTAAAGGAGAGAAAAGGAAGTCAGAAAGTCAGGATGAGTCAGAATGTAATCAGGACTAATAGTCTCTGTGGTGGAAGTTATGTTCTGGGTATATCTTATAAAGATGAAGGGTTTGGTTTAAAGGAAAAACAGGAGGAAGCATCAAAACCTATAATATTGATAAGAAAGATTAAGGTGATCACAGGGAGCCAGAAGGGGCTGTTTACTGTAAAGGAACGAAGTAGGAGGCTAAGAGAAACTAAAAGGAAATTCCTTTCTTTAAAGAAAAAAAAAAATAACACAAGTTCAAGAAATCAGGTTTCCTGGCATGTGTCTGACAATTGTCCAGCAGTTTTCAAAGCTCTTTCACCTCTCTCACTTCCGTGTTTCTGCCCGAAGTGAAAGGAAACCTGACTATATTGGTAAATTCACCCTAGAAATGTCTGCCTTCCTCAGTATAAATTAGTGGGAAAGTAAGTAAATAAAATTTAGTGTCCCAGAAAAATGTTCATCCAATGCTAAATCTAAAGAGTAAAAGGTAATTCAAGTTTTCTCTATTCCAGTCAGAGTGTACGTATTTTTGCCCTGCCCAAGTAGTTTCTTTCTCAGACAAAGACCATTAGATGTGAAATTAAATTTTAAAAAAAAAAAGGTGCTCCAGCACACTGAAATTACTCTTCATGCCAAAGATTTCTTTAACTTCTACAAGTTGTGCTCATTTTGTCTTAAAACCTATGTTTCTATAACCTCGTACCAAGGAAAACAAAACACTATTAAAATGCCTTTGTAAAAGTGTAAAAATATTCACCTAGCTTTAACAAAAAAGAACAGCTTGGTGCCATGCTTGACCTTGCGCTTATCAACAGGGAGGGGCTGGCTGTAAATGTGACGCTCCAAGGCAGCATTGGTTGTATCAATCACAAGATGGTCAAATTCAAGATCCTCAGGACAGTGAAAAGAGCGTGAAGCAAGCTCACTGCCCTGGACTTCAAGAGAGCAGACTTTGGTCTCTTCAGGAACCTGCTTAGTAAGGTTCCATGGGATATAGCCCTAAAGGGAAAAGGGGGGCCCAAGGTTGATATTCAAGGATCACCTGCTACAAGCTCAGGAATATTTCATCCCAACCAGAAGGAAGTGCCGCAGGAGGGCCAGGAGACCTCCTTGGATGGATAAGGAGCTGCTGAGAAAACTTTGAGGGAAAAAAGGGGCTTATAAGAGGTGGAAGCAAGGACAGGCAGCCTGAGAAGAATACAGGGATGTTGTCTGGGAAGCTAGGGACCAGGTTAGGAAAGCTAAGGCCCAGTTAGAATTAAACTTGGCTAGGGATGTGAAAGACAACAGGAAGGGATTCTATAGGTACATAACAAATAAAAGGCAGGCTAGGGATAACGTGAGCCCTTTCCGGAAGCTATCAGGAGAAGCTACCCTGGATTTAGAGAAGGCTGACATTATGAATGACTTCTTTGCCTCAGTCTTCACTAGCAAGTACTCAGATCACACCACCCAAGTCTTGGAAGGTAGATGCAGGGACTGAGAGAATGAAGACCTCAGGCCCACTGTAGGAGAGGATCAGGTTCAAGACCATCTTAAGGACCTGAATGTGCACAAGTCCATGAGACCTAATGAAATCCATCTGCGGGTCCTGAAGGAGCTGGCAAATAAAGTTGCTAAGCCACTGTCCATCATATTTGAAAAATCATGGCAGTGAGGTGAAGTTCGTGATGACTGGAAAAAGGGAAATATAAGCCCCATTTTTCCAGAAGGGGAAAATGGATGACCCAGGGAATTGCAGACCAGTCAGTCTCACCTCTGTGCCTGGCAAAATCTTGGAGCAGATTCTCCTGGAAGGTATGCTAAGGCACATGAAAAACATCAAGGTGCTTGGTGAGATCCAGCATGGCTTCACTAAGGGGAAATCCTACCTGACCAATTTGGTGGCCTTCTATGATATTTAAAACAAACCAAAACCAAACCAATTATGTAAGACCCCTGTTACTTCATCAGCCTCTGCACAGGAAGTACTCTATATTTAGGTGTTCACGGTTTTTAAGGTTTTCACATTAGAAAGAAAACATTGTAGTAATAGGAAACAGAATCAAGGTAATGTAACAAATACAACCTACCTTTTAGATTTAGAATATTTTATGAGCTTAGATTTATCTTAATAACACAGACTATAGAATTTGTTACTGTTTGGGAACAATTTAATAGCACACGTTGTAGAATGGTTGTTCCCAAAGAGTGATCATCAGCTTACCACCAGTGAACAACAGTTATCTAAGCAAACCGTGTTTCCTTTATACTATAAACTTTTGAAGGTTTAATGACAAGAATGTATTTGGTCCCTGAAAAATGCTGATGGCAGTTAATGACTGAGTGGTTTGTACAATACTGTATAGGATGAATTAATCAGTCTATAGCTTTCTAATGGGTGTCAAAATTGTAACAACCAACAAGTTTTTTTAGTTTTCCTTTCAAGTTTCTTTTATATCTACTCAATTTTAAGTTTTTTTTCTATTCAAAAAAAGTACTTGAAGGGCTGAAATCTGAGAAGTACATGCTAGGAATTTTCTACTAAAGTGGTGTTGATTGATCTTCATCAAAATACAGTGACAATATTTTTCATATGTCAATCTATCTGTCTAATCTAATAGGATTTTGTGTGCCAATTTGTACAAGGTAAGGGTACAATAAAAAGGAGGGTTAGGAAGGAAAAGGCTGTCAATACAATTTACAACATTATTGCATTCCAATTTGCCAAGCTGCTAAAATTTAACAAAGTTATGGACTAATAAACTGAGAATGATACATAAAATACCATAAATCTTAACTTTCAGGAAGAAAAAAAAGTAAAGAAAGAAAAGAGTTTTTGTATGTACATCCTTCATATAGCATGTTTTTCCAGTGTGGGTTACTTTGCCTAATTCTTAGCATTTAGAAAACTTTACACTAACAATATTAACTTCTTTATTTATTTTCTCTTTACATTTAAAGATTCTTAATTGAAATTGTCTGCAGGGTTGTGCAGTTTTACAGTTTTTTTTTAGTATCAAACCAAGAAAAAGACAGTGGTAAGTGATGTATGTGTTTCGATACATCACTATTGGCATTATTAAAAAAAAACCCACCAAAAAAACAAATGGATTTTGGAAGTAAAATATTCTACTTGTATATTATGCAAATTATACATTTTCCATATTCTTTGCTTGATCTGCATAAGACAGAAAACCATAACTCTGGTGATGTATTCCAAAGGTGAAGCTGAGACGATACTGTCTTCACTAATGTATATCACTGCTGAGTTCAGAGCATAGCAAATATAAAGAAATAAGAAAATAAGTGTTTCATGGTAAGGTAGCAACCTGTGATGTTAAAAAAGGTGAAGATTTGATTTTTGCACTGTACGCAAGGGACTGGGGAGGCTTGGAAAAAGTGTAATACAAACAACCAGACTGATGTGTTTTCTTGTGATACCGCAGGATTATACTGTGAGGCTATGGAAATATACAGGGAAATAAAACCTCAGATCAATACTGGGCTGTATCACCTAATGGACCAAAGCATAAATCTTCAAAGATCAAACCTAGGTACTTTGCTGAGCTCAGAGAGAGAAAAAAACAACCAACAAACACATGCCAGAAAGTATGCTTTCTCTGTCAGTTTCTTAGAAAACTCAGTAACAAAAAGCAATTTGATACCTTTAGGCTGACAAGTTATTAATTTTTTCCGAAGACATTTATGAAGATGGTGCATAGGCTGTTTCAGAAACTGTGACACCTAGTTTTCTCTGGGACTCCAACTGTGTAAACAACCTATCATTGGTCTCACTGCTGTTGCTGGTAATCTAAAGGTAGCAGGGGCACTGCTTTCTAAAATAAGTCTGGTTTTAACCCCATCCATGTCAGTTCAGATGAAATTTTCACTCTGTAAACCACCCCTCTGTTTTTTGGCTCTGCCCTGAAGTTCAGGGCAGAGTATTTGGATGCTAGGGAGAAGGTACATTTTATCAATGGCTATGGAGCAATTCTCAGGAAAAATAAGATCTTAAAAAAATACTACAAAGATTTCCTTGTTTTTTTTTTTTTTTTAATCTCAGATATAATCACCATTTTAAGTACATGCTGTCCTCAATTACCAGAATCTATACGCCATAAAAGCTTCTCAGCTTGCATTTTTGTTTTCTGAAAGGGCCGCTATGTAGAAACAGTTACTGCAGTATAACCTACTGATCTAGAAACAGACTGTGAATCTGAAATACACAAAACGGAGACTCGGGTGAGAACCCTTTTAAGGCTCCTAGCATTGGAGCCATACATTCACAGATGATACTAGATTAAAGTAAAAAAAAATAGAGAAACTCTTGAAAGGAAGGGCTTGTGCCTACCTGTAGAAATCTGTAACACAATCAGAACAGCTTGCTTTGATTTTTCAGCCATGCTGACTGAAGATGTATTCAATACCTCACTGAGGAGTATGAGAAATTCTGGAGAACATCTGAAGGAAATTTGTGTTTTACCAGTTTCCTAATGAAAATGAATGAGAAACTTGCGAGTTTTCACAAACTTCCCTTGAGCCTCTGTCAGTTTTCAGAACACAGCACTATAGTAATTGAACTGAGCACTGAGACTGATGTCAGGATTAAAGGTTATGAGCTATGAGGACAGGCTGAAAGCTTGGATCCATAACCCCTGAGAATGCAGGCTGTTGAAATGTTATATTGAATGCTAACCTGAAGTTTCTGGAGAGCTACTTGTTTGTTTTTTTTCCGCATAACTGTGCTAGTTGGACAAGTGGGCGTAAATGACAATTAAATGAAAAGCAATTTAGGATAGGTACCAGAAATTGTTTTTATACAAATAATCTGTAGGTATGAACTGTTACAAAGATGGAGAAAACCAGAATCGTTTAACACACCCCCTCCCCCCCAAAACAACCCTGATGTCATACATGAACTGGACTGTTGCTTATTCATTAGCTATGGCTACGGGGCCAATTGTTAGTCTAAGCCAAGTTGGCTATGCATTGCTTTAGCAATTCTAAGCAGAATTAAACTTGTTCTGACTAACCAGGGATTTATCCCACATGGGAGAAATCTCTGAGCAATGTAAACCTGTTGTTGCAGCAACCTAGCTAAGGAAATGCTTATTGGAAATGTTCTGGGGCAGGAACGACTACATTTGGAGCATACCAAGCTCCTGTCATCCCTGCCAATGTAATTGCCTCTAAGGGGTTCTACCATCTGGTGCAAGTTACAGAAAGCCTGAGGCTATTTTATCTTATACTGTGATTTAGCCTACAAACAGGAGAGTGCTAAACTGGCTGTAAGCCAGTTTCACCTTCTCTTGCATCAAGCAGAGTATTTTGGTCATTATAAAATCTACCTAAAATCCATTGAAGCTCAATTAGTTAATATGGAATTGATTCTGACTTCTGAAGTGGGAAATAGATCTTGGAACCAGATGAACTTTTGTGTTCTCTGCTTTTCATGCAAATACTCCTAATAAGAAGAAAACCAGATAAATGTCAAATGCACAAGCAAAATATTCTCAGAACAGATTCTTTTTTTCAGAATGTTTCCATTAAGTCAATTAGAAATTCTAACTCGCTGAAACACATCCAAGAGTAATAACAAAAATACCTAAATAAATAAAAGGTGCACATATGCAACTCAACAGGAATGATGTATGGATACAAACCTGTCATCACTCCCTCACTACATATTTCTATCTATTCCACACCTGTGGCATGTGGTAGCAGTGAAAGAGATAGCCAGGTTTAATGTTACAGCTGTATATAGAATCATAGAATAGTAAGGTTTGTAAAGGACCTTAAGATCATTTAGTTCAACCCCCCCATGCCATGGGCAGGGACACCTCACACTAAACCATGTCACCCAAAGCTCTGTCCAACCTGGCCTTGAACACCGCCAGGGATGGAGCACTCACAACTTCCCCGGGCAACCCATTCCAGTGCCTCACCACCCTTACAGTAAAGAACTTCTTCCTTATATCCAATATAAACTTCCCCTGTTTAACTTTTAACTCATTACCCCTTGTCCTGTCACTACAGTCCTTAATGAATAGTCCATCCCCAGCATCCCTACAGGCCCCCTTCAGGTATTGGAAGGCTGCTATGAAGTCTCCATGCAGCCTTCTCTCCTCCAGGCTGAACAGCCCCAACTTTCTCAGCCTATCTTCATACGGGAGGTGCTCCAGTCCCCTGATCATCCGCATGGCCCTCCTCTGGACTTGTTCCAACAGTTCCATGTCCTTTTTATGTTGAGGACACCAGAACTGTACACAATACTCCAGGTAAGGTCTCACAAGAGCAGAGTAAAGGGGAAGGATCACCTCCTTCGACCTGATGGTCACACTCCTTTTGATGCAGCCTGGGATACGGTTGGCTTTCTGGGCTGCAAGCGCACACTGCCAGCTCATGTTCATTTTCTCATCAACCAACACCCCCAAGTCCTTCTCCGCAGGGCTGCTCTGAATAGCTGCTCTGTCCAACCTGTGGACAGGGATATACATGTGCCTGGGATTGCTCTGAGCCAGGTGTAGGACCTTGCATTTGTCATGGTTAAACTTCATAAAGTTGGCATCTGTCCACCTTACAAGTGTGTTAAGGTCCCTCTGGATGGCATTCTTTCTCTCCGAAGATCCCTTCCCTGTTGGTGAGCACGAGGTCAAGCATGGCACCTCTCCTTGTCGGCTCCTCTATTACTTGCAGAAGGAAGTTGTCTTCCACACAATCGAGGAACCTCCTGGATTGCTTGTGCTGGGCTGTACCGTCGCTCCAACAGATATGAGAGTGGCTGAAGTCCCCCATGAGAGCAAGGGCTTGCAAGCATGAGGCTGTTCCTATCTCTCTGTAGAGTCTTTCACACACATACCCATGTTCTTTAGAAGCCTTTGTGGAATTTTGTTTATTATTCTTCAACCAATGCTCTTGCTAATCTCTAATATTGGCAGTTCATCATGACAGTATATCCTAATTCTGTTCTATACAAAAAGAGTCACTTTGGACACTCCAGCATATTTTATTAAAAGGCAGAGACCTCATCCAAAGATAATATGACTAACTCCAGTTCATAGTTACAATAGCATTTATTTTCTTTCAGGTTATAAGGAAACCTTTCTTCTTCTCCTGGTTTTACAGGATGAAGAGATCACTAGCAGGGGAATGATATTGGAGCTCTTTTCCTATGGCATATTATTAATTATGAGGTGTTTTTTTTTCATATTTGAGTCATATCATGTTACTGAGACATGTTTTTCAGTGGGGGTTGCTGTGGGTTTTGCTTGTTTTGAGTTTGGCTTTTTTGTTGTTCATTTTTTGGGGGTGGGGTGGAGCTTTTTTCTTTGGGGGTGGGTGGGTTTGGCGAGGTTTTTTTTTCTAATATGCAAGCCATTCTGGAGTAACTGTTAGCTTCATGATTCCCTGTGATTGCTACGACTTGAGTCCCTCAGCCCATACATAAACACTGAATCAGGTTCTTCAGAATGCTTGGGTGTCACTCTCCTCTCATTAGCTGTGGTCAGAATTTGGCTTGATAATGATTATTAGTATTATTGTTCTTCATAGCCAGTACGACTCATTCATTAGAAGACAAAATCTGTGTATCCTTGGACTTATATAAGCATTATTGCAATCAGGAGTTTTTAATATTGCCGGCAACAGAGCTTTAGAGCTCGCATGACTCATACCTACAGACCCTTTGGCAAAAGAAGTTTTCATGTTTCGCTTTAAAATATTACATTTATTCTTACATGTTTACATAGTTTTCTACAAGAGGAAGTAACCATATATGTACATGAAATGAGTAAATTAACCATTGAATATACCAAAACTAAGCTCAAGTTTGATAAACAGAACTTTTCCAAGAAATTATAACAATATTAAAATAAAAAAGGGTACTTACATACTATTTTTTTTTTTATACATTCATGTGTCCTTTAGTGTTATTTTGCTCATAATCAGAACACCTAAGGTTAGAATGAACATAAAACCGCAGTTTGTTGTTAAGATTCTTTTTCCAAAGTACAAGTCTTTTTTCACTATTTCATCATTCTGAAAACAATTTAAGTACAGAAATTATCCCTAAATTAAGCAGAAGAGGCAATAGAAAGGTTAGATTATGACACTGGGAACTTTAAAAACGGCAGGATTTAATTAAGGCTACATGGTATTGTTAAAGACTGTTAGCAAGTATAGAATGGAAGCTCAGAGGTGAGTACACATTTTATGAGCCTGAATAATGTCTGTGGTTTTAGTATCAAATTTTAGTAAGCAACAACGTGTCAACAAAGATCATAAGTATATTACTTGACCTTCTCTATTTATGACTTACTACTCATGAAGACCTGGAAAAGCAGTATTGGGCTTATGAAATCTGTATTTCCTGTCTAGAAAATGGGTAAGGAGTTTGGAATGGTGATCCATTCTTAAGACAATTGTAAGAAGGAGGAGGACAGAAGAGGGGAAGAATAAAAAAGAGAAAATGAGTATTTCACACAAAATGAGCATTGCTCTCCCACATTCTAGATTCCCACTTCACTGATGGACTTAGGTTTGTCCAGTAAACACCTATGAGTTGTTATCAAAATGACCTAGAGCTTAGTGGCTGAAGGTGTTTTTCTCTCTTCACCCCATACAAGAACAGACAAAACACCAATCATCATAACCTAAAATGATAGTGTACCAAGTGATATGTGTTTTCATGTTTAGACAAGTTTATTAGCATTGTAGCTTTTTTGGCATGGCATATCGTAAAAAACATTGCCAAAGTCAGCAGACAACATAGCACATGCCTGTGAAATGTTAAATCATAGTAGTCCCAGAAGTACCCAGGGTCTTATTCCATGAGTTTATTTTGCATCATTGCCCAATATGTGATCCAGTAGCAGTTTGCTACATTTTTTTCTTGCTGGTTGGGCTGCCTAATACATTCTTTCACAGTATTTGTTTCCCCTAAGAAGCAATTTTTCAAGATTTGCAATATTTAGAGGAATGAAAATACCTGTTAAATAATTGGCAATCTAAACAGAACATTAAAGATCCGCATGATTACTTTCAAAACTGTTGACAACTTATTGTCATCTTTACATTGTCACAAGAATGCCATTTTTAGAGTGGGTTACTCCCATTTGGTTCACATATCTTGTGACCATTGTCAAGCATTCTTGGAATTCAAAAATAATTCAAAAATAATACTCCTAATATGCAGTTGTAAATGAAAAAGATTTTTTTAAATTGAAGTATCTTTCAAATTACACACTACTTCTTATTCTCATTTTATTGTCTTGCCCCCAGTTCCATCATTTTGCTGCCAGTAGAAATATATCTCTAGGTATCTGCGATTTCATTCCCTTTTATCTTTCTGCAATTTATCTGCATTTGAAGTGACATCAATATAAACAATTAAACAGGCTATACAAGTGTTTTGTACACTTGAAGTAGTTCAGAGGCATTCAGCCTCTGATGGATCTGCTGTCTTCCCATGGCTGTGTGTAGTGCTGTATAGAGGTACTGATTTGAATTTGGAACACTTTGTTGCCAAGTGAGACTCTAAAACATGGTTTCAGTGAGGTTTATTTACTTAGACACAGGACCACACGTTCATTGGTATACGGCTTCACCCCTACAGCCAGCTTGATCCTGGCTAATCACAGGGACTATGTACAGGGTGTTTCATCATGATATCCAGAAGTGAATCAGGGTTTCTTCTGAACCTCCATATAACATTAGTTTTCTTTCCCACTCTCCACACAAACTTTTTGTCTGCTTCTTAGTGCACCCCTGCTACTTTTTAAAAGTAATCAGTCATATGGGTATTTTATGTGTCAAAAAGTACATTTTACAATGTAGTAGTCCTTTTTGAAGAAATACTGCATATAGAACCAACTTTTCTTATTTATTTACTATTGTGTTTTGGGGGGTTTTATATGGAAAGAAAATGGATCTTTTCATTCACAAATTTCAAGGAGGAACTAAGATGCTTATTAGTGAGTCCTGCATAAGTAATCTCACAGCATGTGATATTGCAATATTTCAATTTGAGTTTTGTCTACTTCCTTGTTAAAAACTCATTACTATTGCAAATTAGAGCACCTTTTCTCCAAATGATTCAATAAGATATTTTTATTTCACAACTAAAAACATGTTACAGTGCCATGTATTATTTCAATTTACATGTTAACTCATCACCAGCTTCAAGTTCTCTTAAAGAATCACCACAAGAAATTTTTTCAAGTCCCTTCTCATATCTTCTTGATCTGTAACCCATAATGCTTTAACCTTAGAGATCTTGGCACCAAAGCAGAATATTGAAAAAATTGCTTATTACTTATCTTCAGCCTGTTCAACTAGGCAGCCTTCAATTTTTGTCAGGATCCTTCTGGGAAACAACATTTATGGGACTGCAAGGATTCTCCCTTGCAGGCACCAACTGTCATGAGGATAGGTTAAAAGAGATCATACAGCTCCTGTGCACCAGTGCTTTCTTCTGAAGTCTACGCTCTTTGTTGTCCCAAGTACAATTTTCCTCAGTGCTTTTATAGATTTTCCCCAAACACAGAAGGCTTGAAGAAATTTTCTTACCAAATAGCACCTGCAGTTTTTATCTTGTTTCTTTTCTAAAAAAACCCTTATCTGTAAGCGAAGATATCTTAGTTTGCCTTGTCTATCATGTAATACTACAGCTGGCAAAAATGTTTGTTCAGGTGTCTTTCTGTCATTGAGAAAAGACCAGTTAAAAGGATCACTAAAATGCTGCTATAATTCTGCAATGCTCCTGAACACAATGTGTTTACGATACTGACAAATGGTCAGTGTATTCATTCAAGTGAATGCAAGATTTGTTTGACTAGCTTTGCTTTTCTTTACTTAATTTAACCTAAATATTTAATGTTCTGGGATCTGCAGATATGGGGCTCAGTGCCAAGTTTAGCAACGCAGCAACTGTGGATAAGAGCTACTACAAAGCCATTGAGAGCTCTGTATATAAAAAGATGTCAGGATCAGTTGCAGTAATCAATGGATTTTTATTTTTCTTTTTTGCTTCAGTGCTCAATCTGGCATCTGCTGTATCCTCTAACAGAGAAGTGTATTTTGAAGAGGATCATATGTTTAGTGTTATCTGAAAATCTACGCTGTTGCACATAATTGTACGTTAAGGCACAACTGGGCTAAATTATTATCAGTCTTCTTTCTCCAGTTGGCTTATTTTAAATTGCAAAAGCTACTAGCATTCATTGTTGTTGCTGAAAAACCTGTACATGTAAACATGTACCTAAAATAATCTTTAAAAAACGCTTCCTCCTGACTCATAAAATACATACATTCTTATGTGATATATTAGGTTTCTGCCTGAAGAAGCAAATAATTAAATAGACACTTCTGTCCAACAGAAGAAAACTTCCTTATGCTTTCATCTGTTCACTTGCCATTGCTTTCTGCAGTCTTCCACGTTTTTTGATTTTCAAATTTGCAGAGAAAGATGCAAGACTTCCCTAGCTTTGAAAGTACTGTCAGGTTTACCACATTTTTGTGCAATATACACACTTAATGTGATTTTTTTTCCCATAAGAAAATCCGTGAAAACGAGAATCAAACTTTAACAGTAGGGCTTAGAAAGAGATTGAAACTCTGAACTAAAATTACCCTTCCACAACAAGGAGCAAGATCTATAGGAGAATCTAGAATTAATACATGTGCAAATATTAGTTATCTAAATGGCTTCATGTTCTATATTATGGAATAAAAAATTCCTCTCTCCTCATTTTAGAGCCTGGTGGAAAAACTGAGAAGTGATGAATAGAGAAGGGCACTGTGGAAAACTGAATTAGGAAATGACCTCTGACTAAGTCATTCTGGATTTTGTAATTCCTCCACAACCTGGATATGTGTATGCACCATTTATGGGACTTAATTTCATTTCTACAGAAGAACAAACACAAAACATGCTGAACATAAAACATTGCATTGCTGTATTTCTTTGTGTTTCCATTTCTGCTTCAGAAATATTCTAATAAGGATGAAAGACAACATATAATTTTATTATATCATGTAAGAAAATTAACTTTTTATTACTTCAGTACTTACAATCCTAGACTTACACATTAGGAAAAGCTGTTAAGGGTACTTTCTCAAGACTATGGAAGTCATTCTAACTGCACTGTAGAAGATATGAACAGGAAAGGCCTTTTCCCAGCCTCTTTTCATTTTCAGAACTGGTTATAAAAATTATATGACAAAAAACATAGCTAGTACAATGACATCTCAATGAATTAACAAAGGCAATACAGATGACCCATTTTATTTTTAAGCAAATATCTGATCAAAAGTTATTATCAGACCACCATTTATATTTATTAAAACTATTTTAACAGCTTAACTTTGTGTCATTTTCTATTCCTTTTACATATGTTGTCATGGAAGTCAAAAAGGAAAACATCAGTGTCTCAAATATTGGGTGAATTGCAGATAACAATGTGCAATTCTGACCTCATTAGTCAATTGAGTATGAATGCCATATGACTGCAACTCCAGTGTCCCATTTCAGTGGAAAAGAGAGTAGCATCTAATCAGCACTGGAAACAGCTAAGTGATCAGTGTGATATGGCTTTTGTGATACGCAAAGCTCCAGTGTGTATGTGATTATGCACATCTTCCAAATTCTTAAGATTTCAGTTTATTCTCTGTATTTAGGAAAACAGAAAATTGTTGAAGTACTTCCAGCTGTATGTAAATATTCATTACAGTACAAAGCTAAGAACTTTATCTAGTTTAGTTCCTGATATGACAGTCAAATACACTGTTTAACCATTTTAAATTTCTGCCTTGCAGTGAAAGAGGTTTTCTGCTTCACTGTGGTCCTTTAAACACTGCTACAGTATAAACCTTTTGGTAATTAAAAATCCTCCTAATTTTCAAGAGTTACTTTATTTATGACCAGTTTATACCTACTTATTCTTGTGTCAGAATTTAGGTAAGGCTGTATTTCTCCTATGCTCCTCTTTTGCCCCAGTAAATTAAATGCTCTGAAATTGCGAGCTAAAAATGTTATACATGCTCAATCAAATCACAGGATTATTTATGGCATAATGTCATGCCATTTTCTGTTCTTGATACAGCCAATGTCACTGAATTATCAGAATATTCTGTCTTTTATACTTAATGAGTGACTTACAGTGCACAGTGGTGGGTTTTCTTGTCCTGTCAGGTTCTTGTTTGCTTGGCTTAAAAAGCCAAGTCTTTGACTTCTTTTGTAAGAGAGGTTAAGAATATTTCTGTCATCTCCCCCCACCCTTTTCCTCTACAGAACTATAGATGGTATAATAGAAAGTCTATAGCAATGTATAAGACTGTTGATACTCTTGCCTCTTGACTGAAAAGGGCTTATATGAAGTGTTTTGAAAGGGACCTGTAATTTTCAGTCTTGTTGCATTGCTGTCTCATAATTACTCAGTGATATACAGCAAATTGCTCCTTCTGCCCTCGTCAGTGAACTCAGAGCTAAAACTTGGTTGGAGCTGCTAATAAAGAGTGGTTCATCTATTACTGTCATCTCAGACCTTGACTTTGATATGATTACTTTAATCCTATTCTCATTTCTTTATTCGTTAGTCATCCTTTTCTTTCTGTCAGATATTCTTACTTCTCAGTACTAATGATGTCTTCCAACTATGTGTAATGGTAAAATTAGTTATCATAGTTTCCTATTTTTACCAACTTTGCTAATGAATCTGTTGGACAGCAATCATTCTACACCAGATCATTAAGGAAATGGCCTGTTGATTTCTCTTTACAATATTACTCAGCTTTCAATACAAGCAGCTGACTTCTGTTTCTTCTCTTAAAAGTCTCAGCTGAACCTCACAATCTCCAGCCTAATTTCTAAGCTTTCCAGTATGCAATGCTTGTTATTCAGATAAACCACAGTTTTTGACAAAATATAACAAATGAGATTTTTACAGAAAAAGAAACGATCAGGTTGCTAGTCTACTATGAACTATCCCTGGTAAATACATTACATTTTCATTCCTTGCATATCCCAAAAGTACACTCACCATTTGTTGCTTGATAGCACTATTGTTTGTAGTATTTAAAACAACTACTACTAGAAACTTTATTTTACTGCCAGTTTAAGTAGGTTGGCATAGAAAATACCTAGGTCTTCTGTCAGTATTCTCAGGCCCATTCATTCTCTTCCTTTACTCATTTCAAGCCAAGAACTCTGAAGTTACTCTTTTACTGATTCCAGCCCCCCCCCCCCGCTTCTTCCTTCTGCATGTTTTTTACCTTCTCATTATTCTACTCTTGCAGTAGCAGATAATCTGAAGTGATGACTGTGAGAAAGGAATTGTGACACTATCTAAAAGTGTGGGAAGAATCTTTTTGTTGAGTATATATCAAGAACACAGCTTGGTAGACTGACCATCCCCTGAGATAGAGGCTACATCATCTATGTTTTGACTTGGTTGTGTTGATTGGGGATTGACTATCTGGAAATGGGGCAGAGAAACAATCTTCAAGTACTAAGTTTCTCTCCTGAACACTTAATACTGCAATTGCAATCCATAGTGCAGATCACAAACAGTATTTTAGAAATGGTTTATTGACTTCTCTTAGATTACTCACCAGTATAGACACAATCAAAACTGACAGCTACAGCAACAGCAACAAAAATCCACCAGATGTTAATCCTTATATGATTCACTGCAATAACATGCATCCTTCAAAGTGTGGCCAGACACAATGCTACTATGTTACCTTCATTTGAAAACACTTTTCTTACATTAATTTAAATTATCATTAAACAGTGAGTAAACAAGCTTAGTTGTAGATCCAGATCTTCAGTTCATGCTAAAGCAATTAGAGGTTGATAGGACCTTTGCAATTTGTTTAGTGCCTAAGTTTCTTACCCTTCTCCTGAGGTAATATAGTTTTGTAAGTTACCAAACTTAAAAGCCACATTTTAATTTCAGTGTAGGGAACATCATGACCATGTGCCCAATTCCAACCACATGATAAGGAATCTTATGTGACTTAATGAGAGAAGTAGACATACTGAAAGCAAAGTTATCTGTTCTGCTTTACAACACGACTCCATCAAAAAATACCAGTGTAAATGAAAATTTCCAAGGATAAGAAAAAATACTCCTATTCATTTATAGCTTAAATTTGAGTATTCTGCATTTTTTCATTACCTGGCTATTTGTTAACTGTGGGGTTTTTTTTTGTCTTACAAAACTAATAATAAAAAAACCTTTTCTACCTCTAAATGTTTCAGTTGGTTGTTTTTTGTCTCCCAGATCTTCCATATAATCTTATTCATCCTAAATGTTCAAATCTGCAAGGCTTCCTAAATTAAACAGGGAAGAATGCTAAAAGTGTTGAGTGAATATTAAATTGTTTTCCCAAGTTCCTGCAAGAGAGACTTGCCATAGAAACCTTTGTAAAAAACTACAGTGCCAAAGTTTAAGGGCATTAAATACAGCTGAATGAGATGAGTGGAATAAGACAAAAAAGTGACAAGTCAAACTTTTGAAATTTTGAATTTTTGTTTTTCTTCAAATACAATGGAATGAGGTCTGTTGAGGAAAGTTTAGGGATAGCACCACCTTTAATTAGAGAATTAAGAATTAACCAAAGTATAACTAAAATTAAGTAAGAAACATTTAGAATAGTGGCTAAAACTACTTGTACCAGAAGCCTGTTTCCAATCAATGTATTTCACTGATCTGGAATTATTAAGACAGTGTGATAATTTAGAACCACATGTAAAAAGAAGACACATTGCTCTAGACCCAGTATATCAAGAAGGGACTAACTGGTCTACTACTGAACTAGGGGGTTTCATCGTCCCACCTCATGTATCCCTGCTGAATACATATTAATCTACTGATTTATCACCTCTCCAATAATCTTCACATCATCTAGTGAATTAATCAGGAAATTAATTAAGTATTTTCATAGCATATGTCTAGTTAAGGTAGAATGATTTCCCCTTCTAATTATAATATTTCATTTTGTTCTTGTTATTCCTCAGCAGCTGTACTGTTGCTCATGTTGGGTTTTTTAAATTTAATTTTCTTTCTTACCTGTAACCTATTAACCTTAAAGTGTTCTTTTATCTCTCATGAAAACAGATGACAAGACTATTTTTCAGTTCAGAACTTTTTCATAATTACATTTTTGGCCTCAAGGGAAAAAATGCATACATTATCAAATCCCCTGGCTTTTCAAGTGAGTAGCTTTAACAGCCCTGCTTGCTGCTTGCAGCTATTGTAATTTAATTTGAATAACAGAAAATCCTTCAAATTATAAATTCTAACAAAGTAGAATCCTGTTCAAGTTAAAAGTCATTATATGGTGCTTAGTGCCTTGTCAACTTATCCTGTAGTTCTTTACATCTGTTTGTTACACTTCCAGTCCTCATGGATCCCACTAACCATTCATGCTACAGTGGATCTATCAGTTTCTATTTATCCATATAAAATCCACTGGCTATGTATCACTTACATCTGCAGATGCATTACAGGGCAATCCAGGAATGCTTGTGAGCAGTTCAGCACTGATTGAGAAAGTGGGAGATGCTTCCTGAAATTAAGCTCAAACTCTGTAAAAGAAAATCCTTCTGAAGCAGAATCATACCAGTAGGTTATGGGGTTTATGGGTAACCATGTAACTGTAGTGAAATTCATGTGAACTAAGTTTGTGTACTGGGTGGGTACTGGAATAATTTCAAAGAAAGTACTTGTTCTAAGCTTTTCTCCTAGGAATTATAATTTTTGTTCAGAAATTCTGCTCCTACTGTTGACTAGATCATTGTTACCTACAGGATGCTCAGCTGAATATTTCTGCTTAGATCTTCATAGAATTCAATTTAATACTTATGCATTTTGTAGTTAAGTTGGTCTTTACCATAAGATCACAAGAGCAGCTGTTCACGTAACTGATTCTATGGCTTCCTCTTTCAAAGCTATTATTTTAATAATTAGAGATTTCTGCTTTTGAACGTACACAAGTCCATGGGACCTGATGACATCCACCCGCGGGTCCTGAAGGAGCTGGCAAATGGAGTTGCTAAGTCACTGTCCATCATATTTGAAAAATCATGGCAGTCAGGTGAAGTTCCCGACGAGTGGAAAAAGGGAAATATAACCCCCATTTTCAAGAAAGGGAAAATGGATGATCCGGGGAATTACAGACCTGTCAGTCTCACCTCTGTGCCTGGCAAAATCTTGGAGCAGATTCGCCTAGAAAGCATGCTAAGGCACGTGAAAAACAACAAGGTGCTTTGTGACAGCCAGCATGCCTGACCAATTGGGTAGCCTTCTATGATGGGGCTACAGAACTGGTGGACAGGGGTAGAGCAGTTGATGTCATCTACCTGGACTTGGGCAAAGTGTTCGACACTGTCCCACACGACATCCTTGTCTCTAAATTGGAGAGACATCAATTTGATGGATGGACCACTCAGTGGATAAAGAACTGGCTGGATAGCTGCACACAAAGAGTTGTGGTCAATGGCTCAATGTCCACCTGGAGACCAGTAACAAGTGGGGATCGGTGTTGGGACCGGTCTTGTTTAACATCTTTGTTGGTGACATGGACAGTGGGATTGAGTGCGCCCTCAGCAAGTTTGCCGATGACACCAAGCTGTGTGGTTCGGTTGATACCCTGGAGGGAAGGAATGCCATCCAGAGGGACCTTGCCACTCTTGTGAGGTGGGCTGATGCCAACCTCATGAAGTTTAACCATGCCCAGTGCAAGGTCCTAGGACTGGGTCAGAGCAATCCCAGACACAGCTACAGGTTGGGCCAAGAAGAGATTGAGAGCAGCCCTGCGGAAAAGGACTTGAAGATCTAAGCAGAAATATTCAGCTGGGCATCCTGTAAGTTACAATGATCTAGTCAACAGTAGGAGCAGAATTTCTGAACAAAAGTTCCTCAACTGGCATCCTCAGAGATACAGAGGTGTTTTCTAGTGAGAGAAAAACATTCTTTACCCTTTCTTTCTTAGGACACCCAATCATACCTAGAGAAGTAAACATCTTTTTGAATACTTGAAGTTTAATTTAACTATTTGAATACATATCTATAACACTTACTTAGTCAACAAGGCAACTGTGCACAGTGTAACTGAAACAACAATTTCAGTAACCCTTGCTTTACTTCTGTAATTCTACCTTCTATCTTCATTCTCACATGAAAAGGAGACTCCTGGTTTCTACATGCACTAGATCAAGTCAGTCTCTTGCTTTAGGGTTGCCAAGGAGTACAAGTGAAAAAAACCTGTATCACTACTCACAACCATTAAGGTTGCACCAAACTATGTGCTCAGTTACCCCCATCAGTTTCTCCTTACTTGATAAAGGCACTCTAACTCTGTTTCTATCACTGTAAGTCTCTTATTGAGATTTTTCCCTGATTGGCTTGATCTACTTGAAAGACTTTGATTAGTTAATTAGCACCTGGAATCTTAATAGTAGTGAACTTGCAGTAGCTCTATTTCTTAAGAGTTTGTAATTTTTTTCCCACATCTTTGGGTATTGGAATAGGCAATTTTTTCATTTTGCTTTTTCTTTCTCTTTTTGTTCTAGTTAAGGTAAATTTTGAAATAAGATTGAGATAGCAGTTGCAACCCTAAATATTTAGTCTAGGTGCTTGAATTAAGAATGGCTATACATCAAAATTAGATTTGAATTTCCTAGGCTATGTTACTTTAAAGGTTTTCTAATTGTTTGTCTTAACTTTTACTATAATATTAAGTCAGTAGGTTGGTTGTGCAGTTACCTACAATATCACATGGTCCATGGTTAACACTTTCTGACTACGTCTGTGTTATTACATTGATTCTGGTTATGCTTGCAGTGTGTTATGTTTGGCAGACTTTCTCAGTAATGTTCTTTGTAAATGTTAGCAAGAATCTGGATTAAGCTTAGGCACCACAAACAGCTTGAGATAAAAATATGCATCACTATGTACTTTTCTGAGATGCTTCCAACTTTCTTTCTGCTTTAAGTCCAGAAGATATGTCAGAATAGATAAGGTAGCATATTTTTACATATATAAGAAAGAAAAAGAAAAAAAACAACCCAGGAATATTTATTCACCTCATAATTTATTAACAAGAGAAATAGTATTTCTTTGACTTTGTCCCAGCCTCAGGTTACCTTCACTTCATACACAATAGCTTTCCATGGTCTGTTTCATGTTTGATTGTATTTGAAATTGCAAGAAATACTATCTATAAAATTATTACAGTAAAGCTGATTCAGGTTCATTGAAGTTTTGCTATGTCCTTGCTTTGGTATTAACAAATACATTATAAAAAAATGAAATGGAATAGAATCCTACTTACTATTTAAAAACAATGTTTATTTTGGTGAAGTGTGGAGAAGTTCACATTCTAACTGTGTATCATTTCTTTGGCAGCCCAGGGAAATCTCACTGTATACATTTCCATCAAATACAGAAAACAGGCCTACATTTTCCAGTCTCTCATCTGTCTTAGGGACTTCCGTCGTGTAAAAAATACACAAGATTGTAAATCTCCTTCCATTTTCTTTCATTCTTCAGTAATACATTACAATGGATATGAAAACTAAGTATGTTTTATGATTCTTGTGCTGCCCAATATTTTGACTAAATATTTTGGTGATGCTAGCCAGAAAGGGTCCTGAACAAAAGGCTACAAGTCCATATACATACCCGTTAGCAGCCTATATATAGAGAGAATAAGAATGATTTATTGTATATCCAGCATGCCACTGAATACCATTGAAAAGATAAATGAAGAGCTCTAAAGTAATTAAGTGTGAAAGACAGTCTCACAGCAGCAACATGAAACTAGGAAATAAAATGATATTGTGGCTAGGAGACACAAAGAAAATAAACTTCTGTTGAAAAGATTTTATATAATGATAGGTTTTCTTTATGGCTTTCAAAATAAGTAGAGGTATGTTAGGAAAGTTTACATTTGCCTTCTGAAAAGTACATTCTAATCATTTATCTATGACACAGTAAAGGCAGATACAATCCACTACATCTGTGGTTCTCCTCAGTGAGGAAAAGTTCTACATGAAAATAACTGCATTTAAATGGAAGTGGCTAGACATTTTTCATTTTTCTTTGACGGAAGCCAGTAAACTGCCTTGTACTGAGCTGGAGTATGGAATTAATAGTGAGAAAGAAGCTTGAGGGTGTGAGTTTTCCTTATTCTCCAGGGAATTAGAGAGATGTGAGCAAACAGGGAAATAAGGCATAACAAATTACTAAATATGCCAGTACACAAATGGGAGAAGATGTGACTCAGGAGGACATTTTCTCATGCTAGTCTATAAATAAGAAGGTAGATGTTTCAAAGCTTTCAACGGAAACACACATAAATTTAGGACACAGGGATTCATTTTTGCACCTAGCCACCGCTTTCAGTGAAATCAATGAGATCTGAGTCATGGTGGTTGAAACTTTAATGAGTTCACAGAACTTACGATTTTCTCTCTGCAGACTGTCCAAATAATGGCTAAATGTTATATGAGGCTGAGTTTAGTACTGATTTGAGCCTCACTTAAAATCAACTGGTATTTGAGCTTTTTGGGGTTATCCCAGTAGATGAATTTCATCCTTCATCTCTAAGTGTAAATGAAACAAGTCTCTTTTTGTAGACATCTTAGGACTTTAGAGAGACAATATTTTCTTTCTGTGATTGGTCTTGTTAGCCCAGGTATTAATATTGTAGCATTTTCAATATTTTTTTTCATTTCAGTGCAAAACTTATAGTTGGAGCCTGTCAATAATCATGATAATAAATACGTCTAAATAGAATTCCATTTGGAAGTTTTATTGGTTTATGTAGTTTTAGGACCAATCTGTGTTTTATTCTTTTATTTTAGGAAAGAGGTACACCAGCTTTGCCTACTTTCTGAAGTAAAATCCTAAAGTATTATATAAAATTTGTTTTGCTATCAAAGTAGTATAATGGAAAGCTTCACTGAAACAAGAGAGCGATTTTTCTTTTTTCTAAATATGGTAAGAAATTTCCACTCTATATTTCTCCTATCCCATAGAGACTAACAATATTGTAGCAAACTTCAACTCCTAGAGGTTGCTGTAGAAGGGCAGTCAAATAGTCCCTGCTTTTCAGAGATCATATGTAATAATTTCAGTAGAGCTTGTCGTCCAGAAAAAGTTTTCAGTTCTTTCACCACTATATTCACCTTTGAATGCATTTAAATTACCTAGTCTCTCTTACCAGCATGTACATTAGATGCTAGGTACATGTAGGGATTATGGGCTCATACAATGACAATTATTCGATGAAAATATTCTGGAAATACTTTGGAAGATTGGAAAACTGAAATCCAAACCTAATTCTCTTTTCTGACTAACACTACCCACACCACTTACTACAGTAACACTGCTTCAGTCAGGAGCTTCTACCAACCAGGAACAAGGATGGCTAATATGACAGTTCAAGGAGCCAGAATAACCCTAGTATTTGCTTCAGAAATAATCATTAGCTTTTGATTTCTGATTCCTTCAGAGGCTTCATGTTGTAGTTAGAGAAAGAATTCACCAGTTCTGAAAAATAGCAGTGTGATGGAACACAAAATTCTTCTCAGCTTTGTCCTGATTGTGTGTCTGAATCCCTGTGAAGGTAGCAAGATTTGTCTTTATGGACATGAGAAAGAATCTGCAACAGGGTTTTTAAGAGTCAGATACAAATATTAATTTGTGAAATTAATCCTACTAAATATTGTAGGAATCCTACAGATGGGTCATGTACCTAACTCATTACTAACTCTTACCACTGTGTGATCTCAGTTAACCTATTTTGTTTCTCACTTATGTTTTAAATTGTAGATTCATAATAATTTACACACATTTTTTTCAAATCTATGTTGCAGTATTCTGCATTAGCTATCTTACTTTTCTGAAATTTGCCATTCTGAGCATTATCTATGTACTGCAAATGTAAACTTAAAGTGTTAGAGGGAAAAGCTTGAAACTATTTCAATGTTAGTCCTATATAACTATGTCATCATGTAGCCTGAAATATCCTCCCCAAAATTAACTGACAGCAGTAAATTGTTCTCGGGGGGGAGGGGGGGGGCAGAAATGAATTCTATTAAAGCTAATGAAAATTTCTCATTTGTGGCACCAGGCTATATCTTCAGAAAAGAAGGAGTGTGTGGAATGACTTTATTTCAAATTTAAGCCCTATGACTAAGCTGGGGGGGGCGCTCACTACATTTGTGAGAGCTCTGAAAAAGTTTGGTACTTTAACAAAGTTTGAATCAGTAGCCTAGTTAAATAGTGATCAAATCAAATTAACTAAAGAACTAAAGAATTTGATTATTTTAACATTGATAGAGTCTGGCACATCCTTCTTTTTTTTTTTAAGTAATCTGAACAAGTTGCACCCAGTGTTCATAAAGCAGCATGAAATCCTGAAGCCTAATTCTTTGATTTCAACGTGTTTAAAGTTGAATATTTAGGTATAATACATGCACTTAAAATAACCATTTGTAATTATAAAAGGAGGACAGACAATGGTTTAGTAATAGTAAGATCTGTGCTTTCATTAAAAAAGTGTAGTCTTTATACAATAGTAGCTGGATTTCCTAGTGGAGCTGAGCCCAACATCTGTGTTTTACTGCATAATATTTTTTGTCCCCTTTTCCATGATGGAAAAGCAAGAATTAACAGAACTGGGTAGAGAATATCAAACTCCTCCAGTCAAATATTGTTAGGTTTTTCTTGATGTGATTTTTTTTTTCTTTGTCAAGGTATAAAGATTCTATCATGACTTTTGTACAACCATTATTTTGTGAGGTTTTTGTTTAATATAAAGAGATTCCTGTCATTCTGTGGGACCTGGTCCTGGCAGGTATATTTATATTACAAAAATATGCTTCTCCCCAACCCTCTTATGGTATATACAGTGCTCAGTAGCTCATTCTCTGTCTCATACTCCAAGGTTAACTCAGAAGTCTTTGAACTGCCTGAAACATTGGTTTTGCCAGATAGAAGGATGAACTTAGGTCATATGATTAGACCTTGAATTAACCTCTGTATTTCTGAGGAATAAATTTACAACTATTACAGATTAATTTGGCCTAAGATGACTTGTACAATTAATGAAAGCAGTACATTCATTCACAATGAGATAGATGTTCCTCTTATTTTAAGCATCAACAAATAGAGAGCTTATGACAACTAAATAAAATATTGCTCTTGACAGTGCCAAGAGACAGCCTTTTGAATACAGGATTTCTTTATTACTGTCTTTTCTCTATATTAATCATTACCCCATCTATAATTTTCCTGGCTTGGTATTCTCTTAAGGGACAAAGCCTCTGATTGTGGCAAAGGCCATAAATGAGAGTCACCACTGAATATTCCTGTCATTAAGATTTCCTTTGCCAAGGTTGCTCACACACAATTTTCAGCCAAAAAAAAAAAAAAAAAAGGTATATCACCTTTCCTTGAATGATGAAAGAAAACCACTTGAAAGGTGTTTCTCCTTCTTTCTGGCACTATTCTAGCTGTTTGCTCTCATGTTTGTAATAATAATAATTAAGGACAATACAGCAGAGACAGCGTTTGAGGTCAGTAAACAGGTTACTTATCTTTAGTCTTTCAGCAACAACTTCTGGCATCCTACTTGTCCTGGTTTTGGCTGGGAGATAGTTTTTTTTTTTTTTCCTAGTAGTTGGTGCAGTGCTGTGTTTGGCTTTAGTCTAAGAACAATGCTGATAACACACTGATGTTCTAGTTGTTGCTAAGAAATGCTTACCCCAGTCAAGGACTTTTCAGTCTCTCATGCTCTGAAAATGAGGAGGGGCACAGGAAGTTGGGAGGAAGCAGAGACAGGACACCTGACCCAAACTAGCCAAAGGGGTATTCCATACAGCTGCACATCATGCCCAGTATATAAACTGGGTGGAGTTACCCAGAAGGCCTAGATCAGTGCTCGGGTCAGGCTGGGTATTTGTCAGCAGGTGGTGAGAAATTGTATTGTGCATCACTATTGTTTACTGTTTGGTTTTGCTTTGTTGGTTCCGCCTTACTTCCCCCACTTTGGGTTTTACATTCTCTCCCCTTGTTATTTCCCTTATCACTAGTATTAGTATTATATTGCACTTTATTCTAGTTATTGGACTGTTCTTATTTCAACCCATGGGTTTTAGATTTTTTTATTCTCCTCCCTATCCCACCCAAGGAGGGGTGAAAAGGGGGTGAGTGGCTGTGTGGTACTTAGTTGCTGGCTGGGCTTACACCATGACACTAATATAACTACCTAACCCCCCCCAAAAGTACAATTACCTATGTGACTTCAAATCACAAGGCATTACTTCAGCATAATTTCAATTAAAATTGGATATATCTATTTTTTAAAAAAAGAAGACTGAAATACAAGGAAAAGAGAATAGATCCATAGTAAGGAACATATATTATTTTTTCCATAGTAGCTTTTTATCTTGCTTTTCTCTTTTGTCTTTTCTGTTCACATAATGAGACAAATTCCATGAACTGTATTTGTTCCCACAGTCAGTAATTTTAGGTTTATTTGTTAACTGCAGGAAAACAGAAATAGAATCAACAAGAATTATACTTAAATTAGTGCAGTAGGTTTATTTATTACTTGTGTATTTTGTATTATTCAGTTCTTAGAAATTTGGTAAAAATTTTAAGAGTAACCATGATATCTGAAAGTCTCAGTCTTGTTGGAAGTAAACAGAGTTCAGACTTGTACATATTTAAGTCCCTTTTAAAACTAAACTTAGACTCCAAGGTCCTGTGAATGCTTTGTATATTTTGTCATGTGTCTCTTCTGTAATATTAAGCAAGTTTAACAAAAATAATTCATTACTGCATTTATCTAGTGAAAACTCTTTCAGACATTATAAAAAAAAAAGCTATTGGATTTTCTAGTAACATTTTAACTTAAATCAGAATAATTGTTAAATGAGCATTTGGGCTTTCTGGTAACTCCTTGTTTTAAATATGGATGCATTTACCACTCATTGTCAATGCTCATAATAATTGGATGACTTCTTTGTGTTACGGGCTTAAGATACGGCAAAAATTGATGAAAGAAGGTGTGGTGTGGAAGGTGGTCCCTCCAAAGTAAGCACATAGTCCAGAATTAAAATCTTGGATGCTGAATGTGCCAATAAAGCAGCCTTGCCTCTCAGAGTGTCCTGAATGATACAACTGTTTATCTTTCCCAATAACCTGATGCTTTACTATGTGAACTCAGGATATTAGGAAACCCTGCAGATTTACTTTATGATATAATGTGTAAAATTTTAAAACGTATAATAAATAATAGATTATGAAGTAGTATGTAATTATTGTGTATATAATACACAGTGTACAGTACAGCCATATAGTATATATATATCAATATACAGTATAAAATATATCGTGTAAAATATATATGGCATATAAGATATTCATGACTTTTATATTTTTATATTTTAATATACATATTTTAATGTATTTTCATAGCTACATTTTCCATATAGGATATAATATGTGAGACTCACCCCTTAAAAGTAGAAGAAGCCATTTAAATTTATAGCTTGTGATCAAGCTCACAAACTAAACATAGACATTACACAATTTGATATTATACCAGGTAAGATAAACCTCAATTGGTGGCAGAAATTTACCTGCAACAGAATCTTTACAAATATTATTTCACCTTTTACTTTGGTTGAAACTCCTGGAACAATGGTGTTAGAACTGGCTTTTGTTAAGGAAAAGCTGATATTCATTGAAAAAGACACCTGATCACACCAATTTTCTATTCCTCTTTTTTCTGCACTGAGCTCAAGTGGAAGAAAAAGACATGTCTGGAGGAAAGTTAGGGCAAAAAGTGACTTTTAGATTTCTGTAAAATTACGTGTCTGCTCTATGGCTGGCTACAGATTATGGAACTACAAATAAGTTTGGAATCTCAGCAAAATATACAAGTTATTTCTTCTGATCTTTCCATGACAATAATTTGTTGTTTTCACTATACTAGTATTTCATTATAAAGACTTTTGAATGTGTTTCCTTACTGAAGACTACATAGGAGAAGTGTATTTTTTTTTCACCAAGTACTTCAGAGAGGTAGTTTTGAATGAAGAGCAAATTGCATTTAGTTTAAATGCTCAAATAAACTAAAAAGGAATATAAAAAAGATCTCTCTACAAGTAAGTAGTTTTTCAAAAATTCTCACTTGGGTATCCAAAAGAAATGTTTATTATTATGGCTGCAGCATTATACTCTGCTAGTACTATTTTAAGAGGTGCGAAAAACCATCTGTGTTTTAGCTGTATTAAACTGTTCTTTGCAACAATATTGAATTGAGCAAATTTTATCTTGTGGAAATTTCCAAAGCTATAATCAGTGATATTTTTTAGTATAGAAAATTTGTATTTCACTATTGGTTTATGTCCACAATTTATATTTAACACTGCTGGCTATCTTCCTAGATTAAAAAAAAAGTATTTTGAAATCAATAAAAATTTTGCTGTCTTCTTGAAAAGGAGATTCTCCTTAGTGACATTGATATAAGTCAAAAATAACCCAAAGTAAATTCACTGTAATCAGAACATGCATATGGTTCTACATCCTTAAGACTCTCCTTGCTGAGTTATGATTTTGAAGTCTGTGGGGGTTCTGACTGTTTTCACACCTACTATATAACAATAACTTTGAAAAAGATAAATATATCTAAAATGGGAATATGTAGGCTGTGGCACTTAAAAAAAAAAAAAAAAATCTGATGTTGAAGTATAAAATACCAGACTCTCTTTTACTGTGTTGTGGTTGGTTTAGTTTTTGTTGGTTTTTTTTTTCAGGCTCTTTTTTGAGGGTTTCTCTGACTATCCAGATACTTGTGTGAAACTTGCCACTTGTAGGTGTTTGTGTTTTTTATTTGGTACAGAAAAAGCTAAGCCACTTAAAGAAACTCTTGCTTTACTGTTAGTAACCTCCTTCTTAACTCGCCAAGTTGAGAGGAGTACAGATGGAGTAGTAGGTGCAGTTGATACACGAGGAAGAAAGGGCGTTTTCAACACTAGTCAGCATCAGGAGTCTGAAGCATTGAGAGAGGCCTCCATTCAAAACATTTGAATTTTTTAGTCACTGAAGATGAACAGAAAAATGTCTATATACTAGCACTTTGGCAGCTCATCAAACGATAACGTTCACATGCAAGATAAGTTCCATATGAAAATATTTTTGAACGTTTCTTCTTTACTGTTTGCAGCAAAGCTGTTTCACGGACTTTAAAATACTATTGTTATCCTTTTATTTCCTTTAGTTTCCATTTAATTGCCTTTTGTTTTTTCTTAGACTTTCTAAATCCCGCTATTTTTCTTTTTAAGTCCTGACATTATTCAGTGAAAAAGAACACTTTCACATTAGGCAGTGCCTTCACTATAAACAAAAGGTACCCATAGTCACACAAGTCTTAGACTTATGGTCCATTTCTTTGCATGACTTTTTAAATAGTGACATTGTTGGGATGCTGTCCTCCAAGCCAAGTTAAAAAACTATCAACTTGCAAAAAGGATAAACATAGGAATAAGAGGAAGAGAGACAGGCTGTCATTAGTGATAAACATTACTTTACTTAAAAAGTAAAACTGACTTTACCTGAAGCACAAGTCAAGAGCATGTATATCTGGTTCTAAATTCTTTTTTTCTCACAACTCTTTTTTTTTTACCATGAAAGATATTCTTTTTTCCTTTTTTTTTTCTTTTTTTTTCTTCACTGTATATATTTCTGCTTTTACACTTTATGCCTTTTCTCCTTATTCTTGCCTGATATTTTTCCCTCCCTTTTTCTCCAGTACTATGGCATGCTAATGCCACCTCCACCAGAAAATATTTGGAGAAAAGCTGCTCTTACAAACACCTTCATATATTATTTTGAATTTTTACTACTTTTCAAGCATTTTTAGTTCATTTTCTGCTGATAGTGTACAAATGTGTGCTAAAAGCTTTCTTTGTGTGTTGGGTGATGATAAATTTGGATTCCAGTCCTTCAAACTCAAACTCATGATAAAAACAAAAAGCAACCAGAGTGAACATCTGTGACAAGCAGGTAATTTTTAATAATATCAGACAGTTCTTTTCTGTAGAGAATTACTACTCTCTCATCTCTAATCAACCTTGTCTGCTGTAACAGCAGCTGCCAATTAGGGATGTTGCCTCTTGGCAGAGTGCTCAACCCACACTTAATTTATTTTAAATGTGTTGTGTTCCTCTATGGAAGGTGAGGGGTGTTTTTCAGTATTTTATGCCATCAGAAGTTTATGTTATGCTCTACAAAGTGCTGAGATACTCTCAGATCACAGTGAAGTACTTGGAGAGTCAAGTAGATTTTCTCAGGGGACAAATCCACTCATCTAAGCTCCTGACAATGTTCAAAAGAGGAATACTTAATTTTTGTTTTTTTCTTATATAGTAAACTCCACATTTCTTTCTGTAGAAAGACCCTTACTGATTTTCATGAGAATTTTTGTATGATATTTCTAAGCATATTGGTCTAAAATTTAACTGTTATGTCTAAGCTACTTGTGTTGCCTACTCAATAAGTAGAAATAGTAAATGGAAAAAATACATAGAAAAAAATCCTAGGGGAATCATGTAGAGAATCATCCTAATTTAGACTGCAAGGTTTGAAGGGGGGAATTTATTCATGCAAATACACCTTTTTTTTTTTTTGGTGGTGGTGGTTTTTAGCTGTTTTTTAGAGAATATGAAAGCATATGCATGTGGTCTTGCAATATTCAGACCACATTTTATTGAATCTCTTCCCTTTACTGGAAACCCTCTGTCGTAGTTTAAACCCAGTCAGGTAACTCATTCACTCACTCACCCCCTTCTTTCCCTCCCCCTACTCCCAGAGGGACGGAGAGGAGAATCGAAAAGAATGCAACTCCCACGGGTTGAGATAAAAACAGTTTAGTAACTAAGGTATAACACAAATCACTACTGCTACCACCAATGATAATAATGATAAAGGAAATAACAAGGGAAGAGAATACAACACCTCACCACCAGCCAACCGATAACTCCCCCCCCCCCCCAGCCCAACCAAGCTCTGACCGATACCTCCTCCAACCCCGCAGACACCCAGCCCTTCCGGCTGACTCCCAGTTACATCCTGGGCATGATGTGCTGTGGTATGGAATACCTCTTTGGCTAGCTTGGGTCAGGTGTCCTGTCTCTGCTTCTTCCTGGCTTCCCCTCCTCCCTGGCAGAGCATGAGGCTCACAAAGTCCTTGGCCAAACCAAAACATCGCTATCAGCTCTGTTCCCAGGCCGAAAGTCAAAACACAGCACTGCACCAGCCACCAAGAAGGAGAAACATGACTGCTACTGCTGAACCCAGGACACCCTCTTTTTCCACATGCAAACACATTTATACAAATTCATCATCACAAATATTAACAAACACTTGAAGCTTTGGATATTCGATTCAAATTAAAATAAATATTACTGAAAGTAATAACATTAGACAATTTTAAGACCTATCTTCTGTTGATCAGATATTAAAGTTGCTGCAAAGGAAGAAAACCACCTCCTTCCTCCATGTGATTCTTCTTTATTCAATAACTCTTTTTTTTGAGTTTTATTCCAAAAAAGCCAGCTAAAAACTAAAGTATGTCAAATAACTTGGTAACCAAACAGAGAGCAGAGACTGGCAGAGGCAAAATTCTTCCTTTTTTTGTAAGAAGCTCCTAGCTTCATTTAGTGATATGAGAAACTAAAAGGTGAAATAACAGCTCTTGCAACCTGCAAAACAGGCCATTAAAACTGGCCCGTAAATCGGGCAGTATGTTCCTAATCTTCACAAAGTATGAAGTTTGAAAAGATCATCAACCGGTACTCAGAGAGACTGTACATTTCTCATGCTATTTTGATTCTAGACTTTTGTTTGGCTTAAGAACCACATTCATGGCTGCAGGAATGTCTGGATAATTAAGAGACTTGGAAAAAATCTCATCTCCTGGGAGGTTAAACAGTATTTAGCTTGTCTTATTTTGTTGATGAGCAAGACTTTTTCTCAAAAGAATAAAACAGAAAAACTCATAACAAGAACAGTATAAAATGGTGGTATTTAAACACTCCCAAAATTAACTTATGGCTTGAATCTCAATTTAGGAAACCACAAGTTTTTGTTGTTGGTTTGTTTTTTCCATAAATTAGTTTCAATTGCTAATTGATGGATTACTAGATTTGATTCACAATCTGAGGAATGAGCAGCTTGACAAACCTTATAATAATTATTTTCATAAATATATGTAAACATATGTTTACATACTTAAAAAGTAAAGGTTCCCACTTCCCCTAAAAAAAAAAAAAAAAGGAAGTGTGCAAAGCTGTATAGTACTTGGTCAGTATTCTCACTTCAGTCTCCTTGGTCAGTATTCTCACTCCAGTCTCTATCAGACAATGTAATATGTGTGAAGTTTATTGAATGAGTTACTTTGTACAACCTATTCTAAAGAGATACCAACAGAAAGAATAAAAACAAAAGAGAATATTGAGAAATAACTGAATGTGAAGAAACAAATACAGGAGAAACACACAAGAAGAACTATGGGAAAGAGAAAGGTGAAAAAAAACCTTCATATAGGAGGTTTGGCTTTTAACAAAATGATGGATAAGTGTTGAAGCAGTTTCACTTCAAGCTGCATCATTTCCTGGAAATGCCACAAGGCATAGGGATTGGTTATCAAGATGATAGATATTTTCTTTGCCTATGCTTGAAGCTAGAACACACTGTTTCACAGGACCTAATGAACTTTTGGGATTCACTGTGGCTGTTGCTGCTTTCCTTTTCTATTTAGTAAAATACTTGTATTTTATCCAGCAGTCTTGCTCCAGGAAAATATTTTCCTCTATCAGTTCTTTTGTTGTATCATAGTAGTGAACTTCTGGCTTGATAATTTCAAGAACAATAAACACTGAATGCTAGGTAATTCTGAAAAGTTCAACACTTCATTTTCAGAACTCCTTTAAGATTGGACTTCTGGAAAATATTTGACTTCGTGCTGTAACATCTTCATGATAACTTTTTTTTTTTTTAACAATTTCACTCCCTGCCTCAGCTTTTCCCAATTATAGCACCATTTTTTTTCCTTGAATATGGATCCTTCTTACCTTGTTTGGCATACCTGGATTCTCCCTCAGGGCATAATAACAAATTTATGATTGATAATAAATAATGATTGATAAATTAGCAATAGCAAGCTTATATGAAATACTACATATTTTATCTTGAAATCAATTTAATTCTGTTTTGCCTCAAATCAACTTTTCATTAGTTGTGCCACATAGATTTAACTGCCTTCTGCCAGGGTAAAATTAAAATGTTACTATAGTGTTAAAGAGAGCTGGGGAGTCTTAAGATTTTCTTTTACCAAAAAAATTCTGTCTAATGAAGTACCAATAGACAAATGTCCATCTGATACACAAGAAGTTATCAAAAGGGATCTTTTTTTAGAGTGATGTACCTAAGATCAGATCAGGTTCCTACATCACGGTGCTCTCAAAATGACTCAGATCTCCACTGGTAACAGACAGTACCTGAGACCACCTCTTGGCCCTGAAGCATCCTGTTTCTTCTGTCAGAGGCTCTTAGACATCACATAATCCACTTCCAACAGCCCAAATTCTCAAAGTTAGAGCAGAAAATATGTTACCAATAGAAACAGGGTTGTTTTCCTGTTCTGTTTTGTTTTGTTCTTTTCTGTTCAACGTATCTATATTCTTCATTTGTTTAAAAGCTACACATATTCGGATTTTTTTTTTTTTTTCTTTTATTTTGAGGGGGGGAAGTTGCAACTATATGTTTGGAAGTAAATCAAAGTTCTGATACAGTGGTAGAGATGAGAGAAAGCCATAGTAACTCACATTGATGCCAACAGGACTTTATATAAATATATATATATTTATATATTGTCTCTGAAATCTGTGGCCACACAGAATCTGCAGACTTAAAGGTTAGATTTCATTTATCTGCAGGCTGATTCCACAATGCAGACCTAGTTGGGAACAATGATACCCCTAGGTTTTAAGACAAAAGTATTTGGTACAATAACTGTAGCACCTCTGAGCTCAGCTCAGTATCTGTCTCTGTCCTCATAATCCCTCCTTTTCACCCTGTAGCTGTTAGAGTTCATCAGAATTTGTCTGCTAAAAAATTGCAAGACAATTTGTGTAAACTGAGAGTGTTCCTGAACCACAAAGTGAAATTCTTGTAAAGAGGATGCAGCACAGACGCAACAGCACTATTCATTCCACCTGATGACAAAAGACCAGGCAATGGATAGATGCAATAGATTGAGATATATGGGACAATCCCTGCTTTCTCAATTCAAACTCTTATTAATGATTAAACTCATAATTTCCATTTTTATCTACAGAAAAACAAAAATGTTGTTTTATGGAGGCTGGATTGCAGTAAAGTATTTTTTCTAAAAAATTCCAGGACTGAAAATGATTGATCCCAATTTTTTCCCCGACTCCAAATTCAATAAATAAACAAGAAAATAATCAATATTTACCAGGATGAGGTGTTTGCGGCACTATATTTCACACTTCATTCCCCAGGCAGCAGCTTACTTCAGTTATTTGGATTAGAACTTGCACAGTTTGGCACAGAAATATAGACTGCTAACCAGAAGGAGAGACATCTATCTCCATACGAAGGACTAATCAGGAAAACTGCTCTGTATGAGGTAGTCTGACAGGGGCATACTAAAATAAAGGGTAGTGGTCCATGTTCATCCATCATATAAAAGCCAACCTTCATGACACAGGCTCAATGATGGAAAAAAGATTTTTTTATGCCTCACAAAGTTTTCATTTAGACTTTATAGGTTTTACTTCTCACTTTCTCTGTGTGAATGTATCTCTTCAATGGCAGATAAATCATTGAAGAATAATGACTGTGAATTTACCTGCAGGCACCCTGCATTTTGTGACATATATCCAGCAAAATCTCCTGTATATAAAATGGTTAAAATGACTTACCAATTTATTTATTTTTAACATTTAAATCAACCTTTAAAATACTGTATACTACCTTTTGTTTCCCTAAGGTGTGAACAAAAAAGTTTAAACCTAAAATAAAGCCTGTAAAATCAAACACCATCCCTTCTTCTACCAAAGTAGTTAGAAAGGCAAGATTTGATGACTCTATAAAATGACTATTCAGAGAAGTATTACTTGAAGTCCTGAAAGTAGGAGTATATTATTAGAAGTCGTCTTTGAATGAACAGCTCACTTCAGCCAAAATATCATAGTTCAGAACGATTGGATGTAGTCTGACAGACTGATGAAACCAAAAGGATGATGAAGCAATAACAAGTAGTACAGTAGTAGGATGTAGTTCTGTCCTGGATTCAGCTGTAACAGTTATTTTTCTCCTTCTTAGTAGCTGGTGCATTGCTGTGTTTTGGTTTTAGCCTGAGAACAATGCTGATAACACACCAGTGTTTTACATTGAGACGTTGCTCAGTAGCACTTACCCTGATCAAGGACTTTTCAGTCTCTCATGCTCTGCCAGTGAGGAAGGGCACAGGAAGTGGGGAGAAAGCAGAGACAAGACACCTGGCCCAAAGTCGCCAAACGGGTGTTCCATACCACAGCACATCATGCCCAGCATAGAAACTGGGAGAAGTTACCTGGAAGGCCTAGATCACTGCTTGGGTTGGGCTGGTTATCGGTCAGCAGGTAGTGAGTAATTGTATTGTGCCTCACTTGTGTTTATTGTTGTTTTTTTTCCCTTCTGTTTTTAGTTTTATATTTTCTCCCCTTGTTATTTCCCTTATCATTATTATTATTGGTGGTAGCAGTAGTAGTTTTGTATTATACCTTAGTTCTGGACTATTCTTATCTCAGCCTATGGGGTTTACACTCTTTCAATTCTCCTCCCCATCCCACCTGGAGTAGGGGGGTGAAAGAAGGAGGAGAGTGAGAGGCTGCTTGGTTCTGAATTATTAGCCAGGCTTAAACCATGACAAGTTCCAATTATCCTATTCATGTGGTATCATATTCTTTCCCTACTCAAATATATGTGCTAAGCAAGATTATTAGGTAAAACTTTAGAATTTAGGTGGGAAAGTTTAGGTAGGAGTTTTTTCATTTCACATTTGTAAGCTGAGTAATTCTTGTTTTGGTAAATTTTTACTTCAAGATCCAGGAAGAGACATCACAAAACTCACCAGGAGAATCAATATTTCAAATGAAAGACAGGCTAAAATACAAAGCCACTTCATGTTTTTCTGATTAAAAATGCATTTGACAAATATAATACATTGTAATTCTTCACACATACATAGTACCGTTATTGAGCAACGAATATCAAATCACTTGGTGTGATTGTTTAGTATTTCAGTACTTGATCCAAAATTATATGGTATTATTAAATTATTCATAATTGCCCAGTAGTTTTTTTTTTGGGTTCTGAGCTCTTTGAAAGAACCAAAATATGACCATCACCGTACTAAATTTTAAGAGGTGAAAGAATGAAGTTCACACTTCAGTCAATGACTGTATTTAAATTTAAATTCAAAAAATATATGCATCCTTTAATGATGCCTTTTAAAAATTAAAATATCAGCTAAATTCTTAACTGAATTGAAATTGTTGGAGTAAATACTCTCTTATGTACAAGAGGCCAAATTTAGAGATCATCTTAGGAACCTCAACGTACACAAGTTCATGGTACCTGACAAATCCATCCACGGGTCCTGAAGGAGCTGGAGGATGAAGTTGCTAAGATAACTGCCCATCATATTTGAAAAATCATGGCTGTCAGCTGAAGTTCCCAATGATTGAAAAAAGGGAAATATCTGGCAGAATGCTGGAGAGGGTCTCTTCATCAGGGGCTGTAGAGATAGTGATAAATTGTGTCATGGTGAGAGGTCATTGACCAAGGAGTAAATTGTACTTGCATGCTCTAGGCTGTGAAATATCACTCATACATCCCCCTGGGACAAGAGAAGAAACACTGATGCAACAAATAAATCTTTAAGCTACCTGCTTGCGCCAATTTATTTTCAGCAGCCACAAAGTATAGTTTAATCAAAAGGTTTAATTTTCTCCTTTTAAAATATCACTACTCTGTGACCCCGTTCAGTACCATGTCAAATATAAGTCTCTGTATTTCCACAGTATCAGTTTTGGACTGATTTCAGATGTTACAACTCCTGCACCTGAGTTTGCTTTAATGGTGTTTGTTTGTTTGTTAGTTTTGGTCGGGGGATTTTGGTTTGGTTTGGATTATTTGTTTTGTTTTTCTGTAACACTGCTGAGAACAAAAAGAAAATACAGATAGAGAATTTAAATAATTTTGAAATCTTGTTTTACGAGGTTCCTCAGGGTTATGAGGGGTGAAACCAGTGTAACTTATCTGATAGCATATCACAAATTTTATAATTTTTGTTACGTGTGATTGTGGTACAAGAGAATTCAAAAAGCGTTCTGACTCCTATATCAGTTTGCCACAGGGCTTAAAAGGCATTTAATGAATTAATTACTTACTTATTAAGTAAACAACATGCAAAATAGCTTTTCAATCTCAAACACCAGTTACAGGCTGACTTCAGGAAAATTTCTCTCTGTCAGAGGTATGCAGTACATTATACAGAATAATGCGATCATCATGGGTTGGAAAGGACCTTAAGATCATCTAGTTCCAGCTCCCCTGCCATGGGCAGGGACACCTCACACTAAACCATGTCACCCAAGGCTCTGTCCAACCTGGTCTTGAACACCGCCAGGGATGGAGCATTCACAACTTCCCTGGGCAACCCATTCCAGTGCCTTACCACCCTTACAGTAAAGAACTTCTTCCTTATATCCACTCTAAACTTTCCCTGTTTAAGTTTGAACCTGTTACCCCTTGTCCTGTCACTACAGTCCCTAATGAAGAGTCCCTTCCCAGCATCCTTATAAGCCCCCTTCTCAACACAGCCTTTTCTTCTCCAGGCTGAACAGCCCCAACTTCCTCAGCTGGGGTTCATATGGGAGGTCCTCTAGTCCCCTGATCATCCTCATGGCCCTCCTCTGGACTTGTTCCAACAGTTCCATGTCGTTTTTATGTTGAGGACACTAGAAATGCACACAATACTGCAAGTGAGGTCTCACAAGAGCAGAGTAGAGGGGCAGGATCACCTCCTTCGACCTGCTGGTCATGCTCCTCTTGATGCAGCCCAGGATACGGTTGGCTTTCTGGGCTGCGAGCGCGCACTGCCGGCTCATGTTCATTTTCTCATCAACCAAAACCCCCAAGTCCTTCTCCTCAGGGCTGCTCTCAATCTCTTCTTGGCCCAACCTGTAACTGTGCCTGGGACTGCTCCAACCCAGGTGCAGGACCTTGCATTTGTCATGGTTAAACTTCATGAGGTTGGCATCAGCCCACCTCACAAGCATGTCAAGGTCCCTCTGGATGGCATTCCTTCCCTCCAGCGTATCAACTGAGCCACACAGCTTGGTGTCATTGGCAAACTTGCTGAGGGCACGCTCAATCCCACTGTCCATGTCAGTGACAAAGATGTTGAACAAGACCGGTCCCAACAGCGATCCCTGAGGGACAAACTCGTTACTGGTTTCCAGCTGGAACTGAGCCGCTGAACACAACTCTTTGTTTGCAGCCATCTGGCCAGTTCTTTATCCACCGAGTGGTCCATCCATCAAATTGATGTCTCTCCAATTTAGGGACAAGGATGTCATGTGGGACAGTGTCGAACGCTTTGTACAAGTCCAGGTAGATGACATCAACTGCTCCACCCCTGTCCATCAGTTCTGTAGCTCCATCATAGGCAGCCACCAAATTGGTCAGGCAGGATTTCCCCTAAAGTGAAGCCATGCTGGCTGTCACCATCAACGTTGTTGTTTTTTTATAATATAAGTGTGTTATTAATAATTTCTTTCTGCTGGACACAAAGATAGTTTTTTATCATCATTGCCAGATCATTATTTATTGAAGTTGCGCAAAGAAGTAGTAAATGCTCCATTCCGTTCCATTCAACGCCAGGTTGGACAGGGCCTTGGGTATCATGGTCTAGTGTGAGGTGTCCCTGCCTATGGCAGGATGGTAGGAACTAGGTGATCTTAAGGTCTTTTCCAACCCAAACCATTCTAGCATTCTATGAAGTTAAGTGTGGTCTGACTGAAGACTATGATGTTTACAAGAGAGAAAGAAACTCTCCTGTGACCCTCCTGCTCTTTTTAACATCCATGAAACTATAAATCATCAAATTCAACTCCTATCTTAGTCTAAACTAGATGTTTTTGACTACAGAGATTGATAATGTTATTAGGCAGATTCAACTGATATTTTTATCTGGATGAGATTTAATATATATGAAGTTTATGCACTAATTGAACCTGACTCTAACCCTTTTTCTAAAACCTGGCCTTTATGCATAACTGATTTTCATACATTTGTATGTTGGTGTGAGCCATTATTCGTACTGGATGAATGAAGAATTTTATAAACATATTGATATCCACAGGTTTCTCATGCAAATTACTACAGTAATCCACATCCACTGAACAGTCAAAACTCACGCTGTATGAATAGCTGCCTAAGTCACCTTTCAATGTTCTGTTCCTTGACAAATTCATCAAAACTTTACAATAAAGAGGAAATACATGTGAAGATAAAAGATTACCAAATCCTTTAAGGAATTAAATAGAACTTTTAGAAGGAGCTATGTAATATGAGTGATTAAAAATTCATATATATATATATATATTTAGAGCACTTAAAATCTTTTCAGTTCCTTTGTACAATATGGTTGCCTGCACATTTAGGCCTTAAGGATAAATTCTGAGTCTATTAATTGGGTTTATTGATGAGCTTGAAATTTTACCTTTTCTTTTTCTACCATCTGATTTCTGCTGGGAGACTGTAATCATTTAGGACTGGAGCTATGGGGAGAACAGGTGGTGCTTGAGAAATTCCAGCAGGAATTTACTTCATCTCTGTTTAGCACTTGAATACATACACTCTGCATCAGGAAAAAAAACATGTAGTTATCTCAAAAAAAAAATTGTGTTAATGTACGTACATCAGAGTTCATAGATAAGGAGAATGCACATGTGAAAACAACTGCATTAACATTTTTATGTCATTTGTTTAGTATAAGACTAAATCCACAATTAAATAATATGCAGTCACGTCAGTCAAAAACTTCTTTAAATAGAGGAGCATTGCCCTATACCTCTATCTGAAAAGGAAATTCAGATTCACACTCTCAGCTAAAAACACTGGCTCTTACTTCTTAAATGCAAATGTAAATCCAGGGATCTTTACCTCAATCACCTTCACTGAATGAATTGTAAACGGAGAAATAAGGGAGGATACATTTATGCAATGCTCTACAGATTAGCACTTAAAAATGTCCTTAACCCAGGGCAGGCTTATGGTGATTATGTTTCTGTGAAAGCAACCCTTTTATATTCCTTTTAAACATCTTTTAACTCACAAAGTCCTCATCTATTCAAGGTAAATACTGGTGGGAAGCTCATGTGCTTTTAAATGGTATAATCGGCATGGGTATATTCATATGTGGGTATATTCAGTTTCAATGTTGTAAAATTATGTGCAGTTATCATAGAATCCATAGAATCACAGAATAGTTAGGGTTAGAAAGGACCTTAAGATCATCTAGTTTCAACAAACCCAACCCCCCCCGCCATGGGCAGGGACACCTCACACTAAACCATGTCACACAAGGCTCAAGGCTCTGTCCAACCTGGCCTTGAACACTGCCAAGGATGGAGCATTCACAAACTCCCTGGGCAACCCATTCCAGTGCCTCACCACTCTAACAGGAAAGAATTTCCTTCTTATATCCAACCTAAACTTCCCCTGTTTAAGTTTTAACTCATTACTCCTTGTCCTATCTCTACAGTCCCTAATGAATAGCCCACACCCAGCATCCCCATAGCCCTTTTTCAGATACTGGAAGGTTGCTACGAGGTCTCCACGCAGCCTTCTCTTCTCCAGGCTGAACAGCCCCAACTTTCTCAGCCTCTCTTCATACAGGAGGTGCTCCTGTCCCCTGATCATCCTCGTGGCCCTTCTCTGCACTTGTTCCAACAGTTCCATGTCCTTTTTATGTTGAGGACCCCAGAACTGCACACAATACTGCAAGTGAGGTCTCACAAGAGCAGAGTAGAGGGGCAGGATCACCTCCTTTGACCTGATGGTCATGCTCCTCTTGATGCAGCCCAGGATACGGTTGGCTTTCTGGGCTGCGAGCGCACACTGCCAGCTCATGTTCATTTTCTCATCGACCAACACCCCCAAGTCCTTCTCCGCAAGGCTGCTCTCAATCACTTCTTGGCCCAACCTGTAGCTGCGCCTGGGATTGCTCCGACCAAGGTGTAGGACCTTGCACTTGTCATGGTTGAACTTCATGAGGTTGGCATCAGCCCACCTCACAAGCATGTCAAGGTCTCTCTGGATGGCATTCCTTCCCTCCAGCGTATCAACCGAACCACACAGCTTGGTGTCATTGGCAAACTTGTTGAGGCTGTATTCAATCCCACTCTCCATGTCACCAACAAAAATGTTGATGTTATACAGAAAAAAGATGTAGATGTTATACAGAAATGCCATATTACCTGTGGAAGTACTCTGTGCAAAGAAGACTATAGCTCAGCACAAAACCATAATCAATCCCTTTCTTTCCTACTCTGCATTTCAGCAGCATTTGCTGGGGAGGTTGTTTTCTGCTGTCATGTTTTTCTTGGGAGTTATATCATTGCATGCTTTTCAGACAACCCCGATTACCATTCAGTCAGTGGTGTTTCATTAAAAATGCCAAATCAAACTCGTAATGAGACTGCTGAATACAAGCTCCCTTATCTTTGTCTTGATTTTTACAACCCAGAAACAGTGAATACTGGCCTTTCAAATACCCTTTCTGTATGCATCCTGTGAAACAGCACTGCCCAAGTTTAGTGAAGTGCAGTCTGCTAAATCGCTGTAGATGACTAAACTTTTACTTCAGGAGTCTTTTAAATTTAGTTTTCTTTAAAGAGCAGCTGTATGTTGTTTCCCCTTGTGTGCTATCAGCTCAGAAACTTATGAATTCTTCAGGATTAATTCTTTCACACAGTCTGAACACTGTCCCATTTCTTTAATTCCAAAACTTCTAGAAGTGTTTTTAGGGGAGAGTGATTTCTGGATCACTGCTGCTGCATTTTCTCCATCACAGTGTCATGGTTTAAACCCAGTCAGGTAACTCGTTCACTCACTACCCCCTTCTTTCCCTCCCCCTACTCCCAGAGGGATGAAGAGGAGAATCGAAAAGAATGCAACTCCCACGGGTTGAGATAAAAACAGTTTAGTAACTAAGGTATATCACAAATCACTACTGCTACTACCAATAATAACAATGATAAAGGAAATAACAAGGGAAGAGAATACAACATCTCACCACCAGCCAACCAATAACTCAACCCCCCCAGCGCGGCCGAGCACCGACCCATACCTCCTCCAACCCCGCAGTCCCAGCCCTTCCGGGTAACTCTCAGTTACCTCCTGGGCATGACATGCTGTGGTATGGAATACCTCTTTGGCTAGCTTGGGTCAGGTGTCCTGTCTCTGCTTCCTCCTGGCTTCCCCTCCTCCCTGGCAGAGCATGAGGCTCACAAAGTCCTTGGCCAGCCCAAAACATCACTGTTATCAGCTCTGTTCCCAGGCCGAAAGTCAAAACACAGCACTGCACCAGCTACCAAGAAGGAGAAACATGACTGCTACTGCTGAACCCAGGACAACAGCAGCTTTCACCTACCCATAAATGCAAAACATTGTCACAAGTTAAAATCTTAGTTCAACGTCAAACTGCAGAATTTTAGCCATGAACATGTTTTGACTTTTTTATCTACTGGTGTTGCCCGACTGGCTGCAGTACTTGTGTTATGAGCAGCTGTAGCAGAAGAGCATGTTCCACCTCTGCAGAGCAATTCATGCTGCAGAAACCATGAGAGAGGCATTGGCATGAGATAGAGCAAGAGGGAGAAAGAAGCTAAAGGGATAGAATGGCAGAGATGCCACTGGAGTTGTTTTTTTTTTTGTGGTAGGAAGTAACAAGATTAGATATAAAAATCACATTTTACAGTAACAATGTGCTTTACTGTGTTACCCTCAACATTTTCCTCTCCTGGTCATTTAACTACTTTTTTCCGCTGTTCAAATATTTTTGCTGGCTGGCTGCAACTTTCCACAGTACCGTAAATTTCCTGGGACCGGTCCATGGTTTAGTACAGCTTCATGCTCTGTAAAACTCTGAGTGCATATTTTCTCCATCTCTTCTCTTCTGCTTTCCTCCCTAGATCTTGTTTGATATAGCAGCAAATAATATATTTGGCTATCCAGAAGACATTGGCGTAAGACTGAACTCAACATAGATGATCTAATATAGAGGGGAAAGTTATTGACCAAACACAAAAGGAGAAAAAAATTGTTTAAACATGACTAATCTGTCTGTATTGCTTAAATATTCTAGTTCTTTGCTCAGCTACTTACTTCAATTTCCCTATTTAATGTTGATTTTTTTTTTGGTTTGTTTTTGGGGTGTTATTTTTTGTCCTCATGAACATACTCCAGAGTAGTCCTGACGAGTGGAATGGCAGTCAGCAGTATATTTGCTACCTTTCTGCTTTAAGATTACTACTTCTGTAAAACATCATTTACCAGCAACTCTGCATGATAATCTTCACAAGGGAAATTAGCTTGCAGTGGACCTCATGGCTAAACTGCCACCCGTACAAAAGCAGAGTAATTTACAGCTAGATTAGATATTTTAATGTTACTGTGCAATCACTGAGATATTGTCACATCCTTGTTTTTCTCAGATGGAAACAAAACCTTGTGAGCCCTGTGCTTTTTATTTCTGGCTGATCCATGTGAACCCTACATTTTCCATGTCCTTAGCTATTTTGTTTTCTTTTGCACAAGCAGCCCCAGAGGAACATTCCAGTTTCACAGAGCATTTCTTTGAGGATCATAATGCGCACCTTATGCTGATGAATTGCTGAAGCAGAACTGATAATACCCAGAATATCTGAAAAGAGGATGAAGAGACATGGCTGGCACTCAGGGAAGGCAGTTAGGGGGGGATTCCCAGAATATGTGAATCAAGATTACTTGGCTGTTATCAACAGTTATTCTGGTTTACACTAGAGAAAATTGTTAGCTCTCATTTATCTCTATGAGCCTTTGTGTTATTCCACTAGGAACCCTGACCTTCTGTCTTAGTTTCATGGGTATTTTCTTGTGTTTACACTCTTCATACCATCTGCTGCTTATGGAATGACTCATTAATGAAGTCCTTTCACATGCAAGAACAGGAAGCCTCTTGGAAGCAAAAGCACCACATTTTCTTTCTGTCAAACCCTCTGTGCAGAACCCTCTGTTGTTGTGATGGTTTGTGTTTATGTACTTAAACGACTGGCTACACCCTTTCCCCCCTCAATCTGCTGTGCAGTTGCACATGTCCTGATCTGATTACTCTGGTGTTTACAATACTCCAGAGTTACTCCAGAGTTCTATTACTAGTCAAAAAAATAGGTATCTTAGCCTACTTCACAGAGTTCGTGTGAAAATTGTAGTCACTTTGCTGAATACGAACACTTCATTGATTTTGTTTTAAGGCCAGTGGTATCTTAAAAAAAAAGTCTTTAATTTCTATATTTTAACTGTAAAAATAAAACTTAAGTTAAAAAGAAGAATGCGTTTGCTATGATAAAAATGAAAAAGAGAATTACATACAAGCCAAGAATATATTAGGTGGGAGTTTTGTCAGTAGAAAATGTTAGCTAGCAAATGATAAACCCTTCACCAAAAGAAAGTGTAACAAAATTACTGCAAAAATTCCTATTTCCATGTGCATGTTTTAAGTTCCTTTGTGAAATAAGATCAGTTACTTAATAGGTTAAGATACAAAAATGAAAGTAGTGTACTGAAAAAACGTGTTTGGCTCTTTGTCAAAATTAAATGTGTTAGGAAAAGGGAAACTGCATTAGATATCACATGATATGCTTACACTAGCAATTTTAAAATAATCATCATAGTGGTACTAAATTTAACAGTTTCTCATAATCTGTGGTTCTCATTCACAATGGGCAGGGAGAGTAATGGCTTCCTTATACAGCAAGGGCTATTCATAGATTGTGGTAAACCAGGGAGAACAACTGAATTCTGTCCTAGTAAAGTCAGTGTCCTGACTTCAGTAAAAATGATGTGCACTCACTGTTAACTATGGCTAGACAAGCTGTAACTTAATGAAATTGATTTATTCTTTTTTTTTTGAGAGGGTAGTTAAGTTGAATAAAATAAAATTTACGAAGTTTATTTCTAATTGCCTGATCATAACTTTTGTGAGTCATGTCATCCTGTGTATTTTTGTAATCTCTCTGAGAATATGGCTTCAGTCATGACTGTGGTTTCTGGACAGTCTTTAACTACGCATATAATAATAACAGTACTTAACCAAATCAGAAGAGAAAACTATATTATCCAGGGATTTTAGTAAGATATCCACTATTGATTTAAAATGGTTTATGAAGCTTAAAACCATCATGCAATATTATGGAAAAGAGAACCTGCTAAGACTGTTTAGACACAGACATACCATAGTTCCCTGTTGCTTCTTCACCATCACAATGATTTTAAAAGATAAATGCTTGACAATCACTGAGGTCTTTGATAATCAGGTAGTCTTAACCATTTCTTTAGAAGGCAGATTAAAAATCTATGCTGCCAGTAGCAATTTGAAAATACTCCCACAAATCTTTGAGATAGACCTAAAAATGACATCCCATTTGCTTTATGTGCCAGTTGACATTCTAGGTCAAATCTTGCCCTCTCCATAAAATATGGCTCAGTGTGATAAGGCAGGAATAATTTGTGGTAAGATTAAATCTTTCCCAAAGAAAATGGAAGAGAGAGTAAATGAGAAGTATGTAGTGCTGTAGTGCTGAACAGCAGAGCACAAAAGAGATTAAAAAAACTTTAGAACCAGGAAAGTTAATTTATGCCACACAAAATAGTAGGTGCCTACTCCCAAGTTTGAGAATGTTTAAATTGCGTTTATCTGTGAGTTACTTTCTTCTTCTGAGATATATACAGAAATGGCTAATCAGTTGAAAAATGTGATGTTAAAGCTAAAATAGCACAACTAAAGTGGATGTGTTTGTCTCCTTTTTTTTTATTTTTTTTAATGGAATTATTAACTTTGAAAGAAAGAAGCAGACAGAGAATTTATGTTTGTTCTGTACTTTCACTAAAAATCAGATTGCTAATGCTCTGCCTATATTTTAGAGGCTATTAATTTTCAGGGCAGATTTCCCTAACTGAAAGTCCATAATACAAATACACAATAGCTATTTTGTTCAATTTGTCCTACTGGCAGATATTATAATTCACATAACTTCACCCTGTAAATTAGAACTTCCACTGTGCCCACTCCTAGTTCAGAGTGAAATTCATCAAATCTATAGATAGTATGGAGAGATTAATGAAATTTGGTTGTTTCATGGACGTTAGTGCTTTGGTTTGTTTTATAGTTTTAAGTACAATTGAAACACTGTCCACAAACTGTCTCAAATGATAGTTTTTAAATGAATCTGGAGAAAGCTAAAACAGAATTTTTTGTGCAGCGTTATTTGCTTGGGCTGACCTTTTAGTCAGAAGTTTCTGTGACTGCTTCTTTATAGTGTCTCATTTACATATGCAGCTCAGCTGATTGCTTGTGGAAATACCTTTCAGAATGTTTTTTTGCAAACGTTAATTTTTACAAGGCCAATGGATATAAACATTAGGTAATACAGTATCTGTTCTTTCTTCCTAGGATGCTTGTTTTCTAGTAGTAAGACTTCTAGTACAGTAAGGCTCTCAGAATATTTTCCTAAGAAATTATAGAAAGAAAAATAGGAAGTTCCAGCTCTTTAGAAGAATTATAATTGGAATAAAAAGACCCAATAGGGATTAGATAAAAAAATGATAAAAGTCTTGTACATTGCCAGTTTTCTTCCAAAAATGAAACCCTCACTAATACTTGAAGGGCTAGCAATTGCCAAGCAATAAGAAAAATCACAGAAAGGTAGAGCATTCCACTGCTACTTTTGCATTACCATTTCTTAAGAATAATTTTAAAATTGCTGAGCTTAACCTTACCTGAACAACAAAGATATTAGGCACATTTGAAAGCAGATTTAGAGAAGGGATTTATCTATGCTAAAGTCATACATGTAACTTTCAGGACAAGTAATTTCTCTGCTGCTGTACATAGACTGTTGCTCATAGCTAAGCCTGATTGAATGAGACCGAGCTTTGACATCTCTGTTTAGCAATAGACAATGCCCAGCTTTGCTGTCATCTATGGACACTTTGGTTTGCTTCTATGGTTATGTGCACATGTTGCCAGTAGTGTTGTACTAGACCCTTTTCCAAGATGAGGACAAAAGTACAGTGCTTTCCCACATCTTTGTAGACTAATGGCCGGAGCCTCCTGATCTGCAGGTTTTAAAAGCTGTCCTTTAAGCCTATACATGGCCTGTGGTGGGAGCTAGTAAGATGAGGTGCTTGGAAATAATTCTATATACAAGCACTTTAGGGCTGAGCAAGTTATAAGTAAATACCACATTAAGTTGATGGTGATTTGAGGAAAATATCATAACAAATAGAGATATCCATTCTGCTTGAGAACAGACAAAACCTCCTCCAACTTGTAAAAGGATAAAAAGAAAAATATAAAGGCAGAAAATATAAAAGTCTTTATTTGTTCCATTCAGACATTTCCACTTGGGACATAGTGCTAGGCAGAAACAATGAACAATGGCTAGGAAGTGTATAGAGCCATAGTTTCCTTAGGTTGACTTGGTGTTCACCAGTGAACACATTTATGCAGATATTGGTGCTGTATCATGTGATGCAGAACGCCTACCTATCTGTCACACAGTCCTGCAAATGGTGTGGCTGCATTTATTCCTGGTATCTCTAACTAAACAAATGCATTAAGCATTATAAATAGGGCATATCAATGGGCAGTTATAAAAGCAAGAAAGTAAAATTCACTTTATAAGTTAAAAAATGCATTTTTCTGTGCTTACATGGTATCTTAACTGAAAAAGTTTCTAATTAAACCTAAAAAAAACCATGGTTTCTAGTTTAGTAAAAAAAGCAGTGCTTCAGCTCAGTGTCTGGTCACAGCATAGTACTTCACAGAGCTCTGTTTGCACTTCAGAAAAAAACAGTTTTAGTTAAAACACATCCAGCTCTGGAACTGCATGGTATATTGGGTGGGTGACTTTTTTCTTTGGGGAAGTTCAATCTCTTTGTTTTACCTGGCAAAAGGAAATTGATATCTGAAACCAGTATGATAATATGACATAATATCTTGAAAGCAAAATTCCAGGAGGCATGTACGTGTTCCTCAGGAGCATATATTATACTAAGAAGAAAGGGCTAGATCTGTGCTACTTAGTAAAGAGAATCACTTTCTTGTGTCGTTGGCACAGACTGATTCTTATACAACACACAAGTAAGAAAAATCTTAAACTCCACAACCAAACCCTTGCTAAAAGTTCACTGGGTTTCATGTTTACCCAGACTACAATTTGTCCTTTGCTTTCCAGTTTCCAGGACCTGGAGCTGTGTTGTATTCTAACTTTTCCAGAACACCTGGTGTCTGATCTGGTCCTCCCTATTCTGTTACATTCAGACCTTTTGACGGCTGTTGCAAAGGGCAAAATTGTTGCGAAAAAGAAAAAAAATCACCTTTTCATACTTCTGATACCACCGGCTAAAGCCACAGTCAGCACCAAAATGTATTCTGGAGCTGAGGAAGTAATGCTCTGCTCAATTTAATTACTCGGGCAATGGCTTGATCACTTTGTTCTGCTGATTTTGCTTAAAGGCACTCCAACAAAAAAGACTTATGTCTATTAGAGACTATTAAGTAGTATTTAGCAAAGTTATTTCTATACAATACATATATTGGCACATTCTATACAGAGTTGCATCATATACAGTAAGAGTTGATGACCTATTTGTCATCATTCCATTGACTCTCTCCCAGCAACTGCATTTGTTGCATACTGTTTGTGTAAAGATTGGGATACGAAGGGTAAGAAGGGCTTGAATGCTGAAAATGCTGAAATTAGATATATTAAGAAATTATGTGCATAAAATGCATCCTTTTGCTGTTTTGTTGCATATTTTATTTTTTTTAACTCTTTGCTTGTTCAAGTATTTTTGAAGTAGAAGTAAATGAACAATCCACTTTCCTTTATCTCTGTTTCAGCTTGCTATCTTTTAATAGGGTTAATGCTTCTTCCAGGCAAGGTATTTCAAGAATTCAATTAATGTGTTTAAAATGTATTAAAAGCCCTTTAAAAGCATTTAAAAACAACACTGGAAAAAAAAAATAAAGTATTTACCTGTGGTTACTGCTCCTAGTAGAGTCTTGCTCTTTTGTGGTGACTGTCTGCGTTTATCTGTCTTTTGCCTATTTGTTCACATGCCTATGTAGGAAGTAGCTCATATTTATTCATGAGTAGTTTTCTGGGGATCAATAAAAATGCTACAGATGTATGTGTAGTATAAATTAGATGCATTAGCAACAAACATAATTTTTCCGTGCTCTGTATATTATCATTTGAGTTCATTTTACTGATGAAACAAGCAAGGTAAATCGTGCAGAATCAGAAAGTATTTATCAATTCCTTCGCAGGCCATGATTTAATACCCTAATTAGAACTTAGAGAATGAAAAAAAACAAGAAAACACACCTCATATTTTTAGTAAAAACATTTAGAAACTAATTTTAAACTATGGATAATCCTAAATGTTTTAGAAAAACTATTCCTGGCTATTCTTTTTTTCTCTGAATTACACACATACATTAAGGGTAGAGTTTATTGAGTAACATAAGGTTCCATATCCTGAAAAGTTAACCTAACTGACCAACATATTAGATCCAGAAGTTGCTATGTCATTTTTTAGCATGCCAAAGAAAATAATTTAGAAGTTTAATACAAACCAAAAGAAGGGCTCAGTGATAAGAATGAGTCAGTATTCCAGGATGAGCTACAAAAGAGGTCCAGTGGATTTATATTATCACAATTCTAGTGACCAATTCAATGTCAGTATGAAGTTTACTCTATTTTTCTTATCTAATAACATTAAGGTTTAACTCATTTGATTGGCCATTGATTATTTGCCATTTTGTTAAATTTTTCTTACACTGCTAGATATGGTTAGGTTCTATTTAGATACTTATTACACTGGATACATGTTTTAGTATAGGAAATAACTATTCTGTAGAAAGCTCAAAGTTTGTGTTGTCTTTTTTTTTTTAAATCCAAATTTCAGACAACTTTTAGGAGATACATGAACAGTGTGGAGTCAGTCAGGGTTTAATCCTGGCTTTCATTTAATAGAATCATAGAATCATAGAATCATTAGGGTTGGAAAGGACCTTAAGATCATCCAGTTCCAACCCCCCTGCCATGGGCAGGGACACCTTACGCTAAATCATATCACCCAAGGCCTCGTCCAACCTGGTCCTGAACACTGCCAGGGATGGAGCATTCACAGCCTCCCTGGGCAACACATTCCAGTGCCTCACCACCCTTACAGGAAAGAATTTCCTCTTTATATCCAATCTAAGCTTACCCTGTTTAAGTTTTAACCTGTTACCCCTTGTCCTATCACTACAGTCTCTAATGAAGAGTCCCTCTCCAGCATCCTTATAGGCCCCCTTCAGATACTGGAAGGCTGCTATGAGGTCTCCACTCAGCCTTCTCTTCTCCAGCCTGAACAGCCCCAACTTCCTCAGCCTGTCTTCATACGGAGCTGCTCCAGTCCTCTGATCATCCTTGGGGCCCTCCTCTGGACTTGCTCCAACAGTTCCATGTCCTTTTTATGTTGAGGACACCAGAACTGTACACAGTACTCCAGGTGAGGTCTCACAAGAGCAGAGTACAGGGGCAGGATCACCTCCTTCAACCTGCTGGTCATGCTCCTTTTGATGCAGCCCAGGATACGGTTGGCTTTCTGGGCTGCAAGCGCACACTGCCAGCTCATGTTCATTTTCTCATCAACCAAAACCCCCAAGTCCTTCTCCTCAGGGCTGCTCTCAATCTCTTCTCCTCCCAACCTGTAGCTGTGTCTGGGATTGCTCCAATCCAGGTGTAGGACCTTGCACTTGTCGTGGTTAAACATCATGAGGTTGGCATCAGCCCACCTCACAAGAGTGTCAAGGTCCCTCTGGATGGCATTCCTTCCCTCCAGCGTATCAACCGCACCACACAGCTTGGTGTCATCAGCAAACTTGCTGAGGGCGCACTCAATCCCACTGTCCATGTCACCGACAAAGATGTTAAACAAGACCGGTTCCAACACCGATCCCTGAGGGACACTACTCGTTACTGGTTTCCAGCTGGACATTGAGCCATTGACCACAACTCTGCGTGCAGCCATCCAGCCAGTTCTTTATCTATCGAGTGGTCCATCCATCAAATTGATGTCTCTCCAATTTAGGGACAAGGATGTCATGTGGGACAGTGTCGAACGCTTTGCCCAAGTCCAGGTAGATGACATCAACTGCTCTATCCCTGTCCATCAGTTCTGCAGCCCCATCATAGAAGGCCACCAAATTGGTCAGGTGGGATTTCTCCACAGTGAAGCCATACTGGCTGTCACCAAGTACCCTGTTGATTTTCATATGCCTTAGCATGCCATCCAGGAGAATCTGCTCCAAGAACTAATACAGAGTTCTTTCCACCCTTCAGGTGATCTTTATACCATGGTCCTAATACCGACCTGCATAACAAAACCAGCTGTGTTCTGATACTGACTTTTCCGAATTGGTAGCCTGACATCATCATGCTACCATATGCTATGGCATTGTTTGGTGAGATAGCAAACACTTATACTTTCCATTAACTTTAACCATTATTGGTTATAGTACATTTTATATAGCTGCTTTAAATGTCATATTGCAAAATGTGAATAAGTGAAAATACTTAGTTATAAGCAGATGATTTATCAAATGAAAATGCTACATGCATTTTCAGCTACTAAAAACACATCAAAGTGGGCAGTAGGAGCTATATTTCTCAGCTGCAAATCTTGCCATATGTAAGACACTTATTTTAGGTCATAGTAAGATCTTTTATAACACTGCTGCTATAGTTGGAAAAAATCTAGGCAAGCTATGGGACATGAAAGCACTTCTTCGATGTGTACCTAAAACTGTATTATAGGGTCATTGGCATTATTAATCTTCTACCTCTTTTTATATCAGACAAATGCAGTGCTGAGTCTTTAAAGATACCTAAAGCAGGACTGTCTTGCTTTATGTAGTGTACCATCTCTCTCATTATTTTATCTCCATAAAATATATTCTTTTTTTTGTTTGATATGTACATTTTTATATATATATAACCACCTCCAGACTGTTGTTGACGAGGCCTAGATGTGAGGATTTACTAGCTTGTAATATTATTCATGGGCTACTCCTCTGCAATTAAATCCTTTAATCAGTTTGCATACATAAAATGTATGTTGTATTACAAGATATTCTGTTTTAGTGCAGCTCCATATCTAGTAGGCAGTTCATAGCCAAACTGTGTATCACTTGCAACCTTCTTCATAAATTATAAAAATATTTTGAAGATGTGTAAGAAAATTCAGTAAGTTTTGAAAGACTTTATAATCCATTTATCAACATTTTGCAGAACAAAGAATAAAACAGACAAGTTATTGCAAATTATCTTCTTAGTTCTTTTACTTAAATGATTTGTTTCTTATAACTTTCCTGAACAGTAAAATAACTGGTTCTTTTTTCTTACTTGAAAAGTCAAATTTCTGAGCTCCATTATGAATTCAAAAGTGTGCAAGACATTCAGTATTCCTTGAACTAGGTATATGATCCTTGAAGATGTAGTAATAATAATGATAATAATAATAGATATTGCTTACATTAATTCTACTATCATTACTCTAGACACTGTGTGTAAAACCAACATATTAAAACACAGTGAAGATCAATACAGTCAAAAGTTACTCTTTTACTTTTTCTACTGCAGAAATGAATACAAAAAAAAGACAAATCTTGAATTATCATAGTAGGGCAACATAAGCTTGGAATAGTATATGAAACTGAAAAATTCTTGGTATAGGTCAACAGTACAATAATAAAATATTATTCAGTAAGTCTGGGATTTTTAAAAGCTTGTTTTTACAAAGTTTGGTTCTTTTCAGATCAGATAAGCAGGACAGGGCACTACCATACTAGCCAGAGCTGTTAAATATTATGGAACAGTAATGTGCTTTGTAGAGAAAAAAGAAAAGTTCAGCCAAGTCTAGAAACATCATTAGCCTTTTGGCACACATAACTAATGAGCAAAGGAGCATGCTGCCTTTCTAGAACCAAACCAGAATCATTGCTTTTGAGCACAGTGACAAAACATCTTTGGATGCAGTTATGATGGCTTTTTGTGGTATTGCAGCAAATACTGTGGAATACCCTGGTATGCATACTGAATAGAGGTGGCATGGCAGTACATCTGTGGGTGGTTGCTCTTTCAGTGTCCCTCTGCATCTGTGGTCCTCCCCTGTGTAAACCTCCGACAACAAAGGGGGAAGTGGGCACAGACCTGGGTCAAGAAGTAGCTGCACAATTTAGGGGTGGCTATCATATATGTTAACATACCAAGTGGATAGTATAATGGGAACGCCTAATATTCCCTAACAAAAATTTCAGAGGAGACACCTTTAAAAGTCTTGGTTCTATTTCCACATCTATAAAACTTAATACTTAACAGATGCAGGATGGAGGAGGAGAAAGGAAGGAGACAGTCTCAATCTCCTAACAAATCTGCAGAACTTTCTGCTTCACAGGAGTGAAATATTTCTCTGTGTTTACAACCAATTCTATAAGGATGGCTGTGTCTCTCCTTGTCCTTCCAACATATTTTCTCTTGAAATTGTTATTTCAGCTTGTTGTTATTGTCTATAATCCTTCCCCTTTCTTCTTAGATATTCAGTGGTGTTGAGGACTTGAAGTTATTAATAACTAGATTTTTGTGGAAATTACTGGTAATGGAGTTCAATATAATAACCTAACGCTCAGATATCAGTGTGTCGCTTTTCCAGTTTCCTTGTTTCCCAAGATCCCCACAGCTTGAGCAAGAGCCATTAACAGTAGACAAGGTGGTGTTAACACGTATATCTTTCACACTTCACCTGGAACAATTCGGGCTTTGGTTATATTAGTAAAAGAGCTGCTGAAAACCTCATTTTGTTTCTTACTGTAATTGAACTGGCTTGAACCAGTCCATAGGTAAACTTTTACAGTCTTCAAACAATGGAACAGCAGCAGTAGCTTGGGAAATGTATCTATCAGCTAAGCTTCCTTTACTGCATCTCAAAATCCTCAGCAACGAGTTAAACTTGTTAAGAACAGAGAAGTGTCCAATTTTACCATTTAATCACGGTGATGCCCTGTGAAGCTGGCTGTACTTCTGTGCAGGAGACTAAGAAGGGATTAGTGTCTTATCTAATAGACACTTAGATTACAGACTGAAATATTTGAATGATCCATACTGCACTGGTGAGAAGATATAAATACATCAGATATGAAAAGTGACCCAAGAATAGATGGTATTTTGACTCCATTCCTACAGTGTAACAGCACAACAGGACTGCCTTGGAAGAGAAAATAAATATTTTTAGTCTCAGAATCACACAGCCGTCATGGCTAGGATAGGTCTTAGACTAAATTAAGAGTTGCTCCAGTCCATTTTGGAAGGGTAGAGGGAAGAAACAAATAAATAAATAAATAAAGACACAAAAGGGTTCACATTTTACGAGACAGTTCTGCTCACGTGTCACACAACTTTAAACTTTGCCTTACTGTGTAGTGAATTGAAAGCAATAAAATGCTAAATTACAATTGCATGAGCTGGAGATTAGAGGCAAATTTTTGAGCTTGGAAGATGTATATCTGTTCACTAAATATGTAAAAGATCAGTTTATGCTCAGTAACTATTTTCAGCAGAAAGAATATGTATAATGAAAGGTTGGATAAAGGAACAAGTACCTTCAATATAATTTCAAAGTGGATTAAAGGGATAAATGTATGATATATCATGTTCAAAAGTGCTACCTATCAGCTCAGAAATCATGCAAAGAACTTTCAAAGAGGATAGTAGCCTATCGCAGAACAAATTTGATATTATTTACTTTGTAAATAGGCTCCATTTTCTTTTTTTTTTTTTTTTCTGTACCTCTGGTCAGGGGTTTTGTGTATGACTGTGCAGTATAAATAGTCCTAAATAGTAACTGGCATACTAACAACATAATTGTTTGCAAAATTCAGTATTGTTGGGGAGAAGTTTTTAAATCACCGAGAACACATGGAGGGTTCTTAGAGATGTCAGACATAGAGGTACTGAAATGATAACACATGCCTCAGGTTGTTGATGTCTAATTTCCAGAACAAGGTGAAAAGTCACAGATTACCCTTACGTAATGTCCAGAAATGATGGAATATATGGCCAACAGCTTTCTGAAAGTACTAGTATCATGTCTGTTAAGGATACACAACAGATGTTAATCTTTTTCTAGAACAATTTCTCGAGAATGGCTCATATTCAAAACCCATAAGCATTCTCCCCTGCAAATACAAATTCCTTTTTTGTTAAATCTCTTATCAAATTAGTGTCAAAGTATTTAGAATGTTCAAAATGCGGAAGTCTTTTAGGAATAATAATTCATACAGCCATAAATAATACCTAATAATAATACTATTATACAAAAAAATGGAACAATACTTAATACAGTGTTGTGGTAACTTCAGAAGATGCAAATTTTAAGTTTATCCATTACAGGAAAAGATCAGATGTCCATAAAATGTTTCAGATATATCTCATGCTTTCTTTCATCTACTCATTTGTTTATTTTCCACCCAAGATTTCCCTGGTATTCCCCTTTCTCCTAGTGGCTGGTACATTCCCTTCTTCGTTTTATGAGCTGAAATAGCAGCTGAAAAGTATGCAGCCCATCTTCAAAGGCTGTAATTAACAATACACTTAGTATATTTACAGAAGTTGTTACAGCTTTTCCTACTGCCCTACATCATAAAATAAGGCTAAGGAATGCATAGTGGCTTCAGTGAAGCTGATTGCCACCTTCCATGAATTTCAGTTAGAGGGCAATTTATCTTTCCGTTCAGCAATGCATCCCTGACACTGTTGAAGGCCAGGCTGGACAAAGCCTTGGGTGACACGATCTCATGTGAGGCATCCCTGCCCATGGCATTAGGGGTTGGAACTAGATGATCTTAAGGTCTTTTTCAACCCTAACTGTTCTATGTAATATCCAATATGTGGTATGTCTGAAAAGCGCTGAATTAAGCATATTAGAATTTGAATGGGTGTCAACACAGGAACTCTACCAGGATTTCTTTGGAACACAGGCTAAATTTGTGGATGTTTTAACACAGTCAGGTAGTTTATAAACCTACTTACATATGTATAGCTAAAACAGAACTGTGAGATTGTACACCCATCCTATATAGTGTCACGTTGTGTCTGGTTGTTCTACAATTCAAAGACTCAAAAGATACACAAAAATACAGAAAAGCAAAAGCCAGTAACCCAGAAGGTTTGGAGACGTAGGAAAAAAAAATAAGTAGTAAGATAATTTTTTAGAATGCCTCTGGCCTCCATTTAATGTTTTATATATTCTTTTTAGGTCATTTTAAGTAACAGGGGAAAAGAGCAATAAATGTTAACAATCTAATTTAGTTTTACTAGAGAAAAACTGAACAGTGAAATTCCTTAAAATAGTTTTAAGCTGAAGGTTGTATAACTGTTCCTATTAAAAATGTTCTTATTTGAAATCTGATTGAGTGAAATGTGCTTCTTGTGGTGGCCAAGATTTGGGGTAAATTTCATATAAGTGGCAACAACAAAAAGACACAGGTCGTTAAATTGAAAACTTTTACTAAATTGCGACTATTAATGATCTGGATGGAGTTCAGATGGTTCTCCCAGCATGTCTTTGGATTGCAAAGGAAGTTAAGCAGGAATTTATCTCAATTTCTCCAGAGCCAAATTTCTGTTGCTTAAAGAGCTCTAGAATCTAAAGTAAGCATTGAGTGAATGAATGTAAGCAGCTTCACTGCTAGGTAACTATTCTCACATGAAATTTATGAGTTTGTTCTTGCAGTTAAATATTTAATTAAAGACTGTATCCCATTTTATGCCCTATTGTAAGGACACTATATCACTCCCTGTATGACAAGCTTCCATTTCAATGGAATGGTGCGGTTAAACGTTGTTGCAAAACTCCTCTAAACTCTTCTTTTTAGGTGTCCATATAGCTCTAGAAAGTCCTCTAAAACGTATTTAACCAAATTGTGAACATTTTACTGGAAATGCCACTGAATATGTTCTAGCAGAAACTATGAGTTCAAGTTATTCAGCCACAAGTAATCATAAATGCTTTTGAAATATGGAACCAGCTGATAAACATAGACTGCACCTACTCTGACCTTCCACTGACAAAAGCCTCCAGAGATCTTCATTTTCCAACCATTCAGATCACACCTGACCAAAGAGGGTATATAATTCCTTTTTGGTCTGCTTGTATGATTTCTTTCCCACATAAATCATGCATGGAGGTATGTTTTACAACTGGGTCTTTTCTCAAGAGGTTGAATTGCTATCTTGATGTACTGTTGAATAATGCAGTGTAAGTATGGCCACAGCAGCCCAGATGTTCTTATCATTGAGAGTTGGATTAAGCTAGTTAATTTTTCAGGACTCTAGGGATCACCTCTTCCAAAATATTTAGATATTCAATTTCTATTTCATTTTTGACCAAAATCTTAAAAAGTAATGCTCTTAGATAACTTTTTAAAAGCAAGCGTTAGAAACTTTATTCTGTTTCTCTATTCAATATACATTTAAAAGGACCAAAGTCTGAAGTCTAAAAGGAGCAAAGCTAACACCATAAGAAAAAGTATTAATCATTGCTTTATTTTGTGTCTGATTGTTTATCCATGGCATTGGCTAGCAACAGAAGATTGTGTATTTGGTTGGTTGTTTTGTGACATGAAATGTATACTATACAGGCATAGTCACTGTTTTCTCTTACCTTGAAGTTCATTTTAAATTTTTAATCTTGTTTTGCATTACAGGAAAGTAGTAGAATCTACAAGTCAATACTTTATCTGTTCATGCTTCTCTCTGGCTGCTGTATGTTAACAAAGTAAAAATCCTTTCAGCATTTTCCTTTCATTCTATCAAGGCACCATCTTCATATGTGGGTAGATAATTAAAACATACACAGCCCACAAGACTCTGAATGACATCTCTTTTCTTAGGTAAGCATACTTTTTTTTTTTTTTCACTGTGCATGTTTCAGCTTGGTTTTACACTAATAAATTCATTATATAGCATTGATGGACAAGCTTATTATAGTGGCAATTGTTGAAATAACTTTTTGTAAGAAAACAGCTCTTCACAAATTTTAAATCATGCTGTTTACATTCCTGCTTCTAGAGCAATGGAAATTCAGTAAATTATGAAGATTATTCTGCAGTTTTCCTAAACAGAAATGTCACTTTTTCAATAAAATCAATACAACAAGCAGAGTTTCAAGTCTTTTTTTTTGTTATATCTACATCATTATGTTAAATACTACTGAGGTGTACTTACACAGTCATAGAATCATCAAATCATAGAATAGTTAGGGTTGGAAAGGCTCTTAAGATCATCTAGTTCCAGCCCCACTGCCATGGCCAGGGACACCTCACACTAACCCATGTTACCCAAGGTTCTGTCCATCCTGGCTACAATAACATGCATTGTTCTAGAAGGTTATTGCTTGAAAGCATTTCAGATTGTTTTGAGTTTACTCAGTCTGTTCTTATTCATTTGTTCCCATTTTTTCAATATCTTTTCTTTCCCAGTGACTAGATACTTACACCTTTCTGCAAAGAAAATCTTGAAGGGAGAAGAGGAAACAGAAATGGAAAGAAATTTCTTCAGCCAATAAGCTCACTATTACCTCTTCTTTGATGAACTTTACATCAAATGTACATCACCTTGATGCACATCAGTCACCACCCACTGCCACTGCTTCCTTCTTTTTGTTCTCTTCCATGTAAGTCTGTACACATTCTATCTTGATTTTTCAGTTGTGTGAATTTTGCCGTAAATTTTGTATCGTTACAGATATTATAATCAACATCTTTTATAGAAATATTTGTTATTCTTTGTTTTAGTGTATTGACCTGACACTGACTTGGAACATTCTGCTTTTATTTGTAAGCAGGAAATAAAGAAGTGGTAAATGCTCCATCCTGGCAGTGTTCAAGGCCAGGGTGGACAGAGCCTTGGGTGACATAGTCTAGTGTGAGGAATCCCTGCCCATGGCATGGAGGTTGGAACTGGACCATCTTAAGGTCCTTTCCAACCCTAACTATTCTATGATTCTATGTGTGCATTTGCATTTAGGCATAATCATAACACACTTAAAAATGAATTCCCATCAGGCTGGTTTTACCATAATTGCTAAATTCTACCTATTTTGTATCAGACAATAAAATGTTGAATCCTTGTAAGATTCATACACATGAACACCAAGATGTATTTTAACAGAGCAATTAACCTGTAATTTTTTTGTATTGCATCTTTTCAGTTTCTTTTATCAGTATTTGACTTTGGGTCTATTTTTTCCAGTGCAGTTCACTCCAAACTTAGACAGATTTTTATTTTCACTGTATTTGCTGGTATGGATTTGTCATAATTTCTCTGTAAGAAATAGGATTAATTAATATATCAGTGCTTGTGCTCTCAGCTCTACTCTAGTACTGGTGGTTAAGAATTAGAATATGCTCAGGGGTGAGAAATTGCTCCAGAGAGTCAAAGTCCAGTAAAGCTAGATTTCCAGTAAAGCTGTCCTCTGCTCTCTCATAATCCCCAGAGACTTCTGACACTGTATCCAAAATTGTCTGCTGAAACAACTAAATTCAAATAGAGTCAAACTCTTTAAATCTTCAGTTCCCTTGTTAGTGTGAATAATCAGCCAAACACTATGCTGCCAGTGTCTCTGCAAGTTGATTCACACATTCCTTACTCCTGATCCATCTTTGGCTTGTTCTCATCATTGCTGAGGTGTAAAGGTCCCTTTAGACTAAGCTTAGACTGTCCCCCCTGGTTTTCTCTTGCTCTGTCGGCACATTTTGGTGCTATTACTGCTACAACCACACCTTAATTTTCAGTCTCTGTGGTGAAGAAGTGGTTTCAAATTAAAGTCTTCCCTCTGAGAATCATTTCCTTTCACTGGATAGTCTTGATAAGATATCCAGACATTTTGTTGTCTTTCATATTTCATCCTTCGCTTAACGGAGGTCAGTCTCTGGTTTTGGCCAAAATGCAACTCTTACCCATCAGCTGGAACAGTGTGTGTAGAACAGACCAGAGTGATTCAGCTCCTCACTTTTCTATCTTATTTTAATTCTTTCCTCTAGATTTTTTCCCAAGTAAAGCAATTTTGTATCCATACCCACCTGTTACACTATTGTCAGTTTCCAGTTCACTGCTGAGATATCCTTTTTTGGGTTCTTTCTATGGGGTCCCTTATTTGCTGTGTTCCAATTTACCAGATGACTTAAAAAAATAATAAAAGCATTAATTACCTCATTATTTTCCACATTTATTATAAATCTGTTTCAATTTCTCTTCTCTGTTGAACTTTGGACCTTCAGAGTTCAAGAGAAATATCTATATTAAGGCTCAGTGGTGACATAAGAGCCAGTACAGAAGTTAAACACCCGGGTTATGAGAGGCCATATTTCTGTCTGCACTCGGAGGCTGTGTTGCTTCTATCTCTCAGTAGCACACCACAGAAGATTTGTAAAGGTTCAGGGATGAGACTACTGGTGGCAAAAAGAACCAAAAAACAAAACAAAAAAACCCAACCAAACAAAAAGCTTCATTTGCTTATTGTCCTCTCTCTGGGCGCCTGACAGCTCGTTCAGTCACTCCCCTCCTTTCCTCCCTCTTTCTTTCCTTCCCCCCACCCCCACCACTCCCCCCACCCTGCCTCTTCCCTGCTCCTGGAGGGTTGGGGAGGCGAATCAAAAGAATGTAACCCCACCAGGTTGAGATAAGAACAGTCCAGTAACTAAGGTATAACACAAACCGCTACTGGTACCATCAGTGATAAGAATAATAAGAGAAGATAACAAGGGAAGAGAATACGATACCACCCACTGAAACAAGCCAGACCCAGAAGAACCTGTGCCCTTCCAGGTAATTCTCAGTTCGCTCACCAAGCATGACATGCTGTGGTATGGAATACCTCTGTGGCTAGTTTGGGTCAGGTATTCTGTCTCTGCTTCCTACCAGCTTCCCCTCCTCCCTGGCAGAGCATGAGACTCACAGTCCTTGGTCAGAGTAAATGTTACTGAGCAGCAACTAAAAACATTGGTGTTATCAGCGCTGTTCCCAGGCTAAAAGTCAAAACCATAGCACTGCACCAGCTACTAAGAAGGAGAAAAATTGTCTGCTACTGCTGAACCCAGGACAAAAAGAAAACCACATTTTCTTTCAAAAATGAAAACCCCAAGATACAGCAAGAAATGTATTTAAGAAACCAGACAAGGGATGGACAACAGTTATGATAGCAACTTGCACTGGTTTTCTGCATTTAGTTATTGCGTGTTTCTTATATTTCTATCCTAAAGCTCAGACAAAAAGAGAACAAACAACCCCCAAATGAAACAGACAAAACACACAGAACTTTTGAATTTATGTTCTACTTATCAAAAACAAAAACATGCAGAACAGAAAGGGTGCAATTTCTGCTAAAACAAAGAACCTAATCTCCAATATTTTCCCTAAAAATTTCATTTTCCTGCAGGCAACCAAGAAATCCTAGCAGTCTGGTGGTCTTTCTCATCAGTTAATCTAAGCTGCTAAGAACTATTGTAGTTCTCTATCCCCAGCTAACAATGACCTACTTTAAGCTACAGATTTCTATTAAGTAAAAACCCATTAAAAGAAAAAAAAAAAGAATTCCCTCCAGGCCATCTGTTGTTTATTTTTCCTATTATCAGGAAAGTGTTCTCTTGGAGAACAAGGGTCAGGCAGTTCCATAAGGAATAAGAATATTTTGCCATTTTATTTGCTGCTTTGGAAATAGGAGCAGGTATTATTTTTCCCTCCTAATATTTAAACAGGTAGTAGTGGGTGACATGATAATGCAGTTTCTGCAACTGTTGTTATCTGAATTCACTATAGCACATTGACTGAATGTGGATTTATGAACTCCTAATCCATGATATTTCTTTTGCAAATTCTTACTATTTTCCTGATTCGAATTTATCTTTGGCTGCATACTTTAAGCTTCTGACAAGATAATGGCACGACATATATTATCATGCCAGCATTTCAAATATTTGATTTTTTCCTTTAGTCTAACTGCATTTTGTTTAACTAGGAACTTGTTTTCCCGCATAAAATAAAAATATCAAAACTCAATTTAGCTCCAAATGAGTAGTTTAAGTGTTACTTTTTCCACTGAATGCTCACAGCTATTAGTCAGCTGTGGATAAAGAAAAGGGAGAGAAATCTTACCGATGCATTTTCTTTAGCATGAAGAGGAAAAGAAGCAGAAATACACAGCGAGTGTTTGTGATATAATATCTAAAGATAAGGAAGGCCAGAGTAGTGAGTGGTAGCTGGGGGCAAGAGTGGTAAATCATATATGCAGTGAGTAAAAAGCTGAGTTTTTAATGAGACATAGGAATAATTAGTAACACAGTCAATAAGGTATTTTTCCTCCCTTTATTTTAGAATTTTGAAACTGGAAGTGTGTGATGAGCAATAAATTATTCTTTTCTTTCTTTATTTCTTTTTCATTTATTGTCATGTTTTGTAGTGAAATAGCATTCCTTGGTCTAGGTAGAAGCTAGAGATCAGCATTAATTCTAGAGGCAAGGAAGAAATATAGACCAAGACTGCATCATTTTTTTTATTGCGCTTCTCACGGTAGTGTTGATCCACTTTAAATTAACTTTATTAAATCTAATTCAAGTTTACTTCCTTATACACTATGTAATCCAAGGCAAAGAAATGCATAATATGAAGATTCCTTAGAAATAAAATGTGACAATCTGACAGCAATCAGTTGTAAGTCTATTGCTTTCTATAAGCATTTTGTGACAAGCAGATATGTATATAAACTTGGGGAGGTTTGGGGATTTTGGTAGTTAACCTATTCTAAAAGTTAATCTATCTGTCCCGGTGCTGATTACACAAAAGATTGTAACCTGTAAGAGACAGTCATTAATTTGAAGGAATTATGGAATCATTCTTAGTCAATCTTTAGTGTTTTACTATCTGTTAGTGCTGGTACTAACTGATATGCTGTGTAAATGAAGTATTTAAGCAATCATTTCCATACAACAAATTACTGTTGCAGGAAGTGTTTGCTTGCTCTGGTTATTTTTATCACATTTTGGTTTTGCAGGCTAAGCTGGAACCATTAATGCAACAGTTTCAGATGATTATGGTACACCGGATGCCAGCACAACTTATTTAAGCTACTTTTTTGCATCTGTTCCATAACATGTGCTTCAAAGTATTTATCATACTGCAATATAGAAAGCAGAAGGGTCATTGTTTTTGTTTCGATTTCCTCAGCTTCCCCTGCAAAATGTAGTCAAAACAAATGGATTCTAGAGACTCATAAATCTGTTTTATTGATTTTGATACAGGACTATAAGCAGTGTTACAATGAGCAGATTTAAAATAAAGGAGCACTGTTTTAGAAAAAAAATGCATATAGGCCAGAGAAAAATCATTCTGTAAAAACATATGTTACCACTATTTATGTATGTATTTATTTATTTACTGTTTTATATAACTTTATTGAATATTTATATTCTGAAAAGGTAGTATGATACTGTAATAAAATGCCCCCAGTCACCTCCCAGTATGTTTGCATTCACCTTCCTCAGGTCTGACCAGTATTCTAACCCAACACTAATGCACCACTGCCAGGGCAGGGTGGAAAGGCTTTCTCCTAGCTGACACTCCTGTTAAGAGCCCTGTGTGAGCTAAGTCCTTCCCCTGTTGGCACCAAAAGGTATGTTTGCTATATTTTCACTGGGGCCAGGCTGAAAACATTGCTGTGGGTGAAAGCTTGCAATCTATTTGTAAAATGGCATGGTAATTCCTTCGTTATTATCATGAAATCATTCTTTATTCATGCTATCATTCTGTTTGCTTTGACTACCATGGCATTATAAGCATAGCTTTTCACTGAGTTTTCCCTAATGGCACACAGGCTTCTTTTTTTCTTTTTTTTTTTTTTTTCTCCACTACAACTAATTTGTGTCCCACCAATAATCAAATGTAAATTAAAGAGAATTATCAAAGTCAGGAAAAAACAAGACATTCTGAAGTGAAGTCAGTGTAAGTAAGAAAAAAATCTTATTTTTCCTTAGTAATAATATACAACATAAAAGAGTAAATGGATATTCTACTGATCAAAATCAGATATAAATGAGAACAGTCCTCTGTAGGATCTTCTTAGATTAAAGACAAACTGAATAGCATAAACAGTTCATCTGTGACAGCACTTTAAATTATTCTCCATTAAAAATAATAATTTTATAGCTATATTGTAACTATGAGTATGTTCTTTTTATAGGAAGAAGTGAAAAAAAAAGGATATTAAACCCATTTAAAATTTAGGATGGTGTATATTTTGCATTAGAAAATATTACGCTTTAGATTTTTAACCAAATTTTCTCATGACTACACAATAAAGCCTGATATTTTTAATTAGGAAATATTTCTAAGACTAAAGAGAGAAAAAAAACAGGAGAGCAAGTCCATTAGAATATTCAAAGCAGACATTAGAAAACTAAAGACTCCAGCTTGATTTATTTAGATTGATGATTGTTTCCCCCTTCCCTTTCAAGCTATCCTGGAGGTGCATCTAGTGTGTAAATTTTTTTATAACTTCAAAATTAACAAAAGATTTTCACTGCTGATTAAATCTTCTTAATATCTCAGTAGATTTTTTTGGGGGGGAAATATCCTGGTTTTGCATTTGTTTTTGTTTTATTAAAGAGATAATATCAAAATATGGGTTTCCTATAACTTTTAGGGCAAAATCCAATGTAGTTGCAAGACCAGAAGGTCTTAGCCATAGGATGAAAGTGAAAATGTTAACTAAGTTTCACTTTGGAAATTCATGACTTAAGTGTGAAGCATTGGTCTTTTATTTTAGCTCAAAGGAATATCAAATTAAACAATATATGTTTTTAGAATTACGTAGAATCTTAGAATTATGGAATAGAATAGACTAGACTAGACTAGACTAGAATAGAATAGAATAGAATGGGCAGTGACACCTCACACTAAACCATCTTGCTCAAGGCTTTGTCCAACCTGGTCTTGAACACCGCCAGGGATGAAGCATTCACAACCTCCCTGGGCAGCCCATTCCAGTGCCTCACCATCCTAATAGGAAAGAACTTCCTCCTTATATCCAATCTAAACTTCCCCTGTTTAAGTTTTAACTCGTTACCCCTTGTCCTATCACTCCAGTCCCTAATGAAGAGTCCCTCCCCAGCATCCCTATAGGCCTCCTTCAGATACTGGAAGGCTGCTATGAGGTCTCCACGCAGCCTTCTCTTCTCCAGGTTGAACAGCCCCAACTTTCTCAGCCTATCTTCATACGGGAGGTGCTCCAGTCCTCTGATCATCCTCGTGGCCCTCCTCTGGACTTGTTCCAACAGTTCCATGTCCTTTTTATGCTGAGGACACCAGCAATGCACACAATACTCCAGGTGAGGTCTCACAAGAGCAGAGTACAGGGGCAGGATCACTTCCTTCGACCTGCTGGTCACACTCCTTTTGATGCAGCCCAGGATATGGCTGGTTTTCTGGGCTGCAAGCACACACTGCCGGCTCATTCATTTTCTCATCAACCAACACCCCCAAGGCCTTCTCCGCAGGGCTGCTCTGAGTCTCTTCTTTGCCCAACCTGTAGCTGTGCCTACAGGTAGGACCTTGCACTTGTCATGGTTAAGCTTCATGAGGTTGGCATCAGCCCACCTCACAAGCATGTCAAGGTCCCTCTGGATGGCATTGCTTCCCTCCAGCATATCAACCACACCACACAGCTTGGTGTCATCAGCAAACTTGCTGAGGGTGCACTCAATCCCACTGTCCATGCCAGTGACAAAGATGTTGAACAAGACCGGTCCCAACACCAATCCCTGAGGACACCACTCGTTACAGGTTTCCAGACGGACATTAAACCATTGACCACAACTCTTTGTTTGCAGCCATCCAGCCAGTTCTTTATCCACCGAGTGGTCCATCCATCAAATTGATGTCTCTCCAATTTAGAGACAAGGATGTCTTGTGGGACAGTGTTGAACGCTTTGCTCAAGTCCAGGTAGATGACATCAACTGCTCTATCCCTGTCCATCAGTTCCATAGCCCCATCATAGAAGGCCACCAAATTGGTCAGGCAGGATTTTAAATCAGAAATATAAGTGTTAGGCACAAAACTACAGTAAGATTAAAAAAAAAAAGTGAGTAGGGTTTGGAAACTCCTTCTATTACTGTCCTTCCAATGTGACTATAAACAAAGCTTCAAAACTGATAAAGGTTTGTAGTTACAGTGCCTTTGTGATTGCATTAATATTCTGTAATCACTTAGGTTCATCATAAAAGCCAAATGCAGTTCAATCACTTGTATTCATATCTTTTGCAGCAGGCAGTATATGAATGTGTCGTGGTTTAAACCCAGTCAGGTAACTCGTTCACTCACTCACCCCCTTCTTTCCCTCCCCCTACTCCCGGAGGGACGGAGAGGAGAATCAAAAAGAATGCAACTCCCACGGGTTGAGATAAGAACAGTTTAGTAACTAAGGTATAACACAAATCACTACTGCTACCACCAATGATAACAATGATAAAGGAAATAACCAGGGAAGAGAATACAACATCTCACCACCAGCTGACTGATAACTCGCCCCCCTCCAGCCCGACCAAGCACTGACCGATACCTCCTTCAACCCTGCCATCTCCCAGCCCTTCCGGCTAACTCCCAGTCACCTCCTGGGCATGACGTGCTGTGGTATGGAATACCTCTTTGGTCAGTTTGGGTCAGGTGTCCTGTCTCTGCTTCCTCCTGGCTTCCCCTCCTCCTTGGCAGAGCATGAGGCTCACAAAGTCCTTGGCCAACCCAAAACATCGCTATCAGCTCTGTTCCCAGGCCGAAAGTCAAAACACAGCACTGCACCAGCTACCAAGAAGGAGAAACATGACTGCTACTGCTGAACCCAGGACAGAATGAATGTGTATAACCCATTTTTTTTTTACTCTAAACAATAAAAAAAATGAGTTCAAATGGGATGCTTGATAATGTACAGCGCTGTTCAAACTCTTTCCGTAAGTGAGGTGAGAAATTTTATTTTAAACTTTCTATCTTTGGACTCCACCACATTCACAGTAGGTATCAGATAAACATTCCTTAACAAATCCAAATTTGTATGAACAGTTATATTGCGTCCAAAATCAGCTTGAAACACCCTTTTCTATGAGTACACACTAGAACAGTTGTCTACTGCTTCAAATTTCTGTAATTCCCCCTTGGAGATTTTATGTAGTTTTTCAGTTTTTGCACAGACCAGTGTTATTTTGTTTGTGCAGCTCTTCAATCATGCAGTTTCCTTCTGAATGAGTAGCACTGTTTCTGATACTGCTAGCTTCTGCAGTCAAGACTAACTTTAAGCAAAGCCATATATGTGGAAGACTGTATAGTAAGTTTCTAATTCAAGTGGTATTTTTTCATGAGAAATGTTTAATACATACATCGGTTCACTGAATGTTTCTCATCTCCAGAGTATCTGGTATATTGCTTCAGAGAATATTTTCTTCCTAACTCATTCTTTGGCTACTTTAGTACACTAAATGATTTAAAGCATTTTAAATTATAATTTTAAATATTTGCTTAACAGATAATGGTCTGGAAATTGAGTTAATGGCATTCAGTCTCTTTTCTTAACCTTTCTTTTCATCATTTAATCAGCCTGTCATAAGAAATGTTAAAACTCTTCTGCCAATAAACACTGCAGTGATTCTGCCCATGAAAGAGAAAGAGCTGAAAAGAAGGGGTTGTACCATAACGACCATTGCAATGAAAAGAGGGAGGCTGGTGATGTTGGGAAGATGCTAGGGCTGTTGAGCAACAGAGTGTTCTCTTTTTGGACATCAGGTCTCTTCTAGTACACTGTGTTTCAGAAGATGTGGCAAGAATAGATTGACTTCAGTCATGAAGAGCAACATGATCAGGTTTTGATCCATGGATTCAGAGATAGTCTCAGGGATGTTTAATTACCTTTAGCTCTATGCACACTTTTTTATGTAGATATTATATTAATGCTGTTTTTCAAAATACAAAATGCAGTGTGATTTCTCAGTTCTGGTAATGCTAACATCTGTTTACATTGGAGGATAAATTTTTGTCAAAACAGATCCAGTGAGACCAAACAATACAATTCTTAAATCCAAAAAAGAAACAATTTACTTCCAAGCTCTAGCCAGACGGAGAATGGAAAACTGAACTGAGTCTGGAAGCTATCAAGTCCCTATGTTCTTCTCTCCTGTTCAGTTTCATTGATGCCTCAAGCCAGGTTCTCAATAGCAACTGGCCCAGCACAGGAGGAACAAATTTGTGATGCAGAACTGTTTGTGCCAAGAGCCCAGAATCCACTCTATAAGTATTCTGAGGGGTTTGTCTTGAACCAATAATACCTGATCCCATAAAGTGAGAACCTATTAATAATTGGAGCATATTAATGGGAAAATATGAAGCAGACTTTGCTTAATTTCATTGCTAGTAATCCACTTGATTTGCATTGTGCAAATACATCACGGTAAGTGAAAATAAGCAGGATCCAATTCAAAAGTGCAGTCCTGTCCTGGGTTCAGCTGTAACAGTAATTTTTCTGCTTTCTAGTAGCTGGTGCAGTGCTGTGTTTCAGCTTTAGTTTGAGAGCAACGCTGATAACACATTGTTGTGGTTTAAGCCCAGCCTGTCAATTCAGTCACACAGCCCTCGCTCACTCCCCTGCCTTCCTCCCCCAGCTCCCAGAGGAATGGGGAGGAGAATCAAAAGACTGTAACTCCCATGGGCTGAGATAAGAACAGTCCAGTAACTAAGGTATAACACAAACCACTGCTGCTGCCACCAACAATATTAATGATAAGGGAAATAACAGTGGAAGAGAACACAACCGCTCAGCCCCCACCGACCAATACCTAGCCTGACCTGAGCAGTGATCTAGCCCTTCTGGATAACTGCCCCCAGTTTATATAGTGGGCATGGTGTGCTGTGGTATGGAATACCTCTTTGGCTAATTTGGGTCAGGTGTCCTGTCTCTGCTTCCTCTGGCTTCCCCTCCTCCCTGGCAGAGCATAAGACTCACAAAGTCCTTGGTCAGACAACATTACTGAGCAAGAATTAAAAACATTGATGTTATCAGCACTGCTCCCAAGACAAAAGTCAAAACCACTGCACTGCACCAGCTACTAAGAAGGAGAAAAATGCTGCTGCTGAACCTGGGACACATACCAACGTTTTAGTTATTGCTAAGTAATGCTTACCCCAATCAAGGACTTTTCAGTGTTTCAGGCTCTGCCAGTGAGGACTGGCACAAGAACCTGGGAGGGAGCAGACAGGACACCTGACGCAAACTAGCCAAAGGCGTATTCCGTGCCATGGAGGGTCCTGACCAATATATAAACTGTGGGGAGTCACCCAGAAGGCCCAGACCACTGCTCAGGTTGGACTGGGTATCAGTTGGGGGTTTTATTGTGCAGCACTTGTGTTTATTGTTTTTTCCTTTCCTTTTTTTGTTTTTATATCCTCTCCCCTTGTTATTTCCCTTATCATTATTATTATTATTATTAGTAGTAGTAGTAGTTTTACGTTATACCTTAGTTACTGGACTGTTCTTATCTCAACCCGTGGGAGTTACATTCTTTCAATTCTTTTTCCTCCCCATCCCTACCAGAAGTGTGTGTGTGTGTGACAGAGAGAATGGCTGCAGGGTTCTGAGTAATTGATTGGGGTTGAACCATGACAAGTCCTTGTCCAAAATAAAATACTAATGCAGATGATACATCCTGAAAATCTCTTGACCTGAGTAACTTTGTTCTTCTGCTTTATTTCAGAATTAAAAAAAAAAAGACTAAATAAGCCCATAATAGAAATCTGTATCTTTTTTTTCAGTCAGTTATTCACTACTGAAGACTTTAAAAAAGAAGCAGAAAGTAGTTTTAGAGGAAAACTTCTCTTTTGAAAAAAGCTGTGCTGTGCAGTACTACCTAAGGGTTGTAAACTATATCCCATTGAAGTAATCTTAAATATAACATAAGCAAACTAGTGTTTCACCCTATTCACTACATCAAAAAGAAAAAAAAAAGATCGATGATTTACTGATTAAATGCTTTATTTCACTAGTTGTCTAAAGCAAAGTGATTAACAAATATCTTACTTGCACAAGGTAAAATACAAAAATTTTCCATGTCACCCAACTTAAGTCACAAGTGTGTGATCCTTTTATTCCTATTTTGTATATTTTATTCTTTGGATCTTGCAATAGTATCTTCCAATCTAATAAATAATTAGAGAACTTAGTACTTGATATTTGAAATAATAGAAATACGCAGAAGGTTCATTATTGGTGATTCAGTTCCTAAATTTAGTTCAGAAGCCATTTTTGCTTCAGTGAAGACATCGATTAGTTTGCAGGGATAGTCACATGGTTCCTGGAGATAATGCTCACATTATAGTAACACGTCCATTTGCTATACCCTGGGGGGTCTGTTAATCTCCAAAGCATTTGCTAATTTATCATTGAGTAAAGAATTTTTGGTTTGTGAATTCAGCAGGATTATTGCCAGATCTGACATACTATTATTGATGACCCTGAACAGTTTACTGTATCCTATCTGATGACCAGTGGTTGCTCCTGTGAAAGCATGTAAAAGTTGCATTCTGAGAAATAGCACCTTTTGCCCGTGATGAGTTTTAATGCTTGCAGGAATGTAAGGTAACCCAAAGATGTCCTTTTTAGAACAAAGACACTTTTTTTCTTCTTTCTTTTTTCTTTTTTTTTTTAAAGTTGTCATGGTTTAAACCCATCCCGCAGCTCAGCACCACACAGCTGCGTGCTCACTCCCCTCTGGTGGGATGGGGAAGAAAATTAGAAAATGAAAAGAAAGAAAACTCATGGGTTAACATAAAAACAGTTTAACAGGTAAAGCAAAAACCACACATGCAAGCAAAGCAAAACACGGAATTCATTCACTACTTCCTATCAGCAGGCAGGTGCTCAGCCATCTCCAGGAAAGCAGGGCTCCATCACACGTAATGGTTACTTGGGAAGTAAAACGCCATCCCTCCAAACATCTCCCTCCTTCTTCCTCCAGCTCTACAAACTGAGCGTGACACCATATAGTATGGAATATCCCTTTGGTCAGTTGGGGTCAGCTGTCCCATCTGTGTCCTCTCTCAACTTCTTGTGCTCTCCCAACCTCCTCACTGGTGGGGTGGTGTGAGGAGCAAAAAAGGCCTTGACTCTGTGTAAGCACTGCTCAGCAATAATGAAAACATCTCTGAGTTATCAACACTGTTTCCAGCACAAATTCAAAACATAACCCCATACCAGATATTAAGAAGAAAATTAACTCTACTCCAGCCAAAACCAGCTCACAATGTACCTTATAACCCAGGTATATATGGTGTTGTTGCTGTTTTGGCACAAGCCTTGTGCTGGCATAGCAACATAAAAGCATGTCAGGCCTTGTCTCGTCTTGGCATCAGCTAGCTTTAGTTCAGATTCAGCTGTAACAGCATGTTGCCCAGTGGTTACATGCCTCTTGTCTAGCTTTTCCTGCATGTAACAGCAAAGTTGTTTAATGCTTGAATGACTAACCTCTGACTTTTTCTTAGTTTCAGCTTAGTATTGTGTTATTTTGCAGATATCCTACAAACCCTATGTTCAGTAAAGATCAATAATCATTGCATAACTTAAGTTATGCAGATGGATTAACATCAAACTTCATGGAAGTGTTTGAAAATGTTGCTAAGTGAAAGTCAAAGAGCAGCTCTACATACAAACACACACAACATTGTAAGCATACTCCTCCTGGTGAAGATGGCTCCCCCAACATCTGATGGGGGAAGAACAGCTCTCATCTTTAGCCTATGTCTGTTTTGTGTGTATGGGACCAACAGCAGAGAAGATGGGCAGATGCTTTTCTTTAAAAGCAATTGCGTTTCAAGTATAAAGAACTATAAAACTTAATATTGCAATCATTTTCAAATTAATAGACAAGATTAAAAGTTTGGACAAATATGGACTATTCAATTAAGTAAAGGTCTCAGTTTTACGCCTATAATGGCATTTCAGCTTGCAAGAAATGTATATTAACTTTGTCCTGGGTTTAGCAGTAGCAGTCTTTTTTTTTTTCTCCTTAGTAGCTGGTGCAGTGCTGTGTTTTTGACTTTTGGCCTGGGAACAATGCTGATAAGACTGATGTTTTTAGTTACCGCTCAAATGTTTAGGCTGGCCATAGGATTTTGTGAGTCTCATGCTCTGCCAGGGAGGAGGGGAAGCCAGGAGGAAGCAGAGACAGGACACCTGACCCAAACTAGCCAAAGAGGTATTCCATACCACAGCACGTCATGCCCGGGGAGGTAACTGGTAGTTACCCGGAAGGGCACTCTGTTCTCAGTTGGGCTTGTTTCTGTGGGTGGTATCATATTCTCTTCCCTTGTTATTTCTCTTATCATTATTATTACTGGTGGTAGCAGTAGTGATTTGTGTTATACCTTAGTTACTGGACTGTTCTTATCTCAACCCATGGGAGTTATGTTCTTTCGATTCTCCTCCCCATCCCTCCGGAAGGAAAGAAAGAGGGGGGGGGTGGGGGGGGAGTAGAAACTGTGTGGCTGACTGGTTTTAAGCCATGACAAGCTTATATAGTTCAATCCTTCACCAATTGAATAAATGAATCTTCTAGATAATTTCTACTTAAATACTTTGAGAAATATTAAATATTCTGGTTTTCAATATTAATAATTAACTAGCTTAAAAATAGGTCTGATTTACTTGTGTTAAATTCCTAAAATAGGAAATGGTTCATAAAAACACCTGTAAAAATAAGCAACAATTGAGTTCATAATAATAAAGAATATGATACCAAATTCCTTTTTGAATTTGCTAGCAACACAAAATAAATTATTATTTACATTTATTAAAATAATAATCTAGTTCTTATATATTTTCTGTATTCAAATGCATTTTTATATATTTATATAAATGTATTCATGCATACATCTATATCTAAGAAAGACTATGAGTAAAATTTCTTAAAATTATTCTTTGCAAATACTTAAGGGATTGTTTGCTGAAGCTAGAAGGAAGCTAACTAAACTGACATGTTTAAAAAATAACATGGCATTATACTAGCAAATTAAAAATATCATGTATAACTGTGCAACTGATGGTTACACAAAACTTAAAAAATTACAGCTAAATGGTAACATAATTAGTGTATTATTCCATCAGGATGCCAACAGTTTAGACTGGAACCTGTTTAACATATGATATCTACTGACTAACTAGAAAAGATCTGATATAATTTCTTTCAACTCAGAAATAGACAACGAATCTAAATCTGCCTTGAGATTATTTACATGTACTATACAATTATAGTTTGATTGCCTAAGGCATTTGTGATGATATAAGATTTAAATATTGTATAACTGCAATGATTTAATGAACTGGAAACAAAAAACCTGAAGATTCACTCTTAGTCTTTCCTTCAGCAGCCAGAATTGTCTGAGGTAGGAAATAACCTAATTGAATCAGAGTTTATTATTTTGTACATTTGCAAACAATGAGAACCAGCCTTTCTAATCTTTTTGTACTGTTTAAGAGGTGTCAAAATCCAAAGCTTATGGTAAATTTCAATTTCTAAAGGTAAATATCTTTTGTTATAAGAAATCTGCAGGAATAGGCATGCCAGCTTACTTGCTATTGTACCCTTCTTTCCTGGCATAGCAACATGTCAAGAATAGGCAAAAAAAAAAAAAAGACCAAAACAAAAAAGGGTTGCAATCCGGTCTTGTGAGGAATCCAAAGAAATTGTGCACCTTTAAACTGCCCTTTAAAGCCTTTGAAAATCAGCGACCTCCTCAAGAATTGCAAAGTTGGAACTGACCTGGTTTTGCTCCTTTGAATCCTGCCCATTAATGTTTATGTATATATAAAAGAAACTGTGATTAATTACCAAGTGTTTAAGGCCAAATGAGGTCAGTTTTTCTAGTCCTCTGAGCTGTGAAATTAAGTGCTCCTAAAAGCTGTAAGTAGACAAAAATATCTCAATCTTCAGGATACTAAATTCTGTGGCTACAGAGAGAAAAGAGAAAAATCCAAGTCCTGCCAGTAATCTAAGATCACTGGAGCATTAGGAAATTAGTTTCTGAGATAAATTCAAGTGGTCTTATTTTGGAGGTCTTTACCATAAGCTCCAAACTGAATAAAAAATCTGTCCCCACTGTTGTAAAGAAGGAAAAGAATCTTCTGAAAATTGTATGAATATGTTGATACTGCTATAAGAAAATTATCTAAAAAGATTTAAGGTGATTTTATATTTTGCATCAAACCTTGCTCTGATCAATATAGTATTCTTTGTCTATTCACAAAAGTTTGGAGAAAGAGAAAGAGAAGAACAGGAAATGAGAAAGAAAACATTCAGTCACCCTTTTTCCATGGTAAGAACAAAACCAAAATCATTCTTGAAAACTTTAGGAAAGCTGATTAATGCTCACACACGCTAAATTCAGTAGAAGGTAATGTAGTTTAGTACTTTCTCCATGCTGAGAACAATGTAAGCAATTTCCCCTTTTACCTTGACATCCAAAAGGAAAGTATTAGGATGGGCTCTTTCTGTGTGCGACCTTGAATTCACAGCTTGAGAAGATTATCACATAGAGTATAGTCTTATCCATTTGTTTGCTTGTCTTTTTGTTGGTTCGTTTGTTTTATTTGAATATTGAAAATAGTGTATCTGTAAAGTATGACACCACATGTTATGAAGTGTGAGCTCTGTTCATATCTTATTTCTGGGGTGCACTAAACTGAGTATAACAACCAAATACTGCATTTTACATTATCTTTGTAACTTTGGAAATTATTGCTTTATTGGGTAGCTTTGTAAGTATCCATACAGTAAGTTATGGAAGTATAACATTTCAAACTCCAATTAGATAAGCCGAACAACTTGAAATGTATAAATGCTTATTTTTCTTCCATTTTAATTGCTTTGTGTTATCCCTCTGAGGCTTTTCAATGAACACATATATTTTTGAAATGTGGTCCTTGAGCCTGGAACAATATTTTCATAGTAATCCTCTTGACACTACTTGTAGAGGCAGGATAGCTTTCCTATTTCTAATGGATATTCCCCCTTTCATTTACACAAGAAATGTACCAGGCCTATTTAGTGGAACACTGGACACAAAGGTCATGTAGCAATGATTATTCAGGATGATCTCCTAACTCTTTTCTGAATCACTGCTTTACCATCTGGTAGATGGGCAAGATATATGTCCTTGTTTTTAACTGCAGTTATTTTTGATTAATAATTATTAAGATATGCTGAATATTTTGAATGTTTTTAAATTCTTGTAGAAACACACTGTATATATGCTACAGGTTACTCTAAAGGACAATGCATTATAAAACATACCCAATATGCTAAATATTTAAACTTCATACATTCTACATACTTTCCTTTTCAACAAGTTAGTGCAATTCTGTTTTTATTTATTTTTGAATGTGTTCTGCATCAAATGGCAGCAACTCAGTTGCCACTGGGCAATTAATTAATTGCTTTAAAGGAATTTGACTATGAATATTGGAGGTAACCCTTTTATGCTGATGCAGTTAAACAAATTAGACACAGTCAAATGAAAATAACATTATCTTAGGGTTAAAGCATATGAGCTTTCACTTGCATTTTCAGCAACCTGATTTTCTAGTTTCCTTTAATGTTATCCCAGATCCCTGCAGGCATAATCGGAATGTCAGTTTATATAGAAACTTACTTATTTTTCAAATTAATAACAAGGTAGAAATGGCTCTAACTTACAGCTTTTTGGTCTGAATCTCAAACATAAATTTTAAGATTGACAGATTTTTTAATTTGGTCTGTCATTAAGACAGACAGTAAGAAGCTGGATGTGAAATTCAAGTCTGGATCTGGGAGACGGGTTACCTACCCAAGACTTGGGAGTGTTCTTCAATGGAAATTGGAAGTCAGAGTTGATATAGATCTGTCTTTTTTTTTTTCATATAATCACTGGACATCACAATAACCCTGGGTGTCTTGAAAGCAATATAACTATAGATCACTTACTAACTTTAAACATGCTGGCTGTTTTCAGGAAAAGCAAAACTATGTGCTTTTCATCTTCTCTTTCTTGATATTTTACTTCTTTGAAGGAAAACTGTAAATAATGCATGATAACTGTGTTTTACTGCTGTCCTTGAGTAATCTTAATCCACATAACCTTGGGTGGACTAGATTCTTTGTAGTCCCATGTCGCATGGGGACTCCCTAATTTCTAATGTGTGGAGAATTATACATTTTTAAAATTGCATGAATTTTAGCCTTATTAATGTTCTTGGTACTTCTGGATTCACAGGGATGTTTTAATACTACTTCTGAAGTTTAGTAGTGAATGTCATGAAATGAAAAAGAAAAAAAAAAAGAAAAAACCCTCATCTGTCTGAAATACTGAAAATTTAATTTTCAGATGATATTTAGGAAAAGTTAAATAACACCCAACTCCTATTGTGTCTTCGGAATTTTTTTTTTTTTAAAGAGTCAGAAATTAAACATTTTTTATGTTTATCTGAAACTCAATAATGCTACTAAACCTGAAAAGAAGAAAGGTGTTTCTGTTAGAACATAACAGACTGAATTACCAAGTAGGACAATTGGGAATAAGTAGCTCTTTGAGTTTAGGGAATAATTGATGGTCTTCTTATGTAAAGCAATTTTTTAATTACAAGTGCAGAAGTTTTCCCCTCCTTTCAGCACCTTATGTAAATCTAAAACCCCAATAAATATTTCATCTTGCATTAAAAAGTATTGTTTCAGGTGAACTATGTTACTGCCACCAGTTTGAAATATTCCCGATCTTGTAACTGTCTTTGACCTTTTCTGTTCTTTTCTACTTTTTATAGCCATTTTATAACCTTCAATTCTTCAGTGGCCTCCCAGTTATGTCTTGAGATTGCTACAAGGCATGAAAGGTTTTTCTGAGCTTTGTTGACTAGGTGGCAATGAACATTCTTCAAACTGAAGACGATGGTAAAACAAGCATGACTGCCTGTGATTACAGTCATTGCACTTGACCAGGCTTTTCTAGCCCTAAGCTCATGTGAAGTGCAGAAGAGTTTCTATGTTAAATAGGAAAAAAAATATAAAAAAAAAACCCTCCGGAGTTATTCCTTTCAATGTTCTGTTTGTCTAGATGTAAGCAATACATTTAAGTATTGGTTCCTTTCTTTTTCATATATTATTCTTTACAATCAGCCTGAAAAAATGTTTTCTTAAATACTGTCTTTCTAACTTTTCACATCAGTGGTCCCGTCACTTCAGCCACATAGAAAATCTGATTAAAATAGTAAAAAAACCCAGAATTACATCCTGTCAGGCTCCATTCTCAAATATCAAGCTAAGTATTTGACATTTGTATATTTATTGGCAGATCATCTTGATGGTTAAGGTTGTCCATACTGGCTTCATGCCATTTACTATAAAAGCCACCAAAATACACTTTATATGGGGACAGATTCCAACTAATACAGGGAGAGGGAATAAACACAGAAGCAGTATGAAAATTCACACATTGGATTATATAAATGACAAGCACTACATTTGTGCACCTGTTGTTCAAATTATGTATAAGAGGGGAAATAAAAGTAATGTCTCCACCTAATTTTAAAAGCACTTTCAAATATTTGTTTCAGATTTTTCCCAAAGCTCCCCAGAAGCTTCCTTCTCTCTGCTGCAACTGTTTCTTTGAACTCTCTGATACTTCCTAGCACACCAGCTATTTCAGTGGAAAACCTTGTCACATGCTATTTTTCAATTTAGTTTCTGTTGTTAGACAATAAAGAAATACAGTGAGTGGCGCAATGTGGAATTCTGTTTTCCTCTTTTTCCTTTCCCTTGATATAAAGATATGAGCAAATATGTCGACAAAAACAAAAAAGAAGAAAAGATGTTTCTGTGGAAATGGAAGAATGTACCATTAATTTTATTTTTTTCTTCATTTAAATAACTTCGGTGGGACACAGGAATGGTTTTGCTAATCTCAGCAACTGAAATTACTTGTCACACTTCAGTACATGTCCTTTATCTTGAAGATTTGCTCTTATAAAATATCACATAGACAGTGATAAATAAATTTCATAAGAAAAAAAGCGTGCTTTTTATTATGACCAATAAACTATTTAGGACTATGCATTATGATTTTGCACAGACATATCAGGTGAAAAGTTCATCATATTTTAATCTTCTTTTTCTTTATTTCTCCCTGCCCTTCCTTTTTTTTCCTTTCTTCCTTGCAGTACAAGGCATCCATTAAAACAGCAAATCTATCACAGAAAAAAAGCTGTGATTGAAATTTTGCTAAATCATTCAGTGAGAGTTTTGTCTAAGTGACTCCTCCCACACCTTGCTAAACCTTGCTAAAAATTCCAATGAGTTGTTATGTGGTGAATTTGCAGGGATAGTAATGTGGTTAGAATTAGATTTATACTTTCATATTTTCCTCAAGAGGCACATTTTAACTGTTATATATTTATTTCTGCAGTGTCATCTTTTTTTGTGTATCAAGTAGTCATCCTTTTGGACTCATCTTTTAGATTAAATCATATGTCTTCAGTCATACTAGCTGGTTAATTATCTACACCTTATGATTTTAAGTATCTTGACAGCTAAAAATAATTGCATATGTATCATAAATTTATCACTGCTTTTCAGCAATATAAGTGCATTTCAATTAGCTTCCTATGGAAGTGCTGAATTGAGAATTCTTTTCAATTAAAAGCAATGTTTGTCATTTCCGCTCATTCTGCAGTGATAATTTCATTGATTTGACTTAATACACATGTAAGCCCAAGTGTATATACATATAAAATGCTGCAGGGCTTAGAGGCCCTAATATAAACAGTTAGGTCACTGTTTTTATCTTCTGCTATCACTGGGCTTCCACATAACAAGATATGTGGGTTGAGGGATATGTGGATTTGAGGTGACTAGAACACTGGAACAGGCTGCCCAGGGAGGTTGTGGAGTCTCCTTCCCTGGAGACATCCAAAACCCGCCTGGACGCATTCCTGTGTAACATTATCTAGGTGTTCCTGCTCCGGCAGGGGGATTGGACTAGATGATCTTTCGAGGTCCCTTCCAATCTCTAGCATACTGCGATACTGCGATATTTTAGCAACTTTATGGTTCAGTATGTGTTGTTCAAGGGAGAAGGCTATATTTCCTCTGTGGTTAAACACTGGAAAAAGTTTTTGGATTGTGTCCATGCACTGAGCACTGCTGTGCAGCTGTTGATACTGCACATCCTAGGATAACCAACAGCAGCATGTCATTGACATGGTGGATGGCTTCCATTTAATTCTCTTCATTTGGATTTTGTTAGAATGGTTTTGAAAATGTGAGAGTGGTTTAGTTCTAAGAGCATTAGTGCCTGGATTTCTAGCCACAGAACTGATATTAACTCTAATGGGAATTGTAAATACTTTGCATTTTGTTACAAATACTCTTTAGTGATTTCCAGTGGCTGCTACTCATGTTTAATATACATTCACTCTGTTTACTTTCAGATTAGTGCAGTTTGGGGTCTGACATTGATATACAGACCGTGAACATGCTCTACTTCATCAGAGTTTTGTGATGAATGCCAGCCCTGCACACAGAGCATGCTCAGCTGAGTCAGAAGGACAGAGCTGTTCACCACACCCCTTATCTGACATCTGATGGAGAGGCTTTGACAGGTTTTGGAGAAGTGCAGGTCACTTGACTGGTGCCATAAAGAAATCATGGGGTCACGAAGGGGAAGCGAAGGCTTGGGCTGAAAACATGAAAGAGGGATACTAAATACCTAGCACTATACTAATAGGAACAGTGTCTACAGAAATGTTTCTTATATTCAGCTGACATCTGGATTCTGTTTTTAGGACAAATATGTGTTTTTTGTATGACCTTGGAAAAGACATCTTGGGTAAAATTGTTACCGTATTGAAGGTTACTGTAAAACATCCTTTCATTTCAATGCACTATGTTGTGAACATGGAGTGCTGCAGCATGCCTTGGTTACCTCATATGCAGTTTAGATACAATTCTAGTGGGCAAGACAGTGTTAGTATGTCGCTAATGCAGTATTATAAATGTTGACAAGTAAAATAACTTCAGCTGGTAAGCAGTTCAGAGTGACTGTAATGCTTAGTTTCTTTCATAATAGCTGACATTTCTCCAATACTCTCATATCAATAGCCCCTCTATGAATCCATTATTACTACATTAAAATAATTGTCCATAATCAACCCATTTTGGCATGTGGAATCATGAAATCTGTATGTAAAATACAGACTAGTTAAAAGCCATTTTGTACCTGTAAAGTTTCCTAAGTGGCACTTCCATAGTAGAGTTCGCCATGTTGTTGCAATCAGAAATTATCTCTACAACTCCAGGGAGAGAGAGAGCAGGCTGAGAAAGCACGTGGAACTTCATGGCAAAAACCCCACTGACTTGCCAAACTGCACAAAGTCATTGACAGAGAGTGGAGAGAACAACAAAATTGGATGGAAGGTTTAAAGTGATGGATAACATTAAATAAATGGGCGAGCTTGATGGTGTCAGTGAAAACACTGGCTATGCCTTTAAAGTAACTATGAAATAAAGGGGTAGCTGCTTCACAGCATCCCAATGGAGGGCTGCAGTGGTATATTCCTGAAGTCATGACTTCTGGTTTCCTTGTATCTTATGCCAGTTGAGGGAGTCCACAAAAGAACTTATTCCTTGGAGTATTAGCATAGGTAGATATAGGTAAGTTGCAATGTTGAATACTGCCTTTTGGAACTGTAAAAATAATACATTTTATTTACTTTATTTGGAAAGAAGTCGAAGGAGGAAATATAGTACTGTCTATCAGATTTCCCTACTGAAAGCAGCCCTGTAGTCTGCTTGTCTGCTTTTCTGCATAAAGCTCATAACATCCTTTCTTTCTGCTTTGAAAAATTCATTCATTTGGTGAAAACCCAGTGGAGAAAGCAAGCTTTTATACAGTCGGATCTACTCAGCCAGACTGTGATTTCGATCAGATACAACAGTGTTAGCTCAAGAATAAAAAAGCGCAATTTCCCAATTTGTGCAGGATGTTCATAGAAATATATGAAGACATAACCATCAATCAAAATTTTGAATCCCTGAAAATTAAACCATGAGATAATTTGTATCTCAATGTTAAACCAGAGATGGGGATTTGATTCCATTTTTCTTTCCAAAACATCATTTTTGACAGCAGCAGTAAGTCTAGCTTTTTCTGTTTCTCTGTGGAATACTGTTTTTCCAAAGAGCACACCCTGAAGAAACAATAATAAAAAATTAAATCACCCAACTAAACAATCCTTCTTCTTCCTTATACATGAAATTTGTTTTTTAAGATGATACATAGTAATAATGGATCAGCATTTTATTTTTTTCAGCTGTTCCCATAAATACCTACATAACATGTTCTCATAAAAATAGTAGCATGCAAGAAGCAAGCAGCAAATTTTAAACAAAAGAATGGAAGTATTATCCTACCCCTTGGACAGAATATCTGTGCACAATTTCTTTGGAAGGTCAAATGCTGAGTTAAAAACTGTGAAGGACTGCCTATATCATGCTCGGTATTCAGATGTGCATCTAAACAAGTAGGAATAATCAAATTTCATAGTGCAACAGGTAGACTGCATATTACTGGGAAATAACTTTGTAAGGGAAATATTTTATTTTGCTACAGTAGGTTCCAAATGAAATCAGCACAGGCAAACAATATGAAATTTGGTTTATTTTCTCAGTAAACCTGTTTTCAGCTTTATTTGTTGGCTGTGAACAGCTTGGTCAGTCTTAATATTTGTTTAAAATTACTAGCTACACATTATTACCTCTACATGTATCTAAGTTCTTTTGATTTAATTAAAAGATTATGTATTTCTTCTAGTCTCTCAGCAATCCTCTGCTTGGACATCAAATTGGAGATTCAATGAGGGTGTGTTCTCTGCTACACTGGCTGAATTTTACTGAGTTGGTGAACTGGTGAACTAAAGGCACTTAGGGAAGCATTGATACTTGCTGAACTGCTGTGAGTTGACATCAGTTAGTGCAGACACACAGGAGTGTATGTTCTCTGCTTCTCCCATGTGCAAGGGAATGGCAGATATAAAATACACCTGCAGTTTCCAAAAGCAGGCTAAATTATGGTTAAATCTTCAGGGATTTTTGTAGACAATGGTGGGTTTTTGTTTTTTTTTTTAGGGTTTAGGGGTGCTTTTTGTTTGTTGGTTTGTTGTTTTTTTTAACTCAAAGCAGTTTGCTTGTCAAACTCATCAGTAGCTCTGAGTATTTACTAGGACTTTCAAGGGGAAAAAGAGGAATGGGGGGCTTGTGATTTTATTTTTTTTCTTCTTTTTAAACTGATACTTATATCTTCTTAGTAAAAAATAAAGGTGTGAAACTGGAAGAAAACTGTTTTCCTACATAGAATCATAGATTCATAGAATAGTTAGGGTTGGAAAGGACCTTAAGATCATCTAGTTCCAATCACCCTGCCATGGGCAGGAACACCTCACACTAAACCATGTCACCCAAGGCTCTGTCCAACCTGTCCTTGAACACTGCCAGGGATGTAGCATTGACAACCTCCCTGGGCAACCCATTCTAGTGCCTCACCACCCTTACAGGAAAGAGCTTCCTCCTTATATCCAATCTAAACTTCCCCTGTTTAGGTTTGAACCCGTTACCCCTTGTCCTGTCACTACAGTCCCTAATGAAGAGTTCCTACCAGGCATCCCTATAGGCCCCCTTCTCAATCATGATTTTCAAATGATCCCAAGCTTTTGTTATTGTAGAGCAATCAGAAGCTTAGTTTACTATAACTTTAAAAAGAGGTTTAAATTCATTAAATGCTTCCTGATTATTATGGTGATGCTAACTGCATTTAAGAGACACCTGTGTTATATTCAGTCAGAAAAGATAGCTCCAGAAGGCTATCTATATAATCAAATAATTTCATCAAGGAATATGAAGTATGATACATCTGCATCTCTGTGCCTGAAAAAGAAAAAGGGCAATAAAAAATTTTAAGGATTTTGTGAAAACACATCTTCCAGGCATCTTTTTTGAAATGACTGCTGCAGAAAGTCTACAAATATAAATAGTGGAAAATGAGCAGAACCAACCAGATGTTCTCTGTTCAGCTGGCTATCAGTTTCTTGTTTACAGTCTATCAGTGTGACACCTCTGAAAGAGGGTGACATTATAAAACTTAACAGCTTTGTCTTTAGGAAATTAAGTACAGAGGATGATAGGCTAGGATACAAGGCATTCACTGTTTTGAGACATGTGTACAGTTTAGTATATGAAATACTGTTAATATTCTTATTTAAAATGAAATCTAACCACATTATTTATACTTGTTATTAAAATATAATTTATGAAAGTGTGTATAAAGTCATTAATAATCAAACATGTATGTGTCTGTATATATACATACATATATATATGTAATTCCACTTTCACTAAAAGATTGTGATTGGTTTAATTAGCATTTGCTGCTACTGCAGGTAAAACCAGAGATTTGCTTACTCCTCTGCCTATGATGCCTCAATCTACTGCTTGTCCAAGAGCATATTTCAAGGCTGGTGGAATCTCTTGTTAATTTATTTTTATCTGCTTGCCTTTGGCTGCTAGTTCCTATTATATTTTCAATTACAGTTAAGTGACTCTTTTCTCAAGATGAAGCATAATGTGCAGGATGATGATTTAGCAATTAAGGAGTACCCTGAGATAAATAGAAGGCTTACTGAAAATTTTTGTGCATGGTTTGTTTTATGGGGTAAAAACTATCTTAATTAGGTATGTAAAAGTTGTGGAAAATACAATGTTAGTGTTTAGATGTAGGGTTTGGGATTTTAGGGGTTTTAAACCTTATTTTTTCCACAAAGGAATAAACGCCTATTTTTATTTTTTTTTTAATACTTATTTTTATTTTTTTTTTAATACTTATTTATTTATTTTGCTCCTGTAAATCTCAGTTGAGTTTTCCGCCATGGAAAAGAGGTGATAATGGTGCATATATGGCTTTTAAAAAGTTATTAATTTATATGATTATTAAAACATAAAAATTACAATGAATAGTTATCAAGGGCCACACTGCTCAGTGTAAGTACAGCATTCTTAAATCTTTCAAAAAATCTCCTTAAAGGTTTGCATTTAATTTCAGCTTTTCCCAGCTGCTACTTGAATTGATTTTCTATACAGATCAGCCTCTTCAAAATGTCCCTTGCTCCTAAATAACACCAGGTATTTTGTATCAAGAGTTGCAGAACTGCAATATCTCTTCATTGATCAGAATCTCTCTTAATTCAATAAACAGTTTTTAAAGACCAGTAGACAGCCTATCTCCCACTATTGTTTTTTAAAGGCTAATTCAAATGGAAGTGATCACTGTGATCTTTGAGACATCATCATGAAAGTATTAAATATCAAAATTTCAGAATGATAATTCATTATGAACTTCTTATTTCTGTTTTCTAGTTACAAAAATTTTTCAAGGCTTTAAGTAATATTACTTTCCTTTCTAATTCCTAATTGCTATGCTAACCTCATTGCTTATTGTGATTTTTGTTTACAGTTCAAATGTGTTAGTTTCCTTTACATTTCATTATAACTAAAACCATTTTTCCATATACAAATTATGATTACCAAGAAAGGAATGGCTTTTTTGAAAATCTGGTTCAAAATGGAGTAAATAAAACGATGTCACTGTGAATCTGATTTTCAATATGGATATTCAGGTATAGGAAGTAAGTTTTCAGGGGTTTTTTAGATATATTTCAAGCTTTCTTATCACATTTAAGGATTAGTATAATTACAAATAATAGAAAGTATAAATTAAAAAGGCTATCCTCTCTGACAGTATATCAAAATTTTACTTTCTTTTTAATTTTAACAGATAGTAAAAACCTAATCAGCTTTAACAATTAGGTAGTTAATTTCAATTATTTGGCACATCAATTAGCCCAGTTTTTGCTAAAAACTAATAATTTCAAAATACATAATGGACAGTGAAGAATCATGTTTCCAAGGAGTGACCCTTTAAATGCAAGAAAACGAAAGACTTACATCAGTAACACCAACTATAATTCTGTCACTGTTTTGGGAAACATTATTGTAATTTGTGTAATAAAAGCAATGTAAGATCAATTAAAGCAGTACATCTGCTGCAACATTATTTTAATTGTTATGCCATTAACTGTATAATGATGTATAGCATGAACATGTGGGAAGATGAACAAGGAATATTTTTTGCTGAAGGCTGTCACTGAGCAGTAAGCATGTTGGTATTGAAATGGTACAACAATCATAGTCAATGCAATAACTGCAGCTATATCCTAAGTAGTGCAATTGCACTACACAAAGCCTTGTGGTGCACAGATTTTTTTACTGTATTTAACATTTTTTTCTGGCTTGGGTTTTCTTTTCTATTTTTTATTTTTAAGTATGTTTTTCCCACTTATGGGCATAAGAAGAGTGAATAATCACTTCAATTTTTTCTTTTTCTCATAAACCTCTTTTGAAAAGACCACAGCTGGTACAAGCTACTGCACAAAACTGTCATTTTCCATGTAAACAGGCTTCACTGGGGTTGGGGGAAATAATGAGTTTTTCAAATATTTGAAAAAAGTGTGGTTTGATACAATAAGATAAAAACCATTACAGTGAGATGCCATGTATGTTTGGGAATTTATGAAATGCTTTTTGTGTCTGTTTTGTTTGCCTTTGAATGTGTAACACATGCTTCTAAAGAAATTTGTATGGCTTCATCACTCTCCATCTGTGTATTTAAAAGCTATCTGGTTTCATACAAATGCTCTGCAGAAAACATTTGGTACACGTTTTCAGACTGTTCACAGGTACCATCCCTTTCTATTTTCAAGCTATTTTCAAGACCTAGACTTAAACAAAGACACTAAGACCAACAAGAATAGTTTATTCAGCAAAGACTCCCAAGTAAATGTATCCAGAAAATTCACTGAGATGACAATTTCATGTTTTCTGTCCGCTGTACAAGACATTCAAAAGACTGCTGAGTTTGAACATCTTCAGAGCAAGTAGGTTTGAAGTGCTTTGATGTTGCAAAGTGAATAGAAACTGGTCTAAAAGAAATGTTTGCTAAATGATAATCAGGTTTGGCGTTTAGGTGTAATTGCCTTTAAGGAAGTTATCAGCGCAGCTGTGGTAAGACTTTCCACTTGTTAATGGAGGCTCACAAGGTCTAATACAGTTCTGAGGAAACTAGACATGAGCCTCCAATGAACACGAAGAAAAATGTCTGCTCCACGAAGAGGTTAGGTTGTTATGTGTTCAGATAAAAATGAAAATCCAGACTAAATCATTACTTTAGGTTGATATTCTGTCATCTCTCTGTCTTTTATTAACCCACATTCCTCAAAAAAAGGGCAATCTTAACCATTAACAATAATTCTGAGCTCAGGATCAAGGCCTTGGTTATTACAAAGTGATCCCAGAGAACTGGAATAGCTTGCTGTCATGCCTTCATTTTTTTTTTTTAATTTTGATGTTAACATAGCAGCTGATTAAATACATCAAGTAAATAAAGTAATTAATGTACTGGTGGATAAAGATCAGGCTTTATCAGTGGGACAAATTGAGCTGAAATTCAGAGGTGAGTGTCATAGGTATTTGCTATGACACTCAGATCGGGTTGGCACTTTAATATATTTTTCCATTTGGATGCTGAGAAAGCATGAGGTGTAGATACTGATAAAACCAGTTTTCAGATATTTTCACTGGCTGATGGTTCTACAGGTATGTGTTAGAGAACATTTACTATCAACTGGATTGCATAGAAATATTCACTTAGTGATACAGTTATTATCAATAAAATATAAGTTTTATTTAGATTTACATACTTTAGCATGTCAATCTCAGTTTTAGTACAGAGGATAATGTAGATACTAGTGCACTGCCAGAAAGACTGATAACAGCATTGCCAGTAGCTATTTCCTGATATTGTTTAGATTAAGGGCTACACTGAAGCATGAGGGAAAGTTTCTGTTCTGTTAGAAGACAAACTCTCCAAATGTTCTAGCAGACAATGATCAGGATACTGATGAACTTTGCCTTTCCATTCAAATAGGAAGCAAAAGCCACCATGAGCTTACAAACTGAAAGTTACCAAACTGCAGTCAGAATTTTAAGTCTTGGACCTAGACAGTTCTCTGCAGGAAATCTCAAATATTATGTTTAAGCCACAAGCAAAAGTCTTCTCCACAGAGCATGAGGGAGAATGAGGGAGAATAGTGTTTACTCGATTTATGGGTTTTGGAATCCTGGTCGCATTTACAGGTAAGTTCAGCAAATAAACCCTAGAAGCCTGTAAGTTTTCTCTTGGGATCCACAGTAAATTATCTTTCTCTGACCAGTGTCCTGAATAAAAAAAAATAAATAAAAATCTTAGAGACATCGCTTGCCACCATTCAAAGTACAGATCAGCTAGCAGTTACACTGGTGTTTTGTATCTGCCAGTACTAGCTGACATGAATGTGCTATGCATATATATCCAAAAATAGCTAGTAGGGTTTTATATTTACACTGGGTTTCCTTAGCTCCCTGGCTGGAATTTTGAAAGCCAGCTATATCCAGCAAGAGACTGATTGCTTTGCAAGACAAAGCTGCTCTTTCGTATGTGTACATGTACTTTGTATGTCTTGAGACATTCACCAGTAACAGTGTTTTTCCCTCAATTTTTTTTGTGGAAAATGAAAAATTATGTAAGCCTGGTCCAACAGTGTCATATAGTTGGCCAAAAGTTTCTATTCCTTCCTATTTTTGTATGAATTCCATTAAACTCTGCAGACTGGTGCCAGATAACTGCTAAGATTACACTAACAATAGCCTTATTCTTATTTATAATGCAACAGAGAAGACAACACAAAAGCTGAGGGAACCTATCATCGCTGGGTGAAGTGGGTGAAGTTTTCAAGCAATGGAAAAGGAGCTTTTTGGAAATGGGATGAAGGCAGTATGAATTAGTGTTGTATCAGTTCTGTGCACTCTTCAGCCTCAAAGAAAAAAATTCCACGAGAGATGGACAGTTGTTCCTTCAGATGAAATAGAATTAATTAATGAAGGAATTAACATGTGAGCTGGATGTAAAAGGGCTATGGTTTGGAAAACCATGCTCAGGAAAATGCTAGAGGAATAGTGCCAGCCTTAGGCTATGTGGAAATACTTAGAGAAATATCTCTGAGGTGTTTTCCATCCTATGAACATGGCATCAGAAAAGGGTAGACTTCATGAAGATAAAAAGTAGTGTCCTTATAGAGGGAAAAGTGAAATCATGCGGAATTTTTAAGGTCAAAGCAAGACTTAAACTTGAACATCCTCATGGAAAGATCATAACTGATAAGCAATTGAAACTGAAAAATAAGCACATTTTGATGGGTAACATGAAAGACTATAGTCATCTGGAATGGAGATAGGAAAATATGGATAAAAAAATTAGCAAAGGTGTTGTAAGAACGCCTGAATACTGGATACCTCCAAACGTATGACATCTGTGAGTGGGAGGAAGTGTCTCTGCATCTTTAATTCCACAATAAAAACTCGCATTAAGTTCTGTGCTACTTGCTGTTGCATCTGTAGAAGGACCTGCTTTGTATTTTTCTTGTACCTCTCCAATGTTTTTTAAATAGTGACTTTAAAGTAATGGCCCAAACAAGTGCAGAGCTTAGGAGGGTCAAGTTCTATCTACCTAAGCAAAGGTTATGTATTACCTCAATGAAATTGATTTTTATTATGGCAGCCTTTCCTGTTTTTTTTAGGTAGTACTCATTTTAACATTTATTTTTTGTTTATACCACTCTATTTTCAGTAAGTTCAAACATTAGGCCTTCACCATTGTTTAGTTTTGATGTAGCTATACTTAAACACATCCATGTGATTATTTACAGCTTTCAGTAAAGCCCTGATCTTCGGAGGCATGCTCTAAAATGGGAAAATAACTTCGGTATGCCCCTTGGGACCAAACTTTGGAAAGCAACATTTGAATTAAAAAAACTCATTTCAAGCCTTGTAATTATACAGTATTTTAGTCGGTGTAATGTGTTTTGTCTGGTATAAAACTGAAAAAATATCCCAAGCACACCTTTGAAAATTAATGGTGAAAATGCAACCAAAACAGCTTTAGACAATTTAGAAAATCCTGTACATGTAAAGGTAACTAAAGGACAGAAGTTTTCCTATCTTGTGTTTACTTTGTTGACAAATCCAGCTGTCAAAGTGCAACTGGAAAGAATGGGGAAAGGTATATTAGAATTATATTGTTATTACTTAAAGTTGCTTTCATTTTGAGAATTGTGTTTACACACACACCACTTCTACGTATTTGTTATCAGTAACTTTGTACTAAATTGAACTATTGTCGTGGTTTAAGCCATAAAGTCTTTACTGTTTGTGCCTCTTGATCCATTCTGGCCTTTACAGCTTGTAAAGTGAAAGATAGATTGCTCTGCTTTTATATACACTATTTATAGTAAGTTTATTTTACATTTTTCTGCCTGTTATCTCAGTGCTATATTGTCTAAATTGCAAAGATTTGTGAATGCGTAAAGTTTATTATTAGGGTATAAAACAATTAAGACACTGGTTTATTTTTTTATAAAACCTGAATTTTGAAATATCTTGTGTCTCATGAAATTGTGCTGTTTAATGCTACCTTTATGTTTATCATTTTCCCAGACCATTTATTTATCAGACATTTTTTTCTAACAGCCATTATTTAAAATCCTAAGAGACATCTTACAGCACACTGAGCCTTATGCTCAGGACGCAAAATATATTTTTCTGCAATAATCTATACTTACACAAGTAACATGATTTGAGTACCCAGATGAATTTAATCAGTTTATATGAAAAATGTGTTCATGCAATAGCATAGCATCCATTAAGGCAAGCACTATCTAGTTCTTAAAAAGAGAAAAACAGCAAAAAGGAAGGTGATTTAAAACTTTTTTGGTAGCGTATTGGAGCACAAGCTTGTGTGCAGTTTTTACTAAACCGATGCAACCCTGTAAGAAACCAAGTAACCCTGTGTAGTATGTGCATTCCGGTGATTTTATAAGAGTCTTATCTTAGAAGTTCACAGTAAATGTTGAGCATGCCTTGGTCTTCCCTCCCTCTACCTTATGATCTTTGCATGAGGGTATTTTAAAGAAGTCATTGGAATGACTTGCAAAGAGCCATTTTCCACCTCTATCTCATAACTTCTGCTGTCTGACCTTGACATCTAAGCACAGGCAGACAGGACAGCATTTAGAAAAATACAGTTCTTGAAGGGAGAATAAAAACATAAGACTGCAAAATGTACTTTAGTCAGCAGGATCAGGGTAGGTAAGTGCAAGTACTTAAAAATATTTTGCAGCTAGAATATTTAAAGGAGATAGTCAAGAAACTCTCCAGGGAAGCTGAAAGACTCCCAGGATCCTCTCATCCAGCCTCCTCTTTGCACACCGGGTAATTGGGGCTACACTAAATACTGAGGTAAAAAAGATTTAAAAAATGAGTGGCTAGATTTAATACTGGATCATGTCCACTTTATTTGTCATGGTTTGCTTGTGGGAACAAGTAAGTATGCTTCTTTTCTCTGGACTGTCCCTCTCTGCCTTTACATCTCCCTCTGTGAAAGAGGAAAGATACAGAAGGCTACCCCAGTCTGAAAGAAAAGAAAGGACCCACAGAGTTACACAGCAAATTGCTCAGAGCAAAGGACAGAAGAATAGACATCACTAATGCTACAAGCAAGACTACTGCAAGCAAGTTAAATCCTTTTCATAACGTCATGTTGGCTGTAAAATGCAGACACACTGAGTAGGGCTACCTGGGAACAAAAATCAAATTTCAGGGAATGAAGTAGCTTTTGTATGGTTTATGTTACAAGGCTACAGAGCCAGAAAACACTGCTGTGCTCGCAGGATGAATCTGTTGTATAATGCTGGCAAAATATTACTTTTAGATACATTTGTGTTTGAGTACGTAGGTGTGTTTTAGAAAAATCATCAAGTCTTAATTTCTGAGATGCTTCTGATGGAAAGCTTTACCACACCTGAATAGTCTGCCCCGAGATGAAGTTTGAATCCTTTGAACTTTTCCAAGAAAAACAGTAATTGACAAGTAGTCACTCTCAAAATCAAGTAGTTTGAATGGCAAAGCTCTTTTACTTGGACTGTGGAAACAATGGTTTCAAAATCATTCTGTAAGTTGGGAAGAAACATGAAAAGTCTCTGTGCTTACATCATTTGTCAGAACTGAGAAGGGTACATGATTCTTGCCTGTAAATTTCTTCTTTGAAAATAAGTAACTGTCTTGATTTGTTCCCTTTTTAAGTATTACAGGCATCCAGAAATTTCCATGGACACAAGAATGAATGCCAAATATTAAATATGTATGGTAAAAAAATGAATCTGCTAGAAATTAATATGTTCTGGTAATTAGCCATTCACAAATCTTTATTGTTGAGGAAGATGTTTTTCCTTCCCTGATTAATGGGTTATATAAATATTTAAATATATCTTTATTTTTTAGTAACAATGATACTTAATATGATAAGATAATGTCATCGTGTATGAATAAAATATACAGTATCTCTTTTGAAATATTTTTTAATGTTTCTTACTTGTGTAGTTATCCTTGAATTCACTACATAAAAGATTCTATATTGCACAGCTGTAGTATTTCATGGGTCTTAGCTTATAAAAATACATTGTATTCTTTAAAAATGCTGATATTTGATGATTGTTTTCCTGCCGTACCTCACCAGCACAGCGTCATTCAATTGCTCAGTTGTCAGGACTCCAGTTTTTGAATGACATTTTTGTTTTCTTTGGACAGCAAACATCACCAACATTTCAGCCAGAACAGACTTCTGACCAAAATGTCAGTCATATATTTAACACTGCAGACCCGAGGCCTGAGACGTATTGGTCCCAGTAACAGAAAGTCATCCAGTACTCTGCACCTCACTTGGCAGCTAGATGTCAGAGCCTCTTGTGAAAACCTAAAGAAGCCTATTTTTACTAGGCTACTGAATATTATTTTACAAGAAGAGAGTTTTGGTGCTCAGAGGATTCAATAATGTTAAGCCATATGCCAGTGACTTGTGACCTCACAACATCAGTGGCAGGGAGTGGAGGTCATCAGCAAAGCCCACCACAGGAAAAGATACTCTGCATCAGATGCTGACCAACTGAAATATCTCTGTTAAAGTTGTTATAACACAATAATAAACCATCTGGCTGAATGTTTTTATTCATGAATGTTTTCTAGGTTTCCACATCATGAAAGGAGTGGAAGCGTGCCCTGACTGTGCAGGCCTTTCTCTTCCACATCAAGTTGGAAGGCACATAGCCTTGCTCAGAAAAACATACTTTTTTTTTCTTTTTTGTATAGGAAAGGGGCTTTCTGCATGTCAGTTAAGCTTTCTTTCCTTGAGTAAACCTTTTTTTAACAAAAAAAACCTACCCTCCACTTAATAAAAAAAAAAAAATCCACTTTAAAAATTGACTTTAAATAGAAATTTGAAATGAATGACTCTTTTATCGTCAAGTCATGGTCTTCATGAAGTTATGGCCAACTATGTTATTGAGTTCACTTAAACTGTTTGCCATTTGCATTACAATATATATTTTTGTTTAAAGAACATACATCAGGTTAATTCTACAAATAAAGCCAAAGGGAATTCTTTTCTTCCTTTTTCTTTTTTTTTTTTTCAAAGGCTGTTTTTGACATTAGATTGCTCCTTTTAGCAGTATAATGCAGTATAATGCAGTATAATTTGACACTGTCAAAGAATGTTTTTGACTCAAGATGTAAGATGAGGCATTTTGAAAGTAGACTCTTCTCTGAGACAGTTAGGAAAAATCAAACATTATTTGAAGCTGTATTTTAACAAAAAGACTGCTAACTGTTATAGAAATTAGGTTAAAGCTGTACTTGTTGGTAACAAACAGATGAATTTCATGTGGTGTATGGACAATCAGGGTAGATTTGGAAGACTTTTTCTTCCTGTGATCCACATGAACCTATGATCCCCACATGTTTCTCTTTACAAGTTCTGTTAAAATCAGAGTTCCCTATAAAGCACATTCAAGCTTCCATATAAGAATGAAGGGAAGAATAAGCAGCCCTTGGTAAGACAGAGGGTGGGATCTTCTTTGCCATCAGATTCATACAGAAATGAAGTGGTCCAGGTTCCCATTTAGTCAATGCAAAAATTTACCTGCAGAAAGATAAAGCAGTAGTCACAAAGCAAATTATGGGTGTACCCATCTCATTTTTTTTTCCCATTTAGCCAGGCCTTTCTATCAATCTTCTTTTAATTTAAGGAGGTCTCTATCCCAGGCCCATAGAAGTAGTTTGGTACCATCCAAACTACCAATATTAAAATACAATCCTTGAAAATATGAAGGCAGGAATAAATAATGAAAAGGTTTTGATACAAAAGATAAAAATAATATCAGAGTCAATATTCTACTCTGGATTATAAAACATTTTGCAGGGACTGAACTGACCTTTCTGAATCACTGCCTCTGATGGCTTATCTGTCTTTAAGAAAGTAGAGCTCCATGCCATAGGAAAAACAGACACAGCATTTCAAAGTATAATAATCTCATAATGAATATTATAACAGAAAATTCTGATGCTTTACACACTTGAAATTCTTTAATCTCTGAAGTCTGGAAATTACAACTTTTGTTCATTTCTCACTGTTTCTCTGAAAAATGTTGATGTATCTTGCCTGGGTTGTTCCCATAACTATTGAGCTGGCTCACAGGGATTGTGGAGAAGAGCTCAGCCTGCTCCTCCACAGAGCAATATACATGACCCAGGAAAGCAGCGCAGTTGTGACCCTGCTTTAATTCTCCCCTCACAGAAGATGTCTAGAAAGGAGTGAGTGTGATACTTCAGCCAAAGGCCCCAAAGAACATCTTTGCATAAGCAGAAAGTCATTTGTTCTCATCAAAGTTCTTGAAAGCACAAGGGTGACATGAAGCTAAATTTGTCCATCTGCATCACATGGTCTTTACTTTCAATGTTATTCTCCCCAGCACTGAGAGTTGGGTCAAAGTGCTCTATTCTGGTCTGCAAAACTATTTTGTCACTGCTTAAGTGCCAGATTTCTGGAGCAACAGAATGTCTATGCAGCAAAGGCTTCAGACAAAAATAACTGGTATATTACTCACATGTAAATATTTGCACAATATTCAAATATACCATGCATGTGTACAGTTCCAAAATTCTGGCCATGAAGCCATCCATATATTAAGGAAACTTCTCCCAAATGTTCTAATATAATTTCCAGGCAATATAAATTTGAACTATATTAGGCAGCTTTCCCAGCCCTGAAGAAAAAAGTGTTTCTTCTGTGAGCCTTAATGATTCCTTAACATTGATCCTTTTTTCTCCTTGAGTCCAGATTTCCCCTCTCTGCTCCTGCCAGCTCATAATTTTCCTGTTGTCCACCTCAGCTGTGGAAGGGGAAACAGTTCCAGAAGCAGATAAGTATTTCAGAAGTGAGAGCACTCATGTTTAATGTACAGGCTAGATTACATATACTTGTCTTTCCCTGAATTTAGAAGTTCTTGCATCCTTAAAGATGTAAATGTATGATCTATACTGCTTTGTCCTTAGGACAGTTGTGAGAGAAGACCTCGAATGAGAAATGAAGACAAGAGGGAGAAGAGAAAGTTGCATAAGGATTTGGACCACAAATTCATGGCTGAGTGCGTATGGTTCAAATTCTAGTTGCAGCTATGAAACTTTTCTTTGTCAAAGACTTTCTGGAATAGAAAAACCTCTTTTGTTTTACCAGAATAGTCTAATTTCATAGAATTAGTGGATGTGATGATCATTTTTGTTATCTTTCTTTTTTGCTCATGTCCTTGCTCATGTCCTATCTGCTGCTGAGTTCAATACAGATATTTGAGGTAGCAGAGTAAAGTCTGCTTTGCACTAAAAATGGGAAAGTATCACAAGGCAAATATAAACACAATCTACTGCTATTGTTATTTTTTGAATTCAAGTAGTGCCTAATGGCTGTTACATTTTTAGTGTCCTTGTATTCTTTGCTGCACAAACATCCTGAAAGGCTTTATATTCTATGTAAGGATCACATATGTCTGTATAATAATAAAAGATAAAATAAGCACAGAAAGAAAAGCAAACACAAGGTTGAAATGTTATCAAATATACATTCTGACAGTAACATAAGGTTGTCCTTTTTGTCACTGTTTCTTCTGTTGTCATACACGAGTAAGCAAAAAGTTGCTCTGAATTGGTAATAGGACTTCATTAATGCGGAATTCATGGTTATACAGTGCTGGGTAGCAGCTGGTGGGAACAAAAACTACAACCTACTGCAAAGTCAAAGGAAATGAGGAAGGGAACTAAGGCTTAATGAAGAGTCCTGTAAAGAAAGCTAAATTGTTTAATTAATGCAAGAGTTTGCGTATGCCTTATCTCATCAGCAGGGAAGAAATAACAATTCTAAGAAATCAAATTGCTTATTATATTATTGTCTTTAATTAGGTTTTGCCACTGTTTTTCTTCTTTTCCTAGCTGTAAGTGAGAATCAGCAAAACATGCTAGAATATTTAACCAAAAGGGAGTATCAGATTTTCAGCTTAGTCCCCGAAATTTCAGACATACCTCTATCTTTTTCTATGTTTATGCCCCAGAATGATGCAACCAGAGCTAGTAATTACTTAGCAATATTAATTTAAGCATGTTATTCTAAGCTTCATTTTTGGAATTGTTAGTCTTATTTAAAAAGTTTCAGGAGATTTTGTCAATATGGAAAACCATCATTGTTCTTCTTGTTCAATAGTCTCACCAACGCTGAGAAGAGTAGAGTTTTAAAATAGCTTTATATGCCTGTTTTAACTCTGGCTTTAGGTTGGTGTTCAAGTTTACCTTATTAATACAGCAGACTCAACTTCCCTTGAGTTGACATTACTCTGTGCTTGGTTTTCTAAAACCTTTTCCTAGCTTCAAGCATCTTTATCTCCATTAAAGAAATTGTGTTTCCACATCTGTACTTAAAGCAGCATTGTTTTATTACCTAAAGGTTATGTAATTGGTTAAAACCTAAAGCAACACAATAGAGATAATAGAAGTTTTATGGTCTGTTTTTACTGATCCTCCTTATTGTTCAAAATCAAGTTTGCATTTTTCAAACCTGGGACGTGCAAACATAACAGATTGACCTATAGAATCTACACTGTGATATTTTGGGCTGGATCTTTTTTCACAGTGTGCTCCTTCTGCCCCATGTACCTTCCAAACAGATGTTTCACTGAAGTTTGAATGACGGCCAGCTAGCTTGAAAGCAACTAGGGAGTAGAGGTGAAGTGAATTAGGGAACAGAAGGCAGGAATATGGATAGAAGTAAATAAAGAACAGAAAGGAAAACATTACACTAACATGCATGTGGGTGAATAAGCACAGGCAAAGCTTAGGAAAATACAAGGCATAAAATACTGCAAATAAGATAATAAAATCACAGTGACTAGCAAAAAAAAACATACTACAAAAATAAAAGAGAAGGGAATGAGAGAATTAAAAAAGGCTTAAAAAGAGTAAAAAAAAAGTGCAGAAAAGAGAATAGAGCTTCTACCTAGGTGGAAAAAGCATTACTTAGATCAACTATTTATTACTGTATACCATGAGGGGAGACTCTTTGGGTCTGAAGTATATCCACCATTTATGTGGATATGTGTTATAAATGTGATTTTATTAAACTTAATCCATATAACTCAAATTTAAACCAATGCAGGATTCAGATAAATATTTCACTTAACTAACTCAAAATAAAATCACACATTCTTTGTAAAGAGTTACTTCTGTCTGTATATTCACAAGAAACACTGTACATTGAAATAAGAGACAGGCAAAGCTATTGAGGGAACTAGAGCAAAGAACAGAACAGGGATAAAAGTATAATGAAGATGAATAAGAAATTAAAACTTTTGAAAGCAAAACATATTGATGAGGTATTTCTCCAAGCAGCATGTGTCACTTAAGTATAAATTGGCAGAATTGTTGGGGAATAAATGCCATATTCTTTGCATATAAACTCAATAGACAGAAAGTTAGTAAATATAGTGCCTTTAAGGAATTTACAAGAAAATGTATAAAGACTGGAGCTGTTAATCAACATTTAAGTTTAGAGAAAGGATAATTAATCTAACTGGACTTATTTTAAGACATAAGGTTTTGTCTGGTTTAGAGTTTTTTTCAAATCAGTCTTGAAACATTTGTGAACTGTATAGTAAAAGACAGAGTGCATATACCTATGCAGCTGGATCTTTGGTTTAGAACAACACAGTTCTGATTAGAAGGAAATACATTTCCTCCTCTAAAATTTATTTATATCCTTTCTGGTCCAAAATATAAAATAATATTGAAATAGCTTCCATGAAATGAAGAAAACACAGGAAAGTATAAGTCTGTGCCAGGAATTCACAGTGTCTGGATCTCACCTCTCATGTAACAGGAGAATACTTACCTTAGGGAAGCTAATTTTCCCTTATAAAATTTGGCTCTATTTGTGAAAGCCAAAAATGTAAAATAAGTGAGACAGTTCCCACTAACTGAGGGAATTATAGAAAATCACATTGCCAAGATCAGACAGACATGAAGACTACAGCATCTCGACACAGCACCCCCCCCCCCGGCTTTTTCATAGCTATTAGCTAACTAAAATAGTACCTTTATTCAGTGATTTTAAGCAGCAGTCTTTTTTTTCAAATGGATTCTATACATCTAGATTGAACTTCTTGATAATGTGTGTTAAACACCAGGTGACCTGCCTTAAACAAACTACTGATAGAAAACTAGATTTCCTTTGTTCTCCTTTAGCAAAGGGCTCATTCTGTTACAGGTGAATAGCCTTCCATAGGTTTCTCCAGCTCACAGTATATTTTGCAGAGGTATTTAGAGTTCTTCAATACAAGGCCATTAGACAGAGTGATTCAATAGATAGCCTGGCTTTTTATATTTTCCATTAAAAAAAAAAAAAAGGATAAAATAAAACAACAAAAAAACCTGGACAGGATTTTATTGAAAGACTTTTTAGAATGACATTGAATATTTTATTATAATTATATATTTGGATTTCCATATATTAATAGAAAATCCGCTAAAACCATAATTGCATGCTGTAATTAAGTTTACCATAAAGCCTGCTTGATTTTTTTTTTAAACCTGACTTGTTCCGTTGGCTCAGGATACTTCACACTTCAACAGATGACTGGTGTATAGAGTAATTAAAATGTGATACTAAAAGATCTCAAGTGGCTGAACCTGGCAAAACTTTAGTGAATACCAAGTTCAAAGAGAGATTTGTAAAGCATCCTTTCTTTTAAACAACAACTGGACTGTATGATCACAGTGACTTTACCAGCCTGTTACTTGCCCCAGGAAAAATAGGAATTTCAGCTTTCTAATTGTTAATTCTTCAAGAAATACAGAATCTTTAAAAGGACTTGAGTTTAGGGAAGGCAGAAATCCATCAGTAAATTCTCTCTCAAGAGAAATCATATGATTTACAATGATGTTACTAATAAATAAACATTTTGTCTTTTTTTTAAAAAAAGATGTAAAAATCTTGCAGTCCCACTATAGTTCCAAGCTAGCATTTAAATACACATCATATATCTTTCTTCTGTGACAGGCATAATTTAAAAAAAATTACAGAACTCTTCTTGTGGTATGTTACCTTATGCTAGAAAAGCAGAAATCTTATTCATTAAATCTTGACTTAGGAGAAAATTACTAAAACCTGTAAAAATATAAACTCTATGACCAGTATTTACACAGATTTCAGAATCAAAAATAACTGCCTTCCCATTTAATTACATTGACTAGTACTTGTAAGACTTTCTACACATTTCTAAAATGTCAATATCACAGCTAGACAACATATATTATAAGGCAGATTTGGCAGTCTGTTCATTCATTCTACTTTCCCTTGTCATTAACCTAATCCTAAGACTATCTTGGAGAAATGCAGAGGAAGTTTTTTATAAAGAATTTGTTAATGAATCTGGTATATGTGTTTTATTAATTTGAAGAAATATGAAGGAAAGTATTAGAGTAATATGTTTATGTTTATTTGAATCACTATTATTAGAAATCAACAATCAAATTTGATAACTAATGTTCTTGAACTACAATGTTCTGTGTAATTAAAACATTCTGCTCTAGACAGATAGTTTTTCAGCTATATGTTGTGGCTTTTGGTACTCAACTGTCAGAGCATGGGGGCAATTTTCAACTTTTTTTCTCATGAGATAATATCTCAAAAAAAAGTTTGGTCACTAGAGAGGCTTCTTTATAATGTTTTTTTCAGACTTACTTAAGATCAAAGGATTAGCTACTACTAGATTTTCTATCAATAAAAGCTACTCTGCCATGCTCATGGCTTTTAACAATTCAGTTCAAAATACTGAGTCAAACGCCTCAAATCAGTGTCAAAAATTTACATTTATTATTTGCTTGTAAGTAAGCCCATCCAGACATCAGGTGATATTTTAAAAATAAATAATTCACCTTTTTTTCTTCACTTAAGTATTCGCTTCATCTTCACATCAGACAGTACTGATGCTTCTTTGAAATGTAAAGAGATTAAATAAACAAGGGATTTAAACTAACGTGTCTAAAGCAAATACAGAGACTGAAACACTGTTCTGAACTGTATGTTAAAACTACTTGAAAGTGTTCTACAAACTCTCTGTTTCAAACCTTAACATCAGAATGAAAGGAAGAGACAAAAGGAAAATTATTTACGACATTTATAATCTCCTTCTGGTGGGAATTAGAACTACAGAAATAATTTACCTACCTGACTTTTTCATGATTGAACAACGGTCACAGAATTTTCTTGATTTGTCTTGAATTTTATGGAGTTTCAGCAAAATATTCCTGTGCTCTCAGAAACTAAGGCAGAAAGCTAACTATTTTAATAATCTTTTTGAAGATCAAGAGCAAGCTAAACTTTTCATTCAAAGTCCCACTAGCAACCAGAATTAACATTATGGCATTAAAGAGGGCATTATAAATCCATTTTTTACACTTCCACTACCTCTTGTGAAATATCTTTCACAAATAATAGCACTAAGCAAAGGGCTTGTAAAAGGAAATGACCCAAATAAGGAGACATTGCTGCTACTAATGAGAACCAAAAGTACCTGTTAAGTCTAGGAAACCATCATATGGTATAAAACTATCCTTCTAAGCAGGAATAAAAACATATTTTGTATCTATCTATTTCATTCTAATGTCATAATTTTCCTGTCCTCCTGATAATATTTTCATTAAAATTTAGGCTTCTGTTCTTCTACGTTTGCATAAGGCAGAAGTGGTTTATATTGACTTTGTCAGTTTTCTGGAATATGACTGGTTGGCTCTGATACCATTTCTTTCAACCACTCTGACAAAATTTAAAATGGAATAAAATTGCCAGCCTACTAAATACAGAACATCACAAAAGTTAATGCAGTATAGTAAGTGCATAATATAGTGTACATGAAAATTTCAATGTCTTATTCAGAGAACAAGAATTGTAACAAGGACAGAGAATTACAGCAAATTAATCAATCCTCATGATAATGCTTGCAATAAGAACAGAAAATGTTACTGAAAACATAATGCTTTTTTTGTGAATGATTAAAATTGGAGTCCAGAGCTCCTCCCTGAATTGTGAAAGTGTAGTCAATGGTCAATATCAAATGAAAACTGGCAGGTGCAAGAGGAACAAATACCCAAAGAAAATGTCAATGCTTTAATAAATATTCATTTTAAGTTATGAGACATTCTAGAAGCTTTGATTATGCGGTTGAATTGAGATTTTTTTAAAGGAACTTATCCATTAAGTAGGTTTTGTTACAGCTAATCAGTAATGGAATCTGAGTCTTACTCTGAAGAACAAGGTGAGAAACATTTTCAAGCAGAAAAGTAGAATAAATGATAGAATTTTCTGTCATTGTTTCTAAATGCTGGTGTGAAGTCTATATATAAAAAAATGGTCAAAGTATGATGTTTTATGATATGAACAGAATGTTAGAACTGCTTCAAAATGACCTTTTATGCCTGGTCAAAGTTTTAGTAGTATTTCCATCTCAAAATAATGGCTGTTCACTCTAACCCGAAGGCAGAACACACTACCAAAACTTAACATCTCATTCTTTTTTATTTCAGCCTTAGTTCCTAAGTCTAAAACTTAAAACTATTAACAACAGTAAGAGGTTTGTATCTTTTCCTACTCATTAATTGAGCTGAACTGTCTGTGAAAGGAGGAAGCTTACCTGTGCCTGAATTCAGTGGAAAACCACAGTGCATTTGAACAATTTAGTCATTGATTTAGTCCAGTAATTAAAAAACTTTGTTACCTACTTCCATGGAAACTGCTTATGGCACTCTACTCCCAAGGGACAAGTGATACTCTCTTCAAGGGTGAGCAATCAGTTGTGGCATAATGATGTTCAGATGCCACATGCAGATTGACTGTGGGCTCTCAGGCTGTCATGATTGACAGCTGGAACAGTTTACTTGCTACATGGCCTTGAAAGGAAAAAGCAAAAGGTCTCTGTTGTTATGTGCCTACATCTACTTTAGTGAATAGTTCAGTTGGTGTTGAGGCTCTGACTTAGAGACTACTTATTTTATCTTTTTTTATTTTCCCCTCAACTTCAGATGCATTCTAGTGTCCCATGGACTGGATACCCATTTGCAACTGGAGTGTGTCAGCTAGACACTACAAACACATCTTCATCAAAAAGAAAACCCCAACAACCACTTCATGCAATTCAAGTCCACTCTAGTACATTTATTCTATTCCAGTTCTATCTTTAGAATGGAACACACAGTAGAACTAACTGCAAAGATCATCTTGTTACTCACCAAATAATGGAAGTTGTTTAAAATTCAGTTTCCATCAGTTAATTTGATAATGGATACAGCTGCTGTGTGTCAATTTTAAAATGCTGACAATATTGAGGACTCAGGTGCTAAAAAGAAAGTAATGATTTTGATATTTGCACATTAACATCTTAAAAAATGAGACTCAGTCAATTTCAAATTAAGCCAGTTCAATCAAAAATAACAAAAATTACATAGTTTCACATATTAAGTGATATACAATATTTTCCTGATTAAGATTGTGCAAAATGAATATGAAAATCATTCCATAATAATTTTTGTATAAAAATAGTTGATATATATATTTATTTTAAGAATTTAAATTTAAGAATTTATATAGCTTCTGCAGAAAAAAAAGCAACTTGTCATCAGTTTTATCCACATCTTGCCTGCACATACTGAAGAAAGAATTAAAATAAATATTGAACGACCAGAATTCTGATTCAAGTTTATTTCAAACTGTTAGTCAGAGGGTTAAAGAATATCCTTAAATAAGGAATGAAGAAGAAAGATTGCTTTTTCAGAGTTCCAGACTTGAGTGGGAAAAGGTTAGAATTCTCAAACTGGAAATAAGAAATTGGAACAAAGGTCATTTTGCTGTTCTTGCCTGTCAAGTCCTATTGCAAAACTGCTTTAGCTGCCTTGAGGCAAGCAAGGGGATCCAAGCAATTAACTGTCCCTACAAAACAAGGGAGGGTGCAACCTCTTGTTAACTAAAACTGAAGAAGCGTGTTGAAATTTGCAGTTTTAAGCAATGTATAAACAAAGGTTATATATTACCCTAATCATATATGGTGGCTAGCATTTTATAAAGCCAAATCTCATCTCTGTATTTAAGATTATTAGTCTCTAGTCAAGAATGACACTTGGCTGTGTCTTTCTAAATTCGATTATGAACATGGAACTAATGGAACAAGTCCAGAGGAGGGCCATGAGGATGATCAGGGGACGGGAGCACCTCCCGTATGAACACAGGCTGAAAAGGTTGAGGCTGTTCAGCCTGAAGAAGAGAAGGCTTCCTGGAGACCTCATAGCAGCATTCAAGTATCTGAAGGGGGCCTATAGGGATGCTGGGGGTGGGAATCTTCATTAGGGACTGTAGTGATAGGACAAGGGGTAATGGGTTAAAACTTAAACAGGGAAGTTTAGACTGGGTATAAGGAAGAAGTTCTTTACTGTAAGGGTGGTGAAACACTGGAATGGGTTGCCCAGGAAGGTTGTGAATGCTCCATCCCTGGCGGTGTTCAAGGCCAGGTTGGACAGAGCCTTGTGTGACATGGTTTAGTGTGAGGTGTCCCTGCCCATGTCAGGGGGGCTGGAACTAGATGATCTTAAGGTCCTTTCCAAACCTAACTGTTCTATGATTCTATGAGATTATAAAATCTATCCTGGTTTCTAAGTTTATGCAACATTATTAATTGCTTATATATATTCTTTATAAACTTTTGCCAAAAAGGTCTAGATAGAGAGTGCCTAGAGTAGTTTTGACTTTTTGTAGAAAATCAGCTTGAAAACTTCTTGGAAATTACCACGTCATTTTAAGCAGAAAGGGGCCTGACAAATACTAGGGATGACACTGGTACTTAATGACTCATGATATGGAAAAGCCACACAATGCATACAACTTCTGTAGTGAAGGTAAAACTGCTGGTGTGATCCACTAACAAATAAGGATCACTTTTTAAGACTCTGTGGATGTGCAATATGTTGAAAAGAAACCCTGTTGCTACTCTGAAGCTTCCTGCAGTTGCACCAAATGACACTCTTCTTTCCTTTCAAACAAACACTTCATGTCTTCTTAATTCCAGGCAGGATATTTCATTTTAACACTGTTGTCTGATAGTGGAGCTTTTTCTGATCTGTGAGTGAAAAGCAAATGTATAATGGAGACTTCAAAGGCTTATAACGTTTACATCATCTTCATTTTTACAGAATTAGACTTTTTCTTTTATTGACAGTAATCTATTGACTAATTAAAAGAAAAATTTTCTTATTTCCTTTTCATAATTTATGATTTTTTTAATCCATCTTTTGTGTTGCAAACAGAGGCAAATTATACTGAGTTGCACTGCATGTATCTGCATTGCAAAACCTTATATTATGACAATATTGGACAGGTGCTGGAGTGGTGAATGCCACAGTTCAATTGTAATTCAGGCACTGAGTCAGCACAGTGTACAAATTAATGTCATAGTCTTGAAGGAAGTGCTTTTCATTCTGATCTAAAGAGAAGTAACAATAAAAAGTAATGTCTTATTTGAAAGGAACTTTCACAAGAAAATGCAGGCTACAGAGGCATTTGGGGGTCATATAAATTTCAAAAATTCTGAAGCATAAAAAAAGCAGGGGTAAAAGAGATGAGCAGGAATAACAATAGGTTTTTCTTATTAAAATTCTTTAGAAACTTTAATCATGGAGGAAAATACGGTGGCAGGGACCTCTGGAGGTTATCTGGTCTAACACTCAACAAGAACTAACATTAAAGTCTGACCAGGTTCCACAGAACCTTGGCCCATGTGGAACTGAATGTCTCCAAGAAGGGGCATGAGAACTTGGTCCAGGATTTGACTTTCCTCATGGTGCAGCTGCTTTAACAGGAGTAAACTTTTCTCACCAGTGCACAGCCCAAGAATAAGAGGTGAAAGTCACCATGCAGCCACTTGCTCACCCCCTCCCTTTTCCCCTTCCCTGGTGAGGTGGGGAGAAGAATCAGAAGAGTGTAAAACCTGGGGGTTGAGACAAGAACAGTTTAATAACTAAAATACCATTTACGACTACTACTATTACTACTACTACTACTAATGATAAAGGAAAACAAGGAGAGAGAACCTAAAATTAAAAGGGGAAGGGAAAAGGTGATGCACAATATAATTGCTCACTACCTGCTGACTGATATCCAGCCCAACCTGAGCAGCAATTATTCCATTCCAGAGAACTGCCCCTAGTTTGGGGCATGATGTGCTGTGGTATGGAATACCCCTTTGGCTACTTTGAGTCAGGTGTCCTCTCTCTGCTTTCTCCCCACTTGCTGTGCCCCTTCTCAGTGTCAGAGCATGAGAGACTGAAAAATCAGGGTAAGCACTGTTCAGCAACAACTAAAACATCAATGTGTTATCAGTATTGTTCTCAAACTAAAGCCAAAATAACATTGCACCAGCTAAGAGGAAGAAAATTATTTCAGGAAAAAATCAGGATAACATAAAAAAATGATAGTATATACTTTTCCCAAGTCAGTTTCATGGCTCATGCGTACCATTTGGATGATGACCAGAAGCAAAATTTACCATTGATACTCAAGAGATTCACTGTCTTTTGCAAATTCAAATTCAATAACTGGTCACAGTTGGAAATTACATTCTTCATTTAATCTTCTCAGTGTTTGTGGTTCTGTTATAGGACAAAAGACAGGAATATGCTGAGCTCTGGCTCAACATACTCTGCCTTACAAAATATCTCTTCAGCTCCCTACACCTGATCCAGCAGACTGTCTCTCAACTGATTTAAAACCATAAAACAAATAGTGCTTTGCATAATATTCTTCAGTGCATCTCAACAGTTTCACAGCATCATGAAAATTCAAGAATTTAATTTCGGTGAGAATATAAGAAAAAAGTTGTGAAAGAACAGAGGTTATTACCTGTCTTGACTTGAAATAAAAAAAAATCAGCAATTTTATTTTATTATATTTATTATAATGTTATCTATAAAAATTAACCATTGTTATTTTAGTAATATTTCATGAAAACAGAAATCTCCTTATTTTCGTGTTTGTCTATTCTACATGTGAAGTAATCAGCTTCTTTAAAAGAACATAGGTAGCAGTACTGAAACACTTTTGATTTGCACTGGAATGAAATGCCATATGCCTCTGCCAAACCTAAACAGTTTTTTTTTTCTTTTTTGTTTCTTCCCAGTTCTTCTGGTTATACTCTGCACTCAGCATGTTTTTACTATAGCTTCTTTAATTTCCCTATTGTCTTTATCTTTCCACACTCTTCATTCTGCCTGTTAAAATGATCAGCATTTTAATAATCAGTGTTGATACTGAAATATTAAATTTGGAATTTCAAGCTCAGGTATCACTGAGATAAATGGGAAAAAGGTGAGTTGTTTAGGACTGTCTGTTATACACCATTCATATTTATAAGAATTTGTATTCACATGAATGAAACTTTTAAAACGTAAAATATTCAAAGCAATCTGAGCAGATTATGTGATCTACATAAATACATCTTCAGAATATATTTTTGCTACTTGCTTTAGTATTTGTCCACTTGATGGCTCACAGAATCATAAACTAATAAACATCTGTAGAACAACAAAAATTTTAATGTTTGACTGATTCTTTCTTAGAAGCATCATTATCTCTATGTGTTGCAACCACCAAACAACCATTACAGTCTGACAAACTAGTATACATATTTTCAGATTCCCTTTCATGCCTTTTTTTTTTCTGATTTTCTCCAGAAATCAATTTGTGACTAAAATTGTCATGTTTAATTATTGTTGAAATCAGGACAATTGTCCTTTAGGACAATTTGGACAATTTGGACTAGCTGGGAGATTCTCTTTATCATGTTGCTAAGGAGTCAGATGATTTCCTAATCTCAGTTTCTCAGATCTGTTAGAGTCTTTGTCCTAAAGATTAAATGTTATTTGAAACATCGACTTTTTTTAAGTTTTCTTTCTAATATTCCACTCACCTACTCTTGTGCCTATAAGGAATATGCACATACTATTCCATTCAAAAGGCAATAGTATTAATTTTTTTTTCTGAATTTTGCAAAATTATGCATTGTATTATTTATGACCAGCAATGTTAAGTGCTAGTTTCTATTAAAATTGACCCTGGTGTGACAAGCTCCATTTTCCCACAACGTATTTTCTAAGGTAACTAGTAAACTTTCATCTAAATTCTAGGGTAGACCTTGGGGAAACAAAGTAACAGAGGCATGGTTTTCATTGAAATAAAACTTTCTGCTTATATACATCTAAGTTCATTGTCATTTAACATTCTCAGAAAGAACTGATTCAATTTTAGCCAAATTTTCTCCTATTGGCACTAATGGGATTTGTGCAACTGCTAACGTTTACAACCCATTAAATACACAGAGGAAAATGGAAAACACTTTTGTTTCCTACTGCTGTACCCTAATGTCCTGGGTTCAGCAGTAGCAGTCACGTTCCTCCTTCGTGGTAGCTGCTGCAGTGCTGTGTTTTGACTTCCAGCCTGGGAACAGTGTTGGTGATACTGATGTTTTCGGTTGTTGCTAAGTGATGTTTACCCTGACCAAGGACTTTGTGAGGCTCATGCTCTGCCAGGGAGGAGGGGAAGCCGGGAGGAAGCAGAGACAGGACACCTGACCCAGGCTAGCCAAAGAGGTATTCCATACCACAGTACATCATGCCTGGGGTGGGGGGTAACTGGGAGTTACCCGGAAGGACAGGGGGGCTTCTGGGTGGGACTCGTTTCTTGGCCAGTGGTATTGTATTCTCTTCCCTTGTTATTTTCTTTATCATTGTTGTCGTTGGTGGTAGCGGTGGTGATTTGTGTTGTACATTGGTTGCTGGACTGTTCTTGTCTCAACCCATGCGAGTTGCAATCGTTCAATCCTCCTCCACATCCCTCCGGGAGTGGGGAAGGGGAGAGCTCGGGGGGGGGGGGGGCCTCAATTGCTGTCAGTCCAGCACCACTCACTGGGATTGAGTGAACAAGCTGTCTGGCTAGGGTTTAAACCACAACACCTAATTCAAGAAAATTTGCTGAACTTTTGCTGTGCTGATGTCAGTGGGAGTTTTGCCACTGGTGTCAAAGAAGGCCAATTTTTATTCAGCATATCAATTACCTTTATAGAAACAGTTACTATGTTTTTACTAAGCTGTTTCATTTCTTACAAAGAAATGAACTGGAAATGCAGATTTTGGGCCAGGTGAACCATGAGCTAACCCAGGTGTATGGAGGCAAACTCAGCTTTGCTTCTTTGGCCAGAAATGTTTCAGCTTTGGCATGTGTTTAATTGTCTTGAAGGTGCAGTGAGTCAACTGCATAAAATATGGGTGATAACAGAGGTGTCCATGGTCTTACTGGAGTGAAATACTTGCTGCTTTCAGCGCGCTATGCTATGGCTTCCAGCTACAGCCCCTGAGAGGGAGTTGCTGTGCATTCCCTGTTAGAGGAAATGACACATTTTATTGTCCTTCTATTGTGGGGACAAATTGGCACCCCACAAACTGGCCCATCTTGTTTTCATCTTGAACACTCAGCAATGCTTGCTGATCAAAAGAAGATGTCCTTCTGTATTTTTTAAGGATTTTATTTTCATTTGCTTATTTTGGTATGTCTGTTATGCTCTTTCCTGTGTCCCACCAAAAGGTATTTACCTTCAGCTGAGCAGTACGGGCATTGTGTTCTCATGCATGCCTGAGATCCTGCCTATTTGTTAGTATGAGCAATAATATCCTACCAAGTTGAAAGAATGGAACAATTATTTTTCCATCTTGTCTTTATATGAAGCCAGCCAAGTAGAGAGGAGTTGAAGGAGGAAATTTACTGTTATGGTTTATTCACCAAACGGACATAAGCCGTTATAGTTGGCGTAAGCATATTATAATTGACTAGAAAATAATTTCTTTTTAAATAATTATGAAGTCAACTTGTATCACTCTAAGCTTCAGAAGATACATTTTAGAGTAAGAAAGTATACATTTGTTAAATAAAGATATAAAGGTACATTTTAAAATGGGGGAAAGAAACTTGGAAATGTTTAGTAATGTAATACAGAGACATTTTAATTGTTAGAAATAAGTATTAAAATATTTTCTTCTGTAATAACCATGATATTTGGTCCTCATCATAAGGAAACTTTCTTAGAATCTGAAGTCATATTTTAAATTGTTTTTCCTAGAGGAAATCTGAGGTGCTGGTTGATGAGAATCTCGAAATGATCAGGCAATGTGTGACTGCAGACAAGTATGCTAGGAAAAAGGATCATGACCAACAGATTGAGGGAGGTGATTCTCCCCCTTTACTTTGCTCTCATGAGACATGGAGTACTGCATTCAGCTCCTGAACCCCAACATAAGAAGGCCCCTAGAAGTTGTGGCTGCCCCTTCTCTGGAAGTGTTCAAGGCTAGGCTGGATGTGGCTTTGACTAACCTGGTCTATTTGAAGGTGTTCTTACTCATGGCAGGGTGGTTGAAACTAGGTCATCTTTAAGGTTCCTTCCAACCCAACTTATTCTCTGATTCTATTATTCTACAAGATTGTGTTGGCAGTGTGCTAGGTCACAGTGCAGGGTGCACGCTGCCTTTCACAGCTGTGCCAGAGGAATGCAGGTAAAAATTCTAAAAAGAAATCTTTCTGTTCATTGATTTTGTTTTAAATAGGCCTGGTGATCAGTGGAAAATACACATAGTTTAACATTCACATTCTCCATTTGAGCTACAGTGAAATGTCAGCTGGAGAAAACTTTACAGTATATCACACCTTCAAAACAAACACAAGACTCTATTTTTATTATTATTTTTTAATTTTTACTTTCATCGTTTGCTCTGAAATAGAGAGTTAACATGCCTCTGAGCCTTTGGCCACTGCAGGGCTTGGGAAGGTTAAAGATCAGTACCGAGCAGTGGCAGCTCTGTGGTTTGTATGGCCCTCTGCCGACACAAGGCAGTGTGCACAGAGACATCATGTCCAAACCAGGTGTATTTTCTCCTGCTGTCCCACATCAAAAGGCAAAGAAAGGGTCAGAATGCCTAGCACTTACAATCATATTACTGAAATCAGACGTGGGACATGTTGGAAGGCAGCCCAAAGAGGACAATTTATTCTTCTTTTGGTTAAGGAGAGTCTTGGGACTGTCCCTGTGAAAAAATGAAGCCAAAACACAGTTTATGTATGCTTCAGTTGTGGGGTGTCTGACTATATGCCTATATGTGTATTCCCTGACATAGAAATGCAACATGTCACAGTGTTGTTACCAAGGGAAAAAAATAACTAAGACAGGCTTTTAAATTATTATTCCTCTCATTACAAAAGACACACTCCAATATCTTGCAGTGCAGAAAAGTGAAAATTTCTAAATGTATATAAACCTTTACACAAATAGATATTTTCTGTCTGTGTAGCACATTTAGTCATCATGATGTCAGTTAAGGCTGAAGGTAGTATTAATTGTTGCCTTTTGTTAGTTTCTGATTATTTAGGACAGAAAGCAGATTTATATTGTAATATAGAGAACATATTCCAAATCCATACCTTTTTGATAACTGGAAGACGATAATAAATAATAGGTCACTACAGGTGAACTACATATAGTTAGCTAAAATTCAGTATTTAAATCAGAATACCTAAATAGTTGTACATTAGAACCTATCCTGAAATATGGGGTAGATCTGAATTATTCAAGCATATTTGAGTAATGTAAACCCACCTTCAAACATTTGTGGGTTTGTATTTTTTCTAAAAGTTAAATATGCACACAAAAAGCCATGAATTTTATATTTTCCTGTACTTACTTATAAAAAGTCTGTATGCATAGATATATAGTATGTAATATATGCAGTTATGAATACAATTGGAATATATATATACCCGTAAATACAATTGCTTCCATTGACTTTGTAGTTGAGAGTTTGCATATCTGCAGAACAAAAAAGAAGGAGAGAGCTCAGCTGTGGAAATAAGGCCCATTCTGCAAATAGTGAGAGCTGCAATCCAAATTCTGCAATTTTAACTAAAATTCAATGACAATGCTGTCTATTCCATGGCACCAAGGTCATTCAGTTTTTCACAGAGGAATCGCAGTTGTTGAAGAAGCAGCTCCTTTGTCACTAATTTTGTTTGGTTATTAGGAGAAACATCAGAAATGGAACTCTTTCCTTAAAGAGCCTGTGCTTAGCAACTAACTATATTAAACTCTGTATGGCCTGCATTTTCCACATAGCTTTCATATTTTTCTTTTTAATATATTCTACAGCTCTGAAAAGTCTCATCCCCTCAGCCCACAGTTACAAGCTACTAGTCTGGAACCAAGATTAAATCTAAAAAATGACAAATATAATGAAAAAGAGTGGAGGAGGAGGCTGGGTGGCTTAGTGGAATTGAAACCTTTTATGAACCACTAAATCACTGCTCTGGATCTTTGGCAGTCAGTAGTCACCAGAATTTTTGAGCATTTGATAGTTGTTCAGTGACCTATGCTAAATAAGTTGTTAGTCTCAGCTGAGCTCCTTGTGACTGGTGTCCACATCGTAGAAAGACATAGCATTTGACATTGAGAGAATTTTAAATCATCATTGGTGATATTCATAAAGAACTAAAAGGTCAGAGAATGATGTATACTTGTCCAAAAAGAATTTCTACATCCATTTTCCCAGGATGTTATTAGCAGTCACTGAACATTATTGATATCATTTTGAAGGCCTTTTCTGCTCCTAAGAAATTGCTATTAAAGAGAAGCAGCAACCATTTAGAAGTTAAAAAGAATTTAAGAAGTATAGATGATGGTGACAACCATATATTTGTTTCCCTCTGACTGCCTAAGTAGTCTCGAACAATACACAAAGACTGAGGTGGTCACCATACAGTATTTTTGCAGTATTGAGTTTTATATGTGTAGAATGATTTATACCATAAAAATTTCATCCCAGTTTTTACCAGGAAGTACTGACAGTGTCTCTTGATTGGTAAAAATTCCTGCTGCGTTTGGTTACATTAATAAAAACATAGAAGACTGACAGAAGAAGCGAAACAATTTTTTTGCTGCTTTCGGAAACATTCCAAATATCCAAGGCATGCAAAGATTACACGTTTGCTTCTTTTTTTCTACATTAGTGCCAGTACTGCCTCTGCTCTTCCTCTCAGTCGTCTTCTTCCTTTTTTGGTAGTTCTGTTAAAATGTCAAAATGAATCACTTCGTAAGATTCATAAGCCAGTTAAGATTTACAAGGAAGTTCTAATTCTCTGCCATATGCCCAGGTAAATTATTTATTCTGTAATTCTCAGAGGAAGTGTTTAGCAAGTGTGTGCCATACAAACAGGAAATATTTTTACCAGGCAAACAGAAGTGTACTTACACCAAAATGATAATAGAAAGAAATTTTAACAAGAACAAATATTCCGTATGCATTCAACCACTTTAAAGTCTATTTTATTCAGTAACTGAAATAGATCTATGGATGTCATAAGTGCAGAGGTCATTTTAAGGAAATCAACCTTTAAATCACAGTTCTGTCATGCTTTGCTGTCATATCTGGTGTGTCAAAGTAAGAAGGAAAATAAATCCAATTTTCGTATTTGTTGACAGTTTCATTTTCACTTAGTTCATTGTGAGAGACATAGTTTATTTTAGATGAGAAGTTCTTGAAATTCAGGAAGCCAGGGATGCTGCAAACAACTGCAAAAATAATTTAATGAATGAAAATAAATTAAGCAAAATTGAATTAAATATACCTTCTAAAGATGTATATTTGTACACATTTTACTGGGATGTGTCATAATGCAAAAGATTGTAACACAGGCAAAAAGCAAAACATTGAGCCATGCTAATATCTCCAATAGGTCTCCAGAGGAAAGGTTTTTATACTTCATGGATGTAGGTTAACAATTACACTTACAGCAATTATACTATTTAAAAAAAATGATTTCTCAAATCTAAAAAAAAAGATTCACAAACAGAAGTGAAATGCATCACATTTCTATCACACAAGATAGCTAGTTAGTTGTCATTTCACATTTGCTAAAGCAACACTGGTATCTTAGTTATGTATAATCCTGAGGTGGTCTATAAAGGCAATACAAGTGGGTAGCATCACTTTTCACATGTAACATGCCACTTCAGAACTTAAAACCCATCCTTTTTTTTATGTCTATTCTCCCATCCCCATTTTTCCTTTTCCTTTTTCCTTTTTATTTTTCCTTTTTCAATGTTCTTCCCTTCCTTCTTTCCTTCTGGCTTCACTTTCTGTTTTTCTCTTCCCCTTCCCACATTCAACTCCTAATTACATTATAAATTGACAAAGAAAACATTTCCCTGTGTGTTGCAACTCTTAGATATGTTTAACACCCACTGCTAGCTTCTGCTGAATCTTTCAGCTACATTAATTCTTTGTGGGGTCTCTTTGTTTTAGATTCTTTGTTTTTCTTATTTTCTGTGGTGTTTGTTTTTTTTTTTGTTGTTTGTTTGTTGTTTGTTTGCTTCTGGTAGGATTTTTGTTGTTGTTTTGGGTTTTTTTGTTGTTTTTTAAATTATTTTCTGGTAATTTGTTGAAAATAGAATTTGATCCTTGAAGAAGTAGAAAAATAGAAAAAAACATCAGAGAGAAAACACTTATGCACTAGGTCTCTGGTGGACCTAGCGCAGCAACAACAGGAAATGCACTGATAAAATATTGCAAAGCCATTAGAATTTTTTTCTCACCTTGTAGAATATTATGCGACTCCCAAGACTTAAGACAGAAAAGGAAACTCATTGTCTTTTAAAGTTGATGTTACTTACGTGTTTTTCTTCTCTTGATGATCTGGAGTTTTGTCTTCCTAGAAGATTTTATTCTATTATAGATAATATTTATAATTATATAGTATAGAATATATGTACAGTAACTAGGTCCTTAAAAATATGAATCACCTGATCTGAAAAATCCGTGATTTGAAAAGTATACTGTTTAGAAAGTGGAATAAACAGTATTCATCACCACCAATTATAAATCCAACTAATTCCCATATTAAAACAGGGGCATGGCAAGCTAGTGACTATGAAAACCAAGTTAAAGTATCAGTTGTATCAGACTGTAATGCCAAGGATGGCCTACAACATGAAGTAAAATATGAAAATTAATAGCAATTAGATATAGTAATACTTTGCCTAGCTGCTAATCTACATTCTCTGAAAACCAAAGTAATTGAGGATAAGGGAAATAATTTGCCAAGAAGCCCATGTGTTCAGATTTCTGTGTATGACATTTTTCAGTCTGGTAAATAATCTTTTTAAAATGTATTATGTCATCTCTTGTGTGTTTCTTCACTCAAATTTCTCATTTGTTGAAAATATTTGACTAAGCTTCATTAACTAGAACATTCAAGAATCAATTAACACGATAGATTTAGAAATAATTTGTGAAATGAAGCAGAAGCTTCATTTTTGAAAGAAAAAGATGATCAACTCCAACAGTCAACTCCAGCTCACACAGTTTCCTATTACTGTGCTTTGTACTGCCTCATGCCTCCTTCTGCTGAATGGTTCAGAGATTATCTCAGCATTGTGATCTGGAACATTCAAAGCAAGTACAGGATGATTTCTGCATGCAGGAAAAAAAAATATTACTGACACATCAGGACTATGCTTGTAAACCTCACTAGAGCTAGCAGTCAGCATCCAGCTATGAGCAAAATAAACCAGAAAAGCAGAGAATTTATGATATAGCATTTGAACATTGTTTCTCCTTATCACGTAGAAATGGACTGCTGCATGTTTGGATTGTTGTACATGCATCTAATACTTGATTTTCAAGTGATGGGTTTCAAGCTGATGTATGAGATCCATCCATACTTCAGTTCATAAGAGAAGGAAAAAAATGACATTCTAGTTCAGTACTGGGTACACACTTTCGTGTGGACTGACTCCAATATCAGCACTTCATTTTAATGATAATGGCAGCTTTGGTGTTCCTTCTAAACTCCTTAAATGTACATAACAACCTGTTTATACTTAGAGTGTAGTGAGTTCTTGAGGACAGCCAAATGAAACATATAAATGTATTATGTAAAACTGTATTCTGAAATGTTTATTCTAGCAGTTATTATGCATCTGGAGTACATTGATAGACTGTTATCCTCAGGTTTCATGCATTTTAAATAAAGCATATCTATTTTAATTTAGAAGCAGACAATTATGTGGGAAATAGGTTTTGACAGCACAACTATAAATTGAGCATTGTTTGAAAAGGTATAGTAATCTTAAAATCATCATTAATACTTCATGCATCTCAATTTCTCACACAGGCAGGTTGTATGCTGTTTCAGCTATGGATCAGGGGCTATTAAATCTCTATATTCATCCATATATTAAAATTTTGTTCAGCACAATGGCACCATTTCCCCCTTTATTGAGCAAACCAATTTCTGCAATGAAATCAAGAATCCGTACGGCTTACCCTGAATGTGCACATGTGTAGCAAGGAATCTATTTATCTTTTTGACACCATTAGGACTTTCTAAATGTGTATCCTTATGTCACTTTTAAATGCTATTTTAAAGAGTTAGTCACTGTTAAAGGAACTATCAGTTTGATTTTTCTAGCTGTGAAATTATTTTTACACTACTTATAACAACCTTTTGTAAACTCAAAAAGGAAATAGCTTTTCTCTGCAAATATTTTCTGTATACAAGACATTGTATATTTCTATAGTAGATATGAGAATGAGGCTTCTCTTACTCCCAGCTGGAATAGTAAAAACAAATTGCTCGACTTACCCAAAGAGCTTTCCAAAGAGGTATAAGGATAGAGACTGGTAATATTTGTAACACTCTTTTCCTAGATTGAATTAATTTATTTGAGGAAAAGGAAGTAAATTTAATTAAATGAGTTTTTTGAGACATTTCGATTCAAGCATGAGAGTTCAGACTATGTTTTATTTTCATGTCTGGAGTCAAGACTAAGCTGTACCCTTTGACATGAACAGCAGGTTAGCTAAAAATTCAACAGAAGAATTCACAGGTACAAAGAAGCAAGTCCCCTTTCTCTCACTTCCATCACACTTTGTATCCTGGGCTTCACCAAAAGAAACATGACCAGCAGGTCAAAGGAGCTGCTCCTGCCCCTCTACTCTGCTCTCATGAAACCCTGCTTGGAGTATTGCGTACAGTTCTGGTGCCCTCATCATAAAAGGGACATGGAGCTGTTGGAGCAAGTCCAGAGGAGGGCCACGAGGATGATCAGGGGACTGGAGCACCTCCCGTATGAGCACAGGCTGAAAAGGTTGAGGCTGTTCAGCCTGAAGAAGAGAAGGCTGCGTGGAGACCTCATAGCAACATTCAAGTATCTGAAGGGGGCCTATAGGGATGCTGGGGGGGGAATATCCATTAGGGACTGTAGTGATAGGACAAGGGGTAATGGGTTAAAACTAAAACAGGGGAAGTTTAGATTGGATATAAGGAAGAAATTCTTTCCTGTAAGGGTGGTGAGGCACTGGAATAGGTTGCCCAGGGAGGTTGTGAATGCTCCATCCCTGGCAGTGTTCAAGGCCAGGTTGGACAGAGCCTTGGGTGAGATGGCTCAGTGTGAGGTGCCCCTGCCCATGGCAGAGGGGTTGGAACTAGATGATGTTAAGGTCCTTTCCAACCCTAACTATTCTATGAGTCTATGATTCTGTCCACATCTCACTGCTCCTGTCATTTATGCATGTGTTCGCATAGAATAAGCTAAAGTTAGGACTGTTAAAGCTGAGTTAGAATGTAATGTTCTTTAAACACCTTTATAAAATAAACCCACTAACTGTTTGTCAATGTATCCTGTCCTGAAGAAAGTAGAAGGAATTTTATTGACTGGATTTTTTTCTAAAGGAAACAAATTTATGACTTTCAATAAGGGCTCTCAGAAATCTGAAGAAATTATGGATGTAGGTATGTTACCTGGGGCATATATATTTCCATGGCAAATATCATCAGGATAACAGCCATATGAACTAAACAAGCAGTAAGCAGAGAGATACACGAACACAGTTTTTACTTCACAACTTTTATTTCCCCGTCACAAGAAAACTCTTTCAGAGATGAATTAAACTCTAGCACTCTCTCTCTCTAAAGAATCTAGCTTGATTTTATGGTACAGAAGCTGTGACTTTTACCCCTAAGGCACAAAACAGCTTTGATAAACAAGAGAAAATACGAATGCTTAAGGGGCAGAACAGAAAGTTCCTTTTCATTAAGAAACTGTCATGCATATAGTATAAATCTCCTGTGGGTTTGCACACATCTTGTTCTCAAAGTGGAAAAAGTGTGCAAGCTTCTTTGGTTAAGGAAAAGAGCCAGAAAATAGCAACTGAGGGAAATGGGTAGAAGGCACAGCCCATCAGCAGCTCTAGTGAGTGACCAGGCAGATTTAGAAATTTGTTTCAGCCTGACTCTTTCTTCCAACTGTCAGTATAGGAGTGACACTACTAACCACCTTATTCTGCAATACTGAAAAAAAAAAAATAAACAAAAAAATAGAAGAGAAAGAAGAAAAAAAAAAAAGAAAAAAGAAGTCTTACACTCCTCTATATTTAAATATAGTATTTATCTGCAAATACACTGTACATTTCAGTAAGGTTACTGTTGTTAAGATAGCACCTTGTGAGATTGAGAGTAATGCAGACTGTTCCAGAGAGAATATCGAAAAGCAAATTCCCTCAAAACAAGAATTTCTATATGCTCTTGGCCCTGAAGTAAATTCTTATTTTAGTTTCAGATGCATAAAATAATTTCAGTGGACGAATTTAGGAATCACACTACAAATCAGCATCTAGCCTTAAGGAAAATCATAGGGAGGGTTTTATGAGACTACATCACACATATTAACCACTTTTTTCAAAGCTGGGAATTATTATTTTGATAGTCTGATCTGCTTAAACCATTTAAACTCAGGTCTTCCTTTTAAACAACATCAAAAATATCTTAAAAACCTATGGTTTCAGGGAGTGTAAGCTAAGCATAAAAGATTCAAAAATGTCTGGGAACAAAACCTCTTTAATGTTCAATTTTTCCAAATGTCACAGGTTTTAGAAAATGTTTTATGAACTTAGCAACATGAGTTGAAATTTCACAAATCCTTTCCTCCATGAATAATTCTCTTGTTTTCCAGGGACCTTGAATTACAAAACACGCTTGTCTACCCAGGGAAGTACATGTTATGCAAACAATGAAGAAACGAGAGAAATAAAACTTTCTATGCTCTTGTTGTTCTTTCCTGAAACATAAATAATCCCAGACTATTCACCAGTTACCTTAGAGATGAACTAGCCACAAAACTGTCAGGGAAATTAATTATCTTCTTGTAGGAAGAAGGCACTGGGGAAAATGTACAGTATCTGCAGTGGTGAGACAAGTCTCTTACCCGCTACATTAAAAGAAAGCAAAACGATTTTCTAGGTATTACAATGCTAGTATAGGATGGACTGTTATCTTAATACAATTAAGCCATGATTTTTATGCAAACTAAAAGTAGAGTCCTAAAGAACAAAGGAGCATGATGCTGGACAGAATATATTTGCCTGCCCTCATATTGAGAAAAGCTAGCTTGAGCATGTGAGTCACAAAATTAAAAAAATGAATTGGCAATTTACCAGGGACAAAGAAAGCAAAACACCCACAACGGAGACACTAAGCCTGGTGGAAATTACTGACATGAATCAACCATTGCTCAGCAAGAACTTCTGCAACTTTAATCAAATGCTAGGAAATGTAAAATCAGAATGCTCCAAAGTTCTCTAGCCTTACTTTTCATGGAACTAACTTTTCATTCTTGAAGGTTGGGCATGCCTGGGGCAAAGAAGGCCTAAAGTCAAAATTGCAGATAAGTGTGTTTTTGTAGACATGCAATATCAAATAAGCTATATTTAACTAGATTTTAATACCATTAGAAGGAAACATGTTAAGATGAAACTATAATTGAAAATCAGTTTTCTATTATTTTTGCTGTTGTTACTGCAGAGTGCTACAGTTTTTAAGAATTTTTCCTGCAATCCTTAATCTCTGTTTTGAATTACTGAGGGAAAACCTAGTGATTTAAATTAAGAAAACACGGAGTCACCAGACTGGCCTTTTCCCTCCACTGTAAAATGAATACACTCTTAAAAATCTCAAGTTGTTCACTGAGATAGAAGAAGCACTTTGAAGACTGTAATTGCTTGAGCCTTTGACTGCTTTTGTAATTTCTCAGCCCCTTTTCAGTCTGTCCAAATTGTCAGGAACAGAGCTGTGACTTCAGCACCTGGAAATAGAGCTGTCCTTAAACATAGCAAAAATAGTTGTTTGCTTAACACAACAAATCATGGGGGAGGCATCATGCATCCCAACCACTTATTTTTGTGATGCAAAAATATAAAAAGACTAGGTAATCTGAAAACAGACAGACATAAATAGTGGGGAAGTAGAAGGGTTATGTGGCCAAAGGGTGTTGCTTTTCCTTAGCAACAGCAATCAGTGCTATTCTGCTCATCTTCCTCAATCACAGCAGAATCACAGTCTGATTCCACACCCGATATCCAGCTTGGTGCTTGGCATTTAACCTAACTTGGCTTTTCTGTCTGTAAGGCAGAAATCTGGGTTCAAGGATAAGAGAAAGCAGGATAATTTCTACATAGTGTTGGAAAGGCATGTAGATTCAGGAAAGAGGCCTTGTACCTACAGATCAGACCAGCTTAGCAAGAATCATGTGAGGAGGTTATTGTGCCTTCATTTCCTCTAAACACAGACCTCTCCCAAGCTCTGTCTCAGTGTTCAAAATCCCAACACTTCTTTCACTGCTCATCAAGCTTCAAGGCTGACTTTGTTTTAGCTGGGATAGAGTTAATTTTCTTCCTAATAGCTGCTACAGCACTGTGTTTTGCATTTAGGTTGAGAATAACATTGATAACACACTAACGCATTGGTTATTGCCAAGCAGCACTTATCCTGATCAAGAACTTTTCAGTCTCTCATGCTCTGCCAGTGAGGAGCTCCATAAGAAGCCAGAAGGAAGCAGAGGTGACACCTGACCCAAACTAACCAAAGGTGTATTCCATACCATACCACATCATGCCCAGTATGGAAACTGGGAGAGTTACCTGGAAGGGGCCAGTCACTGCTGGGTATCATCTGTCGGTGGTTGGTGAGCAATTGCATCACTGCTGTTGTGTTTTCTTGTTTTGTTATGCTTTTTGTTTTACTTCACTTTGGTTTGCTTTATTTTGTTTTCTCTCTGCTTCTCTTTGTTTATCTTACTTTTTATTAGTTAGTGTTAGGTTAGTATTAAATCATGACAAATGCCTCATTACCTCTCCCAGTCTCTTTTCCAGTATTCGCAAATTGACTTCTCTGAGTCTGCCTAGAAGCATTCTTCAGTCTCAGCTCCATTAGAAAATGAACTACTTACTTTCACAAAATTAATTTTTGCCTGTTCATGGACACATCATTTTGTCTTGATTTCTGGGATAACGGCATTCAAATTTGATTACTAATTCAAAATGGATAGGGATGCCAAGTGTGTGAAACAGGAATTCATTGCAGAGGGAAGATGGGTCCTTTTCTTTGTCAGTATAAGAGCAGTTGAGCTTACCAGGGAAGAGTTTGTGAAAGTGGGCTGGAACACTATGTGACGTGGTATTTCTGCCCAATAAAGCCAATTTTGTAAAAGCTGATATTAGACCTTACTAACCATGGGTCAGACTATAAATCTATATTTTAAATGTGTTAGGTGTTTCTAAACATAAGACTGTCTGCACATCTTTGGGGGCTGTTTCAAATCTCCATAAAATAACCCAAAGGCATGGTGAATTTAATGAACTCTTGTTATCCTGCTCTTGCTACTATTAATGAAAAATACCATTAAGTTATAGTAACTTAACGCACCTATCTAAGCTTTATGAAGCAGTCACTATCTCCATTTAATGTCAGAGGAAACTGAGGCACAAAAGCTGAATCTCAGCCAAGGGGATTCCTGTTATGGAAATGGTCTGTCATGTTCAGAGCTTTATGTTCAAAACATTCCACTAGTAAACAAGAAACATGTCTACACGCAGTTGTGCTCAAATACCTGAGGGAAGACGCAGCAAATAGGAACAGACAGTCTGAAAGCTAGCTAGCACCAACCCTACCTAGGTACATTTTTCTGAAGTTCTGCTGGCAAACTCTCTTGGGTTTTCTTATATGCCTATATTATTATATATGTGTTCTAAATGTTATGAATACATTTTCTGAATACAGGTACTATATGCTCTGGAATCTAATCTCTGTTTTATCTTAGACACCATGAAAGGTCTAAGACACAGTCTTGAAACTAAGGAATGGTTTTGTCTATTCAATATGAACATGAAATAGGCTAATTTCTTTGTTGTTTTAGTTTTTCAGAAAAAATGTAATAATATGCTTGCCTAGTCTTCCAAATAAAACACTGTAAACCAAATTTTAATCTCCGAGTCACTGGAAAACATTATTTACAGTTCAGAATACAGAAGGCATCCTGAAATGACCATCCATCATTGTTCTGAATTGCTGGAGGAAATAAAAATAAAATGAGAAAGCAGTCTATAATTTTATATTAATTAAAACACCAAAATGGTCTTACCACAATCAAAATAAGGCCAGTGGAATGGAATTTATAGATAGGTAATATTGAAAACATATTTCAAGCCTCATTTTATGTCAAGGTACAAAAATCAGATTTCCGATCAATGGTGTAATAAAATAGCATGAAGTAATTGATGAAAGCTAACTTGGTTCCACCACAAGAATTCATCATGATAAATGTATCTCTCATTTCCACATCTGTCATCCATTTTTAAGAACAATAAATCTTTTAAATATGGATTTAAGTGTTCCTAAAAGTCATTACAGCGTTATGTGCTGCACTGAAGAACTTCAACCATAATGCACTTTTCTGAATTCAGAATTATAGAAAATAGGTTAGACTGTTAAGGTATGCTCACTAACTAGTGCGCACAAACAACTGACAACAAAACAACCGGTCATTTTCTGGCTGGCATTTCTATCTTAGGCTTAATAAACCCTGTGCTTTTATAGGAAAGGGTGTATGGTTGAGATTAAAACCTACCCAGGTAAACAAAATTCTGGAATCTGAAAGCAGAACATAGATACCTATACCATAGATTGGACTGCAACTACAATGCTGAGGGCAATGCTGAGACTTGCAGCCTAAGCACAGTTTGAGCCCTGCAAGGCATGACAGGAATGTTGGCTTCATAGCCCTTAATGAGAACCAACAAACACCCAGTAAAATGGGCTTAAAGACCTTGCCAACCCCCCCCATGTGAAAGCACCCCATGACTCTTGGACCAATCAGCTGATATATTTCTTCTCCTTGTGATAAAGGGCTTGGAGGAGGGAGAAAGGGCTTTGAAGGAGAGAAAAAAGTATTAAAAGGCTTCTATAATTTTCCTCCTTGATCATAATTGAAGTAATTCCAGACAAAGTCAGAAAATTCACAAGTCCCAGCAAATATGATCAAATTCTGATTTCATTACCAAGCTTTGCACAGCCTTTATAACAGAATGATTAAAGAATCAGTGGTAAACTTGCTTTATGGATCTTTATTTCATACAGTTATAGAATCATGGAACCGTTTGGATTCTTAATATGTTTGGCTGTAGTGGTTGGAATTCCTTTGTGCTGCTTTTCAGGTACCCTCCTACTGGCCTATCATTCCTCTTCAGCCTCTGGGCATCTCTCGCATTTCAGATTTTCACATTTTAGAATTTTAGTTCATTTACTATAGCAAATGTTAACCTTTTGTTATGTATTTCTAAGATAAGCTCCTTAGAAATTCTCCAAATCCTCACGCAGAATTATACTAACTTTTCAAAATATTGTGGCAGTGAGTATAAAAGTAGAAACACTTTTCAGTGCTTTGATATAGATGTTTAATTATTTGGCAATACACTAGTATTTTAATTTTTCAATGACTTCGTTTTTAACTGTTTAACTGTTTAACATGATATTCTTACATTGGAATCAGGAAGTCTCTCTAACAGCACTGTAGACAGTATTCATCACTGTAAGAGCTAGTGCAAAAAATCCTATGATCTCTGTAGTTCATTATAATAATGATGTTGGTTTCCTGTTCACTACAAGGATAATTATTGAAGAATTTGGCTGAACTGCGCATACCAGGCAGCTATGGTAATTCTTCATGTACACATTTCACTACAACATAACACACAACACAGTGCTTGTTTTCTTACTTTGAAAATCAATCAGGTCACTAAGCAACTAAAATATTGAGCTATAACTATTTTAGCTCAATATAGTAATTTTCTGAAGCCATGTGCAATTTCATTAATTCTTCTGCTAGTGCTGTCCATCTGAGATAGTGAAAATTTCATTATCGTCTCTGAATACATTTCATGCATTAACAAATGAACAATCAATTAAACATTTTTTCTTGTTATTTTTGTCCCATTTGTTCCTGAACTTTATTCATGTTCTACATGACATTCCATCTTCTCTTCAGATTTTAAGTAATCATTGGACTTTTAAGGAAATTACCTTTTCATAGCTTTGAACAAGATGATAAATTAAAAGAGAAAATTCTATCAGTTGTTCACATAGTATTCTGCATGACTTTAAACTTTGTGATTTGCTTGGACATTTAGCAATGAGAAAAACTGGATTTTTTTTCTTGCATTTGGTTGCACACTTCTCAAAAGCATATCTTTAAGTCCTGTTCAGTATTCTGAACACCTTTGTTGTTTTTTTTTGTTTTTTTTTGTAAGAGTACACTATTAATAAGCAAAGCTGCCAATTAATTGCAGTATCTGTCACCAGCATGGATTTACGAAAAACTAACCAGTCTCCAAAAGCATTCACCCAAAGGATCTAATCAACCACGCTCTCAGAGACAGTAGAGAAAATGAGGATGTAGTAAAAGAAACAAGGTCCAGTTACCATGGTCTTATAAACTAATACTTATCTAGAAACACTTTTCATTTACACCAAAATATATCTGCTGTTGTCTGGAACAAATGCAGATGAGCCTGAGCAGAATTCACTTAAAGAATTGAAATAATACCTAAGGCTGAGTAATGCTGGAGTTCAATCATGAATGTACATTTGCAGTACAAACAATATAAAATATGTGCATCTAGAACAGAAAGAAAGATATAACCCAATATACTCAGTGGAAAACATTAAACTTTTTCCATGTGAATTTCTAAGCTTGTCTGATGTGTGTTCTGGTCCAAGTTCCCTGGACTATAAAACCCTGGCCTTCATAAGCTACTTTCCGTTATTGCCCCAGTTCTCACTGTGTTTAGGATTATCATAGAATCATAGAATAGTTAGGGTTGGAAAGGACCTTAAGATCATCTCGTTCCAACCCCCCTGCCATAGGCAGGGACACCTCACACTAAACCACGTCACCCAAGGCTCTGTCCAACCTGGTCTTGAACACCACCGGAGATGGAGCATTCACAACATCCCTGGGCAACGCTCCCCCCCCCCCCCCCCATTCCAGTGCCTCATCACCCTTACAGTAAAGAACTTCCTTATATCCAATCTAAATTCTCCTGTTTAAGTTTTAACCCATTACCCCTTGTCCTATCACTACAGTCCCTTATGAAGAGTCCCTCCCCGGCATTCTTATAAGCCCCCTTCAGATACTGGAAGGCTGCTATGAGGTCTCCAGGCAACCTTCTCTTCTCCATACTGAACAGCCCCAACTTTCTCAACCTATCACCTCCTTCGACCTGCTGGTCACACTCCTTTTGATGCAGCCCAGGATACAGTTGGCTTTCTGGGGTGGGAGAGCACACTGCAGCTGGCCCTCATGTTCATTTTCTCGTCAACCAACGTCCCCCAGGTCTTTCTCTGCAGGGCTGCTCTGAATCTCTTTTCTGCCCAACCTGTAGATGTGCCTGGGATTGCTCCAACCCATGTGTAGGACCTTGTGCTTGGCATGGTTAGATTGGTCAGATACAAACCACGCCATAATTGAAAAAAAGATTATGATATCAGAGAAAGTTCTTCACTGTAGACCCCAGTTAAACAGTCAGGAAAAACAATGTATCAAGCTTTTTCAATGTCATAAAACAAAGTTGCATTTAAGAAGTTGTTGGTGTTGAGATTGCTTTGCAAACACGCACATTCTGTCTTTGTGCCAAAACTAGCAGCTCATTTAATTTTCATCTCAACTGTAAATGCACACATTTACAAGTGCTCTAACATTTACATCTAAGTGGCCTGTGAACTATTCATCTCACATAAAGAAATGCCACTTAACATAAAATTACTCCATTTACTTGTAAGAGTACCCACCTTGTCCAGCCATGGTGGAACTCCCTCTTCCCTCTTTCTCTTTCCCCTTCCAAAATTCACCTCTCCAGCATCAAGAAGGAAGGTTTCACCCAGAGCAAATGGAACAGCTGCTGCACAGCAAAGAAGGAAAGACTGGTCATCTACCTGGACTTGTGCAAAGCATTCGACACTGTCCCACAAGACATCCTTGTCACTAAATTGGAGAGACATCAATTTGATAGATGGACCACTCGGTGGATAAAGAACTGGATGGATGGCCACACACAAAGAGTTGTGGTCAATGGCTCAATGTCCATCTGGAGACCTGTAACGAGTGGCGTCCCTCAGGGATCAGTGTTGGGACCGGTCTTGTTCAACAACTTCGTCGCTGACATGGACAGTGGGATTTAGTGTGCCCTCAGCAAGTTTGCTGATGACACCAAGCTGTGTGGTTCAGTTGATATGCTGGAGGGAAGGAATGCCATCCAGAGGGACCTTGACACGCTTGTGAGGTGGGCTGATGCCAACCTCATGAAGTTCAACCATGACAAATGCAAGGTCCTACACCTGGGTCAGAGCAATCCCAGGCACAGCTACAGGTTGGGCAGGGAAGAGCCTCAGAGCAGCCCTGTGGAGAAGGCCTTGGGGGTGCTGGTGGATGAGAAAATGAATATGAGCCGGCAGTGTGCACTTACAGCCCAGAAAGCCAACCGTATTGTGTTCAGTTCTGCTTTCCTCAACCTAACAAGGACATGGTGCTGTTGGAACAAGTCCAGACGAGGGGCATGAGGATGATTAGGGGACTGGAGCACCTCCCATATGAACCCAGCTGAGAAAGTTGGGGCTGTTCAGCCTGGAGAAGAAAAGGCTGCATGGAGAAGGGGGCTTATAAGAATGTTGGGGAGTCTTCATTAGGGACTGTAGTGACAGGACAAGGGGTAACGGGTTAAAACTTAAACAGGAGAAGTTTAGATTGGATATAAGGAAGAAGTTCTTTACTGTAAGGGTGGTGAGGCACTGGAATGGGATGCCCAGGGAAGTTGTGAATGCTCCATCCCCGGTGGTGTTCAAGACTAGGCTGGACAGAATCTTGGGCGAGATGGTTTAGTGTGAGGTGTCCCTGCCCATGGCAGGGGGGTTGGAACTAGATGATGTTAAGGTCCTTTCTAACCTTAACTATTCTGTGATTCAATTCTATGATTCTAAGACAATGTTTTCCATAAGCACCATGCTCCTTGCTGCTGTTCATCAAAGGCAGCAGAGGCTCCTCTTCTAGGCAGCAAGTATTCATCTTGAAAAAAGGCTTTTTTTCTGGGTGGAGATATTAGGGACACTGTTGCAAGAGGCATTCAGATGTCCATAGTGATGTGGTAGAGGAGGTACTTTTGGAACTTCAGTCTGCCACTTGCTCAGATTCATTTGTTATTCCATAACATACTAGGTGAAGAACACCTTTTTATACCTGTGCATCAAAATCATTATATTGTGGTAGCAGCTATATTCTCTATAAACCCCATGAAGAAGAAGAGTAATTTTCAGCCTTCAGACCAAATGTTTCATAAGAGTTACTTTGTCCCATGACTATGGTTGTCTAAAAGAATGTGAGTAATGCAGCAATTCTTTCACTTCCTAGTGCCTTTTTTTCTTAATGAAGTTACCCTAATTTTAGTTCATGATTTTCTCTCAGAAATTAACTACAATTCTTTGTGAGCTGCTGCTAAGCAGTTTCCATCACCACTGTCGCCACCACTACGATCTGAAAAGCCCTTTGAGTCGCTGTTTAAAGAAAGACAAGATAATATTTTCATCCTATTCTGGTCTAATTTAAGACAAAATGAAACACTTCCTTGCAGTAGCAACTTACTATTTAAGGAAAAGAGGAGGGGATAGTTTATTTACTATATTTTACTTTTCTGCTAAAGAGAGGATGTGAAGAAAATTCTATCTATGTGAACACAATTCGCATTTAAAGAAGAGATGAAAAGTCCATAATGTCAGCCAAGTAAAATGTTGAAAGTGACATACTGCAACAGGAAAAGCCTGACAACCGACTGCCATGCACTGCTCTCTCTGTTTCATATTGGTTAAAACATGCAACTGGTAGATAGGATCAGGAAAAAGAAAGTTCGTCTGCATAGGTGATATGAAGGGTAACAATTCCCCACCACAGAAAAATTAAGAGAAATAAGGAAACTAATCTTCAGATCTGTGAATAGTGGAAAGGGAAATTTAGAATATTCAATCATCAGAAACCTTGATGAAGTTAAAGATGTGTGCTATTTCTTACATGTTCAAAATTCCCACAGACTTCAATGGGAACTTCACATGAGTTAGGGATACGAGTTAAGACATGAATTTAGGTGCTTAGGGTAAACGCAGGAGAGTGGGAAAGCTCCTGTGCTTTGCAAGGGAAAGCAGTGAATCACAGTTCCCTTATTTGCAGTGAACCTTCTCCCTATCATTAAGGCAAGAATCAGCCTACTCCTAAGGAAATATCTGGTCATTGTTGCATTGTCTTAGACCACCACCAGTTTGGCCCAGTGTGAGGAGAGACAACACCGTATCTATATCTGGTCCAAATCGTTCATAATATGTGGTAAAACAAGGGCAATATTAAATGTGTAATATAATTTCTGAGTCCTTTTTCATCTACACCATTTTGCAGCTTCACTATATGAATACAAAATTAAAGTTATGCACACTAATGTGCATTTTTAATCAATTGATAACATTTTTTATACAACGTGTGGCTAACAAAGCTTTAACTGCATATATTATACCAATTCTGTAAAGCCCTAAAAATTCACACCATCTTCTATGTGTAATGATTTTGGATGGGATAAAATTTCATGTAAGGAGATAAATTATTCATTCCTTTTTCCATCTAGATTCCCACCCCCAAAGGTACTGGAAGGCTGAGTTTTGTGGGTTGGTTTGTTGTTTTTTTTTTTTAATTATTCTTTCCAGAATTAAATGGAAGATGTTCCAAAGGGATCAAATTTAAACGATATCATGGCATAATACAGGGAATTAAAATAGCTTTTCCAGAACAGAAAATTCCTATGTCTTCTACATTCATACTTTGCCACTTGTTATAAGCAGTATTCTAGGATTCACAGACCAAAAGGCCTATAATTGCTTTGCACTCCCTAATCTTACTTTTAAACCCTTTGGTAATAACTTTTATGCGCAATATATTAAACACTACACTCACTAATGGGAAGATAAACATACCTATGTATTCATGCTTTGTTTTCTTTTTCTTACTGATATGGAGGTTTTGTTTTGTTTACAGCTCTGTTTATTTAAATTCTTCTTACAGTACAAATCACTGACTTTACCATATTTCAACTCCAGTTTGCTTAATCTCAGTAGTATTTTTTCACAGAGCTCTAATGAGTCCAATTGAAAATATCTACCAATTATGGTTGAAGACAATTTGTGAAGTTATCTACCAAAATTTTTCCAAAAGATTATGCTAGATTTGTTTAAATAGAGAAAATTAGTTTAAATGTGTTAAGTGATATAACTTGTTCATTAGTAGTAATTTGCTAAGTTGTTAAATTTGCTTAAAAACAAGCCCTTTTCCCATTTTCCAAAATATATTCTGTGAAAATGAAAACTGAAGTTTTAAATGCAAACATCACACCTTAATAACAGAGGTACTGGGTGATATTATGTATATACCTAAGATAAAAACAAATCAGATTTTATGAACAAGGTAAATGCCTAATAAAAATGGTATAAATAAATAATTTTCTGATTCTAGACCTGTTGGCTGGGACTTGATTTTGATGCTACTCGAGTGTAAAGAAACTTGAAGTGTGAATATTCTGTGTAAGACTGCAGGATTTTCACAAGTAACATGAGAGGCACTCAAACTGCAACTGCAGCAGCCACATCTGCACCAGCAGCATGTCACCTGTGAAAGCTAAAGCCTCTGCGGAGCTGACTGCTCCTGCCAGGTACTTTGTGCTACTTGGCTTATGCTGAATAAACTGGTGAAGGCCAAAAATGGGTTGGTAGCTGTGCTTATTACTAATTCCTGACACTTTCCGTTATAAAATGCTGATTTTAGCACTTTCCAATTTGCCAGTTGCTAGACATTTGGGCTCGAATGTTCCTTAGTGTCTGCTCAAAGGTGGTTAACAACATGTGTTAGAAACCGTTTTTTGCCAAAACAATGCAGTCATTTCTGAGAATAAGGCAAGAAGTATGTTGTTTCACTTATGATAATAAATAAGAAAGGAAGGGGGAGGGAAGCAGCTGATGAAGAAGTTATTTGAATAGTTAATATAATTTGAAGCTGCAGACTGATATTTGGCAGCTGGGGATAAGAATGTGGGATGAAAACTGAAGTTTGGCTTTTGTTGCCACTGCAAATTATGAAGTTTTGATGAAAAAATTATTCAGGCACGGCAGAGATTTCTTATGTCTTAAGCACAGAATATTAGTTAAGGAAGGAGTGGGGGGGTTCAGCTTATGGCTACATGTCATGGTTTAAACCCAGTCAGGTAACTCGTTCACTCACTCACCCCCTTCTTTCCCTCCCCCTACTCCTGGAGGGATGGAGAGGAGAATCAAAAAGAATGCAACTCCCACGGGTTGAGATAAGAACAGTTTAGTAACTAAGGTATAACACAAATCACTACTGCTACCACCAGTAATAACAATGATAAAGGAAATAACAAGGGAAGAGAATACAACACCTCACCACCAGTCAACCGATAACTCGCCCCCCCCAGCCCGACCAAGCCCCAACCCATACCTCCTCCAACCCCGCAGTCTATCAGCCCTTCCGGGGCACTCCCAGTTACCCCACCACCCTGGGCATGACGTGCTGTGGTATGGAATACCTCTTTGGCTAGTTTGGGTCAGGTGTCCTGTCTCTGCTTCCTCCCAGCTTCCCCTCCTCCCTGGCAGGGCATGAGGCTCACAAAGTCCTTGGCCAACCCAAAACATCCTTGTTATCAGCTCTGTTCCCGAGCCGAAAGTCAAAACACAACACTGCACCAGCTACCAAGAAGGAGGAAAATGACAGCTACTGCTGAACCCAGGACACTACATAATATTTTTCTTGCATATTTTTTTATTATATTTTAAAGCTAGAGGTATAAGAAGAGAAAGTATGCAGTTTATTGAGCTCAGTACCATGAACAGCTATTTCAGCCGTATAGGGGCAAAAGATGGAGCTGTGGGAAAAGGTGTGGTGAGAAAGTGTCAAAGGGATCAGGCACTTGGAGAGTGGGTAATGTAAAAAAAGCTATAATGTAAAAGGAGGGAGAAAGATGTGATATGTAATGGGCAATATGTCAGAGATATATAAGGAATAAAGATTGTAAGTGATATGATAGAGATAATGGGAGTTAGATGAAAATCCTAGCCTTTGGAATAGAATAATATCAGCAAGTAAAGTCTTTGAGGAATCGTCAGGAAAATCTGTTACAGTAGAAACATACTGCCTTCTTAAACTTGGAAAGTACCCCAGCACTCCTAAACCACTCCATTACTGTATTAGCTCAAGTTATTGGTAGTCTATATAATAATTCAGTACTTCCATTCATAGGTATCAGAATTATTAATACATGTGTGAGAGACTTCTGGTGGCATATTTCAGGTAGTCATGTTATAAATCCAAATTTGGTAATACTTGAGTAAAAACTGCTGGAGCAACTTTAACTGTACAATCCCTATAGGTGCATACTTAGAAAAAAATAAACACATAATAGCATGACGTTTTTCCTTCAGGACACATACCTCATTAGTAGTTGAGATGGGACACTTCTGGGGCTGAAAGAAAGTTGTATAGTACAGGCAACTGTTGTGGCCTGGAAATCCCATTTTACAGCAGAAATTCGTATATAGTGGTCAAAGCAAAAACTGTAAGGGGGCAAAGAAAAGAAAGTTTTAATGATTAATTCAGTCAGTGCCACCTTGGAGAACAGAGTAGACTTCTGCTAACTTTTCACAGGTGGCCACAAGATATGTGTTTCCCAGTTTCCCATTGCTTAACTTGAGAATGTGGTCTGCTTTGCAGAAGTACTTTTGAACTCCCTCAGCGACAGCTGAAGGTAATAGAAGAATACAGCAGGAGCCGAACAGTGCCAGTTTTGCCTGTCTTAAGGACAACTAAAATTCAATTTTTAAAGGAAACTCAATCCACCAAGTCCTTTTCCTGTTTGTGCTGGGCACAGAAAGGATGTTGGACTAACATAATATAAAACTGTGAAGAACTCAGAAGTCAGTTTTAATAGTCTTTAGGTTCTCTTGTACAATGACTCCAAAACATACCAAATAAAGTGGCTAAGATATAGCTGATTCTCTTATTTCATCTCCTTCCTAGAAGTGAAAATGTCAAGTGTTTTATTTTGAATTTTTAAAAATTGGTGTTGATGTATGTGGTTGTTCAATTTAGAGAAGATCAAAGAGCAGAAATTGGGGAGCTAGAGGTGATTTTGCATTCTTTGGGGTGTGCACGTCTGTTTCCAGTCCAAAGAAGTTTTTATTCTCTACAGAGAATGCCCTAAATTTGAAGCAATGATATTTCACAGCTTGTCTTTATCTTCACCTAGAACTTAATCATGTATTTTATAGGTACTTTATGTATGGTGGTATGCATGAGGTCCCTATCTCCTTTCCTTCCTTTTTCTTCTGGCTACACTGCTTTAATCTTACAGCCCATATAGCCACGAAATCCCAAATGCCACAGAATTTGAGGCCACAAACAGCATTACTACAGTTCAGCTACAACAGGTACAAGATAATTATTCCAAGACAGAGAAAATACTAAACTATGTGATCTTGGGTTATATTCTTCAGGACTCTTAATAAAAACAAAACAAACATAAGCAAAACAAAACAAAACAAAAAAAAAACCAAAACCAACAAACAAAAAACCCAAACAAAACCATTCGAACAAAACACACACACACACATAAAGAAATTACATGAGTAACAAAGACCAGTGAATTAGTGGAGGACTCTAAGGTGGTGCTAGAAAGAAAGTTTAGATAAGTTTGTTATTTGAAAAATATCCTCTTGGCGGATTGTTTTTTTCTGCTGGCATAGACTTTCTTCAGTTATGACCAATTTAAGTGAGAACAAGATCATGAGACTAAAACGCATTGGAGAATCTTGAAGTTTTAATAAAGAAAAACATGAATAAGGTAAAAAAGAAAGCAAAAATATGGATAAAGGAACACTAGAGATGAAAGAATAATAAGATGAGAAAACTGCTATTCATCTCTAAAAAACCCTAATAATGCAATTGGCAATTAATTAACTAATTGTGATTACTAAAAATAAGAGTATTTGTCAAATAGTTAAGTTAAAATTAAATGTTTTACAACCAAATTATTGGATATCTCTACAAACAAGTGAAATGTTTAAATTCCAACATAAGAAATTCAGAAAGCTTGAGGAAGCCTACAATACTGATGCAGAGTGTCAAGCTGGACAGTAAAAAAATAATGAGAACACAGAGAAGAAGAAAACATGAGAGGTACAAAAGCTCTCAAGAGCTTTTCTTCAAAAGCTTTTTCTTTTTTTCACATGGAAACATAGAGTAAGACTGTGAGAGTAATGTTGCACCTTTAGAATGCAGTTACTTTAAAGAAGGGAGAAGGAATAGCATTGATTGTGAGTTTGATATTTTAAAATGATGGAGAAAAATATTACCTGTGTTGAAGGGGGGCATGGGGGGGGTGGGGGGGGTGATGGGGAATAGCGAATGGGGTCCAATGTGGAATTGCAAGATTCTATTTGCATACATAAAGACATCTGGAAATACTAGTAGAAATTCTGTCACTAGGAGTGATGTTAATTCCCCATATATGTGCTAGAGAACAAATGCTAAAAAGAAATCGGGATTTGTATGGTCTTGGACTCAGTAGCCAACAAATTTTTATGTTGAATAGAACCATACTTTTTTGTTGCTGATTATGTTTATTTGACTTTGGTAAGAAGCAAGTATGTTGCATAAAAAAAACCAGAGCTGTAGAAAATAACCTTGGAAAGAAGTATCATGAGATAATTCACTTTAAATTAAATTTAAGGAAACCGACAAACCAGTCTTTAAAGCTTCTGATTCAAAGTGAAGAGTTCAACAGAAAAAAATTCTATTTAGTCAAATTAAGCAGAATGAGAAACTTACTTAGTTTCTCATCCACAGTTCACTGTAGAAAGAATCTGAATATTAAAATAAAAACCCAACAACAAAAACCCAAACCCCAAACGACCAAAAACCAAAGAAACAACCCAATAAAAACCCCCAAACCAAAGGTACAGAAACCATGTGGAACTAATGTAAAATAAATATAAGTGAATGCATATCTAATTAAATAAGCACTGGGAACAACCAAAATAAATAGGAAGCCCAAAGGAATTGAAAACGGAGCTGATTAGAAGGTTATGGTTCAAAGTTTAGTCCTTTTAGGATAAGGAAGAATTTAAAAAAAAAAAAAGAAAGGACATATTTTTACCTCTCCAAATAAAAAAGAACTGAGATGAAGACAGAATAAGGATAAAGAAAGGTCCATGTGTGGCCTTATGCTGAAGTTTAATTTTCAGTAAGCTTACAGGGAAGATATGTGATAAAAATTATCATTTGATATGGAGAAAAAACATCAAGTACTTCATGTAAGAAAACTGAGACAGATTTTCACTATGTTGGAACCATGAAGTTCTGGCACAGTATTGCAGCTCCTCTAGTAGAGGTATGAAATCCATCAAGGTTCAGGAAATACCACACAACAGCAAAATAATCTGAATGCTACACATATTACAACTGTGACTCTGTCAGACTGGTCTGAACAATATTTTACAACAGGAAAGAAAGAAGGCACAGAGGTAGAGAGAAAATGTAATAAAACACAACCTGGTTTTGACAAAGACAGATTCTGGCAGACTAACCTGATACCCTTTACCGAGGAGATAATTGCTTTTCTAGGCAAGGGAAATAGGTCTAATCTAGATCTAATCTATCTGGAAGCTAGGAAAACATTTGATGCTTAATAGGAAATTATTGGTTAAACTAGAGAAGATGATGATTAGGATAAGAACTGAGAATTAGATAAATAAGAAGCTGAAGGATCAATGACAACAGTATGGTACAGAGGAGCTACAGTGAAATGCATGATCAGTCTTGAGGTTGATACTAGGATTTTCAGCTGTTAGCTTGGCTTACAAATAAGAAAATGCTGATGAAATTTGCTAATCAAGTGACTCTGAGAAGCTTCATGATTCCTAACGAAGGAATGGTCTCAAGCACAAGGTTAGAAATAACATTTTGTATTTCAAGAGGAATTTCAGAAAGATATAGAGATCTAAACAATTACCTGCTCTAAACCTACAAGGATATTGATGTTGGACTGACATGAATGTGTACATTTTATGTCTGTTACTCACACTAACACTGAGAAAATTGCACATATAGACAACTACTCAGTAGCAGAAGTTTATGTTTGATGTTAAGTACTGTCATAAAAGAACTCAGTAAAGACATTGCTAATTGTACTTCAGTCTGTTTCAGTTTAATTAGGTGTTTTCTGGGTTTTTACTGTTGCTTTACTGAGTGACATTTTCTGACTTGCTTTGGCCTTTCTGTACTGTACGAAATAGCTTTCCTTTCTTTTCTTTCTTTTTCTTTATATATATATGTATTTGAATTTGCAATTAAATAATTGCTCCCTTTCTTCAACCAAGAGGGCAGACCAAGAGTTGCCTCGAAAGCAGAAAACAGAAAGTGACCAGTAAGAAACATAACAGGATGCTAATAAAAAAATGCAATAGCTATTCTTCCTCTTGGAATCTGATTGTATCACCATTCATTTGGCAGTATTCAAATCAACCTCTAGGAGAGAAGCAGGAGATTGCTGTTTGTTTGAAGCAGGAACATAATTCCACTTGAAAAAAAACTTCACAGTTCCAGGAGCCAGCTGACTAGTTTCAACTGACTACCTGTTTATGAAGCCTCTTTGTTCTCATCCCAAATATAATTGCAAATGTTTTCTATTTCATTTTAATTTGTACATAAGATGAGTTTAAATAATTGATCTGCTTGCATCTGACCAGTTTGTGCTCTTTCTGGTTGGTAGCAGTAGTATTCTGTATACAATGCTGTTGACTGAATGATGACTGAGTGTGCCCTCAGCAAACTTGTCAATGACACTAAGCTATATGGTTCGGCTGATACTCTGAGGGAAAGGATGTCATTCAGAGGGACCACGACACACTTGAGAGATGGGCCAATGCCAACCTCATGGAGTTCAATAAAGTGAAGTGCAAGGTCCTACACCTGGGTTGGGGCAATCCCAGACACAGCTACAGGCTGGGCAAAGAAGAGATTCAGAGCAGCCCTGTGGAGAAAGACTTGGGGGTGTTGATTGATAAGAAAATGAACTTGAGCCAGCAGTGTGCACTCGCAGCCCAGAAAGCCAACCGTGTCCTGGGCTGCATCAAAAGGAGTGTGACCAGCAGGTCGAAGGAGGTGATCCTGCCCCTCTACTCTGCTCTTGTGAGACCTCACCTGGAGTATTGTGTGCAGTTCTGGTGTCCTCAACATAAAAAGGACATGGAACTGTTGGAACAAGTCCAGAGAAGGTCCATGAGGATGATAGGGGACTGGAGCAGCTCCTGTATGAAGACAGGCTGAGAAAGTTGGGGCTGTTCAGGCTGGAGAAGAGAAGGCTGCGTGGAGACCTCATAACAGCCTTCCAGTATTGGAAGGGGACCTATAAGGATGCTGGGGAGGGACTCTTCATTAGGGACTGCAGTGATAGAACAAGGGGTACTAAGGATATCATAGACTCTTTTCTGTATATAGAAGAATGATAGCATGTCTGGTAATTTATGGATTCAATTATTTGTTCAGCATAGTGATCTAGTATCATTTTAAATAAATTCCAAATATTTAAGGACATTTCTTTAAAAAAAAAGTGTTAAGCTTGCAAGCAAGCTGTTGTGTAAATCAGTTTTGCTTAATTCTATGATTTCTTATATACACATCTCTCTTCTTAAATTAGATAATACTTTTCTGCGGCAAAATAACCTTAATCCAGTAATACAATCTAAAGAACATTTCTTTGATATAGAAGATAAGACACATGCATATAGAATCCTTGAATATATAATGTAACTAACTGAGTCTCATAAACAGGACGCTCATTTATACTAATGAAGTAGTGAGTTCCAAAGCACCCTAGTAAAGCTAGATGCCCAGTTAATTTTAATGAGTATTAGGCTTCCAGCTCCCTTAGGCAGCTTTCAAAATGTCAGCCTATAATTACAAAAAGCTTGGACCAAAGCCCATTGAATTTAATGGAAATACTCTCATTGATTTCAATAAGCTTTTAGATCATTGACTTTATTCTTTGCACAAATATTTCTAAAGGATTTGGACAGTGAGTACCACATGCTTGAGAAACACTACATTTTAAAGAACACCTTAATTTTTCAATATATTTGACTATTTACAATGTACAGGGAAAAAAAAAAGAAAAAAGTGAACCAAAGCAATAGGAAGCCATAGAATCACAGAACTATTATAAACCTTGGTGTGAAATACAACACTAAAAAAAATAAATAAAAGCAAAGGAATTCCACTACAGAGCTGGTCCAGACTGTTTTACGGAATTGTTTCAGCTGAAAAAAAGCAAATGAACTGAAACAGACACTATTGTAAGGAATGTAACTGTTGGTAAGGAACGTTTTTTAAAGTTTTGAAATTGCCAGGGTAGTATCTGCCAACATTTTCTAAGTAATAAATATTGGCTTTGGTTTCTTCTACTTGGAACTTTTATTATAGAAACACAGATAATCCAGAAGGACTTTTTTTAAATTATTGAATGGAATAAATTGTTGGATGGAATGTTTATTTTCTGACTTGAAAGAAAGGCTTTCCCGTTTTGTTTTGGGTGTTTTTGGTTGGTTGTTTGGGTTTTTTTTCCTCTTTTTTTTTTTTTCTAAAGTTGACCAGAATGTGCAAAGTTTCAGCTTTGCATGGTAGAAGAATATTTTAGCAACTTACAAGACTACCTTTTCACCCCTAGATACTCAGGTATCATTTGCTAAAGACACACTAAAAGCCTTGGGCATTAATTGCTGGCAAAGTCACAGACAGCACAAACAAAGGTGGTTATACTGTGGAGCTCCTCATGAGACAGCAATCCAAGCAGGTGGCTCAGCCCCAGGAACACAAAATGAGAACATGACACCTGGTTTATCATCATGCTATAATAAAATGCTGGTAGCCAAATGCAAAATCCTGCACATGGAGTTCAAATGCAAAACAGAGAAGGGCTTCACATACTTTTGGAAAAGAAAAAGAAGCAAAAAAAAAAAACCAGGAGACTGAGTGTTTACACAAGCAATAGTTAAATACAATTAATATAGAAGTCATCAATCTCATATAGTCACTGTGAAAAAGCACTGAGCTGGAAATTATCAGATATTAGGAAACATAGTGGAAGGGATCTAAAGAGAGATAATCTTGTGGCTCTCTTCCCTTGGAACTGGTAATTCTGAGAGTGGATGATCAATAAAAAAATGCAATGCAGACAAAAGTTAACGTCTCTTCTAAAGCCCATCTTTCTAAATTAGCTGTCTCATAATTAGCTTATGCAGACATACACATGCACATGCACTCACACACACAGAAGAAACTGCACTGAAACTAAATTATTGTGATGAGGTAAGTAAAGCTGTCAAACCTGGGAGATTTAACCAGTGACTGTCATTTAACATAGCCATAAGAGACCATGAAGATATACTTCTGCCCTACACAAAATGAAATGCAGATCTGCTAAGAAAATGAGTATCTGTGCTGTACTCACATTTGGAAGAAAGGATAGAAGTCAGTGTCCTGGGTTCAGCAGTAGTAGTCATTTTTTCTCCTTCTTAGTAGCTGGTGCAGTGCTGTGTTTTTGACTTTCAGCCTGGGGACAGTGCTGATAACACCAACTTTTTTAGTTACTACTCAAATGTGTAGTCTGACCAAGGACTCTGTGAGTCTCATGCTCTGCCAAGGAGGAGGGGAAGCCGGGAGGAAGCAGAAACAGGACGCCAGACCCAAACTAGCCAAAGAGGTATTCCGTACCACAGCATGTCATGCCTAGGATGTAACTCAGAATTACCCGGAACGGCTGGCTCACTGCTCAGTTGGGGTTTTTGACGGTGTCGTGGTTTAAACCCTAGCCAGACAGCTTTTTCACTCATTCCCAGTGGGTGGTGCCGAGCTGACGGCAATTGAGCCCCCCCCCGGGGCCCTCCCCTTCCCCGCTCCTGGAGGTACGGGGAGGAGGATCAAAAGAGTGCAACTCCCATGGGTTGAGACAAGAACAGTCCAGCAACCAATGTACAACACAAATCACCACTGCTACCACCGATGACAACAATGATAAGAGAAAATAAGAAGGGAAGAGAATACGATACCACTGGCCAAGAAAACGAGTCCGACCCAGAAGCTCGTGTCCTTCCGGGTAACTCCCAGTTACCCCCCACCCCGGGCATGACGTGCTGTGGTATGGAATACCTCTTTGGCTAGCCTGGGTCAGGCGCCCCGTCTCTGCTTCCTCCCGGCTTCCCCCCCTCCTCCCTGACAGAGCATGACCCTCACAAAGTCCTTGCTCAGGGTAAACATCACTTAGCAACAACCAAAAACATCGGTATCGCCAGCACTGTTCCCAGGCTGAAAGTCAAAACACAGCACCGCACAAGCTACCAAGAAGGAGAAAAATGACTGCTGCTGCTGAACCCAGGACAGACAGGTAGTACTGTATTCTGTTCCCTTGTTATTTCCCTTACCATTATTATTATTGGTGGTAGCAGTAGTGATTTGTGTTATACCTTAGTTACTAAACTGTTCTTATTGCAACCTGTGGGAGTTACATTCTTTTCATTCTGCTCCCCGTCCCTCCAAGACGGGGGGGGGGGGGGGGGTGGGAAAGGCAGGAGGCAGAGGGAGTGGACTGGTTGGCTAACTTGACGACAGGGTTTAAACCAGAACAGTCAGATATATTAAAAAAAGACAAAACAAACAACCCAATAAATGGGCAGATGCAATAAGTAAGATTTAAAGATTGCTTGCAAGGTGTCACTAAATCCGAGTGTGATTTTTGACTGCTCAGAATGAATAGGAATAAGTAAAGCCTAAATATCAGTGTACTTAGGCTGGTATTTCCTCCAACCTGTTTCTAATATAGTACCTCTTTTTTTGTTGTTGTTGCTGTTTTTGTAAATAAATCATTTTAACTGGAACACTGATGAATGTCTTAAATTCTATGAAATCTGAAATCAAAAGCTAATGAAGATAAATTCCAAGATTTTGATAGTATTTTTCAGGTTTTCATTTGTTACGATTCTTAAGAAACAGAACCAAAAATAAGCAAATTGTATTTTTTAGCTTTTTTGAATTGTTTGAATTAATTTGAGTTTGATTCACCGGATAAGTTAATCTTCTTTTGAGAAACTGATGAAGTCACCTTTTGGATTTGCAAACTGAAGAGATATTTTTAAGAAACAGTACATGCATAAGAAAATCCCTCTGTCAAACCAAACCAAACCAAAATGAAAAAAAACCCACATATTTCCTCCATATAAGGAAAGCTTACAGAGCAGTGATCATTTTTCTGCTAGGCAGTCAGAAAATCATGGTTTTTGTTTGTGACTTCTTGAAATCACCTAATACAAACAACACATGTTAACAAGGAATTCAAAGAAAATGTTGAGCTAAAGGGCGATTTGATGGAGGATGACTGTTAGAAGATTTCATGGTCACTCAGTAATATACAGTCTCATTGCTGTCCTGGCAATTCCATAAAGTACAGCATTAGCATTTTAATCTGGATCAGGCTTGTGCTTTTGAAGTCGAACTCCTTAATTCTCTCCAAATATGGCACTTTGCTGTGAGTCGTGGAGCAATGTAGGAGTATAGGGATGTATAAAGCTGAACTAAAAGCTTCTTCCCAGCAATGTGCACAATGATTTCAAACTGCAAGTGGGTGTTCAGTCCTCGTTAACAGCAGAGAGCTAGCCCAAACCCCACCAAAACATAGGCAACCGGATGACTGGTTCTCTACACCAGATATTTTGTTTTCTAGAATAGCTCCTATTACGCCACTCCACTTCACTCCCCTGTGTAAACTTCAGTAAAATACCATGCTCTCTTGGATGGAGATGCTGCAATTAGTTTTAATTTTAAGGCTTTTCACAATGTATTCATAATGACTTCACAGCAAGAAAAATAAAATATAAAGTAATAATAGCCTAATCTTCCCTTGTTGCACTTCACTATTCACTTGAAAAAAAATAATAACAGATTAACTTTGAACATTTAGGCAAGTCAAATATAAATTAATTGAATTTTTAATATTTCTCTTATTTGATCATCTAAGTATTGGTCAAGTTGTTTGTCTTCACCAGCTGTAAACATTCTTTGTCCGCATTTTTTTTTTTTTGTGTGTATATGTATCTTTAAGTGAGAAAGAGCAAGATGAGCTCTCCAAATTATTATTTTTAATTCTTTAGGCAAACTTTAATCTCAGATTTATTTTGCAATATCTTCACTTCTACTATTCAGTCAAGATTGTTTTCTCAAAATAAAGCAGATTCTACCTAAAAAAAAAAGAAAACCTACCAAAAACAAGTATAAAATCCCCATGATGGATTCCAGAAGTTTCCACCTATTCACAACAAATTTCAAGCAGACAAATGATGACAGTCTATTAGAGACAATTTTTTTCCAGAGAGAAAATTGTGTGATAATTCTCTTTGTAGTAGGCTATGAATTTTGACATATTTTTGTTAAGAAAATCAAAACAATATAAAATCAGCTGTTGCAAACATCACAAAATTATACTTTTTTTATTTTTGTGTAAAGCCTTGTCGTGGTTTAAGCCCAGTCAGCAACGCAGCCAGCAGCCACTCGCTCCCTTCCTGCCCCCCCTTGGTCACCCCTGCTCCTGAAGGGATGGGGAAGGGAATCAAAAGAATGTAACTCCCACGGGTTGAGATAAGAACAGTCCAGTAACTAAGGTATAACACAAACCACTACTGCTACCACCAATAATAATAATGGTAAGGGAAATAACTAGGGAAGAGAATACAACCTCTCACCACCTGCCAACAAATGACTAGCCCTATCTGAGCAGTGATCTAACCATCCCGGGTAACTGACCCAGGTTTATATAGTGGGCATGACATGCTGCAGTATGGAATACCTCTTTAGTCAGTTTGGGTCAGGTGTCCTGTCTCTGCTTCCTCCCGGCTTCCCGTCCTCCTGGCAGAGCATGAGACGCAGAAAGTCCTTGGTCAGAGTGAACATTACTGAGCAGCAAATAAAAACATTGGTGTTATCAGCGCTGTTCCCAGGCTGAAAGTCAAAAACGCAGCACTGCACCAGCTACTAAGAAGGAGAAAAATGACTGCTACTAATGAACCCAGGACAAGTCTGTTTCAAAATTCATTGCAGACATTAATAATATAAGTAAAATATGCAAATAGTGTTAAAAATTTCATTTACATTAAAATGTAATATCTGGTTACTTAAAAGATTTTTATTCCCCAAATAATTCATTAGTAGGAATTGTTTTACTTTTATGCCAGGCCAAAACGTGAATATACATATAATGAAATTTTGTACAATAAAGAAATGCCAGTTTCCTTCTAGCACATATTTTAATTGCATCCATTTAAGAATGCTGTTTCTTAAAAAAATACATGAAAGTTTCTTTTGTGCCATATTATTATTCAACATTTCTGTATCAGCTTATTAGTTCTAGATACAAACTGGCAGCTGATCATCATGATTTCTAGTAAGGTCATTTGTTCTAAAATTTTCCTACTCATTTTGGTCATTTAGTTTGTGTATATTTTTTACACTATTTTTCATGGCATTGTATTCGTTTTTATTCAATGATGACCTACTGTGCCCAGTTTAATGATTAATATATACTGTTTTCATGAAATTGAAGTGATTACACTGGATATCTTATCCTGCAAGAAACAGACACACACTATGGACTCACAGTTTTTGCTTTTGCAGTCACTGAAAAAATCACAGTGCAATCAATTGATTCAACATCACATCTTTTCTAGTTCTTGGCACAGATATGTAAAATCCAGTAGAATTGCAATAACCCACTACTATTTTAATCTTTCTCACCTCTTAACAAAAGGTTTATGTTTCTCCCCTGACGTGGTCTTTGTTTTGTTATTAGTAACTATATGTGTATTAGTAACTATTAGTAATATGTGTGTATATAATTACTATTATGCCCTTCAGTACTCTTCAGAGATTGTCTAGGTGCCATAAGAGCTCTATCTTTTGCTCCTAAAATATGCATTACTGTGTGCATAAGCCTTTATGCAGTTCTCACTGATACCTTCAATTCAGTCATTCATATACCTGGTAAGGCACCCTTTTGGCCCTCCCTTTTCTATCATCACAGGTGTTCTGATAGTATTGCTTGCAATACTTGTACGTTCTATATCAAGAATACATCACTCTGTATATATTGAAAAATGTGTCTGGGGGGTCATAAAAGCTAGCTGTGAATTTGTTGAGCAATATCATATTTAAGAAGTGCAGTCAGAGCTCTTGATATGCATTCCAATCCTTTGTGAGAGTTGACATCGCAGGCAGGTGTTCAGCCATCTCCGGGAAAACAGGACTTCATCATGGATAACAGTTACTTGAGAAGACAAAACACTGTAAATATCCCTCCCTTCCTTCTTCTTCCACCAGCTTTATATGCTGAGCATGACACTGCATGATATGAAATATCCCTTTGGTCAGTTGGAGTCAGCTGTCCCAGTTGTGTCCCTTCCCAGCTTCTTGTGCACCCCCAGCCTCCTAGCCAGTAGAGTGGTGTGCGGAGCAGTAAAGGCCTTGACCCTGTGTAAGCACTGCTCAGCAACAACAAAAACATCCCTGTGTTATCAACAGTTTCCAGCACAAAACCAAAACTTAGCCCCATACTAGCTACTTTGAAGAAAATTAAATCTACTCCAGCGAAAACCAGCACACAATAGTTGTAATTTTTTCAGAATTTAGATTATTTTGGTCATCTTCTCCAGTCAGGCTGTTTCTTGAAAATTGATTCCTGGTTTAACATAAAATGCTAAAACCTGCCTGAAGGTTTTACAGGGAGTGAATCTTCTTTTTCATTGTGTTCACAGGTAACATAGTTTAAGTGATTATTACAATGCCTGCCCCACATTTTCCGTCTAGCATCCTGCCCTCAAACTTTCAGGTTTAATTTTTTATTTTTAGACTTTAAAGGATGGATTTTTATCCTTCTGTGACAAATTCTACATGGACAGATTAATTTCCTTAAGGGAATTATGAGACATTACTGTTCCTTATCTATCCACAAGGATACCAAAACTATATGCATTGCCTTGTCTAACTAATGTCAAACCAACTAGAGTTTACTATTTTCAATTTCTTATGAATCCTCCCAGTTTAGTAGTCTTTTTGGCTCAGTAATTCAGTGTCTTTATTGGGGCATATGAAAGGCTTTATTCTTCTTTAATGATTCATAAATGAGGATATAGACATGTGCAACTGAGAGCGGGAAAAAGACCACTGTATCTACCTGTTTAATCTTAGTATTCAGGGTCACAAAGGAAAGATATTTAATCTTAATATAAATCAAATTAAATATAGATATGTCGTGGTTTAAACCCAGTCAGGCAATTCGTTCGTTCACTTCCCCCCCTTTCTTGCCCTCCCCCTGCTCCCGGAGGGACAGAGAGGAGAATCGAAAAGAATGCAACTCCCACAGGTTGAGATAAGAACAGTTTAGTAACTAAGGTATAACACAAATCACTACTGTTACCACCAATGATAATAATGATAAAGGAAATAACAAGGGAAGAGAATACAACACCTCAGCACCAGCCGACCGATAACTCGCCCCCCTCAGCCCGACCAAGCACTGACCGATACCTCCTCCAACCCTGCAGTCTCCCAGCCCTTCCGGCTAACTCCCAGTTACATCCTGGGCATGACGTGCTGTGGTATGGAATAGCTCTTTGGTCAGTTTGGGTCAGGTGTCCTGTCTCTGCTTCCTCCTGGCTTCCCCTCCTCCCTGGCAGAGCATGAGGCTCACAAAGTCCTTGGCCAAACCAAAACATCGCTATCAGCTCTGTTCCCGAGCCGAAAGTCAAAACACTGCACCGCACCAGCTACCAAGAAGGAGAAACATGACTGCTACTGCTGAACCCAGGACAGATAACAAGAGAAAGAAAAATTTTTCTTACTTAGTACAATTTCACTGGTGGAAACTTTATGTCTACCCATTAAGCTGTAGTAGGGAATTTAGACAGTCCAGCGGAATATAAAACAAAACCAGTGTTGCAGTACAGCAACTGAATGTATCACCAAAACACTATCATTTCATGACTGAACAAATTATTGAACTACTCTTCAACATTTTATTTAAAACTGTATTTTACTTTAGCTTCGTATATGAAATATACCTTACATCATTTGTTTGATAACTATATCCATACAGTGCTATTATTTTTGAGAATACTGCATTCTATAAATATTTTCAGCACCAAATAGCACTAATTTTCCACCGACTCATGAAAAAAAGGCCAAACAAACCACCAAAAAAAAATAACCTTTTTCAGTAACTAAGTTCCAAGTCCAAAATAATTGAAAAGCAATGGCAATCAAGCTCTAAGGCATGACATCTGTTAACAACCTAGATTTTGCACCACTGAGCTTCAAAGAGAGATAAAGGAGGGAAATCATTATAGTAACACTGTGTAGTAAATATGATGGCAATAGACACAGGCCATATTTCAATGCTCTGTGCAAACTTAGTTTAATAGTCCCACTAAATCAGCTGTTTCATGTACTGAGAACAATGAAATTTCACCATGTAGTTTACAACTGTTCATATACCATGTGATGTAAATGCTGATGAGGATTTAATGTTCCGATTTTGCAAAAGAAAGCCTAGGAAAATGGAATATTTTGTCCCGCTCACATTCAGAATGTAAAGGTGTTAACCTGTCAGTATGAAAAGACTCCATGGATGTCTCCCAAACTTCCAGCCATGAAACAGTGGTGCAACATATTTCTTAACCTATGTTAATCTCATCATTCTTAGATTTAGTTTAAATAAATCCAAATGAACTGGAATAGATACAACTCTGGAGCAGTGAGGAGAAAGCGAAGTTCGGTATGACACTGATTTTTCATCAGAGATATCTGCTATATTGCTTATTAAAATGGAGTTCTTCCTCAAAGCTTTCATAAATGTACCTGCTGAGCACTTCTTATCTCAAAGGGACAAGGAAGGTAAGTTTTTAATTAAGAGTCAAGCTTTTGCACTGAAGTTATTTTGAGATTGCACTGAGATGTGTAAGACACACATTCTAATTCTTTTGAGCCTGACTTGGTGTTTGGCAGTGGCAAAAATTGACATGGCATCTCCCTGACCTTTGGGTCAATTTAAGATTCAGAGAGTCTGTCTATCAAAACCTTTAAGTTCAATATTGTTCAAATAAGTGTCCTACATTTGACTGGAGCCAAAACATCAGGTAGGAAGGAAGGAAGGGAGCTATATTCGAATTATATTCCTCAGCACAGAGGATGAGGTTTTTTCACTCCATAGGCTGCTGGAGAGTCCAGCATGTGTGAGAGCTAGATTCCTCACCCTGATTCAGGCAGATGTGAAGGATTAGACTGTGAGACTCTCAAGACAATTAACTAAGCATCACGGTACTAACTGAAACCACTTGTGCGCATTACCCAAGAGAGAAAAGTAGGTGAATCAGAAATTTTAAGGATGCCACCCAAACTGCCAGTATTGTGCAGCATTTTCTGAAAATCTACATTGTTAAGGGTAGAAGCCTTTGTGAAACTTGTCTTCAGCCTTTATCATTGAGCTGCACCACTAATCAAAACTCAAACCAATAAAGCAAAACTCAAACCTTTTAGTCGATAGGCTATATTAACATCAGTGCTAATCTTCCCATTATTCTCAGCTCAATCTTAATTGCACTTCCCTTCTCATTTCAGTCTCCTGTGCATCAGGACCCAGTTTCACTCATGATTTGAATTTACCAGTATTCACTTGCCTAGGATGTTCACCTGTAAAATTGCTTGTAGATCAAATTATTTCAGAGTCTCATGTCCGCCTCTGTAACACACTAAGACAAATCCTTTAAAAAATCACTCTCTAACTTAAATGAAGAGAGGAACAGAATAATACTATTAAAATGGAAGTGCATATCCTTATAATATAAGGAAGAGAGAAGTGCGGAAAACAGCTTAAAATACTTTGGGAATTTGACTATATTCAACTTCTCTACTGGAAGGTATTAGGAGTAGGATATCCAGAGCAGTGTAAGTAAGTTAACATTTCAAATTAATTGAGAGCTGTAGCTCATTGTGATTCTTTTGAATATCCTAACTATATAAATTATGCTTTATTAAAACCTGAAATACAGTCATGTACTGTATTTATTTCACTTTTTTCGTACTTTCAAATAGACTTTGTGGATAAAAATAAGTGCACTTTCACAGTTTAAGAAATCAACTACTCAAAATGTCAAGCTGAAGTACAAAACAGTTTGAAAGTGAACAGAAACACCCTGACAGCTCTTGATCATCTGTCAAAGATTCAGTTGGGTTATACAAGGATCATGCACATGCTTTGGATACAGAAATAATGGAGTGAGCTATGGGTAACACAAGTGTAGAGCTAGTCAGACTGCCGCTCAACACAGACATACTTAAACTATTTTTAATGTCAGCTGAATCCAGACAAGACTTTTTGGAAGTCTTAGATCCCAATAAATCCAGGTTCCTGGAAATTCTCTTTAGTTTCTCTTCATGTGGACTTTGGGTGCACTGTAATTACATTAAATTGTATCACAATACATTGCCTTAATTCTAGAGTAGAACTAGGTTGGTCATGGATGATTCTTGAGATTCCTCCTTATTACAATATCCTTCCATGGAAAGTCACCTGGATATTTCTCACAGCAGCCTTCTCACATCTTGTAGTAGCTCATTGTCTGATTCATCCTGATTTCCTATTACATTCAGTAAGTAGCATACTGCATATGTGAACATTCTTCCTATAAAAGTATTTAAATTTGAATTTAAATTAATTTTTATATGACTTTTTAAAATTCAGAAAATTTAGTTAACTTAGTTTTGCATGATCACATTTCATTTCCAAAATCTGGAAGTTAATGTTAGACATTTGATGGGGGCCTTCCAGTATCTGAACGAGGCCTATAAGGATGCTGGTGAGGGACTCTTCATTAGGGACTGTAGGGATAGGACAAGGGGCAATGAGTTTAAACTTAAACAGGGGAAGTTTAGATTGGCTATAAAGAAGAAGTTCTTTACTGTGAGGATGGTAAGGCACTGGAATGGGTTGCCCAGGGAGGTTGTGAATGCTCCAACACCTGGTGTTCAAGGCCAGGTTGTACAGAGCCTTGGGTGACATGGTTTAATGTGAGGTGTCCCTGCACATGGCAGGGGGGTTGGGACTAGATGATCTTAAGGTCCTTTCCAACCCTAACTATTCTATGATTCTATGTATTTTTAGACCCCTTAGAACAGAGAACTTTTGGTTGGGGAGCAAAAATATTGAAATAGCACACTATTTTCTGAACAGGCCAGGATAGAATGCAAATAGTCTAACATAAGTTGAAAAGCGCCAAGTGCTAAGAAATCCTTGAGAGAGTGAATTAATGGTTAACAATAAAACTGCTTCTCATACTGATGCTAAAACAAACAAAAGTGGTATCATCTATAAATAAAATTCCTGTAGATAAACAGACCAATCTACTGATTTCAAAGGAAGTAGGGTAAGCCTCCAGAATTTGAACAATCCAAATATGTATAACAGAAAGTTAATAAATAATGTACATTTCAATTACCCAACTGTTGATTGCAGTTATATATCAAGCCCAGTGTTAAAGAGAGGAAAAAACTTTTGGAATACCCCACAGCCCGTAGGTTCCAGCAAATTATTTTTCTTGTCAAGGCTGGAAGCCCAGGGTCAGCCTATATGCATTGCAGTACCGTAAATCCTGAGCATGTTGATTTAAAAGAGCTATCTTATTCAGCACTGTCTATCTCAGAGATAATTTAAGATAAAAGACCAGCTCTGCTCTCAATTATGTAACTGTAAGACAGAGGAGTCACCACCCTGAGGTAGTCTTACAACATGAGCCAACTAATGTAAAAATCTTGGGATATATTTTTTGATTTATCTGAGGGACTTTTTTAAGGACTAGAAGAAATCAGTTTTCACAGTAATTTAGCAGATATTCTGTGAAATTCAGTTAATATCCATTTGCCTCATTAAGAAATTAGTGGTTAGAACAATGCATGTTGACATAATAAGATCACGTTTCAGTATAAAAACATGACTTCAGTTTGACTTTGATAAGAATAATCCCATGAAAGAAGTATGTGCTTAAGTGTCTTCCTGGGCTTCATTTTTGGCCAAAACTCATTAAAAGCAAGTGTAACTTTTTCACTGAAGTAAACCAGATTCTGAGCCAAGATCCACTTATGGGAACAAGTGTTGTATCCATCAAGTGAAAGGTAAAGTTAGCGTGTACTAAAATCACTTAAAAATTAAATCTGAAAGTCATCTGGCCACCTGTACCTTGAACTGAATATTAAGTTCTGAGAAGGTGGTCAAGCACAAGCTTCCCAGAGAAGCGGTCATGGCCCCAAGCCTGACAGTGGTTAAGAAGTATTTGGACAATGCTGTTAGTTTTATAGTTTAACTCCTAGGTTGCCCCATGTGGAGTCAGGAGTTAGTCTCACTTTTCCTCAGAGGTACCTACCGACTCAGGATATTATATGATTCTATGAGCTGATTTCCAAAGTAGCTACAGTAAGTTTTACAAAGCTGAAGTCAGCTTCTTTGTAAATCATATATATATATATATATATATATATATATATACATACATACATACATACATACATACATACATACATATGTATACTACTGTGCTGGTTTTGGCTTAGATATAATTAATTTTGTTCATAGTAGATAGTATGGAGCTATGTTTTGGATTTGTGCTGGAAATACTTGATAACTCAGGGATGTTTTAGTTGTTGCTGAGCAGCACTTACATAGAATCAAGGACTTTTCTGTTTCTCCTGCCACCGCAGCAGTGAGTAGGCTGTGGGTGCACAAGAAGCTGGGAAGGGACACAACTGGGACAGCTGACCCCAGCTGACTAAAGGGATATACCATACCATATGGTGTCATACCCAGTATATAAAGCAGGAAGGGAAAGGAGAAAAGAGCGTTGGGTGGGAGGTGAGGGGGTGGTGGAGTTCAGAGTGATGGCATTTGTCTTCCAAGGCAACTGCTACCTGCCATGGAGACCTGCTTTACTGGGGGTGGCTGAACACCAGCCTGCCAATGGGAATTAGTGAATAAATTCCTTATTTTGCTTTGCTTTCATGAATGGCTTTTGCTCTACCTGTTAAACTGCTTTTCAACCCATGAGTTTTCTCACTTTTCCTCTTCTGATTCTTTTCCCCATCCCTCAAGGGAAGAAATGAGTGAGTGGCTGTGTGGTACTCAGTTGCCAGCTGGGTTTAATGCATGACAATTGTTTTATTTTATTTTTTATACTAAAGTCACTCATGGTATTGTTTTTTGGTTGACAAATAAGATATCTAAAGCCTTTGCCAGGTTAATGTTTAGCTTTTTTCAAAGTTTATATTCCATAGCAATGTGTCTGGTATTTCAGAGTAGCAGAAGACAGGTAGAAAATTAAAGTAGCGTTGTTGCACAGCTATCATACTCTTTAGTTGCTAAGATTAATAAAGTGCCTTAGGCCTGGAAGATGTGTCAATGAAGGGAAAGAAGATACAGAACAACTGCTTAACCAAATAGAATATTATTTTATTACTTTTTCCTCATAGGAAAAATCAGAGGCAAAATAAAACACTGTCAATGGACAAACTGAACATTGTATTTGTGTGTTCATAGCATAGTACTTAATACTGTAAACAACAAGATAGAGGCCACTTTTTTAATTTTTATCTTACTTATTTCCATTTCAGAGTCAGAGGAACAATTTTGACATACCAGTCTTTGAAGTTCTCAGCCCTGGAATGTAGTTGCACTGTTTATTTTGTGAATGAATCATTTTGTTATCTAAGGTTCAATAGCCTATTATCTACTGGATCAAATATCATTGGAATTTATTGTAGACTTCTTACTCCCCAAGTTGCTGGACATGACTTTGTTCTTCTCACAAACATGCTATTGTGCGGCACCTGCTGAAATGCTGCAGAGACTAGCGACACTGCCCTGTTTTCATTTGTTTTCCACAAACACTGGTTTGTGCTAAATGGACTGCAGATTCCAAAATAATACATAGTGTGCAGGGAATTTTAAAATGTCTGTAAATGTACTCTATTCATTTTGTCAGAACCAGAAAGCCAATTAAAATTGCCTTGAAATAAAAATCGTACAAGAACAGATGGGCAGCATTCATATTGTTTTCTTACTTATGAAGAAGTGTGGCAAAGCACTTAGCAAGCAATGAAAACTACTGTGTTAAAAGGGATTTGAATAATTGTTATGAAATAAGTTTTCATATTTGCATGAGCTGAAATTCACACACTTGACAATTTACATTCAAAATACAAGCCATTTCCAGGATGTATATGGCTCACGGAGAATCAACACAAACACACAGTAATCTGCAACTGGTATGATTTACAGTGGCAGCTTCTCATGGAAAATATCATCTGTCCACCGGGATTTCTGCCATTTTATTGCTCAGACTACTCTCATGTCATATAACTTCTGCAAAAAGAAATAGGATTTTTTCCTGGGGACAAATACGCGATGTTCATTCATTTAATTTTATTGGCAGCGTATGCATACGTTTTGTCAAGAGGAAAACTACAAGACCTTTTTTATTTTAAGATGATATTAAACTAGGTATCATGTAGCATCAGCTGAATGACTTTTGCTTTTTCCTTCAGACCAATTATTTACACCTAATCCATTTCTTACCTGAAAAAAACCATCTTTTTCATAGAATTTTTTGTATCCTGTTCTTTGTTAGCATAATTCTAGAATTTTTCATGCTTCATAAGAGCAACACCAAAAATAATGGAAATTGCATTTATTATTTGAAAGGGTGGTGAATTTCAATATCCAGGCTGCATTTAATTAAGAATTATTGAATTTACAAGATTTGTGGAGTTCTTTTAATGTATGATTGGGTAAAAATGGCTTGACAATACAGGCACTTGTGATTCTCATTTCATAACCATAGAATACTGAAAGCTAGAACATATTGAGGTAATCCATCTGCTTGAATATACTGAAATAATTACAAGACATACATTTCTTATGTACTTTCCTTTTGGTTGTTACATAATTAATGGAACCACATACTTAATAGTAGTTCTAAGCAATTTTTACCCTTGGACAATTGCAACCCTGAATTGTGTTACAAATATTTGTAATACCTATGAAAACTTAAAACCCTGTCCAACTTTCATCTTCATTCATTTCTATTTCATCCATGGCTTTATAGTGTAATGTTGCAATGATAAATCTGCAGATTAACCCCCATTCCTGTGAAGGCCATTGTTGACCTCAATGGTTCTACTTGCATAGGGACTTACTTATTGGGACATAATTATGAAATTAGCTCCATAAACTGCCTGAATAGATGTCACTAAGTAATTATTAACCAGTCATTAATGAGCTAATGAGATTAATAGATGGATTAACTAGCTCCATTAACAGCCTGGATGATTCCATCAGTCACATTTTACTATGAATGTCTGGTGCAATAATGATAACCTATGGGCCCTATAAATTATAGCTATTTTATAGGTATCCATTAAGAAATTCTGGAGGTACTCAAAGCAGCAGTCATTATTAGAGCCATAAAAATGACCCAAGATCATCGCTGGTAAAGAATTTTCTTCTTGCCCAGAAACCTTGCACTTACACCTAACAAAATTCACTAGTGAACAGAAAGGTATAAACCCAGCAGTGTTGTCAGAAATATAAATAAGGAGATTGCATGCAGAATTACTGAGTTTCATAGCCTGGGCAAACACTATCTCATAAAGGCATGGGGTAAAATTAATTTGCAGATCTGGACCAGAATTTGTTTTCTGTTGTAATAAAATCCAGAATAAAACAAACAAAAAAATCTCACTATTTCTTTAAAGATGTAGTAAAATTAAACAGTACTCAGGACTAGGGATGCTTGCGATTTCTGTTCTTTCGCTGTTGCATCAGTGAACTGGCACATTTTTATAGTTTCATTTTTTTTATATGGTGTATTTAAGAGATGCAAGAGACATAGGGCAATGAAATGGGAAATGTTTAAATGAGCAAATCCCTGGTAGACAGAAGTAGTAGTGCAGTCTGAATGACAGAAAGTAACCAGAAATCAAAGCATTCCTTAATTACTTATTTATGATACAAATGTTAATTGCTTCATGCCTTACATGGACTGTACAGTAGGACAGGTTAATTGGGCTGAGAAATGGCTAGCTCTGAAGGCGCAAGCTCAGAATAATTAGAACTCCTGCATCCTGTTAACAGAATTCTCCTGTCATTTAGGCTCTGAGGATATTGCTTTGCATTTTCTTTTATTCTTTCTTCTTTTAAATAGAATGCAATTTCCACCATAAATGAAGAAATACAAGAACAGAGCTTTGGCTGACTACTAGTATCATGTGAGACAGATTTTCATATGGATTTAAATGTATTGTGGAGAATCAAAGGACTATTTCAGTATGAATGACTTACAGTGATCCTTTCAAAACCTTATTTGCATCTGCCAGTACTAAGACAGACAGCAGGAGTCCATAGTACTGCCAGGAAATAAAATGACATTTAATTGCTTATATGTTGATTGCAAGCTTTTCAGAAACAAATGCATCACATATCTCCTGGGTTGCTGAGCAGTGCGATGATCACATGCCTAATTTTAAGGTCAGCTGAAGAGAAAGATGAGGGCTTACAGGGGTGGCTAGGCAGGCAAAAAATAATTAAAAAAGTGGAATATAATTCTCACTGATCCTTATTCATACCAAGGTGGCTTTACAGTACCCCAGCAGCATGAAAAAGGATGAAGTAGGTGTAAATTACAGTTATAATTACAGTATAGCAATACAGTAGTGTTAAAGCAGTATAAAAGACCTTTATTGCAGGCAATAAGACCTTTATTTCAGACTGCTCTTCTCATAGTTGTACCTGAGCAGCCATGAAACTGTCTGTAACAAAAAAAGAGCTCAGGGAGGCTAACACTGGCCATGTATTAGACAGAACTTAGCTAGCACTATTTGTAATAGCTTACCTCCTGCTTGCTCTCACATATTTGTTTAAAGCTAATACAAGCTGTGTTGCATGAGCTCTTATAAGTCCTACCTCGAAGGTAGGATTTTCCTCACTGTGTGTATGGACTAAGCCCATTAGGTGACCAAAAAATCCCCAAACTTACAACGTTTCAGCTGGAGAGAAAAGTAAGAATGTGAAGAGAAAAAAACCCTGGGATTGAAAAATAACATAAGGGGGCGGGGGGGGAACAACCAACCTTAAAGAAGTGAAATACACATTTTCCACAAAGAGCTGTGGATCAGTCAACTGTTTCACAAAGGACTCTACTCTTGATCGAATAGCTTCACCCTGATTAACATTAGGGTGCCTCTAGTTCTCTGGAAGTTTCATTGTCTCAGAGGCTGAATGGAAACACCTTAGAGAGATAAGCTGGCATTAGGAATTTAATTAGGAGATTTTAAACCCTTCCTGTTCAATTTTTCCACAAGACAGAGCACTGCATTCTGGCTGAATATGAATCAAAAAATATATTCAATCTGGAAAAGTTAGAGAGAGAAGCCAGATTTATATCTACTACATTTTGTCTTGTCACATTAAAACTAACCTATTGTGTTCATATGGTTTTGTTCCTTCCTGCTACTAAAAGACACAGTTACGTAGCATTTTCTTCTTCATTTTGTTAATTGACTGCTTTCCAGATATTTTCCAAAAGGCAAAGCACGAGGAACTGTTGTGTTCTCTGTACACATTTGTACATAATAATATCTTATGCACAAAACTATGTTGATTTGATGTCTTCATTTTATTCAGAATAATAAATTTCTCAGTTTTATTTTCATGTATAACTGAAATGGAGATTATGGTCATGTATCTTCATTTGCAACTTTTGATCAAAGCAGGTTGCTGGTAGGTGTACAAAGTTCTTTCTGGGCCATGTTCTTCTCAGTCTAAATTATCTGGCGATCATCCAAAGCTCATCATTATTTTATGCAACTCATTTCAAGAATACAGTCAAGAGAAAGTAACCCCCAGACTTCCCCTCAGCTCCTAACTCATTAAAAATGGGGATGAGTTGCACATCTTCACCACTTTCCACTGGACATCATTTTATTTTTTTCTTTGCACTCATCTACACTTACATCACATCTTCAGGTGTGTTTATGGTGTGTTAATTCACTGAGGTGGTTTTGGACTTCCCATGCTTTCATCAATCAGAGTAGAAACGACCTCTGACATAAATTTGCTTAGTTCTGCAGAGAAATACTCTTCTCATGATAATAAAAACACTGGAGAAATTCCATTGTTTGGTTACATTTTTCCAACATAACATTGCGATCAAGCTAGTGTTTTTATATTTGGAAACACAAATGATCATTAGAGTTAGATCCTAAAAATAGGCAATACTGGTAATACTGGCAAACATAAGTATGAAATACCAATAGTGAAGTTCACGGGCTTGTAGGTGGCCCCTCTTCTACTCAAGTTTGAAAGTAACTTAGAATTAAAACTTTTTTTCCTGCACATACTTGTGGTCACTGGAGGCTTCAATATAAAGGCAATTATTTTATGTACACATGTTCAGTGTAGTATCCAATGCCTTTCTGTTTATTATATTAGTTAACTGACAGACTCCATTTACTATTCAGCCTTGCAGCAGCTATGCACTTTTGTCCCTATAGCTGGGAGGTGTGAGCTACTCATGTTCTCTGTAAGTCCCAGACAGTCTGTTGAACAGGTAGTATAGATGTTGACTTCAAATTGTAATACAAATGCAAATTCCAGAAAGACAGTTTTCTGTGCACATAGGTCTAATTCAGGAGAAAATAATTGCTTACATGTGAAAACATTAGCCAAAAGACTCATCCACGCTTGTGAAGGAGATACCATCCTGACAAAAAATAAAAAATAAAAAATCACCTTGACAGGTTTTTTTACATTTTTACTGGTTCTATGTTTTTAATCATTCTGCAGACAGGTAGAAAACATCTTTGACTCTTGGTTAAGTTTCCTTCCACTCACCTGGATGTCTATGAGGTACAACTTAGCTCAACCACTTACAAGCAATATTTCCTGTCATAGACAGAAACCTCACACATTTTGTAGTGACTCTTACCCATTAGAGGTGTAATAAAGGAGGAGAAAAAGGTACTTTCAAGGCAAAATCCTCAGGAACAGAATTTAAATGAAGGACAACCATTCTGTCCCTTTTCAAATAGTGGTGAGGGCTTTTCTTGTTTATTTCATACCAGTACCTATTTCTGAAATAAAATGTGAAGTGGGTTAGTAATAGTGGATTATATAAACACCAGGTTATTTACTAAACACTTTTGAAATGCTGAAATTAGAAATGCTAAATTAGAAATTTAACAGATCACTTCAAATAAATATAAATTTTGTTGGTTTTTTTTTAAAGTAATAAGTAGAGCCCACTCTCTTTTCATACTGTTGCAGAAGTAAGCTAATGCTGCAAAGTTTAGAAAACTGGATGACAAGAATTTTATGGCAAGAAAGTATCACTCTTTAAGTAGATATAATCTCTCACTAGGGAAATCCACATTGTGCTTTGGCTTTCTGAAGAGTTGCTGGAGGGTACCTATGTGAGATTTTATCAGATTTGCTACTTACTTTGTCTTAATGCAGTCAGCTAAGGAAATGAATTTTACATTTGCATCAAGAAACTTATCATTTAATATTTTGTTCCAGGAAATCTAAGTGAATAATATGCATGAAAAGACCCTGATTTCTTCTATCAAATCACTGTTCTGTGTTTTTTTATGTTGTGCAGCAGAGAAAAAAAAAAAGCATAAATAAATTCTGTGATTTCTTAGAACTGGTTACGTTAATTAACACTTCACTGTGTGAACTACAGTGCGCCTCCACACATGCTCCTATGTCTCATTATTTCTGTTATCTAGCACTCATTTAGGCTTCACAACATAGCATACAAAGATTACAATGTTAATTTTTAAATGAAACCCAAAGGCAAGTTTAATTCTAAACAGCATTAATTTTCATGGTGGAGAACTTCAGTGGTTTGTCTGATAGTTGATATTAATTTTTTTTTTTAATAAAGACTGATGAACAAATGAGGGGAACTTTGTCAGTGAAGGTTTGTCAGTTTTGCTTCCTTTCCTCACAACTTAATGACATCTGCTTCATAGACCATCCCTAATAATGCAAAGGAGATATGGCATAGCAAAAGTCGCTGCTGCTGTCTTAGTTCAGCAGTATTTGGTAATCATACAAGTGTGGCACATTAGAAAGAGATGAACAAGACTCCCTGATATAAAATGCAAAGTTAGCAATTTGTTCAATAAAATGAAAAGAGGCTTATGTGAACTTTTGGGGGGCAGGGGCTGGGGGGAAGAGTCACACAAAAAAAGTTCTACATTTCAGAAAGCACAAAAAAAAAAAAACAGAAAGAACCACATGGAAGCAAAGCACCCTTTATCAGCTGAATGTGAAAGACTATAAACAGTGTCCGTGCCTCTCCTGTTTCAATCACAGTAGCCCCAAAATATATATATTATATTAAAGTCACAACCATGAAAAACACTTTGGCTTATCTGGTTTAGGCATTTGACAAGATAAATGATACGGACTATACTGAGTTAAGTTGCTTTAGCTGGGATAGGGGGTGGAGGGAAATCAACTATATTTATGTCCTACACCCAAAATTAAAAAGATATTTTGCTTATTCATTCTTACTCTGTATTCCTCCAAATCAACCAGCAGTGGGGAAAAAAGGATAACAAATGAGTGTTCCCATCTGAACTTAATTCTAGACAGTTGAAACCACGTATGATTGTATTTCTTTGAGAATATCCAGATTTGGCCATTGCTCCATAAAAAACACTTGTGAATCTCTGATGCTGTCAAATAAGACTAAAACCTTGTCTCTAAAGTATCTTAGGACAGACTGAAAACTTATTTTGGAGCTCATTTTATTGATCTTCAGTGAAACTAATGTTTTGCCTGTTTTGACTACCATTACTTTCCTCTGGATAGGTAAGATAAGAAGATATGATAGCAAGCCTTTGAATTGAGACTGGATCACAAAGTAAATGTTTCAGAAGTAAACATATTAGTTCAGCTATTCTTTCAGGAGGGCCATGTCTAGTGCTAGATGCATAGAAATAGACTGTAAGGTATTGTAAACACTCCAAGTGGCATTACAAGATCATATTTTGGTCCTTAAAATGTCATTTTCCACAGACACATGACTACAGTTTTATTGGCAATGGGAATTATTCACTGATATTGGTGCTTTGAATGTAGCTCACTGCTACCATAATCTTTTTTTTCCCATTGCTTCCAAAATGGAGGGTTTACTATATGCTAATCTGTTTATTTAAACTAACTTAGTTACTCGAATCACAAAATCTGGTCCTATAATGCTTATTTTGTATATTTTTTTTTTAAGAGACCGTCACATAATTTTCTTCCTAAGAAATTCAGAGGCCCTATAAATAAGCTGTGGTGAGGCAGTTTCCTTCTGAAAGAGCCTGTTTATGACCATATCATAAAATCAGAATAAACTGAACTGCCCATCTGAAATTATAGCAATGTTGATGCTTGTTTTCTCACCTTTAATTATATTATGTATTGTCAACCCAGCCATTATGTGATACACTAGCTGATCTCAGACCCCTCCAAAATGCTGATGTTCAAGTAATTAAGAAGTACATAGATTAATTTACCCCTCTTTATAAATGTTCTCATCCTACTGGAACCCCATACATTTTGTGTATGCATGATAGCTAGTGCACATGAGCCTCAGATAACGGCTATGTGCTAGAAGTGTGGAAATAGATTAACACTTTAAGCTCTTGGGTGGCAGAGATAATAACCAGACAGGTCATATATGATGCACTGCTATGGAGACAAAATGTTGCAGGACTGTTGCATGACTTCTGAATAATAGGACATTAAGGCATGCAGATGTCTTACATATAGATAAAGGAAAAAAAAAAAGATGGATAGGTGAAAGGAAGTATAAAAATAGGAAATCAGACTTTTTTTTCCTTTCTATATGAAAGGAAAGCTCCCTGATGCTGAGGTTATTCATTACACCAGGACAGAAGCAATTTATTCAACTATAGCTCAGGTAGTGTCAGCAGTTCCATTATAAATCCATTTCTAAGAGGTCTGTAATAATTTTTTCATGCCTGAAACATTTTCTTAAAGGTCTCTCCCTGAGCATCAAAAAGTATCATAGACTTAGGAATAACTATTTCTCTCAGTTTCTTGTTTAAAAAAATAATAATAATAAAAAATATAGCACTTTTCAACAGCTAGAAGGTTTTCTTCACTCTTTGTTTTAAATGTGTTTCATCTGACACAAGCTTTTCTTTACTGGGCTGCAAAATGGCTTTATTTTTTCAGGCATAGTTTGAAGCAGTAAGGGGGCAGCTGAATACTCTCTGTCCAATTCTCATTTTTTTCTCTTTCCCTCCTCTTTCCCACAGCTTTAGGCTCTTGTAGGCAAGTAGCTATAATAACTTCTTGCCTCTATGATGTGTGCTGCATCTCAGCTTCTACTTCTAAAAATTCACAAGCAGCTGAGTTTACTCTGGTAACAGCTTGTAGTTTCCTGCTGTTGAAATCCAAAGTCATGCTTACAAACCTTTCAGTGTGTTTTGTCTCTCTGCCTCACAGAATCCAAATGTAATAGTAACGTGAAATTTTGTCTTTCCACAGGTTAACATTTAGAGCTCTTAACAATGACTGGGGGGGGGGGGGAGTTGTTTGGTTGTTGGGTGGTTTTTTTTTATATTTTTTTTTTTTTTTTTGACCATCTCTTTTTGGAGCTAATATAGAATCCTGCACATCTAGAAAAGGTGACAGATACTATTCCTAAGATCCTTATATTGCCCCTTTTCACACTCTACAGCTTTTATCTAAAACCTTGCCTGGACAAGTTTGTCATCTGAGTTTGTCTTACCTGTCTAAAGAAACATCACATACAGCTTAATATCCTACCTGGTAGCCCACGGGTATCACCAGATAACTTGCTGGGTTTCAGTGAGGGAGATTTATTCATAGGTTATGGCAGGGGGGTTGGAACTAGGTGATCTTAAGGTCCTTTCTAGCCTTAACCATTTTATGAGTCTATGAATCTATATTATATTTTCTTTCTATTTGCTGAAAAGCAGCCATAATGCAGTGTGCAATTTCACAAAACACTACCAAAAAGAACACATCTGTGAAAATATTAGGTCCTTAAATATTCTGTCAGCATAATGGCCGAGTAGACTATTGCTTCATCTTGTTATAGTTCATGCGACAACTGAGTCCTGTATTATAGTACTGCCACTTAAATTTTCCTACACTATATTTTCATTTCTTGTGAGTTTTTCCTCTCTTTCTGGCTTTACATGCCTCCCTTCTATTTTCAAACTTTTGTCAGCTAATGGAAACTGAAATTGTATGCATTAATATGAACATAGTTTGGTGATGTTGAAAGTGTAGGTATTGCTTTTTGAAACTTTAAATTAAAATATTTCCCACTGCAATTGCTTTCAATGGATTATTACTTTAACTTGTAGAACAGTTAAATGGATTTAAAATTAATTAGTTCCCAAACAGCTCAGAAATTAGTGTGGGATTTTTCAATGAAGTAAAATGGCACAGAAACATGATATATTTAAGCAGAGACATTGTAGTTAAAGTTATTTAAATTATAAAACCACTCAGTATCGCTTGGCGATATACTACAGCAGAACACTTTGCGCAGTTTTTCATAGAAATGTTAACATTAAAATAAATTTCATCTCTACAAATAGCTCATGCAGAAATAATTGGTCATTAGCATCATTTCATAGCATTGGGCAGAGCAGAATGGTAGAAAAAAACTTCTGATTATTTACCAAAGGTCTTATATTTGATATTCGTATAAGACACACATAATTTGTTCCTTCCTCTAAGAGCCATAAAACAACAGCCAGTTGTACTATAACACCAGACATATCAAGAGCTAGAAAGTGTGCTGCAGTATCTTCTGAATATGTTGAACCCAAACTACTTTTTCGATGAATTTTTCACTTTTCTCTTTCAAACTCCCCAAGGCCTACATACCTTTCAAAAATTGCTTTCTTGTTTTGCAAACTGATTCTCTTCCAAAAGGTCATCAGAAAGTCAATGGTTTGCCTTCTTCTGCAGTTCATAAAAATCTTATTCTGTTCATCAGAAGTGTAGTGAAATTTAAGAGCAATTAAGTCCCCCCTCCCAATTTTTAATTGATGACATTTTAAAACTAAACTCCAGAGGCATGAGCTGTGTCAGTTGCTGATGCATTGAAGGGTTAGTCTGGTATGTAGATTACTTCCATTACATTAAACTCCCTTAGCACTGCCAAGTGCAGCATTAGAAAATTCCAGCATGGGATCAGACTGGGACTCCTGACTTGTCCTGTCCGGGAACTGAAGGCTAGGTGCCTTTTTTGTTTGCTTGTTTTCATAAAAGACAGCACTTATGAGTCACTACAAAACCATGGCTGACATCTTTCTGTGACTTTTCAGGTGCTCTTAAATTGCTACCTGGTTAATAATAGAAAGCGGGGTAGTTAATCGGCAAAGTGAGTACAGGTGCTTGTGTACGTTTCAACAAGTTGAAATTCTGCAGATTTCATTGACTTTCACTTCCCTGCTGGGCTGTGAACCCATTTCAGTCTCCATTGATGGAGGTGCTTTCCCTTGGGCTTAGATGGTTTTAGTACCAATCCTGGAGTGAAACACAGTTGGAGTAACTGTTTCTCACCTGTTTTGTATGCTGAAAACTTGCAGAGCTGTGAATGTTGGGTGGCTTTGAAACATTATCTTAGGCTCAGGATAAACGAGCACAGTCTGGGATTCAAGCTTACCAGCAAGCATGAAGGAGTCTGATTGCTTTTACTCTGCATACAATTTTTCTCTCTGTGCAGACATTGGGCTAGATTCACTGTATCAGTTATTTCTGTCAGCAAGTCCCAGTGATAACTGTGTGCTGTGTTCTTTTAGGTTACCTCATATTTCCTCTTGGAAAAACTTTAACTCCTTTAACTCCTCCTGCTTTGAGAAAGCTGTATTTGCTTTAACATGTTCTCCTGAAGCAAATAGCAAAAATCATTTCATTTGTTGGGCTGTTGGCTTGTTAAGAACAAGGGAGAAATGAGACCAGTGATTGCTGATCATTATGCTTAGAGGAAGGGAGGCATCCATGGCAAACTTTCCACTGACATACAAGTGCAATCCCAGTCTACTGAATGCATGAGAGTGACAACAGTTTGCTGAAATACTTTTCAGATTGCTCTCTTTCTCCTTTCTGTTACAGTCATCTTATTGTCTGATTTCATTATAGGAAAGGACATTTGTGTCTCTTTGAAATAATAGTTTAAATACTTAGTTTATTGTCTGACTTTTAATATTTTATCAAAAGTCCAACATGTGCCCAAATTAGAGAAGAAGAAAAAAAATCAGAGTCATAAAAAAGTTACTTCTGTAATTTATAATCCAACGTAGTCTAACTAGTAGTAATCCAGACAAAGGGAAGAGTTAACAGAAAGTTAATTTGGGTTTTTTTGGTTTGGTTTTCTGTTTTGTTTTGTTTGCAGTTTGAAAAAAAGCACAGTTCAAAAAAAGAATAATAAAAAAGGAGTTAAAAAAACAAATTAACTACTACCAAGTTGCAATATGAGCAAAGACTTTTCTATGCATGTCAACTATGCTGTAGGCTCTTCTTGGTGAGATGGTAATTCCTGCAGCAAAATCCTCCCCTTCTGTCTCACTATGTCCTGTCTGGATCTCAATCTTTTCCTAGGAACGGGAATATGACATAGTGTGTTATTTTTCTGTATGCCTCAGCAAAACTGTAATTTCAGCTTTAGACTGGGGTTCTGGTTTCTTGGTACTGCTGATATGCTAAAGCAGATAAGAAACATTGGCTCCCTTGCAGTATAACACTCAGCCGTATGGTAGTATTTGTACAATAATTGGAATTAGTTTACTCTCAATAATCAATGAAGCTTAAGTATAATCAATCAAACCTAAATGAAACTGAATGGTAAATCAGAATGGTTACAGGTTACAGGTTACAGGTTACAATCCAAGTTACAGATTACCTGGATTGGATGACATTTTCTTATTAGCCTTAGAGAAGCATCTGAGATACCAGACAAAGAGGTTGACATATATATGCACATCATAATCTATGTACATATATTTTGCTGAATATTGTGCTGTTATCTAGACTGTTTTGTTGTTTTGTCTTCTACTACAAATGATAATAGTCCTACTATCCTACTATCCTAGTGTGGTAACAGTATTGAGAACCACAAACCACTGAAAATACTGAATTAATTCTTCATAAATCATTAGTTTGGTTTACAGTACACTGAATTTATTTAAAAATACATTATTACCTTTATTTGTCTGTTGATTTTGATTCTTTCGGTACTTGTGCATGGGACCAAGTTTCAAACTTTTCTTTGTAACAAGAAAAGCATAAACTTAGTCTTTTTAACGAATGCTTGTATGTATGTGTGTGTGCATATATATATATATATATATATATATATATGCCTAATCACAAGTCTGTAGGAGCAAGGACTTTAAAAGAAACATCCTGAAACATGTGACAATCACATTTCTACCAGTTCTTCTCTGATAAAGATAGCACAAATCTGTAAAGTATTCCTCTAAACAAGAATGTCTGTTGACTCAGGTTGATATATTTTCCCCACATATAGAACCACATGAATCTGATTGTCTTGCTTAAGGCCACTTTTAGACCTCTTAAGAAATGAGAATAAGGAACTAGATATGAGTCGAGATTTATTTTATGTCCAGTTTAATGTTTTTTTTCTGGGTCAGGGTGAGATAAAGGGCTTAAAAGGGGAACTTCAGATCCCAAAAATGGAAATAAACTGTTCTTAGAACTAACATTATCCTTCAGTTGCTCCAGTGGCTTGGGAAAAAAAGTGGAAAGGAATTTGTGGGACTTCCCAGTTAGTTTTCTCATCGAGACATGGCTTGGCTTGAGTAGCTTTCCGAGAGACTTGTTTCTTTTTATTTTTGTTTGATTGTTTGTTTCCCAGCAGAAACAAACAAACAAACAGAAAATCAGTATTTATCCAAATATATCTGAGACGACTCCTTTTTCCTAGGATTCCCCACAGCTCATTTCATTAACATTTTTTATTTCAAATATGGGTTAATTCCTGCTGTTTCACAACATTTTCTTATCCGTCATAATATTTTATAAGTTATATATCATATTATGCATATATGATATATGCACATATATCACTTCTTAACCACCATTTCTTCTTTGTTTTTCGTTTATCCATAGGGACTGAAAAAAGCATACATACTATATTAAGTGACAGTCCTGACATTCAGAATGTTTTTCCGAAGTGTACAAGCTTTAATTTTATTTCTTTTTTATTTTTGTTTGATTGATTCTATTTCTGTTTTTAAAGCAGAATAAGTAATTTCTCAGGATGAAATACTTAATAACTGTTAGTTTAAGATTACTGATGGTATCTAAAATATTTGAAGAGATAAAGATAAAAAGTTTTATAATTAATACATATTTTCTTTTAGTTTCAGTTTAGATTAATAGAAGTTATTACATCCATTGCTGGGAAATTGGAATTAATTATACTTTTATCTCAGGTAAAGTTTGTATTTTTGGTTTCCCAGGATTACCTAAGCACTTTAAACTGTATTTTCCATTCCATTTATAAATGGATAAGTGCTGCAGAACAATGAAACACATCCTTTGCCTGGCTTTTGTGAGGGAGTTTAGAGCCCATGACACTGTGGTGACTCCAGAGCTGCTTCCTCAAAGAAACATGACAAATTGTGTTAATTATAACAAATGTCAGTTGTTGAAATGATTTATTGCAAGAACAATGGTTTGTTGGTTATACACTCTAGACTGTTTCATGTAAATACAAGCACACTCTATTCACAATCCCCAAAACAAAGCTAGCTATAATAGCTTTGCAGACCAATTAATATACAAATACAGGTAACTAGTTAACATACTGCTATCGTAAGCACATCTATTTAGGTAAAGTAAATAGGAATAATAGTGACATAATGTGACCATAACTTCTAAGAAATTTTGAAAGTTTTAAATAAATGTGCTTGCTGTGCTTCATTCCACTGCAAGCAACTGACTTTTAATATGTTGTGTCTCTATTAAAAGATACATACATCTTTTACAAAAATGTACTTTCAAAATTCAATAAACACATACTTGATTCCTTCACTGATTTTTTCATAAATTGAGGATTTTTTCAAAGGGAAAACAACTTGCTTGACAGGCTTTTAGATTGCATTATAAGGTATTAATTGCCTCTTACTTCAAAAAAAGAAGTTATTTGAAGTGTATTTGAAGCTATTGTCCTTAACGTTTTTTTGAGATGAGTCATTTATTTGAAGATAAAACATGACAAAATTACATTTTTTGTCAAGGCAAAAGAAAGAATTAGAATGACATAAAATGTATCTCTGTGGTCTGTTTCTTTTTAAATTGACTTACTATACTGCCTTTCTGCTGAAGAAAAATAGAATCAAAACATTTGCAAGGCATATCGACTGCTCTGAGGCTCAGCACAATTCCACCAACATCAGACTTCCTAAATCATTGTTTTTAGCTACCTTTTCACTCCTAATCTCTCAGAGGTACTGCAGATGTACGGGGTTAACTACCCAAGCAAGCTCTTCCTAACAGAAGACAAGGAAGATAAAGACGGAAAAAAAAAACAGCCAACTGAAAAGTGAAGGCAAAATTAAAAGGAAATGAGGAATAAGCATGTAAGCAGGCACAAATCTACATTTGTACCCAAAATTGTCTCCCAGAAAGGCATGAAATCTCTCATTCTATCTATTCAGAATACCTTGAAGAAAGTGGATGTCAAATGCCCATTTACAGCCACATTGGTGTTAGTGTCTTATTCAATTAAGGGCATGACAATTATAAGAAGGAACTCATTGTTTCAATTCACTTGAACTTCTAGTACAAATATCACATTATGAACCCCAAGCTATGAGATTTCTCCCAATATTTTACCTGTCACTTAGATGTAATTTCCAGCACCTGGTGACCACCTAAATATCAGGAATCCAGGACATATGTGATACCATAACGTATTCAGGTACTCCTCAAGAATGGCATGCATTTTATGCATATCATGCAATATGGAAGAATCAGCCCTAAAATGGCACTAGTATCTTCTGGTTTGATACACAAATTTCTCCCATAATTTCCATTCCTTTGTGGGCATAGGTGACGTATCTCCATTTTTTGCAGATTTCTATGAACAGCATTTGTAAAAAGGTCAGTTGAACATTCATGAAGGTGAAAGCTTCTAAGCCTGTATGTTACCTTCACTTGCAGGGTATACTGCTTCTGGCTACAAATTTAATCCCTGGAACCAGCAAAATAGGATCAGAATTTTTGTGAATTGATCTAAGAGCTCAAAAACCAGACGAACATCATGAATAAGCTAAGGATTTTATTCACAGACTTCAATAAACTGAAGGTGATTAACCTCTCTGTTCATACAAACGAAAACATAGAGTTTGAATGGCTTTGGCTGACACAAAACACAACTTCTTCCCTTTTCTTAATCTTGCAGAAATCTCTTCAAACACTGTTTTGGGAGAGGAAGTTAAGACAAAATAACTGAACTAAGAGAAATCTATCTCATCTACATCTTGAAAGAGAGAAAATTTGGTTGAGTCTTATCAATTGGGCCCTCTTTTCTTTGTGAATATTGGAGTAGACAAAGAGGGGAGGACAGAAGCCTTTGAGTCACTAGACAAATTACTTACAGATAGTATTCATACTTTGCTGAAAATAACTTAAAGTAAATCCTGATCTTAAAATTTATTTTATTAAATATTTAATGAATATTGATTGGAATAAAAAAGACATTTTTATAGGGTTCCAGATAACCTAGGGATATGTAATAATTTTTCTTTTGTTCCATAGTGCCAGGAATAGTTAGAATAAAGTAGCAAAAATTATCTCCCTGAGTCCCAGATTCCCTGTTCTGCCTTATTTTCCAAAAAGCTTCAGATGGCCATTAGCATTTCATAGAACTCATCTTCTGTGCTGATAATTTATTTCTTGTTAGGATTGTAACTCATACTAATTAAGATAAAATGGTGTTAATTAATTGAAACTGGGCATTTGTATACTGAATTCTAAATGTCTGCAAAGAACAGGAATCAGAGTCAGACATATATTATTGATTTTGCAAGTGTTTGATTTAAATTCCTGGATATGCATTACTTATATGCATATTTATGTAAAAAGGTATCATAAATACAGCAGTAAGAAAAAAAATTGCTCACTAACCCTTAGTGTCCTTGAAAACTGGGATTAGTGGGACTGCGCCCACTAGAAAAGACTATCAGTTATGTAAACATGCTTGAGTAAGGTTCATTTTTACTTGATGTTGGCTATTTAATCGACTGTAAGAGAGGGCACAGGTACTGCCACATAGAGAAGTCACAATAAATGGACGGAACTGATGCTGAAATAACTTCTTACCACCTCCCCTTTGACCATTTGAAGCTATATTTATTTCTAGATGGAAAACATATTTCATGGTCTGCCAGAAAGATCCATTTTAACTCCATTTATTCCAAGAGCTTATGAGAGCTCTCATGGAATTAGATTTATACACCCTAACCCCTAAAATAAGCACTGTCCAGGATAAGGCCTAGAGATTGAACTTTTGGTTCAGAAAAAAATGGCTAATCATTGCACCTATCATGTGATAACAAGAAGTTTTATACTCTTTCAAATCCTATAACTCATCTATTTCAAACTATGAGACAGTATGGTACTGAAGAAGGGTGTCTTCCACAGGGCTATTATTTTTCTCACAAGGCAAAGTAGAGACAGGAATTAATCAGTAGCATGCATGTTTACTTACTCACTTTCAAAAACAGGAAAATAAACAAGAAATTCTTAGCAACCAGACTCATACGCAGTGAGGCTCCAGCTCATGAAAATATATACCACAAGCATAGTCTTCATTGTTTTCCTTCAACTATGCTTTTTGCAGGAACGCTTTCAGCACTCAAACACTGACATCATAGATGCATAGAAATACACTTTATATGATTATAATGACTCAGATGACAAATTGTAGGTTAAGTGATGCTCTGTTAACATAAAACACCTTACAGTGGCACTCAGTACCTCCTTATCTGTATTACTTCCTGCTTTTACTCCTAGCTGGCCCTGTGAATAAAAATCATCAAACTGTGTCAGCCCTCCAGTAATTCAGACTGATAAGGCTAAGCAGGCACAAGGGAAAAGGAAGGTTTACTTCAAAAAGGCAGCCTGAATTTCCTTTCCTAAAGCAAAGAGTTAAAGAAAAGTGTTTGACTGCCTGCGACAGTTCCATCTCTGAGTCTCTCCCCAGGCATGCAAGCAGCTAAATCCATGGCGATATTTAAGGTTCTCTTTGAACCTGGACTCAAGTCTGTAATGCCATTTCTCTGCAGCAGTGCGTACTTTTATAACCTGCCAGCAGTCTGCACTATCCCTAGAGAGTACTAAGGCTGCCAGGCTGACCCTACCAACAACGACCTCCCAAGTATGTTGTACATTTGAGCCAAGTATGTTGTACATTTGAGAATATCACTGGGCTTTCATGCCTCAAGCGCAGGCAGTTACCCAGTGGCACTTTCCAGGGCCACAGGTCCTCCTTTTCCTCCCTACCTTCTATCCACCCATTTAAGCAGACATGGAGGTAGAGTACATGTAACTAATCTGCAAGAAGGGCCCTGGTTCTCACAGCAGAAGGGAACATCGCTATCACATAGTACCATGACTAAAAAACAACATATGCCTTGGGGGTAGCTTTTGAGCTGGTTTCAAGTTGCAGTGTAGGCGGGGGGAGGGTTGCTCATGAGTACCGTGATGATCTTAAGATCAGACCTGGAATTAAAAATTCAAACTCAGTCTATTTCCCAAGAAAATGGTGGATTTGTTGATAGAGTTAATGAATTAGTAGGAGCATGTTCATTTTGAAGAACAGCAGAATTCATGTTGTGGGTCTGATGGAACCACTGAGCCCTGATGTTACAAGAGGCACTTTCCCCCAGTTTCCTTCATTATAGTGGTTTAAGAAGATGATATAACTACAAAGTGTGTCATCCACTTCAAGTGAACTGAGCTCATGCTAGCACTTAGTCTGCTGAGCTCAGTAGATAGCATATGGGTTTCTTCATTTTACTCTAAGGTCCTTCAAGTGCTTCTTTTTCCAAGAATGTGCTGTAGGGTCACTAGTTTGGCCCAGGTCAATTCAGCTCTTTAGTTCTTTCACTATGTAGAATAGTTTTTTTCTTAAGGAGGCACAAAAAACCCTACATTTTTATACAAATTAGATAAACATGAATGAAAAGAAAGCTAAAGAAATACTTGCTTGAATAGAGAAGCATATACAGGCAATTATGCTGTTACTACAAATAGATATGAGCTCAGTTGTCCTGGTAGTTAATATCCATTATGATAACTTTCCGAAAGAACTATACTTCTTCATATGCAATAGTCTAGCAATCCTATGAACAAGGTCCCCCCCTCCCTCCAATATTAATGGAAGATTGACTGAATAAAGATTCCTGCATCAAAACCCTTATATTAAACAGCAAAATCAAGTAAACCACAACAAAGTTACACAACGCATGTTTCCCTAAACTAATGACAGATAAATAAATAATCCAGAGCTGTCTGAAAGCTTCTTACACTCATTACTAAGGATTACAGTTCAACCATGTATACCATAAGTTATTTATTACAGCATGGAACAAATATATATTAATTTCAGACACCAATTTACAAAGGAGATAAATATGGACAGAAGAAACTTTCACTATGCCAAGATACAACTAATCATGAAGTAAGGTCTTTCATATAGCAAATACAACACTAGGGCCCCAAATCAAGTTCCACTGGAAAAAAAAAAAAAAGAATGTCACCAACATGTCAACCCGAATATAATAAATCTTATATTTCATAGAACAGAAGTGTTCCTCTTCTGGTATATAGCACTTAGGCACATTAAAAAAAAGAAAACAGCAACAAACATCAACATCTATTCTTCTTTTTTATGGAAAAAAATTAAGTATTTCTTCTGTGGTTTCTTTGGTTGGTTGGTTTTGTTTCTTAACTCAAGAGTGGAAATTATGGACTCTAAATGCAACGAAAGCCCATCAAAGCAAAGTAATCCATGTAGGGATCAGTACAGGCTTTCTGGAGTCTTTTGGCTATGGGGCAAAAAATGCACCCTGCTGAAGGTAAAACGGTTATGTGAGAAAAGGTGGTAAAATGAGAATCTAAAGCATTTTTTTTTTGGCATCAACTATACATAAGATTCAGTCAGTCAGTCAGTAATGAACTGTCAGATGACCTCATGCAAGGGTGTAAGAGGTTGCATGCTTTCCATTACACCCTTGGTGCTCTTTCCAATGATGAGTAATTCCCTTTTTTTGCAGATGGCAAAGAGTTGGTCTTCCTTTGTGTCCAGGGTTTGATTAAAAGCAATACAAAAATAGCAAATCCAAAGAGCAATTTGCAGAACTACAGCTAGGCATTTTAAATTCTTAAGCACTCAGAGTATGTCTTTAGCTTAACAGTTCAAGGAACTGGAGTGCATGTGGTCAGGCTGAAACACGGTTGCAATTTCTCAGGATGCAGCCCGAGAGCTCCCTTGGGGTCATTTGTTACTGGTGCCTCAGAAAGAGCAGTGGCAGCACAGGAAATCTGTGGTGCTCCTTTAGCACTTGTTTACTAGTCAGCTGAATAGCTGTCAGCAGGCTGAAGAGGTTACCCTGCTCTGTGGAGGTGGCATAAGAGCACCAATCCTCAGAGGACCTGAGGGGCTTTGTGACGTGTGTGAGACCCCAGGTTGGTTTACCTTCATCAGTTTGAGCTGACATCAGTCAAATCCTCAATCTTTTTAACTTTTCTGTAATTTTGTTGTAATCTTAAAATTTTCTAATTAATGGGCTTGTAAAAGTAACATATGGAATATGGCACATGCAACAGAAGCTGGAGCATTTAGTATGCTAAATGCAACAAAATCAAAGTGTCAGTGTTTGAAACATAGTAACATAAGTGTTTTTTAAAAAGGGTAATATATTTTTATGGATTCAAAAGTACTGTCATATTTTTCACCTTTAACAGACTTTCAAATACAGAAATTATAATGATAAATCCATGTTTTAAGCTATTCTGTAGTGTATAAATAACTTTTGTTTAAAAGTGGCATACATCTTTAAGTGGTAAGTCTACATCTCAAATATGAACCAGAGGAAAGACATAAACTCCTACTATTTTCTCTGGCTCAAAACTGCTTTTCTGCAAATGTGCTAGCAGTGAAATAAGTAGTTGCTTAAAACAGGAACAGGGTAAGACCGTAGAGTCACAGCTAGTTGGAGAAAAAATATTCCCCTCCTTTAATGACATAAAAGTTATTTCTGCCAACTACGTTCTAATATCCTCAAGATTAGGAGTAAATTGGTAAAAAGCAGAGTTAAAATTATAAACCAAGACTAAAGGGAACTGAACAATTATCGAAGAACTTGCTTTCTTATTTCCTGAAGTATCATAACAATTTTAATTTAAAAAAATTTCAACACATATTCTAAATATTATCTTAACTCTTTTTCGTTATTCAAATATTATACAAATGTGGATTTTGCACAACATTTTATTACAGAGTAAAACACTCGTCATTCATAACTCAGTTCTAGAATACTCAAATAAACAGGTACCTCAGGTATGTGTATAACTTAAATTTCCAAAAGTAGACATTTTATAAATGCCTTTCTACCTCAGAAGAGTACAAACCTTGTTTGCAAGTTTGCAGTCCATCAAACTACCATTCTTCCTCAAAAGATTACATTGATTTCTGAGATTTCCTTTAAGAATTTGTTAATAAAAACATGTACTATACATCCATTAACCCTGATGCTAGGCAATAATGAGAATACTGAATAAAATTTTGTGTCATTATTGGCACTGATTCCTTTTTAACAGATCCCTGGGAGCTGAAACACTGTGGTGTTCACAGACCTGAAAATGACACAGAGTTCTCAAATTAGATATGGTCACTTGACACGTCTTTAGAGGTGACTTCCTATTTTCAGTACTCAGGTGCCTGGCAGCAAACGATGAAAAAAAGCAAGCTGTGCCTGGAACATTTATCATTATAAAACAGTCCTGAGACAGCTTTTCCAAAGGAATACTTTTATTAATGGAGAAACAAGGCAATAAAGAAAAATCAGAAGTGAAATCAGCACGCACTGAAGTAGAAGCAGAAATTTTCAGATACATGTTTATTATTTATTGGTTTTAAGCTCACTCTGTGACAAATAGAATAAAATGTACTTCAAGAAAGTATTTGCTCAGTATTACTTTTTTTCTCTAACAATCAGAGGTGAAGTGTTATTGCTCTTTCTCAAAAACAGTCAGCTTTGTCTAGTTATGTAAAGATGATGGCTTAGTTCCAAGGAACCTTTTTAGGCCTCAGTCCAGTAAAGATTATCCTTTTGGACTGCTAGAGTTATAGAGACTTCGGGTATACCTGAAGAGTGCTCTTATGTTAGTAGCTAAGCTTTTTGTTTCACTATAATTGAAATTTTCAGAAAACTCTGTTTTCCATCATAAAAGTAACAAGCATCAGCAGTTGGGAAGAATTAATTAATTAATCTCCTCTACTTCCATTTCAAGTGTAGGATTATTCACAATAAATATGCCAAAGCCAAATTCTATTTGTTGATGGTGCCTTAGAGAATAGCAAACAACAGTTTTATATTTTATATACTTTAGGTATACCACAGTAGAAGCTGGACCTAAAAAGGTATGTACGGTGAGCTGAGATATATATATATATTTATTTATTTATACACACACAAATATATATGTGCGCATGTACGTGTATAAACTCATATGCACACACATATATATATATGTACTGATACATATATATACACACACACATATATATAAAAAACTTCTTTGGTTTGCATATAGGTCGAGCATGGGAAACTAAGGGAAACTTTGGAAGGTTTCAAGTAAAATTTTAAGGTACTATCCCTAGGTCTTTAACTATTTTGAAATGTCAGTAACCTGTTCTTGCGTTAGATCCACCAAGAATGGTTTTTTTTTTATTTTGATCCAACTAAAACTTAATGCTCCAACGGTACATACAAAGAAATTATACATACATGTATACATATTAAAACCATTGGTATACTGCAAAATATGCAATAATCCTTGTTTTTTTAGTAACTGGGTAAGTGCTGTATTTTTTCAAAGAAGAATGTAATTCCTTTAAATACATATTAAATTATAATGTCAACATTTGTTCCTCAAATAAGACTAAGGGGGCCTATAGGGATGCTGGAGAGGGACTCTTCATTAGAGACTGTAGGGATAGGACAAGGGGTAACGGGTTAAAACTTAAACAGGGGAAGTTTAGATTGGATATAAGGAGGAAATTCTTTCCTGTAAGGGTGGTGAGGCACTGGAATAGGTTGCCCAGGGAGGTTGTGAATGCTCCATCCCTGGCAGTGTTCAAGGCCAGGTTGGACGAGGCCTTGGGTGATATGATTTAGTGTGAGGTGTCCCTGCCCATGGCAGGGGGGTTGGGACTAGATGATCTTAAGGTCCTTTCCAACCCTAACTATTCTATGAATCTATGATTCTATTGTATATTTTTAAAACAATGGTTTTGCCTGAGCTGGCCTGTTTCAGCATACACTTTTAATAGGAAACAAAGAATGTAAAATCTAAATAATGCAATCTACCTCTAAATCATTTATTATAAATCTGGTTTTAAGCTGAGAAGAAAAGAATCTCTTATATAATTGCTTTTCTTTATTTTTAATATAATATGCATAGCATGATAGCAGAAAAAAAAATAATGTGAGAGCGTATTAGGAGTTCTTATTACTCTTTTGGGGTAGATGAAGTCACACAGGTCTTTTACCTAGTCATAATAAATCCAAAATTTGAATTAATTCACCAGAACAACCCTAATGTTTATCTCTTTTTATATAGTTCATCAGATTTTTACTGCACAAGCAGCAAAACCCAAACACAATTATCTTACATATTGTGCCCTGAAATTAAGCAATTATTTTCTAGAATTCTAATAATCACAGCCATCTCTGCAGATCTTTTTCTTAGTCATGTAGCATTAAAACAGGAAAGATCTACAGAGAGGCCACATATGTGGTAAATATTGCAAATAAGTTATGGTGCTTAGATTTCCTTTCATCAAACTTAGCCTTTGTCAAAAAGAAAAGAAAAATATAACATTTTCATAGATTAGAATTGTCAGATTTCTAACAAGTAGTACATTTTGTAACGGAAGGTTCTTGAAAACATGTTCTATATACTATGGTAAGTACTTGGTGCTTTAGTTCTGTGAGTAAATAAAGTAAGCAAATAATAATGGAATAATAGATTCATAGAATCCTAAAACAGTTTGGGTTGGAAGGGACCTTAATGATCATCTAGTTCCAAACCGCCTGCCACAGGCAGGGATACCTTCCATTAGACCCATGCAGCCTGGCCTTGGACACTTACAGGGATGGGGCAGCCACAGCTTCTCTGGGCAATCTGTGACAGTGCCTCACCACCCTTTCAGTGATGAATTTCTTCCTACAATCTAATCTAAATCTCTCCTCTTTCAGTTTAAAGCCATTCTCCCTTGCCCTGTCACCACATACCCTTGTGAAAAGTCTCTCCAGATTTCTTGCAGGCTCCCTTTAGGTACTGGAAGGGTGCTCTAAGGTTTCTCCATAGCCATATCTTCTCCATGCTCAACAAGCCCAGCTCTCTCAGCCCGTCTCCATACCAGAGGTGCTCTGACTCTCTGACTGCCTTCATGGCCCTACTCTGCACATGCTCCAACAGTCTACATTTCTCCTGTGTTTGGGGCCCCAGAGCTGAACACAGTACTGCAAGTGAGGTCTCATGAGAGCAGAGTAGAGGGGAAGAATCACCTCCCCCGACCTGCTTGCCATACTCCTTTTGATGCAGCCCAGGATACGGATGGCTTTCTGGGCTGTGAGAGCACACTGCTGGCTCATGTTGAACTTCTTGTGAACCAACATCCCCAAGTCCTTCTCCTCAGGGCTGCCTTCAATCCATTCACTGCCCAGTCTATATTTTTGTTTGGGACTCCCCTGACCAGGGTGCAGGACCTTGCACTTGGCCTTGTTGAAACTAATGAGGTTTGTCCTGGCCCACCTCTCAAAATTATCAAGGTCCTTGTAGGCAATAATTAACAGCATTAATAGCAGGATGTTGCACATGATGAAAAAGGAACTCAGTTCATACTTTATGTCTTTGATATATTACATAATATCATTATTACTTAATATTATAGATATATGAAAGATATGATACATACTGGATTGAAATAACCATGATTTACAGGAAAAAATATCTAAAAATAATTAGTGTTCTAAGTATTCAAAATCTATCTGTGGATCAGTTATACCGAACTACTCTTTTTTCAAAATCAAACTAAAATTGACTAAATATGAGATTCAGTTTGCTAATTGTTTGCTAATTTGGAAGTTATTATGTAAACCTTAGAAACAGTTTGACCAAGCTAACAAAACCCATATGTTTGTTACACCTATGAGCATGGTCAATGTAAAAGAGATGGTGTTAGAAAATAGGATCTAATTGGACACTTGGTACATTTTATAAAACTCGGCTAACATTTCACTTGGAAACCCATATCACAAATGCCCATATCATAAATTAGTTCTCTATTTTCTATTTGCTCATGAAACATCTGTCAAGCTTGTAATTCAATAATGTTACTTCAGTAAATTCTGTTCCTCTGGTGCAATTTTTTGATTGAGATGGTTGCAGGGTTTGGAAATAGCCATCCTGAGTTTGGAGTGTGCACAGAGTAAATCCTGCAAACTGACTTCAGTCATGGATCCACAAACTGTTAATGATACTCTGTTCATTGTAAAGTAATGGCCTTTATAAACTGCCTGTTATTTGCTGTTCTGGAGTGTCCTTTTACATCCAGAAGCTGAGATATGCTTCCAGCAAAGGCTTTCTTACAACCCTATACTTGTATATGAACAGTCTTGGTTTTGGAAAGCTGTTGTCCCTTCACAAGATGATGAAGTGGAATGCTTATTCCATCTTTCATAAAAATAATAGAAATACAATGCTGAAGATAATGGTAGGGAAAAAAAAACTCTGGCTGTAATGCTGGCATACTAGCTCCAGATGATAATGATTTTATTAGCACGATAAGCAAATAACCCTGCTTTTAGGTGTTAAAATTGGCTTAGTTTTTTCTGGCTCATCTATTTTAACATGAAAAGTAAACCTAACAAGTAAGGTAATAAGTCAACCTCACTTATAATACATTTCACAATTATTAGTTTATAGAGAGGTTTCTAGAGAAGTTCCTTCAAATATGATTTTAGGATTACTTTCACGTGGTATCCCTGATCTTGCAACAAAGACAAAAAATTTGTGGTGACATTTCATAATGATATAAGTTGATGAAGGATCAAAAAATGTACAAAAAAAACCCCTATGTGATCTAAGGGCTATGATAAAAAAAATATTATGAGTTACTTAACAAGAAATTTGGCTGTAAACAAATATTTCAAATTAACAAGATTAAAATATCTTCTTTTTGTAGACAATTATAAAATTATTGTCTCCCAAAAAATAGTATGGGGCCATAAGGAAAAAGATTAAAAGAATCTACAGTAAAAAAAAAAAAAAATCTCATACTTAAATTTAAGGAATTAGGAAAACAGTTCTTATGCAACTAAAAACTTAAGCTCAGGAATAGCTTTCAGACTTAAAAGGCAGAATGCTGAATTTGAAGTTAAACAAGGTCTGAAAAGGTTATTTCCTCCAGTACTGGGAACCTGGATTTGTTTAATCTAGGTAGTTTGTTTCCAGTTCTAGGTTCCCATGTATAGTGCCTGTAACATCCATCAATGTGTTACCAATGAATCTCATGTGCTATTTACATATACACACATACTGCCCACCTCTTTATTCTATTAGATATTCTGGCTAAAGCTATTTAAAGGACATTGTTCATAAGCCTGCACAGTTTTAAACATCTGTCAATTTAAAAGGAATAAAATATCTGCATGAAAAGCATCTTATCTTTAGCACATTCAATAGCAGAGTTGCCCTTTTCTCCTCATAGATCACTGTCAGATTTCTACATTCTTCGACCTGTGATAAAATTTGGTTTGGCATATTACCCTGAGAGTTACAATTTCTCAGACTATACTTTATATAGCTAGGATGTAAGCAGAAAATACACTGTCCAATTCTATATTTCTGAACATTTTTGCTTCATTCATTATTTCTTTTATTTTTCTATATACTGTTGTACAAATGGAGTGCATTCTTCCACGTGAATTATCTTTCTGAGAAGAGTTTTCATTAGTTTTGTTTGAAGTCTTTTTTTATTTGCTGGAATTACTTTCACTTCTCTGCAACAGTCTGTGTTTTCTTTTGGTTATTGCTAATACAAAGTAATTTTTTAACCTAAATCAGATTAATTTTACCCATCTCTTGGCATTTTTGATGTTTCACATTTTCATAATAGCATGGTGCTTGACAAATTAAATCAATGCAGTGCAATATTTGTTTTCAAAAACAATGTGAAGACAGCAATTCTTTTTTTCCAATTAGAGATTTAGTAGCATGAAGCCTACTTGGAAGCAAATAACTAGCAGTGTAGCTCAGGAGCCAATACTGAATGCAGTCATGTTCAGCATCTTCATTAATGAGCTATGTGATGGGGCAGAGTGTACCCCCCAGAAAGCTGCTGATGATATAAAACTGGGAGGAGTGGCTGATATGCCAGAAGGTCATGCTGCCACCCACAGGGACTTCAACAGGCTGGAGAAAGGGGCTGACAGGAACCTCATGAAGTTCAACAAGGAGAAATGCAAAGTCCTTCACTGGGAAGCAAAAATACCCCGGCACCAGTATATGCTGGGGTGCTGCCCAGCTGAAAAGCAGCAGCTTGGCAGCAAAAGACCCAGGAGTAGTGGCTCCGGCAGGTCTAAGTTGAACATGCACCAGCTAATAGCCCTTGTGGTAAAGGTGGCTAATTGTATTCTGTCTTGCGTAGAGGAGTAATGTGTCCAGTTCTGGGCTCCCCAGTACAGTGAATATGGGCATACTGGAGAGACCCCAACAAAGGGCCATGAAGTTGATTATGGGACTGGAGCACCTCTGCTATGAAAAAATGCTGAAAGCTAGTGCTATTTAGCCTAGAGAAGACAAGGATCAGGAGAGAGCTCATCAATGTGTACAAATATCTGACGCAAGGATGTGAAGAAGGCAGAACCAGCTCTTTTCAGTGTACACATAGACAGAACCAGAGGTAATGGGCACAGGCTGAAACACAGAAGATTCCATTTAAACTCTGGAAACAGTTTTTCACTGTGAGTGTGACACAGAAAAGTCTTGAGGTGTTGGAGGTAAACAAGCTGACCATAGGTCAACAGTATGCACTTGTATAACATCAGTAATATTTTATATATTACATCAATTAGTATAACAGCAAAATACTTGATTTTCTTCCCCTTTTGTTATGAGTTAAAACATTGTAACATCTCGGTGTTACCACTGTCAAACTAAAATCCAGGAAATTCCCAGTTCACATTAGTTCAAAAAGCCTGATGGTAACAATATTAAACTGGGAGTGGAGAGCAGAGTCTTAATTCACATTGATTTCAGTTTACTTTTTCATATAATTTTGTTTTGGTTTTGAAAATCTCTTTACTTCATTCTTTTTACTGTATTATTTCCTCAGGCAGAAATTAGGCTGATCTGCATTTTTGTCATCTTCAGTGGATCAAAATGCTAAAGATTTATTTTAGCAACTAACATGCTTCTCAAACTGATTCCTGGAAAGAGGAAGGCAGGAAAATGTTATGGTGCTGCTGTTGTACACATTTTTTGATGAATGAGGAGTCTCCAGGTGGCAGTACTAAGGTAATCCCCCTTAAATCCATTTTTGTTTTCCCCTAACGTCTACAAAATTGTATTCTTACTACCTCTAACACTGAGACAGATAATAACAGTCTACTGACTCGCTTGTACTGTGAGTATAGTCTGTATAAAATCCTTTTTACATATTCCTTTGAATCAGAAAGTTCATGTTGCTCTTTACAGGAGTTTCTTTATCAGTGGAGGGCAGGGTCCCTTGGACTAGTTCTATTCAGTATTTTTATCAACATTCTGGATGCAGGAGTTGAACGCACCCGTAGCAAGCTCCTCATGATACCAAAATTGGAGATGTTGTTAACTCTGTTAAGGCAAGATGCCTTGCAGAGTGATCTAGATAGATTGGAGCAATGATTAATGGGATGAAATTTAACAAGTTCAAATGCCAGTTTCTGCACCTAGGCTGGACTAATGCTGGGCACAACTATAAACTGGGAGAGAAGTGACTGGACAGCACTCCTGCAGAATGCGGTCTCAGGGTGCTGGTTGACAGCAGGCTCAATAGGAACCAGCAGTGTGCCCTGGCAGCCAAGAGTGCAAACCACAGCTTGAGGTACAATAAACACTGGGTAACAATTCAGTTAAAAAAGGTGATTATAGAATCACAGAATCACAAAATCATAGAATGGTTTAGGTTGGAAAGGACCTTAACATCATCTAGTTGCAATACCCCTGCCATGGGCAGGGATGCCTCACACTAGACCATGTTACCCAAGACTGTCCAACCTGACCTTCAACACTGCCAAGGATGGAGCATTTACCACTTCTTTGGGCAACCTGTTCCAGTGCCTTACCACCCACACAGTAAAGAACTTCCTTCTATCTAACCTGAACTTCCCCTATTTAAGTTTAAACCCATTACCCCTTGTCCTATCCAGTCCCTGAGGAAGAGTCCTCTCTGACATCCTTGTAGGCCCCCTTTAGATAGTAGAAGGCTATAGGATCATAGAATTACCCTGCTGTATTTAGTCTTAGTGTGGCCTCTCTTTGAGTACTGTGTGCACTTCCAGTCCCCACCATTTAAGGACAATGTGAATGCCCTTAAATGCATCCAGAGAAAGAAAACAAAGCTGGTGAAAGCACTGGAAGGTATCTTCTATGAGAGTGTCTAAAGACTTTTGGCTTGTCGTTTGGAGAAAAGGAGAATGAGGGGCGACCTCGTTGCTCTCTACAGCTTCCTGAGGAGTTCTTGAGGTGCTGAGCACTTCTCCCTTATATCCAGTGACAAGATGAATGGGAACGGTTCAATGCTCCACCAGGAGAGGCTTAGACTGAGTGTCAGAAGGCATTTATTTACTGAGACAGTGGTCAAGCACTGAAACAGGTTTCCCAGAGAAATGGTCCATGTCCCATGCCTGACAGAGCTAAAAAAGTATTTGGACAATGCCCTTAATAACGTGCTTAATGTTTTAGTCAATCCTGAAGCAGTCAGGCAGTTGACTAGATGGTCATTGTAGCTGATTGTAGGTATTCCAACTGAAATATTCTAGTCTAGTCTAATCTAGCTAGTCCAGTGTCGTCTATTATTTAGTCATTTTACTACTTTTTCTTGGAGTCACAAGTGTGTTCACATGCTTCATTGGGTCTCCTGCTTCCACAAACAGTGGACATTGCCACATAAACACTTTCACTGCATGACCTACAGCAACAAGTTTTCTTCCATTTCCAGAATTTCTATTGTGCACATTTTCACCAGCCACTACAAATTCACAAAAATATCTACTAATTTTATATTAACAGTATACTAGCTGGTGTAACCCCAGAAGAAGGGAGCTTTGTTGAATGATTCAACTGATTATAAAGCCTAATTTTATTTCTTGATATCCTGCATATACAGGCAAAGGCAACTGGGGCAATGCTGATAGTATCCAATGACTCCTCAGGTTCTTACAAAACATCAGGTCTTTTCTAAAGGTGTTTGCATGCTAAAAATAGTGGTTTTTTTCCCCTATTTTTTTGTTTCGCCTTATTATTAGTTTAACTTCTACATGTTGCTCAGTACTTGGAACAGAACAACTTTTTATCCTGAAGGGTCGCATCAATACTCTAGTAATACTAAATAGGTCAATCTTGTGCTCAGTTTAAATTTATGTAGTTTATCAAAACACAACAAAATTCTAGTTGCCCAGAATCAGAAGAAAGAAAATCAGAGAATAAATTAGGTTTTACAGGCTTAATTATCTTAACTCCACTAAACAGGAATACTTTTTGAAGGTTAACACAACTGACAAAGCTACTTAAGAAAAATACCTGACCTTATTGAAAAGGGAGCACAGAGCCTTAAGGGCACCGTAGTCATTAGTTTATATTCCAGTGTGTCAAAAACCTAAAAAAACTCCAGTTTGTTTCACCATACACCACTAGTAGTTTGGGGAAAGATTATATTTTATCTGCAGAGGCCTGTGAAAGACAACAGAGTTATCATGGATTTATGCCAGCCTCATCAGACATAGGAAGGATTGTAAAGCATGTGCTGCAAATAATTTAAAAAATAATTGGCTTTAAACAGCTATCTCCTTGCTGCAGCTCCTGGGAAGAAATCATGTGATGCTTCATACACACAGGGTTTGAATTTCTGATTAGAATAGAAAATATATTTTTATACATGTATATCTAGCCAAAGTAAATCCAGAAGTAATAAATTCTTTTTTGGAAGATTCAAATGGAAAAGATAAGAAAATGCATTTTGATAGTAATGATATCATGATAGCTGTGACTTTCTACCATTTTTTATCCTGTCAGTAGCAAATGATGTGTTGTAAACTTAAGTGTTGTAATTGCCTCTGATAGTGAGGCTTAGAAGGCCCAGAAGACCTAATTGTATATTCAGAGTAATTGTTTACAGTTTCACCTAAAATATTTTTATTATATTATTACTATAGTCAATACTTCACTTAGGAAAGAGGCTCTGTATGATTTCACCAGTTCTCAGATATTCCAAGGCTGGCTGTGCACTTTATGCAGGTACAAAGAGAAGAGAAATGGACATGGCAGTAACATTTCTACAAGGACACATTTGTGACCATAAAATTATGAAATCATTGAATGCCGCTATTTAACTAGTGGACTTGGAGAAGCTGCAAGATAGCTACTGCCTGTGCTCAGACAGAATAAACAACATTCAGAGTTTTATGGACTGTTCCTGGAAATGCATATAATTATAAAAACCTTCTCATTTCCATTTTGTTCAGTTTGATTTAGCAACAGAGTTTTTATTTTTTGAGTTAAATGCATGCTAGAACTTCTAGTAGGAAAACTATAATTGGTTGTACAAAGTAGAATCGTAGAATCGTAGAATCATAGAATCATAGAACAGTTAGGGTTGGAAAGGACCTTATGATCATCTAGTTCCAACCCCCCTGCCATGGGCAGGGACACCTCACACTAAACCATCTCACCCAAGGCTTCGTCCAACCTGGCCTTGAACACTGCCAGGGATGGAGGATTCACAGCTTCCTCGGGCAACAGATTCCAGTGTCTCATCACCCTTACAGGAAAGAATTTCCTCCTTATATCCAATCTAAGCTTCCCATTTAAGTTTTAACCCGTTACCCCTTGTCCTATCCCTACAGTCCCTAATGAAGAGTCCCTCCCCAGCATCCCTATAGGCCCCCTTCAGATACTGGAAGGCTGCTATGAGGTCTCCACGCAGTCTTCTCTTCTCCAGGCTGAACAGCCCCAACTTTCTCAGCCTATCTTCATGTGGGAGCTGCTCCAGTCCCCTGATCATCTTTGTGGCCCTCCTCTGGACTTGTTCCAACAGTTCCATGTCCTTTTTATGTTGAGGAACCCAGCACTGCACACAATACTCCAGGTGAGGTCTCACAAGAGCAGAGTAGAGGTGCAGGATCACCTCCTTCAACCTGCTGGTCACACTCCTTTTGATGCAGCCCAGGATACAGTTGGCTTTCTGGGCTGCAAGTAATTAGGGTTGTGTTTCTTGTTTACACCATTTTAGTGAAACAGCTGTAAGTCAGCTTTTATTGCAGCTTTCCATGGTCTGATTCTTCATTATGGTACACTGCTTTTTACTTTTATTTTATTGCTACAAATAGTTTTAAAAGAGAAATTTGGTTTTCTTCCTCAACATCCAAATTGTATGGTCTAGATCCTTAAGTATATTTGGATCTAACCTGCAATTATGGATACAGTCAAATAAGTTTGCTATTGTAATGTTTTTGTTTCTCTCTGATTCCAGATTTTCTCTCTTACTTTCAGCATCATTTGAAATTCAGATCTAAGCCATAGGATGTCAGTGGAAGAATAGCACATTTTGAACAATGACCTTAGTGATCATCAATGACCTTAGTGACTAAAATATTAAACCTTTTTGTTTATAAACATAATACCCTAGTTTGTCTCAACTTGTACCTGGAGGAAGTTTTTGGAAGAGAGACACCCTATTTCTAGTATCCATGTGATTTGTGATAACACTGCTAACAAAAGTGCTACCTAAAGATAACTCAAGCATTTGGTTCTGACATGCGATATCTTTGACCTTCACAATATTTAAGATATACATAGTAATTATATGCTAACTGTATTATTTCCTTTCCAAGTCACTGTCTTCAGACAGTTTTTGCCATTCTGTAGGACCTTCTGTAAACAGAATATACACAATTGATGAGTACAAAGATATTTGTTGACAACACAGATGTTAAATCACAAGGACAAGAAAACACCTGAGCTAAGCATTAATATGCTCATCATCATTATGAGTATCTGCAGGCCAAGCAGGTAGAGTCAGGTGAAAAAGACAGGGTCTCTGACCTGCTGTTTCCTGATTCTCTTAGTTTTAATTCATGATTTTCATAAAAGTTTCACATCAGTATTTCTCCTCCTGCATCCTTTGAGCTGCTAATACCATCTCAGCAATCGTACTTCTGTCCTTGTTTTTACTTGTTTTGTATATCTTCCTTTCACAGACTTTCTCGCAAGTTAAAATCTCTTAGTAAAACTGAGTCAAGGTTGCGAAGACATGTGGCACCAAATGAGGACATAAATTACAGACATCAGAGCCCTAGGGAGGAGGGTTGCAGGAAAATGGGCCACCTCTGAACCAGTTTCCTGAAAAGAGGCCTATTTCCAACTCTGAGACCACTGTGAAAATTATGTCCAATTATAAATAATGTATTCTCTAATTAAAAAAAAAAACAAAAAAAATCCCAATTATGTAGTTGTAGAGTTCTGTACAAAATTTAACAATATTTTTCATTATGTTCTTGGTAGGATATTATGATTTCATTTGGAGTAAAAACTTGAATGTATATTTAACATAGCTTCAGAAAATAGAAAATACATGGATTCCAAATTTAAAATCTAGAAAACAAAAATTATTATTTTAAAGGATCACCAGACTCACAAACTACATGGATAAACATCTTGATAAGGAAAACATAAGAAATTTCATTGATGGTTTCAATAAGATTGAATTTAGGGTTTGAATAAGAACTATCAATTCAGCTAATGTTGCATGAAATCACAGAGATTAATACAGACCTCAAATTGAAGTAAATGGAAAGCTCAGTCACTGAAGGGATGAGAAAAGATAACATTGGTCAGCAGTCCTAGGATGTTCTGGCTGATTATAACTTTTTACTCACTGGCTCTTAATGACTGATCTCAATTCCTTAAAACCTAACAAGGACTTTTGCTTGAAGAACAATTAGACTTGACAATAACTATCCAATTCTTTGACCAACTTACTTATTTTGGAATAGAAAAATATGAAACAATTGAAATAATTTTTCACAGGTACCTAAACATAAATTGGATATTTAAATGTCTGTTCATCCAGGATGTGCCTTTCTGTCTTTCTCAATCTACTGCATGTGTGGGATTCAGGCTCCTTAGCTGAATATGCTTACTCTACAGAAACCCATCTGAGAACTGGGCTCCAGTTGTAATGGAGGTCACATTCATCTATCTTAAACATTTCTTTTAGGATGGAATGAATCTCATCTAAGGTTTATCTAATTCTTTCCTTTGTCTATGCAGAGAGACTTACATGTTTAAGATATAAATGCAAAAACTAAGGTAATAAATAGTTATATTAACCAAGAAAAATAAATACATTTTTATATAAATTGATATAATGATATACCCTTCAAATTCCTTTGATATGTCTTATTTTTCATCATACACCACTTTTTTTTATCTTTATTAAAAAAAAAATTGTCTGATGTCTAAAAAAATATTATATTTTACTTTACTGACTGTTAACATGATGCTGAGTCAAATACGATACAAGTAAAATTTTGGAATGTAATATAAAATCTTAATAAAAATGGGAACTTGGTGGCATGCTATAATCCAGGTTATGTTGATTTTATTCCCTTAAGTTGAAGAAAGATTTTATTTTAATGTTCAAGGCTTATAATTTTTACCTATCTGTAAATAAACAATTGTCACAATGATATATAAGAATGATTGTTCTGATCAGTTGAAGATAGCTGTCATGTCAACTGGTTATAAATTAATCAGAAAGTTCCAAAGAGAGGGCAATAGATCATTTGTGTTTCATTTTATCAAAAAATATTCTGTGTTTAGCTGGATAGATACCAGAAAAATATGGTTTAGAAATGTAGTTTTAAATGTAGTCACACATAATCATGTAATTGGATTTTTTACATTATAATTGCTTGTTTTAGTTACATCACTAATCCTATAAACCTAAGAATTTATAGGATTTATAAACATTTAATTTTTATGAATTCAGCTATTTGGAGTTCAGTAAGAGACAAAAAAGAAAAAAAAACAGAGACCTAAAGATATTTCAGTTTTAAGAACTAACTTCTTGGGTATGTACAGAACTGTAAGAAAATGACACACAATTCTACCCCCTTATTTATTAAAATTTATCTTCTTCTGAGCTCTGTAAGATAAATTCTTTTTATACCAGTTACGGACATGTGGTGAATGCCCATTAATGCATTTTGGAGTTTTACACTGAGAGGCAGAAGGCAAAAACATTTTATTGGCAAATTATTTCTTTTTTTAATTTTTTTTTTCACTTATGGCAGCTTCAGAAAGCTCCCTAGAGGTCTGGCATGCTGAGAGGAGCCCAAAGGAGATGGATTGGTGAGCAGGTGAGCACGAAACAGGTGAGTTCATCAGAGATGCATGATACTAGACACATAATATAGGGCATCATTTCTTCTTTCTTCGTAGTTTACAGAACTTTTTGGAACATTTATAAACTCTGTAAGTTTGCAGTTCAGCAATACTTTCTGAACTAATTACTTAGTACATGCCTAAGGGTAATTGAACTTAATGCAGTTAACAATCTTGAATAAAAATATTTAGTATATGACTATGCTTCCTGTTGACACCTGAGACTGTATCATCATAATCATTTATTGACAGGAAATCAGATAGTGATTTTAAGAATACACTTTTCAGTAGTAGGTCTCTTGACTTGATTTTAAACTACTTAACTCATTTTATCTATGCTTTTATATAAAACATGAAATAACAACAAATAAAAAAATCTGTCACACAAGCATAAAATGACTACATGACTACAACAAAAAACTAAATATTTTTTCATTTTATGTCTGATTTTCCCAGTGTGTAGAATCACACCTTAAGCTCATGCCAATTTGTATCAGGAAATAGGTATATTATCAAGAAAAAATATGTAATTATAAAGTGATTTGGTCTTGTAGAGAATTAAAATCCAACTGTCAATTTAGATAGCAGTAGGAGTTAGTTTAAAAATAAAGTTTCCTGTTCTCGCACTTCTGCAAAATGTGCTCTTATTACAGCTCAAGAGGTTGAGACAATAATATCAGGGGAAACCTGGTAACTATAGGATGGATTGATTGATGTGTGCTTCAATTTTTAATTTACTCCTGGTCATTTATGTTTAATGCTGCTTTCTGCCTGTGGAAATGTGCTTTTTGTTGGTGTGTACAACTTCAAACTGGCTGGAATCAGATTATTATATTAAGAAATCCACTGCCATTTAAGAAATTAATATATGTGAGATGAATATAAATGGGGATTCATTGTCTAAGCTAATTGTTCTGAAAGGCTGTGCTATAATTAACAACTGTCAGAAGTGTCTGGCTCACGAAACTGCAAGTTCTTATAAAAAGGCATCATTCAAAAACCATATGCTCGTAAGAGCTGTTATTGATTGTCCTAAATTACATAGGAGTTTTATTAGCTGAATTATGTGAAGATTTGCTTGTTACCCTGAAACCTTAGTGTTCTTTCTTGATCTATCACTACTTTCTCTCCTATCAACAAGTGCTTTTGTACACCTTAGAATTTGCATGTTCCTAATTTATAAGTAAGTAGATTAGCTGCTGAAGAAGTGGGAATTGATGGTGCTGCACTCTGGCAATTACTGTGAAAATGTTACTGAATATCTTTCACAGTGGTAAAGCAGAAAGGTTATTTGATTTGGTCGGTGGAGGTGACAGCGTGCTTCTTCACATAGTGTCACACAACACGGAAGTGGTACCTAGGATACTGGCTGATTGCTGCTTTGTTGCACTCTCTCCTTTATTTCTTTACCTTTTGTCCTTGTCCTTCTTTTCTGTATTATCCCCATTGCCAATATCAACCCTCAAAATAATCCTTCCCACCATACACTGTAAGTGCACGTTTAGTAGCTCAGCTCTGCCTCTAAACTCCTGGAAGAAGTGCAGTGTTTTATTGTGGTTTTCTCCTCCCAAAAGCATCAGTAGGACTCCTATCAAAATGGTGGATACTTCTCATTCTGTGGAAAACATGTAATGTAATAAACTCTTGTTGGGAACAAGGACTCATTAAAATTCCATACCCTTCTCTGCTGTCCTTATTGTTTCCAGGTTCTGAGGTAAGTTCAGGTATCTGTGAGTACACTTCAGTGGAGAGCAGACATTTGGCATCCACATGATAAGCTCACATAACTGTTGGCTCCTCTGCAGTCTTGCTTTTTCTATCTGTGGAGTGTACTATAGATGGGGAAAAAAAAAGCACCTTTTCCCAACAAAATATAATTTTATCACAAAAAATAATTGAAAAAAATTCAATAGGAGGAGTTGCACATATCAAAGCAGCTCTTTCAAGAAACCAAATCATACATATATATATATGTATGTACACACAGCAAATACAATTCTTCTTTAAGATATCCCAAAATAGTAGTGCTACCTGCTTCTCACAGGTGAAAATCAGATAAGTCATGTTTTATACGAGCATGCTGTTTAATGTTAATTTCTGTGTTTTATTTTAATTCTCAGTATTAAAAGTAATGTTTGATACATGATGTGGGTCATTGAGTGAGTTAGAGAGCATGTTTTCTAATGCTGAGCCTCACAGTGCGCAAATAAACTAGTGCTTGTTTCTAAGCAGTGAAATCTTGTAGCTAAATATAAATACTTGAACAGCCTCCTGAATGCAAGTGCCATAACTACCTAAATACAAGGATATACGCATGCCTTCCATCTGAGCACCTAGGCAGTTAGCTCTTGCCTAAGCTCCATCACAATTCACAAATCAACTGGAAAAGGACTAAAGGACACCTAAATTGATGATAGCTACAATCCAGCATCCAAGTTCAGACCATGAATAAGCTTTGAGTTTTTTTCTGAGTCACAGCAGTTGCATTCAGTGGTTTCATTCAAGCACTTCCTGGGAAAAAAAATGAATCTGAGAGACCCAGCTTCATTACTCTTCTTAGTACCAGAGGATTCAAAAGCATAAAGGAATGTAATATAAGCTACAGAGTAACCTGAAATGAGGACTTGCTTCACTCAGCTTGGAAATACTCATCTAATGATGGTGATCGCAAACCATATGGCTTTTACCACGGAAAATTTTTTTCTGCTGGGTGATGTTGTACTGCAGGAAGGCTGCTGTGTTCTTAGAAAAAGTAAGTAAAAAAGTTCTTGTACTTCAAAATCTTCTAAGCAGCAAAAATGAGTACATCTTGTACACAGAGATAGGAATTTGTTGTTAGTCCAATTATTGTTTTAACAGCTTAATAGTCCAGAACATTTCATGCAGAAAAGCCTCATTAACAATACAACTAAAACTGTTATTCCAGAAAACACTGATACTCCTAGTTGCTGCCCCTGTTTTCTCATGTGATGCTTAGATCTAAGAAATTTCCCTTGGGATCTGAAAGTCAACACTTAGTCCTTCCTTGAGAAAAAAAGGGTAGAAAGAGGTTGTGACGAGCTAGCAGTGCCCTGCCCTCTTTGCTGAGAGGAGTATTAAGTCAATGGTGGATGCTTCCTTCTCTTCTTACTAGGAGAAACATGATGATGTCAATGTTTTCTCTGTCTTTAATCTTGGGATCTGCTTGTAGTTATTTTTTTGTTTTCATGACACACATTGCTTTCTTTTCATTGTTTCTAGGTTGAAGTTTGTGAGTCACCTCCAGCCTCCCCCAGCCCTGGTGCCCCAAGGGGCTGTTGTTTGTGGGACAGAGGTTCCATGGGGCTGTCAGGACTTCACCACACAGGGTATTCTCAGGCTAAAATAGGTCTGGCAGCAGCCAGACCACTGCACAAACAAGCTACAACCATCTCAGGCGGAGGTAACTGCGGACAACTCCCGAGATCCTGCACTGCCAGGTCAGTACAAACCCTGTCTCCTTATGGCAATGGCAAAAATTGTGTGTATTTAGCACAAGGGTGGGGAAAATGTGTTCAGACACACACTTAGTGATAAGCATCCATTCCTATACATAGACATCTAAAGGCTTTACAGAAACCAGTGACTGCTCTTGCAGTCTGGGACATGGGCAAGAGACATCAAAGTATTCACTATATCTGTTATATCATTCATTTTGGGATATTTGAAAATTAAAATCTAACTCAAACATGGAAAGAGAAGGTCAAGGTTCCACAATTTATACTGAAGTGGATACTAACATCTTGAGGATAGGCTTAGATATTTATTTAGTATGTGTGTTAGTGCAGAATAGGCTCAGAACTCTAATTTCTGGAAAAGTCATTCTGAAAATATGTGTCAAAAATATGTAAAAAAATATTTAACACTCAGCAGGTTCTTGAAAACCTTGAATTCGATGTAAGACAGAAAAAATATTATAGACAAAATATCTACATTCAGGATAACGTGGTGTTTACTGCAATTAGGTAGTACATAAATATATAAATAGTTCCATTATGCTGTCTTTTTGGTGGTAATCCAGAATAACTCACAACATATTTGTATTTCCACGGAAACAACTAAATATTTCACATATTTTATTATGAGTTTTGTTTCAGTTTCAGAAAGTTTGGGAGAGGTGATATTTGCAGTGTTCAGGAAAGAGCTCTTCCATTCACAGAGTGATAATTCTTTTACACATCTGGGTGCTACAATAGTTTCATAGAGATTCCAATTTAATTTCATTAATTTTAAGTTATCAAATTAAAGCTTTATTTCTGGTTCTAATTCTACCGAAGGAAAAATCATAGAGAATAACTCCAGATCTTGCTAAAATAGAAGAGCTTTTCCATAAACAGGATAATCCTCCCTGCCTCACACTCCCCCCCCCCCCCCTTTTTTTTTTTTGCTGCCAGTTTTTTAGATCTGGAGTTCTTCCAAAACTGAAAGGTTCAGATGCATTATGCTAAATTCAGTTGCAACATACATTTCATCATATCTGAAGCTCTCATTTGAGGAAGAAAAGAAGTTTAATTTAATATGTCTTGAGACTCTCCTCCACAATATCAGCCCAGGATGATGACATAAGTGTCTTGCCAGCAATATGGCTACTCCTTTAATCTCTGTATATATTTTATCTGCCAAGATAGAAGTCCCTTAATCTATTGTTTATAGACAGCAACCAAGTACAATTAAAGCACCTGTGACTTTTTTACGTACCTTTAAAATTACATATATGTTTAATTATACACCTAAATATTGATTTACATATGTATGCACATATTCAAATATAAATTTGTATATATTTATATGTATATATATACAAGCCTTAGGGAGAGTTGTGCACTTGAAAATGGCAGGACCTACTTGTAACAGCCCTGAATATAGTGAAGTGTCTTTTCTGCATTAGGGAAACTCGCAACAAAATAGTTTCTCAAGGAAAGCTCAGTCACTGGGGTAAGAGATATATTTTCCATACTGTGCTTTCACCTCTGTACCTTTATGTTGCTTAAAATTGAATACTTATTCATTTTGTTTGAGATCCTTACCTACAATTAATCCATTAGAATGTTCAAATTCAGTATTCTAGGCTTTCTTTATAACCACTGAACAGGCAATACTCTTCCCTTAGATCAACCGCTATTTCAAATATGGATCTTACACTGAAAAAGTAGGAGAGATGAAACTTCAGATTGGTGTATATCCTTTTCAATTCCTCTGTCTTCCCTTCTCACTCTTTCTTCTGCTCTCAAAGAAGGGATGAATCAGCCTTCAAAACAGATGAACTACACATATTCTGCTCTTATGACTAAAAGGAACTTAAATAGTCAGTATGAACTGTCTATTTTTTAGATTATAGGAAGAAGAACTACCTGAAGATCTGTCTACTAACGTAAATGGGTTGTTCTGTCTAATCACTGCAGGCAAAACCTGGACCTTTTCATTAATCTCCATTTAGATATTAAAGAGGGTGCAGGAGTGTTTTCATACTGGACAAGTTTATTCTTCTGTAAAGTTCTATAATTAATGCTACATGGATTATTTAACATCACTTTTACGCAAAAAATAATTAAATGTTTATTTCTTTCACTTGGTAAATACACATATTCTCAAAATACCAAAGAAAGCAATTACTTAAATGATTATACTATACATTCCTTTGTTTAAAAATCTTACATATTACGTAGTTAATTTTCACAACAGTGTTACAAAAAACCAGCATTCCAATCAGTGTTACAGTATATAATAGCTGTGCAGCAGCACTGTTGTGAGAATGCACAGTTAATATAAAAATTCAGCCTAACATAACTTTTTCATTATAGCTTACATACAAGGAATGTATGTCTTAACATTTCTATTCATTTTCACTAGAATTAAATTAGAATTCAGGCATATCAGGGAAAAGCATGAATTAAAAAATTACGAATACCTGGAAAAGTTGAAGGAGATTAGTAGCACAGCCTGTAATCAATAATATAGTTTATCTGTGAGATGTTGGAAAAAATTATGTTACTAGTTTTCATCAGGGCTCAATCATTCTGAAGCCACCAGTTTTATACCTAAGCTTTTGCTGAAACAGAGTCAAGACTAATTCAAAATTAGCTATTATTTAATAGCACACACTGCAAGAACCTAGGACACAAGGAAATGAATCTTATGTCAAAATGTATCAAAAAATAAGCTGTTTTATTACCTAAACTTTGCAAGAACTACCATAGGAGTTTTACTGAATGGAGAATGTTTTACATGTTATGCTTCCATAAAGTTTAAAAATCCAGTTTCAGCCTCATCAGCATGCAACTGTGCAACCCTTTACAGAATCACAGAATGGTTGTTTGGAAAGGTCCTCTGGAGGTCACCTGGTCTAAGTCTTGTGCTGAAACAGGGCTGCTTAGAGCAGGCTGTCCAGGATCTTGCCCAGACAGATTTTAATATCTCTAAGAACATATTCCTGTTCAATTCATGTTCAACTTAGACCTGCAGTAGCCAGGACTCCTGGGTCTTTTGCTGCCAAGCTGCACCCAGTATGGACCCCTGGACTATACTGCTAGTTACTTGCCTTCAGTTAGACTTCTTAACAATGTTCATAACCCTCTGGGGTCAGACATTCAACCAGTGTTCAGTCCACCTCATTGTCTGCTCATCCAGCCCATACATCAGCTTCTCTGTGATGATATTACAAGACATATTGACAAAAGCCTTACTAAAATCTAGGTAGACAATATCCACTGCTCTTCCCTCATCTACATTGATAGTCATTTCATTGCAGAAAGTTGACAGGCATGAGTCTGCCTTGATGAAACCATGCTGACTTTTCACAATGAATTTCTTGTCCTTCAAGTGCCTGAAATTGTTTCCAGGATTAGTTGCTCCCTTCCTAGCGATAGAGGTTAGGCTGACCAGTCTGTAGTTTGCTGAGTCCTCACCCATGACCTTTTTGAAAATAGGAGTAACATTTTCTTTTCTTCAGACCTCAATTACCATGTCTGTTCAAAGGTAAGTAAGAGCGACCTCACAGTGGCAAGTGCCAGCTTGCTCAATAATCATGAATGCATCCCATCAGTTTGCTTAAGCATTCTCTGACTTGACCCAATCTCACAAAGTACAAGTCTTCCTTTCTGCAGGGTCTTGGATGCCTGAAGGCTGGTCTTACCAATGAACACTAAGGTGAAGAAGTCATTCGGTGCCTCAGCCTTGTCCCTGCTCTGTGTTATCAGGGCCGCTGTTGCATTCATCAGTGGGTCCACATTTTCCCTAGTCTTCCTTGCTGCTTCTGTACTTATGGGAGCCCTTCTTGTTGCCCTTTACATCCGCTGCCAGATCAGACTCTAGGTGGGCTTTGGCATTCCTAACTGTATTATTGCACTTCTGAATAGTCTCTATATTCCATGTTACCTGTCCCTACTTCCACTTTCTGTGTACTCCTTTTTTCATATTAGTTTCACCAGGAATCCCTTGTTCATCTGTGCAGGCTTCCTGGAATTTTTGCTTGACTTCCTGATTGGGATGGACAGTTCTTGAGCTTGGAGGAGGTGATCTTTAAATATCAACCAGCTTTCTTGGTCTTGTTTCTCGACAGCCCTATCCCATCAGACCCTGTCAAGCAGACTTCTGAATAGGCCAATCTGCTCTCCTGCAGTCCAGCCTTGGTATTTTGTTTTTTGCCCAGCTCCCTTGTCTCAGGATGCTGAACTCCACTAACTCATGGTCACCACAAGCAAAGCTACCTTCAGCCTTCACCTCCCCAATGAGTCCTTCTTTGCTTGTAGGCATGAGGTCCAGCAGATCACCTCTCCTTGTTAGTTGCTCTGTCACTTGTGTCAGGAAGTTATCATCAGTGCCCTCCAGGAAACTCCCAGGTTGCTTATTCCCTGCTGTGTTGTTACTCTAGCAGATATCAGGGTGGTCAGCCACCCACAAGGACCAGAGCCTGCGAATGTGAGGCTACATCTAACTATCTGTAGAAGGGTGTCATCTGCTTCTCCTCTTGATCAGGTGGCCCATAGCAGATTCACCCATTTTGATCTGCTCTTTAATGCCTACCCAAGAGCTTCATTCATTTCAGCTGCTTTCTCACATTAAGGGCAACTCCATCTCTTTTTCTTCACTGCCTGTCCATCATAAAGACCCTGTATCTCTCCGCTGCATCACTCTAGTCACACAAGCTGTTCAATCATGTCATCACTATCCCAACAGTCTCGTAACCATGCAAAGTACACACAGATCTCTAACTCCTCCTGATTAATCTTCATGATGCATATGTTAGTATATAGGCATCAGAGAAACACCCCAGCATGTTGAAATACTAGAAAGGGCCTGGGTGTTTCCCCACAATGCTGTCTTCTAGACACTTCCTTTCTTACATGCAAATATTTGAGGTGACCCCACTTAAGCACTGTTTTGTTGATTTTGTGTTACTTTTTGTTCACATCATCCCAGTCCTTTTTCTTGTCAATCTTGTCCATCATTCCCTCACAGGCTGCTGCTAAGTCTCGTCCTCCCACACTATTCCTAGTGACTCTCTTACCTGGTCAGTCATCCCTACTGGGAAAAAGACTTTTGCCCTGCCTACTCACTTGGATCTCATCTCTCCCCAGAAAGGCACAGACACTCAAACAGGAACCCATAGTCATAGAAACCAAAACCAGGTTTGCTAATAATTGTTGACATGCAGTCTCAGTTCTTTCCTCCTCACACCCTTTTTCCTCAATGGCATGATGGAGAGGAAACCCACCTGGGCACCCATGCCCCAGAACTCTCTAGTCAAGATTGATACTCTCCAGGTTGCCCCTGAAAGTATCATTGGTGCCCACATGGAAGAATATCATGGGGTAATAGTCAGAGGGTTGGTTGAGCTTTGTCAGTTGCAACAACCTGAAGCTGAGCCCCTGGGAAGCAGCAAACTTCTCTATATAACAGGTTATTTCAGGTGCCTCTATTCCGTGCAGCAGGGAGTCACTGACTACTCTCTGTGGCCTCTTCCTCCTCATGCTTCTCACAGGCTCAGGGGCAGTTAGCCCATATGCTCTGCTTGAAAGTACACCCAGCTCCTCAGCTTTGATGGCAGTGAACCTGTTCAGTAACTGCAAATGTTCAGGTGTAGCAGGAGACTTCCTCTTGTGCCAGTAAGAGGCACAAGAAGGTACGCGCTTCCATCCTTCACCTTCCTCAGAGTTTCCACTTTCCATGTTTCTAGGGTCAGGTTCAGTAGCTGAGTTTGGCAGAAGGAACACAGTGTGATACCAGCTACACAACTTTTTACCATGCACAGGTGTCCTCAGGTATTTTTCATACCAATAGCATTGCTGCCTGTCTTTACAGGCTAATGAGAGTCACTGTGCATAGCTAGCTTACATTAGATAATAGGGCAATAGATCATATTTTTCTCATCATATATTCAAGTTTGTCATTTAAATGTATGCTAAATGCTGTAGAGAGTATAAAAACGAACTGTCACATTTTTAAATTCACCCATTTTATAGGAGGCTCCATTTGCACACAGGTGGAGCTAAAATAATATCTAAAGTCTCAGATCACAAAATTTAGGAAGTAAATAGCTAATGAAAGTAAAAAAATCTTTTAACTTTTCCAAATCAATAATGCCCCTATGTGTAAGACTACAGAAAAGGACTAGACATTAAGTATCCTAAGTAGCATATTTATTTTCAGACTTATTTATCAAATATATACTGAATGACTCATAGGCAAGTGTTTCCTGTACTTATGCATTTGAACTGAACCAACTACAAAACTAACAGCTCCAGTTTATCCATGGAGCTGAACTGAAGAAATGTCTTTCCACTATGCCAAACACTTTCCAAACAGAACAGATTAGTTCCCTATTTTCCATAGTTAAAAAGTCACTGTATTTATACTGAATGGAATAGGAATGATGAAAAAAAGCAATAATTTCAGCATCAATGTATATATTATTCCAGCTCCCTTTGTTGATCTTCCAGACCACATTGTCTCTTTTCATTCTAAATATGCAGACAAATCCTCATGGGCACACTTGTGTTCACGTTTCAAAAAGAATAAGGATCACACATATCAAGGTTCTATATATGGAAATATTTCTTGTCACACAAAATGGATCTATTTACTGTCTGACTGTCAACCCTTTCCTGATCAAACCAGACAACACCAGCTTCTGCTGCTTTTCCAGAATCTTGGCAGGCTCTCCTGACATCTGCACATCTTGCATTTACAAGTACACAGATTCCAAAGCTGTCAGTAGATGGAAATAATTTTAAAATCCAGAGTGAATACAGATTCCCTGTAAAAGGCTTTTATTTCTGTGTCACGTGGTAGAATTGCTAGGACAGAATCTTCCATTTTACACTTCCCCATTTCCAACAACATCCCAGATGACTGGAAACTTCTCAACAGTAAATGGATGTAGCATTCTTTTTTTTAACTGCTTTGTGTATCAAATAAGGAAGTGGAAAAAAAAAATCCTTAGTATATTTTGTTACACACAAATAAATAGAGGGGGTGGGGGAATCTGTTATACTGTTTTTTCTTTCCTCTTTTTCAAAGGAAGATTTCAAACAAAAACTTGTTTCTAGTTTATTTATAATATAGGGTCATATGGGAGTGCTTTCAGTAGCTACAGACTACAGCATACAGTACTGGCAACATAATACAACCCTTCCATTTCTTAGTATAGCTCACTTTTCAAAAAAAAGTTACAGCTTTAAATTTCAGTATTAGTTTGGTTTGGAACTCATTAGCCTGAACTAGTTGTTTATTCTGGATGCTGCAACACTGATCTCACATTTGTGATGTGAGAGTGACATCTTGACAACTGAGCAGAATTTCAGAACATTTCCACCATAATTGGGCTTTTTAAATAAAATCAGATTGCCTTTAGAATAAATTTATTTAGGACAAACTTTAAGAGTTTCCAATTTTTCCACGGAAGAATAAGCAAAATTGCCAGACTTTTAACTGTTACCTTAAGAGAAATTACAAGAACAAAAATATGAAATGCAGATAGCTAGAAACAGATAAATATTTTCTGGTTTTAACAACACTAGGAAATGCAAAATATTCTTCAAAATGTTTTCCAGTATTTGGACAAAAAGCATTCTCTGAAAGTGTCACAGAACCAATAAAATGAAGCTAAACAAAATTCAGTCTTTAAATTCAAATAAAGCTCCCCCAACATTTACTACAGATTCAAGATGTCACATAGATTCATCATTACACTGCCAATTCTTAAAATTTATGGCCAATGATCCAAAACGCACAATCACTCACCTGTAAAGGAGGGCTCTGAACCTTGAGAAGTTACCTTGCCTGGCATCCCTAACTCAAAGGGAGAATGTCCAGCTGCAGTCCTGCTGCTTCGAGGAGGGCCAAATCCAAATGGCTCTCCAGCAGGGCTCCATTTATACCCTAGCTGAATCTGACCTGTGGTCAGATATGCTTATGTAGCCCCCCATTAGATCAGGACCCAAATTACTTGCCCCTGTACCTTCTGACCGCCACCATGTAAATAGGACAAGGGCTGCATACATGGGGAGCTCTCCTAGGATTTTGTTTGTGGCAGGAAGCTTTCACTGGCTTTTGCCCGGTCTTTGACAGGGAGGGTGTACCTGCCACAGAAAGGAAAAAGTTATCGCTTTGGAGTGCAGCCCTACTAACAGCTAATAAATGAGTGGATGTCTCCTAAAGCCAAAAGTGGTCATCCAGGGAGTCAGATGCAATGGAGCTCTTTAAATGGTCAGCAAGCAGTCTGGTAGTACATCAACCCTTGCCTCAGTGACAAAACCTGAGCACTTTGTTTAAATGCGTGGCAGCATGGAATGAAATGCCAAACTGTTATGTACCTTGAATATGCAACTCTTGGAACATTATAATAGAGATAGATATGTCAGAAACACAATTTGGATGAAAAGAGCTTTTCTATATTATGCATTTTGCTGCAGGAAGAACAAGTGCATTCATTAATGACAAGGCATTACAGGACTGTGAGAAAAACAGTGTCAACAAAACTTAACTGGCTTTTGCTTAAAGCCTTGAGAGAGGCAAGTGTCAGCCAAACCCTCACCCCAGGCTGAACTACTGAATGTTGCCTGCATGAAAAAAAAGGCTGCTTGACCTACTTTTATCTTCTGGATGAAAATTAAAGGTTTCTGTCTGCTGATGGCTATTGCACGTCCAAACCAGCTGGAATCAAGTGACTTTTATTTCTTCCAAAAATAACTGAGCCAAATCTGTCCTGGATGATGAAGGCAGAATTACAAGATACTCTGAGGGAATTACAAGTTTTACATTGACTTTTGATTAGGAAAAGCCACAAGTTACTTAGGGTATGTGGCATAAGGTGAGTCTAAACAACAAAAGCAACAGATACGTTCACCAGGACACACTTATCTATGGATAGCAAAACATAGTTGTAAAATTTTCTATAAACTGCTGTCGTGGTTTAAACCCAGTCAGGTAACTCATTCACTTACTCCCCCCCTTCTTTCCCTCCCCCTACTCCCAGAGGGACGGAGAGGAGAATAGAAAAGAATGCAACTCCCACAGGTTGAGATAAGAACAGTTTAGTAACTAAGGTATAACACAGATCACTACTGCTACCACCAATGATAATAATGATAAAGGAAATAACAAGGGAAGAGAATACAACACCTCAGCACCAACCGACCTATAACTCGCCCCTCAAGCCCGACCAAGCTCTGACCGATACCTCCTCCAACCCTGCAGTCTCCCAGCCCTTCCGGCTAACTCCCAGTTACATCCTGGGCATGACGTGCTGTGGTATGGAATACCTCTTTGGTCAGTTTGGGTCAGGTGTCCTGTCTCTGCTTCCTCCTGGCTTCCCCTCCCCCCTGGCAGAGCATGGGGCTCACAAAGTCCTTGGCCAAACCAAAACATCGCTATCAGCTCTGTTCCTGAGCCAAAAGTCAAAACACTGCACTGCACCAGCTACCAAGAAGGAGAAAAATGACTGCTACTGCTGAACCCAGGACAACTGCATACTGACAATTTGGTGTCATTTTCTCTTTTAACCTAGGATGCAATGTGGTGAATGACAGTGAGTGCTAGGAGCATCTTGTGCATATGACAGGTATCCTGAAAAAGGAGTACAGTTATAAATTACTTCATTTATGACATAGCCTCTGTAGCTACTCTTAATTGTCTTAATTGCCCTTCACATTCCCTAAAAGGTCTTTTTTTGTTATTGATGGTTTTGGTTTGGGGGTTTTTTGTTCAGGGTTTGGTTTTTTTTTTCCACAAAATTATTTTTTTTGGATAAGCAGAAGGTCATCGTACAGTAATGATGGCATAACACAACAGACTGACTTATTTTTAAGGGCACATAATTCAGCAGTTTCTTCCTGCATGGCTCCATTCAAGCATTAATACAACATTATGAAAGTTTCATAAGTATTTAACAATTTTGGACAGATAAAATGCTAGTTGATGGAGACTGTATTTCTCAAAGCTTAGAGTTTCACTGAGATGCTTGGGGGGGGGGCAGGCATAAGCTAACATATTGATAGACTACAGATGAACTCCTATAAGCATTGAAAGAAAAACTGCAAAGTCAGATTTCATTTCGACTTCCAGTACAAAAGAGAAAATGCTCATCTGGAAAAGACACTGTCATTTACACTGTTTCATATACTGTATTGTTTAATAATTTCTCCAATACTATTCCTTGGAGACTCCAAAAATGAGCTGGTAATGTTATACAGAGAAAGATAAATTCTTCTTCTGAATACCTTACTGTCTTCAGAACAAGGTGAGTCATACAGTGAAACAAAATTAAAATGCAGAAGACAAGATAAAGCTGGAAAGAAACAAAGAAGAAAACTACAGTCAAAATAACAGCATTATTTTATCCAGGGCATATTAGCTTATCACATGCCCAGCTTTGGCAAATTTAATTTCCACTGGGGAAAAAAAAGGGAGACAAAACCAAGAACAGCAGCAGAAATAAAACTATAAAATCCCGTAGTTATGGCAATGAGTTTTAACCTACTTTTCCTGAATGCACGTCATTGTATTTAAAGCCTCCTGGCACAGCAGAAGAAGGGCAGACTTGTTGGATTCACCATTTATTGAGGCTAAGCACCAAATCTTTCAGGTGTCAAAGTGAAAAAAAAAACCCAAGCCACCAAATTATAAAGCAAAGGTAAATTATTTCCTCTACTGGTCAGTGTGTGTCATGCCTCATTACCTTTATTAATATGGCAAAATGAGGACATGACATGAAAGTGGTTTGGGGAAAATTGCACTGTTACACAGCTGCGGATGTCTATCCACTGACAGACATCCAAGAATAGTTTTGTTGAAGTTAATCAGCATTACAAGATAATGAGTTTATAATTAACTGTGCAATCCCTGGATGCGAGTCTATTCCTTCTTTGGCAGAAAGAGGTTATGATTACTCTAGAAATTCAAGGTTTTATGTAGCTTTTAGTCGCAGCTGTTCTGTATAGTGTCTTTTCACTTTAAAAGTACAGCATGGAAAATCAGAAAAGCATACCTGGGCTATCTGCAACACTTATAGAAGATACTGCAAGGGCTATCTGTCTATTCCTACAGCTCTTTATGAATGAGAATGTTTTCTGATTCACAGCTAAAAGGACTTTTTCCCTTCAATGTGCACTTCAGTGGATTGTTGTATATAAAATCTTAATTGTAGACTCTCCCAATTCAGAAGACAAAAAAGAAGCTCAGATGGGAAAGTTGAGCTCAGATCCTTCAGTGTTATGTTGCTGAACCAAATAAGTCACCAGATTTTACCTTGGAGCATAGATTTTCTTTCCTCATTGACTTTGTTTCTCAAAAAACTGCATTATAAATCTATAATATAGTTCCTGCTTTCCAAGGGATTTGGCACATTATATCACAATTAAAAAAATGCAATAAAAATATGGGGCAATAAAAATGCCATAGAAGTTTCTATAAACTAGGCTAACAAGCGATAAAACAAATAGAGTTTAAGTGTAATAAAGAGGTTTTGCTGCCAATAGAGGAAGAATTTTATTGAAAAGTATATATAGTCATCTTCACATTCATACTGTTGAAATAGTGAATGTTCTTTAAAGGGCAGTACTGCTGTCTAATTCAGTGTTTGAGATCAGCATGTGTATTGTAAGCATGTATGTGTTACCTGTACTGCAGGTAACTAATACAGCTGCCTTTAGGCCACAGAAATTATTCCCAGATAAGTGTAATAATTTGTTTAGAAGCTGAACTGATTCTTTTCCTTAACCCACCAGGAAAATATTATAACAGAGAATGGACCCAAGATTATATGAACAAATGCCTTAGAAGTCCCATTTTAAAAAGAAAACAAGAACATAAAAAAGAGTACACTTCAATGATCTTTAAGCCTTAAATTATCCCCTCCCGTTTGGAGCATTTGTATCAGTACTAATGCTTCTGCTTTTCCTCTTTTCTCTTTGACTTATGAAGTCAAAGAGAAGTGAAATCCATGTGGGCTCCCTCTTGTGATATTTGCATTTCATGGTAGGCGTTAACTGAAGCCAATGTTAGGATTTAGAAATGTTTGTCACCAGCTTGAGGGTGGCATTGGGCTGGGCTGGACTGGCAGAGCCTCTGAGCTCCAATCCATGCCCTGACAAGCTTCCAGTTTTCCAACTGGAAGCTGACTGCTGGCACCAACACCAACTGACCCTATGTGCTAAAATTTGATGTGTTTGGCTCAGAATAAGCTACTGCTCACAAAGGGATGAAGGTGATGGATATCAAATTTGTCTTTTATTAGTTGATAGTATACTGCCTTTTCAGCCTAGAGATTTCTGTAACTAGATAGCTCATTGCTTTCAGATAGAGTAGAAATAGTATGCAATTTCCTCCACAGCTCTTCCTCTTGGACTTACTTCTATACTAAAGGATAGAGACTATTGAAAAATACACAAGCAACACCTAAGATTTAAAATTAGGTTCACTATTAATAGTCTATCAATGATTTTTCTTAAAGGGAATATATAAACAATGTTGTCATAAATGACACTGAATAAGACCTGAAAACATGTAACATTACTTGAAAAATGTGGAAACAAACACTTACATTGGAGAACATCTATGTGTTCGAGAGTATTTGTTCATTCATGTTTCTTTGAAAAAGTATCAAATTAAACTTTTGTTTCTGTAGGCTGTGGTGCACTTCTATTTAAAAGTCAAACCAGTGCGTCTGTTTACACAGCCTGCCTTCTAAGTTTGATTTAGATTATTAGTGATTTTAACATCTTAATATTATAGTCATGCAATTTATGTTCCTTTTATGCCTTTTGAGCAGAGAGGACTTTGAAATAGCTTTGTTTACTCTGGCTTAATTGGGTGGATGCCCAGTTTTTCAATAAGGACATTGAATACTGTTTCTGCTGTCAGTTCTTTACCTCTGTAACACCCCTGCACAGATCACTTTACCTTCAGTGGCACAAACTATCCTTGCAATGTAGGAACTGTCTACAGCAGAGTAAGAAATGTTGAGAAGTTTTCTCATGCAAGAAAAATATACTAACTCCCACCAAACCCAAAAAGAATGAATGTTGCCTTTTCTTTCCTACCTCTCTTGACAATGAAAATGTGCTGAAAGTACATTCTTTGCCAGAAATTCCATAAATACCTCCACTTGGGCAACAGTCAGGGTTATAGATAGCCAGCTCCCCATCAGTGAGTGCCAAAACTGAGCGACAACTAAGCTTTGAGAAAACACTCTACACCAGCAGCTCTGAAATGCGTTGAATTTATTCCAATTTATGTAGGAGAGAAGGTCTTCTATGCATCCATCACCATCCTGTCAAGCAAAACTGGGGTCTCCCCAAACAGTATGAAACCGTGTTATGTTATTCTTTTCTGTAACTCTGCATGTTTCTCAATGTATTCACAGGCACACCTATGTATGCAATGTTACTCTACCACCAATTCATATTCCCAAGACTCAGGAACATCTACAACTACCAGCTTGAGATGACCTCATCTAACTATGCTAGTAGATGCCAATACGGAAAGAATTATATGATCATGATGGTAATTCTGTATCTTCAATCACATTGCTACTTGTAGTATTTTGAGTTATCTATGGCAGCTGGCTACCTTTCTCAAGTAGATTTACAGAAGGCGCTGAGGGAAAGAGCAGGTTGTTGAAGATGAGTGGTCTTGATGAAAAGGAGTAATTAACTTTTCCATTTTTTAAATGTTGTGTCTTCAGCACTTTGGTATATACTGCTAAAGTGCAAATCCTGAGGGAATATAATCTTGGTTCAGTGTCTTCAGGAACTCTAGTATATCTTTCGGATACGATTATGGAATAGGTAGATTAATAAGTTACCCTCAGGTATGGGACTGTGAACTTTAGCTTATGACAGCTATTGTCATTTCTGTGTACATGCTCTTACCTGATGGTAAATCAGAAATTCTCCCAGGTAGCTTAAGTGAAGGTAACAACAGAGAACTAAGAATCCTCTCATTTATAATACAGGTTAAGTGAAAGAAGCTCACACTGAAGCTTGTTTCTCAGAGGCTCATTCACCTGCTTATGCCTCTGATGTTTTTAAGGTGTTATGGTTATTTTAAGATCTGTGCATGCCTTCAGTCTAGTAGTAAGTTTGTGAAAGACAAAATTCAGATGCCTAAAGGCCATGTGAGTTTGAAATCCGACTGACAAATCGGGGTTCTACATCTATTCTGAGCAGAGATTAAATTGCAGTAACTGCACTCACAGCATTTGAAGATTGCAAACAAAATAATTTCAGTAAAAGCATTTGGCAATGCACTAGGTATATTCACAGCTGTTCGTCTGACTTCAGTAAGTTTGCAAAGTTTATTAATAGTTGCTATGACACAAGTCTGAAGACTTCTACCTGAAGAACAGTTAAATTCAGACTAATATCGAAATTTTCAGTGAGAAATTCAGAAAGTGTTCATCACTTCCCATGTTACAATAGGTAGCTACATGGGTGATAGATAGCCACATTTCTTGACTATAAATTGGTTTTAATACTTGGTTTTGTTCTGTTTGTATTGTGCGCATTTTTAGTTTAGCCTAACCATGTGGAAGGTTCTTGTTGCAATTATAAACAAATGTGTCCTGAAAGCCTTTGAGATAGAGCTTCACAAAATGCCATTTCCATTGAACATCAAAAGGAATAAAGCAACTTTTCGTATTCATGGATGGGTGTGTATTTCAGACCACGTGCAGATTTAAGTGATTTTATCTAAATAGATAAAAAATGCATCAGATTTTCTATTTTCCCTTGCCTTGATTCCCTTCTAAGGACTCTTCATTTGTTTTAAAAAGAAATGGCATGTCAATTTTGTTTTGAGACAACAATATAGTAACTGATATGTGTGTGAAAATTTGCTAATTTTAATTTAACGCGACACACACATGTGTCTACACTATTGAGTGACAAAACTGACTGAAAAATAAAAGAATATTATATTCCCAAAGCATTCCCTTCTCCCCCCACAAAAAAAAACACAAAAAAACACAACAACAAGAAAAAAACCCCAAACCAACAAAAGTGAAACTGTCTAATTTTAAACAATCTTCCGTCAATGCTGCAGCCTTTCTGCAAAAGTACATAGCTTCTGTTTTACAGATACTCACCCCATCTCAAGCTTTTGAGGTTAAAAGTTATTGAATTTGGGACAGTCACGTGAACTAACATTACATGTTTGAATTGTACTCTGTTCAGCACTAATTTAAGTGGATCTTTATCATCAACTAGGACAGCTATTATGTTCTTGAGAATGACAGATAAAACAAGCAATAAGAGATGGACAAAAAAAAAAAAAATAGAGTTTAGACAAGTAAAAGCTAGAGCAATTACCATGAAGAGAATAAGAAAAAAAGGAAAGTGACAGGGGAAATGCATTATTGAGTTGGACATTGAGGGAAAAATTATAAGTATGAATATTATAAAAAAATATAACGAATGAATATTATAATAAATGACTACTATATAAAATTATAAGTACGAATTCATTGTACTTCTTGCAGGAAGAGTAGGTAAAGATAAGGAGTTAGATTTAGTAGTAAAAATATTGGGAAACAGTGGCCTATGATGGGAAGATGAAGAGACTGCAGGAAACTGGGGCAAGGAACAACAAGTTGGGGAAGCTTGGTCAGCACCAGAAAGAGAGATCAGGAGAATATGTAGAACGTGAAACTGCTCACATGAAAGGATCTTTTGATCTAAGAGCAGTCTTAGGAGACCAATAAAGAACTATGCTGGAAAGAAGGGATTAATAACTAGGACTTGAAACTGTATTCTTGCTCTGTTCTGATATTTTGAGTGTCATACCAAAATATTTATAGACTTCTTCACTTTTGACCAGAGGTTATTGTAATTTGCTGAACCATGCTCCTAAAATAAAAAAATGAAATCATAATGTATGACCAATAAAATCTTGTTGCTTTAAAAACATTTTTTCCTTAGCCAGCAGGATTAATAAAATACAGTGCTTTTTTCCTCTCCTGAAGTATTGAACTAAGGGAAGTGGAATAAGTTTCCTTTATCCCAGTATCCCAATTTCTGACAGGGACCATCAAAATTAAGTAATGAAACACCAAAGTATGGTGATTAAAAAACATCTAGTTTTTCTAAGCAGTCTCTGCAGAGATGGATGGTGGTAACATGAATATTCTGGTACTGCAAGTGCTGTATATTTTCTGTGGGCAAGCAAGAGTATTTCTTCCTCTAAGGCTTTCATGCTAATATATTTCATAAGGAACTCAAAACTCAAAATGAAAGTTTAATTTATATTTTACATGTTGGTCATCTCATCTAAAATAATTATATACCTTCAGCAGTATTTTTTTTTTAATATCTTAATGCTCTTAAAGTGTTGCATGGGAGGATTTGGCATCTAATTCCACCATGATCCTTTAATGATAAATCTTTTAATTTCTTCTCAGTGTCATTTTCTTTGGCTTTGTTTTTTTTTCTTTTTTGCTCTTTTCAACTCACTAGTGGAGCTCTGTTAGAGCTAAGTATGATTCATCTGGCATTTTTTCCTTATACTGAAACTCTCTTAAACTGCAGGTTGGTGGAAGACAAGTTTTCGTGGTTTTTATGTGCAGATGTATTTAATTGTGATAAAATTATCTTTGGCATTTATGCAGTCTGTATATAGTAATATCTTCTGTCTTTAAATGATCACGGGAAGTCAAGCCTTATCCAATAGGTTTTGATGCTTCCAAATTCTGAAATTTGCAAGATCTGCTTCTAGATTTTTCAAAAATGTGTGTAAAAATTAAATTCAGACTTTCATCTGCACTTCTGTATCTTTGGCAAAAATGCAGCTTTGATTGTTTTGGGTGTTTTTTCACCCTTGTGAGTCATCTATATTTTCTGCCTATTTAGTAGACTTGTTCGGAAATAGACATGTAACTATTATTCCACAAAAGGGTGTTCTACTATCTTGCTTCCAGTTTACTTTAAATCCACTTGAACTGTTTAAAAGAACATATTTTCAAGTCATTTCTAAAAAACTCATTATTTGCATATAAAAAATCATACCAAAAGTCACTAAAATTATCTCATAATCCTTTAAAGTAATCTCTTAGGTACAGGTAGCTGAATAAAATGCAGGTATATAAAAAGTCTTAGCTGCCCAACCAGATATGTGAAGTATAAATTTGACTATCTGTTTATATTTTGGTTATGAAGTAGCTTACAGTATCAGTCTTGCTCTAATGACCTCTCATATATTCCAGTTTCTCTAATTGTATATGTTACTCTTTATGTTACGATTTACTGGCAGGCATAACCAGAGAAGCTGCAAGAGTCACTCACCGTGCCTACTGTTGCATCCTTGATATCTTAATTTTACCAAGGTACCTTGATCTCCTGAATGATGCTTTAGCTTGTCAAGCAATTCCCTAAACTCCTGTCTGACATGCTTCCATACTTTGTGTTAATTACAGTGAAAGACCTACTGGGCATTCCTGTACAAAGCACAGACAATGTGTTTGAAAAACTTCACTATTTGTGGTCTGCCTGTATAATATAAATGGTTTGGCTAATTGTTCCAGTACCCTTTTTATCAGTCTATAACCTTGCACACTGCACTAGGTGTTACACTTAAGCTTATTTATCAGACGGGTCATTTATTAGGAAAATCTAGGAGGAAAAAAAACAACAAACCAGTCTTGAAACATACAGTCTAGATTTCTTGCAGATTAAATAAAACTAGAAGATCTCATTCAGGAGTACACGTTACATGCCCCATCTGATCATTCAGGTCATGGAACTAAACCAAGGCAAATCTGAAGTAAATTCCCCTCAATACATTGTTAATATAGACATCAGGATGCTAAGCACAAAATGTTTCACCCTTTAAATCCACTCTGATAGCTCCATACTACTCCTTGGACAAGACAAAACCTCAGAGTCTTGAGATCACATGTGGGAAGAAAAAAGCTGCTTTGCTCCTGCTCAAAACTAAATGATGAGACAAACATTCTTGTTCTTTACTTAGTTTCTTTTTGCACACATCAACTAAACAAAAATACAATGTCTTAATCAAGAAGATAAACAGGGGAACAAAGAAAAATTAGAAGGCTTAGCAGAAACATACAAAATAACAACAGTGTTTCTGAATATATAAGAAATATCATTCATTTCTGACAAATCTCAGATTTCCTATACAGGTAGAAAGCACAAATTAGGAAAGTCACCTAAAAGTTAAAAAACAACTCCAAATTCATCATACTGCATGAGTAGTCCATAATAATCTTGTACACAGAACTTTCTTGGAAGCTTTGGTAGATATATCTGATTCTTTTTACTTTATATGATGATTTTCCTTTATTTGCTGGAAGCTATTATAAAACTCTAGTTTAAGATTTTAATCCTAGATATTTTGCAGGTTTGTCTCCTAGTAAGACTGGGCTTTGGCTGCTACCAATTGCATATTCACAAAAGCAGGGATTGAGATGCTCAAATGTCTTACCATATCTTGGAAAGAACTTTGTTTCAGGGATCCTCTGATATGTTTGAAAGCACCAGCCAGCCAAATCCTCTCCTGACTTTTACGATAGTTGTCTTCAGTCCCTGGGAAATAATCAATCCCCATCAGAATGAATATATGTCTGTATAGTATTCAGTACCAGAAAGTTGGAAACTAAACAAATTAAAATAAGCAAAAATAAGGTGAAAAAAATAAAACAAATAAGCAAGAGCCTTGAAGCAGAACCACATTTTTCTCATGAGACTAAAACATATCTTTCAGTAAGTCTACAATAAAGCTTCCAAAAGTTCAGTCTATGGTATCATCAGTTGCAAAAATCAGACTTTCAGAATGAATAAAATATATCTTGAAGCTAAATACCATGTACAGGATATTATTAGACACTGCAAATACCAATTGCATGTGGAAGCCTGACTAAAATGGTCTAAGATGGTATTCTGTAAAGTCAACACAGTACTGTAGTAATGTAACATTTCCATGAAAGCTAGAAAACCAGCATCAGTCACAGATAATTTGCAATAGATTTTTTTTCCTGGAAGAGATATTATTTTAGGACATTTATTTCATAGGACAAACTGTATATAAACTATAGAACTATATTTCAGGCTTTCATTTTCCACTTTGAAGTTGCCTTCTCTTAAAAGTTTTTCAAAAGTTTGCAGAAGCCCAGATTAAGAAGACAGACCTGTGTAGTTCACAGAAGTCTGTAATCATTTTAACAGGTCTGTGTTCTTATATTGCAAATGTGCCTCCCAGAAACTAGCTTTGAGCATCCAGGTAGTTCATAGCGATACTCTTGAGTGGTACAAATCATCTCTCACATAAATGTAATGTTTAACTCCAAGAACATGCTACCAGATGTCTTGCTAACATCACCCAACTAGTAGATTCTACAAGATAAAAGAGGCTGGTCAGAGATTCCCAATTTGAAAGATCTATATGAATCACCCCTGTGTTCCCAGGACATTTTCCAAATTCAAAAAACCTGAGGTGACACCAGCAAAGGTTATGTGTAAATCCACTATTTTTGTGTGCAAAAGAATTAGACAAAGTTTTTATTTCTTATATTGGAAGTTAGCCTTCACTTATCAACCAGTAGAAAACCTCACTAAAAAGTCTGACAGTAAGAAATCCATGGAGCTATGACTGCGTTCTATGTTAAACTACCATGAAGTTAAAGCCCGATCATACATTTCTCGTAGGGATTGTCCTGGGTTCAGCAGTAGCAGTCATTTTTTCTCCTTCTTGGTAGCTAGTGTAGTGCAGTGTTTTGACTTTCAGCTCGGGAACAGAGCTGATAACAAGGATGTTTTGGTTTGGCCAAGGACTTTGTGAGCCTCATGCTCTGCCAGGGAGGAGGGCAAGCCGGGAGGAAGCAGAGACAGGACACCTGACCCAAACTGACCAAAGAGGTATTCCATACCACAGCACATCATGCCCAGGATGTAACTGGGAGTTAGCCGGAAGGGCTGGGAGACTGCAGGGTTGGAGGAGGTATGGGTCGGTGCTTGGTCGGGCTTGGGGGGCGAGTTATCAGTCGGCTGGTGGTGAGGTGTTGTATTCTCTTCCCTTGTTATTTCCTTCATCATTATTATCACTGGTGGTAGCAGTAGTGATCTGTGTTATACCTTAGTTACTAAACTGTTCTTATCTCAACCCGTGGGAGTTGCATTCTTTTCGATTCTCCTCTCCGTCCCTCCGAGAGCAGGGGGAGGGCAAGAAAGGGGGGGAAGTGAGCAAACGAGTTACCTGACTGGGTTTAAACCACGACAGGGATGAAAAAGATGGAGCTGAAAGGTATAAGGTAAACTTTCTAGACAATATTGTATGAAACTGTCATTAAGAGCTCCTCACTTTCACATTAATACAGTATAACTATACTGTGCCAAGCAACTCATGTCTTATTAAATGACACCTGAAAGAAGCAACATGCACAGAAAATAACTTTCAACACTAGGCTGATAGAAGTGGCTTTCTCCACACATACTACTTAATAAAACATCATGCACTCACCAAAGTAATGTCACATTTTTGGGTCTGAGGTATTAGTTAAATCTTTAGGCTAATCTATTAAAATATCAAATTTCTATGTTATAACATAGTCCTTCTGGCCCACGATGATACTCCCCCATGAGAAGGCTCTGTTGATTTCACAGAAAGCTGATGCGAAGATTATTTTCAAAACTTACTGCTTTGACCATTTGGTTAGTGTGTGAACACCTTTCCACTGGCTCCTTCTCCTTTATCATATTGAGCTTAACTACTTAATTTTGCTCACAGTGATTCTCATAGCTATCTCAACTATTCCCTCTCATTCGTCTTGGAAAGGCTGACGTATTTCTGACTGACACTTTCAAGCACTTCATAGATTTTCAAAGAAATTTTGTGCTTAATGATGCTGATCCCTGCACTGAGGTGCAGTATATAAATAAGTGCAAACTTTTATCTCCTTTCTTTCTCCCAAATCACTTCTTAAAAACACAACATATTTAACTAATTCAAAAGCTGTGCATTTCCTACAAATCATGCAAACAATATTCTTGCTAGCTTGTTTTTATAAAATCTTTTGTTCAAACTATGCACTTATTCAGGCAGGAACTGTCATATTTCTCTGTGCTTACACATTTTGGGTTGTCTTGAACTTACATGAGCATTAGTAAAATGCTGAAGAATTAACAAATTGTGCCATTATTCTCACAGGGACAGGCTGTAAGAGGGGATGGCTTGAATTTTAACACAAGTGAAATTCCTTAGCATTATTGTCCCTCTAAGAAATCTATAAATATCTTAGTATTTTAGAGGTTAACTTTATCAGCAGCACCGACATTGAAAAGTCCCAAGCAATAGATACTAAAACATGAAAAGTCTTTTGTAGCAGCTAAAATGCAAAAGCAGTAGAAAATAACCACTCCCAGTAAATAAATGTCAATGCCATTTGAGTTAGGTCATATGCTGCTAAAATGGTAAATTGTACTTCAAAATAAATAAAGTGTTTAGACTAACTGAGCAGTCAGTAATGATGGAGGTTTACACCTAAAACCAGATCCTGACAGACTATAAGTTCTTGATTAGAAAGGAAAAACAGGACTGGAGATCTTCAGTTAGGGAGTATTGTGAATTGCTAAGGTTACTGAAATTGTATTTTGAATTTTATTTTTAAGTGCATTTACATACATGTACATTACCCTAGATTATAAAATACATCAAAACTTGTTGCTGTTAACACACGTTGTATAACTCCAAGACTTTGAAACAATTTCAGTTACATCTTTTCAGACAATGGAGGAACGGTAGCAAATATATAGGTAGCTTATTTTAATCCTCCCCTTCTTTCCACCTGTATCTAGATCCTTTTAGACTTTGCAGCCCCACTTGTCTGTATTGCATCTAGCTGCAAAGTATTGATTTAGCTTGTTCTATTACAATTGATATTGCTCAGATGTTGAGTAGTTGAATCTCTGTAGTAAAGTAGTAAAGTTAAGTTTCTATTATTTAATTTTATTTCCTTTTTTTTTATTTTGTCTCTTACTGAAAAATGAAAAGAAACAAATATAGAAAGATTAACAAATTATTTTTACAATTGCCTGTTTTGTAGAAGTAACATCTCTTGTTTATGCAAGACACTGCCAGGGTAAACAGTGACAATTGCTCAGAGATTCCTTTAAATATAAAATTATTAGTCCATTTCTTTAGCCACAGATTCATTTGATTTGACAAAACATCAGTGCAACTAATTAGGGATTTGAAAGCAAGTTACAAAGTGAATGACTGAAGCATCTAAAATCTTTACAGTATTAGCTGTAAATCCCTCCCAGTTTCAATTTAAACACATATTTAATGTGCTCACATTCTAAGACTGTTTAGGTGCTTACCACTTACAATGTACTTCAGTATTCCTTAAATGATTTTCTGAAGCTGGATCCAAATGAACTCTATTCTGCAGAAAAATTGTTCAGGAGTAGAGAATTCAGACCTGCAAGCTAACCTGAAACACCAACTGGAAAACATTACCTGGTTACAGCAAACTTCTTTTCTGAGTTATTTTCCTGGGGACAGAATTAAGACAGTTTCATGTGGCATTTCTTGAAGATTTATTTCAAGGAGAGCTGGCTGATAGTTTACCATTCTCCACATATTGACATTCCAATACCAAAAGGAGATAAAATAAAGTTGCTAGGTGACAGGAGCATATTTACTTGAACTCTGCGAAAACCTGGAAGACTGCACAAAATTTTCTATTTTCTCTTTTACATTATAAAAACACAAAAGATGAAAATGTAGAAAGTTCCATGGGGTGCACAGTTTTTTTAAGGAAGTTTTGTTTCTTAAAATCATAGACTGGTTTGGGTTGAAAGGGACCTTAAAAATCATCTAGTTCCAACCCCCTGCCATGGGTAAAGACACCTTCCACCAGACCAGGTTGCTCAAAAACCAGTCCAACCTGGCCTTGAACACTGCCAGGGAGGACACAGCCACAGCCTTTCTGGGCAACCTAATCCAGCGTCTCAACACCCTCACACTGAAGAATTTTTTCCTAATATCTAATTTAAATCTTCCCTCTGTCAGTTTAAAGCCATTTCCCCTTGTCCTATCACCACATGCCCTTGCAAAAAGTCCCTCTCCAGATTTCTTGTGGACCCCCTTTAGGTAATGGAAGACAGTTACAAGGTCTCCCTGGAGCCTTCTCCAGACTGAACAAGCCCAACTCTCTCAACCTTCTCCATAGCAGAGGTGTTCCAGCACTCTGAGCATTTTTATGGCCTTCCTCTGGACTCTCTCAAGCAGATCCACGTCTCTTTTGTATTAGGGGCCCCAGAGCTTAACACAATACTGTAGGTGGGTTCTCATGAGAGTGGAGTAGAGGGGCAGGATCACCTCCCTCGACCTGATTGTTGGCTTTCTGGGCTGTGAGTGCATACTGCCAGCTCATGTTGAGCTTCTCATAAATCAACACCCGCAATTCCTTCTCCTCAGGGCTGCTGTCAATACAGTCTCTGCCCAGCCTGTAGCTGTGCCTAGGACTGCCCTGACCCAGGTGCAGGACCCTACACTTGACCTTGTTGAACTTCATGAGGTTCGCATGGGCCCACCTCTCAAGCCTGACAAGGTCCCTCTGGATGGCATCCCTTCCCTCTAGTGTCTTGACTACACCACACAGCTTAGTGTCATTAGCAAACTTGCTGGGGGTGCACTCAATCCTACTGTCCGTGTCTGCAACAAAGATGTTAAGTGACTGATGTGCTAGGCCATCTGATCCACACAGTCCAGTAAATCCGATTGTCCGTTACCTCTACCTGGCTGGAGGCAGGGCTCCTCTAATAGTGATCACAGTATTGGTCACTTACATCTTATAGACAAGAATTAGTCTTTATCACAGGAGCTGGAGTAAAATCAGGTCTTCCACTCCATCTGGGAGCCTGCTCACCAGAGACTGAAGCTACAGCTTTCATGGGATGATCATCCTTGACCTTTGTTCTCCTCTTCAATTCACTCACCCATTCCTCTAGAACTGAGGTAGGTTTTCCACCCCACTCTCTCATGTCTTCTCTGTGATCCCACAGGTTAAAACCATAGGATGACCCACGGCATGTACCTCCTATATCTTCTCTCTGAAGCAGTAGGGAGCCTTTTATTGATAGCTGAGAAGTGGATTGGTACTCTTGGGGAGCTAGACACATCAGACAGATAGTCTCTCAATTGTTTGAACACCTGGGACAGTTTTTCCACAGCTGAAATGATGAAAGGGGTGAGATTGTCTTCAAACTCTTGGAGCTGACGAATCACTTCATCCACTGTTGGTGGTTCTATGTCATGGCAATGAATGGGCATATGATGATAGTGCACTCCGTGTAAATTTCTGCCGCATGGGTCCTGTACATTCGACTTCATCTGGATCTTCGGATTCATTCCCAGCATCCAGCCTATGATAGATCATTTCTAGAACAGCTGATTCCCTCAGAGACTGGATGCCTTTCTCTATCGAGGTCCAGTTGGCCAAATGACTCATAAAGTTGTCCTTGTAGGGAAACCTTTTCTTTACAGTTGCCGAAAGCCACTTCCAAAGTCTGAGGGACCGTTTCTCTTTTACAATTGCTTTATCAACAAGTGATCACAACTGCTTGGCTTCCCTACCTTCTAGTTCATGACCATCAGCCCTATTGTCCCAGCATCAGAGGTGATGATGTGCTCCCTGGGATGGTGGGTGAAATCTTTGCATATTCTGTAGCTCAGTCAAGGTCCGGGGTTGAGAAGTCACTTCTTCTACTTCCTATTTCTCTTCCTCTGATCCATGTAATAATAACTCTTGTTCAGATGCTGTCCCGTGTAGTAAGTGCATTGGTTCTTCATCTTTCTTCGTTATATGAGTTGCTGTTTGTGTCTCTTGTTTGCATTTCCTCTTGCAAACAGGGGCAACAGATATTGGCATGAATTGGTCCTTTGGTTTATCTGCAGCAACTATCACTGTGGTTGGAGTGGCTGCAGTGTCTGCCACTAGAGTTGGAGTGGCTGCAGTATCTGTTATCAGGGTTGGTGCAGCTGCTGTGCTTGGGGATTGCGCAGCAGCTGCATTGTGTGTTGGGGTTTGAGTAGCTGTTGTACTTGTCACTGGGTTTGGTGTAGTTGCTGTACTTGGATTTGGAGTAGCTGTGTTGTCTGTTGTAGTCAGAGTTTGAGTAGCTGCTGCACTTGTCACTGGGGTTGGTGTAGGTGCTGTACTTGGAGTTGGAGTAGCTGCATTGTCTGTTGCTTTGCCATCAGGTCCAGAGACATTTTTTTCCCTTTGAAGGTGCTGGATGGTGCTCTTGGACCTCAAGCTGCTGATCACAACTCTGTTTCATAGAATCACAGAATCATAGAATCATAGGAGCTTAGAATCTTAGAGTCATAGAATCATAGAGCGGTTTGGGTTGGAAAGGACCTTAAGATCATCTACTTCCAACCCCCCTGACATAGGCAAAGACACCTCACATTAGACCATGTCGCCCAAGACTCTGTCCAACCTGGCTTTGAACACTGCCAGTGATGGAGCATTTACCACTTCTTTGGGCAAGATTTGCCAGTGCCTCACCACCATCATGGTAAAGAACTTCTTCCTTCTATTTAACCTGAACTTCCCCTGTTTCAGTTTAAGCCCATTACCCCATGTCCTATCACTACAGTCCCTGATGAAGAGGAAAATAAAATGATGAAGTGAAATAAAATGGAAAATTGCATACATTTCTAGAAAGGGGCCCAGTAACACAGAGTCAGTGAAAAGATTACCTGGCAAGAGAGGAAAGTGGTCAGCCTAGATGCTTGTTTGCTTATGAAACAAGACAGCTTAAGAGCCCGTTAGATGGAGAAGGAGCAAAGTGTTTACTTTGGATTTATCTTGCTGAGAAACTTGGGATTACAGAACTGAATGGTTTTTCTTCAGATAAGATGTCCTGAAACTTAAAAGGACTCATTTGTAAAACTAACTGCACTTTCCCCGTTGTCTGCAGAAAGAAAACATTTATACTGACTGATTCAAAACATTTTCAGATATATTTCTTGAACAGAGCAAATTTTTGTTGCTAAAATCTACTTTTTGTTGCTAAAGTCTACTTTTTGTTGCTAAAAGATTAACAATAGAATTGGATCATAACTTAGATGTCAATTTGTAAAACGGGTTAGGATATTACCTAAAGAAAAGATCAGTAGCCCTAATATTAAGTGATTGCTATGTTTAATTAAATAAAAACAAGTTGCTCATCTTATAAAAGTAAAAGGAAGGTTCATTCTAGCTCTTCTTGAGTCTGAGAGTCTAATACTTTACTGATTGAAAAAAGGATAAAGTATGAAATTAAAGGAAAATGTCTAAAGCATGCTTTATGTAGCATTAATGCTACACCTTTGTGGAAATTCCTGTGACTTTATTTGTTAGCAAATGTAACAATTATCAAACTGAAAAGAAGCAGAATGGAAGTGGTTATATATTCCTTTTAAGCAAATATACAGAGGGCTAGACAGAAGCAATTTACAGAAAAGAACACTGTTTGCCTCTTTTATTGTTTGGAGAATGCCAGGAGAGATTCAAAGTAATAGCATTTATTAGAAAAAAAAAAAAAAAAACAAACCGTAGGAAATACAAGAAATACATTGCCTCAGAAAAGGTCCAATTTAAAAAGTCTTCACCTTTTCATCTTGATACATAATGCTTCTGTATGCTTTAGCACTACATAACTTGTATTTATTTTAAATTTATTTATTGAGAAGAGCTGCCATGGTTTTGCTCTTTTAAGTTTTATATGACAAGATTTTTAGTTTTATTTTTTAAAAATGGTGTCGAGTTTTCACACCCAGTGAAGACACCTTTTTTCTTGTGCACATTTGAGGTTATTTTTCATGGACATTTCTGCAATATCTATTTTTTCTATGATTCAGTGTTTTCTTTGTTGCTTCTTTGACAAAAGTCTCATTTCTCTTTCAACTGCAAACTGTTGATTAAGAAGTAATGTAAACAGGGTTTCTACATTTGCACAGCAAAAATAAAGCAAGCAAATTGCATTCAAGACATCTTTGTTCTCTATGAAAAAAAAAAATAATTCCATCTTTCAAAAGTTCCTATGTGTTCATTATTGTGCTTTGCAAGCTTTGGGTTTTGGAGGAATTGAAGTTTCAATAGATTGCAAAATTCATTTCTTATGATATTGCCAGCAAATACTGAACTTTCTTACCTGAAATAGATAAAACTTTCTGAAATTTACCTTACTTTTAACACAAGAGTAACTTATGTTTATTGAAAACAGGGGCTAAATAAAGTAATGTGGTACGTGCTGGCAAGGAAACAACAAGAGTAATAGACTCATGTTCCACTATAAAATATCGTTTGTATAGAGAGCAGGCCTCTGGCTCAGATTTCTAAATCTCTTTTGAGTGTTTCCCATCTCTAGTATCTATATTGGCAGAATGTCCACATCCACTAAGCTTCATTCCACTTTGCAGTGTACTTCCCACCCCACTGCAGGGCTGCAGCTCCTGAGCTCTTCCTCGGACAGATGCGGTACACCTTTCTAGTCCATGACCCATGTCCTTATGTTGTCTCCTTTTACTGTTTCCAGCCCTTTACTCCAGGTGTGTATGGGACCCTTAGCACAGAGGCACTGGAGACTCCTATTTCCCCAAAACCAAGCAACTTATGAGCTGCACAGCCTGGTCTGCCTTGTGGCAGCAAGCAGCTGCAGCAGGCAAGGCTCAGAGCCAGGAACTGCCTCCACACCTTGAATCCTTTGATCTCCCAGGCTTTCCACCGTCTCCCCTACCAGACACAGCTTGTTGGTAGGGCTCGCAATCTGCCCGCCAGCTGCACCTGGCCCATCAAGACGGCATGTGGAGGAGACACTGCTGTGCTGTACGGCAGATGGAGAAGGTGGTCTCCCAGCCAGGGCCTCCCCATGGAGGAGCCTGGATGAACCCATTTCATGGGCTGCTGCTTTGAACTCCCATCACATTGCTGCCTCCCACATCTGGAGCCTGAGGTGAAGGCAGATGAAAGAGGGCTGGGGAGTGCAGAGGCTTGTAAGGCACGCTGGGAATGCTCACAGACTGTGAGGAGGGCTCATGAATTGGCTGTTTCCCAACCTGGGTTGTTGCAGCTCTTGGTTAGAGGAGCTACTCCTTGAACCTATGCACTGCACACTACCAGGGTGCATTTGATGTATGCTGAAGAGTTTGTACATAAACCAAAGCTTGTTAATAGGTGCTCACATTAATTATTACAATGTCTCTGATAATATTAAAAGATCATGCCTGCATCTATCTGAATAGTTTTCAGAGATACTGAGTCCCAAATGCTGCTTAGAGTCAAACTTAGCTCAATAACTTACCCACTGTATGTTCCTATTGACTTCAACAAACTTTGAATCAAGATTTTAAAACATCAAAAGGAAGAAAAAGGGAGAAAATTTTCCAGAAAATGCTGCTTTCCAAGTCTGCTAGGCTTTGTAATAAATCTATTAAAAGAAAGGTCAAGTCAATGTGAAAGGCACCACCTGGCTTCTTACACTTAAGACTTGACTGCTGTCTCCAGCTCAGGCAAGCCTACAAGCATGAGCTTTAGCTTCATTGTGTTTATCCAAACGTAAGCACTTGCTGGACTGGCTTTTCTAAATAAGGATGATTTTATGAATGGAAACCTTCAGGTGCACATTGTACATTAATATTAAAGCATAAATTATAAAAAGTATGTCTTCTAACCTGTGATTTTTATTGCCTTTATGGTTTGTGACGTTGTAATTGTCCCTGAATGTTAGTGTTATACGAGGCAGAGAAAACACCTTTGCATATATTATTATGTAAATCTTAGTCTCCCTGGTCTTTTTAGAATAACAAACAGCTATATATAATTAATTGCATTTTTTCTAGAAGTGACATTATAGCTGTACTTATAAATACCCACAAGGCAGGGAGTGTCCCAGCGGGATCATAACTTCTTTTCCTTGGTGTGATAAAATGTTCTCATCACTGACAGTATTTATTTCCCAAGTCTCTTGAGATATGATTAAAACAGGAGAAGAGCAAATAAGTAGACACAAAGCATTCCCACTATGTTTGTTTTATAAGCTTACTTCCATTTGTTTTAAACAAAGTGTATTAATATAGAATCTGAGAATTATTATTTTTCCTAGTTCTGTTTTGTTACTGGGGATTTTTGTTGCTGTTTTGGAGCCTAATTACTAAAGAAATAATCAAAACCTTAATTTCTTTTAAAAACTCCACCTACATTAAGATGCAGTCACTCTCACAATAAAATGTGTACAACCTTATCAATTATCCCTTAGTTCCTTTTAGCTAACTTTCATACCCCTTTCTTTGTGAGCACAAAAGGCAGTTCAATTGCACTTTTTTTCCATACATGCTAATCCAGCAGAAATTAAGATAAAATAATTACAGAGAAATAGTTCATATATTATCTACTTCGCTTATTAGATAAAGAATAACAACTATGGTACATTCTTTTTTTTTTTTTTAGATGAACAGAAGGCCTTTCCTGATTGATTGTTAGTCAGAAGTGCAAGTGACATTTCCTGCAACACTTACTTCAACCCATAATCCTCTTTTGGCAAACCAAGGAGAATTATAGTTTGAGCAATTTTCAGTTAGGCACTCTGCTGGGATGAAACGCTGGATAAGCTCACTTCAGCCAAGATGGAGAAAACCTCTCATTGCCAGTTTTTCCTTTGTTTTTTGGAGTTGGTCTCTCAACATAAATTTGAGTCACAATACCTAAAAATAAATCTGCAAAACAGAAAACTTATTTGTGTTGTCATAGTATCAGTATTTCCTTTTTTATGTTCAGAGATTACTTAAGATCATAAAATGAGCTTTAGATTCTTGCTTAATTATTAAAAGGCCTTGGGTTTTACCTTTTTTTAGTGTTTTTTTTTTGTTTTAATGTAGGCATCTTTTTATATTAATGATGTAAGAAATTTTTCAATATATCTTTTTATGACATCATTTTAAACTTCCATAAGTAGCAACACCTACTTGCTTCAGAAAATATGATGCTAAGTTCTATGGGAGGGTCAAAATGCCACTGACCATGAAAATCTGACAGTGCCTATTAAGATTTTCATTAAGGTTCAGTTCCAACATGTATTAAATGGATCTCAACTGAAATTAATGGTGTTATACTACTCCTCACACTATTACAGTATTTTAGAAACTGTAGTAGTCAGTGATATAATGCTGAAATTTGAAACTTTATCTTTAATTTACTGAATTTTAAACATTCTTATTTTGTTCTACTATTTATCATATTTTTTTATTGTAGTTACAGCTAAAGTTTTAGCTAATTTCTGTCTAATGGAGAAAACCATTTTAATATTAGTGAATGTTAATCATTATATTATAAATTGGAAAATGCCACAATAAAAGAAAAAAACAAATCTTTTCCGGTAAATTTCTGTATTAGAGGAAAAACCCTTTAAAAGTAAAAAATATTCAAGCTCAGATTAGTTCTCAGAAATTCGGATGAATATCTTATGTCTAGATATCTATTTTGGGCTGCAAATACGATCATCTCAGAATCCTTTCACCTTCACAAATGTCAGCCAGTGATAAGGAGATGGAAACACATATAGATAAAAGAAAACATCAAATGTGTACTTCAGAACTGCAAGATCTATTTTTGTTTGGTTTACAGTTTTGCTTACATAGAAGGTCTTACCTTTTATACCACCTTCACTACCATAATTTTCTAACAGATATAATGTCATGATCATTTTGTTTTCCCAGTTTAGTGGTACTTATTTTTAATATTAAAGTCCTAAATTCCTACAGTCTTTAAAATTCATGGGAAAAAGAATAATTTCCCCTCTGGTTTCACACAAGACAACTAAAGCTTGCTGTTTCTCCACACCGTAAACATGTTGAAGTACACGTTACATGACAGATATATTATGACTCAAGACACACTCTAATTTAAACATTAAATTGAAACTCTTTTTAACTTAAACCTTCGAGGAACCCACCAATAAACAAGGTAGTTGAGTTGCAAGTAGTGCTGCCACTTAAAAAATAATTTAATTTCCTGTGCATAATCTGTGGAATAGAAATAGTCCTGCAAACTCTTAATGATAGCTTAATTCCAGAATAAGCTAACGTCTGCTCAGTTTTAGGTAAAAGCAATGTAGATGAATTGTGGTTTTTTTTCTTGGTTGTAGGTTTTTTTCTCTCTAAATGATGTGAAACTTTCATAATAAAGTCTTACTTTTAACTGCAGCAACATTTTCACTACTCACCTCTCTAATTAATTGATAGGAAAAGTATTATGAATTTATGCAACAGATTCCAATTTTTTCATTAGTGTTTGATATCAAGTTATGATTGACATTTACTTATTATATCAATGCAATTTTATAATGGAATCACTCATCCAGGTGCCTTGATACAAAAACTAATTAATCTATCTGATTCAGAAAAAAAAAAAAGGAAATTTTATTTGCTCTAAGAAGAAAAAAAAAAGCCCACTTCTCTTAAAATGTCTAAAGTCCCTTATTCAGAATAAATATTTTTAAGAGGCTTTCAGTTGTTTGGGGTTTTGTGTCCTTAAAAAGTTAAGATATGTGCAATGAAATTCAATGAAGAAAAATCCTAAATTATAATGTGAGTAAATTAGAATGGGTAACTACAATATGATCATCCAATGAACTGTTGTCAACGAATGGGAGATGGCAAGACTACAGACATAACTGGACTTAAGTCAGGAAAACAAGAAAGATTTTTTGGCTTATGAGAGAGGGCTCCCACTTATGAAGACACAAACTGAATAAAATGGAAAAGCTATGAAAAAGAACCACAGAATCACAGAGACACAGAACTGTTTGGCTTGGAAGAGAACTCTGGAGATCATTCAGAACAAACCCCCATAAGAGGATGGTTAGAAATATGCCTAGACTATGAACTTTAATTCTTATTTAAGTTTCAGTTCAAGCTAGGGTTTCTAATCCAATACAGAATCATAGAATCATGGAATAGTTAGGGTTGGAAAGGGCCTTAACATCATCTAGCTCCAACCTCCCTGCCATGGGCAGGGACACCTCACACTAGACCATGTCAACCAAGGCTCTGCCCAACCTGGCCTTGAACACCACCAGGGATGGAGCATTCACAACTTCCTTGGGCAACCCATTCCAGTGTCTCAACACCCTTACAGTAAAGGACTCCCTCCTTATATTCACTCCGAACTTCCCCTGCTTAAGTTTTAACCCATTACCCCTTGTCCTGCCACTGCAGTTCCCAAATGAAGAGTCCCTCCCCAGCATCCCTATAGGCCCCCTTCAGATACTGGAAGGCTGCTAGGAGGTCTCCACACAGCCTTCTCTTCTCCAGGCTGAACAGCCCCAACTTTCTCAGCCTGTCTTCATATGGGAGGTCCTCCAGTCCCCTGATCATCCTCATGGCCCTTCTCTGGACTTGGTCCAACGGTTTCATGTCCTTTTTATGTTGAGGACACCAGAACTGCACACAATACTCCAGGTGAGGTCTCACAAGAGCAGAGTAGAGGTGCAGGATCACCTCCTTCAACCCGCTGGTCACGAGCCTTTTGATGCAGCCCAGGATACGGTTGGTTTTCTGGGCTGTGAGCGCACACTGCTGGCTCATGTTCATTTTCTCATCAACCAACACCCCCAAGTCCTTCTCCGCAGGGCTGCTCTGAATCTCTTCTCTGCCCAACCTGTAGCTGTGCCTGGGATTGCTCTGCCCCAGGTGTAGGACCTTGCACTTGTCATGGTTAAACTTCATGAGGTTGGCATCAGCCCACCTTAAAAGTTTGTCAAGGTCCCTCTGGATGGCATTCCTTCCCTCCAGCGTATCAACCGAACCACACAACTTGGTGTCATTGGCAAATTTGCTGAAGGCACCAGTTCCAGCTCCTATCCCTGAGGGAAACCACTCGTTCCTAGTCTCCATCTGGACATTGAGCCATTGACCACAACTCTTTGTGTGTGGCCATCCACTGAGCGGTCCACTATCAAATTGATGTCTCTCCAATTTAGAGATAAGGATGTCATGTGGGACAGTGTCAAACGTTTTGCTGAAGTCCAGGTAGATAACATCAGCTGCTCTACCCTTGTCCATCGGTTCTGTAGCCCCATCATAGAAGACCACAAAATTGGTCAGGCAGGATTCCCCCTTAGTGAAGCCATGCTGGCTGTCACCAAGCACCTTGTTGTTATAGTGCAGAATTTACTTCACCCCAAGTCAGAAAAAATGGTATTTGCTAGTAACCAGAATACAGAGTTTGTTTCTGATCTATACAGTTGAGGCCATTAAGCCCAATTTCTTCTGTTATATGAACAGTGGTGTGAGCATCGTTGATGTCAGGAAGGAAAATGGAAATTTCTGGAAATGAATGGGTAGGGGAGTATAGAAATAATACCTCTCAGATACAAAGTGCATGGGCAGCTGATTTGGAGCCCCAGTTAATCTGGCCACAGATTCAAGTGTTGCTTGCCCAAGGTTCTGCCCAAAATTGAGTGCCCTGTGGAAGCAGAAGTTGCTCATCTCTATTTTCATGGTAGGACTGTATCTAAGGAAGCAGATGTCAAGGAGAGAGAAGCTTATCCGGGCTGTATTACTATTACAGAGTGCATCACTGTAAAAACCTACTTTGAATGTCACAAAAAAACTGTTGGGCAATATAGAGAGAAGCATATCCAGGCTGTATTACTATTACAGAGTTCATCACTATAAGAAGCTACTGGGAATGTCACAAAAAAACTGTTGGGCAGCATAGTAATATCATCTATGAACTAAAAGAGAAATTCCATTCATACAGGACTGGTCTTGCTCAAGGACATTGTTTATTCATTTGTCCTGTCCGTGCTTGTGTTTGAACCATCAGGTACCTTTCTTTTTCCTTGTTTAATGTATACTGGTTGGTCAAAACATGCCCTTGAAAATACTCAGTAAAGTAATGCTTTAGGATATTTTAGTTTTTAATTTTGTTCCATGAGAAATTAAAATGCATAATGTGCAAAGGCTGCAGGCCTAAACCTGAAGTCAAATTGCAAAGAAATTAAGAGATCCTATGAAAATTAAGAAAGAGTATATTTGGTAAACAAGTCAAATTTTATATCGCAGAAGTAGCATAAAAGATCAGATTTTATAATTTACCAAATTTTTAGCTGACTTGTATGGTTCAGCTTGCTAGCCAATGCTATTAATTGAATCATTCTCATATAATAGAATGTGTGTTGTACAATGAACTTCCACGCCTATTAGTAATCCAGGCAATGCAGAAAAGTATGTAGCATCAGCCTATCAATGCTTCTATCAAATTACTTAAAAAAGTTAAAAACATTATAAATCTAATTGACAAAACACATTTATTTGACAAGAACAGTATGCCGATGGTGAACTTTTCTGCAAATGTCAGTTTCATTACCGCTTAAACATTTGGTGATGTGTTACAATATAGTCATTCAGCACGAATGAATCTCAATAGTTTGATTTGCAAGCTGCTAAATATGTTGGGTGATAAAAGATGTGTACAGAAACCTTTTTGTCATCTAAATTAAAACCACTTTTTTATCAAATGGTAAATCCTTTTTTTTTTAAATTATTTTACATTTAATAAACAAGGTACGTGCAACTAAGATGATTATACTTACAGATGTATGAATGATGATGAAAACCTTTCCTAGACTCGTTCTGATCAAAGGGATTTGTGTAATGTGCATATGCTCTGTAAAATTTTAAATATTCATAGCCATCATATGGAAAAATGTAAAGACTAATCTGTGGATAATCAGGTAAGGCTAGAACAATTTATTACCATTTCAGTCTGATTCTACAGAAATTGTATCTCCTATATATTTCATAAAGCACATTTTAATAATTGGTTTGGAGAATTACTATCCAAGGTATTCTATTTTGATTTATTATCTCTAATGCTGGTTTATATAGCACATAAAATGCTCTAGAAGATTAAAATTGATTAAAAAAAATGTAGTCAGGAACCAGCTATGGAGTTTAGGCATTAAATCAATTCTTAGGTTAACAGTAGTGTAAAACTGAAAATTGGCGTGCCTTGCGCATTACGCCTCTGTGCACCCTTTATAAATACTTTATGTGCAGAAGAAAACAGAAAAACCCAGACCAATAAGAATTTGATGAATGTTCTTGAAATTAATTAAACTTATTACTAGTGAACTGTCATTGTTCATACTATCATAGATTCCTCAAGTATTTATGAATGATCTTTTTGCTAAATGTCATGGGTTCAGCTGTAGCAGTTACTTTACTCCTTAGTAGCTGGTGCAGTGCTGTGTTTTGGCTTTTGTCAGAGAAAAATGCTAATAACACACCGATGGTTTTAGTTGTTGTTAAGTAATGCTTACCCTAATCACAAACTTTTTAGTCTCATGCTCTGCCAGCGAGGAGGGGCACAAGAAGCCAGGAGGAAGCAGAGACAAGATACCTTACCCAAACTTGACACAGGGGTAATCCATACCAGAGCATGTCATGACCAGTGTATAAACCAGGGGAGTCACCCAGAAGGACCACTTTGCTGTTTGGGTCAGGTTGGGTATCAGTTAGTGAGTGGTGAGCAATTGTATTGTGCATCACTTGTCTTTACTGGGTTGGGTTTTTTCCTTCCCTTTTTAGTTTTATATTCTCTCCCCTTGTTCTTTCCCTTACTATTATTATTAGTAGTAGTAATAGAAGCAGCAGTAGTTTTGTATTATACTTTAGTTATTAAACTGTTATTTCAACCCATGGGGTTTACATTCTTTTGATTCTTCTTCCCACGTCTCCTAGAGCAGGGATGGGGGAGAAGCTAGAAGTGGGGGGGAAGTGGATGAGTGGCTACATAGCAAACCACACCACTAAGAAAAAGGGCAAAATAGATAATGTACTCTGATGTAAAGCTGTTTGTTTGCCTCTACACTTGATAAAATAAAATGAAAAAAAAAAAAGAAGAATTCTGCAAGATGGTCTTATAAAGCTAGCTGTAAAAGGAACACTGATTTGTCTTTGAGATGACAGTAAGTTTACGTCAGGAAATGCACTGATAGTCCTGATTGTCCATGGCATTCTATTCAAGTAGCTAAAGCTTTTACTTTGTTTATTACCAATTTGAAAAGGCAAAATAATATACTCAGAAAGAATAGCAACCTGATTATAAAATTAATTGCTGAATCAAAAGAATTTAATTTTACAATAGGATACTATAAGAAAAGTCTCTGATTTTATTCTAACGTCCCACCTTCTGAAATGGAGTCTGTTGTCTTTACAAGGGGAAAATAGAAAACTTTAAAGTGGCCTTTACACAATATAGAAAATCATTCCAGCAGCAGTTCAGTGGGAAGTTAGGAATCTGTCAGGATTGCCATTATAAACTTGTATTTTCTGGGTTTATAACTTATCTGTAAAATTCATTCCAGGATGGAACTTGGCATGAAAGTTCTCACAGTCAGATGTTGTATTTTTAATATACTTATAAGGGGAATATACCCTAAAATGAAATTGCAATGTACTAAAAGGATTTCAGGACTTCTTTTTTATAAAGTTAACTCAAAACCAGTTTAACAGTGAAAAAACCCACCCCAAATGTTGAAAAATACTTGAAAACTAAACCCAATGTTTACAAGAGGGAAGATATGAAAGCTCAAAACCTTTCATTTCTGCAGCAAGTTTGTAATAGCAGAAGAATGAACAAAATTTTTAGTGCGTTGTATTGATGTCCTGTAACTCGAAAACAGTATTATCTATCATTCACTTTAGAGCAAAGCAGCTGTCAGGACTGTGAATCTGAGAGACAGAATTGAAAATTGAAAGAAGGGAAGACATAAATAAAACATCTCTCTCTGAAAAGGCTCCCTTAGGATTTGTTCAAAGAGCTATTTATTCCTTATTTAAGTGGTGTCATCCTGCCTTGTTATACAAGGTCACAGCACAACCTGAAACAATTTCCACTTTCACATAACTATAACTGTAGCCTTTCTATGACGACCTTTGTGCCTGTTGTATGCTGAACAGCCTTTTGCAACCTTCCCATTAGTTCTTGGTCCCCCTTAGGCTGGGGTTGCAGTGGCCAGTCCGTATGTGAACTCCAATTGCAAAGCAAGTCCTATTGTGTTTGTACATCTGTAACTTTGCCATGTTAAAGGCTGGCCCCTGAAATGCATAAAAATCAGATAGGCTAATTAAAAAAAAAAAAGACGAAAGAGTATTTTGGAAAAAGTGATTAGAAAGAAAAGAATTTTTATGCAGCATGCAATCAATCTCCCCTAACAACTTGCGGTTATTTCGTCTTATTCACTTATAGGATTACATTACCTCTATCTCAAAAACTTCAAAATTTTTATTCAGTCCTTCATAATTCTTATATTCTCCCTTCAGAAATGTGTTTAGATTGAAAGTTGAATGAAGAATCAGGAGGTTGTGCATGGTCCTTTCACTCTCATATTTGGGTCGATGAAAGGCTACAGTATCACTGGAGAGTCAATGTCCTTCTGAGCTGGTAGGAAGTTCTGTGATTTCAGAAACTGTCTTCTTCTTCACAAATCAAATCCAAGTCCTGTCAGCATTTTCCAGGAAGCAGCCAGGATCAATTAAAGAATAGCAAATAGAATATGCCACCCACCCATGCAAGTAAGATGGATTTGTGTCATTGATACCTAACTGATGGAAGATACAGAGTATAGGTCAACTGCTTTCTTACAAGACTATTGTAAAATGAAGCAGAAAAGATAACTGAAAATATTTACTTATATTTAAAATATTTTGGGTATAATCTCATCTGACTAGCATCTTCAAAATATTATACAATTCATTATGGTTTGTTTAGTTTATACTGTACAGAAACATGGAAAACTTGTTCATCAAAAAGTAATTAAAAGTTAAAAGACAGAATCAAAACCTAGAATCCAAGATCCTTGAAGCCTGGATATTTTTGGGGGAGATTTTTAGGGAGAACAGCTATAGGGAACATTACTGTGGGGATCTGTTACAGACGGCCTGACAAAGAGGAATCTGTGGATGAAGTGAGCTATAGACAGATAGGAAAAGAGTCACGCTTGCAGGCCCCTGTCCTCATGGGGGACTTCAACAACCTTCATATCTGTTGAAGGGACAGTACAGCCAGGCACAGCAATTCAGAAGGTTCCTCGTTTGTGTGGAAGACAACTTCCTTCTGCAAGTAATAGAGGAGCTGACAAGGAGAGGTGCCATGATTGAGCTCGTGCTCACCAACAGGGAAGGGCTCGTTGGGAATGTGACTCTCCAGGTCAGCCTTGGATGCAGCGATCATGAGATGGTCGAATTCGAGATCCTCAGGACAGTAAGAAGAGCATGCAGCAAGCTCACTGCCTTGGACTTCAAGAGAGCAGACTTTGGCCTCTTCAGGAACCTGCTTAGTAAGGTTCCATGAGATATAGCCCTAGAGAGCAGGGGGCCAAGACTGTTGGTTGATATTCAAGGATCACCTGCTACAAGCTCAGGAGGTTTGTGTCCTGACCAGAAGGAAGTGCAGCAGGAGGGCCAGGAATCCTCCATGGGTAGATAAGGAGCTGCTGAGGAAAATTTAAGGTTAAAAAAAAGAGGCTTATAAAAGGTGGAAGCAAGGACAGGTGACCTGGGAAGAATACAGGGATGTTGTCCAGGAAGCTAGAGTCAAGGTTAGGAAAGCTAAGGCCTAGTTGGAATTAAACTTGGCTAGGGATGTTAAAGCTTTCAGGAAGGGATTCTATAGGTATATTGCAAATAAAAGACAGACTAGGGACAACACAGGCCCTCTCTCCGGAAGCTATCAGGAGAACTGGCTACCCTGGATTTGGAGAAGGCTGAGGTTATCAATGATTTGTTTGCCTCAGTCTTCACTGGAAAATATTCACACCACACCACCCAAGTCTTGGAAGGCAGATGCAGGGACTGTGAGAATGAAGACCTCAGGCCCACTGTAGGAGAGGATCTGGTTCGAGACCATCTCAAGAATCTGAATGGGCACAAGTCCATGGGAACTGAGGAAATCCATCTGTGGGTCCTGAAGGAGCTGGGAAATGAAGTTGCTAAGCCCCTGTCCATCATATTTGAAAAATCATGGCAGTCAGGTAAAGTTCCCAGTGACTGGAAAAAGGGAAATATAACCCCCATTTTCAAGAAGGGGAAAATGGATGATCCAGGGACGTACAGGCAAGTCAGTCTCACCTCAGTGCCTGGCAAAATCTTGGTGCAGATTCCTCTGGAAGGCATGCTAAGGCGCATGAAAATCAACAAGGTGCTTGGTGACAGCCAGCATGGCTTCACTAAGGGGGAACACTGCCTGACCAATTTAGTGGCCTTCTATGATGGGGCTATGGAACTGATGGAAAGGAGTAGAGGGTTTGATGTCATCTACCTGGACTTGTGCAAAGCATTCGACACTGTCCCACATGACATCCTTATCTCTAAATTGGAGAGACATCAATTTGATGGATAGACCACTCAGTGGATAAAGAACTGGCTGGATGGCAGCACACAAAGAGTTGTGGTCAATGGCTCAGTGTCCACCCGGAGACCAGTAAGGAGTGGTGTCCCCCAGGGATAGGTGTTGGAACCGGTCTTGTTCAACGTCTTTGTTAGTGATGTGGACGGTGGGATTGAGTGCACCCTCAGCAAGTTTGCCAATGACACCAAGCTGTGTGGTTCGGTTGATATGCTGGAGGGAAGGAATGCCATCCAGAGGGACCTTGACACACTTGTGAGGTGGGCTGATGCCAACCTCATGATGTTTAACCATGATAAGTGCAAGGTCCTACACCTGGGTCGGAGCAATCCCAGGCACAGTTACAGGCTGGGCACAGAAATGATCCACAGCAGCCCTGTGAAGAAGGACTTGGGGGTGTTGGTTGATGAGAAAATGAACACGAGCAGGCAGTGTGCACTTGCAGCCCAGAAAGCCAACTGTACCCTGGGCTCCATCAAAAGGCGCATGACCAGCAGGTCGAAGGAAGTGATCCTGCACCTCTACTCTGCTCTTGTGAGACCTCACTTGGAGTATTGTGTGCAGTTCTGGCGTCCTCCACATAAAAAGGACATGAAACTGTTGGACCAAGTCCAGAGGAGGGCCACGAGGATGATCATGGGACTGGAGCACCTCCTGTATGAAGATAGGCTGAGAAAGTTGGGGCTGTTCAACATGGAGAAGAGAAGGCTGCCTGGAGACCTCCTAGCAGCCTTCCAGTATCTGAAGGGGGCCTATAGGGATGCTGGGGATGGACTATTCATTAGCAACTGTAGGGATAAGAAAAGGGATAACGGGTTAAAACTTAAACAGGGCAAGCTCAGAGTGAATATAAGGAAGAAATTCTTTACTGTAAGGGTGATGAGACACTGGAATCTGTTGCCCGAGGAAGCTGTGAATCCTCCATTACTGGCGGTGTTCAAGGCCAGGTTGGACAGCCTTGGGTGGCATGGTTTAGTGTGAGGTGCCCCTGCCCATGGCAGGAGGGTTGTAACTAGATGATGTTAAGGTCCTTTCCAACCCTAACTATTCTATAATTCTATGATACTATAAGGTATAGTTTTTCTGGGATTAATTGTTAGGATGCTTGCGGATGCATTCACATAGTTTCTCCCAGCCTGTATGAGGTCTGTCAAGTTATATAAAGGTCTAATAATTTAAATCTACATTATTTTAGGTCTTTTTAATAACTGATGATGATTTAAACTCAGTTCTACTTATTTACTGTTACTACTTTTATTTTGGTATTCATTTGAATGAACAATGTCTCATTCTTGGCATATGCCAGTGTAAATAATCTTAGACTTCCTTCATATAAACACTGTAGATAACTCTTAGCCTTCCCTCATTCAAATGGTTTTGTACCAGCAATTTTTATCCAAATTCTCACTGAAGTCTCGTGTAAGCTTAAAAAAAAAAAACAAACAAAAAAAAATCCAAACAAACAAGCAAAAAAACACAAAAAAAAACCACCAACCAACCAACCAAAAAAACCCCACAAAAAATCCCCCCTGAAATTTGTAATCTCAAATGTGGTAATGGTAGAAAGCAACTACTTTGAGATTCATAATCCATTCCATTCCTTTTATAAATTCCATTCATTAAATAAGATGTTGGAAAATTTGGGAGGGCTTTAAAATTATTGCGTTGAAGCACATGTTCCAAAATTCTCAATTTTATGGTCACCAAGTGAAAATATTACAGTGGTTTAAGATGACAGGTAAATAAATGGAAGAGACTTTAATTAAAGGTTATTTAATTCATTGACAAAAGGGTACATTAGAAGTAATTGTTCTGCTCTCAAATTTTCCATACATAAATGACTGAGCACTAAACTTCAGTAAGAGAAGCAAGGACAGAGTATCCAATTTTAAGCCTAAATTCTCATCCCACTTGACAAGCATGGTTAGAAAAGCAAAGAATGTGAGAAATTCACATTTAATATAGAACTGAATGATTGATTCCAATATTAAAACAAATCCAAACTGTCATTATCTAGCCTTTAGATATTTATATGCTAGTTACACTATACGCTTAATTTAAATAATGTCACAAGAACACAAAAGTAGCTAATATATCATTTTCTCAGCCTTTAATCAAACACTGGAATAAAAAGCAATATTGTCAAACTGCAACAAAGAAATTTACATTTTCTAATTGCCAGCTTTCAGCATTCTGAAATTAGCCATACATACAAAGCAAAGCAGATAAATTTGTTAGAAAAGACTGTTTATATACTATGTTCAGCACACTAGAATTCTGGTAAGGCTTTCCACCAGTTCTTTTCACCATTCATCATTATTTATTCAGTTGTGTTTAAATGAAAATGAAAAAAAATCCAAATTAAAAAAAAATAAATCAATAAACAAAATAAAAAAGACCAAAACCAAAACCACGAATCCCAAACCACCATCAAATAAACAAAAAACGAAACAAAAAAACCACTAATAGTTACATTTCTGTGGAACTGAATTCACAGTTAAATTAATAGTGGTAGGAAAGGAGGTAGCATTGAAAAAAATTATACCAAATCTTCTGGGCCTTTCAGTCTGGACATTAAAAAGGAAACACCAGTTTAATACTAATATTATGATTACGTAAACCACTTAAATACATACCTTTAAACACAAAGTGTTTACTTGAGTTAAACATTTTACAATCAATAAGATTCTTTGTTTACTTAAATTGATGCACATATTTGTTGGCTTTGCTGATTAAAGTCAGAAAAGTGTGACATACATGAAAGGATCTGGCTTCTGGGGTTCTCTGTCAGTGCTGTTGAAAAAAAAGTCCTTTTTTTAAATAGTATTTCTGATTATTTTTTAAACCAGAAATACCGTCTACTTAGCAGAAGCTGCAGGCCATTCTAGCTACATGCACAGCAATTGCAATAATTGAAGGCTGCCCCATTATATCAAAACAAACATGCAAAAACATCATTTGCAAACGTTGAATCTAAACATTTAGTTGGGATCGTAGGTTAGGTTTCATCACTATGATACGAATCACTAGTACATTAACAGCTCCTGTTTGGTTATTTGTAAAAATGTCAGCAGTCTCAGAATGCCTATAGATATTTCAGTCATATAGAAAGAGCAAACAACACTTGCTGAGATAATAATCATAGATGAGGTACTGAAGTAACAGATATGAGTAAAGTACTTATTTTATGAAGAGATTTTATTGATATCTAATGGACATTCACAAATAATGGATACAGTTAAACAAGCTAAGAAGCCCAAACAGTTTACAAGTGGACTTTTTATAGAACTAATTCTATGCCTGTAATCAGCAACACATATAACTTTCAGTTTGTTTCATATAACACATAAGTTTGGTACTTATTTAACTTATTTAACTATTTGTGAGTAAAACTTGGCCGTTCCATGATTCTGCAATGGAAAATGGTCAATTTTGCATTCTGTTGCAAAACTGTGTCAAGCTAGCTCGAGAAGGTGTGAGCTGGTATTTGCTTGAGAGATTCCATTTGAACATGAGAAAATGTGGAGACTAGAAAGATAAAAAATCAAGCTAAAGAGGAAAAATTGTGTCTGCATATCTTCAAAGACCAAAATAACCCAAAGTTGCAGACAGATATGATGTTGATTTTTTTTTCTGACAGCAAATGTGGACTTTATAAAAATGTACAAGAATACATATGATACTTCTGAACACTAGGGAAATAATCTAAAAATCATTTTTAAAACTAATTAAAAAACATTAAATTTATTATATTTTAAAAAGTGATCATCACAATATTATTCAGCATCTTATAGTTCTGTTTTCTTTATACTATACAGGAAGCCAAAGAAATAAATGCAAAATACTTGCAAGAAATGATGAGCTGAATACAAGATGACATCAAGATTCTCTTAAGATTTCCATTGTTTTCCTAAATATTTCTGAATACACATAAGAACAGTATATTTACCTGAAGATGCACAAATGAAATATTTTTCAATATTTTGTTTTGACAGGAAGAATATTGCAAACTGCTTGCCATGGACTGATAACCATGAGATATACGTGCCAGCTTATTGAATGAAATAAATGTACTTATGGCACTGTTTTAGTGTTTAATACTCTCAAGAAAGTCAATACAGAATTATTTCTGCTGATCCCACAATTACTGTTTCTTCTAAGCTACCTTCCATGATGGTGTGACAAGGAATCCCAGGGTGGTTCTCTTAGAAGAACTGCTATTTCTGATTACCTTTTTCCAGAGGGACAGGAAGGGAGTAAATATGAGAAAAAAAAAAAAAAGGCAGAATCCAGAACCAGTTCCTTCACATTGTTTTATTTTTAGAACTGCCTGCAGTATTTCTCATTTGTTGAGAACTATTTATATGAGCCTACCTATTGGTATTGCTATTACAGTTACTATGTCTATTATTATTAACTCTGATAATATATCTTTGTGATTTTATATTTATTCATCACTTTTAATAGATAGAAATCCTTACAGGCTATGAAAATCTGAGATGTGGGAGGATTTCCAAAATTCCAGGTCCATGTTTGCTTCTTGAGCACATGTCATGCCCATACTCCTTTTCCCTTTTTCTGCTTCCTGAACTCATGTATGCATGAATGTGCATGCATACACACATATACGCACACACAAACACACATACACTGTCGCCTATGCCTTCGTTCCTTTTTCTTTTAATGTGTAAAACCTTGAGGACAGAAGTAGTTTTCTAGAACCTTTGTTTCTGGTCATGCTGTTATAACTGTACACTAAACTTCTAAACATTATATACTTAAGAGGAATTAATCTGATATCTTAATATAATTGTCTGTATTTTTTTACATTATGCAATAATTTTCTTAAAAAAAAAACACATGAACTTCTATGTTTATGTAATATAATCATATTTCTTGCCGGAAAAAATGATATACGCATTACATCTCAGGCTGCATTAGCATAAAACGCATCTGCAACAAAACTAGCACTCTATTTATGAAAAGAAAAGGCAGTACCAACTACATCCCTAATATATATCATGAGGTGAAGAGCAATGCAGTAGACATCAAGGTGCAGGGCAGGGAATCTTAATAATTTATAATAATATGAAACATGATATTTAAACTTAGCATTTTAAAGCAGAAATAGAAAATAATGTTTTGGAGTTTTCCTGTTTATTTTTGACCATGCATATGCTTGCATTTGATTGAAGTATAAATCAGCCAATGTTTTTGAAAAAAACCCACATCTTGACCTCCTAGAATTGGAAATCCTATCAAATCCTATCAACTATTTCTGAGCGAGATACAGTATAAACAGGCAGATTTCACCAGTGAGGCACTTAAATACACTTGAATTCAAGACACTTATAAACTCTTATTAACCTAAATGTCTGGGCTGCAAAGACCATGCAAATAAAAAAAAAAACAAAAAACAAGCAAACAAAAACAAAGAACAAACCCTCTGTGAATTTCAGAAAATTAAAAAAATGCACTCATATCTTGAGTGAAATTTCTCAGCTTCACGACTGTAGTAGTACTACATAACTCTGCCTGCAGTGGTAAATGAAAATAACTTCTCAGGCTGAAACTTCCAGTAAAATTTGTTTCTTGGAATTACTGTGTGACTTTGGAAAGCTATTTAAGGTCTAGATTAAAAAAAGGGTTAGATCATTTGTTTCCTAGCACAGAATTAAATACCTGAGTTAGGTGCCTAGAATTTCAATGTACTAGAAATGGGCTCCACCCAACCAGACTTCTTAGATGGACATTAACTTGATCACCCAGTAAGAAAAAGCAGATGGCAAAATTTCTTAACCTCCACCTCGAGACTGCAAAACCCTCACTAAGAAAATGTTTTCCTATGTCATCAAGAAATGCGGCTCATAATCTTAACATAAAAGCAGGTGTCTCTACCTGCTTTAAGGAAAATTTCACCCAGTGTTTTCCACATTCCCCAAAGTCCCCCTCCCCCCCTAATTTTAAGAAAATGTGTGTTCTAAGATGTCAGCGATCTCACAACTTTGAAATGAGTCATTCAGTGCAGGTCATCCTGCTCAGGATGGGAAGACTTAAGTTTTATCCCTTCTTCTGCTTCAGGACAACTCAGCCTATTGTTCTCTTTTGCTCAGGTACTGATGTAATTGCTTTTACTTGTTTTGAAGAGTACTGGCCTCCCGACACTTCCTTTTGAAGCTGTCCCACCATGCAAAACCCAACCAACAAGCGAGCAAACAAAGAAGCAAGAGCTTCTTCCAAGAAGGCAAGAAAGAAGAAGCATGAAATCAAAGTGCAGTGATTAAGTGTACAACCTGGGTTGCAGGGGTGAAGGTCTGTTTATGCTTTTCACCATAAAAGTGACTAAACTGCAAGTTCCTCCCTCTTCATTATTTCCAAGACAAACCCTGGCTTTGAATTCTGGCTGGGTACCAGTGTGCATTTCCTCAATGCCCAATCTGAGATGTCTGCAGCTTTACTATTCAAAACTGAGTACATACAGTGTTTTGGTATCTCATGAGCTGAGTGCTCAGAGCTGTTTTAAAGGCTGTTTTAAATTTTTAATTATATGGGCCTCAGTCCTGCTTAAATACTGACAAAAATCTTAACTCTTTAGAGGAGCTAGGTCTTCTTCTATTGAATGCCTGAGTCTCCCTTCAACACATGTGCTTGGAAGCCATCATAAGGATGATTACATCAAAATCTACATTCAGCAAGACTTCTTAGAATATAGATATCTTATTTTAAGCCCCTTTACATTTGTCTAATAGTGCAGGGGATATCACACTTGAACAGCACCTGGGCTACTTTGACTGAAAAGTGTCTTTTTGACCCATAAAGAACATTGCAGGATTTGTCACTTTGTCATGTAAATCATTAAGTTTTATATCCTAGAGAAAACAGATGGGAAAAAAAAAAAAGAAAAAAAAGGCAGCATTAACATTTTAAGTTTTTCATGTTAATTCTTGGTTTTGTTCTTACCTGAAGAACCACTTTTTGGTCTAGCACTAAGTAGAATGATTTAAAATGTGCAAATGATCAACATTATTTGATAGCATAAATGACATTCTGAAAGACAGTGCAATGAAGCATAAAGAATAAGGCTCAGTAGGGGTTTGTGTCTGCCTTGTGAGTAGCAGATGAAATATCTGTTTCTTGCAAGTGTTCTCATCCTTTCTATTATGCAAGCCCTTCAGCTGCAGACTGATTCAAAAGCTTTTCTTGCAACTGAATTTAAGTGTTTTAAGTCTTTAATATGTGTCTCAGAACTCCTATTTTGTTTCTGGCATTTAATCATGTCAAGTTCTTCACATCCTGACAGGAAGACCAAACACGCAATCACTTGCCAACTTTTTCTTTCATACAAGAGCAAAAATAAAATCCTCTGCACCGAGAAAAAAAAAAAAAAGATGAAAAAATGAACAGGGCAAGGCAGATATTGCCTTGATTGCCTGATTGAAAGCTGACAAAGAAATTGTGTATTTGAGGGTCTTTTTGTATAAAATAACTGAACAAAAATTCTGGAAAGAAATAGGAAAGAATCTGTCTTTTCTTTTTTTCAGGACCAACATTCTGTTCTCCTTTATTATTATTTTTGTGCACAGCAGCCTTCTTAAAGTTCAAGTAAAATGTTCTCCCTTTCTGCTCAAGAGTCAGGGGAACACTTCCCACTAGAATAAATGCCAATATTTGAAACTATCGCCAGAGCGCAACTATTCTGCAGAGCATACCTCAGAGGTAACGTCCGTTTATAAATGTGTGAGTCACACCTCACTCCTCGTCTCACCTGAACCAGCAGTCCCACATGTACGAAGCTGACTTGTATGATTTTATTATGGTTTTATTAGTTTTACAACATAAATTTTACAAGTTAAGTATTGCATATGAAACAGACATATGATGGAACATAAATATTTGCAGAGCTTGAAGCTAATTTTTTTGAAAGTCAGTATTTACTTGAACTTTTCTCATGGTTTAAACCCTGTTGGCAAGTCAGCCATGCAGTCTACTCCCCAACCCTCCTCTTTCTACCCTTCCGCCCCGCCCCCCCCCAAGAAGAATGGGGAGCAGAATCAAAAGAATGTAAATCCCATGGGTTGAGATAAGAACAGCCCAGTAACTAAGGTATAACACAAACCACTACTGCTACCACCAATAATAATAATGAAAAGAGAAATAACAAGGGAAGAGAATACGATACCACCTGCCGGAATGAGCCCGACCAAGCAGTGAGTCCCTTCTGGGTAACTCCCAGTTACATCCCGGGCATGACGTGCTGTGGTATGGAATACCTCTTTGGCTAGTTTGGGTCAGATGTCCTGTCTCTGCTTCCTCCTGGCTTCCCTTTCTCCCTGGCAGGCTCACAAAGTCCTTGGTCAGACTAAACGTCAGTGTTATCAGTGCTGTTCCCAGGCCGAAAGTCAAAAACACAGCACTGCACCAGCTACTAAGAAGGAGAAAAAAAATGACTGCTGCTGCTAAACCCAGGATAACCTTCTCTTTGTGATAAAATGCTTTAGAAACAAGAGTGGCTGTGGAATTGCTATGAAGAAACATAGATTAAAAAGCAATTTTTATTTCCATGGGATACATCATTAGAAGCTTCGTGAAAGTGTAGACCTAACTTCCTCAAATTAGTTGGTGCAATAATTAAATACACAGTACATGTACATGAACTACATGCTATATATCAAGGAAAAAAAAAGAAAAAAGAAACAAATTAATCATAGAAGTACATGCATGTGTATTTATACCTAATCATGTTCCCCAAGAACAATCATAATGATTTCAGTTACTGAGTTTCAGTGATATATAGATTATAAGATAAGGGCAAAAATACTATTTCTTCTGTTCTGCCACTATGATTTACTGATGAAGCAATTTGATGGTAGCAATATTAGGTTGGTAAACTTGTAGCACAATTTTCAGCCCAGAGTATGGGAAAGTAAAATACTTTTTTGACTTCTTTGATATTTTTCTCTGTGAATGATGATGGATAAGTAATGTATCTAGTCAGGACATATAAATATTTTAGAACATTATAAAGAATGTGTAACAATAAATGAAGAAATTACAAACAACACTGAAAATAGAAAGGATTTAGAAGAATACATATTTTTCAAAGGATGATTTTTAGAAAGAAATTGGAGCTTGTAATTTCTTCCTTCACTGCAGTTAATCTCTTAATGACATCTATTGTAATTCTTATGACACTAGTACACAGAGAAATCATTTATGTTTGTATATCACTTGACCGTATATCGCAGGAGTAAGGGGGAGCATGATGAATTCCTTCAGGAATATAAAATCAGATAACTATTTTCTTTCTTATGCTACCTTCCAATTAATCTATTTAAATTGTTGCAGGGGTTATACAGACATGGAATTCGTATGAAGCAACAGGGAGACTCAATCTTGTCTGCAGCCAATACTATTTAATAATTAAATATTTTGCCTTTTGGTCCTTACATTGAAGGAAAATCTAATGTCTAGATTCATAACATTGTATTAGAATATTAAATTTTCTCCTCTCTGAGAGCAAGGTTCTAAACTTCAATTTATGGAGGAACTTGATCTTGTGAGTTTTAACGGGAGAAAAGTAGAAAATGAGTTAAAATTATAATAATTGTATTATATTTAGCCTTATAATTTAGTTTTTAGCTTTATTTTATTTTCCTTTTAAATAATACTGCATCGATATAATCATATCTGTGACAGACTGCCTGATCAAGGCGAACCTGTGGATGAAGCACCCCATAGACAGATAGGAAAAGCCTCACGCTCACAGGCCCTTGTCCTCATGGGGGACTTCAACCACCCTGACATCTGTTGGAACGATGGTACGGCCCAGCAAAAGCAATCCAGGAGGTTCCTCGTTTGTGTGGAAGACAACTTCCTTCTGCAAGTACTGAAGGAGCTGACAAGGAGAGGTGCCATGCTTGACCTCGTGCTCACCAACAGGGAAGGGCTCATTGGGAATGTGACGCTCCAGGGCAGCCTTGGATACAGCTACCACGAGATGGTCAAATTTGAGATGCTCAGGACAGCGAGAAGAACATGCAACAAGCTCACTGCCCTGGACTTCAAAGGAGCAGATTTTGGCCTCTTCAGGAACCTGCTTAGTAAGGTTCCATGAGATGTAGCCCCAGAGGGCAGGGGACCAAGACTGTTGGCTGATATTCAAGGATCACCTGCTACAAGCTCAGGAGGTTTGTGTCCCAACCAGAAGGAAGTGCAGCAGGAGGGCCAGGAGTCCTCCATGGGTGGATAAGGAGCTGCTGAGGAAAATTTAAGGTTAAAAAAGAGGCTTATAAAAGGTGGAAGCAAGGACAGGTGACATGGGAAGAATACAGGGATGTTGTCCAGGAAGCTAGGGTCAAGGTTAGGAAAGCTAAGGACCAGTGTCCTGGGTTCAGCAGTAGCAGTCATGTTCCTCCTTTGTGGTAGCTGGTGCAGTGCTGTGTTTTGACTTCCAGCCAGGGAACAGCGCTGGCAATACCGATGTTTTCAGTTGTTACTAAGTGATGTTTACCCTGATGAAGGACTTTGTGAGGCTCATGCTCTGCCAGGGAGGAGGGGAAGCCAGGAGGAAGCAGAGATGGGGCACCTGACCCAAATTCTTGTCTCAACCCATGGGAGTTGCACTCTTTCAATCCTCCTCCCCATCCCTCACAGGAGCGGGGAAGGGGAGAGCTCCAGGGGAGGGGAGGCCCTCGACTGCTGTCAGCCCGGCACCACTCACTGGGATTGAGTGAACAAGTTGCCTGACTGGGTTTGAACCACTACAGTTCTTTTTGGCGCCCAACATGAGGCACGAGTGGTTGAGATAACAACAGATCTGTCCGGATTAATAATCACTCGTCACAATGCTGATTTATTGTCTCTCAAGGTTATTCCTCTTGATCTCACAGTTTCAGTATATCGTATCTTACTTCCATCTGGTATTTGCTGTATTAGTGTTTTTCAAGTGTGGGGCTTGGGCTAAGGTTTTTGTCTCATTGTACTTTATGGTAATGACTTGTAATACAATGGAATTATTGATCATGAAACTGATCTGGCTTATGATCCCAGTGTGGTCACCACCTTTATACTTTGGGAGGTATATAATAGAAGTGCTTAGCAATTACACATCTTTTTTCTCCTTCTCAGGTGATCAACCTGTGAAGGAGACATCCTTTACCCTCCCAGTCCTCCCCCCAGACCATTTACATTTGAGAGTTTTGAAGTTTTTGAATGGCCTTTTAATGCTGTTGAGACTTGTTTGCTGATGGTGATGGGAATCACCATGCTAGCACGCATACAGAGTGTGTTTTGCCCACTACTGATTTCAAGAGTTAAGCAGAGTCAGGCTTGGGTCTTGTCTGGGGTCAAACAATGCTGTAGGAGGACCGAGAGATTTTCCCCGAGGCTGGACAGCCATGAGTGGCAGGGTGTGTGGGATAGTATGGGCAAGTATCTAGGTCAGTGGGCCCCTCCAGTACTTTGGAATTTCACCACCAAACAACTGCAAAATCCAGAAGAATTAGTAAAACACTTAAATGAGGTGTGTGGTCATTCTGGCCATACCAGAGATGGACAAATCACGGCAACGTGCTGGGGCTTGGCCTATGCTTACAGGGCCTTGTTCAACACCATCCAGCACCTTCAAAACGAAAAGAATGTCGGCGGATCTGAGGGCAAAGCAACAGTTGCTACTCAAACTTTGGCTGCAATGAACAGAGCAGCTACCCCAGCGGCAAGTACAGCAGCTGCTCAAACGTCAACTGCAACAGACAGCGCGGTTACCCCAGCTGAAAGCACAGCAGCTGCAAGCACAGCAGCTGCACCACCCCCAGCAACAAGTACAGTTGCTACTCAAACCACAGTGATAATCACTGCAGCCAAACCAGAGGACCAATTCATACCAATATCAGTTGCCCCTGTACGCAAGAGAAAAAACAAAAAAGAGGGAAGAAGGGTGAAGCAAGATGAAGAAACAATGAATTCACCACCTGGTCTAGCATCTGATCAGGAGTCATCATCACATGACGAAGAAGAAGAAGAAGAGGTAACTTCTCGACCTCGGACCTCAACCAAGCTACGGAATATGCAAAAAGGTCACGAACTAGAAGGTGCAGAAGCCAAGCAGCTGGGATCACTTGTTAGAGAAGGGGAATTGACAAAGCAATTGCAAGAGAGAAAAGGTCCCTCAGCATTTGGAGGTGGCTCTTGGCAGCTGTGAAAGAAAGGTTTCCGTACAAGGACAATGTTATGAGTCGTTTGGCCAAGTGGACTACTATAGACAAAGGCATCCAGTCTCTGAGGGAATCAGCCATCATAGAGATGATCTATCACATCAAGCCGAATAACGGGGATACACCTACAGATCCAGATGAAGTTGAATGTACACGACCCATGTGGCGAAAACTTACACGGAATGTACCATCATCACATGCCCATTGATTGGCAACAGTAACCTGGAATGACATAGTACCACTAACAGTGGATGAAACGGTTCATAAACTCGGAGAATTCGAAGACAATCTCACCCCTTCCATCATCTCACCTGTGGAGAAACTGTCCCAGGACCTCAAACAATTGAGGGACGATCTATTTGATTTACCCAGCTCCTCACCTGTACCAACACACGTCTCAGCTATTAACAAAAAGCGTCCTATTGTTTGAGAGAGGAGATACAGGAGGTATACGCCACGGGGTACCCTATGGTTTTACCTGTGGGATCATGGAGAAGACATGACAAAGTAGGATGGAAAACCTACTTCAGCTTTGGAGGAATGGGTGAGTGAATGAAAAGGGGAGCATGGGCCAAGACTGATCGTCCCCTGAGAGCTACGGCTTCAGTCTCTGGTGAGCAGTTTCCCAGATGGAGTGGAAGAGCTGATTTTCCTCCAGCTCCTGTGATAATGAAGAATAATCCCTTTCACTACGACTTAAGTGTCAAATGCTGTGATGACCATTAGAGGGGCCCTGCCTCCAGCCAGGTGGAGGTAGGGGACAATCGGATTTACTGGACTGTATGGATCAGATGGCCTGGCACATCAGTCCCACAGAAGTATAAGGCTCTAGTAGATACCGGTGCACAGTGTACCCTGATGCCATCAAGCTGTCAAGGGGTGGTACTCATCTATATTCCTGGAGTGACAGGAGGATCCCAAGAGTTGACTGTGCTGGAGGCTGAAATCAGCCTGACTGGGAGGGAATGGCAAAAGCACCCTATTGTGACTGGTCCAGAGGCTCCATGCATCCTCGGCATAGACTACCTCAAGAGAGGGTACTTCAAAGACTCAAAATGGTACCGGTGGGCTATTGGTATTGCTGCTTTGGAGACTGAGGAAATTGAGCAGCTGTCCACCTTGCCTGGTCTCTCAGAGGATTCTTCTGTTGTGGGGTTACTGAAAGTTGAAGAACAAGTGCCAATTGCGACCATAACAGTGCACTGGCAGCAATATTGCACCAACCGAGACTCCCTGATTCCCATCCATCAGCTGATCCGTAGACTGGAGAGTCAGGGGGTGATCAGCAGGACCCGCTCGCCCTTTAATAGCCCCATATGGCCAGTGCAAAAGTCTAATGGAGAATGGAGACTAACAGTAGACCATCGTGACCTGAATGAAGTCATTTTTTTCTCCATTCATTCTTCTCCACTAATCTGAAAAAAGTGAAATGTCTCAAGCATATGACTTCTGAGTACTCAAAAAGTAGAAAAGCTGATAGAAGGTGCTCACTGAAGCACTATGAGAATGGTCTTCATCAAAAGTACATGAGGTTTGCTTGCATTTGAGAGGAAATATGTTCAACTTTTGAAATAGAATAAAGCTAGAAAATGTGGTCAAATAAAATATTATTCTGAGGAGGAGAAGACTACCACCATTCCTCTTTTTTTCTTTTGGCTTGGTTGCCATGTGTTAGTAGGCAAGTAATTTAATCATTTACATCGTTGCCTTCAACTCTGAGACACTAAATTCCTTAGAGGGAAGCCATCTTTTACTAAGTTCTTGCTGGAACTTGACTTTTCATTAATGTAAATATAACCGAGACTAATTTGATGGGCTACTCATGAATAAGATACTGCTTGTATGTTACTTCATTTATTTCATCTACTGCTTAATTTTCAACATGAGATGAGGCTGAAAAAAAAAGAAATTCTTTTTAAACTAGAATGGCAGTTGGCTCTCATAGTTGGATCAGTCGTTGTATTCATAAATTCATAGAAAATAAGTGACTACTGTTATCATCTAGCTTGAACCCATAGATAGTAAATGTCAGGAGACTTTTCCAAAACAAATCCAGTCAGAACTAAAACACAGCTTCAGAAAAAAAAACAACAAACCAAACCCACCACCTTGAGACAGAGATTTGAAGAAACAATGAAATCCCTTTCTAATTTTTTCAGATAGTCTCCTTTCTCTAGGAGAAAAAAAAAACACAACAAAACAACAAACATGTATATATATATATAAAAAAAAAAAAAAGATTAAAAAAAACTTTTAAAATCAGACTATTTTGGGGCCTGTCAACCTTGTTATAATTTGTTACATAGATGAAGACCTCTGTTTCTGTTCTCTATGCCAGCATTCCCAATCTGTGACAAAGTTACCCAACCCTTTTTCTTTCCTCTGAGAAGCCTGTATTGTTCACTAAAGGCATGTTACATTAAGCACAATTTGCAATCCTTTGATTTCTTTCATGGCTCTTCTTTGAATTCCAAAATTATTTCAGTACCCTTCTTAACTGCAGAAATCTGATCTGAACAGCAAGATCCAGCAATAAAAAACAGTGCCAAATGCATAGCATCTGCTATATGATATTATCATGTGAATTCATCCAACAATTAATTTATCTGTATAAGTTAAAAAAAACATGAACACGATTTAGTCACTACATTTTTTTCCAAAATCACCACTATCCAAAACACAGTATCAACCTGTGTACATGGACTCATATCTGCCTTTAAGAAAATGCAGTCTTCTTGTAGTCCTAAAAATTTCTGGTGGTTTATTAGTGCCTATCTGATTCCTTATTTTATACTTTCTCTTTTTGTCATCTGCTGATGCATTCAGTAATGATTTTTGGGTTTATTTTGTTTGTTTTTTCAGACTGTGTTTTGCTACAAATGTTGAATAGTGCACAATGAATATCTGATCCCAGGGACATAGTAGGAGCAAATGAATTTCATTTGATGAACATTTCCCACTTATGTTCTCAAATCTAACTCGCAATTTTTAATCTATTTAATACACACTTAATCCAAATATCATGTGATTTAAAGCTGTACAAAAATCCAAGTGCATTGAAACGCTATTATCTTTATCAAGCAAACCTGTAATTTCAAGTTGATTTTAACAAGTTCCATTTTCCTTAAACTCTTGCCAATTGGCTTTGATTCTGTGGCTTCAAGCCTGTTCTCACCAATCTGTCACATTACTTAGAATGGATATCAGACAAGCAGATGTATAATCTCTGGTAATGCTCACTTCCTTGAATTCATCTAGAAATAAGAGCTTTTTCAGTACAAAAATATGCCTAGAATTTAAGAAGTGAAAATTTTCTGTGCTTTCTATGTACTACCCTCTCCTGCACTTGTTAAAAAACAAATGTAAAAATAATAAACTCAGAAATTTCTTCCAATAAGCCAAAGAAAGTAAGATATTCCAAACTGCATACTTTGCTTAATGGGGGGAAGGTGAAGGTATGAACAATACATGAGAGAGCCTTGCAACTTTAGTTGATAAGAAGTTTAGTAAATACAGCTGAGAATCTACAGAGACTGTGACTGACAGGATCAGATATTTTTTAGTATTGTCAAGCATTAACTTTATTTCTGTTCTGTACTCTTACAAAATTAATATAAAAATCAACACTCTTGATTCTTGCTTATCTAAGATCAAGTCATCTGCTTGGACTTGACAGCTAAAATGTCCAAATTTTCTAGTTTCTCTCTCTTCAAAGTTATTTTAAATCACTTAAGCTACATTTATTTCCTCATCAGTTGTCTTATTCATAAGAATCTGAGATTGCTTGTGTAATTTTAAATGTGACTTTTTTTAAACTACATCCTTGCTCAGTTTTGGGTCTTTTTCTTTTGTTGTTGTTGCTGTTGTTGTTGTTTTGGTGTTAGTTTAGCCCTATGTTACTATGATAGAGAGAATGAACACATGGACCCAACGGCTGCACATAATTTGTGCTTTAATATATTATTTCCCTGACACTTTGATGTACAGCTGTGCACAGTAAAAGTATAAATTACAATAACAAATTTTAACTATAATTATTACTACTGAGTTTTGTATATGAAACCACAGATTTTCAAAACCAGACATGTTTGTTTCCCAGAGAGCTTTTGTTGCAAGTAAAATACAACACAATATGAAGCAAAAAAGTGCCAGTCACAGAAGGGAGGTCACACAAACAGAATACGTTGGGATTGCTGGATGACATAAGACATACTACATTTTCCTTTAAAAAATTACCAACTTGCTTTTAATGAATATATTTCCTCATTTTGGGGAAAAATCATGAAAGTAACAATTGCAGACGTGCCTGGTAGAACTAAGATTATACATTTACCTAGTCATTTGATTTTAAGTCTGGGCCTTCCTCTGCTGCTTCACCCAAGTTCTAGACTGATTAGGGTAAAGACAGTATTTTACACTCAAAAAACACAACATCATCTATTTTGAAGTTTTTCCAACTCTTTTTTTTCTTTTTTTTTTTTTTTCTAGTGGAGAGAAAGGTAATAACACGAAACTTTTACTTTTAATCCTGATTAATGCCTCTGAATGCCAAGTTACTGCCCACCCCAGGCCTTTTAGGTTAAAGTGGAATGTAACTGCCTGGGGGTGCAAAATTGGTACAAAGTTACTGCATGGTAGTGGTAGAGAGGGAGAGGAGGTAACAGTTTCATAGAGTGAAATACAAAGTTAAACTCTGTCACGCTGCTGGGGTGGGGGGGGGATCCACTACTCCCTTTTTGAGAAACTAGGTTAACTAACTGCTCACTGATTTTATCTTACAGATTTTAAGATCTTTGAATATAGAGCTATTACTAAGGAACTACCTCTGTTTTCACTAAGCAACAAAAGGCAGCAGCAGTAGCAGCTTTCATTTCAATAGCTCAGGAACATAAGGGGCAGGCATGTCTTTCTCTCTTTTGAGACACGATAGTTTCGTGACATCGTGTCTTTATAAAAGTACTTTCATCTTTTTTACTATTTGATTATATGATAACAAAAGATGATTATACCTATAATTATGTAAAGCACACACTCCCTTCAAAGTAAGACAATCATTTGTTTCAGCATACCAACCTAACATGCACACAAATCACCATAGGTTAATTGACAATCTTGCACTTAATGTGCCTAAAAACAAGGAAAGAAAAAGAACAATATTTATTATCCTGATATCAATAGTATCCCATGAGTATCAGAACTTTATTTACCCTTATATTGCTTCACCACCAGGAACCAAGGCAATACAAAATTAACTGCCTACTGTAAAACTTCTCAAGCGGCCAGAATATAGATAGGACTGGCTATAAATAAAACACTAAATAAAACACAGGCCTGGCACTGAATGTTTTTTCTCTAACTGTGCACGAAGGTAAGCATGTATCCCCACCTTCAACCTGGCATTTGTATGTTTTTAGGGCTGTATCAAGAAAATAATTACAGTACTTGTTAGTGTCACTGTCAGTGAGGAGTAAGTACTTTTTCAGACATGTTTTTACTACCTCAGTTTATTAAAACACAGTTCAAACAAGAACTGGTTTAACTTTCAGCTGATGAATGGAAACTATGTCAAAATTAACCTGTTAGTTTGTGAGTTGTCAACTTTTGAACCAGGAAATGCAGATAGGAAAATGAGCTAGAGGTACAGCCACTCTGCAGCATGAAAGTAAAGCATTTTCAGATTTAAAGAAATAGATTTCACTACCACGTTTTAGCCCAAGGGTGAATCTGGGATCAGTGTAGCAGGAATACTTGTATCCAAATGAGCAAAACCAATTAAAAGTACTCAGACTCACATGTGTAGCAGTATGTTTCCTCAACACTGCCAGTTGCAATGTAGTAATTATACTAATCACTGAAAAAGTGACCAGAATGATCCCTTAGTATTCAAAAGGTAGACAGCTTCCATAAATGCAATATTACTTTTTACTGCTTCTACTACTTTCACTATTAAATAAGACAGATTTTTTCATGGCTTATTCATCACTCTGAGAATTAAGCTTTGCTGTCTAAATCTATACAGCTGATTCTTATTTGAGAAAACTAGCAGTTTGCCCAAAAAGTTACTATGGTGGCTCATGGCAACAACAACAACAACAACAAAAGAGATAAAATAAAATCTACCTATATGGATCTATATACGTGTTTTACTTGCAAGTTACCAAATTTCTGTGAATTTTAAAGGCATTGCATTGTACTGTAATGGGTATCTCAACTTTTCAGTAAAACTAGTTAAGTAATGTTTGTAAAAAACTGTCTTTTATTCATCTGTATTCTTGAATAGTAAAATATTTGTACAGTAAATTGTTTCACACAGCGTTATTTAACATAATCACTTGCTGTTAGTTTTGTTCTGGTTTTGTTTTAACTACCCTCCAGACACAGGTTTTGTTATTTTTATATTATCTTTGACTGATTTGTCCAGCAAGGAAAACAAAAAGCAATTCATGCACTCAAGTCCAGTCCAGAGTCCAGCAGAGTCAAAGTCCAAATCAATTTGCAATGTTTCCACTGTATAACTTGTTTTTCCCTATAGAAATGTGCATTAAGAAAGTAGCAGAATCCTTTACTTTAGTCATATTATATAAGTCAATTTTGCTATTACTTCCTCATGGTTTTTTTGTTGGTTTTCGTTTTATTTTAGCCCCTAATGAATGAAACAAATCCCTTAAAGTCACATGAGATTCAGACATGTGACTAAGATTTCTGAATATGTGTTGTACAGAGGATACCTCTTCTGCATTGTCTGCTGATATAGCCTAGGAGTTTCCAAGGTCTCAGATCAGGGCTGCTCAGACTATAAGCACAGTGGAATAGAATACAGTTCACAGGAAGACTATTTAGGACTTCAGTAAGTTTTGCAGCCTATATTGTGCTCAATGTTGACATGATTTTGCTGCTAGCAGAAAATTACCCTAGGGAGCTTTAAGTAGTTCAGGTAAGTCTACATGAACTGAAGATATCTGAGTGGCTGTAGCGTAGTTTCTTCTCACAAGAAAAAAGGATAGTGGTACCTTCCTAAATTGTTTCATTATTTTATGTAAATACATAATGAAACACATTCAGTTAAGTGCCTTTTCTATTCAAGGGATATATAAAGGATGGGCTTAGATGTGAAGGGGTTTAGATACATTGCGTGTAGTATTGTTGCTAGTATTATTTTAAAACTTCACCTGGCACTTCAAAGAGTTTTTTCTTATGACTATAACACTCTTTTCACACTTGCTACTACTGTGTCAGCACTATATTCCTGCTGTATGTAATGCAAAAAAAATATCATTATTTGTGATATTTTTACGTGTTAAGAGACTGCCTTCAGCTGCTGAATTAATCCCACACTCTTTAGCAAAGCCCAAAATGGAGTCTTTACAGTCTGTTTTCTTCTGCCATTTTTGTTTTCTAGCAGTACAGTGTACTAAAGAAGGATCAGATCAGCATGACCAGGCAGAACATATAACACATTACACATTTGGTATTAAGACAGATCTGTTCACTGAGACCAGTGTGGACTCTTTGATTGTCCTGGACCATTTTTGAGAACTCATTCTATGTTTCACCCTGTCATGCTATTTGGGCACCATGGTCTGAAACTGAAGAAATTGAAATTATCTGTTTTAAAGGTCAGCACTTCACAAAATTTCATGTCTGAAACAAAATCACATACACTAAAAAAATGATAGATCTGTTTCAAAGTGCATTTCACCTTGCAAGCTTTCATGATAATCACATCATTTTTAGTCTTTGGTTTCCTTTTTTTTTTTTTTTTTAATTATATCCACTTTATCTTCCTTTCCAATTACAATATAAGACCCTTAAAGGAAGGCATGAATCCTTTACTATATACCTATACAACAAGCCTAACAAAAGGCCTTTGAGTGCTCAGTACTGGTGTGAGTGTGATGCAGGATACAGGAGATCGAACACCATTATCAAACGCTTTTTTTTAATTATGGCAATGATAATGAAGTAGTCTGACAGACCCAGTGAAACCCGTTGATGTGTGCTTACACAACTGAGCAGCAAAAACTCAGACACTGATGAAGAAGACCTCTTCAAGGCTTGGAAGACAATGTTCTGGCTGTCTATTGGAACACTTGCTATCACCTTATTTCCATGATAACACCAAAAATAATAATGAGACTCTCGATAATCCAGCCATTTCAAATAGCAGAAAGAAGAAACCTATTTTGCAGCAGCCAAATAGGTTGTTCAACAGGCAATTATTTCCATTGGCTCAGGTTAAAAGCTTATCAAGACAGGTAAATGAACAGACTTATATGTGTTACCATTAAAAAAAGGGAACCAAGAATCCTGTTTTAGTCATAGAGTTGAACTTAATCTCTGAAAAAGTAAAAATCCAGTCTTCATTTTACAGACCAAGATATATGTGTGAGTATTCATTAATGCAACAAAAGGATCATTATACACTACACTTAAATTTCATGAGTACTGAGGAAAAAACACACTTACTCCGTACACGTGAATTCAAAAAAGAATCATTAATGTGTTTTGGGGAATATGAATGGCTCATTTATGGTCATTGGAAAAGGCTAAAATAGGACTAGATGTTCCAGTGCAGAGCCTGAATTCTGCTTCACTTTCCTCTCTTGCTGATAATGTAATCCAAAAGCAAGAAAGAAGTAAAAATCTACTGCCAAGATGCATTGAGACATGGTAAAAAAAACAATGATGCCCTAGATGGAGACATGTAATGAACTACCTATAGTTTTGTGATTAATAATAATAATAATCTAAGATTTTGTTTATAATGCTATATATTTCACTATCAATTAGTAAAAAGGAAAGTGAACAATGAAAATATCACTTCCTTATTTATCTTAATGTTAAATTTCTTATTACTGTGAAACTACTTTAATGACATAGCTAGACAGAGAATTCTCTTTGAAATTACATGAAAGTGACATATGTTCAAAGTAGATAATTAGTTCGTTCATGGTTCAGGTTGGATCAAGGCAACAATCAAGAGTACAAAGCATTAATCATAAAACCATAAAACAAAATACAGTCTTATTTTAGATGGCGTTTTTTATAAATGAAAAAAGTTATAAGAAACATTTAAAAATCTAACGGTAAAATATGAGAAAAAGATTGCTAGACCTTCAGAATTCAAATTTTCTTATTTTAAGATTGAATAAAAATAGCTTTGTAATAATATGGGGTTGTTGAAAATGAAAAGTTTTAGTTTTGTCTCTTCAGAAATTACAATTTTGGCCATGAATGCGGCTGCATTTTAAAACGTTTAAAATCCAGTGCTATATTTTATTTTCTAACTGTGTAATAGGACCCGTATTCTAATCTGCTTGAAATCTATCATTTTGTTTTACAAACAACTACAGCGTAATATCTGTCTACATTAAACACAATCTACACAGTTTTATTTTGTTTCCTTCATGAATGGAAAACAGAATTTGTATTAAATAACCTTCCTGCTGCTGAATTAGATTTAAAAACTATTTCATGAAGTAAACTAGGTCAGACTTTTAACAGATTTAATTTACAAATATTAGCTATTTGTATACATAAAATTCAGACTTTGTTTATGGATACGAATATTAAAATATGAAAATCTGTTCACAACTCCTCAGCTGGCCTTGCAAATTTGGGTTTTAACCCAAAGGAATTAATATAATCTCAAAGATTTCCAGTCACAGAGAAGAGTATTTTGTGAAAATATGAAGACAGCACTTCCTGTCTGAGTGCTAAATATGTACAACAAAAGAAACAACCAAGCAAAAATAAGAGATTTAAAATATCTGGATTCCTAATGTGATATCCCATTGCATTTCCAAAAAGTAAGAGAGAGAAAATAATCGTAGAATCATTTAGACTGGAAAAGACCTTAGAGTCCAACCGTTAACCTGACACTTCAAAGTCCACTAATAAATCATATCCCTAAGCAATACATCTACACCCCTTTTAAATACCTCCAGGAACGGTGACAAAAAAACTTCCTGGGGCAGCTTGTTCCAATGATTGACAACCCTTTCAGTGAAGAAATTTTTCCTAATATCCAGTCTAACCCTCCCCTGGCACAGCTTGGGGCCATTTCCTCTTGTTCTATTGCTTGCTACTCAGGAGAAGAGAGAAATACTTACCTCACTTGAATCTCCTTTCAGATAGTTGTAAAGGGTAGTAAGGTCCCCCCTTCCCCACTAAGCATCCTTTTTTTCCAGACTTAACACCCTCAGTTCCCTCAGCTGCTCCTCATAAGACTTGTGTTCTAGACCCTTCCCCAGGTTTGTTGCTCTTCTCTGGGCATGCTCCAGCACCCCAGTGTCTTGTAGTAAGGGTCCCAAAAATGAACAAAGCATTGATATGTACTTACACAATGCGCAATGTTTTTACAAAATATTCAGTGTAATAGTATCTTTTTTTTTAAAGGGAATAATCCAGTTATTAATAATCCAGATGCTTCCTAGCAGAATAAATATATTTGCCAACTAAAATTTTTCCTAATTACAAATTATATGATTTCATATGCATGAACAGTTTCTAACAATAATGACTCTCTGACCCTCCTACTGTATTATTAAAACCTAAGTGTCTAATAAAATGTTCTTTATGCTTTCCTATATACATTAGATTTTTTTTTTTCTCCTTGTTTTCTTTTTTTTTTTTCTTTTGTGCCAGATAATTGTAACATTAATGTGCAACCTTCATAACCAGAGAAAATTACAGAGCTCTTAAGACAAAGAAGTTGACCTAAATTTCTAGAAAGGAACAGTATATGCAATAGTATGTCTTCACTGGTACATAGTTCTTTCAGTTGGACAGATTTTAAGCAAATGAAACAAAAAGAAGCTCTTTTCATAACAGAAATGCTTTTACAAGAAAAGAAGAAAAAAAAAAACCCACCAAAACCAAAACTAATATTGCCCAGTAAAATTCTTTCCAGATGAGTGAAGGATCCATTTTCAAAATAATTTAATCTCTTACCAGTGCTGGGCATTGTTTAAAGTGTACAGGAAGAGGTTAATAACTAAACTAAATTTCAAATATATTGATTAAAATTTTAAACTAAATATATCTGTCAGGTTATGAAACATATTCTCTTCTATCTACTACAAGTCTTCTGTAAATGGGTTTGATAGTATTGGTTGAGTCCTTTTTAAGAAATGGCTATAGAATAACTGCTGAAATCACAGCTGATAATAATTTTGGCAGTCTCAGTGGGGAAGCCAAAGACAGATTTATCACAGCAAGATGAACCTTTTTTTTGCAGTTCGATTCCCTTAGAAGAAGACCACACAAGAGAGCTTGAAAGATTTTGCGGTGATGCATTTGTATGAGCTAAACTATAAATTTGTGATCTGCCTGTCATGAGGAGTGGCACATAGCTGTGCCACCTGAGGAGCAGAGAATGACTCAGAACATCACTGTTTTTTCCTCCCCCGTGGGAGGTATAAGTTACTTTGAACTTTCTCTTGTGTAACAGCTAACTTGTCTTGCATGTCTGTCCAGATGCTCTAGCAACCCTCAGAGGAGAAAAAGTCTGTCTGCTTCCAATTCTATTCCTAATTGCTTACTTAGAGGTGTCAGTACAGGCCTATGTGAATGAAGACAGGCAGCCCTTGAAGACAAGGTTATTAATGTCACTTCTTTCACAAACACTAAAGGATGGAGTCTGAAATGCTTCCTCTCAGTGACTAGCACTTTATTTCAGGAATAATTCTGGATTAATTCTAAACCTGAAAATTCTTATCTGCTGATATTGTCATTTGTCCCTCTATTCTATGAGTTTGTGTATTTTGTCCATTTATAACCAGTTGTGCAAACTGTTGAGATTCTCTTGAATTATATGACTTTCCTTTATGTATGACTAATTTTAATGCATTGATCCTTAATTGGAATGATTAGTTTAGCACTGAGGATCAAAAAACATGTAAGTATCATTTCAAATTCTGTCCTTGTTTACTTTTTTTATAGGGAAAGTGAAGATGTTTTGTATTACTATTGTAAAATGCTATTATTAGTGATCAGTGACAGTATATCTGACTTTATGTTCCATGTTGAATTGATCAGCTGTGCTAAATTTCTGTTCCTACACTAAGAAAAAAGAATCCTAAGCTTTCTTCTTGCTCCTGTTTGCTAATGACATCATACAGGTCTTTGCATAAGGATACAAATAACAACTTTGGGCTGATGGAGGAAACCTAATTTTAAAGAACCTTAACACATAATTTCAGTTAGATATTAAGGTCATATTCATGTCTAATTCTTTCCATAATATCTGTGTTGTTGAAGTTCAAGATCCTTAAAGCAGAAAAAAGCTTGTGAGCCTTTACCAAAGTCAAAATTCTGGGGATACAAATGATGGACTGGCATTTAGAAAGTCTGTTTGAAATAATAAAACTGTCTGTATATTGCTAGGAATACATTCAAGTTGGCAGAACTGTTAACAATAGAGGGTTGGATTTTGTAGGGGTGAACTTTCAGGGAGAAGAGAAAAGCTGTTCATACCCTAAAATCTTAAAGAGTCATTTAGACAGATGGAAGAGAAGAAGAAGAGTATCTCTACATAAAATTAACAAGGAGAATCCTATGTTGATCTGCCAACAAACTCACTTAGTGTTCTCATCTAGAGAAATTTTATGAATAAAAATGTCTCAGAAGGCATTGCAAGCAGTGCTCACAAATGTGTGACTATAAACTTAAGAAATATTCATAAATATTAATATTTTAAAATATATGTCTTTTAAGTTATAACCAAATATATAAGTATAGATTAACCAAAGTTTTGAGATTATTAGGCATTATTAAAAATCAAATTAACTGAATTGAAATGAAAAAAATCACCTTTTGAAACTTCTCATTTTGTTGAAGATGGAGTTTCTCCTTTTCTGAACTTCATTTGTTCTGAGCATTTTTCCCTTTTTTTCTTCCTTTTAGAAAGGTTTTACTTTCTTGTTTTTTAATCAGCTGATGTGATGATTCTCTGCAGTCTTGAGCACACCAGTTAAGTTTTATGGTCAAACCTGTGATTAGATCTATACCAAATTACATCCCTCATTATTTATTTCCCAAATGTGAGACCATGTAAGAAAAATGTCAGTCTTACAAACCAGTACCATAGTTTGCGAGCCAGAACCTGCAACAGATGGCATATCTCAGTCAAAGAGTGAGGTCGGCCCAAGAAATGAATCATGGTGTGCAAGTGAAATAATAATGGAACATAGGTGTTAATAATACATACCTACACCACAAAGCCCAGGATGGATCAATGATTTAGTAGTTATTAACATGCAAACCAGACATGTAAGATCAGTCCTGTTGTTCTGCATTATTTTCCTCATTTTCTTATGCCTTTATAAATATCTTCCTGTTTATTGCCACCAGCTAGTTTTCCTCACATCCTGTTTTATCTTGTGGCCTATAGCTGCAGGCTTTCCCACAGCAAAAAGCATTTTCAGAGCCTGTTATGCTGGTACTACCAACCAGCGGACAAGAGGCAAGAGTGGAGTTTGCCAAGACCATAACCAAATGCACCTTCACTGAGAGATCTAAGGAAGCATAATACTTTGCAGTGAGTGAATTTTGCAACATCCTTTCAGATATATCTCAGGGCCCTGAGCTCTCCCTTTCCACCCAACCTCCAGGGTTTGGGTACTTCTCTTTTAAAACAAAATAAACTAACTATTCACATTCTGAGCTGCAATTGTTTCCCAGTTTTTAATCATTCAAAGCAGCATTTGTTTTCACAAGTTACTGTAGTACATTGAAGGTAGGAGTTTGAAAGCACACCTTTTTTAGGGAGAATGCTTTAATTTTTGCATCATAATAAAGAAGAATAAATGCCCTTTACAAGTGCACAAGGCACCTTGAATTCTGCCCTGTTATTCAGGTACAGTTTCCTTTTGTAATTCTAGTCTTTAACCAATTTTTAAAGGAGCTGAACATGTGTACATTTTCAAACAGATCACAGGAGCCTCAGGATAGACAGGAAATTATCTACATAACTCTGAAGATGTGTTTCAGAAAAGCATAATTTTTCATTATATTATTTACAATCACAACTTATGTGACTCATAGCTTCTAGACTTTTGTGAAAAAATACAAAGAAAAAGACTAATACATGAAGAAAGGAACATAAACAAAACATGTTGTGCTCCTAAATAATAGACTCCACCAAGACTGTGGGAAAAATGCTAAAGTTCAGAATAAAAAGATTTTGCCTAAATCTTTGATTTCTTTTCCTAGCTACAGTTCTACAGTTACTTTCTTAAACAGAATTACGTGAAATTTTATTGGGATTCTGAAGGTTTCAGGGCATACTTTTTTTCTCATCCATAGTTCTCATGTCTCTCTTTCTCTTTAACCCTGTTTTTCTCCAATAATACTAACTAGGCCAAATTATTTTATACACAAATAACAAAACCACTGAAATGAAGAAAAAAAAAGGGGAACAATTTAATATAATTTGCATTTAAGGAAAACTCTCTTTCATGAGAATACTGTTAGGAATAATAACAAAATCTCCTATGATTGCATATTTTATCTCATGCTTATTGTTCCTTATTCATAGAATCATAGAATAGTTAGGGTTGGAAAGGTCCTTAACATCATCTAGTTCCAAACCCCCTGCCATGGGCAGGGACACCTCACACTAAACCATGCCACCCAGGGCTCTGTCCAACCTGGCCTTGAAAACTGCCAGTAATGGAGGATTCACAGCTTCCTTGGACAACCCATTCCAGTGGCTTAATACCCTAATAGGAAAGAATTTCCTCCTCATATCCAATCTAAGCTTCCCATTCAAGTTTTAACCCGTTACCCCTTGTCCTGTCCCTACAGTTGCTAATAAATAGTCCATCCCCAGCATCCCTATAGGCCCCCTTCAGATACTGGAAGGCTGCTATGAGGACTCCACGCAGCCTTCTCTTCTCCAGGCTGAACAGCCCCAACTTTCTCAGCCTATCTTCATATGGGAGGTGCTCCAGTCCCCTGATCATCCTCATGGCCCTCCTCTGGACTTGTCCCAACAGTTCCATGTCCTTTTTATGTTGAGGACACCAGAACTGCACACAATACTCCAAGTGAGGTCTCACGAGAGCAGAGTACAGAGGCAGGACCACCTCCTTAGACCTGCTGGTCACGCTCCTTTTGGTGCAGCCCAGGATACGGTTGGCTTTCTGGGCTGCAAGAACACACTACCAGGTCATGTTCATTTTCTCATCAACCAACACCCCCAAGTCCTTCTTCGCAGGGCTGCTGTGGATCATTTCTGCGCCCAGCCTGTAACTGTGCCTGGGATTGCTCCAACCCAGGTGTAGGACCTTGCACTTGTCATGGTTAAACTTCATAATGTTGGCATCAGCCCACCTCACAAGCGTGTCAAGGTCCCTCTGGATGGCATTCCTTCCCTCCAGCGTATCAACCGAACCACACAGCTTGGTGTCATTGGCAAACTTGCTGAGGGTGCACTCAATCCCACCGTCCACATCACTAACAAAGACGTTGAACAAGACCGGTTCCAACACCTATCCCTAGGGGACACCACTCCTTACTGGTCTCCGGGTGGACACTGAGCCATTGACCACAACTCTTTGTGTGCTGCCACCCATCCAGTTCTTTATCCACTGAGTGGTCCATCCATCAAATTGATGTCTCTCCAATTTAGAGACAAGGATGTCATGCAGGACAGTGTCGAACGCTTTGCACAAGTCCAGGTAGATGACATCAACTGCTCTACCTCTGCCCATCAGTTCTGTAGCCCCATCATAGAAGCCCACTAAATCGGCCAGGCAGGATTCCCCTTAGTGAAGCCATGCTGGCTGTCACCAAGCACCTTGTTGTTTTTCATGTGCCTTAGCATGCCTTCCAGGAGAATCTGCTCCAAGATTTTGCCAGGCACAGAGGTGAGACTGACTGGTCTGTAGTTCCCCGAGTCATCCATTTTCCCCTTCTTGAAAATGGGGGTTATTTTTTCCTTTTTTCCAGTTGTTGGGAACTTCACCTGACTGTGATGACTTTTCAAATATGATGGACAGTGGCTTAGCAACTTCGTTCACCATCTCCTTCAGGACCCTTGGATGGATTTCATCAGGTCCTATGGACCTGTGCACGTTCAGATTTTTAAGATGGTCTCAAACCAGATCCTCTCTTATAGTGGGCACGAGGTCTTCATTCTCACAGTCCCTGCATCTGCCTCCCAATACTTGGGTGGCATGGTCAGAGCCTTTGCCAGTGAAGACTGAGGCAAAGAAGTCATTCAGAACCTCAGCCTTCTCCAAATCCCGGGTGGCCGCTTCTCCTGATAGCTTCCAGAGAGGGCCTACATTGTCCCTCGTCTGTCTTTTACTTACGATATACCTATAGAACCCCTTCCTGTTATCTTTAACATCCCTAACCAAAAAAAAAGATACGTAGAAGAACATTTTATTGTAAAACCAAGCTAATACTTGCAGATACACAGTTTTTTATTCAGTATATTTCTGGTTTTACAGTATATTCTCTACAATTTATTAATATCAATGGAAGGTGCTTGTACCGGACTGGTCCTTAGATATAGATCCATCTTTCCTGGATTACAGCATTTTTTCACAGTTATCAGAATCTGATTAACTGGAAATATTTCTTTGTTTATGTGAAACATTTCTTTTGCTATGCTTTATAATGTTTAGTTTAATTCTAGCTTCTGATATTAAGTTTATTGTTTCACTGTATTTTTCACATGAGTATCCTATATCCATTAACAAATTTGTCTCTGGTTGTTAAAGGCTAACCTTGTAAAACACAGATAATGTCTTTGCAGTAAGTGATTATATTCGTTTCCTTACCCGCCATAACACAAGTCTGCCTGGCTCTTTCTTTAAAAAAATTCAAATATACTAATAGAGTTATATCAAACAATTCAGCACATATCTAGGACTGAATTAAATATTGACTGAGTTTGTGATCCTGTTAAAAATTTGTAAAGTAATTTGAACAAAAGGAACATAATTTCTAAATAAGAAATGGGTGTTCTAGCTTTAAATCAGCACTTCATTACCCTTGAATAAATTTGCAGGTTTTGATATTGTCAAAGGGCAATTACTTAATTTTTCAAAGCTTAGTTTTGTAGTCTGATATCTGAGATTATTACCATAGTTCAGTACGCTTGGAAAAATTTACCTTCTCGCATGCTAAAATCCTGAAATTAATTTATGCCTCGGATGAGAAAACTTACTTCTAAATGGAATACAGCTTTTTCTACCCAAACATAATGTAACTTGTAGTGTGATGAATAGTCTTTCAGTATTCAAACTGATTACTCAATTTAGCAGAAAACTATAAGTTTAATGAGACATTGAACAACAGTGTTCAAGAAAAATTTTGGATTTTCTTCTACTATATGACAAATGTTCTCCACACACAACATAAGCAGCAAGTTCCCCTTAAGATCTGCAGTGCTGAACAATTTTGCAGCACTGCGAATGCATTTAACAAATTCATGTCTGCTGCTCATATGGAAACATGTCACTGAAGGTAATTTAGTTCTTGGTCTGACTACTGTGTAAAAGGGTCACAAATAAGAATGGACAACTAATTTATTTATTTTATTTACTAATTTTATTATTCATTAGGATTTCAAAGAGTTTAAAGAATACTTTTTTTTATGAAGAAATAATTTTGGCCAGATTTTTTTCTGAGGGCTAAACTTCCTTCACCTGGGCATGTGGCAAAAGGCACTCCTTCAAATCTAGCTGGAGTAGTTAAAAATATTACTAGCCCCAGAAACTAGCTAATTCAGAGGATCTGTTCCATAGAAGTGAGGTGGTACAGTAGAAAATGTGTTTTTCTTGATCACCTTCTGTGTAAAGTCAGTCACATTAGTGCAGACTGTTGGTTCAAGGTAGTTGTCCCGCCTTTGTAACAAAGTAAATCAGAAATATTCACCTGTTCTACCCTGTGAGGAATAACCTTACCTGGTTACTAGCAAGAAGTGTGCCATTATTTTTTACCACTATGAACAGATCAAAAAAGGAAACTCCAGACCTAAGAACTATCAGTTCTCCTAACTGTGTATAAAGAATAGCTGGTGATAAACACCGCTCTGATTCTGGAGATGATGTTATTTATTCCCTGATCATTGTCATTCTGATTTTTTTAACGGTCAAATCCTGTGATTCTGAAAAAGGCGTTTCCTATTTATATTGCACAGAAATTTTCTTAAGAGAAATTCTGACCTTTTCTATATGCACTATTCAGTAAAGAGTCAAAATAATACACATTAACAACAACAACAAAAAAGAACAGTTCATAAAACAGAGGGAAAAAGACAAATTCATATCAAACATTTCTTGTTATTACTAATTTGCCCCCTTTCTTTTTTTCCCCAGTTGATATGTTCCTGCAATCATGCGGGGCTCTGCAGCTATCAGAATGATAAAACCTAGGCAGAATTCCTTCTCAAGGGGAGTTATGACTTTCTCTTTTTGTACTTCAGTAGCCCACCAGCAGTGGTGGTGTCTAAAAGAAACCTAAGATTAATTGCCTACCTTCCATGCTGGGAATGTCTGACACCTTTTCCTCCCCCAAAATAAATATGTCTCTCTTTCTTTTGTTTTGTGGTTCATTTAGTTTTTATTTTTTCATGGTAATGACCTCTTCACAAGCCTCTGACTTTATAAGTTGCTCCTCATTCTTACCTGCATACATTTTCTGTAACAATATTATTATTTTAATATCTCACTTGCAGCACCATTCTCTTGTTATTTTATAATTTTCTGAAATGAAGTTTTCTCCTGCTTTCATCTGCTTAGCACAGGCCAGGTATCAGTCTTGCTATGTTTATCAGAAGTACCTGATTATCTTCTCTGTGAGCTCAAGGTTAAGTATCATGACCTCAGAGTTCGGAGTTCTGAATTGCATCATATCTCATTCACCCCTAAGCCAAAGATAAGAGCTTGAACTCCACTGTGTAAGATGACTATGAGAGATCACTGTTTTAACTCAGAAAGATCTGTATTTTCTATCTTATTCAAATCAATTTGATCTCTAGCTGCTGCAATTTCTATCAGCTTTTGTAACAGACCTCTCTTCTTTCTGTGCAGCTCTTACTCAGCAAAGTTTCTGACTAAAGTGCTATAAAAAGCAAATAAATTTCATCACAGAGTCCAGAAGAAAACAGTGATAACAAATAGGAGATGCAAAATATGTGATGGATTTGACTTTCAATTTTAAAGAATTTTTATAAAAGCCATTTTATAGGTTTCAACCAGCATTAATTTCCCTTTTCAGAAAACACTGAAAACCAGCCAACAATATGAAAACATCTTTACCATAACCAGTAATAGAAAGGGGGAGAGAGTTATGGTTAAATATTAAGTTTTAAATCCCCAATTTATGTTATATATATCTTTAATCTTGGCTGTGACTCCTTGCTTTGCAATCATGCATGCAAAACTTCAGCCATATTAGAAAGACATTGGTGAAAGCCTATGATTATTCTGATTTTGCAGCTTAAGTCTATAATTAATTAATGCTCCTCTTGAAAACCAGATGTTACTGTCCAAGGAGTTCTGTTCAGGTACGTAACAGTTGTAAGGCAAAGTATCAGAATGAAAATGCAATTTGTCCATGATATTGCTCTGAGTGTCATCATCTGTGTAAAAAGTAAATATGAAAGAAAAGCACCATAGGGAAGAATTCTATAAAACCTTTTTTCCTTTAAAATTCCATTAAATTTTTTAGACCTGTGATTTTATAAATAATGAATTTTCTCTTATTTTCTTCAACATAATTTCAAAAACTCCTATATAAATTTTTAAATTACATAATTTCCCAAAGTAACTGATAGTTCAGAGGATGAAATATGAATTTCATAAAGATAATGTTTTTTTAGATTTCTTTTCGTTGTGTAGAATTTACATGCTGTATTTCTCTTCACTAGAGATGAACATCACAAAACATTTCCCATGACTTTTTTAGAACAAGGGATGACTTAAAATATCATAATCATTAAAACTTGTATCTTCTCAGTTATTCTTAAAAGCTTTAAAGGCAGAAAACTGAAAATATGAATATTTGTGCTTCAAACTCTGTCCTTCAGTCTTTAATTCACCACTTTTTACATCCTTTGGCAACTTTTTAAGGATCAGTATTTTAACAGTGTAATGCATGTTGTTACATTGCAGTGGAGAATACCTTGAACAGTAGGAAGTCTAAGTCGAGCGCTACAGCAGTACTTGCAATACTTGCAGTACTTGAAAAGAACTGACAATCTTAGGGCTCTTACTGGTCCTTGATATTAAGTGTTTTATATAATGTACTCTACGTACTAATCTTTCAAAACCAGGCTTTTACAGAACAAAAATATTCACCAATAAACTGCTATATTAAGCTGTGTAGAAGTTCATGGTTTTCTTTAAAAGATCAGAATTGATTTTCAAAGGAAGGTCTACATTTGTTTTTCATCATCCCTCTGCTCATACTGTACAATGAGTACAATGTAGCCAAGTTTTTGCTTTTTCTCAGCTGTTTCCAAAGTAAGCCAATAACTGATGTCAAAATGCTCATTTGGCCACCACATGATGTCTGTCTTCCTGGGAACCTTCCAAACAGATTCTCTGAGCTATTTCAGAGTAGTGATTATCACCTGTCCTGGTGATTTTATGAAGGTACAAATGTCAAGGTTTCAGCTGGAGAAAATATCCACACAAAAAAAGTAATATAAGACACTATACCCTTAAATAACAGAAAATTGAAGATGTTTCACACAGATTTGCACTAAGAAAGGCTCAAATATATATGCTTAAGTACAATAGGGAATATAATCAATAGATTAGTGAAGTAGGATCTTGTAAGGCCATGGTAGAATAGAATACACATTGCATATGTGTGCCTGTATTACTATATTAAGCATAGAATATGCTCCTTATTCTTCATCTATATTATTAAATTTGTACTTATAAAAATCTTTAAATATACATGTATCCTATATGTTTTAATAATCACAGGGTCTAAATGTGATATTATTTATAAAAGCAAAAGTATGAACCAGATTGACTGACAATGCCTTTTCTCTTCTTACCTAATATCACTACTCTCCTCTGAAAATTCAGGTTTCAAAGTCACTTTCCCAGACCAATTCTCAGCAGTCTAAGGGCTAATTTTCAGACAGTAAAAGGAAAATATGGATTTTAGATAAAAAAGGCTAGTTCCAACTGGCTATCGGTCCTGATACAATGATCAGTACAAAAAGAGACAATATATACATATGTTTGAGATATAACATAATCTGCATTGGCTTTTCCTTTTTTTTTTCTCTACTAATTTATCTGCATCTTGGTTACATCAATTATGTGTCCAAAAGTTATATATAAAACCTGTGGAAAATGTTCCCATACACTTGGCAAGCCAAAGAAAGGCAAGGAATGAAATTACTGCAGATAATTAAACAAGAAAACATGAATGTAAGTTACTCCAGCTTTTATGCAACATTGAAAAAAATAAATATTAATTACTTCCTATTTAAGACATAAAAATTTTTGACATTTAGCATTTTAAACTTTTCATTTAATTTGCTGTTGATAATTTTGGACTTTTTGCTTGTTACCTACTTAATCTTTCCTTCTATTATTCAGAATAAGAAAATGAGCTGAATAAAGAGCTCCAGTACTCTAAAGTTTTGGAAACCATCTATGTTTTCACTAACGAAACTTACAAGTTCATTGCTGCAGGCTGTAGGTAAAGGACTCTGTTCCAGTGATGTCTCTTTTTCTCCATGTAGAGTTTAACAGGTCTGGAGAATTCTGTCTCCAGTGGATGTAAGCTTTATTTAACTTTCTTGGGCATATGTGAAACTATCAGCATGGAATGTTTATAAGCCCCAGGCCTGTAAGCATTAGAAAAATACAATTTTTTTGCTTTCTCATATGCTTCAAAAGCACCTGGGGGTAACACATACCACTTTCACAAAGCACCTTGTTCAGACCTAGGTTTAGGTGCTTAAGTCTATGAGAGAGGTAAAATTTCTTATGTATCCCTCTTCAGAGTTTTCTGTTGCTTATTTAGCCCGAGGTGTGGCAAATCTCATACCCAGATCTGTTGATGGAGTATACATGTCTCCTAGAGACATCTAGCTTATGAATTACAGTTCTGGAAATAGGCCATAATTCTCAAGTTTCTAGCTTGAGGATTTCACACATGATCCCAAACAAAACTAAATGCAATATTGGTATTACAGAAAAAGCAGGCATTGGAAGCTGGGCAAAGTTACTGTTTTGCTTAACTTAGATCCACATGTGTCATTTTATATAGACCTTTTTCCAGAACCTAAATTCCTCAGAACCCCATTTTGAAGCAGAACCACATCTGGAAGCAACTGACATTTCTGTTGCTGCTAACTTCTACTAAATTTAGGGAAAGTGATTCAGTTTAAAATTGGATAACACTTGACTCAACTCTCAATGTAATCTATAAAACATAAAAAAATAATCAAATTGTCTTAAATAAGCAGGAAAAAAGTTACAATTTAATTTATTTAGACTCATAATTCACCAGTTGCTCAGTCTTTCCAATGATCTTACCAAAACATTTTCATTATTTAATTGAAAAACAACACTCAAACAACCCAGTGATATATTTTTTAGAGGTAAGTAAATGAAGCTAAAGTTCATACATTGTTGATATAGTTGCTTCTAGCCAGTCACAGTGAGATGATCGTTTGGAAGTGCTTTTTTGAAAATGTTTGTTAACTATGACGCAAAAATACAGTTTTAATTCTGTAGATTCAATACCTTCACTGTAAAGATAAGCATAAGTCCATAAGTCAAAAGAAGATAATTCTGAAATACAGATTCTCAGGGAAACTACTTCTATAATTTCATCCATTCTGAGATGATACACTCAAATGTAATACCCAGAATATTCACATTACTTTTCTAACTTAGGATCACACAAACTATATTTTTAGATTATTAATTAAATTTAGTTATTTGCAGTTTTCAAAAAAAGTCACTTTACAGTTCAACAACAAAGCAATTGTTTTAAAACAAATCAGCTTTTTAATTATTTAAGGAATTACTATTTAATAGCAACAAATTAGTTGTAGAACATTGATGTGTTCTAGCAAAACTAGGAATTACTTATGAATTCATCTGGGTTTTAAATAATATTTTTTGGTACAACTGGCAATGCTTTCTCACATCTAAATTTCACAGCTTTCCACCTCAAATGAAAAGGTTCTGTCAAATTTGCCCTGCAGTCATTTTGATTTCAGCTTTTCATTTGTTTGTTTGCGGTGTTCACAGCCTTACTAAGGAAAACATGGTGTAGAAAAGCAAGGTCACCATCAAATTTTATACAGCATATTTTTTAAGGCTGTTGATTGCTCTTGGCCTCCTCTATGCAAATCAGACAATTATGAAATCATAACCTAAATGTAAACATGAACAATATGAGAACCTCTTTGACAACAATCAAAGGAGCCCTCTTCAATGTTAGAAATAAGAAGAAAATGAGCTAACAAAACTCTCTTTCAATCTTTTACCTTCATAAATGATCTGAAGGTGTTTTTTTCTGTGAAAAGAGGCACATGTGAAACACAAATCTGTGGAAATGCTTGAGAGCCCTTTCTTAAAGATTTTGGATGAAAAGAGACTCACAGAGGGCTTTCCAAAATACTATACACTCTCATGAAGGAGGTCTCTGTGAGTAGTATATTTCTTGGTCAAGTTTGTGTTCTTTTCTTTCCTGCCACATTCTTCTGAGATGAGAATATTACTTGAAAAAAATCCCCAAGATACAAGGGGTGTGTGTGTGTGTGTGTGTGTGTGTTATTTAAACAATTGGAGGAACAAGAGAAGATTGGTACTGAAACTCAAGCCTGAAAGTAGAACACAAGAGAAGAATGTGCCTGGGAATTTAACTTAGTGATCAGAGGTAACAGAGGTGATCTTCATTGAATAAAACTGTCTTTGAAAAAAAGGGTCTTTGTAATATAAATCTGTGGTACTAATATCCCACAAATTTATCAAATGGCTAGACATACTTCAGAAGAACTTCAACTCTCTTATGTGTGTCCTATTACTTATTCTGTAAGCAAACTGAATGCGGACACTTTTTCAAGGAGAAACTTGTCCATATTGCATCTGGATCCACTGCTGCATCCAGTCTTACCAGATTTGTGCCTGAATGTTTTGTAGATTATAACACTTGACCAAAATTATTTCCACTGTATGTTTGCTTTTTCGCATGAAAACCACGTCAACAGCCCCTACAGCTTCTGAAATTAATAAAGTGAAAGACTTTTGTTTTAAAATATATCCAGTTATTACTGACTTTTTACTCTTTGCAGATGCTTCCACCTGGTATATCCTGTGCCACTAGAACTAGTCAAAAATGGTGTAATCATAACTTACATTGATAGCTTTTGAATTGTCATACAGCATTCAAAAAGAATCCAAAATTTTTACCCAAATGGAGCAACAATATGACATTTTTGCTAACCTGACATTTCTTCAGTTGCCCAGCACTTGAACATTGATTAGATTTTTGTTTCACTAGGGTAAAAATAATAAGGCAGATATTTGACTTAGAAAATGGGAAGAATAGTACAAGATTTATTATAGTTTTGGTCTCCAAAAGATCTGTATTGCCCAAACACTTTTCATACTGCCTTTTTCAATGGATTGTCTGACAGAAAAGGTCACAAAGTTTTATGCTGGAAAATAAATAAAAAAAGAGGAAAGGAGAAATATAATTGTTTTGGTTGAAAAGTTTAGCAAGGTCTAGACACATTGGACAGCTGGACTCTGATTTTATTTTACTATAGGGTCACACGTTGCAATGACAGCAAAGTCAATTTGGTCTTGCAGCTGATTCAATTCCCTGTGCCTTGCATGGGAAGTAAAGTATCTTTCTAAAAAGACAGTTTATTTTCTATAAACTTTCAAATCATTTGTCTGTAACAACTGCTTAGAAGGCTGATGCTGAAATCCATTTGCTTATCAAAATGTTTTCTTTTCCACAATGTGTAAAGCTTCATGCTGGTTATTGTAAACATGCCATTGATTTTCCAAACAGATGCAGAGAGCTGGGGTAAAAAGAAGGTCATATTTTGAAGAAAAAATGGGTAGCTGAATGGTCTAACGAATAAAATAGATGACATACACTATTTTTTTAGATTGCAAGCTTTTCATTTTCAAGGCATGTTGAACATTGTTCATTTCACTTCATCATGGTCCACAATAATATTAAAAAAAATATATTTAATTCAAAGTAAAGGAGAAATACAAGATTTTTCAGTCTTGGGAAGCTGGCCTTTCATTTCAACAGCTTCAGCACAAGACTTTTATATTTCCCTTTGAATATAAGTGCTTTCACTGCTGTTTCGGAAAAATAAATAAAAAAAGCCCCAAACCAAAACCTATGATGATGTTTATTTCAGGGTACTAATGAGAATTATTTTTGCTTTATATACTTATGCTCATTTCAGATAGATGAAAGAAATAAATATCCACCTGTGGAACTTTCGCATTAATTGACCTTGGAGATGAGAGCTAGGTAACTATGCTCCAAATGTCTTCAGCACATTAAAAAAGTTAGTATTCTTGGAATGGTCATATAATATAAGCCTTCAGAGCTGAACAAAGAAGTAGAGCTTCAGTTCTCAACTTACTTACTCTAGAGGAGCTAAGGTACCTGTAACTTTAATTAAAAATATCAACTGTCTTAATATATTTTATCTGTAAGCAGTGCAACATTTGCCACTAAAGCTTTATGTCTTCTGTGTCTGAACTGCATTTCAGTATGTTTTCCTCTCTTTGATTAATTTACTTAGAAAAATGTCCACTGTTTCTGCAGAAAAACAGGAATTTTGGAACTGGTAATGCATGCAGTTGAAATTACAGTTAATACATCAAAAACCTGTCACATCTATTTCTATTGGGTTCTGTTATGCCTGATAGTATCAAAAAAAATCATAATGTAAAAGAACAACATTACCTATTCTTAGATAAATTACTCTTTTTTTCCCCCTTTTTAATAGGTAGGAAGAAAAGATTCAAACTGGTCATACAGGCTTAGGATAAGGTTCTTTTTTAAGTCTATGTCCTGAAAGAAAGTAAAGAAATAGAGAAAGGAAGAAGGTGATGTCCTTACATGAAAAAGACAACGAAAAGATTATTCCAAAAAACTTGCGCAAGAATTATTTTTATTTTTTTTCTTTTCATAATTCAGGAACTGTAGTTCTGGTATTCCTAACGTGTACTGCATTTAATACAAAATGTTCTCATTTTACAATATTTTGACTGAGTTTCAGTTGTTGCATAAAGAATGACAAACCCAAAGTATATTTTAGGACATAGTTTTAAAACACAGTAAATAAAAGGGAGTGGGTACATAGGCAATAAATGCATGCAACTAATGGTTCTCATTCACCGAGGAAACTAGGATAATTTATTTACTCAATGAAATTTATACTACTTCATATTCATTTTAAAGAATAAAGTCTAACAAAAATGAAAAAAAAAACCAAAAACCACCAAATTTGTCAATAGCTGAGTAGGATGCAACAAATAGAGCATATTCTTCCTTCATAAATAAAACCAAGTCCATTTAGTGAATGCAGAAAATTGTTTTGATGAGGAAACATTACTAGAAGTAGCTATGTGAGTTTACAGTTTGTATTTGATGTCCAAAAATAAAAAATGCAAAATTAACAAAAAAAAAATTAAAAAATCACTTGCTATGGATAGGCTTCGTGTCAGATAAGACATCACCAAAGGGACTAAGAACTTTATTTTCCTAAAGAACTTGCCAGACTTTACGATGAGACGTGCCAAAACTGAAGGTACAATTTGTGAGGAAATTTACTAATCCAACTTAAAAAAAAAAAAAAAAAATTGAAAAGTGGCCTCAGGTTATTTTATTAACAACATATAGATGTGGCTAGACATTTCACCAGGGAATACATTATGTACCAGAGCTAGAAAATCAAGGAACATATACAACTGTTCTTGAGATGGCATGGCCACACAGCCTTCCTGACTGCACACCTCATGGGGTTCCGCTATCTATGGCACTGATGTGCCTTCTAAGTATTGAAAAAAAACCAGCCCTCCCTACCAAATGTTTATACTGAGCATCGGGGAAAATGACGAAGGCTAGTCAGCTTCAAAATACTTTCCTCATCACTATAACCCATTTCCCAGTACATCTGCAATTCACTGCATGAACTGCCTGTCTTAATACGAGGGATCAAGGAACAGAAGCAGATACCAAATGAAAGTAGATGCAAGCAGTGGAGCCATAGCGTAGCTCCTGCCATAAGAGTTTGCCTAGCTTCATTGCCCTAAGACTAGTGTCTGGGAAAGCTGTTCTGCCACATAAGTAAATCAGCACAGATGTGCACAAAGCACAAAGCTGCCATGAAACCTGGAGAATTCTTCTTTTCCACTCAAATTAAGCCATGATTTCACCACTCTTATCAATGTGACACCCTACCAAGCTATTTCACTTATGCCTGAAGTCAGCCCTGCTATTTGGACACACAGGTGTAAGGATAATTTAATATAGCTAATCCAGGAATAATCACACTGTTCTTTACCTCTAAATTCTACAGGTTGTAATAGATGTTTTATTTATTAAAAATACAATAAATATACAGGAATGTGGAGAAAAATTGATAACATAGTGGCTTAGTGAGCTGTATTAACCTGAGGGCTCAAATTCAGGTGCCAGTCACTTTGATTAACAGTGCAGGCAATGCTAGTCAGCATAAAGTTATTCCATGGCAGCCCATTTTCTGGTACTTTTGCCATAGAGTAAGACTACTTAATTTCCAGTCTGGAAACTGACTGGTTATAATACTGGGAGCTGATTAGGCTATAAAATCAAAGTCATGCTTACTAAGTCATCACTGACTAAGAAAGTCCCATGCAATCATCTGGTACAAGGGTTTGTCCACATTTTTCTCATTTTCTCAGGGTTTCCTATTTTTCACATTGACCAAGACAATTTACGCATCTTGTGGTTTTTACTTTTGTGCCATGTGCTCAGAATGGCATAATTCTACTGGTTATGCAATTCCCTAAAATGACAGAACTGTCTTGAAGACACCACGCAGCTGTGGGGTGCCCTGAGCGTTTATCACTATGATATTTTCTCCATAGCTGAGCAGAGTGAATTAATTGGTGATGAAAAATAACTGAATGTAGAAGTTTCTTGACTAAAACTACTAGTTTGGTCATGAAACAAGGTACCAGATAAATCTGAAAACTCAATTATACTGAGAAAATGAGCTTTTCTATACAGCTATACTGTATAGAATACAGCTATACTGTATTCAAGCAGACTATGTAAATCATGAAAGCCTGGAATTAATACACAAATCCAAATTTTGTGTATGAGGTGGAAGTTTCATCATGTAAATGAACTAAAACATTTTGAAGGGGTGTTGTTTTACCCCTCTTCCTTTACCGGGATGGTGGTTTTAATTGTCATCACCAGCTAGTGTTAACTTCTGTTGTTTTGGTGTTGTTTTTTGAAATTATTTGTAAAGGAATATAAATATTATAAATACACATTAAAATATTAGTGTTGTTAATACATCAAGGTATATTATTTTACCCATGACATATTTTAGATATAAATATTATTGTTGAACCTCATACAGTTGGCCACAGACCATCGATCCAGCCTGTTCAACTTCATTTCTAGAGCTTTTCTTCCCCCAAGCAGATCAAAACTCCTATCCAACTTGGTCTCATTTGCAGACTTACTGAGGGTAGACTAGATCCCCTCATCCATATCACTGATAAAGATATTAAATAAAACTACCCTATGCCATGCCCTGTTTGCCTGCCCTGATTGCTGGCACCCCCTAAGGGCTTCTTTTACATATGAGTGGGTAGAAGGTTGGGTACTGCTGCTCCTGGCCCTGGACAGGTCTTGTCAGACGATGTTGTGTGGATCCTAGTGGCTCTCTCAGCTCCCCCATGAGGTTTCACCAATGCAGGAACCACCCCTGAAGTTATTGAGTGTATGCACGCACGGAATCTTTTAAGCTTTTGTCAAAATTCCAAAAGAAATCAGCATATTCAGAAAGAAAGTTTCAAGAATGTCCTTATATCACTCTCATCTGTTTTTTCTAATGCTGTGATCGAGAGATTGCAGAATGCAGTGTAGTTTAACAGATTTTATATGTTGCTATACCCCCTTTAACAGCCAAACTATTTCATTTCAAGACATATGAAAAAAAAGTCCTTGCTACAGTTGTCTTAAATTAGTGTTGATTTAGGAAATTTATTCCCATCCTTCCATTCAATCTTACTTTTTCAAGATAAGAGCACTGTATGTAGAAATGGAAAGATGGAGCAGATAGAAATAACTCTGTTCAATCAACTTTAAAAATCTGATTTATATTGACAATAGGAGGGAATTTTTTTCTTGTGATTCTATAGGAGGTGGCTTGCTGGATTAATATAACACTTCCCTCTTTTTCATTTGCCTTCTACCATATCACTGGAGATTGGAGACTGAAGTTTTTTTTTAATAAGAAATGGTTTCTAAAGAAAATTAGCCTGATATAGTCATCTAAGTTACTTCTGAATGTCTTTTGGTATTTCTAGTCACATACATTGAATATAATGTCTTAGAAAACTACAATTGCAAAGAAATATATATATGTGCAATATATATATGTGTACACATATATACAATCTTTACAAATACACATATATATACGCACACATACAGATATATACAGTCTCTATATATGTTTGACTAGCAATTTCAATTACACATGAGAGTTAAAATAAACCATTAAAATTTACATTCTTAACTCAGCAGCAAACACTGGTGAAATAAATACCAGAGCCATTCTACATCTGGACCTAGCATATGCAGAATCTGCTTCATTAATATCTAGTCTTTTTCAGTTTTTGTCTATAGTGTTCTGAATTTTTTATAGTCTTTGCATGCTTCATACTTCAATACTTGATGACCATTACCTTGAATGATTTTATTTCTAATTTCCTAATTCAACTTGCAATGAAAGCATATAATTCATAAACATTTATATATGAAATTTCAGAAATCGTGCATAAAACATTAATGTAAGCTAAAGAAAGCAAACATAAGCTATCATCGCAGAATACTTTTAGTTTTCAAACTGGCATACATATGGAACACAGATCTGAAAAGCCGGCTAAATTTAAAGAGAATCAGTATGTTGACTCAAAGACTTTGGCTCAAGACTGAACACGACTGAGCCTATTCCTTATTTCCAGCTGCTTAACTATAGTGGCCAACAGCTAACTTTAGCTAGATACTTTGAATTCATTTCTGTTATTATTTTTCCATGTACACAATCTTTTGCTACAGAGATACTAGACAGCCATAAAGGGACAGATGGTCACTACAACGAAAAATAGGATAATTAATAGGCTGTGCAAAGAAGGAAGAGGTTTAGCAAGCAGCTTTGTGATCTGAATGAAGAAATTATGAAAAGATCTATTTGGTACACTGAAATATGTCATAAAGTAAATAAACAAGCTGATTACAATGATATTATATAGAACCATTTTAGTGGTGTAGTGATTTGCTGCCTTAAATACTCAGTTTAATTTTGCTTGATGAAACTAAATTGTCATTTTGAAGACTGTTTAAGGTTTTTAATTTTTGTGGGGCTCTGAAGCACAAATACTTAGTAATTCATTAGATAGTCTAGTGCATTTCTCCTTGTGTATACTCTAAGCCTGACAAAAAGCCTAATAATGTAGTTAAAGTCTCTTTAACACTGATATTACCGCACATTTACTGTCTGGCAATTCAGTCATGTTTTACACACAGTACAAGTGTCGGGAAAGAGCATGTATCTTTGTGAGCAAAAATGACTGCTAGAATTTTCTTCTTCCAGTTGTTTTTATAAAGAGTCTTGATGCATATGACGTTTGCAGTGTCTGAGGAGCTCATCTCCATTTCTTCAAGAAAGAAGAGCACGTCGATATGGTGAAGTCAAAGCATAACTACTTCAGGGTAACTAGCACGAGAATGTTAAACACAGAAATTCCTTTATGTTGTATAACAGTGTTACAGTATTGTTGGTGCTAGCATAATTGAGGAAGTGAAGGGAGCTTGAATTGCCAAGAAAGGTGGTAGCTATTATGAGACCAGTTTTTGTCTAAAAAAAACCACCAAAATACAGCCCTGGTCTTCATAAATACAGATTTTACTCTACATAGTATGGTGTTTGTTGTGTTGAAAACAGACCTGCTTGCATTTAATACTGAACCAAGAAAAACATGTTATCTTAAAGACCAAAGAAACCTTCTCTCTCATACTGCACATTTAAAGCTTCTATCAAAACTTTCTCCTCTGACTAGCTTTCTGCTATAAAATTAAAGAAATTAAAGCATGCTCATCTTGATAGTTAGTGAAAATTGCTTTCCTAATATCTACCAAGAGACACAGGTGTGACTGAAAAGTCTTTGCCTTCAAGATGCTAGAAAAACTGCAGTAAAGTTATTTTTAAAAATGCTACAGCTGGAATGCTGAACAACAGAAAAAGGAAAAGGCAAAATGAAACCCCCCACATTTGTTAGCTATTTGATCATCACAAATCTTTAAGCATGGTCTCAAGATGATACAGAAGCTTCTATCTCAACTTTTTTCTTGGACAAAACAACTTTGCCTTTTGAGCCAAACTGAACTCTATCCCTTCTGGAACTGTATTATAGAAAGGAAAGAGAAAGAGATACATTTCTTTGAAAGCTAATCTATGTGATCTGTACCACAGGCGCTTGCTTTTCTTCTAACTGGAAGAATATAGCTATTGTGTATCACTGGGGTGTAACGATACCCCAGTGTATCATTTTTTGAGTGCCCAGAAATTTTTTGGGCGCTCCAATTTTGACTTTCCTCAATTCAAGAAATATGAGATCATTATATGTGTAATACCAGCTGCAGGTGTCATGAGCTTTTAGAGTAATGAGAACAGTAATAGCGCTTCTTTTGTTGTAGATTTTTGGATGGAATATGTACTAAACCCAAGAATATTTCTTTTCTTCATTGCTTACCTGATAGTAAGTTGTTAATTTTTGTGACTCAGTGGTAAGTCATAGTAATTTTATTACTCACATGTTTTACATATAAGCCAGACTCAGTAGATGATCCACTTGGTAGAGCTGGTTTATTACTTTAAATATATAATTAAAGTCAAATACATAGATAATGGCCTTTATCAAAGGCATTTTCATGCATATTAATCCCTTGAAATTTATCTCAACTGATACAAGTGGGGCTCAGAGAAGGAAAAATAACTTAGTTGTTTTGGATTCCTCCCCCAACCTCTTCTGAAGAACGGAATAACTATTAATATTGTTCAGTAAAGAATTTCCATTGAAAGAAAATATGCTTCATTCCAAAGGAGACATGAATATATGTTAATTTTTCATCCATATGGAGCTTGAACTCCATATCTTGGCAGCTACCTGCATGGAATTTCTACTGATGATTTTCTTCTGTTGTAAATACTTTTTTCTTTTAAAATTTGTTTTACTCCTTTTGGAAAGAATTAAATTACTGAAAAAAAAAAATTTGGAAACAATGAAGCAATAAAGAGTTAGAAAGAGGCATATTATGAGAATAAGAAACATTTAAAAGGAAAACTAAAAAGAAATATAAGTACAATTATAATCAATGAAGAATAAGAATTTAATTTGATTGAAAATTTTAAAGAGAAAGAATGTTTCTTCCATTCAGGATTTTTGGTTGTGGTGCTTTGAAATGTGTTTTGGGTAAAAGAAAAACTTTTGCTAAAGTTTTGTGATTTATACTTGCAAAGGGCTATATTTTTTTTTATATGAGTTTTAAATATTTCAATCAAAACTCAAATTCATCTCTGCAAAGTGAGAAATCAAGCTTTTTTTTTTTTTTTTTTTTTTTAAGACTGTATATAATTTTGGCTGCTTTTTTTTTCCCCCTGTAATTTACAGTGCTTTTGAAGGATGAACACTTCTTTCATACATTTGCAGTACACTGCCAAGAATACTAATGCTATATTGAAAAATATGTCAGATCCCTTTTCTTTGTATCTTCCCCAGTCACCTCTTAATTGCAGTACTGTGAGGAAGGTTAGGCTGGTATCCCTTCCAGGGAGTATTTCCAATGAAGGAAACCTGAATGCTGGGAAGAAAGCAGACACCGCCTGTTTTAAAAGGTCCCCTTTTATAGTCTTCGAGGACTGATACATCAGAGTACTCTGCATGGCACCGTTGTTTAAACAAAGTTTTAAACATAGTTTTCTCCTACTGCAGTTGCTAACAGGTATATTGTAGCAGAAAATGTGAAGGTATATAGAGGAAGTTTCATCTGTTATGTTTTAAACACACTGTACTTTTTTTTAATTATATGAGTGTTGAAAGTGTGCATTGGACACACCAGATTTGCTTGTACTTTTGTTTTAAATGTTATGCTAAGATAAATAGTTGTGAATTATGTTTCTTTTTCTCTTCCGTTAGCACGCTCAAGAAGGAACTTTAATAGTTGCTGCTGGGTGAGCAACGCTGTGAGGTGCAAGCAATCACACGGATTCCTGGAAGGCAGACCTAATCAAGGATATGATAGTTGTTGCCAACCCTGACTGGACTGATCATGAAGCAGTACTTTTTAAGATCCTGAGAGGAGTGAGGAAAAATAACAATGCAATGAAGTCCTTAATCTCCAGAAGAATGCATTTTGGCTTGTTCAGGGACATGGCAGACAGTGAGAAAAAAAGGCAAGGGCTGAGGAACTTCATGCCTCCTATTATTTTGTCTGGCAAGGTCTGCTTTCAGGCATCCCAGCTCTCTGCACCTACTGAGGAAGTACTACCCACAGCAGAGGAGAGCCAATTTAGGTGTTATTTGAGTAAGGTGGATATAAGCTAATGTGAGCAGCCAGAAAGACTCCAAAGATCGGGAAGGTGCTCAGTAATGTTGAGAAGTTGCTCTCTAATATCAGTTAAATTCAAAATCTTGCACCTGCGATCAAACAACCCAGTGTAACAGTGCATGCTGGGGACTGACTAGGTGGGAAGCTGCTCTGTTGAAAGAGGCAAGAGGTTGTCTAGGTGGCTTCAGGAGGTTCCCTCCAGCTTAACTTATTCTATGTGTCTATGACTAGTTAGCATGGGATGGCAGCCAGCATTATCTTCTTGCGTGACTTCAGAGAACTAGAATTTTCAGAGGGAAATGTGTGATTAAGATGTCATGCTTTTTCTCTCTTTTTTTTTTCTTTAATCAGAATGATGGTTTGCTCTCTGTACAGTTCTTTTCAAATAATACTCTTTTTGCTTACAGAAAGCTAAAGTTAAAAGGACTGTTTCAAACACACATACAAAAAGCCAAAGCTTTTGTTTCCTTTCTGTTGAAAGACACATAAGGAGGTTTAAAAAGTAGTTCATCTATGAATATTTATTTTTTTCTGGAAGTTGGGATAGAAACATAAGTCACATGAACTTTCTCCTGACTCTTCCCCCTGATGAATTTGTACTTTTCATTAGACTGGAATCATAATTGCATTAAAAATAAGGAATTAAAGCCTTAATTTAGGCAAAATTAAAAAAGAAAAGAGGAGAAAATAACTAAAGAACAAATTGGGCAAAAATCTTGGGCAAAATGTCAGCAGTTTAGTCAACAGAAAAGTTTTACATCATTGATTATCTTTGGGCATAACAAATTTGAACACATAAGGCTTAAGTTTAGTTTAAAGGATGAAACTCCATGCTATAGGTAGTATCACTAGTAGTCAGCTTAAATACTCAGTAGGAAGAATGGGCTTCATATACTGCTGTTTCTATTTTATTGCACAAATAGAAATTGACTGGTAGTCATCCATTTTTTGGATGGTGAAAAAGATAGAGGAAAGCTAGGGATAGTATTATTGATAAATATCTACTGATGAAAAATTACACTGATAGTGACTTTTTTAAAACAAATCCCAAATCCAATTTTGAAAGGGTTCATAACCTCAGACATTGAAATAATAATAAAAGTTCCCATGTGTTTTTCAGTATCTCATACAATACAGCCTGGTTTATTGTTTTGTCTTTAAAACAGAAAACTGTTTTTTTAAAATGTGAATAGATGATCCTGAGTCAAATGTAATTGTGTTAGAACAAAAAGCACTTGTTTTTTATTCACTTGTAACAGCTAATAATCTGTGATAGATAAAGTAGTATCTAGTAATATAATGAAAATACAAGTCTTGTTTTACAATGACCTGTTACATATTTTCCCAGGACAAGGTCTGAAAACCTCTTAGTTTTGCCTTTATAAACTGGACCGTATGAAGGAATGGAAAACACATCTCAAAGAAAGATTTGCACTGGGTATAAACTGGATTGAATGGACAGACACAACTTTCTCACCTCTTCCCCAGCTTAGAGGCAACCTTGTGAATGCACTGGCATAGTGTCCCCAATACCAAGCTGAACAGGCAGAGACCATACGGGATCTTGACAGAAGCAAAATGGTATCAGTTCATTTTCCTTTTTCTTCTAAAGCTTGGAGTACTTATATATACAGAACAATATTTACCTATTCAACTGAAAGTGAAGTCTTCTAATATATGGGAAGAAGATGAAATGATTTGTGACATTAGTCTATACAAAATATGGCTTGATGAGAATTTTGTACATTGAAGAAATTATAAAGAATTACTCAATGTTACAGAATCATGGGTAGCTGTGATTACTTTGGCTAACTTTATAGTTACAAATTAAGAAACAAGGAAACATTTTCAAAAAGAGTGTGGGAGAATTTCCTTTTTAATATACATTTTGGAAACAGACACTTTTGTTTTAAAACACGCTTGATAGTGTGTAATTTCTGTTTTGCATTTTTAGAACACTTTGAAAGTTAGACACACCTTATGAATTACCATGTTGGCTTGTAGCAGCTGTAATTTTACCAGTTAGTCTCTTCATCAAAAGGCTTTTCACTTAAAAAATACTCCTACCATGAAGGAACAGTTAGACTGTGATGTACGAAGCAAACTCCTTTATGTTGTTACTTGTTAGTTTTTTAAAACAAATTTTGCCAGTCCACCTAAGAAAATAAGACCATCTTTTCAATGTAACAGAGTTATTTCTGCCTTCTCAGAATACAATTTTTTAATTATCTTATTGCATAGTTTAAAAATAAAAAGCAGAGAAACAAAACAAAACCAAAACCAAAACCAATAACCTTTACTATACATAATGTTGGTCATAATTTCTTTCATTCATCTTAATTGACAGCCCTAACATCAAACAATTTAAACTTCAGGACAGATACTTTTAAAACACTGTTTAGCTCCTTATTATATAGGCAATTTGCCAGCCACCAGTGTGAGAAAGTGAACTCCCGTAAGGAGAAAGGATCATCACAGGCATCTGGCTCCAACATCAGGGCTCATCCTCTGTAATTTTCTCTAACATACCAGATTTACAAGATTACTACAAAATGTCAGTGGTTAAATATTATCAAACAAATGACAAATTTTACTCTTTTGTGGTGCAGAAAATGAATCAAATACATTTGACATATGTTATCTGTGTTGCTCACTGCACTTCTGGACATTGTTCAGCTATTTTAATGATGAAGTCAGAATAAAAGTCTGTATTATTGCTCTTTATTGACTGACATTTTCAAAGATTATATGGCTTACCTTTGTAAGTAACGCACTTTTCACACACTTGAATGCTTTTACCTGGTGATTTTAAGGGGATTTTGTACAGTGTATGCTCATACTCTGAAAAAAAATCCAGCTTTTAACTTTAATTATAAACTAGACACTGTATATTATTTCACCCAGAAGAGATCTTTTTTGGATGAAGTATCCAACTACAAGATTTTTTTTTCATACTAATTATATATTTTTGAAAAACTTGCTGAAGACTGTCACAAAGTACATTTACCAAAGTGTTTTCTAGCTTCCAGATGTGTAAATACATAATGATAGTTTTATATCATCTCTAATGACACCAAACTCCTAATACTTTTCCATGGAGCTTTGAACATTTTGAAATATTGTCACATTTTTTTGTTATTTTGCTGTGTTCATAATAGAGGACTTGTTAACTGGAGCTGAATGTAACCTTAAAACTCACAACTATAACAAAAAAAATTTTTCTTGCAGAGTACAAGATTGGTTCTATCTCTCTGATACCCTCATGCCATCAAATGAGCTTCAGTGACTTGTTAAAACCATTTGATAAAAGTGTTTCCCCCATGAAATTTTTAATTCTTAACTAGAGATGGTTTTTAATTCTGAAAAAATATTTCTCTATCAATTTCAGATTCAGGTGAAGATAGCTACTGAAAAGAACACGTAGGTAATATACTTTATGCACAAATAATTGCTTTAAAAAAGTTCAGATAATTTTAAATGGATTTTGTAGGTTTTAAATTATAAATTCAGCAACATGTTATGTTATAGGACTGTAAACCCATATATAGTATTATAAACTAAAAGCATAAAGACTAAAAGGTGAATTGTATGAATCTAATTTTGCTGGTTCTATTTGCTTAAATATAAACACAAAACTTGCCAGTACAGTTATGTACAAAATTTCCAATTTTCTTGAATAAGTTTTACTAAAAAATGATTTTTTTGTTTTTTTTGGAAGCTTTATCTAACAGTTTTTATGAAGCATAACTGTAGACACATTTTCCTTATGATGTGTTGAAATAGTCTGGGTTTTCTTAGAAGTGCAAAAATTGTGACAAAAGGACTAGAAGACAAGGTGAAGTTTTCATGTATGCATACATTTTACCGTATGTATCTTCCAGCTAATTCAGTGACAGTTATTGGTATGAGGGAGATTAAAAAGAAAGACATTTTCGTGGACTGGAAAAAATAATCAATCATTACCTCTTACAGGACAAAAAAAATAGTAGGCTAGTTAAAATTCACTATGTACTTTGATAATAAATATTTTTTTCCATTAAAAGGTATAAGCATTAATATTTCCATCCATAGACAACATAAAAAAAAGAATTTGTGTATGTGACAGCTGGGCCCACTAGATAACAGAATCATTGTGAAACAGTGTAGAAGTAATTTTCCGTGACTTATTTATATTCATTGCTGCTATAAAACTGAAGCGGGGTGGGGAGAGGGTGGTGTGTGTGCAGGAATCAATCCCAGCATTTTTGGGAGAAAGCTCAATAATTATTTTTCAAACACTGTGAATTAGTATGGTTATACCTTTATTTTGCTCCATTTCCCACACTTTTAAGATGCTAATCAACACAGTGAAGAACTTTCAAGTGGCTCTAAAATGTATTCCTTTCTTAGATTTCAAATGTCGTAGGGCAGCTGTACAGTTGCTAAAAGCTGTTCTGTGTCTGCTATGTCTGATGACATAGAGAGGCCAAAAAGTTTTTATGACATATAACTTAATTGAACTTCACAAAGGACTAATAATCCCTTGGCCTGTCAAGAGGAGATCATTAGTTCCCTTCAAGAAATAAAAGAGGCTTATTTCTAGGGATATACTGTGATGCAGTCTCCCAGTTCTGAAGTTTACCTGAGTTGTACACCAGAAGATGGCTCTCCTAAAAAATACTGATTATTTCAGGTATGAAAATGTCAAATCACATATTCACTGGAAGTTAGAGTTTCACAAAATCTTTTGCTGAATTCCTTATGTCTGAGGACACAATGTATAGTTTGCTTTTAATGGTACAAATTACTACTCTCAGAATTAAATTTTGCAATAAGTTGGCTATAAGTTTTCATTCTCTCCATGTGTACACTACAGTGATCTTTACAGGAGTGTTTTATATCCTGATAAATCCTTGGATACATTCTGTGTTAGGAAAAATGATTTTGTGTTCTAAAAACAGCAGATGGTCAAAAATTCACAATGCAGAAAATTTCTAGTGTCATCAGTGGAAATGAACTCTACTAACCAACAACTTATGTGGTCTAAAGCCTTCTTTTTACATGTGGAAAATCCAGCTTAAAAATTAATTTAAAGTCCAAGGTCTGGCTCAAGGAACAAGATAGATAGGCCCCAAATTGTGCTTTAGCTTCCTAAGGGTGCCTAATAACTTTGATTTTCCTAAAAAGCCATCACAGAACAGTGGTTTCTGACTCCCAGGGAAGCATTTCATTGCTCTTTCAACTGAAGAGAGTCAAGGGACTCTCTGAAATTCTCAGTATAAAAACACACAATTAAAAGAAAACACAATGATTAGAAGAAAGTAAAAAATAGGTAGATGGAGCATAGAATATTTTATATAGGACTTTAAAGGACATTGTAGAAAGATGCCACTCTGATATACTATCCTCTGCATGCCCAAGTAGAGCTGATATTTTCAGAATAATTTCCTTGAAGGCAAAAGTTCTCTTTAAATCACTGTATGCCCTGTCACAATTATTTGTGAAGATTTACATGCAATATAATTAACAGCTATGGATAGCCACATATTTTAAACCCCATGCTAATTACATGTTTTGTAATTGCCACATCAACTATACCATAACCCAGATATTTCCTTCCCTGCACTCTCTTCTCCCATTCCTTATACTTCTTTCCCACTGTCTGGTATCCAGGAGATCTTCCCATTGCCTGGTCATAACAGGGCACTCTGTCATGAAGTCTCTGTGGTCAGCTCCCATCCATAATCCTATACCCAGCACTTTTCATATAATAATGCCAAAAAAAACCTTTATCAGACTCCCATTCTTAGAGTGTCAGTGCAGTCTCTAAACTGTGATTATGGTGCAGCAAGACTTGGGGCTCATCTAAACTGCTACCTTTATACCTGGACATGTGCAAGGCATTTGACACTGTTCTGCACAGCATCCTAGTCAATAAATTGGAGAGGCATGGATTTGATGGATAGACCACATGGTGGATGATTAATTGTCTAGGTGTTGTGGTCCATGGCTCGATGTCCAAGTCCAGACTCGTGATGAGTGGTGCTCCTGAGGGATCAGTGTTGCGACTGGTGCTGTTTAACATCTTTGTCGCTGACATGGACAGCGGGATTGAGTGTGCCGTCAGCAAGTTTGCTGATGACACCAAGCTGTGTGACACAGTTGACACACTGGTGGGAAGGGATGCCATTCAGAGGCTTGAAAGGTAGGTCAGTGCAAGCATCATGACGTTCAACAAAGCCAAGTGCAAAGTTACTGGGCCAGGGCAGTCCCAAGCACAGCTACAGGCTGGGCAGAGACTGGATTGACAGCAGCCCTGAGGAGGATTTGGGGGTGTTGGTTGATGAGAATCTCAACATAAGCCAGCAGTGTGCACTCACAACCCATAAAGCCACCTGTATGCTAGGCTGTATCGAAAAGAACATGACCAGCAGGTAGGGGGAGGTGATTCCACTCTCATGAGACCCCATTTGCAGTACTGTGTTCAGCTCTGGGGCCCCCAACACAAGAGGGACATGAACCTGTTTGAGCAAGTACAGAGGAGGGCCATGAAGATGATTAGAGGCTGGACCTTTGCTATGGAGAGAGATGTACTTGTTCAGCCTGGAGAAGAGTAGGCTCCAGGGAGACCTTATAACAGTCTTTTAATATTTAAAGATGACTCATAAGAATTCCGGAGAGGGACTTTTTGCAAGGACATGTACTGATAGAACAAGGGGGAATGGTTTTAAACTGAAAGAGGGTAGGTTCAGATTAGATATTAGGAAAAAATTCTTCACTGTAAGGGTGGCGAGTCACTAGAACAGTTTGCCCAGAGAAATAGTGGCTGCCCCATCCCTGGCCGTATTCAAGGCCAGGCTCGATGGGGCTTGGAGCAACCTGGTCCAGTAGAAGGTCTCCCTGCCCACGGCAGGAGGGTTAGAACTAGATGATATTTCTGGTTCCTTCCAACCTAAACCATTCTATGATGAGCCTATGATCCTGTATGCTACCTATAGACCAGGAGGGCAGCCTGTGAAGACTTCCAAATGAGCATGAATCTGCGTGGGTCTGCCTATGCACACAGAGAGGAAATAGAAGTTCTGTAATAGCCCTTTCTACTGATATAAACAATTCTCCAAAATAACAATACTTAATTCTCTCCACCCCCACAAGCTTCCACTACTGATATGTCTAAGAGTAACATTAAGCAAACAAGTAAGGGTAATGTACATAATTTCCTGTTATTGATGGTAGGCTTGGAATGTAGCATAAATTGGCAGACTCATGCACAGAAAAAAACAAGATGTGGCACATAGTTTTGGTCCACCAAACTTCAGTGTTGTTTTTCTTTTCTCTGTTGCTGAGAAATGCTATTTTGAGAAGCAAAAGAGAGAGCACATATTTATGGGTTTTTAGTTTAGAAAGTCTGGCATACTGTAAGAATATGTTTGTCAAATTATGGTTTTCTCCCACATGCTGGTGACTGATGGCTGTAGCTGCAGTAGATTGCCAATCATGGTTTCTAAAACTGATACACTTGAAGACATGCAGAATCAGTGGAAAAGTCAGTATGTCCAATTTGGGGAACATTTCTCTAGTAGTGGGTTTGTTAAAATTTTCAACAGTTTATTTAAAGTCTTGATTTGTTCTTCCCCCCCCCCCCCCTTTTCCTAGTGAGGGTTGGTTATTCTTAAATGTTTGTGTAAAGACATCTTTATTGAAATAAAGTGTATCTGCAAGCACACAGCCTGCAGCAAAAGTAAATAAATGTCTCAGCTTTCTTCACCATATAACACTGGGAGGAGAATAATCTTAAAATTGTTTAGATGAGATAAGAGTCATTGCACATTTCTACAAACATGAAAACATTTTTCAGGCCAGCCCTGCATGCTGTGCCTGTGATAAGGCCAATAAAAATGAGGCAGCAAACTGATAGGTCAAGAGATGGATTCTGAGACTCTTCTGCTGCTATATGGATGCTTCCTAGTTACTCCAGAAGGCAGAGCTTTCAGACATGACATAACAGTTCTGATTAATCAGTGTTACCATATGGTTCAGAATTTAAAGAGTGAAAATAATGCAGATAGGAAAAGTAATTTGAAATGTGTAAATATATATATTCATATATATATATATGAGTGCATATAAGTACATATGAAATGGAAAAAAAGAGTCTTGGAATTCTGGAAAAGATCTACATGCATCATCTCATCAGATAGAAGTTTTTCACATAAACTGGCAGCAAAATGAACGTCATAATGAAATAGAATAAAGAAGTAACTGTCTAAGTAAGTTTCTCTTGCAACTGCATCTGGAAAATCTTATTCAGATTAGCATGCATGGACAACAGGAAGAATAGTCAAATTGCTTGGAATTCAAGAATAGTAAAAATCAAAATAAGTAGATATGTAAAAAAAACCCTTTTACATGACAGCCCTGAAGTGATGCACAGTATTAAACTGCCTTTTTAACCCCTTGTATGAAAGTGAATCCTCATTGAGAAAAATTATATTAACAAAAATGCTCAGTTCTGCCTTCTTAATAATTACCTTGTTATAGTAGAAATGTTTCACTTCCTATGTTAAGCTGAAGAATATTATTTCACAAACACTTCAGAAATAACTGGTAGAAGAAATTAATAATAAATGCTTCTACAAGAACAACAGGAACAAGAAGCCTAAAATGCAGCCTTTAGAAAAACTGATGATCACAGTTCCTTTGAAAAACATATCAGCAAACATGCAGAAAAGGAAAAAAATAATCTATTCAAACGTCTTTTGGAGAACAGAAATACATTGACCATTAGTAAATACATAGAATTTACACACAGTTCAGGCCATGCCTCATCCGAAAGGTCTGAGGACAGTGAGGCAGGCAATATGAGGAGAAGAATTTGGAGTAAGATGTGTGGTTTTCCAATTTTTTTACATTTTTCTTACTGATTCCTTTAGAGAGACAAGAGGGTGCTTAACTCAAATTGGAAAAAAGTGATTACTACATAAATTTTTTAAATGCTTTCATATTCACATCATGTCAAAACTAACAGCATTTTTTCAGTTTTCTTTGGTTTTACATTTTCAGAAAGGACATGGAGAAAACTTCATCAGTACATAAATGTCGGCTAACCCAAGAAAACATCACTTCAGGTTTAATGCTAGCACTTGACTAAAGATATATCAAGCCACACAATAGAAAAATATGTTCAGAACCACTGTTTTTTTTATTATTCTTGGTTGCATTAAACTGAAATATGTCATATGATCTATTTCAACATAAATATTTAGTTAATGTTTTAAATATAAAAATATAGTAAAAAATTATTAGTCATCAAAGCTTCTTTTTCAAATTAAAATGCTAAACATGAGAAGATGTATAGGTAAAAATTACAGATAGAAAAAATTGTAAATTCTAGTTTTCTTATTTGAAGGTAATTGAGTTAAGCTAGCAGCTAGTGACAGCTAACTTTTCAGAAATAAAAGCCTTCTCATGTTGTTGCATTAATTAAAAGTCAACAAGATAAAACTGCATGAAGACTTAATAAGGACTCTTTAAGTGTGATGTACTGGGATTGTTGCATTACGTAAGCATTTTTTTAAATAAATTAGTATTATGACTACCTTGTCTGCTTATCAGAGTTTAATTAAATCACACGATAGTACGAAGAAGCTGGAGAATTAATTGGTTGACTTATACTATTTAGTGGACAGCATAGATTGAGAGTTAAAAATCATAATGAACGCCAGTCACCATACTGTGTGAGACTATAATTTCTGTTTGGAGAATACTTTGTTAAAGGAGGAATATCAGTATATCTACATTAATTTTATAATACGTAATTTGTTACAGCTGCAATAAGCATGCAGGCACACTATTGTCTAAAATCATTCTTACCAAAAGCACTATGAAAAGCAAATTTTGATTTTCCTGTCTCACAGTCAAGCAATTCAGCCACAACAGTTTTAAAAAGCGTGTGCTGCAGCCAGAGATACAGCTAGTGAGAACGGTATGCCCACAGTTAGTTAGAAATTGCTGGCCCGAAACAAGAAAGTATTGTAGCAGGCTATAGGACTACAATATGTTAGGGTAATCCTTTATAATTCTGGTATTTATATGCACTTACACACATTTATGTATTCATATTATGTCCGTTATTTTGATTCACCTCTGCTTACCATGGTACTTTTCTCCTCAAAAACAAGTCTCATGATAACCTCTATATCAAGTAAAAATAGAAGAAAACTAACTGTGCCTTTCTTTTTGTATGTAGTGCAAAAGTATGCTTAGTAATCAATATTTATTCTCCCTGAGATGGCAGTAAGGAAAGCAAAAGAAATAAACAATGGAACAAGTTTTCTTCTGTGCTCGCAAGTGTGAAGCTTTGCATGCCTGAATTCTGATGGCCATGTGGTGGTAGGTAAAACAGGGTATTTGTCCTTCAGTTCCTACACTTCCCTGTGAATTACAATTAATTTTTCTTAGGAGGGAAATTGAACTTCGTGGGGAAAATAACTCTATCTTATTGGCAAAAAAAATGCAAAACTATACTGGCACTGCATGAATTAAGAGAAAAGTGAAATCTGTAACTTTTGTTTCATGTTAAGAGCTCTTTCTAAACTGTAGCTGAATTCAGATTGCTCATTATCTTGCCACATTAAAAAGCTAAGTAATAATATGTTCTTTTGTGTAGACATCTGATAAGCTTCCTTTGATGACTTTTCCAATAAACCAGCATAATCTCCATGAAGAAAGAGAAAGTCACATGTAAGTCTCATTGTACTCTTAAAAAAGGCATACACATCCCTGTCTCCACCCACTGTGTAGCTGGTAAAATTCATCTCTCACTGAAGTGCAGAATTATCTTTCTGTTGACTTCCTTATGTATAGGAGGCACATAAAACCTCTGGCCTGGCTTATAATTGCATTTCAACTGTTATTCTGATTTTCAGTCTTCCTTTGAAATATATTTGCTATCTTGGCAGAGGTTCATCTACCTGTGTACTTCTCAAGCTTGGTTTTGGAATTACCTTAAAAGTATAACCTTTAAAAAATGTATTGAGATTAAATACTGTGGCAGGTATTTGAGGCATGTTTTTTCAGTGCGATAAAGCATTGTTTTTTTCAGGCCATCAGCCAGAAAGACAGCTATTACTATGAATAATAGGTAGAGTTTTGTGATAATCTATATGTTCTTTCAAAATCCTGTAATTCTAACACATTGTTTTTGCAGAGAAGGTGAAAGACAAATTAACTTGGTAGCATTATGAAAGTTCTGAACATTTGCGTGGTCTAGTAAGTCCCACTGACTATTACCTGCTCCTAGTTGTCTATGTGGTTATTAGTGATACAGATGGCAGTAGCCCAGAGAAAATTAAGAAGGACTACAGAGCCCTGGGAGAGGTGGTTAGGGTCTCTGGAGCACAAATTGTCTTTTTGTCAATTCGCCAGGGTAAAGGGGAGGACCTTAAAAAGGCTAGGAGGATTTGTCTGGTTAATAAATGGTTAGAACAGTGGTGCCATACTCAGGGGTTTGGGTATTTAGAACATGGGACTCTATTTGGGAGGCCAGGTCTACTGGAGGCTGGTGGAATTGGGTTCGGTAGGAGGCTTGCCAGGCTGGTCAAGAAAGCTTTAAACTAGATGTGTTGGGGGAAGGGGGCATCATTCCATCCCAACACTCCCAGTCAGTTGCCAGCACGTACAATAAATGCTTGGAGCAATGTAGAGATATTTCAGCCACTCCAGCCAATGAGCTGGCTTCATTTGGAGCTTGGCTCAGATGCCTCTATACAAACGCCCATAGAACGGGGAACAAACAAGAGGAATTAGAGATGTGTGCACATCTGTGGGGGCACAACATAATAGGCATCACAGAAACATGATGGGACAGCTCCTATGACCGGAGTGTTGGAATAGAAGGTTACAGGCTCTTTAGAGAAGACAGGCCCAGTAGGCGGGGAGGAGGAGTTGCCCTTCATGTTAGGGATAAGCTGGAGAGTATGGAACTCTGTCTGGGGACAGGTGAGCAATCAACAGAGGGTTTGTGGGTCAGGGTTAAAGGGAGAACAGCTATGGGAGACACTACCGTGGGGATCTGTTACAGACCGCCTGATCAAGAGACTCTGTGGATGAATTGTGCTATAGACAGATAGGAAAAGCCTCACGCTTGCAGGCTGTTGTCCTCATGGGGGACTTCAACCACCCTGACATCTGTTGGAGGGACAGTACAGCCAGGCACAAGTAATCCAGAAGGTTCATTGATTGTGTGGAAGACAACTTCCTTCTGCAAGTAATAGAGGAGCCGACAAGGAGAAGTGCCATGCTTGACCTTGTGCTCACCAACAGGGAAGGGCTCATTGGGAATGTGATGCTCCAGGGCAGCCTTGCTTGCAGCGATCATGAGATGGTCGACTTCGTGATCCTCAGGACAGTGAGAAGAGCGTGCAGCAAGCTCACTGCCCTGAACTTCAAGAGAGCAGATTTTGGCCTCTTCAGGAACCTGCTTAGTAAGGTTCCATGGGATATAGACCCAGAGGGCAGGGGCCCAAGACTGTTGGTTGATATTCAAGGATCATCTGCTACAAGCTCAGGAGGTTTGTGTCCCAACCAGAAGGAAGTGCAGCAAGAGGGCCAGGAGTCCTCCATGGGTGGATAAGGAGCTGCTGAGGAAAATTTAAGGTTAAAAAAAGAGGCTTATAAAAGGTGGAAGCAAGGACAGGTGACCTGGGAAGAATACAGGGATGTTGTCCAGGAAGCTAGGGTCAAGGTTAGGAAAGCTAAGGACCAGTGTCCTGGGTTCAGCAGTAGCAGTCATGTTTCTCCTTCTTGGTAGCTGGTGCGGTGCTGTGTTTTGACTTCCAGCCTGGGAACAGTGCTGGCGATACCGATGTTTTCGGTTGCTAAGTGATGTTTACCCTGACCAAGGACTTTGTGAGGCTCATGCTCTGCCAGGGAGGAGGGGAAGCCGTGAGGAAGCAGAGACGGGGCGCCTGACCCAGGCTGGCCAGTGGGGTATTCCATACCACAGCATGTCATGCCTGGGGTGGGGGGTAACTGGGAGTTACCCAGAAGGACACGGGCTTCCGGGTGGGACTCGTTTCTTGGCCGGTGGTATCATATTCTCTTCCCTTGTTATTTTCTGTTATCATTGTTGTCGTTGGTGGTAGCGGTGGTGATTTGTGTTGTACATTGGTTGCTGGACTGTTCTTGTCTCAACCCATGGGAGTTGCACTCTTTCGATCCTCCTCCCCATTCCTCTGGGAGCGGGGAAGGGGAGAGCCCCGGAGAGGGGGGGGGGGGGGAGGGTGAGGCTCGATTGCTCTCAGCCCGGCACCACTCACTGGGATTGAGTGAACAAGCTGTCAGGCTAGGGTTTAAACCACGACACCCAGTTAGAATTAAACTTGGCTAGGGATGTGAAAGACAACAGGAAGGGATTCTATAGGTATGTAGCGAATAAAAGACAGAGTAGGGACAATGTGGGCCCTCTCAGGAAGCTATCAGGAGAACTCACCAGGTTGAGGTTCTTAAGGACTTCTTTGCCTCAGTCTTCACTAGCAAATATTCACACCACACCACCCAAGTCTTGGAAGGCTGATGAAGGGACTGTGAGAATGAAGACCTTAGGCCCACTGTAGGAAATCAGGTTCTTGAACCTGCACAGGTCCATAGGACCTAATGAAATCCATCCAAGGGTCCTGAAGGAGATGGCAAATGAAGTTGCTAAGCCACTGTCCATCATATTTGGAAAGTCATCACAGTCAGGTGAAGCTCCTGATGACTGGAAAAGGGGAAATATAACCCCCATTTTCAAGAAGGGGAAAATGAATGACCCAGGGAACTACAGACCAGTCAGTCTCACCTCTGTGCCTGGCAAAATCTTGGAGCAGATTCTCCTGGAATGCATGCACATGAAAAACAACAAGGTGCTTGGTGACAGCCAGCATGGCTTCACTAAGGGGAAATCCTGCCTGACCAATTTGGGGGCCTTCTATGATGGGGCTACAGAACTGATGGACCGGGGTAGAGCAGTTGACGTGATGTACCTGGACTTATGCAACGTGTTCAACACTGTCTTGCATGACATCCTTGTCTCTAAATTGGAGACATCAATTTGATAGATGGAGCACTTGGTGGATAAGGCACTGGCTGGATGGCTGCACGCAAAGAGTTGTGGTCAATGGCTCAGTGTCCACCCGGAGACCAGTAAGGAGTGGTGTCCCTCAGGGATCAGTGTTGGGACCGGTCTTGTTCAACGTCTTTGTTGGTGATGTGGACAGTGGGATTGAGTGCACCCTCAGCAAGTTTGCCGATAACACCAAGCTGTGTGGTTCGGTTGATACGCTGGAGGGAAGTAATGCCATCCAGAGGGACCTTGACACGCTTGTGAGGTGGGCTGATGCCAACCTCATGAAGTTTAGCCATGACAAGTGCAAGGGCCTACACCTTGGTCAGAGCAATCCCAGGCACAGCTACAGGTTGGGCAAAGAAGAGATTCAAAGCAGCCCTGCAGAGAACTTGGGGGTGTTGGTCGATGAGAAAATGAACATGACCTGGCAGTGTGCGCTTGCAGCCCAGAAAGCCAACCGTATCCTGGGCTGCATCAAAAGGAGTGTGACCAGCAGGTCGAAGGTGGTGATCCTACTCCTCTACTCTGCTCTTGTGGGACCTCACCTGGAGTATTGTGGGCAGTTCTGGTGCAGTTCCTCAACATAAAAACGACATGGAACTGTTGGAACAAGTCCAGAGAAGGGCCACAAGGGTGATCAGGGGACTGGAACACCTCCCTTATGAAGACAGGCTGAGAAAGTTGGGGCTGTTCAGCCTGGAGAAGAGAAGGCTGCATGGAGACCTCATAGCAGCCTTCCAGTATCTGAAGGGGGCCTATAGGGATGCTGGGGAGGGACTCTTCATTAGGGACTGTAGTGATAGGACAAGGGGTAACAGGTTAAAACTTAAATAGGGGAAAGTTTAGATTGGATATAAGGAGTATGTTCTTTACTATAAGGATGGTGAGGTACTGGAATGGGCTGCCGAAGGAAGTTGTGAATGCTCCATTCCTGGCAGTGTTCAAGGCCAGACTGGACAGAGCCTTGGGTGACATGGTTAATGTGCAGTGTCCCTGCCCATGGCAGGGGGGTTGGAGCTTGAAGATCTTAAGGTCCTTTCTAAGCCTAACTATTCTATGGTTCTAAGATTCTAATTCCTCTCCAAAATACCTACACTAAGACCTTCATTTCAGAGAGGCAACAGCACTAGACAGAAATTGGTGAGGTGTCCCTGTCCATGGCAGGCGGTTTGGAACTAGATGATCTTAATCTTTCTGTAATTCTGTAATTCTGTGACAATTAGAGCTGTTTGAAGAATTTTTGTTAAATCATTTGCTCAACACATTTTATATTTTTTCCCCGGTATAATGCTTGAAAAAGCATTATTTTTATCTCTAGCCAGGTTCTCAAAACACATTTCCTCAGTGTTAGAGACCCCTAGGTGTATTTAAACTGTTTGGAGCAACCAATATAAACATGTGCTGCAGAGAAAGATTAAAGATGATTAAAGATACTGAAACAGGTAAATAAAATCTTAAGGTTTGGTTAAAGAACATTTCATTTGACTCAAAGAGAGATCACAATACGTAATGGGGTGAAAATATTTTTTAAGTTATGTTCACACTGCATTTATCAGGTCCCTTTTTAAAAAGAAGGGATCTTAACCTCCACATCTTTTGACTTTAATAAAGCTATTACCATTTAGCCAACCTGAGGTCTCACCCTCCAATTTTTTTTTTATTATGTGGTTCTTTTGGACATGGAAGTCAGTATTAATTAATAAAGGAATAAAATTTTGAGGTGAAAGTAGTTCCGATGGAGAATCTTAAAGATCTTTCCTTAAAAGAAGACATTTCTTAGAGAAATCTGTCCTTAAGAAATTTCTTCCCAAAGAAAGAGATTAATGAAAATAGTTGAAGAGTCTTTTCTGGAAAATGGATGCAAGATCTTTATAAACAATATACAAAAGGAATGCATAAACAAGTGAACATGTTACAATTTTTTTACGAAAGCATTAAATGTGAAATAAATAGAATGTGATAGGAGACTCCAAATGTGCAAAGGAAAGAAAACATCTTCTTTATGTCTTCAAATATCCAGACATGGCAAATAAAGGTGATAGCTGAAGAGCTCTAATATAACCTGGATTGAAGCAAACAAGGTATAACATTGAAAAGACATGATAACCAGATAACAGTATAGGAAACTGAAGGCTGCAGACAACACAGAATACTTCACAGAAGACAATTCTGCATAATATACTCAGAACTGAGTATACTCATGCAATCAATTTTCAGTACCTCAATATGGAAGCTTTCAACAAACGAGCAGTCATTCATAAGAATGACCAAGTAAGACTTCTTCCTAACTTACATTTTGGCATATTCTTAAGTCAAAACCAATTTGTCTGACTTCAGGCTTTTTGTAGTAACTGGAAACAAGCTACACATTATATAAAGTCAAAGAACTGCTGAAGTCTATAGAAAGGCGATCTACCTGAATATATAAAAATAAGCCTGAAAGACTATACAATGATTTCCAGAAGACTCAGCTAGAGGTCTCATAAACTGACTTCTTCAATTAACACCAGTGAACAAGATTTTGATCAACAAGACAAATAATAAAGTAATGAAAAAAATGTAGTAATTTGTGTCTACCTATACACTAAAATTTTGAAATTGGTATCATATGTACAATTAGTAGCAGAAACTCTACATATACACATGTTTATATACATGTATGGGTGCTGTTGAGTTTCTTTTGTTTAGGTTCTACCTGAAGATTCAAAATAAATACAAAGACATGAATCAAAAGTTTTTTCCCCCTAGGTAACATCAAGAAAACGGTTTCAATACATGTATGACTAATTTCTGCTTCTAAATGAAAAGATGACAATAGAATACTATTCTAGAAATGTAGGTCAGATGTGATTGTACATTTGATGTCTCATGAAAGGTGAAAAATGTGGTAAGTATATATATTTTAACTCCACAGTATAGTATCTTGGGGGCAACATTATGTCTTTTGGTACACTGCAACCTTCTTCTCAAAAGGATAGCCTCCAGAACTCAAGGATTAACAAATAATAAAAGGTATTTGGTTGCTAAGAATCCATTTGCTGGCACACAAATGTAATTACTAAAAGCATTGCATAATATACTCTTATATTTTGGGATTTTATATTAGATCAGAACAGCAAGTTTAGATGGATTTTTTTTTCAGTAAGTGCAATGGATAGTTTATATTCACATCACTAGACAGCAGCAAGAAACCTCTCAATGTATTAAAGTGAGATTTTAAAAGAAAATAATTTGAACTAGTTGGTTTGGAGTTTTTAGGTTTTTGGTTGGTTGGTTGTTTTTTTTCTACTTAGTGTTACTAGTAGCAGACCGGTTTTCAGTTGCAGCTACATGTGAAGAATATTTCTTTTTATAAAATTAATGCAATTAGTAAATTTTTGAATAGTTAATAGTAATCCCATCTCCAAAATATTTTTATATTTTACAAACCTGTTTTCATTCCTTTGTTGAAAACCAAATCTGTATTTTTGTTGAAGCACAAGTTGCATTAACCTACAACTAAAAGGAACCCCTCAGTTCAAAGGCCTTCAAGATCCCTTAATTTAAATATGATTTTTCTTCCTCATTGTGTCTCAGAATCTTATCTCTCATTATAAATTGCGCTGTAATTCTGTAAAGTCTTTGCATGAAGATGTTAGTTATGGTGCTTGGAAGACACCAATTAAAAAAATGCTGAAAAATTAAACGCATAAAGGAAAATTAGATGAAATCTGTAACAAAACTTTATTACTATCAATAAACCCTCCTATCTCCAGTACACAGACTTGTTAAAATTACATGGTATAAATTAGTGTCAGGACAGACAATTCAGCTGGAAAATAAAGTAGGGTTGTATCATGGAAAAAAAAAAAAAAAAGCTAAGAAATTTAAATTCACAATGATACTTGATCAATCTATTCCTATGCAAAGCATAGTATGGGCTATCTTTACTTAAATGACAGTCAGATCTATGCACCTCTTGACTCCTCTGTTGACAGACTGCCCCAAAATTGTAGTACCTGCTGTTAATCTAAATTTTACAGCAGAGCTGTAGTTGTTTTTATTTGTATTAGGCATAACTGCTTGGTACTAAAAGTTACTTTTTAAGTATATTATTTACCAAATAAATAATAATGTCTGTTTCAAAACCACTCACAACTCCTACATAATCACACAAGGAAAACTGAAGGGAACCCTAAGGATGTAATCAAGTCAAAGCTGGCAACAGAATAAATGTTATAAATACTGAAAGATCATTTAGATAAATCCATATTCAAGCATACAAGGGGTTCTTTTGGAGAAAAACATAAATACAACCACTAATTACACTAGCAAAAATCCCATCCAAAACCAGAAGTTCTGAATCATTCCTCAATAAAACGTTATCATTTTCAAAGAACATTGGAGGATTAAGCTTGATGTGACCAGGAAGAATTACAAACTTTTGGATTAGCCTCCTAACATATTTTACCCATTGAATCTGTAGAGTTGAAGAAAAAAAGAAAATGGATTAACACTCATGTCTGTACTCCAGTAGCGTGAAAAATTAGGATTCCAAGGTGCAGCATGTAGTTCCATTGGTGGCAACAATGCATATCTCACTGAAATGTCAGGATGGTATCTGGAATCAGAAGACTAATACAGACTTTATATCTTTCTTGAGACTTAACCAAAACAAGCTGCCTCCTTCAGGGCATGCCTGAACTAGTTAGGTAATTCCCTTATTGACCACTGAACTCCCATATGCTGGCAATACAGCAAGAATAGTCTCAACCAAGTGAATGAGAGATTAGAAAAATAGACACATAAGTCCACTGGTGGGAGAAGAGGGAGGTACGCTCCAAAGATATTTAACACATACTGACAAGCTCAGAAATATAGAAAAATTAATTTGAAGTTACTCTCGGGATACAGAAAGCAAGATGCCTCACTCTACTGAGAATATCCACCTGGATGGATACAGACAATTGCTTGTTCAATAAACTTACGTTAGTGAAATTGCTCTGATTTTTTTAACCATATTTGTGCAATACTGTTTACCCTTGAGAAGAAACTTCTTCTCAGTGAGGGTGACGGAACACTGGAACAGGCTGCCCAGGGAGGTTGTGGAGTCTCCTTCCCTGGAGACATTCAAAACCCGCCTGGACACATTCCTGTGTAACATTATCTAGGTGTTCCTGCTCCGGCAGGGGGATTGGACTAGATGATCTTTCGAGGTCCCTTCCAATCTCTAACATACTGTGATACTGTGATACTGTGTGATACCCTCTAGTAAAATGAGAAAGACCCTCTCCCTTTCCCTGTAGTGGTTTAGTAATCAAATCAGTCATTCTCAGGTTTGGTAACTGATTAGTTAGGGGTGTTTTTCTGGTTTGGGCTTTTTATTTTATTTTTTTTGGGGGGGGGGGGGGGGGAGGGAGGGAGGGTGGTGGCAGGAATGGAATTCCCAATATAATTCTGTATTGTCACAATAGCGTTCATTTCCTGACTAAATTGGGATGAAACCTTAAGTAGCCTCTTGATACTTCCCCCAGTTTTGTTTGCTTGTATATATTCTAATGTGTGCATTTGTATTTCTCTGTTTCTCTTTTTAAGTCTTTATTTATACTTTTACAGTGGTTTTGCATTCCAGCCTCTGATATGTTATAGCCAGTTAATTTTCTTTATCCAGAAGTTACAAAAAGTATGGGCTAGAATACTTTGGAGTAAGTAATCTGCCTTCGTTGTCTTCTTTTTGAACAGATTCAAGCTCATCTCTTAAAGAATGCAGTTAAAAGCTCAACATCATAGGGGTTGGACTACTTCAGTGATTGCTTACATATTTTACACTGAAGAATAACTGCTCATTCCCTGCTAAGCAGCTTAAGCTTATCTGTTCCATACAGTCTTGTCAGATGGTTGTGAACCTGGTCTTCTCTACATAGCATGTTGGCATACTTCTGATTTCAACCTAACAAGAAAAATGTTTTTCAAAGAATTAGTTTTTGCTTGGGTTTGTTTTTTTTTCAGAGCATATTTCTAGTCAGAGTCCTAAGAAGATTCCATGCAGATGGACAGACCTATTTCCAATCCTGTGTCATGCTGACTGGGCCTTCAATGAAACATCAGCACTTGTAATGTCTTGCTACTTTCCCTGCACAGTTTGTTTCCCACATATTTTTATTTTATTTATCTGTGTAGGATATTTTTCTCATAATATGCATCGATAGCATGGTATACAATCCCACATCTCATCTCCTACTTGAAGTTTCATGAAATTAACCTTCATTTCTACAACTCTTTTCAGATTCAGCATATGAACTAAAGAGCAAACAGCAGGATCACAGAAATCCATGGTAAAAAAAAAAAAGAAAGAAGTGAAAGCTAAATTTAGCATAGCTAAATCTTCTACTTGAAGTTTCATGAAATTAACCTTCATTTCTACAACTCTTTTCAGATTCAGCATATGAGCTAAAGAGCAAACAGCAGGATCACAGAAATCCATGGTGAAAAAAGAATAGAAGTGAAAGCTAAATTTAGCATAGCTGATAAAGTGATTATTGTTCTATTAGCAATAGGCTGACTACTAATATGAAGAAAGTGAGAAAACTAATTGATTGAGACTTTTTAACCACATTGTTGAATTGCTTGTAAAATGACAAAGATTATACCTCAAATAATGCAATGGACATCAAACCACATACTTAGATGAGCTGTTAAATGAAATGATTAAGATTCTTTTGGAAAGAGTTCATCTTGTTCAACTAAATATTTTCCATTTTGAAAGGAGATGGAAAATGAGCCTTGAATTACGACAAATTTGTATTATTTTCAGCAGGTTGAATCTTAAGGGAAAATGTCTGTGTAACATCATTGCTCCTCACTGTTTAAATAACAGGTTATCATGGACTGTCATCAGCAAGTAAATGAAATGCCAGAATAGACTAAAAAATAAATGTATCATTCTTCAGTTCTATCCAAGAAAGGCACCTATATCGTGGGGCAAAAAGATGCCAGACAACTCTGCTTCCTGAAGCATGCCAGTCTCTACAAAACCAGAACTTCGGGTCAGGCCCCTGTATTTATTACCCTCCTAAAGACACTGTAAGAATTTCTGAAATGCTGCAGCAGTCAGCAGTAAACATCAGGGGATGTTAATACTTCCAGGACTACCATACAAAACCAGCCACCCTGACTCTGACCTCAGTTTCTTTGGAAGAAATCCAAATGGACAATGGAGTTATGTTGGATGTCTAGTTCTATAATTGAGATCTGAATCTCTCCTGCAGAATTTAAGGATCTCTGTTTAAATAAAGTTCAGGACCATTCCATAGAACTAACTATACAGCTGCAAGCACAAAATCATTATCACACCAAGTGTTCATATTTATTTCAGAATCTGATAGACACATGAAATTTTGACACACAACTGCATTTATTCAATGACAGTCTATATATTTCAGGGTGCTTTAATTAGCTATGGGCATCTACGATTGTACTTGACCATCTGATGTCATGAAAAAAAGCATTGTTGGAATATTCTTTAATGTTAGTCTGCCAGAATAAATTTCTGTCCGAGAATTTTTTCTATAAATAAATTAAAGGGCAGAATGAATAAAAAGCCATATTTTGAAAAATAGAATAATTAAATGTGCACAGAAAAGTTGGTAAATTGGAAGCTGATATTCAAATTAATTTTTCAACCATGCTTATTTTATTTTTTTGTAATATCCATTAGAATTAATTTTATTTATATACTTTGTGTTCTACAAAACCTCTACTCCTTTTAAATAAAGCCATACATAGGTTGGAAGCAGATCTATTTGTCATATGTATAAAATAGAGAATGTCTGTACTCTCCCGAAATCTGTCATTACACAATGTTACTGAAACATAATAGTGAACAGCTTGAGGTTTGTGTACTCCTGTCTTTTAAAAGCAAGTTGAAAATTAAGTCAGCATGGTTTGATAACAGTGTTATCTATGCTTTTGAAATTAATTAGATAACAGTGAACAAATTCTAGCAGTTTAAATCAGTGGAATATACAAATGGGTAAAATAAACTTATTAATTCAGTGTATTGTGGCAAACCTGGTGTTTTCATTCTTGTTCTAGATGAAATTAGAAGCTGCAATTAGCAGTCATCACAGGATTTTTTGCACTTCAGGACCACAAAATCCTCAGCAATTTGAGATCAAAATAACACTTGGGCACTGAGATAGTTACAATTAGGATCATGTAGTTCATCATACAAGAAGGGAGTAAAATTATCATTTGAAAACATTTGGCATAATTTGGCTAGTACTTCTGAGCACTAACAAAAGCTACAATAAAACTTAATTTGAACTGAATTGAGAGGCAAAACATGAAAAGATAATAATATAGAATGTACTTGGATTTATGCTTGTGGGTTCTTTCAGAACTATGCCAGCTTTCTTGGATACCCAAGTTTAAGAAAAGTGCATTGCAAATGTGCTCTAAAAGCAAAGACTGTAGAGTCTCATGTGAATAATGTGGCCCATCCAGTCATGTGAATGCTAATGATTCTGTTTCTAATTTGTTTGTATTTTTGTTCTCAATAAAATTTGTTTGAAGCTCTTCTTGTATAAACGTTTGTATGGATTCCCCTTTCTGTGCAGTGGTTCTAGCATGTGACTATGAATTATATTTCTGAATTGCCTTTTCAGCTTTATGTACTCTTAGATATAAAGATCCTTTTCTATGCCCATTGTTCTTCTGTGAAATGGGAAGGAAAGCTTTAACTTATATTTTGGTGTCAGGATATAAAAGAATAAATAATGTTTCTGATGTTGAAATAATAGAAATATTTCTTATTTGCTTTGCTTCCTTTCTTTTCCCCCTCATTAGTTTAGTCAAGGTTTTAGCTTTAAGTTTTGGTGTGTGAAACAAATGCAAAACCAAAATTTTCAGCAAGCTCACTTTCAAAACTTAGCTATGGTTCTAAATACCATATTTTAAAATATGGTGAATATAGTTCCAGCAACTAATAGTAACACAATTCCCATTTTCACTCTCCACTTAAAGCACTGGAGTGAGTTAGAGAACTAAAGCATCTGCTTCTACAAGAGATGCTACTGGATTTCTGCTGAATTATAACAAGGTAAAATCTGGCCTATTATGGAAACTTTCTTCCTTCTGTAAGAAACTGTCAGGCAGACCACAGGTCCTAATGAGGACTAAGAAACTCAGGTAGCAAAAGTAACTTTAGAACAGAGGATTTTTATTTGTGATGTGAAAAGGTAGGCAAGATTATTTTCCTTCAAAATCCTAACAAGGCACCAAAGTTTATTCATTTTTCTTGCCTGGAGACCAGAATCATCAAAAAAAAAAAAATCTTAACTATTAATGCAGTTAAACTATCCTTAAGCTCTGCTGCGAAACATCTGCAAAATAAATCTCCCTCTCAATTACATATATAAGAAAAGTCTTAAAAGTTTCACTACCCAAGTGTATGTGCATTGAACAAACGGAGAATACTGCTAGGCCACAAAATACATCATACACTGCAAAAAAGATTATCCCCTGAGAACCTGCCAACCTAATTAACCTCCTATATACACTTCCCTGTTCCTTACTTCCCATCCAGCAGTTCAGGGAAAATGCTAGACTTACCTCTATTTATACCCTTTAGGTTGGTAAAGCTGTTAGAAATACTGTTGCAATCTTGGCCATGCTGAACACTAATGAAGCATCATATTAGCCTTACACTAACTTACTTAGAAAGTGCAATAATCATGCCTTGTTTCTATCACTCTGTAAGTAACACTACTAAAATTGTTCAGAATCAATAATTGGGAGGGGTATAGTCTTTTTCTTCACCCCCCCATTCCCTTTTTTGCCCTTCACATAACACTGTTAGGATATCTACACCAAAAACAATTCAATCTGGAAAATTTATCTCATATCCCCAGTTTCTCCAGTAATAAATTAAATTAATATATTTTACACTGGCCTTCTCAGAGACACGTTTGTCTCTTTAGGTTTCACTAGATCCTCCATTTCTCACATACTGCCCTCCTTGGTCCCAACCCTCCAGACTGCTGGTTTTAAATGCCTTTCGGTCAAAAGAAACAGCATTTCAACTTTGGTCTGTATTTAATTTCTACGTAACTCAGAATCATAATATTTCTATATTGGTCATGTAACTGAATTTTAAGTAAGGCAAAAATATTTTTCAAACAATTAAGAAACAATTAGCATGTTTTTATTTTTGCTATGCTTATAAATAATTAGCTATTAAAATTCTGCCCAGAATATTATATCTCAACCCCAATTCCCCCAATTATTGATCCATGTTTGAGTTCCTTGAGCCCAACTGGATTTTCTGTTTGGTTCTAATTGATTAACTGATAAATGACATTACAGTTGAGCATTTAGTGGTCAATAAGATACTACATTTTACTTCGTCAGTATTTGAACTGTCTGAAATATTAACTTTACATTCACCAAAGTCAGACAATAAGTAAGTCAGTTGTGAATCCTGAATTAAAACCAAGAATACTTCTGGAAACTCGCTACCTCTTAGGTTTCTATCACTTCCTGTATAAATAAAAAAGAAAGTAAAAATCTTGGAATACATATAAAAAAAAAGTGAACTATGAACTGCTATTTCTAGTCTGGGTTTGCTGCAAAGTGAATTCCATTACCTTGAAAAAAATAAAATATTTGCAGATATAAATGTGAAATTATTAAAACTTTTGTATTCAAGTACCTGCTTTACTGAGATTTAAATGAGCAGTCTCTTAAAAGCTTTTATTATTATTGTTTCATGCCTCTGACCAATAAAAGCTCAAAAGATAACTTAGGGTTTCCTAAAAAGACCGGTACTGATTTCTTTCCTGCCCTGTTGATATGTTACTGCAATGTTGTGTATATTGCCACACCAGGGTTTAAATGAGCAACGTGCCCTTGCTATTAGTTATTTAACATTTTATTAAACTTCCTGTTACCCAGTGCCTTAGCTAAATAAAACTTAAAAATACACTAAAATAAACTAAAACTTGCCATCTCTTTGACTTTTTCCACATTACTTCAGAGCTTCTTGGACAATTGTTATCCTGAATACTACCCAAGTCAGGCAGACAACTGACGGAGGATACGTTGTATTTTAATTACCACAGAAATGCTTGCCATTTAAATATAAGAAATGGCTTACTATAGTGAGCATGTCAAATATAGTGGTGTCCAAAATAAAATCCATATTCGGAGTCAGTTTGTCTGGTACAAATATGATTTTAACTTTCTAACAGTGATGGCTTCCATATGATGCTGGAGATGATCAAAATAAAAGGGATGGGGAAATAACTGTCTGGAGCAGACCTTTTCCTTTCTCCTTGATAGAAAATGTTTTAACAGATGCCTCTTCAGAAGGAACTTTTCCAGCACTCTGGAAATAAAGCACTACTTTAGCTGCCAGTGATAAACATTGTAAGAGAAAAAGGTTTTATTCTGACTAGTATTAAGGGACGTATCTTTAAACTCTCACTTCAAGTTACTTGCCTCTAAAGTTAAGTGTATCTAGAGGAATAAGTCTTAATATTTTAGATATTATTTGACAGGCCTAAAGTGAAATTCTCTACACTGTAGAAATTCAGTTTCTTCCCTGTTCTTGGGCTGAATCATATCTAGAGGGGGGAAATCAAAACCCCTCCTTTGTGAAATGGAAAGCACAGTTCTTCAATGGAACACGGGAACCACATTGAACTTGACAGTTTCCTTGGCATGATGCCACAGCTATTACTTACTGTTGAGCCAGGAAAAAAACCATAGCCAGTGGAAAATGAAAAAGAGATTTTTCTCATCAAGTTGTACAGGAGTCTTGACAATATAAAAGCAAAATGATACTGAATTTGGCTTCTAGGTATCTAGAAACTGGATGTGCTTCCCCTTCTTAAGTGTACTTGTGTAAGACATAATGCACAGCTATAATTAAACAATAATTTGCAGGAAAGTTTACGGATTAGAGTCACTAGACTGAGTAATTTGACTCCTGTGTCAAAGATGGAAAAGTATTCTGGAGATGGTTCAAAATGACTGTTTTTCAGAACTTGCTACTTTCTCCCATATTACAGATGAAGTAAGTTTAATCATGCTGCCAGTTTTTATCTTATAGTAGAACTGAAAGAAGAAAGAGTGGTCAGTATTTCAGCTAGAGATTGCTGTAGACTGAACTATTTTGATTAAAAATGAGAATTCTTAAGAAAGCTTTTTCTTCACTCCAACAGAACAAATGCTTGTAGGAAAGTGACTATCTCATGAAGACTGTCAAATAAATGATCTCAGGTAAGTTATGTTGAATAATGCTGAGAAGAGGTGCATTTCAAAACAGATAACTTTATCTTCTGAAGAGAAGTATTCATGAAGAATTAAGATTAAAGATGGTTGACATAGCTAACTTTCTTGACTCTCTCGGCAAAAGATCCACTGCTTCCTAGGAATATGAACAGATCCCTCCCAGTGAAAACAAAGCCAGGTCATTTCATACAAAGAATTTCAGGTTCAATGAAACTGGCATTTTTGAATGCAACTGCTTTGAAAGAAGAAAAAATGGATTGTTATTACTATTTGAAACATAAATTGTATTATACTGCTTCACCTTTTTTTTCCTGACAGTAAGAGATGAACACTTAAATCCTATAAAATGCTCTGATTAATTTTTCAACATGCTGAAGTATTTGCACATATTAAGTTCATCTTGGTAACGAACTTGTATCACTAAAAGAAAAAAACAAATCAAAAAAGCCCAAAACACAAACAAACAAAAAACATACAAAAAACCCCAACAAACACACAAAAAACCCTAATAAACCATAACTCACAAATAATTATAAGTTGTATTTAACATTTCTTAGAAGATAGTATGCACTTCATAATTGTCCTGGTTTTGGCTGGGATAGAGTTAATTTTCTTCCTAGTAGCTGGTGCAGTGCTGTGTTTTGGCTTTAGTCTGAGAACAATGCTGATAACACACTGATATTTTAGTTGTTGCTAGGTAGCATTTACCTGATCAAGGACTTTTCAGTCTCATGCCCTGCCAGTGAAGAAGGACAGAGGAAGCTGGGAGGAAGCAGAGACAGGACACCTGACCTGAACTAGCCAAAGGGGTATTCCATGCCACAGCACGTCAGACAGAGGGGAATTACCTGGAAGAGACCAATTGCTGCTCAGGTCAGGATGGGTATTGGTCAGTGGGTGGTGAGCAATTTTATTGTGCATCATTTGTGTTTCTTGGGTTCTTTTTTTTCCTTTCTCCTTTTAGCCTTATGTTCTCTCCCCTTGCTATTTCCCTTATCACTATCAGTAGTAGTAATAGTAGTAGTATGTTGTACTTTAGTTATTAAATGGTTCTTAACTTGCAGGTTTTTCATTCTTTTAGTTCTCTTCTCCATCCCAACTGAAAAGTGGAGGAAGCAGGGGAGGGGAAAAGGAGGGGTGTGAGTGAGTGGCTACATGGTACTTGGTTACCAGCTGCGTTTAAACTGTGACAATACTGGATTGTATATGTCATTGCTGAGCAGCATGTGAAACTTACTCACTTCAACTGAAGCTACCATAGCAGAATTACCTGGTGAGAGTAACAGGTACTCTGTTATTTTATTCCATAGCTTAAGATTTAGACTAACGAGCAACTCCAAATTGGAGCAGCCTTAATACTTATTTTGAGTGGTGCTCTTTTCGTCAACTTGTGAGGACAATGACAAATTCCTGCTCATATTTTCCTTTTATAATTTTTTTATCTTCCAAACTTTAATCTCACATTTTACTTTCTTCTTCTAATCTTCATAATAAGTATAATTAAATGGATTAAAGAAAAATTATAAAAAACCCACTATGACTCTTGTCAGAACTTGAAATGTTTGCATGAAAATTTCATGACAAGATTGACAGTATTTCATTTCTTAAATAGGTAGATGCCTACAGATATTACTTGACAACATCCTATGTATTTTTACTTCAAAAAACAGGGAGGATGGAAAAAAAAAAGCTGAAATATTTTTCTTGCATTTTCTGAAAAAAAAACAAACAACAACCCCACACCAATCCCAGAAAAACCAACAATCCAAACATAAGCCGACATTTACATAAAGTAGAAGGAATTGGAGGATAGTGCCAGGACTAGGAATGCAATCTAAAGAAAAAGAAAGTAATTTAATGATCTGAAAATATAGTAAACATGTTTTGTTGAATCTCCCTACAGAATTTAAGAAACTGGCCAAAGCAATTTCAAAAGCATTAGTGATTATCCATGAGAACTCAATGACAGATGAAATCCTAATAGGCCAGAAAAAAAAGCAAACGGTCTGCATAGTTTTTTAAAACAAAACAAAACAAAAATTTAAAAAAAAGGATCTAGGGAATTATAGACTAATCAGCATGACTTTGAAACTAAAATACACTTTAAAAAGTAAAGGCAGATCTAATTAGATAGGAGTGAGGTGATAAATGGGAATCCACCAAGAATCATGGAATCTATCTCATTTCCAAAAAGAAATACAAAACCCCCAAGCCTTAGCAAATGAAGCCTGAACAAAATATTCCTCTATGAAAAAATATATTCAAGGAAAAAATAGTGGTTTCTAATTACAGCTAAATGCTTCCTTAGTAGTAAGACTGTATTTTATGTCTCAGTAGTGACTTCAAAGATAAAGTGGTGAGCTTCCTTATAAAATTTTTAGGTTTCAGCAAGTGAGAAGGGTGCAGTAATTCAAGAGAACAGCATCAAAATGCCAGATGTTCTCAATAAATCTGAGATCTGGTCTGGAATCAGCATGATAAATTTCAATACATGTAGGGGAAAAATGTTACTCTTTGTAATTAAATTAAGAAAGCCTAATAATTGCTAGTCATTTAATGTGCAACAGATTACCATTGCTAAGAAATTACAGCATAGAAATTAAGAATTTCTATTATGTCTGTTTCTATTATTAATAATTTCCACTCACTTTCTCCCTATAGAGTCTTCTGTTTACATTATGGAAACAAGCTTGCTGAGCAGGAGCATTAAGTCTGTGGGTTTTGCTTTGCATAACTGTGGTCTTATTCAGAGAAAATTCAGTAGTAATGATCACATTATTTAGTGGCAGCATGTAGGAGCTTGCTAAAACTGCAGGCGTACTGAAAGTTCACAGAGTAATGCATGTTGCTAAGAAATTGCATCAATCTTTGGGAAATAGTTCAGTAACAAAGAACAGAAACTAGTTTAAGCATGAAGAACATATAAATAATACTAAAATTATTTCCTAACATTTTTGCATGCTTTGTTTACTATAGCTATTGCAAAGATTTGTCAAAATGGCTGTTAAATTTGCTTGAATTCAAAGAAGTGCAATTTGGTGTAAGTAGAATATCAAAACTAATAAACACAGCAGATTTCAATTTTACTATAAACCTATCACACAGGTTTTCTTCTTCTTAGAAGAGACAATATTCCAGATGTTGCAGTGACCATAGCAGGCACTGCACATAAACATACTTTATTTTCATCGACATATAGATTATCATTGCAGAGAAGGCACAAGGAAAACTGAAGGAAGGTCTCCATGTGTTTCATAAGAAAGGGGACAAAAATCTTGTGGAGAGCAAGATCTGAAAGTTGTGTTAGAAATCCCACGACAGTTAAAGGAAAACAGTCAGTTTGAGTGTTGTTTTAAATACTGCAGGTATCCTAGCTGTAAACAGCTCATCAATTCTTCTGTCATTCCTCGCCAGCTTTACAGGTAGAGGGGAAAGGAAAGAAGACTTTTTTCGCAACCTTCTACGTCTAAACTTAGTTACAAATTCATATTTAAGACAACCTGGCTCAAAATATGGAAAAAATTGGAGATTTTTGTCATTAATTCCTCACAGTTGAGGATGGTAGCACTGTAATAGACATGTCAAACTTTGTGGATACACCATTGACTACAGGTCTATCTACATACGTAACTCATACGAAGCAACTCACAGTGCTACTCTCATCATTAATCATGCTGTTGTTGCTGTTACAGACTTTGAATGACAGCTTGTACTCAAAAAAGCCTTCATCTTCCTTTATGTTGATCCTTCAGAGAGACTTATTTGTGAATAAGACTTCAGGTAAAAGTGACTAGCAAATTTTGCTGAGGCAAATAAACTTCTTTGGCACATTTGAAGTGCAAACACATGAAAATATGACTTTTTGGCAATCCATTTCCTAGGCAATCCATTTCCTTGCCTAGGCTTTGAGGTATCATATATCACCTTCTGATATTGTGAGAACTGCAGAACTGTTAGGACTTTTTCACCTTGCAAAATGGTGAGCTGAAAGGTGGTAAAAGAAGTATGTATCCCCCCTGTTCTGTGAGTAATTGATCTGTGAGAAGTGATGCAGAAATGTAATTTTTCCCTTGAAAGAAATATGCCAAAATTTGCAAGTTTCTAAACATTTTCAGGTTTTTATAAATTAATAGTTATTGAGAAGTCATTTATTGCTCGCTTCAAAGTTTGCTTGAAAAGGAACTGATTTTTAAACACACAAACATGTTCTGCTAATACATCTTGGATATTCCTGTATTCTGCACAAACTACTAATTGCTCAGGTCTCCCATGTAAAAAATTATAATTTCATAAAATTCAAATATAATGTTCCTCAATGAACCTTCCCAAAGAAAACAAGAATGTGATAAACTGTTATCTTTTGGACAAGTGAACACAACTTAAACAATTGAATCCAAATGCATTCAGCATCATTTCATAATAGAAGATTTTTCCCCCAATGACTTTAATACTGCGATAATTGCACAGTCACAGGAGGATTGCACAAGGAAATTAGTCTCTTTTATTATTTCTTTTCTTTTGAACACATTTTCCATGACAATGGTAGACATGCTTCAAAGGTACATTTTTCATGGTCTGAACAGGCCATCCAGTTCTTCTGTGACAGTATGTGCTCATCAACTCACCATACTGTTAATCTTGAATGCTGATTAGAGTCCCAGAAAGCTTCTTGTTACAGTCTTAAGGAATTAGGACTGAAAAAAACATCACTGTAAATCCCTGCAAGACTATTTTTACTATTGTTCTCAGTTTATAATCTCATTCTGAGCTACAGAAACCCATTATTGACAAGATGAGAGACAATGTCACTAATGCAGCCCTGATGTAACTAATTATTCTGCTGTCTTTTCATAGGATATTGACACAGAAACACATCATGACTACTATTCCGTGCAGAATAATGTAAGACAAATAAAATCAATGCTACCTAGCAAGTAAAGATAAGAAATGTCACAAACATAGCTTGTCAAAATGATTGTATATTGAGCTCAAAGGAGTCACAGTTAGCTGTAAAACCTGAAACAAATGCTATAATTTTGAAAAGTTTAATACAGAGGCCATTACTGGAGTTGGGAAAAACAGCAGCTGCAAGGCAGCAGTGTAAAAACCCATACTACTCTCTTTAAAGGTTGAATAGAAAAGTGTGCTTATCATTCAAGCTAATTAATAAACTGTTTAACATTGCAAAGCAACAGTAGAATCTATGTGTAAACAACCAAAATAAACACAAAATAAAGTAGATAATTTACTCAGTAAGCCAGGGATTGTATATAGTACAAACAACCACAGTAGGCAAATTTTTAACAGAAAATGAGCATTGAAAAGTTTAAATTCCAGGTAACCTGTCACATTAACAAGTCTGCATAGCCTCCAAATAAAATACATGGACACCATTGCTGTCTGCCTAACCTGGAGAGTTTGAAATGCTAAGAAGCTTAGGATGGGCTGCTCAGAGTCAATCATCTCCACCTGGGAAAATTATAAAACTTTCAATATTTATAAAAATGTGCTTGACCCTGATTTCAAGTGGTTAAAACTGTATGACACTGGAGCTGAATAGCTTGACTTGAAGTACATAAATATATTTCTAGAAAGGAATGAAACTTAGATGAGTTGTTGTAATTTACATCAATTAACTAATTAATAATTGGGCCAGAAACTGTTATTTTACTTACAAGTGGTGTGGCACTGCCCTAGGAAGAGAGACCTTGAATGACTGCATTGCAACTCAAATTCCAGCTAAGTTCTTAAATACCTGAGCAAATCTCTACTATAATGATAATTTAAGAGGATGTGCATTAGAGATGAAAGGTTCTGAAAGATGGCAGTAGCCTGTGAACTGCCAGGTCATTTTTTTTTCAAACATTTTGCTACAGGAGTTTTCACCCTCTTTTCCTCTCCCTGCTTTCTGGCAGGATCTGTAACAGAAGAAACTCAAACTTTAAATGAAGGGGTCTTAATGACACAGGTCTGCTTGTTACTGAAGCATCCATCTTTCTTGCAATAAAAGCAGTGACAAATAAGAGAACAAACTGTCATTTTTCTGACATTTGAAATGTAGTTGATTTTTAAGCAAGTTTTATGCAGTCTGAGCCCCTAGCCCTGTATACTTTCATTAAAAAAGCATAACACTGCAAATATCACAATTTTATATAACTCATAACTCTATACTCACTATATATCTGTGAATCATATGAATGAGTGAAATGGCCAGGCAATGACAGAAGGGTAAACACCAGAGCCTCCAGACTGAACGCACTGTAATAGCTATTTCCAGTTAGTTTTCATGTTTCCTATGACTCCATTATAATTAATTTCTGAGTAGAAATGGGTTCCTCTACAGGTTGGAGATCCAGTACCCCTCTTTTTTTAACAAATTTTGCATGGTCTGGCAGTGCTTGATGAGAAGAGTTAATGCCAATAAAAATAAATATTAATTTGTATTTCAAATGACTGAAGATAATCTTGAGATTAACCTTGTAGGAGGACAGCCACATTCAGTAAAATGACAAATGGAAGTATTGTGGTGGTATATATGCCTGCATCTTACCCATTGTTGCTGCCTCTGCTACTGCTCAGAATGAGGTACTTTGGTTTTGTGGAGGGGCTGAAAGATGAGGAAAGAAGTCAGTACATGAGGGAAATGCACAGGGGAAAAGGATTCCTATGCAATCAATCACTTGTATGACATTATGTGTAGTTTTTCTCCAATGGATTAAACTGAAACTTTGTCAGACCTCAATGCCAAAAGCATCAGTCTTCAAAATGCAGTAAATTCATTTAGAAGTGTCATGGAGAAAGGTCAGGAGCATGCTGATGTTGTAGGAAAGCCTGGATTATTTGCTTCTGTGCTTGAAGGGATGTAAATAGAAGCAGCTACAGCAAAGATATTCTATAATTAGGTTTCATGCTGGTTTTGGAAGTTGCTTGTTATAGTCCTTTTAATAGTAGATAGCACCACAGTTTGAAACTGTACATTTGGATTTTCTGCTGCTTTAATGAAAAAATTATTATTTTTCAAGTTCTGTGTGTTTCGCATGTCATCATTTTTGTGCCAGACAACTGGAATGTCTCTTTTGACTGAACTTTTATAATGCTGAGACTGTTCTTAAAGATTTTGCTAACAACAGAAATATTTTAATACTGTCTGACTTAAAAATTTCTATCCAAACTGTGAGGCAATTCTAATAGGTAGAAATCTGTCTATCACTTTTTTAATGGGTGGTAAGGAGCTTCAAATTAACAAAGATGAGTGGAGTACTAAAAGTGCTGGATCTTTCCCTCAAAAGTAGCTTGGACTGGTAGTTTAGCAAACTAATGAACTACTAATTCAGCCAGCTATTAAAGCCAGTATCAAAAGGATTAACTAAGGATTTTTGTTTACTAACATCGAGAAGGTGGAGTTATTGCCTGAAATATAAAGCCGTATGTTTAAGCCTATGCAAAGAGAACACGTATAGCTTACCAGTTGATGTTGTTCTCAGACTAGCTCTTGTTCCTCCTGCATTGCAGCCTTGCTTCCCTTCCTTGTCACAACATTTCCCTTCATTTCAGTAATTTCCTATAACATGCAAATTTACTTTGTAATTTAAACTATTGACAATTATGTATGTTAATTACCACACGTTAATTCAGTCCCTTATATAATTTTCTTTCCTATGCTTAATTTGTCTCATATTTTGTTTGAATTTATCTTGAGATAGTCTTGACAATTCACAGTGTCTATTGAGTGGTATTCACATACTGTTAAGGTAGCAGACACCCAACTCCTTTCACAAGCAGGGGAAACTACTTGAGCATATAATTTCTTGGAGTGCTGAGGTGCTGAGAAAAATGTTTCTTAGCTGAAAAACTTGTAAATAAAGAACCTGGTTTGGTTCTCTGTAGGACACAGATTCTTGGTAGCCGTCAGAGTCAGGATAATATAGCTTGGAGATAAGGATTCTTAACACCTCCAACCATTATGACAATAAGAAACATGTATCTTCTGCCTTACAAAGTGTCTGACATACATTGATGTTTCAAGCTTAATGTCTTGTATTGGTCAAAGCCAAATCTCTACCAGTACCCTGAGTGCACCACATCCATAGCTTGTAGTATGTAGGGAATGTTTAAAACTTTTTTGAAAGTCCTTTTGCTAACAAATATAATTTATTTTGCTAGAGGCATAGATCTGACTGACTCACAGACACCCTTCTAGTTGCATTATATATTTCTTTTCCCTGTCATATTGAAATCCATTTTGAAGTTAAAGTTGTTTATTTATCTTAAATGATGCTGAGGCTGTCATAAGCATGGATAAGATGACAAGTGTTATATTTCAGCCCAAAGTCAGCAAAAGCCCATGACTGAGAGGCAGCTCAGGTTGCAGCTTTAATTCATCTTTCCCTTTTTTCAGTTTTATTTGTTTCTAAGTTTGTTACTGCATTAGATGCACCAACAAAGTACGCAAGTAAATCTCTGCACTGATATGCTGCTACCTGTCTATTTGACTACATTAAGCATTCATTTAGAATGACATCCCAGGTTCAGATAAAACAAATTTCTTCACTCACCATGTGGTTGAGCTACCTACTCTTTGTTACCCTTGAGAGTCTCAAAAGGCAATCTAACTTCAAAAAATTTAGTTCAACTTTGTACGTACCTGGGAAACATCCTGATTCATAGTCAGGGTCTCCATGGGCCACAGATCCTAATTTTAGGGAAGCTTACAGACCCTTTATTTACAGACACAGCTTATGGAAGAGTGACCGCTGAAGGACTGATGAGTCAGTTCTTGGACTCTGGCAGTTTATAACTCAATATTAAGGTAAAAAAGATATTGATTTTGTTTCATGCAAATATACTGGAGTATAGGCAGTCATTTAGTAATGACTACATATAAAGTCAGTCATCCCTGTTAAGGGAGCAGCAAATTCCAGCACAGAAACAGAAACAGATAAAGAGATAACTTCTCCATAATGTGAGAAACATAATATATAAACCTCAAAAAATTATGTCACGGTAGGTATTTCATCTGTTCCTTATATGTAACTATATATGCTTTTATCATTAAAGTGAACAGATGTCTCTAACTTCAGTATGGGCAATACTGAATTTGTTCTACCTAACTTGCTGAGCAGTATTTAATTCTCTTCTAGCTGCTTAATGCAGATACACTTGAACAATTTCAAGGGCTTCCATAGGCATACAGGAAAAACGGAAAATCAAGAATACAAATAAAAAAAGAAATATGTTTTGGACTCCATATGAAATATTTTAAGCTAGTGATTGTAATACCTCTAATGGCTGCATTTTTTTCTTGCAAAGTCAAAACACTGAAGCATATTATGTATTTGAACATACTTTAATGAGTTGTACATGAAAATCTTCTGTGAGACAAGAGGTGTACAGAAGATTTCCAAGAGAATACCATCTATTAATGCCAAGATGCCATGCAAGAACGTGTGAGAAACAAAACTTCAGCATCTGGGGAGCCTCATTCTGTAAAATCCACTAAATGTGAATCTTTGCTTAGACCTCTAGGCAATATTTGTTTTAAAAGGCATTCTGTGCTTGTGTTGATATAATAAAACCAAAAGCATTTGCTGTCAGAAGTGCACACCTTTGGTTGTTAAGTGCTCTTCAAGAAATTTCAATCTTTAAGAAGATTCTTCCATTGTTTGAGTTATAAATGTGTCCTGGGTTCAGCAGTAGCAGTCATGTTTCTCCTTCATGGTAGCTGGTGCAGTGCTGTGTTTTGACTTCCAGCCTGGGAACAGTGCTGGTGATACCAATGTTTTCGGTTGTTGCTAAGTGATGTTTACCCTGACCAAGGACTTTGTGAGGCTCATGCTCTGCCAGGGAGGAGGGGAAGCCGGGAGGAAGCAGATGTGATGCCTGACCCAGGCTGGCCAGGGGGGTATTCCATACCACAACACGTCATGCCGGGGGTGGGGGGTAACTGGGAGTTACCCAGAAGGACACGGGCTTCCAGGTGGGAGTCGTTTCTTGGCGAGTGGTATTGTATTCTCTTCCCTTGTTATTTTCTGTTATCATTGTTGTCGTTGGTGGTAGCGGTGGTGATTTGTGTTGTACATTGGTTGCTGGACTGTTCTTGTCTCACCCCATAGGAGTTGCACTCTTTCGATCCTCCTCCCCATTCCTCACGGGAGCGGGGAAGGGGAGAGCCCCGGGGGGGGGGGGGGCCTTGATTGCTCTCAGTCCAGCACCACTCACTGGGAGTGAGTGAACAAGCTGTCTGGCTAGGGTTTAAACCACGACAAAATGCCAGGTTCATTATTAAAAAAAAAAAAAAAAAGAAAAAAAAAAGGAGTTAAAATTAGCACTTTATGGCAAAATAAGATACAAATTTATGACTCCATTTTAGCCTTTTCTTAGAAGCACGCATAAGTAAGCATTCAGCATGAATCGTACTCCATGATACAGATAATTTCTCCTTTTTTCTCTATTTTACTTTACAGGCTTTTTAACAAATGTAATGCTCAGTGCTGGAACTACTAAGCGATTCTCATTCTTTCCTTCGTTTTTTACATACGCAGTTCGTGTGTTTGTGCGTGCATACACACACATGCATGTGCACGTATGTACTCATGTACATGATACTTACGTATCATGTACTTGATGGATGGACCACTCGGTGAATAAATAACTGGCTGGATGGCCACACGCAAAGAGTTGTGATCAATGGCTCAATGTCCAGCTGGAGACCAGTAACAAGTGGTGTCCCTCAGGATCAGTGTTGGGACCAGTCTTGTTTAACATCTTCGTTGCTGACATGGACAGTAGGATTGAGTGCGCCCTCAGCAAGTTTGCCGATGACACCAAGCTGTGTGGTGCCGCAGAAAATATATGGACTCAGTCAGAGATCAATATGATCAGACAAAAGCCATTTATTACAAAGCCTTAACCCCTTAAATACTATTTCTTACATGTACTTACAGTGATTTTGCATATTATGATTGGATACATGTCTTGAAGACCCTTTGCAACTAGCATATAATTGGTTAAGCACAGGTGTGGGAACTTGACCTCGAAAGCTTGCCAACAGTCCACAGTTCTCATTACCTCAGTGAATTCTAGCTTCTTCTTATCTTGCTTGCTTAAGCTTCCTTGGGCCTCTCACGGCCTTGCTGTATCTTTCAGGATTATTCAGAGTTTATGTACCAATTATCCATTCTCCCGTGAGAACACTGCCTCCACAGTGTGGTTCGGTTGATACGCTGGAGGGAAGGAATGCCATCCAGAGGGACCTTGACACGCTTGTGAGGTGGGCTGATGCCAACCTCATGAAGTTTAACCATGACAAGTGCAAGGTCCTACACCTGGGGCAGAGCAATCCCAGGCACAGCTACAGGTTGGGCAAAGAAGAGATTGAGAGCAGCCCTGTGGAGAAGGACTTGGGGGTGTTGGTTGATGAGAAAATGAACATGAGCCAGCTTCAGTGTGTGCTCGCAGCCCAGAAACCCAACCGTATCCTGGGCTGCATCAAAAGGAGCATGACCAGCAGGTCAAAGGAGGTGATCCTGCCCCTCTACTCTGCTCTTGTGAGACCTCACCTGGAGTATTGTGTACAGTTCTGGTGTCCTCAACATAAAAAGGAACTGTTGGACCAAGTCCAGAGAAGGGCCACGACAGTGATCAGGCGACTGGAGCACCTCCTGTATGAAGATAGGCTGAGAAAGTTGGGGCTGTTCAGCCTGGAGAAGAGAAGGCTGCGTGAAGTCCTCATAGCAGCCTTCCAGTATCTGAAGGGGGCCTATAGGGATGCTGGAGAGGGACTCTTCATTAGGGACTGTAGTGATAAGACAACAGGTAATGGGCTAAAACTTAAACAGGGGAAATTCAGACTGAATATAAGGAGGAAATTCTTTCCTGTTAGGGTGGTGAGGCACTGGAATGGGTTGCCTGACAAAGTTGTGAATGCTCCATCCCTGGCAGTGTTCAAGACCAGGTTGGATGAGGCCTTGGGTGATATGGTTTAGCGTGCGGTGTCCCTGCCCTCTGCAGGGGGGTTGGAACTTGATGATCTTAAGGTCCTTTCCAACCCTAACTATTCTATGATTCTATATGCATTATGTGAAGGGTAAAACAGTTTGCTTCTTCACCACTGCAGAGCCAGTATAGGCGTACTCACTCAGAGGTGAATGCCTACCTTTTGAGTCTGGAAGAAAAGAGTATTACTTCTTTCAATAAATCTTCAGCAAAATATTCATTGCTAACAACCTCTTTTCAGATCTCTTGGTCACTCTGCATTAGCACACGACAAGACTGCCTTTGCCAGTGTGTGTACTCCATGGAAATTAGAAGTATGACACACTTATCTACTGATTTACTTAAGTTTATCTCATACTGAAGTAGCTGAATCCTTAGTAAAAAAATTGTACCTTAAAGAAGATCTCAAAAGAGTTTTCTAACAGTTTGTTATATTAGGAAGAAGTTCATACTACAACATGCTACTCACTGAGAATTCAGACACTCAGTAAAACAGACTGCTTGGTTCAGGCTGATTAATCGGACTTGTTATCCAGAATAGAATTATCCAAAAATACTTTGTATAATGAGATAACAGAATAATAATCCACAGCTGGTGTAGAGGCAAGATCACAGTGGTCCCAGAGACAGTCCTTGGGACTGCATGGGGCTGCCAGATCCAGTGTGAAGACAGTGGTGACGCAAAATCAGACATGGTCCTCTGCATCTTGTTGTGGGACAAGGGAAACACACCACAGCTATGAATATAAGAATTATTTTTATTCCAGTTTATGTTTTAACAACTTAGAAGTCCAAATTATATAATACTAACATTTATAATGCAAATTAACATAGAAAAAAATTTTTAATAGTACTGGTATATGTGATACATAAAACCACTGTTCTACTAAAAACTGCACATTGTCCCTCCTGATGACCCCTGGTTCATAAGGATGAAAATTTAATTTTCCAAGAAAGCAGAATAAGCAGGGGTGGTGTAGGCCACTTCCTCTTATCTTCTATGAGGTCACAGTGATAGGGAAGGCTCCCGATTGTATGAAGACAAAAACTCAAATGTTATATCCATCACGAAGAGCACAAAAGGGAGGATCCAGGAATCAATCAAATCCTAGACATCAGAAAAAGAAAGTTTTCTTCAGTACATGCAGGATGGCAGGAGAGGGACCCTCAAGGCTTTACCAATAGAAAAAAAAATACCCCTGACTTTTGTGTGGATCAAAAATAATCAGAGAAAGGAGAGCATGGTCCATAATGGGAGAAAGTCTACAGTAGGAGAGACTTTTGGCATAGACCAACTCACTGAGAATATGAAGATTGACAGATAGTTCAATACACATGGCAAACAGGGGCACACATTCTGTCTTCCTTTTAAAAGGCAGTTTTTTTAGACAGTGATTTGCATGATGTGTAGCACACCTAATTTTTGACAGTAATGCTGCTGGCACGTGGTTGCTACTGGCGAAAACATAGGCAATATTTCTAAAAACTAAACAAGCCTACTCTTTGACTTGTCAGTGCCCCTTGAGTCTCAGAGGGGCAAAAGCATGGCAGGCTTAAATGTCCTAGGACATTGACAAATTGCAATGACTCAAATCCTCACCACATCCCAGTGTTGGTGTTGCAGTCTACCGAACAAAACAGAAATCTTGAAGAAATTCAACATCCTAGTTAGTTCATCTGCAGATTATTTTTTTTATTTGTGTTTTCTCACTAGGAAAGAAAGGGGACAAAAAATAAAACTGACAGCCATGTTGACTGGGCTTTTCAGTTCTGCTTTCTTTACAGAAGGAACACTCTAGATCTTGGTGAGAAGAAGTGCAGATGAGAGTTGATTGCAGTTAACAAATGATATGGCTGCCTGAAGGGAGCACACCTAATTGTGTGTCCCATGTCCTGGCTGATGCTGTTGCCTTCCTTTTTTTATGAATGTTTAAACTTAAATGTTGCAAAAAGGCTCCTCTCATCATGTCATTATTGAAGTCAGAGAAAGTCTGTGTTTTTATGACTCCCAGCCCTGTGCTTTGCACAAACTTAAATCTATCATATCATTTTATAATCTAATTTATAAACATTTTTTATGGCTCTAAAAATGCCTAGCCCTAAGAATAATTTTTAAAAAGGCAAATTGTATAATGATAGGTTAGGCATATATGTTTTGTCCCTTGCTTAAATTTCACAAAACACAGACATTAAAGCAAGTTCTGGCAGGCACCCTAAGGCTTTGAAGTATATGAATTGTTTCAGTGTGGTTCTTCTATAAAGAACATTTATTTCCCCAGATGACTGGAGAACATGGTATAGAAAAAAAAAAAAAAGTACTTTACTTGGTAAGTTAATAACCCAAATCAGTGAGTTATTTGTTACTTCAATTTTTTTTGTAGAAGGAAAAAGAATAAGGCTAAAACTTAGTGTTGCAAATACCAGAATTGAAAATAAATTATGGTGTGATGAAGCCCTGCTACAATTCGCTCTATTGAAGGCATCTGAGTAAGCATTCCTCTATTCTTTCATTGAGGCTGGATTTTAATCAAACTAAGCCTGTGGTTGTTTTTATATAATATATATATAAATGCCTATAAATGTCTCTTAGCAGATCGTTACACACATAGATCTAATCTGTGTCCAATTTTAGCCACTTAGCAAATAGTCTTTCAGATTGTAAGATCCACACTGTAAGGGGACAGTGTGGGGTTTGCGTTTAAAGGAAACTGTGGAACACCAATTACAAAATTGCAGTGTTTTACTGTGTATCATCCCTGTTCCCTGTGTAGGAATTAAATGGCAGACAATTAAAATGTGTTGTATAAAGCCAGTATTGTTATTATTTAAGTATTAAAACCACGACCATAGCAACAAAATGTTAATCCCATACATACTTTTGCATGTTTAAAGGATTGAAAATAAGCATATTAGTTATTCAGACAGAAAATGTATTTTTACTCAATGAAAATTAAAAATAAATGTATATGACAAGTTGGTTTTTTTTTCATTATTTCCTGAAAGTAGCTAATCCAAACCTACATCAGCTATTCAATGTGTATGGTTTTATTATCAGTGCAATTGAACCATATAAAGCTATTTGTACAGTAACAATGTATGTGGAGTCTAGCTGGGATATTGTGCATCAAATGCAAAATTAAATTTTTTCAGCTAGTTTACTCTGGTCATAAAATGAAGTGGAGGTGGCCACAAATTATTATTATGAAGACAGACAATACTAACTTTGAAGCCATAAGGGGGAGAAGAGTAAAGGAATGCAAGCCTGTACCACCAGCATTGACTGACATTATAGCAAACATAACATGGCAAATCGTTGAGTCATCAATTGATATTTCTGACTTTATTTCTTCATTATCTGCAAAGAGAAACTATTATGTTCTCTATGAGCGCTGAAAGACCTCATTTCAAGACTTTTCACAGCGCTTGGAAATTAAAGTATCTTCACATTTCACCAGGCAGTTAAAAGATTTTGCCTGTAGAAGTCCATGGACTATAATATCAAGACATGATGCACCTACTCCAGGTAAGCTATTCTATTATAGTATTAATTTATAGGTAAGCATTAAAAATAAAAATACATACTCATTGAAACTGCATATATTTACAGAAGTATACTTGTAGTGGTTTTATTTGTTCTATTAAATTCCAGCAATACTTTCAATGTTTTTAAATACTTTGAAAATTATTAATTTACTATGAAATAACACTAAGCTTACTACTTATGCTTTTAATGGGGGGGGGGGGGGAAGGCATATTGATTTAACTTCCACAAAGCAGAAAGAATTCAACCATTCCTTTTCACTACTTTTCTTCCAGAAACTGAGCAATGACCAAAAAAAACCAAGTTATTCGGCTTCATTTTTTCCTAGTATGTGCAACCTTTCTTTTATTTTCCTGTATTATGCCTTTTTATTTTGCTGTATTTTTTTATGGTTTAGTGCTTATTTATTTATCTCTAACATGCAGCAGGCAATTGTTGGGCTATAATATATTTCTGGAATTAATACTGGCTTTGGTCACTGGATTTAGCTCCTCCTCCTGCAGTAACCAAGTCCTTAGTTTGACAATAAAGCAGCGAAATGTCCCATCAATTTGGAATTCAAAACTCTCTGTCCAGACTTCTTGAGGACTTGGTACCAGGACTACCCTGGCAACTGCTTTTTCTCATTTAAATATGACATCTTAACTTGGGCAATCTTTGTTTTGTGAATTATATCATCCACATGAGAAATATGTAAGGCAATGGGGAGCCAAATGATGACCATAGTGTATATTTTCTGTTCAGAAACATTTCACACTCTTCTTATTTCTCATGCACAGGATAAGGGCTATCACCCATCAAAAGAGAGCAGCATTTCCATGAAGCTGATGGTAGAATCTGAATTCCTCATATCCGTCCTTGTGAAAATACATGAAATAGACAACTTAACCCTAGAAAATCCTCACAAATGAAGAGTCCTTCTCCTTTCAATTGAATATAAGCAAGTTTGAAAAGACTAGCTCAGATTTTGTAGAGGTCTATGACTATGTACAGTGAATCTCCTAATCAGATTTTATTGTTTATGTAATAAAGTCTCAGTTAGCTTGGAAAACCTGCCACTAAGTCTGTCCACTGCTGGTTCACCCCAGAATACTCTGTCAAGTTCACCTCTTTTGAAATGTCGCCCCAGCCAACTCTCTGTATCCAGCCCAGGACTGAGAAGGCGAGTTGGAGTCATAGGCTTCTAACTGCTGCCCTTCTCCCAGCTAGGGAAGCCACTCCTCTTGGTCAACTTCACACCTACACTGTCTGATCATCAGGATTAGGTGCTGTACATCCCAGTCTTGGTGGGTCTTATTCCAAGTAAGACACAGAATAGTACACATGCCTAGGCATTAAATGCTAATATAAAGCAGCTGAATTTTTTCATTAACATGGCTCACCATATGCTGGTCTCTGTCACACTTTTAGATAGAGTGCCTCCATAAGAAATGTAACAAACCAGACACATACAGTGTGTTTGCTTTTATCTGTGCAGAGAGGCTTTCTAAGCATTTCTGCTGCATTAAATTTCTTAAGGAATGCAGATACTGTTATGTCTTTTACAGCTTTGAAATCTCACTTATATTCCGCCTAGAGACATGCTTACTAGCTAAGTTAAACTTTAGATCTTTCCAAACATGCAGGGAATGGACTACCCTGCAGGTAGTACTCACATATTTGTTCTGAAACCAACTATGACAAGCCTTGGATATTGAATGTACATGTATTCTGACAGCTGTTCTAGGGTGTTCAAGTGTGTAGATGCACACTAATTTCTGTTTATTATAGCTCCTCATATGGTAAGTACTATTCAGCAAGTTCTTCTTGTCCTTGGTCCAGACCTTGATTTTTGTATCCTACTTACAGTTTAAACTGTTACATATTCTAATATACACCAGATGTAGCTTCCAGGTGAATCTATTTTAATTGACAAAAACAAAATACATAGAAGTCTCACATTATAACATTTATTCAGCCCTGGAACTTAAGTCTTGAGATTTCGTTTTATTTTATTTTTTATTTTTATTTTTAATGTAAAAACTGGAAACACTTCTTAGAGACAGGTATTTATTAGGGCTTTATAAGCATCTCAAAATTTCTGTAAGGATATTAGTTTTTAACACTGTTATTTGTCACTGGGAGGAAAAAAACTTGCACTCTATTCTGCAAATCTCTCTTTGCTGATTAAACAAAAGTATCATCTTGGAAGCAATCATATTGTATGACAAACTCCTGACTGGAAATAATGCAATCCAAGATTGTGAAATAGCTATTGGCCAGTTGCTCCTAAAAGTTCTTTCTGTGAATACTAAGCAGAATAAACCTCCTGAATTTCTCCTTTGAGAAGAAAACAAATTGTAAGGAAACAGGGGATCTAAAGAGCAAGGAAAAGAGCAGGAGTGGAATTTGAAAGCTAAAAGATGACAAAATCTGACTTTATTTTATAGTGTTTCAAAGAAAAGAGTAACTCCGCAGGACCACTTGCATGTGTAAGCGCAATGATTTTGCGTAGCACTAAATGCTTTGCCATTTAATTCTAAAAGGACATACTTTGACTTTGTTCCTAGGTAGTAAACTCCTAAGGAGAACATTAAGGTTCTTCAATGCTGTACAATATTTTTATTAATTTATCAGAGAAAGAGAAGAAAAATCAACCATTCAAGTACATTGCAGCAACTACTTTGAGTTACCTGGGAGCTGTCTGTAGTGAAGCTGCCCTTGCATTTACAGCTGTAATTTGTCCCATTTATATTAACAAGCAGTAGACTGCTTAATATTTAACTTAATCAAACTTATGTACCAAATCACTAGTGAATGCCACGAAACTCTTCAATGCCTAACTAATAATGCTTTATATAAAAAAGTGATGAGGAACTAAATTTAGAGAAATATTCCCCCAGCCCATTTCTCTAATCATTATTTAAACTGCTAGTCCACTAATAGTTGGGGGCTGTTGGTGACTGGGATTTGTTCAATATAATTTAAATCAGTGTTGTTTGAGATAGCATATGTGTGGGGAAGACGATGTATCTTGCTTTTTCAGGCCTTTATCTTGATGATAAGAAAAATTCCAAGGAATAGGAAAAATTCTTTATTAAAAAACTGCTGACAAACAAGCTAACGGCAATATTACAAGATAAGGAATGATTAAAGAGATCTATTTTTGAGATTTAAATATTTCTGTGAGCAGTTTTTTCTTTTTTTCAACAAAACTGAAGACACTGGATGACAAGAAAAGATAATTTTATTTAAGTAGACCAGGAGTTTAATTTTTATTTTGTCATGAGCTTTCATTCAGTTAACTTTGCTTTGCCACAGAAACTTTGCCATAGAAACACAACTTTGCCATAAAAAGGTGTCATTTGGATCTTGGATACATTTTTACTACGCTCTATGGTATGGCTAACAAACATGTTAATCTCAGTGAGTCACCACAATCTCCTGACATTAAAGAAACAAAGGCCACATGGACCAGAACCTCTGAAGTAACAGATGCAGAAGCAGAGGCTAATTTCTTCACTGCTAAGGTGAAACTCAGGAAAAAACCTACAGACTTTCTTTAATTTTCATCCTCTCTATCCTTCTTAATCTGTGGGAAATGAATGAGGCGATATCGACTTTAAACCTAAACATTTTTACTAAAACAACTTGATGCACTGGTTCATATGTTATCCACTTTTTCTGACACTGGCTTTTGAAAACATTCAGATTCTTGGTACACTTATAAAACCACTAGATCAGGAAAATTAGAAAAAAACTTTTGAAAAATTATTAAGAAAATGACACTTTTGTAAAGAGAGCAAGAGTGTCTAACTTGCATTAGATGTATTTCTATTCATATTTTATGGACGTATAACACAAACATAATTTCTTTTTACACTTTCAGTCTTAATTTAAAGGAGCTCAGACACTTGAACTGAAATTCAGTCTTGGAATACAAGCTTTTTAAATACTGCTTCTAATAAGGCTATTTCAGGGGAGGAAATTACTGGCTTGACCTGAAGTTAATATCTGTCCAAATCCAACATGCAATCAAGAAGTGATCCAAAAAGAAGTAAATTATGGCCCATCCCCAAGGAGTGAAAAAACAGTTGGTTGGTTCCTTCAAGAGAAAAGAAAAGGTGTTGAATAAAATATCAGAAAAAAAAACAACCAAGTAGGAAATTACATTTGACATTTCCACTATTGTTATGATATTTTGTATTGATTGTAGTGGCTACACATCAGGCCTCACAACAAAAGAAAAAATTTTGGACACAAAGTGTAACTTTGTACAAAAAAAACCCCCAAATTTCATACTGAATTGGTTTATTTTTCCATCACAATAAACACTTGTTGTCAATAAGATGTTTATCTTCATGTCTTTGAGTGATCTCTATGAAAAGAATTTCAAAAGAAAAAGAAAAAAATAGTGTTTCTGTGGAGAGAAGGAACAAACATTTAAATGGGATCAAGGGTTTCAAAGTTGTATAGAAAGAAAGGAAAGGCAAACTGCAGATTACTGAGGTATTAGAAAACACATTTCAAATTTTAACCACTTTAGCTTTTAAAGAAGTTGGTTAACATTGAGGAATGACGCAGTTTTGCTTTCAGCTCAGTGATTCACAAGGCTGTTGGAGGAAATGCTTAGTCTAGGAGCAGTTTTTAATACAATCCGTTCATCTGACTCTTCTTTTCCTCCCTGGTAAAGTAAAACACATTATTTTTGTTCTCTGTTGTTTTGCAAGCAATACATCACCTCTAGTCAGAGGTTTAAATCTATCCTGCCAGTATTAAACTGAAAAGCACTCAGTTCATTCCTTAATTCCCCCTTTAATCAAGTCATAGAAGCACTCCTCGAGGACAAAAAAAGAAAGAAAATACATATTATCTAAAAAAGGAAACATTTATTGAAACTCTTAGTGCCAGAGAAGAAATAAAATCTGGTCAATTTATAGAAGGCAGTGAGATACTTTTGGTTTTATATTTCATTATTTAAGATTCTGGGAATACCCAAAAATGGTTTAAACATTCTCTGTTTGAGTGATGTCCAGAAGCATAAATTACATATCTATGTAGTTCTAAAATAAAAAGTTACTTTTCTGAGAAACAGATTAGTAACTCCTTCCGTGATGATACCTAAAACAATAAGGGGAAAAAAAAGGGGGTGGGTGGGGAGGAGAGATTATTTTGAAATCTTGTGGGTTGAGGGATTCTTTCTATTTCTAAGACACCTATCTGTGTCCTTAGTTAGGTACAACTTTGATGCTGGACTTCAGAGACAGAAGCCTCCTAGACTTCCTAGACATTCTAGACTGATGTCCTTAAATCATAGATCAGAAAGATGAGAATTTTTTCATCATTTTCAGATATACCTTGCAGCCACTGTGAGGCTTGCAATGTAGCCGTGAAGTCATAGATTACTATGGGTAGGAGGTACTCCGGAAAATACCACATTGAATTCAGCAAGCTGAAGTACACCCCATGTCCTGGGGAATTTCTAGTCCATCATCATAAAGCATGAAGATCTGGCAGCGTGTTTTTAAACATAAGTGATCATGTTACTCTCACTCAGGGATAACTTAGGTGCTTATGCTGTGTAATGAGCACAATTTGAGTACACCTATTACAGCCGGACCCTAGGTAAGGCAGGCAAAAGGTTGCTTAACCTGTGAATCCTAAACTGGTTTAGAGAACAAGATGCTTCAGCTCAGACAAAAGGGTAGAAAATCTGAATATTCAAAAAAGAAAAGATTAGAACTAACTCTTTTGGTAAATACATAGCTGCCAGTTGAATTTTTGTTGCCTGAATGATGGATGGTGCAGGATATCTGTGTATCACTGTCCTGAGACTGGATATGCTACCAAGGTAAAAGCCTTCAGCTCAAATAATTCTCTGCATAACTGCCATTATAACAGTCCACATATGTGCTTTTAGCCCAGGGCATGTGCCCAGTAATGCAAAATTAATGTAACCTCCTTTCTTTATAGGTTAAGCTGAATTGTATTACTTTGCCATTACAGGTGGCTGACAGTTTTCTTCTAGAAAGTGATCATGACTCAGATGATAGATGGCAATTTGCTAGGCTAATTTCATTTTTGCTCCAACACTTGTGGAATTAGACACCAAATTGCTGCCTTAGTTCCACAGGAGGTGAATATGTATTCCTGTAGCTGGCAATTTGCCACTGAATATATAAATAAAACTAAATAGATAAATAAAACTATTACATTTCTGTATTTTGTGTTGAAAAGTGGAAGTTTAAAGATAAATTTTTCAAAATAGTGTCTTGCTTAGAGCTTTCTTAGGCATTCTCTTGCTGCTCAGAACCCAGAATGATGGGACCTTGTGACATGAGAGATGACCCAGTTGCTTAATGAAGCAGGGCCATATTACCTGGCAGGCTGGCATGAAAAAACAGACTCTGGAAATTTGGTTAAACATACTCAGACTTAACACAGGCAAACTGAAATCTTGTGGTCTCTCTTGGAAGGTTTGTCTAGGTTGTGTGCGCAGTGTTTGAAGGCGGGAAGGAGAGGATCACTAAATCACAAGGTATGATTACATGGCTGCTTAATCACTCCACCCCTTCTGCTGTATATCCACCTCAAATGTGTTTTGGTGTGATGTAATCAGCCTGGAGATTCTCAACATCCCACATGCCAAGCAGGAAAAGGGTTAAACTACAAGGTTAGCCAATACTAAATAGTTTTCTATCAGAATTTTAGCAAAATAGACATGCTCTTGTAAAAGAAGTAGAGCAGACAGTATTTTCTGTAAGAAAGAATGACTCCATTGAAGTTTCTGATGAGTTTCACTGGCAGTTTAATTCTGTAACTTATCTCAGAGATAACAGTATGTGACCCTCAACATTTGCTATGTTGCATTCAAATAATTGAAATCTAACACTGCATGAAACGGATAATCAATAAATTTAAATATAACATTCAGCTATTTCACCATATGAGTTAATACTATTTTAATAGAATTGTCAGAAAGAATTTCTGATTAAAATCAACTCATTTATGTTTCATTTACACAGACAAAAGTTTTTTAGTACTGTAAAATAAATTTCATGTTACTTTCCTGTTAACATGATATAGGTACTGACAGATAAGAAAAAAGATATAGACTATAGAAACAGTGATATTAAAATTTTAAAGAAAGAATCTCATTCTAAACTGACAGCACTTTTATTTTGCCATGACTCCTTTTTGGCTTGTGGAGAAAAATTCAGGAATATATGTAAAGCTACAAACATAAGACTTTTCTTATTTCTCCCAAATCTTTTGCAATGACAAGAAGATTAAAGAACATGGATCACTATATCAGAAGAATTCAAATTACATAGAAGTATACTGTTGTCGTGGTTTAAACCCAGTCAGGTAATTCGTTCGCTCACTTCTTCCCCTTTCTTGCCCTCCCCCTGCTCTCGGAGGGACGGAGAGGAGAATCAAAAGAATGCAACTCCCACGGGTTGAGATAAGAACAGTTTAGTAACTAAGGTATAATACAAATCACTACTGCTACCACCAATGATAATAATGATAAAGGAAATAACAAGGGAAGAGAATACAACACCTCACCACCCGCTGACCAATAACTCGCCCCCCAAGCCCGACCAAGCACCGACCGATACCTCCTCCAACCCTGCAGTCCCCCAGCCCTTCCGGCTAACTCCCAGTTACATCCTGGGCATGACGTGCTGTGGTATGGAATAGCTCTTTGGTCAGTTTGGGTCAGGTGTCCTGTCTCTGCTTCCTCCCAGCTTCCCCTCCTCCCTGGCAGAGCATGAGGCTCACAAAGTCCTTGGCCAAACCAAAACATCTCTATCAGCTCTGTTCCCGAGCCGAAAGTCAAAACACTGCACTGCACCAGCTACCAAGGAGGAGAAACATGACTGCTACTGCTGAACCCAGGACATTATCCACCCCTTATTCCATACCATTCACGTCATGCTCAGATCCCATATTTTCAATATACCATCACTCTTATCTCGGTGCACTCTTATCTTAGTGCATGGACCAGTCCCTATAAAGCTGCTGCGTCCATCTGGTCCATGATGTCAGGCTCCATCTCTTGTAACAGTCTTCCAGAGCAGGAGAGACTGTGTGCAGTGTTCACACTCGTGAATAACCTGGGCAGTAGTATCCATTGTTAAGTCCACCCCTCGATCATGAGTCCATCTCTATGTTGCATCTCTGCTCTGATGGCCTGAAGTGCCATGGGCCCACCAGGCTTAAAATAATTCACTGTCCCCTTAAGCAGTTTCTGCAGCTTGTTGCTGGGGACTCCATACAGCTGCCTTCCATCTCCGATGCTTCCAAAGCACTGGAGGGGCCCAGTGGACTAGATACTTGCCCATACTGTCCCACACACCCTGCCACTCATGACTCTCCAGCCTTGGGGAAAATCTCTTGGTCCCCCTATATTGTTGTCTAACCCCAGACAAGACCCAAACCTGACTCTGCTTAACTTTTGAGATCAGACAAAATGGTTGTGGGTAGAACACAGTCTGTGTGTGTGCCAACATGCTGATCCCCATCACGATCAGCAGGCAGGTCCCAAGGGTACCCAAAGGCCATTCAGAGCCTTCAGAACTCTCAAACGATGCTGCTGTACTTGTCACTGGGGCTGGTGTAGCTGCTGTACTTGTCGCTGGGGCTGGTGTAGCCGCTGTGCTTGCCGGCTCTCCCACCGCCAGCTTCTCTTTTCCTGAGCCCAGCTCTTCCTCCTCTGCCTTGCTGGGAAATGCTGCGTGGTCTCCTGCATCCTCCTGGGGCTCGGCAGGCGGCTTCCGGGGGATGCTCTCGGCCGTCGCGGAGCTGGGCTCCTCCGCGGGGCTCGGCTCGGCCGCGGGGCTGGGCTCCTCCTCGGGGCTCGGCTCTTCCGCGGGGCTCGGCTCCTCCGCCGCCTTATCCCGCTGCTCGGCAGCCGCTTCCTTCTGCTCCTCGACCGCCCCGGCCTCCTCCACCGGCAGCCGTCCCCTCTCGGCCTCCGGCCCCGCTCCCGCCGCCGCTTGGTCCCCGGGGCCGCTCTCCCGGGCCGCTTCAGCAGGCGCCGGCTCCCGGGGCCGCTCACCCTCGGCTCCCCGCAGCCTCACGAAGATGGAGAGTAGGGTGAGGGCCAGGGCGGTGAAGAGCAGCCGGACGGCCAGGTACAAGTCCACGGCCACGTCCGTCCCGCCCTGCTGCTGGAGCCCGCCCGTATTACAAGCCATTGCCATAAAGCACAGTGAGACAAGAACCTTAGCCCAGGCCCCACACTTGATAAACACTATCACAGCAAATACCGGCTCTACGTAAGTTACAACATTCTGAAGCTGTGAGATCAACAAGAACAACTCTGAGAGCCAATAAATCAGCATTGTGACGAGTGACTATTAATCCGGTCAGATCTGCCGTTATCTCAACCCTTCGAGCCCCACGTTGGGCGCCAAAAAGAACTGTCGTGGTTTAAACCCAGTCAGGTAATTCGTTCGCTCACTTCTTCCCCTTTCTTGCCCTCCCCCTGCTCTCGGAGGGACGGAGAGGAGAATCAAAAGAATGCAACTCCCACGGGTTGAGATAAGAACAGTTTAGTAACTAAGGTATAATACAAATCACTACTGCTACCACCAATGATAATAATGATAAAGGAAATAACAAGGGAAGAGAATACAACACCTCACCACCCGCTGACCGATAACTCGCCCCCCAAGCCCGACCAAGCACCGACCGATACCTCCTCCAACCCTGCAGTCCCCCAGCCCTTCCGGCTAACTCCCAGTTACATCCTGGGCATGACGTGCTGTGGTATGGAATAGCTCTTTGGTCATTTTGGGTCAGGTGTCCTGTCTCTGCTTCCTCCCAGCTTCCCCTCCTCCCTGGCAGAGCATGAGGCTCACAAAGTCCTTGGCCAAACCAAAACATCTCTATCAGCTCTGTTCCCGAGCCGAAAGTCAAAACACTGCACTGCACCAGCTACCAAGGAGGAGAAACATGACTGCTACTGCTGAACCCAGGACAACTGTCATTTTCATTCTAGCCTTAAGTAAGGGGTAGCATACACCTCCACTCCCCCAGCACCAGTCCCAGTAATAGGGATGGTCTGTTATTGCCTTTTTCCAGAAGATTACTCCACTTAAGTGACCACTTACATCAATGCAGAGATGTCCAACATTCTGAATTGTTCAACTCTTCTCAATTTGCTTCTTGCACACCTATATGTGAAAGCAGTAATTCACTGGGGTTTGTTCCGTTTTCAACAAAGAATATTACCATGGGGGTGTCTTACATTTTCCCTGTATTCTGTATTGTTTATTTGAGAACTAGGAAGGGGATAAAAGCTGTGACTGGATCATTTGTGGATACTCATCCCTACATGAAACATAAAATAAGCATGAGTCAGAGAACTTCAACACTGTATAATTTACTTCTCTTGTCATTGATGATACATTTTGAAAAGTCTTGCTTTCTGTCTGGTATGGATTTCAGTCTTATAAATTGGGTTCAACTACATAGTAAAGTTCCATTATTAGATACAGCGCATGGAACAGAATATATCTTCCTCTGCATCTGACACAGAACAGAATTATACTTCATTTTGTGTTTCATGTTAATGAATTCTTGGTTATTTCATTTTTAGTACAGTATAATATTTTCTCTTTTATTTAATTTCTTCTTAATAATTTATTAATATATGTATAAGTAGATATAGTTGTGTTGAGACTTACTGAAGTCACTAAGAGTAGTTGCCCATTTTCACCTCATACTTTGTTTTTTTATGCTCACTTTTTTCATTTCTGATTTGTAGCCCTAGGGCAATACTTTGTAATATGGAATTTCTTCCTCCACTTAATTTCTTCTTCATTCTATTCTTGCTTTTAAGAATGAACCAATTTTATTATAGGATTTTTTTTTATCCATCATGAAAGGCAGGCCTATAGTACAGCAATAGTCTTGGACTATGTATATAAAAGAGTGCATAATAACACCCTTTCTTTAAAATATTATTTAATCATCCAAGAAGAAAACAAAAAATCAATGCTGTCAAGTTCAGTAAAAATAGAAATGCCATCAACTACTTTTCTAGTTCTATAGAAATTATTTATAATTTGATCTTCCAGTTATTAAAACTGAAAAAAAAATCATGCCATTTGTGTTAAAAACAAATTCAAACTTGTCTAATTTTTAACTGATACAAGAAGGATGCAACATTCTTGTTTACCTGTATAGAAACATTGAAATAATTGCCCTAAACAATTTACATGTTTACCATGATATCTTAAACTATACCAGCAACGTGATATTTTTTATCAATGTTAAATCATTTCTATAAATTATCTTAAATGTATAAAGCAAAGGTTTCTTCAGTTAATCAATGGGAATACAATAATAAAGCATGAATGTTATCCCTGGAAAAACATGTTGAAAGAAGTCAACCGCAGTTCTGTCTGACTAATAACATAACTAACTAATAACATAGATATGCCCAGTCAAGTGAAAGAGCACCTCTCATATACATGTAGCAAAAATTATGACAGAAAAGAATGAAGGAGAGTATCTCTGATTCATTTTAATCTTTGTATTTATGTGGTGGAAGTCACAAGCATATCTTCTGCATTTCTTAAGGAAATAATAACCAGCTGGTATTAATGGACATCATATCCACCTTGCATCATTAATTCTTTCCATCATTTATTATTCTTTAGTAAATGTACTGAATTGTGATCATTACTGCTTAATTTATAGAATATCTGACATCATAAAAATCTCCTGTACGTGTAGATCTAACCCACAGAGAATTCTCCAAATCTCTTCTGCCATTTACTCAATAATCAAAGTCATGCTAGTCAGTATAATGTAGGAGTTGTTTAGCTGAGCTCTTGGAATAGCTCAGTTTTAGGAATATTGCTGGTACGAAAGCTACTTTATTTTAGTTGTTGGGACAATTGTATTGTCTATTTATTAGGTGGTTTCAGCCTTTTTGTACTAGCTAAGCATGTGACTAGGTTGTAGCCACACTGCAGCTGCAAATAAAAAATTGTTCATCAGTCGGTTACAATAGACAGAATGTAAAGCACTGCATAAAAATACCTGTGTTATTTTTAAAAACCCAAACCGTTCAAATACGTGTCTTTCTGAGCAATAGGAGCAATTAAATAAAATGTAAAAGATTATGTATTTCTTTGAAGTGTAACTAGAAAAATATAAAATAAAATAAAATGAAGTAAAATAAAAATATCGAAAAGAAAGATAAAAAAATACAGAAATGCTGTACAGTAGAAATGTTGGCACTACTAGGAAAATGTGTTGGAGAATTTTCTGTTCATCTATTTTCACAAGTAATTTTAGATAGCCCTCATGGAAATAACTTATAGAAGTAAAAGAAACTACCAATCTTATATAAATAGATTATGTAAAAATCAGTTAAAAAAATTATGGCATTTACTATTTAAGAATTATTTCTCTTCTACTGCTGTTTTATTTGTCACATAGAATTCTACTGTCAACATAAAATTCCAATGAATATCTAGAGGCTGGTTCAGGCAAAGCAGGAATCTTCCATAAAGATAGTACTAAGATTTCTTTTGCAAAAGTAAGTTCTTGTTGCTCCAACATTCATTTTCTAAATCCAATCAAAACACACTTGCATTGTATTATGTAATTCAGTAGCAGCAAAAATTAAGTCTTAAATCTGAAGTTGGTTGATAGTTGCTCTGTAACTGATGCAGGGGCATTCAACCTCTTTTCCTTGTCTTCTTGGGGAAAAAAAAAAAGAAACCTTCAGAAATATCTTTGCCATCTTCCCAGATATTTTATAAGAACTACATTATCAAGTGTCTTAAAATTAATGTTGCTCAAAGGAGAAAAATTGAAAGAAGTGATGAAGCTTGATCACCCAAGATTTTTAAGCAGTTTGTACTTCAGCCATAGCATAAGATAATTTACCTAAGGAACTGTCCCACACCATCACAGTAAAAGCAAGTGAATCATATCAATAGATCTGTCTCACTGAGTTATTTGATTCCAGCTTGTTCTTCTCAGATGACATGGAAGAAAAACTATTTCTCTGGAGGTGTCAGCAGAGCTGCCAGTGCTGGAAGCTGAATCATTAGTCTACAATCCATGTTCCCACCCCTGTACAGTTCACTCCTCCCAGCTTTGTTCTGCCTGATTGCATCAGGATGAAGGTAAAAATTAGACACACCCAGCTATGACACCACTAGAAAAGACCTCAGTTAGCCTACCTTTGCTCCCAGAAAGGAAAGGGGTGGTGGAAAGGAAGTTTTTGCAGTTTTCATTTCCATTTGTTCTGAGAACCAGAGGTTTATCTTCAATTCATCAACAGAAGAATATGTCACTTCCCCTAACACAGCTCTGTAGCATGAGTCATAATTCTAGCGTAAGGGATAATCCCAGATGCTAGTGCTGAGCTATAATTCATATTCTCTAAGGATCATTTTTCTACACTCTTACCTCAGCAAGTGTCTTTGCAGTCTTAATTTTGTGCTTTCTGCAGAAAGTCCAAAACACTCACTGTAAAATATTATGTTGTATTGTTCTAAAGCATTGGGCAGTTAAGAATAATGAATATTCTAGTGAATGCTTTAAGTGAGAATATATGCATAAACCACTTTTTGACTGCACACTAAGTTCCTAAATTTGAAAGCTTACAGCTCCATGTTGATACCGTCCTGACATTCATATGAATTTCCATCTTTTTTGTCTGCTTACTTTCATTTTTAGAGTTAGCATATTTTGTAGCACTTCTGAAAGGACATTTACCACTAGAGAAGAAAATTATAATAATGAAGCATTTGTAAAGAGTCAGTGATGAAATAAAATATGTCTCCTTGTAAATGGCTGATACATTCTTTCCACCTCACAAAAGCTCCCACATTGTCTAAAAAACCAACCAACCAACCAAACAAACAAACAAAGCAAGCCTGCAGAAGACAAACATAATTGAACTTCTGAGTTCCAAGGATAAGCTTGTGCTCTCATAAATTTGTAACATCAACATTTAAAAATAACTTAAATACTTAAAAGTTACGTAAGTTTGTTGGGGCTTTTTTCTGCAATTTTCCTAGCATGCCTACTCCTGCATACAAACAATATAACCTAACAACAACTCCTGAACTTCAGGAGGCTTGCTGGGGCATGTTTGAAACACTGGCACAGAATAACATCTCTTTTCTTAATGGTTCCTTTGCTACAAGTAGTTAATTCATTGCTTTGTAAAGCACTTCAAGGTACTCTAGACTATGAGAGGTGCCCTACAAAAATAAATTACAGTGTATTTTCCTCTGATCTTTTCTCTTTCTTTTCTATCCTGTTTCAGCCTATCCACTTGATAATTATCTGTCTGAGAAGATCTTCATAATTTCAAAGTAGTTTGGCTTTTGCACCACATTCTGCAAAAATACAGAATGTCTGCAGAAGCTGTAGTGTCATAACTCAGTGAGAAGTCATTGTAGAAGTGTATTAGGCCTTTATATAGCTTTCTTTTTTTTTTTTTTTTTCATTTGGCTACTGCTTTATATTCTATCACATCAGATGTTTTAAAAAATGCTCTCTGGGTGGGGAACAAATTAATTCCTTGTACTTCAAATCTATAAATATCTGTGATACTGATATAGGGCAAGATGAACCAATGCTTCTGCCAAAACAAATATTTGAGTCATAAATACTTCAGGTTATGCTATGTTGCTTTGCCTTGAAAGGAAGACATTAATTTTATCAAATATAAATTTTCTTACATTATTGTTCTGTTCTAGTTCAAGAAAACCTGCTTTTTCCATTCTATGTATGATTCATTTTCAAAAGTTTTAATGCATACTTTTATCAAGTGTGTATATGAGAATGGAAATTAAACCGATTGCAAAAATAACGAACTAGTTTCTTGAAGTTTCAAAATATGAAAATGAGAATTACCTTTATTTAAAAGCAAATAGTTTATGTTCTGCCTCCCTGTCTTACAACTTATCCAAGCCTTTCTGTCATAAATGATACATACACTCATAGTCAGCAACAAGTTATTCAATATTCTGTACAAGTGAGAATTCTGTGTAAAATTCTGTTCTTTCTTGAAGTATAGCAGGTCAAGCTAAACACCATGGCTTCTTTCTGGTCTTATACCTCTGGGGTGTGTGTACATATGCATAATATATATATATCCATATATAGATATCCTTTTTTTTTTTTGTCAGGAAAAAGTAGTTTCAAAAGGAGAATGTAGCAAAGCAGCTGCTTCTTCCCACTCTCCCTGGACCTACTCCACCTCTTGTAAACTGCTCATTGTTCCAACAATAGGATTTGGGGGTATGTATGTTCATTGTTAGGAGTAAATGACCAAGCATGCAATTGAGTTTATGTTTTAATTCCTCACTGGCTCATGTTACAGCTATGCTGCTCATTGATGAGAGTAAAACCTGAGAATTTTAGCTCCATGGTAATTGCTAGCTTCTAAGTAATTGTTCATGGAAGGTGGTTTTGTTTAACATGCATGGATTTTTAGAAAGAAAGGAAGAAACTATGCAAAGCTGCTTTTCCTCTTTTATCTTGGCTTTTCCAAACAAAGTTTTAAGCTCCATTAGTAGAAGAATCAGATCTCCTGGGAGGAGGTTCAGGTCACACCTGTATTTCTGTAAATGCAAAAGATACAATTTATTTACACTTTTATCTAGTGTAATTTTCATTCACAGATACTTCTATGGTAATTTCAGATATTTATATAAAAAGGAAAAAATAGAGATGCATAAAAATTATATTTCTTTTCTAAAATAACTCTTAGATTCACTTATATGTTGTAACCACCTAGAATATTTTGGTTACTACATGTCTATTAAAAAGAAGTGGGAAAGTCAGTGATATTTACTCTGTGAGTTCTTTTGCATATTAATTGTGTGCAAAGTGTGAAATTAGTCATCTTCCATTCTCTAAGATTAAAATTATTAATAGATTTTATAGTTTCATTGAATAATTTATGAATTGTACTTATGAATGTACTGTTTAGAATGTAATGTTCTTTGTACTTTAGACATTATTTCAGCTTTAGCACAGAAACAGATAGAGTTTAGCATTTTCTAACTACTTTGGTCAGTATTAAAGCATATATATCACTTTTTTACTTGAACTATACTAATAGTTTTAATATTTTTACATTACTGTCTTTGTGACATTTTTAATATTGAGCAAGTGATTAATATGATAAAACAGAAAAAGAATTACAAATTCTTCAAGCTAATGAATTTGTTCTTATTTATTTCAGCCCTCAAGTCTCATTGTCTATATTCTGACAGAGAATGCAGAAAAACATTAACCATGATGCAAAAATCCAACAAGAAAGATTCTGAAAAAAATGAAAATGCAAATGTAAAAAAAATCCCTTTGTCAACCCAAGATGGTATTAATTAATAAAAACATGCAACCATTTTAGCTGGTCAAGAAAGATCTTAATTTTTATTATGAAGAGTACAAGTGCTTACGAGCTTCATTTTAAAAGCTGAAGTCACAACTGACATACCAATAATTGGACGAACTCAAAGATAATATTTTATATCGCTATTAAGTTGTGCAGGTTGAAAGTAATGAAGACATAAATCTTGCAAATGTGACCACTTTTCTCAAGGCCACTGTCACCAGCATTAGTCTAAACTTATTGCGGCACTTGCTGGTATGCTAGTTACTCTTTTTTTCAGCCTGTGGTTTTCTCTTTTAAGGGAAAGAAGCTGATATGCAGTACGTGTAATGTTCTATGTGACAAGAATAAGACAAGTGTTATTCTATGCAGTCAAAGCCACAGGATTATCCCATGCTGTCTTGTGGGGAACAGTACCATTTAATAAGACAATTATCTTATATGGAAATGAACACTGCAAATGGAATCCACACAAGAAACTTAAACACTCTCAGTGAATTCATTAGAAGGTGGAATGGTAGTGAGCATAATTTTAGATAGGAGCTTTCTCTTGCCTATTAATTTCAAGATAATAGCAGAGTAACACGGATATGTTCTGGAGCCTCACTCCCAATAAGAACACTCTAAATGAAAGCTTTTTTTTTTTTTTCTTTTGGCCTAAATATACCATAGCCTAAGAATGGTCTAATGAATGATAGAGTATACCTATGTCTACTTTGAGCTTAATAATAATTCAATAAAAATGCAGACAAAATTCTGAAACACTCCCCCACCCACAAAAAACACATTGAGAAAGGAAAGAATGACAAGTTAACAGCAGTAAGATCATCAAATTGTTTAGATTTTCAGTTTAGAAAATTTAGGATTTGTCAGCTGAGGCTGAAGACAAGATCACAAGCTGCTATCATATGACCTGAAGGAGTGATATTTTCAGTTGCTACAGCTTGGTATTACAATTCTTTCCCTTTAGCCAATAAAAGTGATTATAATCTACTGATTCTAAGTAACCTTGTTAAAATTACGCCTGAAGGAATAAAAGAATAGGTACTTGGTTGTCAAAAAGATAAAATCATTAATAAAATATCCAAAGGAATAAAAGTGAATAGACTAATAAGTCAGAAGTAATGTATCTTTCTCTTCATCTCTGTACATGTATTCCTTCCATCTAGTCTTGCATTGTTTCATAGAAGCCTTTAAAAAGTAGGTCAAACTTCTGTGTATAAAATTAATACTGTCCACCTAGCTATTGATATATTTCAGGATCTCTTTCTCAGTAGATTGTTTGAGTTACTATGTAGAAGATATATACTAACGATTCAGTTAATCACTTATGCCTTGCACATGCAGTAAGTGTTTTGTTTTTTCTCTTGCATGCAGATAAAGTGGACAAAAATCCATTAGGCATTAAAATCAAACAGAAAATCCATTCTGCTCCTCAGGTAACTAGACAGAGGAAAATCTGCAGTCTGGTTAACTGATGTGAAGGTGCCTTTTTTAGGTTAAATCATACTGCTGCCATGCAAAGGGTTTACTCAGCTAGCAGCAAATTAAGTAGGCACTGGAGTAAGAGAGCCAGTCAAGTGAACTGTCATTGATTCTGATTGTCATGTATCTAAACCACAACATAGGAAACTTAATTATTACATTTTAAAAGTAAAGAATTCTATGTGAAGACTAAACTCCTTACTTAAGAAGCAAAGAAGTACTTTTCATAAGACATGAAAAAGCACTGTGTTTCAAGAAAAGCAATTAATTGTTCTCATGGGTGACTTCAACCACCCTGACATCTGTTGGAAAGACGGTACGGCCCAGCACAAGCAATCCAGGAGGTTCCTCGATTGTGTAGAAGACAACTTCCTTCTGCACGTAATAGAGGAGCTGACAAGGAGAGGTGCCATGCTTGACCTTGTGCTCACCAACAGGGAATGGCTCGTTGGAAATGTGATGCTCCAGGTCAGCCTTGGATGCAGCGATCACGAGACGCTCAAATTTGAGACCCTCGGGACAGTGAGAAGAGCGTGCAGCAAGCTCACTGCCCTGGACTTCAAAAAAAGCAGACTTTGGCCTCTTCAGGAACCTGCTTAGGAAGGTTCCATTGGATACAGCCCTAGAGGGCAGGGGGGCCCAAGACTCTTGGCTGAAATTCAAGGATCACCTGCTACAAGCTCAGGAGTGTTGCATCCCAACTAGAAAGAAGTGCAGCAGGAGAGCCAGGAGACCTCCTTGGATGGATAAGGAGCTCCTGAGGAAAATTCAAATGAAAAAAGAGGCTTATAATAAATGGAAGCAAGGACGGGTGGCCTGGGAAAAGTACAGGGCTGTTGTCCGGAAAGCTAAGGACCAGGTTAGGAAAGCTAAGGCCAAGTTAGAATTAAACTTAGCTAGAGGTATTAAAGATAACAGGAAGGGATTCCACAAGTACATAGCGAATAAAAAACAGACTAGGGAGAATGTAGGCCCCCTCAGGAAGGTCTCGAGAGAACTGGCTACACAGGATTTGGAGAAGGCTGAGGTTCTGAATGACTTCTTTGCCTCGGTCTTCACTGGCAAAGGCTCTGACCACACCACGCATCATGGAAGGCAGATGTGGGGACTGTGAGAATGAAGACCTCGTGCCCACTGTAGGAGACGATCTGGTTCGGACCATCTTAAAAATCTGAACGTGCACAGGTCCATGGGTCCTGAGGAGATACATCCGTGGGTCTTGTAGGAGCTGGCGAATGAAGTTGCAAAGCCGCTGGCCATCATATTTGAGAAATCATGGCAGTCAGGTGAAGTTCCTGATGACTGGAAAAAGGGAAAAATAACCCCCATTTTCAAGAAGGGGAAAATGGATGACCCAGGGAATCACAGACCAGTCAGTCTCACCTCTGCACCTGGCAAAATCTTGGAGCAGATTCTCCTGGATGGCATGCTAAGGCACATGAAAAACAACAAGGTGCTTGGTGACAGCCAGCATGGCTTCACTAAGGGGAAATCCTGCCTGACCAATTTGGTGGCCTTCTGTGATGGGGCTACAGAACTGATGGACAGGGGTAGAGCAGTTGATGTCATCTACCTGGACTTGTGTAAAGCGTTTGACACTGTCCTACATGACATCCTTGTCTCTAAATTGGAGAGATATCAATTTGATGGATGGACCGCTCGGTGAATAAAGAACTGGCTGGATGGCCACACACAGAGTTGTGGTCAATGGCTCAATGTCCGGCTGGAGACCAGTAACGAGTGGTGTCCCTCAGGGATCGGTGTTGGGACCAGTCTTGTTTAACATTTTCATCACTGGCATGGACAGTGGGATTGAGTGCGCCCTCAGCAAGTTTGCCGATGACACCAAGCTGTGTGGTTCGGTTGATATGCTGGAGGGAAGGAATGCCATCCAGAGGGACCTTGACATGCTTGTGAGGTGGGCTGATGCCAACCTCATGAAGTTTAACCATGACAAGTGCAAGGTCCTACACCTGGGGCAGAGCAATCCCAGGCACAGCTACACGTTGGGCAGAGAAGAGATTCAGAGCAGCCCTGCGGAGAAAGACTTGGGGGTGTTGGTCGATGAGAAAATGAACATGACCTGGCAGTGTGCGCTTGCAGCACAGAAAGCCAACCGTATCCTGGGCTGCATCAAAAGGAGTGTGACCAGCAGGTCGAAGGAGGTGATCATGCCCCTCTAGTCTGCTCTTGTGAGACCTCACCTGGATCATTGTGTTCAGTTGTGGTGCAGTTCCTCAACATAAAAAGGACATGGAACTGTTGTAGCAAGTCCAGAGAAGGGCCACAGGGGTGATCAGGGGACTGGAAAACCTCCCTTATGAAGACAGGCTGAGAAAGTTGGGGCTGTTCAGGCTGGAGAAGAGAAGGCTGCATGGAGACCTCATAGCAGCCTTCCAGTATCTGAAGGGGGCCTATAGGGATGCTGGGGAGGGACTCTTCATTAGGGACTGTAGTGACAGGACAAGGGGTAACAGGTTAAAACTTAAGCAGGGGAAATTTAGATTGGACATAAGGAGGAAATTTTTTCCTGTTAGTGTGGTGAGGCACTGGAATGGGTTGCCCAGGGAGGTTGTGAATGCTCCATCCCTGGCAGTGTTCAAGACCAGGTTGGACGAGGCCCTGGGTGATATGATTTAGTGTAAGGTGCCCCTGCCCATGGCAGTGGGGTTGGAACTAGATGATCTTAAGGTCCTTTCCATGCCTAATTATTCTATGATTCTATGATTCTATAATTTCTGTCTTTTGTCAATGGGTCTGATCCACAAATCATGGGATAAAACAGAATACTAGCAATGAAGTATACAGTTGTTAATCTTTACATTATGACAGCCCTCAAGAAATGGCTGAGGACACAGCTGAAAAATACTGAGTATTGATTTGCTCTTCCATGTTGCTGTGGTTTGAAAAACTTAGACCAGTGGTTCATTTGAAAATGCTTCATTTTCAAAAGCATCCCAGCATGAAGATGTGAGCCATGTCTCAAAATTTCATTCCCCATCACATTTATCATTAGTGTTATCACCCTGGAATCATCTAAGTAGATAGTGTTAGAGACATGAATGTTTTTCCAGCTGGAAAGGGGAACTGATGGTGGTTTAGATCATCCTTTTCATTTACAGAAAAGGTACAAAGTCTTGTTTCTTCAGATATAGGATTATCAAAACATGAATGATAGTCCTTTGGCTTAGTTATCTGCCGTCACTTTTGAATGTGTGTTATTAGAGTCCTTGTCAAAGCCTAGCTCCCAGTACATTTTCAGGATGCAGATTGCGATTGTCTGCCTAAGTGTCTCCGTTTCTCTGAGTGTCTCTTTCCTGCTTCTTTCACTGAACCAAACCTTTACACAATAATAAGTAACAGTTGTCATTGCCCAGCCTGTTTTTGCATTTTGGGGGGAAACTTCTGCTTGGCATTGAGTAAGAAAACACTACAATTTCTAGAAAGAGTAACAATTTCCTACAAACCCTTTAAAAGAACTGCAGTGATAATACCTTTCAGGTTGAATGACATTTTATGCTAAATGAGCAAAGTAGGTGTTAGTATTATTATTTTCATTTCTACTTGGGTTTCACAGCTTTGAATTTTTGAAAGAAGCAAAAGATTAAGCTACAATCTATATTGATTCAGTCAGATGATCGGAGCTAGCCTAGCTAGAGCCGCAGCCGACACGCTTCAGCGACCGCGAGGTTCAACAGAGATTAGGAAAATCAGAGGGGATAGCGCGATCTCCCAATCCCCGAAGCCCCAGCAGCCCTTGCGAGAGAGCGGCTGACGTGGCGGGGTCGTTCCCACGGTGACGGTGACCACCCCCCTGCCCCTTGCCTTGAAAGAGCCTCTGAGACGGCCGCGACGTCGCTGCCCACCAGGCACAGGGAGGAACAAGCAGGTCGTGTTGCTGACCCTGTTGCTGGTGGCCCAGACTGCTGACCAATATGGTCACCTCCAGAAAGAGAGCTTGCAGTAAGAAGACTGCAGCAACTCAGACAGAGACCCCGTCCCAAACCGTGGCTGTTCAGGTCTGTGGGTGCAGGGAGTGCCAGAGCCTGCTGCTGCCGGGGGAGGGAGGACAGCATTCCACCTGCGTGAGGTGTGAGCAGGTAGAAGATCTGCTTAGCCTGGTGGCAAGACTTAAGGAGGAGGTTGAGACGCTGAGGACCATCAGGGAGTGTGAAAGGGAGATCGACTGGTGGAGTAACTCCCTAGCGTGCCACTCGGAACGGTTCCAGGGAGATACCCCCCGAAAGGGGAAGGACCCCCTGCCCCCTCACACAGAGGGGGATGGCCCGAGACACCCCCTCTCTGTAGATGTTGCGCAGAGGTAGGGGACCAAAAAGACGACGAGGGTTGGAAGCGAGTTCCAGTTCGGCGTCGTGGGAAACCCTCCCCCCTTCCTGCCCTGCTTCCCCAGGTGTCCCTCCGTAATAGGTTTGAGGCCCAGGATCTTGAAGGAGAGGTAGGTGAGGATGTGGGGCAAGGTCAGCCCACAAGGCCACATAGGAAAAGGCGGTCGACTTTGCACCTCAAGACTGCCTCTGATAAGAAAGAAAGAAGGGTCATTGTAGTAGGTGATTCCCTTCTGAGAGGAACAGAGGGCCCGATATGCAGAGTTGACCCTCATCATAGGGAAGTGTGTAGTCTGCCTGGAGCCCGGATCAGGGATATCACCAGGGCGCTCCCCAACCTGGTGCACCCGACAGACTACTACCCGCTGCTGGTCTTCCAGACAGGTGGGGAGGAAGCTGCTTCCCGCAGTCTGAGGGGGATGAAGAAAGACTACAGGGCCTTGGGGCGGATGGTGAAAGAGTCTGGGGCTCAAGTGATCTTCTCCTCACTCCTTCCATCTTCCACTGATGATGTGGGAAGGAATGGGAAGATTCAGTCCATAAACGATTGGCTTCGAGACTGGTGCTACAGGCAGGGCTTTGGATTCTTTGATAATGGCTGGTTTTATAGGGCACCAGTCTGGACAATGACAAGTGAGAAAGGTTTATCTCACAGAGGCAAAAGGATGCTGGGGCATGAATTAGCAGGGCTCATTTGGAGAGCTTTAAACTAGATTCGAAGGGGGATGGGGTTGTAGCTGGGCTTGCCCCAGTGGGGCAGCACTCCAGAATTGATGAAGACTGGGAGGCCTCCTATAATCCTAGGGTGAAATCAGTGTGCTCAGCTCACTATAGACCAGTCAGCCTCACCTCCATTCCTGGGAAAGTGATGGAACACCTTATCCTTGGTGCCATCTTAAGGCATATCAAGGATAAGAGGGTTATGAGGGGCAGTCAGCATGGCTTCACCAAGGGGAAATCATGCTTGACCAATCTCTTAGCCTTTTATGAGGAAATAACACAGTGGATGGATGATGGCAGAGCGGTGGATGTGGTCTATCTTGACTTCAGCAAAGCATCTGACACAGTCTCCCACAGCATCCTCACAGCTAAATTGAGGAAGTGTGGTCTGGATGATCAGGTAGTGAGGTGGACTGTGAGCTGGCTGAAGGAGAGAAGACAGGGAGTTGTAGTCTATGGGGCAGAGTCTAGTTGCAGGCCTGTAACTAGTGGAGTGCCTCAAGGGTCAGTACTGGGACCGGTATTATTTAATATATTCATCAACGATTTAGATGAGGGAATTGAGTGTACTATCAGCAAGTTTGCTGATGACCCTAAGCTGGGAGGAGTGGCTGACACGCCAGAAGGCTGTGCTGCCATCCAGCGAGACCTGGACAGGCTGGAGAGTTGGGCAGGGAATAACTTGATGAAATATAACAAGGGAAAGTGTAGAGTCCTGCATCTGGGCAGGAACAACCCCAGGTTCCAGTATAGGTTGGGAAACGACCTGTTAGAGAGCAGTGTCGGGGAGAGGGACTTGGGGGTCTTAGTGGACGACAGGATGACCATGAGCCAGCACTGTGCACCTGTGGCTGAGAAGGCCAATGGCATCCTGGGGTGTCTTAGAAGGGGGGTGGTTGGTAGGTCGAGAGAGGTCCTCCTTCCCCTCTACTCTGCCCTGGTGAGACCGCATCTGGAATATTGTGACCAGTTCTGGGCCCCTCAGTTCAAGAAGGACAGGGAGCTGCTGGAGAGAGTCCAGCGCAGGGCAACAAAGATGATTAAGGGAGTGGAGCATCTCCCTTATGAGGAAAGACTGAGGGAGATTGGTCTCTATAGTTTGGAGAAGAGGAGACTGAGGGGTGACCTTATAAGTGTCTATAAATATATAAAGGGGGAGTGTCACGAGGATGGAGCCAGGCTCTACTCAGTGGCAAACAATGATAGGACAAGGGGTAATGGGTACAAACAGGAACACAAGAGGTTCCACTTAAACTTGAGAAGAAACTTCTCAGTGAGGGTGACAGAACACTGGAACAGGTTGCCCAGGGAGGTTGTGGAGTCTCCTTCCCTGGAGACATTCAAAACCCGCCTGGACACATTCCTGTGTAACATTATCTAGGTGTTCCTGCTCCGGCAGGGGGATTGGACTAGATGATCTTTCGAGGACCCTTCCAATCTCTAGCATACTGTGATACTGTGATACTGTGATATAGAGTCTTTCTGATTAAAAAAAAAATAATTTGTACTATATTTGATATATGAGCCTATCATGAATAAAGGAGGGATTCATTTTTTATACTAAGAAAAAATATTTTGCCTAATTTTAAGAATTTATATCATGAACTTCAGCTTTCTTTGATATTTTTAATCATATTTTCATCAAGCATCCTGTTTTTATCAACAATAAGCAGTTTGTATAATTATAAATGAAATTAAATGGTTTTATATTAATAAATCTAAAATTTTATATAAGACTTCTCATAAGGTTTTATATATAAAAATAAAAACCTTAGTTCAGTCTCCAATTCATAAAAAAGGTACTAATGATTCCCATGTTCAGATTCTACCTTGTAAGTGAAACATGTCAGTTTTCACTGAATTGTAAATCGTTACAAATAAAAAACTAATCTGCAAGTAGGTAATAATGAGATTCATTCATGATGTATTTGGATTTTGAACAGCTCCAGCTGACATGAAGAAATACTTCTCTTCAACATACTAAGATCACTAAATACTTTTCATGTTTTTTCTCTGAAAACCAAGACTATCTCCTTACTTTCTAGCCCAAAATATGGGCCATGAAGTCTGCCTTTGCTGAAGAACCTTTACAATCCTGAATTATATGATGTCTGTTAACTAAAAAATGTCCTGATATACTTCTTATTTATATGAATGGCATCAATTTGACAAAAACATTCCCTTTTTTTTTGTGTGTGTGTGATTTGAAATGGCTATAACACTCTGTTAAAACTGAGCCAGATTAAAAGCAATTTCTTTCTGACTGTGCCTTGGCATTCACAAAACTCAAGGAAAAATATTCTTGCCATAAGCCTTTACTGAGGGAATAAAAATTTAAAATAAAGTCAATGCCAAAATGATTACAAGAAGTATAGGTCAATTTAAGTCTTACCAGTTTTATCTAATTTATAATTGAGTATCTTCTAAAAGCTTTGTTCTATCATGAATTATTTTTACAGCAAAGTTTCCCTGTGGCTTTTGATAGTTTATGACCTTCTAAATACTGTGAAAGCATCATAAACGGGTTGTGTACACACATTGAAAATAACTGAGAAAGATCACCTACTTTATCATTGAACCCCTGATGCAGATGGAAATTGTACAGACTGAAGAAAAAAAATCTGAGGGTGTGTGCACAAACAGATTTCCATCTATCTGCAGGAATGTAATTTTTCTTATATTTCATTACAAATCACTTCCACACAGAATTCTGAAGGAAGGGCTCAGTACTGCCAAATATTTGTGTGGGGGTTGTGACTAAGGAAAACAAATTATTAATTTTGATGAAACATCTGATAACTTCCTGAATCAGAACCAAAATAAAAGCAGCTGTCATTTCAAAAACCCATATAAAAGCGTATGGGATTCAGACAATGAATTTGCTGTTACTTTTCTGTTTGAGTGCCACACCAGAAGCTTCAAGGCCACATACACATTGCGTAAAATTGTAAAGATTTTTGGATTAATCAAGTCATAGCATGTGTATACAGAAGAAGGAGGAAATTCTAACATACTTGCCAGTTCTGTGGAACAGAACTGGGAGAAGATGTTGCACAAGTCCAGCCTTTCCTTTCGGGTAAGCATTCAGATGCCACAATACACAGGACACAGTTCATGTGTCAGATGAAGAAAGAGATAACTTGCTTTTTACAAATCTGTGTTCTATCTGAACCACAGACTATATATAGTTTAATAACCACCTAATTTTTTTGAGCTGTACCTGAACAGATTAACTGATTTGTAATAAATACTTTGCTTGATTGCTCTGTTCAGAACTTATCTGCTTGTCAGTTTGTAGGACAAATGCTAGATAACTTGAGTAGAGGCAGAAGAATCTGGTTTAAAAATTTTTGGGAACTGTAATGTGGTAGCCTTGCTCCAACTTTTCATGAGTTTCTAAATAATATTTTTCAGTCTTTCAGGTTGCCCCTGATAAAATTTCTGTCCTGTAATTCAGTCTTTTCCTATAAACAACTGTACTTATTCAAAACATGTACTTCTTCTCAAATTAATAATGTCAAAATACTTTAGGGGATTTGGAGTTTCACTGATTAAAAGGGCACTAGTATTCCCCCTCTAACTTTGCTTATGACACTATGCTTTATTCTTGGTAAAGGTTTCTGACCACTGTTTTTGTTTTCAGCTAGCTATTGAAAAATATTTTGGAAGGAATATTTTAACAACTGTTACTATATGTCATTTGCAAACTGTTGAAATGGGCTGACATTTTCATGGAGTTCAGTATCGATGATATGCATGAAATTCTCCCAAAGGAAATGCAAAATCCTACACCTGAGGGGCAATAAACACATGCACCAACGCAGCTGGGGTCCAGTGGACTGGAAAGGATCTCTGAAAAAAGGAGGGCCTAGTATGTCCTGGTGGATGACAAGTTGAACATGAGCCAGCAATGTGCCCTTGTGGCAAAAGAGGCCAACAGCATCCTGGCCTGCAATACGGTGAACAGCATCAGCTCAGGGTCAAGGGAGGTGGGCTTTCCCTCTGCTCAACATTGGTGAGACACATCTGGAGTCTGGTTCCTGTTCTGGACTCCGCAGTGGAGGACGGACACGGGCTTACTGGAATGAGTTCAGCAAAGGGCCATGAAGATGGTTAAGTGATCTGTCATGTAAGCAGAGGCTGTGAGAACTGGGACTGTTCAGCCTGGAGAAAAGAAGGCTTGGGGTGATCTTATCCTTGTTTATCTGATGAGCAGATAAAGGACAGAGGCAGACTTTTCTCTGTGGCACCCAGTGAAAGTACAACAAGCAACAGGCACAAGTGGAATACAGGAAAATCCATCTAAACACAGAAAAGAAATGACATTTTTCACCTGTGGGGGCAGTTGAATAATTTGCCCAGAGAAGTTGTGGAGTCTATCCTTGAAGGTATTAAAAAAACAATGGGACACAGCCATAAGCAACCTGTTGTAATTCACCATCCTTTGAACAGGGTGTTCAACTTGATGGTCTCAAGGGGTACCTTCCAGCATCGGTCATGATCATGTAAGTAGGATGACTTTTGACAATATATTTTTGACATTATTTCTTTCTGTTGTCTTAAGAGGTTAAGACAAATGTGAATACTTCATTTCATATCAAAGAATGGGCTTTATTAATCAATACCACTAATTAAATCAATAAACACCAGAACTATGCTAAACTTGGCTTAATTACCTAGGCCTGTCACATAGCTTTGTTTAATACATAATAATTAGAATTGGTTGAAATATTTTGCTAAAATTTTCTATTTTACTGAGGCCAGACATTATTCAGATATAAAATTTTTGGAAAGCATTTGTTGAGGAATCTTCACCTGAGACTGCTGGAAAAAAGGAAAGCAGGTGAAAAAAAAACAAACAAAAAACAAGAGGGATAATTAGATTTGTTAATATTTTAACAGCAAAAAAATCAAATACAGAAACAGCGTGAGAGACAACATATTTATGGTATGTGGAGAAGATGACCAACAGGAACAGTCTGGTTTGGTGTGATTTTTGAACGTAAAGTGTTCTCACACAAGCAGAAGCTTTTGTCTCAACATGCAAGCTTCTTACCCACCAAACTAAAACAAATATTTGTGTCTCTCCTTTGTTATATGTCAGGGTTTATAAAATTCTAGAAGACATGTTTGAATTCCAGGACAGAATTAAAGAAATTTCAGCACTGCAACATTTGTAATCTTGCCAGGTTAATCACCTGAGATTTGACAGTAATTGATTTGAAGCAAAGTAAAAATAAGTTTAAAAAAGAATAATAAGACTTCTATGCCATCTTTATTTATAAACTTGCATGTAAAGAATCTTTGGGCTAACACCTCTAAGCCATGAATATGAGCGAGTAAAGGCATGATTCCTAGGTCAGAACAGCATGCAAAAAGCAGTTTGAGGGCATATATGCCTATTTACATAATTAGATATGAGTTAAACTGAGATAACTATACTGTAATTATATGTACAGAAGAAATGTTTGCTGCAGAAATGCAAAAACCTATGTTGTGTATCCAATACAGAGGTTGTTACGATAATTACTTAATGAAATAATAGCTATAATGTCAGGCTCTTACATATCACCTTTTGTCACTAGATATTAAAGTGACTTACAAGAAGGCTGGGTTATTTTCCCTTTTCATTTAATAACCTACTGCTGATGCTAAGAGAAAAAAAAAAAACAGAACAAAAAGAACAGAAAGGGATCTCTGAACCTGGATGCAAATTTGGACAATCTTTGAATGTCAGCTAGTGCAGCTGCATGAAGTATACTGGATTACATGGATGGACTGGGTCTCTACCACCTTCTACTTTCTACTCCCATACACAAGTCAGGATTGCTGTGCAGTTGGCGAGTGGATGCTCGAAGTGCAGTCCTCGATGCACTACCACACTACATAATTGATGCTGTCCTCTTGCTCTTATACAACAACAAAAGAAACTTAATTCTTTGACAATGAGCTGGAAATATTGGAGAAAACTGGAAAAGGTGGTGTGTCCACTGAGCAAAATATTAAATGCATATGAAACAACCCAGTTTAGGATTTGGATCTCTCCAGCTTAACAGAGTTGATGAAACAGTGTTAATTAAAACATGGTTCATCACTGCACAAGTGACTTCTGTGAGGAAGAACAGATTCATTCTCCATTGTCAAATTACTTCATTTGTGATTCTCCAAGTTCTATTTAAATTTGCAGGCCCAGATTTAACGTAAATATCTCTGAATATTAATGATATATTTTTTTAGAATTTTTTACAGAATAATTTATTGGCACAGTGCAAAAATACGAATGTGTTCAATAAGTTAGGTTGACTGTTGGCTACTAAATACAGTGACCATGAAGCAGTCATTTGAGTCAGGAAGGTCTTGCCCACTTATTACCAGAAAACGAGAAAGTAAACAAAGAGTGTATTTTAGAGTTGCACTGTCTCTTACAGTCTGTTCCTATTACTGACCACTGTCTAAAACAGAATTACAATCTCATCCAGAAAAGATGCTCTTGTGTTATGCTGAAAAAAAAAAAAAAACGATTACCTGGCCTCTTTTTTTTTTTCTCCCCAGCTTCTTGCAGTCAGACTTTTAACTGAGGCAGTTTACCACAGGGCTTGCAGCCAATATTCTGGATGTAGCAGGCTATAACTTCTACTTTGTTTATGCAACCCAACATTGTTTAGCCTACACTTCACAAAGTGAATTCTAAATTTCAAAAACTCTAAGAAGACAGTATATGATATCTAATTAGGAGAGAGGGTTTTTTTTTAATTATTCATTCCTGCCAACTCTGGTTTGTTCCTTCAATTACAAAATTCCTCCCTCCTGGAGAACTGGAATTCCCCTCATTAGAAAGGTACTTTCAAGAATACCAAAAGCAAATAAAAAAAAAAAATTACTTGCTTTTAAGGTGTGCAATAGCAAATGTCAGATATAAATCTACGCATTTTGTCTAGTACGTGACTGATTAATGAAATGTCCTTATATTTTATTAAAGTAATCAAGCAGAAACCCTGAAACTGAATTTTTGCATTTCCAAAGATCATAACAAACAGTCTTTGAACTCAGAAGAAAAAAGTAACACTAGTGGTGTTGTATTCATATCAATGATGGTCTGAGGAATGTAAGCAAGGAAAAATTTGGAGAGAAAGGTAATCTTTGAAAAGATTAACTTTTATAGTTGGAGAAAAATTAAAAAAAGCTTTCTTTCCAACAAAAAAAAAATCCATTAGCCATTATTTGGAATATATTACTGAAGGTTTAATTGGCATGGAAAGACAGGATTTTTGGAATTTCAGCATTTCTTAATTAGCTGCTCTATTATGAAACTTCCTGTTCAGAGAAAGGTGAAGATGTCTATATGCAGAAAAATTACAGTCTGGCATAATATTAAAATCCATATAAGTGTAGTTAACCTTAGAAAAACTTTCCAAAATTTATAAAATTTAAGAAGATTAAATTAATTTTTTTTTTCGGGGGGGGGGGGGGGGGGGGAGGCGTTTTTTTTAATTATAGAAGAGACTTTCTGAGCACATTTCCCTGCTTTAGGAATTACCTATTACAGGATTTTAGGATTACAGGATAAACCACTTCAAAAGGGACCTAAAAGGTCTCTAATCCAGCCTCCTGCTTCAAATGTGTTCATCTATGAGATCAGAAGGGGTTGCTCAGGGCTTTTTCCTACCAGGTCTCGAAAACCCTCAAGAATGGACATTGCATAAACTCTGGGCAACCTCTTCAGCTGTCTATCTTATAACAAAAAAAGGTGCTTCTTACATCCAATGGGAATCTCATTCCAATGTTTGTGTCTTTTGTCTTTCCACCACACAACATTGTGAAGAGCCTGATTCTGTCTTCTTAATAACCTCCGCATAGGCACCGGCAAGATGGCTTTAGATTCTCCTCCAAGATCTTCTCTTATGTAGGCTGGACAAGCCTTGAGATCAATGGGATTTTTACCTTAGGTTTTTATGAATAGTTAAAATCTGAGCAGTTATTTTCCTGGTAAATAATTTGGTTGTTCACATATGCTGCCATTTAAAATATTGTAGCCAGAGTGTGGGACAAAATTTAAGAGAAACAAAGAAGTAAGGTATATAGTAATAATTCTTTGGCATACTAGCTGACAAAATGACCTGTTTTTTACTTAACCTAATATTTATCTACTTTTATACCCACTTGTGTCCGACTCTCATGGTCTGAATGCTTTTCCAGAGATGATAGTTCTGTAATATGGATACGGATTTCTGTAATATGTACTAATGTAGGGTAGGAACTACTAACTATCCTACTGTCCTTAAAACTCTTTAAATGCCCCAGATAATTAAAACCTGTAAATCAATGTACCTATGTCTGATTTACCTATATTATAGCTTATGGGCAAAATTCTGAACGGTGCACTGAAGGTTAAAGAAGGAATAGTCTAAGTGAAGGTGTTGGAGGAAAGAATAATAAAATCAGTTGTGTCACAAGGATAAAACTGAAGTCTGGTTTTGGCATTATAATGCCTCACCTCATTGCATGGAACATGTTGCTAGTAAATCAGTTCTGTCTAGAAGACAAATTAGTTTCCTAGCTCAAAAATGAGTTAGAAGGAAAAACAGGCAGAAAAGAGAGAGAAAGAAATTAATGTTGCCCCAAATTTTAGTTTATACAATATATATTTTTTGTTATTGATCATTATTTTTCCCATTAAAAGCAATTATAATATATTCTATTACAATTTCATGGCACATTGCCAAGCTTCATCAATTACTTTACCACAGTAAATTTTGAAATACCTAGAAATGGTAAGCTGAAAACTAAGGAAAAGAGATGATATTTGCATTTCAGCTGTTTATAAAAATGCAAAGTGACAGCATTGTACCTTTTGAAGTTCAGAAAACACCTTTCCAAAAGCAATTGCTTTCCATTTTAAAGGTATCATCTGACTAAGGAGCACCATTACTGTGTTATCCTTTTGAAATAAAATAATCAGATGGTTTTATAAGAGTTATTCTTAATGTTTTCCCTCTGACCTTTTTCTTATTCTGGTTGTGAAAGAAATTTCTTTCCCAAAGTGACAAATTAAGGCAATAACTCTCACACTTTACACTGTATGAAGTGTAAGCTTCCTCTTGTTAGATTTCACACGCTTATTTCATTTATCATTAAACACAGGTTCAACTTTCTGTTTTGAATACCAACACCCCAAACAGTAACAATGGAAATGGAATGAGTGGCAAGAAATAGATTAATTTTTAAATCTATAATGCATTTGAAAGCTGTTGTTCCAAATATTCACCATGTTGCTATGGAATTTGCATTAGAAGTCAATTTGCAAGTTCAACAAGAATCTTACTCTATGTAAGAATATAAAACTTTTCTATGATATATCCTGCAGATACACAAGATAATAAGTGGCTACATTCCTTCTGAAGTAAAATCCATCTCTTGAAGAAATTAAAATATTATGGCACATACTCTAACAGTAAACATTAATCCTGTCTGCTAAAAAGAAAAACTGTTAATTGTTTTTCACTCTGAGGACTGATCTGTTTGTCCGAAAGCACTTCATGATTTGTTCAAATATATCTGTATTCAAATCACAGTTCATGGCTTCTATGTGTATGTCTTGGGTTCAACAGTAGCAGTCATTTTTCTCCTTTGTGGTAGCTGATGCAGTGCTGTGTTTTGACTTCCAGCCTGGGAACAGTGCTGGTGATACCGATGTTTTTGGTTGTTGCTAAGTGATGTTTACCCTGACCAAGGACTTTGTGAGGCTCATGCTCTGCCAGGGAGGAGGGGAAGCTGGGAGGAAGCAGAGACGAGGCGCCTGACCCAGGCTAGCCAAAGAGGTATTCCATACCACAGCACGTCATGGCCGGGGTGGAGGGTAACTGGGAGTTACCTGGAAGGACACAGGCTTCTGGGTGGGACTCGTTTCTTGGCCGCTGGTATCATATTCTCTTCCCTTGTTATTTTCTCTCATCATTGTTGTCGTTGGTGGTAGCGGTGGTGATTTGTGTTGTACATTGGTTGCTGGACTGTTCTTGTCTCAACCCGTGGGAGTTGCACTCTTTCGATCCTCCTCCCCATCCCTCACGGGAGCAGGGAGGGGAGAGCCCCGGGGGGGGTTGGGCCTCGCTTGTTCTCAGCCCGGCACCACTCACTGGGAGTGAGTGAACAAGCTGTCTGGCTGGGTTTAAACCACGACAGCATATTTGATGTAAATAGAGTGTACAGGTTTGATACTTGAATTTCATATGAACTACATCCTGGTTTAAATTGGTTTTAAAATAAAATGAGACCAATAAAAGGTTAACCTTAAAAAACAACAAAAAAAACCAAAATAATAATAAGAATACGAGAACACTTTCCAGAAAACTGCAAAAACATCAAGAAAAACTGTTGTAGTCTGACAATCCTTCCTTCTATTTAGAATAGATAAAGAGCACACAAAGCTTTTCTAGTCCCTGTTCCATATTACTTCCTTTTCTGCATTACAATTTCTACAAGTGCAGCATTTACTTTTCACTCCAAACTAGCAGAATTGCCAGGCAAAGTGCTACAGGTATTGCACAAGAACAGCATCTGTACTAAGCAGAAACAGTGTCATTCTATTTTTCTATTTTTGAATACATATACCAGAAAGTAGCTGGGGGTTTTCATTCTTGCAAATAAATATATATTAACTCATAGCTGGAAATAATTTCAACCAAAACTATTTATAGGTAGCTAGAATTAAGCTTTGGCCTCAGCATGTCTGAAGCACTCTTTTAATACCTGTTTAAAGCAGCTAATTATCACCAAAGAAACAGCAAGCAAAGTGGTGTTATTTCCCCAGATGGAAATATAATTACAATTCACGTTCCTCGTATGGTCTTCAGAATCAAATCAGGATTATCAGTACTAGCCAATTATTATAAATTAAAAGATTAAAATACTATTGGAGATCAAGAAAACTTTTTATGCTTTGGAAAGCATTATGTTTTATGGTATGATATTTATTTATTTCACTGCATAGTACTTTAGAAAATACCCATCTATAACTCCAGGTATAATCTCTCGTAAGGGTTGAAGTGTTGTTTTAATTTGGTGTCATCTGACTTTTATTCCTGAAAGAAGGGAAAAGCTGGAATGGGTTTATTATGAAAGACAGGATATTTTAATCCATAAATTCATTCAGAGTTCAGATTAATACGAAGAATATTATTTTTCAGGAAAATGGTCCATTTCCTAAAAATCTGGGAGAAGCAATTTTCTTTTTGTCGTGGTTTAAACCCAGTCAGGTAACTTGTTCACTCACTCCCAGTGAGTGGTGCCGAGCTGACAACAATCGAGGTCCGTGTCTGTCTCCCCCCCCCCCCCCTGCACCGGGGCTCTCCCCTTCCCCGCTCCCGGAGGAACGGGGAGGAGGATCGAGAGAGTGCAACTCCCACGGGTTGAGACAAGAACAATCCAGCAACAAATCACCACCGCTACTATCAGCTAAAACAATGATAAGGGAAAATAACAAGGGAAGAGAATACGATACCACCGGCCAAGAAAGCGAGTTCCCCCAGGAAGCCCGACCAAGCTCCGACCGATACCTCCTCCAACCCTGCAGTCTCCCAGCCCTTCCGGCTCACTCCCAGTTACATCCTGGGCATGACGTGCTGTGGTATGGAATAGCTCTTTGGTCAGTTTGGGTCAGGTGTCCTGTCTCTGCTTCCTCCTGGCTTCCCCTCCCCCCTGGCAGAGCATGAGGCTCACAAAGTCCTTGGCCAAACCAAAACATCCTTGTTATCAGCTCTGTTCCCGAGCTGAAAGTCAAAACACAGCACTGCACCAGCTACCAAGAAGGAGAAAAAATGACTGCTACTGCTGAACCCAGGACATTTTTATAACTCTGTAGAGACTTTCTTCATTAAAATAAGTATTGCTCTAAAAAAATCAGTAATTTACAGGCAAGTATATTAAAGTGGTACGAGTGACAAGTCGGGAAATACTAAAGGCATTGAATCTCCCATTCAAGGATGTCCTGGGTTCAGCAGTAGCAGTCATGTTTTTTCCTTTGTGGTAGCTGGTACAGTGCTGTGTTTTGACTTCCAGCCTGAGAACAGTGTTGAAGTTGATGTTTTCAGTTGTTGCTAAGTGATGTTTACCCTGACCAAGGACTTTGTGAGGCTCATGCTCTGCCAGGGAGGAGGGGAAGCTGGGAGGAAGCAGAGACGGGGCGCCTGACCCGGGCTAGCCAGGGAGGTATTCCATACCACAGCACGTCATGGCCGGGGTGGGGGGTAACTGGGAGTTACCCGGAAGGACACGGGCTTCCAGGTGGAACTCGTTTTCTTGGCCGGTGGTATTGTATTCTCTTCCCTTGTTATTTTCCCTTATCATTGTTGTAGTTGATAGTAGCGGCGGTGATTTGTGTACATTGGTTGCTGGACTGTTCTTGTCTCAACCCGTGGGAGTTGCACTTTTTCGATCCTCCTCCCCGTTCCTCCGGGAGTGGGGGAGAACCCCGGTGGGGGGGGGACACGGACCTCGCTTGTTCTCAGCCCGGCACCACTCACTGGGAGTGAGTGAACAAGTTACCTGACCGGGTTTAAACCACGACAAAGGAGAAATTCCATTTTGAAAAAAAGGCCTAGTATGTCCTGGTGGATAGCAAGTTGAACTGAAGACAGCAATGTGCCCTTGTGGAAAAGGCAGCCAACAGCATCCTGGTCTGCATTATGAAGAACAGCATCAGCTCAGGGTCAAAGGAGGTGATCCTTCCCTCTGCTCAACACTGGTGAGACACATCTGGAGTCTGGTTCCTGTTCTGGACTCCGCAGTGGAGGAAGGACATGGACTTACTAGAATGAGCTCAGTAAAGGGCCATGAAGATGGTTAAGGAATCTGTCATATGAGGAGAGGCCGTGAGAGCTGGGACTGTTCAGTCTGGAGAAGAGAGGGCTCAGGGGGATCTTATCCTTGTTTATCTAATGGGACGAAGACAGACATTTCTCTGTGGTAGCCAGTAAAAGGACAAAAATCAATAAACAAAACTAGAATACAAGACAGACCATTTATTCATTGAGAAAAGCTCTTTTTCCCAATGAATTTTGGTTTCTTAGTTCCACAGTTACATACTCCTAACAAGAGAGAGAGGATATTTTCCCCTCTTCCGTCTTGCCCACAGCACATTGTTTAGGAAGCTCAGAAGCAGGAGTTTGAACCCTTTAAAGCTGTAGAAGACATGAAATTATTCAGTTCTTAGGATAGTTCTCTCACCGTCAGACTAATATAAAGGTGTGGAATTTGGCATAGAAAATTCTCCAAAATGAAAGATGGCCTTCAGTGTGATGTAGAAACATTTCTGGTGCAGCCATAATGAAATAATTAGCAGCAGTCACTTAGGATCATGAATATTTTTCCCAGTAGAACAAAGTGATTACAACTTTTCAGAGACAAAAAAAGTGTAGGGGTTTTGTGGGTTTTTTTGGGGTTTTGGCGTGGTTGATTTTTTTCTGGATCCTTGTACAGAATATTGAATACTTGAACACTGAGTTATGATTTGAGAGATTTTTGGCTCTGGTCCAGCATAGTAACTACTTGGTCTAACAATTTTTCATTTTGCTTTTTTTTTTCTCTTTAGGAACTTTTTAACAATATTTTTATCAGTTTTAATACTAAGGGTTTTAATATGCATCCCAGCTACTTTGCACCATCTGTTTGATTTGTGCGATTTCATATCTCTTCTGTGTTTATATTTATTGTTTTGGCAACTACTTTCAACCATGTCTATAACAGCTGTTTTTATCTTAAAATCATTCATCTTACTTTTTGTTTGATTTATCTTCTGTCCACCTACAGTTGTCAGGGATAATACAAATCCCACCACAGTAATACTGAAGGATTTAGGATTGTCCCACAAATATTCTAGTCTTAAGTGGATTTGTTTCATTTATCCTCTCTACATCCTCTTCTTTCTCAGACTTGGATCAGATTTGTAGAATGGAGAAAGGTATATTGGATATATATGAGTCACTAGGATCCCTACACTTCAACAATCTCATTTTCCCAACAGTTGTTCAGCAGTTGATTTTGTACTAGCTTATTTGACTATTAAAGGGGATCTGCCACCTGGTTCAAGTCTTTTTCACTAAAATAAGAAGACTGCAAACAAAAATCAATCTCTGCAAGTCACAAAACTCTAGAATTCTTCTGTTTATGTAAATGTTTTCTACCGTTATTTGCAATTAGGTCTTAAAAGCTCTAATGAAACACTGCATTTATTTCTCATCCTTTCTACCTTGGCAAATGACTGATAGAATTCAGAAGCTTTTATTTTTTTCAATCTAAAAAGTCATTAGGAGTTACTATTAACAATCATTGAATAGTTGGTGTTGAAAATCAGACACAAAATAAAGTTTGATTTGAAAGAAATAAAACCCCCACTTTTTAATATATAAAAGTACAGTACTCACCATTTTCAGAATAAAAACCTTTTTTATTTCAAAACTGTTTTTATTTGTGTTATATGTCAAAATGTTAATGAAATACTTCACTTTTACAAAAGTGCTGGCGATTAAAAAGGTTGCTTCCAAAATCTGTAAGCATATTCTTTGTCCCATTTCAAAACAAAAATCTGGATCTTGTGGAATTCTCTATATAGTTAGAAGAAATTTCCTTTACTATAGATGGTGGTCACTGTCTGGAAAGTTAATATGCATGTCAGTCCTTGTCTTACTACCTTTTTTATGTTATTTTTTATTCTATTTTTTACATTACAATATAAAACTATTTGATTAAATGCATACTATAAATTAATTACTCCATCTGATCCTGAATTGCTGTACGGTTTTGTCATGGTTTAAAACCAGTCAGGCAGCTCGTTCACTCACTCCCCTTCTTGCCCTCCCCCTACTCCTGGAGGGACGCAGAGGAGAATCAAAAAGAATGCAACTCCCAGGGGCTGAGATAAAAACAGTTTAGTAACTAAGGTATAACATAAATCGTTACTGCTACCACCAATAACAACAATGATAAAGGAAAGAACAAGGGAAGAGAATACAATACCTCACCACCCACTGACTGATAACTTGCCCCACCACACCCAACGAATGACTGAGGGATACCTTGTCCAACCCCACAGTCCCAGCCCTTCTGGGTAGCTCTGTTACATCCTGGGCATGACGTGCTGTGGTATGGAATACCTCTTTGGTCAGTTTGGGTCAGGTGTCCTGTCTCTGCTTTCTCCCAGCTTCCCCTCTTCCCTGGCAGAGCATGAGGCTCAGAAAGTCCTTGGCCAGACTAAAACATTTGAGTGGTATCTAAAAACATTGGTGCTATCAGCACCATTCCCAGGCCGAAAGTCAAAAACACAGCAATGCACCAGATACTAAGAAGGAGAAGAAATGACTGCTACTGCTAAACCCAGGACAGTTGGGTTGCACTGCAAGTTACCTTCTGTGTTAAAAAAAATTATCTTTTATTGTTTCATTGCTGGCATTTAGCTGTGTGTGGGGATCTACTTCTTTACAATACATTTAGAGACAAATACAGAATAAAAAAAGTCTGTCTGTCATTTGCTGGTTTTAAAATTCCATGTCTCTTAATGAAGTCACTGCATGCCTGAACATACCATCAACCATTCTCATTACTAGGTAAAAAAGAAGAATTTAAACGTGTCTAATGTCCTAGTGAATTCAACTGTTCCAATTGTACTTATGGCAAGAGCAGTTGACGTTACCAGTGTCATAAATTAAACGCACACAATATCATTTAAGTGATTTCTTGATTTCTTGTAGGCTCCTTTAGGTACTGGAAGGCTGCTCTAAGGTCTCCCTGAGCCTTCTCTTCTCCAGACTGAAAAAAGGCCAACTATCTTAGCTTATCTTGACAGCAGAGGTGCTCCAGCTCTCTGATGATCTTAGTGGCCTTCCTCTGAACTTGTACCAATATGAGCTTCTTACATTGGGCAAACTAACACAGGTGTGGTCTCATGAGAGCAGAGTAGAGGGTGGGAATCTCCTCCCTCAACCTACTGGTCACAATTCTTTTGATCCCAGGATATATTTAGCTTTCTGAGCTTCCATGTCATGTCATTATCTAAGTGTCTCATACAATGAGAAGTGGATTGGTCTTTCTGCAGATGTTGCAGATTAGCCATGAATTATTCAGTATCAAAATACACGTGACAGTTGGCTTCTGTTATGAAATATACATTATTCATAAGACATATGCTTTATGTTTTCACATTCAAGAGGTACAAAGTGCAAAGGCAAAAAATATGAAATGGGTATATAGAAATTTTTATTTCATACCAGTTTTTCTCCCACCCTGGTCAATATAGGTAAAGGAAAGAGCAGCATACTAATTTATTCAATACATCTATTTTGTCATTGTTTCATTATGAAAACTTACTTGCTTGTAATTCTCTTTTTGATCATAGCCACAACAGAATTATTCAATGATGGACACCATTGGTCCATTTAGCAGAAAAAAAATGCAAATTATCTGCCAATCATGCTAGATAAAATCTTTTATACATATAAAGTTAAAAGTAGATTTTTTTTATGTGTATCTGCTAGTATACATGCAAGTGTATATGTGTATGTGCACGTGTATGTGTACGTATAGATACTTTGAAATCACAGTAAAAATAAGGAGTAATTTCCACTGGACGTTCTTTTTTCCTTAATCTAACTGAACTTGCTCTTAGAACACAGGATACTGATATTTTGCTGCCATCCTAGAACCAAACACCATCTTTGAAGTCATTAGTTCACATTATTTACAATTTTTTGCTTCAAGATAGTGGGTTGCCTATGTGGCCAACTCACTAGCTTGTCCTCAAAAGAGCTGTTAGACCTAAGTATAAAGGCTGGCAACTTAGTATTTTCTATGAAGCCAGACACCTACAGACTCAGAGAAGCTTCAGAATATAGGTATAGAATCTTCTCTCATTACATTTTACGGGTGTAAACCATTGCTTCTCCATCAATCCAGCTTTTTAATTTTTTCAGAGAAAAGAGGATAGCTGCATCTGCACCATTCCCTCCCCACTGAAACATAGACCAGAGTACCATCCTATACTCTTTGCTTACCAAATATGGAGTTACAGTTTTGCTTGATGAGGCAAATGCTAATTTCACAAAAATAGTGTTTCTTGACAGACTTGTTATGACCACCAGGCATGTTTATCAGCAAGTTACATGAGTGCTGTGGCTGTTAATATGTGAGTAAAAGCTTTTGTGCAACTGGAGGAAATATTTCAGCAGCAAATTAATCACTTTTATTCGCAGAAATATTTTCAGAGCTTTCATGTGTTGCAGTAACCAAGTCTCAAAGCTGGGTTAGATGAACCTGCCCATAGCTGTGTTTAGAGAAACTTATTTCCCAGCTGCAATTTCTTTTGAAAAGATTTTTGTCCGCTGATAATGATAGCCATATTGTACACAGACTAAGAGTTCTTATTCTTTTTTGAAAAAAAAAAAAAAACAAAAAATCAAACCAAAACACTGCTTAGCCACTTTTCATTTTAAAGTCTAAAAGGTTCAAATATTCCTTGGAATATTGGATGGAAAAAAGTGGAGATGGTAAAACAAGTTCTTAAGTTTTCAAGAAATTGAACTAATGTTCCATAAATGGAAGGAATTCTGCAAACAAGGCCACTGAGTCCATGATCTTGACATGGAAAAGGAAATCTGAAATACTTTACACCTGTGAACAGGAAGCTTTTCATATTTTTAGTCAAATCTCATTGTAAAATAGACCTGCTGTTATTAAATGGAGCAATTTCTGTTATAAGTGAGGTCCCAATAAATTTTCACCCAATACATGGAGACTTTTGGGTGACCCCAGCTGCCATGCCTGAGCCTGCATTGCTCCTTCACTGGGGCAGAGGTGTGCACCCCAGCTGCTGAAGGTCCTTCCGTGATAAATGTGTCATTTGGCAGCAGCCAGCTGATCCCCATGACACCCTTACAGAAAGTCTCATGGAGTCAGGATCAGAGATGGCAGAGACCTACATGCAAGCCTCTTATGCAAAGCAGAGCATATCTTGAACAAGGAAGATCAGAGAATTGACTTCCTACATTACAAACCACTATCCACCAGGCTATGTTTTCTTCAAAACAAATATTCCAATATGTTTAACAGATGTGTAGCAAGGGTTCAAAACTTTACAAACAGTAATAGCACAAGCAACTTCTTGGGTAGTTAAATTTCACATAATGAAAACAGAAGTTTGGAAGCTATGCCTCCCATATTCTGAAAGCCTTAAATTTCTGAAGGGAGCCGAAGTGTCTATAGAAATAGATTCAAGAAATTAATTCTGTATAGTTTTTTCGTCTGTGCAAGTATGTGGTGCTCAAAGCAGACCCACATCTGCATCTGTCAGGCATTATTTTGATAATGAATGCCAGCAGGAATAAGGAAGCATCCCACAACTTCAGATAGAAGAGGTTTCCAATAAGAGGGAAATTAGCTTAGGACTTACTGTAAGGTAATCCATGTAACTAAAGAGTAAGCTTTAGTTAGACTAAGGTCATAAGTAGCATAAGAATGAAGAAAACTAAGTAAAATTGAATGAGGCCAAAAGTTTTTAACAGGATTTTCAAACAGTTAAAGGAGAAAAATTCTAATTGTGTTGGGATATTTCCAGGAGCAATGAACTCCTTCCATAGAAACAAAAGCCACATGACCTTTCTTGTAAAGACATTCATTCAGTACAAATTGTTTCAGTGAGAATTTTGTTACTCTGCATTCATACAGTAGCAACAACCAGATTGAACTTCAGTGTGAAAAATCTGTTATTTGTGGAGTAGTAAAGAAACTTGTGTCCCCAGTTATAGTCATTAAAATCCTGCAGTCCTAGTAAGGTCATCACCTCAAAAAAATATCTTTAGTTTTGAATCCTGAACATACATTTACTCTAGAGCAATCTGATGTTTTACAAGTGCAGTCAATCTATGATGCATTCTTTGAAATTTAGCAATTTTAGCAGTACAATTTACCTTGTTAACTTTTAAGATTGTGATAAACTATTTAAGATAATTAATAAATAACAGCTCTTTTGTAATAACCAAGAAAGTAATGTGTAAGAGCTTAATATTTCTTTCTAAAAGGTTGTGGATTTTTTTTAACAAAAGCTTTTTTAAAGTCTGTGATTTTTCTGTACAAATGAGGATGCATAAGAAACAGAATGATGTTAAATTCAGTTGCACTGGGAGTTAGAAGGAGATGAGAGAAAACAATTTAACAAATAAGCAAAAAAAGCAGAAGAAAATCAAATTAATTATGGTGTTTCTAAGAGTCACAAACAGAATTATGAACACTAGAAAATTTAAATAAAATAATTGACAGCTGGTGGCTTTCTTTTAACTACTCACTGCACCCCTATATTGCCATCACCTATGATCAGTGGTATACTATTATGGATCTGCTGAGCAGTTGGGTGTACTTGGGACATTTAGCATCAGACAGGATGTTAATTTAGAAGTTCCTCCGAGTGTTGGGTTTTTTTTAATCATAGCATAGCAGCCACTTATCCAGATTTGTCTTTGTGCTACATTGATGGTTCTTTCATTTCTGCTTATAAATAAAGCGCATTTCTTCGATCATTGAAAACTGTTGGGGACTTCAATATTTGTGACAAGCTCTGAATACTTTATAGCTTCTGCATCTTGTTTTACCTTGTTCCTGTCACTGTTACTATACACATACTACCTTAAGTGGCATACCTTACTCAGCTGATCAGAGGATGAGTACTGAAATGCACTTGCCTTTTAATAATACTCATTTGAATTCTAGAAATCATATTCAGAATAAAAAGCAATAACACAATTATTTATGAAAATTTGAACATCATGAACTCAACCAACATTAAATTCAGTTACATTTGGCCCAGACTGGGAAGGCAGAAAAGATGAAAAGAAAGCAAAAGCAATCTCTGGAGTCATTATCACTTGCTTTTCTCACCTTGCTTAACTTAGAGCCACTCTAAATCAGTCACCAAGTTTTTACCATATCTCTTTTTCTCTTATACCAAAGAAGAGAATGGAGTTGGCTGCCTGAGCTTTTATGGTGATAGGAAAAGGTTTAGCTGCAACTTTAATGCATTTTTAGAGAGCAAAACAATGACAGAGAAAAGGAGCGCATACCCTGAACAAAGCAACCCCTTTATGGGGCGAGTAGACAAAACACATAATGATAGCTCTATCATGGAGAGAATTAGGTTACTATGTACAAATAGAAGCCCATAGAAATCTCTGATCTTTACAAACCAAGTCCTGCTAAGGATTGTTACTTTATAGAATAAGGAAAGGAGTCAGTATTCCATGTCACATCTTCAGATGTCTCTTCAGTTTGTAAAGGATGCCATGTTGTCAGAATGTGTCTTCAGTTGTCAGAATGCTTTTATACATTACAGATGAAGGTTATGGGGGACATAAGAATAGATACCTTTCAAAACAAAATGAAAACTAACACAGTTATTCATCATTTAACTATCGTTGCTTTCAGCCAGCATTTTAGGAGATAAATTTCAGACTATAATTTTGGGGTCTTCTTCTCCCCTTCCCATAACAGAAAAATAAACATAAGGGAAAAATAAAAAATCCTGTTTGGTTTAGATCAACTGAGAGCTACTGTAGTTACTAAATCTTGATGTCAGATCAGTGAAGAGCTCAGTCTGTATAGCTACTTTCAATTTGCACTGTCTGGTTTTCAGCCTCTAAATTGTAAGAAACTGCAGTAAGATGAACCATCCCCCATCTTTAACCTTGAGTGAAGACACTCATTAGTAATTACTATCTTCTTCCGGTAGAATTATACTGGCTTTTCACAATCATCCTGCTGTCACTCCCCATCAGCACTTTAACATTGTTGGTTTGAATATCCTGGCTTAAATGTTTTGTACATAAAACATAACACTCTCATAGGACTTAAGAATGAAGGCTGACATGTCTGAAAGACTTACAATAAAATGAAAACTTAACAAAAACCTGACCTTGATAAGCACTCACTATCACAGTTTCATCTGTGGGAAGAGAAGGCTGCTATCAGATGCAGTACATAGCTCTTAGTTTCAGAGTCTGGTCTAAACTGCCCCATAGGGAAATTAATGAACAGCTTTCAAGAGCCCATCAATCTCACTCTAATAGGAGCTTTATCTTGACCTGGGTGATGCAAGACCAACACTAGCTGCAAACATCACTGAGTAAGGGAGCAAAGCCAAATAAACAGAACTTCAAAAGTAAAATGTGATGAGTTTTTAATAAACTCACCTAGATTCCAAATTGCAGTTTATTTTGACAGAACTGAAAATTATTACCTTCATAATTACCTTCACTTGAAACAGCCTTTGTAAGGTGTTGCGATACTATTGTGAGCAGTCCAGTATGAGTATTTAGAGAGGCATATTTAAGTATTTATTTACTGAAATACAACACTATCATCTGTTAACATAATGTCATAGAGGGGTAAAGAGAACCTCAGAAACTTATTTATCGGTATAACAGCACAATAGAAGCTAATGACATTTTCAGCATCCTCCAGTAGCACATGCTCAACACATCTGCAAGAAGCAAAGCTAAATTTCTTCCTTCTTAATGCTATTACACCTCACTTGTGTTCCAGAGTTTGAGGATTCCGGGTGAAAGAAACAAGACACAAATACAGAACTCACAACTAGTTTATTAATATAGGAAAATATAGAGATATTAACAGATATGGTAAAGGATACTTCTGATGTTTGGTTGTCTTACCAACCGCAAGGACCCTGTGAGGACAATCAGGAAACCAACTCTGAGAAGCATCATCGCAGTGCGCCGTGGCAGGTTCACCCTTAGTGGGCATCCCCCCCCAGAGGCAACGTTGACCTGGGCGGTATGAGGTTCTGCCTCCCCTGTATCGCATGAGGCTCAGGCTTTTATACTAACAAAAATGCACAATCGTTCTGAAGCAGTGGGTCAGCCTACATCGGAAGAAGTGGGCAGCAATATTAGAAAGGTCTCCAAGGGTTGAGACTTTTACAGGGAGCTCTAAAGTGGAACTTTCCATGTAGGAACCAAATCTGGACTCTCTGGGGAGCAGACAAGCAGGACTCTCCAGGGAGGAGCCAAAGCAGACAAACAGTACTTTTCTTTGTGTGTTTCACCATGGACCATTATCTATTGTCCTTGACACAGCTTGAAAGGGGAAAAATATCCTAAACAGTTATCAGCTGATCTATCAGTGAGGCTCTGTCAAAAAAAACACTTTTTCACTAGTGACTTAAGTACACTGTCTTCTATTTTAATCCCTGTTCTGTCTTTGTATTGTACTGCCACCTGTTTTGTCCCTTGTTTACTCCATGAAAAAGTCCGAAATGCTATAAATCAGCTCTAAAAAAAATCCCATATTCATCTTAGAAAACACAACTAAAAAGAGCACTCCAAATGCTGTTCTGAGGATGAAGACTGACTCAAAACTTAGCCCAGAGGCCTTGCTGAGGTATGAAATGAAGTCATAGAGGTAGAAAGACTGCTTAAAGAAAAAAAAAAAAAAGTCTGAATACCAACTTTATATTTTTTTTCTAGCAGAATTGCAATTTTTGGTGCCAGGAGAAAGGGCATAAATATAATATTAAGTCATTTGTCATTTGTATGACAAAATAGTGTGGGCCATTCCAATTAGAGATAGGTCTGCACAACATTTAAAAACCACAGGCTTGTCCAGTAATTTTTTATGAGTTCTTAAGGTTTTCATCTGGGGACAGATGTACAAATCAAGAAAAGCTGAATAGAATAATGCATCATCAATCTAAATGGCCCTTCAAAATTTGTATTACTCTCCAGTTATGGACTTTAGCATAAAGATATCTTTGAGCTTGCCTTACATTATTTTTTCTCCAATTATGAGCCTGGAAGCAAAGAACCCCAATTCACTTTTTACCATCCAGTATGGATAACCTGTAAGAAAAATACAAGCTGCAAGAAGCATATAAAATATAGAAAGTCTTGAAGTCCAAACGCACACACATGGAGACTGATTTTGTGCCCTATATTCAGAAAAATACCACTTGTGTTAGCTTCTGTTTTGTTGGAGTAAGAATGTATGGAGCAGGCTTATACACATAATAAACTCAGCCCCAAATCAGTATTATATTGAATAGTCTTTCCCCATCTTTTTCATGCCCTATGCTGACTGTAGCAAGAATATGGTCACCAGAAAGAAAAGTGTCAATTCAGAGTACATGGTATGACCCATTGTACATAATAGAATATTTATTCCTTTAAAAGCAAAAGAAATTCAGGCAAGAGTCTATAAAACTCTAGTTCATATTTTTATTTCAGTGAAAATGATGTACATAGTGATAGTGCATTTGGCTGTCCTAATAGTGCTTTCAGTGAACAGTTCCAGAGAAGTTTCCTTCCTCTCTCTCTTACTAGTATTATGAAAAGGATACAGTCTTACCATAAAATCAGAACAAATGGACAAAAAGGTGGGGTACATAAGAAGTTATCTTCAAGCAAAGTCTAAGAAATACAGCATATCATAGCAAGTCAAATTGTCATGGCTTCAGTTGTGTGTAGAAGTATTCAGGTGAGATCAGGAGCAACCCAGATTTTAGCAGCACTGTAGTATATATTCCTATTATAAAATTTCCTGAAGGCAAAGGAAATAGGGATAATAATGGCCATTTTTTATCTCAAGTGTGCAGCAGCCAGTGCCTTTCTGGAGTCTATTTTTTTTTATTTTTGTCCCAAGAATTTTTTAATGAAAAGGCTTTGTTTTAAACTGCTGACATTTTTAGTTAAAATCTATTGTGATGAAATGCCAGAAAACGCTGAGGCTCAAAAGAGCCATTACAGTAAGACTGTTACCATCTGAATCACAAGCATCTTCTTGTGGCCTAGTTATTAGTCCATCTGTTCTACTCTTAGTTATCGAGACAGTGAAATATATTCCAATTCCAGTTCAAATGTAGAGCCTACTGCATTAAACAAACGTTCCAAATACTGGGAAAGGAATTCATTTGTGAAGAGGGAGGGGAATGAAAAGGGGGTGGGAAATTTCAGTTGCTTTGCTTACTAAATGCAGGAAAACTTAGCTGAATAAGATGTGACCCAGTGCCCAATAAGTCCACAGGAATTTTGTTGTGTAAAAGAAGAACTGAAGTTAATGAATGAGTTATAGAAAGTCAATGTTTTTGACTAGCTGCTTTTAAAATATTAAAGTATTTCAAAGAAACCCATAAAACTGAAGTTATTTTAAGTACATCTGACTGCAGTGATGGTCTCATCACCTCTTGAGAGCCCACAACTTTTCTGAGTAAAATTATTACAAATATACAAAGTGAAAAGACCTTTCATTTGGAATTTACTCTAAGTGACCTCTGAAGCCTACATAGGTTGTAAAGGAAGGCAGAATAAAACCTGTAGTAAACATCAGCTCAGAAGGCAACTTCTAGTAACTAGGAGAGTAACTATGCATGAAAGAATCCCTAAGGTTTCTAGTACGATTTTGTCTGACCTTTAGCTAAAGGACCCTTCTATCAATTGATTTCTTTTGCTGGTCCCTTCCCTGTGTGGTTGTAGTAGATGTCGTGGGCTTCATTTTACAGTAGGTGTGCACAATGAAAGTGAGTAGGGTTGAAAGCAAAGTTATTGAACTGTTTATCTTCATATGCAAATGATTACAAATTAATCTGCTATCTGCAGTCATTTTACTTGCTTAGCATCACATTTTACAGACCAATAAAGAACATTTAAGTCCACTAAATTTCTTCACTTTTTTTAATTTTAGTTATGTAATTTTATACTATACCTTTCTGAGATCTTGGGTCTATATACAAATTATTCCAATATCTGTTTTGTTTTTGATTTCTGGTCCATTACTGAATCCTCTGATGACAGTGCACTCAGCTCATACTTGATAAAAGAACAAGTGTCACTTCAGTGCTTCTGGCAGAACTGCGGAGGATAACATCTTTTCTCCATAGGGCTTGTCCATCTGCTCCCAGTATGACCAGACATCACTGCAAAAAGGCTGTTGAGCTTTTCAGGGGAAGCTAAATTCATAGCTACAAAAGTATGACACATGATCAAAATGCCAAAATTCACCAGGGATCCTGACACTACACACTGAAGGAAAAGCTATGCTGCAGGATTCACATGTGCTAGGCTCATGTGCAGATGTACACATATGTGTATGCACACAAAGCACATCAGAATATTTATATCTGAAGTCTGCACATAATTCAGATGCTTGTATTAATATAAACGTTAAAACTACAATAAGAAGTTGGGGATTTTTTTGAGATACATCCCACATTATCTGAGCTGTTCTACTTTGCACTTCAGGGAGGGAACCCTGAATCATATATGTGTCATGGGCTGCCACTATGCTTAAAGGTGGCATATTTAGCTCAGAGCTCTCTGCGTATATCTCTTGTCCTTTCCTGGCAATGGTAAACACACCATAGGTAAAGCAGTTTCCCTTGCATCTGGCCATCACCTGCACAAAGGCAGATATTTTGCAAGATTATAGCACAGTTCAAATTCAACAGCAAAGTCTACACCCCAGAAGGTTCTTAGAGAGCATCTTTTGCTTGTAATATTTTAATAAACACAGGATGATGATGAGTAGCCAGTAATCTGGAGCAAGTCCAAGGAACTAAAAAGCAGCTAGCAGTAAGAGCTTCCCATGAAAAAACAGCCAGTCTCTACAGAGATGTCCAAGAAGCCTTTCATTGACATGACACATCATATCGTAACATTCAGGTTAAGAGATCATAACAGTCCAGGAGCAAGTATATGGCCTTTTCTTGGTCTGTGTTAAAGTGGAGAATAACAAATGAAATTGTCATTAATTACTAAAGGGCTGCATGAAATTTTTTGAGAAGGAAGAGTGTCCTCAAAGGTCTCATTAGGCTTGCTCTGAATCATGGCAGCAAAACAAGCATTATATTTTTGACAGAAATGAGGAAAAATAAAACAGAACTTCAGAGACAATTAATGTTGTGAATAAAACAATTTTCTCCCCCTAGAGGGATCTTACAAAAAAGATTCTCCCAGGGACTTTTCTAAAATTATATGTATATATCATATACATACACCTAAACATGCAGGCTTACATATTACACTGTAAAATGAATATAAATCTTCTTTCACCCATGTGTACGTATGTACAAGACTGGCAATAAGACAAGCGTTTGAGCCAGTCTTAAATTGTACAGGGGGTGGAAATGAGTAAGATTATAGCCTTCTCAATAGTTCTGGCTAACTCACTTTAATCTGCAAAATTATCCTGCAAGTATTTCAGAACCAGGGTCTCAATATAAGTATTGCACTTCTGCTCTAACTGGAAAGAGAATAACATACACACACACGCCACCACTCCCAGAGTGCTGGCTCTTCTATTTTTCATGCAAAACAAGCTAAAAATTTGCAACGCGTGTGAAAATAAAAAATAACAGAAGAAAGTGTGGGGGACAGGGCAGGTGTAAAAACAAGCCAAGCACTCCCAAGCCTCTGGCCCTTTTTTCTTTTCTATCTGGCAAGCCTTCATATATCCTGTTCATCTGTTTCTATTCTTGGCTGTTTAGTCTGGTTGCACATAGCTTGTCTGGTCCAATTCACTTTTGATATTCACTGTTCTTTTCCTACTTCATTTCTTTCTTAAGAATTAATTCCTTCCTAAGCAGCAGCAAGGTATCAAGAGACAACAGCAAGCTCAGGAAGAAAAGAGCATCTCAAGTAACTCACAGAAGGGAGTCAACAGCCGGATCACCATGCTGATGTGGTCTTATAAAACAGAGTATGGCTGAATACTATTGGTGATGAAAAAGGACATGCAAAACACCAGATAGGTCAGGAATACAAATCCTTGAAACCTGAAAGGTCTCCTTTTGTAGTCAACTTTAACCACTCTTGGCAGGCATTGCAAGGGCTCCAGGCTCTCAGTTCAGTTAAAAATTCACATTCACGTGATAATTTCAAGCTTATTGTAGCCTTGAAAAAGGTTTGGAATTTAGGCATGGAAAACAGTCACAAACTAATCCAGCAGCAAGTAGGAAAAGTAGCTGAAAGTCGGTAACATGCTTATGTTATTGGGCTGGTGTGGGGAAGTCTGGAGACAGACACACAGGAAAAAAGGCAGAATCAAGGAATATTGCGCCAGGTTATTCTTTTATTTGCTGAAATCAAGACATTAGTAACCCAGAAACACAAAGTGATTTTTTACATGGACAGGATTATCTCCTAGTGATTGCAGCATGAAACAGCCACACTGTTTTATAGCTCAGGTGATCAAAGAAAACCATGAGAAACAGCAGTTGTAGGAGAGCATACACTTTTAGAAGAGACTTACATAACTGTAACACATGCTATGATGAAAGTAAAAACAAAATCCTAAAGATATTCTTCATAGTTCTAAGTAGAAGCTCAAATTTAACTCAGCAAAATCAGCTACAGCAACTATACCACCTCCAGTTCTAGCTTTAAGGACACTGGAATTTTACTGAAAAAAATTATTATTAAAGAAAATGTTTATCATAAAACTAGTAATACAGTTGCTACCACATTGTTGAATGCAGTAATTTTATGAAGAAAGGGAGAAGTTATGTGTTATTTAGAATGTGGAAGTGTATCAGGAATTATGTTCAACAAATTTGCATCATACTGTACATGATGGCATACATATTAATTGTGGTTTTAGATAAAAATTAATCCTATTTTAAACATTGTTTTAAGCTGTATGCTTGCCTTCTCCTAGTTTTAATACATATTCATCTTTTTAAATGTGTTTTGTTTTATTGGACAACTAGCTCTATTCCACAATTTTAAAATAAAAATAAATAATATTTATGATTAAAATATCCATATTATTAGTTATGTTCAAAAGAATTAATCTATGCTATACCATATTGAATTGATTCATAGCATGAAATCAAGAAGCACAAGAACTCTATCTGTGATTAAAATTGAGTAGAAAACCTAATTACCTCACCTGACTTTCCATCTGTAGAGTTTAAATTTCCTAATTAAAATATACAGAGGCTTTGTAATTTAATCATCTAATGGTACAAGGAAAAACAGACTTGATGATAGCTTTGATAATTAACTCTTCGTAATTTATTGATGACAGGTAAAACTATCATTTCATTTGCCATTGTAGGACCAGTAATCAAACAGCACAAGAACTTACAAAGAGTTAGCCTGTCCAACTAAAAGCATCATATCATGGTCTATCGTCAGAGATTTCTCTTCACTTGGGAGAACTAGATTTTGACTTCATTGTTGAAAGATGTTAGAATCTGACCCCAAGGCCACCCAGCACCCTCTTCCTGCATTGAGTTCAATTCAAGGGTCTGTTTCTGAACAGTGTATGGGAGTCAGTGCTACAGCTAACAGTCACTTCATTGAAGTTGTGCTGAAAAAACTAATCATTTCAAAATGATTGCTTTCCTATCCTACCTTCCAATCTGGAAATAATATACAACTCTCACTTCTTCAAAAAAAGAAATTTTTTAATTGTGTGCATATGCAGCCACATGTGTATGTCAAATAGGTCTTACAACATTCTTTTATTTCCCATGTTGTTAAGATCATCTCTCATGTCCTGTATATGCTGGAGTGTCTATGATACAGTTGCTTATGTTTAAACACAGCAGGGACAAAATAAGAAGAAAAAATCTTTTTATTCCCACAAAAAAACCCACAAAACAAAACAATAAAAAACCCAAACAAACAAAAAACAAAAACAAAACAACGAAAAAAAAAACACAAAAAAAAAACCCACAACCATGAAGACAACTCTGCTTATTGCATCATTCTGTAGTAGCTAAAAAGAGTGGTAAACACTTTTACCAATCGCTGCCTCGGGGAAATCTGACCCTTGATAGAGTAGTACCTGTAAGGCTAAAATATCTCTTGGCCCCTTTCCCTCCATCACAGTCTCATACCTATCATATCAACAGGAGAGTGTGCAATGAGGTCAGTCCTCCACTGAACTGAATGAGGATTTTCATCAACTATCCATGACCTTCCCTAACCACAAAACAACCAGTATTCCCCGGATTCCAGCCCTTAATTAGATGAAAACTACTGTGGCAGTGCCATATCTGTGCCCCAACTCCTCATGTTTCTCCAGACAGACAAATAGGAAATGATAATATCTGCTCCTCTAAAAAAGCAAATATAAATTGTGCACCACTATGTACACTGCCAGCTATAGCCATGCAAAAAACTGCCAACTTCAGACACCAATTAAAATGCTCACAAAGTATAGGAGCTGAAGGCATGGTGAATTGGGCACACAGCCAGGCAGACAGGTCTAGTAAATCTATCAATAGATAGCAGGTTTTATATGAATAGGGGAGACGTTTATAGGTAATACATATATAGTGTAAAGAAACTGAAGATATTTGCTGTTAGGGCTATTGGGATGTTTATTAAAATCTGAACACATTCTTTGGAACAATGGTGAGAAAATGTAGGCTGTCACGCCTACTCTGTAAATAAAATTTAGTTTCCATGGATGTCAGTCTAGTACTTTACAAAATAAAACAATAGAACAACAATATTCCGTGAACTATATACACTTACTTTCCTAGAATAATTACCATTCTAATTCTTAAATAGATGTCATGAGACATCTGTTTTGAAAAATACTTCGCTTTAGACTCATGTTATTTTGATGTATTTTTACTGTTTTCTTCAGTTCAAAGGAGAAAGCTTTTCAACAAATACTATTTAGGCTGGTTTGGTGATGCAGTTTCTTGATAGTGATATTCAATAGCAATATATTATCATTATCAAATGCTCCCCAGCTGGCCCAGAGCCACCCTATCCCAAGACCATGCCCAGCAGTAGAAGGGACCTGCTCAAACCCAGTCTCTTTCAGCAGCCCTACTCAGCTCACCCCAAATGGGTGCTGCATTTAAAAAAAAAAATACACTGTTATTTTCAGGCTGAGAAATCATTAGGCTTAACATCAAACTGCCTGTCACCATAACGGAGTACTATAACACCAAAGGAGGAAGATGCATATATAGAGAACCATGCAAATCCAGCATTTCAAGATGTGGCATAGGGCAAACTGAACATTGTTACTGCTGAGACTTTAACTGCTGTAATCACTAAATGTACGTATGAAGAAATTAGCCATCTTCCTCATAAATATGTGATAGAAAATTATAGTCAATAGAAGAATGGCATATTAATTAATGGCACATTAATTAATGGCATAAATTTTTTAATTTAGTTGTATAGTTATTATGCCATTCAAATGGCATCCATTGTTATATAGTTAATATGCCATTCAAATGGCATCCATTCTTTTGTTTCCCAGCATATCCCAACTCTTCTTCTCCTAGACTACTACTTCTAGTAGCCAGGTAGGACTTCTTTTTGAAAAAGAAGTCAAAATATTTTAGGGAAGATTAGTTTTGCTTTTAATGAAAATACTCCATGGTACTTTCTTAGATTTTCTGTGGACCTCATACTCTGTAGCATCACTCTTCCATCAAGGGTATCATGAACCAAGCTAATATACTTACATCACTTCTGCTCCTGAATAGGGTCTTACTTCAAAAGAAATTCACATGGAGCTTTTCTCTTCTTTGCAACCTTGTCTTTGCACATATAGAAGGTATCAGTTACTTAATTTTATTAACATAAAAGAAGATATTAAAACAAAATAAATTTCTGTTCTGAATGAACACCTGAGCCATTTATTGCATGTGTATTGTTATGACATGTATAATTTTTGATGTGGCTATTTTAAACAATACAATAATGAAAATCACAGGGATTTTTAAACGTTTACTCAATTTGTAAAATGGAAGAACATCAAAATAAATTGTGAGCACACCAATAAGAAATAAAATTCAAAATCCTTCTCAAATGCACAAGAGCTAGGCGGAGCATTTAAACAATGCATTCAGCCCATTAAAACTTCAAGATCAAATTAGTGTATATTTTTCCGTAGGTATATATCAGAAGGAATACAAAGCACATTTAATTTGAAAAGGTACACTGTTCATAAGCAATAATATAAGAGATTAAGACTCAAACAAGACATGCAGCTCAAAAAAAAAACCAAAACCCAGAGGCAAAAACAAACAAACAAAAAAGGTATTAAACTCCAGTGACAATTATTTTATTTCTTTCAAATCCTTCTTTAAAACTGTAGAAAGAAACTGACCAATGAAGAAACCATGAGTAGTGACTGTGGAGGAAAAATTATTTATTCTATAAATCTTCAATCTAAAGAAATGGGTAAAGGTTTTTTGTGATTAGGTGTCAGAATTATGCAGAAGGCTGGATTGGGGAAATGACAGATACTCAGACAGCTGTTAGGGAAAGAAGTCAGAAGAGCACAATTACTTTTTTTTTTTTTTCAAGTTTTTGTAAAATCTTCCTTGATATGATTTATCACAGAAACAAAATCGAGAATATATCTACAAGAAGATCATTTGAGATTTAGCTGATAAAATGAAATTAGTCAAATATCCAGAAGAAAGATGCTTTAGGAGACAGTGGATTAAAAATCAGTTCCTTAAGACAGGAGAATAGCAGCAAAACAATAACTATTGACATAGGCAGGTAGATTTTGATAAACTAAAAAACCTGGCAGTTCAGACTGGAGAGGTGTGGGATAAAGCACACACAGTTCTTTAGCAAAATGTCTTTTGGGATACAGCTATAAACCATTCCACTTATAAGCTTCCACTTACTGTAGAGGAAAGATGTGCGTATTAGCAAATGAGCTAAGCAATGAGCTCTTTCTGGACACTCAGATACAAGAAGGAAGTTAGCAGAAAGTGGAAGCTAGATCAGGGCACTAAGGATGAAGACAAAAATAGGTATGGACAAAATCAGAAAAATAAAAGCATGTGAGAGATGTAAATAATAAGAGATGTGAAGAATCTAAATGAATTCTTTTGTAGAAACATTAGTAGAATGAGACAGCATATGGAAAGGGTTGTTCTGAGCAGTTCCTAAAAATATCAGGTTTGATAATCTAACTATAATAAATAATACCAGGGACCAAAGAGCAAAATCTTGTCCCTGAGTAAGGGAGGAATAAATAAGAGAGATAACTTCCTTATTCCAAATAACTTTCACTTAAATAACTTTCACTATTCCAAAACATCTCAGCCTAATGTACTTGGTAATTTAAGGAACTGACTGATGAAATTGCAGATATTTGAGAAATTGAGAAGGATGGGAAAAATATTTGAACCTTCTACTTCAAAAGACCATGAAAGGAAGAATTGTGGAATTATTGAGTTATTATGTTAATTTCAAACTGCAGAACATAATTGGGGGGGGGGGGCAAACAAAGGATGCATAGCAAATACAGAGTAAAAAAGAGATAAATGGCAGTGAACAGGAATTTATCAAGAATAAACTAAGTCAAACTAATATGATTTTAGTTTACTACAGAAAAGCTGGCACTGAGGAGAGATAAAAATCAGCAGATGTGGGTGTTTGTTTTACATATAACATTCTTATAAGCAAAATAATATCATGGACTGGATGAATGTTGTAGGTGTAGAGCTCAGGAAACAGTGTTCCAGGAATGGCCTTTAATGGTTTTCTCTGAATTAGATGGCAAATGGATTTCTGCAGAGTTCTATTCCTCATGCATCTGTGTCCTCGCACCTGTTCCATATTTTTATTAACAGACTGAGGGCTAAAATAATGAAATTAGGATTACAAATACATTGAAAGAGTTGAACTTGCCAGATTGGAGATGCATCTTGAAAAATAATTGATTGGTATTTAACAGAGAGAAGTAGAACTTACTAAAGGCCAGTCATCTACATAAATACATGGTCTGAAATAATTGGCTGGAAAATCTCTCTGAGAGGTGGATATAGTAATTCTCTTAATAAGCAGCAGAACATAAGTTGATGGAGTCATGCTTTTGCAACCAGCCAACTAAATCTTGAATTGTCACATATAAATGAAAGACAAATACAATTTTTTATTTTTTTTTAGACAGCACTGGTAAGGACAGAGTGGGAGTACTTTGTGTCCAGCCTGAGGCAACCTATTTCTAGAAATATGGCAGGAAGACAGTCCAGAGGAGAGACACAAATATGAGGGGTTTTTAAAACATGATTTATTACAGAATATTGAATGAAGAGATGGCCAAGTTTAATTTGAAGGACAGAAACTGAGATACCAGGGGAAAAAAAACAAAGTAAGTATTCACCTGAAGAAACACTTCAAGAAAGGGGAAGGAATTAACCTAATATCATATTCATGTGGATATGAAAAACAGCAAACTGCTTAAATTATAATGAACAAGATATTAACAAAACCATGTTAATTATAGGGCAGAAAGGTAAAGCTTGGGTCGCACCTGTCGGGAAAGCCATGGCATTTCCAGTGCTGGAGGTGTTTGACTAGGCTGCACAGATGTCTCTCTGACTCTACCTAAATATAATTGACCCTGCCCTGCAGTAGGTGGATGGACACTGGCTGGAAAACCTCTTGAATTCTCTTCCGGCAATATTATAATGTAACCACCTGTAATTCTCACTGCACTGAAATCAGTGCCAAAGCATTTAATAACCCTCCTTTTTTTTTTTTTCCCTTATGACTTCGCACAAGAAACTTTAATAAAAGCTTTTTAGCCTGTTTAAAAGGCAACCAAACAAATGCAACCTCCTCTAACATACCATTCCACACAGAACTAATGAGCAGACTTCCGCATGCCTATGCTAAGCCTCCAATGCAGAATTTAAAAGGGCATGTCTTTTGCTCAGCAGTGCTTTAAGTAGCGTTCAGTGTTCAGCATGTAAATAGTATGAAGATCCTCCACATTTCCTCTAACAGAATCAGAGCTACAGGCACTTTGATTACTAGAAGATGCTTAGATACACAAGAAGGCACATCACCAGGTGTCCCTTCAAATCCCACACCCTACTCTCCCTCCCAATAAAAGCCCGAACCCAGCCTTCATTCCGCCCCTAAAAAAAAAATCAAGAAACAAGTTGTGTGTGACTCACTCAATAAGCAGAGAGGTAGCACTGCCCAGACCTCTGAGAACCACAACCTTCTGACTGAATTCCACATGAGGAGCTTAAATCCTACTGTCTGAAGGAAAAACTCAATATTTTCTGTGCCTAGCATATGAAAGATACTTCCAGTATTAAGCAAATGCCTACAAAAATTAAATTGCTCAGCATCAGTATGTCTTCAAAAATATATTTATATAAAAACATAGTGAAAGATATCAAGTTTTAACTAAGAAAATAGACACCATTAAAGAAACAATGCTTTCTGTCAATTAGTAGCCCAGAAAACATGAAGTTCTGAAGACTTTGTACCATGAAGAGGAATCCATATAGATTTTGATTCATCAGGCTATTATTCTCCTTTCTCTGTTTCACTCACCAACATTTTGTGTGGTCTCTGTTGGGAGCTAATGTGAGAAATACTGCAGCATATTTCATCAGACATGCTTGTGGTTTATAAGAAATACCTCCAGATCACTTACCTTTTACATGTGATTGGCAAATGACTGGTAGTTGGATAGGAGGTGGTCTACAAATGTGAAGTCTGAAATGTGGTTCTGTAACTTTAAACCACTGAACAACATTGTAACTATATAATTGTCATTTGCATAATATCTTTCTGTTGCAGATTAGTAAAAATTTCACAAAAGGACACTTCATAAATTCCCCTAGGTGAGAAAGCTGACTCAGAGAGGTAAAGTAAATAGCTGAAAGACACTGTGTGGGCCCAAGCCCAAGTTAAGAAAAGCATCCAGGTCTTCTGCATCTCCTAGCCTAAGCTAGGAAAAACATTCAGGTCTTCTGCATCCCTCTGCTTTAGCTGCTGGACTACACTGACACTGTAGGCACCACTTAATACATAGGCATTTTAAAATTATCTGCTTAAATGGGGATTCTTGTTGGATAAGAAGAATCTTCAGTAAAAAGGAAGTCATATGGAATTCCAGTCAATATTACTACACTATGATTTTTAATTAAAATTACAGCAGAATTAATAAAGGTTTTCTGAAAACTTAAAGGCTTAACTGATTATGAATCTCATTCACAATTCAGGTAGGAGCAACTAATATCTTGGGAAGTCTTCCTTCTCTTTTGGAATATAAGCATTAAAAGGATGGCAACATTCCTACTCACTCTGCTCATTCTGTTTGGCAGAAGAACACAAACTATCCCAACCTGCAAAGACAGGATGCTCAAGGTAACTAAATGGAGAAAATATTTGAACTTAAACCAGATTAAATTACAAAAATGGAGGACAAAAGAGAAACTATGTCATGAAGTTTGTTGCCAACTAAGTCATCCAAAAGGACTTTTCTTCATCTGAGATTCAGACACTAAAAGATGATCATGAACAATTTATCTCTGAAAAAAAAAACAAATAAAAACAAAAACAACAAAAAAAACCTCTTTTGCAGAAATGTTATATTAAAATTTTATAATCTGCTTTATAGATTGACTTGCAAGGACCAGATGCTAGTTTGTTCCAACCCATAAAGCCTTAGGGTAAAAGGATAAACTACCAGATTTTAAAACCAGATATTGAAACTCCTGCTTTTGGCAAATTTTATGTTCATTTCATTCACTTAAAAGAAGTTCATATAATCTAAAGCACAACTTAATATAAAGCAATTAATATCGCACCCACATTAAGGCCTATATATCTGATTCTGCAGGATCTGGAACCTTCTTGAATTAATTTTATATGATAAGGAGGTCTAACTCAAAAAGGACTTCACCCTCCTTTTTATATGCTGTTATGATTCCTTACCTCCCCCTCACTTCATTTTTTTGGGTTATCTTATTTAGGACTGATAGAGGGAAAAAATTACATGTAAGTTATTTTCAGTAACTTTGCTGTAGTAACGAGGGGTTATGAAAAGCAAACTGTAGAAATCAAAAGCCTTTCCTCTTAATTAAGGCGCAGTGCAAATAAGAAGTCTCTTGTACTCTAGTTTCTGAATGCCATAAGCAAGCATTATTTTGAACACAACAAATCAGGTAGTGAGGTGGCCATATTCAACACTTAGGAAGTGAAATCTACAATAATAAACTATTTCTTCAGGCTCTTTCTTTTTTCTTGAGTTGCAGTTTATCAGTTGTCAGGATTAAAGGTTGGTTTAGGAAGAATATTAAGGGAATACAAGGAACTTAACTTTGGAAGAAAGTCAGTAACTGTACATAGTTTTTTTTCCATAAGTTTATTTTGAAAAAAATACTTTTAACTATCTTTCAATTTTGAAAATCTCATTGTTTCTTTATTCCATTCTCAAAAACTAAATATGTTTCAAACTAAAGAAAAAAACTTGTTGTCTATTAAACGTAAGACTTCATTATAAAAATAAAGTTTTGCATTATACATGAAAATAAAGTTTTAGTCAAAATCTTTATTTTTCTAAATGACCTAAAGATTAGAATTTGAATGACCATGAAATATGACAAGTGTGAAAACTCACTCTTATTTAATGAGGAACAACAAAGAGGAGCAACATTGTTTATTGCCATTTTCACTTGAAATAAAATGCAAAAGCCACCAAAGGGATGTACTGCTGCAATTTTCTTTGATTAAAAAATAATTATATTATTGAAACTAGAGAAGAAAAAACAGTTTGATCAGTACATCCATTATGATAATCACTCATCCATGTTTGCATCTTTATATTTTGTCTTTCATGACTACAAATAGAAGAAAGTGTTGGAAACAGAGAGCCGTATAACTACATTATTACAGCAACCAATTTATAATATTTACCTCATGAATAAAATATCAAATAAATACTCTCATTATTAGGGTTTTTTTTATGAATGATGAAAAACAATCACAAGCACATTTGCTTTTTTTTTTTTTTAAGGTGTATTATTGAAGTACTAAATTGAATGCTGGAATCTCTGCAGAGAAACTAGCTGAGAACATTACATCTTCATCCCTTTTTCAATAACCGTATCAACAAGTGTTGAATCAGGAGAATTACACCAAAACTGTATCTTTGGCTGTTTCAATTTGCTTCCAGTCATGTTCAGCCTACTTTTGTATTCATCCCCAATTCACCTGATAAACATTGAGGTTTCCATAAGTGAGTTTTTTTCACAAGAATTATTACCAGGGGAAAAAAAAAAAAGGGACAGATAAGGTTAGATTTTCATCTACACTTTGCTCTTTTATACTCCTTAAGCAGTGCACAAAGGAGAAAAAAATAGCAGCAGTGAACCAAGCGCAATTTCTTCCAATGTCTCTACCAAACTACACTGCCAATATGCAATGCATCACAGGCTGGAAAAAAAAACAAACATCTACTGAGTGTTTTTCTCCTGGAAATTTTTAGTGGTGTATTATCTATTGCCATCTGAGGCTACCAGGCGTAAACCAGAGCGTCTCAGATGCTATTCATATTTACTTTGTGCAATGCAATCATTCACAAGAAACGGATCCCAAGAGCTCCACCCTCTTGGTCCAAAAAGAAGTTGGTCTTAAGTTCATGTTTCAAGTATTCACATCGGTGTTATTATATATTCACAGGTAAAACCAAAGACAAGTTTTCCTCCAAAGATCATATCTATTGGAAGTAGCTAAATAAGCCAGGCAAGAATGTGAGCATACATTTTGCAGTTCAGACCAAGCAGAAGCATGTTGTTGTTTTATGTCAACAGTGCAGGTGGTGGACACTGTTCTCAATCTGGAAGATTCAGCTATGGAACCAGTTTACAAAGGCTGCTGCACAAGTTAAAGCTGGTCTTTAAAAAAAAAAAAGAAAAAAGAAAAACAGAAAAATCAAATGTCTGTTGAAATTTCTTGTCCTTATTTAGACAGAAATCATTTTCCATTTTGAATTAGAAGAGTTTTCAGACTCATGAATAATTTGGGACAGCATTGCTAATGACTGTATAAAATGCAAGAGGCAATATAAATGGGAGAGAATGAGAGAAATTAAAACAATTCATTTGATAACCTTGTGTAGAATAGGACACTGCTCTTCTCAAAACCCCTTGCCAGAGTCCTGATGCAAAGGCATTCAATGACTCCGCCATGGTTTTCAGCTCTTCCTTTGCAACTGGGGCTGTGCATGCTCACACAATTACACACATGAATATGATAAAATACAACTTAATCTAAAATCTTCATTCAGTCATTAAATCTGTCAGTAGCTTAATATATTCAGGAATTATGCTGTGGGCTAAACCAGTGTAGCCAAGTCTCAAAGCATTAAAACTGTTATAAAATTCCATTTATTTTTTTTTCCAACTGTACTACTACTTTTCTTGAGAGATTCAGAGAGCTTGTGATTATGTTGTACATGTCCAAAGGATGACTGACCAATCCTAATTACAGATCAGGTACTCAGTATAAGATACTCTTAGCAGCTATTCACAATCAAGTCAAGTCAAGTCATAAAAGAATCTTTTGTAAGAAAAGTTTATATTAGGAAAGATAATTGAGACCTTTTTGTGGACATGCATAAAACAGGGGAAATCATATGAGCAGTTTTATTTTAGTATAAATATTTGATGTATAAATGAGAGGAATATCATTATTACAAAAGATTATATAGCACTTAAAATATGACCATTAATTTATAAAGGAAATGTGTTTTCCCTTTTCCTCTCAGTTCTTGATTTCTTTATTCAAAAAGTGCGCTCTACCTTTAATTAACTTTAAATATATTGGTGTCTTTTTGTGGTTAGAGTAATATATATTTTTTTTTTTTTTTTGAGAATGGATAGCTGTTTCTACTTATATAGAAAGGTTAAACACCAGAAAGTTGGTAAATCAGAATTAAAAATCCCCTTAAACTCTCAGGATTCAGTGGATAAATGTTTTTAAATAGCTGTAAATGGTTGGTTTATTTCAGAATCTGAATAATGGATTTTAGAATTTTGTAGCTGGCAAAAGTTGTATGTGGTACAAATCATTTATAGCACTACAGGAGAAAATACAACATGGTAATGTTTCACATGAGAATCAACGTACTAATTTGTTGTACAACAGCTGATTATTGCCTACTGAAACATTTGTTGATCATTTATAAGTCTTTTTTTTTTCAATTCACTATGAGAACTTTAATAGAAAAGGTGATGAAAAGTCAGAATAACTGTTAATTTAAATTATATGCTTATTTGAAAGTCATTAAAATAGGGAGCTATGCTAGTGCACATGTGTAGAACTTGCTAGATTTCCAGTCTTACAGATTTTATGACTTTTCCTCTGAAATTTGAAGAAGCAGATTCCTCTTCTCCAGAAATACAGCAGAAACCAGCCCACAAGCATATTGAAATCACATTTAACTATATTGCGTGATTGGTGTTATAATCGCATTCCCTAAATTGTTGCTATTTTCAATGCAGTACAAAAGTTTGAAGGCTCTCACAATGACATGTTTTGTTTCAAAACACATTATATTCAGGAAGTACCCATTCAGAAAAGGTGAAGAGTTTTTTCCAAATCCTCCGAATTATTAAATTTGTTTTTTTTTTTTAAGCAGAAGTAATGATTCTATAGGATAGGGAATGTACTCCTGTGCCTCACAACAATTCTGTCATAGAAAAAAAAAAGAAAAAAGGCTTCCAAACCCAAATTCTTTTACTATAAAGGTCTTTCATCTAAATTCCTTATTTTCTCTCTTTCCAATTATACTCCTCACTAACTTGCTTTAAGCATAAATAATGCAATAATGTAAAAACATCCCCCCTGGTCAGAAATTTACATCATTTCCAGCATAGGTAGTTACGGAGGGCAATTATAATACCAATGTAATTACATATAGAATCATGTGAACTCTGACAACCCACTGAATGGTATTCCCCTGTAGGTTACAGATTTAAGCAAATCAAAATATCTATTGGAACAAAAAGTTGCTTTTGGTAGCTGAATCTGCCTTCCCCTCTTTGTGTATACTACCCCTAAAAATCCAGAAATATCAAAAAGCAATTTGTTTTAGTGCCCCAGCAAGTCCCAAACCTAACAGCATGGAAAAGAGAAAAAAAAAAAAGGAGGGAGGGGTAAAAAAAAACAAACAAAAAAAAAACAAAAACAACAACAACAAAAAAAACACACACACCCCCCCCCAAAAAAAAAAAAAAAAAAAAAACCACAAAAATCCAAAACCCTGGTGGAGTTCAAAGTCACGTTTTTCTTTCTCATTTACTCACACGACCAAAAGCATTTTCCACTGAAACTAACTGGGGAAGCTGCCAAGATAAAATACAGCTTTGGAATCCTGAAACTTATTTATGTCCACTTGGCAAAATGTTCCTCGTTCTAAGCTCCACTGGGATTTTGGCGTATGTCCTGGCCAAAGGACTTTGGTCACTTTTCAGCAAAAGAATGTCAATAGTAATATTGATGAAAGAAAAAAATTACAAAAAATTGTAAAAATGGTTCAATATATCCAAGATTTTGTTAGAAATTATATTTGGAAAAATGTTGCTTATCAGAGAAAAAAAAAATTAAAACATTTCAGTGACCCATACAGATATGCATTTACTACAATGACAAAGTGAGAAGCAAATAGCCACAGGTTTTTGCCAAGATTGAGTATTTACAAACCAAAATGTGAAGGTAGGGTCCATTTATGTTCTGCGCCTGCTGACAAATTCAGCCAAATTACAAATAAGGATGTAAAATTATAACATAAAAATTAGTGTAATTGACAAAGAAGACTGAAAGAAAGTATAAAAACAGAAAAAAAAAAAAAGCTGCCAACAAGCAGGTATGGCAAATGTTGGAACACCTATATCTTGTAGTTAGTTTACAAGATTTTATTAATCTTTTGATATTTCTTATCACCCATTATGAACCATGCACTTGCAAATCATATTCATTTTCAGGCATGCATAATTCCATTGAATTTATACAGTTTATAGTTTCACTGCATATAGCATAAAAGCTGGAAAGATCACTTTGATATTTAGTCAATCATGTCACTGTGCGTGGCAAATGACCAGTGATTACGTCTACACTCACCAAGGATGTAACAGGCAGTGATAGGGTGAAAAACGGTGTAAGTTATAACTTTGAATAACTTTCAGGTACTGATATTGAAAACAAATGTTTTACCCTGAAGATGTTGCAGCACTTGATCTTACCTATGCTACTCCAGACACAATTACAGTCTTTAGACAGTGAAACCAACTTCTAAAGGTAGAAGAACACCTTTAATGGTGGAGCCATTAAAAATGCAGGTAAGCAAGAAGAAAATGGAAACAGAGAACATCTGTGATCTAGCAATGTTCTGCTGATTTGGTACTAAAAAAAAGCACAGGGAATGGAAATGGGTTCCTAAGCTGAACTCAAATATTTGACTTCAACAATGACCACTGAAGTGCATTAATCCTGTGAAATTTTGCTCACCACAATCCAAGTAAAAGCGGCCTTTATGAACATAACTGTCTATACAAGTGAAATGTTGGTACAAAACTTTGTTTTAATAAAACCTAGCAAGATTTTGCCATGTTTTTTTTTTTCACAATTATAGATGAGACATTCTAAACTAGTTTTATATTTACTCGATCAACCTCTGTTTAAACTTTATGCAGATTATATATATTACATGTGCACATCTTAATACAAAATTAAATCAGAGAAATACTCTAACATATTTTAAAATTTCACACTTAACTAGGTTTTTTGAGAAATTATAGACCCTTTTAAGTTCTGGTGGGTAAAAACCCCACATTTTTTCAGCAACTGGTAGTTTATAAGACAGATAGTCAGACTAACTGGCTAAGAATGACCCGATTTGTTACAGAAGTAGGTAAGTGTAAAAATCACTGGATTTTGAATTCTAATTTCAAATCCTGTGTCCTGGATAGAAATCAATAAAAGTATTAAAGATACTAGAAGAAAATAATATTCTTCAACACAATTAAAAAAAAATTCTGTATCAATTGCCTATAATCACATGTTAAATGTATGACTCCTTTCCCATCTATACTGATAGTTTACCATTTCACTGTTTTCACTCCTTATTAACAAAAACAGTTGTCTGAACTGCCTACACATGCAGGCAAGTTAACACTTCCTAAATTACCTTTTAAATATGTCCATGTACAGCCCCTATCCATTAGTGTACATTTGCCTATTTCTATTCATGTAAATAAAATTATCTAGCTTTCTGGATCAGGCCCTAAAGTATTGCCTTTACCTCAGTTTCCCACTGATCAAAGAATACATAATGAGTGGGATGAGCAGAGACCTTGAAAATAGAGCTCTTGTTTGTCTACAGAAAAATTAAGTGTTCTACATTAAACGTAAGTCCACTGGAGAGCGGCCTACAGAGTGCTGAATAAATATGAAACATGTTTGGGTTTGTTCCTTGTGTCTTAAAATCTTTCCTCCCACCCCCTAAACTATTCCCAAGTAGTTCCCTGTAGCAAATTGCCTCCATTAACATGTTTCTCTCTCTCTTGACTTACATGGCAGTACTCCAGTATTTACTCGGTCATTCTCCAGTAATGTACATCTTTTGGTACTAAAGTGCAAGGTCCTACACCTGGGTCGGAGCAATCCCAGGCACAGCTACAGGTCGGGCAGAGAAGAGATTCAGAGCAGCCCTGCGGAGAAAGACTTGGGGGTGCAGGTCAATGACAAAATGAACATGACCTGGCAGTGTGCGCTCGCAGCCCAGAAAGCCAACTGTATCCTGGGCTGCATTAAAAGGAGCGTGACCAGCAGGTCGAAAGAGGTGATCCTGCCCCTCTACTCTGCTCTTGTGAGACCTCACCTGGAGTATTGTGTGCAGTTGTGGTGTCCTCAACATAAAAAGGACATGGAACTGTTGGAACAAGTCCAGAGAAGGGCCACGAGGATGATCAGGGGACTGGAGCACCTCCCGTATGAAGACAGGCTGTTCAGCCTGGAGAAGAGAAGGCTGCGTGGAGACCTCATAGCAGCCTTCCAGTATCTGAAGGGGGCCTATAGGGATGCTGGGGAAGGACTCTTCATTAGGGATTGTAGTGATAGGACAAGGGGTAACAGGTTAAAACTTAAACAGGGGAAGTTTAGATTGGACATAAGGAGGAAATTCTTTCCTGTTAGGGTGGTGAGGCACTGGAATAGGTTGCCCAGTGAGGATGTGAATGCTCCATCCCTGGCAGTGTTCAAGGCTAGGTTGGATGAAGATTTGGGTGGCATGGCTTAGTGTGAGGTGTCCTTGCCCATGGCAGGGGGGCTGGAACTAGATGACCTTAAGGTCCTTTCCAAACCTAACTATTCTATGATTCTATGATTCTAAAGACTCTAATTTGAAGACTATAACTTGGTTTTAGACGACAGCACCACATATATAGTAAATTTCCAAGGATAACCCACGACAGAATCTGAAACTTAGTGGGGGAGCTGTGGTATGTTCAAGGCATGAATCAAGTTCATTATGTCACAATGTATTCGAGCTTCAATTGAACTTGAATCTGTGGATATTCTTGGCTCAGGGCTAGTACATAGAACAACTGCTATCTTTCCCCATCAGGAGGGAAGTAATCATTATTGTAACTCATTTGTGCTGGGGACTTTTTAAAATTTCAATATGAATATGAAACTAATTAGGGGCCCAACACTGGTACTCTCCAGTGTTAACACAGATACACATTGCTCTGACATTGTTACATTAAAAAAAAAAATTAAAAAAATAAATTTAATTGAGCGATGCAAGAACCTCAGAAGCCTTGAGGTTTGGAAAAGCTTCAAAAAAACCAGCAGAGACATACACAGTTAAAGAAAGAAGCAAAGAGAATCCCACAACATCCTATGATCTTCCCTCCCACCCCAGATGCTTACCACCAGAGAGCTTATCTCTATCATCCTCCTCATGGGGATGATCCAAAGCTGTTCCTTTGTAGAAAGAAGTTACAAAGCAGATTTCTGTGCTTCTCTTGCCTGCCTGACCTCTTCTCTTTCTTTCAGTTATTGTTCCTCAATTTGTAGCAACTTTTGCGTTAACCTACTGGCAAATTCGAGAATAAGGAACTCTGTTCTTTAAGAACCTTTACTCTTATCACTGCAACCTTAAATGGGGTTTTGTGCAGCATCTCCTAGGCCCATTAATATGTCTTTTCTTTCTCAGTTTACATGATTGTTTTAGTATTTGTCACTTGCTGTTACTCTAGCAACCCATTTTGCTGAGCAAGCAAAAGATGGCTACCAAATGTCTGTTCTCTCAGAGTTGAGGGATACAAAGCAAAAACAAGTCAGAGGTTTAAGCTGAATGTTATTTTTAAGCTCAATGTCATACAAGTTTTTGAGCATAACCTTTTTTTTTGTTTGTTTGTTTAGATTTGCAGAAATAAAAGCAGACTCTTAGCTGCTGTGGGGCAAATGGACATCCTGGACCCACAACTTGTATTACAAAATCCAAAGAAGCTCCATTCTGTTAGGCTGCAAATTGGCTTAGAAAATTAAACAAGTGAGCAAAGGTGAAAGACTGTCAGAGCCTTCTCATTTTCATCCTTACATGATGATACCTGTATCATGGCACATTCTTTCAAACATCTTTGTTTAGGTCTAGAAACACAGAAAAAGTGGATGCACACTCATCCACAGAAGAGAGTCTGGGTTGATGTATATAATTGTAACCAAAGTTACTCACTTTTCAAAAGTGTAATTGTATATAAGACAGCTATTATAGTGAGTATAGCATTAAAACCAGACTAAAATAGTAGCAGAACAGCTACCACAGAAAATTCGTTGCAAAATTAGCCTATCCATTTTCACAATATATAATCATGCATAAGAGAAGGTTTCTTGTAGAAATGTAGAATGACTCAGTTTTAAATTATATGATGGCTGAAACCATTTAGGACTGTTCAGAATCTAAAACATAAAAATGAGGTCTGAAAAAAACATAACAGTGTGGAACTCTAGAATGCGGCAGTAACTATATAGATATTTCTGCTTACTGAGAATGCTTACATGGGAAGTTTTTATTCTACTCTGAGTAGCAGGAAACATGAAAAGATATTCTCAGCTTTTGAATTTCAACTTGAAAATTCCAGTACAAGCAAATCATGGGAAAATATCCCAAGGGCCATGGTTTGTGTACTTGCTTTGCTTTAAAAAGCCTGTCCTGCGTTTTACTTACTTTGATGGTTAACTAAACACTAGAGATTTATCATTGGTTATTTTAAAAGTCCTTCAGTTTTGAGATCTGCAGAACCAATTGCTTTCACAGGAGCAATATTATGTCTAAGACTACTAAAAAAAGATAATTATAGCAAGCAATAATTGTGACTGTTCCACAAAAATTACAAGAAAAAAGTTATCTACTTTTTTTTTTTTTTAATAAAGAAGAAGAAAGAGGGAGGGAGGGAGGAATGAAGGAAGGACGGAAGGAAGGAAGGAAGGAATATAATAAAAAGAAAAGAAAAAGAAAAATTAAAAAAGGAGAAAAAAGAAAAAGAGAAAGAAAAAGAGAAAGAAAAAGAAACAATAAAGAAAAGTTTGCATGGTACTCACCCTAAATGCAACAAAAGCATAAAAATTACTGAGCTTAATAGCTTTGAGAGGTTGATCATTTCTGTCACACTGTAGAAGTTAATGTTTTTTTTTCCCCAGAATATAAGAACTGATGGAAGTCTGACAAATATACAGACTGTATATTAATGAAGATATTTAGCCACTTCTATAACTTTCAGAAAATTGTTTTAAATATTGTTTGTGATAAAAATGGAATGAACTACCAAGAAAAGTCGTGAACTTATCAGGGAAGTGAGTCTTAGTTAAAGAATGTGGTGACTTCAGAGAACAAGGAACTCTCCCACCAACAATTTCAGTACTTTATGCAGTCATGATTCATGGAAGAATAGAAATTTGCCTTTCTCAGGATTATAGACAAAGTCTATTTGAAAATTTGATTGCAAGAGGTACTGGTTGACTTGAGCAGGTACTGACAAGGCCCCAAACAAGTTATATTATGTACTTGCAGCCTTGGCCTGAGTTGGCTCTGGTCACCACTGGCTATTATTGGCATGGACCTGCTAGCAGAGTCACTTTTTTTTTTTAAAGCAGGAAAAAACTCACAGTAATAAAAATTCCAGAAGTATTAAAAAAAAAAAAAAAATAGAATGTGGCTAATCAGGAATTTAAACAAGACAGTAGTTGCCCTAAACCAGAAATTTGACTCATCACTAACAAAGAAAGCCTTGGACTTAATGCCGCATTATTTTTAAAAACTTTAGCATGTTTTATTTGAAAACCAAAATACGGAAAAAAATACCAATACCTATTAATGGATTTAAAAAAAAAAAAAACACCCAAAAATACCCCTCTATTCCTTTTAAGTGGATAATTTTCTAACAATTAAATAGGAATAAAATTATCATAAATGACTCAAAGGATTTTTTTTTGCCTGCTCACACATTTTAAACATATACAAAATTGTGGTTTTTAAACTTAACTACTGAGTAATTTCTATTTTTTTAAAATTTTAGTTTGTGGCTTGTTTCCAAGTCCATTACGAGACTTAGACCTTCAGAATTAAAATAATTTTGAATGGAAGACATAAAGTTCATGTGATGCTCAGCTTTCATGTTTTCTCCCTTCCACTACAGTATTGTCTGTGTTGTGGTTTTATCTGCAGTATGGAATTCATCTTTTTAATAAGCTAATGAAACGTCAAAGTAATATAATACTTTCAAGCTATTTCTCAACTTCAGAAGAGAATATTTTAGCATACATTTTGAAAATAACAAGACTTAAGCATCTGCCGAAGTCCAGGAAATATATTTTATATACAGAAGCTTGCAAAATGAAATTAACATTTTCTTTCCACACACATTCTGTTAATAATCATGCTAACATTTGGCTATTTTTAGAAACGTTCCTGCCAGAAAACACTGTTGCTGGAGTATTTTTAGAAGCAGGATATAAAAACAATGTGATCACAGCTATGGTACTTTTTTAACATGCAACAATATACTTGGGATATTTTACAGTATTTATCCTGCTCTATAATTCACTGAACAGTATTAGTTCAGTGGAAAGACTCTTAACTTCTTACATAAATAACTACATTTTTACTCCTGGATTACAAAATAACTTTGGTTCCATGCAGAGCAATAAAAACTGTCACTGGAAAGTCCCCTTTAGTTTTTTTTTTAAAAAATATCCTCTTTTTCTTCTTGTAGAAAAAAGAAAACAAGACAATATTTCACATTAAAAATTAATAGTATGTTTGACAACTGTTCTGTGTTCAAATTAACTAAGATAATTTCTGTGATACTGAGATTCATTTTTACAGGAATATTTTGTGTGGTCTTTCATGGCTGTGGGAAATATGAAAGAAAGCAATAAAAAAAAAAGGAGGGATCTTCTGAGGATATTTAATGACAAACATATTATACTTTCTTACAAAAAAAAAGTGAACGATGCATCCTGAATGGATTTGCTCTTTGAAACATGAATATTAGTAATGAAACATATTCTCATCTTTCATATTTATATATATAGTCACAAATAATAAATTCTTCAGTCTAGTTCATATAGATGAATTCTCAGAAAAGACTTTTCAACCAGCCTGGGGAAAAAGAAAAGTCAGATTGCTCTTATATCAAAACTTTATAATGAGAAAAACAAGCTGCACAATGAAAACAACCTCACAATACCTTTGACTCAAATCATATAGAGATTCTTAGTAATAAAAATAAAAGAATTTTTCTCTGTCTCTTCATTTTTAGATGTCTATATAATTTCTAAATACTATGGAAAATTTGTCTTCACATTATCAGACTCTGAAGAATTAAAAATAGCTGATAGCAGTCAGTGACTGTCTGTTTATAGTCGTTGGACTTGCCTTGACTTCGTGAAATTTAGGTGGCAAGAAATTTTTTTGCAAGAATGTCTGGAAGTTGATCTCTTATATCACAGGCCTGTATTTTCTGCTGTTTCCTGCTGGGGCACGAAAAGGTGCTCAGTTTGGAGAAAGTTTTTTGAAGAGGTGCCTGCACGAATCTGAAAATACAAACAGGGTAAAAATACAGTGCGTCTCTGCATGTACAGTTACATTTGCACATGGGTTAGTCCACATATTACTGACAGCCAAAGTAGAAAGCTTTCCCTATTTCAGATGGCTGCTTCATTAAGGGTCTTTCTTTTTTCATCCTTTGCTCTCTTCCCTGTATTTAACACTCACTATTTCCAAGTCCTTAGCTATAATTTCTGTTCAGAACAAACTCTTCACATTTCATGGGAAGTATTAGGCCTCATATAAAAGCTGTGACTGGTTCCCTAATAGCAATGTCTTTAATTGTTCCAAAGCTTAAGTCTGGAGGGGATATCTTGAGGACAACACTGTACGGTCAGACACCATGCTTGAGCATAAGCTATCGGAAGCAATATCTTAGTGGATATCAGTTTATTTAGAATTGGGAGAGACTTAGCTAAAATTAAGAACCTTAGCTCACAAATTTAGATGCCATACTCATCTCCAGAGCCTTAGTCATTACAGTTTCTATAAGTGGAGAGAGCCACAGCTTCGGCTGGGCACATGCTGAACTCCTTGAGTACGATAGGGGAATAATGGTCATATTTAGGTGCTTGAAGCTTTTCTAGATCAACATCAATGCCTTCTTGGAAGCTGGAGAACCAAAGTTTAATTTCCCTTTTTCTTTTTCTTTTTCTGTTTCTTTTCCTTTTTTCTTTTTCTTTTCCTTTTCTCTTTTTCTTTTCCTTTTCTCTTTTTCTTTTTCTTTTATCTTTTTCTTCATCTTTTTCTTTTTTTCCTTCTTTTGTTGTTTTTTTTGTTTGTTTGGATTTTTTTTTACAATTTCCCATCTACTCCACAGCTAGTGGAAAAAAAAAGCCCTGGAAAATTCAGAATGTTAATGAAACACCATTTAGTCAAATTTTTCATTTTTTTTTCCCCTCTGACCCTGTTTAATTTAATTGCAACAGACTTCAGTAAGATTTACAAAGATTATTTCAGATACTTCATTTTACTTTAAGAATGATTCTCAGTATGGATAGCCTTTGCTATCAGCATTACTCAGAGCTTAATAATTAGAGTTACTGCTTGCCTTGAAACCCCATCCATCCTCTGCAAGCTTGGCTTGGCTTGCTGTGCAATTAAGTGTATTTCAGGCATCCTGACACTCCTTTCAGATTGAATTGTTTCATCAGTCATTACACAGTGGGACCAGTTACTGGTACAAATTCGGGATGTAGAGGTATTAATGACATACATTGGAGGAGAGCAGAACAGAACTGCACTAATTAGAAACGGGAACAGAAATATTTCACAAATTTTTATAAAATTGAAAAGAGACCTTAAAATGTAATAAAATTGGGCAAAATTGGAAGTCAATCATGTCAATATTTCTAAAAGTATAACACAGTTTATTTGGGTTTAAAATTTATTTTGAATAAAAGGTATATTAGAAAACGGGTTCAACATGCAAAACAAAAGAGAATGTTTTATTTTAGAAGGAAAACATGAATTTGTGTGACTTTCATCTTTACCAAGAAAACAAAAGATTATCCTTCTATTGATCCAAACAGACTTTTTGGTTCTGTGTTTTTGCATTTCAGCCAGAGAACCATAGAGAAAATAATTTTTTTTCACATAACTCTACATGGAAGATTCCTACTGCTGTTTATATGTCTTTCAAAAGCATAGCTCTTACCCAACTTTGTAAAACATTTTGGGCTCTTCAGCTCAAAGGCACTGCATAATTGCAAAGCATTACTGTGTTTATGCTATTACCCTCAGGATAAAAAACATAAGAAATTTTTGTGGCTTATGATTTTACTCTATACAGTGGTCTGCCTGAACTATTTCTGATGTTGTTTATAGCTGTAGGAACTGGAGCATAGTTGCCTTTTTTATAGAAGAAAACAGCTGAAGATTTTGTTTTCATGGGACCTTTCTGTTTTCTAGAAGATTGGATATTGGAGCTTCTGAACAATCAGATCAAGTTATGCTCCATAAATATTCAACAATTTTGCCCCTACAGTAAAACCATGCTGATGATCTGCTTTCAGGAGTTGGTAATCACATTCCACCCCTGCTCTGAGGGCTTGAATCAGCCATTCAGTACATATATGGTTAGTTTACAGATCTGAGGGTGGAGACTGGTGATCAGAGGGGTCAATGAGGGGAGTTTATCCAGCAGTGGAATAGCCAACATGGACTGCTTTATTCTGCCAAGTAAGGAGAGGAAAGCTGCATGACACACTGCAAGCAGTCTTTCAGTGAAGATAGACACTTATGATCCAAATCCCAAAGATTACCTTTGCTTTGTTGCTTTAGTGTGTGTGCAGAAAAGAAAATAGAAAGCAAAAGGCCTGGGTTTATTAACCAAATTTAAAAGCTTGTCTCCATATTTTAGTTGAAGAAGCAAGACTCAGTAGTTTCCCCAGAATCTACAATTGTTTTCACACAGGCCTCTGGTTTTAATTATTGGTTAAAGAAACAATAAAAATTTGCAGGGAAAAAGAATTCTTACATGTTTTCAAAAGTTACAGTGAATATCCTGAGCAGAAAAGGCCTGATGAGGGACACTAAATGTATGAATTAGGGCCATTCGCCACACTGAAGAGTAACTTCTCGTCATATAAAACTGGATTTACATCTATATTGTCAACGAGTAATTGGTTTTAGGCTCAAGCAGACCTTAAGTTGGATGACCTCACAGTTTTCCAGTCCAGCCTGCTAAGGTTTCAAATCCTCTTTCTTAAAACCCTTTTCTCTCAAATATGAACAGAAGTATTGCTATGCATTTTCTGTGATTCACAGGTTCTTCTAATTTCAGGAATCTTTTTGCTGAGGAATCATCTGATACAGTACATACCATTACCTTTTTCAGTTTTCCTGGGGAGCATTAATAAGCCACATTTAATTTCTTCTCTGCCTGGTAAGGGCAGAGTAATTAAAGTAGTCATCTCCTTCATTCATTCTTTTTGTGGTGTTTTTTCCCCTCTTCAGATGCATTGAAAAAAAAATTATTTTGCTCTATATGAAACAATAATCCTACTTCTCTCCCAAACACCCGGCTGCTGCTAAGCTACAGACCTAGTCTCTAAACACCATGATGCTATCTAGTGTTTGGATTAAGAATCTGTCAGATGTAGTCAGCCATTAGACAAATAGTATTTCACAGAATTTTGCATGACCCATTTCATTCAGGTACAAGTTACTCATGTAACTTTTACATCAGGGCGCAAATATATGGTGCTTTTCACTACAAATTGTGACCAGTATGGAATTACCAGTCATTACATCTACTTTCTTTTTGGTGAACAAAACTGATCTGCATTATTGACACTTTAAGGTATACTGACAGTCTCTGAGGAAAGAATTCCAGAACCACCCCAATAGAGACAGACACTCCTTCTATAACTGTTTAGGAAGCTAATTTAAGTAGGACTTAATATATCCCTGAACCTTGAGCTTTCTTTCCCCCAAACTTTTCACCAAGCAAAACTCTGTTGTGATTCACTGAGATGCATGAAGATTCAATATCCTATATGAATGGCTTAGGTCATCTTGCACTTAGCAGCCACTAGTGGTTGTACGGCAAGTTTTAAGTATTTAAGTAGGACTATGAGAAAAGAATGTCAATCAGCCAGCGAAACAAACTCCTGAATTGGTTTAGGTGTATACACTTAAACTGGTTGATTTGCTTGTGAAAAATCACATAGGTGTTTCTACTGACTGAATTTTCCGTTAAAGGAGTTACTATTTACCTAAAATAATTTATTCTTTAAAAGTATTTACTGAATAATGTTCTTCACATCTTTAAATTTTAGTTAGTCAGCCAGTCATGTTTCTTTGTTTGTGGGGTTTCTTTGCTTGCTTCTCCTGTCTGCAACATTAGGCTAAGCAGCTGCATGGAAAGCTCCTTTGAATGTGAGTTAGCTAGCCTGACTGAGAGCATGGGCTGTGTTTTCGCTGTCGCTGGCTTCCTTATGGGAAGTTGAGTAAAATACTCCTATGATGTTCATTGTCCTTCACTGCTTTACCAAAACTCCCTCTTCTGTGCCCTCAAAGGTGAATTGCATTCTCCCAGTGAGGATCAAATTTGCAATGTTGTACACAGCAAAAAAAAAGAAAAGAAACATATGATCCCAAAGATATGGAACAAAAGTTGTGACCCCAGAAGTGCAAGCAACCCACAGGGGAAGTGAAGGCTCAATCATGTCAAAAGAGGGTAACTCAAGTGTAGCTTCCAGTATTTCGCTTCTTCCATGGGGCTAACCCATGTGCTGAGCCTCCTGGTTGATTCTGTGGCAAAGATATGCCTATGAATATTTCTCTTTAATTGTTGAGGTTGAATAACTTCATAACGTATGAGTAGCATGAGAGTCAGCAAGTCTGGCACATTAGTTTTAAAATCCCTAGCCTGGGCAAATGAATAGCAATGAAAAACAACTGGACAGAAAGAGGAGACTCTTTCTTAGGGTCTGCGTTAACTGCCAGACAATATGGATTACACATTTTTGAGTGTGAATGGAACTATCTGCTTTTGCAAGGGCTCACTAATCATGAAATTAATGGTCTGTTAAGAAGTTCCACTGTGAGCACACTTGATTGAGCTTTGGTCATTATTTGCTTTTCTTTCTTGCATTAACCATGAATAAGCCTCAGGTTAAAACAGACTTCTCTCTCAGGTTTCAGTTCTATATGGCATTGACTACTACTGAACTAAACAAAGCAGAAAACAAAGTGCCTCAGCACTTTCCAGGATGGAAGTGATGACTATTTTTTTCTCTTTGAATGCGACAGGTACTTAGAGTTGTTGCTCGGCCCATCTTTTCTGCGTTTGTTTGGAAGCTGTGTGTTAGGGTTATACCTTGGCCTAATATGCAGGTAGAAATGTTTGTAAATCCTTACTGAAAAAAATTAATATAGTACAGTATAAAAGCTCTGCTGCTAAAATGATGCCACTATACCTCCTGACAAAATAGTGGCTGTATCATAAAGGCTGCATAATGATTTTCAGTCTGCCTCAAGAATGCAGAATGTGACAACATGATAAGAAGTGATAGAAACTAGAATTTTCATTATGGCTTTCGACATTCCTTCCAAATCCTAACTTAGCTGCTGGAAATGTTTGCAAATTGCACTTCCTTTAAATGCTGCTATTTAAATCAATAACTTTAAAATTGCCAACTTCCACAGAAAATGAATAGGATATGACTAAAACGAGAAAGTTCATTTTTATAACTTAAAATGAGGTATAGACTTGGGTTAAAGTTTGCCACTTCAAACGCTAAAATGAATAACAACAATATTCTAAAAAAAAAAAGGCACAAAAAAAGGACAGATTTTTCTAAAAAATAAAAGGGGGGGCTTTTTCCTATCCTGTTTTCATTACTAAATACTACAGATGGCAATGTTTTGAAGAAAACTCCCGTCTTGTCTGATAATCACTACATGGTTTTGGTAGAGGGATTTTTATATATATTTTATTAACCTACTTTGTATTTAAGAGAAGCCCTTTTGAAATGAATTCAACTTAATATCTGTCGAGAGGTTTTAGTTGTGGGGAGATTGTGCTGTGTACACATATAGATGAATCCTTATAACAGCTTTTTGAATTACATAAAATTGACATTTAATTTCTAAAATATCCCATTTCTTTACAGATGTAATAGTTTTTGTTTTGCGCTCAAGAAGACTGTTCTTTTATCTGTTTACAGGCTCTAAAGCTATCAGTGTGTTGAAAACTCAGTGTGTTGGAGCTTCACTGACCATGGGTTTTTCTATTTTCATTTCTCTTAGCTGCAGTATGAAGCCATGACTCTTTTTCCGCTCTGAAAATACAGAAGTTTTCATTCAACACTCATTCATCCTGGCAAAACAATGGCTTCCAGGTTTAGACAATTAGATTATTGTAACTCAGTAATAATGTCCACCTGAGGAGTGACTTATTTTTCAAAATTGTTAGTTTCACATATTTATGAAACACTTCTGAGACTTCTGTAGTTTCACTGAGGGGAAAAAAAAAAAAAAAAGATAACACACTTCTTGTGATTTATGTTATCCAGAAGTCTAAAACTCCTTGCCCTCTTTGCAGCATGCAGAAATAGGTTCCATACAAGTTCATCTTGGAAGTAGAAGCAAATGTAAGAAAAGGTTTCTATTTGTTTGCTATCACTGTTGAATTTCTTCATATCATAGAAAGGGGTTATAAATCATAGAATAGAATCATAGAATGGTTACGGTTGGAAAGGACCTTAAGATCATCAAGTTCCAACCCCCCTGCCATGTACAGGGACACCTCACACTAAACCAAGGCTCTGTCCAACCTGGCCTTGAACACCGCCAGGGATGGAGCATTCACAACTTCTCTGGGCAACCCATTCCAGTGCCTCACCACCCTTACAGTAAAGAACTTCTTCCTTATATCCAATCTAAACTTCCCCTGTTTAAGTTTGAGCCTGTTACCCCTTGTCCTATCACTACAGTCCCTCTCCAGCATCCTTATAGGCCCCCTTCAGATACTGTATATATCAAAGGCATATTATGTTGAGGACGTCAGAACTGTATACAGTACTCCAAGTGAGGTCTCATGAGAGCTAAGCAATGAAAAGAGAGATTTTTCTTGTTCATTGCTATGTAGCCACTGTCAGTGGCTCTTAAAATATGCAAGATTTCCACACAAAATGCAAACCATGAGAGGGGTCATTTTGTGATTGCTTAATCACATGAATTAGACAAATACTTAGCTTGTATTAATTCTTCAAGCAAGATGCTGTTATAATTAAAACAGCAGATTTCATTTTTTTTAGTATTTTAAGCCTCCTTGTAGATTACCAGTTGAAAACTACCATTTTCAAAGACCAATTAAAATTGCATTATTACTGCATTTCACTGCAAAGAGCAAAGATAATGCCACAGCTAATGTAAAACTGTTTCTTATGAACTCAACAGATCCCTTAAGAGCAAAGACTCAGTGCCTAAACATGTCTTCTCAAAAAAACTTCTGCCTTCTGGCAAAGAAATTTTTATCTATAACAGTAATGAAAGAATTGCATATGTTATGCACCAGGTAGCAGATGACTTTTTGAACACTTTTTTCTTTGAATTGCATTAAAGTCTCATGCAACTTAATTTTATGCACAAATCCTGATTTTTTATTTTTTTTTCCAGAAAGTAGAGTTATACTGCAGGTTTTCCAAAAAGACAGATTTTTAATATTTTCTTTTGTCAAAAAATTATAGAATAGACTTGGAATTCAAGATTTGTGATGGCTGCTTCTCTCTTCAGATTTGTATTCATTAAATTTAAAATATATCGTCATCTCAAACTGGAAAATATCAAGGTCTAAAATGTATCTCCCAGGCTAATACTTGTCAAGTGACTTTAATATGGAACAGTTTTCTTCAAGAAGGTGCAAGATCTACATAAGCATTAGGTGCAGTTCTCGTCAGGTTAAGCAGTTATCAGCCAACATCAGACAAAGAAATGCTGACACTAATTTTCTATTTGGTTGTCTTCTACTTCCTACCTCCAGTAACCTATTACAAACTTACAGTGAAATAAACTGGTGGTGACATTTGGCACATATCACTGTGTGATGATTCATCAAACCTCAACATCAAAAGGTATACAGAAAAAGCAATGCTTCTACTTCACTGAGAATTCAATGCATGTAGACATCAAGCTGTGTGTGGTTCTTACATACTGCAGTGCTTTGTAAACATCATAGCACTCAATTTCATTTAGGAAAGTTTTATGTGAGATACACATTTTTGGTTAAAATAATTTGGTTTGCTTTTTCTTTTCACGAAGCATCTTTAATAATATATAAATATTATTAATGTCAGTGGCATTTGACTACTGTTTACCTGCTTTTCTACATAAAACAATATTTTGAAAGGCTTGCTTTCTTACAATATTTCATAAACATACTAAGATATGTACTTTGCCAAATACTGTGACTGCCTTTCCTTCCTGACAATCATTCATTTTACTATATTCCTGATAGTTCTTTATTGGTTCAGTATTTTTAAATATTACAGCTTTATATGTTTCTTATTTTTTTCATAATTTGCATTTTCCATGCAAAGTTTATACTTTCCTAAACTCAGAACCATTAATTATATTAATTACACAACATACCATTACACACTATAATAAATGCAATATATAGTCCCAGAGAACAACTAAAAAGTGATGCTTACAAAAGTGTAAAAACACCACTGCAAACAGTCTGTTCTCAATAGCTTTCACCTTACTCGATAGGTAAGATAAACTTGAAAAAGGGAAGTATGACATTCTATGTCCAGCTAACACAGTCTTAATTTCATCTTGGTTGATAGGTATATATGCATTCTAAGAACTGAGGGTTACTTTAGAGAAAATAACCTAAGTAGAAAGAAATATGAAAGAAGGGAAGTGGACAGGGAAGGCAAGTGACAGGTGTACAGAGGGGAGCAGGGCAGGAAAAATTACCAGCCAAAACAACAAAAAGACCAGCCAACAAAGATTCTCAGTGATCTGATGTATTTCCACATACACATAGTACCATTTCATTTGATGTAGGAAATCCTCCATTCAAACAAAATCCTTTATGTGCATATGCACTTTCCTTCTTGGCTTGATAGATTACACAAAACCTGTACAAGCTGGTGACAGAATACTTAAACAGCAGTAGCCTGGAAGCAGGCATGTTAAAACTTCCATCTACTACAAACAACACCTTGCCAAGTAACGCCAAGGGGAGGTAACACTGTTTTGGTAGCCAGTATAGCCCCTCAAAGAATGTGTGTTTCACCCACCCTTGGGCTTCTGTTTCATCCCACTTCTGGTTTAGAGTTGGACTCTTAAACCTCTGTTGCAATGACTCCAGCTGTTTAGGTAACACAAAAAGATGCTGCCCCTGGTAGCAGTGTGAAGTATGTGAGAATCTGAGAGATTTTCTCCATCTGCCCCATTCCCCATCTCAGCAGAGTGGGTTTACTGGCAGTGAGCCATTACCTGGCCTTTGCCAATCCCAGATAAGACTGTGATTTAAAGACAGATGCCTTTCACTTTCTCAAATCCTGCATCAGCCTTTGGCTGGGCCAAAGCAGCTGGCTTTCTGACTTTAATACTACTTAAAAGACATCTGTTTTCTAAAGCTTATCTCGTTCAGTAGCAGTTTTGTTGTTTTTTTCTATTGATAGCAAGTAAAGCTCCTTGGGACACATTGCATGAATGGTGTTGTGAAATAGCAATTTGTATTTGCAACTGCTGTTTACTTATGTGCAGAGATCAGTATCTGATGTATTTTGCCCTCTTAATTCACAAAATAGGAGTTCCGAATGTATTCTTTTACTATCTATTCCTCATAAAAAAACCAACGTTCCTACATAATATCAGTCTCCGTAACTCAGATTTAAAATCTTCGGCATTGCTGGCTTTTTTTTCCTTCCAGTCAAACAGATAAAAAACTGAACTTGCTATATTAGGAAGATGTAACATGGATTGAAACAGTAATCCAGACTTCTTTTTTTTTAATGGTTTAACTACTTTTTTTGATAATAAGCAAATCAAATACCATATATTCAATAAAAATGTGGATTTAAATGCTAATGCAATGACCCTAACCCATCCAATAGAAAATATGCAACTATTTCCAAATTTCAGAGGAAAACTAAACCTGTTAGCAAGATACTAGATAGTTAAGGCCTTCTTTAAAACCAGTGGCATCTTAATAATTTATTTGAGCTTCAGATTAGAACGTCATTATACTTTGAAGAGATATCAAACCATCTATGATTTCTATAAATATATTTTTTTTTAGGACTACAATAACAACTTATTGGCTTTCCTATTTAGTCATGGTATTTTCTGTTCAAGTCTGCACTGCAAATAAGTGTGGAAAAGTAAAATTTTCAGGAAGCATAAGAAGATGTAATAGCAAACTCCACTTGAAAATGTGTGATAACTCACTGAAATCCCTGCTATCATGCCTCTCTAGGACAAAGATCCACGTGGCAGGCCAGTGCATGACACTCCATGCTCATAACAGTGTCTGACTCATAGCTATGTGACAAGAAAGTGGATTTATTGGCCACAATCCTCTGTAAAGACGTTTGATATCAAACCCAGAGTAAGTGCTTCTCATGTTCAGCATGCAGCTCCTGAGATCACCTTTCCCAGGCTGAAGCTGACTCCAAGGCTGACCATCAGGTAAACATTTTCCCTCACAGCTGCAGCAATGCACACCTGTTATTAATAAAAAGACAGACATCACACAGTTTATTACCCATTTTCTCTCTGTTTATCCTAACCTAGTCTATTTTCATGCAGCTGGGATAGCATTTATATTCTCTAGTATCTTCCACAGCAAATTTGTCACTTGTAAATAGAGGCCACAAACACAAACATGGGTCTGTTGTCCCAGAGTTATAAACCACCAATAATTTGTATTGATGAATAACTCTGTGATAACAAAAGACATCCGAGACAATTTGCTTATTCTTTCTGGACACTTTGAGTGATATTCCTCCCACCAAAGTTCAGGCATTTACAAATTAGCTGTCTAGATTCCTTCCATATGGAAAGGAGCAGATGAATTGCACTTTGGAGACACCAGTCTCTCTCCAGTAACTAAAATCTGACAGAGTTTGACTACCTGCATTTTCAACCAAATAAAATTATTTGAGATTAATCTCACTACTAGTATCTAATATGAGATTCTAGTGTAAGTACTAGACCATAAATATAGAATATACATATATAAATCTTACCCGGTTCATGAATTGATTCCACATAGCTAATTTGTGGAAAAAAAGAAAAAAATTAAGAAAAAATGGCCCTGTAAACCAGCAAAAAGACCTCCTTGATTAAGTCAGCTTTCTCCAGGGAATTTTCACTTTACAAAATATATTAGAGCAGCACAATGTGATGTCTTTCCCAGAACGGCTGCTTCCTCTAGTTGATACAGGGAGGTTTATAATCGAGGGGAAAATATTTCAAGAGAGGTCAAGAAAAATGCAAAAATATATTCCCTCTGTGCATGTGTATGCTGTTTGCTTGGCACGCGTTTTGGATTGTTCTTTCTTCAAACAGGCATGTCTTGTTGAAAATAGCTGCAATTTTCTGAGCTTCATGATCACTGAAATAACTGTATATAATTACACGGCAGAAGCAAAGTAAAGTTTCAGTTGATTTAATTTATTTATGTCTCTCTTAATCCTATTTTATCCATTGTTTTACCAACTTCCTATCTCTGCTGCTGTCTGTTATCACTCCAGCCCTGAACCTCCCACTGTCTGGTTATAACCACTATAACTTTTTTAATTCTGGCACTTAGCTGATCCTATCCTAAAAGCCTTTTATACCTCACTGAATGTAATCTGACCACTTAACATTTATATATCTGATCCTTTAGTCCATTCTCTCCTTTCACAAAGATATTGAACCTCCTGTGTTTTCATCTTCACTTTTAGTGTATACTTCATATTTTCTGTAGACTGAAAGAGTTCTCAAGGCCAACAATAATCAGTAATCATATGTACCATTTCCAGTGTTTGCTTTAGATGTGATATTTATCTTATAACCAATATATCAACAATATTCTTTATTTTTTACTTACAGGTTTTTCTATCATCTCGTGGAGATAGCTGCCTTCATGACAATGATAACTTAGAATCATAGAATCATAGAATCGTTAGGGTTGGAAAGGACCTTAAGATCATCTAGTTCCAACCCCCCTGCCGTGGGCAGGGACACCTTACGCTAAACCATATCACCCAAGGCCTCGTCCAACCTGGCCTTGAACACTGCCAGGGATGGAGCATTCACAACCTCCCTGGGCAACCTATTCCAGTGCCTCACCACCCTAACAGGAAAGAATTTCCTTCTTACATCAAACCTAAACTTCCCCTGTTTAAGTTTTAACCTGTTACCCCTTGTCCTATCACTACAATCCCTAATGAAGAGTCCCTTCCCAGCATCCCTATAGCCCCCCTTCAGATACTGGAAGGCTGCTATGAGGTCTCCACGCAGCCTTCTCTTCTCCAGCCTGAACAGCCCCAACTTTTTCAGCCTGTCTTCATACAGGAGGTGCTCCAGTCCCCTGATCATCCTCATGGCTCTCATCTGGACTTGTTCCAACAGTTCCATGTCCTTTTTATGCTGAGGACACCAGAACTGCACACAATACTCCAGGTGAGGTCTCACAAGAGCAGAGGAGAGGGGCAGGATCACCTCCTTCGACCTGCTGGTCACGCTCCTTTTGATGCGGCCCAGGATACGTTTGGGTTTCTGGACTGCAAGCGCACACTGCCCGCTCATGTTCATTTTCTCAACTTGTCACAATACTGTCACAGAGGATTCAATATCAAGAACTTCTGGGAAGGAACATTCAAGAGCAGGCTGAATTTGACGTCATGTACACTTTGAAGGGTAACAGGTGACTTCATTTAACCTGATAGAATTATGCTGCTAGATAGAAAGTTCAAAATGAGACTGTGCTACAGCCTCCTGAATAGTCATGCTATGTGCACACTGTCACAAAACCTTTCACCTTCTCATTTGCAAACCTCAGAAACTGGAGAAAAAAAACAAGCATAGATGAGCCATGTACTGTTAGTATGGTCAGGAAAGAATGGGGAAATGGACAGTTAGCCATCTGTCCCATACAAAAAAATCCACCAAGCATAAAGTAACAAAGAAAAAATTAATAGTTCTTGTCTTATTACCATTCGGGGGAAATGTAATTTCATTTTTACAATTCTAGGATTACAAATAAGAATTTTTATTTTTTTAAAAGTGACTCATAATTTCACATAAAACTTCAGCACACCTTTGGAAAACAGAAGACATTTACTATGCATTTATTACAGTGTTCCTCAGTGAAATTCTCCCTCAGAAGTCTTAATTCTTAGAGAGAACACAGTTAAAATAACATTTGCTAAAAAGACCCACAACTTTACAAAGTTATTTTGTAGGAATAATCCAACTATCCTGATGTAACTTAAAATGTTACAAAGGTACTGAAATAACTAAATCTAGAGATGTCTTCTTGGAAAGATTCAGAATCAGAAAATTATATAGCTGATGTTTTTAACCAGTGAAGTACCCTTCCTTTGGTTTTAGGGAATTCTTTTAATCTGTCTTCTCTTCTTCAAAATCTTTCATTTGGTTCTGTGCATCTTCAAGGTATAATAGTTACAACTTCCTTTTCTTCTTCAAAACACAATACATTTTTTTCTCCTTTCCCTGTGTTTATTCTGGTACACTTTCTAACTCGAAAGGAAGGAATAATCTTCCTAAGGCAAGGTGGCATCTAACAAAGGGCAGCCTACAATGGCAGGACTAGGACAACAATGCTATTCAGAATAGTCAATTAAGTCTCAAATGGGATAATTAGATGTGATAAACTGAATAATTTCAAAACAAGGATAGTGCAAAGTAGGTAAAAATTAAGCTGAAAGAATATATGGTAACTGGCATAATGGAGAAAAAAAATAAAGGTCTGCTAGGTCCAGATGGGTTACTTGCTAAGCACCTCACAAACATGGTTAGGTTACTTCCAGCTCCAAGTTACAGCGTAATACAGATAATCTGCAGAAATAAATTGAGCACTCCAAATTCTGGTTTCTATGTTAGTTTATATTCCTAAAGCACAGAAAGCTGTTACTATGAGGAAATTCAGGCAATGAATTGTGCAAATGTAACTGCATGTAATAACATATGAATAAAACATATCACACAGTGGTTTTTGCATGAAGTCTCGGTACCATAATATTGTCTTTAAGATGTGAAGAAGAATGTCTCAGGGCACTTAGTCAAATATTTGTGCATTTTATACTAATTACCCATACATTTTAGGCACACATTCAAACACTCAGCTACTTGATCATTATAATTATTGTACATTCCAGATCTCTGAAACACGCCAGATCCCTAACTGAAAGGAAGAAAATTATCTTGAGGCATGCTGTAACAAAACAATTTTAAATAGCCTAGAAACAATGCCCTTTTTGTGCTGCCTACAATGTCTTCCTGCAGTGTACAAAAAAGCACAATAAACTTTTAATCTGAGCTAAGAGAAAAAACTTCCTGATACCTAGATACCTTAAAAGCCAAAGAAAACTTGCAATGTCTTTATACCCAGCTGAGTTCACCTCTATGTTTACCCTTATTCCTCAACATAAACCAATGCTGTCCTTCTATGCAGTAATCTTCCTGAGAACAAACTGGCAAGAAGTCAAAAGCAGCAGAGGAATCAGGCAGCTAAGCTGCCATGTAGTTTGGAAATCAAGTCCAAACAGCATTAAAAAAAAAAAAAAAATCTTCACTGTGCTGCCATCCAAACTATGAAGCTGACTCACATTTTAAAACTAAATTCCAGAGATGCCTACAATTGATATAGCTGAGTAGTTCACAATGCTTGGCTCTCACCTGGTTTATATGGCTAGATTAGGATCCAAAATTGTGTGATTTCTTACATGTGTTCCCCAAGGAACTCAACTTGAGAGATATTGAGAGAGCATATCTGATACACATTCAACTTTCAAGTAAAACATAACCCCTCTTCATCATAAAGAGCTGTGAAATTGAAACACAGCCCCTTCCTTAGCCAGTTTCAAATGTGCGGGGATTTTTTTCTCTTTCTTCATATGACTATGACTAGAAAAGGAACAGGCAATAATGGAAAAACACCTAAGCCACATTAATTTAGTGCCTAGGATAGTTTCTGAGGAGGTCTACTTCCTTGAGCAGGTTTTAGAAATTTCCCGGTCCTTTAAACATTCAGTCTTTGCTGCCTTCAGTTTATTTACTTTCTTAGCCTAATATCCAGATTATTAGATCGCAGCATCATGTTGTGTCCCAGACCCATGATGTCTAATTTTTCTAATTTGTGCTGTAGGCTTGAATTTTTTGATGCAATAAAGAAATATTAAACCAAGATTTCTGTATTTATAGGCCAAATTATCTGACCATAATACTGAAGTTCTTCTTACAATTCAATTTAAGGCTTCAGCACTTGTCTTCAGGAGAGGCGTCAGGTAGCTTGACTCGGGGAAAGGATTAATAACTCAGTCACCCACCCAGTTCTTTAACACTCAGCAGCTACAAGCACAGCATGTTATTCTAAATGTCAATCTTACTCTACCTATGAATTGCCTGTGAACTTAGATTTCTAATACAGAAGTCTTCCCTGGGAAAAAGGCCATAGAAGTAATAGCACCAAGGAGTGAATTTACTTGAATTGGTCTTTTAATATTCATGACTTTGATCTTCCATTGTTTGCAAAATAATTTGCAATTCACTTTCCTTGCTAGTATTAATTTAATGTTATTTTCTTAGTAACTAGTTAAGTTTCTTGTTGCTGTTCTGAGAAAGTTACATGCTTGACTTCCTGTAGCAGAAGATTGTATGGGTCATCCAAAATGTACACAAGTATTTTGAGCACTATTATAAGCTTATCAAAGTATTCCTTTTTTTAGAAGAAGTTGTATATTGTCCCAGTGATCGCCCTGGAAAGATAGAAGCTGGAAAATGACACGTTCATTGTTGATTTGAATACAATTTGTGTAACTTGCGGAAGTGGGTATGTGCTATGTTGATAGTTTTGCAAACACATTTCTCCAACACAAAACTAGAAAAAAACACAACTCTAGTATAAACTACCCACACCTAATAGAGCTGGCTACTGAAATGGATGCAGTGCAGTGGCTCAAGATCTTACAGTTTCTGTTCAGTTATCACTACAAAGGGAGTACCACAATCAAGCATATGCAAAAACCTATTCCCACTGGAGAGAAGCACAAATACCCCAGCCTTGCTGTGAATAGCCATTTCCTCACTGTTCTGCAGTTTCTTAACTCCATATACTTCCACGTGCAAGCAGATATAATAACATTTTTTATCATAATAATGATTATGTTGTTTATGTAATATTTTTATCACTTCTTCAGCAGAAGTTTTCCTATGCAAAAAGATTTTTTAGGCCTATTTCTTTTTAGACCTATTACAAATACTACTTAATCAGATATTTTTCACTACATCTGTTTCTTATTGTTTAAGTTACTGAGATATCATTTGCTATAAGTAGAACCTTGAAATCTTATGGATTTAGTGGCACTACAGCCACAGCAGTGGGAGAATTGTGCCTCTACACTTACCCATGCAATATTTGTTTACTTTATGACTGCATTCCATCTTCTACATCATCCTGTACAGAATAACTGTTGTAAGTCTCCCAGGATTTCTCATTTCATCGTTTCTGCAACCTTCAATCTCCCACTTCTGAATGAAGAGGTAACAAATCAGAAGGTGTCCTCCAAAAACAAAAAAATGCACTTCAAGCAGTTTAGGAAAGATGGGAGAGGAGTTGAAATGCTGAAAAAAAGGGACCGGAGCAACTCGAGCTTTTTTTTTTGCACAAGAGATTTGAGCATCACTTATTCTGCAAAGCTGCAGCTGAAGTGGAATTCAGTCTACATCAAAGACAAGTTACAAGCCAATACAATAAAAATTTATGAAAGATGTGATTATACCTCTGTATCTGGTGTGTATCTGTCCCACTCTCAATTCTGCTGAAAAATCGCATCCCAGAAACTTTTCTGCAAGCTTTATGTGAACATTTTGTAGGAATTAAAGGCCTTCACTTTTCACAGCTTTTAAAAGCTCCACCCAGATCCATTTGAAACGCTTCAGTGCATGGGAAGACCCCCCCCCACAGTCTTGATCATTCTGACACCCTTCAGACACCCTGCCTCAGTCCTTAATTCTCCAGCTCAGCAAGTGAGAAACTGTTGCAAACTACAGGTTTTTTTTTTCTCTAAGAATATGACTCCAATCTTTTTCTCTTATACTGAAACCAATCCATTCTACAGTGTATTCCCATGCGAATGAGTCATATTAATGACTCCCAGAGTCTCTGGTCTGGGATACACATGAGACATGCAGAAAAAAAAAAAAAGAAAAAAAGCAGCAGTAGCAAAACCTGTCTCAATTTATATCCTAACGTGCAAAGAAGGAGCAATGCAATCGAACGAATCATAATGCAGAAGGTTCAAACAGAATCATCAAATTACTGTATTGTGCAACTGTAACATTAATTCTGCTCTTATTATTGCTGAATTGCCGAGTAAAAATATTTTGAATGCATCAGATGATGTTCCTGGGGTCATTATAAGTAAAAATCTCTTTCTCCTGTTATACAGGGTGTGGCTCCTGATTGTACATTTTACACTTCTTTGAAATAAGTACAAATCACTGAATAGAAATACAATGTAAATTGAAAGAAAAGAAACCATTTTCCTTTAGTTTTTCTTCATTTGCATTTCACTTACTAGTAAAGAAGTTATTTCTCTCTTTTCTGCCTTGGATTCCTTTTTAGTTTATTTTCACAGTTTCTAAATTTTGAAGGAGTCGGCCCCAATATCCTCACAATAAGTAATATTTCTGGATTTGTTTTTATCTATATCATATACTACCGATATGAAAGTCATATGGAGGGCCAAGTGCCTCTGGCTTTGCTATGTGCTATTTCATAAGTCACGCTTCTTCTACCAAGATGTGCTTTGTCAAAACATGTTTTAAAGAACTAAATTATCTTCTCATTGCTCAGCAGGTATAACATGATTCAGATTTCTTTCCAGAAATAAAAGGTGTTCTCATGCAATATTCTGTGTTAGAATTGAGAACTGCTTAGTGGAATAAAAGCTTTAGACAAAAAGCTTCTTTATTAACATTACTGTGTCAGGAACATAATACTATCACACCATCTCCGATTAGATTTTTAGCGAATTGAAACTGATAAAGTCAACAGAGGCTATGACAGTGATTAGCAAAGCACTGTGAAGAATTCAGTCACTTATATTATATATGTGAATCATTGAAGATAAAAACCTCAAAGACATTTAACCAGAAAGAGATTATGTCAAAAGTAAGTATGAATAACATCTCTTCAGTGTGTTTTCAGCAAGTATGGAAACAAATACAATTTTCATATATGAAAACTATTTACTGACAGCATATTTATAAAATGTTGTCATTTTCTTTAAATAACCTAATATAAATGTAATTTGGTAAAAATATTGGGTTTTTATTTAAGAAACCTTTTTCATTAGAAAGTACAGCTAAGGTCTGCCAGCTGTAAACCAGAATATTGCAAGCTATTACATCATTAATCCCTGTATAACCATTTAAGGATCATAGTCATAATTTCTTTAGTAATGTTTTCCCATACTGTCTTAATGATTTACAATAGTTACATTTTCCAGGACACTCCAATCTACCACTCAAAGTGGACTGCAATTTATACAAAAAATGCAAGACTGAACCTTGGCAAAAAATCTGCACATTCACTATATTGTGCATAAAACACTAATTGTATTTTATACCCACATACTCATTTCTAAATTGTGGTTAACAGAAGTATACCTGAGCAAACCTCAAGTTCATTCTCAGTCCTCCCCAGTAGGCACCTACAGGCATCCTTTTCAGAGATACATGACTCCCCATTTTGTGTAGTCTGGGAGCTTCTGTGCTCAATGAAGTATTAGGCCTTCCAATCAGATGTTTTGTCAAACGATAATCAGAAAGCAGGAGGAGAAAATCCATTGGCTAATGGTTCTGCTTATTCATGAAGTGTGAAGGGCAACACTTCTAAAAGGACTTTTTCTTTTGTCTTAGACACAACTGAAGAAGCTGCTGGTGCTGAGCAATCTATCCAAGTTGAATAAAAAAATAATGAATGCAAATATCCTTTAATGTCTTAGTCTCTGCATTAAAACCCTAGATACTTCTCAGTTGTCTTATGTGATGCACCATCTGCAGAAAAGTTTGCCACGATTTCTTTCCTACTTTTTTGATTTAGAATTCTTCCTGAACTGCAAAAATGTGATTTATGGAAATGGGGGCAAAGGATTCCTTTCTTATTTCATATAACTCTCATAGCTTATGCACTGTCTTGAAAACAGATATAGTGTAAGCAGCTGAATAGCATACCAGAGGGCTTTCGGTTCCTGTGAAACTGAATGACATTAGACCTCGGAGTTAATTTTTCCATATTTCCACTAACGTTACATGTAGAAGATACAGATGCAATTAAACTGAGGCCTGTGATCTACATCATCTGCCATTTCAAGTTTTGTAAATAGTTTTCACTCTGCTGGGGTTTTTTTGCTTGTTTGTTTGTATTTCTCAAAGTCTGTTTTAAGTACGAGAGCTCTATTTTTCTGAGAGAAAAAAAGAAAATAAGAAGAGAAATAATTATTAATGTCTTGGAAGCATACTATTATTTTTATTATTCTCTTTAAATTCAATGTAAAGTTTTCAGGACACATTATACATATTAAATATATATACACATTGATAATTTCCTACAAATAGGTTAGAGTTAAGAAATAAATTAATATATGGCTAAGAATAATCATACTGTAGAAAATACTGAGAAAGCGTTAAGCTGAATTAAAGTGCTTCTAGATCAAATGTAGCCTGGATTTTTTTTTTTTTACAAACAGGAACTTCAGTATTCAAAATGTTTTGAGCACTAACACCACAGGCTGTAGTATCTATCTTAAGTTTCTTTATGGCACATCTAGTTTCAGTGATACCTTCATTCCTAAATCTTGAGATTACAATGACAGCTGCAACTGCCTGGCAGGAATGCATGCTCCTCTTTGAATCATTCTGCAGGTTGCTTGGGAAATCACAAGAGCAATGCCAGTTTAAAGGGAAGGTTGTGATAAACATTATGTCATGACATTGTGGAACAAGCACTGCAGGCTGTTTACAGCCCAGCAGTCTTCCTGGATTTTACACTGGGAACCAGTTTAAAACTGCTATTGACTTCAATGAAGGTCATAAATGCTTGTCTGCTAAAGACTAAAGTACAGTGTGTTTGTTTAACCAGATGAAATGACTCTCTCAGATTCCTGGGTGCACTGGATGAGACAATATTTATACATGTTAAGACGGAAGGCCTGATTCTCCACTGCCTTCCACTTCCAAAACTTGAGTGCAGCTTCTGTTTTGCCAAGTCCTTCACTTCAACCAAGCTTTTGTCCTCTTAAGATTTTCAGCCTCTGAAACAACTGGCTCTCTGCCAAGGCTTCTTGGATCACCTCACCTCTGAAGTTCACAGATCTACAGATTCAGTAGGAATATTAGTGAACTTGTTAGGCCCATTTGTTAAACTTCTTTTGAACAGATGTCTATTAATTAACAGCTTATAATACTAAATTAGTGTTGTTTACGTTAATGTGGTTTTAAACTAATTAATCCAGAATTTCTGTAAGAATACTGCAGTGAGGATGATGGAAATGAAGTTGTTCAAAAGATAGGCTAATTTATAAACTCCCTTCTGGGAGTCATATCTTTAGTGGAAATTTAGAGCAAAAGCTGAATTCTAGTTTTGCTCATTATCAAAAAAGTTTCTTTTTATTTCCAAAATAAACCCAAATTAAGTTAGATGCTTACAGACCTATTCATTGATGCTCCCCCTTTTCTAATTTAAAAGCAGATGTGTGTTTGGAATTTATTTACCTAGGTCATTTCCAGTGTAAAAACTCATGTGACATTTCTGAGTCATAACTGCTGGCTGGTTTTTTTTTCTGGATTCTGTCTCTTTTAATTACCTGGCATACCAACATACAGAATAGATTTTAGACTGCGAGTCAGTATACTGATACTAGACATTAAGGTCTTACTGATATCAGCTGGCCACATCCTGAATTACACTTGAAAGTTCAAGCAGCATAACTTGAGAGGACAAAGTACAAACTTCATTATGGGTTACATTTTATGAACAGCTCTACATGTAGTTGACTCTTGACTGCTGACTTTTGGCTTCAATAGGAAGAAGATACACAGATATACAGACAAGTTTCCATGGGGAAAAAGAAATATTCAAGATATCATTTAAAATTTAAGCTAGGATATTTTTTTAACTGAAACTTTCTGTAAGCTATGGATATATGGATTTATCATGATTAATAGGATGCATGATAGCATGTTGATTTGTGCAACAAGGTTCAGTGTGTGACCGCTGTAACACTTAGGCCATATTGTCTCATGCGTCAGATCCCATAGCTATCCATTTTTAGACTATGTATATGCACGGCAGATAGCCTTAAACTCATACAGACTGTTGGCAGATCAAGTCTAGGGACAGAATTAAAACTGTCAGAGCTTAGTGAAGAAACCAACCTTGGCCATTGGATTTATTATGCTTCTAATGGACTTGAACCACTTCTACATGCAGTGTAGGGAGAGTGGGATTATGTAGAAGGAGAAATGTTTTTAAGTTTAACAAATAAATTTACATAAAATGTCAGTTTCCTCCAAAAATAGCTGACTTCTTTCCTTGCCCCACTTCTGCTCATGCAGGACTTTGATGTCCTTCAGTTAGGTGAGGTTTGGGGCCTGCAGCTGGAGGTAGTCAAATATGCACTAGCCAACAAGCCATAGTTACATTTCCGTAGTGTTAGCCATAGTTATAATGTCATACCTGGACATTGTTCAAGTAGCATATGCTCCATTCACAAGCTTTCCTCCTTCGAGTGTTTTTAGGAGACTCAGATGGCCTTTTTTTTTTTTTAAACTAGCCACTTAAATATTTGTATGACTTTAAATTTGGTTGTTGACTCAGAACAATAACTGCTCACAGAAACCCTAGGTTTTAATGTTTTGATAAAAAAAAAGTATGTTGAACTGGTATCACTTAAAAAAGGAAAAGAATTGGCCCCAAATCTTACTGTTAAAAAGATAATTATGGAGCAAAATATTCATACCTCTTCACTGATTTTTTTCAACATGCTGTTAAAATCTAGATTCACAGAGCATAGATGAGATTGATGGCAAAAAGGCAATTTATATTGTTCTAACGGAAGGGGCCATGTAAAATGAGGATCACAATTTTGAGAGCTGCACAATTTAATATTAATAAAGAAATGTTACCACTTCTTCTTTAATGAAAGTGACAGATTATTTTATCAAATTTGCTATAAACAAGAACAGTAATTCTGGTTCTTCTCTTTTCTATTTGGCACACAATTTCTCAGGAAAGCAGTTTATTTGGAAGCCTACTAATGTAAGAGTACTGTGGGAAGTACTGTGGGAAAAGATGCACACGGTTTCTTTCAAGTTGCATTCAATTCTTCGCTTTCGTTCTCTCAGATTCCATTACTGAAATTACATAAACAACTCAGTTTTGACTAAATTATTATGTCAAATAAAGATAAGGGGTAATATACAGTTTCTACTCACCTGTTCATTTACCTTTTCATAGCAATATGAAAAAAAAAACTTTGTTTCCTTCTCTTCTAAACACCTTTCACTCTATTACACAGAAGTAAAATTATTTATATTTCCCACAACTGCTCTTCAGTAGTGAAGATACGTAATGAAGATAAACAATAATCACTAGTTTTATCTTTGCAATACCAGTTCAAGAATTTTTCACCATCAATGAACATTCCTAGTTATTATATGGATACAGACACAAAAATACATGATTAAATGCCCTGTAAAGAAACAAGTACCAGGAGAAATGGCCTTATTAATAAATACCTTGCATAAAACTGAAAAACTGTGGTTATGGAAAGCATATTGCAATAGAGCAGAAATGACAAAAAAGGACTATCCTGGCTTTTGACGGGCTATTTTCCAACATTGCCTTGATTTGTATCATGATATTAATTCATTTCTAGCTAAATAGTGGGTAACAAACCATGGCAGTGTTTGGATTTTAGACATAGTCTGCTTATTGGAGAATTGCCCGTGTCCATGAACAGAGCTGCATGGTCCACCAAAGAATGAGATCAACAAGCATGTTTCTGAGAGCTACCCATAACTATTTGTAGAAAGTGTTGAAGAAAAAGCTTGGGTGAAAACCTTCCCCCTCTCCTGGACACACTTAGATCTGGAGAGGCCCATCTCTAATGCAATACTACTGGTGATGTTGAAGCCTATGCACTAAAACTGCTCTAAAATTAACATTGGTTTCAAGGGATTTGATGTCAGTCTCTTAAACTACCACTGCATGCTGACACCCACAACTAAATATGACTGTGTTTTTCTTATCAGAAATGAATAATATTTAAGTACCAAAAAAAATATTTTGAGGCCATGGAACCAAACAGAAACCTCCGTATTGCAAGCCAAAACATCACTGACATTTCAGCTAGAAGCCGTTTCAGACAACAGAGATACATCTATAACATCGCTAAGAAAATCTCAGTTGTGTCACATTGCCTGCATGCATGCTGTCCTGAACTACTGTTGCATAGTCAGAGGTGGGTTGAGAGGGCAGAATTCCACTACCTCTCAGTTAAATCCTATTCTACATGGAATAGATAAATGCATATTCTTTTTACAGCATCACCATTTCCTGCAGAAAAGAGCATTTGGTCTATTTACAAAATCTGAGCAAGACCAAGGAATTTAGTCCATGACACATGTGCGTATAAAACCACCAGAATGCCGCTATTGACACATTTGGACCATTAGATGGTAACAATTCTGAATCTTGATAAAATAGGAGGGTGGGGGGAGGAGGAGGGGGATAGAAGAGAGAGGGAGAAAGAGACACAAAGTGGTTTCTTTTTTTTTTCTGTCTTGGTTTTATGCTGTTTCTTGAGTTTGGGTTTGGGGGTTTTATGGTTTTGGGGGTTTTGTTGTTGTTGTTTTTATGCATATGTTCTTTTGGTATGAAACAGAAACAGAAAGGGAAGAATGTGTAAAAACAGATGTGGAACTACAAAGCCGCCCCACAGACTCCTTTAGAAGGAAGATGTACATAAAGAGCAGTCTGTGTGGCCATTAAAGTACAAACTGATTCAGAAAGAGGATATGAAAAAATGTTACAGTAAGCACATAATTCATCGCAAAAGTTGGGATGTATACGACCATCCCAGAGTAGCAGGGGATTAGTCTTTCTTGCATGATTAAATACAGCTAGTGTTTGCACATATAAGGAAATCACTTCATGGTTGATCTAGAGCATGCAAAGTTTGTCAGGTAAAATAGCACGTCTCTTAGAGAAATCTGATATAGCTGTAGCAAGGGAAGACAAGCTGTTAAGCTAACGTACAGCTTGCCTGTAGGAGCTACAACTACACCATTGTGACATTGCTGATATAAGCAAGATCCTCCTTTTATCTGAGAATCTCATTCAAACCTTTAGCACAGAATGATGTGTACTTCTTAATATTGTCCAAGGCAATTCCAATGTTAGCTCATCTTCATTGTTGCAACAGTAGTAGCCTCTCTAAATGACAAGGGCAGCTTCCTATCCTAGCTGAGTTACTTTAACTTTTCTGAAAGATTTCCAAGGGTTATAAACCCTTTTCTGGTGAATTTACAGTCTAAACTGCTATAGATTCTTATTCTGTAGTCCTATTCTAACTTTCACATTTTCAGACAAAAAGAAAAAGAACTAAATGTCCAGTGCTTTTATCACTTTTGAACAGTTTAGTGGTGTTTTGGTTAGTTACTGTTTCTCATACAGTGCTCCTTCTGCAAATTCACATTCCTTTTTTAATTTTTTTTTAATAAGTTTCTAACACAAGATTTTCTTAATGAGAAACACTTAAAATATACATATTAATTGTATGGTAAGTGGAAATTGTGATTTATGCCTTTGTTTTGACTGTTCCTTGATTGATCAAGTACTATCTATAATTGCTTTTAATACAGAGAAAGGTTTTTGTAAAGAAGTCATGCTTTTCACTTCTTTTACTGTGATTTTCTCAGTCCCCATTATCTTCAGCAGCTTCTATTCACCACAGCCTGTTTCAGTATACAGCCCCAAAAGTTTTGATTATTTTCTGGATTTCATAAGCCAACATTTCAGACTTAATAGTGTACAGCGCTGAAAGCAGCTTTCCACTCACTCATACCATCTACTGCTTATCCATTACACAGTTCCCAACTGTCATTATCATAGAAGCATGTGTTCCAAAATGCATTTCATGTTAAAATGTTTCATGACTTCTTTCAAATATGTATGCATTCAACACAACTGAAATGCTGAGTGGGGGGGGTCTACTCTCTGTGGTAGAGGCAAGAGTAAAACATAATGTGTAATTTCAACACCATTAAGTTGTTTACTGATAATCCAGAAATGAAGTGGCTGAATCAGCATTATCTCCACTGCAAGAGATTTCTTATGTTAATGCTGTGGCCTGTCACCATGCACAGATCACGGACAGAGCAATTACCTATCCTGTCATCTCTTTTAACTGGAAATGCCTACAAAAGTCTATAGAGGCTTTGTATCAAGAGTGGCAGCAGCATCTGTTCCTCAAGGAATACTTGTCTTTTCTATTTTCTCTAGATTTTAATGATACATAATAAAAAATACAACAAAAACGATTAACCATGATAGCATCTTTGACTCAGACTGACTTTGTTTTCCAGGCTAATTATACTATAGAACTTCACTGTCCTACTCAAACTGCTTCAAAGCTTCTCCAGCCGGGCATGTTCCTCATGCACAGTATCGTGATAATACTGTCTCCAAATCAGTTGGTATTATTATTCAAATAGCAGCTTCCTGACTAAAACCTAAAACCATAGCAGTATTCTCATCAATTATAGTAAAAAATTGAAAGAGATTGCTGTTGCACATCACAGCAGCACACATGGATTAAAACATCAACAAAACAGTTATGTTTAGAGTTCAGTAGTAACAGACGGGTGCTCATGTGCAACTATTTCCAAACAAACGGCTGAACTCTTTTGTGCTTTACATAGCAGAATTGTATACTATTTAAGCCAGAGCTAAACTTATCCCAAATTCCACCCAAGTATCAGAACTGTTTGCAGCAAAGAGCAAAAGTTAATTTTCACTCACTTATTTCCATATAGCTCTGCTGAAGCTAAGAGTTGAATAGGTCGGACCAGAATCTGGCTTCAGTTTTCCAAGCACATCTGCTCATTTCTTTGTGGGTTATGTTAGAACAGAGCCAGATGCTGATCTCTTTCTCAAAGCAAATTATTCTTTGAGTGATTCCACTAATACAATCACATTGCTTTTAGTAAACAACAACCAGCCTACATATGAAACTGAGAAACCCTAGGAAAATGATCTGTTACATACTGTTTATCTGTTCCTTCCTCTTAACTATCAAACACCCCGTTAGATACAGTGTCACCTGGCACCACTTAAGTGCTATTGAACCCTGATAGAAGGGAAGACACAGTTTACCTCTATAGTAGGATAAATCCTTTTATTATGGCTAGATGCTCTTAAGGCAAATTTTGCCAGCAATTTATAGGAAACATGGCAGAAATGGAAAAATAGAAGATATACTCAATCAATATACACATTTATTTCTTCTCTTCCCTCCCTTCATAGACTCACAGCCACAAAGCCAGTACTATCTACCTGTGCCGGCAGCTGCAAGACTTCTGGCTCAGAATGGGACACAAATGCCTTGAACCACTAAGCAACTATCCCTCATATATTTTTTATATGCTGAGGGCTCCATGCCTATGCACCTGGTTTGGGTTAAAACATTTTCATTCAGCTGTTGGTGACTTTGAATCCAGTTGAGAAAACTGCTCATTTGAATTCTCCACAGCTTGTTTGCTTCTGCATTTAATTCATTACCTGATCACTTCTAATTAGAACAGTTGCAATGGAAGAGCTGTTTTGTTCTGTGCAGGTAACAATTAGTTCCTCCCAGTGAGAACACAGGACCTTTCCTAGTGGGTTGATGTGCAAGCGAATACTGAAAAAATCAGGTTTGTTTGTACATCAGAAGGAAAATATTAATGTAAAAAACTTAAAAGAAAACATTCAGGTTTTCTGTCACAGGTTTCACAGAAGTCAAAATATTTTAGTTTTACTTTAATTTTTTACTTTTCTGGTATTGGTAGCTCTTTAAATTCCCAGCATTTATTTGTCAAAATACATAGTTAATTGTAACGATAATATTGTTTTTTTCAATTTCTTTTTTTCTTTTCCTGATCTTCTTCCATAATCACAGCCAAATTTGCCTACAGACTTATGGGCTTTGGACCCCCAAGATTTCTCAAAAACTGTAATTTTTTGCCTTATGACAAAACTAGAAAAAAAAACCTACCATCATTTTATGTAAGAAAAACTGTGTGACAAAAAAATGCACAGTGTTTGGGGCATTATCACTATTTCCTTAAAGCTATATGTTGCTTGTATGGAGACTGTTGCTGCTGTCATGCATGGAGACTAATAGCATAGAGGCAAGAATGCTGCTAGTTGAGAAATGATTGTTTGAAAGCATAAACAAAAATACGTACACAAGCAGGAGGAAAGATGAAGCACTAAATAAAATAAACAAATAAAATAACATTAGTGGGTGTTTTGAGTTCCACTCAGTAATAATAACAACATCTAAAGGCTATCAGCTTTGAAATACGAAAAAAAGAAAAGTAATGACTGATCAGTGTTTGCAAGTATTCAATTTGTAATGGCCAGAAGAAATAGCTCTGTTTGATACTAATTAAGGACTTATTATCTCTTTTTCAGCTCTGTGTCCACTTGTACACTAAAATTACTCATTTTGACATATTCTTTTTTTATACCTGTATCCTCGAGCATCACAAGTGAATGTCACTGTACCTTGATAATTTAGGTATCATTACAATTAGCTGAAGTGTTTGCTTGCATAATTGTAAATCAGCTGTGTGGTTTTGAGCTGCATGTTGCACTTGTAACTGATTTGTAATATAGTCGAGAGCTGGTGTCTCAGTTCTCTGCTATTCTCCTATTAGCTCTGAAAAAGTCAGACTTATAAGAAACAGTAAAATGTCATTAGGCAGCTTAATTAATCAAATTTACTGAAAGTATCTGAAGCATTATTCATTTAGCAGATGGATTAGGTGAATTAAAATGAATATTTCATTGCAACTTCCAGCTTGCATCTCACACTTTTCTGTTAGCCTGGCTCAGTTTTGAATTGAAAGGTTTGTGTTACACACAAAGATTTGAACTCAAGTCAGGTACAGCATTTTCTTTAAATCAGCTGTCTTCTGGCTGCCTGTGAGCAAGAGGATTCTCTTTTTCTGGGCTTGTTACCATAACACTACTTTTGACTATTTTTCATTTACCTTTGTAAGTTTAATCTGAAGTCAAAAACCCCACATATTGGACCTCTTTTCATCCCCTTTTTTACTCTGTATGATTCAGCACGATTTAAAATTGAACTTCCAACTTTTAAATCCACAGATGTCCATTGAAGTTAATGGAGCAACATCACCTTTCATCAGCGGATTGCATGGTCCTCTGGAAATAGGAAAGTTGATTCTCAGCATTTGTGTCCTGTGTGCTATGCCCAGTCTGTCTCACGTGGCATCATGTCCCCAGAATTAGCTCAGGGGTGCCTAGGATCGATTCTCAGCCTTGCCTCAAAAGAAAGCCAACCCTTGAGAGAAGGATCAGCCACATTCACCTTACTACCAAATAGTAAACCTATTTCTCAGATGTTAGCAGCAAACCTTCCTTGCCAAGGGCAGGTGTATAACCTAAAGGTATATATAATATATGAGTGCATATAATATATGTGAGTTTGTTGCTGAAGTCACAGAATGAATGTGAGTAGATTCATCTATTTGTTTCAGCTGCTGGGACTTTCACCCTCTGGTTCTGCACCCAATGCACCAAGAGTGTTAGAAGCTGTCTCAAATACAAGAAAAAAGTGAGAGGTGAAGCTTGGTTTAAGCATCAGCATCAAAAAGCTCCCACAAAGAGGCCTGCCCACAGCAGCAAGCAATCTATATTTGGGCAATGGTGCTGCACACTGCTAGGGCCTCAGGGTGAGACTGTCATTTGTTCTAGCATATTGCATTTCCCTCACCATTCCAGAATAACTGCCAAGTCTTGAGAGAAGAGCAGGCAGGTGATTACATGTGTAGGTAATTATACAATTAATGTACTCAATCTTATGTCTGCTCATGATGAGTTTAGCACAGTAGCTAGGTACTGTACACTGCATATCACCTCTGGCTCTACTTTCCTCAAAAGAAAAGTATTCTCCATAAAATAACTAGCTGCCAGATCCTTTTGGTTCTTATTAGCTGAGTTGTGAACCAATCAAGCAAGACACAGAGCTAGGCTAGCCATCAGCATACTGCACAATAAGCATACTCTTTTGCAGGAAACTTCTACTTACATTGAGGCATGACGTTTTCTTTCTTTTAAATTCAAGTTCTTGAACTAAAAGAAACAAGAATTAGCAGCAAGAAAAATACCTGTATGTTTTTAGCATATTTATTAGCATTTTTTAGCATGTAATCCTACTACACAATACACTTTTACTTGATATGACAGAAAAGTATGATTTTTTTGTTGTTTTTTTACCTTTCTATTTTCTTTTCAATATCACCCACTCCTTTAACTTGAATTGTTCGTTTCTTTATTTAATGGATGAGGACAAAAAATGCTGCATGGTAATTAATGGAGGATATTCTCCAACCTGGGGAATCCTATCTTTATGGTGTCTCTTTTTTCTTATCAAATTTCAGGGAATTTACCCTCCTGGAGCCTTGCACAGAGGATTTAAAATATTAATTTCTTCCTCCTCTTCCCTCAAATACACATAGAACTAGTTGTACTTGTCCCTGCTATAAACCCAGACAGAGGATTTCTGCTAGGGCTGGGAGTCCTAGACAATTCTGCTAAAAGTTTTCTGGTTCTATTTTCCCTTTTTTAAATCAAATAAATTAGTGGCCTCACACTATTTCTTCCTGTATCTGCTTCATCTTTTCAGAATTTCCCATTTAGAGTTCTTGATTCTTAAATAATGAAGCAATAAATTTAGGTTTCACAAAAAGTTGTTTCTTCAGAAGGAAAATAAGTTCTCCTTTTCTTCAATTCAGAATAACCTGTGGGTGGCCCTGGATTCCCTCCAAGATCTACTGAAGATGAGATAAAACAGCCTGACCACTGCAAGAGGAAGGAAGTGGGTGAGAGGAACAATAAAAATCTGGATTTTCAAATATAATTGCATCAGACAAATTAGAGCTAAACTTTGCCACTGACCTCCTTAGATTCAGCAGCCCAAGACAGGAGATGTTCCCAGTTCAGTATTTCTCTAAGTCCTTCATAAAATAAAACCTTGAAAATAATAAGGCATTTCTCCTTCTAGTCAGCATTTTTTATTTTTCTTCATACAAGTGGCCAGAATTATTTAACATTATTTGCTGTAATTTTTCTTCCAGTATGGAACAAAGCTGGTTTTGACTCTGCAAACATTTGATATCTCACATTTAGATACTACAAAATAAAAAGTCAGGTGTAGCTTAAGTCAAGCCCTCTTTTTATCTACCCCTTCCACTTTCCACAGTGTGCCCGAAGTCAATGGAGGAGAAAAATGCCCAGGTAAATACCTCTCACTTTGATCCGTGTGTACTTTTGATGTCTTTAGAGACAGTGTTTTTAAAATTAAAAATGAATTTTTTTCTCTGCAGGCAGGATAATAAAAACAAGACCCTAAACATCTAAACACCACATCATCTTCTGCTAAAAAATAAGTGAAATTTGGCATCATTGATGCCAACAGAAATGTTACTATTCATTTTAATAAAGCCAGGATTTCTTCCAAAGGTAAAACCACTGGATATGTGTTTTTCTTTTCATGATTCACAAAGTACACTCCAGAACCACATATTGCTACTGCTTCTCAAAATTTCAAACCTAATACAATTGGAGTGCAGTTATGTTCAAACAAACACCCTCATAAAGTTCAGGTGCTACAAAAAGGGATCTGTTTGCTCAGTAGGTCATATTCAGCATTTTGAGTAATCTCTGAAGCAAAATTCCAAATTATGGGACAATTTCTATAATGGGAACATTTATGATTTTAAGTCACCCAGATTGTATCATACGATTTACTCTTTCTATGCTGTTGACAGGCTGGTGAAGACAGAGAGTTCATATGGTCACCAAACTCCTTACAAGCCTACAGCCACACAGCTACTTTTCTCAGATCAAGACCCTGCATGTCACTCTGAGAGAGGCTCTTAACATTTATTAACTCCTATCACAGTTAGTTGGATGCCTGATCTCTCTTGTCAAGAGATAAAATGAGCACTGAGGAAAAGGATGTATGGGGAGAAAAAGAATACGAAGACTTAAAAGCCAAATGAAACTTCATAGAAAACACAACCCCAGAAAGAGCTGGGAATGCAAATTAGTTCACAGTTCTTTACAATGTAGTTAGTACAAGTGTGATGAAAAGAATAAGCATAAGACTGCACTTCTTATTCCTGAATATGCTGTACTAATTTGTTACTTAGCACTGGACTCCCAAATTCTGCACAAATGAGGGGCTCACAGGCAAACCTGAAGCCTTTGAGGAATGCTTAAAGAGGTCTGAATTAGATAAAATATGTTTAAAATCTCATGTGGGCAGACCTCTCCTGGCTGATCATCTTTAGAAGCCTAGGCATAAATTATTTCAACAAATGTCAGCTATTGAAGACCATAGGGGATTTTCTTTTTTTGCAGTATTTTTATGAAATACTGAGTGTCACTTAGTGTAACTGTGTGATCTTGGTTGCTTAACTGACTTCAAGGGATTAAATTCTGTTCAGAGATACTGCCTGGAATTTAGGAAAAGGCAGTCAATGGACTAACGCAAGGCTCGCCACCAGGTCTAAGCTGGAAGGGTGAAATATCTGGGCTCAATGACATTTGAATAGATTTACCTGTGGAGTTCTGTAGATAAATCAGTCTTATACTGCCCTGTGGTCTGGTAGCCAGCATGTGAGAGAGGAACTTAATCATTTGAATAGGCTGACTAGAGGAACATAAGGCAATGGTATATCTAAGAGTTCTAAAATAAAGTGTATTTTACCCTGTCGGTGTATGGACAGCAAAATAAAGGGGTAATCAGTGTGTAGATGAGAGTCTCTGCTTCTGTGATGTACGAGAGAAATGGCATACCAGGCACAAAAGACTCCTAGTGGACTTTGACTCACTTCCTGAAAGCTGACCAATTTCCTGACAGACAAAACCATACAGAATATGTTTATTATTTTTGCTACATCTATTTTCTGTGCTATTTAAAATAAAGGGTAATCGTGGTTGAAGTCTCTTAGAAAATATGGATGTCTTCTCTCAACTAACAGAAGCCTTGGAGAATGCACTGTAAATCTAGCACATCTAAACACTCATGAAAGCCGAGGTATCATCAGTAGTCTTGGGAATAAGGTGACAAGTGAAATGTTGCAGACAGAGAGCCAATGTCCTCAGAGTTTCTGGCTGCTCACGAACATGTGGGTATAACACTTAAGGACCTCATGAGCACCTAACCAGTGCTGTGGCATGACTAAAAATGCCTTTGTTGTTTTATTAGCTACTCGTATCTTTAATCTAACTGTTCCCATAGGGGCAACTGCCCCTACAAAATGCATTTGTCCAGGTTTGCAAGTTGGATGTTAAAATACTAAAAAATCCAAAAGAACCATTCATTCACAGCATCTAGCACTTTTATCTACTTTGATTTTGTAGGCATGTAGGGAATCCTTATAAGCAAAATTTTCCTGAGAGTCACAGATTGTAAAGAAATGGATTTAGCTGAGATAGGTCACAAAGGACCCTCATTGTTTGTGAAGTTCAGATGCAGGTTTTTATTCATATCTAGTATTTCTTAAAGCTTTCTGAACATCCAAACTGTATTTTATCATGCTGAGATGGTGGCATTATTCAGACACACTGCCCTTGTTGAGAAGTTACTAACTAGCACACTGGTAATATAGCTCAATAAGGGCTGTTTGCGGCAGGACTTTACTTTTCCTTTTGCTCTTTTAACGTAGTGTTATAGAGCATAGCTATACTGTATATCCAATATAGTGCATAATATTGTAGTACTGAATTCTTACAAAGAATAATGCATTTCATCTTCATGTCATATGTCAGACATATGATATAGTGCAGCACATAACTGACAGATATGTATCTGTGCTTTCACATAACTCCATTATTAACTAAAAATCCCATACTTAGAGGAAAGGATTCTGGATTTAGTAAAAAAGTTATCAGAAATCTACTGGATTTTACCTTTAAATTAATTCACTTTTTAATTTATTTTGGTCTTCATAACTGTGGTCAGGTTTTATTATGTGCAAGTCAGAAGGCAGTTAGATAAATATTGAAATGGTACATTTTGTACTCATTCACTGCAACTTTACAAAAATGTTATCAGGCAATTAATTTTTCCATTAAGTAGGCCCTAAATATTCTTCAATTTTTCACCATCAAGATATATTCCTTAGCAAGAGAAATTAATTTCTTATTGGTTGTAGAAAAGCAAGCTTGACTTTTCTTTAACATTTTCTTTTCCATATTAAAAAATCACTTTGACCCTGTTAGAGAAACGAGGACCATCTACCTAGTGTTTGTTGCATGACAGTAAACACACATGTGAACTGAATCCAAAGGTAGTTAGTGGCTGAAAGAGGAATCTGGTACCTTACTGTATGCTTGCCTTGTACCTAAGTCTCTGAAAGTTTCTTGCATCTGTACATGCAAACAGACATGCACACACATGTAGACAGATGCACACACACACAAATCCCCAGGACATGTGTACATATCTAAACTCTGTTGAGCTATTACTAGGTCACCCCACAATTGTCACTAACCCTAAAGGTAAACTCCAAGCTTTACTTGGAAGCAAGGTGTGCTTTTATGCACCTTAGCATACCAGAGAGGGATGTTAAGGCATGAAGGAATTATGATGTGCTACAAGACTTGCCCCCTGTGTTGGCACTGGGACACAAACCATGTTCCTGAGCTCTCACAGCACAATGCATTTGTCCCACAGATTCATTTGTCTTTTACTGTAACAGCCACTACTCTCTGGAAAGGTTATGGAAAGGATGAGTTGCCAGGAAGATAAGGCCTATTCAGACCTCTCCTACAGGGACCACATGCAGTTTCAGTGGAAAGAAGTAGTTTTCCAAAATATTTGGCTCTGTACCAAGCTAATGGCAAAATACCAGAATTTTAATTCTGTTCTGACCTTTCTGTAGTACCCTTCACAACTGGCTGTCTGCTTCTTAGGAAAGGGTGCTATGCATTTATATAGCAGATGTCCAAGGCAGTATTAACATGAATAAAATATGCATTGCTAGAAAGATGATGAAAGTATAACCGAGTAAAAGATCTCTTAAGGGTCACCTCTTCCTCCAATCCAAGATAGAAGCCTTTCTAAGCACACTGAATTTTAATTTTGTCCTTTGAGAATGTTTGGCTATCCCAGATAAAATAGTTTGTAAATCAATTAAATATACAATTGGGAGAAAAAGTACCAACCAAACAAGCAAAACACCCACAAAAATCCTGCACTTTTACATTGTTAGTCATTAATCTTATCTCCTAAGATACATGCATTTTGCCCTAGTTCTGCAATATAATTAAACTCAGATGGCCAGTCTTCTATACCTACAGAGAAGTACAGTGAGTGTAAAAGAGCCATCAGCCACTCAATCATTACTCATTTCCTCCTGCTTTCTCTGTTAGCACTGCACCATAGATACTGATTACATTAATGAAGTAAAAAATGTTATCACTATAAAAAGTGATTAAAATGCTAGCATTCATATATACTCATACATCTGTCTGTACAGATCAGTGAATAACATCCTCTTTTTTTTTTTTTTTTTTTACAGGAGATAGTCTCTTTTATAACATAGTTTTTCCTTTATAGAAACATTATACTGTATCTTGTTTGTTCTGTGTTAATTTTTATTTCAGAAGCTTTCTTTCTGTAAGTTGTTTTTGCACAAGGAAGAACAGAGTTTAGGTCTGCATTGTATTTGAGAGAAAATTCACACAGGGGCCACAGGAAAGCTTCTGTTTGTACTGAATCTAATGCATTGGTCAGAATACATACTTCAGGGTTGTTTTTTTTCCACATATTTCTTTCTAAGCACATACCTTAAAGTCATCATGACTCTTAATTGGATTAAATATAACAAGACATATAATTACTTTCTTTGCATCTGTTCATACATACGCATTTCCTCATCAGTAGAGATTCCATTACTTGGCCTTTAAATGTGGAATTTTTTTAATTAGCAATGAAATGCTCTTTTTACTTCACTTACTTTTAGTTGCTTTTTCTCATATACAGATGTGCCTGTAGTTTTTCATATCCATGTCCTTTCCTTTGATTTTTGAGGCCTGTGATTTTCTGTGGTGGTTTCTAAGATAAATATTCCCTCAGGAAAACATCATAAACATTGAAGCATGGCACAGAAAATGTCAAAAACTACAGGCATTTCTCTGTGGCTGAAATGATCTGTTGGGTTTTCTGCTTATAATAAATAAGAAAAGCACGTGTTCCATTACTGCACTTAGTGTGAAATAGGGCAGATCCCAGAGCACATTTTCTTTATATTTAACCAAACCCTGACATTTTAAAAAAGAGACAATTCCTTAAAGGTTTTATGTACTAGACATGAGGTCCTTTATATTATTCCCTACTGAAAACAGTTTTAACTTCCCTTGAAACACCAGACTTAAGTAGGAAACTTTCAATGAAAGTTGTGCATTTTATTGCTCTCGCATTTGTTTTTGTACAATCACGTTAAAAGCTGAAAGTAGCATGAAAATCAATAGCATCCAGGACTTCTGTGCCACTTTTGAGAGCATTCCATATCAAGATAGAAGACATGTTAAAAGGCAACAGATGCCCTCTTTAACTTTATTCTTTCAGTGTTCCTCACAATGTCCTCTACTGGGGAGGAAATTGATTTTCTAGTTTGGTATCTATTCTGAAATTTAAAAGATAACACTAGCCCAGCACAAATGAAGAATGACAATAATTTATATTAAAAAAAAAAAAAAATTCTGTGCACAAGCAATACTTTCTTTTACTCTAAACCCATATTTAAATATCCTTTTGGTATTTAAATATGGGCCTAGATTAAAATTTAGTTTAATTAACATAAAAACTACTCAAATGAAACTTCCAAATGTATCAATTTTAAAACGCCAAAACTTTTAGGATATATAAAAAAAGTTATGCTTACATCAAGTGCCTTTGGGTTGCAAAATATGCAATTTATGTGGACTTTTCTTTTGGTCCGGCTTATGTGATCTAACATATTCAACAAAGGAACTATGGCCTATTAAGATACTCCAGTTTCCCAGCTGCTTTCTTGCAAATTGAAATGGTTGCAATATCACATCTCAGTGCATTTCTGAATCTCAAATCTCAGTTGAAAGTGTAACTAAAGGATGTACCACACTAAAGCACTTAGGTGCTAATCATTGCAAGGCACTTACTAACTCAGAAATGGTGCAAAGATTTCTGAAAAGGAAGAATAAAGCTGAATTTTATTGCCACAGTACCAAGGGCTTACTACCATTGAGTCATTTCTGTGTTGGAAGATGAGAAGGGAGAAGCAGCGACTGAGAAGAAAATAGTAAAATATAGTAGAAGGGCTCAGCTACCCACTGCAGCAGCTGATGTTTATGATTCCTTCTAGAAGCAACGGTTTCTGCCATCACCTCCTAACTGCCCAAAGCAGGGCACCATGCCACACCATTGCCTGTCTCAGGAGCAGCACCAGCAGCCAGACAGGCTTTCCAGGACACTGCTGTAGACTACAGTCATTTTGTTGCTGCCAGAGCTCTCTCTTCACAGGAAACCACACATTTTGTTTTTAGAGTTGGCTCAGTATTCATTTCTCCTCCCTTTGCTTAGGAAGTGGGAATGTGTCACCAACGGGTAGGTAGACAGAAAAAAATAATTTCTTAAAATAAAGCAGCTGTTTGCTTCCAAGCACCTTATAAACTGAACGCTATTAGTAATTTCATGAAAAATAATGCCTGCCTGTGCAGCCCATGCCTGCTGAAGCTGATGGCTCAGTTGTCAGGATTTCGGTTCTCCATTCCCCAGCAATGTCTTTGGCTCAACATTTCCACCTTCACTTTTCAGTGTGCATTTATTTTTGTTCCCACCTGTGATGGAAGTAGATTTCATTGCAAAGGGTGATGGCTTCCATTAAGTGGAAATATTTCTCAACTTGATTAATTATCTGTTCACTCACAGGCCTTTTCCAGGTGGCCTCCAATCTGCAAGATCATGAACAACTTTGTCTTGCAATGTTACGTATACTACATCTAAGCAGGCAATCTTCTTTCCCTGGCAATATCAGACTCAGAAGCCTGCTTTCCTGGCACAATTCTTTAATTGTGACATAATAGTACCCACTCACACTAATGATATATGTCAGACACATGAAGCTGCAAGTTTCAGGGCATTTATTGGAGCAATTCTGAAATATTTTGTCTTGCCAACCTCTTAGAATTATTGTGACAATGCATTTATGTAAAGAGTAAAGCACATCTTTGGTCTTTACCACTTTATTACTAACCCTTATTTGTGTTTTCTTCCTGCTGTAGATATTGCATTGACTCAGCAGAGATTGTTACATTTCATGATGTATTTTATAAGTTTGCATGTTCAGACCTATGGATATCTACATTGCTGTGATCCATATGAGTTGTGACCCTTAGTATATCATAATGATGATGTCCTCTGTATTTCCAAAGATAGAATAAAGGAGTCAAGTACATAATCTAAATATAGAGTCCCTAGTCAGGAAGGAAATGTACATTTCCATCTGATTATATCCTCTGACCCAACAGCAACTGCCAATATATCCATACTTATAAATATTTTCTATTTCTAGTGGTGTTGAACATTTGGAGGTATCAATAATAATAAAGTTATGTGTTGGGCACAGTTCCATTGGAAGCACTTAGAGGCGTGTAGGCAGTTGAAACTGATTTCTGTTGTCTACCAAAAAAAGAGAGTCTTTTATTAAGAAGTGTGTCTTCTGAAACATTTAATTGATGTGCTGTTATGGTGGATCTGGGAACAGCAGTTTGGTTGCCTTGGGCAGCCATCCTCTCTGCTAGGACATGTTCCCATTTGCTGTAATGCACTAATATTATGAATTCCCATGCCTCATCGCCCTTTTTCATCGAAAAAGGCACATTTCTATCCAGGGTTATGTGGTCAACTTGAATCCAGGGATATGTGTACTAAAAAGGTTCCACTGTAATGTTTTTCTACTAAACATTTTAAAGAAGTTTAAGCATTGTCACCTTAGCATGGATGAATATTTGGCATGATATTCTGAAGAAATATACAGATTAAAGTTAATCAGAACTGTGAACATTCAGTAGATTTGAAAAGCTACAATTTTAAGAAAAAGATATAACTTACCATTTAACCACATCTCCACTGTAATACACACTGAAATAACTAAAAACATCTTGCAGTGGTTTCAGCAGCCTAACCTCTAATTGTTGGCTGTGAACGTGCATATAGCCACGCATAAGTATATGTGGATGCTTGAATACTTCAGTTTTAACAAATACTTATCAATCTAAATAAGACTGTTTCACTGTTTATCACTGATGATGTTGAAACTATTTTCCCATACATGTTTAGATTGGATTTACTGAAAGAAGGAGGACAGGATATACTATGATAATGTTAAATCTTCCCTTCATATTTGCATCTTAAGAGCTCCACAAAGAAATATATTAAATCCAACTAAGGCTGAAGTGATTCCTCAAAAGGAAAACTTGAAAGAGAGAACTGTCAGAAACCTCAAAGGCTAATTGCTGTGCAAATTCCACACAAGAAATAAAATGAAATACAGTAAGATAAATCAATGAGTCATCCTGTAAAATTATGAATTAATACATTTTCTGCGGCAAAGGAATCCCTCAGAAAATTTTTGGGATTATTTTAAGAAAGCAATGTTTAACACTGAGCATAAATGTAAGTTTGTGTTTATGAGTCTTTAAAATACAAGGAGATCTATAGGTACCTAATAAAGTCAGGAGGAAGAATATATAGATACACTATTAAAGTGTGTAAACTGTTCAAAATATATTTACTGTTGGAATTTGCGGCTTTTCATTTCACTTCAAATCTTTTCCAGCTTTTTAGTGTACATTATCTAGCATTTCATATTCTTATGTAAAGTGTTTGTTAGGAACGTATACATACTCGCCTATACTGATAGCTTGGTTTGGGGCTAGTGTCCAAGAAAAGAACACAGGCATTTACAAGCTCAAAAACTTATGTTTTGTGGCATTTTGTTATTCTTCAATGAGAAACAAACTTCACATGAATCCTCCCCTGATCCCCACTGGACAGCTAGTAAAATCAACATCACTTCTTGTAGCTGTTTCTGTAATGTTTCTTCTTCGATTTTCCATGCAAACTCATTGTGGGCTCTTTAACAGTGAGGGAGATGAGCAAACTGTCTCTGAGTTTGGCTCAAATTTTGAATTAATGGAAGAGAAGAAATGCCGTGTAAGCTGGATCATGACAAGAGATAAAACCAAGGCAAATTTGTGAAGATTAACATATATTTGCTTCCTAGGACCCTGCTAGCCATATTTATAACACTGTACCCCCAGATATTCTCAGAAAGTTAACATAGGAAATTCATCACAAGAACACACCCAGAAGTTATTTCTTTTCCATTTATCAATGTAAATGAATTTGCATCCCAGATGAATTCTTCCTAATTCCATTACCTTTGTCTTCTGCAGGTTTAAACTTACCTCATTCTGTATGCATAGTTTTTACATTCATAATTCCTTTTTAAAAACCACCTTATTTTCCAAGGCTTGTCACAACATTTTGAAAAATAAAGAAGCCCAGAAGACTAAAATAAATATTTGCTTTTGAATATGGTATGAGTCTAAAATTCTAGTCCCTGAAGAATGATAACCTGGTGAATGAGAAATCTGTTCTAAAAAGATATGTTTACTTTATAATTAGTAAAAATATATGAGGAATGTGTAATGTGTAACTGTAACAAAAAACGAAAAAACCTACTGGCTAGTATTTATTTACTTTCATGCATGAAAATCAATGGAGATGCAAAAGAAGGGACTCAGAGATAAATAACCTGTCATCTTTAGATTACTTATTTAATTTTTTTAAATTTTCAAAATCTAGAACTTTTCTAAGGGATGACCAACTTGTCAATTATATAAGGTAAATTAATGAGTTCAGCTGGTTTATGGGTTTACCTATATCAGAGACGTCATTTTTTTGGTAGTAACATAAAATCATCAAAATTCTAATAATCATTTATTATCCAAGGATTTTGGATAATGGAGGAAAAGTTTGAAAACCTGCTGTTTCTATCTTTAAATTAGATTTCAGGCTGTGAATTCTTTCAAACCTAACAGTCTAATATTGATTTGTTTGTGGTTTAATTAATAAATTTGGGCTTAGACTTAATATAATTAATATTAGACATCAATAGATAGTCGTCTCCCTGCTTCTAACAAGGTTAAGTCTCTGCAACATGAAATGTCAAATTCTTTTCTTAAATTGAGCTCCAGAGTTTGGTCTTCAATTACATAAAATCAAAATCAGGGCCTCAAGATTTTTTTATGTTCCCATTAAACTGAAGGATAATACTGAGATAGGAGCAGAGTCAGAGCACAAGGCTTGGGAACTTGCTTTCTCCATTTGGTGTGCCTGACATCCTGTCGTGGTTTAAACCCAGTCAGGCAGCTCGTTCACTCACTCCCCCCCCCACACACCTTCTTTCCCTCCCCCTACTCCCAGAGGGACAGAGAGGAGAATCGAAAAGAATGCAGCTCCCATGCGTTGAGATAAGAACAGTTTAGTAACTAAGGTATAACACAAATCACTACTGCTACCACCAATGATAATAATGATAAAGGAAATAACAAGGGAAGAGAATACAACACCTCACCACCCGCTGACCGATAACTCGCCCCCCCAGCCCGACCAAGCACCGACCCATACCTCCTCCAACCCTGCAGTCCCCCAGCCCTTCCGGGTAACTCACAGTTACATCCTGGGCATGACGTGCTGTGGTATGGAATAACTCTTTGGCTAGCTTGGGTCAGGTGTCCTGTCTCTGCTTCCTCCCGGCTTCCTCTCCTCCCTGGCAGGGCATGAGGCTCACAAAGTCCTTGGCCAAAACCAAAACATCCTTGTTATCAGCTCTGTTCCCAAGCCGAAAGTCAAAACACAGCACTGCACCAGCTACCAAGGAGAAAAATGACGGCTGCTGCTGAACCCAGGATACATCCTCAAAATAATGGCCTTGTAACTGCTGGGCAAAGGTGCAGTCCTTTCCCAGCAGAACCACAGTGGGGGAAGTTCATAGGTCAAAGTCATTGATTGCATGTACTATTCATCAAGGATGAATACTGCAAGTACTTACCCTGGAGGGCAGAGGAAAATGGAAAGTTTGTGTGTATTTTAAACAGCCCAAGAGGTGAGCAATAAAATCTAATAGAGGTTAGCTGTTCTGTACCTGAACTTAACTGTAATTAGCTGGAAATTTTTCACTGTCTTGATCAGTATCATCACTGGGCCCTGTAGTTTCTAAATAAACTTGCTGTAAAACACTTTATAATCTCTTCCTGCTAGTAGGATGATACAAATATCCAATCTGAATATCTCACCTGAGTCATTTTGTTCAGCCCTGCTACTGCACTAAAAATAAGGGATTATTTGTCTCTGTCATCAGTCTGAAACTTGATTTCCTATAGGTCAAAAACGGTGTTTAAAGGTGGAAGAGTACTATGTCATACAAATACACTTGACATTTTTAGAATCACACACCAATGGAAACTAGGTATTCTGGATTCTTTTAAGAGTTTATGTATTTAAGCTTGAAATCATGAGAATATTTTTTTGATAATTGAAGTGTTCATGTGTAAAGAAGATCCTCAGAATTTAAAAGAAAAAATAGTACATATAAATGTGCCCACTGAAATAATTATTCCTCATAATACATGTTCTTCTAATTGAAGAACAGAAGATCCTAAAGTAAAAGTCCCTCTATCAGTGACTCCTTATAAAATGGCTGCTCTGGACATAAACCTGATGCCCAAATCTAGCTTCCATTAGTGAGATCGTTAGCAGATTTTTTAAACACTAGCTGTAAGCCTATTTATGAGGTTCATTACTGTCTTGTATTGCTAAAAAAAAGAAACAAAAAACGCCACCAAAACCCAATACAAAATAAAAAAAAAACACCACCACCAACAACAAAAAAGATTTTATCTTTGTATTCTACCAGTGAACAATGGGTTTTTTCATTCTATGAAACTTCTGTTCAAAAGAAAACGCAAGTATTGCTAAAGCTTTTGTTAAGTTAGGCAATAACTCCCTTTTTACAGTTTCTTTTACTTAAAGCCAGGACCAAAATGCTTGTGGTCTCTACAATTGCTTTCAACATTTCACACGTAGCGAAATGGGGTGAGAACATAAACAACCATATCTATATTAGCATCGTGAACTTACTGGTTTGTATATTTTGCAAATTTGTTTGAATTTATTGCTTTGAACTAGAATGACAAGATTTATACTGAAGAAACCCCTCAAAACCCCTTCTTTGTGAAGCGATTCCAATATAGGAAAAAATACCCCCTCCCTCTCACTCTTGTCTTAGATACATAGATCAGCTGGAAAAGAAAGAGTACTGATCTATAAGCTTGAGGGGACTATACGAAAAGCTAAAAGAAACATCCCTACATCTCCTATAGATCACAAAGTTCACATTGAATGTATATTAAACGATTAATTTCTTGCACTAGAAAATATCACAGCTTCCTTATCATCCTGTTCCACCTTCTCCATTCACATTTCTTTTCCCACTGAGATATCTCTACAAGGTTAAAGAGACAATGTCAAAAAGAACTAATCGGTAGCCAATCCTCTACTAAATAGTTACAAAACAATCAGTCTTATCCCCAGTTAATTCTGAAACATGGGCAGGTGGTTAGTCCTGTAAAGGCCCTGATCTGCAGCTTGTGCAAATCAGTGTCACTTCACATGAACACAATTAGGCCAACTTCACACCATCTAAGAATGTGCTTTAGGATTTAGTTTAGCTAATGTCAGAGCCCACAAAAAGCAATCCTTGATTCTCAAACCTGAGGTCAACTTAGGCAAGCAGTAAGTTATTTCTTGCTTTTGTTTGTTTATAATTCAGGGTGTTGTTGTTGGTTTATCTGTTTTTTTTAAGAAAGGAAAGATAAGTATATTAAGGTGTATCTTAGAAAACTTAAAACATTTTATGGGGCTGTGTAGACAACTGATGCTATCTTCAAAGGCAATAATAACAAAATGTACTCTGTAAATTGTATTTTATCCTCATAGTTTAATGTTTTTAGTATTTTTTTAATAGCTGCAGGGATTCATAATGCAGGTATATGAAAATTAGAATTTCTCCACATTTTGCAAACTTTTTATTATGCATGCTATAGGCAAGCTAGAAAAGATAGGTATTGTAGTGATTAGGAAGGGATACATTATTGCTACATTATAATGCACAAACAGGTTTTATGTTCTTCTGCATAATATTAGAAGCTCAAATGTATTGAGTCACAGCATCTTATCATCACTCAGCTTTTAAATTAAGGCAGCAATCATTGATTTATATCAGGCATAAAGAAGTTCCCTTGTCACATTACTTACTGATACATGGGGTGTAATTCTGATAAAGTATGAGAGTATGCAGTAGGGTTGTTAAGAATTATTTGCATGCATGTAAAAAAAAAAGGCAAATTATATACATTTTTACTGTCAACCTGTTCCTCTTATTATCTACTACTATCTGCTAAAAAAAAAAAAAATTCAACAAATCTGCTTGCACATTTTTTCATGTTATAAGGTTTAAAAATAAAATGTAAATGCAATATGCCTAAAAGTTAGAAATATATCTATGATAAAGGGATGCAATCATATCTTGCATTGTTAAATATCACAGGGTAAAGAAGATTATGTTAAAGACTACTTTGATTGGCAAAAATTCATTCAGTTCTTTAGCTAGTAATAACTAGACATATTACTCTATTTTCTGAAATTAGTGAACAAAAGCCCAGGTAGTAAGTTAAATGAATGGGTGAAAGTGTGTGATTAACTCATTTTCACCTTTTTGAGACTGCAGATTGCACATGTAGGCAGTCTTCTGGGCTTCATTTGCTCCCAGGAAGAAAGCTTGCAGATCATGCTTACTGATCATGCATTCTTGTTTATATATCATATTTCCTGGGATCCTCACACTCCTGAAGAGCAGTGAACATTTTCAGTGGTCCTATAGAAAATATCACCTGTAGAAAATGCACCATAGTCTTGTCCTATGTTTGTAAGCCACCTTCAACACTTGCCTAAACTAACAACCAAAGCAAAATAATTGTTCAGTGAAAGCTGTTCAGCTTTCATGTACATTTCTTAAGGAGCTTTAATCAAGATTTCTCAAAGTGAAATTAATCACTAGCCATTTCAATTCCAGGATTTTATTAAACTAAATGCTCACTTCTGCAAATTCATTGATTAGGGTGCTTGAATTTAAAAACTGATCATTATTATATTTTTTCTTTGTTCACTGGGTAAATCATGGCAAAAGCACAGATAGAAAATGATGATAAATCAGATATCAATGACAGTATAGGAAGCATGTTATACTGTGATACTTTACGATACACTTAGGCAGTCAATTTTATAAACTATAGCCCACCAATGCTAAGATATTACCACATCATAAGTAATGTCTCCTAGAAAAACAGAGTCCACTAAATGCATATACTCCAGGTTTTAAATAGAACAGAACAGAGGCATATGGTATATTATTTTGATATTGCATTTGTAAACCTTTGATTTGAGGCTTATTGCTCTTGTTCCAAATAACCCAGCTATCATATAGTTGTAAATGTCATATAAAATGGACTCAAGTTAACTTCTAAGAGTTGCTAAAATAGTCCCTCTGGTTGATAAAAGTATATGGTTTGAGATTGTTTTCTCTTCATGATTTGATATTGTGATAGGTGCTTGCTATTTCTTACTTCAGTTGTCCACAGTTTTCAGAAAGGAATTATCATCTCTATCATTTAATGCATTGCAGTTCCATAAGTACAAATGTGAATAATTTAATGCATATTCTGATGCTTGCTGTATCTTAATGGTGAAAAGGAATAGAACAGAATATTAAAAAAATCAAAAAAACTTCAAATGTTTAAAAAGAAATTGCTTGACAGTTACATTACTAAGCTCTTATAAGTTATATTTTGATCTTGTAAAACATTGTTCATGTTACAATTTCGTTAAATAATACCCATGCAAGTGTTATTCAGATTGAAAAACAGCTCAATTCCCTTAAATAATACAGTAGAAGAATAATAGAAAAGAAATAAAATATCAGAAATACTCAATCTGTAACAATTTTATTTGCAGTTTTATTTCTTTTCAAAGCCAGTCCAGTAAGTTTCTCATACATAGAATGATATTTAAACTAACACAGGTGCCTTTGCATGGAAGATTATGTGAGATGATTATGCGAGCTTTTCAGCTTTCCAGCAGACTGGCAATAACAAAAACAGCAATACAGGTAGTATCTTAAAATGGCATATCTATGTCTGTAATCAATAGCTGATCATTGCTTCATTTCAAAAGAGCTCTCTTAGGATTTCTTAGAGATCAGGATTGAAGGAGAGAGAGGCACTATTATACTGAAGCATAGACACAGAGGCACTGCATTGTACCTCAGATTCTGGGTATTTCAAGTAAAACTGTCTTTTATACTTCTTTGGCAGAAGCCAAATTGCCATGGTGTATGGTCTTGTTATAAGAATATGAGAAATCTTTTAGAGAGCATCTTTGTAAAACTGAGATATTTGTATGCCACAATTGCTGACCCAGAGTCCAGCTGAATTTTGCTGTCTTTCCTCCTATAATCTGGAAAAATTTCAAAGGATCTGATGATAAATTATAAAACTCAAGGCTGAGTCTAAATCAGAGTTGCTGTGTTGATGTTACCTGGCATTAAGATGAACATATGCAAAAAGATGCTGAGAATAAAAACTTTTTCTATTACAAGATTAATGCCACTGTTTGTTAATAGTTCCGGAATCTGACTGCCTTAGCTAATATAGAGTGTCTGGATAACTTATTATCCAGCATATGGATTTTACTATTTGGCCTGATTTTGCTTTTACTCCACCACATTTATTTGGAGACACTGGTGTAAATCAAACCCTTATCTTTATAGGTGTGTTCCAATGTGTTTTTAATAATTGTGTTCAGTGTTTTCAAATAAAGCACTTACAAGGTTACAGAAACATATCTAATTTTACCTAACACATTTCTGCTATTCAGAGAGAAATTATGGAATAGATCATTACTAAAATTTATTTAAATAAAGCACCTTATTCCACTGTTCTATGCACCTCTTTAGACTTGTATCTTACCTACATTTACCTGGAATCTTTTTCAAACCGGTTTTAAGCCTGCAGTGGCAACTTCAGCTAGAGGACTTCCAAGTGATGAAAAACCCAAAATGCAGCAAGATGCTTTAAATTCTGATACAGTTCAAACATATCTATGTCTGTATTTCCTGTCTCAAAATGTTTTTATCTGCACTAAGCTTGTTTTCTGCCAATGTTAAAGAAATTAATAGGACTCAGAGATTTATGTAAAATTCATGCCTTAAATCCCAATTTCATCTCCTAAATTACACAGAATACTATCCTACTATTTCAAGAAATATCAGATTATGTTTATGTGGAGCAGAGGTGATAGGAGAATTATTTTACTCCATCTTCAAAACAGGTTATACAAGCCAAAGTGGAATAAATATTCTTCTTAAACTGAATTCTTTACAAGGATTAGCATGGGCAGTTAGGAAAATCTGTAGGCAGTATGGCTCACAGAAAATCATTGCTGAGATTACTCTGGTTTTTATTTATTTTTGCATAAGTTAAATATAATTTACTTTATGGTATATTTATATTCAATAACAGGATTCCAAGTTGTATGATGGTTTACTTAATAAGCCATTTGTAGTTACTCTTTACATGGTGCATTCATCTGTCCATGTGAATTGTTCATTCAAGATTTGTATTGGATAAAATATAGTTTGGCAGCAGACAACCAAACCACCAGTTATGTAACAGCCTTGGTAACAGTGTAATGATAGCTAAACATTCTAACACTTTGAAGAATCATCACAGTTTGTGTTTTGCACAAAAAAAAATGCAAGTGAATATAACAGATTTTTATGTTTATCCAATTATATTTACAGGTGTAGGTGTATCACTGTAAGTGGTAGTGTGCACAGAAGAGGAATCAAGAAATAATTTCAGCATCTCTCCTACGAAAAGAGGCTGCAAGTTGGGGTTGTTCAGCCTGAGAAAGATCAGGGGAGACCTTATAACAGTCTTCCAAGTGCCTAAAGGGGGCCTACAAAAAACCTGGAGAGGGACTTTTCACAAGGGCATATAGTGATAGCACAAGGGGGAATAGTTTTAAACTGACAGAGGGGATATTTAGATTATATATTATGAAGAAATTCTTTACTGTGAGGGTGGTGAGACACTGGCACATGTTGCCCAGAGAAGCTGTGGCTGCCCCATCCCTGGCAGGGTTCAAGGCCAGGTTGGACAGGGCTTGGAGCAACCTGGTCAAGTGGAAGGTATCCCTGCCCACAACAGCAGGGCTGGAACTAGGTGATCTTTAAGGTTTCTTCCAGTGCAAACCATTCTACAATTCTATGATGATTCTATAATGATTCTATGATTTTAACTATCTTCAGTATGTTAAAAGTAATTTTAAGAGGAGTCTTGGGTCAATATCAACATAAGATATGTATGGTCCTTTCTAACCCTAACTATTCTATGATTTGATCAGGTTGGACAGTGCCTTGGATGACATGGTTTAGTGGGAGGTGTCCCTGCCCATGGCAGGGGCGTTGGAACTAGATGATCTTAAGGTCCTTTCCAACCTTAACTATTCTATGGTTCTATTCAAGATCTCCTGATGACAAAAGCCATCTCCTGATAACAGAACTGGCTGTCTTGAAAAATGGGAAACAAATTAAAGAAAAACCCAAACAACCAAACCCTACTTTTTCCTATTAGCGCCTGCCTAGCAGGTTAGGAGATCAAAAGCAGGCACAACAACTTTTTTTTTCACCCGCAAGATAAAATTGTATACTTACAGAGCTTCACACTTTCCTTTTAGAGCCAAGATTTCAGCTCTATCAATACACAGAAATCCAAAAACAGTGAAAGAATTAAGAAAGGAAAGACAGAAGGGCAGGGGAGAGAGAGAGAGAAGGAAGGAGGAAAGCTGGACAGCTGTTATTTTTTGGTTAAGGATACTATATTTTATAAAGAAAGCTCTCAGAGAAGAATGAAATGTTTATGTGCACATTCTTTACAGATGATAGTCATTTAAGAGAGGCTTTGCGGTTAACCCCTGCCAATGGAAATTTATGGATTCTAATAGGAAAGAGAATTATATACTACTACAATTTACAGGAAAGTTTTATTTTTGAAGTATTGACTACGTGGTTATGAAAAAGATGTTTTAGGAGAGTAGTAGTGAAATTAGGATTTGTTCTTGCTCCTCCTGAAATCAGTGGATGATTTAACAAAAGAAAATCTAGTTCAGGGAATTTTATGCAAAAGTTAGACACCATTTTCTAATTTTATATACAATTTACAGCATTTTTTTCTGGCAGGAAGTTAAGGAATTTTATTTTTTTTTTAGAGATTAATTCCATTATTTTTAAATGTTTTACAGCAACCTCTCTAGGTCAGAAAAATAATTTGGTAAATATTGGATGTTTGACTATTATAATTCAGCTGGGGGTTACTTTGTATCAACATCTTAATAAAGCTTTCTGTAATAGAAAATAAATCAGAAGCACATAGTTATTTAAAATTGTAGAATAATAATCACTACTGACTCAAATCAGTACTTCAGTGAAATCTGTCCTCTTCCTCTATTAGATAGATCGAATTCTTGAAATAAAAATAAAATAAAACACTGAATGAATGACAGAGTCATGGAAAGAACCTTCTTTGGAGTTTTTATCAAGATTTTCCTTTCAGCAGCCACATAGCCTTTCTGTCATTTTAATTAGGAAGAATAAATATGGATCACTTTGCACTGTATTCTACATGTTACTGCATGCTGACACACCTCCCCCACAAGTCTGACCACATATCTAATCTTGATTAGATGTTAATAAGCTTTAAAGAGAAAGAAGCTGATATATGAAGTTTAATCTCTTCTTATGTCTTAAGAAGGACAATCAGGGCTACATTTCAAAAAAGACATTTCAAAAAGCTGTGCAATCAAATGTGATGAGGCAAAACCAGTCATTTTTGAGAACAATTGAGCAGGTATACAAATAAATGCATACAGAAATCCAAATATTTTATAGGAACAAAGAAGCTGTCCTATTTTAATTGCAGTTGATATTGCAGAACAACAGAAATCATGCTTGAACAGACCTTCTAAAAAGCACATTCCTAAAGCAAAGCTGAGATTTTGCTTTTTAAAATTACTAGAATATCTCTGAAGAACCATCTAAAGTTTTAGTATTCTCATTAAATAAGCTACATATTAAAAAGTTCCTCAGTTAGTTGTCTCCATTCTCATTGAGATCAATAACAATCAGTGCTGGCTCTCTACAGAAGTCTCAGATTTATTTAGGCAATTTTTCATGGCAATTTTTCATTCTTAGGTGCTTGCTTGTCTATTGTAATCCAGAGCTCTGAGCTAGGTGGATAATTTCTCATTAAATGCATGGCAGCTAGCCCAAAAAAGACGATGCATCTCCAGAAATACAGCTGTGATTCCTACTCAGGTCTGCCTAGGCCAAAGCATTTAAGCTCCACAGGCACAGAACTTTTAGCATTAGTATTTGCCAAGCCCCTGAAGTTCTGTTTCTCCGCACACAGAAGAGCTCCATTCCTGATGCTTTGCTGCTCCCCACTTAAAAGATATTAAGACCAACAAGTCTCCATCTTCTAGATACCTTATATCTTCAACTTCTCAGTCTATTTGGCATGCTCCAACACTTCCTATCACATGCATATGAATCAAGATTCAGAGAAAACCCTCTTTCCCCCTCAGATAATACTGGTTTTGCTGGCACATACATCAAAGTGTTTATATAATAACTTGGAGTTCCTCACTCAAGGCCTTTCACCCTGAAAATGAAACCCTAGCTGTTCCATAACAGTGCTTAAACCCCAAGGTATTTAAAGAGAAACAGGAGGAAATATTTTTATTCTTTTAAAGATGTTTCACCAAGAAAAAAAAAAATCTCCATTGTGACAGGGATTGCACCTATGACATTATAATACTGGAGGGGAGGCTCCACTGGTGTGATGTTGCACCCTACATACTTAGGCAAAGAGAAGGAGAGAGATCCTGGAGCAAAGCTATACATTTCCAAGTCCCTAACACAGTATCTTAACCCGGCTATGTGCAGCAGTGTTTGCATGAAGTTAATTGAGATGTCTTTCATATAGCATGTCACTACATGGCATAGAAATATCCTGCTGTAAATCAGCAGAAAGGAAAGTAGCCAGATGCTGAGGATGTCACTGCTGGTGTTCTGGATCATGCTGCACAATATTTCACTGTCAAGGATCAAAGGTAAACTGACTTAAAATTCAATGTGTTTCAATACAGGTAGTGTTATGAGATATCTCTGTACATAGGGTTGATAGTCACAGGCCCAGATCCACAGCTGTTTTGAATGGCTATAAGTGGAGCAGCATTAACTTGGAGCTGCCTTTGATTTACGCTGGCAGTGTTCAGTTTGGCTGGTTTTGGTTTGGTTTGGTTTGGTTTGGTTTGGATTTGGATTTGCCAGTTTGTTTTGTTTTGGTTTTGGAGGGGAGCCTGTCTTTCCTATTCCTTTTCCCATAATACTGTATTTTTATTATCTTTAGTCCACCCATCTGCCCAACCTTCTCTTTACCTGTTCGCCTATCTGTGGGCATTGCATGTTCTTGCAGGTTGTGAATTAACTTAAAATCTCAACCTTGAAAGGTAATGATCCCATTTTGCAAGACTTTGTTTAGGCCTCATCTAAGATCATCAAGAGCAAAATATGTTAGACTAGAAAAAAGACTTAATAAGGAGAGACTTCATAATGTACAGCTATATGAAATGTTGATGAGGGAAGTGAACATATGATCTGAGAATGAACTTGCTTTCATTGTTGTATTCAAATATAAATTGTATGCATAAGATAAAATGATGAACGTAGACATAAAAGGGGAAGAAAAAGAGTGAGGATTATTTGTTGAGACAGAAAAAGATGTCTGAAAACTTTGCATACGACACTTACTATTCATATTCTGAACATGTAAAACCACTGTATCGTATCAGTTTCTCCTTACATTAAATAGGAAAATGCTGAGAGATGGGAAGGGCAAGCCCAGAATAAAACATTCATCAGATACAAATTCAGCACTGCATTATGTGGTGCTGCTGCTCAAAACAAAAAACAATAAAACATGTTTCTAACCTTTTCTGCAGTTTCTAAAAGGCTTTTAACAGTATTATCACATCAGACAAATTGTGTCTTTTCTTGCTAACTGGAAGGTGTGACTTTATAACTGTATTTAAAAGCTACTGTGAAACAATGATCCAGAGTATTGTCTAAAAGCATTTGTTAGGACATTCATTCATTCTGTGGTAGTACATGCTCAGGGCATAGTTCCTGACAGGGATAAAAGGAAGATTGCATTTTGATGGCCAAAGACACCTACAGAAACAAGAGAGAAAATTTTGCAACACTGTGTTTGTTTTTTTCTTCAGTATATCACAGTGCTTTGTAGTGGGAAAGAGCAGCTTTTAAAACAGTGAGATGTTGTCATGGTTTAAACCCTAGCCAGACAGCTTGTTTACTCACTCCCAGTGAGTGGTGCCGGGCTGGAAGCAATCGAAGCCCCCCCCCAGGGGCTCTCCCCTTCCCCGCTCCCAGAGGGATGGGGAGGAGGATCGAAAGAGTGCAACTCCCACGGGTTGAGACAAGAACAGTCCAGCAACCAATGTACAACACAAATCACCACCGCTACCACCAACGACAACAATGATGAGAGAAAATAACAAGGGAAGAGAATACAATACCACCGGCCAAGAAACAAGTCCGACCCAGAAGCCCCTGTGTCCTTCTGGGTAACTCCCAGTTACCCCCCACCCCAGGCATGATGTGCTGTGGTATGGAATACCTCTTTGGCTACCTTGGGTCAGGTGTCCTGTCTCTGCTTCCTCCCGGCTTCCCCTCCTCCCTGGCAGAGCATAAGCCTCACTAAGTCCTTGGTCAGGGTAAACATCACTTAGCAACAACCAAAAACATCGGTATCACCAGCACTGTTCCCAGGCTGGAAGTCAAAACACAGCACTGCACCAGCTACCAAGAAGGAGAAAACTTGACTGCTACTGCTGAACCCAGGACAGATGTAGTTAGGGTATGCACTTTACAACCTACCATCTTAGAAAGGGGAGCAGAACTACAGCAGTGAATTTGAAAACTTAAAAATTAACTAAGAAAAAGATGAAGGAAATCATTTTAATATGTTCTGCCACAGAGACACCGGCAGATAAAAAGAAGATATAAGGCATTTTACACCTGACTAGCAATTAGCCGGCTTTTAATTCCTACAAACATACTTACAAGTTATTCAAACTCAGAAAAAGTCCTCTAATTACTATTTTTTGCTAACTTCTTCTGTAATCAATGAGAAACTTAACATGAGCCAGCAGTGTGCGCTCACAGCCCAGAAAGCCAACCATGTCCTGGGCTGCATCAAAGGTCAAAGGAGGTGCTCCTGCCCCTCTACTCTGCTCTCATGAGACCTCACTTGGAGTATTGTGTGCAGTTCTGGTGTCCTCAACATAAAAAGGACAAGGAACAAGTCCAGAGGAGGGCCACCATGATGATCAGGGGGACTGGAGAACCTCCTGTGTGAAGATAGGCTGAGAAAGTTGAGGCTGTTCAGCCTGGAGAAGAGAAGGCTGCGTGGAGATCTCATAGCAGCCTTCCAGTATCTGAAGGGGGCCTATAGGGATGCTGGGGAGGGACTCTTCATTAGGGACTGTAGTGACAGGACAAGGGGTAATGGGTTAAAACTTAAACAGGGGAAGTTTAGATTGGATATAAGGAGGAAATTCTTTACTGTGAGGGTGGTGAGGCACTGTAATGGACTACCCAAGGAAGTTGTGAATGCTCCATCCCTGGCAGTGTTCAAGGCTGGGTTGGGTGAAGCCTTGGGTGATATGGTTTAGTGTGAGGTGTCCCTGCCCATGGCAGGGGGGTTGGAACTAGATGATCTTAAGATCCTTTCCAACCCTAACTATTCTATGATTCTATGAATCAATGTTGCTACAAAGCACAGACTCAGATTCTTGGATTCCTTCTCTTATTTAACTTTAGTTGTATTCAATTTTTAGAGAACTCTATGGAAAATAAAAAGAACACATCTTACACCTTTCCATCATGATGCACTTTTTTAGGCTAAAGAATTTCACTAGTTTTCACTTTCTGAACATGAAGAAATATATCCACTATAAGAGGCAATACAACTAACAAAGCAGGTTGCTTGCAGGACTTCACATAGAGAGGAACAGCATGGTTTGATAATGGCAGAAATAGTGGAACTGTACTGGAGAACAAGACTGTAGATTGAGCTGTGTATTTCAAAAAGAGGTAAAGACCATTGGCAAGTGAATGAGCATTCATGCAAATTTGGAAGGACCTGACCCATGCAGCTTCCCACAGGTCTCAGCATCGGAAAATGTGACCCTTAAGGATCTCTATGGCTTTTTCAGCAGTTCAGGTGCTGAAGTATATGAAATAGGATAAAATGTGCTTCTCCAGTTTTCTCTTCTGATCCCTCTAGAATTTTTGGACATGGGGAAGCAGGTTCCCATTCAGACATTGCAGAGAGACATACACTGATCCCTTTGCTTGCTTACTGCAATTTTAGGTAAATGACCATGGCAAATGTGGAAGATCTTGAGCACTGGAAAGAGTGCAGATAAAAAGAATGATAGACAGACCTAGATGGCACACAGACTTTACAAAATTTCCATAAATTAAAAAAAAAATAATCAAAGAATCCCTAATATAAAGCCAGATTGCACCACAGAGTTTAGATAACTGACCCTAATGAAAAAGTAGAGGAAGGTCATCTAAAATCAGCTGAAATTAGGGGGTAAAAAAAAAATTAAAAAAAACCCAGCAAACAAAAAAACCCTTATCCAACCTTCTGTAAAAAAGATCAGACCAAGAGGCTGTAAATTGTTGATTTTATATACCTAAACTACAAAGCAAGAGCCAAATTATCTGCATGCCACTCTTGTTTGAAATTAATTTCATTCTCCAGTTCAGCACAACTAACTCTTTGCTTTTTAAGACATCAGTGGAAGGGAATGGGAGTTATTTGCTTTTTTTTTTCCCCCTCAATGACATCTCTTCAATAGCAGTCAGGAATTTGCCCTCTGTTTTTAGTTTGTGTAACATCATACTGTGCTTAAATAACCTACAGGGTGAAATTCAACCTGATGTAGTTCCAGTTCCTTCAGGAAAATACAGCTATATTTTCCTAAGCAAGTTACCCTTCAGAGGTGTGATATAACATCTGAAATACAGCATTTTAAGGATCAGAGGAAATGTCACCCATGGGGTACGGTAATTCTGAGAAATACAGAAGCCACAGCTCCTCACAGAGGAACAAAGTTTAAATAAAGATAGAACAAGCCCAACAATGCTGGGTCGTAGGAAACTGAGAAAAGTCAAGCAAACATGAATTTGTCATTCTTCACTTGCAGTTCTACAAAATACATCCAGTAAACATCCTTCAAATAACAACTTTAATCCTACTTTTCTAGTCAGTTATGTATTTTTTTTTTTTAGACAGAGGCATAAGAAAAAGCAAGCTTTTGCTCTTGAGCTTTTTTTTTTTTAATGTCTACCCATATGTCCATCCCTACACTTTGGAAGCTCGATTTCAAAATTAAAATTAAATTAAGAAGGATTAATTAGTCACATTTTTATAAGGATTATGCCATTCCACATAGGTCCTACAAGCATATAGGCCACTCATAGAAAGTAAAGATGGAAATAAAATTTAAACAATAAAAAATAACAGAAGGTAACTTAAGGAACATTTGTCTTAAAACAACTGTGAATGCAGTAAATAATGGCTACAAAATGGTCACAGCAAAGGATGTATTTGATAAATATGTCATTGTTTTGCTTCTATATCATCCAATAATCAATCCTAACTGCTCCAATTGTATCCCTTATTCATAGTAGAGTGTATGGACCTATAGCCTGAAAAACACTGGCAAAAGTACTATGCTGTTTGAAAGTCTACTTGGTCAGTCTCCTCATATTATTCACAGTAGTCACTTAGGTCACAAGGTGCTTTTTTGTTGTCTTCCTGTATGACTTGAAATTTTTTAAACAGGAGGACAATAAAAACCAACTGTTGCATCTTCTAGCTACTTAGAATGTGAAAATCATATATGTTTCAACTGATTTATATTTTATAGACTCAATAAGTTACATGGATTTCAGTTACACCTTTTTACCTGAGGAGAAAGAATATATTGTCTAGTCTTTGAAAAATATTTATTCCTTCTTAGGATTAACCTATAGATAGAAAGTTTATAGATACTACTATTTGTACAAGAGAAGCATGACTAACGTTTATTTTTCCTTTGAGAAATCCTATACTTGGTGGAATCATATTCTCAAGATACTGTAAAGCCTGTGCTGCTCAGCGACACTCTTCACCCTTAAAGACCTTCCTTCTAATTAAGCTTTATATTAAGAACCAAATGCAGACATGTTTTCCTGCTTTCAATTATACGAAGTTAGTAATCCAACAGCTATATGCACATTAATTTGCCTAGAACTTAATGGAATTTGCCTACCCAGTTTCAATTGATACTTACATTTGCAGAGCTATGCTGAAACTCCATCCACATTCCATATATTCTTGCCTGGTAAAAAAATAGTTGCACATGCATGTGATTGCCTCCTTGGATCTCTTTCAAAGCTTTCTTTAGGAATTTGAATACGCCCTTCTGTGGGAAAAACAAAAAAAAAGGAATGAAAACTCTTTAAGACCATCCTTCCTCCCAGAAGTTTCTCAGAACTTGATTGAGGGCTCCAGATACAAGGGATCCTAAAAGAGCAGGAAGGATCAAAGTCCCAAGCATCAAAACATTTTGGTTTTACCTTTCACTGCACCTCCTACTTACACTCATTGGTGTAGAAAGAGTAAAGCACAGGGAGGGAGGAGATGCAGTTCTGTGAAAGGTGTTTAAATGGGAATTCCACTGGTGAGGGAGCCTGACAGAAAGGTTATCTAAGTTGTGCTATTTTCTGCTTTGATTTCTGCTGGGAAAATACACACCTTTTACTTTCTAATGTCTGCCATCTCAGAGAAATTGCAAATTATCTGGAGCTAGACAAGAATTATGTGATCTATACATACATGCACACAAACACATTCAGACATACTGAGAGCATAAATCAGCAGACACTGATAGTGATTCACTCCCTGTGAAAACATACTCTGCCAAATCAATGAGTTACTGCTGTGCAACCAAAGGTAAATTTTACTCACCATGGACAATTCATATCTATTGCGTTTGGCAGGATTTTGTCAAAGAGTAATTGAAAAAAAAAATTGTATATTATGCATGAATAGTATTGTAAATATCACAGACTATAATGTGAAAATTATCTTTAAAATTTTAGTTCTGAACCACAGCATTTTGGGCACAGTGAAAGAAGTCAAAGCATTTGGTGGTGACATGAAAATTTTCATTAGAAAAGTAGGTTTATTTTATGCTTCTTTTTATCTTAGATCAAAGAAACATGTGATGTGTATCATGATTCTAAATAATATTACGTCTGTCCCCAAGGTCTTCACATATCCCAAGGGAATTGGCAACATACATCAATTGCTGTATAGGTGTAAAATATAATAAATGGATCTTAGTGTACCAGCTGTTATATGTTATAGCTCCACATGTTTTACTGATTGGTATGAGAGCATCTGTAGTGACTTACAAACGATGCTTAGGGAAGTTCATACATGTTATACCTCTTTATGAGCTAATTACTGAAAAGCCCTTGGAAGATGGGTGCTTCTCAGACCCCACATAGCATAAATAACTATGAAGAGGTCAGATGTAGCATGCTTTAACCTCCTTCCTGATGCTTGAACTGTAGGTGTCTGTGGTTTTGTATTTGGAAGGAATGAATAAAAAACAAACAACTGTTCATACATTATTATTAATGAGTGAAGCAACTATCCCACATTTGTATGAGCTAAATCTATCCAATGTGCAATTAATTAGATGTGAGGATCAAAGCTGCTTGCTCCTTTTGATGTATTATTTTTATATCTTTTAAAGTTCTTTTTATGCCAGCAAAGAATAATAGAATGACATATGACATGTGAACATAGATATTCACACTGAGTTAATACAATACATGCAGAGGTTGAAGCTAAAAAAGAAACTTTAATTTATTCCTTACGTAATTTACAGAAAATTATGGTAAAGAACACTGTTCAGAAAGATGTACATTTATTTCTACAGACTTAGTTCATGGGTTAGGATTGTCAAGGCCATTAGAAGACAAAGGTAAAGGTACTCAATATGAAAATTAAATATTTGGATATTCATGTAATCCCTAGGTTGGGTTCTTTTTTTTTTTTGTTGGTTGGGGATATTTTTGGGGTTTTGTTTTTTTGGGGGGAAGGGTGTTTGGGATTTTTTTGCCAGGGAACTTAAAACATCATAGCATTATTGCAATCCCATCCTCTTAATATCAAGGAAATGGCACATTGGTCCAAGTGGTTCTCATTATATGCTGTCCTGGGTTCAGCAGTAGCAGTCATTTTCCTCCTTCTTGGTAGCTGGTGCAGTGCTGTGTTTTGACTTTCAGCTCGGGAACAGAGCTGATAACAAGGATGTTTTGGTTTGGCCAAGGACTTTGTGAGCCTCATGCTCTGCCAGGGAGGAGGGGAAGCATGTTGGCACACATACAGACTGTGTTTTACCCACGACCATTTTGTCTGATCTCAAAAGTTAAGCAGAGTCAGGGTTGGGTCTTGTCTGGGGTTAGACGACTATATAGGGGGACCAGGAGATTTTCCCCAAGGCTGGACAGTCATGAGTGGCAGGGTGTGTGGGACAGTATGGGCAAGTATCTAGTCCACTGGGCCCCTCCAGTGCTTTGGAAGCATCGGAGATGGAAGGCAGCTGTATGGAGTCCCCAGCAACAAGCTGCAGAAACTGCTGAAGGGGACAGTGAATTATTTTGAGCCTGGTGGGCCCATGGCACTTCAGGCCATCAGAGCAGAGATGTAACATAGAGATGGACTCATGATCAAGGGGTGGACTTAGCAATAGACACTATTGCCCAGGTTATTCACGAGTATGAACACTGCACACAGTCTCTCCTGCTCTGAAAGACTGTTACAAGAGATGGAGCCTGACATCATGGACCAGATGGATTCAGCAGCTTTATAGGGACTGGTCCATGCTCTAAGATAAGAGTGATGGTATATTGAAAATGTGGGATCTGAGCATGACGTGAATGGTATGGAATAAGGGGTGGATAATGTCCTGGGTCCAGCAGTAGCAATCATTTTACTCCTTCTTGGTAGCTGGTGCAGTGCTGTGTTTTGACTTTCAGCTCGGGAACAGAGCTGATAACAAGGATGTTTTGGGTTGGCCAAGGACTTTGTGAGCCTCATGCTCTGCCAGGGAGGAGGGGAAGCTGGGAGGAAGCAGAGACAGGACACCTGACCCAAGGTAGCCAAAGAGGTATTCCATACCACAGCACGTCATGCCCAGGAGGTAACTGGGAGTGAGCCAGAAGGACTGGGAGACTGCGGGGTTGGAGGAGGTATGGGTCGGGGCTTGGTCGGGCTGGGGGGGGCGAGTTATCGGTCGGCTGGTGGTGAGGTGATGTATTCTCTTCCCTTGTTATTTCCTTTATCATTATTATTATTGGTAGTAGCAGTAGTGATCTGTGTTATACCTTAGTTACTAAACTGTTCTTATCTCAACCCGTGGGAGTTGCATTCTTTTCAATTTTAATCTCCGTCCCTCCGGGAGTAGGGGGAGGGAAAGAAGGGGGGAAGTGAGTGAACGAGTTACCTGACTGGGTTTAAACCACGACATATGCCTAGAGTATGATTACAGAAAACCCCTTCATGCCAGTTCTTTCTTTTCAGGCCTGGGGGTGTTTTTGGGAGGACAGAAAGACCTTGGACTATCTGACATAAGAACAATCTTTTTCTACCTTAATTACTAAAAGCAGAACATAATGGCTATAACGGGTTTATCTAGCCCAGTGTTCTGTGCTGTGACTGCGAACAACAAAGACACCTAGGGAAGAAGTATACTATCAGTTAACAACCACATGGCCAGGCCCAGAGTGTATATGCCAATGGCTGGCACTGGGGCCAGTGATGCTTAACACGAGTTAATGACCTGGACATGCCTCAGGTGAGAAAAGACTGAGGGCTGGGACTGTTCTGCCTGGAGAAGAGAAAGCTTAGGGGGATCTTATCAATGTGTATAATTATCATATGAGAGGGAGAGAAGATGATGGAGCCTTATTCTCTCAGTGGTGCTCAGTGACAGGACAAAAGGCAGTGGACACAAATTAAAACACATGAAATTCCCTCTGAATGTACGAAACACTTTTACTGTGAGAATTGTCACTGGCACACGTTGCCCAGAGAGGTCATGGTGTGTCCATCCTTGTAGATATTCAAAGCACAACTGGGCGCAGTCCTGGGAAACCAGCTGTAGTTGACCCTGCCTAGACAGGGTAGTTAGTCTAGATGATCTCAAGTCCCATTCAACCTCTCAGAGACTGTATGTGATTCTGTGACAACAGGAATGCCTAGGAAAGAATGTTAATATAAAGTAAGCACATGGAGATATTTCTCATGAACACTCATCCAACACTTTATCTTGGGAATTTCTTTCAGGCAGAAGTGGTGTTTGATATTTAACAGAACAGTCATAAATTTCATAGTTTCATATAAAATCATTCTCTCTTTCATTCTTCTACCATTCGACCAATGATTAAATAGTTAACACTGTGGAGAGACAGTAATTTCAGGCTGTCTGCAGATTCACAAGAACCACTGAATTATTTCAGTGCAATATTTTTACTATTATCCCTTCAATCTGTAAATGTGGTTAGGGAATAATATCACTTACAGATGTGGATAGAGGAGTTCAGTGGCAACTCACCATTCACATTAACTATTTAAATGAGGTGCTTAACTTACTATGGCACTTCTAGAAACACCTATAGGCATTTAACTGCATTTTCTGTCACACAACTTACATTTGGACATCAATTCCTACATCTTAGGTAATAGCATACTAGAAAGTAACACATTGGAAATTGCGCTTGTTTGCTGAGGTAGCCCAGTTTAGTTTACTTTTGTGTATTTCCTTTTAAAGTTACATCAAGGCCATGCTGAACAGAGCCTTGGGTGACACAGTCTAGGGTGAGGGGTCCCTGCCTATGGCAGGGGGCTGGAACTAGATGATAAGATCCTTTCCAACCCTAACCATTCTATGATTATATGATTCTATAAGTAGTATTTGTTATTACCCTAAATTTGTGTCAATAAAAATCTAATAAATCTCTTCAGGGTCTTTTACAGTACAGCTGAATTTTATCAATATGCAAGCTTGATTTTTTTCATGCAAATGTTCTTTCTTATTTCAGGAAAATTTTTACAAAATAAAATATTCCACAGCAATTAATATGGAATAAGTCTTGAGTAGCCATATCTTGAGATATGGGTCCTCAGACGGCTGATTAGAGTCGCTTTTTGCTCTCTATTCTTTGCTTTTTTCGAATGATGTCACCCATTAAGGCTTAAGCCCCAAACCAGGAACTGTCTGTATGTTATTACACAGCAATAGCACATTACCTTCCTAAATGACGATCATACGTTTTTCCAAGGCCTGAGAGTAAAACACTTGATTTGAAGTCATTCACCAGGTTCACCCTTACATAGCAGCTTTAAGACTAGGTGTAGTCACCACAGTTTCTACTGTTCAGGATCAGGTATAGCACCAGAAGGTATAGCAACTTACAGTCTGTTCTGATGTTGTCTCATATAAAATGTTAATTATGGTTGTTCTGACTTTACTGACCTATTTTTGATGTCTCAGTATTTCATAACTGGTAATTTAAAGTAAGGCCCTTAGGTTCTTGAATAACCAATAGCACTTGGTGAGATTTTGGCTTCTAAGTAATTTTGAAAATGGGACTCGGGCATGTTAATGAAAGCTCTCCTTTGTGTTTCTCTTCTGCAGGTATGAAATGAATATACTAAAATCTTCTAAACTCAAATTTTTATTATAAAAAGAAACACATTGAAGTTGTGAAGTAAACAATGGTGATATGATAAAGTAAGATGGTAGTTGCATAGACTCAGCACTGGATTTTGAGATAGAACAATGATATATGACAGTTCTACACTAAAATTATACTAGAAGGATAGCATTGCCACACTTTTCCTTTTCTTCTGCAAAGGAAATGAAGCTAAAACGCCAAGAGTCCAGTGGTATGTACTGAACTGCACTGGTTTTATCTAATCAGCCAATGAATTTAAAAGTTCTTAAATCTTGCTGTGTCAGTCAGATAAAGGAAATATCCAAAGTGTGAGCCTCCCTTGCTGAGGTAACTTTCTTCCATCTTACATGTTCCTACAGGAGTCCTGTAACATGCTCAGAGAGTCGCTTCCTCTGAATTCTGAGGGCAACAAAGTGTGTTTCATGGCTGTGGATTTAGAAAAAAACAATGCTACAAGAGAGAATTAAATAAACCTGCAGGAAGCAGGTTTCTCAATAAATAAAAGGCCTTGTTCCTATTGGTCATACAAAAAAAAATATTTTGTCAAAGCAGATAGAATACATCAATCTGGATGTGATTAAAAGAACCAAATGAAAACTGCTTACACAGAATGAAGTATCACTCCTTAACCAACAGATGTATCCAGATGGACCAGTTAATCCTTACGAACAACTGCTTTTCTTGTGGAGCCACTTGAATATCACAGCGATTGCAATGAATCCTTGTCCTTGTTACCTGCATGTCGCCTAGCATGAACAAAACCATTTGTGTCCTAATATTTCCAAAGCTTACCTCACTAGCACTCTAACGTTTTCTTCCTCTGAGTTCATCTATCATAAGTCATTTCTACACCTTGATGACAGAAACATGGAGGAAACCATGGAGAAATACTCTTTTAGCACCTTCGGATAGATGATCATTTGCAAATTCTATTTAACATGTTGTTATTCTTACAAACATTCTCATATAGCCATCTGGAAACATACAAAGCAGCACAACACGTTGAAGACTATTCCAAAGGACAGCCATCCCTTGACATTCTTCAAATAAGTAGCTTCAGGACATAAATTCTTCAATTATTAAAATATCTAGTAAACATCTTGATTTATTTGGACTCACTGGCCTACAGTGTCAGTCTCTCCCATAAATGTTTTCAAAATAACTAAAGTTCTTCTGAACCAACCACAAAAGTCTCCTTTGTTTACAGTAAACCTGACAACAGTTAGTTTACTGCCAATGATACTTTGTCCTCTCCAGCTGACCAGAACAGTCTGTCTCACTGCTTCTGAATACTTCTTGTCACCAGTTTGTATTTGTTTATTTTGCCTATACACACAAATATTTAAAGTCTTGGGAACATAATTTTTTTTTATCATGCACACAGAATCCAGAAACAATCATCCCTGAAAGCATTAGCAGAAAATCTATGCTCTATTTATAGCAATATTTGATAATAGCAACAATAATACACTTTAAACTACTGTGTCTTTGTTGGGTAGAAATCATGACATGCCATTGAACAGAAAGGCAACATTAACATATATTGTGAATTTGACAAAGAAACCAAGTGCATTTAAATAAAAGGTGAAAAAAGTAAACCTTTAATTTTCTGTAGATTGGGGGAGGGGGTGTGTGTCCTTCTAGTGTTGTGACTGTTTCAGAATATATACTAACTAGTGAAAGGGTCATCATGGTATTGATATGGTATTAAGCCAAACAAAGTGTTTATTTAATAGTAGAATGAAATGCACACATAAATAAACTATGAGGGTCTCACTTAGACTAAACCATATTACACAGACAAGCTTGAGGAAATATTTCAAAATCTTAACTAGAGGAAAAAAAAACCAAAACCGTTAAACAAAGATAGATAGCCATTGGCTAACTGTGTTCCTTTTTAATAACTGCCTAATTCATAACTGGAAATCTGAAACGTGTCTTCTTAACAAATAAATAGTGGAAAAGTTTTCCTTGGGGTTGTGTGCGTAATTTTTAATGAATTTACTTTAATCAAAAATCAGTATGGGTTTTTCTGCAGTTTAAGATTATGGTAAACATTTTTTTATCTTGAATTTTGCTAAGGGTCCAATTCTGCAACAGTTTTTCACACTGGATTTTGCTTATGGAAGCAGTTTTGCTCACTATTAGTTACAGAATTGCTCCTTATGTTTCACCAGGCATCTTTTCAAAAGAGTAATTATTTTCTGCAGTAAGGTGTGAATATTCTGAGAAACTCAAATCCTTGATGCACAGATCAAACACGAAGGTACGGCAGCACATGATTCACTGTATTGCTATTACACACTTATCTGCATTTATCTTATTATAAAGTCTCTAGAAGTATCCCTTTTTATCTTCTGAAACTTTGTGTGCATAGCATCTTTATCTGCAACCTAAACATCTTAAACTTCTACACAGAACTAGATTAATTCACAAATTTCTTACAGCCAGTGATGAGCTACTGGAAGGTAACTACATTCAGTCTCCACTAAAATGTGTCAGCTTCAAGCCAGTGACCTGGCAGTGAAAAACCTATTCTCACTCCTCTGAGCATCCATCATCTCAGATAGATAGCCTTTTTACTCTGTAATTATTTATTTCCACTAAACTCTAAAGTACCCTATGATGCTTGGTAAGATACAGGCAATTTAACTTTTATATTTGATATTTCATCAAAATGCAGAAAACTCTTTCATGGTAAGAGCTTTTATTCTTCTGTGCAGTGATCTTTGCAATTAGAGCACAATTGTAGTAAGTACGAAAGAAGAAATACACTGTGTGTGAAGAAACCCTGGGGAAAAAAAATAAAAAATTGGAAGTGAAGGCAGCAGGCAGTGTTGCCAAATATTTAAAAAAGGACAAAATCTTCAGACATGTTTTACAAATACAGTTAACATAACACAACCAACTAGTGCTCTGTTATAGCCACTGCAATTTAATTATGTAGTCTCTTTTTTCAATGAGTCTACCTGTAAAAACCACCCATTTTCATCAGAAAGGCCAGAACTAAACAAAATCATGTTAATAGGTCCTTTTTACACTTTAGATAGTTTAACATTCCTTGTCATCATACAGACTAAGCACTTAATTTAACAATATATTTGACTATTTAAATCAAGGAAGACAAGAAGACTTGTATACAGCAATACACAATTTCACATAATGTAGTTTCTGTCTGCTGACCCCAGTAATGAAATAAGGAGATAGCCAGAATATTTCAAGTAGTTGAGTAAAAGACTTATCTCCTGCTAGCTCAAACATAGTTACTTACTGAACATACAAACTTATTCCATTTCTGTGAAAGCAGAAAGTCTTTTTCAGTCTGCATTTCACTTTCTTTTTTGCAAAGGATTATGAGAGAGTTATGGTAGTGACTTCATGAGATACAATCATTCAATTGCTTTGATTCTGTGACATACTTCAATTCTGACAAGAAAGTACAGGTGATAAAGTATTGCATTTATTTTATCTGGTTTTCTTTGGGTCACTAATTTTAAAATGCTAGTGTAAAAATATTTCTAGCTCAACACATCCTTTCCTTAGGATTGTTTCATTTGAATAGTGTCTTGATAATACCAAATATAAAAAAAGGGAATGATGGGCTTTACAGCAGACAAATGGTTAATAAATAATCTGGATTCACTGCATTTGTGGGAAGAAAGCTTCAAAACCGAGACCTGAAACAGAAAGGCCTCTTATTTATGCTTATTTAGTAAGGAAACACTAGACAAGATATTCTGCTGGTTTTGGGTAGATTTTTAGCAAAAGTTCAAGTGAAGGTTCAGTGGAGTGCCCCATTCTTGAACACTTATGCTGGTAACAGTAACAGGAGAGAAAACTGAGTAGAGAGAAAAGTCAATATCTTGAGAGCAGAGAAGGAGCTATCATCAAAGCCAGCCTTCCATTGTGTAGTCAGATTATGATTCCTATTACAGTCATGGGATAGTAAGTACAGAGAAAAGTTGTGAGACAGCATTAGTAGAAATATCCTTAAAACTTGTTAAAAAGGGAAAGAGTGGAGGGGAAGAGAAGACAGAAAATATGAATAAAATGGAACAAAGGAAAAGCAGGATTAGGTATGATTTTTCTTCAAAATTATTTCATTTGATACAAGGCCTTGGAAATACCAAATGTCAAATTTAAAGCAATGTTTTTCTTCATTGTTTGCTTTTACTAGACTGCTCTTGTTCTTTTCTGTGGGTATTAATCAGTTTGTTTTGGATAGAATACATGTTGAAATACTCTATTCCAGTTTTTGGACAGCACTGTGATTTATTCAGAATGGAATGGGTCTCTTTGGTCTTTGACTCAATAGAACAATGTTCAATCTGAAGTTCCACCCATAGGTCTGAAAAGTTCCCTCTGTGCAAGATATATATAGCTGGCACCAAGATGCTATAAAAGATGGCACCAGCATTTTTTTACTGGGTACATCTGCTTTCAAGGCACAAATAATTCTAACTACATTGGCTAGTGGAAAAATGTGCCTGAAACGTGCAAAAATTGATTGGTATGACAGTATGTTTGAATATATTAACTGAATGTCACCTCTGTAGCTCACATAGTATCTTTTCTGAAAGCAAAAACATTTCCTTCTTTCTCTCTCATGCATCATCTATTGAACTCTACCCAGTCTAGCTCACCAATCTAATTTATTTTTAATCATCCCTGTGTAAGACCTTCATGGCAGATATGTCTACTTAGTTTGAACTAAAGCAAGGGTAAGCCTTTATGAACTTAAAGAAACTACTTAGGAGTTGAGGCTAGGTGGCTTAGAAGTTTTATTATACAGCTTCAGCTTCTGAGACACTAGCTTTATTAGGATTGTCAATATCAAATAATAATAGTAGAATTTTATTTTAAGGGCAATTCATGTTTTAAGGCATACTCTATAATTTACTGTAGGTAAGCAATGATGTTGCAATTACAAACAGAAAAGGACACAATATATTTCTTGTGACTGACATTATATATGCTTATGATGTGAAAAGAGGATATACTGATATTGATTCTTACTTAGATCTTATTTTGATGTATGTTTTATTTCACAGACATTGACCTTTATGTGATCCCATTTATGTGAGAGAATTTTTTCCACACATTCAGAGTGATACAATATTGGTCTGAATGAACACTTCCACAGTGTTCATTATTTGGCTAATTTACATAGTAATAACCCTATCTGATGTGTCATAACAGTACTAAAGATGGTATAGAGTACTAGAGATAGTATAGAGCTTAGAGCTTAAATATGACATAGATTTATTATGGAGGATAGCGTGTCTTACTGATCTTGGATGCTCTGTGAGGCTTTTATTTAATTATTTAAAATAAATAACTTTGGTGGGAAGGAGCAAAGAAGGCAGCAGGTCGTGTTCTCTATGTTTAGAATGAAAACAAAATACAAGTTTTGTAAGTGCTAAAAGAGTGACAGAAACAACGGGTTGTCAAATCTTATTCAGTAATACCAAACACATGGGAGAATAGAGAATAGTAGGCAAATTTTATGCTGAAATATATTAATGATTTTTTTCAGAAATTCTCTTAACAAAACTTATTTGCATAAACAAGAAAAGAAGTGCTACACCATGACAATGATTGTGACGGAGACCTAGGTTGGGTAGAGTGGATAGACCAAGACCCTTCTCTTATACCAAGCTCTCAAAAAAGATACTAAATTACTATCAAATATAGGAAAAGTAGATTTTATTAACTTTTAAGAAGACTTGACTTCATAAACAGGAAAAAAACTCACAGTGACTAGTTAAGACAGGAAACAAATAGAAATAATTAATAAATTACACTTTTGTTGCACACTGCTCCTTTGCAAGAGAGGCTCCTGTTTCACTGGATGAATTTCAGCTAGCTGAGTAATATTTTGAAAAGTAAATAACTGCCCCCCAGTACTCATGAGGCCAGTTATTTTGCCATAATCCCTGGCGGATAGCTGCGTATCAGCTCTCTGTTCCTTCCAGCAAGTTCTTCTTAAAGAAGAGACTCATTTCCTTGCAATGACACTGTGCTTGAACTAGACAGCTAAATGGAAAGGGAAATTCTTGTCATCCCGAGCACTTCTATTTGTTACTCAGGTATTCAGGCACATGCAAAATCAAATAGACACTCATTGAACTTGGATTCTTTGCATTGATTTAAGTTAGATTTTGATCAACAGTGTAGAGAAGAACACCTTGTAAGCAAAGAAAGGGCTTTTTCACATATATACTCTTTCTGGATCAAGCAATACAGTTTACAGGTAAGACATCATGTGGGATAGGAATGTCTAGTCATGAAAGTCCTCTCTTCCATTGGATGAAATAATATTCCCAAATACACTGAACTTCAGAAGCTGGATACATGTAAACAAAGCTTAATCAGATATTATCCCAATAATAGTAAAATGGGATAAAGCCATGGGTGAAAACCGGGGATCTTCATCTCAATGAAACCTAATGGCTCTGAGGCCTCAGTAAAAGAGGATGTAATACTTTACACACATAGGAGACTAAACCTTTATGAGCTTTACAGCACGCACACAAGCATTGGGTTCTCAATTCTTTATTTTGACCTAAACTTAGCTGTAAGTCTAGACTAATTGCAGAGGAAGGACTAGGTACAGTATTCCATACTACACACTAAAACATTGTGGTTTAGTGACAATGGAAAACAGCTTCATTTCTAACAATCAGATTTTCAAAATTCTGAAGCTGTCTAGATTTTGAATTTGGATTTGCAAATTCTAAACCAAACCATAACCTAAGATTAATGCTGGATGAAAAAGAGATACCTCTTAAAGAAACATGAAGCTTATGACATTGTAGATGCTAGCTCAACTAAAATCTCTTTGAGCCCTTCAGTACACTTAAGTCAATTGAGTTCTAGACTAATATTCTATATATATTTTAATGCTATAGATTTATAAGCTGTAGGTCTAAACCTTGTCTTTATAAAAGGACCAGTGACCACAATAAAGGGGCATAATGACTTAGTCCCAGTAGACACCTATGCCTTTCCTTCTTCTTTATGACCTGAAGAACTTTGAAGATATTCACAGTATTAAATTCCAATATTAATCATCCTAGACTAAATTAAAACTGGCTTACCAATCCATTAGCACTAGGCAAATCCATGTCTTACACAGAGACCAAACTTATTCCTGATATTTTATTTTATGAGTACTACTGTCACTGGGGATATCTACTTTTCTCTACAGTTCTTCAAACCCTAATTCTAGCTTTAGGACCAGTTTTAGAACCAAAAAGACCAGTACCTTACTATAAAGAAGACCACAGTAACACCAAACATTCTTTTATTTCATTCAGCCCTTTGTAACACTAATGTCCCGAGTTCTTAAAACTTTATTTCTGTGAATTCACACCAGCTCGGAGGTTAATGGAACCTGGACAACTAATTCCAGCTACTCAAAACCAAGGAAGTTTGGTGCACAAGTCCATGTGACCTGACAAGATACATCTGCGAATACTGAGGGAACTGGTGGATGTAGTTGCCAAGCCATTATCTATCATATTTGAGAGGTCATGGCAGTCTGGTGAAGTTTTTGCTGAATGGAAAAGGGAAAACATCACCCCCATGCAGGGGAGTTGGAACTACATGATTTTCAAGGTTCCTTCAACCCCTAACCATTATATGATTCTGTGACGATTCTAAATACTAGCGTATGCAACTCAAAAAAAAAAAAAAAAAAAAAAGCTTAATTATCATTATAGCCTAGCCCTTTTCTGATCTTGTCAAACACTTTAATTGTTCTTTAATTATTTAAATCTAACTTAAAGAGTTTCTCGTATTATAGGCATGACTGTGAACTGATGCCTTTCTGCCTTGGGCTCAGTGGATTTGAACTTGATAGTGCAGTCCAAGCACCACTAAGAAGGAGGATAAGTACAGATAATGTAGGAGCAGACTTACCCTACCTTGCTGAGAGAGACAAGACAAAAATCCCTGCAGATGGTCATACCATTATCATTCCAACCTGCTGAATATTGACAATAACCAGGATGTTTCACTTTTGTTTGGGATGCACTAGCACAAACCATTACCCTAATTTTGACCTTTTATCAAAAAACAGTACTGTCCACAATGGTACTACTGGTTCCAGCTTGCCAGTATGGCATAGGATAGGATAAATGCCATAAAAGCAAACTTACCTTAAATTATGTCTTTTTATTTTTTATTATGTAGGCTTAAAGTAATCTATTTGACTAGCCCTCGGTCTGAAATAGATTGGTGATGTGGAAAAGTGTCTTGTTGCTGAAGCAAAGCCAAAATACTTCAAAGTTGACATACATAGAGGTAATCTGCAGGACTGAAATTTTGTAAATATGAGGCTGCCTAACTCACTCTTGTTTAGAGAATATTTGTCATTCCTGCTCCTCCCATTATTACCTGAAGAACTAGCGTACTATAGAAACACAAGAACGTCCTTTAAGTGTGTTTCCTTTTTTCTCCTCTGTAGAATTGCTGCAGGTTTTCCTTACTGTTACATATATGTGTATTTAACACATATCTACAAATAGCTGTAGCTTGTAGGTTTAATGATTCAGTCACCTCAGTAAACTCCTCTGTAGGTTCACAGGGTGCACAATGGATTGTCAAGAAACTGAGATTGTTTAGCATTTTATTATACCAATGCTGATATATGACTATTATTTTGACACTGCTGCCTTGAAAGTCTTGAAGAACACTGTGAAAGGGTACCCAATCAAATAGTTGGTGATATTTTACGCATTAAGAATTCTCTAGGGTAAAAAGAAGTCAATAAAAATAATTAAACTATAAAAAGTTAAATATTCTTGCTCAAATTCTGTCAGATGAAGAAAGACATGCAAAGGCAATTCTAAAGATTTTCAGGGGGTTTACAGCAGTTTGGTTTAGGTAGAAAAATGCCAGCACTCTCTCAAATATGTTTCTCATACAAATTGCCACCTTTTCCCCTCTAAAAAAAGGGGGCAGGGGAAGAGAGAAGCGGAGAGCTGTGGTTCAATCCAAGTTTGCAGAGAGTAGGCAAGAACATCCAGAAAGGCAGAATTGTTTTTTACTCCCCAGGTCTGCATTTACAAAAGAGGAAACAATATAGTGGTAAATGAGTATACATCCATGGCTACAGGCTGGGGAGAGGATGATTATCAGGTTTTCAGGAATTGGTTTGGGTGGGGTTTTTTGCATTACAAAGGCTACAACTATTTGACATGCTGGGGAGTTCTTCTTGAAACACTGGGGCCATGAGAGGAAGAGTGGAATGGCCAGAGCAGAGCTTCTGCTTATCAACCTCCTTCTCTCTGTGTAACCACGATTCAGACAGGGCACAGGTTTTGTGCTAGCTTTTTGTACTGTAGAGAATTTTATTCTTACTCTAAAACCTCTATCAGATCAGTTCATATTTAACTGGTGGAGAACTTGCTTGAAACTGCGCCTGACCTCGTTACTGAGAAGATGCATTTGCCCTCTGCCACAGAGGTTCAGTGTTTATGGGCCCTTGATTGCCCCTGAGTCACTGGCTGCTATTGTGTTCAGAAGTGTTTTTTGGAAGCTGCACTTGGTGTAGCAATTGCACTGTTTCATCCTCATAGAGACCAAGCCATAATTATCCTCACCTTTGCCATCTCTGAGCCAGTCCAATTCAAAGTGCCGATTTCAACTTTGAAAGCTTTTTGTAGCTGAAGTCCCTACAATTTGAAATTAACCTTTTCATTTTTTTTTATTTTTATTTTTTCCCCAAAATGGGAGCTGAGAGGTCCGTCTAAAGTACTTGAGATATCAATCCCCATATGCATTTGTGTATTGCTGGGGCTGGCAGCAGGAAAATTTCTCTGGAGGACACTTGACTTCATTATTTACTTCCGCTCTATTGACCTACTCAGTTGATCTATCAGCTCCTGTTTGTTAAATACAGAGGAAAAGAGTTGAGATCTATGAGGCTAGTTTTGAGGTAGATTAGTGAGAAGATTCGTCTCGCATTAGAGAGACATAATGCCTCACAGGGAAATGATGATTGTTATTATGTCAGAATATAATTTCTGGTTGTCTTTATTATTTTATGACAAGAGTTCTCTAACATTAATGCTTGCTGGTAGTCTGATACCAGATTTCTATTTCAGTTTTTGGGAAATAATTCCAGACTTGAAGGATCCATGTTTCTCTCAAAACTAAACTGTCTAATCCAGAGAACTACTTTTTTTAGTGACAGCTGAGCCAAAACTCGTTTCAGTTTAGGCAGTTTCATAAGGACCAGGACATGTCAGTAGATGACAGGGAACACCAAACACATTTTGTTACAATGGTTCTAAGACTGGAAGTCTTTCAGGGAAGTGCATGGTGCCCTAGGCACTGAAGTGTGATTTCAAGTATTCTCTTTTGTACCTTACCTATAGGTTAAAATGCAACAGAATACATGAATTTTCTTTAGGATATCAAAAAGATACCCTGGGAAGATTAATCTTTAAATGTGACAGTCAACAATTATTTTAACATATTATTTTAACAATTATTGATACTGTGTCCCAGAATAAAAATCAAAGGACAGAGAAGAAATGAAATAAACATGGAATATTCAGTAACTATCAGAGTAACTTTGTCAATATTATTCATTATGTTAGAAACCTGGTTTAGAAGGTAAAACTATATATATCAAGAAGACTTATGAATACACTTGGCTGGACATCTTGGCTCCAACACTTTATCTGAAGTTCTAAGCACCATTACCCACCACTGGAAAGTGACGGCATATCCCTTTTTTCTTCATCTGAAGTACTTGCTGTCAGCATAGCATGTGTATAGAAGGAAATCCAGAAAGCCCTGATTTTTTCGTTATCTTTACCAGCTACTTTTGAGAGATGCTCCCACCCTCGTACATGAGGTTATTGCAATTGACCACCACTGTACCTCTCCAAGCACTGAGAATTAAAGTTTAGACAAAGGTTTAAGCGATCTGCTGGTCTGGCCTTTAGTTACTTAGCAATCAACCATAATATGGCCTTGAAGCTGAAAGGTAGCAAATTATATACTCCAAAATTATGAAATATTTGCAACTGTACTGCGTAGAACTGTGGTTTACACTTGTTTATAGCCTTTAACTATAATGCCTTTAAAGTGTTCCCCTTTTAGCTCTTTTCTGGAATGCTATTTTCAGTGTGGTTTACTTTATAAAGACTACTTTGAAGCTGTGTTCACAGAAGGAAAGATCATTTGGCCCAGTGGCATTTGGATAAGTACTTAGTATAATTCCATTTAGTGTCTTCAAAAAGTAACTCTGAGATGCTAAGTAAATCAATCAGCTGTGTCTGTTGTGGAAATCTATGAGGCCAGAAAATTTTGACATTAAACTTTCCATACAGGTTCAGTCAAAGTGATCATTCCCAGGCTGAATTGGCTTGTATGCACTGTTTGGAAATGTACTTAGAATCTATATACTGCAGCTTGTATCTGCTCTTCTTAACAGAGAACACTGCATGCTCACATGGCTGATAGATTTTAGTGGTGTATCTTATAGGAAATAACGATCCAATGTCTTCAGAAGTCAAATTGACTTCTGGAGGAAGGCCGTGACTTTAAGGTCCTTAAGTATAAATCATGTTACAAATTAATACTTTACCTTGTGGGAATCTGGGAGTGATTTACAAAATTAGTGTTACACTATCTCTCTCAAATAAATAACTTTTAAAATGGTTTCTGTAGCTTTCCCAAAATGTTGTAACCCCCACATTCAGGACCTACCCAGCCCTGCTTTTAGCTGACCCCTGGTCATTTAGCTGTGACACCTCTCCTGGTCTTTGTCAAGGGGGAGCAATTTGTTGGGGGTTAGTTTGAATAAAGAACCAGTTTAAATATGCCTTCCCTGGTTATGATTTACTATTTTTTGAGAAGGAGCTGCCACTTTGCTTTTTTTTTTTTGGGGGGGGGGGGGGGGGGGGCGGGCGGAGCAGGCCATGTAGAAACCCTTTGCTGTGCCTTGAAAGATATAGCTCCCCTATATTTTGTATCCATTCCCTGGAGGAAAAGAAAAAGGTAAGGAAGAAAAAAGAAAATGAAGGAGAGGGAGAAGAAAAGGAGAAGAAAAAAGGGAAAATGAAAAGAAAAAAAAAAACAAAAAAAAAAGGAAATAAAAGGGGTAAAGAAAAAAAAAAGGAAAAAAGGGGAAAGAGGAGAGAAAGAAGAAAAAAAAAATGAGAAACAAAAGAAATAAAAGGAAAAAAAAAAGGAAACCCTAAAAGGACAGCAGAGAAGAGGGAGAGGAGAGAACTGTTCTGGTCTTGAAGCGCTAACGCAGCTGGGGGAGAGCGCGGATTGCCGTGCTCAGCCTACTTGGAGTCACCCCGTTATTTTAGCGACTGTGCTCCGCCGAGGAGGACCTGTGCGGCAGAGGAAGCGGCGTCTCGCCGTGCCGAGTGCCGGCGGTAGAGAGAGCGGGGCCGCAAACCGGTGGCGGCCGCGGAGAGTAGCCTCGGCAGGGGACCGAGGCCGGAGGGGGGCCTCGCCTCACCTGTGGGGGGGGTCGGGCGGCCGGCCGGCCGCCGCCCAGGTGCGCGGCAGGGGCTTCGCGCAGAGCCCGGGCGGTGTAGGGGTGCGCGCTCCTGCTGCTGCTGCCGCCGCGCTCCGCTTCAGCGGTGAGAAGGGAGGAGGCGGTGCTGCCGGGAGCAGGGTCTGAGGGGGACGGACGGAGTGAGAAAGAAGACGCAGGGAAAGAGGGAGGGAAGAAGAGAGGGAGAGAGGCGGGGGAATCCAGGAAGAGGGAGGGGATCGGCGATCCGGCGCAGCTTACCCACTCACTCTCTCCGCTGCTGTAACTCTTCAACTCTGTCCGTTCTTTGCCTGGACATGTCTTAAGAAAGTTGCATCTCTCTCTGCCTTTCGCCTTCTTTTTTTTTTTCTTTTTTTTTTTCTTTTTTTTTTTCCCCTCTTTCGCCCTTTCTCTTTTCTCTCTCCCCCCCCCCCCCCCCCCCCCCCCTTTTTTCCCCTCCCTATTTTTCCTTCCCACCCTCGTTCAAGTTTCGAGCAGCGGATGGGTCTGAGCCAACATGCCGCGCTGTGGAGATGGGGCCGGGCGCCGCGCTGAGCGCCAGAGCTGCGGGGTTCGGACTCTAGAGGTGTGTGGGCACCTGAGCATTGCTCGCTTTTTCTCAAGCGGACAAAAAAGAAAGGGGTGGTAGAAAGCGTGCAGAGATGAACAGAGCTGGAGCGGACTTTGGGAGAAGAGCGCCGAGTCCAGCTGGTCTGGTGAGTTCTTTGTATAATGAGTTTATTATCATCAGGGTGCTTAGATGATTCCAGTGAGAGTTTTGGTGCTCTGGTTTGTTGAGCTATTGAAAATACTGAGGTCTTCGCTTCAACCCCTAGTTTATAACTGTGTAGTGTATGTATGATTCTGCAGGCTTATATATATATATACATAAATATATATAGGCATACCGACTTTATCCAAAGCTGTGCATACCTGGGGCTGAGGGCACCGCCCGCTCCACCACCACCTTCATCGAGAGAGCGGCACGCGGGTTGCCGGATCCAGCCGCCTGCAGCCGGAGCCGGGCTCGGCGCCGCGGGCTGCCGGCTCCTCTTCGCTCTGCCGAGCCCGGGCTGGTTGCCGTCGCTGTGCCCGGCTGCCCGTACGTTGTGGCGCGGCGCCCCCTGCCCGGCAGCTGCGGAACTGCGGCCCTGTCGCTGCCGCGGGGAGGCCGGTGTCCGGACTCGGGTGGGGGGAAGCAGGGGCGGAGGGGAACTGCCTGGGCGGCCCCCAGAGTCTCCTGGCCAAGAGCTGTTGCGCCTGGAAGCCGGCGCTTTCTGAAGGGGTCGGCTGCTTCTGATCTGCAGCCCCGGGCGTGCGAGGCTTTGGCTATAGGAGGGCCCCCTATGCAGCTGGCTTTATTTATGTGGCTAATAAAAGACGTGGCGGGGCTAATGCAGGGTAAATGCACCCCCGCTGGCTTCTCCCGCCCGCAGCCCGGCTTCACCATGAGCCCGCTAAGTCGGGATTCCCCAGGCAAACGTCTAATCGTTATTAAGCGTGATCACTTTATTAATGAGCGGGGAATCCTCCGAGAACTGTTTCGGAGTATTAGTCTTTTAACGTAAGGCTGGTGGGCTGACAGGCATCCTTCAGCATTACTTCCACTCCCGAGGCAGCCTGTACCACCTCCCCGGGACGCGGGTGGGCTGCCGCGATCCCCCGGCTGCCCCAAGTCCCCCGCACACTCCCCTCGCCGCCGCTTTTCTCGGCGCCGGGACACGGCGCTGCTCCTTAAGTCGGCGGCTGGGAGTCGCGGTAGCCGTCAGTCAATTTTGGCCGCTACTGAGAGACCACCCTCCGCACGGCCGCGAAGCGGCGTCTCACCCAGCCCGGGGCCAGCAGCTGAGAGGCGAGGCCAAGCCCGCCGCACGGGGGGAACGGCTGCCGAGGCGCTGCGGCCGCCGAAGGGCGGTCCTCGCTGCCATCGGCGCTAGTGGCTGCGGCTGGGCTCGTTCTGGATACCTGCCAGTCCTCGGATACCAAAGCCCCACAATCAAAGACCGGCTGCTCCCGCGGGCTCTGACGGTCTCCTTCGCCATTCCCGTAAGATGTTCCCTGGCAGTAGCTTTCTTAAAGTTTCTGAGTAGTTTCTCCGAGGGAGAACTTTGCCACACGCGAAGCCGCCGTGTCCCTGGACCGGAACCCCTTTCCCTGCCGTCCCGGCCGGGCTGCAGCGGGGCAAGCGCGGCGGAGATGAGGGGTCCTCCCTGGCCCTGCTGGCGTTCCCCGTGGGCACCAGGCCACTTGGAAGAGCAGTTTGCTCTGTGGTTCGCTCTCTCCCTGTTACCCCCTCTCCACACTCCGTACTCTTTCTGCCGGGCCGAGAATGTGTGGAGAGGCGGGGGGGGGGGGTGTGGGGTGTGTGCGGGAGTGCCCTCGCCCGCGGAGTGCTGCGGAACGAGTTCCGGAGGAGCGGCAGTACAGCGCCGCGGAGGAATACAGTGGGGGGGGGTTGGGAGGGCGCCGCGGCCCGAGGGGGCGGAGAGGCAGCGGCGAGGCACGCTGGCGGCCCTGGAAGAAAGGGGGAGCGGCGCGGCGGGTACCGTGCGGGGCTGGCCCCGTCCCGTGCCCCCATCCCGCAGGTAGTGAGAAGCAGAAAGGTGCGGCGAGATGCAGTCACAGCAGGAGGGGACGGGACAGGACAGCTGGGCGAGTTGTTGGGAAGTTTTGTTGGCGAGGGGAGGAGGTGGTTTGAGCCCCCTTGGAAAGTTTCGTCTCTGAGGCAAGGCCTCCCGGAGGCGCTGGCCGTGCATGCTCCTCGTGCTGCGGGGGCCGGCGGAAGGGGCTGCGGAGCGGCGCCCGCCCCCCTTGCCCCCGCCTGCCCAGGGTGCCGGGCCCTGGTGGCTGCCGGGCGTCGCGGGCCCAGGCGCCCGGCTGCCCCCCCCTTTCCTCCGCTTGTGGCTGGCGGCAGCCGGCGGGGCTGGAGTGTTGGCTACGCTCTCCCGAGAGCCGGCAGGTTGCTCCTGAGCTGCGTCGAGGAAGAGGGGTGGCGGTGATTTTTCCCCTCCGGAGGCAAGGTGTTTCGGATGCGGTTGACGTGCCGTTGCAAGCTTAATTCCTTGTTAAACCGGCAGGGGCGATTCGCGGTGAGAAAGTATGTTGGGGTGACTTTCTTCCTTTGTCTGCACTTTAACTTCGTGTCCCTTGTTGCGTTCCTCGCCGCTTTCCTCCAAAAGGTGAGAGGCAGTGTCCGCCTTCGGCTCCGGCTCTCCGGGAGATCCCGGCTGGGCGCATCTGCCGGTTCCCGTGTTTGCTTGCTTTCTCTCTCTTCACGGTAGTTGAAAGAAAACAAAGCTTTGTTTGAAAGGTGCGCTTTTCAACCTCCTGGTGTCAGTGAGCGGCGGTGTGTCTTACTGCTAATCTTCCCACCGTTGTAAACTTGCTTTTTTTTTTTTTTCGGGGGGGGGGGGGTGGGGGAAGGGGAAACGCATTAATAACTTAAAAAATGCTGCCTTCTAGAGTCAGGTTTTCTTGAGCTTTAAACACTTGCATGCAAGTTGTTCATAAGCAGTTGAATGGGAAATATTGCCCGTATTTTTTTACCACCTCTGCTTTCTGTGGAAGAAAAGAATGCTGTGTAGATGCGTATTTCCTATTTACTTGTCAAACTGTTGAAATATTCAGCTGTTTAGTGAGTAAAACGCTTTGCTTGAGCGCTGAAAGCTATTTGTTTTTTTGAGTTTATTCTCTGTGGGACTCTAAAGTTTCATTTTTAGACGTCTGGAAGGTGAGCTTTAGCAGTCGTCCCAGTAGTAGGATAATCTCCTGGGTTTTATAATTTAGTATGTGAAAGAACTTTTCATGTCTAAGTTATCACTGATACGAGTGCAAGTAGGCCAATACAGAATTCTCTTAAACCCTCAAATATTTAATTGGGGGGGGGGGTGTGTATTGTTTTTGTTTTTAAGTTTAAAGCTGAGTTCAAGCTCAGTGAAACTACTACTTTTGTCTTGACAAACTTTAAAGTGCTATGCCAAATTTCAGTCAAATGCTTTCCTAACAAAGATTGAAGGTCTGCTTTTCTTTGCACAACTGTTGAGTTCAGTATGAGATACACTAGTAAGTAACTGCCATACAGATAAATAGTAGTTCTCTGTGTGAAACTGTTTCACTGTGGATTCAGAATCTTTGCATGCATGTTGAGTACAGTGGCTGCATTTTTGCTCTTAACAGCAAAGGTCTCGAAAGCATAAATCAAACGTATCCATGAGATTAATGCATAATGTGGAGAATACAAGCATAAAATTTACTAGGCTTTAGTCACAAGTTGAAACTGTTAGGTTAATATCTATGGCAATGTACAATTTTGTTTGATAACTTACCAGCTTTACTGAAGTAATGTTGTGGTACACTTTCATCATGTGTTAATGTTCTAAATGCCAAAATAGTTGGATGTACTCCCTCCCTCACAGGAAAGAAAATGACACTGTTGAGGTTTTTGTTTGGAAACTTTAGCATCCTGAAACAGCTATATCTGTTGTTTTTTTTTTTTTCCCAGTCAGACTGCATAAATAATTGCTTTTCAATAACTGAGAGAGTATGTGTAACTACAGTTAGTACAGCCTACAAAGCCCCATGATCTCTCATAGCCTTCTACAATAGGAACCCTGGTATGACAGTTTAGTTACCGCAATAATAACTCTTCATGGTACATTTGTGTCAAATGGCATCAATAGTGTATGCTGATCAAAACTGACTTTTACAGTAAATAGGTGATGTTTTGATTGGTGGAGGCATTTTAGTCTTGCAAACTTAACATTACAAGTCAAAGAAGCTGGTGCCCGTATGGGGTGAAACCCCCAGTACATTTATTAAAGATTTCAGTAGACAAGCAATGTAGAAACAGCATTAAAGAACCTCTTTCAATGCTCAAAATAGTCTGATATGTCCCTAGAGCAGTGTAACAGGCCATGATCACAGAGTCTTATTCTGCTAATGTAAATGATGTAGCTTATCTTATGTGTAGAAAAGGGATAGCAGTGGGACTAAAACTCATCGCAGCTTGGGCCATGTGGCCTGATATAGGTTCTTTTTCTACCTCTGATTTCTGGGAGAGTAAATTTGCTCTCTTTTGATATATTGTGTAGAAGATAAGCTTGTTTGGCTGGGTTTTGTTGTTGTCTTGTTTGGCATTGAGATTGCTATGTACTAAATTGTCTATGCTTGAAAATTTCAAGTCTCAAACTTTGAAGCCTAGGCACTCTAAATGTACTACTAAGAGAGACAGTCTTTTACATTACTGCTATCTTATCCAGGTCATCTTCATTTGTAAATTACCAGATTGAGGTCTGATAGCTCCAAAATTTTGCTTTGTAAACTTTGAATGTCACGATAGTTCTTATTTCTAAGTTCTGTTAGGTTTTCCCCCCATATACAAATTATGTTAATGTGTTCATAATTTTGTTAATATTGTAACAAAGTAGTAAAACTGTCTTGTGTATTCCAGAACTTAATATGCATATAAATAAAAATTTCCAGGGTATGCATATAAATAAAAATTATCTGAATAATAATTTCCAGATAAGAAATCAAAGTTTACTTTAAAGGAGTTTTTCAGAGTAAATGTGGTGTGCACTGCTTGTAAACCTAGGGCTGTGATGTTTTGCTAAGCAAACAGTTGCCTTGTGTGTTAAATGGATGCAGAAAATCCTAAACTGGTCCTATTCCAAAGATAATAAAAAATTTAGGAGTTCGAAGTGTAGCCTTTGACTAAAACGTTTCTGAAATTTTGAGTCATTCTGGCTCACTATAATGAGCTGAGTTTATATCTAACACATTCTCACTTTATCTTAAAACTTTCATACTTTCCCTTAGTAGTTAACTGTCTTTACTACTGGCATTGTGTAATACTTCAGCTATAGTATGTTGACTCTTGGGTAATCTTGGGTCAACTTTTTTTTTTATTTTTTGTTTCCAGTAGCTCTGTAAATTATGACAGAATGGAAAAAGTATTGATGGGACAAGGAGTAATGGGTTTAAACTTAAACAGGGGAAGTTCAGGTTAGATATAAGGAAGAAGTTCTTTACTGTGAAGGTGGTGAGGCCCTGGAACAAGTTGCCCAAAGGCATGGTAGATGCCACATCCCTGGTAGTGTTCAAGGCCAGGTTGGACAGCGCCTTGGGTGACATGGTCTGGTGTGAGACATTCCTGCCCATGGCAGGGGGGATGGAATTAGATGATCTGAAGATCCTTTCCAACCCTAACTATTCTATGATTCTGTGAAATTACTAACTTGCTTTTGTCTAACATGGTTAACTCTTAAACTCTTGACTGTGATTCAGCAAACCTTAGAAGTTGCTGCTTGGTTCTCTTACTGGCAGTTGCATCAGCATGTGTAATAGGCTGCCCATTGCCAGTTCTGAGCAGGCTCCACATGAAGTAATTACACAAGAGCAGCAAAAAGTGCTTAAGGTATTATGGCACAGAAAAATATTTACAGTAATAGCAAAACCTACCTGTGTCCAACTTTGAATTTTAATGAGAAGTTTGGATATCTTAACACAGTCTAATGCCTCATAGTATGGTGTGCATTGTGTCTAACAGGCCTGAGGAGCAGATGATAAAAGATATGGTGAGGTACAGTGTTTTATGTAATAGACTATCTCAGACAGCCTGTTGCCTAAGGTAAGTGTAGACAGTGAGTTATGTGGTGCCATAAATCAGAGCTGGAACTGGGTTTTGGACTTCAGCATAAGTAAAAAAGAAAAAAAATGAATAGTTCTAGTATAACTGAGGGGGAAAAGAGGAAAAGATCTGATGAGATAAGTATTATATCTGATCATTAAGTAGGTTTTTGGTTGTTTTTTTTTTTAATAGCTTTCAAAATTCCAGCACGATGGAATAAAAGAACCTGTTTCTATTGAATAATTTTAAAAAGATGCAATAATTTCTTAATGTGACTTTTATGACAGTCTAATGGCATCTGAAATTGTTTGGAGTTTTGGAAGTATTGATATCTATTATAGGTTTAGGTTGTTTTTTTTTTTGCTGTGTTTTTTGTTTTGTTTTGCTGGGGGCAAGGCTTGTTTGGTTTGTTGTTTGGTGGTTCGTTGTGTTTTGTGGGTTTGTTTTTTTGGTTGTGTTTTTCGTTTTTAATGAAAATGTTCATTTACTTGGCAGTATGTTAGGGGGTTGAAGCCCTGGAGACCCATGTGTCTGCTTATTCCCAGGACAAATCATAGCCTGGGAAGAAGAGTACATAGGGAAGGAATGATACTGTTGACTCATTGAAATGGCAGCTGTTCCAACCTCAAACTGGTTTGCCTTACCAGCCTTTCCTTCATTCAGCATTAAAACCTTGTCAGCTGTGGTTCCAGCTAGTGACTTACTTTTAAAAGCTCATACACTTTTCATTGTTTGCTTGTTCATTTTTATTGTTTGCTGTGGTTATAGCTTTAATCGTGTAGCTTCATTGCTAGATTTGGAAGGCATACATGCTTGCTTTTTTTTTTTTTTCCTTCCAAAAGTGTACTAGCTAAGTTTTCATTACTGCTTTTCAGTATTCCTGTAGCTTATGTGCTCATGAGTCTTAAATTCTTCTTACAATTATTTACTTACTAATGCCTGTGACTGAATTCCTTCTTCTGAGTTTTTTTGGAGTAAACTGTTGACAGAGTAGATTAATTTGCTCTAATGCTTTGTAGTGGGCAGAAGCATGGAATTTCAGGCAGTGCAATCTTTCATGTATCTACCTGAGTTGATAGGAATTAGGGCAGAAAAAATAACTATAAGAGAAAATGCGAGTGGAAGAAGGAGACCTCATAATGTGATACCTTCTGAGTTTTGATGAACAGAACTAGTGTGAGGACAGACACTGAGGAGATGCTGATAGCCAAAGAGTGAGTACAGACTAGGGCTAAAATGTGGGAGAAAAAGTCAGGAAGAATTAGAGAAGAGTGCAGTTAGGAATTAGTATGAGCTGTGTAACGGACTGGCCAGGAAAAAGATGCTAAAGGAGAGGGAAAAATATTTAGGATAAACAGGGAAAACTGGAAGGAAAGAACGGACAGTACTTAATTGAAGCAGTCAAGTCAAAGCTAGATATCTTTCTGCTTGTTGGAAAGAAAGAAACTTTTCCACTAAGATTTTGTTGAAAGCTTGGTCTTATTAAGGAAGCATTCTGAAGCCTCAGTTTGTTGTCCTGTGAGATTTTGGGGAGTAAAGACTGTTTACTATAAACTCAGATGAGGAAGGTGGTCCCAAAGGTCTTGTTCGTGAAGTTTCTGCCTTTCTTCCTACTGCAGTCTTGTCTGGATTTAGGCACTGGAAATGACATACTGACTTTTTCAAATGGGAAAGCCAGTGAGGGTGTGTTTTGTGTCTGTCTTGATGTTCCAGGCTCCTACCCTGTCATTTCAGGAGTGTTTGAGAAACATCTTAATAGTTCCTCCAGTTAATTTGATGGATCCCTGTTCTCATAGCTCTTGATGCTAATTTGTTTCAGATCTGTTCTGAGAGGGAAATAAAAGAAATATAACTGATTTTTTATTGGTTTCATAAATTAATGATGTTTGATATAAATTTTTTTTTGTGATATGCATTATTCTTTTAAGGGTACTCATTTGGAGAGGGTACAATACATACAGAATTAGTCTTTGTTTATGATTTTTATAATTATTAGAACAGGTGCTCATAGGATGCTTTTAAAAGTTTATTGTAATTTGAAACAAACCTCTACAGTTTACTTCCACATTATTTGATATCAGTCATTTTACAGTAGAAGTGAAACAAGGGAGAAGAATTTTTATCAGAAGACAATGTCACATAGGAAGTAGAAGACTGGGGTGAACTTTCACTGCTCCAGATAAGTTCAGATCTAGTTTGCTTGCTTATAGCAGACAGCACTGGCATATTCGAATATGTTACTTGGGAATTGTTAATTTGAAGTTAACTTTGTATATTCTCCTTGTGTCATGGTAGTAGCTCCTAGACTTTTGGTCTTGTGAATTCTTCACATTTTCTGGGAATTTTATCTGCTTTTACTGTAAATCGTGTTGAAACTTTGTGCAAAAATGGATATAACCTAGAGGTGTAACTTGTAGTTTTCTTTCAACATGAATTCTAAACATCAGGGTTATTTGAGAATATTTGAACGGTCATAAAAGTCTTGACACGTTTCTGTCTTGTTGCAGGGTTTCTTTGTAATTGCTGCCATGGGAAGATACTTGACTATGCTGTTGCTGCTGATGCTGCTGGTGCAGCATTTTGGAAACTGTGAAGGAAATCAAAGGCTACGTCATGCTTCACCAATGCAGTTTACACAAGTAGAGTACAATGCCACTGTGTATGAGAATTCTGCAGCCAAGACTTATGTTGGGCATCCGGAGAAAATGGGCATTTACATTACAAATCCATTATGGGACCTAAGATACAAAATTATTTCTGGTGACAGTGAGAACTTGTTCAAAGCTGAAGAATACGTTCTTGGCAACTTTTGCTTTTTGAGAATACGGACCAAGGGAGGAAACACAGCTATCCTTAACAGAGAGGTAAAAGACCATTACACGCTGACTGTTAAGGCAGTTGAAAAAAACACAAATGTTGAAACACGCACGAAGGTCAGGATACAGGTACTGGATACAAATGACTTGCGCCCTTTGTTTTCTCCAACATCTTACAGTGTTTCTTTGCCTGAAAACACAGCAGTAAGGACCAGTATTGCAAGAGTCAGTGCAACAGATGCAGATATAGGAACAAATGGAGAGTTTTACTATAGCTTTAAAGAAAGAACAGATTTGTTTGCTATACATCCAACTAGTGGAGTGGTAGTTCTAACTGGTAGACTTGACTACTTAGACACTAAGCATTATGAGATGGAAATTCTTGCAGTGGACCGTGGGCTGAAGCTGTATGGTAGCAGTGGCATAAGTAGTATGGCAAAACTCACTGTTTATGTAGAGCAAGCAAATGAATATGCCCCCATTATCACAGCTGTTACGTTAACTCCATCGGAATCGGACAAAAACCCAACTTACGCAATTGTAACTATAGAGGACAATGATCAGGGTTCTAATGGGGAAATAGCATCATTAAGTATTGTTGCGGGTGATCCACTTCAACAGTTCAAAACAGTGAGGTCTGTTCCAGGAGGTAAAGAATACAGAATAAAAGCTATTGGTCACATCGACTGGGAGAGCCACCCTTTTGGATACAACCTTACCCTTCAAGCTAAAGATAAAGGAAATCCCCCGCAGTTTTCTTCTGTAAAAGTTGTTCACGTAACATCACCACAGTTCAAGTCTGGTCCTGTCAGATTTGAAAAAGAGATATACAGAGCTGAAATAAGTGAATTTGCCCCTCCAAATACACCTGTGATAATGGTGAAAGCTCTGCCTAGTTACCCACACTTAACATATATTTTTAAAAATACACCGGGCAAAATAAAATTCAATTTAAATGCTCACACTGGTCTTATTACCACTTCAGAACCCATAAAAGCACAATATGCATCCCATTTTGAACTTGAAGTTGCAACAAGTGACAGAAGAGCGTCTGCAAAAGTATTAATTAAGATACTAGGCATGAACAGCAATCCTCCTGAATTTACTCAGACATCCTATAAAGCTTCTTTCGATGAGAATGTGCCAGTAGGTACAAGTGTCATGAGAGTCAGTGCAAAAGACCCTGATGAAGGGGAAAATGGTTATGTGACCTACAGCATTGCAAACCTAAATCCTTTGCCATTTGTGATGAACCATTTCAGTGGGGTTATTAGTACCTCAGAAGACTTGGATTATGAATTGATGCCAAGGGTTTACAATTTGAGGATTCGAGCTTCCGATTGGGGTGTACCATATCGTCGAGAAGTCGAAGTTCCTGTTACTGTTATTTTAAATAACCTGAATGACAATATACCTCTATTTGAGAAAATAAATTGTGAGGGAACAATCCCCAGGGATCTTGGTGTTGGAGAGCAAATAACAACTGTATCTGCTATTGATGCTGATGAGCTCCAGTTGGTGAGATACCAAATTGAATCTGGAAATGAACTGGATTTATTTAGCCTAAATCCAAATTCTGGAGTACTTTCACTCAAACAGTCATTAATAGATGGCCTGGGTGCTAAAATATCTTTTCACAGTTTGAGAATTACAGCCACAGATGGAGAAAACTTTGCAAAACCTTTGTATATCAACATAACTGTAGCTACTACTCGCAAACCTGTCAACTTGCAATGTGAAGAAACTGGTGTTGCCAAAATGCTTGCAGAGAAACTCTTACAAGCAAATAAATTGCACAGTCGTGGAGAAGTTGAGGATGTTTTCTTTGACACTCACTCTGTGAATCTTCATGCACCTCAATTTAAAAGTACTCTCCCCACTAGCATTGAGATAAGAGAAGACCAACCTGTGGGTTCCAGCATAATGCTTATGAATGCTACTGATCTTGATACTGGCTTCAATGGAAAGCTAGTGTATGTTATTTCTGGAGGTAATGAAGATAGTAGTTTTATTGTTGATATGGAAAGAGGAGTGCTGAAAATTTTATCCCCCCTTGACCGAGAAGTAAAAGATAAATATACTCTAAATATTACTGTCTATGATCTTGGAATACCACAGAAGTCTGCGTGGCACCTTTTAGATATAAAAATTTTGGATGCTAATGACAACCCACCGGAATTCCTGCAGGACAGCTATTTTATTGAAGTGAGTGAAAACCAAGAGCCAAACAGTGAAATAATTCAAATTGAAGCTACTGATAAAGATTTGGGGGTTAATGGAGAAGTGAAATATTCTCTTCTTACAGATACAGACAAGTTTACTATTAATGCTGTGACAGGAATTGTGAAAGTTGTAGGGATTTTGGATCGTGAAGAACAGCATGTCTATTTTTTGAAAATAGAGGCTAGGGACCAACCTACCGAAGAACCTCAATTATTTTCAACAGTTATCTTGAAAGTGTCTGTAGAAGATGTTAATGACAATCCTCCTAAGTTTATTCCTTCAAATTATCATGTGAGAATTCGAGAAGATCTTCCTGAGGGAACTGTTATTACATGGCTAGAAGCCTATGATCCTGATTTAGGCCAGTCAAGTCAAATACGATACAGTCTTTTGGACAGTGGAGATGGCACCTTTGATGTTGACAAGCTAAGTGGAGCAATACGTATTGTAGAAAGACTGGATTATGAAAAGAAACAATTTTATAACTTGACTGTGCGGGCAAAGGACAAAGGAAAACCCATTTCATTGTCTTCTACGTGTTACATTGAGGTCGAGATAGTTGATGTGAATGAAAACTTGCACACTCCACGGTTCTCTATATTTGCAGATAAAGGCTTTATAAAAGAAGATGCCCCTGTTGGCTCCTCAGTAATGACAGTATCTGCTTATGATGAAGATGCAGGACGAGATGGGGAGATTAGATATTCCATCAGAGATGGATCTGGTATAGGAGTTTTTCGAATAGATGAAGAAAAAGGTAAGGTGGCTTTTTGTTGTTTTTATATTCTAAATCAAATCACAAGCCAGCAGAAAGATGAGAGAAGCAGCATTGTCACAGTTGACATGGATGTTCTTGTTAGGACAGAAAGACTTCACCAATAAAGTGTATAGTTTTGTCTACCAGTTTAGTGAAATATTATATGTATATGTTTGATAAGTAGTTTTCCTCTGTTGTCCTCATTTCTATCCAGCCTACCTAAAACCAGGTAGATTTTAGATTTTCTTAGATTTTAAAATATATGCCACCTGTCAAAAATAAGAATACTGTTGATATAAAATGAAGGTCTGCCTTATGTGAAAACTGTTGCCTTTGGGGCAGTGAGGCTAAAGCAACAAACTGCTTTCTGAAGGGATTTTCATGCTTTTTAATCTTAAGTGACTTCTCTTGCTTTATTTGCAGGAGATATGCATGAGTGTGGTACTGCCATACGTGTTGGGTTTGGTAGTTATCTTTCAGAGTTGTTGTAGTTGCCCATCAGTGAGGTAGTAAGTGGTGCCTCCTTCATGAAAAGACCTCTGGTAAAGCATAAATGCAACCTTTAGAAAAAGCTCATATAAATGAAGTATATTGAACTGCTGACATATTTCATTAATAATGCATAAATTGACAAGCAACTGTGAGAATTATTCCAGTGTCATGTATTCAAAAGTAGCACAGTTATGGTTTCAATAAAATTCTAGTGCTGACTTCTAACACTTTGGATGGGTATCTGTGTCGCTACTCATTTATGTATGTCTCTGATAGAGCGTTAATACTGTGCTGCTACGTAAGTGTCTTAAAATAAATTGAGGAGGAATCTTGTGGAAAATCTGTCTGTGGGTTGCATGTAGGTAAATTATGACACATTGATTGTCTTACAGAAAAATAACCTTGAAACTGAGAATAGAAAAAATGTCAATCATGTCTGACTAATTCAGTAGCCATCCTGTGTGTTCTGTGTGCTTCTCACAATTGTGGATGTGGGCAATTACAGTCTCACAAAATCACTTTACTCTTTAAGGTTTAAGTGAACAAAGTGTTACTGGCAGTATTTTTTCTTCTAGAATGTCAGTTGTTAAATTATGTAGTTTGTGGCTAAGGAACCAAATCTAGACCTTGAAATGTATCATTGCTTCTCTTAGCTTTGCTTTTAACAAAGCACAGAGTTAAGACTGTGGAACACACTTTCTAAAAATGGAGAATTACATACTCTTCAAGACTTGGTAGTTTCACTTTTAGGTTTTTGGTATGTATGAGACTATTCATGTGTTGTTATGCCTTTCTTTTCACATAAGTACATTTACTGTGCATAATTGTACATATATATAGTGTCTAGTTGTATTACAGAATGAGTTTGCGATTTATTGTCCAAATGATAGATAACAGTAATGAGAATGGAAAAAAGTGAAGCAGTATTTTTATTTTGACATCAGTGTATACACGTGTACCTGTTTGTGTGGATGTGGGCAGGTACATGTATTTTTGTGATGTTACCATTGTGGCAGAGTTAGCTCTCTGCATGTTTTGGCTCTTCATTCTTTTGGCACAAGGCTGGTTTGCTTTACTGAAGAACTGGTGTGAGTTTAAGTTCCTTTTAACTGTCAGGTTTACAAAACTGGGGCAAAACCAGTTTAATAATCTGGGCTAGGACAGTGGCTCTGTATTTTCAAGTTGGGGAAAGGCATGGTCTGTATTCATATCTGGTGTGTAGTGTTGGCAGTTCTTAAGGGATGAAAGTAGAGGGACTTGATCAGAGGAGAGTGGTTTTACTTTTTAATCTTAGTGAACAAATTCCACTTAAGACCCTGGCTTGCAGAAGGATGTGTTTATGTGTTTGGTAGGTGGGGTGTTTTTCTGTCAAATGTTGATCTAAAGGAACAGGGAAAGAACATGGAGTATCTACAAGCTTGACAATATAGCTGAAATTTTGTCTTGACTCTTCCTCCCCTCCCCCCCCCCCCCCCCTTTCCCCCTGGAACCCATTAGAATTGTTACAGATGGCACCCTGTATACTGTGGTGTCTGTATTTGAAGGTTTTTCAAAATGGACTAGCTTTAACACAGGGAGGAGTCTTTTAATTAGCCAAGAATTTGTGGAAGAGCTTGATAAAGAGCTCTTCTGACTTTACTCTTGATGTACATGTATCTCCCTGCTGGCTTTGAAAGCATCATACTATACTTTCAGTTTAAAGATAGATGAACTGGATTTAGGAGGTTACTTGGAGTCAACGCTTAACTATTCGGTGGCTAAGAGGAATCCTTTTCTGCCTGCCTTATTAGGAATCAAGGACAACAATCACATCTGCAGAAAGACTAGATGATTAATGATAGAAGCATCAAATAGCTACTTCCATGCATGGATTTTTTGCTGGCTTTCAAGTTATTTTTCCCATGTTACTTTAATTTTGCATTTCAAATGGTAGGAAATTTTATTAGTGTTTGATATTTGTACCTGTAATTATGGAATTTTCACAAGAGCATTTAATGCATCTTTGCCACTAACTCTCGAGTACTTTTTTTCTGAGACTTACCTTTGGTTTAGTTTTCATAGGTTCTGTTTTCTGCAGTCCTTTCCAACTGTTAGAAGTAAATCTATGAACATGAAGCCCTAAAGCACCCATACTCCCAAACTCAGGAGTTGCTTTGATTACTTTCTTGCCTGATTGCTCTGGTGTTTTTTAAGAAGACATAGGAAAAAAATACATAGAGGTGAATTTGGTAGTCAGTCACAGCAGAGGAGGAGCGCAAGATGATAGAAGTCTTTCAAATTGTGATAGCTTCTTGTAGGTACTGCTGTACCTTCCTCATATCACTGTCTGATTTTTTTGCTATGCAAGAAATAGGACATACACAGTTAACAGATATCTGATTTTAAAGGAAATATTTTTCGTATGAAGTGTAATCAAGTCATTAAACTTATTTGCCAGAAAGTTATAAAGACCAAAAGTATGACTAAAGAAAATAAATGGTATTAATGAGATTATTTTGAGGTTTAGCCACATGCTATCCCCAGCTCATAAGTTGTTAGCTGGAAGCCAAAAAGGTAAAGGACGGAGATCAGAGATCATCACTCAGTATATAAAGATTCAGAAGTATAATAGTGCATTGTGGCTGTTACTGTACGGAGATAATAAAATTACATAATAAATGGAGTATGAGCGGAAAAATGTTAAAACAAGATTTCTGTGCAGTGAATTTATACAACAAACCAATTTGTTTATCCTTTAGGTATGTGTGTTCAGGAGAAGGAATTTAAGATAGCTTTTTATGTATGAGCTAGACTGAAGTCTACAAATTGAGAAGATCAGCTGGCTATATAAATTGCCTACTAAAGCAGCTGTAAAATATTTTCCTAAAGAATTTGATAAGGAGTTGAGCAGATTGGGATGTATTAATAATATAATGTATTGTGCTGATACAGATCCCAGTGTGCCACAAAAACCCCACACCATCTAAATCCTGTTAACACTGAGCAATGAAAGTGAGATAAAACATGTCAATACTATGCTTCTACTGCCATTTGGGAAGGCTCTAAAGAATGATAGAAGCAATTGCTGGAGGAGAACCTAAAGGAGAAGCTATGTGGGACCAAGGTAAACCTCTTTCCCTGCTTGCCTGCTGATAAAGAAGGAAAAGAGAATGTATTCCTGTTTACTTTTTGGTTGTAAAAAATAAGGATAGAACATTTCCATTAAGTATTTACACACCTCCTCAAAAAGTGAAATAAAAGGTGGAAGCTGTATATGAAAATGGATCAGAAAAAACTCCCATTGCTGCTTCCAGTTGTATAGGTGAACAGGGCCATTCAGTGTCACCCACTTGGTGGAAGTGATGCTGTCATGGGAGAAACAGCATGTGGTGAGCAAATATACACACTGTTTTTCAGCTGTAAAAAGAACTGTTACTGAATTTGCTCATATCTGGCCTTCTCCAAAGAAGTTTTGACAAGCAGACTGCTCCTTTCCTTGAGATTATCAGGGCTTCTAGCTTATTACAGAGAGCTGGTTTTTTTATCTTATTTCGAGGGTTTCATCTTTTATTTTCTTTCTAGGACTCATGGTTTCTGTAGCTGAGGGAGCCAGTAGACTTTGGGAGTGTAGATGCCATGTGTCATTTAGACAAAGAAGGCTCTCATTGCAGTGCTTATAGAAAGTGGGACCCCATCCTGGAAGCTGATGTTCAGAAACAAAGGTAGTTTCAAGAGTCATGAATTCCATGATGTGTTGTGTCTATCCGGTTGTGTACTAGGGTGGTTGGATTTGCAACCCTTGCACATCCAGATAACAGGGTTTTACATGTAGGCCCTACGCAGTAAGGTTTCCAATGATGGCAATTTGTTTGAACTATTTTAATAAACACTGAATTTTACAAACACATTGTTATCAGAAACGTCCCAACTAGTTCAACTTGCAAGGCTACCAGCGGGTGTTTTTCTAAACTTCTACAGTTAAGGATATTTCCTAGCACATAATCTAGTTCCAGAATGATGTAAGGATGATGTGACAGTATGAACTTCATGCATGATACCCTTATTACTCATGTTTAATCTAGTAATATAGTTGTTACCAGGATTCTTAACTGTTCCTTCAGTAACCTGCAGTTAAGTTGTTAAGCCATGAATGTTACAAAATAACAGTAATTCTGTTCTAACAGTAACAACAAAGTTTAAACTGATTAAACTAATTTGCTGACTTAAAAAGATATGACTGCTTTATTAGAACGAAGATCTGTCTAGTCTGATATAGTGTCTCCAGTAGAGTAAGGCAGAATAAGACCAGAGCAGACACATGATACTTCCTTCTAATACTTGCCCAGTCTCTAGTTATTTTCTATTTGAGGAATTTTTGAGACACTTGTGGTTTGTAACCTTTTTTGGATTTATCTTTATTGTGTAGTCTTCCCTTGGAACGATGTAATAGTCAAGTGTAAGTCATGCTACCATGGTAAAGAAAAATAATTTGTTTTGGTAAAGAATGTTAAAAGAGCAAGTGAAAAAAAAAAAATCCCAAACAAAAAAAAATAGGGTCCTGTGGAAGAAAATTAATTTTGTTGCGCTGTCTGTGTGTGTAAAATATCAATAAAGCTTAATGCCTAAGAGACACTATTTTTGTGTTAACCAGAACCATTTCCAGCTGGGAAGACAGTAATTCATTAAGTAGAATTAATAGGATTTTAACTACATAAAGCAAAGTACTGAATTAAACTTTTAAAAGGTACAGAGCATTGCTAATGTATAATAAGCATGTTAACATTTCTTTGTAGTGTTCTTATAATTGCATTAATTAAAATGCAGGATATGGTTAACAGTTATGTGTAAGGGGGTTGCTTCAGATTCTGTTTCTTCAGTGATCTTTGGCTTTTTAGCTTTTCAGACCATGCCACTACTCACTGTTGCTGAGTCTTCATATAAGACAGGCATTAGCAAAGATCAAAGAAAGATCATCAGTGGAGCAGAACACTTAAGTACCTATTAGATAGCTGTTAAGCCAGCAGTGCTGTCTGCCAGCTGGCCTGCATCTATCCTAATAACTCTTATACCTTTAGGTACCTGGGCTGCACCCAGATTGTCTGTTGGGAATGCTGTCTGCTGCATTTCCACTCTGAACTGTGCCCTAGTGCTCTTTGGAAGAGTGCTGGCTGGCACAAGCCAAAAGCAATGTAGAGAATGAAGTTCCAGTACCTGGGAATATTTTCTGTCTGCTGTACTGATACAGCCATAAACCTCTTGAAGGTAGGATAGGCATTTTTTAATCAAAAATGAGACTAGTATGATTTGCTTTTAAGTTAATAGTACTTAAGCAGCCTTACAAATATGGGACTTCCTTTACACTCTTCAGTGAACGCTTCCATGCACTTTAGTTTTTTACCCCTTTTGTATAAAGTCATGAATATAAACACCAGAATATACAATAATTTACTTTCCCTCAGTTTAAATTAAGAAGAAAACAACCAACCAAACAAAACCAGCCAAATAAAACCACTAGGCCACTCCCCTCCAAGTTACTAATAATAACAAGTTTTTTTACTATATATCTTCCAAGCAAGCTGCTGTCAAAGCCATATGGTGACTGTACTGTGTTTATTCCGAGTTCTTGCAGAACTGTCAGATAGGTTATAGGTTGCTGAAAACTGTCAACAGAAAAAAATGTTGAGCAAATATTTCTGTAAAAAAGTTGTTAAACATTAAAATTGTTATTGATTAGGTGATGTTGATAGTCGGGAAAGAATATTCCTGGTGGGTTTGCTATGATAGGCTATGAAGAGGAGATGATCTAAGATTTAGTCAAAGTTTATTTGCAGAAGTTGTAACAATGACATTTCCTGCTTAACTTCTGTCCACAGATAAAGTCTCATTGGCACATAGGTCTTGAAATTCCAAGTGTATCAGTTAAAAATGAGGAATAAATGGAAAGGCTGACCCTCTCCTATGAGGGTCTTCTCATAGTGTTTTCTTCTTGCAAATCACAGTGGTTCTTACCATACTTTTGAAAAGCGAGCTGGATTAGGAGGTACTCAATATTCTGTATAATAGTAACTGTTTGCTTTTTGTACCACAAATTTTTATCCTAGTTAGTTTGGGTACAAACACAAGTGAAGCTCAGAACACAGACTAATTTCCTAGGTATCTAATTAGCTTTTCAGGCAAGTTTTTTTTCACCCTACACTGAATTCTGTACTGCCACATTACATTGCACTGAAGTTAATTATTTGCCCATATAGCAGGTAACTTTCTTCACTGGCTGAGGTATAAATATTCAATAGGGTAAGAATTTTTAATGTTATTCTGATGTGGTTTATGAAAACCAAAGACGATTTCCCAAAACAACCAAAACCCCCAAAACCTTCCTTTTAGAACATTTACTAGGTTCTGTAAACTCGAAGTTGGAGTTGGGGTCGTACACCTGTGAATGTTAATTTGGAAGGTTAATCTTTTAAAGGAAGGGCTGCTCAGCTCTTCAATTAGCAGTTAAAGAGAACTAAAACCTGATTCTAATATATATGCTGGAGATTTGAATGAAACAGTGGTGAGCAGAGAGGAATTTTTGCTTAAAGAACTTTAGGCAGATTATTCTTGGATTCTGGCCTGTCAGTTGCTATACTGACATCTGGAACAGGATTCCAGGTCAAAACCTGGAATTCAGACACAAACTATTAAACTCATAATTTCTTTGGAAAGTAATACAAAGGCAAACATCTTCTATGTGTTTCAACACAGTAATTAAAGCTGTTAAAATAATTCAGGTAATACTTTCTGAGATTGAGATGCATTTTGTGTGTGTGTCCATATCAGGATAAAAGTGTATGTTGAGGGCTTTTTTTTGTTGTTGGTTTTGAGAAATGCTGGAAACATTTCTGCTTAAGAAGTACTAGTTTATCTCTGCTAAATAGTAATAAAAAATACAGCTGTTCTTGTTCTGGGAACAGGAAATAGTTTAGGTCAGAGATGCAGAAATAGTCATTCCCTTAGTTGCCTCTGTGAGGAGAACATAGTAAAAATAATACAGCATTAGGAAAAAAGAGCGGGCAACAAGCAAAGAGGAATTTGATAGTTAACTACTCTGGAAAAATACTTCAATGCTGATGTATGTTCAGTGTTTTTCCAGTTCCTGGGCATTCTGTGATTTTGGTATTAGACTGAGAAAGATGAGCAGCATGAGAACAACTTAATGTGACTGGGAGACAAGATCTACCCATTTTAACTCTTCCACCTGCAGTTTTGTGACTACAAAAGAGTCGTTATCAAACTTCTCCAGAGCCCATCAGAAGAAAGTTTTTGTTGTGACAATAAGTAACAAAACTGCTTACAGTAGCATGCCCACCCAAACACAGTAACCTGGTTTCTAAAGTACTTATCCCATATTTTGATGATTTTTTTTTTTTGACTTACCAGATGTTTCACTGAAAATCAGGCATGCAGTACATGGAGCAGATCTGAAATTCTAGCTTAGTCTGAAAGATGGGAGAGGCAATTGTATCTGTGGAACACTTAAAATGAGGAGGCATATTTATGGCTGTTGATTACAGATACTTCAAAACCTTGTTATGTAGACTTTTTTAAAATGGGGTGTTCTCTTATTTTCTGCTTCTAGTTAATGGTACTGAGTGGGTTTGATTGTGTCCAGTATGATGTTGAAAATGAGTGAAGTTGACACAGAAAACTATTTGTATGGTTTCACTTTGTTTTTACAGCATTTTTCTTCACTCATGTTAAAGCCGAACTTGGACTGTTGTTCAAGAAAACCTAGTTATGTTAAAAAAACAAAAAACAACAACCCCCAAAATGAAACAAAAAACCCAAACCCACAACTAAACAACTATGCCTAATTTGAGTAATATTTTGAGCTTAAAAACATTTGCTTAAGATTTCATGCAACTTAAATATGTTTTCCACCAATTTTGTATGGTTTTAAAGATGAGGCGTTTGGCACATAGATTCTCTTATGAGACAGTACGAATAGTTGTAACAGGAGCTTACTAAGAATAACTGTTGTATCTTTAGACCCTCTCTTAGGAGGAATTTAGAAAACTTTTTTTAGGAAGTGTAGACCTAGTTCAGTATAATTTGTGTCTGTTTAAAGAAATAAAGGTAAGAGCCAGAGATCTGCCATCAGTTAGACTGAAACCAAGTCCTGAATTTGTTGCTGTAAAAAAAAAACAAAAAAAAACCACCAACAAAACAACAAGAAAAACCCCCACAACAGCAACAAAAAACCCCCATCAAAACCCAAAACATACAATCCAGAAAGCTTTTTCCTAGGAGATTACTAAATTCTGGGGGTGCGTTATTTTGCTTTATTACTGATATCAGTGGCCTGGCTGCCTGACATCAGAATTCAGTTAAGTGCATGTAAGTACTTAAGTTCAGAAGAGGTTACCTGGTTAACCTGCCAGGGACCATCTGGTTTTGGCTGCAGTTTGCAGCCTTGCATTACTGTGCTCATGGTATGAGTCACAGTCAAGCTAAGGCCTGGAACTGGTGGGTAACTTGTGGGATGATGCTGTTGCATTCATGTTTCTTTTTAAGTGCATCAAACTAAGCCTGACATTTAGAGTTAATGTTGAGTTTCAGTTTGGCAGATGTTAAGGGACCCTGGGTTTGGACAAGGTCCTGAGCACCCTGGAGCCAGCTGATTACCTACCTTTCTTAGGCTAGAAGGAAACTATATAATTTGCATTTGTGATGGTGCTATTAGGTTGTTAATGTAGCTTTTAGAGTGTGTCTTTGGAAGAAGCTGAATTAGTTTTAGACAAACATACTCATCTTATGTTTTGCTGTTGGCAGGGGAATCTTGCAAAGTAGTTTGAGTTTTCTTGGGTATCCTGCTGAGTAAAACATCACCTTAGCGGCCAGAGATCCCATTCAAAAGCTGGGGCTCCTCTCTTCTTCTGAGTTATTCAGAGTAAAGGATTGTTTTGTTGTGAAAGGTGTTGATTGGGTTGCTGCTTGGTCTGATGAAAACAGAGTTGCCCTAGGGGCTGTGTCCCTGCAGGAGATGAACTGAGGCTGAGCCACATGTGGTCCCAAAGATTACCTTATAAACAGCAATCATTTCAGGCAGCAGAGTACATATTAAGGGCCTATTAACTTGCTTAGACCTCTCTTTGACTTGAAAAATACTTGTGAGACGAGGAATAATAGAAGGGAAGGGTTGCCAAAAGCTATGGAAGGTGCATCTTGCCGTGTCACTGTTGGTACATCTGTTGAGTTGGAGATTTATTTCCTATTAAACATCTGCTTAGCTTTTGAAGTACATCTTAAGGTCAAAGGAGGGAAGCTTGAAATGATTGCATAATGTTTATTCTTTTCTTTGAAGATTTTAAAACTTTAATCATACAGCATTTGGGCATATTTAACAAAGGGGAAACCTAGATGAGTATTTGGCAAACTTCCACAACTTATAGCATGCAGTAGTGGCAGCTATAGAACTTAAATTTTAAAATACTTTGGGCTTGCTGAAACTATGGTTTGCAGGTCCATTTTGTAATCTATGTATCACTGCATATGTGCGTTGGTTACACTGGTCATCTGAACGTGATCAAAAATGAATTTTCAACTCAGCAGTCTCCATGTTGTTCAACAAAATAAAATGTCTAGTATTCCAGTGCCATCAAAGAGTGATTTTTGGTAAAACAGGAGTGCCCAAAGAGTCTAGCAACAGGACTGCAACAGATAATCTCTTTATTCAGAAACGAAGTTTCCCCAAACTCCTTGTGTTCTATCCACACTTCTAATAGCTGCTTCTATTTAATTTTAATTTTTTTGTGAACAAGGATAAATCAATACATACATGGCTCTTATAAAGAGTTGTGTAATTTTTGATAGGCATTTGGGCTAAAGGGCTTCTGAGCTAGTGGATATAGCTAGTGGATATAAATTGTCTTGACCTACCAGTAGTGGCAATCATTAATAGATCTTTCGGCTCAAGAGTTCTGTGTCTGTGCAGATAGTATCACTGATACCAGAACTGAATATCTGCCTATGTGACAGGGAAGGTTACACACAGAAAACTCAGTAGTTGCATTGTTTTATTGCCCAGTCTACACCTTAGAATAATCCTTACTGAGAGGGATTGCTTCCAAAATCTGCATGCTTCTTGAATAAACAGGCTATATTAATTTTACTGATGCAAAAAGCCTGAAACCATCTCTATATGCTAAAAAATTAAAATTCCAAGTTTTGGTTTTGAAGTTGCTGATCACAGTGTGCTTATTCATATTTTTTAGAGGGCTTAAGGATTAAAAGGTTAAGAATTCCAAAATGTAAGAAATATAGTTACAGAATAGCCTTCCGATTTTAGTATTACTGGTAAATATACATGAGCATTACAGAACTGCTCCAGTTGTGGGTAAAGGAATGAAGATTTTGGTAACATGAGGTGCTAAAAATGAATACGGAATGAATGAATAATGCTGCTAACCATGTATGAAAGCTTCTTACATGTGTGGCCTGTAGTGCCAATTGTATTTGTGCACAGAGGGAGTTCAGTAGCTCAGCTTGAAAGATTTACAGTGCAAAGAAGTTTATGATGGAATGTATGGATGGAATTATATATGTTGTCTTTAATGCTAGTACCTTTGTTCCCTCCGTTCCTCCAAAGCTGTGAGGGTGATATATGTAGCTCTTTGATGGGGACCATCTCCATTCTGCAGGGGTTTTTTTTTATTTTTTTTTAAATCTCCCATCCACCCCTAACTTTTTCCTGTAGATTTGCCATGACAGGGTATATCCTGTCTCTATGAAAATTAGAGATTGCTGTCTAATGATAAGGGTTTAATCTGCAACGAATCAGACATGTGGAAACTTCTGTCTGTGGAATTTTCTGTTTGATCGGAGAGGAATGCCCTTGCTGTGCCCTTCCTGTAATGAAAGCAAGGTAGAGTGAATCAAAGTGATTCTAGATAAGATTGGAATGTGTGTATTGGTTATGCCTCTTGTTATATTTGGTGTTGCAATTCTGTTCGTATGTAATATTTTACTGTCCAAGAGATTAACAGCATTGTTAATCTTTTTAAAAGGTACCTCTTTCTTTCTGTTACAGTTAAAAGTGCTGGGGGTGATTTTATTGATTAAATTCCTGGGTTAATTACTTGGGTTTGAACATGGAAAGTCTTGCTCACAAAACCAGGCATTTTCAGCAAAATATTGAATGTGCTATGTTAATACCACAGGGGTTTTGTTACTGTAAATAATTTTACACTATTAACTATGCCTTGAGTCTTAAAGTTTTTGTTTTTTCTTTTTTATAGTGTAGCATTGCGAGTAATGGCTAACAATTCCTTTGTCTTTATTACACAAACAGTTAATGATTAACAAATGTCCAGCTGCCTGTGCAAAGAATGTTAATTACTGTGGGGAGGGAGGGAAAGATGACTATGCCTTTGCGTAAGAAGTCTGGTATCATAGTTCACTTTGAAGATAGTTTGAACATTATAGCACCAATTTAAGCAGATTAAACAGAAATGGAAGAATGATTTATGCCTTTCTTTTTGATGTGTGGTTATATGTATGTGCTTCCCTATCTGTGCTGCTAGGTAGTACAGTAGTATCTTGGGTTGCCTGGGTTTGTCCAGACCCTTTTAAAGTTAACAAGTTGTCCTCTCTTCTTACACGCTTTTAAGAAGTGCGTTACTTTGTGTATGGACATAGAGAAAACATAGCTAAAATAAAAAAGGATAAAAATCTAAGCAGCTCATAGCTGTGCTTACAAATATTAAAAAAATAAAATCATAGAACTTGTACTTTTCAATTGGCTTTTTGCTTGCTTAAGAGTGTTCCTGCTGAACAATGGAATTTTATAGTGAATTTGTGAATTGACTTGGACTTCCAGATACAGATAAGGTAGGAGAAGAGAGTGTGAGAAGGTTCAAAAACTGTTAGTGAAAGACAAATTATTGAGTTGTCATTGGCTCAAGTGAAATGTCAGTTTTGATGTGTATTATGTAATAAATTGAGGGGGTGATAATTAGAGTAAGAACAAGATTACTGCAGATTATGCGGTTTAAGTTTGAATGATTATTGATCCAGGTTGCGATAATATGAAATAGAGTAAGAAATCTATGCTATGTCTGTAATTCCAGTGGTGATAAAAAAAAATAAAAACTTCGGTAATTGAGTTGTTCAGTCAAACATGAGAATGGCCAGCATTTGGGAATATGTTTCTGAGAACAGTCATGCACCGATACAGATATTTGAGGTAGTCACCTGGTGCAACTCCATCTCTAGTCACTGCAGGTTCTTTGAATTTCTTGAACAAGGGAAAAAAAATGTTTTGTTCAGGAGTAAAATGTATTTTGTGGCTACATGATCTACAAGTCATCTACAATATCATAGTGTTCTTCCATTTACACTGAGTGTAGTAGTGTAAGCAGAGTTGGTCTACTTTTATCATGGCTCTAGGATGATTAAACTTCTTGTTTGGTGGAGTTATTCACATCACTCATTCCCTTTGGTATTGTTACTAAAGGTGCAGTTACCTTCAGTAAACAATGTTTCTGTGGGGAATTAAGAAGTTCCTAATGGAAATTCCAACGCACTCTGTGGTGTGTTGATCCAGATGCTTGCAGGTTCTACTATTAAGCAATAAATACAGAGTGAATAATTTTATTTTTTTTCCTTTGGAAGATGTTGAATAAAACCATGTAGGCAGTTATCCATTATTTATGTGAGGAAGACAGAACCCATCTGCCAGCAGGCATCCAGGGCACTTACAAAAAAAATCCTTAACATCTAATAAGTAATTTCTAGTTGCAAATCTCCCTTTTAGATTTTAAGTGTGGATTCTTCAGTGTACATGTAAGAATTTGCTTACAAACAGCATTTCTCATCTACTTGATACGGTAATCTGAACAAAAAAGGGTTGGTGTTTTTTTTTTAATCCCGGAGTTCTTTGTCTTCATGACTCTTCTGCTGTGAAGTTTTTACTCAGAAACAAACAAGTTTGGAGACATTTCTTTGTATGGCTTTTTGTTTATTTTAATTCATATGCAATGATGAGTAATAAACAAATTAGTATAAAAAGTACTGATCAGTGTGGGATTTCCCCTGGATACACGAATAGAAATAAAGTCTGAAGAAATAAATAGATACTTTGTGGGTTAATGAATTTGTCAGAACAAGGATGAAAATGTCTTTTGATGCCACTGGATTGCAGATGCTTCAGTCTCATGACTTTATTGATTTACTTTGTTCCCCTAGCATTCACATGACCCCAGGTACACCGGCTCTTTGTGGACAAAGAAGAGCTTGGGAGCAGTGTTTCTGTTGACAGTAATTAAGTGCTATTGTGCGTGTAGCTAGCTGGTGCAGTAACATGAACGGCAGTAATAGCCTGATTTACAGTTTTCCTGATCATGCTACTTGCCTTTTGATAGGTATCAGTATCTCTTCTTGCTCAGACCTGGTCTGGGGACCTGTCATTGTTAACCAGCTGTTTCTGCAACTGAAAATAGTGTGAAGACTGAAAGCTTGAAGCAAAATTGCAGCAGTCTGAAACACAAATCGGAATAAATAACATGCACGTGCTAAATGTCAGGTTTTTGGATGTGGGTTAGTCATGAGCCAGTGGTGTTGTGGAGCACAGCTGTAACTGCTTCTTACTAAAGAGTAGGGCTCCTCTGTTAAACTTGGCTGAGCCTTCAAAGTTACTTTTGTGGAAGTAATAAGAGATAGGTTGCAATTGTTCAAATTACAACCAAAAAGGAAATATGAGAGAACTACTCTGCATGCAGGAAAAAGTTTCTTGGGACACATGCAACCATTTTCCTTAAGATGGTCACTAAACTTTGAGATTGAGGCAAAAAAAGGAAGTATACTTGTTGTAGAACTGTTCAGTATATTAATAATATGCAGAGGTCTAAACAGCTAGATCCTTCTGGATCAACAAACCAGTTTCTGTACAATTAAATGTGTTGCTCTTGTGCATAATTGGCTTTCCAAGTGTCTCATTATTTTCCTTGTAGGCTCTTCCACTGCCTAAGGGGGACCTAGGTTAATCTGTCAATTCCAGTTAGTTTTAAAATTCCTGGGGCCATTTGCAGAGGAATTTCCCCTTCAGAGACTTCCCATTTCCCACTTAAATGATTAGAGTGGTAATATAACCATTCATATTGTCAACAGTTGCTTAGTACTAGGAAGACTGTCAGTGAAGTTAGGGGGATTTTGCTAGGTGAGGCCAGAGTTGTAAAGAGCATATACATGTTCACTTGTCTGTATATGTAAGAAATCCTTATAAACTTTAACCAAGAACATAGGAATTCATCCTTTGCATTTCTTATGCGCATGCAAATACACAAATTCTCTAAAAATTTGATTAAATAAATTTCCTTCTTTGTGTACATTCGTAATTAAATAGTAGACTTGTAGAACCCTTCACTTGTTTCTGAGCTACCTACATTTCAACAGAAATTCTGTTGATCATGAAACCATAAATAGCAGGATTTAAAGATAAACTGTGGAACAGTATTATCAGAAAGGGTTTTTGCTTAAACATAGTTTATTCTAATTTTAGGATACTTTGTAATTGTATTTCTTGAGACAAAGAATCTAGTTTTGTCTTTACCTGAAGACAAAAATCTGTCCAGAAGTAAAATTAATCAGATCCTCCAAACCTTGCTTATGTAACATAGTAAGAAGAGCTGCTTTTGTGGGTACTGAGAGCCCACCTGCTTGGCCCAGAATCTGCTGGCAGTTTCTTCTGTTTTCACTAATACTTTATAAACCTGCTGTAGTGCTGATGCAGTTGCGCGCACATGGTTTTTGAGTATGCTGTTTCTCAAATCATGAGTGACTGCTCATGCTAACAGGAAAGCTTCCTTTACTTGCTCTCTTTTCAAACCAACATAAGTTGTATGTGGTTGTATTACAATAATTTTTTCTATTGGCATAGGAGTTAACATTTCATTTCCCTAATGTGTACTCATCAGGGGGCTTTTATGTCTCTCCGTATCGAGCTCTAGCAACATGGTACTGTTCGTCTGTATGGCAATTATATTGCCTGTCTGAAAGCTTGACATACAAGCAGTCTATCTGACAGAAATAAGCTGGAGCTATTAAAATAACCGTAAATGAGGCTGACAATAGGAGCTGTCTGCCATTGTCCCAAAAGATTTTCTGAACTGGAAGTAATCAGTTGAGTTCTGAGGCAACCCCATCAGGGATCTTCTAATTGCAAAAATTCCCCCTCACCACCCTCTGGCTTCCTGAAAGCAAGTTCACAATCTTTGTGGACTTTAGCAGATTTATAATTTTTAGCCCAGATTACTACCTAGTACTGAATAATAATTTCTGGGCATAGTCTTCTATTTAGGCAATTTTAGCAGCATGTTTTCAGATCTTTTTTGTTTTACAAATAGTCTAAACACTGTGTTTTCCATTCACTTGGCTTGGTTTTGTACAAATGTGCAGAATGCAATGTGGCTGGAACTGGAAGTCAAAATGCTACTGGGTCTAATTATGTATAGTTATTTTGCCTTGTGCTCATTCTATTTTACATATTGAAGACATGTAAAACCTGTTTTCTCAGTATTTTTGAAATGTAGTCTGTGCTTGGTGCACACCTTTAACTATGCATATCTTTGCTTCTAGGTCTTTTTGCTATCTGTAGATGCTTAAGCGGTAGCTGGTTTTAACTGTTGAATATTCTGTATTTCTTCAGATCTCTCTGCATCTGCCTGGTTTATAAGCTCCATGTAGCATAGATCACTAGTGACCCTTTCTTTCCTGCTTGAACACAGTTCAAATTACTGCCTTCTGTTCGCAGCAGTGATGCAAAAACTGTTTTGTGTTTTATGTCAAGGTTTGGATTTCAGCACGTGTTGGGGTTCTCTGGATGCTGTTTTTTGCTCAAAAAAAAAAAGAGTGTTCTACTATAAATGTGTTGGTAACTTACACATTTGCAAAAGGAGTCTGCCAGGTTTGAGTAGACACTGATAGTGTCTGTCATATGCAAAAATTGCTTGATTTCAAACTCAGTAGGTTATTTAATGAAATTTGGGAGTTCTTGAAAACTTGTGCTGATATGAGATTTACTGAAGTTATTGGTACAAAACTGGATTTGGCTATGTATTTCATTACATGTAACCGGTTCAGTGAAGTTAAATTTTAGATAAAAAAAACAGGTCATTTTGTTATGATCGAGATTTTACTTTGTTCAGTTTGTTTTTAATTTATTTCACCCCCAAACCTCCCCCCCTACCTCTCCCCAGTTAAAATCTTAAATGTGTTCTGATGGCAGTCGTTCCTATGCTCTGTTAAGGGTTCTATGTGCTCTAGAGACCCCATATGCTCTGCAGTGATATTTTTCTCCTTCCACCTCCCAGAACTTGCAATAACTAGTGCCTGGAAAGGGAGCAAATGGTAGTGAACTTGACATATTTGAAAGTCCTGCAGCTGCACAGGGAAATGGCATCTATCATTAAAGAACTTGTTCAAATTCACTATAGTTCCATCAGCTTGCAGATACTGCTAGTGATAAGTTACGTGAAACTTTCTAAGCCTTCATTTGTTGGGGAATGACCAATTTGTCCTTGAAACAGCAACAAGAGTTGCATTCCATTTAACAATCCTAAGTGTGATTTCTCAGCTGGTAGTACACAAGACTACTTGAAATGTATATAGCTTTCTGTTTTGGAGAGCTATAAATAAAATTTCATTCAATTTTTTTGACAGTCTGTCTTTATATATGCTGACAAAGGTCTTGTAATTCGAATATGTTACTTTCAGCTTATTTTCAGTGCTTTTTTCCTAGCTTCTCCTGAGAGAAATTTCTCTGAGAAGTCTCTAAAGCAGAAATTGTAAACTTCAAGTTTTTCATTGCCTTTCTTCAGTACTCATGAATATGATGTTACATGCATGAAAAAGTGGATTAAGATCACTGTAGAGAAACTTAGTGAATATCTAAAGAAATAAATATATAAAATCTAAATGTATGACAAGCTGTAACTATTAGAAACCGTGTTTATAGTCCTGACAGATGTTAGATATTTTCTAAAGACTTGTGGGGTGCATGTGAAAATCTTTACTCTATAGCCTGCAAACATAGTATCTTGCAGAATTTTCAAGGACAGTTGTGGTTTTGTGGCTTTATTTGGTTTTATTTGATATTTTGGGTTTTTTTTCAACATTGAAGTAAAGTTAACTGGGATGCATGTAAAAGGTAAAGCCACCAATTATTTAAAAAAAGCAATCAGAATGTGTTAAGATTTGGCTTAAATGCAGCAAAAGAGAAGAATCATTGAGTTGTTGAAAAGAAGTGAACTATTTCAAGCTAGATTTAATTTTTAGTTATGCATATTCATGTACCTGAGACACGTTTGCAAACAAGCAGTCTGAATTCTTCATGAATTACACAAAACGCAGTATCAGAGGTTTGTTGCTAGGTTGCAATCTGTCTAGCTGTGCCTAATTAATGAGGGAGGAGGAGAGAGAGGAACAGTGAACACCTCTTGTTCATGTGTGATTCAAAGGCAAACAGTGGTTGCTAAAACTTTCTGCTCTCATTCAGGGCTGCAACCAAGAATTATTTATATTCTGAAGCAGTACAGTTTAGGCCGTGTGAATCTTAGATGCAAGAAGTCTGATATGTGAGTAGCTTGCATTGTCAGTGATAAGCTTTAAATTTTTATAGAGTTGAAGTGTAAATCATATTTCTCTGGGCGGCTGTTGCACTTTGTTCCATACAGGCATGAACAGGTAATGCTTCCTGTTCAAAGTGTATATGTGATACACCTAAGGAAGACTAGCACTTTTCCAGTTTTGCTTATAAAAAATACTACTCTTAAAGGAGAGGTATATAATTTTAAAAAGTTCACACTACCTGCTGGAGGCCTTTAGTATTTCAGGAGTTAGAGTGCAGTGCCTTTCTTGGCATTCTGCCATGTTCATAGGGTGAACAAGCTGGCATTTCACTTCTGCAAAAGGAATCTCATTCCATTCCTTCTTTAGAAGGAGATTGTTCCAGGGAGTTCACAGGATGGAGATTTTGGAATTTTCAACTGACGTTTTAAGTAGTTCCTTGTCTTTGTGGCAGGACATACTTGAAGTCTTCAGTGCTTAAGGATAGTTGGTTTGTGTAGAATAAATAAAAGCTGATGTGATATTGTACTGCCTTTGTTTTGTTTTTACCAAGTGCTTATTACTTAAGTGATCAGAGTATATCTTGTTGCTGTTAACATTGGATGCTATTTTAGAATTGTAGGCTTAAGGCTTAGTTGTCCTTTACACACTGGTGTTTGGTGGAGGCCTGAGTTACATAGAACAGCCTCAGGGAAAGAACGAATTTTATCTTGGGAGTTCAGTGTGTGACGTGTTTCAAAACCTTCACCTTATAGAACTCTTTATAGCAGGCAGGGTTGTGGCTGTACTTGGCTGCTACTTCAAGGCATTCCACAATGTCAGACTACATTGGTGCCCAGAAGTTATCAGAATGAAGTTAAGAACAAGTTAACAGAAATACAGATAAATTGGCTAGAGGATTTTTTTTTTAATCCTCAAAGTGGGAAGAAAATAATGTGAAAACTGTCTGTTCTGAATTGCTTAACATTAGAAGTCAAAAGTGCAGTTGTATTTAGTAAGATTGTACTTAAAAAAAAAAAAAAAAAACAAAACAAAACCCAAAGCACTAATCAATGAGCCTGGTGTGATTCTTTATTTAAAACAACTAAGCAAAGCTCCACAAAATGTAAAGCAGAAATTTGGCCAGAAAAGCTGTAAATTTCTGGGAGTTGTGTTTTTTTTCAACTGTTGTCCACATAAAAAGCTAATTTCATTAATAGTAATAACTTTCTAGAAAATATATGCATCTTATCAAGAGGTAGCAGAGATTCAAATAGTAAACTGCAGTTATGTGCTGAGCATTTCCCCCAGTTTTATTTTTCACTCGGAGTATTGTGCAGACCTTAGTCATAGGTTACACGGCAATGACTTAATGTTTGTTTAGAATTCAAGACAAACTTGCAGTCTATGTTGGTGTGTTGGAAGACTAGTGCAATGAGGGACAGCATGCCTCTTAATCCACTCACTTTTAGAACTTTGATTTGGATTGTTTGTTTGGTCACATTTGATCAGAACCTTTAAATTCATTAAATTCATAAAATACTGCCTTTTTTTTTTTTTTCTCCCTACCAGAGATGGCTTTTAAAGCTGCTGAAGAAGCTTTTTTTTTTTTTTTCCCAGCTTATTAGAATTTAGATTAATTAAGTTTGTAATCAGATTTCAAGCATCATGTTCCAGGACGGGGATTTCTCTTAGTTTGTTTCAAACATCACTCTTAGGGCAAATTCTGCTAAACTGCATTTTCATGCTTTGCTGAGAAATGATTGTGGGTTTTGATTTCCATTACAGAATCATTAATATTGTTAGAGTTCTCATGGGTAAGCACACTTAAGGAGGATCATCCTTGGGAATTGGGGAGTATTATAGTTTGAGCATTTGTTAATTAGACAGAATTGGCATATGTAAGACTGTTGGATTTATATGTTTGTTTTGTTTGGGTGTAGTGACTTGGGTTATGGGATTTAAATTGGAAGCAGTGTTGGTTCTTGCGAGAGTTAACATTCTGATTTTTCCTCAGTTGCTGTATTCATAAAGCAGCCTGTTCCTCCTTATTGAATTCTGTTCAATAGTATTCACTTAGGACTTTTGCCACCTTTAATGAAATTTGTAGAAAAGTCCTATTGCACCAAGTGAGAACAATATCTAGTCTAAAATTTCAGGCATATGAGTAGTGTAAAATCAATTCTGATGTCCTCTTGCAGATGGCTGAGAAACATTTAGTTAGAGTTGTGTTCTCCCCTCTGGTGGTTAGTGACTGAATATGATTTTATTTTTTTTATCTTGATTCCTGAAAGGCTTCAAGATTGCATATTTATCCAGGTGAAAAATGTTTTAGGAATCCTCACTTCACCGTATTTTTGAACAGTAATATTTACAAGTCTTTAGGATTACCATACATGTTAAAGATTCTTTAGTGGTGCTCTGTGGATGATTTCTCTACTTGTCCTGCTACATAAAAAACAAATGGCTTGTAAAAGTTAAAATCACCAAATTGCATCAGCAATAGAGAATGGATGGTAAATTCGCTGATTCTGTGAATGGGAGAAGAGGTAGAGCAGAGATGGAGCTTTTACAGCATTGAAGATAGAAGCACTTTAAGCTGTATGTACTCCCTAAATATGCTTTGCACCACTTAAAAAAGTGAAAATACTTTCTAGGAGCAAAAATACGCTGTTGACATTGATGATACTGATGCCTAATGGATCTAGCTGATTGAGAGATAAAAACAAATTAACTCTTACTTAGATTGTTTTATTACTTTTCTTTGATATGTGACTTTCTATCATATTTCTTCGCTGCCATCTTGACGTGGGTGCTGGCTTTCAGATGGTATCCAGTATTATGCTGCCTTGATATGTAATATAGGCCACTATAGTAAACGTTTGCAAAAGCAGATAGTTAGCACACCAACCAATGATACTTCAAGGACTGGTTCTAGAGCTGTGATTTGGTAGAATTATTGTTATCTAGTTGTTATTGTTTGCAACATTAAAAGGGGGAAAAAAGCAAGTACTCTGTGTAGTTGTGTGTGTTTAGTGTTGATTGTGTTTTGTGGCAGAAGTGCTGATGCAGGACCAGAAGAAAATCAGGTTTTGGTAGTCGGAGCTTCCCGCACCCCAGGCATGTGTATTGGGTCAGTATCCGTTGCATTTTATTGCTGGGTGGAAACAAGAAGAAATCTGAGTCATAGCAATAGACCAATCGGCCCTTCCTTTGTGGTGCCTGCAGCTTTGAGTGATGAAGGAGAACTAGGTGTGGTGGCCTCTACTCCACCCACCTCGGTGTGTAAGGTGTAAAGGGGAGTTTTGCTTGCTACCTTCTTGTCCCCTTTTGCATGACTTTAATACTGGAGGAATGCTACTTTGGGTCTTCATTTTTAATACTGTTGAATCACAGCTGTGTGTGATGCCTGTCTCTAATAAGTTTTCCAACTTGCATACATACGTGCTTATTCCTTCTGTTTTAAACTCTAAGTAGGGTACATGGAAGTTCTTTTAAGTACCCTTTATGGCTCCAGGAAATGTTAAAACAGTTGGGTAGACATTTTTACATATCTGTTCAGAAAACAGTTTTCCTAGATGCTTACTATTTCAGTTCGAAATTATAAACAGCACGTACAGAAAAAATGTTCACCCAGTACTGCAGGATCTGTTGGGTGAGAAACATGAGAAAAATAGAAAAGTAATTTTAGTGAATCGGATTTCATGCTACTTTTGAGCATGATCAGATTACAAGCCTTTCATTGAATATTTCTGCAAAAAACAGGGTAAAATATACAGAAATAATATTATGTATGCAAATCTAATTTGAAATTTAAAATTAACTAAAAGAAATGAAGTTGTCTGTACGTGTGGTGTTGTACTGTTAGTTACTATCCCTATGATCTTTTGCATATTTCTTTTTGAGGTACCATTACTGTTGTTTTTTTGTGTGGCGCATTTTTCCCCTTTGTCCCATGTGAGGTACGTGACTTACAAGAACAGACATTTAAGAATTTATCATCCACTAAAGCAAAATAGGTTCAGTCATTTTTTAACTTCAAGTAGGCTTAGGTAACTAAGGTGGTAGAATTTATAGATGCCAGGTGGGCAGATTGCAGAAGGAGAGCTCCATTACCACTAAAAGTGTCTTTTTATGTTTCTTTAAAATCAGGCAATGCTATCTTAAAATTAATCTGCCACTTGTGATGTAGCTACTGTTAAGAAAGCAGGACAGGTGTAAAATGATAACAGCTACTCAATTCATCACATAAGCCTGCCTGCCCTATGCTGCATGGATCACAAGCAGCAGAGCAGCAATCCTGGAAGCCTTCCTGAAAGGGAATTGATACAGTCTAGTCTTGTGTTTAGTAGAACATGAAGATTTTACAAGATTTTCCGAGGCAAACATGTAGTCTACCCAGACTTAAAATGAAGTGATTGCATGCATGTTCAGCATTTAGGTTTAGAAGTGAGGCCACAGTAATTGAAAAAAAAAAAAATTAATCCCAAGCAAGTCTCCTGCCTGAAGGTAGAGAGGAATAAAAGGTGTAATGTAAAAGAGTTACAAAAATAGAGTCCAGGTAGCTAGGTGCTGAAAGCTACATGTTATTTTTTAAGAGCAAATTTATGTACATTAGCAATCCAAAACTATGCAGGTAATCACAGCACAAATCCAGTGACTACATAGATTTGGGGGGGGGGGGGGGGGGGGGGTGTTAATAAAAAAAACTGCCATCAAACAAAGTGTAAGTAAGAGATGAAAAGACTGAAAATGTAAAATGCCAATATCCTTAAAATTAACACCTTGGCTTAGTTTTTGATTATGTTTCTTGAAGGGAAGGGTGAGGTATGGTGTAGGAAATTATAAAGCCACCAGTTTGCTTTCGAGAAAACTTTGTAGACTGTATGTAATGTGTGTATATTTTCAAATTGCAGTGCCCCTCCTTTTTATCCCAGTTCTGAAGTATTTAACACTAAATAAAACCAATTTCCACACTGACATCTGGTGGTAGTTATGGAATGCTGTGTTGCTTGAAATGCTATATATGGATATTTTGAAGGTCTAAGCATTAGATGCAAACCCCTCCAGCCCTTCTGCAGTGATCTTCTTGACTTTGTAAAATTTCAAATTGCGATTTTTAGACCTTTATGCAGATTCTTAAAAGGCAAAGAAAGTAATGGATAAATGAGTAATTCCTCAATATTAATCTCATTTTGCTCAGCTGATATAATGCATTAAAAAAGTACCTGGTCTGTGTGAAGGAAATGACACTTATGAGTTCCTTCTTTTCCTGAAGAATTCCTGTAAAAACACAGTGGCATAATTTTATCGTGGTCCTATTTTACTGGTGGTGTGTATATTTATATATGTGTTGTGTGGTGTGAGCTCAGGAGGACAACGTGACACACAGTCACATTGGGTAGCTCTATCCAGAGTCCAGAATCATCTGTCATGGTTGATAGTTCGACTCATCTCGGCTCCAGTCCCAATTATGCCTGGTGTATGTCAGTATAACAAACAGTAAGATCCATGAGAAAGCTTTGCAAGATTTCCACAGAGCTGGTTTCAAGGGCTTTGCTGTGTCCTTCACCCTGATAAGTTTCAGGTTCGTTTCAAGTTCGGTTTACAGAATATCTCAAATCACACAACCTGTAAGAGCAGCCTGATCACAAAAAGTAAAGTGCTCAGTTTTATTGTGCCACAGCTCTGTGAATTAATGTAATATTCATTCCTCATCATATGTACCATGTCACATAGCCTTTTTGCACATGCATATTAGGATGGTACCTGTAGAGTAAGCTGCTTATAAAAATAGATCTGTATTTCCTTCACAGTTGATAAAAACTCGAGTCCCGTATTCTTTATTTAGTTCTGGCTCAGCCAAGCTCCTGTACACTCAGCAGACAGATTTTTATGAAGTTGCTGAATTATGTAGCTGTTCCTTAAATTCATTTTATGTGTGTAAAATTGAGCTAAGTCCTGCTTCCCATTGCTAGAGTAACTGCAGTTATTGGGTGGTCCTAATGCTACAAAGTTTAGCTTCAAGTACAGCTTTTTGTTGTTTTCTTTTTCTGTGAAATTTCTGTGTGAACTCAAATTAGCCCATTAAGAAAAGTCAGTTAAATAATTTATCTGGGCACATAGATAAGAATGTTTCACATTGAAGTAGCTGTTTATTCAGATAAATGGTAAACAGTTCAAGTGTTTGTAGTCGGTATTAGATCGTTTAATATAGTAGAAAATTCAGAAAATTCAGTATAATCAGTGATGAGTAAAGAGGGTCATTGAAGTCCCAAAAGACTGTGAATTACTCATTAATCTTTTAGGCAAAATAGCTTTTATAAATAGTGCTAATTGATCTGATAAATCTCAAATGATATTGGAAAAGAAATTAAATATATATTGTTTTAATATCTGTAATGCACAATTGCTGAAAACTTATAGGAATTCTATTTTTTGTGGCTTCAGGTTAGCCTCAATATGTTGTCTGTGTATATTAACAAGGACTGTAGAATCAATGTCAGTTATTTTGAACTTGTGTTTGTTTTTTTTAATTTGAGCTTGTTGCTTACTATATTTTTGCACGCTTCTGCATATTTATTGGGCCTTTTCTATTTATCTCTCTTCCTATTAACAGGTATTATTGAGACTGCAGATCTCCTAGATCGTGAGACTACTTCACACTACTGGTTAACTGTTTATGCAGCAGACCAAGGCGTTGTGCCTTTATCATCTTTCATTGAAATCTACATAGAAGTTGGGGATGTTAATGATAATGCTCCTCAGACCACAGAACCAGTTTATTACCCAGAGGTCATGGAAAACTCACCTAAAGATGTATCAGTCGTTCAGATTGAAGCGTTTGATCCAGATTCTAGCTCAAGTGAAAAGTTAACCTACAAGATTACAAGTGGAAATCCACAGGGTTTCTTTTCAATAAACCCCAAAACTGGTAAGTGCAGTACCGTTATTTATTTTACATCTGACTGAATCAACATATTTGCATAAATACATAAACCAGGCAAAATCAAGATCTTTGGTTTAACATTGTAACCATGCTTTTCATGTTCGTTAACCTGGTATCTTGGTCTGTGTCAATATTAGTAAGTTACATCAACAAGCAGAAGAGGATTTGGGAGTGAAGGAGTTGGTTCAAAGTACTTGATATCCAGATGGTGCATATTTTGGGAAGGTTTACTTCAGGGTAGCTCCCCTCTATACTAGCCAATACCTGTTTGCTTTTGTAGTGCAGCAAAAATACATATTTTAGCTTAGTTTCATCCCAGCTGTTTTTAGCAGTCGTAGCTTTCCAGTTTTCACACCTAAGTTTTTTTTGTCAGGCTGTTTTTCCAGGTAGTCAGTCTAAGGCCATTTATTAACAGGCCATGTGTTAACTATAAACTCACTTGTCCCACAGTCATAAGGGACCATCTTTGACAGTAACTATTGCTGTTGTAAGAAATAGAAAATCTGGAAGATAATTTGCAGGTAATGGAAACAAAGTCTGAGTTCAGAGGTTGTTTGGAAAGCTTCACAAAAAACATTTAACAGGAAAGTACAAATACAAGAAACAAATAACCTTTTAGTAACTGTGAATTACAAATACAGAAATGTGTATAGGGCAGAGAAAGGAAACAAAATAATCAGTATTAACTGAAGCTACACAGTGATGTTAAAGACAATGTAAAGGTTGCCTACCATCCCTTGCTTCTGAATGAGCATGGATTTACAAATAACATGGATGTACAGTACACATGCTGGATGTTTTTATACACAGATCTTTCCTAACAGTAAAGAAAGATTTGGTTTTAATTAAATAATATTTTGCTGGGTTGGGCACAGAGTAGTTTTTCATATGTTCCATCTAGGAACTATTTCACATTACAAATTAGGGGAGAATCTTCCAATTCACTCAGCCTGAAATTTCTTCTTAGGATCCAGAGATTTTTAGACTAGAAGTGTAGAGAGCGACTTTAATCTGTAGCAACCCCAGTAATTAGAAGAGAGCAATAGAAGCCTTATTCATTTAGCTCTTGCTCATTCATGGGGGAAATTTCGGGAGATTTAAAAGACCAAAAATTGGGTGAAAAAATATGTTTTGAAGGCTGGGTTGGCACTGTGGCCTTCATTCTGTTTCATGGTTATTTCAGCTCAGGGTATGAAAGACTTGTGTGCTGCAGCAGTTCTAATTGCTGTGTCAGCAAAGCTTTGAGTGCAAACACAGGTATGTTTATTCAGGTTATTTCTGACAATAGCTTCTTTGTCAGCATGTGCTGCATCTGCTTATGAAGACATTGCCAAGAGGGACATACTAAGTCACTATAGCAGCAGCAGATCTTTAGCATAGTTAAAGCCTGTATCTAAATACAGTATTTACAGAAGCATTGCTTTTAGAACAAAGGCAACCTAAGTAGTAAGATAAGAAATATTCAACCACAGAATCTTCTAAAGTGAACGCAGAAAACTCAGGTGTTTGTGTGTGTGCTTTATTTCTATTTGTCTTTCTCTGCTTAACATGATGCAAAAGGAAAATTTTTCTACTCCCTAGCTCTTTGTGGTTTTGAAAAGTACTGTTACTTCTTTACTGCTACTTCCATATAGTCATCTCAATCAGTGATATTTATAAAAATGGCAGTAAAATTGCCTGTAACTTAGGTAGAAAGAATAGAGTGACTGCAATGCTCAAATTGCGAGTTAACATAAATTCTGCCTACATTCATGTAGTCTTTACTGTATAATTGACCATCTAGTTTTGGTTGCTGGTTTTGGGGGGGGTTGGTTTTTTTGTTTGTTTGTTTGTTTTTTTGTCTTTTTTTGTAGCTCACTTTCTCTTGCTCCTTTTTTCCAGTCCTTTCCTACTCCTCTCTGCCGTATGATTATGCAGCATTTTCCAAACTTTGTTTTAAAAAGGACACTTGCATGCTTCCCTTATATAAGTTTTGAAATGGATAAACATGTTTATTTCTATTTAATGGATAGAAAAATTAGGGCAGCAGAGATTGTGACCTGTCTTTGGAGCTTGTAGTTTTCCACATCAGTAGCTTACTGACAATCTAATTTATGTTACAAAGGGAACTTGAGAAAGCTCAACACACTAAATGGTAAAGTGATAAGGAACACTTAATATAAAGCTAATAAAGATTTTCTGTCAAGAGAGTTTCTTACCTGACTTTGTTGAAGCATGCATACCGAAGCAGTGTGGTCTGGAGTCCTTCTCAGCTCTGTGCTAAAGGAGAAGAAAAAAAAAAAATCAAAATACGAGCACTGAGAAGAAAATAATCTCCCTCTTGCTTTACATTCAACAGAAATTATTTTTGTTAATATAGTTAAAATCGCTGGAATAGGTAAACTCATTTGGTCTCTATTGCTGTTAAAATTATAGTGCTAGATAGATAAAATAAAGAAGAGGGGAAGAGAAGACATAAACAGAGAAGGGAAATCTCTTTGGTGGGTTTCTGCTGTGTTCACAGAGTGCACTCAAGTAAGTTGAATGGGTATTAAATAGCTAGCTTATGCATACTGTCTTTCTATTAACAGAGACACTGACACTGGATTTCATGTTATCTAATGGGCTGCCTTGTTTTTCCTCTATATGTTCAGTTTGAAACTGACAGTCTGTGGTAGGCACTAACCTGGTGATCGAGATGAGTTTTGACTGAGGTTATCACGTTCATAACTTCTCAAGTCTCTCTTTTGCATATTAGAAATCAAATATGTTTAACCTGAATGAATCCTGTCTTTGGTGAAAGCTCTTTCACTAGGATTAGGGTGTTAAGGTTTGAAAAGTCGCTTTAAAAGACACTAATTATTGTTGCAGTTAAAACACAGTATATTTTATCACCCTCAATTAATTAAAGGAGGCTCAGCTGAAGAATGCATTTGACTAGAATTAGTGAAATCAAATCCCATCTTGTTTGCTTATGCAGGTATGTTACCCTTGTTACACCTTGTGAGACACTAAGGTTGAGACACAAAGGAAGAGAAACCTTCACAGGGCCCCAGGTTTCCCTTCCAGCCAAAGGGGAGGTGGGTCTGGAATAAGGATCAAGTCTTTAACTGTATCCCATTGTAACATTAAAAGTGACAGTAAGAGTTAAGCACCTGTTATGTTGGTTACTTTGGGCTGCTGTGCAGCACCAAAGGCAAATTGAGGACAGTAAAGGCATTCAGTAGAGTCAAGGCAAGGCTAGTGTTGGGATTCTTAAAATATGTGGTGAGCCTTAAACATATGTTTTAGCTGACAATAGAATCATAGGATCAGCTAGGTTGGAAAAGACCTTTAAGATCATCAAGTCCAACCATTACCTGTGGACTGCGAGGTCCACCACTAAAGCATGTCACTGGGGGGGCCTTATCTCTGCAGTTTTTTAACACTTCCAGGGATGGTGATTCCACCACTGTCTTGGGCATCCTGTTCTAATGCCTGATCATCCTCTCTGAAGAAATTTTCCGTGACATCCAGTCTAAACCTCCCCTGGTGCAGCTTGAGGCCATTATCTCTTGTCCTATTGCTTGTTACTTGGGAGAAGAGACCAACACCACCCCCCCCCCCCAACCTCCCGTCAGGTAGTTGTAGAGAGCAATAAGGTCCCCCTGTGGGCTTTCTCCTATCCAGACAAAACAACCCCAGTTCCTCATGAGACTTATTCTCCAGGTCCTTCACCAGCTTCGTTGCACTTTTCTGGACCCTCTCCAGCACCTTAATGTCTCTCTTACAGTCAGGGGCCCAGAACTGAACAAAGCATTTGAGGTGAAGACTCACAAGTGCCCAGTACAGGGGGATGATCAGTGCCTTGGCCCTGCTGGTTATGCTATTGCTTATACAGGCCAGGATGCTGTTGGCCTTCTTGGCCACCTGGGCACAAGCTGGCTTATGTTCAACGGCTGTTAGTCAGCACCCCCCAGGTCCTTTTCCGCTGAGCAGCTTTTCAGCCACTCTTCCCCATGCCAGACAATATGTTACTGTCTTCTCTGCAGGTCAAAGATCCATCTTTTTCTGAGTCTTTATGGAATTTAACACTATGGTGTTGTGGTCCCATGGCTACAACTGCATGTATAATACTAATACAGAATATAAATAGAAATAATCTAAATGTAACCTATGCCAAGTAAAACATTGCTTTCTGTTCTCTGAAGTGTTTCATTTCTAGAATTTTATAGGCTCCTGACTAAGATGTCTCTGTCTGTGCGATAATCCTGAATATTTAGATGGTGAAACTGGCTGACATGGACCTATGTAGGATATAGTTCATCTTTCACAGAAAGAAGCAATTTCTTTTCATGCCAAGAACTATTGATTGACTGATCTGTTTCTTAAAAATGTTACTAGGTATAATAGTATCTATGTGCTTCAGCTTCTGACTATGCCTTTCAGTAAATCTTCATCAGCACTTGAAAACATATTTCTTGTTTGAAGAAATTATAAAATAACTTAGTTAAAGAAACATTGCTAAGGTTTTTTTGCATGGAGAAATGCTGCTTCACTTTTTGGAGCAGGATATATAACACAGTACTTCACAGGACATTTTTGTAAACTTTTTGGATCTACCTGGCCTTTCATTAAAGCAAATAAAGTATAATTTCATTTACTTTTGGAGTTTCCATGAATAAAAAAAAAGCTGCTGTATACATGACCTAGCCAGGTGGAATAAAAACAGTTGTCATTATTTACAGGAAAGAATTAAAGCAAAGACTAATTGCACAACTTTCATGGTCAGCTTGGACACAACTGTAGAGCAATATGTAAATTAACTTTAACTACTTTATATCTGCTTAACTTCTTTCAACATAGCTTTTAATTAAATACAGAAGTAATTAACAAAATGGTAGAGATGCAAGGCATCTTAATGTTTAGATGGAAGGAGTTGGAGTTGGCAGGATTTCATAGCTATTCAGAACACATCCTGCTTCTCTATGGTTAATCTCGCTACTTAACCCCAGAGCTGTTGCACTGAGGATAAGAAATTATTTGTGCTTTAGCAACTCTCATGTAAAGCAAAAGATAATATGGCAGGAATCAAGTTCTGGGTTTGTGCTTTGGAGCTCCCAATGCGCAATTTATTTTTTTGCTGGTATGTATAATAGAAAGTTTAGTAATATTTCACTGCTTCCTATGGGTGTGGTTTATTTGTTCATGAGTTGTTCAGGTATTTTAATTTTAAATTACCTTGTAACAAGGTCAAAGACTTTGGAAACTAATTATCAAAATACTCATAGTTGTTAGTTTCCATATTTCATTGGTGGCATTTGGATATGTTTTGTCTAAGAAAATATTGATGGACAAAAAATGGACTCTTTAGGGAATGACTAATGAGTTGTTTTACTTAAGTCAGTGATTGAACTCCAAGCTAGTTGTAGATCTGAAAAGTTTTGTCACTGATGTAAACTGTGGTTGTATTTACAAAATACAGTTTACTGTTGTACTGTTTGAATTAAATTCCTTTTTTTTAACATTAACGCAATTGTTTTGAGTGTACAAATTACCCCTCCCCTCATCATTTATTCTTTTATTTGATAATATCTTTATTTGCTTTATTGCTTTTGAAGAGGAATGTTGGAAACATGACAGTTGACAGGAGGATTGCAGTAATTTTTAGAGAAAGTGGAAGAGGTACTTAGTATGGCATCTACTAATAACAGCTGATAGTACCACTATATAGAAGTGCACATTTATGAATTACGATTATATAATTTCTCATCTATATTGGACTAACCATTTAGAAGTGGATCTGTTAGTGCTTATTCAAGAGAGTTATTAATTTTACTAAGAGATTTTTCAGTCAAAACATGTAATTTCATTCTGTCTGAGACAGGAGAGTGGGACATGCATTAAATAGTGCTTTTTGTTGCACACAGCAAGAATCGTGAAGGGTAGTATGCAAACTAGCTCTCTGACCAAAAGTGCATGCTTAAAGTTCCCCAGAGTTCCATAGTCAACAAAATTATTTTTCTTTCAGTTTCCTATGTTTTGTAGTTTTCTTCTATTTTTATTCTTTAAATTATGGGATTGCAGGCCTCATGTGAAATGGGAAGAAAGGTATTCACCTTTAACTGACCAACAATAATGGCTCAATGAGTCATGTGCAAAATATGGAAATTTAAGAGCTGAGGAGAATAACCTTAATTGCTGCAGAACTAGAGCCATTGAATGAACCCTTTCTAAGCAAAAGGAGCTTGCTGAAGTCCCCTGTGCTCTGTATCAGTTTCCATATGGATGGAATAGTTTTGCCATGCCACAATTTTAAAATACAGCTGCTACTCAATGGTACAGGCTTGGTATGATTATATCTCAGATTGCTGAGTTATGGTATCTGAAAGAAGCTTATACTACCTTGTAAGTGGCAGTATGTGCATTAGAATGGCAAAACCTGTATTTGCATAATGAACAGAGTTCTGGTTCTTCTTAGCGAACAAGAAACCAGAATCCTAACCAGCTATGCATATAGGGTGAGGGAAGACCAGTGTACTTTTTTTTCTTTTACTACCTTGCCCATGTGTTTAGGCAAGAAATAATTTCTGATCTTTTTACAAAATGGGTATGTTTGTTTCCACTCCCTTAGGACTTCTGGTACATTTATTGTACTGACCAGATTTGGCTTAGGGAAAGAATTTGAGTTGGGTAGCAAACAACATTTTCCCCAGAAGCCATGCCTTACTTCAGAAATTTAAGACAGTAATAGCAAATGAGGCAGGGGGTTACTTGACGTTGCTCCATATAACAATTTTGAGTCAGATTTGCAGAAATGCTGATTGAAAAAGTATAGCTTTCTATGCATTTAATGCAACTTGATATGAAAATAACATATACTTCCAAAACCTGAACTTGTGTTCATAACCAGGAGAATGACAAAATTAATTTTGAGTGTTGATTTCCCCATACTTCAGTTTTGCAAGTATTAAATAGAAATAAAAATAGAAATAATTGCTTGACCTAATTGCTTATAAGTGTTCTGAAGATATATTCATGCACATTTAAGCAGCAGTTGGGTATTATCATGAGAATGCCATAGACATTCCTTTGAGGAAATTAGTAATCCTCTGGTGTAGGAGTTAGGCATTTATATAAGGCCTTTCTTACATAGGGGATTCCAGCAGAAACACTGAGTAATTACATATTTCAGAACATACTATATCGGGTGCTTCCAGTGACTCCCGATTCTGTGCATCTTGATGCAGACATGGCAAAACAGTCACGATGATTTAGCAGTCCTGATGCTGGAGTTTTTTAGTTTGAGTGACAGTCTGAAAATGTGTTTGTCTAGGATTTAATATTATCTGACATAACTTTTGCTCTTATTGTCTTTTCTTTTTTTAATTTTCCCCTATGCTTCTTTACTATCTCAAGTTTTTTGAAAGTACTTATGTTAAATAGATCCTATGCCAATTTAGGATTGCGGTAGTCTGTTTCATAAATTATATACCATGCTTCAAACCACGCATTACAAATTAACACCAGCCTTCAGATTAAGTGCTGACTTAAAGACGTTTCTGTATGTACAAACCCAAAATAGAATGCTAGTTCAATATAAAAAGTTTGTTCTATCGAAGAACAGGATTTAAATTCTAGCAGCGCTGAGTCCGTGGCTCTCACTGTCTGTTGGGCCCGGGTAATTATTACAGCTTTGTGAGGTTATAAAATGCTAATGGCTCATGGTCAAACTGTCTACATCATATGATTTTATCATTTTACACTGTTTGTAACCTTTAAAGCAGTATCTTTGTCTGTCTGATTTGGAGACTGAAGTGAAAGAGGAAATGGGTACAGCTGCAAACAACTTCCATGGGTTTCCGATAACACTGGAGAATTACTTAGTGAGGAAATGAAGGGCCAGTGACCGCACAGTAGTATTGGCTTCATTTGAACAAAGGAAATCTTTGTTGTTTAACTGCTTGTGGGTTTTAGTCCCAATTGATGTAATATTTTAGAACTTGAATAAAACCAGTATTGCCACATTACACACTAATGTGATTTAAAGTTAAATAAAGACCGAAACACTGAAGTTGTTCTTGTTACTTCTGTAGCTGGCAGACAATGCCAGGCTCAACTATTGTTCATTCATGTCACTCAACTCGAAGCATATATAGCAGCATCCATGTGCCCAACTGTTTACCTGTCACATGCAGAGAAAATATTTGATTACACTGTCTCTGGAACAGTTTGTTTTTTTTTTTCTTAACCTTTACTAAAAATGTGACCGGAATTAACCCAGGTGTTTGTTGATCTCCTGCAACCACAGAGGATTACATGAGTAGATGAAAGTTTACACAGATATGTATTTGGAAAGAAAGCTTAATTCTGCACACGGTACTTTTATTTTCCTTTTTAAATGACGTTTAAAGCACTTGAAGTGCAGTTTGACAAGTATTTTTCTTTTGGTAGTTTTTTGGAACTGGGAAAACAAGTTCATGTCTGCAAAATTTCTGACATCTTCATATCTGCTTTACAATATTGAAGGATTTAGCACTTGAATATAGAAGATTTGCTGTAGTATAGGCAGCTATTTTAAAGAACTATTTCCAAGCATTCATGTAGAGATCACTTTTAGGTGGTGGTGTTGGGGCTTGCTTATTTATTTATTCTTTTACATGTCTGGAAAAAGAGAAATAGTAGGAGGTAGAAAATAAATGGGAAGCACAGCAGTCCTTTGTTTCTCCTTTTTCTGTCCTTGAACTGCATAAAAACTTAAGGTCATGCTCTGCATGATCTGTGTTGTAATGCAGGAGTTTAAAAGAAAGTTACGGTTCTCTTTCCATTTTCCCATATTCTGATGCAGAAATGATGATGGTGCCAGACTCCCTCTGTAGCGTATGTTTTTTTGAGCTGGAGTATATAATGTGAAGTGGTAATTCTAGCCAGGGAAGAGATGGTGATCAGTCACTTGCATAGTACTACGTTCACACAGGCTTTCAAAGATATGTATTTCCTAGATAGTTTTTGTACATAACAACACTATAATGCTAGTATTAATACGGAATTAATCAAGAGGTTACTCCAAATTAGTGCCATAATGCAGATCTAGCTTGGCTTGATTTGTGAGTGGTGAAAATAAAAGATCAGTCCCAGCAAAAATAATAGTTCTACAGGAACTGTGGAGTCACAGCCAAGGGCTAACTATGAGTCAGCTATAAAACTCTTCTTCAGCTTTTCTAAGAGGGGAGACAAGGCCGTTGACAGCAGTTTATGTGATCTCTGTCATGAGTGTTGCATGGAGGTCTTTACATATGGTTCAGTTACAGGAGTCCTTCAAATCAGTAGTTAAACAACTGCAGTGTATTCTAGACTTCCATTAGTATTATGCCTTGTAATTGTAGAAAATAATATGCAATTTAGGGTAGATTTAGATTAGATATTAGGAAGTTCTTCACTGTGAGGGTGGTGAGATATTGGAACAGCTTGTCCAGAGAAGCTGTGGATGCCCCATCCCTGAAAGTGTTCAAGGTCAGGCTGGATGGGGCTTTGAGCAGTCTGGTCTAGTGGAAGGTGTCCCTACAAATCGCAGGCGGGTTGGAACTAGATGATTTCTAAGGTCCATTCCAACCCAAAGCATTCTATGATTAAATAAAAAGAAGAAAAGAAAAAAAAAAAAAGGCCAGGGGGAGGAGAGAAGCAGCATTGTATGAATCTCCAAATTCACATTTAGAAACTAGCATTTCAGGGTTTAGATGTATATACACAAACCCAAACAAAGTGTTGCAATGTTTTTTTTTTTTCCTGGTATGCTGGGCTGCCTCAGAAGGAATGTGACCAGCAGGGTCACAGGAGGGAGGTGATTCTCCCCTCTACTCCATTCTAATGGGACTCCACCTGGAGTACTGCATCCAGCTCTGGGGCCCCAACAAAAGAGGGATGTGGGCCTGCTCAAGTTGGGTTTGGAGGAGGGCCATGAGGATGATCAGGGGGCCGGAGCATCTCTTCTGTGAAGACAGGTGGAGAAAGTTGGGCTTGTTCAGCCTGGAGAATTCTGCAGGGAGACCTTATAGCAAGTAGTCTTCCACTACCTAAAGGGGGCCCACAAGAAATCTGTGGAGGAATGTTTTACAAGGGCATGTAGTGACAGGACAAGGGGGAATGGCTTTAAACTGAAAGAGGGGAGATTTAGATCAGATATTAGGAAGAAATTATTTACTGTCAGGGTGGTGAGATGCTAGAACAGGCTGCCTAGAGAAGTATGGATTCTCTATCCCTGGATGTGTTACCAGGGGCAGATTGGATGGGGCATTCAGTGGAAGGTGTCCCTGCATGTGGCAAGTGGGGTTGGAACTAGGTGGATTTTAATGTCCCTTCCAACTCAAACCATTCTGTGATTCTACGCTACTCTTAGTTCCTGCCCCAGTTGCTTTGACATAAAAACCTTTCCATCCAGTGTCACTGCTGTGATACATGTTGGAAAAGCCTGTGCCAAATATTTTTGATTCTGAAGTCCTTCAAGAGCTTTGAAAAACTTTCTGTATTTCAGCAACAGAGATAGTTTTGTTTGTTGGCTTTTTAAGGAGACATATTCTTTTTGTCTACATTTTGAAAGTTAAAAGTTTTCATTTTCAAATTGGATGGTCAGTTCTAAAGTTGACAAAGGACCAACTATCTCTTGCAACTGGTGAGCTTTCTTAAGGAAATTCTCATTGTTTGAATTAAGAAAAACAAAATAGTAAAATAAATAAACCGTACAGACACACACAAAATCCGGTGATAAATATTTGGAAGTTGAATTTCCCCCTTTCATAAGCCATGTCTTCAAAATTTGGAGGAAATGGATTTTGTCAAGAACAGTCAGCTAGTTTTCATATCTGTTCTCAAATATTTTTCACAATTTTATATTTTAAAATGTAATGTTATTTGGGAGTTGTTTTGTTACCATAATAGGCTAAATACTAAGAAATATTAACTACACTTTTTAAATTTATTTCACTTAAAACCTATCACTGTAGTTTATAAAAAAAAAAATTAAAAGCTGTTTTCATACTTTACCCCCCAAAAAATATTAAAATACTATCAAACTTTTTACTCTTCCTCATAATACATTTTTCTGTTTCTAGAATTTTATTAAATGCCATAAAGAGTTCAGTAATTTCCCATGTTACTTACAGTTGTTCTTAACCAATGCTGTCATTGATATGCCAATTGCAACCAAACCACTGTTTTGTTACTAAAAAATAGTTTTAGTAAAAACAGTTGAATTGTATAAGAGTAATTTTGACATCAAGACGATAGCCAACATGGAAATCTGCTCTTGTACTTCTCTTAGAAATCATGTATTCTTGACTTACAGTGATATCTTTTAAATCTCTGACTTAAAGTTTAGGTTGTTTGTGTACTGAGGTACAGTTGCAGCGCATGTAAACTTTGACTTTATGGTTGTTGCTGCTAAAAAATCTGCTTGTTGATGAATATGTTCAGTTAACTCAATGCAAGAAGTTCAGAATTAAATTTTGCTTAGCTACGTTGCATTTCAGAGACAATAGCTACCAACTAAATAGCTTTACTGGCAGAATGAATTCAAAAGACTATATACATTCTTTCTTTGTGAATTTGTCAATCTTCTTTAATCCACATGTGTTGCAGCAGTTTTGTGGGAGATTAATCATGAAATTATGAAACTTTTCGTAGCAGAGGAAGTGACCTCAAAACTAACTTCAGTCATTCAATAATTGGTTTTAAATGCCTCTCTCAACTGATCGTGATTTTATTTAAAACATATTAAAAACTCAGTGCTGGTTACTATAATCCGAAAAATGCATTTTCTTTGTTCGAGAAAAAAAAGCTAAGTTTAGAAAGGAGCATGGGTTTTCTTCCTTTGTTCAGGCACTATAAGTGCAATGAGATTATGTCAGGTTTGAAAAGATCTTTCAAGATGGTGTAAGACTATGGCAGTAATTCTGTACTTAATTATTGAAGACGGTATGTCTCAAAATGAGATAATAAAGCAAGTGATGAAGATCAGGTCACTTAAAAGAGTTAATTATCAAAGGCATTTGAGCTTTGAATTGGTGTGGCTTTAGTATACCAGATGGTGCTGAAGGCAAGAGTATTTTTGCAAGGTAAGCAAAGAAATAACAAAAATTTGTAGTTCTCTGTTGATAGCAAGATCAAAGTTCATTTGACAGGGCATTTATCATCACTTACTAGTTTCAGTAATCGCACTTGCATTTTATTGTTTTATTTTCCATTCAAAATTTTTAACTATTTTTTAATTATGTATTAAGTGCTATTTTTTTGTATTTTCATCTTACACTACTTATGACTTACAGTTCTGGTTTTTATCTTGTTATGTATAAGAGAAACAAACTACCAAAAGGATATGCTTGACAATGAGAATGGACACATCCTAAGTGCTTTGAAGCATTCAGAATGTAGGATTTTAGGCTTTGGTTTATTTTTCTAGTATAGCTATTTAGGGATGTGTGATTATTTACATATTTATTTTCATTATTCCCCAAATAGTTCAACTTGTAAAAGAATTATGGCAGAAGCAGTTTTATCACTGTCTTAATATAGGCTGAAAATAATGTGCTACATGACTCATTAGAGTATTCAAAAGTACAATATTTACTTTTATATTTGAGCAGTTTTCATATAATTGTGTGATCACTAAGCACAGATTTCATATGTCATTTGAAATCTAGTTGAAATTGAAGCTCTACAGTGTTTATTGGATTGGATAATTAGTTGTTTGTGTAAAGAGTTTTTCCTCCTCATACCATATATTAATAATCTTTGGTAGGTTGCTTGTCTTTGCTCCCTGCTTGTAATCACTAAAATGGTTAATGAGTACTCTGATAAGCGAATTTCAGGTCTTTGTAGCTATTAAAATAGTTCAGGGAAGTGACACTTAACTTCACATACGCACCTTGCGCTTTCATTTTTTACTGGTAGGATTGAATAGTTAAATTGCCTGGTTACTGACTAACGTGGTGATTCATGGTGTAATATAGCAGGGTTAAGTAACTTACTTTTTAACCTTATATACAAAGCTTACAGTCTGTTTTGGCAACAAGTAACAAACTCATAAACACTGATATTACCATATTTCAATAAATTCAGTACTTCCGATGTGCTGGCACAAGCCCACCCCTATGGACTAGACCAGTTATCCCTTGTTTGATGCAGGCCTGACCTGGGTGCGACTGAGATCTCGGTTATTACTTTACTTTTCATATCATTCAAAGGGCAGGACATTTATTCACTGGGATAAATGTGCCAAAAGTGTTTTTGTGAATGAAATCCAGAGGATGTGCATCAGCATTTGAAACATGAATAAAGATGTGTCTCTAATAAAACGGTGGTCTGAAGAGCAAGTACAGTTCTATAAAGTGTTTTAGACCATTCAATTTGGAGTTTACCTAGGTGCCTGTATGTTGTGGGAGTGTCCTGACTTTTGACTGAATTGCTGCAGATGGGAATTGAAGGGGAAAGGCACAAAAACTGTGAAAGACTGCACTAGTTGAGGGCAATCATGCTATATACTTAACAGAAAATGAACGCTGATTTCAGTGCAATGTACTGAAGTATGTCTCTCTTTAAGATTTTTCTAAAACTATCTATTTATAAGGTGTTGTAACTATTTTTTTTGTAAAATATCCTGATCAGAAAGTTCATATGTGAAGCAAAAACTACTCCTTTAGCCCCTAAAGTGGATTTAAACTGCCTAAAAAAGCCTGCTAAGCCACAGGCTGTAAGCTGTGTTAGGCAGAAGTGATCATTGTTCTACCTAAACAGCTGTATAGCAAAAAAAGGTAAGATTCACGAGGCCCAAGAGAGCAAGCAAACAACAGCATAACTCTTTAGCTAGTGGATGGAGAAAAGAACCTGGACTTTCAGTTTCTCTTGAAATGTGGTACCATTTTTGCAGTCTTTATTGAAAGAATGGAAATTATTGCTTTTAAATGTTTTGTTTGAACAGAAGAGGCAGTTGCAGCAGTTTAATGTGCTTGTAAAGCATCCTGCAATGTCTTCGGGGAGTATATGTTTATAATCATATTTTCAGCACTTCAAAATTGCTGGTGACAGTTCTGTTGCTGGTTTTATTGAAAGCTATAGAAGAGCTTAGCGCAAGTAAGAGTTTAGGAATGAAAAGCAAGTCAAATTGCTAAGGAAATACCTTTAGGACTTTATAAACCAAAGTTGGTTAGTTCCCTTATAATATACTGTCTCCAGTATGATAGCTGGTTAGGACTATGATCTTGTTTGGTTTTTAATTCAGCAGCCTGCCTTCATGGCAATATATTACGGTGGCACACTGTCTAGCTTATAACCGTCACCTATACATGACTGTAAGACATAGAATTTATATTTTGTCAGCTGCAAAGCTGAAACCTGTTCTTAAATCCCCCTGCTATTACTTTTCATTGATCTGTTTTTAATAACCTGTTTATTTGCTTCAGTTGTGAAGCTTTGTCTTGGCTTACACAGAAGACAAGATTTGACTATAGTCTTGCCAAAAAGCTTAATCTGAGTATCCTTAGAAAGCAAACAAGGGCCTTTTCAGATGGTCATTGTTTGTAAAGTAAGTGAGGTAAAAATCATAGTGAACTTGAAATGAATTGAAAGATGACTAAAAAAATAGTCATCTTCCTGTGTCAGTGATGAAACAATCATGGATTACTGTGCTTATCAGTCATTTTGTCTTTATTTTGGAGATACTGAAAGCAGTTTAAAACAATGTCATAAGAGATCTTCCCAACAGTAGACTTGACACTTTGTTATCAGGGATGTCTAAGACATGGCTTGCTCACAGGAAGTACTTTCTTGAGCAGGGAACTGCTAATTCTAGTGGACTTAGTCTCAGACAAAAGATATATTCCTCTGTCTACAGGGAAAGCTGTCTTGAATTGGATATAATACACTATTTCTTAAGTGAGGATGATAAGTAGGAAATCCTGCCTTGCGGCGCGACAGCGTTTTTATCACTTGAAGAGACATAATTGGTCTTCAGCTTACAGGACGTGAGTGGTAATTTGCCCTGTGCTTTAGGGTCATGTTATGCAGTTGTCAAACTAGATTATTACAGCCACACGTGAATTTAAAATCCATAGTTCCTTCAACTCTTACACTGATTTATATATTAGGACCTTGTAAAGAAAATGCCAAGGTAATTATTTCTGACATTCATTAGAAATTTGGCTTTTTTGAGGTTGAAGTGGGTGAAATGAGAGCCTAAATAATAATACATTGTAAGCAAACTGATTAAAGCTTTAAACTGATTGAGTTGCACGAATGCCATCCAGAGAAAACATTTCTGCTGACTGGTTATGGTTTGTGTTCAACATAGAAGATGAAAATCTTATCAATAAAATGTGACCTCACTTATATTTAGTTCCAATGTCTTTTATCTTTTGAACTTGGTGATAAAAAATGTTGTAGCTGCTTTCCATATTTCCTTCAGTGCTACTGCACTCACTGAACAGAGGAACTTTCTTTTCATACACAACAATTCAAATAGTGTTGCATTATACAAATAAAGCTTACTGGAGGCAGCTTAGTAGACTTGGCATCTGCTTTAGTTTTTTGGATCGTGGTGGGTTAGCCCTGGCTAACAGCCAAACTCCTATCGAGCTCCAGAACCTTCATCATCTCAAGCTGAATGTGCAGTTGGAAAGTGTGTACAGTTTTGAAAACACAAATGTTTGTAGGTATGCTTGTAGTAGGGAATGCATGATGTATACACAGTACGACAAAAAATTTGAGCCTTCCTCGTCCCCTTGCAAAGACCACTTTTTCTGATGCTACTTCTTTCATCACTGAGATCATCCATGCCATAAAGATAGCTAATAGCATGGAATTAATACTAACATTTGTAACACGGTGCTCACCTAATGTTCTGTGGTGGTTTTTTTTAAGAGGTGGCATTGTGTGAAATTTGTGGTTGATGTGCTGTTTTTCAGATGCAGATGTAACATGATGTAACTGGGCACTGAGATGAAAGCTTATATGGGATAAGATAAATCCCTGCTAACGTCCGCTCCTTTGTGCCATTTTGTATTCCGAGTGTAGCAGTTTTAATTTATATTTATGTAATTGAATCCTGTGGTGGCATTTTTGTCTGTTTGTTCTAATACTGTTTAAAATAGAAATCTAAAGTAAATTTTGTTTGAATACAATTTGATTTTTTCAGTAGGCCTCAAATAGGCAGCAGATATAACTGGAATGTAAACTCAGAAGAGGAAGGAAGAGAGAATACAATCGTATTTGTTACCTGATGAGTTTGTTTTGTTTTGTTATGGATGTTTACAGTTAGTTTCAGCTCATTATAGTACCTCTGCAGCTAGTGAGGCAGAACAGCTGTGGTTTATCCAAGCTCTTTAAATTGCTAAGCTGCTGCTATGAAAATGTTTCTCATGACATGAGTTTTGAAACATTATTGAATAGGAAAATTACACCAATTCACTAGAGATACCATTTGCTCATCATTATCTTAGAAATGTTTGTTATAAACTCTTGTTTTCCTGAGGGTGCTTGAACCATCTTGCCATAGTGTGCATTGATTTCCAGGGGGAATAATAGTCAGTGGTGTGAATTACTGGAGTTCATTGTTCCTGTTGGTCTTGTGGAGAGGAAGGAAAGGGAGCGGGGTAAGAGGAGGCAGGAGGAAAATATGAAAATATGACTGCAAAATGATGCTCTGTGTGTTTTGCTTCAAAACTGAAAATGCTTTGTCATAGAGGCCGGTTGTTTCTCACATGCTGTCATTTTTCTCGTTCAGCAGTAAACAGATTCTCTCCACTTCACAATAAGATTATCAGAACTGATTATGTTGCAGACTTCTTCAGAGATTAATTGAAATTACCTTTTACTTGTTACTTCTGTGGGGATGTGGTGTGTGGAAAAGTGTGGTTATTCATTTATTTGTGTAGAGGGAGGGGCACAGCAAAGACATCTCTAAACTGTTCCAGAAAAGAGTGGAGTTCAATCTAAGAAATTGAAGAACTTTTGTTTTCAGTAGAAAGAGTAGTAGTGGCTCTTGTTCATGGGAGCTAACTTATATTAGGTCCAAAGATTTTCTGCACCCCTTTTAATGGGCAGTCACAAAGACCATGTTGCATAGGAGCATTAGACCTTATTACCATGGCCTTAATTCAGGAAAGCTCTTTAACAACTGATGAAATCTCAATGCAGCATTAAACATCTTATAATATAGGAAAAACTTGGAAAAAATTGAAAACCTTAGTGACTGCCGTAATCAAACCTTTTACAGTCAAGCTGTAGTGAAACACTTCATTGAAGCTAAGTTTTCACTTAGTAAAGTGGCTAGCAGTAAAGAGTTAAATACAAAGAATGCCATGCATGTGTATGTGATTCTAAATCTAGAAATGTTACATTTCCCTTGTTGGCATTAGTTTCTGCTGAATATACAGGATATATACGGTGAAGACTAAACCCTTCTGTTATTGGTCTGAAGTGTTTTAACAGTGTGGTGTGCTTTGTTGAAAAGTCTGGAAGTTTTAACAGATCAGAGCATATATATCTATCTTTGTTCTTACTGGGCATTTTTGTGCTTACCCATTTGAGCTGTATTGACCGGCTTCATAAACAAGAAAATATGTCTGGAATTAAATTTCCTTTAATAAATTGTAATATGTCGAGTAGCGGGTACAGGATAGAATAGTGTCTGGAGTGCTTGCAGCAAAAGCATTTTTTTGCTTGTTTCTTTTCCCAAAGTATTAGTTAGCATTTATTAGAGGTGGCTCCAGTCCTAATGGCTTTTAATTGGGGAAAAAGTGGATAGGAAACTTAAAAGGTGTCTTCCTGCTCTCATGTGTTATCAATTCTTTACTTGCTTCTGCTGTGAGAGATAGAATCTAATATTGTCAGAGCATATAGACTGAATATTGAATATTCATAGAAGTGCAAGCATAATGAGATATTTCTGCTGGAATTACTTTATTATTATTGTGCTTTTTGAGACCTTCCTCATCCTCAACCCACCTATTCAGTAGCCAACTCCTTTAGTGGCTACCCTGAAATTTACCCTTTTTCCTTGCAACTGTGATGATTCTCAGGTTTAATGCTTCATGGGAGGGCTTGTACTGGTTTTCTCCAGAGGTTCTTGATAGAAAACTGAGGAGAGCTTGTGTTTCTTGAAGTCGCCTACAAGTCCCTTTGCTTGAGGGAAGCAGACAAGATATCATCTCTGCCATTTGTTCACTTCCAATTAACAGTTCTGTGCTTTTTCCCATAGAGCCTGTGAAAAGAAAAGGTACGGCTTGACCAACCTCAGTCAGGAAATCAGGAGAAAGCTTTGCTTAGAATATGTGACAATAAATATTTTCAGTTGTTATTGGTCACAGCTGTCTAATCTGTATGGGAAGCTATTACCTCGAGGTTACTTCAGAGTTGCATCATTTTTTTTCCTTTTCCTTGTCCCCACTCTCCCCTCCCTTCCTAAATTGAAGTACTAATGAAGCAGTTTTGCCTTCTTTGTTTGGCTGGGTTGTTTTTTTTTAATTTTCATTCTCATTTTCTTTGTAACTAGGGACAATTGCTTTATAATACCAAAAATTGTATCTTAACAATGACATACATATTTTCTATGTCCTGTAAAAGCATAAAAAGATAAAGTAGGAGAAGATAATAAGTCTTTACGTCTAGAATATCAGGTATATAATGGATTTGATACAATGGCAAACCAAACTGCTGGAAGAACAAGGGCAGATTTGACCATAATTGCACAGCCATTATTTGCACTATTTCTTGAATAATAGTTGTTTGAACATTTGACAGCTGTAATATTGCCTTATATAGGTTTTATTCATACTATTTAGTACACACTGTTGTTTTATGCAGACTACAACTGTATTTTGACAGGAACACTGAGTAGCTATGCACTGGTGGTATACAATACTGCTTCCATTGGCCTTTCTCTTTTAGGTGAAATTAAAAATCTTTATTGCTCTTACTTATACACTCTGTTTTTTATCAGCTGTGAGACAAAATTGAAGGCTTTTTTACTAAAGCAGATCAACCTTGAAAACTTTAAGAGTGGATTTTAATTTTACTTATAAGAGGTCTTATTAATAAAGCTTATAGTATAGTTAGAAACAGGAACATGAAGTAGGTAGCCTTGTTTTCATCTCTAATTTGGCCTTAATTGGGTAATTGCTTCCCTGTTTTTCAGTTTGACAATTAAGGATTGAGATAGCAGTGCTTTCTTGTCACTGTAAAAATCTGGAATAGTTGGATAAAAGGTCTCATGACATTACATCATCTTCTGTATCTTATATATGCTGAATTCTTGAGAATATGGGATGCTTTGGCCAGTAGTGGCTTAAGCTGCGTGAATCCAAATCTTGTTGTTTGCTCCATGAAAAGCCAAGTTAGATCTTTCAGGATTTACTAGCACAGGCTCAGTGTAACGTGAACACCACAGTAGTGTTTGTGGGGCCAACTTGTATCTGTAAACAAGTTAATGGCTTTTGTGCGGCAAAGAAACTTGAGTTACCTCTTGTGTCTGCATCCATGGCACAGTTAAGCCATACCATAGCAAGCCGTTCAACTGTAATTGAGTTGATTGAGTTTATTTTTCATCAAACTAAATAGGTAAAATTTTGAACCTACTGTTAGGGAGAATTAATTCAAATAACATCCTTTTGTATTTATATTTCAGTGTTATTTTGTCACTTCATAATCTTTGAATTTCTTTATTTAAAGCAAAAGTAATCACACCTTCCCAATCTTGCATTAAAGGTGTATCAGACTCTTGCAACAAAATCTAACATGATGCATTAAAAACTCGTCTGCTGTTGCCAACAGCAACTGACTCCTTGTCGTAGAATCATAGAATCATAGAATAGTTAGGGTTGGAAAGGACCTTAAGATCTTATAGTTCCAACCCCTGTGCCATGGGGAGGGACACCTCACACTAAACCCTGTCACCCAAGGCTCTCTCCAACCTGGCCTTGAGCCCCCCCAGGGATGGAGCATTCACAACTTTGCCAAATCAAGCCAACAAACACAAATTTCTTTGGTTACCACCACTGATGCATCTCTTCACATCATCCTTTTTCTGTTCTTGTTGCTAAAAATACAAATAGGTATTTCTCCTGAAGAGATTGGTAATTATTCAAATAATGTCTGTGACCACCCTCTGAATAAGGAGAATGAACACCCGCTGAAAACAAGACTTCTGAGAGAATTACATACATTATTCCTGTTAGAAGCATGACATGCACAGATTTGTTGAAAATTGAACTGCATCTGTCTTAAGGGCTGCAACAGTTTAGCTTTCAGATTGCAAAGAATATTTTCATGGTTCTTAAGCAAACCTCTCACCCCCCCTTCCCTTAATGAAAGTGTAACTTCTCCAGAAATAGAAGAGACCACCTAAGAAGAAATTGTGATTTTGTATATCAGTAACTACTGGTTTAACCTAATCTTCATTCATATTATTTTCTTGAAGGATCTGATTAATTATTCTTTTACATTTACAGGTCTAATTACAACTACATCTAGAAAACTAGATCGAGAGCAGCAGGGAGAACACATATTAGAGGTAAATAATTTCTTTAATTCTCTGAAAAATAGTGTCTGTAAGTTCATTGTTCTTTCACAAAGGGTTAAGTTTACCATACTTCATCACTATATGAGGAATTTAGAGAACTGGATTTCAGAAGTAGTTTTCTTCTATGTTCATTATATTGCAACATGGAAAATGTATTGCAGTACCTAGCTTATAAAAACTGTGTGTTAGACCTTTTTTGTAAGAAGAATTAAGATACAGATAGAAGGCAATTTTTTTGTTTTTATATCTGTAAACCAGGTTTTTCTTTTAAGCAGTACAAAGGTGTGATTGTTATAAGGAGTATGATTCCTTTTTTTTATTTATTTTCCTGTGTAATTATTGGAATGGCCATTTCAGCCTGCCTTTTGCTGAACATAGACCTCTGAAAAAGAGCTGCAGGATCTTTTTTTTTTTTTAACATTGAGAATGCTAACAGATTGTATTGAGTCATGAAATATGCATTATAGAGTCCAGAGTCCAAGAGCATGAAATTCATGAACTAATTCTTTTTTTTTAGTTACATTTAATTGATCATCTGGAATTTATGTAATAGAAATTCTCTGTCAAACATGAAAGAAAAACGTGTAGACAACTGTGTCATTAACAAGTGTTGTCATGCAATGTGACAGCATTGTACTTCACCCACAATTACAAATATTGTAGTATTATTTAAGTATCTAAGAGTTAATGTTCACAGTGATACTTACATGCTAAGATTTATCTGGAATCTTTATTTTGCCTCTCCTCCTGGATGATAGATAAAAAACTGCAATGTGAGTCAGCAAAACTAAGTATAGCTACAGAAGCAAGTCTGGACTTCCTCAAAACTTGAGAAATCTGTAGAAGAGTTTTCTAGTAGGACTTGGAAGTGAATGTATTCCTTGATAGTGCAAAGGACAACTTTGCAGAACTCCAGTGTAAATGCAGTCTTCTTGGCCTTTTTTCTATCCCTTTGGTGCATTGCAAGCTGGATTAATGCAGCTGTTAGACAAAATTTTTATCATTATTTTCATTTCTATATCAGTTCTGGAAAGAACTCTTCGCACCTAAGTAGCAATTGGATGCAATTTCCTCTGCAGTGTGTTTCTAGTAGTAGTAGTAGCAGAAAAGTTAATTGGTGACAAATCTGATTTAGCATTAGACATGTTATTCCTGGAAACTGAAAGTCATTATATTATTCTCTTTTTAAATTGCATCCTTAAATCTGCTTGTGTCAGTTTCCCAAAGCACTTCATGTCATTTGTATCTTATTTCTTGACCACTGCTATGTATATTGGTTGTAAAATGAGTATCTCATGACTTTTACTCCTATGCATATTGTGCTGGCTTTTGTGTTAGATTTATATAGTAAATAAAATGAGCTGTAGATAGTTCTCTGACCCTGAAGCCACCTGGCACAGTATGGCTTTGACTGCTTTTGCCTTATCCCTGGAACAGGATGGCTGTGTCCAAGTTGCTGGTTGAGAATGGTGCCATAATTGCATGAATTCTCAGACTGCAGCTAGGCAATGGTTGGGAGTGTGCTATTTGTTCTGAGCCAAATCTTATACCAGAGATCATACTAGTAGTGTAATGTTATGGGCAGTTGTCTGCTAGCAGTCATGCCTGCTAATTTAACCTTAAGTTATATCAAGATAACATGTACGGAACTCAGAAAGTTTCTTTTAATGTTACATTATCACACAATGGTGCATAAAACTGTCTGGTTTCAGCATTCTCTGTAAAGATAGCAGATTAAGCTGATTGGTTGTTAGTTTGTAATATTGGTTATGGCCTGCTGGTATCCTTTTTAATTCTTCATTCTTCCTGCTTTTTGAATCCCAGATGGTTATTAAAGTATTAAATAAAAGTCTGCTAAGTAACAACAGAAGAACTCTTAAATACAGAGCAATACTGACAGACAGCATGGCCCAGAGTAACCATTTTCCCATTTGTTAGTTTTATGTTGAGAGCTTTGAAACTAAAAAACCTAGAAATGCACAGGATGGTGGGATTATGAGCCAAGTGCTGAGCATCTGGCTAATTAATTGAGCACTGAAATGTTGATCAGATGGGTTGGTCGGTTTATTTCTTGTTTGCTATTAAATTTGATCCTTGATTGCACTCCTGCTTACATAATAGTGATTAATGTGCCCCTTCTTTTATTCCCAACTTGTAACTGTTTTCTGAGTGCCAGTTGGCACTTCTCAGATGCAGTTATTTTAGGTTAGCTTCATGTTATTCTCTCATTTTCGAGTATTCTGTTATGTCAGTAATGCCTTCAAAGGTGGTGTTACATTCAAATCAAACTCAGGGCAATGCTGATTTTATGTTAACAGACAAGTTATTCTGTACTGTTTGGAATTTCCTCTTTTGGGTTGTGTTTTGTGGTTTTGGGGTGGTTTGCTTTTTTTTTTCCAAATGCAAAATGGAGATGTTCCATTGCAAGTACTAAAGGGAGCAGATATTCATACATGTGGAAATCCTACCATTTCATGTTCATTTCATGTGTTTTGTTGTGGCTAATCACTCACACTTTTTCTTCATACTTTCAAGTTATAGCATGTTTCATTTTATTTAGATGGGAAAGGGGAAAAACTGATCATCTTCTCATTCGTGTCAATGTAAATTTTCTAGTCTTCCATTAGTATTCATTTCATTATTTTGTATCCATATTATCCTTTAATCCTTTTGGTTTTTGATAATCAGATTTCACAGGGTATTCTAAGAACTAGTGAAGGAATTCACCATCCATATTCTTGAAAAAAAATATGTGTTCCCCCCCAGATTGGGGTGGCCTTGTTGGAACTGAGATATCCTGTATCTCAGTGTATAGGGTCTTTTTGTTTGAGTTAAGGAGGGTTGATTTTGTTTAGCACAATCTGCAGCACTGGTCTTAGAATCATAGAATCATTCAGGTTGGAAAAGACGTTTAAGATCATCAAGTCCAACCATGTATCTTCCTTATAATGTTTTCCCAGTGTATTTGTAGCAACTGAGATCTCTACAAAGCTCCCTCACAACAAAGACTTGTATCTTCCTTGCAAACTCAAAACAAGAATGGAACTGCAGTGTGCAACATACCTTTCCCATAGAATTTGTTAGAAAAAATTGGTGTTTGATTATTTTTTTTTAATTATTTAATTTTGCATTCCTCTACATCTTTGACAAGTATCTGGAAGAATTAGATGAGCATATCTCAGTTTATCAGTTTCCTGTAATCACAGCAGAGCTGGCATAGGTGACCCTGAGACATCCCTGTGTGTTTCTGTTTAATAATAAGGAAGTACATAGAGTCAATGAAAATTATTTGAAAGGGGGCGGGAGGGAGAGAGCGAGGAAAAGGAAGTGAAGGACAATACTGTTACTAGTGCATAATTGGCTTTTATATGGATGCCAGGGTGCAGACAGAAAATGATAGGCCTCATTCTGTAACTTGAACTCTTGCAGGAAGCAGGAACATAAGCCTCATATCTTTTTCTTCTTTGAAATAGATGCTAAAGTAATATACATATGCTCATATTTAACCCCTTATTAACCAATAAAGGATGATATAGGTAAAAGTTAATGTTTAAAGGTAAGAGTCCTATAAAAGAACTATTTTCCATCAGTTTGATCCTTTTTCATTACATAAGGATTTTGTTCTCTGTTTTCTGACTTCAAATTAACATAACTCTTACTATGTTCATGTTCACTACTCGTGCCAATACATTAGATCAGTCCTAGAATAAATACTGTAAAATAGTTTATACTAATTTCCTGGCTTTTTTAGCAGAAATTTTTACTATTGCTATTTTTACTATTGCTGGAAGAGCAGACTTGGTTTCATTTCCCACTTCATTTAGGCCGTGGAAATAGATTGTTGTGTGTCTTCCTTGAAAAGCTATTTCTTAAGCTTCTTTCAAACAAGGTAGTGATTTTATGTCTTAAAGCATAGGGGATTTTTAGTGCATAGGCCTGTCAAATTCTGAAACTTATATGAATGGCATCTTTTGAAGAGTAAAATAAAATTATTAAATTGAAAAGTGGCAAGGAAACACTATGCTGAAAGTGTAATATCTTTATGTAGTACATCTCTGTTACATCAGAGATACTCATGTGCTGTTCCTGTACTTGTTAATATTTCAGTTACAGTGCTGCAAAATAGAGAAATAGATTTCATATGTATCTATCTTTTCCTACATCCATCAAGCAGCAAGATATTAAGATAGTAGCTGAATCAGCTTTTATACTGCCTTATGTAAATATTGACCAAATAGCTTTACACAATGGTCTTTAACTGATAGTAAGGCATTACTTTACAGTTGTCGTAGGCAGTTTTAAGAAAGTCTCATTTAAAAAGAACATTGTTGGAAGTACTATGTTTGAACTGAGTGCTAACCATATCCTTTTTAATAAAAACAGGTAACGGTAACAGACAATGGTATTCCTGCAAAATCAACAATTGCACGGGTGATTGTGAAAGTCTTAGATGAGAATGACAATAAGCCTCAGTTCTTGCAAAAGTTCTACAAAATCCGTCTTCCAGAGCGTGGTAAGCCAGAACGAGAGAGAACTGCTAGGAGAGAGCCAATCTATCGAGTTATTGCTGCAGATAAAGATGAAGGCCCCAATGCAGAGATCTCATACAGCATAGAAGACGGTGATGAACATGGCAAATTCTTTATTGAACCAAAAACTGGCGTGGTTTCCTCAAAGAAATTTTCTGCAGCAAGGGACTATGATATTCTTTCAGTGAGTCAAAATTTTGTATATCATGAATAAGTGGAGTGTTCTTTTATCTGTATCTTCATAGCTTCTTATTCAGTAGCTGGCAGATGAGTGACTGTAGTATCTGAAGGAAGAAATTTCAACAAATCCAGAGGTATTGTTTTGGGGGTTGTTTTGTTTTTGTTTGTTTTCTTTTTTTTGGTTAAAGGATGATTTCAGATGTTTGTACTGAGTGAGTCAAGAAGCTGGTGTTCTTTTCCAGAACCTGACAGATAATGAACATGATGAGGGAACGTAAGCAATCAGATTCACTCTCTTTCAGGAAGAAAGTTAAATAAAAGTGAATTTATGGTAACACTTTGTGCTGCTGTCAGGTGCTGCATACTTTTTCTCCATTTGCTGCTCTGATAATGAAGGGCAAGTGGCACTTTGAGAGACCCTTAACCTTTTTGAGCATATCTCACACAAGCAAATATGCTTGGAGCGTCTTACTACTTTTCCATTTATGCAACATAGTGATTTATGCAATCCTGTAGCCTAAAAGATGTGTCTGTTTCAGATTAAAGCTGTAGATAATGGTCGCCCGCAAAAATCATCAACTACACGGCTTCACATAGAGTGGATTCCAAAGCCCGTCCCACCCACAGAGCCCATTTACTTTGAGGAAGCATTTTTTTCTTTTACGGTGATGGAAAGTGACCCAGTTGCTCACATGATTGGCGTAATAGCTGTTGAACCTCTTGGAACACCACTTTGGTTTGACATAACGGGTAAGGATGCTTTAAGAGCTTTTATTATTAGAAACAAACACATGGGGTCTGAGATACTGGAGGGCTCGTAGCAGCTTGGTTTCCTAATCTCTCCTCTAAATAATGCAAGGTGTTGGCATTCTTTAGCTGTAGATTCTTTTCTAGTATCTGTAGATACTTTTCCCCTTATTTCATTATAAATCAAAATAACAAATTTTATCAATGCCACTGTATATCAAAGATTAAAATTACATTGAAGAATATCTGCTGTGTTGCAGTTTTGGTAATGACTTATGAATATTGTGTCAGTGAAATTAATCAAATCAAACTCATAGACTGTAGGATGGCGAAAGAAATAAAATACCTGCTTTCTGCAAATCAGGATAGTACACCTAAAGTGAGATTATACTGTTCATATTGATTTCTTATCCTGTGGGCTGCTTCTCAGTTTACTGTCGCTTGATTCAGTACTAAAAGGAAGGCTTGCAATGTTCCTAGCCCCAGAAGACTTTTGCATGTACATATTCTTACTACTATACCATAGCTGAGCCTGTACCATTGCAAGGGAAATTCTTATCAGTAATATGACTACTTTCATGCTGTGGTGACTTTTAAATTTTAGACTTATTCACTAGGTCTGTGAGTAGCAAAAGTATGCAGTGTTCACTGTATAACTGATACTAAAACCAAATTGTGCCATGTGTTTATGTGCTTTAGAATCCAGAAGAATAGCACAGCCTTGTATCAGAAGAGGTGTCTTACAGTGAACTGTATCTGGTCTTAAAACCTATTACATTGGGATTTTTCCACCATGTTCACAAGAGAGAGAAGGATCTTTTTCACCTTGGTTACTACTGAAAATTTTAGCTATGGTTATGGTGTTATTGGGGAGAGCATTTTTTGAATTATTTCTTAAGAATTTAATTAAAGGTTGGTTTTGCTGGTATGTATTTCCTGAAGGATGCTGAGAACAGCAACAGTTAAAAACAAAGTTTGCAGAACTAATACATGTGGCAGGAATATATGAATGGCAATACTTGAGGGTGTTCTCAGAAAACTTCAAAACACATGAGAACAGACACAACTCTTTCCTCAATTCACACTTCACGCATGAGCAACATGTGATGACATCAATAATCACTGCTAATATAGTAAATATTTACATAGGGGTTTGGTTGGACTTTTTTAGATTAATCTAATGTATTCTGGAAAAAAAAAAGTTCCTGTCCGAATAGATCATTGTTGGAAAAAAAATGTTTGCATTTAGACAAACCAAGGGGTTAGATATCTTTACAACTGTGTAGAGACAAAGTGAAGAGTTCAGGATGCCTTCTTCCACTTGCATAGGGGAAAAGCTCTCTGCATTAGAGGTATTTTGGAACTGAGGCTGCTCTTTTACTTCTCTTGAGCACACACATGCATAGATATGGGAGTAGAAAAGCAGAAAAATAGAAGTGACTTAAATGAGCAGGAGCAAGGAGAAGGTTCCATATGCTCCAAGTCAAGGAGGGTTATCCAGTCAACAGCAAACAAAACATCTGTAGACCAGAAAGGAAAGGAACCCTGTAGACTATTAAAGGAAAGGTTAGGAAAGGGATATTGTCAGAAAAAGGTGAGTGGTTCATGGAGATGACAGTAGATAGAAGGTCTTAAGAGTTTCCAGAGAGTACAGGGGGATTGGACTAGATGATCTTTTGAGGTCCCTTCCAATCTCTAGCATACTGTGTGATACTGTGATACAGCAAATGACATTTCCTGGGGTCTCTTATTAGAAAAACTTGTTAATTAGATTGGGGAAGTACTTTTCTATTGTCTTTTAGTTGTATTCAGTTGCTGTGCACTCTGAACAGTATGTACATCTGAACAGAATTCTGATGATAGTATGATTTTGATTTGCTCCTTCTAAGCATGCAACACAATTTGGACATTTAGAGAATTTTTATTGTATGCTTAGCACAGAAAATAGATGACATTTTCTGCTATTTTTAAAAAGAAACATAAACTCTGTAAGGGGAAAGAGCAGAACTTGTCCATGCGCTGTAAAATAAACCATTTTATTTTGACTGCTTTCTTAGTAAAACTGTTTCAGAAAGTTTGATATGTGATCATGTTGTGAAGTTATTGGCTACTCTTACAGGCAGTGTCTTTACTGCCCTCTTTTACTGTTTCTAATAGCATGAATTAATTTGATTGACAGCTTTCCTTTGTGTTCTGTGCTTGCTTTCCATGCTTTCTTTCTTTTTGGCTGAGCCAGGAGACAAGCTTGCTAGTGAAGTATTTTACATCTTTCAGATGGCTTGTGACCTGAACTGTACAGCAGAAGGTATCTGCTGAGATCACATAATTTATTACCAGATTATGAGATCTGAAATGAAAGCGTACATTTATAAAATATTTATTTTATTAACCCTTCGGAAATCAAAGTGCTCACGGTTGCATTTGTGACAGGTTCGTTTTTGTTTTGTTTTGTCATCATTACATTTATACAGCATCAATTCAGAGCATCCAGTTTTGGCTTTGGCCAAAACTGGTGCTGTTACACTTTCCGTGTACCAGATGCAGAAGCTTGGGTTGAATTCTGCTTCAACGGATTACCAGATGTCAACACTACTACAAAAATCAGGCAAGATCTTCGTGATTTCCTTGATAAGGAACAAAACAAACAAACAAAAAAAGTTGGTTATAGAGCTGGTCTTTGTATCAGGGAAACGGAATGAACAGATTCATATTCATTCATCCTACTCTTCCCTTAAAATGGAGATGACTTCATTGAGACATGGGTAACTGGTATTGCATGCCAGCTATAAAACTCGCTTTCTGAAGCTGCTGTCTTGCACAAAGCCCATTAAAAGAATTGCATATACACCTGTTAAAAAAATGAAAAATAAATTTTAAAAAGTGGCTGCCTTTTATGCTGTCCAGCTCATATCCATTTGTGTGATTCAGAAACTACTGATGGGCCAGTTAAAGGAACTGGCTTTCAATGAAACTAGGAAGATTGAATTATCTTTGTCATCAAATATCTTAAATCCATTGAAGCAGAATCCAGCCCATCTTTCCTAAACTGATATGTCTGTCATGCAATGGGACCTTCTAAAGGTGAATTCCTTTTTACATGTGAATGGGGGCCTGTTTCAGTAATTGCTGTTCTTTCTTGAATTAAGTATAAATTTGCAGCCTTTGGAACTTCACCCTCTCACTTCTAGTCTTGGCTTTTTGCAAAAGGCATTTAGTGATTTATAAAGCATAACATGTAAAAACTCTTAAAAAGATAATAAGGCACTTGGATATCTGAACACTATCCTTGTAAAACATAATTAGAAAAACACATGCACATAATTAGGAGAAATTGGTTTGCCATATCTAGCACTGGCTTGACCAAATAAAAATTGATTTCTCTATTTCAGGCAGTTTATTGAGAGGTCTAAAGCAATTGTAGTTAAATGGCAGTATTTATCATTGCTAACAATATTTGGACTTAATGGACATTGTATTCTCATGACAGTCTGCTTGGGGTGGCATGATGATGATCAATTAAATGTTTAAACAGTTAAGTGTACCTATTGCTCTATACAGTTATTTAACTATTTCAAATGCTAATTTAAAAGTTTCACAAGGGGAGTTAAGATAATTTGCTTCAGAGAAGGAGCTTGTCCACATTTAAACACTGGACATTTAAAATTTAGCGCTCGTCTGTGTCCTGCTTATCTCAGTAGGCATAAATAAGATAGTGAGTTCTTCAGATACTTGGCATTAAGATGAGAATCCTTTCAAGTACTGTAGCTTTTTTAGCCTTATCCATAGTCATATATGATTATAGTAATTTGCTCTTATCCAAAAGACACAAATTTGACTGTGTAATGATTTGGGATTTTCATTAAATTTCTTACAAAGTAGTTTTTTCCCCTAATTAGCCTGGCAGTCTGCTAGAAAGAAGCTATCAAATTTCACACAGTAATTCTCAGTTTCCTGCTATTTGAAATCTTTAAATTCTGGTTAAAAAAAAAAAAAAAGTGGAGAATCTTGCTAAGGATCCACCTGCTAACTTTCCATGAGCCAGACAAATCAGCTTTGTCCAAAACTATGCAGTTTTAAATATCTGTAAGTAGGAGCACATCACATTATCAGAAAAATAAAAAAAAAAAAAAGTTTTAAAATAAGTGTGTATATATATGTGTGTATAGCTCCACCTTCATTAAGCATTTGAAGACAGACCATGATCATACATGAAAACAATGAAACAGTGCTGTGTTTTATGAACTTATTCCTCTCCCAATTTCCTGAACAAGGTGGCAACTATGACAGTCGATTTGATGTGGACAAGGGTACTGGAACTATCATTGTCGCTAGACCTCTTGATGCAGAACAGAAGTCAAATTACAACTTGACAGTAGAGGCAACAGATGGAACCAGATCTATCAGCACCCAGGTAATGGACTTCCTAATGAAGCACATATAGAAGAAGGAATTTGTAGCTGGGGGGTGGGGAGGGTATTGAATTTTCTCCCTGGACAATGAATTTTTTTTATATAGGTTTGTGACTCTGAAAGAAAAGTGGATTCTTATATTCTTGGAGACATGTTTGGCAGTCCAGGTGGAAGGTTATGTGTTCCTATGCTGTAGTCTGAATCAGCAGCTTTTAAGTTGTATCATGTTCCTACATGAGCTAAATAAATTAAAACATAAACTAAACCCTTCCTTGCATGATTTATTCACAAGAAAAGGATTAATACTTCTTATCTGGATTATTTCTCTTTATCCAGCTCCCCCAGAATCACCAAATAATATGGTTACTTCACTTGAAATTTAAAAGACAACCATTTTAAGGTTGCTTGGTTCTCTCCACCCAAGATCTGTGAATGACAGTACAATGTACAAGTACCATTTTATGAAACTGAGCTGCTCCTTCTGTATAGTGTACATACAGAAGCAAGGTTTAGGTGATACCATCTCTGTGTATATTTCTGAGTACTTTCTTGTAGCTTCAGTGAAGGTAGAGATTGTTAAACACTGTCCAGATAGCAGCAATCTTAGACAAACCAAATCTTTTCAAATTACCTCTTTACTAAGTTTTAATAGTGGTGGCAGTTATTTTCAGTTGAACTAGTAAGTTCACTTTGAGGCAGAAGCCTTTTGTGACACTACTGGAAATAACTTATAGTAAAGTAGGTTATGATGTGTATTTCTGCTGTTTTTTCTCATCTAGTTTGTTTTCCCCACCCAGACCTTGAGTATGTTTGGAAGTAAGGTTTAGCTGAGGTTGATTGTGAATGGAGCCAGGAGCTTAGACAGGCTCCAGTTTTCTTGCAAACAGAAAGAAAACTATTTACTGATTTAAGACTATTGGATTGAGACAGTGATGTGTCTTTCTTACCTACCCCTGTCACTGATCTACCCCTCAGGACCTCAAAGAGTAATAAGTAGGTTACTGCTGTCTTTTCTGTAATGGAAATCTGTGTTATGAATGCAATTTCTTGTTGAACTCTTGTGCAGTATGCATGGTTTCCTGACATCTTTTCTAATGCCTTATATCTTGTCTTCCTCCTTTTGGCCAGAGGGAAAGATGTTTCTTGTCAATGTTTAGGATTTGAAACAGCATCTTTATTGAGCTGGCTGAAAGTCTAGAGGCTTGATAGGTCAAGTAGACTAAATTCAATAGTAGAGGATTGCAGAGTTAGCAGTTTCCTCTGAGAGCTGCCTTTTCCTTTAATGGTGACAGTTGAGAGTGATATTCTAGACCATAAATCTCCAAACACAACAACATGTCCCCCAGTCAGAACTTGCAGCTATCATAGCTGTGGTGCCATTGCTTCTGGTGCTGATAAACACCATGAAAGGTTTGGAGAATCCTTCTTTAAATTTATTGCCTAGTTGTAGTAAAAATACTGAGCAGATTCATTTCTACTAATTACAGAATGCTGGATAAAAGGCATCAATTACTTGGGGGGGGGGGGGGGGGGAATGGGGGATGGGGAGAGAGAAAGAAATAATGAAAGAAATCCAAATCGGCTAAAGAGAATTCCTTTTGCCAGGAAAGTGAGAAAGACAGCAATAGGCTTTCCACACCCACTCTCCCCAGCCCCAAGAATGCAGTCAAAAATGCCACCATGCAGAGTGTGTTGAGGTAGCCTGGGGGCTAGTAAAGGCTGAATATTTGGTCTTGATGACTACAGATATTCTATCCAGTGTTGCTGCTTATATAGCTGAATTTGTGCAGGCGTCCTGAGCTGTCACAGTTCAACCATAATCTGCTTTGTCTTCTAGAACAACCAAGAATTGGAAGGTCACAAAAATACTTTAACCCTCACCCCTTCTCTTCCTCTGGGTTATGTGATTCTTGAAGTGCACAGTGTAGCTTTTGTCCAATTTCTTTAAATGAATTTGTTATTTTAGAATTTTGTAAAGCTGAGTGAACAATATCAACATTTACCACAGCAATCTTCTGCACAAGAATTGGAGTAGTAGTCTCAAATTTACTGTCTCTGATTGTTTTTTGCATGATTTTCTTTCGTGTCTTTCCTCTCAGCTAGAGTTGGCAGGATTAGAGGCTGTGGTTTCTGTTACAGGAGAGCACAAAGACTTCCTTCGCGTTGTCTTCGTTTTTCCCCTTCTGGTGGCATAAATACAAGTAATGCTCTTGCTGTTTTGAGTCTCACATTACTGTGGTATATAGATGGAGGAGCATTGATTAGTTCAAACTCTACAATTGTTGATGCATGAAGAAACTCCTGATTTTAACTGATTCTCTTATCTCCCCTGTAACTTCTGGCCCACCCAAATGGACTACTCTGTTAAGGTAGCCTTCAGGGCTATTGTTGAGAAGATGCATTTCAGATGAGGCTTAACTTCAGGGAATTTAAAAATGTTGTTAGGAAATCCAAGTTGAAGGTATGATTTATGGCTGCCAGTGTGTAAATTCCATTACTCACTGCTGAAATAATAATGATTACAGTTTGAGTGTTGATGTGGTGTTGGATTCTTCTGAAAGCTGATAAATTGAGAGCAGTTAAAATGGAGTGACAGGCAAAAGAAATTCTGCATACTGAGTGCATACATTAGGCTCAACAATATGCCATACACACAGCTTTTAGCTTACAAAGTAATTGCTGTAAACATTGGAAACACAGTAAACAATTTAACAGACCTTGATTAACAGCAGTTTAAATAATTTTACATTTAATTTGAAAAAGGAAATTACATTTTCAAGACATTGGGGAGGGGGACAAGAAAAGAAAATCTTATTATGTGAAAGCAATGTATTGAATCTGACTTTAAACTAGAAGGCATTTGCTGGCCTCAGGCCATTAACATCTGTAGAGCATTTGACTCCTTCAGGACTTCAGTTAAATAGCTTTTTTGAAAAATACAGCAGTAGTAGGCGTGGAGTCTGTTAGATTTTTGCATCCATCTAAATGCCAAATGCATGATGCAAAGCAAGGGCAAACAAATTCCAGGCCTACAGTAGTGGTGTTTGACAGATGATGTTAGAGATTACTAGTGTCATACTAGGAAGGAGTATCATTAAAAATATAACTCGATGTACTTACGTTTTTATTTTATTCTCTTTTTGTCTGAAATAGAAAAGGCTATTGACAGGCTGTAAGTGGCAATATATGAACTATTGAGTTGCATTTTGGGGGAAACGAAAAATGAATATCCTGTTTCTAGCTGTAGCCCCTTGCAGTCATTGCTAAGTCTATCATTTTTTTTCTTTTTTTGCCAGAAGTATTACTTAAGATGGTTTAAAGGTAATTGCAGGATTTTACCTTTTGCTGTGCTGTTGCAGAATATTTAATCTTGCTTTATGCAAAATGCATATGGATATTATGTTTTGGGAATGAAGGACTGAATATTCTTCATTGATTAAATGTGTATTTTTGGTTGCCATCACCACACTGCTCCACAGAGTCATTTTAGAGCTGGAATTCAGTTATATTATCTCTGGATAATATAACTTTTTTGTTTATATAAAATATTATAAACATATCAATGTAAGTATAATTATGAATGGAGAGAGGAGGAGATTTTAAATTCCACATAGAATCAGCAAATGAAAAATTAGATTAAAACAGTCCAAAGGAACAAGTTCAGATATTAAAAACTGAGTATGTTTTGTCAAAGCACATCTCTCTGCTATAGGCTGCTAGTAATTAATGCTTTCCTATGGAAATTTAGGTTTTACCTATCAATTAATTAGTAGAGCTCAAATACTTCCCCTAAATAATCCTGGGCTGCTGTGTTCTCTGTCTGTGTAGCCAGGCTATATTGCTCTCCATGAGATCTGTGAATAGAGAGCAGTTGTGCAACACAGTCCTTGTATAGCTCTGCAAGACAAGTCAAGTTTTTTCAGTTCCAGACCATTGTTGTCTTGGAGATCACATGTTCCAGTAAGGTTAAACTTTTCTGTAGTGTGCTCTTTTAATGTGCAACTTCTTTCTTAGGAGATAGTCTATTTCATTTAAATTTAATCTCATGATTTCATTGAGAAATGCTCAATAGCTGGTTTTATTGTATTATACATGTTACTTTAGAATAACACAAGCTCTTGTACTTTTTTCTCAGGTTTGCAAACCCGTATTCTTCTGTGTCAATCTTTAAAATTGCACTTAATATTATTACTTCAGGTGCCTTTCATGTAATATGAAGGCCTTAACAATTTTGTATGAAAATTTGATCCTTTTACATTTAAAAGGAAAATGCACATCTAACACCTGTCACTTAACATTGGTAACAGTCCCTGTCTTGAAAGTAGCGCTTCCTTACTGCATTTATTTAACAGTTTAGATAGGAAAGAGCTGCTGGAGTTCATCTAGTTAAAACTCCTGCTTAAAGTAGTGCCGATTGCAAAGCTGGATCAAGTTGCTCAGGGACTTGTCAGGTTCTAAGTACCTGGGATGACAGGGCATGGCAGCTTTTCCTTGGACCTGCTTTTACATTAGTGTTTAACAACCCTCCTTGAAAAATATTCTTTTCTTAGGCTTTCTGTATTTTCCCTTATTGGAGCTTGGGAGTGTCCTTTCACTGTGCATCTCTGAGAAGAGTCTGGCTTTCTTTCCAGCAGCACTCCCTTTACACAGTGGATGGAGAGCTTTTAGATCCCCATTGATTTTAGTAGGCCTTCACTGGGTTTAAGTTTGTCAGGATCTCTTTTGGACTGAAGTGTCCAAAACTCTAGTGGATCTAGAGTCCCACCAGTGAGTATCAAATAGAGGGGAGTAATTCCTTGCCCCATGCCTGCTGCTTCCCTTATTAAAACAGACCAGCATGCAGTTAGCCGAGTTATCAAAAGGGTGCCCATCAATTCACATCAGCCTTATCCACCAGAGTCTGCAGAGGGGTGTAAAGAAACATTATCAGAGGGGAAATAGGTATGAGCTTAAACAGCAGGTTTTATTTAAATCTATAAAATTTGACACTTTCTCTTTTCACTTACTGCTATTCTGAGTGTGAAATTAATAATCTTTCGAGAGAGTGGGAATTGATTTAAAAAATTGTCAGTGTGTTCATTTTGAAAGCATAGTATCCATTAATTAAGTGTTGTAATTGTATACAGTCTTTTAACCTTTTATTTATACAAAAATATTTCTGTAGTTTTATTTGTGTTGAGGTTTGGGGTTTTCAGGTCCCCACCTCCTTTTTTTTTTTATTTGTTGACTATCTTCGTTTGGTTTCATTTTTCATATTCAGGAGCACCAGTGTTCCGTGAGCATCTGTTTTTACTAAAATGCTCAGTGACTGACTGCATTGGACCCTTCCATATTTCTTCTTCCAAGATGCCTTAAAATGTATTTTATTTATACAGGATTTAAACCAACAACTGTGCTTATGATAAAAGAATTGCATATTTAAGGTCATGTTCTTTTGATTCTTGCTGTTCATTTTCTGCTTGATTTTATTAGTGAATGTATTTAAAAACTTGACCTAATATGTGTCCTGGATCACCTACCATTGATTTTTCTCCCCACTAAAAATCAATATTTGTTCCAACTCTGTTCCTTTAATCAGTTTCTAATTCATGACAAAACCAAACTCCTTAGTTTCCATAGCAACATCTTGCAAGGATTTTTATCAATGTGCCAAATGATTAGTTCATTTCCTATTTCTTGCATTTTCTAGGAAATCTAGGTGGTAGGCAGAGTTTTCCTCTGCAGTTTTGCATTTATCCTGTCAGACTGTTTCAAATATTAAAAAACTACCAACATTTATGAATATTTCCCTAAAGGTACCATGTATTGGATTATGGCTCAGAGACCTGCAATGCTTAGGACTACATCTGCTAAAAAAGTTAAAGGCACGTGTGTGTGCACACACCAGTGTGTCCACACATACATATGTGTGCTTCCCTCTCCACCCTGACTGGCGCTCTGGAGGTGGAGCTCAGTGTTATTAACAGTGTGTTATATTAGGAGGATTATCATGGGGTTTTTCAGTTTTGTGGTTTTTTTATCCTGCAGTCCAGCAGAACCTGGGAGTGGCTCCCATCTTGGTGATTTGTGTCCACTTAGAGGTTTATTGCAGCATCACTGCTTTGCAGTGTTTCATTTTTAGTTTGTTTTGTGCAGGGTCATGCTCCCTATTGTTCTTGGTGAATAAGACTGAGGCAAAATTGTAATCTGGTATGGGCTTTCCTTCTCCTTGATTGCTCTTTATATTTCCTGGTGGCATTGTTAAATAACGGATTGTTTCGAATAAACTTACAAACTTAAATCCTTTTTTGTTCCTTACCTGGCTTTTTATTCCATATGTGTCTTCTGACTTGAGATTCCACATCTGTCACCTCAACTCTGTTCCTATATTCCGTTTTATATGCTTATCTGTTCTTTTAATATTATCCAGGTAAAACTGTCAGTGTAAACAGTCTTTCTGGTGACAGTTATTTCAGGTGCCAGAGTGGGCAATATCCCACTTTTTGAGAAGACTCAGTATGACTCCTGTTGATACACTCAGCATCTGTTTTTCCTTGGTAAAAGTTTTAACATAAGATTCTAGTTTTGCAAGGTTGAAGTTGAGGAAGTTTTCTTTTCCTGTAGCAAAATGCATGACATTTCTTTATTACTTACCACCATCAGGATTCATCTAATCTGATTTCTACTGCATTATATTTTATTTCTAGACTCTACCAGGTATCAATGGGAAACGATAAGTATCTCCAAAGAGTAATCTAACCCACTTTTGATAAGTACTTTTAAACATGTGTTGATGGCAGTTAATTTATACAATGCAGCTAACCTTTGAGTGGCTAAAAGCATGGCTGTATGTGCAGCACATAAAGAACTTGAATTTAGCCATGTGTTCTGGGGGCTTTGCTGCCTACCTGCCAGCTCCTCTGCATTACTGTTGCTTGTTTAACATTATCACTGCTGATGGAACAGGATGGTGGCTGAGTGTCTTACTCTTTCTGTACAAGAGTTCAGTGCTGTGAAGGGCAAGTGGTGTGCAGGGATATTGTGTGGTTTCAGTGAACATTATGATTCAAAGAGATCATTGCCTGCATAGCACATAAGTGAACCCAGCTGAATTTCTGTGGGAAAGCACAATTTGAAGCATCAAAGTTAATTTAACTGTAACTCCAGAAAAATGGTGTGACCAATTACCTATGCAGAGATTGAGCTAAATTGTTGAAGAAGAGCAAGCAATACCTGTGGTTCTTTGAAATAATATAATTTCGTGGGAATTCCACAATTTTATGTTCTTGCCTGGACTTGGAAATGTAAGGAATGAAAGAAGATTGCTTCCACATGAGAGCAAGGGGAGGTACAGTGTATCCACTGCCTTGGAAAGCATTGCTTAGAATTCCAAATTTGCACAAATAAAAAGAATTTTACCCACCCTGGAACCCAGACTGAGATAATTTTATTTTTCTTGGTTTTATTCCAAAATTACTGATAAGTTCTTTTTCATCATGCTTTAGACAAAAATAATTCCCTTCAAGATACCTTACCTAAGGTATTTTTGATTGTATAGATTTCTGGTTTGACTTTGGGAAAGGTGAGGCAGATACAGGTTTAGTGAGATTCTTCTTCTCTACACCTCTTAGATCTTATCCTGTCCCTGAAAGAAAGATTGCCTTGAGGTGGAATTATTTCAGTGTTATGGTCTGATTTTTAATAAAATGTCCTCTTTTCATCTCTGTTTCCCAAGTATCATCAATTCTTCCCCCTTCCCATTGTATCATTTCAGGTGTACATCAAAGTTATAGACACAAATAATCATAGGCCTTGGTTTTCTGCTTCAAAATATGAAGTTGTTATACCTGAAGACACCATGCCAGAGACAGAAATTCTGCAAGTCAGTGCCACAGACAGAGATGAGAAGAATAAACTGATTTATACTATTCAGGGCAGCACTGATCCCATCAGTCTTAAAAAATTTCGTCTGGACCCTGGAACTGGCTCTCTTTATACTTCAGAAAAACTGGATCATGAGACCATGAACCAGCATATTCTTACAATAATGGTAAATAAACACAAATTATATTCTGTAGCCAGTAACAAACAGATCTTTTTTAATGTCTTTTGAATTTGTCCCCTTAATTAAAGCATTTATTTGTATGTTTAATTTGTGTGCAGTCTTTGTCTCTGTGATTGGTACAGATTAAACCTTGAATTATTATGAATATTTGATGAACTACTAAAATAACAGTGCTAATTACTAGTAATATGCTAACTGCTTCAGGTTCGAGACCAAGATGTCCCTGTAAAGCGCAACTATGCTAGAATCGTCATTAATGTTAGTGACACAAATGATCACGCTCCATGGTTCACCAGCTCTTCCAATGAAGGACGGGTGTACGAGTCAGCAGCTGTTGGATCAGCAGTACTTCAAGTTACAGCATTAGATAAGGACAAAGGAAAAAATGCAGAAATTGTGTACTCTATTGAATCAGGTATATTGACTATTACATCTTCAGTTTATTTGAAACTATGCTTGCTGATACTTTATTTCAACTGTAGGCATGTTAAAAATAGCTATAAAAAAGAAGGCACTACAGGTGTACCTGTTGTATTCTGTGAGAGGTATTTAAGATACAGCCTCAGCATTTAAAAGAAGACTACAATGGCAAATAGTCATCTCCCTCCCTTAGCTATTTGTATTATCCTTTAGATACATTTAGAACATTTTAGTAGTAGTAGAAGAAAAAACTACCTTTCAACCCTTAAGAGGGGAGTGTTCTTTAGAAATTACAGAAGCATTAAAATCAGATCTAAAAAGCATTCTTTTTTGGTAATGTAAGCGATGTTCTGTGGCATAAGCAAAGCAAGGGTTTCATAGAAAGAGTAAGAGCCTGAGACAAGTGCTTTCTTCCATTCATCTAATTTTGTGTGTGAATAAATGTAAGACTTAGGAGGTTTGGTTTACAGGACTGTGATCTACTGAGTGGTAAAAGCATTATAATTGATTTTCTAAGCATATGGAAGGAACATTCCTTAAATGCTTGTAATGTTTGCTTAGATTTGTATTGGGATATTCTAAGAATACCACTATGTTTAGAGCCTCCACTAAAAAAAAAAACCAAACCCAAACAAAAAACCACACCACCCCCCACCCCCCCCTTGCCTACTCAGAAGTTCTTAATGATTTTTTTCCGTGCTGAGAACATGGCTTTAGTAATGTGTTTTTTTTAAGGAAGTAAAATGTAAATCTTGCCATAGTTAGTAGATGAACTGAATATTGTATGCAGTATAGTTCAGCTATATATTTGAAAATGCACAGAAAACAGGCATTTATCAAATGGCAGGTGCTAACCCTCAGAGGGTAGTTTTGGTTTTTTTTTTTCTAATACTTTCACAGGGAGTAACTTCCCTATGTGTTAATAGGAAGCTAGGAAAGAGGTAATTATTGGTCCAATTCAGGAAGTTTATTTTTGAAGCAGTGATTTAAACAATACTTGCATAAGCAACTAAGGTTGCCAAGTATGAATTCATTAAAGCACCTTTTTTCAAAGCAGTCTACTTATTTTAGATTATAAAATGTAACTTGTATTGCACTAATGTTAATTTCTGAGTATAATTCTCTTTCAGCTTCAGTAGGTATTTTATTTGGCTTATACATGAACCAAGTGACAAAGATAATTTGAAGAAAATACAGAATTTATAATGTTGAAACCTGAAAAATACTTATCTTTTTAATTTTTCTTAATGGAAAATTAAACCATTTTTCTCCATTTATTTTCAAGGCTTGGATAGATTTGCTAACTGGTTTATGTAATGTTTCCACAAACAAACTTAGAATTACTGCTCTCGATAACAGAAAGCTTTCTAGAGAGGCTAACAAATGTTTATCAAACAAAACTAAGAAACTTTACTATTCAGTGTGTTCTCTCTTTTAGTATTTAGCTAAATAAACAATCATCCTTGAAGTTCTGTATACCTCTTAATTACTTTCTTTTTCTTCACAGGGAATATTGGAAATTCCTTCTCTTTAGATCCCATTTTGGGTATGATTAGAACTGCAAAGGAATTAGATCGTAGTAACCAGGAAGAATACAACCTGATGGTAAAAGCTACAGACAAAGGAGATCCTCCACTGAGTGAAGTGACCTCTGTACATATCTTTGTCACGGTTTCTGATAATGCCTCACCAAAATTCACAGCCAAAGAATATTCTGCAGAAATCAGTGAAAGTGCCAGCATTGGTAGTTTTGTTGGAATTGTTACAGCATACAGTCAGTCTTCTGTAGTCTTTGAAATAAAAGATGGTAATATAGGTGATGCCTTTGCTATCAATCCAAACTCCGGTGTCATTGTTTCTCAGAAGGTACTTGATTTTGAAACTTTGCCTGTTTACACTCTGACTGTGCAAGGAACAAACATGGCTGGCTTGTCCACTAATGCAACAGTTTTAGTACATCTTCGGGATGAGAATGATAATCCACCAGTTTTTATGCAGGCTGAATATACAGGACTCATCAGTGAATCAGCTTCAATTAACAGTGTGGTTCTGACTGACAAGAATATTCCATTAGTAATTCGAGCTACAGATGCTGATAAAGAATCTAATGCTTTGCTTGTTTATCAAATTGTTGAACCATCTGTCCGCAAGTATTTTGCCATTGATTCTAGCACTGGTGCCATTTGGACAGTCATGAGTCTGGACTATGAGGAGACAAATATTTTCCACTTTTCAGTGCAAGTACATGATATGGGGATATCACATTTATACGCAGAATATGCAGCTAATGTTACTATTTATGTAATTGACATCAATGACTGTCCTCCTGTGTTTTCAAGAGAGTTGTACGAGACATCCATGTTGGTTCCAACCTATAAAGGCGTGGAAGTCATCAGCGTAAATGCCACTGATGCTGATTCAGGCATTTTTTCACAATTAATTTATTCCATTATTGAAGGCAACATCGGAGAAAAATTTTCAATAAACCCTAAGACTGGAGATATAACAGTGCAAAATACAACTCAGTTAAGAAGCAGATATGAATTAACAGTGAGAGCATCTGATGGCAAATTTGCAAGCACTGCATCTGTAAAAATTAATGTGAAAGAAAGCAAGGCAAGCCAGCTGAAGTTCACACAGAGTTCTTACTCTGCAACAGTGCAGGAGAATTCCACAGAGGCAAAAACAATAGCTGTTGTTACTGCTATAGGAAATCAAATAAATGAGCCTTTGTTTTACCATATCCTAAATCCAGACAGCAGATTTAAAATAAGCCCAACTTCTGGAGTCCTTTCAACAACAGGAATACCGTTTGATCGTGAACAGCAAGAATCTTTTGATGTGGTTGTAGAAGTGACAGAGGAATATAGACCATCAGTTGTTGCACACATTGTAGTTAAAGTCACAGTGGAAGATGTAAATGATAATGCTCCATTTTTTGTCAGTCTTCCATATTATGCTGTTGTTAAAGTAGACTCTGAAGTAGGCCATGTTATTCAGCGTGTCACTGCAGTAGATAAAGATACAGGGAGAAATGGAGAGGTGCATTATTATCTCAAAGAACATCATGAACATTTCCAAATTGATCCCACTGGTGAAATCTCCCTGAAGAAGAAGTTTGAACCAGATACACTAAACAAGGAGTATCTGGTCACAGTAGTGGCAAAAGATGGAGGAGACCCTGCATTTTCTGCTGAAGTTACAGTCCCAGTTACAGTTATGAGTAAAGCCATGCCAGTTTTCGAAAAACCTTTCTATAGTGCAGAGATACCAGAAAACATTCAGCTCCATAGTCCTGTGGTACATGTACAAGCAAACAGCCCAGAAGGACTTAAGGTGTTTTACAGCATCACAGGTGGAGATCCTTTCAATCAGTTCACTATCAACTTCAACACTGGAGTTATAAATGTCGTTGCCCTTCTTGACTTTGAATCTCATCCAGCCTACAAACTGAGTGTTCGAGCAACAGACTCCCTAACAGGGGCCCACGCTGATGTGTTTGTAGACATCATAGTGGAAGACATCAATGATAATCATCCTGTGTTTACAGAGCAAACTTACACTGCAACCCTTTCTGAGGCGTCTGTCATTGGAACATCTGTTGTACAAGTGAGTGCTACAGATGCTGATTCTGGAACAAACAGGGGGATTTCCTATCACTTGGTTGAGGATAATAGTGAAAGTCATGACTACTTCCACATAGATAGCAGCACTGGACTCATTCTTACAGCAAGAACTTTGGACTATGAACAAATTAAACAGCACAAGTTACTAATAAGGGCCATAGATGGCGGCATGCTGCCGTTGAGCAGTGATACCATTGTAACTGTTGATGTAACCAATCTCAATGATAACCCTCCTGTTTTTAACCAGTTGCTTTATGAAGCTAAGATTAGTGAACTGGCTCCCCGAGGGCATTTTGTGACATGTGTGCAAGCATCAGATGCAGATAGTTCAGATGTTGACAAGCTGGAATACTCCATTCTGACAGGCAATGACCAGAAGAATTTTGTAATTAATAGTAAAACCGGCATTATCACCATATCAAACCTACGCAGACAGACACTAAAGTCACATTATAATCTTAATGTGTCTGTTTCTGATGGGGTCTTCAGAAGCTCAGCCCAAGTCCATGTAACTGTAACCAGTGCCAATATGCACAGTCCTGTTTTCAGCCAGAATGAATATGAGGTTGAACTAGCTGAAAACGCTCCATTGCATACTTCAGTGACTGAAGTTAAAGCAACTGATGAAGATTCTGGTACATATGGCCGCATCACTTACCACATTGTGAATGACTTTGCCAAAGATAGGTTTTATACAAATGAGAGAGGACAGATATTTACTTCTAAAAAGCTTGACCGTGAAACACAAGCAGAAAAAGTAATTGCCATTAGTTTAATGGCCAAAGATTCAGGGGGAAAAGTTGCTTTCTGTACTGTTAATGTAATACTTACAGATGTCAATGATAACGCTCCTCAATTCCGAGTGACAGAGTATGAAGTAAATATTGGATCTGATGTTCCACGGGGTACTTCTGTCGTTAAAGTCTGGGCATCTGATGCTGATGAGGGTACAAATGCAGATATCACATACTCTATTGAAGCACAGTCTGAAAATGTTAAAGAGAATTTAGAAATTGACTCATTGTCTGGCATAATTACTACAAAAGAAAGCTTAATTGGTTTAGAAAATGAGTTTCTGACCTTCTTTGTTAGAGCAGTTGATGGTGGATCCCCCCAAAAAGAGTCAGTTGTTCCTGTCTATGCTAGAATACTCCCACCAGAAGTGCCTCTTCCAAAATTTTCGGAGCCATTTTATTCTTACACAGTTTCTGAGGACATTCCAATTGGAACTGAGATAGATGTTATCAAAGCAGAGCATAATCAGACTTTAGTATATAGTCTGATTAAAGGGAACACTCCTGAAAGCAATAGAGATGCTTTTTTTGTGATTGACCGACAGACTGGACAGTTGAAACTTGATAAGAATCTTGATCATGAAACAACTAAATGGTACCAGTTCTCAGTTCAAGCACAGTATGCAAATGAAGATTATAAAGTTGTTTCCTCAGTAGAGGTAAGCATTCAGGTAAAAGATGCAAATGATAACAGACCAGTTTTGGAGTCCAATCCTTATGAAGCATTCATTGTAGAAAACATGCCAGCTGGAACAAGAGTCATCCAGATTAAAGGAACTGACTTGGATTCTGGGCTCAATGGGCAGGTTACATACAGCTTGGATCCTTCTCAAGAACTAGATGTTATAGAGTCCTTTGCTATGAGCATGGAAACTGGCTGGGTTACCACTCTCAAAGAACTTGACCATGAGAAACGAGACAAATACAAAGTCACAGTGATTGCATCTGATCGGGGTGAAAAAGTTCAACTGTCTTCTACGGCTGTGATTGAAGTTACTGTTACAGATGTGAATGACAATCCACCACGCTTTACTGCAGAGATATATAAAGGAACAGTCAGTGAGGATGACCCTCCTGATGGGGTAATTGCCATCTTGAGTACAACTGATGCTGATACAGAAGAAGCCAATAAACAAGTCTTCTATTACATTACAGGTAAATCTTTTTGAATAATGACAGAATAATCATTTGAGTGGTCCTGGAATGATGTGAGATATTGAAAAGTATTTGAAACCATAGAGCTTCAAAGAAAAATGGTCTGTGCCTTAATATGAACATTAAAAACTTAGGGGGAAAAAGAGTTTTAGAAAAGAGATCTTTGGCTGTCCATTTCATGTATGCCTTGCTTAAAATGCCTTCCTACATTTGTTGTTCACTTGCATATCAAATTTTATTTTATAAATATACTTAAATTAGTGGTGAGTTAACTAATGAAAGAAATTTCACAAAATAATCGCTATTAATTTCCAATGGTGTTTTTTTATTAGTTTTTAGCATATGTCTTGATACAGTGTTGTTACAGATGTTCATTGTATGAGCATCTTCTGATTATTTCTAGCTGGAAAATGAAGCTATTTCCCTGTAACACCACAGAGAGTGTTGCTTATTTGCATTTACCTTTTTTTCCTCTGTAAGTATAACTTAATGTTGATCTAGTAATAGTAGCAATTTCTCTCTTTAATTAAATGTTTCTTTTTGTATTTCAGGAGGTGATCCCTTGGGACAGTTTGCTATTGAAAATATACAGAATGAATGGAAGGTCTATGTCAAAAAGCCTTTGGACAGGGAAGAGAAGGATAATTACCTTCTAAATATTACAGCTACTGATGGGACCTTTGCAACTAAAGCTGTGGTGGAGGTTAAAGTCCTTGATGCTAATGATAATAGCCCTGTTTGTGAAAAGGTAGGCATAGTCTTGGTATCTTCATGTCCAGCTGCTTCGATACATAAAATCTGAAATTTTCATGAAATTGCTTCTCAGGATACTGACAAATAGCAATTCTTTTTATGTTGGTAACAGAAATTTGGACTATTAAGGTAGACTGTTGTCAAAGGAAAGTTACTTCATGGGCAGGCTTCATAAATAAAAATTCAAATACGATTCATTGATGTATTTTTAACACTTAATGGATATTTGAAGAGTATAAGGAGAGTTGTGGTACGTTTCTCCTGTGTTAATGCATGCTTTTCCAAACGGAATTGTTTTAAGCTGCAGCCATAATAGCTTATATGCTCCATTTTCTGAAGGAAGCGAAGTCTCAAAGAAGGCTGTATACCATCACTTAGTTGATGTATTTGTGCATTTCTTCTGATAAAAGAGTTGAAAAGACTGGAATATTATTCTGCAGCTGCACTCAACAGCACCAAAAATACGTAATCGGTAAACATTTTCCTGTTACAAAGCTATCTACCATGCCAGATTTGATAGCCTGCACAAATGGACATGAAAAACAAAGAATGGGAAGAAAAAAAAAAACCCAAACCAAAAATAACACCCCACAAACCAGAAAGATGGGCTCATGTAAGATGTGCAGTTGCCTTATGAGAAAGCCCTGCTTTTTCATGGTCAGCTTCTTTGTTTTTTACTTTAGCACATTTGGACTTTTCATAGCTATCTTTCAACACAAACTTCATGTTAGCAGGTGGAAATCTTTTCTTGTTCTGGGAAGCATCAAGTATATAGTGAGCATTTAATTCTTTTGTTTTTTTTTTAGTTTGTGTTGGTTACCTCCGTATAAACAACTGCAGTTACATCTACTGGTATGTCAGTGGTTTTAGACTTTCAATTTTGTTAATATTGGTGTTAGAAGGCTCAGTCCTTCTAATTTACTGTGCATCCCTGACATGGATGAGTGTAAGAGTGCGTAGTGCCTTTAAATTCTGGATTGTTTTCTTCTTAGTTTTTAACTAAACTGAAAACTTTTTATTCCTTACAAAAAAGACAGGTATCAGTTTCTTCTAGATTGAGTCAGACCTAGAAATTTACCAAAAAAGAAAAAGATGCAGTTACCAAAAATTTATAACTCCTGTTACAGGAATGCATTTAATTATCAGTTAATCAGTTACAAGTGTTTAGAGTTCTTAGCTATGCAGTGATATTCAGGAGTCCCTATGGTTGCAGTATTAATTACCTTTCTGAATAACCTAACAAATGTGAGCTAATTAATTAGAAAATGAGAAATTCTTTTTATTTGCAGGTATTTCATCCTCTGTTTCATTTCATATGTTACCAGACACCCAAATGGGATATTATCTCATCTGTCTTTCCTTCTTCCCCATCCCTTTCCAAGCTCTACTACTTCATATGTTTAGTCTTTCAATGTAACTTTAAAATCTTGCAGGCTTTATACACTGATTCTGTTCCTGAGGATGCACTTCCTGGCAAACTGATAATGCAGGTATCTGCTACAGACGCAGATATTCGTTCCAATGCAGAAATTACTTATACACTGCATGGCACAGGAGCAGAAAAATTCAGACTCACTCCAGACACAGGTAACAATACTTTATACACTATGCAAAATTCTAATCATCACCTCAGTTTATAGAATGTTGTAAGATTACATTAAGACATACATAAATATCAGTACTTTAAGCTTTCCAGTAAGGGTTATTTTATTATATAACTGTTTGAAAAGTTTCTACAACACAAATGCTAATAATATATTGAAAAAGCTAGTATTTTAATATATGAGGAACTAAATACGGTAATTGTTCTAAAGCCAGAAGCTTCCATGTTGAAGTGACTTGACTAATTGTATGCTATAAATTTTTTTACCTTTTATATTCATTGTGTATTCAGTATATACTCACTAATAGCAGTAATGGTTTATAATTGAAAATATCTTCATTCAGATTCTCTTTGTCAGCATTTGGTTTGTCATATTAAATGGGATGAGGTTAGAAGGAGCAACAAACTTCCTTTTCATACTAAACACCAAAAGTGCCTCCAGTTTTAGAAGCATTATATGAAGGAGAATAACATTTAACTTGCCTGACTTTGGTTTTCAAGGCATTCCTGTCTTCTGGATTATAACAAAGTCAAAGCTAACGCCAAAATCCTGTTCTCTGCAGGCAGCATTAGACAAGCAGTAGAAGGGAGTAGTAAACAATATTAAAAAAATAAGTAAATAAGAAAATACAAATAAGAAAGTAAGAATAAGAAAATAAGAAAAATAGAAAGATACAGTGGAAATATGGAGAAGGAGATGAGAATACTTCAGTGGCAAAATAAATGAGAATGATCTTTCTCACTGTTGTTTTGGGTGGTTTGTTTTTTTTTTTTTTCAATTTGAATGTCGCCTGTGTGCTGTGATGACATGTTATTTAATAAATTCAGATTGGCAAATGAGTTTATGAGAATACTCATAAACAGTGTTTCAGGATACTTTTTTGAATTGTTTAAAAGGAGGCAATGGCTGCACATTGTGTCTGTCACCATGTTTTCTGTCACTCTGGAAAGAAAGTATTTGTTAGATTTCCAGAGGTTTGTCCGTAGTGGTAAGTTATATTTGATAGTGTGAATAGTTCTGTTCATTTACTGAATGTTAGAGGAGGGGAGTCAGCTCAATAGCTGTGGAAGGAACACAACTAAATAGCCCACGAAAATCGCATGTGGATTTTACCTTGAATTTTGTTAAAGCCAGAGTTCTAATATTTTAATTCTCTTTACACAAAACCAGATGGATTTGTGCATGAATATATATTCTCTCCCTTTCTGCACCATCAGGTAGTTTTACTATAGCTAATTTCTGCTCCAGAGGCTTTTGGAAAAAAGGCAGAGGATTTTAGTATTTAATCTTGAAAAGCTGAAATAACAGTCCACTGACACTCTTTGCTCAAAGAGCAGCTCATTAGCGCAGTACAGATGCTGACTTAGCCACTGATGAAATTACTGTCGAAAAGAAGTATTTTTTTTTCATTTTTCTGTGTGCAGAGATTTTAGAAGAAAATGTTAGGATACTAAAGTCTTGCAAGTTGCATCAGCTTATGTATGTTACTGTCTTTATAGGTGAACTGAAAACATTAATGCCACTTGATCGTGAGCAGCAAGCAGTTTATTATCTTCTAATGAAAGCCACAGATGGAGGAGGAAGATTCTGCCAATCTAATATTATTCTGACTCTGGAAGATGTGAATGATAATGCCCCGGAGTTTACAGCTGATCCTTACTCCATTACAGTATTTGAAAACACAGAGCCTAAAACCCTTTTGACAAGAGTGCAGGCAATAGATGGAGATGCAGGTATGCATTCTTTGATTGATACTTTTGTCATGGTCTCAAAGTTATTTATTTAGTCTTATCCTGAGAGGTGTTAAGTCTTTCGGTAGAACTGATAAATGTTTAGTACCACGCTGGATTAGATTCCTGAAAGATATATTTAGGTCTACTAAATCATGTAACACCTGATTTCCAAGTGCGACAGAATTGCATGATAGTCCTTTTGTGTCTCTGCAAAAAAAGAAGAGGAGGAAGAGGGACAAAATCCAGGACATTTTTAGTGTGATAAGCTATCAATGTTAAAACATGTTAGGCCCAGCCTTTTATTCCTAGTATAAGTGAAAGGAATATCAAACCATATCAGTTCATGTAATGTGTGTTCATAAATTTTTGAATGGGTGCTTCTCAGGCTAGCCATCAGTGATCATACCATGAAGACAACCCTGATTGATTGCAGCTTTCTTCATATGCTACCCTGTTAAGATTTTTGCTTTCTCTTTATCTTCACTGTGTAGATACAAGTATTTAAGTAAACATGAACTGAAAACTACATTAGAAAGAGTTTGTTCTCTAGGCTTTCTTGTAAGGAATACAACCTTTTTTAAAGGTGTAGGATTTCCATATATCATCATTTTATTAATCAAATAGCATTAATTAATTGTTGCCTTAGTCTCATGAAACAAACAACCTGCTTTGTGCTAGGATAAAGCTAGGTTGTTGAATTGGAAGATATCAGACAAATGTTTTCACACTTTACTGATCTTTGAGGCTCAGGAAGAACAAAATACTTGGCCCAGAAGCCTACAAGCTTTCAATTTCTTTGTTGTGTACAGGAAGGTTGCCAAAAATCATGTTTCTCTTAATCTGGGGACATGGTTCTTAAATAAACTTACTGGTATTGAGTCTAGTTATTTGATGCAGCCTAACTCTCCTATATCCTTCTGCGTTATTTATAAGCCTGCTAAGCAGATGCTGTTGTTTGTAAGTTATAATTAGATTTATATTACTAATCGTTTCATATTAGCTAGTACTGTGGCTGAAGCAGAACCATGCTCTATGATTTTTTATGTGGCAGAAAATCAGTGCAATGAAGCGTCAGCTTATTTTTTTAAATCAGATTACATCTTTTCAGTAATCATTCAGTCCTTCACAAGAGCCTTTAACTCTCGCTGAAATTTACTTTTAACATGAAGGTAATATTTAGCATGCATGTTTTATTTCTATAACTATGAGATCTGTTATTATGTTGGTGTACTTTAATGGCTGCTTCATGCTTTGCAATTGTTTTCAAAATGTAGGGATGAACCGTAAAATCCATTATTCATTGGTGAGCTCTGCAGAGGGCCAGTTCTCTATTGATGAATTCTCTGGAATAATTCGGTTGGAGAAGCCTTTGGATCGGGAATTACAAGCTGTGTACACTCTAACTTTGAAGGCTACAGATGAAGGTTTACCTAGAAGACTGTCTTCAACAAGTAGTCTTATAGTTTCAGTTTTGGATATAAATGATAATCCACCTGTATTTGAGCACAGGGAATATAGTGCAAATGTATCAGAGGACATTTTGGTTGGAACTGAAGTTCTCCAGATCTATGCTGCAAGCAGGGACATTGAAGCCAATGCTGAAATCACATACTCAATAGTCAGTGGCAATGAACATGGAAAATTCAGCATCGATTCAACAACAGGTAACAGATTACAACCATGAATATACTTCAGGCTAACCAAGCACATAGTGCCATACTGTTTTACGGTAATTCAGCCAAATATGTATAATCTGTGTGCTACTGTCTGTTCACCCATTTTATCAGCACACATTAGAGGAGTGCAGTAAAATGTAGAATAGGAACTTTATTTGCTGTCGCTATTTATTGTTATTTGGGTTAGATTCATTTAGCTGGCAAGAGTAAGGGTTACCTAGCTGGAATATTCCCCATCTTGGGGGCAGAGGGGATGGAGAAACATAGTTCTGTAATAATGGAAGCATAATAGTCTTTTCATAAAAGCTGTATAATCAGAATGAGTGGCCAGACGTGGTAAAAGATCAGAAATTAAATTGATGGGAAAAATTAGTTATTAGTCCATGAAGACATTAGTTCTAAAGGAGTTTGATACAGCACTAAAGAGAGGTTGGAATATTCTGTTCCGTAATATATCCACCATGACGGTGGAGATTTTAGGCTTGCATGTTAGTCAGATTTAGTCTCAGGAAGCATTTAGGTTCTATGGAGAAGTTTTCCTTGTTAGTGATAATTGTTAGTTAAATTGTTGAGGATCAATATACATCTCACTTCTAGTCTTGTTTTCTTCTCTGGCTCTAAAGAAGAGTTTTCTAGAGTTAATTCCTGGTAAAGTTTGTTGTTTTAGAAAAGATTTCTACCCAAAGGTTAATAGTAGTCATCTATACCAGCGTAATTAAAATGCAGTTCTTCCAGTTGTTTTTTACAGTGTGCATGCTAGTACTGTGCTGTAGAAGTACTTTGCCAGTTTAACTTCTTCACATATTGAAAAGAGGAAAAAGGTTCCAAGAAGACACTTTTCCAGCAGCAAATCAGCATGTATGTTACGGTCTGCACCATCTTTAGCCAGTTAAAAGCTCACGTTTTAACTCAGATATTTCCATCAATCAGAAATCATGGTCAGACACTTCTCTTGCCACCTCTTCATGCATCATGACATCAATGCTGGTTGCAAGGAAAATAAAATTAAAGGTCATTTCATATTTTTGCTGAATTTAAATTGAAAATTAAGAAAAGGAGATTTTTTTTAAAATACTTTTTTAATTTTTCTTCATTTCTTTCTTTACAAAGTATAAATCAGGTGATTTTAAAGTGAGAGTCTTTTGTGGTAATAGCAGGAACTTTTCACCTTTTTACTTTTCTTCCCTAGGAGCCATTTTTGTCATTGAGAGCTTGGATTATGAAAGTTCTCATGAGTACTACTTGACAGTGGAAGCCACAGACGGAGGCACACCTTCATTAAGTGATGTTGTAACAGTGAATATTAATGTAACAGATATCAATGACAATACTCCCGTGTTCAGCCAAGACACTTACACTGCAGTAATCAGTGAAGATTCTATGCTTGAACAATCAGTCATTACCGTACGTATTGGGTTTATTCCTTTGAAATACCCTGTCATAGCAATCATGCTTTCAGTCTTGAAGGAATTAATACTGATTTGAAGATGGACATAAACGAATAGATAAGTTTGCCACTGAGAGAATGGAAAATTTCATTTCAAAAAGTTTCAGAACAAAGGACTTGAGATGCTATGGGAAAATAGTTGGTATTTTGTGATATATTTGTGTTCTTTTCTTGAGAACATGCCTCAATTTTCAGAAGTAGTTCAGGAAATTGAATGATGTTGGTACATTCTATTTGGGTGACATTTATCTGGAGAACTATGAAATGTATTAGACAAAGCTAGCTGTGCTGATCTTCAGGATGAGTTTATCTGAAATGTGATAAAGTCTATTTCGACCTGTTTTACATGAGACTGTAATGTCCCTTAGGTTATGGCAGATGATGCTGATGGACCTTCAAACAACCGAATTCACTATGCAATTGTAGATGGCAATCAGGGAAATCCTTTTACGATTGACCCCACAAGGGGTGAAATAAAAGTGACTAAACTTCTAGACAGAGAAAAGGTAAGGTTTTGATCCTTTTTGAGCAGTTGGGATTAGTTTTGCTGTACATAATTGATGACCAGTATATTTTTATTACATTTGTAAATCTCCATCTGATGTTCCAAAATTAATATAGCTGTAATAATGTGAAAGCATCTATTTATGTCAGTGCTTTTTGGCAGCAGGGAGGAAAAGAAAGGATTAAATACATGAAAGCAAGCTTTATTGGGGATTTGCACTAAATTTCTTCCTTAAAAGTTGAGTTTGCTATTTTTTCACTCCTTAGTCAATGTTTGAATTTTTTTAATTATTATTTTTTAGATTTCAGGCTATACCTTGACAGTTCAAGCTTCAGATAATGGAAACCCACCAAGACTTAACACAACTGCAGTTAACATTGATGTTTCTGATGTAAATGACAATCCTCCAGTATTCTCAAAAGGAAACTATAGTGTTATCATCCAGGTAAATATAGAGAGTGGAGTAGTCAGAACAGTAATATTGGAGTATTAATTTGTGACTTCAAGGTTTGAAAACCTAATGCTTCAATTTCATTCTTCTGTATTTTTAATTATTTAAGATTGCCAGTGAGAGTGCTTAGCTGAATAAGAGTTAAGGGTTACAAAATTCATATTGTGTAGTCTATTTAGAAACTTACATTGCAAGTTGAGCATGTTCTTTTTTCACATAGTTTGTGTACATGTATGTATATTATAGACTGCATTTATAACATTCTTACATCATACAGTAGGTTAAAATACATAATAATTTCACTATTTTTAATCTTAGAGTTACTGCTTTGAAAAAGACAGTTTAGATACCTATTGAAGCAATTGAGACCATGTATGTGATTTGTAAAGATAGCTCTCCAAAAGAGGACAAGTTGATATATCTCTATGCGACGTATATAGTGTATTCAAGTAAGATATCCTGAATCTTACTGGTTTGTTTGTTTGTTAGTTAAAAAACAAACAAACAAGAAACAGAAGATTGTCACTGGTATTTTGCTTTCCCCAGTTACAATCTTTCTTGAAGTGAATGTTAATTAATGTAGCCCCTCAAACTGTATACTATATAACCAATGTCTGTGATGCTTCCCTTACTCAATTAAAAAGGAAGACCTCATGTTTTATAGTTCATTCATATCAGCCTGTCCCAATATGAGGGTAGCAGAGAAAAAGCTGAAGGAGTTGCCCAAGAATGCAAGTGTGCATTTCCTGATGTATTGGAGATGGACACATTTGGACACAGTTGGAAATGTGCTTGGTTATTATGAAAATCAAATTACTTTAGATGTCCAAATGTAAATATTTGTGTTTTAAAATGATGGTCTCTCTCTGTTTTACTGAAGGCGAAATAAAGCTTCAGCTGCAAATCTGATAATTAACTTGAGTTGCTCTCTCAAGAACAGAGTATGCTTGTAGGAGCCTTCACGATAAGGCTTCTACATTTCCGCATTTAAAATACATGTGTGTGTAGACATAGAAAAAAATCTGGTCAATACAGTATAGCCTGAATATTCTGGGAGGAGTGCTACAAGTTAATCTTACCTGTTACACCCCCCCCCCCCCCCCCCCTTACCTTGTATCAGATACATGATAGATCAAGGTGTGTGAAGTGTCCATGAAACCTCAGGCACCCACATGATGCAGACTTGAAGGGATTTTTATGATGCAAATTTTAAAACCTGGATTTCATATTTTAATTGGACTGTGGCTGTAGCACCCACAACTGTGTTCAGAACATTAATTAGGGACACAAGGGGTTAGATAGGGAGTGTGTTTTCTCTAGTCCTCCCAACAAAGGCATTGAATTATTCTTAACAGGTGTTTTAGCTAAAAGTCTTTGATGACTTGGTAATTAATCTAGAGGAATCTTAATTCAGACCAAAAGTGGAAAACGTAAGGTTTCAAGGCTAAGCTACTTTAAAAAATGTCATAAGATAAAGTTAAAAAAAAACCACAAAGTTTAAAAATGTACTTCCTTATTTCTTTTACACTGATTAGCTGGTTTGACAGTAATTTGATATTCTTTTTTTTTTTTCTGTTGCAAAAAAGAAATCATCAGGCAATGTCCTCAGTTTTAACAAAACCATTGTAATTGTATTATTCATTTATAGGAAAATAAGCCTGTTGGATTTAGTGTGCTGCAACTAGTGGTGACAGACAAGGATTCTTCTCACAATGGCCCTCCATTTCTCTTTACCATCCTGAGTGGAAATGAAGAGAACACTTTTCAAATTACCCAGCAGGGAGTATTGACAACAGGTGCTGCACTGAATCGTAAAGTGAGGGATCACTATTTACTCCATGTTAAGGTAGGATGTGCTGCCTCTGGTCATTTTGCATTTCCCATGTATGCCCAGTATGCCTACCCTTTGCCTTCCTTTCGCAAGATCCTGATGTGCCAGGTAGTCATTTGGGTCACATACCTTGAGGTAACATCTTCAGAGACAAAATCTGTTGGTTTAAATGGAAATCTTCACAGGTGTAATAGCTTAATTAAACTCACAGTAAGGGTAAGTTATAAATGAAATGCTAACGGAGTGAGTGGCCTTGGTAAGCCCTTTGCCTTTTACACAGGATGCTGGAAAAGCCAGCAGGGGGCAGGTCACTTGAGCCATCTGCTCTTGCCTGCAGCCTTCCTCTGGCCACTATTGCTTTGACCCTTGAAGATGTGAGCTGGAATATGCTGATACAATGGAAACAGGGATGTTGAAAGTTGCACATCATGGCAGTACTGAAATATTTTTCTATAGTGACACATTCTTTTCCAAGTAGCAATTGAAAACATCTTTTTTTAAAGAAAAATTTTGGAAAACCAGGTCATTGGACCTTTGTTATAGCATTGAAACTTACAGTACTACTTGGAGATCTCAGAATCTTGCAGTGGAAAGCATGGCATAAAACTCAAAAATTACCCTAAAATGCTGTAATATGTGGCTACATTTGCCATTGTATAGCAAAAAGACCAGCCCATGTAAAAAAAAATCTAGGTTACCTAAACATATCTAAGTTCTCTAAAATACTTTTTTGTAACCTCATGTTAGAAAAGTTCAAACCAATTTTTTTAATCTCATCCTTTCCTTTTTAATTCAGTTATAAACTAAGGAGCTGTGAACAGGGGATTTAAAATTGGTAAGCTAAAAATAGCTGGCCTTAATTCTTATACTTCATTTCCAGATTTGTGTATTAAGAAAAATCCTTACCTTTACTTTTACCCAAGGAATTTTTTTCAATCTCCAAATTACTCTCAGATGTAATATTGCAGACAATTTCTGAGTAAGCATACTCTTGCAGAGATCTAGAGCAGTATCGTCTGCATCAGTGTATACTGAATTATGTCCACATTTGGATAATAATCATGAAGTGTTTAGACAAAGTCTATCTCTTTTTTTCAGGAAAATTAAGAAACTTCCTGCAGGTACTGTACGTTTACTGAGTCACTGAAACATTAGGAGCTCAGAGCATCATATGGCTAGTATAAGAATCATCATAAATAAAGGTTCCATTTAAATGTAGTTTAGTTTAAGGTTAAAGAATTGCGATGATTAAAAACGAAGCAGGGAAGTGTATCATTCCTTTGTTAGCCATTTTTTTCTCAGTAGTGATCTGCTAATTAGTGGTGGGACAGATTACCCTTTAGGGTACTTGGGCGATGGATCTATTGTCCTTCCTAGGCTGCATGAGTCCAGAACAGCAGGAGAGCCAGGCATTCTCACACTTGCCTAATATGCTTTCCAAGTTCTATACCAGTTCTCCAAAGTAACATTTTTGTTTAGGGAAGAAAAAACAGCAGTGCTTTTCCTGTATGTGCCATCAGTGAAATGTAAGATTCATATGTTTTATTTTACATTTCTTTAAGCAGTAACTAATTTCTATTTATTTTGCTTCTAAAACATATTTCTATGAAAACATACACAGGCAATTATGTCTGTTCTATGTAAAATGCTACATTGCCTTTCTCACGTTTCATTATTTAGCTGCACCTTTGGCCCTTCCTAATGTGCCTGCCTTTAATTACGAGGCACCTATCTAACACCTTCCTCTAGGTAGAATCATGCAATTCTTTTATTTCCAAGCCACTCTTAGGCTGTAGTATGCTTGTAAACAGCCTGTCAGTACTGCAGCTATCTTCTCTTTAGCACAGCACTTGAAAAGTACCTTTTTTCTAGAGAATGAGTAAGGGCTATTTTAACGGCATCCAATAGCCAAACAAGTGTCTTATAACAAATGTACTTATTTAGAACAAAGGCTTCTCAGAGACTGTAAATCATTCAAATGAACTATACTAACATGTATGGTTTGTGTGCTGTACTTCCCTGCCTGCCTGAATTCTGGAAATATGTCACAGTCTTTTAATTGCCATTGGTCATCTTATAGTATGATAGCTTTTTTAAATAGATACACTGCAATAATTTGCTGTCATCCTCTCCTTAGTGAGTCACTATGCATGAGGATGAAGGCATTCAAGACTAATACTAGCATTTCTATAAGACATGACTTCAGTTCCAATAGTACACACAAAAATAGATATGTTACTTCTGTGGAAAAACATTCTTCCCCTCTTCCTTTAAAATAATTTTTTTTCAAAGGCTGTAGGAAGGCGTCTTCTCAAGTTTACACTTTCCACACTTTCATTTTGCAGCTCTTAAGTTAATGGCTGTGTATCATGTCTCAGTACTTGTTTTTGTTTTTTAACTGACCTTCACTGGTGTGCTTTTCAGTATTGACAGCTTTCACCTTGGCTGCTTTCTGAATGGATTGCTGAGGCAGTGGTCTTCTTATGTTACAGGCATACCTTAATTAGGGAAAACAAAAAAATTTGAACAAATCCCCACACATAATCCCTCCTTTATACTCCCCACACACTCACTACCACCAAAAAAACTTAACATAAGCCTTTCTTTACTTTTGTGGGTTTAATAGAAATAAGGCGTTTTCTTTTCCAAACAGCCACTTTTCATGTGCATGCCACATTGCTTTCCCTCTCTCGCATTTGCTTTCCCTCTCTCCAAAGGAAATAGATTATCCGTTAACAAATGTCTTACAGCATTACTGTGTGAAATCTTCAGCTATGAGTCATACAGTCCTCTATGCCACACTCTGAAGTCTTTAGTTTAAAACCACAGCAGATTTTTAAATATCTGCACTATTGAAAAATAACTTCTCCTGGGGCTCTTCTTTCCGTCTTGCTGTCCATTTGTTTTAATTTTGCTTGCCTGTTTGTTTTGAACCCTTTCTTTTTTCCCTTTGGCATTTCTCCTGTAGCTGAACTGCCTGCCTTGTCTTGTTTCCAGGCAGAATTCTAGGCAAAACAAAACTTTGCCAACTTGAGCTGGAGCACTCTCTCTTGTTATTTATGTTTGGGTAACTAGAGGGCAAGTTTCTAGCCATGCCTGTCTTTTGGAATTAATGGATGAAGACAAGCATTTCTATGAGACATGCGTTACTTTTTAAAAATGCTGTGATGAGGTGGACACCCACAGACAATCTTGTGCCCGGCGTTTTAACTCTTTGGCTAAAATTTGTATGAAAAGTCACAAGCAGCTTCTCTGCATAGATCTTCAAAGTGTATCAACTACCTGTAGTAATTGTAAAATTATTGTAAAATCTTTTGAACCATGCAGGATACCTTCTGAACTCTATATACCCCATCTGTCCCTTCACATCTCTCCAGTTCTTCACCCCTTTCTTTAGTCTCACTTTCAGTAACTGGGAAAGAGCTCTGGGAAAAAGGTAAATGGGAAGCAAGAACTGAGAAATAGAAAGAAGTGAACCCAAGGGAATGCTTTTTTCTCACTTTTCTACACTTTTTTTTTTTTTTTTTTTTGGTCCCTTCTTCATATGACAACAATGTATGGTTTTGTAAAAAAGGAGTGGAGGATAGGGGACATGGTGTTTAAACAGGCTTTAAAATTGAATTAGGCTGATTCTGTTAAAGACAATTATTTTAATTGTCTGAAGCAAGTACCACTACGGGTGGTTTTTTTATCCCCTCTCCATGATCATAAATCATGAAAGACAATGTAATTAATTGTAACTCTCTACATGTGTCGTTTTCTTTTTGAAGTACTGCTTGGCATACTGCATTTAGAATGTCTTCAAGACCACCTCCTAATAACTGCGGTGAAGCATGTTGTAAATTTCTAATGCATGACTCATTCCGAGTTCGTAATGAGTTTCCATGCTTGAAATAAAAAAGCTTCAAGCACCATCTGCTGTCTGAAATTGGCTACTGTGCATTTCCTCTGAATTTGCTAGAAGTGTTAGTGGCTTTCTGGCATTACCAGGTATTAAGAGCACTGCAGCCATTTAATCTTGGAAGACATGAAAACATGTTTGCATGAACCTACTTATATAACCTTCTTAAATTTTCAGGATTTGCAGTGATGTCAGGAGCTGTAAAATTAACATAAACCATATTCTTGTAGGGACCTTTTTTTTTTTCGTAGAAAAATGCAACTGTACTATCCACAGTACAAAAAGCTAACTCTATCCTCATCTTCCTTAGGTGGCAGATAATGGAAAACCACCACTTTCATCTTTGACTTACATTGATATTCGAGTTATTGAGGAAAGCATTTATTCTCCAGCAATTCTGCCTCTAGAAATCTTTATCACGGCCTTTGGAGAAGAATATTCAGGTGGTGTTATTGGAAAAATTCATGCAACCGATCAAGATGTTTATGATACTCTGACATACAGTCTGGACCCCAAAATGGAATCCTTGTTCTCTGTTTCCAGTACCGGTGGCAAACTAATAGCACATAAAAGCTTGGACGTAGGACAGTACCTCCTAAATGTCACTGTTACAGATGGAAAATTTACAACTGCAGCTGATATTACTGTGCATATCAGACAAATCACACAAGATTTACTAAATCACAGCATTGCAATACGCTTTGCAAACCTTGCCCCTGAAGAATTCATTGGTGATTACTGGCGCAATTTCCAAAGAGCATTGAGAAACATCTTGGGTGTGAGGAGAAATGATATCCAGATTGTTAGTTTGCAGCCCTCTGATCCTCCTTCAAATCTTGATGTCCTTCTGAATATTGAAAAGTCTGGTAGCTCTCAGCATCCAATGAGAATTTTGCTCCACAAAATAAACTCTTCTGTGCCTGACCTAGAGGAGATTTTGGGTGTCCGAATAATTGATGTTTTCCATAAACTTTGTGCGGGCCTAGATTGTCCTTTGAAATTTTGTGAAGAAAAGGTAACAGTGGATGAGAACATCATGTCAACCCACAGCACAGCCAGGTTGAGTTTTGTCACTCCCCGTCATCACAGAACAGCAGTTTGTCTTTGTAAAGGTAAGAAAAGCGGTAAGGAAAACCATATCCTTGAAAAGACTGGTTTGGTTTTGAACAGCCGTAATACACAGGGGAAAATTCATGTTACAGGACAAGATTAAGAATGTCCTGTAACCCTCACTGCAGTATTTGCCTAATTTTATTCAGAGTAGGGAGTAATTCTTTCTTGTCTCATTACCTCATTTTAAGAGTTTACATAATACAGGCTTATGGAAGGGTTGTTTTTTTATAGCTGCACCTTCATTTTCCATTTTATGAAGGAAGTTCCCTTTTTTGCTCCCTATTCTAAATTGCCAGCCATTTTTGGGCTTATATGCACAAAGGTAATGCTTGCAAAGTACCTGAATACTACCTGGTCTCCGCTTAGAGGAGTAGCCCATGCAACTTCCAAACTTGCCTAGGAATGGCAGGGTGAACTGGGAAATGAATATTCATTAAGATACATATACAGATTTATAACAGAAGATTTATTTGTCTTTAGCTCCAAGGAAAACAACATTTCTTTTTAAAACTATGGCTTTGAAATCATGGTCCTGAGTGAATTCACACATCTTAAGTAAATATTTAAAGCCTGTTCCTTTTCTGTCTAAAATACAGACACTCTCTTCTGCTCCCCCCAACCCACTCTGTCCATGTTGAATACCTACATGTTGTTTTTTTATGGTGTATGATAGTAATGGTAAACTTTAAACCACACCACCATTTGCCAAATTCGGGCAATTTAATTGTTTGAGTAATTACATATGCCATTTATTTCATCTGTGTTGGTGCCAGTCATGTCCCATTACTATTACTTCACTTTTTTGTCTGATGGTTAGGAATATCATTTAGGTTACTTTCAGCTACTACACTTAAGTCTCCCTTTTCACAAAATACCATTACCACCAACAGAAGAGAAATAATGTGTTTTGTTTTACAGAAGGGAAATGCCCCTTGGTGAATAGTGTGTGTGAAGAAAACCCATGCCCTGAAGGTACTGAATGTTTAGGAGATCCAAAGGAAGGAAAATACACCTGTGTTTGCCAAGACAGCAAAGTCGGACAGTGTCCTGGTAAGAAATTAAAAATCTCTGCAAAAAAAAATACTACTTTCCAAACATAAATTTGATTCCAGACCTGTGTTAAAACATTTTATGCTTTTTTGTATTCCTAAGCATCAGCCGGCTCTGCTGTGACATTTACTGGGAGCAGCTATGTGAAATACCGTCTCATGGAAAATGAGAATAAAGAAGAAATGAAGCTGACAATGAGACTTAGGACTTACTCTGCTCATGCAGTTGTTATGTATGCTCGAGGAACAGACTACAGTATCTTAGAGGTATGTTAAAATCTCTTAGTTCATATCTCCTTCTCTTTTCTTCTTACCATGTTCTTACTTTTTTTTTGTGCCAAATTAAAAGATAGAATCGTAACATCTCTGTAGAATTGTTAAAATTGAGAATTGCCTTCAAGGTAGAGTGTGTTATACATCCAGGTGACAGACTTGTACAGAATTTCTATAATGTGTAAAAGGAATTAGTTTTCTTTAGTGTTTTTTTAAATAAAACAAAACAAAAAACACCCTAAATTAGCTGCAACTTTACATTTATTTGTTTATAATACTCATTTAATCCATACAGAAAAAGTTATTTAAAGCACAAGATGAAAGGTCTTGAGGTATTATAATCTTTTGATGATGATCTGAGACTTCATTACTAGAGGAAAATTGTACAAGGTATATATTTTAAAGAACCATATGGAATGAATCACAATCACTGTAACTGTTTAGAATACAATGCTATTAAACATCCTTCCATGAACACTGCCATCATCCTGTCTCTCCAGCAAACAAACTTCTATAGGCATCGATATTTTATATTCTTTAAGCATGCAAACCATTTGTTGATGCTGTGTTTTTCCTCTGTAGATTCACCATGGAAGGCTCCAATACAAATTTGATTGTGGCAGTGGACCTGGGATTGTCTCTGTTCAGAGCATTCAGATAAATGATGGCCAGTGGCATTCAGTATCTCTTGAAGTGGATGGAAATTATGCAAGACTTGTTCTGGATAGGGTGCATACTGCTTCTGGTACTGCTCCTGGTACACTTAGGACACTAAACCTAGATAATCATGTGTTTTTTGGTGGTCATATTCGGCAGCAAGGTACAAGACATGGTAGAAGCCCTCAGGTTAGCAATGGTTTCAGAGGCTGTATGGATTCTGTTGTACTTAATGGACAAGAGCTGCCCCTGAACAGTAAACCACGAAATTATGCACACATGGAAGAATCTGTAGATGTGACTCCTGGATGTTTACTGACTACCACGGAAGGTTGTTCAAGCAGTCCATGTCAGAATGGAGGCATCTGTAACGCACTCTCAAATGGAGGTAAGCTGTGCTCTGTTCTTCTGCTGTTGGCTTTCAAAACTGCTTTTCCACTTTACTGCCTTGAAGAGCAAAATGACTTTGTGAATAATTCTTGCTTTTCAAGAGAGTTGTGGAACACATTGTTCCACAGGTAGGATTGTTGAGCAGGTGAGAAGGATGTGCCTGCCTGTGTTCTAGACTCAAGTCCTTGGGGTATGAAGTAGACTAAGTCCATCAAAGTGGGGATTAACTTCAGTATCAACACCTGTAGTCAGTCCTCTTAACTGCCTACTTTAGAATCTTCCTTCAAAAATTCTGAATTCAGTGACAAGCTTGAGTTTTGTGAGAGTATGGAAGTTATCCTTCAATCATATTCAGAAAACTTACTGTTAGACTCTCCTTTGTCTTTCGCTAAAAATATTTCTATTTCTTCCTATCCTCACTCTGTCTGAACAGTGGGCAGAGAGGATCTTAAATCCTGTAAAGTCATGTGTGTCTTTCAAAAAAACTGTATTTGATTTCAGGTTACTACTGCAAATGTGCACCTTTGTTTATGGGAACTCACTGTGATGTAAGCGTCAATCCGTGTGCTTCCAACCCCTGCCTTTATGGTGGTACTTGCATCCCAGTCAGTGACGATTTTATCTGCCAGTGCCGAGGACAGTATACAGGGCAAAGGTACATTTGTATGGTTTATTGTACGAATGATCCCTTTAGAGAATAAGTTATAAATGTAACACTTTTTCTGCTTTCTTGTTTATCTGTTTCCTACTTAAAGTTCAGAGTTGAAACACACTGAAGTTGGTTAAAGTTAATGGCAGGCCCTATGTCCCGCATAGCCCTGAATCCCACACTATATATTCACTTGCAGTAAGGTAGTGGTTTGGGGTTTTTTCACCCTTGCAGGTGCCAGCTGGGTCCATACTGCAAAGACAATCCTTGTAAAAACAGTGGCAAGTGTATTGACAGTTTGGATGGACCTGTTTGTGAGTGTGAAGTAGGCTTCCGTGGAGAAAGGTAGGTAGTGTTCCACATTAATGGAATTTTAACTGTATTACTTAACAGTTCAAATTGGTTGAAATCTGTAATGTTAATAAAACAGCAAATTGCTTAGTAGTGTATAGTACTGTATATTAAATGTGTTGAGATCAAGGAGACTAGAACAAAGACTACCAGTGTAAACTAACCATCATTGATTGCTCTGCTCTTTTTCTGGTAGGTGCCTGACTGATGTCGATGAATGCATAGAAAACCCATGTCTTAATGGTGCACTTTGTGAGAATACTTACGGTTCATATCACTGCAACTGTAGTCATGGATTTGGAGGAAAACACTGCACAGACATTGTTCTTAACAAATACGTTTCAACATCTTGGAACATTAGCTTAGCTGAAGTGATTGGGATTATTGTTTTCATCGCAGGAATATTCTTGTTAGTTGTCATTTTTGTTGTTTGCCGCAAAGTGATTAGTAGAAAGAAGAAGCATCAGCCAGAACCTGAAGACAAGCAGCTGGGAGTTACAACAGCTTTCTTGCAAAGACCTTATTTTGATGCAAAATTGAATAAGAACATCTATTCTGACATTCCACCACAGGTTCCTGTTCGTCCCATTTCATACACTCCAAGCATTCCAAGTGACTCCAGGAATAATCTTGACAGGAATTCTTTTGAAGGGTCTGCTATCCCCGAGCACCCAGAGTTTAGTACTTTTAACCCAGATTCTGTACATGGTCATCGGAAAGCTGTAGCTGTTTGCAGCGTAGCACCAAATTTGCCACCTCCACCTCCCTCCAACTCTCCTTCAGACAGCGATTCAATACAGAAACCCAGCTGGGATTTTGACTATGACAGTAAGAAGTGTTCTTATTTTATTACTTTTCTATTAAAGGTCTGTGCTGCTGCAATTTTATTATGAATGCAGAGTCTTTGTCTATGCCTGTTATGTTACAAAAGGCATTATGATTTTACTGGGGTTTGAGTCTGACTGATTGAGCTTCAAGCTCTGCTAAGTTTTGTAAAAATGTGTAGATCTTAGCCTTAAATGTTATTGACTCTAATCTAGAATCTAATAATTATCTCACCACTTCTTTCAGCTAAAGTAGTAGATCTTGACCCCTGTCTTTCAAAAAAGCCTCTGGATGAAAAGAACTCCCATCCTTACAGTGCTAGAGAAAGCATGTCTGAGGTCCAGTCTCTCAGCTCCTTTCAGTCTGAATCATGTGATGACAACGGTAAGTAAAATGCAGTCTTGCCCCATAGGTTTATTTGTTCTGTCTTTGCATCTCTTAGTATCAATAGGGCTTACATATATCCAATATATATTAAATAATATTTTATTTAATATATATCTGTATTTACTTATGTTAATAACGCAATATGTTATTTTTTTAAGTATTTTGCCTGCATTGCACCTTGTTTTAATTACTTTAGCTTAAAATTATATGTGATCATTCTGCTGTTAGAGTATTAGAGGTGTTCAGAGCCTTGTGTTTAAAAGGTGTTAAAAGTGTGTTCAAATTTGAGAGACTTTTCTAGGTAATCATCAGTTATCATCTGATAGAAGAATACAGGGAATTGTAAAAATGGCTTCTGCACAAATAACTTTCACTTTGACATTCAGCTCTCAGTAAAAGCCTTTCTGGTGTTACAGTTTCATTTGTTTCCTTCTCTTTTTCTTGCTGCGACCTCAGCTCCCATATGGATCAGATCAGTTCTGAGTGAGAGCAGAGTTTAAGGGACTGCTTGTAAGTTTGATTACTTTAGTAATGAAGGAAGCTGCACAAAAAGGATTTTGTTACAGTAGAACAGTATATTTGGCTTTCACCATGATTAAAATGAATTCACAAAAAATTCCTACATTGAAAAAAGCCAATATAAAATATATTTTGATCACAAATCCAGTCCATCAAAATATAATCAGCATATGTATATTGGGGATTTATTATTATTAATTGGAAGTCTTTTACTTTTCCGTTGTGATGACAGACACTTTTACAGTTGCTGTGAATGCATCTGTGCATTCAGAAACATTTCAGAATGATTGGACAAAGCCACAGTTGCCTCATAACTTAATTCACTACATTAAGGTGTTTTGACTTCCTTTTCCAATTTCTGCTTTTGTCTCTGTATGGTAAAAAGAATTTGAAATTGCTTTAGCTTAGGAATAAAGAACATTCTACTTCTCGGTGAAGTAGCGTGATTTGTTCTTAACAGCATGAAAAGAAACGTGTTAATGAGTGGTGAAAGTAAAATGGTATGCTTAACAGTACTCGTCATTCTACCTGTAGACCTGTTACCAATTTTCAACCTTTTTCCTGTGGTATAAAGTGTTGTGCAGTACATGTGGTTCTCCCCTCCTCTCCATCCCATATATTTCATGTATTCTGTACTTACATTTCTTGTCATGTATTGTTTACTCATTAATACATCATTTTAAGAGAAATACCTGTAGCATCATAAATATTGTTCCTTCCTTTTTGGTAGATTCTGAATTTATTAGTTTGAAATTTGATCCCCGAGCCATGCAAAAAAAAACTGAATGTGTTTATCTCATCGTATATAAGAGTAAATCCTTCTTCCTTCCAAAAGAATCTTGGGAAAGGGAAGACACAAAAAATGCATTAATTTCAGCTGTATTTACATCAGAATGTCACAACCTGAATTTGGTATTTCTACAGTGATACCACTGTTCACACACAAATTAAGTAGGTCAGCAACAGAAGTTTTCAGTAGATATTTTTCATATTCTAGCATTTTAGTTCATTTCAGTGAAAATTTCCTCCCCTGGTCTTATATTGGAGTGGGGGAGTAGTTTTCAGTCTAAAAGGGAAGCCTAATGAAATAATCCTTAATTCATGCAACACAAGCCTTTAGAAGAGCTTTAGGTCATTGCTGTTAGATGAAGTATTATGCAAATGGTATGTTTAGGCAAATTTCAGAAATCCCGGGTCAACTAAAGCAGTTTTGTGCTTATGCAGAATTTGCTTCAGGAGTAGTTACATTTCCATTTTTACCAAGAATAAAATTCATTATTAGAGATGTATTTTATGTATTATATGCAACTGCTTTCTAGATAAGAAGAGGGTAAATGTATATGTACACCAATAATCTTGCTCTATAAAATAGTAATGAACTGCAATTTTACAGTGGTTTTTGTATATCTATATGCTTTTTAAAGTGATACTAACTATAGGTTTGTTTTAATTTGCTCCTTTTATACCTTTTACAAGCTTCCATAGTGACTGTAATACACCTTGTCAATGCTGTTGTTGACTCGGTGGAAAAAGAAGGTATATACATGCTTTTCATATTTATTTACAGTTTTGCAGAATAATGCACGTTTGTCTTCTAGTTAATGTAGTCCTAGCAGATGGGAGTCATAAAATATTATTTACTTGGACTTTCTGATAAGTTTTAACAAAGGATATGTTTATATTCTATATCTGTTAGTATTTTCATGTATATGCTGTAGCTACCCTGTGGACAGGTTTTACAGTGTGATCTCTGCGGGGGGGGGAGGTATTGGTATGAAAAGATCTTACTCTCTTCTTACTCCTGAAAATTTTCATGCCAAAGTTCCCAGCAGTATTGAGACAGCATCAAAGGCAATTACATACACTGCTGTAGATGAAATAGCAGCAGTCCCTGCTTCCTTTTCTTCTCACACCCACATATGTTGGCACCTTGTCCAGCTGAGCAGAATGGGAGTAGTCCGATGACAATATTCACTTCCCTGTTTGTCAGATCAGTCTGTCTCTTTAGTGAAAACCTCTGATTTTTCATATGATCTTGAGGTGTATGGGCATACTCATCCCTATTGGTTTAAGTAGTTACTACCCAGCCTTAAATCAGTATCTAAAAGGTATGTTTGGGTGTATACATGTGCACACACATATACTTGTGTGTGTAGTATGTCTTCGGAAATTAGATGAAGTTGACATTTTTGGTGGAATTTTATTTCTTCCCTAACATTTAAGAACTGTCCACTCTGGAAAACACAACTCTTTACAAAATAATAGTAGTAACAAAGGTGCCAATGAGTCTATACAAATGCTAGCTATTCTTTTAATTAACTTAAAACTCCCTAAAGTTCCAGTAATATGCAAGCAATTCATGACCATGAGGCTGCAGAGGTTACTTCTGAAATACCATCCATAACACATGTTTCCTATTTGTTGAGAAAACCCTACTTTTTATTAATTTCTACTTAAAGCCATTTTAAGAATATAAAATTACAGTATCTAAAGATTCTTAGATTTACTATTTGAAGTACATCCTGTCTAATGTATGCAGACAGACACATACATTGTCTACAAAAAATGCAGAGACTCCTAATTACATGACAGTAATTGATGTGTACGTATAGAGTCCTCAGTGATAGAAAACTGTAATGCACAGTACTTATGAAGGGAGAATTGGAAGACTAGAAGAGGCAAAATCTATAAGGGGAAATATTTAATCACTCAGATTTTCTCTGAGATTTTGACTGGTAGAAACTAAAAATGATGGATGTAGTTCTCAAGTTAAAGTTGTAAGTATTGCTTGGTGGTTTAGTGTCACTGTAAAATAAATATAAATATTTTATGCATTGCACAATATTTGTAGAGAAATTGAAGATGTTCTGCTCAGCTACTTCTTAACACTTGGAAGTTTCTACTCTTAATAAGCATTCCTTCTTTCAAAGCATCTTGGGTAGAGTTCTGCTTTTGAGCACCCTCAGGAGAGTGCCAGCTTGAGTAGCAGAGATCCTTGCTCAAGCCTTCAGCAAGGTCACATTCTGGGACAGATGGTCTTTTTCTTTAGCCTCCCCAAGTGTTTCTGTTCAAGAGGTATCCTGGAAGCATGAACTGTAGTCTCATTCCAGGGCAGTTGCAGGTCTTCATTCTCTGCACTGCTCTGCAGGGGAGGTTGTATCTCCATGCAGATTGATAATGCCGCATGCAAGAGAAAATATAGCTCCAGTCTAGCAGGTCATCACCTAGAAAGGTGGGCACATCAGGTTCCATTCCTTGGTAAAAGTGCACTAAGTCATAAGACCACAGTCTGCCTATCATCTTCAGTTTTGCACCCAGTTTCCTTAGAAAAATTAAGAATGTCATCTTCTTAGTAGATGTAGTGGTCAGAACCTTCTCCTGGAGATAAGGGCAGAGATGTTTTAAGAGTCTTAGATCTTCAACTGGTGTCTCCTTTACTGTGGACAATATTTTCTTGTCTGGGTTAGGCAAGCTTGGAAAGGAAAAGAAAAAGGAACCTCCCCTAAGAGTCAGTCTCTGTCCTTCCAGTCTTCAAAGAATAGGTAAAAATATCCATTCTTAGGAAAAGATTCTGGCATTAGGATAGGCATCACTCATCCTTAGAGACCTGAACAGGGAATATAGGTTCCTGAAGAGAAAGAAACCTAAATTCATCAGATAACACTGGCCAATTCTCTGCTGAGTGTGAGTTGTTGGGATTAGTGTACCAAGGGAGGCAGGTCTCCCAGTGCACAGCGTATGTAAGCTAGATACTACAGGGAGCATTCCCGTCTTTGCATGAAATACTGGAAAGTGCAAGTCCTAAGAGATGCAGCCCTATATCAAAAAACAAAGGGGGATACAAGGAAAGAAAAAAGTCAAGTTGAGTCTTGTTACCCTTTTTTAGCAGAAGTCCTAAATCTACTGATAAGAGGATTTCAGCAAACTAGAGACTGCAGATTTTGCCATCACACAGCCATGTCCCATGTGGGCTGTATGTAACTCAGTAACTATTCTACAGTTCAAGTTTAACAAAAAAGAATCCCAGGAGTAAAACAAAACAAAAAAAAAAAAAAAAAAAAACAGAAACCAAAACTCCTTTAGCACTGCTAAGTAAACTGGAAAAAAAGCAAAGCAGCATGAACATCCTAGTGACAGTCATTGTTTATCTTCATATTGGTTCTAGTATTTGATTCCTAACTACAGATGTTTTCTCCTTTTTCTTCTCATTCTGCCACCTAAAGAATCTTTTGCTGTTCCTGACCTCAGCAATTCAAGAGGTGACTTCTGCATGCAGTTTGTTGATGTTCACCAAAATATTTCTGTTAATACTTGGTTTTAACACAGACTTACTATCTTTTGCTTGCTGTGCATCTGTCTGCAGTGATTATTCTTAACTAGATTTGCATCTTCTTACAATTCTGTAGTAGTTTCCTTTTCGGTGTTCAGATGAGAGAAAATTCTTTTTTTTTAATGAGATTAGGCTTACATCTAGTTTCCAGCAGATGAATACAAACTTATTTAAGGGGAGTTTGTGAGAAAGGATCACTTTCAGTCATTTATGCATGATTAAGCTTGATTTTCGTGTTTTGATCTTGTATGTGGAATCTTGATCTTGTTTGGAATGTGGAATTTTGATCTTGTTTTGACCTTTGAATGTGGAATGCCTTTACTAATAGTCAAGGATTTTTAGCAGAGGTGTGTGGCAGTTATGTAGAGCTAACAGCATTTTGTGAAGTTACCCTTACATTTCAGTTAAGGGGTAAAGTTGCTTTAAATGGTCTGGATACTTTACCAATTAAACATTATTTCTTTTATGCAAGAAAAATATGGTTTGTATGTGCTAAATATATTTTTAAGAAAAACATGTAGCTGTTATCACCCTAACTGTAATTACCCAACAACAATTAAGAATTTAGCTGCACCAGGGAGCCTGTTGGTTCTTTGCTGTCTGGTGAACAGTTCTATACTATGTATTGCAATAGCACATTCCATAGGCGACCTACAGCTCTTCCTGTGTTAGGCGAGATGTCAAAATAAAACATAAAAGTTCAAGTGTGAATAACGCAATATCTAATGCATGGCATAATGTAAAGTTGTGTTGTGTTAAATGTCTTTTGTGGAACCGGGACAAACTGCTCTCTAATTAACAAGTACTGTCCTAATCATGGTGACTGCATTGGCTTAATACATATATTGACTTCTCAGTTCAGACTGACTTGAAGACAAGATACTAATACTACTTTTAAAAAAAAAAAATTACCTTTTCAGGTTATCACTGGGATACATCAGACTGGATGCCAAGCGTTCAGTTGCCAGGTATCCAAGAGTATCCAAATTATGAAGTGGTTGAAGAGTCAGCTCCCCTCTACAATGATCCAAATGCCATCGATACAGACTATTACCCTGGTGGTTATGACATAGAAAGTGATTTTCCACCTCCACCTGATGACTTCCCTGCACCTGATGAGCTTCCACCGTTACCACCAGAATACAGCGACCAATTTGAGTCAATACAGCCACCCAGAGACATGCCAGCTGTAGGTAGCTTGGGTTCTTCTGCAAGAAGCAGGCAGAGATTTAACCTTAATCAGTACCTTCCCCATCACTATCCTGCAGACATGTCAGAACCTCAGACCGCAGCCAGTGGTGTCAGCGGTAGTTACAGAGAACCTTACGCTCCTTACACATTAGGGTACAATAGAGACTTTGAAGCACCAACTGTAGACAGCATGTCCATGTCTGTGTATGCTTCCACAGCTTCATGCTCCGATGTGTCAGCATGCTGTGAAATGGAGTCAGAAGTCATGATGAGTGACTATGAGAGTGGAGATGACGGTCATTTTGAAGATGTGAAGATTCCTCCACTTGATTCCCAGCAACATACAGAAGTCTGACACACTCAATGAAAGTGCCTGGACTCTAACAAACTTTATCAATTCTAGAACAACTTTCAAAAGCTTTTTTATTCTTTTCTTTTTCCTAGCCACAGTGAATGCTTTTGTTTCAGTGAGCTAAACTGGCATGGCAGCCTTGGATCATGCAGTTCATTTCACTAAATCAGCCTGTTTCCATTTCCTGACCTACTGTAATTGGACAGTTCCAAGATTTCCATTGGCTGTGCCATTTCTGAACATCTTTTGTACTTACATTGTCTATGTTAAGAAAATCACATACCACTTCTCCATGTTAGCATGATACATATATTTATAGTTCTAATGCAATTACTTTTCTCCTACTTTTTGTAAATTTTATGTACAGTTTTGATTTTAATAGTTTTAACTAGATTTTGTAGATACTTTGTGAATTTGTTTCCCACTGAAACTAGTGGTGTTAGTGTGCCATTAAAAACTAGCACCCTGACTTATTATAATCAGGGCGTCACTGTATGTATTCCCCAGAAAACTAAGGTTTGACATTTCATTATATGTTAAAAAAAAAAAAAAAAAAAAAAAAAAAATCAACATTTTCACACAATTCCAACTGTACATAGGTTAAGTCTGATGCTCTTCTGGGTCAGCTACATGGAAATGTCTTAAATGGGTTGCTGTATTTTAAAACTGTAAACAATTTTTCCCTTCTTGGAAAGTGCGTTGGGGGCCCTCTACATACCAGTTTAGAACCAAAACCACCATGACACAGTTTTTATAGTGTCTGTATATTTGTGATCCAATGGTCTTGTAAAGAAAGGTTTTTACTGAAAATTACCATTAGCCAGTCTTTCTTACTGACAATAAATTATTAATAAAATACTTTAGCTTTGCTCTGTGTATCTGTATTATATATAATATACAATTGACAAAGCATTCAGTGCAGCATTTTTAAGTCTGTGTATGTTTTGTACTGTACGAAGTTAATTGCTCCAAGCACCACTTTTCCCTCTCCTCAGAAGTCCAAGCGCAGCTGTGTTAGATGCTCACTAGATGGCAGTGTGTGTCTACTTAATGGTGTGAAAAAGTAAACGGGCCAGTATGAATAAAGATTGATGGGTATCAAACTCCAGTAGCCTTCTGGGTAGTTTGCATTTTTCTTTGAACATACAATATCAGCTACGTAAATTACTGAGTGTTTTTGCTTAAGTAAGTCCTCAAAATAGATACAGAAAAAAAAAACCAAGCCCTTTAAAGCAGTTTCTTCCTTTCTTAATCACCCAAATAGTTAGGAATAATTGTCCCTTGATTATGTATTTGTATGCTGGAATTTCTGTGCCACTTTCAGTTTGTGATAAATGGAATGGAGGTTTTGCGCAGTTATAATTGCAATTTTCTGCATTAAATTCACACTAGACATTTACCTGTATATTATCCAGCTGCTTTTCTGATTAGAGCTTGGTTTATCTAACCAAGTTCTCTAGCCCAAATTTGCCCTGATGGTGAGGTAAAGGAATGAGATATCTGTCTCCTGCCTCTTGCACAAGGGATGCATTTTAAGGCCAGGACAGATTTCTTAGCACATTAGTGAATTTTTAATATAGCCTGGACTCCTTTCAGCTCTACCTCCACTGTTTACCATCTCAAAGTTCTGTAGCCTGGGACAGTACAGTATTAGATTCTCCCACACATGAGAGCTAAGCCTAGGCTTTCCACCATCTGGGGGAACAGGATACTGGATTTGTATTTAAGAGGGCTGTGTACTCACAAAATGGAGCAACTGAAGAAAACCTTGTTGAAAGTCTCAAAGCATCTTTTTATCTTTTCACAAGAACTGTGCTGCTAGGCAACACGGGGCAGAGGACAAGAGGGTGTGATAGCTGCCACTTAAGGAAATAACAGGCAGCTTCAACTCCACATCAATCAGCTTTGCAGTTGGTGGGTAAAGCAAGGCCATGTTAAACAAATGCTTCCTTTGCAGAAATATCGGGAGCTATTACCACCTAATTCAAGTCCAGTAAGCACAGTTAAATCGGCTTCCCACACAAAGCTACAGCAATACACAAGACCAACCTGATAAGATTTTTAACCCAATAAAACACTGATACAGCAGAGCACTGTTTGACCCAAGAGTAGCCCAAGACACTCAAAAGCATAGACCAGATGGTTTATTTTATGAGCCAAACATTTTAAAATAGGGAATTTCAGTGGAGTCATACATTCAAGTCTATAGTTACTATTAGTATGTTTTACTTAATTCCTTATACATGTTAAGCAACTAAAGATAAATACAAACTTCATCTCAGCTTTTGGGTAGTTCACATATCCATATTAAAAGGTCTTAAAGCAACACCCCAGATTGAGTAGTTGAGCTTAGAAGGCATCTCTTGACTGTTTCCAGTGATGGAGACTAAAACTTTTCTTGGGTAACCTGTTCCTGTCTCCTCACAGGGAAAGTTTTATGCGTGGATGTAGTTTCATGTGTTTGTTTGTGCCCATTGCCACATGGCATCACCAAGAAGAGCCTGTCCCTGTCTTTACATTTTCACATCAGGTATTCATAACCATTAATAAGTTCACCAGTGAGCCTTCTCTTTTCCAGGCTGAACAGCCTCAGTTCTCTCAGTCTCTCATGAAAGAGACGCCAGTTTCTTGCTTTACTGGCCCTTTACTGGACTCCAGTTAACTGTCTGTCCTTCTACAGAAGGTGGAAGATTATATATATATATACACACATATATATATATGTCATATATTGACCAGATTTTAGTCAAATCTCTTCTGTCCAATCTATGTTTTGTTCGGAATGTAGGAAATATTTTGCCTCAGAGCAGAGAGCAAACTGCTATTCTACCTGATTAATAGTATTTAAAAGAGGTGAAAACAGACAACATACCTATGAAGCTTATTTCTGTCAGTATTTAACACTCACACCTGATCTGAGGACTCCAGGATAGAGGTACACACTTACAAGAAGGAACAAGACCAGAGAGTACCAGGCTTTGGCCCCTTTTCCAAGGGTATTTACTCAGATTGTTTTTCCATTGTTCCCTGCTCTACCCATGAAACAAGTACTGTCCCAAGCAACCAAGTCCAATGAGATTTCCTGCCTGCACTGCCCAAGGGAAACAAATCCGAGTTCTCTCAGGCCAAAGAAAGTATTGAATCAGTCTCTTAACTGCAAGACACAAGATCCACCCTTTCATTGGGGTAGAGGAGAAAGAAGGTGATAAATCCACCACTCCATGGTGGATCTATCTGGTAAGCCCTTGAAGACAGCTGCAGAGATTAGTCTCTGCTCTCTCAGGCTCATGGCTGACACCTCTGCAGACAGAGGCTACTGATAAGCAGGTGCCCAGGATGACTCCTGACTTTGCATTCACAAGCTCTGTCCAGATCACAGCTCTGCACACTAAAAAGTAGCTGCAAACTGCCATCCAAGGCCCCTGAAGCCTCCATACAAGGAGTCTGTGTACTTCACAGCAAAGCCTTGCACACGTGCCTCTCACAAAAGTCAGAGGTGGGTGCCTCAGTATCTCTTCATAGCTGTTGCCAATTTTTAGCTGTAAATGGCTTTCAAACCCACACAAAAATATTGGAAAATTTGACGCCCCCATTAAAGCAAGCACTCTGAAGCTTATGTGAATTTTGGCAGCGTTATTCATTCTTCCACAGCTGGCATGTGGGAGAAAAAACAGAGAAGCTCAGTGCAGTATCAAGTACGGCTGCAAAGCAGGAAAATTAGTTCTTTGCTTTGATCTTAAAGAAAAAAATTTAAGAGCTTATTAGAATTATTTTCCCCTCATATAAGGTAACTACATTTCTGAATAATGTCATGATACATTATTTGCTAAGAACCAAAATCTTATTGATTACCAATGCCCACATTCATTGCTGAATCTGACCCATGGAAGCGTTTCAATTGTAACACAAATTTAAAACTTCATACACAAACAAATTAGGCATCTGCAGCAACCACACAGGAGTCGAGGCTATCACTAAGAACATTGACATTATGACCATTAAATGAAACTCTTTGCTCTTGTTCAAGAATTATCAAAGCTGAGCCATTTGTCTTTCTAAATACTTTGCTGCAGATGATAATTTCCTCAGCTTCTTATATGTTTATATGTTTGGAGTGGAAATATTCAGTGAGGAAGAGCACGGAGAAGCCCAATTATGTATATGAGTCATTAGTCCCCATGGTACAAATTGGAAAACATGCTAAGCAGGATGAATTGCTTTCAGAGCTCACATTTAACTTTGAAGGAATACATAAGGAAAGATTGGCTGCTGCATCAAAAAGACTGTTTTCTAATTTAATATCTTTTTCTGGAGAACTCGAAGCAGTGACAGTAATATATAGCATAAAAGTTAAAATGCCTTCTGTTTAAACAATTACTACTTTAGGATGGTCATAGACAATAGGAACTTCTGCTTGGAGTTTCACTGGGGGCGAGAGGGTGTGGGAAAGAACTCGCAGAGGAAAAAAGCTAAAGGTAAAATTGGAGCTTAACTGTATGTAATGAGCCTTTTTTATTTTAAAGCTGAACTTTGTTCTGTCCCACTTAAATTCCACAGAACTTGCCTCCAAAAGCTCTGTGTAGTGCTCAGAAACACCTAGAAAGCAGAACAAAGATGACTTTGCCCTAGTTAAACACTTTGTGTCTAAACCCCACGTCTTTCACTGGTTACCCGCCTCAAGAGCTCCTGCTGAGGAAGCCAGAAAGCCATCTAACCCGGCCAATGGGAAGACAAAGACAGAAGACACACCTTGTGTCCCAAGAAAACAAAAGCAACAAAACAATGGTGACAAGGGTTAAAAACAAGCCCACACACACACCTCACAACAGCAATATATCAGCTCAGAGACAGCACAGAAGTAAAACATGAGGAATTTTGAAAAATCAGATGAAGACAAAACTTAGAGAGCAGCTGAGGCAGAGAGAGGTTTTGCTTTAAGTCGAAGAAAGTATATCCTAATAACAGTTTCAAAGTCTTTTAATAGGCTACATCAAAAGTATTTTAGATACTTAAATTTGCAGCCTAGAGGCTTCCTGTGATTTAATGTGGGCTTATTCTTGCTCAGTGTGCAAGCTTTTCTGAGAGCTAGATGCAGAGCTGTGTCCCTCAAGTTAAAATCCTATCTGACTTTGGAGACAGCAAACCACTCTGGCCTGCTCTTGACAGCCTTTCTAAGAAGGTAAAGCATTTCCTCTTAACAAGCCTACTACAATCCATATGTGTCCCTGGCCATGACTTTCCTATTGGCCACCCTAAAAATCCCACAGTTTGTATTTTAGCATTCTGAGGAAGTGAGGCAGACTCAAGATTGAGCCTCCCCAGTCTCCTGGCGACAGCAGTTCATTTCCTCTCCACTTTCTCTGTTCTAGTAGAGGTTAATCAATCCTTTTGCCAAGCACTTGCTAAACAGCCTACAGCCACTTTGCAGATCAGGAAACATCCCTCCCCCTTAACCCTGCAGCAGGAGCACGCAGGAGGGACAGCTGGATTTATGTTCCCAGAAGGCAGTGGTATTCACACTTATTGGTAACATGAGTAGAGAAAAGGTCTGGCGTTAAAAGGGCTGACATTCAGCTCAGACTTTACCTGGATTCAGGTATTACCAAATTACCCCTCAAACAAGGAAAGCATTGAGTTCTGCTGTACTTTAAATGCCAGAGATTGCTTCCCTATATCTGGAGTGAAGCATGTTATTTTAAGCATTTCTGATCTTTAGGTGTTTGGTTTTCCCTTTTGGCTATTACTAGTAAATTTCCTTGGGAAAGGGCAGAAATATCTCCCTCCATATGAATATTTGATATAACCACTCTGCCAGAAACTCATTTAAATCAGTCCATTTTAGGACCCTATACAGAAAATAATGGTCTTCAGTTAAAAACAAAAAACAAAAAAAAAACAAACCCAACCTAAACACTCATGAGTGTTCACCTTGGCTGATCTCTTACAACAGGGTTAGAGTCTTAAGGAAAGCTTGTAGCAAACAAGTTTTCTCTCTCTCTCTACAAGGTTAATTAAAAAAGGATGCTCTGAGGATAGAGGGTATATTAAGCAGCTCAGTTCACATCCAGGGACGAGTGTGTAAGGTTGAAAATATCATTTCTATACTGTGCTAAAGTAGGCTTTGCCATTAAGAATAGCTAGATACATCAATATCCATTAATAGCCAAACACAGGTTTCTCAAAGATGAGGAAAATGTAAGGATTCCTCTCATGAACAGATCATTTCAGTCATTCACAATTAATATCTTAATTCCTTCATGTTTGTAATGTATTGTTCATTTACCACAAAGTTAACTCTCTAGTACCCTGCCTCAAGACAGGTAGGGTACCTGTTCTCTCTCCGATTCCTATTTGTGTTGGTATTTCATGCACACCTGCACGATGCTGACCTTGTCAACCTTTGCCCTATCAGTGACTTCACTGCACAAAACATACCATGAGCCCCTAAGAGCAAAAGCAACTCTTGAACTCGTCCTTTGTGGTATACAGTACCCAATAACACTGTTGAAGACACAGCATTTAATGAAAGAGTTTCATTTTAAAGCTTTGTAAGAGCATCAAAAGCCAAAATTTCTTCCTGCCATGATGAAAAACATCCACACAAAATGAACAAGCTTTTTAAAGAGAGCTAAGAGGGAGCTGAAAGGTAATTCTTAGCATGGGTTGCAGATTGTACAAAGATGTCATATTGGCAAGCTTATACCATTTATCTCAACAAAACTTGAAAGACAAAGGCATGGTAAAACAGTAAAGCAGGGAAAGCTATAAACTTCAGGAAGCGGAAGTTCCACAAAAGCAAAGAAAATAAGAAAGAACAAATTCTGGCAAGTACAGTACAGAGTAAGATTATCCAGAAATGTTTGAGGAACAATTTACAGACATCAAAAATTAAAGTTTATTTTAAAACATATTAAAAGCAGAAAATTCTGATGAAGAGCTTTATATAACTAGTGGAAGATCAAGATGTAACAGGAACTTTGGGGAATTCAAGACAAGCAGATGTTTTCCTTCCTTGCATCTATGTCCACTGTGGTAAAAGTTGGGATGTATCATTCCTTTGCAAGGTCTTAACGTAGAAATCACACAATAAAAGGATATGAATAAATGAAAATAAACAGCATTGGAGTCAATATGACGCCAACTTAGTGCTTCTAAAGTACTTAATGCTTCTAAACCTTATGTTATCTAGGGCACAGCCAACTAAAATTGCCTCAGACCATGAGACTGGCCACTGACAAAGACAGGATACCAAGCAAGACAAACCAAGTACCAGCTTCCCATGAATGCAGCATTTAAGAAATAAGCCAATTACTAATAGCAGAATGCAGCAGCAAACAGGCACATTGAGACTGTCAAACTGGACAACCTGCTCTGCTGCTTGAAAAATGAGAACTAAATTGAATCACATAGTGCCAGTCTTCTGGGCATTTGCAGATTCTCTGTACAATCCTTTCACGTTATCTTTGTTTCTACACATAGGAGACAAAAGACCACTTGCCACTATGGCCATTATCAAAAACATTAATCCAAACAGCTTTGTCTTATCCAATGTAAAAGCAGATATCACATGGGCACTGTGACATTAGAAGCATAGTCAACAACAGGATACAAAAGCTGCACATTTACACTTTCATTCAGGTGGTTATGGAACAGGGACAGAAATTCAGGTTCAGGTAAAAATATTAGGTTAGGATTAGTATCCAAAGATAACCAGATGAGTATTGCCTGAAAGATATTTACACAGCAGCCAGATCTGACTTTGAAGGCAAAAAAAAAAAAAAAAAAAAAAAGGAGAAAAAAGCCCCCCAAACAGCACAATAACAAAACACACCAAAGTCCTTTATGTAAAGCAGAGTTTTTATGAAGGTTTCCCACAAAAAGGAAAACTTTCAGCAGTTCGAAGCACTGAATAAAGGTGTAGAGGAGTTGTACTAGTGCTGCCTTCCGGTTTCTGTGAATTGTTTTAATTCTGTTCCTTCACTGATTTGTTAAATAAAATAAATAAGATGCTTTCCTTTCAAGATGAACTAAAGGTTCAATTGACCTAAGGGTGTTTTGGGCTGTTTCTTTTTTAGCGTTCATTTTGGCAAGATAGAGGAGCTTTCATGCAGCTGTACTGAATGAAGTTTTCAGTTCAGTGTCTGAACCAGACAGAAGTTATTTTTACTGCCCTGTTTCTGAAACAGTTTTTCATCTCTGATACTATACAGCAATAATGTCAGCTATGTCCGACAACAAAGTTCAATAAAGTTTCTTCCACTCTTTTTTAGGGCAACCCAACACTGAAGAAATGCAATTCCCTCCACTAGAAACAAACCTTTGCAGAAATCCCTGCTACAGGAACACTCTTGCATAGTTTTGTCAGTATATTAGCTTGCAGTTTCAGATCTTGAAAGGTAAAGTATTAGTTGTGATTTAGTCAGTTAAAAGCAAAGAACTGCAATTTAAAGTCACTGGTACTACTTAAGGTATCTCTAATCATCCTTTTTCTATCCCTCCTTCAACTAACTTTAAATATAAAACATTACAAAAGTCAAACAGGTAAATATGATGTCAATCTCTACAGGCTGAAGTTAGTAATGCAGTGTCTCTTCAAGTCTGTAAGTATATAGACTATGAGAATGAATAAATTAAAACTGAATTATGGTCGTTTTAGATTTCAGAGAACATCATAGGTTAAAAGAAAGAATTTGCTTCCTAATTCTAAGCATTTGGATTATTATTCAGTAAAAACAAATACATATTCATAGAATCATAGAATACTTAGGGTTGGAAAGGACCTTAACATCATCTAGGTCCAACCCCCTGCCATGGGCAGGGACACCTCACACTAAACCATCTCACCCAAGGCTTCATCCAACCTGGTCTTGAACACTGCCAGGGATGGAGCATTCACAACCTCCCTGGGCAACCCATTCCAGTGCCTCACCACCCTAACAGGAAAGAATTTCCTCCTTATATCCAATCCAAGCTTCCCCTGTTTAAGTTTTAACCCATTACCCCTTGTCCTGTCACTACAGTCCCTAATGAAGAGTCCCTCTCCAGCATCCCTATAGGGCCCCTTCAGATACTGGAAGGCTGCTATGAGGTCTCCACGCAGCCTTCTCTTCTCCAGCCTGAACAGCCCCAACTTTCTCAGCCTATCTTCAGGAGGTTCTCCAGCCCCCTGATCATCCTCATGGGCCTCCTCTGGACTTGTTCCAACAGTTCCATGTCCTTTTTATGTTGAGGACACCAGAACTGCACACAATACTCCAGGTGAGATCTCATGAGAGTAGAGTAGACGGGCAGGATCACCTCCTTCAACCTGCTGGTCACACTGCTTTTGATGCAGCCCAGGATACGGTTGGCTTTCTGGGCTGCAAGTGCACACTGCCTGCTCGTGTTCATTTTCTCATCAACCAACACCCCCAAGTCCTTCTCTACAGGGCTGCTCTGAATCTCTTCTCAGCCCAACCTGTAGCTGTGCCTGGGATTGCTCTGACCCAGGTGTAGGACCTTGCACTTGTCATGGTTAAACTTCATGAGGTTGGCATCAGCCCACCTCACAAGTGTGTCAAGGTCCCTCTGGATGGCATTCCTTCCCTCCAGTGCCCAAACCACACAGCTTGGTGTCATTGGCAAACTTGCTGACGGAGCACTCAATCCCACTGTCCATGTCACCGACAAAGATGTTGAATAAGACCGGTCCCAACACCAATCCCTGAGGGACACCACTCGTTACTGGTCTCCAGCTGGACATTGAGCCATTGACCACAACTCTTTGTGTGCAGCCATCCAGCCAGTTCTTTATCCACTGAGTGGTCCATCCATCAAATTGATGTCTCTCCAATTTAGAGACAAGGATGTCGTGTGGGACAGTGTCGAACGCTTTGCACAAGTCCAGGTAGATGACATCAACTGCTCTGCCCCTGTCCATCGGTTCTGTAGCCCCATCACAGAAAGCCACCAAATTAGTCAGGCAGTATTCCCCCTTAGTGAAGCCATGCTGGCTGTCACCAAGCACCTTGTTGTTTTTCATGTGCCTTAGCATGCCTTCCAAGAGAATCTGCTCCAAGATTTTGCCAGGCACAGAGGTAAGACTGACTGGTCTGTAATTCCCGGGTCATCCATTTTCCCCTTCTTGAAAATGGGGATTATATTCCCCTTTTTCCAGTCATCAGGAACTTCACCTGACTGCCATGATTTCTCAAATATGATGGCCAGTGGCTTAGCAACTTCATTCGCCATCTCCTTCAGGACCCGCGGATGGATCTCATCAGGAACCGTGGACTTGTGCACGTTCAGATTTTTTAAGATGGTCTCGAACCAGATCCTCTCCTACAGTGGGCACGAGGTCTTCATTCTCACAGTCCCTGCATCTGCCTTGCAAGACTTGGGTTGTGTGGTCAGAGCCTTTGCCAGTGAAGACAGAGGCAAAGAAGTCATTCAGAACCTCAGCCTTCTCCAAATCCTGTGCAGCCAGTTCTCTCGAGAGCTTCCCTGAGGGGGCCTACGTTCTCCCTAGTCTGCTTTTTATTTGCTATGTACCTATAAAATCCCTTCCTGTTATCCTTAATATCCCTAGCCAAGTTTAATTCTAACTTGGCCTTAGCTTTCCTAACCTGGTCCCTAGCTTCCCAGACAACATCCCTGTACTCTTCCCATGCCACCTGTCCTTGTTTCCACATTTTATAAGCCTCTTTTTTTTCATTTGAATTTTCCTCAGGAGCTCCTTATCCATCCAAGGAGGTCTCCTGGCCCTCCTGCTGCACTTCCTTCTAGTTGAGACGCAATGCTCCTGAGCTTGTAGCAGGTGATCCTTGAATATCAGCCAAGAGTCCTGGGCCCCCCTGCCCTCTAGGGTTGTATCCCATGGAACCTTCCTAAGCAGATTCCTGAAGAGGCCAAAGTCTGCTCTTTTGAAGTCCAGGGCAGTGAGCTTGCTGCACGCTCTTCTCACTGTCCTGAGGATCTCAAATTCGACCATCTCATGATCGCTGCATCCAAGGCTGCCCTGGAGCGTCACATTTCCAACGAGCCCTTCCCTGTTGGTGAGCACGAGGTCAAGCATGGCACCTCTATATTCAGTGAAGTGTCTTTTCATTGGGATTTACAAAGTCAAACATATGTTCTATTCAACTAAAATAAATAATTATGTTATATACACTTAAAACTTGACAAGATTTTATCCACCAATATTTTTTTATATTTGAGCTCCACATTCATTCAAAGGAATGATGTGACAAATCCAGATCAGCACTCAACAGTAACACAGGGCAATGCAAGTGTGCTAACACCACGGGTTTGGAAAACACTGGCACTCAAGACTGAAGATCTTCCTACCTTTTCAAATTCCAGTTCTTTCATGTTCTATTGCCGGTGCTTCTTCATAAGAATCTCATAAATATCTCACACAGCTCAAAACACACCGGTACGTTCATGGTGTTGGAGAAAATTTCTTATGTCTGGCAAGATAGAACATTTCTCAAACATATCTTTCTTTGATAAGTTAGACCTCACCACTACAAAATGCCCCTTTTTCAAAGCACACTACTGGATCAGTAAAACCAACAACAAAATCCCCAGCAAGAATCTCTAAGGTTTTAAGGCTTCAGTTCTATCCACAACACCTACCATGTATGTTACTGGAGGTGCTAGTGCTCTGAAGCAGCACTCACTGCTGGCCAGTCAATTCCCAACCATTTTTCTTTATGAGACATTATACAGTCTCTGCTCACATTTCTCCTAAAAGCCCAGTTTTGTCTCTCATTTAGGTGCTTCACTTCCCGAACTCTGCCTTTGGGCTCTTTTCCAGAGTACATCCCAGCAGGATCTCAGCATGCCGGGGAGAGGCTCATGGTCTGGCACAATAGGCAGACAGATCTCCAAGATTCCCTCTATCATGATTCCTTTCTTTCCTTCTGCTGTTCACTCTGACTAATGCTGCTGGCCCTACAGCAGCTGTAGATCCTGCAGGTAGCGAACAGAGCCATCTCCCAGCGTTCAGGCCTCCGTTCATTCAACAGCAGCTTGGAAGCCTGTTTAACCTGTGCTGCTTATATGGAAATCCTGAGTGCCAAAAGCTCTTGCCGTCGCAAGAGGCCGCTGTTAACTGTTACAATCAAGACAGGAGGGTTTGAAGAGCACTGTATGCATCAACATTAAGCAAAATTCAGTATATCACAGCAATGAAATTGGGTGTTCAGAAATGCAGTTGCATCTCCTGAGCTATAATGCATATAGGTTTCTTTCAGGTGAGATACACTTGAGGTTTATCTTGTACAGGATTTGAATTACTGTTACCAGAAAACAAGAATCAGTGCAGCACTAGTATGCAGCTTATTAAGAGGCCACAGAATTGCAAGCAACACTTGAATTGACCTTTAGGTAGTACAGATGGCATGCCACCCTGAATTAGTGAAACTGGGTATTATACAGCAGGGTTATTGCTTGGTATACAAATTAGCAAGGAAAACACTTCCCTATGGAAAACCAACACAAAGACAAAAAGCAAGAGTAATGTGCTTGAGAGCTGCAGTCATAGTGAAAACACAGCATCTGACACTGAATGACATTGGATAGATGAAAGGGACCAGTGTGTTTCAGATCTTAGGATGACACACTGCACAGCTGAAAGCTCATCATCTGGTCTAACACACCTAGAGCAATGCTACCTTTATGATTATTTTTATTCCTGAAGCAGTATAACAGTAAGGGAGCTGCAGTCTGAAGCCAATTCATAAATACACTCTCAAGCATCTAAATTATTTATTCCTAGCTAGAATTAAAATATAAATGTATTTCAAACTTACTGCAGTTTTCCCTTCAGCTTGTGATTGCACCACCAGACTGGTTCTTTGTACTTAAAGCCTTAGTTCAAAGACATCTCTGCTATTCTGTTTTTAAGATTGACTTAGAAACTGGCCCAGATGAGTCACCAGCACCTCAGGCTTTTGGTCTATATGTCTGGTTGTGTGTCTGGTTACTTGGGTAGGAGAAATACCCAACACACTACTCATGAGAGCTAGAATTACAGAACATTGTTTGAACTTCAGTGCGCCTTGCTGTTCACATACCAGTAAAATGCTAGTACACATACAGAGAGGGGTCCCCCCTCCCATTTTAGAGGATCAGTAAGGATGAAACAGTGACCACCCTATTCCTCTGAGGCAACATGATTTAAGCAGGAAAGCAAATTAATAAAGGCTTGTCATATAATTGCCACACACAGTCCTGACTGCTGCACAAATGGATTGCAGAAACAGTACCCAGTCCAGATTCTGCTTCATTAAACAATATAAAAACACATTATGACATTGTTGTGGTTTAAACCCAGTCAGGTAATTCTTTCGCTCACCTCCCCCCCCTTTCTTTCCCTCCCCCTGCTCTCGGAGGGACAGAGAGGAGAATCGAAAAGAATGCAACTCCCACGGGTTGAGATAAGAGCAGTTTAGTAACTAAGGTATAACACAAATCACTACTGCTACCACCAGTGATAATAATGATAAAGGAAATAACAAGGGAAGAGAATACAACACCTCACCACCAGCCGACCGATAACTCGCCCCCCAAGCCCGACCAAGCACCAACCCATACCTCCTCCAACCCTGCAGTCTCCCAGCCCTTCTGGCTAACTCCCAGTTACATCCTGGGCATGACGTGCTGTGGTATGGAATAGCTCTTTGGTCAGTTTGGGTCAGGTGTCCTGTCTCTGCTTCCTCCCGGCTTCCCCTCCTCCCTGCCAGAGCATGAGGCTCACAAAGTCCTTGGCCAAACCAAAACATCTCTATCAGTTCTGCTCCCAGGCCGAAAGTCAAAACACTGCGCTGCACCAGCTACCAAGAAGGAGAAAAATGACTGCTACTGCTGAACCCAGGACAGACATATATTCTCCAAGACAGTAATAAGACCAACAGAAAAAGCAAGTCACAGTGAGATCTGGACTGACATTCACTCGTTCACCACGTTTACACATTACACGCCTCTCCTTCTCCACCTCCTTTACAGAAAGCTGAATTAAAAAATACAGATTTTACCCCTTAATCAGTCTGTCCTCTCCTGCTGCCACGTAGCTGCTGCTTCATGTCACCCCACCTTCAAGTCAGACCCCAAAGCAGCTCAGCTTCTTGCAAGATTTCCACACACCAGCAACAGAACAAAGAACCCTTCTACACCTCTGTTAGAAAGGTTACTCCCAACAAACCTTCTATCTACCCCTTTGCACTCTCCCCACACCTGTGTCTCATAACCTCAATCCTACTCAACCCTCAGGTGTTGCCCAGGGCACTGAGGACATGCACCCTTATTAACCCCTTCATACCAACAATGCAATGTTTAATGCAAAGCTTCATAGAAGTAAGTTTTCAGCAGGGATCTGAAGAAAGTCCACATGACAATGTGGATGGGAGCAGGGAGAAGGCAAACACAATTTTAGGGTTTTGTGAGCTCAATTACAGAAGTTTAGAAGGGAGGAAGTAACAAGCCTTTTACCACTAGGGTTGTACAGAAGCAGCTCAGACGGAACTGCAAGCTGGAAGTGTAGTCCTCTGCTTTATTAGTCAACTAAACAGACAGAAGTTGATGTTAGAATGAGACAGATTAATTTCCTTCCAAACATATGTGCTGCTGTTTGCTTAAAGCCTCTATGTGTTTCCCTCAACCATGATCCATTCTTTGAATTCCCTGGCTAATCTCCATGTTGAACACATCCTTCTCACCACTGTGTATTTGCAGTCTTCACAGAAGAATAAGCAGCACCATGCTATCCTTGAAGATCCATCCTCCCCCCCGGTAAAAATCCCCTTGTTAGGCTTGTTAAAGAAATTCTCTTCCTATATTTGTTTCATACAAATTTAGGTCAACAATTACAACATTTTTCAATGTACACATTTTTTGTTTAGAGTTCCCTTTCTTAATTTTTTCACCTTTGTCCTTGTTTACTCATTCCCATATATACTGACTTCCAAACTCGGGTTGAAAGTTCACCATTTTCCAGTTCTGTCAGCCAGCAAACAAATCTTGGAAATCTTAGCATCAACTCTCTTGTGACTGATTCAGCTTCTAAAACATACAGTTCATTGGTTTTAACAACACATTTTCTTTCACACCAGACATTTTATACAGTTTCACATGACACCAAATGCAGAACAGCTTTCCCAAAATAGCAATCTAATAGTTGCAAACAACATAGTATTTGTATAGTATGTGCTCTGAAGTGGTTGCTTCATTTAGAAGACAAATTATTTCCTGAAATATTTCTGGGATTCTTTTCCTCCCCGTAAATACGTACTTTTTGTGTATGATGCCATTTCTTTGGTCTGTAATAGCTTCTTTGTCCATTTTGTTTTTTAAACATGCTGCATTGCTCAGTGAGCAGTGAAAGGCATCTAAGGGTTTCATGGGCTCTTTGCTGTAATTGCTAATAGTGTGTACCGTCATGAAGGATATCTGTTTACTGTATTGTAATAGCACACTTAAAGGTGCAGAGAGGATACATATTTAGAGAAAGAGAGGGAAAATTACCTTGAAAAGCAATTACAAAGATGGAGATGGAGGAAAGGCTACAGTAACGAGACAGTCTACTAAGAAGGAAGTTACTAAAGACAGAAAAGTCAGGCAACATTTCTAGAGGACCAACCCCTGATAAAATGGAGTTGCAAGGGACCACTACAGTAACTAAGGAAAAATACCCTTTTCTTAAACTTTTGTCTATTATATAACTTCTTTACAGTTAAATTGTGCCCAACAGGCTTCATCTATACAGATATAGAGCTATGCTAGGAGAGCATCCCGAGACAGTCTTGCAAGAGACATAGATGCTACTTTTTCATGGACGCCATAAAGCCACTAAGAAAACCTTGTAACTAATTAAAACAAAAACAAAACCAAACAATCAGTTCTGGGTTATTTAGGCCAGAATCTGCCAATCCAGAACATGTGTAACCTCCCACCACCAAACATACTTCACTCTGCTAAAGTCCCAGCAGCACAAACCGGCTCTGCAGCCCTTCACCTGAAACAGCAAAATCCAACTCCCAGCCTCTCCACTACCCTGCGCTTGAACAGCCTTCAGCATTGCAACAGAACAGGCCAAGGAGCGCGTGTGAGACAGTAGCAAAACTTGCTAACAAAAAGCAAGTACTCGTTTCCCAAGCCAGTTTGCTACTTACCTGTGGAGGAACAGAAAGGGCTAAAAGAACAGGGATGTTTAGAGGGCAAAAGTGAATTCCCCATTTTTTCCTTATGAAGAGCATTTTTGTCTGTAGCACTCTCTAAACCAGTGAGGCATTGCTACCATTCTGTAACCAACAAAGATTTTGGAAGTGTTTTCATATCTTTTCATAAGTATCTGATCAGAAAAGGTTCATTCGCTTCTCCATCTTACATTTAGACATGCAGATCCTCCACCTGAGCATCAGTTACAATAATGACACTGACCCCACAGGATTCAGGTACACATTTGCTTCATTTGACATTTGGAGCACCTTACCTCCTAGTTCTCACTACCACTCTGCTACCTGGACATTAACAGCCCTCATTGCAAATTCACATTAGCTTATGTCTGCTTTACAAAGCTACAAATTCTGGAAGGTGTCAGAAGGAACTCCATGTTTACAAGATAATTAAATTGTACAGTGTTTTACAAATAATTATGATGGGTTTTTTTTGAGAGCTGATTAGTCTGTGGCAAGTGTGTTCACCAGAAGATGAGACCTTATTCCCTTGATTACACAATTGAAAAAATAAGATGGTACAAGTTATTTGGCTTTATGGACTGTTATAACTACAAGCTGCCATCCATAAATGTTAAAGTGCATTTGCTCTGCAAGCAGACTAAACCAGAAAGTGTACTGGTGTAGCCCATTTAATAATACACCCATGATCTCAGAGTGTTCGTGTTAACAGATAGTCTATAACAGCATACACCATCTTACACAAAAAGCAATTTATGAGAAGCATACAAACAATGTTTCCAACAGAAACAGTGCTTCTTCTAGTACATGTCACAAGAAGGTTAAGGCTTAAAGATTTTTCTTAAGCACTTTGTTGCACATATTGATCTAAGCTTTAGGTTCATCTGGCGTACTTTAAAATCTCTAGTGCTCTGGAAGAAAATACAAGGCTAATAACATACAGGTGATAAGAGATGAAAAATGCTTGTCTTATTGATTAAATATATATTCATACTAGATTCATCTCCCCAGTTCTGCTGTTTCCTTGAGTTAAAGCAGCTAAGTCTTTTTCCTTGATTCATTGTCCTGGGTTTAGCAGTAGCAGTCAAAGGGGAGAAGTGAGTGAATCAGCTGTCTGGCTGGGTTTAAACCACGACATTCATCCACTTCCCTCACCCAACCTAAGAAATGTCTAAATGCAACAGGTGTCCAGAGTTAGATGCGTAAACAACTCTTGTAATTAAACTGTTTCACAGAGCACGGGATTTTCTTTTCCAAGCTAGCTGTCTACCTCTGGTTTTCAGTTCCCAGGATGCAAGAGGGAACTTAAAAAAGAAGATTGCAAGATGTATGTTCCCAGTGTGTCCATATGCCATACATCAAAATTCATTTTGAAAAATCCTTCATTTCTCAAATGGGTAAAGCCAGAACATAACTAGCCCACTGAGGAGCAGCCACAACAAGGCTCTCTCACTGGCAACAAGAATATTTTATTGCTATTAAAGCCATGAATCTTCACACAGAAAGTTAACTTTTAACTAACTGTATCATTACTTCATTTACTCTTAGTAACAGCAACAGGAGAGGCATTAGGAATAAAATGACAGAAAAAGCAGGAAGATCAAAGAGGACATGACACCTTCCCAGGGCTTATCCTTCCTTTTCTACCTCACTGTACCACTTCCCTTGCAATATTGACATCACACTACAATTGACCTCCTGCTGGAGCTGTGCATCTCCAAGCTGTCTTCTGCTCAAACAGATCCTACCTGTTTCAGCGCAGATCTACCTCCATTCCCTTTAGAATAGGTCCTACCAGCAGTATTGTCCACAGAAGAGTCACCTAAATCATTTTACTTTTTTTTTTTTTGAGGTTTTTTTTTTTTTTGTACTTGCTTTTATTGAGCATAGCTTTGTCACCAAAAATAAACTCTCCAACCAGAATGACAGGTTAGAAAACTGACATTACTTTATTACAGGAGTGGGTGCATGAGAGATTGCTCCACCTGTCATGCACATCAAGAAGAGACAGTTTACAGCCTATATACCTTTCTTATATATATATATATTCATCACAATTCCATAAAATGCCCACCCCAATACTCATTATTCATTTCATACAGTAATTTGGGTAGATAGAGCCATGGCAAAGGCACTGTGAATTTGAGGAGTGATCTCTGGGGGGTGGGGTGGTTGAACGGTGAGAAATACCCCCACTCATTTTACCCTTTTTTTATGGAAATTCATTAGTTTGGGCTAATTTACAACCCTGAGAGTCTCCTTTTGCTGTTCTCTTTTGCAGCCATTTACCTATTTCTCAGGCCTTTACTCACATGAGGAAGGCCCACACTACTTTGAAAGACAACATCTGGTCCTGTTGTTGCATGTCTTCCTTATCTTAAGAATCCCTGCAGCCTTGTCTATGACTGTCTCTATGCACAATGAAACACTTAATTCACTATCAGCTTTACACTCAAACACAGCCGGAACACACACCACAGTTGGTAAGTCTGAAGATGCTGCAGTAATTAGAAATGAGTAAAAGAGAAAAGGAAGAAAGAGCTGAATCTTGCCCAGCCAATGACAAAGAATTTTTAAAGTTATTAGCACTGTTTTTTTCCATACTCATTTAAAAAGATTATTTGCTTTTTAAGCAAAAATTACTATATGCCAAAGTGATTAAATGGAAACAGAAGACATAATAAAGAAACAGGATACATGTGAGAAGAAAGCTTTTCCAGGTTTTTCAGTCTGCCACTCTAGACAAACTCTAAACAAGCAGAAAGGATCTTAAAAGAAAACTACCTTCCTTGGGCTACGTCTCCTGTCCATCAACTCCGTATAGTGAAATGAGCAGACTCAAGCAAAACTGCCAGGATGTAGCAGCTGGGTTTTTCATGGATACATTCCTTGCCTAGAAGCACAACCAAGAAAGCATCTCGAAATACAGGTTCTCTCCTTTCATTCAAGATTTCACTTGTCTTTTAGGAGGAAAACATGCACCACTCACAAAATCTTGTCATGGAACTAAGATGTCCTTACCTAGAATGGGGGCACAATTTCAGTGTGGGCTCTGAGACACCTACCATAGTGGGGATATGGTTGTGGAGTTCAGGGTATTGATGCGCGGATTGACTCCACAACTTGTTAAAGTTGTAAAGTTGGTATGCTTTTTATTCAGCGCTGAGACGCACGGGGATAATTCCTCAAAGTCATGCGTACCTCAGTGTTGTTTCCCTGTACATTTATTCTCTAAAGTTATATATATTCATAAGGTTGCACAATACGCCTACACATATTCATGTCCTATCCCCGCTTCGTATTATAATGAGCCAGAAGGTCCTCTGCGCCTGTGCAGTGCCCCCTCTGGTCATGGGCAGGGGTATCAAGATGAAGTAAATGACTTCCTCCTGTGGGTAGGGGTCTTCAAGATGAAGTAAATGAGTCTTCCTCTTCTTGCACTTTTCACGTTTTAGTCTTCACATATGGCCTTAGGGTTTGGTCGGTATCCCAGCCATAAACCATCTGCTTGTCCCCCTTATCAGTAGATTCAGGCGTCTGATTTTCTTTATCAATAGCTGCTTATCAATAGAACCAAGTGTCTGCTTTTCCTTATCAATAGGACCAGGTGTCTTTGTTCTGCTTAGCAGGCATTTACAACAGACACTACTTTTGTTTAAGCAAGCAAATTCCTCTAACCCGCTTGTACAACCCCCCTCTACAACCCCCTTGTACAACCCCCCTCTACAACCCCCTTGTACAACCCCCCTGTACATTGGTCAACTCTCTGAATCAGAACAATTTCCAGTTTTGGAATTAAAGAGCAATATAGTAGTAAATAAAGTGGATAAATTCACCTGTTGTAGAGAAGAAATGGGCAAATCCTGAAATAAGGAGATTATTTAAGAAAAAAGGAAAAGAAAATGCATCAGTCTTTTCAAATCAAATTAAATTGCCATGAGAACATCAATGACAAGAAGCAGATGAGGACAAGAGAAAAAAATTAGGAACAAAAATTAGAAATCAGAGTAAATATAGTAGGAAGAGGAGCAGAACAGGCTCAAGTCAACAGCATAAAACAAGGCAGCATATGCATGGTGGGATGAAACGTACTCTAAGACCGCACACGAAAAGCAGCAGTAGGTGCCACCTTTTGCTTAGAAAAACTAGCCACAATATTGTTTAATCTATTTCTAGTACACAGAGTAAGAAGCTCAGCTTGCATGATCTTTCCTCGCTTACTTTCCCACAATAACTCCTCCTACCCAGGTCTCCAATATGCCAGGCTCCATACCCTGCTCTGCGTAACCCTGGGGTTCCCTTCTGCTTGATAGTCTATGTATGCATCCTAAACTCAATTGTATTTTTTTTTTTTTAACATAAATTCAGAGTAGAATTTGGAGAAAACAAACATACATAAAACAATAAAAACCAAAACCCCTTCCTCCTCCTGGCCTTCTGTATTACCCATTGCAGACAGGATATTATATATTCCTTTCTTTCCCCCCCCCCCCCCCAACAGACTGGAAAAAAGTATTATATTCATTATAAGCTTTGATTCTGCTACACTGAAGTTCACCTTGCACTTCACTGGCAGCCTATTTTCTGGGCTGCTTCCTCCAACTTGTCTTTGAAATAAACCAATTGTGCAACTAAAGCACACAACACATGCTCATTAGAGTCAATGTCACCTATACACCCAGCACTGTCATGCAAATACAGGTTAATCTGAACAAAATCACACACAGAAGAACAGCTGGTGACTTAATGAGAAAAACTGAGTTTTTTTCAAGTGTGGAATTTTATCAACAAACATTAGAACACATTTAACAATACTTGAAAAATACGCTCATGACATCACTAGGCAGGCCTCAAATTTAGGTTGGCTCTTCCATGCAGAGAGGAAAATAAGGCACAGATACTCTTTGTATCCACAGATACCGGGCTCGTCAGTAATAGGTATGTTTATGACAAAGATAAAGCAATTTTGCCCTGACTGTTCTTTCAACAGTCTTCTATTTGCTCTTTCTGTGCTGCACGGTAGGAGTGTACCTCACATTTGGTGATTGCCACCACTGCAAAATCATATGGGGAAGAAGGTGGTGAAGGAGTCTCTGCTCTTTCCCCGAAGAGCTATCCATGTTTTAGGCCCAGTTCTGTGGCAGAGTGATCAATTCCATCAGATTTATTCGTATTTTTTTTTGTGCAGACTTCACTAGATTGGAAACAGAGGACATACCTACCCCAGGTTTCCAAATTCAAGAATATTTAAATAAGAAGTCTTTTCCTCTCTTCCACTACTGCCCAGTTCTATCTGTCTGTAAAGCAAAAGCATGTGAATAGGAGAGGAACATCTGAAAATTATTCTAGTAATCACAGTAAGGATAACAGCAAAATTTGGAAAGGAATTTTCATTTCAACAAATCACATTATAGATGACAAAACCCACTGAAATAAGAACAAATGCTGTGACATGAACTGCACTTAATTTTCTGCTACTCTCAATATACCTGTAATCATGCAAAAGGCAGACATCAACTACGTAAGGGTATCCATAACCGTGCCGAGGATTTTATGAGTCAGTCAAATGACAACTCTACTTCTATGGTTCCTGTGTTTTCCTCCTTAAAAATTTTTAAGTATCACAAGATCTGACAATCCCTACACTAAGCTAGCTCAGTGCTACATAGTAAATTTTCTTAGCAATTCCTGAGATGTTAGTAGCACTGACAAAAAAATTACTAAGAGTGCATAAGACAAATGCACAGTGAACCAAGTCTGACACTTATTTTATTTAGATGTTACAGAGCTATACCACATTAAAGTATATTAATAATAGAAAAATCTCAGGCAATAACTTAATGAATGTTGCTGTATTTTAGCAAGAATGTACGTGGAAAAAAATGAGTACCTTCTATTGGTAATAACTTATTTCAGCAGGTGAGTCAATTAGAGAAAAAAGATAACATCTTTTACCAACTACAGATCTTGTCTCTGTGCCAACAGTTACAGGTAATTATAACAGATTACATATTTTTTTTATTCCTTGTCTTATCTGACAGCCAAACAAAACTGACGGGTATCACAAGTACTACCACTGAGACCAGTGTCTGAATTACCAAGTTTGAAAAGAATCAAAGCAAGAGATACAAGCAAATAACCCATCTTGAATGGTAAGAGAGCAGGTTCTTGATAAGTAACAAATTTGTATGTCAGGCACAATGATGGATATTTTTCTGAAATCTGCCAGACAAAAAATAGAAGGGCTGGTTAAAAGCACTAAAAGAAGTTCTTAGAGATTATATGCAAATATTCATGGAAATATAATTAAATACTTTAAAACTGCAATTCAAACAAAATGACCTTTCCCAGACTACTGTCAGAGACAAAACCCATACCAAAATTAAACCACACGAATTCCCAGCCTTTGTACTCGTGGGTTTTCATAACATTTAATTCTGCTTTATTTAGCAGGCAGCTTTTTACCTTCTGTACTTTGGGTATATTCCTCAAGATATATCATCAAAGCAGGTAATCTAATTGACCAAAACTAACCAATAATGCTAAGTAAATTTTGCCAAAAAAGTTAATGTGCTCAAGTTACTCCACATCATTTGAAGCATGAAAAACTCTGGGTTTTGCTTTCAGATGACTCACAAGAGTTCTTTAGTTATAATGAAATAGTGACAAGTACAATTGTCTCAATTAAAACACTTTGAGAAATATTATGTCTGACTTATTAGTCAGATAGTTGTTTAATAGATATTATCTTAAGTGGATTTAGTCCATGAGTAAATTACTAGTTCATTAGATATATAAAAGAAAATCTCTCTACAAACAAACCAATTAAAAATAGTGATAACTCTACCATTTACACCTGCGAACTCTAACCTCCAGTTACACTCCAGGACTAGAAGGCAAGCCATTTCGCACGTCCATTACTTTCTTATTGTGTTAGATGAACTTGCCACAGAATGCTAATTGACTGGAGCTGCTAAGGGTTGACTAAGACTCTACATCTATAGCAAATTCTTTTAGGGCAGAGAAGCAACGGTGTTATGGACTCATCTGCTGAAGTGGACTTGACCAGAAGTTTGTTCTAAAAGTTTGGCTTCTGTAAAACTGACTTATTTTCTGGGTATGAGAAATCCAGACAAATTTGCTGACAATTATCTGCTTACATTCGATCAAAGTAAAGGACTTTCCCTTTACATGGTTCTATCATAATTGTATGACAGGTTTCATTATTGCCACCATCTTCCTAAATAATTTGAATGTATTGGTTTTGCTTGCTTGTCTAAGATTAACAAAGAGGATCAAAACATGTCAGCGATAAGAAGGGTGTATATATGGCCTTATATATCAGGTGAAGTTCTGACACTAGACAAAGTGGCAGCAGTACAAATTCCTTTTAGAAATACAAGAACCCGGAGGTCATAATAATCTTCTCGGGCTGTGTAGCCTAGCAGACTTCCCTGCTGTTGCTGTGGTTTGATAATATTCAAAACCAGTACAGTTCATATATCAGGAACTAGAAATAAAGTATACCATAATCAGATTCTGCTGATGTCAGTAGGTATGATCAATACTTTAATCATATTCTCCTTAAGGACTTGACTGTTCAAAGCTGATTATGATTAGCCCATTAATTATTTAATAAACATAAAAATTACTTAAAAGAATTACCATGTCCAGCTCTGTTTTATTAAAACCAATGACAAAAAAAAAAAAAAAAGCAGCATGCAAAACTTATCTACTGTTACCCTCAAACTAGGTTAAAACTAGGCGGTAACAGCGGTTAGTTTTTCCAGCTTATTACTAAACAGTTCAGTTCTCAGTAGAAAAAAGATCATTTGGAGGTTTTTAATATGTTTTTTTTTATCTCAGAAGACAAAACATAAGGTAGTCTTGCACCTTCATCTACTATGAGATTACAAGTAAAATGAAAAATAAAGCTTTTTGCAGTTTGTTATCCGTCTCACCTTAACATTTGACTAGAGCACGTGTGCCATGATAATTTCACAATTGATGTATATGCAATCCAGGTTAACTATGTCTTTCTTGTGCAAATGGATCTGTCAAAAGCTTCTGGGCATAATGATCTCTCTCCCTTAATGTACTGAATACTCATCCTAGGCGCAAAGGCACTCCCTGTACAGCTAAGAAGTTATTTGAAGCACTGAACGAGCTCCTGAAGCAGAGCTGCCTCAGCCTTTGACTAAATACATTTATCTCAGCCTGCCAGTGCCACAGCTTTGCGACTCTGAACAGATCAGAGACAGACCACACTTTACCCATTTTTGTCTTGGTCCAGCCTGCAGAGGTTCACGATACTTTTTCCACTTCAGATGTGACCATGAAGCATAGCAGTTAATCGCAGGTTAGCTAGCCACTTCAATGAAAACAGAATCAAGTGCATAATCTTCTGTCACATCACAGTCCTTGTTCTGCCTGCAGCCTCTTCAATACTGCTAAAATCAAACCCACACCAAGCAGCAATTTAAATTATAATAAATCAATACTTTGTCAGAATAAAATGTTATTTGAGAATAATTTGAGCCCATTTGAAAAACAGCTTTCTCTAACAATACAACAATGCAGGACAGGCTAATTTGTGTAGACCAAAAGAAAAGGCTGAATGTGAACACTTTTATGCAATTGCCCTAAAAAATGCCTACAGCATATGCTAAGTAACTTCAAGAGCTTGTGTTTTGGATGCCAGCAGGGGCTTTAGTGTGTGTTAGTATGTCTTTACACTGGTATAAAAATGCTAATTGCACAAAGCCTGAACACACCTTCATTTGCTGATTAACTATTCCCAGAACAATGTTTTAAAGCTTGTCTTTAATATTTTCCACATGCATCTTTTTTCCCTTATTTTGCCTTTGCTCAGTCTTGATCAGTAATCCAAAATTAGAACGGTTTGCAACTTTTCACTGCTACATAGGTACACAGTATTTAAGTGTAGTATAAAAAAAAATTAAGAAATTACGCAGACTCTTGAAACCAAACAGAGATGGGAGAGGAAAATACACGGAGCTTCCATTAGTGCCAGCTGTGAATACTTATGACTGTTCTTGTTGTAAGCTAAAACCACTTCTCTCATCATCTAAATAAGTAGTTTGCCTTTATTTAGTTCGTTTAGGTTTTTATTTGTTTGATTATTTTGTCTTTAAATTCATGCATGTCCTCAGAGAAAGCTTGGCCTGTCCCAACAATAAGTAAGGTCAAGATAGGATTTAGTGAGGGGAAAAAGTGCTTCATGGGATATAGATGCAATAGTGAAGTTATTACTTTTCACCAAGCGTAGGTAAAATTCTGGAACTAGTCATTAATGAAACTAATTTTTTTCTGAATTGAAGATCCATTGTGGATTTTTGGTTTGGGGTCGCTGGTTTTTGGTGTGGTTTAGGTTGGGGTTTATTTGGGGGGGTGTATGTTGTATTTGTTATTGGTTTGGTTTGGGTGGTTTGTTTAATAAGATTGAGAAATGGTTGAAAAACTCCTCTAAATGTCCTGATTTGACCTTGGTTTTGACATAGTCAAATACACCTTAGTAATTGGTTATATGCAACCATTGCCTAGAGGATGCAGTCAGACAGAATTCCATTGTACAATTCAAACATTTAATAAGATATTGTGCCTATCTTAAGAAGTTGACAGTCAGAATAGATAAGAGCTAGAAATGCAAGGGAGAATGTACAATTATTACCATTTTATAGACGGAGAACTAAGGTATGCAGAAGCTAAATTACTTGTCCTGGGCAATGGAGAGTGTCTTAGGCTAAAACAAGACCTGAGCTGAGGGATTTTTTGTATCCTGGTATGATGCTGTAATTAAATAGATGCTCTTCCGGGTAAGTTTTAGCTTTATCTCCTTAAGAGATAAGGTTTATGAATTATGCATTGCATCTCTCGCAGACATTATCGCCCTTACCTAATTTACCAATTTCAAATAAAATGGCACTTTCTATGAATTTTAAGCAACACAGAAGAGAAGCTAGAAAGACATCAGCAGAGATAAAGGCACACTAGTCACTGTAATATACCTGGTTTTCCTACAGTTGTAAGTGTAGCTTCCGATTAATCACAACTCCAGTGGTTTTTACCTGCCCTGAGCGCCATGGGGCATGGAAGGAAGATGGGAACAGCTTAGAGGAAAGTAAAACAAATCTGTGGAAATTGTTATCAGTAAAAAACAAAACCAATTACAAATAATAGGATCCTAAATAAACAAAAATTAGTGAAGCTTAATTTAAAAAAAAGTAAATGTGCTGCCACAGAAAATGGGCTTACTAAAAGTTAACCAAATAAATCAAACTACAATCAATCAAATGCTGAGTCACGAAATAGTATCAGGTTTGAGGAAGAATATCAAGTTTCAAAGAAAACATAGGCCTTAATTGCTCTATTTGGGTTTAATTATTCTTAGCATTTCCATATTGCCATTCTTAATTGCTTTAACTTTTCACTGAGGCTGTTTCCATCTCCTCTGCTAATGCAACTGATAAATATCTGTAACTTTCATGTTACATGAAACTCGCATGTTACTTGCAGATAAGATCATTCACTTTCCTCTGTTTGTGGCATGATATGCACACTGTGTAGCATGGAGTACATTAATCATTTTCTGAAGGCTTTTCAGTGACTTCTAAAGGACCACAATCAATATGGGACTGGAATTTAGGAATTCAGAAGAAAATCAAAATCTGCTGGCTTGCGCATAATTTAATCTGAAGCAAAAATATTAAAAAATCTAAAAGAAATACACTAGCAATACAGAACGCAAATCAATGCAAAACTTGATTGTTTGGGCACTTAAATACCTCAAGAAAACAGAATTATTTCTGCTACACTCTCTTACAGCATATCCAGTTGCTTAACAGAGTGTATCAGAGATAAGAGAGAATGTCTTTCTGGATTTGCCACCTCCTTTTTTTTCTAGTTATAATAACCTCCACATATTATTATATCTCTCTTGCTATAGATTTAAGAAGAAAAAGGTAACTTTCCAAATGTGAGAAAATATGAAATAAAAATCTACAAAACTGGAATGGCATTATAAAGAAAATTAAAAGGTTGACTTAATCAAACACCAACAGTCTGTATTTAAAGAATGTTACAGAAAAGAAAGTGTATCGAGTCTGGTATCAGAAGTAGAGTAGTGCAAACTTCAGAATCTTAGTTTCTTTGCCCAAATGTATTATTCACTTATCCTGAACACTTGACAGAGGGAAAAAAAGGAGTTGGTTGTAAAGTAAATTGCCCAAAGAGTATGTGAGAATTTAATCTAAATATTTCTTCTGTGTGACAACAGTATGCAACAGAGAAACTGCATGAATGGGGTGCAACTTCTGTATTTGGGAAAACCACTTTTTGTGGGATTTTGGGGGAAAATCTTGCTGAAACAAACAAAAAGAAGTTTAGCATGCACTACAAAAGTAAAAAATCACAGAATCATAGAATGGTTTGGGCTGGGAAAGTTGTTAGAGATCGTCTAGTTCCACCTCCCGTGCTATGGGCAGGGACAACTCCCACTAGACCAGGTTGCTCAAAGTCTCATCCGACCTGGCCTTGAACACTGACAGACATGGGACAGCCACAGCTTCTCTGGGAAACCTATTCCAGTGCCTCACCACCCTCACAGTGAAAAAAAAATGATTAAGAAGATTTCCATTAATAGTTTATGTGTACCCCCTAAATTCAAGTAATTCCTTAAGGTTTTTATAACTTTGACTTGAGGTTTTTCACTGAGTGTGAAGGAACTATTCAGGCATATTTTCAAGACCTCTGAAACAATTTTATAGCCATAAAAAGAATCATTCCACCACATCAGATTATTAAATATCACCTCATAGGCTGAGTTATAAATATCATAAATTCTTATGTTAAAGAATGTATGTAACTATACTCATGTAAATAGTCTCTAGCATCTTCATTATTAGAGGCTATCTGGGCACTTTTTTTTTTTTTAATAAAGTAATGAGAATAAAGATACTTTATAGTAACTATCACAGCTCTAAAGGGGCATCAATTTTCAGATGAATTTTGACACTTTCACTACCATGCATGTTGTCTTTGCAGGCAGTTTTAATTTGCATAGTGACACTTTTTTTCTTTTGGTTTCAGAATGCAAAACAGTTTCAGAGAAACCAGAAATATTTTTTCAAGGATCAATCATTAAGTATGTCAAATTTCTAAGCCACTACATTTAAATAGTATCCCCTTAGTGACTGACTGTACTGCTGGTAGTGCTTATTGACTGATTAATTACCAGATTTTTTTTTTTTCTGTTTTACTTTTTTCTCATTTTTCTTCATCTTTTCTGTACAGATAGTAGAGAGCAATTACCATGAAACATCATCCTCTGAAGAAGTAGAAACCACAAGTTAATAAATACCTCCATCTTATCATCCCAGGCTGAGGGCTTAAGGATGAAAGTGAAATGAAAAACTGCAAGTGAAGAAATGACATTGCAGGGTGAGTCTGGTTCAAAACCTAATACAGCTTCTGTGGCTAAGCATGAGGACTGGGGCAAAGTTGGGCAAACAAACTAGATTTCTCAGCAAGAGGATAGGGATGTGTGGAGGGAGATAACATTAATACTAAATAAAGCTGCAAGATGTTACTTGTTAGATAAGCACACCCCCACCGCATATCTTGCATGAGGATGCAGAAACCAGCAGATCAAATGAATACAATCAACCCAGAACAGGACTCATGAGGAATCACAAGGTACAGTTCATGCTAGCTGGAAGAAGCTGGGCCAAGTGTGACAGTGAGGTAGTGCTGAACATTAACTTAAGTTCTTATGGCCTCCCATCAGCATTCCAGCTTTTTTCTGAACACACACATGAAATGAGACAGACTCTTCTTACATGTCCAGAATAATATTAACTACAGCAATACAGCCATCATCATGCTAGGTATCCTGATCAGCAGTTTCAGAAAAGATGTTAAGCTCTTGCTGCGATGTCAGAATTGCCCTCTCATGCATCATTGTCTCTGAAGTATATGCCCAGATACAATAGTAATAGAGACAGCATTTCTATCCCCAGGGTGTATTGCATCTTTTCCATGTAGAGAAAACATATCTCGGAGATGTTATTTGTCTCTTTGAAGAGCACTGTATTCACTTGAAAAAGTTTTTTTTTGATTACTGAGCAATACTTTCTAAAGGGCCTCCAATGTTTTACTTTTTTCATCGTTCATGAAAACATCACATTTATTGACTTTCAGATCCCTGAGAAGACTGAGTAACCTTTGCTGACCTGGTGGTTTATTTTCTGGCTAGGTTTTACATTGACACATACTTCTTAACTATCTAACGAATTGCTAATACTAATGAGGATGAAGTCTGGTGCATCATACTGAGGAGAGAATTAACAGGTTTCACTAGAAATGGCCACTAAATCCATTTTTGTTTATTAGTGAAACAGAGAGAGTAGGAAATAAAAATAAATTGAAGGTAACAAGAAAAATTAATATAAAGAAAAGCTGAGCAAGCATTCAGCAGTATACAATTGTCAGCTCAAACATAATTACTTATTTGGCCCCTATTTGCTGAACAAAATTTAAAACCAACTATCTTACTGATTCCTTTTTTGTGAGATCTGTTATCACATCTATATTATCAAAACTACTAAATACTTAGTACAGCCTGTGATGATTTCAAATCAGATCAAGTCTTCTTGTTTTTCTGTCAACTCTAATTGCATGTGTTTCCACATTTCTTCAAGGGCCTATTAGAATCATAGAATCATAAAATAGTTAGGGTTGGAAAGGACCTTAACATCATCAAGTTCCAACCCCCTTGCCATAGGCAGGGACACCTCACACTAAACCATCTCACCCAATGCCTCCTACAACCTGGTCTTGAACACTGCCAGGGATGGAGCACACACAACATCCCTGGGCCACCCATTCCAGTGCCTCATCACCCTAACAGGAAAGAATTTCCTCCTTATATCCAATCTAAACTTCCCCTGTTTAAGTTTTAACCCGTTACCCCTTGTCCTGTCACTACAGTCCCTAATGAAGAGTCCCTCTCCAGCATCCCTATAGGCCCCCTTCAGATACTGGAAGGCTGCTATGAGGTCTCCACGCAGCCTTCTCTTCTCCAGGCTGCAAGCGTACACTGCCGGCTCATGTTCATTTTCTCATCGACCAACACTCCCAAGTCCTTCTCTGCAGGGTTGCCCTCAATCTCTTCTCTGCCCAACCTGTAGCTGTGCCTGGGATTGCTCTGACCCAGGTGTAGGACCTTGCACTTGTCATGGTTAAACTTCATGAGGTTGGCATCAGCCCACCTCACAAGTGTGTCAAGGTCCCTCTGGATGGCATTCCTTCCCTCCAGGGTATCAACCGAACCACAGAGCTTGGTGTCATCAGCAAACTTGCTGAGGGCGCACTCAATCCCACTGTCCATGTCAGCGATGAAGATGTTGAACAAGACCGGTCCCAACACCAATCCCTGAGGGACACCGCTCGTTACTGGTCTCCAGCTGGACATTGAGCCATTGACCACAACTCTCTGCGTTCGGCCATCCAGCCAGTTCTTTATCCACCGAGTGGTCCATCCATCAAATTGATGTCTCTCCAATTTAGAGACAAGGATGTCGTGTGGGACAGTGTCAAACGCTTTGCACAAGTCCAGGTAGATGACATCAACTGCTCTACCCCTGTCCATCAGTTCCATAGCCCCTTCATAGAAGGCCACCAAATTGGTCAGGCAGGATTTCCCCTTAGTGAAGCCATGCTGGCTGTCACCAAGCACCTTGTTGATTTTCATGTGCCTTAGCATGCCTTCCAGGAGAATCTGCTCCAAGATTTTACCAGGCACAGAGATAAGACTGACTCGTCTGTAATTCCCGGGTCATCCATTTTCCCCTTCTTGAAAATGGGGGTTTATATTCCCCTTTTTCCAGTCATCAGGAGCTTCACCTGACTGCCATGATTTTTCAAGTATGATGGACAGTGGCTTAGCAACTTCCTTCCCCAGCTCTTTCAGGACCCTTGGATGGATTTCATCAGGTCCCACGGACTTGTGCATGTTCAGGTTTTTAAGATGGTCTCGAACCAGTTCCTCTCCTACAGTGGGCCCAAGGTTTTCTTTCTCACAGTCTCTGCATCTCCTTCCAAGACTTGGGTGGTGTGGTCAGAGCTTTTGCCAGTGAAGACCAAGGCAAAGAAGTCATTCAGAACCTCAGCCTTCTCCAAATCCGGTGTAGCCAGTTCTCCTGATAGCTTCCAGAGGGGGCCTACATTGTCCCTAGTCTGTTTTTTATTTACTATGTACGTATTCCCAAGTGCTCCATAGCACTTGCATTTGTGTCAGCACTCTTTCAGTCAAGCTGTATTCTACTATTTCAGTGGAGTATTAACAGCCTAAATCTAGAATATTGACTACACACAACAATCATATGTTTTTCTATCACAAGCATCTTAAGCTCTATTCTCTCACATGCAGCACCATACCCTACCCACCCGTAGGTCATTCTCATTTAGCTTCATGCCAACAACTTATCAATCTCAATTCTTCCCTTTCATTTCAACCATTTCCGTTTTAACTTCTTTATGCATTCTTTGAGCTTCTAGATATTTTTTTGCTTTTCTGTACTTGGTAAGATTTGTACAGGCTGGATTTTAATGCATGAACCTTTAGAACAGTCAATCTTTTTTGTAGTCCCTTTCCAATTCAGTGATTTTAATTCAAAACATGTCCCCTCTCTTCCTCATATTTAAACAAAAGGAAAGACAAAGGAGAAATTTACTCAGACTGAGAAAACAGTCATAGAAGAGAATATAAGGGAATATTGAAAGGTGTTAAAATTGCTGCCAAGAAGGAAAAACATAAACACATGACACAGGACAGCAGAATATTCAAAGATGAGTATAAAAAATACACAACCAGAATGTTATTTCTATTTTAAGTCATCTTGTATGCTCTGTTAAAGTAATATACTGTTTCCTTCACTGTCATAGGAAAAAACCAAATTTAACTTCTAAGTAGACGGCCTGCATTTCGTCAGCACAGTGAGAACACTAGAGAAATGTGTGGACTGGAAACAGTGCAAGCTTCAGAACTGACTAAATATAAAAGTACTGTAATAGTATAAAAAAAAAAGGCAACAGAAAAGAATACCAGTTGGTAATCTGGATGTGCAGGTATGTTCTGGCTGCTGGCAGAATTTTAATTTTATTGCAGGAGTATTTCAGTTTCTACAGTAAATGCAAGTAAATGGTATGTACCAGGCAGTGGCTGGAACTGTTTCAATAAGGGACGATGTCATCACACTATATAATGCTAGTGACTTGGAAATCCCTATTCTTAACATTTTAAATGAAGATCTGAAGGAAGCAGGAAGCAGTCACAAAACAGTCTTGTTTCCTCAGTGCACAAGTATGCAGTATTACGGTGCCCCCTGGTTTTTTCTTTGCTTGTTACTCAGTTGACAACTAACATTTTGAAACTGCATCCATTAACTCTCAAAGGCAGTTAGAGACCAATATCCTGAAGAATCACAAGCCAAAATAACGGACAGGGCAAGGAAACAGATCATGTAGCAGAGGTACGGTTTGAGGTAAGCAACCTTACTCTGTGTTTGGGTGTAGCAAGTTAGGCCTCTTAGTGTGATCTGCCACTAGAAGCACTGATTCAATACAGCTCTGGAGCCACTGATGACAAAGCTATTAAGTGACTTACATCAGCAACTTTGGTTGTCAGACTATAGGCTTCAGAACATATCTGTTTCCAATCAGGATTGGTAGCCTTAAACCTTACCCATTCCCATTCCCCAAGTTCAAAGTTAGCTCCAGATTCATCTTTAAAATCAAAATTAAGTGGTAGCTCAGAACAGTAAGCTACAATATGCAGCATTGTGCATTCCTACCCTAAACCATAGATGAGTCAAGAGTAATACTCTTCTCTGCTTGCAACATTTAAAAGATAATTGTCTAATCATCCTGGAGAACGCTTTAACAATTAGCTACAATGAGAAGCTACTATTGTTTTCTTTTGAGACCATTTCATATTGCAGGAGAAGAAGGTATTAATGTAGAAAAGAGTCCTAGGACATAGTTTGATTTCTACAGAGCATTTCTCTCTGTCCTATCCATGTGGTGAATGGCATTTCATTTAGAAACTCCAAAGCCAGAGGCAGCCTGTGTTGCACAAGAACTGTTTTAACAGCTCCCTCTGAATGCAAATAGTATGCACTAAGGTAGTACTTGAAGAACTGATTGAAGAACTAAAAAGCTGGAACATTTCCCGTCAATCTCTTACATTGTCTGCCAAAACCCAGTACTGATAGACAGGACACAATTTACACAGTTATTTTAGGACTTTCAATATGTAGGTAGATGTCACAGATTGCAAGTGAGAAAAAAACCTAGAGAAATAAAAGACTTGTCACACAGATACAGCAGGAAAAAAAAGAGCTGCAGGTCACAAAACGTGATGAAATTTCAGCACATGAAATCATTCATCTAAAAGAAGGAAGAACAGCGAAGTTCACTGGTCATCAGACTAATGGTCTGATGTAATAGAGAGCAGAGATCTCCCACCACTGGATGAGATGCAACATCCTTGTTGCCACACCAATTTTACTGCTGAAGAAGTAGAATTGCCCCACATGTTTAGCCATAGGTGTATCCTCAAGAGCTGTGTACTGAAGATTAGCTGTCAAGACACATTTGTGGGAAGAACTAAAGGACTGTGTCAGTGCTCTGGAAGAGCAGCCCAAGAGGTTGGCAAATGTTTCACTGAAAGTGGCTAAGAACATCACTGTGGAATAGGAGCTATGAGTTTCTTCTTTTCCTACAGTGCCCAAGCATCATCAGCACCATAACTACATAACGGGAGATCTCTGAAGGTCTCCTGATGATAAGCTTTACTATAAAGAACAGCACCAGATAGAATCTGCACCCACGTAATTTAATGCTGAGCATGCAAATGAGAAACTGCTCCTACTCTCCATGCTACTGCCTGCCACAGAAACACACTACCATTTCATTTACCTCATCCCTTTCCCCCTCAGCTCAAAGATAGATTCTACATTTCACTACAGAAATGCCTATTGGGATTGAGCAGAACAAAATCTGCTTTTATTTATTTCATGCAGCTCCTGGGCTTCTCTGCAGAAGAGAAAGGGATAAGAATATAAAGGATATCAGAAGCTGCTGCTTCAGTGCCACAGACACCACAACTTACCTACTTTCTTATTCCAGTACAGCCCTCCAAGGCCTTCCTCCAGGATTTGTGCCCAAATCAAACCCTTCCAAGGTATGCTATCCGTCATTAGCCTCCCCAGCCATTCCCCTTGATGGAATAAAACATGCAGTACCCTGGTGAAGATTTCTCCACATGGAGACAAGAGTTATGCCTTCTGCCCTCCCACTACATTTTCTGCCTGGTAACCATACCCACACACTCTCAGCACTTGGTTCAGTTACTGACCACCGTAGTCCCATCTGCCAGGCAGCCTCCATTCTCTCACTCTGACAAACAGCTCAATTGCTAATTTCTTCTAATGCTTTCTACATTTCCACCTATCTCTTCAGATGAAAAGCATGGATCCATTACCTCTCCACTTTCTTCTGGTGTCCCTCAACTTACAGCCGCAGGCAGGGCAAATAGATGTCTCAAGCCCAGCATCCATCCAGAAAGCCCTAGCAGGGTCAACAGGATCAATATCAAGACCACAGCATCAGTCCAAGATCAGCAGGGAAACAAGGCTAGAGATCAGGCTGACAACAGGCACACCCCCAGTGTAACTCAAAGACAAATGAGGGCTTTTCTAAGACAGACCAGCTAAGTTCTGTGTTTCTTCATGTAATAAAGTTAATTCACCAAGAGCTGATAGCTGATTCGGATCTCTGCTAACTTTGTTGATTACAGTGAAGTCAATCCTGACCTAAATTATTATAATAGGGGGTGACTGGCCCTAGCGATTTACTTGTTCTTGTGCCTTGATGACTTCTATGCTGCTTTCAAGTGAAGCATAACTTCACTTACTTATATTTTAAAAATGCATATAAAAAAAAAACAAAAACAAAAAACGAAGTGTAGAAAATGTGAGGAAAGAGAGACTAGCCCCAGAGGATATAACAGAAAGTACCAGACAAACTGCCTCTAAGACCATCTGACTGACTCTGAATACTGATTGGTGTGAACTAGCTTGATCTTGTTAGTTCTGCTCCTCTGCAGTTTTCACAGCCTTATTTGGGTGGCGTCTTAAACTCTCTAATGCTCCAAAATATGAGTAAACACCTCATGAGAGCAGTTTTTCCAGATGAGGTGTCTCTGTTCAGGTGAGAGGGGGGAATAGGAAGATAGTCCTGGCTGGAGCCCAACCCGCATACTGATTCTCAGCACCCACTCCCCAGGAAGCAATGTTGGCACACAGAGCAACAGCACAGGTTTCTCAATATATCTTTGTCCTTGTTGGTGCCTGGGTCACTCTTAGCTTTCATAGGGCTTTCTGATAGGACCTGCCCAGTTCCCTTTTTAGGAAACATTCCCTTCCCTAAGCACTGCTCTCATCAGCAGAAGCAGCCTTTAAGCCCAGTATACACGCTTGGCACAAAGACATAAGTGGGACCGAGTGATGTCTCAATTTCACTGTGCGTCTAAATTGCAAACGTTGCTGAACATCTCAATGCGGAGACAAATGACAGCAGTCCCCAAATGGACCAGATTCCCTTTCTTTGAAGCAAAATCTTGGGCTTATCCTGATGACTGTTTTACCTTCTGGTTAAACCTACCTAACCTTGTGGAACAATGCAACTCTCCCTGTTCAGAAACACCCGTTGAGGTCTACTGAAGACCAGGCAGTTCTATCTGTCTCCACGTGTGTCTGTCCTTGATCTGATGGCCCCTTCTACTGCCTACCCCTAATTTTAATCTTTTCCCACCGATCGATAACCTATTTGTTATGCACCTACAACGTGCACTTGTTTTTCTCTCTCTGAAGGATCACCTGGAAGGGGGTGTGTGTGTGTATGTGGTCTAAGTCTGTAAGTGACAGGGTGTGCTCACCACAGGGACCCAGGGGCCGCAATGAGGGGGCACCTACTACAACCAGTCCCCGTCCCGTCCCGTCCCGTCCCCCCTCCAGTGCAGGCTGCTGTTCTCCGCCTGCAGCGTTGGGCTTTGCTGTCCTCGGGAAAGCGGTTACAGACTGCTCGGTAATGCCGACACGTATCTCCGGGTCTGCTGTTTATTGTGGCAGGAGGGAAGCAATAAGCGATCGAGTAAGCTAGCTCTCCACCGCGGAAAAACCACTGTCATGCAGCAGCAGGAGGCTGAGCCGCTGCGCTCCGTGCTCCGCTGCCTGCGCTGGTACAAGGAAAAAGGCTGAACCGGGAGCTCGGGATTTCCCTGACACCTACAGCCTTTACAGCCCAGCACAGCCGCGTCGTGTGGGATGGGACTCCTCGCCTCTCCGCACTCGCGCTGACGGCTGTGGCAGGTCAGCTGCTCCCGGGGGGCGCGAAGAGGGGTTTCAGTCCTGGGGAGGAAAGCGCGCCCATAGGTAGCAGTTCGGGGTACGAGTTCTTGCTGCGGCTTTCGCCGAAGTCTCCACAGCAAGGACCAGACCAAGGTTTTCTTGACACGCCCGCCGCCGTTTCGTAACGTGACCGGTGGAATCACCGTTAGTCATAACGTTTTTTAGGCGCTCATAACAGTGGTTTTAATTATCCATCATCTAGGGCTGACATTACAAGTACGAACCGCAGCCTCTGAGCAGTTCAGCGCAGGCTGCGGAGCGCGACTTGGCGGGGGCAGCAGCAGGAGCCTCTCCCGTCCCGCGTTCCGCAGCACCCCTCGGAACCTGCGCCGCCCCAGGAGGAGCCCTGTGCTCCTACTGCGGAGTGCCTCAAGCCTCCACCGCCGCTGGGGTTTCGGGTAAACCCAGCCGCAGTATCCCAATCAGTGTTTCGGAAGGGCGGCCCGTGGCTGCCGCAGCCTCTCGCGTAGCTGAGTACAGTGGGGATTGCCGCCTGCGCTGGCAGCCCGCTGTCCTGAATGGGAGTAATCCCTACGCCCAGTTTGCTCAGATGTTTTAAACGGCTCTACACCAGCGAGAAGATTCAGTGACGTTATCACAGAAGAAAGTGCCTTTGAGTTTTTTTTTTTTACCGGAACACCCATCGTCCGAGGGGGTGAAGGGGTACTCCCCACTCCCTCAGCCGGTCCCTCCCCACGGCCGGGCAATGGCTCCTTATTCCCTCCGCACTGCTTTTGGATGAACGGCGGAGCCAGACCTCACCGGGCTTTCAAGATGCGGCGGCCGGCTCCCGCACTCTGCCAAGCGGGTGGAGAAAGGGCGGGAGTACCGGCGTGGCGTGTTCCCCCATTTTCCCTCCTTGCAGCGGCAGCACGTGGTGCTCCCGGGACACGAGTCCTCAGCTGCCCCCCTCCCGCGGCGAGCGCGGCTTCGAGAGGAGCTTTTTATAGCGGCGCGCTCCGCTGCCCGGCGGGGGCTTCTCCCAGCTCACGTTCCCTTGCGAGTGCGATGTTAAATAAAGACGGGGAAAGGGGGGAGCAGAATTCAGCCGCACCTAATTAAGATATGGCATTAACTGGGCGAGCTAAAAATAGCTCCGACCGCTGTGAACCACATAACCGCAGACAAGCAGAGCCCATCGATGTCTCTCGCGGCCCCGCCTTCAATGGAGCGACCGGTGTGAATGGGCGCCGGCAGCTTGAATGGGGGGAAGAAGCAGAGCGTATCTGTGAATGGAACTGCGCCACCGCGCCGGGCGGGCGCCACGGGGGGGCGCTGTGGCGCTGCGCCTCCGCCGCCGGGCGGCAGCTGGAACCCCCGGGCGCGCACGTGCCGGGCCAGTGTCACCTGGCGGCAGCGGTGGCGGCGGCGGGCGGGGCGGGAGGCGCGGGCAGGGTATAAAAGTGTCCCCCCGCGGAACTGCAACTTCCGAGGCGCAGCCGCGGCCGTGGCCATGGCCGAAGCGGGGGCGCCTGCTACCGACAGCCCCGCTTGGCTGTAGGTTGGGCGGGTGACTGCGGCCGGGATCCCCTCCGGGATCCCCGCCCCGCCCCGACCTGCCCCGGCCCCGGCCCCGGCCCTGCCCTGGGAGGCAGTGGTGCAGCAGCAGGATGAGAGTGAACGAGAGCGATCTGAACAGCTCCGTCCTCCCGCGGGACCCTCCGTCCGAGGGCGCCCCGCGCCGCCCGCCGTGGGTGACCTCCACCTTGGCTGCCATCCTCATCTTCACCATCGTGGTGGACCTGTTGGGCAACCTCCTGGTCATTATCTCCGTGTACCGCAACAAGAAGCTGAGGAACGCGGGTAAGGGGCGGTAGGGGGTCGGGGGAAGGGGACCGTGGTAGTGGTGTGCAGCGCTGGGGACTCTTTGTCTGCCAGTGCAACTTTGCCCGGGAGCGGAACTCCAGGGCTGGGCGTGCTTTGTCTCCATTCCCAGCCACCGCTTATGGGCTGTGACAGGTGCCAAGGACTGTAGCTTTCATGCCGAGTCGGTGATCGAGCCGGTAAGTGTATTTTTAGCACCCGCCACCGAATCGTGATGCTATTTTTAGCTCCCGACAGTTCCCACCTGGCAAAACAGACAAGTAAACCTTACTTAAGAATGAAATTTAGACACGGTACTGGGGATGCTGCTGCAGTGTGGTGTCTGCACATGCTGGATGCTGTTCCTCTGATTTTCTCTGAGCTACGGAAATGTCTCTAGTAATCAGTATTATGGTTGGAGATTAAAATCAAGCAAATATGAAGTTACAGACATTGCACGATTCATTAAAAAAAAAATCCCCTCAAAACCCCAAGACATTTAATTTTCTATGTGCACCTCCACTTGCTATCTAGGTCTTTGGGGAATGGGAAACATCTGACAGAAAACAGATTTAGGCACATTCTTAAAAAATGAAATTCTCTAATTTTGACAGCATAGAATCTCTGATGGTCTATTGCGTAAATCCCTCTTAATTCATGGATTATTGGTCAGACAGGCAGGAACTTCTTCAGATTCATTCTGATTTATCATGTCAGACCAGCTGCTGCGCACGTGTACCAAATCTGTGCTGTGAAAGGCTGTGCATCTTTCATTGACAAATCTACAGGAGCATGTGAGGGGAGCTGCATTCATAATCAAAGCAGAATTTCACTCCATGATGACTGAGATGCTGTCTTTTTTTTTTCTTTTTTCATAACTAGCTGTCAAGCTCTTCATTACAACTCCACTAAGTTCACTAGCTGGTGGTTAAAAATTCATCTGAGGAGGAACTTGAGCTCAGGCTTTGATGTAAGTTAGCATAATAAAGGTAGCTGGTATTGGACTCTGGCAAACAGTGGCATGCATAACTTTCTAAGGTTAAGACATCAGGTAATGCAAATGGATTATATGTTTTAGTTTTATTCAGCCATAGTGGCATGCCAACACACAGAAACAAAGACTAACAGATGCTATTTTTTTCTTTCCTATATCAGTTCTAAAAGCTGTATTCTCTCCCTCCTTTCATTGAAAGAAAATTTCATTCACTGGAGCTACAGGCTTACACACTGCAATGTTATGTACTGGAGAGGAGAATCAGACTCCCTAAATCCAACCCAGCACTTGACTACGCTTGTTCCCTGGGAGGTTTTCAGATGGAGGGAGAAAGGGTTGAGGCATGTTACTGGGGTTACTCTGGGGGAAAGGGTGATACTCTCGTAGGCCTTAATTACTAAATACATACTTCAGCACTTCTCTGTGGAGTTTGCGATACAGACATGTCTGGTAATAAGTCTGAAATAAACATGGTCTCTCTTTTCTGGAAACAGAAGGGAATCATTGGGTGCTATGCATGTGCATATTCTTTGCTGTAGATCTCACGTAATCCTTCTTGAATCCTGACACATGCTCACTGGCTCACTCTTACTGAATTTCTTTTTCTTACCTTTTCTGTCATAGTGGCTGTTAAGAACTGCAGCAAACTGGCAACAGTTATCTCCTACAGCTAGGAGAACAGAGCATTCTTCTGAACAGAAATTATTTTAGACTGGCAAATGAATTAGATACTGGTTTACCCTCTGAAATTAAGGCTTACTTAAAACGAGGAGATACTTGGTATAAGATAGGAAATAGATTGTAGCCTGTTTTAGGAAAAAAAAAAAAAGAAAAAGTTTTAAAGTCTTTTTCAAAGTAAATTTTATTTAGTCCATGGATAAAAGGTAACTTTGGGAAGAACATCATTAATAAGCTACAAAAAGATGTGCAAAGTGGTTTTGACTAATCCTGTAAAAACCTGTGTCTGGGCATAACTTTACTTATGTAGCATCACTACTAAATGTGTCATTGAATTAAGAAGGGATCACTCAGTCGAGTAAATTTATGACAAGGCATAAATATTTAGGAAACCCTGGCCTAATATTTTTGACTATGAAGAAGAAAGTTTACTAAGCCTTGTTTACACTAACTCAGATTATACAGGAAGAGTGTACATTGAAAAAAATCTGATTTATACATACAACTAATTTGTAACTTACTATTTATAAAGACAGTTGCAGCTTTTTACAGAACTGTAATAAGAAAAAATACTTCTGAATTTACAGCAACCTATATTAAGTATTTTGATGGCACATTTATTGAGGAAAAAGAACACAGGATGAAAATTCCACTGGAAAAAGGTCAGGGAGGAACAGAAGATACCTCCTGAAGAAAATGTATCTCACTGAAGACTTTCTTCCTTCTTTTCAAGAGAGGACTATCAGAAATAAGGAGTATTTAACAGTTTACCAAAAAGGTGGATTTGGTGGGGGAAAACATCTTGCATCTCTATCCCACTCTCTATTATAGAAATATTTTTTGAAGATAACTACAAATTGAACCTGTGGACTTTTGGTTAAATAAAGTGCATTGAGGAATAGTAGGAAGGCCTAGGAAATCTTCTCAACAAGTGGTGTAACCTTCCTGACAGTCAGGAGGTTAGTTAAAGACACTGATCAAAGCAGAGAAGTCAGTATCTCAAAGAAGTTTGTCTCAGCAAGCGAGGAGTGTCTGATACTGCAGACTCCTTCATAGTCACAAGCATGGCTTCAGTAGATGCTCTTCTAGACACAGAAGCTGATGATGCAACTGGTAGGATCCTCTTTTATTTAATGTACTTGACTTGTAATAAGTTTCATAGTTCTGGTCTGTTTTGATTTGGGTTATTTTTATGGTGGCTTAACAGGTGCCTGACACCAATTCAGTTGTGATGGGAACAGCTGCAATTTAATGCTGGCCTACACAAAGACTGAATTTGGTTTATGACGTCTGTGATCTTTTAACTTTGAAACAAAGTTCAAGGGAAACATTCAAGGCATAAGGATTTTAATGCCCATATTTTGGTAGCACATTCCTGCAGCTTGAACTTTAAACTGATGTGCTTTCTTTAATAATTAATTTTAAAAAGAATTAGAAGGGCTCACTTTAGAGTGACTCATGCCAAACTTCTTCTAATGTGTCTCATTTTCCATCACTAACATTCATTGATCAGAAAAAAGGTCATTCAATAGTTCCACTCTATAAAGATGAAATAACTACTCTTGGGGAAGGTGGATTAAAGATTACTGGTACCTTTTGCAACAAGTGGAGTTTCTACTTGAAACTATGAACACTGGAGAATCTCAGAAATCTGAGGAGATCATGTAATGTGATTTATGTGATATTACACACAAATTCAGTGACTGCTAGTATCCTTATGCCTTTGTTGTTACCCACATTAAGAAAAACAATGCATCAAGAACAAGGTGAGGTTGCAAATCCCCCTGTCAAAGTGACGGGTGCATGTTAACTGACATTTTAATGTTACCAGCAGTAAACTAATCTCAGTTAACATGCGCCTGCCACTTTGACAGGGGGATTTGGGTACTCAGTGATTGCAGGACTGGAGCATTCTTAAGGTCAATAAAGAAAGCTCTATTGAGTGCAATGACACCTCTTGCTCTTTCTCTTCCTTTTGCAACTGTTCTCTTGGCCTGGTGGGCTGCTTTTTTCTGGGCTTTTTATGTGCTGAGGCCCAAAGGTGTCCTGAATACCCCTCCAACAGACCCCTGTGCTGGAAGGGAGCCTCCAGCAGTCTCATTCTCATTCTTCTGTGCCTGTCCTGTCTGCTAACACCTGACGTGAGTTGGGATAACACATGGACTGGTGCCAAACTAGTAACTAGCACCTACTACATCAGGGCAGAAAGCTGCATTCAGCTTCTTGCCCATCTCTGTTCTGTGCTAGATGTATTTGGGGTTTTGTACTTTTTCCCAGTTTTGGATGTCCTTGGCCCAAATGTTTTGTTGCTAAAACACTTGTTTTTCTTACTAGTGAAGAAACCAGAGGAGTCAGCCATTGTTGAGGCCCCAAGGCCTTAGAGCAGCAACATACAGTTACATTCACTGGCACTGCACACATGCTCAAACTTCAGTATGTGTGTTATCTACTTCTCTGAATGAGGTGGCAATGAAAAAAGGGAAATGCCTTTTTGTGTACTAAGTCTGCCTCTGCTGCATTAGGTCCAGACAGTTCTGTAAAGACAGCTCTATGAGTGTTCAAAAGAATAATGAACTCAAGAGTAATCTCTGACCAAAATTTGTAAGATCAGGGAGATCATGTATGGAAGAACTAAGGAACACAGCTATGTGACTTTTTTTTTTTTTTAATCCAATATTTGTTAGTAGTACACCCATTGCAGAACTGGGGGATGGGATCTATCACTAAGAATTTTATTTTGGAGGCTTTTCAAACTGGCCCTGGGTTTTGGTTTGAACAGTAAAAGAATCCACTTGAAGAGTGTTCCTCTCTCAGTTCTATTCTTGTATTTTAAATTTATATTATAAAAAAATCTCTATCTTGATTATTGGATTAGAGTTCTCATCAGTGCTTTCAGGAAAAGGTTGTTCTTGATGATGTTTTGGTTTTGTGGGGTTTTTTAAGTTTTAAAATGGTAATGTTAAATTCTCTATGAAATATTGTTTTATCTAATAAATGAATCTCCTGCTGTGAATTCAGACTAATGGAATCATTGTTTTTGTCACAGGTGATCCCCGGACATCCTGTTGTGCCCTGAGAGACAGTGGGTAGCCTGACACATATTTGACTCAAGGGAGATAACTTGTAGAAGACTAAGTTGTAGCACAGATTCAGGGTTCTGATGAAAACTGAGATGTTGATGGCAATGAACATTATTTCAGACATGAAAAACTTCCAATATTAAAAATGGTAAGCCATTTGGGAGGAGGGAAAATGCCTAGTGGAGGTGCTGAACTTTGCCAAATGTTGAACAGAACTGAACATAAATTTATGGTTTCAATAAAGCTGTTCCTCAGACTGGTTTTGATTGAATACTTTACTGAATCAAAGGTTTGCTTCAGAAATCTGTTAAGTGTACTATGCTGTCAGTGACCAAAGATAGAGATGGGTATTTCAAGTAACTGATACTCTATTCTTACTAATATGTCTGTCAAACTCATCTATTTGTTCTTAATGAAAGATTCTGCATTCTGAAGGTTAGAGGCACTACTTTTTCTACTTGGCTGGTGCCAGCAGACAATGTTATTGATACTCTTACACTGTTTGCTGTCTTTTTTAAGTTATTCTTTTTGGACTGGTTCTCCCTTTCTCATTTTTCTCTCTTCAATATTTTCATTAGCAATTTCTGATCTGCTTTTTCTCTTTTTTTCTATTTCTTTTTTACACCATCCACTTTTCTGTCATGTTATAACATAGATTCTTCATGTCTTTCTAGTATAAGACATCATCAGCAAGTCTATTTTAGTCACAGAAAATGCTACCAACAATAGGCATCCAGTGCTGATATGACAATGTCTGTTCTGTTTGTGCAACAAGGCTTGCTTTCCCAGGGTAATGAAAATGTTGCAGTGTCAATTCAATGTTATGCATCACAGTTTCATTTTGCAATTTCAATAAGCACTAGCTGTTGGCAGTTTTTCTTCTACTTACATCTGTCAACTGCCTTAAATTGCACACTTTCCACTCATGAGAAACAGTTACCAATCTCTGTTTCAGGAGGACAAGTCAGTAAGACTTGAATTCTTCAGGTACCACCACAATTTATTAATGCTTTAATGTTTGCTTATTTAATGAACAAATAAACGTATTTAAGGTGTAATCAGGTAATGTTTGGGACTATAATACAACTGTTGCCACTAAATAAGTTCTTTTTCAAAATCTAGCCCTCCTGAAGTCACAAAGATGGACAGTATTACAGTTCTGCAGAATAATCAAAGTTCCTAGCTTAGATGACAGAATAAAGGTCTGATTATCTTCATTTTAAGAGTGGATAGAATATACAAAAAAACTTTGCCAATACTTGTTAATTCAGATGATAAGCATCCTGCAAACCTGTTAATCTTTTCTTTTAGAGAGTAGAGCAGGTAAAATCACTAAGTCTATTTACAGCTCTTAGATAGTGACTTCTGTAGTTATGTTGTTTTGTTGTAATAACTGACCAGTAAATGTTCAAAGTTTCATGTCCTAAAGTTTTTTTAATGTTTGTTATCCATAAAGAGAATGCAGACTTACACCTCTTCCTTGAAGAAAGACATTGCACTAAAAGTAAAAGACTTTTCAGCTCATTCTTTCATTGTATAAATGATTGAATATAGTATCAGGTCATACATTTAGATAGTATTTTTGAAGAGTAGTCATTGCCTTATGGATGATCATGAAAATGCAGCTCTTGATTATTGCATAGAGTCTTTTATTTGAGTTAAGGACTTGAATTAGGTTGTCTGGGTTTTGGAGAGGGGATTGGGGTAGATTTTCTGTATCATGGAGGACTCCTCATCTTCTCCACTGCTAGAGTTCTAAGAAAGTTCTTCAATGCTTCACTCAGACTCTGTAATCTCTGCTAACTCCCAAGGTCTCATGCTCACTGAAACAAAAGAGAATAGAAGCAACTGATTTCAAACTGTGTTCTGTATGACCAAGCACTGGAACTCTCTATTCAAATACATACTAATCAGCTGGAAAAGTTTATGGATTATTTCAGGTTAATAATATTCAATTTTTCTGTCCACACCTTTAAGCAGAATATTTAGCTATGTTTGTGTAAGTGGGGCAGGATATGTAACTTTACCATGTAGGCCTAGAGAAACCCCATTCTACATGAGTGTATGTGTGATGCTGAAATATAAGGTGCATTTATATTACATCACCTTGGCTTTGGGGTGCAGGTGCAAGGCTAGCAAAACTAATTAGTCTTCATGGATAGGTTACCAAGCAAAGGTATTCTGCCCCTGTGCTGACAGAGGTCATCTCCTCCCTTGCTGCTTGGTATTGTGTGAGGTCAGTCAGTAATACTGCTTTTGTTAGTTGTCCGTTTCAGATGCACCCCAGTATTAACCTAGTGTGATTATAATGCAACTGCCAGTACTACGTTGTTTAGCCAGACAAGATGGCCAAATTGATAGCCATTGGCCAAAGTGATGAATAGGGACCAGCCTTGAAAACTGGTATCCAGTCACACCATAGAGAAGTTTCAGCAGGTACCTATCTTTGCGAGTGTTTTGGGGAAGAGTCAGGATTTTTCTTTCCCTCTGGTAGTAGCTATGGGTTTAATTTGATGTTCCTGTTTTTCAGACTGAGTGATGAATAGCTTTCTACTCCTTAGTCATACTTGGTTTTTAAGGGCACATTCATCTCCCTCTCTGTGTTTGTGAGAAAAGAAGTTATTTCATTTTCAGAGGTGGAGGAATATTTTTTCAGCCCGATACAGTTAGAGTATAGCATTTTTGCGTTAGAAATGTTGGAAGGAAGGTACCTTTTTATGTGAATTTTCCTCGGTAGCAGCCAGTATTTGCTCCTTCAGTAAGACATCACAAAGTCACTTGTAAAATTAAGAATTACAGTGCCTTTTTATCCTCCTTCAGCATTCTTTTTGGTGTTTTTTAATTAAGTAATAGTATCCACAGACTTATTTTGAGACTGTATATTGTTGAAAATGTGGGACTTGCATATTATGAAGAATTGAAGTTTTTATAAATGAAAATTAGTTACTTCAGTTGTATTTTTGTTTCATTTTAGATGAAGAATTAATGGCCTGTAAATAACCCCTCCAACCTGTTTTTATTAATAGCTTATGCCTATTTCACATTAATATGTTATTTTAAAATATTTATTTACATTAAAAATATGTCTCCAGATTATCTGTGGCTGTGTAACTCTGGGGTCTGCCTTCTGTAATTTAAATATTGTACCATAATGCCTGCACCTAATGTGCAAGTTCACATAATTGCAACTTACCACATTTCCATTATGCCATCTTGCACCTCCAAACCTTTTCTTAATGTCTGTTACTGAATTAATTCTCACTTAGAACAAAGGATTGAAAGGGACCTTCTTAGTCATCAAATCCAATTTCCAGGTGTAGTAGGTGTTTGTATAAATCCTTTCATAATCACCTTTCACCTTAAGGTTACACCTTTTTCTCTTTATTCTAACTCAGGGAAGGTATTCTCACTGACTGAAAGTATTTTCTGTCAGTTTAAATGCTTTTGCTATTCCCAGTTTTGCTAGTATCGATGTTACTTAACATTACTTGGCATGTCTCTATTCTTGTAATGAGTGAGAATTAAAACATCACCTCTTGGTGGTCATTTTGCTAGTCCAGAATAGGTGGACATCAAATTTTATTAGTCTAGTTACAGGATAACTTTTCCCCTTCTGTGAAAGAGCAGTACCCCCAAGAGTATGCCTCATCTCTGGAAATACCTTCCCTAAAAGTGAAATCCTGGTTTTACTGAAATCAGTAGCAAACCTCTTACCAAGGTCACTCCTTGTGTCCTTTCACTCTTTTTTTTTGGCTGCAGCGCTTGCCCAAGAGTGAGAAGACTGCTATACTGCTGACAACCTTAAACCTAACATGTGGTAAGCAGAGAAGTCTTTGCCATAACTTTGGAGTCAGAACAGGATTTTTGTTGGATCACTGGTAGCCTTGCAATAAAGCTGACTGCAGAAGAGGGTCATAAGTGCCTGATCTGTATGTCCTGAGATGAGGGCATTATGGGAAAGCTACTTAGATTTTTACATATAGTATGTATGCAAGCTATTAAGTCTAAAAATCGATGCTTCAGTAACACCACTGGGAATAAAGAAAACACGAGACCATGTGGTACTGCAGTGCTATCCTCTATATATTTTGTTTGCTTGTTTAAAAAATGGAAATTATTTTACTTAGGTCAAGGACAGTTTCTTGTACTAAAGTTGTCTGGTCAGATCACATCAGTTTATCCTTGTCCTTATCCATTATCTTTGTCCTCTTCTGTTTTCTAGGAACTCAGAGTTCTGTAATACAGTCATTAAGCAGAATAAATTTCTGAATTAGGTTTTTTTCTGCTATATCCTCATTGCTGGTTTTTCTGTTGTGAAATACGTCATGTGTAAGAAAACAACGTTCAGTATGTCTGACATGAAGGAAGGACAGTAATGTTTCCATGTATTTCCTCCAGCTAGACACAGGTGGTGGGTTTAGTTCATGGTATAAATGAGAACTGTTTCAGTGTTTCTGTAATTCATGCTTATTGAGACAGCTCCTACAGGGATTTTTGTATCCGTGAGCTAACACTGATACAAAATGTTAACACAGCTTTCACTGGGCAAGCCCAATTCTAACTATTCTGTATGTAAGCATCCAGGCCTACGGAGTTAATACGGTAATCCTCATCAAGCTGATTAAAACAGCTTTTAATCTCCTCTGTATACTGGTAAGTATGGAGAAGAAAGCAGAACCAAGTTTGTGTCTTAGCATATATTAAATACCTAATGTAGCGCTCAAATTGCAGTGAGATTTTCTTGCACTTTTTTTGCAGCAAAGGTTTTTGAACGCAGCTTTTGGCAAATAATTGGGCATTTCTTTTGCAGCTTCTTTTACAATTTTGTAAACTCTTGGGTTTTTTGCAGCTGTGCTGATTTCTATCTTGTGCATTCAGTGTATCCCACTACTGGGAATCTCTGCAGCGCTTGATAAAATTGTCAACTATGAACAAGTTGTTGGTTGCTGGAAACCTGCCTTGATTTTCATAGTTTTTATGGCATAGTACTTGTTCACAGATACTCTCCTCCAACTGTATTTTGTATCTACCTAACAACCCCATTTTTGTTCAATTATTTTTGGATGTTCCTAGGAATCTGTTGTGCTTCTGTTCATCGTACATTTGCACTTTTTCTTTGGATGATCCATACGCACTGGGTGTTATGCTGAAGATGGCATGAAGATGGACACTCCTGTATTGAAGAATAACTTTGCACTATCCTTGTTAAATTGTTTTCTGCAGAAGTTGTTTGGATTTGGTTTTGTTTTTTTCTTTTTTTTTTTCCATTGAGGGTACATGTGTCAGGTTTTGTCAGAAAGGCTCTTGTTTTAGAGTTGTTATTGACTTGGGTCTCTCCCTTATGGGATCCATTACATATTCTGTGAAAGCTTTTTTTATACACTCTGTAATAATAGAATACTGAGATGCTGCACTGTTCCTATGGGCATTAATACTGGCATTTTAAAAGGAGATTGAGTGCTGCTTCTGAAGTTATTCCTGGTAAGAATTTCTAATGCATACTTAGTGACAATCTAGGGGAGATTATACAGTTGTACAAAGCTTGCACTTGTACCTTATCAATACTGCTTGCAACAATCAATATCTAAAACGTGCTCTGAATATTTGACAGAATCTGACAAACATGTAAATACAGAAATATGAACAGAAAAAAGAGAAGCAAATAAGGTAAGTTGAAGTAACGTAGTGGACACAGAATTTGCAGTCTGCTTGTTGTTGGTGTTTGTTTTGTACCAGGGTATCCCATTTTTCACAGCGGTGATGCATCCCTTCATTGTAAGCTTTTCTAGTGGGTCTTCTTTTTTTACTTTTCTCAAGCTGTTGCAGTGATAGGGCTTTGCTGCCAGAGTGCTTACTGGAGTCTAGCTGCCTGAGAGCATCTTTTTTGTGCAGATGGCTTCATAGACTACCACCAAAGCAATGAATGGATTTCTAAGATCTTATTTGTATTATCTCCTGTTCCCATATTTACTTAGAAAACTTTCTTGATGGGATTGAAATGTCATAGAGATTTCACTTGTTTCTGTCTTTTTAATTGCTGCCCATTCCTTGTGATGACTGGAAAGAATGTTTTCTTAGTTTACTCAAAAACATGAAACGTGCTTGTTGCAAATAAACCTCCAAAACATTAATTTGTTTGTGTCGTTTTTTAGTCTACTCCCTTATACATGTATTCCAATGAATTAAATGGAGTTTCCAGTAGAAGCACTGGGTGGCCGTTCCAGTATATGTTTACTTTAAGCTAAAACGCATTCTGAAGACATTTATTAATATTATTTCAAGAAATTAATTTGTAGGAGCATTTCTACATGTTCATCTAATAAATACAAATATAGTATGTGACCAAATACTTTTTTCTAGAAACACTAGAAAATGGACATTTTTAGTACATTGGAATGTTACTGGAAATAAAGGACTGACTAATGTTTATCTGTAAATTCAAATAATATTATGCCTTCTATATTCAGAAACTTTGACTTTCTACTTAGGTTAGATAAGAGATGAGCTGACAAGTGAGGAATGCAGTTATAACTGGAAAAGTTAGATTTATGTCAGCTATGTTAGGGCATGAATTATGCAGTAATCCTAAAAACAATCTTTCACAGATGTAAGTTTGAAGTTAGTTATTAGAAGTAAGCTACTTACTCTCTTTGCATGTATACCTACATGTTTACTTTGGGTTGGAGTGTCTTACTGGAGACCATTTTTAGGGTTAAAAGCCCCAGACCCCACCCAGTGATTACAGCTGCAGTAGTTACAGTACTCATGGTGGACAGAAAAGTCCCCACTGCAAACTTTCAATCGTTCAAGTTGGTTTTAGTCCAAAGGGTGCCATTCAGCTAGCAGCCTCAGAATGGTGCTGTTCTCTCTCTTTTTTGCTTTCTCTTACTTCTCTTGCTTCTGGAAAAGAAATTGGATCCCCGAGAGGCTAGAACATTTGGGTTGATTTTTTTTTTGGCAGTTAGTGTCATTTGGTAAGTATCCTGATTTTGATAAGTACCCTGACTTACTTGCCCTGAAATTAATTATTTAACTTAGTTTTTAGCTCCAACTTGGAATTCTCCTAAGCCATCATGCAGAACAGCACAACTACTCAAGGACACTGTCCATGCAAAGGTGGTTATGCATGGTGCTAGACCCCATCATAATACTTATCACAAGGAGGCTTTCCAGAAGAAACTGCTCTTTTGTTCAAGATATCTTGATGCCACCAGGCTTCTGACCAATAATTTTCCAAGAAAATTAAATATCATCTGGAATTTAGAACAGTCTGTTGTGTTTTGACCAATTATTTATATACTTGTTGACATTTCTTTGAAGCATATGCAATGATAAGTAATTTCTAAGCTGAGAATCTCTTTCTTATGTTACAACTGCCTGTCTCCCATTACACCTACTGTTGTAGTCTTGTAAAAGGCCAGTTTCTAAGCTATTTTTGGTCTACATTGTTTGAATGATACTGGCTTGTGTGCAGCATCCCAGTCTTGCTGATGAATTTACTTTTTGCAATACTTTGTTACGTTATCACGTACCTTTCCCAGCTTCATTCTGGAACAGTCTTTTGTCTCAGCAAGGCAGTCAGTGATTCTTGGGAATGGGAATAACTGTGCAGGGAATTTAATCTCCCACAGCACTTCTGTCATGTAGGAGCTTTGTACCAGGTCATGACTGCAGCTTTTCTGTCAATTGGATTAGTTTTCCAGGGAGAGAACATATAGTTAATGCATTTGATTTCTTTCATTGTGTCCTTGATGTTACCTGATCCAACTTGCTATTCTCTGTCACTGCTTTCTTCAGTGTATCCTCATATTCTCTGTGAGTTTGTATCATGTCCTTAGCTATTGCAGGGAGGCCTATAATTCCCATGAATTAGTCTCTTAGGTCTTTTGTCAAAGTGTTTCATTGTCCCACAGCTAAATTTATCCCCAAAGGAATATGTAAAAATGTGTAATACCATGTTTCTAGTGTCTCCATTTTAGCTGATTCTTCAACTTTTTCTGGCAATATCCATCTTCCTTATCCAGAATAGTTAATCTGTTTTCACCACCTATTTTATTATTTTATCTTAAATATTTGATTAAGTGCATAGTCTGTTCTTATTTATTAATAGTTGTGTTAGAATCTTCAATACAAATTGTAGTTGGAAGGGTGCCTTAGGACTGTGCTGTTAACCTTTGTCATGACAAATTCAAACTAGTTATGATTCTTCCTTTTCTGTATGTATTTCTGAATCTCTTGACCAAAATCAATTTTTCTGAAACTTGTGTATTTTAAAGGAGTATATGCACCATTACAAATGTACAATGCTCAGGAAAACTACTATCCCCTCAAAGAGTTTCAGACACTGCACAATTAGATTTATTTCAGTGATGGATGCATTTGTTCAGAAAATGCCTAGTTCAGCAAATTTAGATGTAGCAAAAGCACTTGACTTTTTCTCCAAATATCCTTCCTTTCAAACATCTATTGATCACAAGTGTTTTATTTAGAGAATAGGTTCAATACACCTTTAAAAATTACCTTGAAATGAACTGAGTAATTAGATCTTTTATGATCAATTTCCTACTTAAGGTTTCCCATCTGTTCTTGGATGAGACGATACAGTGAAGATAAGCATTAGAAGATGTTTGGTTTATTTTTCCCAGAACATACCATCAGTTAAATGACAACAGCAGTGGAGTTCATGAGACTGTAATTCACCTGATCCGCTGGGTTCCACTAAAGCGTAGTCTTTTTGGTAGAACTGTAACTAAACATTGTTTCTGGATTACAGGTATTGGATACTACCAAGTAGATTAAGTGGCCTCCGTTCAAGAATTCTTTATTTCCAACATTTCTTTATAATTCCATTTAAAACTCTTACCTCCATTTACATATCTTTTGATCTACGTATATCATGAAGATCACATTGAATTAAACACAAGTTAGTCACTAGTGGTACAAAGTTCATGTGAATTCTTTTAGCCATGCTGTTCAATAGACTTTTCTGTCTTCTATTGCCTAGTTTCAGTGAAAATACAGCTTTTGTATATTTCTACTCAAATGGTAGTTCAAATAATGTCTAATATGCCCCTGCATGAATCTTCTCTCATTTCTTGCACAAGTTCCTGAAGTTCATGATGTTTCTCAAAGAGCTGGCCCTAAAATCTGTTTTACTAGGTGAAATAAGTATTGTAATCTCTTCCACCATATTTCCATAGCTTTCCATACTCTTGAAATCAGAAACTTCACAGAAAATACTGGAGTCTGCTGAAAGTAGATATTGGCTTGAGTTGCTTTTTTCTCCTTCCTGAGATTGCTCCCATCAATGCAGTTAGCATTGTTTTAAAGTGTACCTGTGTGAAATCAGTGATTATTCCCTCTGTTTGGCCAAAACCACTTTGCTGTACTTGCTGAAAAAGCCTACAGTGCTTCTTACAGGCAGCTTTGTCTGTTTCCTCCTAAGACCAGCATGTCTGATGTCTGTGTTCAGAAGGCTGAAGGTTATCTATGAATAAATTTACAGTAAGAAATTCAGTTCTCCTTTAGCTTGTGAATTTTTAAACTTCTAATAAAATTGTTTATGTCCTTGTAAAGAAGTTGAAATACCAGCTGACAGTGACTATACATGTTTGAAAATTCTACGGACAGCTACAGAGTAGTCACAAAATAGAGGCATGGCACAGCATTAAAATGCTACAAGAAAAGTTAGCAATGCTTGCTACTACTTGTATGGTCTTTGCCATATAAACTGCAGACATCAAAACTTTCTGAAAAGTTTCTGTTCTGCTGACACTTGTTTATCACATTGATGTTAGTTTTAAGAGATAACAAGTGATTTTGACTTAAAAGCATTATGATCATAGAATTAAAACACTTCTTACATTATAATACTAGTCTAGGACTAGCAGCCAAATATTCTCTCTCATAGAAACAGCACCAAAACAGACAGACTCCTGAAGAAATCTTGTCCCTGAAGAAACTGGATAGAAAAGCTGAGGTCACATGAGGGTAAGCCACAAATCAAGCTACTGACATGACTCAGAGATTTGTTAATACAGATGTAAACTGTAAACAGATTTTCTAAAAAGCATTTAGAGTGGTTCCTCTGTTGTTATGCAGTGGTTTAAACATTGAAACTGTCATGACCAGTATAAGGAGAAAGAACAAGTTTGGAAACAGTCTCTTGTTTTCGTTTTTGTGAATCTTATCTACTAATTTGAAAAAGTATTTTCTACACCATAGGAAAAAGATGAAAGAGACTTATGTTTATGACAATAGAAATTAAATTACATAGCAATAGGAATTATATTTACCAATTTCATGCTTATCTATACTGCCACTGTCATGGATTGAGCTTCTATGTAATAAACATTGCAAAAGCGCCAGAAAGAGCTCACTGTTAAAAGGAATAGCCAAATAATTAGGAATTGGGTTCATGTAATTATTTATTATCTGAGGTCTGATTACAGCAGTATTCTGGAATTCTCTGCTGATCTTTCATTCCAGATGTATGTCACAGCTATATTACAGTTGGGTAAGAGATGTGGCAGACTGAAATCCTGTTTAGTGTATATATCTATGTATATATACTATGCATATCATGTATTATGGGAAATATATATCCCTGTTACATCACATCTTTTATACTGCCTGGAGCAGCACCCAATACAATACTGATTTCGTGTTTAATTCACACCTGCATCCTGCATACCTTTGGCTGCAGGTGTTTAGATTTTCTGTGCTCTCAGTATGTAAGAATACATGTACTGATATATTTGTCTTCTAAATTAATTTCAAATGGACTGAGTATCTCAAACTGTTCTTTTCACTTCGGTGGCATATTTTATCTAACATATGAAGGCAGGCTAAGAAAATTGTTCAGCCTGGAGAAGAGAAGCTGCATGGAGACCTCATAGCAGCTTTCCAGTATCTGAAGGGGGCCTACAAGGATACCTGAGGACTCTTCATCAGGGACTGTAGCAAAAGGACAAGGAGTAATGGGTTTAAACTTAAACAGCAGGAGTTCAGGTTAGATATAAGAAAGAAGTTCTTAACTGTGAGGCTGGCGAGGCTCTGGAGCAGGTTGTTCAAAGAAGTGGTAAATGCTCCATCCCTGGCAGTGTTCAAGGCCAGGCTGGATGGGGCCTTGAGCAATCTGGCCTAGTGGGAGGCATCCCTGCCTGCATGAGGTTGGAACTAGGTAGTCTTAAGGTCCTTTCCAACCCAAGCCATTCTATGATTCTAAGAAAATCCAGAGCCATCTGGCCCACTGAATTCAGCTATGCTGTTTTTTTACATTGAATTGAGAGTTTCAGAATAGATTTTGATAGCAGTGGCATTGCCCACAGTTTGTTGTGTGAACATGGGGCATCTATGCCACCACAGATAGTTTTCTGCTTAATGTACTTTAAATCAAACAAACAGATCTTTAACTGATGTTAATGTTCTCAGCTCCTATGGCTGTGACAGTCAGCTGCAGCTGATGTTCCACCCCTATAATGATCTTTGCCTATTTAAATTCAATTTCAATAAGAACTTATGGTATTTTCTTATTCAAGAAGACATCTGTCTACTCAAGCCAAAGCAGAACTTGATGGAATACTATCAGGTAGATTAAGTGGCCTCCCTTCAAAAAGTATTTCCAGCTTTTCCATATAATACCATTTAAAGCTCCTTACATGCTTTTTAGTGTGCTTTACATTATTGTAGAGGCTTCAGAGAGGACACTGGGATTGCCCAAGTAATCCTCCAGACATCTTTGTTTACAGCTGCAAGCTGTCAAGGGTGGATGAGAACCACCCATAGTAACATATGCTCATGAGAAACTGCTGCAGTTAAAACACCAAGTTGCGTACCAGGAACTGCAGCTTTGCAATTACCCATGTGTTATCCATGTGCATGCTATGCATTACCTTCTACTCTCCCCATTCCCTTATCAAAGTCCCTGACACACCAGGACTCTGCAGTTCAGAAGAACTGGGAGGTGGAAAGCAAGTATCAGCTTCTCTACCCCAACTGCAGAGTGGAGAGAATGGAACAACAATTGAGCTCTACAGGAGTATTCTTGAGAGAAACTTTCCAGCTGAAGGGTGTGTGATACACATATCTCTAGTACTGTTTTGGGTATGTGTATTGTTCTGAAGATCTAATTCTGAAGATTGTTAGTGAGTGTCTTCATTTTCCCTCCCTGAGATGGAGGGCGTTTTTTTTGTGTTGTGGGTACGACTGATTAGGAAACAATCCATTCTGTTCACTTCAACAAAAACAGGGTATGTTAGTAAGGCTTTGCAGTTTGCTAAGGACCTCTTTAGAAACTTAGTTTCTATTGTTTTTCAAATAGTCACCTCACAGGAGACTCTGCTGAAGTATCTTTTTTTCACATGATCTGTTTTACACAAGTGAAGAAGGGAGGAGGTGATCACTCCCAGTTGTTTTGTTGTTGTTTCTTCATACAGTCTTCTTTTCCTGTGCAGTTCCATTTCAATGCCAACATTTCAATGATGTGAATGCCTCAGTTGAGCAATGCTTATCCCTAAAGCTGATTTATGTTTAAAGTATTGCAGGTCTTGCAGTCAGCTGCATATGTCACTATTGGAATGCCTGGAACTAAAAGCCATTATAAAGACTTTTTTACTTCCTTTTCCTTTCTTTTTTTTTAACCCTCATCTAAACTGAACTTAGGATCCAAAAGTTTTTGAGAGCAGATAATATTCTAATTTTCAGACACAAAATGCTGCCACTGCATTTGCAGCAACTCCCAAGAATATTTCAGTTACTACATATAGTTCTGTCTTCATCTTATTGCAACACCTCCACAGAAGCAAAGCATGATTGATGTATTAGAAAACTAAGGGGAAAAAAGATAGCTTCAGTTCCAGTTACATTTGAGAAGAAGAGACAAATGTGTTTTATTTTCTATCCAGATGCTCAAGACAGTTCCTGCTCAAATGACTCACTGATTCTTCTACTAAACAAAGTATTTAAAATGAAGTTCTGAAGGCATGTTTTTAGCAGTGGTAACTGGAAGATTTCTTATGTCATTGTATTTATATGCCCAGTATGTCCACGTTTCAGTCAGTCAAATCCATGGTTTTATCTAAAATCAAAATCTGTTCCAACACACCACATTCCCCTTTGGCTTACCCTTAACTGTTTGAATTGTCACAAAAGTCATATTAATAGAGGCAGCTGCTTTGCATCAAAATAAAGTTTGTGATGCTGTTCTTTGAGTACTGATAGGCCAAAGCTGTTCTCTTCAATTGCAATCCGGAGTTCAGAAGAATCTTTCAGTGTTAAATTTTCGGGGGTTTGTCTGTTGTTTTAAAGTTAATTTCTAGGTGACTTTATTCCACCATTTTAGTATCCAGTTTACCCCATCTTTGAATGTTTTTCATATTAGGCTTTGGTAGATAACTGCTACTATTATTTAATCTTACTTCATCTCCTCAAATCTGATTTCAGGTATTCTATTTTGAAAAAGTTTTCCAACATATTTTGCACTAATAATTCTTTATATATCATTGAATCTGAAATTATATCAAAACCAGTATTAAGATGATGAAGTAATTTCTGTGTGACCCTTCATATTTCGAAAGGATGAGTGAATGGTAATAATCTAACAACTATGAATTACATAGCATGTCATGATAACAGTGTAAAACTTAAGATGCTCAAAGTGGACTAACAAATCAATCTTTGGTAAAGAAACTGGTCCCCTGTATTTCAACTCTAAATAAAATAAGTTGTTCATTTTGATCCAGTCTTGTTGGGGTGTTTTCCTAAAATCTTAATCCTAATCAGCTTCTGCTTTACAGTCAATGGACATCTCAACCCATTAGATTTGCACCATTCAACCTGTCAGAATTCATTACCTTGCCATCTACAGAGGACTTCCTCTGCAACCAATTGCTTGTTAATTCATCTACTGCAAACTCTGAGGGATTTTGTTAAAGAGACATTTCAGGCGAAGTATTTGATTTATACTTCCTTTGGCACTATCTAGCCAAAGGTTCAACAGATGTCAGATTTGTACAGCTAACCCAAGCTTGGTAGGAAGTTTTGCTTCTCAAGATTTTGCTAATAATCCATTAGTAGTGATTTTAGCAGTGGGTAAATACCACAATAGAAATCTTGTGTATTTATTGTTTCAAAATGTTCAGAACTTTTTTCCCTGTAGGGAAATTATCTTCATTAAAGGACACTAAAAGTAACAAGTTGCAGCATCTTTCAATTTGCAAGTTCTGTGAGACCCTAATTACTTGATATACATAAAACATATTTTTCTGAAATTGCTAAAGGGCATTGAAACTTTCTTCTCTTAGAATTCAATTTCCTCAGCTTTGTTAAGCCGGTACACTTTTGTAAGAATGTCTCCATTAGGATGACCAAGATCCTCTTTAACTGAAAACTAGCTATTAGATTTCATTCTTAGCTAGAATGCCAAACATTTTAAACATTAATGGACTTCAGTATTGAATTTATTTATAAAATGTCTCTAAAAATTGTACACCTTCTCGCCTTCATAGGAGACTCATAATAAAACAATCTGTCATATGTAGGCGTTCTTTCTCCTGAATGCATCCTCCTCCACAACTGCTTTTTAGTCCAGAAAATCCTTACGCAATTGCCTGAACAGGGAAAATGCGGTGTTGTATCAAAGGGCTAGGCACTAAGAAGTCTACAGATATGTGGCAGCTACAGACTTCTGACACTGGAGTAATATGTTTGGGAGATTAAACAGCAATGTAGGAATTTTATCTTTAACTTTGTTTACTGGTTTTATTTGTTCATTTATAATTAATTTTAAACTCATATCTCTATTTCTTAGACAAGAATGGGTAGTATTCTGCTTTCTTATTTTCATGTAGCTATGATTTATACCATAGTTGCTCTCTTTTTTGAAGTGTCATTCAAGTCTTCTGCTATAACTGAAGCACCTCAGTTAGGAGTACAGTATCAGAGGCCTCTATAAAATCGGTGTAAACACCTCAAGAAAAATGGTTAGCTGAGACAAAATTCTCATCAAGATTTTGCATAAAGTCTCAGATGTTCATAAGAGTGCCTTACAGATGGTTGCTTATAGTGAGCACCATTATGACTTTTCTGAGATTCATTTTTTTCTCATTAAATAAAAGATCTGGCTGCTATTAACTCCCTTCCACTAGTAACTATTTCTGGTTTTAGTTTTCTAACTGGAATAACTACTCATTCTTAGAAACATATGACATACCTGAATCATTGAGAGGAAGCATCAAAATCCAGGCTAAGTAAGTCCTATTTACACAGAAAAGCTTTTAGATTAATGTAGTTATAAAATAGATTGTAAAATCTGTGGGAATGTATGTTCCATGCAGAAGGTTAGAAACTGCTGGAAGGTTAGAAATCGTTTAGTCTGATTTCTTTTTAGTCAGATTTATCACTTACTGGGTCTATCCAGTGAGCAGAGAAAATCTGGTCACTACAGTGACATTCAAAGCGAAAACTAATGGTTCTGACCATCTATTGTCCAAAGTGCCCTACAGAGACAGGAAAATGCCATATGCAAAACATTTACTGTAAATTCCTAGACTACATGCCTGCTTGTTTCTGTTGACTTTATAGGACTCGGGTATGGCAGATACAGATAGCAGTACCTTTGAATTGCTTTTCTTAATTTCTCTAATTTAGCTGCTCTGATAAGTGCCAGTATCAATCTATGGCTCCATACTATTAAATTTATAGAGTCTATAAAGGCTTTATAAATGGATGGGGCAGATCAGGCTCTGACTGCTAGTTAACACATGTTGGCTGTTCCTAGAAACCATTTTTTACTGGTGCAAACAATATTGATAATCTGAGGGTGTAGAACTTTTCCAAGACCTAAATATCCACATTGTCAATGTGAGTTCCAATCTATATATGCTGTAATTGCTTCTAAATCAGTAGTATGATGTTACTTTTACTCATCTGAAATTTCTGAAGGTATGTCTTTTCCCCAGTTTCTCATTTTAATGAAGAATTTAAAGCTCTTTGATATCAACAGTAAAACTTTCCTTGATTTCAGTATAAGGATTTGGTCTGATATTAATTCTTCACAAAGAAATTATTTCAAAATAACCCATTAGTTCTAACTAAGACTTTAAGATGCTCATAATTAAAAAAAACCTTTATAAATTAACTGAGATATTGTAATTATTCAAAAATGCATTCAACTAGTTGTAATTTCCACTACCTGACACTAGAGGGGAAAAATGTTCTGTGTTTTTAGAACACTAAAATGCAAACCAAACTGTGATGTATTCCATTTTATGCATCACTTCTCAGAATAAGAATGCAGTTGCTTATAATAACATTTCTTGAAGACTTTATAGTTGTAGAAGAAAGTGATTAGTTACACTGTAGTAATATTGTTATTGAATTAGCACTCAGATCTGAGGGAACATAAGATTCATAACATCAGTCAGCTGGTATTAAGTTGTGATATGGTCTGAATTTCTAGTTCTTTCAGAAGGATTAAAATACAGTAACAATTTTGCCCAGGTAGCAGTAGCTGGTTCATTTTCAAATTAAATTGTCATGAGTATTTAATAGGTGCATGTTCATTCACAGAAACTGTGGTTCAACTTTGCCAGAAAGCGTACCTTAATTTTCATGAGCACAAAGAATTTTTTCATCTTTGTACTTTTCTTTCTCTGAGCAAGTCCCCCAGTTTTTTTCTTGAACTCCATACTTTCTATGTTCTGCTTTTCCACCAAGGAAAAAAAAAAGAGCAAGAAAAAATGGAGATTTGGTGTACTAAGGACTTTGCAGAATCCAAATATTTATATCCAAATACATTTTCTTTAGAATAATCTGGAGAGTTTAGAAAATTCAGTTGTGTTTTCTTCCAGACAGGCACACAAAGCAGAAGTGTGCAAGAGTTGTGGGTAACAGGGAGCACAACAGATGTGTGGAAGTGTACTCTTCGAAATAAACCAAAAAGCACCCTAACATAGGTGTTGGAATGTCTCTAATACTAAAGATATATGGCATTATCAGACAGTGTTAAAAGCCATGGGATGTTATTTGCTCTCTTTCTCTATGTGCTGTATGTTAAAGTTCAGATATCTCCAGAGTTTTCAGAAGCAAAATATTTTAATCATAGTTGCTAGTCATTTCTTTGCTTGTTCCTTACAATTGCCAGTTTTGTATACTGTCCTTATGGTTGCTTCTGTTGCAATTACTGAATACATCCTGCTGTTTGTACTGCTGTAAAATGTCATTGAGATTATTAAAGAACCCAAAATAAAGTAGATTTATGGCTTCCACTGAATTTGAGTGTGATCCAGGTATCCATGTCCATAAAATGGGTATACCCATTTTAGAACCTCAGTCCAAGGTTCTCCTATGAAGATATCTGCTATCTTACTACTTTGATTTCTATGCTTATATTGACACCATCTCAGTGGGTTAGTTTCAGGAAAGGTGTAGGATTATTTAATGTAGGGCAGAGATGCATGTTAATCTGTTTTTCATATTGATAGATGCAAGCAACAGAGTAAAAGGGAGAAGAGATAAATAAAACCATCAGCTAGGAGGATTACTCAGTCTAATTGGTTACGCCCTGTCTGAGTGCTACAGCACAGTGAGAGATGATGCTATGCTGGTTCTATCAGGTGATAAAAGATGAACTTTGGTTTGATTCTTGTTTGGTCAGTAAGACAAAGATGCAACTACATTTGCAGGCTCTGGGGGCAGATAAACGTTATCATAATAGGCAAAAGACTGACACCTTTCCCCAAAAAGATTTGAGTTTGTTTAGGTTTTTTTTTAAAGAAGAAATATAAAAAGGAAAGAATGGCAAGATTTTCAGAAGTCCCCAAATTCTTAATGAGGTTATATTCTGAAGTGTAAATGTATCAGAACATGAAGGAAAAGAGCTCTACAAACAGATCAGATTGTTTAAGTCATCTGGAAGTAAATCATTTTGTATAGAGATAGTCAAATACAAAGTTTAGAGAGGATTTTGTACAGCTACTTTTAACAATTGGGAAGATTTGTGATATGTATTTATCCTTTTGCAAATATAACATTATAGAGATTTTTCTGACAACTCCCTTAGCAATAAAATTCCAGTGATTCTTACAAAGGGCTTCATTATTAGTCAAAATGTGTAAATAGTTAGATAAAACAAGGCACCATGTACGTAAAAGTAATATATCTAATAGACGTAGTGTATCTGTAGTGGAATTATATATAAAAGGGCGCACTTCATGTCTTTTGGACAGCTTCATGCATAACGCATAGCAAGGCTGAAATGTTCCAGACAGTGATTTCCAGAAGCAAGTAGTAGGCTTATCTGAAGACATACCCATGCAGTTGCTGATGCAATTATTAAATGTCATCTTCAATTTTAAACATGCATAAATCACTCCAGTTAATATTAGTGAGTCTGATGTATGCTCAACAAGGGGAAAATATATCCCTAATGAATAAGGCATGCCACTGAGATTTCTGAATATGTTAAATAGCTTAATTTTGTACTATTCTATCACGTTGTTTTCTAACATTAGTATTTAACAACTCTGACTATGCTATGAGTTGTGATCAAATAAATGAACCTGAAAAAATTAACAGAGTTCAACTTGGTTTGTAACAGAGTTGGGTTTCTGCCATAAATTTGATATTGACTTGATCTTCTCTGATATTCATAAAGGTATCTATCACAGCTAACTGCATTTTATTTCTTGTGCTATATTTATACCAGAGACAATTTGACATTAGGAACCTGTGTATGTGTATGTAAGCATAATTATGTATGCAGGTATAGCTGAAGATTTAGCTTTTTCTCCTGCAGTTGCATAATTATACATAGAACTTGCAAATTCATTAACCTAGAAGGGAACAAAGAGAGGTCCATATAGAAATTACGGTATGTATCCAGGAAAACCTTCATTTTGTTCAATGGCTCCTGATTTTTTGCCACCACCTATTTCCTAGAGAGCTTGTCAACTGCAGTGTTCTTTCAGTGCTGAAATTCACCAGTAAAGCTTTTATTATTGAGCTCTGAGCTATGTCAGTTCTTAATCTCTACAAGCATTTCCATGTAATCTAAAAGAAAGAAGAAAATATATTTTCTTAATCTGCTAACAAAGATTAAGTGCAATTCAAACTGGATTAACCTGCATTCCGCAAAATTGAACTCTGCTGTACTCAGGGTAAGGCCTCCTTTTTCATAGTACTACGTATTATCCTTCATGGTACAAAATGTTACTGAGAGAATTAGTAGTATAATATCTGAGAATCAGTACAGAAGCATAAATGAAAAATCTGTCATAGTCTTAGATTCTTCATTTTGCTACTACCATGCTCCTTTCTTTTCTGATGCAGTAATCAGACATACATACTTCATAAAACACAAATTCTGTCTGTCCATTTTAAATACTTTCTACAAAGGTGGCTGTTTCTTGCTGTTTTGAGAAAGTTTGAGTCTAGTCAATCTCATTTTTCCAAGAAAGTCTCACCTTTGAGTAGATATAGCACAAACTCACTTGGTTGCTAAGATCCTAGTTCTTTATTATTTTTTCAGTGTTTTTGGGGCATAGTTCTTTAAGCTATCTCAGACAAATCATGACACTAATTTTCTGACAATTAAGAACATAAAAAAGAAAGATTCCATTCCTTTCTCTAAATTATGAATTTTTCTTCTTTCTCTCTGTTCCTGGATGTGTTTGGACGTTCATCTTACTTTTTTAAGGTATTTACAGATGACGTAGTTAAACCTAGGTGGCATCTGAGGTGCCCTATGATATGTAAGACAGATGTCCTCACAGGACTAGTTAGGACACACTGGGGTCTTACAAATGACATGAGATCCTGTGTTTAAGTAAATGAAGACCACCTCCTATCAGTTTTCTGAGTGTTCATTATCAAGAAGATAATGCTTTTCTGTTAAGTAACAGAAATTCACACAACCACAGAATTACTGAATTTAAATGAATTAAGCCAGGAAGTTGTCTTCAATGCACTCAAGAAATCTAGATTGCTTGCACACTTATGTATTGTCAATATATTTTACCTCATCTTGGTTTTCACTGTAATCTGTAGAGCAAGACTATGAATAGGCATAAAATATGAAAAATTTCCAGAAATGTTCTACTTTACTTTTTCATATAGGTAGAGGAATGTTTTTTCCTGTTCTGTTTCTTGTACTGTCGTTTTGGTTCTAACCCAGCAGTTTCAGGATAGTGTCTAATATAGCAGCTACAGGAGTTTAACACAAGTTACTGTAGAATAAAATAGTAATTGATGGGCAATACTTGTAAAGCAACTTCTGTCTGCTAGATGGCCGATTACAGTTAAAAATGATAGACAACATGAGTTGAAACATTAAATGCAGCTTTCAAAATCTGAACTAAAGTTATTAAAAGGGCTATGTTTTAATCTTTTGCAACTCCTTATCCTTATTGCCTTTACTGTCAAATCATTACTAAACCCACCCTACAAATGTTATATGTTGGTTGTGTAGCCAGCCTATACAATCAGTTCTGTATGTACAGAATTAAAGGCTACATTATTCATATTCTTAGCACAGCTGGATGGTCTTTTCTGAGGTCTGTATTGTAAATTAAAGTCTTTTCAAATGCAGCTAAATTGACTGCAGACTCTGTTTCAGCCAGTTCCCCACAGACTAGTAAAAATCATAGTGATGTCTGTGTCCTGACTAGCAAACAGGTCGGAGTGTGCTTCTTTTATAGAAGATGTATAGCCATCTTTTGATTGCAGCTCACAGTGCAGAAATCATGTTTGTTTGCTCCTTAGAACAGCAAACTGAGAACTGCTGAATATTACACACAGCTTTCACAATATCTTAGTTTAAAAAGTAATGGCAAAGATTCAGTGCTACCTTACACTGGGTTGCTGCTTTTACACCTATTTGGTCAGTTTTGGAATACTAATAGTCTTCCATAGTAATTTACTGGGGAGAAGGGGAGGCTTTGTACTTACACTGACTTACTTCTGTATATTCACAAGTTATCATTCCTGACTGTAATCTTTTGAAGAGAGAATGCGTTTAAACTAGAGACACAAGTATTACGAGAACTGAACTGTGTTCCATTCATTAAGTTACTACTTCATTACAATATTTTTTGAGGACTCATTCATGGATGCACATTTAAATTTACGGAGTATTGGTTCAGAAAAGATTCATGACTTCAACTTGGACACCCACCTGTTTTTCCAACAAAGTGTTTTTTTAGAGAGCATCACTACTTTATACTTGTCTTTTCTTTGAACATTAAATTTTGGGAGTGTGCTAGTTATTAGTCGTATTTGAAATGAGTGGGGCTTTACGGGTATGTAAATACTATGTGTAATTTATTGCATGAGAAAAGAAGTGCCAGAATAAGGTCTTCCCATATATTTTAATCTACATTTGAAAGCTATCTAGAATATTTTAAAAACTTATCAAAAATGTAAACTTAAATTTCCTGAAGCAACAGAAATCTGTATGGAAAATTATTCACTGAATTAATGATATCCTTGAATTAAACAAAACACATTTCTAATGATCCCTCTGGCTGGCTCTTTGCAGTCTTTCACAGGTAGTATTCTAGTAGCTCTCAAAAATCAGTGGACAGAATTCTGCTGTCAAATATGCAAATTCAGACTGATTTGATCAGAAGAACTAACTGAGGATCCTGAAGTGTTAGTATCTCTTGGACGTAATTCCAGAGACATATTTTGCATATGATCTGGACCTATTTTGCATATGATCTGGAGCCTTTATCAGTACCCTTTCTAGCTTAATGCAGAAGGAAAGGGTTTAGAAGCTTAACTAAAATTCCTCCAATCTTAATCTCTGTCTATACCAAATATATAGGCATGCTGTGGCTAATAGATACACTGTGAGGACCCTAACCATCTTTACTGTGTATCTCTTCCCATCATAGAGATCTTCTTACACTAAGTCATTCAGATTTAGTTGACAACAAGGACTGTTTATTGTTTTCCCTTTATAACTCTTTATTCCAGTTCACAGACATCTAGCAAGAAAAAATATTCTGTATTATCAATAATGGCTAACTGCTAGGAAAATAAAGATTTTTCCTAAATTATAATGTAAGTGATGTCTCTTTTTAAAAAACTATTTTAATTTAAATATGCAGAGCAAGATCTGAGCCAAAATAAAATGTTGCTAACAAACAGGATTCCAACCACTGTCACAAATACAATATCCTCTGAATTGCTATAGTATTCTTATGTGTGCGGCAAATGAATAAGAATTACTTCCCAGACCTGTAGCTCAAACAACTGGCCAGAAATATGCTCAACTGCTGCATCTCCCAGTAGCATAGAATTTGTGAGTACTGGAAATAAATAGACCTTTAAAAACTCAATCTTTCATAAAATGAGCATCTGTTCAGGTTATAGAACAGAAATTTGTTCCTATGGTGAAACACTGCAAGCCCAGATGTTATTACAGTAGGTAGTACAGGTTATTATGAATTGAGAATTGCACAAGCTTCATTTTTGAGTTCTTTTTAGTTTGTGCATATTGTTCTTAAATGGTCATGGACCAAGAAATGTGGGTATCTCATACCATGATGGACGAGTGGACTTGAAAAACATTCTCACCTTGTGTCTGCCCATACAAAGAATAATGCAGCTGAGGAATAGGCCATACAACCAGTGGATTATGTAAATTCTCCTGACTTTCTGAAAATGCAACATGTATGGATCTAAAAATGCTCCTGTTAACTGTTTGGTATTTAAACTCATTTTATTTGTTAAAAAAAGTTTAAACTTGTCAAGGAACATAATTTTTAATAAGAGTTTCCATTTTCACCCATGCATTATGCTAAATAATAGGATAGGTTTCAATATAATAAAAACATAGCATATCTGTCTATTGTTTGGAAGGTCTATCAGAGAATAATGATTGATTTTAGGCCTTGATAAGGTCACATTGTCAAATGCATGCAACCTAAAATTTGAGAAACTGCAAAATAGCTTTATTCTTAGTGCCTATAAACCTGTATGGTTTCCTCAGACTTACTGTGATTACGTTGATTAACTCAAGAAAACCCAATTGGACCTGAAAGTTTTCCTCTCTACAATGGTAAGAAAATACACAGAAGTGTCATGTAACAGAACCACATCTGTTTGTCTTGAATGTACCAGAGGGTGAACACTTATCCCATAGCAGTAGTTTTCCTGTAATGATCATCACAGTTACAATTCCTCTCTAACATGGAGCCGTTTTAGAGATGGTAACATGAATGCATATCCGCACAGACCATCTCTTTTGCTTTTTATTTTCTTTTATGGCTGGTCTGTCCCATAAGATAACTGGAAGAGTCTCTCAGGTTAGTGAATCAGTACTGTGTTACTTGTATTAGTTCTTAAATGCAATTGACAGCAACTAAGTACATTCTAGGCACAAAAATAGTTAACTTTACAAGAGAATGACATATAAAGTTGCCAGTTAGAATGCAAAATTATCTGAAAGATTGGAAGTGGGTTTAAAGGTAAACTTTTGCTAGAGAGCATAGGGTTTCTTTTTACTTTTTTAAATATTTAATAATATTTTTATGACAATTCTAGTACAACCTCCATGAGACATTGCTATGTGTTTACAATGTCAAGATCACCAGTACAGGTTATTTATATCATAGTTTCTGAAGATTTACAGCAGCTATATAAGAAATACAATCAAATTTACTTTACCTTGCCACATACCATTGGAAAAGACACCAATTTTTTCTTAACTGCGTGACATAAGAACTTCAGGACAAAAAGCTGTCCATCACTCAGTGATATCCTTTAACATATCTGCTGGACTAGGGAGTATGAAATATTTTTCTTCAAAGGCTGTCTTTCCCATATACCATCCACCAGCAATTTATCAGTAAGGGAAAGAGAGGAAGCAAGAGCATTGGTCCTAGTGATTAAGGTGTCTCCAAATGCCTCATTCCTTTTGTTTTTGGAATATCTGTGCACTGAAAGCAGAGCTTATCTTCTAGAGCTAACATGTTTTCCACTACTTGTGACTCAAACTGCTGGACTAAAAGGGGAGAAAAAAATCAAAGAAAACAGAAGGAAGCAGGAGGATGGAAAAACTCACCATCATCTTTTTGGAAACAATCCATTAATTTACTGGCTGCAGAAGTGATATATCTTCAATATTTTCTGCTGGCTCATGTCAGGCTGAACATGACTACAGCTCTCTTAAGATTACAGGAAGCCCAGAATTTGTTACAGCTCTGTCCTTATGAATGCCACGATTCTGATTGTTCTCATTGTGAAAAGTTTTCCTCTTGTGTTGAGTTGGAATGTCACCTTTTAGCAAAATCTACAAGATACAAAGTTGGCTGCACTGTTTGGATTTTTTAATTAGCCTCTTGATCCGACCAAGTAATCATGAGATTTTTTAAAAAGTAATACCTCTGCTCAGAAAATGAACTGTGAAAACTAGATGAAGTTCTACAGCAAGCACTGACTTTACAGCAGAGCAAGGCAAAGCACCATCCATCAGCAGACAGTACATAGCGTCTAAAAGACATTTAGAATAGGCACTTAATCAGCAGTTTTTCTGAAACATATCTTCCAGACTGAGGGACAGGTCTCCATCATCCATTTCTCTGGTATTGTGTGAATTTTTTCCACATAGAATTTTAATTTCTTTCTGCATACAAAAGTTCAGCTTCGAAAAGGAAATATTTCTGCTTTCTGTAAAAAACCCCACTGTTTTATTTTGTTTAACCTTTGCCAGGAAAACTAAAGAGTTGAGATATCTGTTTTTTTTTTTAACCTTGAATTTTCTTCAAAGGTTTGTTCAGAACTTTATGTATTGGTGTACTTCTATCCACTTTTAAACAAGCTTGAGTGCAAATAAGTGATTCCATTTGCAGAACAGTTAACTTTACAAGGAAACAGATTCTGCTTGATTTGTTAATTTTGGAGACTGCATCATGATGGATTAGTATGTTGAAATTTAAAAAGATATTATGTTGAGATTCAAGTCCCATTTTTTCATTCATGCTACTTTTTCTGAAATTGATTTAAAAATTTTTGAAGCACTTGACTATAGCAACATTTTAAACAGCAAACTGCTTATATTTTAATTCTATTGCTTCTCAGAGTCATCTTCTAGAAAATAATTGCTTTAAGGTCACTACACTCTAGTTATTTTTACTGGGATGAAGGGACTAAAATAATAAAATGAAGTAATTACTGCTAATGGAAATTTGCAGCTGTCTTTCTTGAAGGACTTGATTGTGTGCAATAATAATGAGGGTGAGAAATATAAAATAGAGGATATATTCATAGTGGTTTGAGAATTTCACTAGACATCTGTCATTGGCTTTTTTGGGGATTGGGATTCCCTGTCTCCATTTTTATGAAGATTAATAGCCTCAATGGGCAAGGTGCTTTAGAGAACACTAAAATATGACAATATAAGAATCGATGTTCTCAGCAAATCATTTTATGTATGAATAGGCTTATCACATTAATAGTACAAATGCATTCATTTAATACTACAAACCATAATTTAAATACTCTATGTTCAACTAACTGAAGTTGCTGTGAGGTTGACTTATAATTTGAACTCGTGGATAACATGAATTTTAAATCTTAAATCTTGTCCTAGCTATAATAAAATTTGCATTAAAAATTAAATTTTTATTATGAATTAGAGACAGCAGTCATTCCAAATAATCTTCCCTATTTATTGAACTACTAATGCACGGCAGTCCATATTTCTTTCCCACTATATAGCTAAAATTATTTCCCAACTTGTGTGGCCCATATTTGTTCTATAGCCATCATTACATGTCTACATATGAATATAGCTGATCAGATGTATCAATTATTGTCTGTTAGACAATAATTCTCATTAGAAAGTACGGTGATACAAGCAATACACATAGATCAAAGTCTTACATGCTCTATGTACATATTCATTAAAAAGTAGCATGTTAAACACATTAATCTACTATGCTGAGCTTTAACTCATGCATGCATTTGTGATAGGAAGATGGAGAAAGACCTTTTGCACTTCCCTCCTGCCCCAGGGAACTGCATTTTAGGAAGCCTCTCCACAGGAATAGAGCAAAAGTAGCCAGGTTCACTGTGAAAAGACAGCTGCTAGTGCTTGGACTAGCATTTCTCAACAGTGAACCAGATGGTGAACAAATGTGCATGCAATTAATTAGTATTATAATACTGATTGTTACTATAAACTGCAGAAATATAATTTCTGTGTCCTTTCAGGATTACATAATTTTATTATTCTTGGGTGATTAGCATCTCGCGCATTTTAGCCTATTTTCTGCTCACTCAGACATAGGCGGAATAGGGAGGCAACCTTCACTGTCAGAAAAAAATGCCCATTTCTGTACATTAAATGTCAATAATCTATATGATGACAGCAATAGAAATATAGAAATAAAAAGTTGTTTTTTTCTTAACTGTATACTGTTAAATACAATTGCCTATGTAACACTGAGAATACAGACTTTTGTCCACAGAGTGGTTATAAATAAAATATATCTAAATAAAAATACATAGATATTGGAAAAGAGGAATATGGAAAAGAGGAGGAAGAAAAATGCTAGGCAAGAGTATAGTTTCATAGGGCAAAAAGGAATTATAAAGTTGCACAATGGTGTGCTGCTCCCACCTGAGACTGTAAATAACTGATGAGCTATGTTTCCTTATAGATATGTGGTAAGGAGTAGATTCTCTGACTTGTATAAAAGAAAAATATAGTTAGAGCAATTTGTCAGATTTATCTTAAGGTGCTCACATTTTTCTGTCTCTATTTTTCTTCTTTTTGTCTATTCCAAAGAAAACTAAGAGCTTGGTATGGAGCATGGAGCTACAGAATTAGTTCCATGAAAATTTATGCACTAAAACAAATTAAAGAAACCACTGCAGTTTGGTACAAAATACTGAACTCTAGTGTGTCCCATCTCCATGGAACGCAATCAAATTCTCTCTTTGGCAGAGGGAAATAGTAAGAAGCTAACATTTGATTCCTAACCTCAGTTTTGCTTGCCTAAATACACTGAACACCTAGCATCTCAACAGCTTTCTTCTTTTCCAAATAGGTCTTGGAGCAAACAGTACCATATCATATAGGATAGAACATACTGAAAAGAAACAGTAATGAGGGAACAGAGACGTATTATTTTCCCCTTTAACATTTGTAATTTAAATTTAATGTATTTATTCCAGAAGAACATATTCCTCTGTGACATAATCTTTCCTCCCTACACTAGAACTGTCATTATCTTCCAGTGTTTTTTTCATTTGTCTCAGTATCCAATCATAAGGAGTTTTGCCATATTGTCACTTTTACCATCCATTTTACTGCCTATTCCCATTTTAGTGACTTGTTCAGCAGTGTGGAACAAGTTCTTATTCTGAGCAAGGCTTGCTTGTCAATGATATTGTCTCCAAGTTGGCCTGGTGTTCAGACAGTTAATAACCGGAGGCAAAAGTTTGGTGACCAAGCTGGGGTAGATGCTTCATCAACACTGCTGAACCTGCTCCTGATTTGTACATCTACTGGCTTTTATATATCTAATGAAAATCTCATATAACTGAGTTTCTTCTTAGCCTGGAAGAAAAAGGTTGGATGTGTCTTTTCATCTGATTGATGAGGTAGTTTGGTATAGGTTTTTAATTCTGTGCAGACTTAAAAGACATTTTCAGGACCTGTCTTGAAGATGAAAAGTTTAACTACTGTTCTTCTCTCCCTTAAGTCTGACTAAAGGTATGTGTTTTCTTTTTTCTCACTCTGTTTGGTATGTTCTGCTAGTAAAGGCATATCTGGGTGAGGTTATCATTCAAGAGGAAGTGAAGATGACTCCCTCAGAAGCAGCTATGCGGGGTCAATAAAAGCAAGCACTAGCCAAGAGAAAGGCACAGGAAGGCATCACGAAGAAGAGAGCTTACAGCTAAACAAGGGACTGAGATGGCTGAGAGCAGAAAACAGATCAGTCCTAAGAAATGGGGAAAAGAGGACCACAAGAGATCATCAGAGTTCTTGAACTGACTGAAATCAGTCATGGAAGAAAGGATCTGCCTTGAAAGTACAAAAAAAGTCAGGGAGAAACTGGTTTATTTTCATTCTCATGTCTTAGATGGTTTTCTTCATTGAGCTTGCTGTAAGGAGAAGGCTAGTTAATCTGTTTTAAAGCTCTGACTAGCTCAATACCCAGCCACAACAAATTTCAGGAAGTTTGAGTTGTTAATAAAATATACCTTAAAAATATTGTAAAGAACTGAAAGTGTCCTATTCCAGATATTGGAACTTATAAAAAAAATAAATTCTCTTGGACTTTCCTAAAATCTGAATTCGGGTGTATCAGGAGATGAATATACTCACAGCAGATACTGCTATTACACATCAGTAGGTGCAACTGATAGACACAATTTCTGTAAGAGTTTGAAGGAGTTTTTTTATGTGCGACCAAAATAGTTGCTTCTGCATCATGGACTGACCAGGTTTATTTTACATAAATGAATGCTGTTAGCCTGGATTTACATATTTTATGAAAGAGTGAAGAGTTTTTTGGATCTTTTGGGGAAGCCTTTCTGCTGTTACTTTAAAAAATACATTAACCTGCTAAAGCAGACAATTTTGTGTTCATACATGGAAACAGCAAACGTGGCTCTCTGAGGAGTTCAAGCCATCTTTCACTTTCAAAACTGTTGAAGGAATCTTTTCACCTACAAAGTTAAACATAGATGTTTCTGAAACTAAAGTAAGAAAATCTATGAGACTTTAGATGAGATATGGAAGACTTTTCTCCCAATTTTTTTTTTAGGATTCAATCACCTGAAGCATTCAGCAACTGTTCAGTGCTGTCTGAAGTTAGGGCTGCCTCATCAGTTGCTCACCACTCCATCCTTTTCTCAATAAACTTCCTTTCAGGTTTTGCAACACAGTATAAATAGGCTTTTTCCTTGACATGCACTGATTGTACAGAATCTCTTCTTTCTGGCAATCTTTCACCATAGGGATTATTTTATTTTATTTTTTAATATTCATTATGCTAATTATCCAACCAATCTTTGGGTGCTTCTTTATTTTTAGCTTCATCAGTAGAAGTGTTGACTTCTGGTTTGTTAAATTTTATTAAATAATGAAGTATGTTGGCACACTAAAAACCTGTACCTAAAAAAAGACGAAGAACTCAGCAGTAAGGTTCAGAGGGAGAACAAGCAAAGTTTTACTGAATATTTAAAAGGATACTATCTTTAGCTGTCTATATATAGCTTTTCAGCTTGCTTAAAGGCTTTCTTTTTAAGATTCTCACTAAACTTTAAGCAAAGATAGAAAGGACTATAAGACAAAAAAAACAAGCATTAAAAAAAGCAAAGGAGCTCCAACAGCTAAGATATTATGTACATAATATTATAAGACAGAGATTATATTGGTAGTATACTTTTCCAAGTCTATTTTGTTTTCACACATTTTTTACACTGGAGGCATTAAACTGATTTTACAAATTGTGTTTGATTCTCAAGGTGAGCAGTTAGAATATTTCTGAGTCATAACAAAAATCAGTGGGTACAGATACTTCAGATGAGATATTACAACACCACTTTTAAATGCTACCTTTCTGAAATTACCATAATGTGAAATCCAATACTTTTCACAGAAGCACTGGTTTCGGCAATTTATTTCATTGTACTGGACAGATTCTTTTCTGGTGCTACAGGCTAAGTGAGAACCCTGAAGACATATGTAGGTATTAAAAGTCAACAACAATTATATATTACTTTCCCATCAGCTAGTGACATAGCCTTATTGTCCTTCAACTACATTCGGTGATAAACAGTTTAGACTAAAACAACAACAACAAAATTTTTTTTTTCTGAAAAATTCCACACCACTTCTCATGAAAGAAAAATCCAGAGAACAGGCAAATAACTAAAACAAGGTGGAGAGGAGTAATAATTCAGTAATAATTTGATAGATGGACCACTCGGTGGATAAAGAACTGGCTGGATGGCTGCACACAAAGAGTTGTGGTCAATGGCTCAATGTCCAGCTGGAGACCAGTAATGAGTGGTGTCCCTCAGGGATCGGTGTTGGGACCAGTCTTGTTCAACATCTTTGTTGGTGATGAGAACAGTGGAATTGATCAAGTTTGCCTATGACACCAAGCTGTGTGGTTCAGTTGGAGGGAAGGAATGCCATCCAGAGGGACCTTGACATGCTTGTGAGGTGGGCTGATGCCAACCTTATGAAGTTTAACCATGACAAGTGCAAGGTCCTACACCTGGGTCGGAGCAATCCCAGGCACAGCTACAGGTTGGGCAAAGAAGAGATTCAGAGCAACCCTGCAGAGAAAGACTTGGGGGTGTTGGTCGAAGAGAAAATGAACATGAGCTGGCAGTGTGCACTTGCAGCCCAGAAAGCCAACCGTATCCTGGGCTGCATCAAAAGGAGCATGACCAGCAGGTCGAAGGAGGTGATCCTGCCCCTTTACTCTGCTCTCATGAGACCTCACCTGGAGTATTGTGTACAGTTCTGGTGTCCTCAACACAAAAAGGACATGGAACTGTTGGAACAAGTCCAGAGGAGGGCCACAAGGATGATCAGGGGGCTGGAGCACCTCCCATATGAAGATAGGTTGAGAAAGTTGGGGCTGTTCAGCCTGGAGAAGAGAAGGCTGCGTGGAGACCTCATAGCAGCCTTCCAGTACCCTGAAAGGGGCCTATAGGGATGCTGGGGGGAGACTCTTCATTAGGGACTGTAGTGATAGGACAAAGGGTAACGTGTTAAAAATTAAACAGGGGAAGTTTAGGTTGGATATAAGGAAGAAGTTCTTTACTGTAAGGGTGGTGAGGCGCTGGAATGGGTTGCCCAGGGAGGTTGTGAATGCTCCATCCCTAATGGTGTTCAAGACCAGGTTGGACGAGACCTTGGGTGATATGGTTTAGTGTGAGGTGTCCCTGCCCATGGCAGGGGGGTTGGAACCTGATGATCTTAAGGTCCTTTCCAACCCTAACTACCCTATGATTCTACGATTCTATGAATAAAATTATGAGATATATTCAGTACACAGAGCCACTTACTCACTCACTTAAGCTTCTTCAACTTGTCTCAAGTCAGTGGGGTAGCTAAATCATTATTTTACCTAATTTCTTCTCGTGAAAAATTACTTCTAAGGACAAAATTGTTTGGGAAATTCATCAGCATGCTGTTACATGCCTCCAGGTGAGTGAGCTCTTAATAAATAGTAATTTTTTGAATTATAAATAGTCAAATCAAATTTTGAGTTTGCTTGACAGTGCAACCAGTTTAGGTTTAATTTGTATTTCTGTACATATTTCCCCCCCCCCAGCATGGCATGGTGTGAGTGCTCGCCAAGTTACAGAGGCACATGCTAAGAAAGGGATTCTCCTGGAAGGCTTCAGATATACACAGACATGGGAAAATTGTGTAAGTGTTCCAGTCATGGACTAAACCAGTCTATTCTAGTGCAAAAACTGGAGTAGATATCTCAGGGTTTATTAAACTTTTTTTTACAGAAGAAAGGAACTACACATTATGGGGACTTTCTTTCTTAATTCAAAGTTATTTTCCTATTTCCTTTTGATAAAGTGGACTACACAAACATAAGACAGGTAATAAGATTCTTGATCTTGCTGCCATACATATATATCAGTTCCACTTCTTTGTCCTTTTAGTTTCCAGTGCTAAATGCATTTCTGATGCTCTAGAAAAGCAACAGTTCTTGATGCTATCAGTTACCTACTAATATTGCAATTAAAATAGTACTTTTTCTAGTGAATTTCTTATGATACTTGATACCATTTCACTTATTCCTCTGTGGTCTGGGATCATTCAACTTCTGTATTTTTGCTGTAGCACAATAGAGCAAATGAAGAAATGAAAGTGAGACAGGAAGAACTGGAGGCAGCTGGGCAGAATGAATACCCCCTAAAATCATGAAACTATTAAGGTGGGAGTGTAATATAAAAACAGCCTCACATTTTTAAGGAATTTGGGGACAAAGAAAGAGGAAAGGAAGGGGAAGAATGGAAAAAAAGCTGTCAGAAATGTAAAAGATTTTGGATTGTAAGTCAGTAAGGAGAGAAAAGATGTGGTGATTGAATACATAAGAGAAGTAGGAAAAGGAACAGAGAAATAGAGAATGGATAGAGGGAGAGTAAACACATGTTAATATTTAAGTGCTATTTTCTATAATGTTATTTTTGATTTTCCTGGCGGATGTCCTACCATTGTTGATTTAGGAGAAAGAACTGGGAAGACTGTTTTATGAACTCATTTCATTAGCTTCACTGTCTACTGTGGACTCTGTAGTTAAATGTGGGATTCACTGAATGACCACTTACACTGCTATTAGTCATAACAGAAAGAAAATTGATTATTTTGTACTCTTGAGAGTTTTAAACTTTTTTTTCTTCCCATGAATAATTCTGTAGACAAATTCAGCCACAAAATCCTGTTAGATAAACCTGTGACTTTCAAAGAGATTCAGGAAAGGGATTTCATGTTTGCAGTATTATATACAGCATACAAGTGTTGTGTCAGCTATAGAATCATAGAATCAACTAGGTTGGAAAAGACCTGTGTCGTGGTTTAAACCCAGTCAGGTAACTTGTTCACTCACTCCCAGTGAGTGGTGCCGAGCTGACAACAATCGAGGTCCGTGTCCCCCCCACACCGGGGCTCTCCCCTTCCCCACTCCCGGAGGAACGGGGAGGAGGATCGAAAGAGTGCAACTCCTACGGGTTGAGACAAGAACAGTCCAGCAACCAATGTACAACACAAATCACCACCGCTACCACCAACGACAACAATGATAAGGGAAAATAACAAGGGAAGAGAATACGATACCACCGGCCAAGAAAACGAGTTCCACCCGGAAGCCCGTGTCCTTCCGGGTAACTCCCAGTTACCCCCCACCCCAGGCATGACGTGCTGTGGTATGGAATACCTCCCTGGCTAGCTTGGGTCAGACGCCCCATCTCTGCTTCCTCACAGCTTCCCCTCCTCCCTGGCAGAGCATGAGCCTCACAAAGTCCTTGGTCAGGGTAAACATCACTTAGTAACAACCGAAAACATCAGTATCACCAGCACTGTTCTCGGGCTGGGAGTCAAAACACAGCACTGCGCCAGCTAACACAAAGGAAAAACATGACTGCTACTGCTGAACCCACCACAACCTGTAAGATCATAGAGTCCAACCATTACCCCAGGACTGCCAAGACCACCACTAAGCCATATCACTGAGAGTCTCATCTACATGGTTTTTGAACATTTCCAGGGATGGTGATGGCACCACTTCCCCTGGGCAGCCTGTTCCAATGCCTGACTACCCTTTCAGTGATTTTTTTTTTTTCCTATGACCCAATCTAAACATCCCCTGTTGCAGCTTGAGGCTGATATCTCTTGTGCTATCTCTTGGGAGAAGAGACCAACCCCTCTACCTCCTTCCAGGTAGTTGCAGAGAGATACATTTCCCCCTAGGCATTCTCTTTCCTAGACTAATCAACCCCAGTTCCTTCAGCCATTCCTTATAAGACTTGTGCTCTAGACCCTTTGTCAGCTTTGTTGCCCTTCTCTTACCCATTTCAGAACCTCAGTGTCTGTCCTGTAGTGAGGGACTGAGAACTGAACACAGTATTTGAGGTGAGGCCTCAGCAGTGCTAAGTACAGAGGGATGATCACTGCCCTAGTCCTGCTGGCACACTATTTCTGACACAGGCCAGGAAGCCACTGGCCTTCTTGGCTGCCTGGGCACAAGCTGGCTCATGTTCAGTGGATGTCAACCAACACCCCCAGGTCCTTTTCGTCCGAGCAGCTTTCCAGCCACTCACTCTCAAGCCTGTAGCACTGCATGGGGTTGTTGTGGCCCAAGTGCAGGACCCAGCACTTTGCCTTGTTGAACTTCATACCACTGGCCTCAACCCATTGATCCAGCCTGTCCAGATCCCTCTGGAGAGCCTTTCCAGCAGATCAACACTCCCAGCCAACTTGGTGTCATCTGCAAATTTACTGAGGGTGCACTTGATCTCCTCATCCAGATTATCAACAAAGATATTAAAAAACACTGGCCCAATAGTGAGTCCTGGGGGACACCACTGGTCACCAGCTAGATGTGACACCATTCACCACTACTCTTTGGGCTCAGAAGTTATGTAGTGCACCTTCACTCTCCTCTCTTACTTGTTTTCTCAAAATACATATTAAAACTTAGAAGGGAATAGGCTGTATCTTCACTTTTTCTGACACTGATTCTTACTGATCTATGAGATTTTGTACAAATAGAAAACATAATTATATTTCAGAAGCATCCCCCTCTGACTTTTCCCTTTCATTTATTTTAGTCTCTGAACTGTAATATTGGTTTTATTTATGTGAGCTGTGATTAACCATGATAGCATCATTTTTCTGCTTCCATTTATTTCCAGCCTCTTATGCAAACACAGGTGAAGGGGGGGAAAATACTCTTATGCTGATTCTGCTGTGATGCAGTTCAGTAGCATGATCCTCTGACATCAGCAGTATTGTTATTCTAATTGGTTTCATACAGCTTGCTGAACTGTGATGACAACCTTAGGGTTCTGTAACATCTAGGCAATACCTTGCTGGAAAACAGGTTGTCTGGAGGATTTTTTTTCCTCTCAAATGAATCATAGAAATTAGAGATAGAAAAGATCAAATCAGAAGTGGTAATATAATTCCCTTCTGCAAAAGTGGATAAGTTACTCAGGCAAACCTATTTGGTCTCTGAAATATTGCTATCACAGTAGAAGTGGCTGATGTTCAAAGGGAATAGATGTCCTGACCTTGAAAACACACCTGCCCAGTGAACTGTATCAAAAACAGTCCAGGTAGATACCAGAGCCAAAACCAGGACTGCAGAACTTGTGACATCCACCACTGTATCTGGCTACCCTGGTTTCTAACTTCCATCTGCAAGACAGCAGAGTTTGTTGATTCATTTCAATGTCATTACAAGCTTTCTAGATATTTTATGTTATGTCTTAGTTCACCCTTGGCTGGGCGGACAAACATAATGTAAGTTAAGAATGATTTAAACAGAATTACATCTGACTTTACATTTTGGTGAAAAATACCTATAGAACTGAAAAAAAATCCCCCTATATTTGCACAGTGAACGAGGCCCATAACTAGAGAAATATTTATTCTGTATATTCTGCATATTCTGCATATTCTAGAAATATACGTATGGATATGGAGTATTGTGTGCAGTTCTGGTGTCCTCAACATAAAAAGGACATGGAACTGTTGGAACAAGTCCAGAGAAGGGCCACGAGGATGATCAGGGGGCTGGAGCACCTCCCGTATGCAGATAGGCTGAGAAAGTTGGGGCTGTTCAGGCTGGAGAAGAGAAGGCTGCATGGAGACCTCATAGCAGCCTTCCAGTATCTGAAGGGGGCCTATAGGGATGCTGGGGAGGGACTCTTCATTAGGGACTGTAGTGACAGGACAAGGGGTAATGGGTTAAAACTTAAACAGGGGAAGTTTAGATTGGATATAAGGAGGAAATTCTTTCCTGTTAGGGTGGTGAGGCACTGGAATGGGTTGCCCAGGGAAGTTGTGTGTGCTCCATCCCTGGCAGTGTTCAAGACCAGGTTGGACAAAGCCTTGGGTGATATGGTTTAGTGTGTGGTGCCCCTGCCCATGGCAGGGGGATTGGAACTAGATGATCTTGAGGTCCTTTCCAACCCTAACTATTCTATGATTCTATATGGCACTTAAAACTTTTTTTCAAACAGCAATTAAACTATTTATTTTATCCATATCCACTGGAGAGTTGACAAATTTCATGACTACTTTTTTAACAAGAGCCACCCTCATCTATCTATATTACAAAGCTACAAAACTGTATGACAGCATCAGTTTAATACAATCTTGTTACTGAAGTAAACATGTATCAGATAGATATTACTGTGATGAAATTTTAGAGGTTTCCGTAAAAGAACAGAAGTCTTGATCAATTTGCTGCTACATCTAAGGCAAAATATCTTGGACATGAACCTACTTTGTAGAGCCTCAAAGCAAAATATTCCATGGCACTGCATAACGTAATAGAAAGATGTGTGTATCCTGAGGTTCCCTGGTAGCTCCAGCTGCTATTATCTGTAGTCATTTTAAAAACCGCACGTCTTAAAAATCCTTAAAAAAGACCCAAACTCTGACCACCTCTAGACTTTTAAGTTTAGGTCCACAAAAGGTCTTCAGTCAACTCCTGCTTAAATGTGCAATGGTAGCCTAGACCTTTTCTTTACTGCTGCTTTGAGTTCCAGGTGCTTCACATTTCATGTCACATAAATTCATCCAGCACTGCCCTTCTTGGCATAGACAGAAATACCTCAGTCTTACCAGAACTGAGATATTCAATATCCCATGTACCTATCAAATCTACTGCTTAGTATAAAGTAAGTACTCCTATCATGAGAGGTTGAATAAAAGAGACATTTTCAAAGAAGCCCTGAAATGTCATACAAAACTGCCAGAGGCATGGTACATCCCCAAGTCTGTACCACTCATTCAGCATATGGATTCAATTCCTTTGTCTGCCTTACAGTAAATCTCACATCACTTTATTTTCATGACTGAGCCACCAAAAATAGCACTGACAAATATTTTTAGACTTTTAAGAGAGGAGTAGCTGTCTCATGTGTACCATGGGACGACAGTAAAATACGGTAGGTGTAAAGTCACAGAAAACTGTGTGCCATTTGACATATCTGCAAAACTACACACATCCACATATTGTTTGTCTATATTCAACTTGGAACTGACACCAAAATCCTCCATTCCTTTATTCTGTGTACTATATAATTCCTCACTGCCATTTCATGCATCTAATTTTCTTGGCCAGAAGATGGCATAGTCATTTCAAATTAAATTGTTGCTGCAAGCTTCACTGAAAGTTTCTGTATGATAATTATTATAATCTAAATACAGTATAACCTTTTCTTTTCAGAGCATATCAGTAGAAACATTCTTTTATGCTGTGCTGATTATGTCAAATTTTCTTCAACTTGTGGCACACTGGAATAAAGCATTACAATATAGAATATTCTGATAACATGGTCTTTAAAAAATCTATTCTTCCACATCTCTCAAATATACTGTTAAGCAGTTCTCCAGCTTTTGATCTGTAACATTCAGCACCCTGAATTTCTGTCAACTACAGTTAAAAGCTGATATTATTTAGGTCAATGCAGTATCTTGGTGCTAACAAGCTACCTGTGTGACATCATTACAGCTGTAGGTAATTGCCATGTATGTAATTAAAACATCTGGTTTCATTAGTGTCCTAAGTAGATGATATGGGGTCTGAAAATCTATTATGTGACAGAGGTGTACATTTTGATGAGGTTTTAAAATAATCATTAAATAATACAAGGTCTTTCTTCAGCTTAAAAGGAAAGGTTTTGCTACTTATGCTTAAAACTAAAAAATTCGTTGTGGGCTTTACACCATTCAAATTTTCCTGCATCACCACGGGAAGCATCAGGGTTAATTTCCTAATGAGAAGCAAAACCCACAGGCCCATCATGCTATATTCAAATTTAATGTGCACATGGACCTCTTGATTCAGGCCATGTTTATAAATAGTACCTCTAGTTTAAAAATAGGTTTTTGAGATCTAGGGAGTTGATATTATGATCTGTAAAGTGAATGAAGCTCCCAGGAGTAACTGGAGCTTATGTAATATTTATTCCTACATTTTTGCTCAGCTGCTTTTTGCTATTTTGATGCTGAGCTGCCGGGACTGTTAGTTTCTTAAACCTTTCAAATCTGTCTTCAGTGAAGTTGGGATTGTGTGCATGCTTGCTTGTCTAGGTAACCTTACTTGGCTTTGGAATTTTGCTTAAGAAACAGTGGTCACTGGCTCCACTTACAGGTATTTTCATTTAACAATTTTGTTTGCACAGGACCTTTGTGGAATCACAGACTGTGCTGCCAGGTACAGCAACCAGTAAAAATACCAGTGCTAATGGAACAACATTCAGGGCAAAAAAATGTTCATGGAATATGACATATTAATATTAATATGGGTTAATATTTGTCATTGAGAGGCTATTTTGTGCATGGAAACAACCATGAGAGAAGCAGAGGCCTAGGAAAATTCTTTTCTATGGAAGAAATTCAGCTTATAGTGGTAAAATGAAGCATATCATATTGAACATTATGCTTAGCCTTCTAATTCTGCTTTCTTCATAAAGTAGCCCTTATTCATGTGAAGCCTTGTATTCTATAATCAGAGACTTAGTCACTCCTACCATTTAGTTGTGAACTGAAGTTACTAGTTTTCTAAACTAGCTGTTTTGACATCCGTCAATACTGTCACTTTTTCTAGATGTAAAAGTGTGATGCTGTGCTCAGTTATAACTATGAGATACCACATTTAATTTTTCTACTGCTCCAGGCCCCCAGTTGCATGCACCTAATCTTAGTCTTGTTTTTAGATAGCATAAACACCCAGATTAACATTCTGGGAAAGGACTGGATTAATCAGAAACATTTCAAAATGCAAAATAAATAAATAAATAAATCAATCGTAAACTATCATTGAAGAAAATCAGAAGTATTAGAGTGATCAAAAATCAGTACTTTAAATAAATAGTAAATAAAAAATAGTGCCATTAAATATATAAAAACTGTGTACATAATAATCTTAGTAATATTATATGTGAATACATCAGGACTTCAAGAAAAGTTGATCTAAATTTATAGCAAAGCATCCTGTTAAGCCTTGTTAGGAAATGATCAGAAATGATCAGCATATCTGGCAGTATCTGACAGGTGATAAACAGCTATTAGATAAGAATAGCATGGACCTAGTAGTTAGAAATTAAATTTGATCTGGTAATTAGTCTAACACTGTAGATGTTTACAATATCATAGAATCATAGAATAGTTAGGGTTGGAAAGGACCTTAAGATCATCTAGTTCCAACCCCCCTCCTCTTTTCTTAAAGATATGCTTACCAACTAAACATGAAAAGTCTGAATTGATTACCATTGAAACAAAGACTTTATACATGACTTCAAATGATAGCTGCGTGTACTGTTTAGTCTTACCTAAAAGCAAAAACATCTCCACTTAATATAAAGACTTTAAAGCTCTCTTAGCTAAATTTGGTGCAACCTGAGCACAAATGCATAAACAGGAAACAAAATATTACATGCTTCAACATGTAGCAACATGATAAAAACATGATGGTGTCTGGAAAGCATTTGTTGTAAGAAGCCAATTTATTATTTATACAGGAAATAATTTGAAATAGGTGAACAGAAATAGTGACCTAGCAACCAATATTAAAAAGTACAGGAATATCTTGGAAAAAAGGAGAATAGTAGCCTGGCCAATGTTGCTAGGAAAATGAGATCTCTAAAATTCATGCAGATTTCCTTAATACTGAAAAATTCTAGCTGGAGTCCGTAATGCTTTAAAGCATTATTTTCTTCCATAGATATCTATGGATGCTTTCTTACAGTATAGTTTTTTCCCCCAGGCTTAAAGTTTTGGAAGAGTTAAAATACTTCAGTCTCAGCCCTTGAGGAAAGAGCTCTTTAGACCACACTTTCCTCAGTTCTCCTAAAATTGCAGAAAGAACTAGTCCTTTGTAATCTGCTTGCAAAGTGCTCAGCCCTTCAGTCTATGCTTATGGGAGGCATTCGGCACTACTTATGCTAAGTAATTTTTTTTTCCATTAATATTCTGCACTTATTCATGTTGTTAGAAATTTCTGGAAATTTTCTAATTCCTGTTAACTTCAGGACATACTTAGCACTTAGGGAATAACAACCCACACAGTCGTTTGTATATGTTATGCAGCTACAAGTTGCTACTGATACAACTACATCATGTAGTTCTTATTTGATGCTCTCATATTCATTTTGATATCATGACGCTTAAATCCATCAGCATTTTGTTGATAATCTGTTAAGGTCACAATTTTTACACTCAGTTTATGTTGTATTTTGTTCTTGGAAAATTCAAATTGTCTCAGAGAGCACTTGTTTGTTTTCTGTTGCTTTAGTGCAGTTTTTTATTCACCAGGGAGGTATGATGTTGCTATGTGTTTGCTGAGCAGACAGGTGTCTTTTTCAGTAAGGGTGGTGAAAATATTTAATGGAACATTACTTTAGACTGCATCTAAAAGCATAGCCTGCTAAAGCTGGTTACCAGTAGATTATCTTTCTTCCCAAATACTTTCACAGCACAGTATCTGCTTTAATTTATTCAAGTTTATTTGACTTATGTCAAAGTCAAGAAATTCAACCTCAATTCAGCCAGCTGGTGTTAATGCACAGTAATGCATTCTTTAGTTATATAAATTGTGGGTTTTTTTCACTCTCTAGAGATAATGAATACTTTTTATTCAAAGAAGAGTTATTAATTTTGGTTTTGTGGCTTTTTTTAGAGGGTTCAATATGGAGCTTTAGGCTTTGTTTATAAAATTCTGTTCACATCCAGACCTGAAGATAACAATTAGTTTTCTCCTATATCTTTTTTTTTTTATGGTACTCACCTCTACAATACCAAGTGTTCCACAAAGATAACAGTTTAATTTCACAATATGCCATCAAATACATGGGAATTTCATAAAATATCACTCTTTTCCAATAATGGTGGGTGCCTAAATCTAGGTTCATATTTTAAAATTGTGTATACTATATAACATATGAAAGCTCAACATAATTTCACATCTGACTCCAGAGTCTGAAACAATGAACCTCAAAACATACAACATACATATGAGTCCCGAATAAATTTTTATTTAAATTTTCTATTTTATCTTAATGACAAAGTTGTTGTGCTTACACAGAAAATGTATCTGAACTCGAGTTTGAAGATAACCCTTCCTGAAAGACAGGTTAAAAGTCCTCTCTGCAAGCAGGTATCTGGTTTCCAGGTATTTTCTAGCCCAATGCTTTGGTCATCCAGCTGACACACTAACCATGAGCTGGCTGCCTGGGACATTGTTTCCATTGTTTTCCACTTTTAAATAAGGCAGGCTACCAGGGTATACTGCTACCCTCCAATTTCTGTATGAAACAGCTTGTATTTCCGAGACTTTCAGTTTGTTGCTCTACAGCTGTCAACTGAGAAGATGAGACAACCATGGCACACCGGTTTATGAAAGCCTGAAATATGGCTGATTCAGAGAGAGTGCTTACTCCTCCTGTACTCTGTTGTTTACAAAGCATAGGGTTGCTAAAACTGAAGTATACCACCTGTCTTCTTTCAGCAATGGGAAAAAAAAAAACATTTAGCTTTGTGTTTATAGCTGAACCTTTTGGCTGAAGTGGGTAAATAATATTGGCAATATTAATGGAGAGCACCAGCAGATATTTCAGCGGATGGCAAAGAGAGAAGGTTGGGATGGGCAGTTTCCAGCTAAGCAGAAAATTCATTAGCAAATATAAATAGAATTTTTTCTATTAAATTTAAAGAAGTGTCCCGGTTTTGTGTCCCATCTGGAGACAGAAATATTTCATTAAACCTACAATATTCTGGACAGGGAAAAAACTTACCAACAGCAACATTTCATTCATTCTCCACTTCTTGATTCATAAGACAAAACACAGAGCTCCGAGTTTCATCTAGTCTCTTTATTCTTGTATCACTTGCCACTGTGTCAAGGTTAAATTCTGAAAGTGATTTTTTTTTCTTTGTTATCTTCTGCTTAAAAAACCTCTCCTGTTTGTGCTGAAATGATCTGAAATCTTCCAAATCCTTAAGGATAAGCATATTTCAGTTTGGCAGTGAATTCCCAAGCAAAAGAGGAAGCAACTGCAGACACTATGAAGAGAAAGTGGTTTATAAATACAAAATCCATGAAAAACAGTGTAGTAATCTTTTAACTGATGCTATTTTTCCCAGCTGCTATTAGTATAAATATCAAATGTGGTATTTTGTGCATGTATCAGAATTTAAACAAGAGAATATGCAGCATTCTGAGCCAGATTAATTTCTATGATTTTCTCTGTGTTTGCAGATTTAATATTTTTACCTGGCCATTTTATGTGTAAGATTAGTGAAAGGATATGTATTTTAAGATGTTTGTGATAATACATTGAAAAAGTAGTTTTGAGAATTATAGCATCTAAAATGCCCTATGGGTCCATAGATACTTTTACCTTTCCTTTTAACCTATTTTTATCTATTTGTATTTTGTCTGCTCAAAATAAATGAACAATATAGTTCACCAAGCCCACTTTGTACTAATAATGATATTCTATGAAATATGAAACTCGCAATATGTTTTCTTACAGTTTGCAATAGTAGTTCGTATTTCATCTTCAGTGAATAATGTCAGAATTCCAAAATATAATCTCAGACACACATTTATCCCCCTACATGCATACATATATATATATATATATATATATATATATATATACATTTATAGCTTTCTGTAGATATGGACATGAGTAACTAGACCAATACATGTAGCAGTTATTTTTAAGAAATGAACAAAAGCTATGTCAATGTACGCTGTGACCTTAGAAACTAGAATGGCTGGGAGGCATTCAGATGAATTACCATTTAAGCAACTAAAAAGAAGAACATATAATCTATGCTCAAAACTAAATTCAAAACATGTAGTTATGATGGATTCCACTGTTTTGAAGAACAGAGAGGGCTTCTATCAAGAACTAACACAGTCTAAAATGGTCTTCCTTTGTTTTAATTGAAGAGTGAACCAAGATAATGGATCATTGCTTTATTTCCCAGTTTGGAGGCAGAGAAGAGCATGGCATCAATATTGTCTGGGAATTGTCAAGGTCACTGCCCAGCACCACTTCTTTTACTGAAGAGTGTGTCTCTTAGGAAAAAGAGCTTAGTTTGTGTTCAGCTAGACTCTTAGAAGTTAAGTTTAATTGAGTGCTAGCCATAAGATTCAAAACCAGTCACTTTAAAAGTCACATTAAAGTAATGGGAACTTGAAATACAAATGGGAAAAATAATAATTTTCATTTCAGGACTGGAAAAGTTAAGGGATACTGTAAGGAAAGGGAATTAAATATAGAAGGTAAATGTGAGTAGCAATTTATTAGTAGTAATATTATTTCTGCTGATTTTTCAAAAGAGACCATTTGAAAGCAAAGCAAGATTTAAAGTTATGAATATTTTTATTTTATATGAATACTGAGTCTGTGTGGCTGGAAGAATCCAAATGAGACTATAAAAGTATTGGGTCATGGTAATTAAAGACAGTTTCTTTTAAAAGGTGCATCTTTAAGTTAAGCTACTTCCTTTTTAGATTAATAATGAGTGTCTTATTTCTGATATATGACAATGAATTTTAATCTAGAAAGTAGACAATAATTGCATTTAAAGAGTTCCACTAAGGCTGCTCATTAACATATTGAGAGCAGAAGTGACAAAAAAGAGCAGAAGAAAAACTAATTTTTGCCTCTTATTTTACAGGAAATGTGTTTGTTGTAAGCCTGGCAGTTGCAGACTTGGTTGTAGCAATCTACCCATATCCACTGGTGCTCACATCTGTATTTCACAATGGATGGAATCTGGGATACCTTCAGTGCCAGATTAGTGGCTTCTTGATGGGCCTAAGTGTCATTGGATCAATCTTCAATATTACAGGCATCGCTATCAATCGATACTGCTATATCTGCCACAGTCTCAAATATGACAAGCTGTACAGCAACAAGAATTCATTGTGCTACGTTGTTCTTATCTGGGTCCTAACATTTGTTGCTATCGTGCCCAACCTTTTTGTGGGATCACTGCAGTATGACCCCAGGATTTACTCATGTACATTTGCACAATCAGTGAGCTCAGCATATACAATAGCAGTTGTGTTTTTCCATTTCCTGCTCCCCATAGCCATTGTTACTTTCTGTTACTTGAGAATATGGATCCTTGTTATTCAGGTAAGGCGAAGGGTTAAACCGGATAACAACCCCAGGCTGAGACCACATGACTTTAGAAACTTTGTAACCATGTTTGTAGTATTTGTGCTGTTTGCAGTCTGCTGGGCTCCTTTGAACTTCATAGGCCTTGCTGTGGCTGTCAACCCAGCTGCTGTTATCCCTAGGATTCCAGAGTGGTTGTTTGTAACTAGTTATTACATGGCATATTTCAACAGCTGCCTTAATGCTATAATATATGGACTCCTGAACCAGAACTTCAGAAGAGAATACAAGAGAATTATTGTTACTTTTTGTACAGCAAAAAATTTTTTCCAGGATAGTTCTAATGATGTGGGAGACAGGATGAAAAGTAAACCTTCTCCATTAATTACAAACAACAATCAAGTGAAGGTGGACTCTGTGTAAAAATGGGAATCTTATTATTGTCACTCAACAACATTCAGATAAAGAACTGTTTTATTAGATCTACTGTTAAATATTATAGTGAAATATCTTCTACACTGAAAGCACTTTTATCAAATTTCTTGCATGGTATTTGGAAACTCAAGTTACAGAGACTTGACATGCAGATCCTATTATACAGTGGAACATCTCTTGTATAATAACACAATGATATCCTTGAGGGAATTACAAAGTTATGCATGGATACTTCCTTCCCCATCTCCTCCTCCTTAAATGGAAATAAACAACTAGAAATAGATTGAAACAGAAGTGTCCACATCACCTGGCTCAATAAAAGAAATTACAAAACTGTTCCTACCACTTTCAGCCACTTTCTGGCCAGGTTGTGGTCCTGATTCTAAAACCTCTGGGAACTTCTTTTAAAAAATGAAATCAGAAATATATTAGGAAATGTGAAATGAGAAATCAAGGTAATTGAAAATTCATTAGAATTTTTGACAAGGACCTCGATCTATATTGCTTTGTTCCTAACATGGACATGATTATTAATTTTTTTGGAAATTAAACCTCACCATCCCTCCTAGGAATGGTATTCTCAATTGACTTTTCAATTTTAAAATAGCTTTTGGGAGGAGAATTATACCTGACTGATTATCTTCAAAGTTACAAGGTCAGGAGGACAAACAGCAAGGAAAGAAAAAAGCCATGATTCATCAGCTCAGGCTGTTTGGGCATGTGTGGGAGGGTTGGGAAAAGAAATACAAACCACCATTCTTTCTGAAGAGACAGTAATTCATAAAATCAGAAACACCTGGGGAATCTGGGGAAACACCTCTTAGAAACATAAGCATAAACATAAACAAGGAAAAACTGTTATTTCTCACCTGTGTATGGTACAGAAGGTCTAAACCTCTGTAAGAAGAATAATGCATTTAAAACAAATGGTGCATCGAGGATGATAGCTTTGTCTGGTTGGTAGGATCTTAACCTCATGAAAACTTGGGAAATGAAAAATCTTTACAGAATGACAATTTAACATCTTTGTCACCTAAGAATAGCCTGAGACTATAGGTTATTTTGTAATCTGCCACAGATAAGCTTTTCAAAATAATAATCAGGGTTTTATCACAATGATGAACATAGTGTGATAACCTAGAACAATTAGACGCTTCTAAAGAGCAGAAAAGAGAAGATGCTACTTATTACGCTAGTACAAGGAGGAACACATGGCTCTTAGAACAGGATTTGCTAAGTGGACTTTCCACAGATAGCAGGCACCTCTCTCCATTGAGGGGAAGCGTATACTGTGACGTAGGGAAGAATAGCCCAACAAGCTGTCTGCTGCAACAATATATCCCTGTTTATAATGAAGTCCTCTGGTGGAGAAAAGTGATTCACAACAGAATTCACCTTCAAATTGACCTTAATTTGTTCTGTAAAGATGCTCCAACTGTCATACCTTTTAATGCTCAAGTGTTCATACTTTCACTGATAAAGTACACTTGAGCTTTCCAAGCCAATTTCAATCATTTCAACTGGACTAAGAGTTTCTGAATAGTCATCAGACTTCTGTTAATCTATATTAAAATGTGGTCTTTACCTAAAAAGTTTGTTTTAATTATTACCTGCTTTACCGGAGATGTTTCTGAGCCTATATATCATAGAAATCAACAGTCGCTCTATGTCATTTAATCCCTTAAACTGCATACAAATCTAACAGCATTTCATCTTTCTTGTATCATACCTTGACTTAATAATGAACTAAAAGGGAACAAATTCATATGTACTTGAAAACCGCATTGACACTTTGTCAACTGAGCAGTTTCTTACCTTACCTAAAAACAGGTGCCTCATGTCAAGTTGAGAATGGAACTAACGAACAACATTGTAAAACCCTGAAAAAGAATTAGAAAGTCAATGTATTGCTGAGGTGCTTGACTCATCTCTGTTTACATTTGCCACAGAACCACTGTGTAAATAACCAGCTCTCTTCTGTTGTGGTATCATCATATGATGTGATATGATACAATATGACTAACAGCATAAAGTATATCACAGCTTTCTTCACTGTGATTTCATCCTTGAAGGATGTTTAGCTCTGTAATTTTATTGCTTTGTGCGTAGTGATTTCATAGTAGCAAACTAGTTGTGACCACCTTTGTAAGAAAAGTTTCCATGTAACAAAAAACACTGTTTAAATTCTTACAAAACTTGCCTTATTTAAAGCATATTTTCAATGAAAATAATGTCTTATGATGCATCTAATAAAGTAGCATAAAGATAGCTTAAGTAGCTTAATTATTAGTAAATTTAGAATTTAGAATTCTTGAAGATCTTTCACTTGCCATTTCCAACAGAAAATGTACATTTGACATGTCTAAATATTTATGAGCCGGTTCAAGATACGGTATCCAATACTATTGGTTATCTGAGGAATCAAAGTCCCCTGTAATTCACAAGTGCTAAAATATATTTTTGATGATGGTAAAAATGGTTTGCTATATACAATAAAACATACTACACCAAAGGTATATATTTTATTGAATAGGCCTGTAATAAAAATGGAGAGCATTTTTCAGATCTGATATTTTGAAATATTTGTATTGAATCTAAATCACAGAAATGTACATGTTAGTGATGTTATGGGCTGCTAAATAAAGCAATAATTTTAAGAAATTATTGTCTTGTTTTTTTTTCTTTGGGGAGGGAAGATTGTTAGTCTTTAGAATTTAGTTTAAATGAATATGGGGAAAAAATTGGGTAGTACCTGCTGACCTCTTTAATTTTGCATTTACTGCCATTCTGAAGTATGTTTTAGGTAAGGTTTGCAAAATGACTCGTTGCATAAGAGTAATGATCTTTAACCCTGCAGTAATAATTTCTTTTAATCAGATTCTATTGCTTGAAAGGAGTCAAAGTGATTCATGTAGTACAATCAGCAGGCTTGTCAGCTGCTCATTGACAATGAGCATGACAGTGTAAGTAAGCACCTTACAAGATCAGACTCTTCATGGTCAGCATAGAAATGTCTGATGAAAACGATTGTGATTTCCAACCGTTTTAAGGAGACAAAGTTAGAAACTTACCCCAAATTAGTTGTTTCTTCGCAAGTGGATGAGCCATGACATGACATGACATTAAATTTTCCCTTGTGTGAAAGGCTACCATGGCACAAATGCTTTATTTAGAGTTCTATCTGGAAGTTTAAACAGTGCACTTGTACTATAGCAGTCATCAGTCCTGAATGGATTTAATTCTAAAACATGAGTCTTAGCAGTCTACCATACCTGCAGGAACCCATCCTTTTCCTACTTCCTATCCATTTCTGGATTGTCATTTTCCATGACAACTTCTAGAAGTAAATCTCCTTCCCAATTTTTCTTTTCCTGCTTTCCAACCCCAGATGATGCGCTTTTGTTCCTCAGTTGTGACCATGCTATCAGCTTGGCTGTCCCTATTCCACCCATCCAAACCAGTCAACACACGCTCTGATGTACTTGGCTTTGAAATGTCCCTGTTCTGTTGTGATCTGTTATGGCCACTTGTGTTTTTAGTAGTAGTTTGATACCAGTTAAAGTCTGTCTTACAGACAAATTAAGTACTAATTTCAGTACTACTCATCCTCAAGAATCTAAGATTTAATACAAGCATAGCAATTTATAACATGAATAAAACCCCATGGGACTCCATTCTTTAAGTATAATATTGCTATATAACCTTAAAAATAATTTCATTTCTTTTAAATGCTCATGAAACCCATTAATGCCCATCCTTTTCTCCACATGTCAAGAACCCAGGTTCTGTACTGAAGGAGGAATTAGTCACTAGAGGAAGAGTTGCACTTGAAATCTCCTATGAGCTGTGAGTGCCAGGAAGGGAAATCAGATTTGGAGTAGGTACCACTAAGTATTGAATCATTTGACAAAAAATGTCTGTTACCTAAGATTTTAAAGAAAGAAATTAGACCTTGTTTCAGGAAAAGGTCAGCAATTACAAATACTAAGGAATCATTCTGGATGTTACTATCAAGCAGCTGGTATGGAAAAAGGGAGCCTGTCTTATGTAAGAAACCAAGATTTTATTGCTAGACTAAATGCTTTAATGGTCTAATAAAAAATGCAAGTTATTCTTAGTCCAGTTAAAATCAAAATATCACTTCAAATCCAGACTACCCAATTATAGAAAGTTGTTACTAATGCAATGATTCAAGACATGTACAAATACACATTAAGTATAGCTTTATAAACAAAACATCATAGCATCTACTCCTTTTTCCTGGTTTTTCACTCACCCTTCCACGGTACCTTTGGGTCATCTTCATGCTCCCATCTGTTGAGATGAAGAAGAGGCTATAAAGTTTTCTGCAAGCCATTAAACCAGTGAAATCTCCAAGCCTGAAGGAAAGGACCAGCATGGGTGCAGTTTTTCTCTGTGTATATTTGTTTATAGTACTCTTGTTTTTATTAACAGCATGTCTGATAGGAGTAATGGAATAGTCACTCCCTCATCCTACAGGGGGCAGAATTTGAAACTCATAAATGACAGACCATGGTGAAAAGTTCTATGTTTATTGGGGTACTTTTCGTCATGGATGTCCAGGGAACATGAAGGCACATGGCAGGCATTTTCTTACCCCAAATAGACTTAAAGGTCTTTTACACATATGTCTGCAATTAGTTACGAATCTAAGGGCCAGTGAGTAAATCAGTCTGGTCCTGAATAGGACTCTCCCATCTCTTCTATTTTTTTCTGATTCAAGACAGATCTTGCTTTTGATTCTCATGTTGCTAGAAAACTGTTGTCTGGAAAAACAGTAATGAAAGGCAAAATCTATCTTATACAGTTACTTCACTGCTGTCAGAAATTGATTTCAGAGCAATTAGGACAGTATCCTGGAAGAATTAGCTAATCAATAAGTTTATTAATACAGAAAAGCAACAAATCTTCTCAGAATATTTCCTTAATGTCTGAGAAGTGTTTCCATAATACAGATAATGCTACCTAATTAATTATTTCTCAGAAGCAAAATTCAAAATAAAATAATCTGATTTGTTGTCAAAGAAGCAGTTGAGTAACATTCGTATTTAAACTTGAAATAAAGTGTGAACAAATCTCCAAAATTATTTTCAAATAATTAGAATAATTTTCCATACTCTTCTTATTTAGGACATTGCTTGCATATAAACAGTAATACACTGATCAGAAAAACAACTGTCACTGTTTTTCACAGATGAGATGTTCAGGAAGGCAGGTCAAGAGACTGTTGAACATTCTCCTAAATAACTCTGCAGAGTGTCATTTTGGGTTACGTTTAAGCCAAATACTAGCTATCACAGACTAATCATCTAATTATAGTTAAGGGCAGAATGATGTTAGTGTGGGGAGATGGAATGAAAAAGTTCCATTTATAGTAGAAATGTAGAAATAAGGAAACTCAGAGCAGTGTCTGTAGCCACATGAAATCATTCTTAAAGAGGAGTTCAGTTTCAGCCTCATCAGTTACATTATTTTTAGCTTTTTTCTTCAGAATCACAACTGGTCAGTGTTGCATGATACTGAAAACCGTCATTTAGCATCTGTCTGCGACATTTGTGGTTTCAGTTCTTCCTTCTATTTTGGAAGAAGAAAATGTTCAGGGAGAGCCCTAATAATGCATTCCAAGTATATCTGGATACAGCTGGGTATACATAATTGTAGGCAGCTATGAAAAGTAAATTTGCATTCAGTAAAGAATAAGTAACAGCCATAGAGAATGACTAAAACATTTGAAAATCATTGTTTTATCAACACCAATTAATAAATCAAGCTATACTGAACTATTGGACTAGCATTTCACCTCTTATTCTACTCTTCATTTCATTCAATGCTTTCTAGCTGGTGGAGATATCAACATAAAATTTTGGAGTGGACTTGGAATGTGCATTTATGTGTGTGCACATGTGTGCTTCATGAAGGTGGGATAGAACAATATCTTAGAAACTAAGCTAGTAGGGTTGCTCATTGTTACCAGTAAGAAAAGAATTGTTAACTGCTGTATGTAGAAAACCAGAAAAGAATGGCTGTACCCTGTTTTGCATCTGCCTTCTCTCTCAGCCTGATTTTCTACATGCTTGTTTCTGCCAGCTTGAGGAGAAGCAAAGTGGCCATCACTGTGGCTACCCTGCAGGCACGGCCAACTTCTCACTCCAGGGTATACCTCCTAATCCAATGTGCTGCACTGCTGGGCTTGGTGTTAGCAGAAGCTCCTTGCACACTTAGTGCAAAAGCAAAAAGACTCTGAAAGGTTTTGCTGGTGTTTATGGAGTTGTGGTCGACATGCACCTCACTAACTTCCTAGTAAAAGCCACTTCTGTCTCATTTTACTGCCTACAAGCCCCAGTTCTTTCCTTTCCTGGCAACTGAAAGCACAATTGCTAACACCAGGGATCAAGGTATTAACGCAGGCATGAGAGTAGACCCTATGAATTTTTTATTTTCAGGGCTTGCAGCAACAGAAAGTGAATCTAACTGGCAGAATTTCTTTAGTTTTCAGGCATGAAAACTTGGAATTTTCTGACTTTGCTGCTCCTAGAAAGCAAGCATTTTAACTCTGGAGATGAACTGAACTAGTACATAAATTTATACTAAACTAACACCATTCCTTCTTTTGAAATTTCCTATTTCACTTCTATGTCAGCATATCTTACAGATAAGGTTTGAATTGGTTGGTATTTGAACAGGACATCTGAATGAAAACTTTTGAAGTGTTACCAGTGAATTTTATCCAGTCATGACAGCCACTTTTATAGTGGAAGACTGGAGGACACTATGGTCTCATTCAGATGAAATATATCATCAGGGCATAGCTATTTGTCTTTTTCTAAATGGACATGCAATGAAAGAATGGGTAAGTTATGTTTAGATTCAAGCCTCAGTTATTATATTCTCCCTGCTTCAAGGTCCCTCCTGTGTTTTAGAGCTAACTTAGTATATTTTCCTTTCATGCACTAAAAATTTGTTCAACATTGATACGCATTGCTACTCCACCGCAACAGGAATTACACTCTTGGGATGGTTATATTTCAGTTAAGCAGAACAAGGCAGAGGCAGCCCAAGCTGTTCCTTTAACCAGCCATCAAATACATATATGTTTTTACTTGAAAATAGTGTAAAATAAATTCTCCCTAGTCAAATACACACCATTAATTTGATTTCTGTCTGGAAAAAAGAGTGAGACTTAATCAGAATTAAAAGGAATAGACTGCAATGGGTCCTGTGGATCCCTTTGAAAATTGGGATTGCCAGCCCTAATTCTTTAAAAAGGACATGAATCAAGCACACAAAAATCTGAGAATGGCATTTTAAAAAAGAAGTGATTTCACATAATAATAAAAGATCTTTAAGATGTGATCCTATTCTTATTTTCAATCTTTCCTTAAAACTTGGAGGACTAGACACTTAATTTTTCTGTAACCTGTTCTGTCCTGTAACTGTAGATGAAAACCACCAAATATTATAATCATGCTGAAATAAGAAGACCTATTCCAAAACACATATATGAAAACCAGGAAAAGCACTCTCCATGTACATCTCCAGTGCACAACAGCATAAGAAGCTTCAGTAAACTTCAGTGTTCATTTATTGTTTGAATGCAAATTAGCTTGTGGACACTTGGGTGGATAAATTACTCAGTTATCTTTTAATACCTCTGCTCTGTCATTCTTTTCATTTTATTTGCAAATGATCCTAGGTAGGATCGGTTGTGAGGAAACTGCCGCAAATGAACTGCATGTGTATGGTCTTTACTGAGAATTGTATTACTATATAGTACTAAGGAAAATTTCTATATTAAAATACAGCAAAATTTAGTAAAATGCAATTAACGCTATTAATGAAATAGTTCCACTTTGTGTTGGGTATATTTTATATATTTTAAAAATAAATACAGATGTTATTCTTGCAACTATTTGGGGCTTTTTTCCCCTTAGGTAATGTCTAATCCTTTCTTTTCTTTTTTTTTTTCCCACCCTGAACAGTTGTAGTATTAAAATTGATAGAGACAATTGTGCAAGAAAATTAACATTTTTTGATGATGGATCCTATAGATCTTATAAGGCTTGCAGGGCATCTTGAGTGCATGTCAATTGGAAGACCCAGAGGAAAGGTTTAAGTTCAGCTAGCTCATACATCACATTCAGCACATGCGCACATTTTGATGGGCAAAATACTGATGTATTCTCCTCAAAACAGGTCTGTACAACCATTTGCAAAAGTCAAGAGCAACAACTAGTGATAGTTGGCAAAACTTCCTTTCAGGAAGTAGTTATTGCAAATGATAGAATCACAGAATGGTTTGGGTTAGAAGAGACTTTAAAGATCACTTTGTCCCAACCTCCCTGCCATAGGCAGGGACACCTTCCATTAGATCAGGTTGCTCAAAGCCCCATCCAACCTGGCCTTGAACACTGCTAGGAATAGGGTAGCCACAGCTTCTCTGGGCAACCTGTTCCAGTGTTTAACCACCCTCATAGTAAAGAATTACTTCCTAATGTCTAATCTAAATCTGCCCTCTGTCTGGTTAAAGCCATCCCCCCTTGTCCTGTCACTACACACCCTTGTAGAAAGTCCCTCTGTAGATTTCTTGTAGGCTGCTCTAAGGTCTCCCTGGAGCTTTCTTTTGCCCAGGTTGAACAAGCCTAACTCTCTCAGCCTATCTTCATAGAGGTGCTCCAGCCCCCTGCTCATCTTTGTGGCCCTCCTCTGTACTCACTCCAGCAGATACACACCCCTCTTCTACTGGGGGCCCCAGAGCTGAGCACAGTACTGCAGGTGGAATCTCACAAGAGTGGAGTAGAAGGGGAGTAGAAGAGGATAATCATAGAATCATCTCCCTCAGCCTGCTGGCCATACTTCTTTTGGATATGATTGATTTCTGGGCTGTGAGCACACACTGCTGACTCATGTTGAGCTTCTCATCAACCAAACCCTCCAAGTCCTTCTCCAAATCCATTCTCCCCCCCAGCCTGTATTTTTGCTTGGGACTGCTGTGACCCAGGTGCAGGACCTTGCACTTGACCTTGCTGAACGTCATGAGGTTTATGCTGGCCCACCTCTCGAGCTTGTCAAGATCCTTCTCGATGGCATCCCTTCCCTCCAGCATGCAGACTGCAAAATCAGATCTAAAAGTCTGACTGTGGAAACATGAGGGTACCATGAGGATTCCACATGGGGCTAGCCCATAGTAGCAACCAGTAGAGAAGACGTATGTGCCAGTATAATAACAGAATCTTGTGAATTTGATTTAATAAGATCATTCAGGATTTTACAACCGCATACAACTTTTGACAAATTTTATCAGAACCCTCCTCACATAACAGTTCCAGGATTAGGAATTACTGTTAAATATTTTTGTGATTTAGAGCTATCAGTTTTGATTATTACTGCCTTTATATTGTTTTCAAATTATTGCTTTGAAAATTAAAACCAAAACAACCCAATTATACACAGTGTCCTGGGTTCAGCAGTAGCAGTCATGTTTCTCCTTCTTGGTAGCTGGTGCAGTGCTGTGTTTTGACTTCCAGCCTGGGAACAGTGCTGGTGATACCGATGTTTTCGGTTGTTGATAAGTGATGTTTACCCTGACCAAGGACTTTGTGAGGCTCATGCCCTGCCAGGGAGGAGGGGAAGCTGGGAGGAAGCAGAGACGGGGCACCTGACCCAGGCTAGCCAAAGAGGTATTCCATACCACAGCACGTCATGCCTGGGGTGGGGGGTAACTGGGAGTTACCCGGAAGGACACGGGCTTCTGGGTCGGACTCGTTTCTTGGCCAGTGGTATCGTATTCTCTTCCCTTGTTATTTTCTCTTATCATTGTTGTCGTTGGTGGTAGTGGTGGTGATTTGTGTTGTACATTGGTTGCTGGACTGTTCTTGTCTCAACCCGTAGGAGTTGCACCCTTTCGATCCTCCTCCCCGTTCCTCCGGGAGTGGGGAAGGGGAGAGCCCTAGCTGTCTGGCTAGGGTTTAAACCACGACACACAGTAATTTCAAATAGGCATAAGAATTATTGGCTAAACTTTGCAATCCTAAACCCTCCACCTTTTCACACCCATATAAAAGAAACAGGGCTTTAAAAATGTAGGAGCTTATTAGAAACAAATCATGAACTCAAAACAAAATAACACAAAACCAAACTCATCATGCCTTCTCAAATAAAAATTACAATTTTAGTCTATTTTTGACAAAGCTTAATTCTACTATCAGGACAGTTCGACATGCCTCAGATATGTGATTTTTTGTTGATTTTTGAGAAATACATGCAACTACCTGCATTCATAAAGACAGTATGATTTTTCTCTTGCCCTAAGCAAACTCTCAGATAAGTTCTCTAGTCCTGTTTTTGTTTATGACAAGCACTAGCTACTAATTTTATCCATTCAGATTCCCATCGATAATTAATCCTGTGCAAATTATAGATGAGAAGCCTCCAAGTTCTTGTGTAGGATCTTTCCAGAAATAACAAGGGAGGTAGCCACATGCCAAGTAAATTGTTCTGGCATGTAGCCCATAACTGTAGCCTCTCCAGTACAGAACTGCAAATGAAATTCTTATATGGCTCATGTCAGTCATTCCTTCACCTGGCAAATGCATATCTACGCACACGATAACCATTGAACTCAGCAAGATTTTTGCACTGTAAATTAACTTAATCAGCTCTGAAGACATCCAAGATACAGGAGTGGAATAATTAATCTGCTTATTTGGAAGTTTAAACTCTTCTAAACTAACCCAACCACTGGAAGCCGTTCTTAGACCTATTGGTGTAAAACTAAAGAGCCCTTATTCTTTTTTTTTTTCTTTTTGCATTCCCCAGAGTACTTTACTTAAACCAAGGTGCTTGCACATCATTCACCTAACCATTTTTACTGAAACATCTATCTAAAACTATCTGTTTAACTGTAACTATCTACAAGATGTTAACATATAAGATAACCATCATTAACTCAAAAGTTTAAGAAACTAATGAAAATCTAAAACTCATTATTTACCTAATATTGCAATTGTTGCAATCTTGGTTTTTGCTTACACATTAACAATCTTTCATCGTATCACACTGCAATAGGTCATAGAATGATTTACGATTTTTTTACTTTCTGAATTCTTGGGAAACTTCAAGCACATGCAGGATTCTAAGCCAATTTATGTGAAAACTGAGGCATAGGTTTGTCACATGTTTATATTTGAGTAGTGTTAATACAGACTTTTAAATTAGTGAAACACCATTGTGGTTAGATTTTAAAGCTTTCTGGAATTTATAGAGCCTGCATGACCTGAATATTCCTAGTATAGAAAAGGATGGGGACATCACAGTGAGGGAAATTTTACTTACTGTAGCTGAGAAAATTTTTGTAAATTTATATTTGAGATTTAACTTAAATGAAATTATAATTTAATTTGTTTTCTATTGCTTATTTTAATTTAAGAGAATTTTTTAAAATTTTCATTTCCTTGGCCAGCAGGCAATTATAAAACTTGTAACACGTATTTCCATTACAGTATGACATACTGACTAGAATGCACAGACAATTAAATGTATATGTAGTTTGGATTGGGATTTAGTTATATTTTTAACGCAACAAAAGATATACTGTCATTTAAATTATTTAAGTTATAGTAAAAAACTTCATGACAAAGTACTTGTTTACTTCAAAATACAAGGTTAAAAATTTTATGGGTTCAAGTGCATAAGAAAACTAGCTAACCTTGAATAAAGAACAGATGAATGACTTTTTTTCCTTAAGATTTACCTAATAAAAAATGAAAGTTTTCTAACAGTTTAAATAGTTCTGTTTTCTTTTCCTACAAATGTATATGTACCATAAAAATGAAAAGCGCTACTCAGAAGTAACATTGCAACTCTATTTCAGTCTAGAGATGAGTTATTTTGTTTCCAGAGGCACTTTTACTGAATGGTTAGCAATTATATTGTATATTAGTTTTTAATTCCAGCCAACAAATTTCAGAAGAGCACTGGAAAGATCCCGGCCATCTAAATTGTTAGAGATCTTTTCTTGGAAGCCACAGAAAATGTTGCCATTCTCAGTCTGCCTGTAGCTGTATACATTTGCTTCTGGATCTGAGATATGCACAATAGTAAGGTTTGGTAAGCTTGCCTGTCTGAAGGAATCCAGACTTTGATAAGATCTCATGGAAACTTATTTATTGCTATACTTTCAGTCATAAGGTGAAGCACATGAAGGAACCTCAGGAAGTACCATAATAAAACACAGTAGGAAGGAGTGCTCTGCAGTTGTATTTTGAACCATCCCCTGCTTTTAAACCAAAGCAACACTGAGGTAGCAGAATGATGAATCAGACCCATGGACCAAATTAACTCACTGTGTAAATGATAGCTGCTCTTTCTACCACCACAGAGAATAAACTCTTGGCCTTTATCTAACTAAGCTCTCCCACCACTTTCACACAGTGAACCACAAGATAATTACATACACCACAATGTATACACCCTGCTAAAGTAAGTACATATACCGCTGCAGCTACAGAGCATGGGAGTTGAGAAGCGTGTATAGGATTTTAAAGGTTGTGTCAGAGCTTCTGTGAATCACTGTGGGGTGTCTGGCTCTGGGGCTGTTTTCCTGACAGCAATTGGTGCACTAGCTATGTGGCTCCAACTCCTACCACAACCTGAGCCAAAAGAGGATGGTGAGAGGCTTCAGGTCCTCAGAAAGCAGGAGGAGGATGCCAGCAAGAACACATAACCTTGCCCAGGTATAGGTAATTCACCACTTCTTCTCCAGCTTCCTGGTTGCCCTATCCAATCAAACACTTGGGCTCCAGCTAGCAATGCCAGGATTCTGCACCAGGACTTTGCCTTTTACCTTGACCAAGTCAGCTGCAAAATTTTCCTGCGTGGTGACCAATATATCTGCTGTTTGCATGAAGCAGATGAATATCAGGATATTAAAAATGAAGACCAAGGATGCTTTGCAGAGTGCTGGAATAGGTGCATACTATCCAAAAGCCAAAGTATGGTGTGTATCCACAAGCATTTGATGAAGAGCAGCAGTAGGTGAGCAGTGCAGCCCAGCAAGAAGTGGGTTTCAGCTCAATCAATTCACAGGCCAGGCAATGGCTTATTTATAGAAATTTCCTGTGGGCTTTGGTGTGCATGTGGGTGTTTGACAAGAATGTGGATCAGACAAAGGTGGGTATGGTCAGTCTGTTATGGGAAGACAAATAGGAAGGAGATTTTCAATTGAAGTCCAGCACACTCTTTCAGACAAAATGTGTCAGGCCAAGCGGACCACCTGCTCCTGCTGTAGCCTGGAGGCACTCTGATGAGCCAGCTGTGACCGACATCACCTCTGCTAAGCAGAAGCTGAGGCTAGATTAGAAACAGAAATGTCACCAGCAGGAACCAGGCACATATCTCTCATCACTGGCAAGCAATACTGCAGATGGACCTCATGTCCCTAGTGTACATCTGCTAATGTCAGCACCGATGTGAGGGTGAGGTATTTTGTGCAGTTAGGAGAGCCTCCCTGCCATACGGGAAGCCCTGCTTCAAGATTATTAAGTGAAATTTAGCTAGAGAGTGATGACATGTAAAAGGTTGCTGAACATCAAATAGAGAACTATATCGGCCCAGTCATCAGCCTCCATGACAAAGACAATTTAGATGGCAAGGGACCTTGAAGTCTTTACATTTGTTTACCTAAATTTAGCTGTTAGGTTAATGTGAAGGGAAGTGGGTGAGCTGGTGGGAACTGTGGAGTGAGATGTAGTTGCTCAAACATAAAGAAGGCGGTTAGTCCACCTGAGGTCAATCTGGATTATTTCTGCAAATGAAATGTAATCAGCATACTTGTATTATTACGCATATAATTAGAAATTAGAGGTGAAAAAATTTAGACAAAACCCCCTCAAATTTATTGACAGATTATTTATTTTAAATATATAAACTTATAAACTAGGAAGAGAGATTGAGATGCTATCCAACACATAGGACAGCCTACTATGTCACAGAATTTACACAGATCCTCTGCAGTGGGAATGGCTCTGAAAGAATATCCTTAGTTGGTCCCACAAATCCTAGTCATTGTGTGTGTCAACACCATTACTATTTGTATAAAACTGCCATTGTTTTTTTTCAAATTCAGAACTATTGTTATAATAAAATGGACCATTCGTAGAAATCCCATAAGGATGCATTTAAGATGATGACTAGGAGGCGCATGGTTACAGGCATTTGCAAGAATTCATGCATTCTCATTTCTTTTAAAAAAAAGTAATACCTGTTGTATCTGGGAAGACTATTCAAAATGTATAACTGTGCACTACTGTAACAATTTTATTTGTAATATGCTATGTAATGCAATATAGCTGGGAGAAAATTTGAAACAAATACCACAATTGATTCAAAGCAAACAGGTTTATGCTACAATAGGTAAATCCAGATTTGAGGCTGCAGGCCACCTAAAATGTATTTTCAGATTTCTTACTTTCCCTATCTGGCATACTTAACAAGGGGACATCTGGAAATAAGTGTCAGTGCAATTACCGATATCCTATCTATGAAAATACTTTCTGGAGGACATAGAGTCCCTTACTGCATTTGATATCATTACATGGTCATGCATTCTGATTTTGAATGAGTTGAATGAGAGGATGGCTTCAATGACTTGCAGATATGTCTGTAATTTCAGTAACAGTTTCCATGTCATGTTGTTCCTGATATTTATTTTATCTGGATTTCTGAAACAGCATGAGCAGTACTAAAATGAAGCAACAGCTACATTTAATTATGGCATGGCTGATGCATCTGCAAAGGATCTTAACAGAATTTTGCTGGTTTGTTGGTTTTTGGTAGTTTTGGGTTTTTTTTAATACTTGCAGAGAGAACATTATTTTCTCTGCTTTTTTGTTTAACATTCTTCTACTGATTTTTCAACTGCTTAAAGGAAGCATAGTCTTGCATCTCAAATCAAATAGTTAAAATATCAAGTGCTATGAAATAGCTGTTTAGTCACATCTTATTGTTGATGGCCCTGGATTATAAATGCAGACAATTCTAAAAAAAAAAAACTCTTTGTACATTAACAAATGTTATTTTCAGGAGTTTCAGCTGTGCATTTTTTCTGTGAGCTTCTTGTAAACATTCCCACTAACAGAGGGTGGTCAAAGGGTGCTTGAAGAAAATAAATGGAAATAGAAATAGAATATGGCCACAGCTGAACAGAATTCACTTAAGTATTCAGAATACTATTAATAGAAAGTGCAGGTAAAATCTGTTCAGCTCTAAGATCTGGATGACTTGGGTAAAAAAAAAACCAAAACAAATTAAATCCTACTTTGAAATAAAATTCATTAAAGTTACCACAGTATTTTGGGACCTTGTGTCAGTTATTCCAGAAATCCAATTTACTGCAGATATATTGGACGTTCACAGAAGAGGTAAACAGTTGCTGTGATGAAAAATGCTACTGGAGTAACTAGGTAGAGGATAGAAAAGTTATTTGTTCATATTATTTGCTTTAGGATATTAATTTCATGCCCAAATTAAAACTGAGCAATAGTATTTGCATTAACTGTGCTTTAGTGCAAAAACAAATCACTTTGTTAATATGAGTTAGCAGTTTTTCTTCTTAGAGGAAATAATGAAAAGCCCTATTTCTTGGAAATATAAGCAGATGAGCCATCACCATAGCAACCAAAGAACGTATCCATTGCGTCATTCTGTCAAATGGCCTCTGCATGTGACTGCAAGCTCACATTCCTTACTTCCATCAGAAAGCAGGTTTTCATCCTGCCATCCAATAAAATCAATACTCAGTAGGAGGTTTTCTGCCTGCCGTAGTTTAGAAAGAGGAAGCTACTTAAAGTAGTTTTTGGGTTTTTTTGTTTTTTTTTTTGTTTTTGTTTGTTTGGGGTTTTTTTTGTTTTCTTAAAGGTACAGCAAAGGTTGTTTGTCAACATACTGAAAGATAATGAAAAATGAATTAATAGAAAAGAGGTAATTCGCTTCCATGAATGCTAGGATTCCTCTTGCTTTTTATTGTGTTTCATGAGCCAGTCATGTCTTTGTTGCAGAGAGTTATCACAGTCTCTTTGGACAGCTTCCAGCAGTCTGGCTTATTTAAACACTCTGTTTCTCTACTAGAGTTATGAAAGAGGCTTTGATTTCTTCACCTCAAGGAGGAGAATCACACTGCAAACATGTTTTATAAATCAGACAGCAGGAACCAAATACAAATTGCATATTGTTAAATGATCATCCATTTCCCTTTCAAACCCTAAAGCAGGATTTTATTTTCCTATCTTTCCATCTTCAAAGATGTCACAAATCCATCTTCTCTCTCAGACTCTAAAAGGTCATTTTCACCATGTCCTCCTTTCCTCTTCATCACCCTCAGATTCCAACCTTCTTTACACCTGCACTGCAATAAGAACCAAGACATTTGGCTGCTGGTCTCATTCCCAAAATGACCAGGGTGAGATTTCCCAAATGGTATAAAACCAATGATGACCTATGCTTGTGTGGGTTCTGCATTTTACTTCAAGAAAGTCAGCTCAGGTTCAGTTTCTGTAAGTTAGATTACTACAGCAACATTTTCTGGGAGAAAAAAATGAACTCTTGCCTTCTTAGGTAGGTCTGGAGGTAGCCTTGTTACTTACCTTTTGAGGAAATGCTCTTTGCTGAGTGATTTGGGATGAATACCAGTGGTGCCTAAAAAAAATCTTCACTGAAATTCAAAGTCTAACTACAGAGTGATTAGACTCCAGGATCGCTTGTGTCCATGTACCAGCGTGACTGTTATCAAACATGGCACTTAGGAGATAATAAAAATTATGATGGAGAGAAGGCACCATCTCTGTGTGCCACTACATTAAAGTCATGATATGGTATACCCTCCACTAGGAAGTGTGGCTCCAGAATCAGAACTTTGTTTTTCTCCACAATAATGATTTGCTCAGTCAGGCTGGAGGAGGTATATAAAAACTGTTCTCTGTCCTTCTCTCTCTCTTTGTCTCTTTTTTTCTCTGAAATGCACAGTACATTTTAGGTTTATAAAAATGTAAAATATATTATAATGTGCAAAAAATGCAGCAATATTCTATACTCAAATTAACAGCTATATGCAAAATTGATTTGAAAATGTTAATTTGTTATACCAGAATAATGGTCTTGAAACCTAACTAAACAACCTCTGACTGTCAGTTTCAGTTAAGATAGGTGGACTGGTAGTTTTCCAAAGCAGATTATGCAGAATTACTCCATTGAAGCTATTTCCTGCAATCATGGGAAGTGAGTTGGCAATCTCCTGTAAAAAGAAATCAAGAAACCATGGTCTATACCCTTTCTTTGTCATTAGCAAAACCAAGAATCAATTAAAGTATGATGTCTAGCTGCTCCTTTTTTTCTTTTTTCTTTTAAATAAACCAAAATATTTGTGTTTTAATCCTCAGCCAGAAACTTTAAGGCCTTAGGAATTTCAGCTCTAAATCCAAAGAATTAATATTTTCTCCTCATTTTTGATCTACTTAGTAGTTCCTCAGAACATTATGACCTCATTGAGAAGTGGGAGGTAAATAATTGTTCTCATTAAAAAAAATCACCACAGCTTAAAAAATAAGGATGACAGCCTGCATGGTTTGTGCTGGCTCAGCTACTTCACGGTAGTGTTCAAATATAGTGTTCGCTCAGGTAGGAGGACTCTCTTATGAATTTAGTTGGACTTCTAGCACCAAATTTGATACTGCTTAGCAGCCATCAGGCCAAGTCTGCTTAGTTCAAGGTTCGTGCCAGCAGATAGCCATATTTCTTTCCAGTCTTGAAAATTTGTCAACTGACCCTATGGGGGTATTGTTCCTTCATCAGAGACATCAGCCTTATCAGTTGTCCCATTTTACAAAACCCTGCCGCTACATGCTGACCTAAATGGAGTTCCACCTGACCTCTCTGCTGACAAGTCTGGTTCAGCAGAGCCATCTTGCCTAATATGGGCAAATTCTGGTTCACTTGCATTAGATCTTCCAAAGTCCAAGTGGAAGCCTGGGCTATCACTCAGTCTTAGTTGTGGCTGATCATTTACTTCATGCTTCTCAGTTTGAGTTTATGCTCGCGAACAGAGAATCTGTTTGAGTTGATGCACATTACCATTCTGAAGGTCATGCAGTATTTTTCTAACGTGCTTTCTGTAAGATGTGTTCTATACCGAGAACATCAACTATTAACTTTAGATGCAAGTGTCATGTCTTTAGCTGACGTAATACTAATAGTTCTGTGGCTGTGTTCAGAAAAATCAATATTGCAATTTGATTCAGATGTGCTATTGCTTTCCTTTTCTTCAAGGAACTGTGGACATTAAATCATATCAGCTTCCATTTGTGAGATTGCAGATATGTATACCCATATTTAGTCTGTAGTTTATTATTGGTTTGTATTTAAAGTTTGTTAGCTTCCAGTGCCCCTGCTCAAAGCTATGACTTTGCAGCAGCAAGTGTAAAATCTTGCAAGGTAAATGTATACTCATGCCTGCATATCCCTTTGTATCACCCTATTAGCTTCCTTTCAAATGCTGACACTTAGAAATCACTTGGGAAAATGTGCATATATATTTAATCTATAATAAATCCAGGAAGTATAATTGCATAAAGTGATTGGAGTTCAGAATTTCCGTGCTAGTATTTGTTGAAACACCTAGCATACTTTTACATAGAACTTATTTTCTAGATTTGCATTCTTGAATTAACACCTTTCCTTTTAAAGTCTGTTTTCAAGGATGTATAAAGTTTACCATTAATTTTTATTTATTTATATCAATGCATTCAGAATGAAAGTGTCTTCCTCAGACTAGCTGTCATGGGTTAAACTCTGTCGGTAAGTCAGCCAGGCAGTCTACCCCCCCCCCTTCTTCCCTTCCCCCTCCTCCCACCACTCCCAGAGGAATGGGGAGAAGAACTGAAAGAATATAACTCCCACGGGTTGAGATAAGAACAGTCCAATAACTAAGGTATAACACAAACCGCTACTGCTGCCACCAATAATAATAATGATAAGGAAAATAACAAGGGAAGAAAATACGATACCACCCACCAAAACGAGTCCGACTGAGCAAAGCGTGGCCTTCCGGGTAACTCCCAATTACATCCCGGGCATGACGTGCTGTGGTATGGAATACCTCTTTGAATAGCTTGGATCAGGTGTCCTTCTCTGCTTCCTCCCTGTTTCCCTCCTCCCTGGCAGAGCATGAGACTCACAAAGTCCTTGGTCAGACTAAACATCAGTGTTATCAGCTCTGTTCCCAGGCCGAAAGTCAAAACCACAGCACTGCACCAGCTACTAAGAAGGAGAAAAAATGACTGCTACTGCTGAACCCAGGACAGTAGCCTACCTGTTTTTGAGATAGAAGCTGAACTGCAATGCTGCTTATGGGCTTGCAGGCATTCCACAACTGGAATATTTTACATGTGTTTGTGTACTTGAGTGTAATTTAGTTACAAGTATTTCACAGTGTAAAGCTCATGCACATTAGTGGTATATATCATGACGATTTTTAAAAGGAAAAACAACTTTTACTAATTTCAGAGGAGTTTAAGTTTACATTTAACACTTGTTATATTGTTGGCCATTGTGAAGACATCAAAGGGCCTGCAGGGTAGTCATTCATATCTTACAGATTTCTCCTGTGACCCACCAATGAAATTCCAGGTAGATTGTCCAAGTTAAGATTTTCATCCATCGCAGGCAGTTCAAAATTTTATCTTTGTAGTTAACTATCTACAAGCTTTTGACATAATTCCCTCATTCTATAAACTTTGGCTCTATGGCCACTGACGGTGAGACAGAGTGTGTGTATCCAGCTTCTGATGGAGAATTACCAGGTACACTGGCTGTATGACTTAAATGAGTTGCACATCAAAGATAGGTAGTATAAAATGTTCTGAAACTTTACAGGAGATGTTGTGTTGGAATCATGATACCTAAAATGAGAAAGCACTGCTAAATTTTTTAGCAAGCAGGTAGTCCCCAAAGCTGCCACTGGTAGTAAAAAATCGCACAGCCTGCCTATTACAAAAAATGTAATTAAGAACAGTTCAAAATTAAAAATATTCAGATGCATAACCAGACAGGGAACATAGATAAACTAATTCCTCACATTCAATTCCTCCGACTAAATAACTCTTCCTAAATAAAGTTCATCCAGGAACTTAAAGAAAGAGGAAAATTACATAGCTCCATAGAAAACCAGAAAAGCCAAGTGAATCTGTAACTTTTAGCATTAAATCTTTAATCACAATGAAATAGTATTTTCTTCAGCTTTTGAAAAAAAAAAACCTTAAACACAAAAACTTAAGAAGAAAAATTATGCATAAAAATCATCTGGTATCATTAAGATGGTATTTTTTTCTTCACAATACTCCACTTTAATGGATCCAGCAGGGAAATAGCAACAAAAAACTAAGCAACTAGAATGAAACTCTGACCTCTGTGGAAATATTAACACTTACTTATCTTCATCACCTTCAGTGCTATAAGAGGTCACCTAGAGAATTTCTCGTGATATTTTTCTTTTTCTAAAAAGGATTTAGTTTAATTAATATAAATTACCCTGTACTTCTCCACATAAAAGCCCTTTTAAAGAGAAACATGGTATTTCCTTGCTATGATCACAGGTCTTTGACCTAAAATAATATATATTAAAAAAGATTTCTTTACAGTTTCTCCAACTTGTCCTACATATAAAACAACAATAGCATTGTTAGGGTTTTTGTTTCCTTTCATTTAAGCAGATTTAGCATTAAATCCTCTATAAACTAACAGAGTATGTTGGCATTGATGGTGCCTTTCTGTGACATATTTCACATAATTTTCATCCATTTTTGAGCTGCGGTTTTTATCTGATCTGATAGATTTTTTTTTTTTTCAGGTTATTGTACAGTCTGGCTAAGATAAGGAATCATTGCCTAATGGGAGCAGGCTATAGACTGGTAATGGTGCCCAGAGGACAAGGCTGGCTCAAAGACCACCAGCTAGAATATACAGGATTTCATGAGGTTTGGAAGTGACCACTAATCAACGTACTATGCTGATGTGCCTTTGTTTTGGATTATAAATGAAGATTGGACTGCTTTGGTAAAAGGGCAGCAATAGTTCTAACAAATTATCTTCCTCCCCAGTATTTTGGCAGCAGTCTTAATTTGAATTGACATTTCAGCACTGTCATTGTATAGCTGTGTCTTACCACTTATTTCTCTTTTTCACCCCACCACACTGAGTTCTCTGGCAGAGAGAGTCCACACTGAGATCAGCCAGAACCTTGCAGTACAAGGAATTATTTGATGTAGCCCTCATTATAGCTTAGATGGTGAAACAGGGAGGGCTTTGTCAGATTCCATAGGTCAGATGTCATTTTCAGAAACTTCAGTCTTAATTTTGTCTTCTAGTTGGATGCTACATCCAAGGTAACTCAATTCTACATTGTAATCTAAATACACTGCTGTATTTTTGGAGAAGAATTAGTTGCATATGGTACTTCTGCATTACATGAATATCCTTAATGATTTATGACACATGAAATTTAAAGAATACTATTTTAAAAAACATATAAATGGTACTTTACTGTCACTGTTTTGTTGGATATGATTCAGGGATTAAATATACACAACATTTATTATTGTTCTCTTTTCTGCGGTGTAAGAAACCATTACAGCACAGTAAAAATATCACACTTTTGCCTTCACGATTATTCATCAAAATAAAATGAAAAAAAAATGTTTTCTATCTAAATCTGCTTGAATATTGCTTACACTCTTATTTTAAAGTATATTGTAATTGTTATTACAAAGTTAACACAGACAGTATCTCTTAAATCAAGTATATTTCAAAAGTGAATTTTATTTCTGCTAGTTAAATGTATCTAGTCTCATGCTTTTGTTTGGTGCTGCATCATGTATAAATTGATTTTCTAGATATAGGAGGACATATTCAGTTCCTGCAGCTTCCAAGAGCATAATGCTCTACCAAGCTGTCTTGCTCTCGCACCTGACAGGACACTGAATGCCTCTGTAAGTAACAGTTAAAAAGTTAAGGGAAGGACTAACTGAAAGAGACAGGCTGCCTTTAAAATGTCATAACTTACCTATGAGTACAGAAGCATTCATTCACTCATCTGCATCATGCAATTTTTTCAATTCTTTCAGGACTGTATTTCAGGAAAAGGTATTTCCCTTTTTAAAAACAGTGAAGTAATCCTATGTCAAATTCACATACAAAGGTAGAATATTTAGTGAGTTCAGCGTAAGATTACTGATGATGAAAATGCAAGTGGCCTACTTTATACTTACATGATTTCTAGGACTTTTCATTGAGCTAAATCTGTTTTCCAGGACATGTCTCTGATCCTGCATACGTATTTTTATATTTATATAGATCTAATATTGCTTAAAGTCCTATCCATGACAAATTAATTAAATCACTTACCTGCAAATTGCAGGACCTCAGACGGAATTACCCAGTGTATGCTGCAGTCATGTGTATTGTAACACAGTTGATATTTCTTCTGTTTTCTTGATCATCATGTGGCAATGGTATATCCCAGCTTAGCATGGAGTCTAACTTTCCAGCAGAGAGAAAAAGTCTGGGTGACTAGTTACAAATTACTGATGTATATACTGAGCAGGTCTATTGAACAAATCTACATCCATATGCTCACAGAAGATTAGTCTCTAATCTGCCTGTGAAGTCTTGTCATCTGACATTAATACATAAACAGGGCAGTATGATTGGGAATCGATTAGACAATCACAGCCAGATTGTTTGACTATGCCAGTATGCCTGATGAGAGTAGGGCTAGTCATGTTGAGTCACCTCCTGTGCTTTGAGCCCAGACAGTTCCCTCCGTGCTGCAACCCCTCTACAGCTGTTCCCAGAGAATGTGACTGACATACAGGGATGTAAGTTATCAGTGTGGGCTGCCTCTGAATTCTTTATATATTCATTGTTAAGAAACAATGTTAAAAGGATATAAGCTCCAATGATCAAAATCAGTTTTTTCTGGGATGTAATTGTGATCAAATCAAATTTCTCTTACACAGTTTGCTTATTTTTCATTCCTGACACCTAGTTATTTTGGCATCCATTTCCATGAAGTTACTGCATTATTTGTAGAAGTCTGTCCAATACTGGTGTCAGTATTGACACCAAGACTGGTGTCAAATATAAAACTTTACTAACATTCATATTGTTACAAACCCCAAAATACTGAAATTATTCCCCCAAAAGGAAACCAATTTTTTTTTTCCCACAAAAAACTAAGCCAAGGTAATTTGAATCAAGAAGAAATAGTGGATATTTTTGATTAATTTTTGACAAACAGCTACTCGCTCAAAGATTAACTAAGAAAACTTATTCTGAATAAGAAACAAATGTGTGAAAATGGCAATCTGTTCCTGGACAAATCTCAGGCAGAAATAAACAATCAAGTTAGCTAATTAAATTGTTCATCATGAATTATTCATTCAGCTCAAGATATCATATCTTTTTTGTAGATTATGTTTTGGTAGTAGATATTAGTTTCCTTTAGGCTGTTTTAAATAGTATGGCTACAAATAGTATCTCTTATTTCAGTGGATCCCTCAATCCGCTGAACTAGGACTAGTTACTGTTAGGTAGGTAATAATGAATTTGTTTCTGTGTCTTGGACACTTTCACATTCATTATGTTTTTATAGGATGAAAAGATCCTAGGACAGTTTTCAGTTTGTCCACGCTAACATTTATTGTCCCTAGGACACACATTCTTTCCCCCAGGTTCTGAGAACTGGCTTTTGGTTTTGGTTTTTTTTTGCACTCAAGAAGAGTTAGAAAGGGTTAGAAAGAGGGTTATTATCTATCAGGGTTAGAAATTAGATTGATCTTGTCAGATCTTTCAGAGTGTGAGATTGGAGTGAAACGGGCAGTGTTTATCCCTTTAAGCAGCTTATAAAACAGATAAAAAATATTAAACCCCTAAATTGGCAGTACTGTTTCTCTTTCTTCTCACTTTTGATCTCTCTCTGCCCCCCCCCCTTTATTTTTTTAGTGGAGAAAAAGAAGGGAAGGAAGAAAGCAGAAAAGGAAACCTGATGATTTCCTTGGGAATCTTGGAAGGCATGAAACTTGTTATGGTCATAAAATTAAGTTTCTGAAACCAGTAAGATATTTCATGTCTTTATGGGAAAGAAACACTTTTAATGTCTCTAAGTTTTCAAAAAATTACAAAAGTTTTGCCAGGTCTCCAAGTCTGGAATTACAGAGAAACAAAAGTCATGTAGATGTCTCCTCATCTGTCCAGTTGAGGGAGGAAGTGGTAGAGCAGCTTGGTGTGCACCTGACATTCAGCCAATACACCACATGGCTTTCACAATTCACTTATAGTCTGATTGTGGTATGCCTAACTGCTGAGCTGAAACAGCTCTAGAGCTAAGTGAGGGTCTTTGTAAGAAATGTTAGGTCTTGGTGCTGCTCCCTTTTGGCTTTTGTGGCAGTTCAAGAGAGTACCTCCAAATGCAGGTACTATAGAGGCAGTGCAGGGGTGGAGAAAATGACTCTATATTTTCACTGTAATTTCTTTGAGAGAAAACTTGGGTATTATACAAGTGGATTTATCATCTTGTGAAGATTGTTTTTGTCTCCTCATATGTTATCTCTTCGGCGACTTATTGTTCCGATGATAGCAGTTGATGTAAAAGTGAACAGTACTAGAAAGTGAAAAGTCCTTTAAGATAATGATTCTTCTAGTTCCTTTTCTGCTCTACTTCATAATGGTGTACACAAGAGAATTCACCAATTTGTGAATTTCCTTACCAAAATGATACATAGCTTTGAGCATAAGTGTGCCAAATACTTTTAAATGCAGAATGGAAAGCCATAGTAATGCTGGTGACCAGTAAAAATAACACAAATCAAATATTTTATTTGTCTGTTTTGGGTTTTTTTATTTGGTTGCTTTTGTTTGTTTCTTTGTTTGTTTTTTAATAATTTAAGACAGTATGACACATACTAGAAAAGAATATCACTGATTATAGCTTGGAAAAGAACAACAGGTTTTGTATACAACCAGAGCCCAACAGTGTCTTGTTTAACATGAAAAAACAAAATGGAAAGTCTACACCGAGTGTTCAGGAGAGGTTTAGTGTTTATTTCTTCTATGAATAGAAGACCTTGTATTTTTAATTGTATTACTCTGCAACATTGCTTTTTCTGGATCAGATTATCTCCTAGAGAATACAGTGGCAAATGGCAGACATATTAATGTGACTTTTAAGGCTTAACATATTATAGCATTATTATAATGTTAAGAAAAGGATAAATAATACATGATTTGAAAGAAACATATCCATCCACCTCCTCCAGGCTCCATGTCCTGCCACTATTAGGTTTTACTGCCACTTAGGTTTTACTCCAGATTAATGCTTTTAATAGGAGTAGAAATGAGTCCTTAAAGATTAACTCTATTATTAGAATGACTGTTTCAAAATGAATCAGTAGATCTTAAGTTTCTAAAGTCTCAAAGATTTGTTTCTCTACTTTGTACTTTCTACAAGTAAGGAAATGTATTTGGCTGGAAGGTTTTTTTGTGTTTTTTTTTGTGTTTTTTTTTTTTTTTGTGTTGTTCTTTTGTGTGTGTTGTGTGTGAGTTTTGCAGTCTCATTTTGGAATTTAGTGTTTAACTGTGAATTTTCCTGGTCCTACATCATTATCACCACAGCATGTCCAACAGGGCAGTGTCCATCTCCAGGATTCAAAAGCCAGGTCACCTAAACTGTCATTACATTTTTTCTTCAATTGCTGCCATCATGACTATATTGACTTTAAATTTCTGTAGGAGTAAAAAGCAGGCAAAACTTATTTTAGTTAGCAAGTTAAGCAGATATTATTACAGAAACATCTGAAGAATTTATATTCTATTTTTTTCCCCAGAGTTTATCTGCTCTCCTAAGTTTTATTGAAGAGATTGAAAAGCAGGATGCCAGCTGCATGCTTCTGCAAAGTAATTAAGGTTTTGTTGTAACTGTGACATAAGATTCATCAGAGGGGTACATAGTAAGTTCTTTAGAGAAGTAGTTATTACAGATATTAAGAGTCTGTACTCCACAGACTAAAGCTTAAATTTTCCATCAGTTTATTAAACAGTTTCTAACTAAAGAAAATATATATTAAGAAAATGTACACTGACTTTTTTTATTAGAAATTTTATCTACTGTTTTTGATTGAGGTACAATTTTGTTGTATTTTATTTGTTTGTTTGCTTGGTTTTCTGTTTTCTGTTATTATTGATAACTATTTTTAGGAAAATAAAATTCACCAGAAGTACGTTGTTTTACTAGAAATTCTAGTTAAAAATACTGAATCCATATGGGAAATGTTTATTACTGCATTTCAAACTTACTGATATATTACAATTGCACTTAACAGATCAAGTCTCTGTACTTTTGCAGAATTTAAATTAATTTATTTCTTCCCCTTTTTCTTGAAGTGCAAGTAAAGCACCTTCTCTGAAGTAAGCACAGTTCTTGAACACAGTGTATATCTGTATATCTATATCTACCTATACCTGTATCTATATCTCTATATCTCTATATCTCTATCTCTATCACTATATCTAATGATCTATCAGAGTGTATAGATCATATATATCGTATAGTAGATAGTATATGAACACACTGCTGTTCTGAAGAGCTTACAAGCTGAACAGAGAAGGCAAGGTTGGAAGACTTACAGAACACTTTTTATCTCACATTTATAGTTACCAAACTGATGCAAAGAGAATTGCTGCAAGAAATTGCCAGTAGGAATCCTGGAGGAAATCTTGATCTCCTGGATACCATTGTGCTTGCCTACCTTCTTTTCAGCTGGTGCATTAATTTAGTCTGTGAGCCAACAGAACTACAGAACTGTTTCAAAATATGCAATAATATCTGCTGATCTGCATGAGTATGTAAATTCATTACTATTACCAGATTATTCTGCTCAAAAGGCAGAGCCCAATTAGGAATAATTTCTTACAAATGCTATGGATATTTGTTGTATTAAATCAATGAGCAAAAATGCCATTTTTAGCACTGAATAGTACCCACAAACTCTATGTTTGTTAGACGAGGATAGCACTTCTCTATAGTAGTTAAGTCTTCTAACAGGAACATGAGAGTGATAATCTTACCTACCATAACGTTGATTATGTACATGAGAAAAACATCTACTGAATTCACAAATGAAACTGCTATGTATTCATTATTATGCACTACAGTACTGCGCTTGTATTGATGGAGTAAGAAGTGAACACTTCTCCCTAATAAATTGCATCAAAACTTTGATTTGATACAGCTTGTTTTGAAGGCAGTGCTTTTGGCACTGTGGGGGAAAAGAATAAAATAGGTCACAGCTCATCTAAATTCCAAAGCGCAGTTAACTGCTATTTCAAAGCCTGTAGCAACAACTTTGGAGATGAAACATTAAAAGGACAGCAAGTTTAAGTTTTCATAAGTATAAGAAGACAAGCACAATTAGTTTGAAAATATGTTTAATCCTTGTAGTGGTTAAAAATTATTCCCTCAATTATGTCTCACTTTTCCTTTAAATGTTGCTGTAGACAAATGTGAAAAAGAGAGGTCAGAATGCAATTAGAAGAGAGAAAAATTCAATTTTCATCTAGCCTGAGATGGAAATACTAATTTAAAGTTCTGTCAGATGCACTACAGTGGATTTAGCTGAAGCAATTTCCATGCCCTTTTGCCAGAGATCACCACCATCTCAGTAGCTACAGCAGAACATGGTGGTTGTCAGCTGCTGCACTTTGACATATTAATAAAAAATTCCCTTTATTAGGAGTTGGAAACTCACAGCCAGACTGTTAACCAAAGCAACTGTAAGAACATGCAGCCTGTTCTCTGCTGTCTCTACAGGGCAACCTTTGGCAGAAAAATGGTTAGGGCAGTAATGTCTTAAAACACTATGCAGAAGATATATCTATGAGATTGTCAAGTTATAAATTTTTCTTTCTCACTTGTGGAAGCTGTGGAACAGCTTTCCCAGACACACATTTATCTAAATTGCCATATAATCTCTGCCTATATCAAAAAGATGTATGCTTTGTTGTATAAAAATTCACTTGATCTTTCCAAATCCTGTGATGTGATTCAGTAATTCAAATTCATTTAATAACACTATGTATTAACTTTTTTCCCCAATTTACTTTTCAGGAAATTAAACCACAAAATTAGATTTGATGTAGAGACATGCACCTTTGACTACACTGTGGGGTACATGTAATGCTTATAAGATCCACTGGATATATAAGAATACTTGCAGCTGCCTTTCACATCCTTGCCATTTTCAAGCCCAGTGTTGCAAATTTAGGTGATGCTTCCACATTTCACGTTGGTGGCCTGTGCCCTTTCTACCTTCCATATAGCATATTTTTATTTTTTAGTTCAGTCAGCAATTCCTTATTCAAACAGTTTGGCCACCTTCCATGCCTATCCAGTTTCTTGCACAATGGAATGGACCATTAGAGAGTGCTTTGTGAAGGCTGTCATCCTAGAAGTTCAGCTAGCTATGCTGGATCCCCTTCTGCCCAGCAGCATCCTGTGGCTTCCTGCCTATCAGCTCTCTGACAATGTCAAAGTCTGCTGTGCTAAAATCCCCTGCTTCCCTTCCCCAAGGGTATTAAGTGTCTACTGTCTCATGGTCACTTCAGCAAAGGCTTTTATTAATTAATTATTAATGCATCTGTCAGGTTCATCCTTGACTGTGAGTAGCAGGTCCAGCAAATCACCTTCCAGATTTGTTGTTTCCAGCCTGCATTAAATTGTCTGCAGAAATTTGCTGGATTTGGTGCACCCATTATGTAACATAGTAAAAAAACCCAAATGTATTAAAGCAGTTAAAGTCAGCAGGTAACTTCTTGTGTTGCCTGGTTCTTGGCTGCAGTTACTCCTACTCTGAACACTACATCCACTACCCTTTCTTTCCTCCTGTCCTGTGCTCCTTACATACTCTAGGTTTATTGACGATTTTTCTAAAATTGTGCAGTTAGCTCCTGGAAATTTAATTAGCACGTATCTGCTTCATCTTTGTTCCAAGAATAGAGAAGTTTTAACTGAGAGTTTAGAGAAAAGAATTATTACTAACAATGATCCACAGAGTTCTCTTTTTTTGCTAAAAAATTCAATAATCCCTTCGTAACCTATGGAGTGAAATTTTCACTTACAGGGAGCAACTTGCTGACAACCTCAGCTTCTATTAGTCTCTTTGGGTGTGCAATCCATCACCTTGGTCTATTTTTTAAAAAAGATACTTGAACCCTTCAAACATGACTCTCACTTCAAACAAAGAATTTATTAGTCTGTAAAAAGGGAAATGTTCTTAATTCATTACTCCACTGCAGGGAAAAAAAAAATGTCTGTATTTTTTCCAGAGTTCACAAATGTAAGTTTTTCCCTGCAAATACTTTTAAACATTTTTGAAAATATTTTATTTTTGGAAAGCTGTCTACTAAGCTGTTTCTAGAAATATCTGGACATGCTTGCATAGATTTCAAAGTGCTATGCAGGGAAACCTATTATGATTAGCATTGTTTATGTTACAGATAGAGAATCTGAGGCGCAGAAGGGAGTTCAGCTTTTAAGATAGAATACCTTACTATATTAACTTTTCAAAGTGTAGTGTTTATTCTTATGATTTTTTTCTAGCCATGATTTAAATGTTTTTAGAAGCCAATTCTGAAGAATTCTGTGTTTGGTAAGGTAGTGCCAGGTACTCAAAAGTTCCAGCCTAATACCTCTTTTCTGCTGACCAGGACAGTGTATTTGTCACAGAACTTTCTGTCCTCTCTTGGCATTTTCTGATGCATCATCAAGACTGTTTACATTTTCTTATGCTTTATCATCCCCTTATTCGTATTATCTATTCTCTACAACATATGTTTAGATTTCTTTTTAATTCTAATTAAAGAGTTTAATCTCTGAGTTCACAGGGATTGTGATAAATAGGGACTGTTTATTTAAGTTAGGCTTGCCTTGAAAACTCTTTTCATGCTCTCTTTTCAACATGCAAATTAAATGATTGAAGGGGCAGTACCAGACTGAGGGTATCTTTGAAATATTTGTTCATTGTATCCTAAGTATGTTCATTAATTAGTTACTGAAAATGCTTATTAATTAATTTCCTTACTTATAAAAATGACACAAACAGGCAAACACAATCAGAATGCTTTGTGGTCGCACTCTTCTAGGTGATCTATCTAAAACTTGTAATTTTGATAAACTTAGATCTAGAAACTTTAAATATCCTTAATTGACTTTGCAGTATTTAAAGGCTAAAATTTCTGTGGTCACGTTTCTCATACTTCACCTCAATACTGAACATGGACTCTGTTGAGAATACAAATGATCTCGAACTTGTACAATTGCAGGTTGTGAAACTTGTTAAACTCAAGTTTAGTGACAGCAAACACATCAAAGATCTACTGAATGTTATATTAATAATTTTATGTTACCAGTGATTATATTGCTTATTAAATTTCAACAACCCACTGTGTTATAATCCCATTCATTTTATATAATATAGTTGCATGTGGCTTAAGTCAGCCAACAATGAGATAACGCTAGCGATTTAAGGAATGTAACTGAAAGAGACAGCATGTGCTCGTCTGGATTTAGGAAAAGTGGCTGCGGTTTAAGGTATTTGGTTCATGCTGCAAAGTTTCAAAACATCTAAGATAATATTTCTAGTTATAATCATTAAAATCAGATGGTAAGGGATTACTAGTAGTATACTTTCTAGAATTGAAAACTTGCAATTTTGCTGTGAATCAAAATGAGCCTGGATGCTTTATTGTCCTCTTGTGTAGAATAGAAAGAATTTTTGAATTTGAAAGTCTAGGGGTTTTCTATGTTGGATAAATGTGGGATTGAAGAGCAGTTTTTCTGCCTCTATTCTGGCAGAATAGCTTGATTTGTATTTGTTTTTACTGCTTTTGTACTTGGAAAAATGATTAAGGTATTGTGCTGGAAAAGCATGAGATGTCTAAATTGTTATTTCTAAATGTTATGATATACCTAAGAACCTAGACAGAGGCAAGGGACTGCAATTTTAAATTGTGAAGCATCCACTGAAAAAAACCCACAGCAATCTCAAAAAAAAAAAAAAATAGAAATTCACAAAGTCTTTGCTAGATTTGGGTTTTTTTAAAGGCAATTTCACATAGCAGGTGTTCTGGAAAAGTTAGTAAAACCAGTGGTTAATACATCAATTGGTTGTCTTCACCTCAATCCACTAAAGAGACAATACCATGATTTCTTGATAACTGTCTTTGATAATGTGTGATTATTTCATCAGCTTGAAGTGTTTATACGTTATGAATCACTTGAATCATAAGTGACCCTTTGTGTTTATCATTTCATTGCTGCAAAGTGATTAGATCATGTGTGGTCTGCCAAGCTTTCATATGTCATCCAGCTCCACGCATAGTGCAGTTAGGTGGAGAATCAGGAAAATACGTAAATTGCTACTTTGTTCTGTTTGAATTCACAGAATAATTCTACCCTAGTCTCTAAGGTTTAGGGGTTTCCTTTAAGCATCTCTAAGGAAGTGGTTTTGTAGAAAAGTTGTAAAAGACTAAATCAGAAATAAATCAAAAAGTGGTTGTATTCCCTTGTGCCACAGCAGCTGTGAGTAAAGCCATGAACTATGACTTTGCTCTTCTATTCTTGTCATAGGATTTCCTTGAAAGCATCTCAACTACTAATAGTTTCAACACCTCCACATGTATTCCAGTAAGCACCACTACCAGGGGAAAGTGAAAGGCTTTACACTGACCTGGCAGTGCAAGGTCTCAGCATTTATCTTCACTTGCCTCAGCCTGAGGTGGTTGTGGCTTAGTTCAACATTGTGTGGTGATCAGCAGCTGTTGCCTCATCTATTTTAGCCTGAGCCCTGGGAATACTGAGATTAAGGCATCTCTCTCATTCAAAAAATGAGAAAAAAGAATTGCCTCTCTGACGGCTTTTCATATATTCATATATATTCATATATATTCATGTATTTTAATTGGTGTTAATTAGTTATTTTAAAGTACATTATTTGTTATCTCTAAATTGTTCTCTTGAAGGAATGCAAAACAGGGCATTTGTATTTGCATTCATGTATGTCTAATCTCTGACATTTGCTAATGCTTTATCAAAGCCTTATCTCTGAATTCTAAGTTGTAATTATTCTAAAAATGCAAAAATAATACTTAAAAACTACAGATAAAACCAGAGATTTAGGAGGTTTTCTGAATAAATTACAGTTGGGTTTACTTGGAAATGTGATGCACTCTGTATAGATAATTATGCATATTAGCTGTGTCTAGATCATTTCATGGATTTGACCAAATTCTGATTTCACAAATTCTTTTTTCTTTTTTTTTGAAATTCTATTATTACTCCATTTACATCAACACAATTTCTTCTAAGTTGCTCTCTGTATAGAATAGCTCATATTCTACCAACCATATTTTTTACTTGTCACTGTGCTTAGAAGTCTGTTTATTTTCCCATTTCATCATTGTATCAGACGTATTTTATTTCCCAATGTTCCATTACTCTCTTCATGTCTGTGTATTTGTTTGCTTTTCTGGTATAACTTCTCTAGTTATTTACATGGTTTCTCTCGCTTAAGATTTTATCCATCACTTATTCCACGTCTCAGTTAATCAGTATGTAAAGACCTTTTTTCAGATGTGAGAAATCTTTTAAAAAATAATGTTTTGTTTTATTTTTATTTTTCAGGATTGAAAAGTATGTGATTGATTTTGTTCCTTCAGTTTTTGGCATTGAAATCTCTTTAGACTTACTAGGTAGCTTTCTAGCTAGAATAAATTAACCTATGTGCTTCCTTAGGTGATCTGTTAATCCAGCAAATACTAGCAACTCAGACATAAAGTAAAATTTATTTATCCTGTAATTTTGGAGAGAAAGGTGTCTTGGATTTTTTAACTTTTTTTTTTGTAAGTTTTAGTGTTTTTACTGACTAGAAGCTGTGAAAATGGATAGAGCTATCCTACATAAAGGACATAAATTTACAAAATAATTCTGTAGGTATAACATTAAACTCTTAACAAACATAGAACAGCTACTTTTTAAGGTATATTAAAATCATTCAGAAAAGGACTAAGCATTGAGTTTGGCTGATAACTGTGCAGGTTATTCCCAGTATACCAGGCAGCATTGTAGTTTCCAACTTTGCCAAAGTTGGAAAGAAGGTTAAACTGCATTAAAAGTGTAGCCTGTTCTTGGATACTGGGTTTGAAATCTGCCTTTAGACAAATAGGGAGAGAAAGAGATATTTCAAACTGCTCAGCATGAGCACTGTTTCCAGTTTCCCTTTGTTTTCTCTGGAAGCTGCTGGTCTGAATGCTAAGGGGACTTTTCTGTAATGCTGTTGCAGCTTACCAGCTTCTCTTATGTAAGTTTACATAGTGTAATACAACAGCTGCTATTGAGAGATCAGTGCAATCACTTTCTGTATGTTTGTTTCCATTCATGGATGAGATTATAAAAATTTGCCAAGCATCTTTGTATTATGAACTAACGACTTAAAATTGTTCTCACACTTGTCAGCATGTGCTTCCAAAAACTTTCTAATCTTAGCTAATAAGAATTCATTGCTAAAGATTTTACAAATTACGATAAAATGACCTTCAGATATAAAAATATATAGGAATGTGTGCTAAAAATGTACAAGACAATGAATCTTTTAGGAATGAGTAGCACTCACCATTAGTAAACTTGATTAAAATATATTATATGTATACTATTTAGATATTATTCTTCTAGATATTATATATGCTCTTTATGATAATGAGATGTGAGAAATTGCACCTTTTTATTGAGTAGGCATTCTCACTCCTGGGGAATTTCTGTACTCTATCTCTGAGTAAGAGAAGTTCGTGATAGACAGATTCAGCGGGCTTGAGCAAAAGTACCTCTCTCAGGCTATTAATTAGTAAAAAATACCACAGTAACTGTTACTGTATTGGAATGTCATGACTGCAGCAATCAGCTGCGTTAATCAATGCTGAATAACTACTAAGAAAACTCTAGAGTGACATTCACAGCTAATGTTTGGGATTTTTTTCTTTTTCATCCTCCTATGATATTCTCACACCATCCCTATATACTTTACAGGGTAGAAAACAAAAAACCACACTTGCCTCTGTCCTCTGGTCTGCCAAGATCATGAAACATATTATAAAATACAGTAATGAATTGTTGCAGCAAAACCTAAACAATTTTGAAGTGACAAGAAATGGTTGGTATAATTTTAATGAATCATCACAACTGCTTCATTTTGGAGCAGTTGTGGTGATTATTTTTTTTATATACAGATCTTTTTTTAAACAAAAGTAGATCCAGCTTTTCTGTATTCCGACAAAGATTAGTGGACTTGTATGTTTCTTATGAAATCTGTTTAAATCAGTGACTGATTTGTTCTCACAGGATCAAAGTCTGACCCACAATACTATGCATTTTCTGTCTAAGAAGACAAATATCCTGAGCATGTATTTGAAACTTTTTTTCTTAATTTTAATAAGTTGAGGCAGTTCTTCTATAAAGAACCTGAGCATCTTGGGCAACACTTTTAAACATTGCCATGAGTAGTCCCACTGAAGAAAAACCTGTGCTCATTAAGTTGGATAAGGTCCTGCATTTTTCTAATACTTTTTTCTAATACTAATACTTTACTTCTAATATATGTTTTCTAGCAGCAGTTCAAATGAAAAATAGCCCAACTTTTTGAGTGCATAACTGATGTGTAAAATGCTTACTGTGTCTTTGGCCAATTCATTTTTCCATACTTTTAGATCACTAGGTCCAAAACAGTGTTATTATCAATTATTAAAAATTATCCTTAATATTATCACAGGAATAATCACAACACTAAGCTATTCAGATGCTAAAAGGGACTAAGTAAGTATCTTAACTAGATGCAGCATAAAAGCTTCCTGCAGGATTATTGTGATAAGTGTGGTTCCGTTACTGTGTCATCCTCTCAAGTGTTCTGGCTATTTAATTGATCTATTTCGCTTGTAAAGATTGGTACAAACACCTATATTTGTTCTCATTTATTGACACGCCTACTGAAATAGGAACCCTTAGTCCCAAACTGTCACTGTAACATTAAAAAAAATTATTTTGTCTGATAAATGCAGTCTCCAGAACCAATTTGCCTCAGGAGCTCATCAGTGATGAGGGCATTGTGTTGCCGTGGTAGTGAGCATTCAAAGTATCACTGTGTGGGTGATACATTGGCACGTTACTTTTTACAACCCAAGGCCTTCTGATTAAATAAACATAGAGTAAAAGAAATCAGAAGTAATTTTCTATTTACAAGTTCAGATTTCACTTTAAAAAAAAATATTTAAAATAAATATAAACTGTATTAACTTACTCTCATACAATTCTGTTTATGAACTTTGATGATTAATCTACAATTGATTCAAAGATTGTTTGCTGAACAGAACAGAGTCATTCAGCAAAACTGAATGATTTTATTCTCATTATTCTGTCTTTGAGTGCATAGACTGGAAGTACTGCCAAGGGCAAAGATCCTAACAGGTTGTAAAAAGATTGCATGGCTCTTGGAAAGCATGTTTTTAGATATTTATATTTATATCTGTGTGTGCCTGTGCCTTCTTACTGTATTTCAAACACAGTATTCCTCTACATCCCTCTCCCCTCCAAATCGAACTATCTGTTGCTATGACCACTGTTGCAGTGAGTCAACATCTATTTAAATCTAGTAGGTTAGCAACATGCACTCAGTCACTGGATTTCATTGGGTGAATATTCCCAAGGGTTTTCTAACTAGTAGAGTATTCCTCTCCACTTTTTTTTTTTTTCCCCAGGATTATATTGGTAATTTAGAGCATTATCTCTCTCTCTCATTTTCTCTCTTTTTAAAAAAGAATATCCTCCTCTAATGTTAGGGATATTCTTAAATAAAGAGTCTGTATGAATATATGAGTATGTGGAGTATAGGTACAGAACTGTATTTGTAAGACACACAGTCTACCAACAAAACAAAGTGCTGATCAGCTATAAGAACTTTATCCCATGCTCATTAGGTTGGAAGACACATGATGTGATTAAAGCAACCAAACTCACTTCCAAGCAGTAACATCAATTAGCATTTAAGGACACTTGCTTTTTTTTAACTGACACTCTAGTGATATACCAAAGGAAATTTAATGTTCTTTTCTTTAAATAAAGTGCTGACAAGTAGGACAAAAAAAGAGAAAGTGCTCTTACAGAGGCCACTAGATCTTTTGCATGAATTACCATGGATCTTGCTTATCAAACTGTTGCACACTTGTCGCAACACTCACAGTGCATAGATAGATGAAAAAAACAATGCCTGCCAATATTTTATCAGGCTCAACTGGAGGAAAGATCCCCAGAAAAGCTCTTCTAAGTTCCTATGTGGAATGAGGCACCATCAAACAGAAGTGCAGAGTGGTGAAGTGGCTTCTTCTAGGACAAATGAGCTGTATTTAGAGTACTTGATACATAAGCACGTTAGTCCCTAGGCGCATGTAAGTGATCCAGGCATATTTTAATCCCATATCAGAATATCAGATGCCCCAAAAGCGTCATCTGTAAATTCATTTTCCTGCTAAGAAAAGCACTACATGTGAACTCTAAGAGAATCACAGCGTGCTACAGCCAAATCTTGAAGACCACAATTTGCCCCGTGCTATGCATCTCTTGCATGGACAAAGAATATCTTGAAAAGGTCTTCTCATAAAGATTCCTAACCTCTTTGTTATGACTGTCAGCAAATAAGCCTTCATTTACAAAAATGCTCTAAGGTTCAGATTGCTCATTTATGTCCAGCTTTTAAAGTGCAGTAATTCTACTTCGAAAATAAAGTCAATTTACTGTGTCTTAAATTGCTGCTGTGACATCAATAAAATGAGAATAAGGTCTTATTTAAAAACACAGACCACAGACCTTGCCTCTCTGTTTTTAAATAATTCTTGAATCTTTCTTTTTATTATTCCAAACTTTTGTTTTCCATTTTGATAATTTGTGGGTTTTATTTGTCTTCCACCATAATTACAAAAAAAAACCCAAGCCAAAACCCACAACAACAACCTAAAAAACCAACCAATCAAAAAATGAGAAAAACAACCCACAACAGACCAACAGACTACTGAATTCTTTATTTTGGAAAAGACAATGTAAGTTCTGCCATGCATCACATATTTTTTAAGGAATATTAATAAAAGTTTTCCGTACCATCCAAGCATACAACAATAAGCATTATTAATCAAAAGATCATTGCAATTTGTACATCATAAGCCTAAACTGTGATTTGCTGACAAAATAAAAAGTAGAAAGGCATTTGCCCAAAAGCATATTTTTTTGCAGCCACATCATCATTACAGTTACTTTTTATAAAACACATCTATGAAAATCATGACATAAATCTGTTTTGTAAGAAACTGTAATCACATCCAGATATATGTATTTCATAACTTATTAATAAGAATCCCAAAAAAGAACCAAGCTACATTCCATGAAATACAAATCAATTTTGATTACACTAAGAGTATTAAAAATTAAATATAAAAGGACAACTGCAAAAATAAAACCCAATAAAACTGATCAGGTGCACTGGGGAACAGCACATCTCTGATGAATGAAAGCAGATAAACTTACTTTCAAACTAATAGAAATGGAACTTTCTGTTGTCATGAACAAGCAAAGGTTGACTCCAGCTGGTGACCATGTTGAATCAATCTATTCACAAATGTTTTCTGTACACAAAAATTTTTGCTACTGCTTTTCATTTCTGCTAAGACACTGGGCTTCCTTGATATAGAAGGAAGACTCCAAAGGAATGACAAAGCACATCAGCTTCCAGCTGAGAAAAAATGTAGGTTTTGGAGTTGGAGAAAATAAGTGAGAAAACACTACCACGGAGAGATGATCCCCCAGGTTCAGCAAAGTGGTACAGTCATATAAACGTACCTGTTATACTGAGGGTGGAAAAGAGCAGAGTTAACTGCTCAAATATTTTATTCCACAGTAATAATATATAAGCTCATATCTATCTGACTGTACATAGAGGTGTCTCACCTACTTAACTGTCCAAGTTCCCTGACATACTGACTCTCCATACTCCCTCTTTTTCTGTTTTCCTTCTGAACTTCTCCCTGAGTTCCATGGTTCTGCTGTTCTAAGGTTTTGAGAGAGTTTAACTGCTTTGATAGTAGGTATTCTAACATCTGTTTAAAGAAAGATTTAGTCCTCTAGCACTGTGAATCATTATAGAATATAAACTTTTTTGTTAATAGTATCAATTATGCAGTTTAGGTTAGGATTTTTACAAACACTTTAAAGAATTAAGTATTATTCTCTTTCTTTGGCATATAGACTTTAAGAATACAAACTGAAAAAACTAGTAAACTTTACCAGGAGCTTCTTATGAGCTAAATTTCCCAACCTATTTATGGAATTATGTGGTTTTATTTGTCTTATAGACAGCATCATGTATGCCATGATTTCAAACAAGTTGATTCCTTTAGCCAAGTAAGATGAGATTTATAGACTTTTTCCATAGTACATAGCTGTAAATCAGAAACTTTCTCTCAGGTCTGCTTATTTCTTCTGTAGCTGAGATAAGCATGGGTTAACTATTTACATCTCAAAAATGGGAAGAAATGGCTAATGCACTAGTAATTTTTAGGTGGCTGTAAACTGGACCATAGGCTACCATAGCTACATAATTACTGTAACAAAACTGAATTAATACTAAAAGAATTAAAAAACCCTGACTCCCTGAATTCAAAAACAAAGGTAACAAAAATTGGAGATTGTATTTTCCACATGAAACTAGCAGTTGGAAAATGTTAGTTTAATTCTCAAATCTGCCACAGGCTAAGCAAGCCATTTATCCACTTAGTGCCCTGGTTTAGATGATAATTTGGATAATCTTATTTATACACTCCCATACAGTAATTTCAGATCCCAACCAGGAGAGAAATGTTAGAGAAGTGTGAAGTATACTTTTTAGAAGAACACAATAATTGCTCAAACAGACAAAATCTGAATTTCCGGTCCATTACAATGGCTCTTACATGCTACAGTCATCATCCCCATCATCTGTTAATATAATACCAGTATCCTGTTTGTGAAAAGTGACTAATGCTGGATGCTTGCAAAAATGATTTAAAAACACAGGTATAGTGAAGAGGAAAAATTCTACTAATAAAGTTTCTTTCTGATTCGCAACCTGCCCTGTTCTTTGTTTCAGCAGAAACCAGAATTCTTTTTTTTTTGTTGTTGGAAAAAGGAGAGTTCAGGTTATGTTCTATTTTAGTCTGTCTAGGTAATCTTGTACTCATTTTCATGTAAAGACATGAAAACAAAAGAAAACTAAACATTTCATATATATTTTTCTTTTTATTTGTTACCCTTCTCCAGAGGGAACTTCTTCAAGTTCCTACTTGTTATATTATATAAAGAAAACTTTTGAAAGATGTTTCTCAACATTTTGTGAGACTTTAAGTCTTAAAAATATCAGTCACCAACAGCCTTTAATAAAAAAAAGGATTGTCCCTAATGAAATAATTTGCAGATTACATCTGCGTATATGAGTTGCAAAACATTCCTTTCTAGTCTTCTTGACATTATATCCGCATAATTACCAGTGACAGAACTTGACACTCTCTTACCCCAAACATAACTCTGTATTGAGTAATTCAATCATATTTGATGAGGATGATATTTTGTCAAGGCTTGATATCAGTAAAGGGGGCAAAAATTGTTCAAGTAACATCATCTTTCTTTCAGAGCTGTTTCTAATTACTCACAGTTTGAAGACTTAATGGAAAATCCCTGCAGTTGAATAAGCATAAGATGAAATGAAAAATTAATCAAACTTTCCCTTTGACTTTCAGGGAACTCATTTTTTTTTTATTTTTCATTTTTAAACAAACTATTCAATTTTTTTTACAATTGATACACTATATCTCACAGCTCTTTTGTATTTCCATCTCAAAGTGCTCAGAAATCATGAACCAACTTTCCAAGATTAAGGAAGTTATCTGCAATATCATGAATTATTGATGTAATAATAAGTTGCGAATGGTTTTCTTTCACTTTTTTTTTTTTTTTTTTGGCTTTGGAGCACTTAGAATACTTCACATAATGCTTCCTACCCTTATTTCCCCATTCTCTACCTTTTCCCCTCATTCATAAGGCTAAAAATATTTTTTTACATGAAAACTTTTTCCCATATTTAACAATTCGAGAAGCAAAGCAAAACATAGTACAAAACCACAATGACTGTAAGACCTTCATTGCACATTGTTTTTCTAGAGCTCCAATATGATATGAAAGGAGAAGAGCACAAAACCTTGTGCGACACTACTAGAGAGCTGGTAAGAAATACATGCGTAAGCCACCACAACTCAGAAGTCTATTGAGGATTCTCCAAGGCCACTTAGAATTTCCTTTGGTATTCTACTTTAAGTGATTATAATGTCCTCAGAGGATTTTCAAAAGAGTAATTGTGGAAGGTGCTAGCAGCTTCTAAGATCTATATTTCTGTTGTACCTTAAAATGACAGCCATCTGGAAAAGTGTTATTGGCACCTACACTGATGTCAGCGATTAGTATAAATGTTAAGATATATGTGGGAAAGGTGTAGGCAAGTCACTTTCCTATCCTGAGGCAAAAGGGGGTTTATATGTGTTCTGGGTTCAGCTATTGTATTCTCTCCCCTTGTTATTTCCCTTATCATTATTATTATTGGTGGTAGCAGTAGTGATTTGTGTTATACCTTAGTTACTGGATTGCTCTTATCTCAACCTGTGGGAGTTGCATTCTTTCGATTCTCCTCCCCATCCCTCTGGGAGCAGGGGGAGGAAGAAGTGCGGGGGAGTGAGCAAGCGGCTGCATGGCTCTGAGTTACCAGCAGGGATTAAAGCATGACACTATGTAAGCATTTTATCGAATCTTCATCTTAGAAAAATTTTAAATACTAAAGATTTCAAACTTTTAATTGTCTTTTGGAAATATCAAAATATGGAAAATAAAGAATATCAATTGTAAAAGATCTTCCTTTTCATACCGAAACACATCATCCTCTGTCTTTAGCTGTATGAGAAAGGGTGCTCCCTCGCAGAAAAAAAAACAGACCTCAAAACCAAAAACCACCCCCTCGCAAATAAACTAAGCCAAGACACTTACTCCCTATGCCTTTTCAGTACATGATACACTTTGGTGCTAACAAGTACAAATTGCTATAAAAAGCTCTATATGCCCATATTAATTCTCCCAGGTTACAAGATATTTAGAATAAGTTCCTGAGTTCAGAAGTCTACTCTGTGTGAGAGCAGGCTTATGTTAAGTATAACTTATTCACTACAGTGTCTTGTTTACATATAAGGTTTAATAGTAATACATATTATATATGTATATATATATAAGGTTTTAATAAACCTTGAGAAAAATGTTTGTCTGAGACGCTTCTGAAAACATGGCAGAGCAGGGTAGTTAGTGCACACACAATATAATGGTAATGGCAGAAAAACATTAAGACAAGCCAAAGTACATAATATAAAAACGATATCCACTAGAGTAGGCTGGAATATCTCCTTAAATGATTCCCTATTAGGAAATATTATCTTGTATAGAAAAAATTGTTGATATTTTTTCTCTAAACCAATTCCTTTTGTCGAGAAACAGTTGAATATGAATTGAAATATTTCCATTTATTGAACTGGGTATAAGTTTTTGGTTCAAACCATTTAATAATAAACAGTACTCCCTTGTATGGCAAAGAGTTTCTTGAAAATTGTGACATGAACTATTTTTTCTTCTCAGCTTCTGAGATGACTTATTCTTCTAAATTACAATTTTATATTTTTTTTTTTTTCTGATAAAGCAGCATAGGGAATCTTGAAAGTATAATTCAGGTGAAGATTGAAGACATTAGAGAAGAACAGAGTAGCAGCCCCTTAAGCACACTTCAGTCTTGAACTGACACAAAGCAGAAGACATCAATTTGATGGATGGACCACTTGGTGGATAAAGAACTGCCTGGATGGCCACATGCAAAGACTTGTGGTCAATGGCTCAATGTCCACCTGGAGACCAGTAATGAGCGGTGTCCCTCAGGGATTGGTGTTGGGACCGGTCTTGTTCAGCATCTTTGTCGGTGACATGGACAGTGGGATTGAGTGCGCCCTCAGCAAGTTTGCTGATGACACCAAGCTGTGTGATTCGGTTGATTATGCTGTAGGGAAGGAGTGCCATCCAGAGGGACCTTGACATGCTTGTGAGGTGGGCTGATGCCAACCTCATGAAGTTTAACCATGACAAGTGCAAGGTCCTACACCTGGGTCAGAGCAATCCCAGGCACAGCTACAGGTTGGGCAAAGAAGAGATTCAGAGCAGCCCTGCAGAGAAGGACTTGGGGGTGTTGGTTGATGAGAAAATGAACATGAGCTGGCAGTGTGCACTTGCAGCCCAGAAAGCCAGCCGTATCCTGGGCTGCATCAAAAGGAGCGTGACCAGCAGGTCGAAGGAAGTGATCCTGCCCCTCTACTCTGTTCTCATGAGACCTCACCTGGAGTATTGTGCACAGTTGTGGTGTGCTCAACATAAAAAGGACATGGAACTGTTGGAACAAGTCCAGAGGAGGGCCACGGGGATGATCAGGGGACTGGAGCACCTCCCATATGAAGACAGGCTTAGGAAGTTGGGGCTGTTCAGCCTGGAGAAGAGAAGGCTTCATTAGAGACTGTAGTGACAGGACAAGGGGTAATGGGTTAAAACTTAAACAGGGGAAGCTTAGATTGGATATAAGGAGGAAATTCTTTCCTGTTAGGGTGGTGAGGCAGCGGAATGGGATGCCCAGGGAGGTTATGAATGCTCCATCCCTGGCAGTGTTCAAGACCAGGTTGGATGAAGCCTTGGGTGAGATGGTTTAGTGTGAGGTGTCCCTGCCCATGGCAGGGGGGTTGGAACTAGATAATCTTAAGGTCCTTTCCAACCCTAACTATTCTATGATTCTATGATTATTTTCTTGCATATATTCTTTTATTGTCATGATGTCCGACTTTTCAGTGTTTTTCAGTCACTGAAATGTTTTCATTATTTTAGGTTCCATTTAGTGCAACAAGTGCTAGTAAAATGCTTTCCTACAGAATGGAAACTTCAGTGCTTGTTAAATTTATTAGCAACTTTTGTATGCTTATAATTGGTTTAAAAATAGCATTTTAATTATAACGCTGAGGGTGCAAGTGCCAACGTAATTAAAAAGAAAACGTGTTAAGTGAAATATCCGCAATTTGTTGTGCCACTACCATCTAGTGGGGGTCTTTGTTGCTGCACTGTGTCCTCGGTGGTGCTCTGGAGTAGCAAAGGGAGGCGCCTGACGGTAGATACTTGAATGACGTCAAGCATACTTGGTTGTAGAAAAGCAAAGACAGGAATGTTCATACCAGTTTCTATTTTAAAATGTTTTGCAGCATCTCTTTTATTATATTTAATAATTTCTAATATTGTCACGTTTTTTCTGTTGTCTGAAACATTTTTAATGCATAAAATGTATTAAACTCCTTTTAAATTTAAATTCTCTTTAAATTCCTTTTTTTTTCTCCTCTGAATTTATTCTGAATCAACCTGTTGAAATCAATAGACAGTTTGGGTTTGTTTTGTTTAAAAGTCTGCTGTTTTGTATGTTTTTCTGAACAGCAGAAGAAGAAAAAAACTATAAAAGGTATGTCTTATAATCATATAGGCTAAATGTTATTTACGTAACATTAAAAATTCAACTTCCATACTTTAGCTTTTTTTTAAAAAAAATAAAAATTTAATTTCATTTCAAATTATGAACATCAGGAATTTTGCAAAATTGGTTCAGATAAAAAATAAAAATGAAATCTGATAAAGAAATATGCTGTATTTTGTGACATAATTGTAAGCTAACACTACTAAATTTCTCCCCTAAGCGTTTAAAGTGAGAAAACCATAATATTTGCATGTATCTACTAGAGTTCCTTTTCTTTACGTACATAAGTCTCCTAAAACTTATAGTTCATATTTTTCTACATGACTTGTGACATTGCCTTAACCTTCTACATTATCACACTGCTTACAGAGGAGTTTGAGTATCTGTCATACAGGAAATGAGTATGGCACAAATTCAAATTTTATTAAAGCTTTAGCTTTGGTTCTGTTTCTACCACCAGAAGCTTTAAAATCACTTCTGAACTGATGATGCAGCTTTTTGGTTTCTCCTTAGCTTTCTGAGAGCTATTTCATGCTGTACACACTGACAATTTGAGTAATATGCTGAACTTCATTTTTTACCTCCAACTTTCAGATCAATTCAATTACATTAATGTTGTAATAAGGTCATATTAACATAGTGCTGTATCCACAAGGCTAGTGACACATTTGGTTGTAGTAACAGTATTTCATCAATTTATTTGTTTTTCCAGTCATCAAACAGGTCAGTGAAACTAAGGTATGCATAGAGTGTGATATTTCTTATTTAATTCCCTGTTCATGAGCAAATCCTACTTTTTCTCACACATTTTTTCCAAATTGTGATTAAATGCACAATGTCTGTAAATGTAAGGTAATTAATTGATAATATGCTTCTTTTTCTTGCAGTTTTCTCATTATCTGTTTTCTATTCGTTGTGTCAGATTTATCATCTAACATTGTATAGTTTCTCCTCCCTAATTACATGAACAGAGGACAAATAAATAGTTTAGAAAATTATACATTTAATTAAGAGTGTTCTGACGAGCTGTCTTTGATGCTAAAATTAGACAAATGAGTGACATTTTTGCAACATGCAAACATTTTCAGGTACATGTCAATGACCATATGAATATTAATAAATAATCATCAGTAGCATAGCACTCTGAGAAACCCAGAAAAATCTTGAAAAGCTCTGCACATCACTTTGTACAATTCAGACAAATCTGTTGTGTGTACCAGTTCCAGTACTGTGCTGTTCATCACATCACAAATGTGCAGTTGCTTTGTTGTGCATTTTATAATATTTACAACAGTGTGAGCTGCTCCTGTCCATCAGACACCATTGTTATAGTAGCTGCTCACTCGTATTTTTTTGACATATGAAATAATAATTTCATGAGATATAAATTCCCATGCATGCAAACCTATTGCACATAACTGCAATAACTTCTGAACTTAATTATTTCCTGTGGAACCTATGACATTTGTTTTAGAACAGTTAGCATTAAAATCCTCATCCCATGAATTTATAATATTCTGCGTCTCATAATAATATTTCTACCTTAAATACAGCCAGAGCAGCCAGAATTATGGAAAAGTTTGCATACCTATAATCAAAAGCCCACAGAGCCAGACGAGATCATATCAAATGCTAATCACACTCCTAAAAATAAAATTTTCACATTTCAAAAAAATAGAAGTACAAAATAAATCTCAGACCTTTTTCTTCTCTTTTTTTTTCAAACCAACCACCATTATGCAGTTTGTCCTGGAGCACTTCCACTGCAGCCATATCTGTTGCATGGAAGTATTCAGTACCAATTACTTTTCTGACCATGCTGATAAACGAAGTACAATCTCAAAATTCTGGTCATATTGTTCCCAGAGATGTCAATAGCAAGAACATTTCAGAATCTAAACTGCCGATTTTCCTTCCTTGTCAGGATCTTCAGGTTGCTTATACTGATTTACAGAGTATTTGCAATACATAACAAATAGGGGCTTTTATAGTCATGAATTATAGTCACAAGCAAATGCCACAAGGATTTCTGAACCTGTAAAAATAAATATTACAAGCTTCAAAAATAAAATTATGTAAATTGGGAGCTATGCAAAATTGTAACCCATGTAGTTCTCGTCCAGTGATTAGAAGTACTATGGGGTTCAGATATTATTTTGCTCAAACATACTATTACATGTGTTCAAACCACACAACTACTCAATATTGTAACTCTTGGTTAGTGGTGTCTGAATATTTGAATCCCTAGTCTAATTACTTTGCATTTCTCTCTGCTGAGATGGATGAGCCACTTGAGAGTAATTCATGCAAATTAGTTTGTTTAGTTTGTTTCTGTGCAGAGGTTTCTTCCTTTTCCTGTTTTCTGCCATCAGTAAATTTCACTGCCTCTGAACTCTGTTCTTCACCAAATTATTTACACATGAAGCAAAAACTTGAGGTATGAAGTTGATGTTTTCAGGGCCTCTTCAGGTACTCCTCTCCACTGTTCCCTTTCACACTTTAACTGTGTGACCCCAAATATTCAAATGACAGATATATAGAGCTTGTGTATTTCAGCAGATATAAGCATCCCAGCTCTTCAATCTTGACAAGTCACCTGAAAAATCAGGGTAATCAGTCTGTGTAATGAACATTCTTCATTTTTTATTCTGAATTGCAGGAAAAGACTAATAATGACTCTGCTCCCTTAAGATAAAAGTCAGTCTGTTATTACCATATAGAATCTTGTACACATCCATCAGAACATCTTTATTTTCAAGTCAACACAACAAATTAATTCCTTTTAAGTGAGTCCTGTTTTATTCAATGCATTTTGTCCACTTTTTTTCTTATGCCTGCAGGATTTTTGTTAAGAGCATTTTTCATGGCTTTTTGATACATATGCATAAATTTAGTGTAGGTAGCAATCATGCTTAATTCCTCACACTTTAAAATACAATAATGGAATAAGAATACTCAATATTTCATTACCCAAGTTGCAGAAAGTTTCATTTGCTTTCATAAAATTCATAGGATTTTATGCTTGTTGATTCTCTTGGTCCAGAAGTACAACAATGCCCTGCAGATTTTTTTCCATCATTCTTGTATATATCACATCTATTCACGTTATTTTGTTTGTATTCTGGTCAGAATATACAGAAAAGGAAAGAAATAACATGATATTTTAATCAGTCACATATTTCCGTCTGACAGGCGAAGGTGGTATGACCTCTATCTAAACCACACACACGCAAAATACGAGCTGAACTTTACTCTTCAGTCAGGCAGATGGAGTGCCCACCAAAGGTATGGGGTTTCCACTATCTTCCAGTTGGCTATCTAACATATGTTTTAATACCTTTCAATGGCTTTAAAAGCTGTTATTAGGTTTCAGAATCTTTTCAGAAATTTTATGTATCTGTGGTCATTTCTCTAGATGTTTTACTTACTCTACCCTATGTACACTCAGTAGTTTTAATTTACCAGACTTGTTTTCCAGTATTTTTTCCTCCTGTACTTTGGCCCTACAGGCTAAACATAATCACTGTTCTGCCTGATGTAATTTTCTAAATCTTGCCTAATAGTTGCCACTGTGTATCATTTTTTGTTATGCAAGCACTCATTCTTAGATCTATTATCTTCTTTGTAGATTCACATTTGATAGGGCATCATCTTCAGTGATAATATTTTTCACAGACATAAGCAGATGAACATATAGATCCATGTAAAGATTTTTGATACATCAGTACTGATTGATCAACATGGGTGTATTGCATTTAAATAGTGATTGAAATCTGAATGTATTTATGTAAAAAATAACTGCAGTTTATGTTTGCACAGCATGGAACACAACTACATTTAATCATTATTAAAACAGTGCATATTAATTTACTTTAACTTTACCAGTAGTTATGCTTACAAATACTTAATTCATGGAATAGCTGACTTTTTACTATGGATGGATTTATAGTGCTTCAGGGAATGAGACATTTATCCCTGATTAAATCTTTTGTACACGACCATAACAGAGATAGAAGCTGGCATACTGCTGGTTTCATAATAAGAGATTAATTTCTTAATCAAATTTATGCTTAACATTATATGGGCTTTAAAAATATATTGAAACAGTTTCTTCTGTTCTTTCCTCCCTAGGCAAATGTATGTACTGCTTCACCGATATGTCTGTGACTAGTAAAGGAAGCATTTAAAAAAGCTTCTGTTGTATTCAATATTACATTTTTCCATTTTGATTGGATAGAATAAGTCTTTCAAGATTTTCAGAAAGTCACAGAAATAATGCTTAGTTTGGTGCATGTTCTTGGTGCTACTTTTCTTCAATTAATAATTGAACAATTTTAATTTACTTATGATGCTGTAATCCATAACTCTCTTCAGTTTTCTAGGCTTGTTTCAAAACATCAACTTCATACTGTTTTGTAGGTGAACTTCATGGTTTTTCCATGGAAGATCTAGTCTGTGGTACAAGCACATATTCAAATTACATGCTTTTTAACCCACCCCCACAGATCTCCACCCTCTATTGCTGAACCACAAAGATTAATTATTCCTTCTTCTGCTATTTTTATTTATGTGTGCTTTTTGACAGACCATGACAGTCCTACTTTCCATGATATATAGGTTCCATTGACATGAATCTTAGGTACCTGAATATTCATAGGTGGGTATGTTAGCAACTGATTTTGGGGGACCTGCAGAAGATTATCAACTATAATTCCATACATTTCTAAGTATATTTTGAGAAGATCTACTTTAATGAAAGATTTTACATTGCTTCAATTTGGAGAAGACCTAGCTTGAGTGGAAGAGAAAGAAGTAAGTGCAAGAAATGCATTTTTGTGGAAGAAAGAGAGATGTTTCATTATGAATGAAAAAGGAATATGAAAGAGGCCTGAGTTTACTTAGAAATGGAAATGGGGAATTTTATTTCTAGAGCAGGGAATGAAGAAGTAATAATGGTAAAAGGGTAAATGATGAAAGAGGGGTGTCATAATAGATTACAAGTAAAATGTGACAGGATGAGAGAGTTGGGTCTGGGAAGCATAGCATCATTCAGTGAAACAAACATAAGATGAGTAAATACAGGAGAGAGAGGACTGTCATTCTCAAAGCAATTTGGTATGCAGAAATGGACTCAGAAATGGTAGTTACTAGTAGTTGCATTTGAACCTGCAGCTATCACAAGTGATCCAGTAATTTCTCTAAGAATGTTATCTATTTGTCATATGGTCACGGTAACAATGTCCATCCCTTCCCTTTACCATTTTTTCTTGCATACAACATAGACTGTAGGGACACACCTCATATGTAGTAAGCAAATAAGTTCATTTTGATACTGATCCCTGCTATAACTTATTTAGATAAACTAAATCTCTGAAACTCCTTCACTGACAAAAGAAGGATTCTGCTTTTCTAATTTAGGATTCTAGGTTTAAATTGGAAACACACACTAGTCCATAGTTCTTTCCTCAGGGTTTTTCAAGTGAAGGTTGTAACCAAACAACTATACTGATGCTCTGAATTATTTGTGGATAAAAAGCAACCAGCTTGTACTTTTTATTATTAAGTATTCCTTTGTAGTTTAGCCAGTGACATTTATTTTAAACACAGAAGGTTATCTTTTAAGGAGAACTATAGGATCTAGTAGCTCATAACAAGTTGTTCTGCTCCATTTTTCATTTTAGCACACGCAGTCTTAATGTCTCATCTATCACTTTACTAATTTTACAGTACATGAAAAAGAAATAGTGACTTTCTGGAATTATGCTTATCAGCTGAAACAAGCTAAGGCCATCTTTGATTAGTGAAAGAAATTCTAATCTGCCTATTTTTAATTATGGTATTAAATTATTTTTGTTGGAATTATATTTTTTAGAAGTCCATATGCTGTTGCATTAAAAAGTAGGAAAAATTCAGGCCAAATAAGAATGAGGTTTTAATTTATCTGTAGCACTCAGATGAAACAAGGCAGTACTAAGTGTTCAGCTGCCATGAAAATCTTTTGAATAAATACCTTTTAAATTGTGATAAAAAACCCTTCACCATGTTATTTTAGAAAGTAATAATTTTATAAACTGTTGTAAAACATAATATCATTTGTTTGTCTTATTCAAAACCAAGTTGCATCTATCAAGTTGTAGTTCCATCTACAGTGGTATCATGTCAGATATGTTTAAGTTTAGGATTTTAATATTCACATAGTGACCGTATTAGTAGGCTTTGACATAAATAGATTTCGAAAAGCCAGTAGTTCTCTCTTTGCATGAAACTCTGTACACTATCAAAGTAAATATTTTAAAAATCTTAATGACATTTTAAAAAATCTTACTCTAAAGGATGCTAAATATTTAACAAAAATTTTGATTTAGTTCAAACAGTTCACAGAAGTCATGTTCAAGTGAAATTGCTTGCATGATAGGGAGACTTCTTTATAATTTCCAGCTTTAGAGTTTCACTGGATTAATCGTAAGAGCCTTTAAGGAAAATTACCAAAGAGAACAATTCTGTTATTGAGATTATAAACAAGTTCTGTTATAAAAACAGGGTTTATTGCATCAGTGACTAACCCATTTATTATTTTTAAGGTGAAATATTATGCTATGCTCTGGTAGAATATCTATTAAAGACATTTCAGTTTTCAAGCCCCTTCCAACCTGAGCTGTTCTATGATGCCATCTGTAACTGAGTTTCTCTGTTTGTGGTCTATCATTTCCACAGAATAGTAAACAGTATTCAATTCAGATAAAGTAGGTGCTTTAGATGTTTATTGACCTAGTGAGTCCATGATTAGCTTCTTAGGGTATATTTCTGCAGGACTAGGTATTAAAAAACAAATAAATCAGATGATCATAATTATTTCTGACTGTATTGTTTTGACAGTTTTCAGAGGTTCTGTTGTCTTCTGACCTTTCATCTAGTCAGCTGGACTAACTATGTGCACTCAAAACTTATTTATAAAGGCTTTGAAGTTGTAGTCCACTTGAGTGAGAATTATGCTCTGTGTCATACAACATATGCAACTTTCTAAAGGCTGTTCTACATAAAGTAAAAGAACACATAAAAAACATAAGTTTTCCTAGGAGGGATGACTTCAACTTTATGGGGACTGCAACTTTTCTTCCCTTTCCCCCTTCCTCTAGTTAATCCTCTTTTTCCACGCCCACCACCAAAGTGGAAAATCAGATGATCTCAGTGTCTTCATAGTACTATGTCCTTTGACTCCTTCAAAGCTAATTCAGGTCTGAAATTGTGTCCATGTATTTGTGTTTGGTGCATCCTATCCCATACCTTGTCCACAGATTTTGTGGTTTTGCTATATGAAGCCATCCCAATAATATGATTCCATTTAGGAACTAGAATCATCTCACATGACAGGAATTGAGTGTAGTACTGTCCTGGGTTCAGCAGTAGCAGTCATGTTTTTTCCTTTGTGTTAACTGGTGCAGTGCTGTGTTTTGACTTCTAGTTTGAGAACAGTGTTGGTGAAGCCGATGTTATCGGTTGTTGCTAAGTGATGTTTACCCTGACCAAGGACTCTGTGAGGCTCATGCTCTGCCAGGGAGGAGGGGAAGCTGTGAGGAAGCAGAGACGGGGCGCCTGACCCGGGCTAGCCAAAGAGGTATTCCATACCACAGCACGTCATGCCCGGGGTGGGGGGTAACTGGGAGTTACCCGGAAGGACAGGAGCTTCCGGGTGGAACTCGTTTTCTTGGCCGGTGGTATCGTATTCTCTTCCCTTGTTATTTTCCCTTATCATTGTTTTAGCTGATAGTAGCGGTGGTGATTTGTTGCTGGACTGCTCTTGTCTCAACCCGTAGGAGTTGCACTCTCTTGATCCTCCTCCCCGTTCCTCTGGGAGCGGGGAAGGGGAGAGCCCCGGTGCAGGGGGGGGGAGACGGACACGGACCTTGATTGTTGTCAGCTCGGCACCACTCACTGGGAGTGAGTGAACAAGTTACCTGACTGGGTTTAAACCACGACAAGTACTTTACTCATGTAAAAGATGGCAACCACCTTGTTGTGGTTTAACCTCAGCTGGCAATTGCTGAGGAGACACTAGCTCACACAGACACTAGCTCAGCGTCCTACAGTGGGATGAGGAAGCGAATTAGAACAGTAAAAGTGAGAAAACCCATGGGTTGAGATAAAGACAGTTGAATAGGTAAAGCAGAAGCCCTACACACAAGCAAAGCTAACAAGGAATTCATGCACCACTTCCCACTGGCAAGCAGGTGTTCAGCTATTTCAGGAAAGCAGGACTCCGTCATGCATGATGGCTACTTGTGAAGACAAACCAGGAGACATGTCTTCCAGAATTCTTAGGAAAGTCCCAGTCCTATTCCTGGAGAAGATGAGTAGCTGTGAGACTGCTGAAGTAATAGAATAGTTGCAGGAAAAAATAAAAATAGAATGATTCAAGTTTCCAAACACTAAATTTTTTATAGCAATCATCTCTTTAAATGAGTAGTGTGTAATTCCCCTCAGAAATAACTTTATGTAGAAAGCTTCTTTAGTATTTACAATAAAATGTCAGCAGGGTACTTTGCTCAGAGAACAAAACCAACCTTTTATTAATGATTATATTTCAATCTGCATTTATTATGGTTCTTAAAGCAGAACTGAAAACCTGCGTCCCAGACTAGTAATAAGAATAGATTAAAGTATTAGGGGTAAAGCTTTTGTGAACCATGCACTAACTTTCTTCAGCTTTTCTTTCCCTACCAGTTAAAGATTAAGATCCTAACTTGGATCCTCTGCATGACAGCATGTTACAGTTTCACTGTATATGACAGCAGGTTTTTCTCAGTAAAACCAAGTGACAAGATGCTTGATGCCAATTTTGCCACCACTTTTTAAGTTTCTTAACAGCAAATAAGTTAATTGCTTTGAATAACTGCTAGAGCAGCAGCTGTAAACTGTGTACAAATTGTAAAAAATAATTAAACCTACTTCAGCAGTGAATAAAAGTTGAACATAGAGAAGCTTTAAAGGAAATCAAGTTGCTTTTGTGGTGTGCCACTTACTACATTCACATTCTTGCTTTACTTGAAGCATACTTCAGACTTGGCTGTAGACATCTTATTAGTCTTTCAATCTTAGGTCATGACATTAATGTTTCATGGTTAAGTTTGCCTAGAGCAAACTAAGGAAGTGGGTTTTATTAATGAAGAAGAAAACCATAATTTAAATACTTCAAAGAAAGAAGGAAATAAAAGCAGACATATTAAAATGGAAGTGCAGCTACAGTCAGTCTTTTGCAATGATTTTAATTGTTAAGAATAAGACTGTACTACTAAAGACTTGAGATGTAAATATAATGTGATATCAACCAGATACTGTTAATCAAAAGTAGTTCTACAAACTAGTCTATTGTCAAGGGAAAAAAAAATTGAGATCAAAGATTATAAACCTAGGGCTGAGTCTTGTACTATCTTCTCCATCAAAACTCTCCCAAGGGCTGAGTCTTGTGGTATTCTCCATCAAAACTATCCTCTTTTTGTTGTTTGGGGACTATCATCTGAACAGAATTGCAGGATTTGACTCAAGGCAAAGTTTTCATAAGTGACAGTCGACTGATAGATGGAGACAAAATTGGATGCTTCATGAGGGAATAGAGTGCAAAACTCATAGAAGCACAAAGAAAAGCCTAGGAGGAATTTAACAGATGCTTACTACAAATTGGGATTTCCCCCCATCTGTAGCTGTATATTAGTAGGATTTCCCTCCAAGGGGAAACCTTCCTTCTGCAGAGGCCAGAGTACAAGCTGCACAGTGATCACGTTTGTATGCTCATGCTCACACCACCATACTCTATTTCTGAAATCATCCTTTTTCTGTTTCTCCTACCTCTTAATTACCTCTGATCAGCTCTTCTCTATTCTCCAAAAACACCTGACTAAGCTAATAATGGAGACAGTGGGTACTGAAAGAATATGAATAGCTAGAATGTTGTCTAGACTAAAAAAAAGGATATGAATATAAATTGCTCTACTTGAAGCCCGAGGACTGGTTCTTAACATAATGTCTTGTAGACAGTAATAAATGAATCTTCATTCTACTGAAATTGCTAACAAAATTCCTAGTGGTTCCAGTACTTAATGGAATGAAAATTTTTAGCTCCTGATTAAGATTTTTAGAATGGTTTGGGAGATATTGAGTTGCTATTCTAAAAGCAATCATAGTACAAACAAGGGCAATAGTCCACACAAAAGGGTCATTCAACCATTTTTAGGGAAGGTGTCCCAGTTCTGAAAACCCCAAAAAGCATGTTTAATTCATATTCTTTTACAGAGATGTAAATAAATACCAAATACGAATCACATATGGATGTCATAGGGCATAGGTGGACTTAAATCCATATGCAAGTGCTTTACAAAATTTAGGGCCTGATATATTGTCTTCAGTGTAAATTGTGTTTATTTATTAATTTATGCCTACATGCTCTGGTTGAGCCGTACAGTTGCCTGCACCTAATTTACCTAACAAAAAATGTTAGGGGAGAAAACCCTGAAAAGTAGACCCAAGAATAAAAATTCATAATCAGGGAAGACAATTGTATTTCAAGCTATTGACAAAGACAGTTTCTCACTCATCAACATCTTGATGAAAGGTTCTTGGTGCTTTTTTTGTTAGCTTTTTGTGGTGATTAATTATCCAGATTAGAAGCACACCTATCTGAAAATGATTTTGTTTTACTGCTTGTTTTTCTGCAGATCTGTTCTCTCCTGCAGCAGACAGTGCAACCACACGAACAGGCATGCTAAGACATGCAGGTGACAAGAATATCCAGATAGGGGTGGAAACTCTCCACTGTGCTTCCGGTAGCAAGACTGGCTTAGGCTGACCGAAAACAGATGTTGAGGTGTAACCTCAGCTGGTAACTAAGCACCACAGAACTCTTCACTCATTCCCCACCCCGGTGGGATGAGAGAGAGAACTGGAAAAGTGAGAAAACTCATGGGTTGAGATAAAGACAATTTAATACATAAAGCAAAAGCCTTACACACAAGCAAAGCAAAATAGTAATTCAGGCAGGTGTTCAGCCTCCTCCAGAAAAGCAGAGCTGCATCACAGTTATTTGGGAAGACACATCACTCCAAACACCGTCCTCTTCCTTCTTCCCCAGCTCTATATGCTGAACACCACACCATATGCTATGGAGTGCCCCTTGGGTCAGTTGGAGTCAGCTGTCCCAGCTGTGTCCCCTCCCAGCTTCTCGTGCACCCCCAGCCTCCTCGCTGGTGGGGTGGGGTAAGGGGCAGAAAAGGCCTTTGCTCTCCTCAGCAATAATGAAAACATCCCTGTGTTATCAAAACTGTTTCCAGCACAAATCCAAAACACAGCCTCATACTATCTATTAGGAAGAAAATTAACTTTATTCCAGCCAAAACCAGCACACCAGACATGACAAAAAAATAATAGTAAATTTAAAATAAACCTCACATTTCGAGTAGCAGCTGTAGTACTATTATGTCAAATAGTGAAATGTAGTTCTTTATGTGACCCTTTCACCTCCTCTCTAAAGTGATTTTGGCATCGCTCAACAGTATGCCACAAAAAATTCCTTCCTCCATCAGAATTCCATGTATTGAAAGTTCTGTTTTTCCAGCTATTCATTCTTCTTTCCTTCAAAAGAAACTCTTACAGTCTATTGTACTAAAAATTATAGAATACAATCTATAAACTCAAACATTCTAAACCTCTGTGAACTAAGAAGCAATAAAACATTTTTGTCAGCAATTATTATGAATGCATTAGACTCCCTTTCCTAAATTTTATCAACCAATTTATTCCATATATAAATTACTCGTGAAGCTCCACTGGAGATTTGGACAACTTGCCTACTGTCTTTATATGTATGTAGAGTCATAGAATGGTTTGGGTTCGAAGGGATCATCTAGTTCCAATCCCCCTTTCCTAGTCCCTAGTGGGGCACCTTCCACTATCACAGTATCACAGTATCACAGTATGTTAGAGATTGGAAGGGACCTCAAAAGATCATCTAGTCCAATCCCCCTGCCGGAGCAGGAACACCTAGATAATGTTACACAGGAATGCGTCCAGGCGGGTTTTGAATGTCTCCAGGGAAGGAGACTCCACAACCTCCCTGGGCAGCCTGTTCCAGTGTTCCAGTGTTCCGTCACTAGACCAGGTTGCTCAAAGTCCTATCCAGCAGGCCCTAAACACTTCAAGGTATGGGGCATCCACATTTTCTCTGGTCAGCCTCTCTTCCAGTACTTCGCCATCCCCACATTGAAGAACTTCTTTCTAATACCTGATCTAAATCTACTTCACACTTTGGTTAAGTTGCTGTCCTAGAATACTATTGCTGCGAAACTGTATGTTTGCAAGTACAGTGTATTCATCTGTGTTGTTTGTTTATATTAATGCTACAGGTTTCGCCTAAGAACAAATATATAATTTGATAGCTTTAAAACTGCAAACATTTGTCCCCTGAGAATACCCCCTTAGCAATAAAAAAAACAGCGTAACACCTTTTGTTCAAAGTAGATCAAAACCATTTTAAGTCATGAGAATACTGCAGCATACCAAGGAAAAATACAATAAGGACTGCATTTTTGTCCACTTCTTGGCACCCTTTTTCAAGTTTTTCCATAGTCTTATTTCTGAAGAATCTTTCTATCTTCTTCCAGAAACCTGTTTCCTAAATTTCAACACAAAACACTACTTGTTAACATTAATACAACTTTAGATTTTGCAAATGAAAATATTCTAACATCTGTACTGACTAAAGTTTGTTCACAAATATCCAGTTGCTGCAATGTGAAAATGCTAATAAAATGTTATAAAATTCAAACATACATTTAACAACATATCAGACAATTCCTACATGTAAATAGAAAAAGACACTGAGAAAATATAAAATGACAAAACAAAGTGTAAACCCACTTGGTAAATTTCAGTCTCGTTCAGAAGGGATGATCTAAGGGATAATGGAGGGTTTTGAATACAAGACAATTAAAATTGATTGAATGTGAAAAAAATTGCATCACAAATTGAAGAAATTTATAGATCTGAATTTCAGTCCAAAGGAATGTCTACTGAGATAACTGAGGAAGTTAAATTGCAGTAAGATGACTCGTGGAATGAAATAAAAGTTAATATAATGGCACAGGAGTTCACAAACAGTCTTAGCTGGATTATGAAAATTACCTGGTCATAATATTTATTTAATATCTTCATAGAGGAGGTCTCTTATTCCACTAAACTTTTCATTCTGTTCACTGGGATTTCCCTCCCCTCTCCGCCCCTGCATATTGTACTCTAGTCATGGTTTAAACTATAAAGGAATCAAGAGAGAAGTAAAATCAAGGAGGAATGGTGGTATTTTCTTTTGGAACAGCTGGTACACTTCCACAAACTAAAGGGCTTAGTGTTTCTTAAATTCAAGTCAGATAAAGACTACCTTCGTAAATGTAAAATTAAACATGAAGATAAATCTTTTACAGTCAAAATTTATATATTCTCTGCAGTCCAGAGGCAAAAAGTTGGATGAATTCAATCTCTCTACAACAGGCAGCATTGTTAAATAACTAAGAACATAGTTGGTGCATCCACAGCAAAGAAATTTTAATTCTGGCTAAGCTTTGAAACACAAATTTAACCAATTTAGCTACCAGTGAAGTCTGTATTTAAAGAATTACTTGCTGTCTGAAACAGGAGATTGAGAGCAACAAAATCAGTCAATAGGAAGTTAAAGGCATATTGAATTACAAAGGCATGTTATCCAGCTGTAGCTTGCAGTGCCTGGTCCTGCCTTTGCAGAGCACAGTGAAGATGGGCAGCACACATTTTAATTAGGTGAATGCTTTTAACATGAAGAAAATTTCTATAATTAGTTAATTCAAGGGTTGCTTTCTCAAGTACATTTCTAGATGCAGTGTTTCAAAAGCGTGCTTATGTTCAGTCTTTGTCTTGGGCATAATAAAGTAGCCATCTTCACTTACTTGTATGTCAAAGCAGTATTAAACCTCACTATTTTAGTAAACATTGACTTAACAGAAGAGAACTAACAAATTAACTCATTTTCATTACACTCAAAATTTGCTATCAAAAAACTTATTAACCACATGTAGATTTGCTAGCAGAAATGAAATATGTACTTCGTATAGCTTTTTTGTCACATTTTTCACTGTGTTCCCTGACAAGAGTGATACAGAAGTAATTAAGTTGTTTTCTCATTCAGGGTTAAAAATTGCTCACCTTAGGGCTAAAACAACTGTGGTAACTCAGTAATCTGCACCTGCTGCATATAGCAGAATGTAACAGCACCATCACCAGCAAGAGAAAAATTGATATGGGGTCTACCCCATATCTTTTTATTACTTTTTCATTAAAGCCAGCAGAACAAATTATATGAGTGGTCCTCATCCCTCCACTGCAAAATTAGCCTTGTTAATTTAAAACTCTGAAGTAATGTAATTCTGATAGTTTTAAGGTGTCCACCCTCTTGGATTTTCACAGAATTAAGTAACAAGCTATCACACCGCCTACTCTAATTGTTTGAGGACTGATAAAAAATAAAAATAATGGCATAAAATATGTCATGTAATTACATGTCATAAAATTATCATAAGACCACACTCTGCTTTTCAGAGCATGTGGCTGAGTATCTTATCCAAATACATAACCAGCACTGGCAAATAGCTGAAGCATCTGATGAGAGTATTTTGCAACTAGGAAATGTTATTTCAATGCCATACCAATTAAAAGGTTTCCCAAAAGCCATGATAAATAAAGGTGTTCTCTGAGAACTATTGCACAGGTATTTGGAATATTTAAATACAGTATTTTGGGGGTTGCGTAGTAAAAAGTTGCAGATAAAATTTAGATAGAAAGATGGAATTTGTTCCAGCCATTCAGAGTGATTACTGGTGGGGGATTGTCATGGATATGAGTGCGGAAGAGTAAATTCAGTTCGAGCTTCATCACAAGAAGTGTTTGGTTTCAGTGTTTTATCTGAAGGCTGTACACAGAAAGTAGATATTCACGTCTTTCTCTTCTCTTTTCTATCATAAAAAAGGTTTGACCAAATCCCTAATTTCCAGGGAAAAAAAAAACAACACAACAAATACTGAACAACAGATTTCTTTATCCTACTGAGATTTGAGCTTATTCTGGAGCTGCATATTCAGGCAAAGTATAAGAGATTTAAATAGATTGTGATGGTCTTCCGAGGTAAATCCCAAATCTCCATGCTTTCTGGCATTGCTTTCCTCAATGCTTTCTATCTATCATTTCAATAATACATAAACAGTCATTGACACACGGCCCAACACTTCAGTGCCATGTTTTGGCAGCAAGTGCTTTAGTGGCTAGGCAATCAAGGTATTTTGAATCTACCTATAATAAATATTCTGCGGTTTTTACATGGGTGCTTGAAAATGCATTGATTGCTTGGTGGTTTATTTGTGGGGTTTATGGGTTTGGTTTTTAAATTTTCGTTTCTTTTCAACAAACCTGCCAAATCCTTTTTTTTTTTTTTCCGTTGCTGATTCCTGGGCTCAGGAGTAGGGAGTGTGGGCAAGGAGTCTTAATCTTAGTATGGACAGTAGTCAAGCCTTGTTTTGGAAGGCTTAGATATATGATATAATGTTCCATATTTCAGTTAAATCTTCTGCATATCAATCATTCAGAAAAGGCTCTGCCTTGAAATAAAAGTGACTCTGCCCCATACGGATTGATTCAAACATTTTCACTGCTAACCCACCTGTCAGGGGTACTGTACATGGGTTAAAAATACACTCATACACGCGAAAGAAAAAAAATAAAACAAATGTTGTATACTCAAGATTTAAGTGATTTCCTAACATGTGGTCATATGTTTTTATTAAATGTCAGAAACTATTTTATCTTGTCATTTCTGGAAAAGATTTATAATGGTAATAGTTGCAAACCAGGCTAGCAGTGATAAAAATAGGGTGGTAACTGAGTTGATAGGAGTCTAAAATATATGCCCAGCACAATTACATAAACCTATTGTCATCAGCATTTATTTCTTCTGACTGCATTGCTTGCTGGTACTAGTGACATAAGAGAGAAATGCAATTGATCCTTAGCTGTTGGCAATAGGTTTCCTATAACAACACAGTATTCTGAAATTTCATGACAATGTCTAAGTAACTTTTTAGTTGGACATTTACAGTAGATAAAACATCTGAACCATTGTCTATCAGTGCTCATTCTGGAACTGTGAATTTTACATTTAATTAAGACCCTGTCTGCTGTCTTTTAGTACAGTTTGCAGAGTCCGTTGGTAAACTAAAATGCCTAATGAGAATGTATAAAGGCTGGGAATCTGCTTCACAAGGCCCTTTAAAAAAAAACCAACAGAATACTGAATACATTATTCAAATGATAAATTTCATCAAATATGAATTGCTGGAAACAACATCAGTCAATGTCATGAAGCAAAACAGGAACTAACTCAATTCTTTTAAGCAAAATGATGAAAGGCTTACACATTCAGTTAATATCTAACATAATACAAGTAACAAAAGCAAACAGAATTAAAACATAAAGACAAGAGCCATCATGTCTCTGTTACTAGCTATTCTAAATATTTATTTTGGTTTGTTAGACTAACATAGCATGGTTTCTCTTTATTTATACTCTCTTCTGGTCAGTATACTTTTTTTTTTCCAGTGGAAAGTTTTTGTAATCAGTGGAGACAACCACACACATACAGTTCTTTCTTTTGTTATTAAATGTGTTTGCTTAGGTTTTTTGAGTTGCAGATGATTACATATGTATCACTGATGCTATGTGGTCAGCAGACAAAATAAAAACCGAATATACAAGAAAGGTCTAGTCATAGATTTCAGTGGTCAACTGTTAAAGTATTCTTAAATGAAGAAATCTGTTCTGTAGCTGGTTTTAGCTATAAAGGCAGTGTTTGACAGGTTAATTTCCACACCATTTCTTTTAACACAGCATGTTAATGAGGCATTACAATATTATAAATGATTTCAAATACTGAATAATAACGAAGACAAGGGTTGTAAATAAAGACAACATTTTCATTAGACGAACAAGTGCAACTGGAAAAAAATAGACAGCTTTTGGTCTGCACTAGATTTAAGGAAATAAAAAAAGTCCTAATATAGTAATATAGCATACTGTGATATTTAAAATGATACAGTTCTATAACTGAAGTGGAAAACCAGAAAAGAAATATTCAGTCAAACTGAAAAATAGATTTATTTTTGAAAAAAATAATTAATAATTTGAACCAAACTAATTGTTTTTTTTTTTCAGCTTCATTTTTTATTTTTTTTTAAACTCTTATTTCAAGTATTTTGTTATGAAAAATTTTGTTACAATACCATTCTGGTTTGAATTTTTTTTTTTAGGGTTAAATGTACTTAAATAATTCATTTTGATATTGGAACATTTTCGTTTCCATGTCTACAAGATTGATATTTCTTTTAAACTTGCATTTTGTCTGCTGAGATTATATAGGAGTTGTAGCAGAAATTGCAATTTGTTTTATGACTCCTTTTACAGTAGCACAGAAAATGCTGATCTTTTAATGCAGAAACAAGGAAAGCCAGATATTTTCATAACTTTCCGTAATGTTTCAAAATTTTCAAATGCAGTTGTTTGCTTTCATGTGGTCATACTGATATAACACTTCTGTAGGCTGCAGGAAGAGGTGACACGGGGTCTTTCTGTGAATTGAAACACAATGAATGTCATGTCTCAGAAGTCTGAAAGCAGTGCATTTGCTGTTGGTGGGATAAAAAGGTGTGCAGTCATGCACTTTTATTTCTTGTAAAAAGAAAATCCAGTCTTTCTTCAGAAAAATATTGCAACAAATGTTTAAATAGGGAAAAGGCCACAGTATTTTTCACTTTGTGCATGTTGTATAGCACATAGAACAACTGTTCTTGAATCCTAGGCCACTATCAGCATATAATTCAGGTTGCAAATTCCATTCGTTTTTCTGCCATAGTGCAGAGCATAGCTACTTAGTGCAGAGCATTGATAGTCTTCATGTACAGGGAAATTCTAAATCATATGCAACTAATTATCTGTTTGCTATTGGACTGAGTTCAACAGAATCATTTCATATTATCCTCTATTTTGTCAATTTTACAGCAGGCATAAAAAAATGAATTCCAAGAAACTTAATTACTGTGTTCTGATTTTATAGAATAAGCATTTACGAATCTACTTTTCATTATGCATGTCAGCTTATGTCCACATATAGAAGACTAGACCAACAGATGCATATATATGAATACTTTGCTAATGATACAAGTAGATTAAACTTCTCAGTTCCTTAACTAAAGGCACAAAGCCTCAAGAAAGACAACTGTTTTGATTTTTTTTGGCTTTGTATCATGCACTTAACACCAAGAAGAATGAATTCACATCACTTGAATGTGAATTCATGTCCCTCAGCTGTCTGCACCAATGGCTATCTATCTGTTAGGATGACAGGACATGTTCACCAGGTTGAGCCATTGCTTGAGGACAGATATGTCAAGAAGTGGCTGGTTTAGATATGTAGCCTTGTAAAATGCTTTAAATCTCTTCATACACAAAAGCCTTACATTTGAATGTCACCATTCACTAAATCATATCTTTTAAACCTACATTCCACAGAGAGAAAATGTATTCAGAAGCAGATACAAGGAATGTGAAGGAGCAACTGTGGTTATCAGTAACCTCAACCACACTCAAAGTTAGGAAGCCAAACAGCCACAAGTAGGTTATAAACACAAATTGGAAGGTCATCTCTACAGCAGCCTATGGTGTTAGGAGGAGTGAAATGAATTGCAGGGAAATGGGTCTGTTGAAATCCAATGCAAATAGATGGTGTTGCCATTACTACCAGGCACCACTGAAACAGTTTTGGTTGCCTACAGTGTCTGTAGCTGGCACCTTGCCTAGAGAAATGTGACTCCAAGTAAACATAGCTGTAGAGAAGGGTTAGTCATAAGCACAGGTAGAGACATCTAGAATCTCTTGGTTTGGTTAAGCAGAATTAAGGTAGTGTGTTATTATGACCCTGGTCTCTAAAAATACCACGTAAGTACAAGAGTTACCCAAGTTATAATAGAATATTAGTGCAAGAACAAATAAGACTGTGAATACATCTGGGAATTTGGAGAATAATTCCAACACTAGGGCAATGAATTCTGAAAAGGTTTCCAATACTGGAACGGCCAAAATTACCTGACTACATTTAAAATGCTTTCTATAATTATGGAAGGAATTGCATGAAACATGCTGTTATAGGAGAAGATTGACATGATGAAAGAGGAGATAAATTTTACTTTTGTAGTCCTATGTATATGTTTATATTCAGCATGGTCATACTTAAAAGTGTTATAGTACAGGCTAATTAAAAAAAAAAAGGCACAGATAAAAATTGCCTTTCATTTTTTTTTTTTAAGATTGTGTGATTGAAATTCAGCATCATTTTATTTTCTGGGTTATTAGCCCTAACAAGCCATAAGCCAACACCATTATGATCATGGCACCAGTGATGCCAGTCTTTATGTCCTACAGTTTCAGTTTTGGTGCACACGTCTTTGGGTTTTATCCTATACAATAATTTTTGCATGGCAATCATAGACTCATAAATTGGTTAGGGTTGGAAAAGACCTTAAGATCATCTAATTTCAATCCCCCTGCCATGGGCAAGGACACCTCACACTAGACCATGTTGCCCAACGCCCTGTCCAACCTGGCCTTGAACACTCCATAATAACATTGCATCACTGCTCTTTAAACGCTTTTCTAAAAGTTATGTCTACTATGAAACATTTAGAAAGGTCTCACTGTTTGATGTTCTTCTGTTGTAACTACTGCTTTGTTCTCTCCTTGTCTGTCTTGTTCTTCCGCTTCTCCCCATGTATATGATGAATTTATCTGTTCTCTAAAGTGCCTTTCTTCCATTCAATAACTGCACAACAGAAGGCAGAGAACAATAAAAGAGAACATACTCTGCCTACATTCACAAAGAACACCTTGGAAACTTAGACGTTTAGCATACTTTTCAGAATGTCCATATACCACATATCTGCTACCCTGAAATTATTTTAAAAAATTAAAGTAGCATATGCAAAAGCAAAGCAATTTCTTCCAAGAACAGTTTCTGATCTGCTTAAGAGTTTTTAACATACCCTCTATTTATTCTCAGGGTGCTCATTTCTCCATTGTTGTGGTTTAAACCCAGCCAGACAGCTTGTTCACTCACTTCCCCCAGCTCTTGCCCTCCCCTTATTCCCAGAGGGATGGAGAGGAGAATCGAAAAGAATTCAACTCCCACAGGTTGAGATAAGAACTGTTTAGTAACTAAGGTATAACACAAACCACTGCTGCTACCACCAATAATAATAATGATAAAGGAAAAAACAAGGGAAGAGAATACATCACTTCACCAGCAGTCGACTGATAACTCGCCCCCCCCTCCCCAGCCCAACCAAGCACTGACCAGTACCTCCTCCAACCCTGCAGTCCCCCAGCCCTTCCGGCTAACTCCCAGTTACATCCTGGGCATGACGTGCTGTGGTATGGAATACCTCTTTGGCTAGCTTGGGTCAGGTGTCCTGTCTCTGCTTCCTCCCGGATTCCCCTCCTCTCTGGCAGAGCATGAGGCTTACAAAGTCCTTGGCCAAACCAAAACATCCTTGTTATCAGCTCTGTTCCCGAGCTGAAAGTCAAAACACAGCACTGCACCAGCTACCAAGAAGGAGAAAAATGACTGCTACTGCTGAATCCAGGACATCCATGTATTTGTAATATGTTTTAAAATCTTGCCTGGTAGCAGACAAATGAGTGAAAGGTAAGGGAAGTTTCCGTTTTAAACCATTAATAGTAGAGTGGATCTGTAAAAGCTTTCCATGATAGCTGTTCATTCACAGAAAGGCTGAAGAACTGAAAGGAATTTGCCTTCGTATGAGTTGAAGGTGTCCCTCTTTGCAGGATGGTTGGACTAGATGACCGATTCTATGATTCTATGAGTTTATATGGTCTTCAACACAACAGTACCATACAGGGGCATCCACTGAATGTAATATTATAATCTATTTTGATTCTGTGTCTTGTCCTGCTACTTGTTTGTGTCTTTTTGTTTTCTGCTTTCTGTGTGGAAACATACAAAAGTTCTTTGTGGAGCTGAGGTTTGTACCCAAACGGAAAATGTCCATGCACTTTACTTCTTCTGGAATTTTAAGGCCCAGTGTTAGAGACATCCCAATAGCCATGCAGACAAAAAGATCATATAGTCCTTGGATAGTCTTGTATATGGGAGGAAAAAATTAGTTTTGAGTTTTCCAGGCATTTCACCCTGTAAAAGTCTGTTTTAATTTGTACATAACTTCACCAGATTTTCAACAATGCCCCAAAATTTGTTATGCTGTTTGTCTGCCTCTGACTCACTTTCCCCCATCCTGGTGATTCAGCCAAAACTTTTAAGATACTTCTAAGAATAAGGTGAAAGATAAAAACTGCAATAGGTTAAGTGAAAGAGGCAAAACTGCAAGGAACAAGGAGTGCCAGACATGAAGCTCAGGTTAGTCCGTAGGACACTGCTACACTGCAGTTCATCATGCTGGATTCTATGGCTATGAAATAGCTAAGACATATGAAATTGCAAATATTTCTCAAAACAGGCAGCTGCTTGGAAGGGGAGTTGGTACCAGTTGAGACCCTTTTTAGCACAACTGGTACCACCTTCAGCACCTTTAGTGCATTTTCCTCTCAATGATTAGAGAACTCACTGAGACCTCTGCTCATAGATTCTGCCTTTCACCTTCCAGATAGAATATTTGTCGCTGAGATTTTCATGAAATGGTGCACTTTCAGGTGGAGATGAGTTGCACAGAGTTGTTATTGGTGCATAACATAGAGCCCATATCCAAATAGGCATCGTCTGCACTAAATGCACTAGAGGTTCAACAGAAAAAGGATGTGTAATTATACACTTACAGAGTTTCATGCTTATATGGCAAAGACAAATGAAGACCAAATTAACCATCTTCATATGTTTTCACCAAAAGTTTTGAAAACTGAGAATTCATCAAGTTGAAACACAAAGCACAGTCACAGTAAAAATAACCTGTAAGTACTGTAAGCCAAGTGTTTAGGGAAAAAGAAAATCATGGGTACATTTTTCCAAACTTCCAATCTAAACTTTTAACTGACAAAACGAGAACAAGATAGACTATTGACTAGTCTCGGAAGTAATGTTACGTAGACAGTAACTTTCCAGCATTAAATGCTTTTGTTTTAAATTTTCTATTCACTGCAATTACCAGAGTGAATTAGCGGATCTTTTTCAGACAAATGTCATAGAAAGCCTTTTAAATATAACAGTTCCAAAAAGTACAGATTTAGCCACCATATATACAATGTAAAATGCAAATTTTCCTGGTTTTGGAGAGCTTACCTGCTAGTGTGCTGCACATGAGCAACAAGTGAATGAGCTGAGATACACCTCGTGCAACAGCATTATGAGAGTGGCGTTATGCCACTGGAGGTGCATTAACAGAGAGAGTATGTTGTGTGGATGTATGCATAGAAATGAACCATAAAGTCACAAAAATAATTTTAAATGTTTGAAGAATATATATTCTTACTACAGTGGCAACCAGACATCATTATTTTTTAATAAACTTTACTCAAATTTGAACTGTTTTTTATCCTCAGAATTCTGGATCCCATTGAACTTGTATTTGCTTTCTCTAAAAGTTATTATTCTACTTCTGTAGAATGGTATCTCTTACAGAGTAAGCCTGTTCATTTGATTTTTAGAAACCTTTGGCTTTTTACTCTATGTGCAATTTTTAAGGTTTTTAAAGTTGCAACACATAATATATAAGATGTAATTAAAATTCTTCAGGCAGTTACTGACAATCATTTACTCTAACATTTTTAGGATGATAAGGAATTCAGCACTAGTTTTTATTATTTCCACTGTTGCATCTTAGACCTTGCCAGTCTGATGATTCAGACTGCTAGACTGAGTTTAGTGATAGACTGTGTGGGATGCAATTTTACAGGATTTGTGTCTTATTGGCACAGTGACTTTATAAACTTGAGCCTACAGATCTCTTACTGCACAGGAGATATAGAGCACTTTGCATATGCACGGAACATAAATATGCTTTTAAACGATGTATACTATCTCCAGAATTCTTAAGTCATTCATGACATAGTAAAAACATCTGCTTAGGGAAAGAGATTGGCTTAAAACATTGTTTTTTTTTTCTGAAAACAAGATTTAATTTTTTTCTTGAATTCAGGCTTATTTTTATGCTATTGCTAAATGGAAATCATGTGATCAATAATTCTCTTGCGTCTTACTTTCTGAATGTTTCAACTTGCTACCTTAAAAGTCTTCACTTTTTTTCAGGATGAAATTCATCCTTCTTCAAGTCCTTCAGTTCTTTTTTTTTTTTTTTTTCAGAACAATTTTTATTTCACATTGTCTTGTCTGCATAAACATAGCTTTATTTTGCTACTTTCACTCCTATTTTGATCTGAGAGTTAACGTTTGAGGCTGTATTGGCTTGGATTTAAAATTATTTCTATGCAAAATTAGTTTTGACTTTAAAGAAAGCTTTTTTCTTTTCAAAAACAATGGGCAAGTGGGCACAAAACTCTCATCTATAAATACTGGTCATTTTCATCAATATTTCAGGATAGGGCAGCAAAGTACCTGGCTCAATCTGTCAAACATGACAGACCTCAGACTGACATCCATGTATGTGATCAAGAAGGGCGCAAGTAGTGAACAGGATTTTCCAAAAGAACAACAGGAAAATGCAGCATAGTTCAGTTACCAGTTTCAAATCAGAGCCTCTGTTTATGTGCTTACCCTCCATATTACAGGGCTATGTGGAGCTAATCAGAAAAGAGTAGCACCTTCTTGCAATGATTTATTTTTTGGGTAAAGTTCCTTAATTGGAGTGAAAATTCTCAGACATAATTTTGTCCTTTCAGATGCATGGGGGTGTCACGGTTTGACATGTAGACATACCTTTATGACTGGGTTTGCACTTCAAATAATTATCAACAGTCCTTTTTTCTTCCTAGCAGCTTTTAGACTCAGGCAACCTACTGCTTGTGTTTTTTAACACAAAATTTTTCTATAGCTGTAAGTCATCAACATGTGGCTACTCCTTCATATTTTCTATCATTATTATTTATGTAAAAAATAAAGGGGTTCAGCTTGTAATTCTGTGTTTTGCATAAAACTTTGGGAGAGGGGGAGTTGTGCAATATATTGATGAATCAAAAGTCTTTCATAGATGATTTATTAAGAAAAGTTATGATACTCTTAGTTTTACCTAATCTTACTTTCTTTAGAACTAATGTTCTGTTACTGGGTATTTTCACAGGGAACATCCCAGTGAAGAACTTGAGGAACAGAAGACATACAACAGTGAGCAGAGAAATGCTGAGATATTGATAAGAGATGCATAAGGTGGAAAAAGTTTTGATAGTCCTAGCTTGTATTTTAGTTCCTCACAGAATATCTAATCTCATAGATGGTAAAGTTAGACTCAATGAAGTTGTTCTGCCTGATTTAGCAAATTATTCCTAAGAGAAAAGCATGTTATGCATACTGATGTGTGCCTTCCTGGTCTGTTCTATTCAGTGAGGACTAGCAATACTTGATTGTGCAGGATAATATATTACCCCACAGAAGCACATTTTTATACAGGCAGGTTAGGATCTAAACCTACACACAGCACATAACCATTTATCGCAGTCTAACAAGGTGAAAAAGCCCCTTTGGCCAACTACCACAAGCCTTAAGAAAGTGCCAAAGAGGAGGAAGCAGGAACAGAAAAATTTTTTATTCAGATGGGGAAAAAACAATGACTAAAATAATAACAATGCCTTACCTAAATGCTGTATCTCTACATCAAAAAGCTTCTCCTATCCTTTCAGCTTCACTGTGAAAAAGGAATTACTGAAATTCTGTGAAGTTGTAGTAAAGCCTTGGTATGTCTTGGTATGGCTGTTATTGACCGCTCTGACTTACAATGCCTCAGTTACATTTTTCCATCACTGTATTTTGTCCGTTTAAGGACCATAAGATTAAGAATTCTTTGTACTCTACAAAAGAAGACCACATGTCTGATGGCATTTTGAGACTTCTCCCTCTACTATATTCTAAACAGATGCCATTTGTATCAACTTTTAGTCCATTTGGATAAGCTGTGAAGTTAATAAAGTAATGAAATTTTCTAAAGATTTCCATTTTCAGTCTCACTCTATTTTTACATTTTTGTGCTAGCAATTCTACCTTTTCATAGGATTGAAAGAGTGCGCTGTCAGATTTGTCTGAGCAAGGAGGTGTGGGCTATTACTTGCACTGGAACTGAATGCCTGGCAACCACTTCCCAGAGCAACATAAGGGTTATCCAAGTGTTGGATGAATATTAATTCCTTTCTTTTTTTTTTTACTGGGTGATTTTGATATGGGAGCCCTCCTATAGAGAGTCTAGCAGCTGATTTCTCTTGGTGTCTAGGGGTGTGCTTTCACTGCCTGTTTCTATAATCAAAGTCTGTTTCCTCCCCATTGCTTCCTGCCTAAAGTTTGAAAGATGTCAGCCAGCTTCCCCAGGCCCTGTTAACCCAAAGATCTGCTGTTCACACTGGCAAAGCTCTACATGCAGTTTTTCTGAGTGTGCAAATTGGTGCTAGAGGAAAACAGAGAGCTTGAGAGCTTATCTCTTGGAGAGCCTGCAGAATTTCAAAGCCAGCTTGACAGCTGAATATTTAGCATGATTTGATGAAGTAGGGTCAGATGATAATTGTTTATTTGGTTTTATGATGGCTGGAAGTAGAAGGCAACTAAAAAATTCTGGGTGTATTCAAGCGAAATGAATTGGGAAGAATTCAAATCACCTAACAAAGTTAGATTCCACTCTTGGAATAATATGCAGGCATAGACTCTTTCGTGTTAACTGCACAATATGTGCTCAAGGCAATGCTGAAGTAAACAAACGACAGGTACTGAAAAATTTTCATTTAACATTCTGAAATGCATTCCCTCTCCTCCCCTCAATATTTTAAAATTATGTCAAAAATTCAGCTCACTAAAGGAAGTGGAGAAGAAAGGTGATCGCAATTCTTTTAGTCTAAAACAATGCTGTTTCTATTAATGTGATAGAGTCCATTTTACATAACACCTATTCATTTTACAAATATGGGCATTGGTAGTTAGTAAACTGCATCATGTTGCAGTTTTTACCATGCCTGAAGGGCAGAATAGAATTTATTGTTTGGCAGTTAGTTAAAACTGTTATAAATATTTATGTATCATTTAGAAAGTCTCATTTAGTGTTTTTATTTGGAGAATAAAAGGACAAGTATTTGGAGCATGTATAAGTTAATCTTCAGTTAGTAGTGTCCAGAAGAGAAAGAATATCCTTGGAAAAAAGTGCTTAAAAAAAATCTTCAAGCCTGTAATTAATGAGTGCTCAGTAACAGCATATGGCCAGACCAGCCTATGAAAGCTTCAGTTAGTGAATCTGTGCAAACATCACATGAACATAGCTGTCTATTTAGGTCTGGAGATCGGTAAATTTACTTAAGAAAAAAAAAAAAGACATTGTGTATGACATAGTTTGAAATAAACAGTCTTGGTAATAAGGTTCATTCCATTGTAGTCAAAAGGAGCGTTGCTACTAAATTTATCTGTCATTTTAGCCATCACTTCAGTCTGCTGTCTTAAGATGCTTAGGAGGATCCAATCAAATGACAAATGGACCAGTTCTGCTTTCTGTTGAGCCAATGGATTTTATGAGTGCTCAGTATTTCAGGGAAACAAGCATTTAAAAGAAATAAAAATATCTTAGAGATATTACCTCTAGCAATCAAATACTTGAAAAAAGTGGTGAATTATAACATGGGAACCCTTTGTTTTTTCTGGATTTATAGTATTTGGATGGTTCTAAAGTTACAGAAACTTTTCCATTGAAAGAAAGCTTTGATTACATATGAGTGGATAAATTCCAGTAGTGACGGCTTTTCTACTAAATTGAGTGTCTCATCTATTTGTCTTATGAATCTTAGATTGTTGCATTTTCTTTGTGCATGTAATTCTTCTTCAAAGCCTGATATTAAACACTAATTTTGTTATAGCAGGAATTACAAGGTGAATGAGAAACAGCCTAAGAGTTATAGTCCTAGATAAACAACAGGTATATGTGGTTCTTGATCTCCATTTAAACTACACAACAGGCAAATAAGTGAGCATGAGAAAGGAGAAGGTGAAGATGTCTTGACAAACAAGTCCTTTATCTAATAATCACCTTAATTTTTTCCCAAGACTTTCACTCTAACAGCATTAGATATGTAAAGAAGTGACTGTTATTTTTTTTTTTCCATTCACATACTCTCAGCTTATTCCTGAAGGTATTGTCCAATACAGTAGTTCAGGCGTATATTTTAGTATATGCTGACCATCAGTTGTGAAAAAATTTACCTAAATTGTCTCTTTACAGGTACATCATCTCAGTTTCAGCCCATTATGTTTGTTCAACAATTAGTTCCTGTCTTATAAAGCTGTTCAATTTTCCACTCTGAGGGTCAACTAGTTCCTTTCAGCTATATCTCAAATGTGGAAAAGACCTCGAATCAATGTTAATAAGCTGCTCAGAAGGAAATTACTGGTTATTTTAAAAACCATGAAATCAAAAGCTACAAAGGAAAACAAAGGGCTGAAGTGGCAGAAAAAAGAAACTCCCTGTCTAGAGGATCACCCTCCCCCCCTTTTTTTTCTAAGATAGAGATACCTATAAAAATATATGTTTTTATATATATATATAATCTTATCTATAGCTTACATTCTCTCCATAATTTCTTTTCAGTGATCCAAATTGTTTGATAACCTCTGATACAGTTTTTGACTGTCACCTTCTTATGTCTTTCTTGTGCAGTCAAAAATGGCAAGGTGTTCCTAATGTAATTTGTACTCCACCAGTCTATTTTTATATATGTAAGATTTATTGACAGCCAACAATTTGTGCAAATGCCTTTACTATATTTTCCATAGCTTTCCTGAGGTCTGTTTGCTACATTTTAATCAATTTTTAAATTCATATGAATTTTTTTACTATTCATTATGTTTTAATTTATTTTTAAGCTATAGTCTGATCATAATGAATACTTCTTTAGCTTAAAAGTGAAAAAGCTGACTTCCAACAATGATTCATATTTCTAAAGCAAAAAACAAAGACTGCTGTCAGAAGTCATTCCAGTGAATTAGAATGACTGTGAGGTCAAAAGATGAAAAGCTTTTCTTTTTGATAAACGCCTTGAGGAGCAGAATGCTCAATGTCAAAATCACAGATAATGTATGACACTTGGTTTCTTTATGGTCATTTAAGCATCTTTGATGATATCTGCCATAGAAATAAGATAGGACACAATGGCTGAAAAACTATGCAGATTGTGTATGCTTGTCATGGTTTAAGCTCAGCCGGTAACTCAGAATCATGCAGCCACTCACTCACTCCTCCTTTCCCCCATTCTCCAGGCAGAATGGGGAGGAGAACTGAAAGAATTTAAACCCCACCGGTTGAGACAAGAACAGTCCAATAACTCAAATATAATATAAAACTACTACTACTGCTACTAATAATAATAATGAAAACACAAAACTGAAAAGGGAAGGGAAAATAACCCCAATAAACACAAGTGATGCACAATACAGTTGCTCACCACCTGCCAACTGATGCCCAGCCCAATCTGAGCAGCAATCTGGGCCTTCTGGGTGACTCCCTCAGTTTATATACTTTGGTATTTGGTTCAGGTCACGTGTCCTGTCTCTGCTTCCTTCCAGCTTCTTGTACCCCTCCTCACTGGCAGCGCATGAGAAACTAAAAAGTCCTTGCTCAGGATAAGTGCTACTTACAAGTAAAATATTAGTGCATTATCAGCACTGTTCCCACACTAAAGTGGAAATACAGCACTGCACCATGTACTAGGAAGGAGAAAAATAACTCTTACAGCTGAACACAGGACAATGCTTAAGCATAGGTAAACTGTGGCTGTCCTTTCCATTGTACTTCTTCAAGGACAAACATTCTTCAGTGCCTCTTTTTTCAAATTCTATTGTGTTTATTTTTAAGGTTTTAAAAGAAATGTAAAAATAAGCCCTTTACCCCCTGTTTTTTCTGGCTTTTGATTTTGTTTGTTTTTTTTTTTTTCCCCTACTAAAACTTACTGCCGTCTCACTGCTATAAAGAGAGCTGCTTCTCACACTTTGGTCTGAGTTCTGAGGCCTTCACTGATATATGAACTTCATTAACTCTATGTCCAGACTTTTAGGCAAAGCAATGACTCAATTTTTTTAAAAGAAACACAAGGGCCAGCTTTTGAAGCAGCTTCAGTGCTAATGTAAAATTGTGCCAGTAAATCCAGTATAAACCAGTGAGGAGTCATTACATTCAAGGGGTGGCACAGATAAGGTGATTACCATGACTGTATTCTTGGTAGACAAGTAGACTGACAAATAACAAGATGAAAACCAAAGAAAATAAAATTAATTAATGCCAAAATTTAATTATATCATCCATTCATACCTCTGGTATAACACAACCGTATACATCCAGATATTTCTTCCAGATACGTGTATGTTAAATATGCAGTCTCCGGTTACAGTGCAACACTGAACTGCATTCTATACAGAGGGAAAAATGGACATCAAAATACTGAAAATACCTGGAGGTCTCCACAGTGTCAGGATATCGATCAGATGTCATAAGCATACATACGACCTAAGAATATTAAACTGTTAAATTCCCATCCAAATTTCAAAGGAAGTCAACATTTCCACCTTCTCTTCCTTCTACTCCACTTACCCTCTGAATTTTTGGGAAAAAAACAACCTTCCTACTCTTACATCTAGTCATCGCTATGCTGCAGAATGATGTTTCAGAGATAAGGAAAAAACAACTGCAAACAAAAAGATATCTGATCAGTTGTGCCTCTAGGAATACTGTTCTTCCTAACCCCTGTGGGTGAGAAGCTGAAGCCTTGGGGCAATATAATCTTAAAGTTTAGCAAAGAAGGAAATGAATAAACCAATATGTAAATTCACAATTTTATTATTGAAATGAATAATCCTAGTGAATGAACTCAAATACTCCTACAGGGTTGTAATTTCTCCCAGAAACTATATTAAACTATATTTAACTATATTATTTAGGGGAAGAAAACTGGTCTCATCCAAAACTCACTAAGGGGTGTTTAGTCTGCCATTTTCTCTGGAAACTGTTTAATTGCCCTTAGAGCCAGGAAATTGCTTCTAATTTCAAGGTTGAGTTCGTCTAACATCAGTTTCCAGCTACTAGATCCTGCTACACTTTGGCAAAATTGAAAAGTACTCCATTATCCATATTTTCTCTGTGCATAGGCATGTTTCCCTAGAGATTCAGAAATATTTCACACAACTATATGATCAGATGAGCTGTTAAAGTCTTGTTTTTCAGCTACACATATTTTTTAGAGCACTAATTTGAAATGTCTTTATAATTTCAACACTCTTCTCCATATGTAGATCCCAGAAAGGGACATTATATCTTAACAGTTCATTCACCAGTGTAATTTGCAGATGCAAACCTCAGTTTCTATCTGCTCTGTGCTATTCTTTTTATTAATGCAGTATTATTTTGGTCACAAAACTGTGCTGGGAACTTACCCTCTAGAAAATTATCTGCACTTACATTATGGTCCTCTGTGTGCTTCCATCTTGAAAGTGATTCTTGATTTTCAATAGCTTTAATCTGCCTTCTTTTCTTGCTTGTCTCTGGCTAGTATACAAACACACTGATGATCATTTAACCAAGTAATTCACATCACTCTGTGACTCTAATGTAGCTATTATGTACCATAATTCCTAGTCCTCATAAAATCTTGCAGATTTTCAAGGAAGTATTTGATAGCACCACCCCAACAGATGACAAAGAAACTAAGTAGGGCCAAATAGAGAAGTGGTCTCTAAAATATATTACTTTAATAACTTTATTTGTTTGTGTTTCCCATGTTTTGAAATTTGCCAGTGACCCTGTGTCTAGTCCAAATTGTGAATTCCACCTATGGGTGTCTTTTAATCAAAATGCATGTCCAGAGATTTGAAGAAATACCTCTGTTTTTAATCACAACTGCCATCAATTTCAGCTAGTCTCTAAAAGCACCATTGAGTTTTAGTATTTTAGGATGAGAAAGTTGGGGCTCTTCAGCCTGGAGAAGTGAAAGCTGTGTGGAGACCTCATAGCAGCCTTCCAGTACCCTGAAAGGGGCCTATAAGGATGCTGGGGAGGGACTCTTTATTAGGGATTGTAGTGATAGGACAAGGGGTAATGGGTTAAAACTTAAACAGGGGAAGTTTAGATTGGATATAAGGAGGAAGTTCTTTACTGTAAGGGTGGTGAGGCACTGGAATGGGTTGCCCAGGGAAGTTGTGAGTGCTCCATCCCTGGCAGTGTTCAAGGCCAGGTTGGACAGAGCCTTGGGTGACGTGGTTTAGTGGCAGGGCGTTTGGAACTTGATGATCTTAAGGTCCTTTCCAACCCTAACTATTCTATGATTCTATATCAGCTCTCCAAGGAATATTAATGACTAGCCCAAACTAGGCTCTCATTTTTTTGAGTCCCAAATTAAACAGTTTATTAGATATTCCCCATTTTAAAACATTAGAGTTGCATAAACAGGCTTTTTTTTCAAGACTGTCTTCAGTTTTTCAGAGGTGCTCACCTTATTCTCTTTAGACTGTAGATTATAAGAAAAAGGAAAATAAACAGGCAGCTCAATTGTTTTTCTAGTGGTACCCATTGTCTTATATAAGTTGGAAATTTTTTTCTCTGTACTTGAAGAGAAATACTAAATATAAAGGGGTCTCAGCTGCAGATATGATGTCTCAAATTCCCAGTAGACACATAAAAAGGAGATGCAAAATCAGCACAGTTTACTGTTCAAAATCATCTGAGATGTAGTATTATGTGACAGACCAGCTGGAAAACAAACAGTTTTATTGGAACACTGCAAAAAAGGTGTTAAACTGCAATTTGTTGTTGTAGTTCCAATGAAAACTAGTACTTACCTTCTGGAGTGCTGAAATTCAAAGAATCTAACTGTAGCATAATTTTAATTTTTATAGCTGTTAAAGGTTTTGTATGTGCTTCCTATTTAACAGTGCATTAAACATTTAGTCCAGTTGCCAAAACACTGGTATGCAGTGGCATTTTAGATATCCCAGGCCTACAGCTGGCCTTCAGAAAGGCATGATTATCTTATAAGCCCTTGGTCATGTCTGCCAGCAGCATGTAGCATTTCCGTTTGTTACCATTTCATTGTAATTTCAGGCAATGTGACTCAAAGCCACTCAGCTCTCAACCACTATGAATATGTCCCCCAACATACATTTCAGCCATTTTTTATCACTGTGAGAATGATTGGCATATATTGAGTTAGAGCCAGCATACAGTTCATACTGAAATATTGAAATTTTCCTGGATAATGCCTTAGCCAGAGGTGCTTTGGCATCGATTCGGTCTTCACCATTTTAGCTTGCCTTCCCTTCCCTCCCCTTCCCTTCCCTTCCCTTCCCTTCCCTTCCCTTCCCTTCCCTTCCCTTCCCTTCCCTTCCCTTCCCTTCCCTTCCCTTCCCTTCCCTTCCCTTCCCTTCCCTTCCCTTCCCTTCCCTTCCCTTCCCTTCCCTTCCCTTCCCTTCTCTTCCCTTCCCTTCCCTTCCCTTCCCTTCCCTTCCCTTCCCTTCCCTTCCCTTCCTTTCCCAAGTTCTGTGTCATGAGCAAAGCTGCTAAGGGTATGCTCTACCCCACCATCCAGATCATTAAGAAGGATGTTGAAGAGGATCAGACCCAGTATTGATCCCTGGGGTATGTCGCTAGCTATTTGCCTCCAGCAATACTTCACTGGTCACAACCCCCTGGGCTTGGTCTTTCAGCCAGTTTTCAATACATGTCCCTGCTCTTGAGCCTGTACTTCATCACCTTCTCTATGAGGATGTTATGAGAGACATTGTTGAAATCCTTACTGAAGTACTAAATCCATTTATGTTGGCTTTCTACTTTGAGATCACAGAGCTTCCCTTGATTTCATGCATTTTGGCATTCACAAATTTACAACCCCAAGCATTAAACTAGGCAGATGTAAATCTAATCTAGGTCATTCTCTTCTCAAGCATAGGTATGAAACCAGGAAATGAGAAATACTGAAGCTCATGAAAGACAATCTTATAACTGCATTATTTGCAATACTTTGGCAGCATAGGCACTTACTTTAAAATAGGGACTTTTTTTTTTTCAAAGAAGAGAAAAAAAAGTTTCACTTTATATAGTGGATTAGTAGAACTATTTAAAAAAATCATCCCAGAGATATGAGCAGTATGAAAATGTATGGATATTATACAGTAATTACAGGCGTTACCATTAACTCAGTGCTTTGAAACTGAGGCTACGTAAAGCAATGTGTGGACTGCTTTAGTCAACCATCTATTTGGATAAAATTAGATATAGAACTGCTGGCATGTATGGAAATATGGATTCTTCTTTGGCTTAGGCTTGGGCAGCGTTAGGAAGGAATTACTGAGCTTACTTATGAATGTGTACTTTTCCTTTCTCATTGGAAGTAGCCTTGCCCTGTCCACAAATACACTGTTTTGCAGAGACAGTCTGTACGCAGAGGGAGAACACTTACAAGACTTGTACAATGACAGTAATTCAGAACAGAAAAAAATTCCTCCTTCATAGTCTGGGAGAATGAAAGATATCAGTGTTTATAACAAATTCATAGGTTAGTGAAGAAGTTTTTCTTGTTTGTTCAGAGGAATTCTTTTGGAAATTGAAAAGTAGAGACTGACAGCTGTAGGTTGCAGAGATAGAAGCACTTGGATGCCCTTTGCAGCTTTTCCTGATACTTAGAAAATGAACACTTGTCTGACCTTTCTATCTCAAGCGTCATAAATAGCCTTAAGACTATGTTTTTGCATGGTGAGAAAATCTAGGAACTTGTCACACACAGTGGTGCACAGTTTGCTGGGAAACAATTCATGTCACTTATATACTACTTTCCTCTAGCTATTGCTGGAGCAAAGAGATCTGGTCAGCACAGGAAGAATCCACTGCTAGCTTTATTGAACCATAAAAAATAATTAAATTTTTAACCTATAATAAATAATAATCCAAGGTAGCTGATTATTAAGACATTGCTGAAGATGGTGATTCTTGTTTTAGGAAATATATTGCATCCTAATTGGTGAATCTATCTATGGCAAAACGGCTAACGGATTATCAAAAAATACACATCCATTAAAAAAAAACTTCAAGGGCAATACATAAGCTCCTTTTCTGGAGTTAAATAGACTGGTGAAACAGGGTGACCAATATCTATTTTTGTGTAGAGCATATCCATGGTTTTAGGACACACTGAGATAGTTGCTGCTTATTTCATGGTCAGAAAATGACTCAGTAAACCATTAATTAACATGAGTGTTGAGCAGAAGCTTTAGTTCTCCTATAAGCAGGAGCTGGATGTCTGCCTGATAATATACATATGAAAGTTTCAGCTCTAAACTTAGGCCAACAAATCTCCAGGGTTCAGGGTTGGATTCATCATGACTTCCAAGAATTTTTATTTTTATTTTCCTAATGTGAGCAATCGGTGATGTATTTCGAACTCAAAAGTGGCTGACTTTAATCTTTCCCTTTTGGGGAACTAACAGCCTTAAATCAGATACACAAATTTGCAGCAAAATTATTTTTTAATACTTGTATGTTCTTCAGTATTTTCATGTATCTCACTCTCTGTTTCTTCCTGTATACATTCAAGCATACATGTATGTGAACACACATACATGCACACATATACATACACACTCATACACACATTTTTTCTTCTGTCTTTTATAAGGTTCATATTTATATTCTTTTTCTTTGGATGGCTTTATTGTCTTGCTTGTAGCCTTTCATATTCTCTAACCAGTAGAAAATTAGTAATACTTATTTTGGGCTTTGAAGCCAATATTGCATTGAATTTTTCATTATTGCTCTTATTTCTTTCTAACTTCATCAGTCTTTAAGAAAATTCTGCAAGTTTTGAAATAGATTAATTTACTGGCTTGAAGCCTTTCTTATTACTATAACTAGAATTCTCTGCCATTTGCAGAGCTATTTGCATGTAACACTGATCTTTTGGGTGCTAGCCTGATGCTGGATTAATGCCAGGCCTAGCTTGGTTGTAATGGTAAATGGGAGACAGAGTTTATGAAACACTGCCCTCTTGAGCCTCAGTAAAAAGAGACTTGAAAGAGCAATTTAGGTGGATTTTCCTCTCTCTCTCCCTGTCTATCAGAATCACAAGTAAATAGTATGATTACATATTCAGCTCTTATTTTGGTGGGGTACATCAGATTGCTTCTTCCTTTGACAATCTCATCTTTGTTTCTTTGTAGGCAAAAGAGCAAGGGACATGTGCAACAATTTTGATTATTAATGGTGGAGTAGAATAGAAAAATAAAATCTCAAACAGTGGTTAGGCTTGTATTCAGAAGACTCCAGGATGTTTATACCAAGTCTTTTACACTCTGCCTGCTTGTAGCAAAACCTCTTGCAAACTATCTGTGGACAATAACCCTAAAGGCTAATGCACCAGTATTAATAATTGTTGGGAAAAGCCTTAGGTAAAAAAAACCAACCATGAAACCAAACTCTTATAAAGCTGTGGCTACTGCTGTTGCTCTTGAGGTCACTCATAGAGCCAGACTTTAGGACAGAAAAGAATATAAAGCAGAAAGAGAATCAATAACACATTTCTGGTCATCCAAAACTCATATGATCAGTTTGCAGCCATAGCTGTTCTTCACAGGTTGCTTTGTCACACATGGGAAGTGAAATTAAAAACTGAATAATATGTTTTCAGAAATTACAAGATGGTTAGATAAAATATAATTACTTATTGCACATTAAATGTATAATGTTTCATTTTTCCATTGCAGTTACTGTGTCATCTCTTTCATCATTAGCATGTTTTCCTTGTGCCATCCCTTACAAAGACGAGCCAAGAGCTTCTGTTAGGTGCTTCACTGTTTTATGAAACAAAAAGCCATGAATCTGGGATCAGAACTTTTCATATAATATATTTAATTTTTTTGAATGTGAGAACAGTCCAATGGAAATCCAGCAGTGTAAGCAGTATAGTATTCTTTATTGCATTTGTGAAATTCTGTCTCCATTCAGAAAAATATGAAGTATAAGTGCATATTTTGGCTCAATAGTCACTTTTTTAAAAAGACACCTATCATATCATCTAACTTCCCTTTGGATGAGGCATAATATTATTACCACTCTGGCCTGTGCTGGTGAGAACCAACAAGTATGTGAATGTCATGGTTTAAGCCCAGCTGATAACTTGGGACCACACAGACATTTTCTCACACTTTCTCTTTTTCCCTTCCTGCTCCCAGCTGAACCCAGGACAGTGAAGACTACCACTAACCATTAAAATTACTTTTGAGAACATTTTTGTTTAAAAAAAAGTGACAGCAATCAATAACAACTGCTTTAGGAATAGAAATAATTTTCCTTAGTATCATTTACTTTAGATTATTCAGCTACAAAAGATAAGAACAAGGACTTGAAATGAGTCATTTTTTTGATTACAAATTTAAAGTTGGCTGTTGAAGCTCCCACTATACAGTATGAATAGGCAATGTAATATTGTATACTCAACACAATAAAACTGGGGAGGAAAAAAGTCTATTCAAGGTATATGTATATACAAGGTAATTCAGTGAACTTGATCAGTTACAAAGGTGTAACAGGAAACTCAGACAGTAAGAAAGAATGACATTTTTCACAATTGAGAAAAACTAGTGTTTTCTGAATTAAAAGCTAGCAGCCTTGAAACAATGCAGAAAGATGAAAAAATATGCAGGATAGTCAGATGAAGAGATCAGTCTTGACGTGTACAAAAACCAAATGCAACACAATTCCAAATATTTTAGTCAAGGTTTTCCTCTCTCTTCTCTTTTATGTGTCATGCCCTTTAAATAGCAATTTCCAAAGAAACATTTCATGAAAGACATATAACGTATAAGCAATCAAACCTGCCAGGAAAGGAAATGAAGATGAGACAGGGACAAGTTTGAATCTCATTAGGATTCCTGCCTGGGAGGTTATTGTCAACCTATTTTCCCTCTCCTTTCAGAAGCCTTTATTTGTGTCAGTTAGAAGAAAGAAGAGGGTAACACAATGAAGGTCTTAACCTTTAAATAGCACCTAACCTATAGAAGTAGTTTGACTTATGGGGATGTTGATGCTAGTGATGCCATAATAATCTTTATCTGGAGATAAAAATTTCAAGATTAATAAGAAAATTATGTAAAATGAAGCATATTGTTGCTATATCTTAAATTGCTAAGCTTTAGGCAAAGCGTGTAAAGAGAGCTGCTTCAACAAAGGCTTTTATACACTTTGATTTCTCCCATGGACTGCAGTTTTGCCTTTCACTATGTGAGGACAGAAATAATATGCCAGCGAAAGAGCAGTCATGGAAAATGTGAACAATGCACTTATATTGTTAAAGATTGGAAAACATAGCCCGCACACACAACCTTATAACTTCTTGTATTTTAGTACCACTTACAGAATTCAAGTGTGCAAAGATGACATGATATTAGGATGTGTTTCTACTTTACTCAGTATTTTCTGCAGTTACGTTTTAACTCTTAACATCTATTCTCATATGAGTAATTCCAAGATAAACCCTACATAAACAGTGAGTTTTGTCCAGGATGTGATATTTTTGTCTTTTGTCATAGGAAAAGATGCAAACTTTACTTTCATTCCATAGGTGCCCAGGAGAGATATAATAGAAAGATCTATCTCAACTCAACTATTGTAAGTAATTCTTTCTCAGCCACATATATATTCTTTGCATGTGAGCAAGTTCCTTGCTTTCTTTGGGCAAGAAAGAAAAAGGTAGAAAAGAATGTTCTCTCATTTCTCAACAAAACTATGTTAACTATGTTAATCTATGTTAACTGTGTTAACTTCCTCAGTACTGATTTTATGTTCTGCTATACACATCTTTTACTCCTATCAGTAGGCGTACTCTTGGCAAATTACTGCTGTAGCAGTGGGAGAAAAGGTTCTAAGTACAAAGCCAGGGTATAAACATTCTTTATACAAGCAGACTTAAATTGATTAGAGTGAAGAGCGTTCTTTCAAGAATGACAACCTCCTTCCCTCCTTGAATCACTTCTCACCATCTTAGTGGAAGAAAACTAAAGGGACAATATAAATGAAAACACATAAGAATAACATATCCTTAACTCAAAAGTAGCAGAGGGCTGGCTATGTACTAAAGTAGCTCTAAATCAGCAGATATCCAAAGATGCAGATTCTAACAACTGATCCGCAAATTTTCATAACATCTTGGCAGTTTACAGTAATGAACATCTAACATTTGCATTAGTTACTGTCAGTTTTTGATGTCTAATAAGTACAGCTTAAAGGACATAATCAATTACAGTGTCATTTTCACCAACCACATCCATCATTATATTCTTCTGTTATGGAAAAGAACAATTTGAGAACAATAAATATTTGAAATTGAAGGAAACAGTGACATTTTCTATTCTAAGGTTGCTGAGCATACAGCCTGCAGGCACTCTCACTGCAGTTTAGTTTTCTCTGTGACATTCATGACTACACATTTTTCCCGTTTAAGTTTTCTTTCTGAAACAGCACACTTCTGAAGAAACATATTTTTCTGCTATCATGGCTCTCAGACACAAGATGCTCTTTGTCTGGAGTAGATAGAAAGAATACTCACTGACTTGCAAACTGTAAATGAAATGTTAGGATGTCAACAGCTATGTCATGGGATTACTCCGATATATACTGTTTTGACTCTGATAGTTCTTCACTTTTAGAAGGAAAAATAATTACCTCTTGGTCTGTGTGAAACAAAATCAAATCTGGAAAAAGTAGAACATATCTACTGTACTCCTGAGTAAAGCTGAAGATAGTGCTCAAAAGGAAATATTGCTAAAATAAATTGCTGAACTTTCAGCCCTGTCATGATGGATTTCAATCCATTATCATTTCCCTTTGCTCACATAAGAAAATGCTTGCAAGGAGACAGAGACTTTCAGCCTCTGGTTGAACATCATGGCCAGAAAATATACTTGGAGACTTGACAAAGGATACTGTGGACAGAGTAGCAGTAGTGTCATGTAGACAGAGTCTGTGGTGTTTGTTCTTTGAGTGAGCCTACACCGCACTGAATACAGAATAAATAGATGTACTGGCAGTAAATGAGTCAGCTCATATGTTGGTAACAATGTGATTATGGTATCATGAATATTAATAAAACCTAACTGCCTGAGTATTTGCTCAGCTTCTAAGAAGGTAATAGCAGTTATGTATAAAATCTACTAGAATCCAGTAGATCTAAAGTGGATATAGCTACACTATTACCATCTGGGGCTTGACTACTGTATTTTGTCATGTTTTGGAATCCAGCATCACATTAGATATGCATCACTGATACCCACCAAATGCAAAATTGTAATTCACGTCATTTGTCAATGGTAAATATTTATGTAGCGTCAAATAATCACCTGTAAGATCACCGAGTTCTCCAGAATTAAGGTCAGTCAACTTCTAGATGATTTAATGTGAACATTTGCACGAAGTTTTTGAAAGACAGAAGCAGCTCACAAGTCATGTTGAACGACACTTGATTTTAAGTACTTTCCTGTTTACTGTATTTAATATTTTTTAACAGCTGAGCCAAAATAGAAACAAGAAAATACAGATTGATGCTTTGCAGGTCACATGCCATACAAAATCAAATTATTGTGTTAAAATATTTAGTATATGCCCTTCATTCACTGATTGAAAATAAATATATTTACTACTGGCTCCAGCAAGGGAAATTCGTGCCTGATCATCCCGGTGGCCTTCTATGATGGATTGACATCAGTGGACATGAACTACGGATGTCATCTATCTGTACTTCTCTAAGGCATTCAACGTGGTCTCCCACAACGTTCTTATCTCTAAGTTGGAGAGATATGGATTTAAAGGATGGATTGTTCAATATATAAAGAATTGGCTGGATGGTTGCAACCAGAGGGTAGGGGTCAGTGGCTCAATGTCTGATGGAGATCAGTGGTGAGTGATGTCCCCCAGGGGTCCATACTGGGACCAGTACTGTTCAGTATCTTCATCAATGACATAAACAATGGGATAGAGTGCACCCCCAGAAAATTTGCAGATAACACCAAGCTGAGTGGAGCAATTGACACACCTGAGGGATGGAATGCCGTCCAGAGGAACCTTCACAAACTCAAGAAGTTGGTCCATGTTCACCTCATGAGGTTCAACAAGACCAAGTGCAATGTTCTGCACCTGGGTCAGAGCAACCCCTGGTATCAATGCAGGTTGGGGAAAGAAGGGATTAAGAGCAGCCCTGTGGAGAAGGACTTGGGAAGACTGGTGGATGAAAAGCTGTACTTGAGCCAGCAACATGCACTCACAGCCCAGAAAGCCAACCGTATCCTGGACTGCGTTAAAAGAAGCATAGTCAAGGAAGGTGATTCTGCTCCTCTACTCCACTCTGATGAGCACCTACCTGGAATACTGCTCCCAGCTTTGAAGTAATCAGTATAAGAAGGACATGGACCTGTCTGAGCAGGTCCATATTCTCTTATTTTGAAAGTTATCAATGATCTATCTTTCCTCAAAATAAATCAAAAATCAAAAAACAAAATAAAAAAACAAACCAACCAGAAAAAAAAACCAAAACCAAAAAACAAAAACCAACCAACCAAGCAAACAAAACCCCCCAAAACCAAAGAAAAAAACATAGGAAAATAGGGAATAACATTGTGTAAAACACATTTCAAAGACAGTGAAAGCAACATATATTTTCAAGAAAAACCCATTTTTTACAGTTCCACAAGTTTTTTAAGAGACTGAGTTTAGTTGGAAAAATTTCATTTTGGTTTCTGAAGGTTTTTGGCTACTTACCTGCTCCATCCATATTCAAGATGGATTGGTGTCATTTTACTTACTAAACAAAGAAAAATTACTCATTCCCTTAGCAACTGCAAGGGTTTCTAACAAATCTAAAACTTGAAACTACCATAGTGCCATAAGCAGAAACAGAGCATAGGAGGATTTTTTTCCCCATACATCACTGAGGAATAAAATTCCATACGGAAGTTTAATTACAATAGTGGGAGGAAAAATGGAAACTGTGAAGGGCTTTGGTACAAAACCAAAAAAATCCAAAAAAGCTGCTATTAGAGAGTTATTTTTTCCTGTTGTTTACTAATGACCATAGCAATTTGCTATCTAATTCCAGGATGTATTTCTTAATTGATATGGAAGTCACACATACCATATCTTGCTGTTGCCCATATACAGTTAAAAAGCAAAAGCAATTTGACCATATTAAGCTAATTTTGCTAGACAGATTCACTTCATGCTTCAGCTGTCAGAACAGCTCCTGCCTTCATACTATTACTGATTTTGACATTCCTTTGAGCGACAGAAGTATCACAGATTCAAGGTAAGCTGGACAATGGTGGCACTTTATTCTGAATGATTTTAAAATGTGAGGTTAATTTAATGAAATATTTGTACTGAAGGATTTTCAGTTTTTCCCAAGCATAGAAATGTTTGTTGTACAACACAGGAAATAGATGACAAAATAAAATTATTCTGCAGATATATGTATGAATACAAACTAATGCTTGCACAAATTACTTTTGTGCATTTTTTCATTTATACCATTCATAAATCTATTTCATTAATGGTTACACTTGTGCAGTCTTCAGTCCCACTTACCAAAACAGATTTTAAACATCTTCAACAGTTCACAAGTTCAAGGCCTCAGAGAAGTGATAGAGAAAAGTGAGGAGAAAGTGCAAACCAGTCTGATAAATCACATTAACTGTACGTCTTTAAACAACTCACCTGTACTTTCACCATCTTGCCATTAAGATTTCCAAAAATGCCTTCAGACTTTGCCACAAACACAATAGATTATCTGAATCAAGATCCCACCTTCCTAGAGAAGAGCAAACTACAGAACATAGTAAATTGATATGCCATTATAGTATACAGCAGTTTTACTGCCTCTGGAAAGGATATGAGCATAGAATTTACTTTTCTAAGTTTCCTACTTCAGTCCACAAAAATGAACGGGTCTGCTATTGAACCAATATTGCTAAGAGAACTTGTAGAAATCACAGTTAGTCTGTGGCAGGATTTATAAGCTGCATAATGAATGAGACAAGTCATATGACAGCTATTTTTCAAACCCTGTCCAAACATATTCAGCCTGCCCTTATAACCATACTGAAATTTTTCCAGCGTCATAGTTCACGTTAAAATTTATCTCTGACCTTCAAAGGTTTTAGTCTGTCAGAGCTAGATGATCTTACGGTCCTTTCCAATCCTAACTCTTCAATGATTCTATGATTCTATGACCATGTTTATATACGGTTAGTAACGCATTAAGGCATCTCTAAGCACTCCTTTGGGGTTAACTGCTATGAGTTTTTTCTCTGCATATCTTAAGTTGGACTTCGATGAACTTCAGTCTTTGTCCTCTACCAGTGAACCAAATTATAAAACTCATCTATTCTTATTCTGAATGTTTTCAAATTTGAGTCTTGACTGATGTCAGTGCAGAATGTCCAAATCGCACAACCACTGTTATCTCTGTTGTACCTACCTCCAATGCCTTCACTGTCTTCAAGCAAGAGTTTTTTACACTCTATATGACTAGGTAATAAAGTGGGAAGCCTTCCAGTTGATGAAACCATACTTTTTGACAGATGCCTATCAGCAAAGGCAGGCATATCTTTGTATGTTACATGAAAAATAAGACAATTCCTGACTTGTTTTTATCTTGCCTACAAGAATTTCAAGGAGTAAGCATTTGCTCTTACTTGTTTCCAAAAGAAAATAATGCCCAATTCAAGTATTCTGCTGTAAATATCAGATGACGCAAGTCTTTGTTAAATAGTCATTCTTTGGGTAACAATCCAATATTTTATTCTTTTCTAGAGATGCAAATTTAAATAACCTGTCAAACAGCTTCCATCTATAAGAATTTATTAAATCAGGAGTGTTTAGTTTGATTTTTTTAGTCCTGCTGGAAATATAGAGAGGTTTTTAACTTCAGAATATATGGAATAGCTTTTCCAGAAAAGTATCTGCAAAACAGAGATTAATTTCCAGTTCATATTCAGTCTTGTCTTCATCAGTTTGTATCTCAGAAAACTAAGTTCTATTGGGTCTCTCTTTTTCATACATGTTTTTTACCATATAATGTTCTGTGATGCTCAAGTAAGCTAAAAAAATCACCTAAAATAATAAATATCAATTAAAAATATTGACCCATATAAAGAAAATACCTTAAATGTGTCCTATTTATCTATCCCTTAAGAGGAAGGAGAAAAAATTCAAGAAAACAAATAAATATTTTTTTCCCCTGTAAGTTGCATATTTGTAAAATATCAAGAATACCATAATTAGGAATACTTATGCTTACAATTTTCCCAGACCTTCTGAGCACAGGACTCCATTTTTGCCATTTTCAGTTAGTAGAAGTATGGAGATGAAATTATCTCTGCCAGATGTCTGCCTTAGGTTAGTTACTTGAAAATTTTCAACTGGAATCCTTGAGTGAACTCTGAGAAAAGATTTAAAGAAATCCGTTTGTTTTACTGAAAATTAAATCAGAAATTTACCAACAGCTTTCCTGGTAGGTTTCATATTACTGTAATTAATACCTACCCACTGACCTTTTTACGAGCAAAGCTTGTCCACATTCAGTACTCAGAATGGACTGTGACTGGGTGAAGAATTTTAAGAAGTTTAAAAAAAGCTTGTTTCTTACTTGGAAATTGAGAGGTACAGTTGTCACGAGGCCCTGACCAAGTGAGGTTAGTTAAACTCTTTATCAATTTATCTCAGCTGTAAATAGCAGAAGCTTCTCAAAAAGAAGGTGTGGTTTAAGGAGCTGATTGTTGTGCTGGAGAAATACTTTGTGTGACAGCAGGTAAATTATGCAAAGTACCATTTTAAGAGGTGACAAGTATGATTGACTAAGAAAAGCTGTGAATTAGAATTTAGAGCTCTGTCTTTAATACAACAAAACAAAAATTATCAATCGTAATAGGAAAAAGCATGTGAGAGAAGGAGGGATCCTAGTGGTTTATTTAATCAGGCTAAAAGAGGTGTGGCAAGGAGAGTTATGCTTCAGGCCCAGGTCATAAAAGGAAAATTATCTCTGCAGTTGTCACTCCATGCTTACAAGTCCCAGGTCTCTGCTTGAGACAACTGTCAGCAGCTATGGATCATAACTGAAATGTTCCTTTATATCCTGCTCTTTTAGCCAGAGAATCCATAACATCTTTCCTGGTCATCTTTCTACAGAAACATGGTCATTGGAAGGGAGACAAAAGGGAGTACAAAGTCAAGATGAAGCCAGAACTCCCTGCCTTCTTTAGAGTAATGGAGGCATCCCTGAGTTCAGAAATAGCCTGAGACCCGTATTTTCAAAAATAATAGATACGCACCGCTGCAAATGAGATTAATGCAGACTCCTTTGTCTATATAAAGTTTTATAATAAAACACTATGAAAAGATAATTTTCTTGGTTTGTCAAAATACCAAATTATTTGATGTGTTCCTAAGTTTACCTTATATCTCTAAGATTCCAACTTTCCATATGTGAATCAAGACAAAAAATATGCATCAACTGTGTGGAAGTACTAAGAAAATCAATCACTACAATCTGTAAGGAACTGAGTAACTGTTATGAAAATATCAAAGGCCTATAAGGAAATTAATAATTTGACATTCAGCTCATAGTTTGGGTAGTATGCAGGAAGTGAACTCTAGGATGACGGTGAGGAAAAGAGTGATCTCTTCTTTTTTTTTTTCTTCTGTTTTTTACAGCCTATTTTTGGGGTCAAGATTTATCCTGACTCATAGAATTACTTATTTCAAAGGATTTTTCTCGTCCTAGCAGAAACACATTTTGCCTGCTCTTCAGGGTTTTAACAGGCATCTTTACTGACTGCTCTACATCTTTTGTTCTTCTCTTGAGCATTTTACTACTAGCACATATCTTCCTGCACCCCATTTGGTCAGTCTCTGTTTGCCCCTTCGCAGTTTGACTATTACTAACATAAGTCAATGGCTATTGGTGCTGTTACGATATTACAAAATACTCTCATCAATTATTTTATTTTATTGGTCTAAGCTCAATCTAAACAATTATTAATTTAATTTTACTTAAAATACATCTAGTTTTGGTATTCAATAGGTCCTCACTTTGGTTACAGCACATATATATATACACATAAATATTTTTATAAATATGCATCTACTAAAGATAGAAAAAATAAAGCTGTAATTGTCCAGCATAGTCACATACTTGTTCACAGGATATCCTCAGTGAAACATTTTCATGGATTCATTGATTAGAGTCCATATGGAAGAACAAGGATTTTCTGCTTGGGAAGACTCCACCTGAGGTCTCCTCCATAAGAAAATAAGGATATCCAAAATGTGGTGATAAGAGCATGTTAGACTCTACAGTGTTTCATCTATCAATCTAAGCCTGTTAAGTTTATTTTAAAGATATAGAGTCTAAATAGGTAAGTAACTTCCACAGGTTCAAATAATAAATTAATTATCAAATCTGTAATGGAGACTAGTTTTCAGAACTCTCCTATGTGCTAAAACTTGTCTTTTGGAAATAATTTTCACAAATACCGTCCAGTTTTCTTTATAGGTTATAAGATACCCTCAAATCTGAAGATCTACTGAGAGAAACAGAATTAAAACAACAGAATTGTTATCTTCCAATCCTTGGATCAGTACCTGTGTCTGAAGAGTAACTAAGAAACAGACACTTTAGTAAATAAATGCAAACAGCATTTTGTTACTTTTTATTTAATGCCTCAATTTTAATCAACAAGGTCAAAGGTGTTTGTGTTATTTTTTTCTTTAGTCCTGTCTATTTATTTGTTTTCAAGGTAATTCTCTTCCAGAGTTTTGAGAGCAAACCTTTAAGCTAATGAACCTTTTTACCTCTTTATCTAGCGTTAGTCTAGGTCACCTTTGGCCAGGTCATTTTCATACAATGATTTAAAGCCCTTGCAAATGTCTTCTAGAGCAGCTGCAAGTAGGTCTGGCCTTTTTTTGCTTTAGGTACCAGTTTATGAGCAGATCGAAAGGCTTAGTTCTCCAGAAATTACAGGTCAATTCCTAGGCTAGGCTTGGCAGTAGTGGAAAAGCTTAAGAGGTTTCTAATGAAAGGGATCTTAGACTATAAATTAAGAAATTTCAGCCCTGGAAGCTGATAAGACTTCTGTGGACTAGCTAATTTCAGGCTTAAATAAAACTGAAATGTATCAAGCAAAAGATTTAGATAATAAATGGGGAAATGTAATTTGGTTTATTCTACCAAGACTCTGATTTTTATTAAACCTTTTCTAGACAAAGAAGGTGAAATGAATAAGGGAATACACTTCGTCTAGAAGGATATCATCTAAATATTTTCCCGTATAGGTGAATTAAATTGCATTACTAAAATGTTGATGCTTTTATGGTTGAAATAAAGGATTTAAATTCTTATGTGTGTCAGTCAAATTCTATATAGAATAAATATCTAATATGTAGCTCAAATGAGAAAATATATCAATTTGGAGTCATTTTAGGTCCTTCTTCGTTTACAGTTATTTTCTAAATAGCAGATGTATTCCTTCATTTTGGCAATTGATTCCCTTTGTGCTCATACTTAATAAACATATGAAGCAACTCCTTTCGACAAAAGGATAAATTCTATTACTATTCCAAATAATTGTCAAAACATTTAAAATGCACATAAGATTTCCATGATGATAAGGCTAGACTGTGAAATTTTCATCTCTCATAATAATCTTAAAAATCTATTTAAGACCAGGTTTCTGTTGCATTATTGGAGAAACATGGAATTGTTCATATGGAATAAATATCCTATATGGCTACTAAAGTAAAAATTTGTGATTTATTGAAAGGAAAATTTCTTTGATATCTCAAAGATACGTTACAAATTTACATCTTAAAGTATTTCCATTTATCCTTCTCCATGGGTGGAATTTAGTGCTGTTTCATTGCTATCCCTCTTCAAAAATGCATATTGGGATTATAGAAGAAAAGTCATCACCTGAGCATGACTAAATCCAGGGTTTCCTGGAAGCAAAACAGTCTTCGTAAATATAGTATTAACATTTCTGTATAAGGAATATTTTATACATATATATGCATATATTTTTGTAAGAAGAATTAGGGTGAAAAGGAAGATGAAGAATTATTGTCAACTTGGGACAAGGCAGAAAAGGCTGACTTGTGAAAAATGGCTTTCTGTGAATTCCTCAATTCTACTGTAGAAAGCTGTGCATCAGACTTTCCTTTATTGCCATCCACCTGTCCCAAAGAGATTTCACAAAGATGGGCAACCTTTTCTAAAATTGCCTAAAGATAATCATAACTAAAAGTGTCTGGTAGACAGATTATACTCCTGAAAGGCAATAACCTCAATTCGTGTCATAGAAATTCCTGCACTAGACATGTTGAAATTAGACACCTCCTAATAATGCTGTCATGAAAGCATGGATTTGGGTAGAAGACTAAATTGACAAACAATTTAAACATCTCTAATAGAGCCTTTCACAAAGGTGTTACATCTCTGGCCTGTTTCTTTCTGAGTACCAGATTGCTCAAAAAACTATGTATGGCTCTTCACTTACCTCAGTAACTGAGGGAATAGAATGGATATGATTATGACAACTTTTCTTAAGATAATACCTTTACAGACATAGAATTAACAAGTAATTTAGATTGGAATAAAAAGACATCTGCTGATTAAAAGTAACCTCCTTTTTTCTTAAGAAAGAAAAAGTGATTAAAAAAATTCTAATCTACAAATATTGGTGAAATACTGAAGTTTTCTCATGCATGCAAAAGGATTTTATTTACATTTAAATTTCCATGTTAAAGGAAAAACTAAATAGTCTTTCAAGAATTATCAGGAAATAATTGCATTTCCCAGTCAACTCTGTAAAAAAAAACTATTAATTTGTTTTCCTCCTAAATATATTAGGCTTGATGTATTTTATTCCCAAACGTTAGAATGCAAATACACTTTAACTACTAAAGTAATGGAGTTTCTGGCTCTTCACATTTACTACTGAGTTCAAGCAATAGACACAAAGAAAAGAGGGATAATAATCAATAATAATAATTAACTAGCAGCACTTTGTCTGGCTCTTCATCTGAAAATAGACACACAATACGAATACATGGAAAAAATTGGCAACCAATTTACAAATTAGGATGTTATTAAAACCAGATAAACATTACTATGAAATCATTAATAGAACAGCTTGCTTCCTTGACACCCTAGCTAATTATAAAAGGAATGAAAAGATTGCCAGTTGTACAGTCAATACATCTGAAATTGCATCTTGAGCTAGCAAAAGTCTGCCCCAGGAGCTGTGGGACCTATGGTAGTTGAGGAGATAAGGCTGCATTCATGAGATTTATAAAATGCCCATGCACATGGAATTCTAAAAACAGAGTACATGAATGATGACAGCAGGGAAAACATATGCTCCAGGTGTTCAAGAATGCTACTTTAATAGATGCTTTTGCTGCACTACTAAAATATGTTTGCTGCATATCAGCTCTTACAAGTAAGTGCTCTGTCTTATCGAGAGCCTGCACTTGATTTTCCTTTAAAAAAAAATATTTTGACTGACATTATAACAAATGATCATATAGGGAAAATGTAAACTAAAATAAACCTACATTTATAATGCAAACTTCAGAAATATAATATTTCTGTCACAAATATAAAGCAATTAGGACATAGACTATTTCATCTACCTCCCACTACTGTCTTCAAGTAGAAAATTAGTTTTATTTGTTGTGACTATTTCTTCATTCAAAGACCTAAAGTTCTATAGCTTATACATTGCATTTTTAATTTATTTTGAAACTTTTTCTTCTCTATAATCATTAACCTCATAGAACCAGTCAAAACCACGAGGAGGAAGAAAATTGGAGAGAAAGAGCAAATACCAGTGACTTATGAGAAGAAACACTAAAGCTCTTAGAAGGTCCGAAGGTTCATGCTCCTATGCCTGTACAGAGAAGCACAGGATCTTCCTTGCTGTTGATCTGAGCTAGACAAACGCCTCTTTTATTTATTAAATTCAAAGAAAATTCTGAACAAAAAAAAGCTGAAATATGATATACTTAAGGAAAAACGACAGCCTGGTTAGCCTGCAATTTAAAATCAGGTAAGTGTCAGAACCTTACAAACATGAGGAATCGGTAAACATTTGATTAATGGTTCTAAAGAAGTGAAATGAGTAGCAATTAGAAAAGTAGTATAAAAAAATTAAGGAAGCCACAAACGCTCTTGTGACAACAGTCACCACAACATCATGAGGTTTGGTATTTTCCTCATAGAAGCTGAGTGGCAGTGGCACTATGATTATGTGAGGCAACTAGACTGTAAGCGGCGAGGAGAAGCAGACAGGCCAACCCAATATGGGTGATAAGCAACTTCTACCTTATTCGTGACGCAGTTCACACATATATAGGAGTGGTATTCAGCCACTCCTTCTTGGCATAACAGTATTGGTTAGCCCCCCACAGCTTCCTCCACATTCTCCTCCCAGGTCCGGTCTCCGGCCACCTGTGGGGGCCACCCCCTGCCTTGCTTGCACAGTCCTCCAGAACTCTATGGTCCTGCTCTTAGAGTCATTCTGCAACAATTGCCCCCTTTTTCTTTGTGCAAGCAAGGCATTATGGGTTATTCTGTTCACCTGTTTTATCACACAACTATAAACAAGTCTAATAGCTACGATGATTAACCTAACAATGATACATAAGTGCAATACTTCAAACAACAGTGTTTGACTCAACCTGTAATGCCCCGTGAAGACAACCATCTAGTTATTCTTAGGATATTGCTCATTTACTATTGCTGGGTAAGCTGAGCCAGGGTTCTCAGCTGTGCGTGCATCGAATTAGCATAATCAGAGAGACTCATACAACACATTCCACCAAACTCTTCACATCCATGTCCCTGTTCCAACAACAAAAGGTTCTGCAGTGCTGCATGTCTCACAGAGTCAACATTAAAACAAATCAGGAATTGCCTTCGATGTAGAATTGTCTGCTTAGCAACTCAGCAACCCAGTCTGCTTAGTTGAGCCAAGGCCCCAGCTGAAGCACTTACAGTGATTTGGCATATTATGATTGGATACATGTTTTGAAGACCCTTAGTGACTAACATATAATTGGTTAAACACGGGTGTGAGAACTCAACCTTGAAAGCTTGCCAACAGTCCACAGTTCTCATTAACTTGGTGAATTCCAGCCTCTTATCTTGCTTGCTTAAGCTTCTTCGGGCCTCTCATGGCCTTGCTGTATCTTTCAGGACTATTCAAAGTTTATGTACCAATTATGCATTCTCCTGTGAGAACACTGTCTCCACATCTCCCCCCTTCTGTTTTATCCAGTAACAAGCTGCTACTACAGCAAGGCACACACACATTTACATTAGCAGAGTAACTATTACAGGGTGCAGCAGCATGTCGAAGATGCTGATGGCAGTGAAGGACTAGCCAAAGAAATTTCTTACCAGTGGAATTCTCCCCCCCTCTTAAATTTGTTCTATCACCTGCTTTATAACACTACCATTGTATTAAATTTTTTCTAGCTTTTGCCTTAGCATTTTCTAGCAGCTACTGCAAACTTCCATGCTCTAACATCTCTTTTACAAGTGACAAATCTATACAATACAAGGTGCAGTTTCTTATTAGCAACTAGCTAGTAAATACAGGTGGTTTTATACACAAAATCACAACCTCTAATACAGCTACTTTACAAGCACACATATTCAGGATGTTACTTTTCAGTTGCCCCCAAGTGATGTTTTGCTGTTATTTGTTCTTTCTCTTCCTCTATCTCGTTCTGCTTGGGGTATTCACGGTCAGCTCCTGTAGCTGAGGCATCAGGTTTATCCATTCGTCTGTCCAGCTCATGAGAAGGCTTGACAAACTTTGCAGGCAGTCACCATGGACCTGTAGGCAGGATACAAATATACCCCCTTCCCCAGGTTATCAGTTCTTCAGAAGTAGACAGGTTAGACAGGTTAAAGTTAAATGTAACATCATTACTCTCTCTCCCCCCCCCTTTTTTTTTTTTTTTTTTTTTTTGAGTCCCTGCAAAAGCCGTCATTACTCCCACTACAGTCCCACGTACAGAACGTGGCACAAGGACCCTGTGGAGACTAACAGCAAACCAGCTCCGAAAAGCATCATTGCAGTGCGAGGTGGCAGGCTCAAACTTAGCAAGCGTCCCCGCAGAAGCTCTGCCTCCCCCACATCGTATGAGGCTTGGGCTTTTATACTGACCAAAATGCACACTCATTCCAACACAGGTGGCCAGCCTGTGCTGGAAGAAGTGGCCAGCAGTATCTACAGAGGTCTCCAAGGGTTGATAGAAACCTGGACATACTTATATTTACCAACTTCTAGTACGTGAGTATCACAGAGAAACTGTATGGGCTCCACCTGTCAATTGCAAGAAAAAATCATAACCTATACAGCTTGAGTATAAGACGATTTTAACGCATACATGGTCACTGTTTGTCAGGCCTCCTTAACTATTTTGAGATCAAGAGCTTCCCACTCTTTAGCCCCCTGCTGTGTAGTAAACACAGGATATGCAAAGATTGCAGAAAATTCCCCAGTAATGATCACATATTTGGTTACCCATTGTTACAACTGAGCATCTCCAGGGCCAGTAAGTCTGAGCAGACCGACCCGGGAGACAAAGAGTCAGGGTCTGGAAGCAGAGGATATAAATCTGGCTCGGATTCAGGGGATTCGGGGGCTGATCCTGCGCCGAACTCGGGGTCTCCGTTGCTTGCAGCTGTGTCTTTCTTATCAGATGTCTCTCGTTCGGTATGTAGCCGTCTGCAGACCTCGCTCCTCCGTGACTGAGTTAATTTTTTTTTTTTTTTTTTTTTTCACTCTAGTGCATAGTGGGTTGGAGAGGCTCGCGGTTCCTTTAAATCTCCCGCTAGCGCATGATCCCTATTTTTTACTGCGTGCTTCACAGTGGCGCCGCAATCGATCCGGCGCAGAGGTACCGTCCTCTTTCTTTCGGATTCCTCGACATTTATCATGCGTATACCTTCTAATGTACTTTCTCTGTCCTTTTCAAAGTCCCTACTTTCGGAACTGGGGTGGTGGGGGAGCAGGGGGTTACACCTCCTCTGCGGCACCTTCTGATGGAGGGGGAGAAAAGGAAGGGGGGGAAACCCTGTGCTCCCGTGAGTTGGGGGAAATGAGTTGTAATCTTCCCCCGGTTTCAACCGACCGGGGACGTCTGTTCCTAGTTTCTCCATTGCTACCACAGCAGTTTCTTTTCTGCCTTGTATCTTTTTATACAGTTCATTACTTCCCTCCATGGTTTACCGAGTTTCTTTGCCTTTTTATAATCATTAAGCACTGAGTCAAATAGTTCATCACCAAACTTTCGCCACTCACTCTCCTCAAATATTGTATTAGGGTCTGCAAAAAAACTCCCTTAGCCTTCCCTACAGCCAGTAGACCTGCTAGCTGCTTTAGAGTCTCAGGCTCAATATAAAAAGCACTGTAAAAAGTTCAGGGCTCAGTTCAGGGCTCAGTTCCCCGCTTTTATAAGAAGCACTGTAATAAGTCCAGGGCTACCTCTCGGTCCATTTTCATGGCGGCTTTTTCCAGATCGTCTTCTCCTGGATCGTCCTGTAACCTCGGTCTCCGGATCAGCCTCCTGACGCAGCAGTGTCTGGTTCGCCCCAGCAGCGGATTCTTTTCGGTTAGTCCAAGCACCCGGGTGCGTCACACCACCGCAGCAGCATTGCCCGCGCTTCCCGGCCGCTGCCGCCGGCGCCGCTCACTTACCGTTCCGGGTCCCCGTCGACCGGGGCCCTGTATCCCGGGTCCCCGCTAGTCGGGGCCCTGTATTCCGGGTCCCCGCTAGTCGGGGCCCTGTATCCCGGGTCCCCGTCGACCGGGGCCCTGTATCCGGGTCCCCGTTAAACCGGGGCCCTGTATCCCGGGTCCCCGCTGGTCGGGGCCCTGTATCCCGGGTCCCCGCTGGTCGGGGCCCTGTATTCCGGGTCCCCGTCGGCCGGGGCCCTGTAACCCGGGTCCCCGCTAGTCGGGGCCCTGTAATTCGAGTCCCCGCTAGTTGGGGCCCTGTAATCCGGGTCTCCGCTAGTCGGGGCCCTGTATCTGGGTCCCCGTCGCCCGGGGCCCTGTATCCCGGGTCCCCGCTAGTCGGGGCCCTGTAATCCGGGTCCCCGTCGACCAGGGCCCTGTAATCCGGGTCCCCGTCGAGCAGGGCCCTGTAATCCGGGTCCCTGTCGACCGGGGCCCTGTAATCCGGGTCCCCGCTAGTCGGGGCCCTGTATCCCGGGTCCCCGTTAAACCGGGGCCCTGTATCCCGGGTCTCCGCTAGTCGGGGCCCTGTAATCCGGGTCCCCAGCGACCAGGGCCCTGTAGTCTGCGTCCCTGTTCGGGCGCCATTTGTAAGCGGCGAGGAGAAGCAGACAGGCCAACCCAATATGGGTGATAAGCAACTTCTACCTTATTTGTGACGCAGTTCACACATATATAGGAGTGGTATTCAGCCACTCCTTGGCATAACAGTATTGGTTAGCCCCCACAGCTTCCTCCACATTCTCCTCCCAGGTCCGGTCTCTGGCCACCTGTGGGGGCCACCCCCTGCCTTGCTTGCACAGTCCTCCAGAACTCTATGGTTCTGCTCTTAGAGTCATTCTGCAACACTAGACAAATTTTGCTCATAAAGAACTTGGAAAGTTCTGTTAGTTTAAACACTCTAAACACAGAAAGTGTAACTTAAGATGCAAACATAACATCTTCCTTACCATTTAATTGAACTTTGAAGCCGTTATACTCCTAGGAAACCAGAGCAATTCATTATGTAGTAACTTACTGAGACTGATACAGTAGATTTTCATGCACTGGCTCTCAGCTTGCTATTCTGGCTCTGTACAAAACACTTTTTTAAGGGAAAAGCAGGGAAAAGAGTGACAGCCTTTCAATGTATCATTTCCAGCTGAAAATTCAGCAGGAATTCGGGTTTCAGATTAATTCTGTCAATGATTTTATGTCAAAAGACAAAGTGCTCATAGTGCAGACATAGTAGGCAATTGCCACAGTTAGTTAAACAGAAAATATTTTGCAGTATTTTTGACAGTGCTAAATGTGTGGAATCAATGTGAGTATTATATTTGTTGCATCTAGACATGTGAAGTTGCAAGAACAAACAAGGGAAGAAAATCTGAGGTGACCGAGAGAGAATGGAGCAGGTATTTCATTGTTTATATAATCATCTGAATACAGTTTTGCTAACAGAAAAAAAAAATAAAGCAAAAGGAAACAAGGTCAGATGCTGTGGTTTCTCTGCAGTGATTGCTTATGTTGTTATTTCAGCAACATCTTTTCTTCTTGAGAAAATTACTATGCATTCCAGAAATTTGCACATATCATCTAATACTGCAGTATATAGTACTGGCTTCATAACTTTTGCACTGTTTACTTCATAGCCTCCCTCTTCACTTCACACCAGGTTTGGTAGGTTCTGATCATTCTGTTAACAGCATGGAAAAGAAATGTTACAGTGCAAAGCGTTCTCTTGTTCCTTGAAGATCTATGGCAGCTGAAGGAACAAAGCCTCCTTACAGAATAAAATCCAGAGTGATCCTAGTCAGCTAGCAGTTTTCCAATTGCTTCAGTTCTGATTCTGTGTATTGTAAATATATCAACATGGAAGATAAAAATAATATAGCAAACAATTATGCTGTGAGCAATTACAACATTATTACTTACTGAGGTTTAAATAATGAATTTTCTTCAATCTGGTCTTTTGCAGTCAATTACTTCAAAGTTTCTTGTTTTGTGGTTCAAATGCAAAGATCTCCCAGTTCTAAAGTGTTCATCATTCTTGTCATGGTTTAACCGCACAAGCACTTGCTCACCAATGGTGGGATGGAGTAGAGAATTGGAAGAGTAAAAGTTAGAAAACTGAGATAAAGGCAGTTTAATAGGTGAAGCAAAAGCCATTATATGAGCAAAACAGAATAAGGAATTCATTCACAGCTCCCCATGGGCAGGTGTTCAGCCATCTGCAGGAGAGCAGAGCTCTATCATGTATAACGGTTACTTGGGAAGACAAGTATCATCGCTCCAAATGTCCCTCTGTCCTTCTTCTCCCCAGCTCAGCTACCTTCATGCTGAGCATGACACCATATGGTGTGGAATACACCTTTGGTCATAATTAGGGTCAGCTGTCCCAGTTTTGTCCCTTCCCAACTTCTTCTGCATCCCCAGCCTAATCACTGCTGCAGTGGAGTGAGAAACACTTGTAAACACTGTTCAGCATTAACAAAAACATCCCTGTGTTATCAACGCTGTTCTCAACACCAGAGAAAATACAGCCCATACCATATGAAGAAAATTAAGTCTACCCTAGCCAAAACCAGCGCAATTCTGCATCCAATATAATTTTGATACAGAAATAATTTGTCAGCCTTACTTTAAAAGCTCTTGCCCCAAAATACATAAAACTTTATTGGTGTCATAATCTGTCTCACACAGATTAATATTTTAAATTTTTGAATGAAATGTTCATCAGATAAGAAAATAAAAGAAAATGGAAAGAAGAAAGAAGTCGATGTTAATTTCAATGGTTAATGTTTTACAATAGCCATTATTTTCCTTCTAAACAGTACTGAGATTCATCCTCAACAAAAATTAGATATTAGATTAATTTGGCAAGTGCTCTGATCCCACCACCCAAGTCTTGGAAGGCAGATGCAGGGACTGTGAGAAAGAAGACCTTAGGCCCACTGTAGGAGAGGATCTGGTTCGAGACCATCTTAAGAAGCTGAACGTGCACAAGTCCATGGGACCTGATGAAATCCATCCACAGGTCCTGAAGGAGCGGGCGAATGAAGTTTCTAAGCCACTCTTCATCATATTTGAAAAATCATGGCAGTCAGATGCAGTTCCCAATGACTGGAAAAAGGGAAATACAATCCAAGTTTCAAGAAAGGGAAAATGGATGACCCAGGGAATTACAGACCAGTCAGTCTCACCTCTGTGCCTGGTAAAATCTTGGAGCAGATTCTCCTGGAAGGCATGCTAAGGCACATGAAAAACAACAAGGTGCTTGGTGACAGCCAGCATGGCTTCACTAAGGGGAAATCCTGCCTGACCAATTTGGTGGCCTTCTATGATGGGGCTACAGAACTGATGGACAGGGGTAGAGCAGTTGATGTCATATACCTGGACTTGTGTATAGCATTTGATACTGTCCCACGCAACGTCCTTGTCTCTAAATTGGAGAGACATCAATTTGATGGATGGACCACTTGGTGGATAAAGAACTGGCTGGATGGCCGCACACAAAGAGTTGTGGTCAATGGCTCAATGTCCAGCTGGAGACCAGTAACGAGTGGTGTCCCTCAGGGATTGGTGTTGGGACCGGTCTTGTTCAGCATCTTTGTCGCTGACATGGACAGTGGGATTGAGTGCGCCCGCAGCAAGTTTACGGATGAGACCAAGCTGTGTGGTTCGGTTGATGCGCTGGAGGGAAGGAATGCCGTCCAGAGGGACCTTGACACGCTTGTGAGGTGGGCTGATGCCAACCTCATGAAGTTTAACCATGACAAGTGCAAGGTCCTACACCTGGGTCAGAGCAATCCCAGGCACAGCTACAGGTTGGGCAGAGAAGAGATTGAGGGCAACCCTGCAGAGAAGGACTTGGGAGTGTTGGTCGATGAGAAAATGAACATGAGCCGGCAGTGTACGCTTGCAGCCCAGAAAGCCAACCGTATCCTGGGCTGCACCAAAAGGAGTGTGACCAACAGGTTGAAGGAGGTGATCCTGCCCCTCTACCCTGTTCTCATGAGACCTCACCTGGAGTATTGTGTGCAGTTCTGGTGTCCTCAATATAAAAAGGACATGGAACTGTTGGGACAAGTCCAGAGGAGGGCCATGAGGATGATCAGGGGACTGGAGCATCTCCCATATAAAGACAGGCTGAGAAAGTTGGGGCTGTTCAGCCTGGAGAAGAGAAGGCTGCGTGGAGACCTCATAGCAGCCGTCCAGTATCTGAAGGGGGCCTATAGGGATGCTGGGAAGGGACTCTTCATTAGGGACTGTAGTGACAGGACAAGGGGTAATGGGTTAAAACTTAAACAGGGGAAGCTTAGATTGGATATAAGGAAGAAATTCTTTCCTGTTAGGGTGGTGAGGCACTGGAATGGGTTGCCCAGGGAAGTTGTGAATGATCCATCCCTGGCAGTGTTCAAGGCCAGGTTGGACAGAGCCTTGTGTGACATGGTTTAGTGTGAGGTGCCCCTGCCCATGGCAGGGGGGTTGGAACTAGATGATCTTAAGGTCCTTTCCAACCCTAACTATTCTATGATTCTATGATTCTACTAAGCTTTAAATTACTGCATTTTGTCTCTGAACATAAAGGACAAACTCTTGGGAAATTATATGCGTTCTTTACAAAGTCTGTGATCAGACAATTGTAAAATTGCATCTTTATATGTTTGAAATTTAGATCTTCTGGAAATTAGGGTACAAGTAATGATGCTTTATTTCATTGAAAGGATCAAACAAAAATGGTGTCAGCACTTTACAGATACCAACATTTTGATAATACATATTGAAAGAATTTTAAGCCTGTATTTCAATATTATTATTTTCTCACCATTTTCTTCATGGATCTTTTTTCCTTCCACTTTTGAATATATATTCTGTTTCCTGCTGGTGTAGAGTTAATTTACTTCCTTGTAGCTGGTACAGAGCTGTATTTTGGTTTTAGGATGAGACTGATGTTGGTCACACCCCAATACTTTAGTTGTTGCTAAGTAGTGCTTACTCTGATCAAGGACTTTTTACTGTCATGCTCCACCAGTGAGGAGGGGCACAAGAAGCCGGGAGGAAGCAGAGACAGGACACCTGACCCAAACTAGCCAAAGGTACATTCCATACCACAGCACATCATGCCCAATACGTAGACTGGGGGAACTCACCCAGAAGGCCCAGATGGCTGTTTTGGTCAGGCTGGGTGTCGGTCAGCGGGTGGTGAGCAATTGTATTGTTCATCACTTTTTTATTTTGTGGCTGGCATCATGTATTCCTTCCTCTCTCTTTACTTCCTTTAATTATTATTATTGTTTTTTATTGTTGCTGTTATTATTAGTATTACTTTACTTTTATAATTACTTTACTTTACTTTTATTTTCATTATTGAACTGTTCTTAATTTCAACGCATGGGTTTTTACCTTTTTTACAATGCCTCCTCCCATTTCAGTGCAATAAGGGAGGATGGATGGGCAAGTGGCTGCATGGTGCTTAGCTAACAGCTGGGCTTAAACCACAATATAGCAGGGCCTTGCTTCAAATGCAGATGCAGGAATACAGTAATGGCAAAACAGCATGGTGGCTATTCTCTCATCATTCTTGACGGTCTCCTCAGTCCTGCTATTAGCGTTGCCTCAGAGTAACAAGTCAGACAGGGGTTTCCCACACACACATGCAAATCTTTGACCTCAAGCACAGTTTCCTCATGGCCTAAAGATCCTGCTCATCTATTCTGGTGCCCCAAAATTTTCATTTCCCTCCAGCTATCATGGTCATGCATTTTCATTATTGCTCTTTCAAGGATTAGGGCAAGCAAGTTGTATTGTGATCTATCAGAGTTACCTATAATCCAGACAGGTTAAGGTGACCTTTCTGGTACTTAATAAGGAAAGTAAAAAAATATATTTTGCTGCTACTTGTTACATTTTCATGTCTGGGATGCTACTCAATTGAAGGTTAAATTACAATATCCTAACAGAATGCTATGCATTGCACATTTTATGCCATAAAATCTTATCACAAAGTTCAATACATTATTTGACTAGAGTGAGTTACGGAGTTAATAAACTGCTTGTTAGACTGGTTAATATATTACCTTTATCTATTTTATAGACTCTTCATTTCCTGTGGCATTAAAATATGATTAAGAAATCGTAGTGTGTGCTCGCAGCCCAGAAAGGAGCTGTATGTTGGACTCCATCAAAAGGAGCTTGACCAGCAGGTCAGGAGAGGTGATTCTACCCTTCTACTCTGCTCTAGTGAGACCCCATCTGCAGTACTGTGTTCAGTTCTGGGACCCCCAACACAATAGGGATATGGAGCTCCTGGAGTGACTCCAGAAGAGGCCAGGAAGATGATCAGAGGTCTGGAGTACCTCTCCTATGAAGACAAGTTGAGAGGGTTGGGCTTGTTCAGGCTGGAGAAGAGTAGGCTCAGGGGACACAATAGAACAGACTTCCAGTGCATAAAGGGGGTCTACAAGAAATCCAGAGAGAGGCTGTTTACAAGGGCATGTAGTGACAGGACAAGGGTGGGTGGCTTTAAACTGAAAAAGGAGAGATTTGGATTACATATTAGGAGAAATTCTTTACTGTGAAGATAATGAGACACTGGAACAGGTTGCACGGAGAATCTGTGGCTCTCTCATCTTTGGCACTGTTCAAGGCCAGATTGGATGGGGCTTTAAGGAACTCAGTGTAGTGGAAGGTGTCCCTGCCCATGGCAGGGGGGTTGGAAGCAGATGAACTTTAAGGCCCCTTCCAACTCAAACCATTCTGTGATGTTATGATTTCCCATGTTCACTGTAAAAGCTGGTATGTTAGAGATCACATGGGAAAAGTGTTTTGAGAAATGTCATACCATTGTGGTAAGCGGAGCCCTTTGTGTTATGTACAGTAGTCTTTACTGAAGAGCATACAGAAGGAAAAATACTTGTCTAATTCCAAGACACAGTATCTGAACTCATGTTGGGTACTCTTATTCTTGGGCACTTTATGAAAAAAAATGACATCATAAGCCCCAATACCAAAACATGAAGCCTAATAACAAACAAACCTTTGACTCAGTAAGCGACCAAAAGCAATGACTGGAGGATATCTAAGGAAAACCAGAGACTTCAAAAGCAATATTACTGGTTTTACTGCCTGCAACTACAAGGACTTTGAAGACATAGCAGTGAAACAGCGCATTTCTTATTTCATAGAGAAGAGAACACAGTTTCTGTAATACTATGGGAATGCTTATTCAGTCAGTAATATTTTTGAATGAGAAAAGCTGACATCAGCTACAGCAAAATATGACTACCTACCTTTTTCAGTTTTCCAGAAAAATAATTGTGAAAGATGGAGGCACAATAGAAGTTTATAGGATTCAAATTTAGCCACTTTTTGTTCCACTATACAGTTGGAAAACAAGAAGTACACAGTCATCTTTATATGTAGTTTATTGGAGTGAACACAGGCAAGGACTAGTTAAGAAATAACAAGAGCTTCCCAGACCTAGATGATAATATGTTCAGAAAGGAGAAAAAGAACTCACAAAACCTTGAGAACAAACAAAAACATGCAACAAGCAGGTAAAATATTTAAATACTGAATTAAAAAAAAAAAGGAAAAAAAACCACAAAACCAAAAAATAAACCCTGTTTCCATGGGTCCAATATTTTTTTCTTGGCAGAAGTATCTCTTGTGATGACTCTGCTTGCAATAGCACACCAAATGGAAAAAAAAACACCAATGCTGTCTTTTCTCCTTTCTCTCTTTTCCCTATCTTGTGTTATTTTTTTAATGCCTAAAATCAATCTTATTTCAATGTAATTTTGATATTTTGTTTTGTCTTCAGTTTTTGGCCTGCAGGTCAGTTCTCATCTTTTTTTTTTCATGCTTTTAATCAGTGAAATCACTTGAGGTTCTACACTTCCATTTCAACCAGAAATTTCTTCCTCTTTTCTCCTTTTTTTTTTTTTTTTTCCCCTGTCTGGAATGTGGGGCACTGACTTGCATCCCTTATTCCTTCAACACTGAATTATGTCACTGGGTACAAAATTGTGTAGTTACATGGAACTACTTTTTGTTGCTTTATTACCGAAGATGTAAACCAAAATAGGTCATATGGCTACACATTAACCTTAAGTATGTGAAGATTGTAATTATGTGCCTAGCTCAACATGTGGAGTTCTCAGCTTACCTGAATGCTACCCTTCAGTACTTAAAGCCAGGGGATAAGGCTATGTATACAGTGTATTTGTCCACGTGTTCCATGTTGTGTGATGGAGACAATTTCAGTGTGTTACTGCCCATGAAACATAGTTGCAGTAGCTGCCCTAAGCGTGTAATTTTTCTAGATGTAATCAGCTGCCGCCGATCACTACAACGACTCTTCCTTTCCAAGGCAGTGCACAGCGGACACTGTAAGAATGAAAACTTCATCAGAGCACAATATTAAAAAAGATCTGGGTGTGCTGTGGTGAACTCACAAGAACATACTAAGAATGGCTCTAATAAATACTAAATGTACTGCCTCTTTGATTATAAAGCATAAAAAACCTGCAGTCACTCTGGCTGTGGACTCCCTTTTTATTAAGACACAAGTTTAACATTAGATCTAGTGTCTTGTACGTTCATACATAAAGACTCAAGTGGGTGCATAGATTTGTTTCTTCAAGAATGGAGAAGGCATTTATGTAGAGAATTCACAATAGCAGCATAAAAAAGCACAAGAAATGTTAATGCTTGGTCGGCTGGAGGAAGGAATGAAAGGGAATAGTGAAAGTAGAATTGAAAGTACTAAAGTGCCATTGTAACAAAGGCACTAACAGAACCTATGGCTACCGAGGCAGACACAGACTAGAGGGAATTCTTTGCTCTCCCTAGTTGGGATTAACTCCAAGTGTGAACATCCCCATGTTTTCCTAAAAAACCTATGCTGTAAGCTTCCGGTTTGCTAGTCCACTTAATTATTCTGTTGAGATAACAGTGGGCTGAAAGTTAAGCAGGTATGAGCTAGCAGTGTCAGCAGTGGGCAGAAGATAAGTAAATAACTAAAACCACAAAAAGTAGAAGACATTGGATGCATGCAGCAGCAGCAGAAGAAAAGAGAGAAAGCTGGGAAGAGTATGCTTAGCTGAACACACTTGGATTACAGAGCAGGCCTGTGAAGGAATGTGTTCTCTAGTGACACTGGAGATTGGCACTTTAGATTTGTTGTCAGACCTGTTAATTTGATCTGTCCCACCTGGGTATTCTGATATATATATATATATATATATATATATATTTTTTTTTTTTTTTTTTTGTTTGGTTTGGTTTTTTTTCACTTAGAAGACTTAGTTCATTCTGCTTAGTATTCTTTATGCTCTTGAAAGGCTGCTTTCAGGATGCATGCATTTTGCTGTCTCCAAGGTCTTCCTCTCCTCATGGAAGCGAGGGAGTTTTACCTCTGTACTCCAACCAGCTCAGGGTCCCCTTACAAGGGCTTGATTGACTCAGGTATTTCCAGGAGAGTATGCTGGCCGTGAAATACTCTTACTCTTTCCCCAAATGAACATTTAATTTGTTTATTCAACATATTGCTTAAGTAGTTTTCTTCCTGTTTGGGGGGAACTTCTCTCACTAGACTTGGGTACATGTTTGTCCTTTTGGCTGGGATAGAGTTAATTTTCTTTCTCACAGTGCTGTTAAACCATGACAACATTAAATCTATTACTTTGGAGTAGAAATAAATCAGTTCTCTGCAAAGCATGCTTGCCATGGGCTTACAAATGCTCTTTTTGACAGCAAATATGTTTCCTTGCTCGGAAGGTATTTTTATTATAAATAAAAATCAGTCAGTTGCTACATGAAGTCATTCTCCCACGTTTTCTGCAAATAATCCTTGTGGCAGCCCCATTCAGAACTCCTATCACCAGCTTTCAAGGCTCCAGGGAGCTGCAAAAATATTTTCTCTGTTTTGAAACATAGAAATATGCTGGTTTTTTTTTCACATAGATGAGATCATTCCATACAAATTCCCAAGAAGTCACTTGCACAACTATTCCACAGAGAAGAAGCAGTACCCATTTAGTGGCATGTGTAGGAACCTGTGGATTTACAGCAAATCAAGACAAACGATCTGAGATTTTTACTCCAGGCCACAAGCTAGCTGGTGAGACAGCCGATGAGTGAAGGGTAAGGTTGATCTCCTATCAGGAATCCAAATATGGGAACTATGCCACTTTTCCAGTCCCTGATATCAAAACATCTGCTACAAAGAAGATGTGCTGTCAGATCCAGTTCTAGTCTCTAGTAGGCTGGGACAATCAGACATATCAGCCCCCTCTTACCTCTTCACCTCATTCACTAGCATGCTTGTATAGCTATTCACCTACTTCTCTTCATTAAAAGAGGCAATGAAACCTTTATACAAACATCTATTTAGTTAACTTGGGGCTAAAAATTTAAGAAAAGTTACAGATTCAATTTCATATTCTTTAGCCATCTGAGAAGTAGAGTGTCTGTTTCACATGATTTTCTGGATTTATATGGGATAACAACTAGAAGCCCTGTGTTTGTGAGCTATTAGTTGAGAGGAAAGGATAGAGGAGCTGCTGATAAGTGTCTAGGAACTAGCTGATTTCCTCAACTCAAGTCCCGAGGAAGTTCATTAAAAGGCACAAGGGACTTCAGAAGTTCCAACTTTGGCTGAAAAATGCTAAACACTAACAAGTGTCGTGAGATTTGATGCAGTTTTTTAAATGCTAGCAGCTATAAATCAGATGAGTTTGAAGAGAATGGCCAATTACTGAACAGCATTTGACTTGAATATAAATTAAAATAGGTTGCCTGCAAGATAGAGGAGCTAGCAGTTATGATCCGCTATCCCTCCTTTACACAATGTTGTACAAATACACTCTTTGTGTCATCATGAAGGAGGAAGCTCATCATATGTGTTAATCTGTGCCTTCTGTTTCACATAGTAATTTGTGTAACTTTTCATGATCAACCTGAACACTAAATTATTTGCAAGGAACGCTGTGTTGAAAAGTCACCAGTCTAAAGCTAATTATAGTAAACAATCAGAAGTCAAACACTTCTCTCTCTCTTACTTAAACTTGCATTCTGTAAGATACAAGCTCATCCTCCAAGACAAGCATTTTTTTCTTCCAAATTTGAATTAACATGCAAGTGTATATTCTCAAAAAAAAAAAAAAGAAAATAATTACTGTTGGGGGGGGAAATGAGAGCAATGTACATCATTATTTTTGAGAGGAAGTCTGTATAAATTTGATTATCATAAAATCCTCACTTTTTTTTCTGTAGAAGACACAGAAAGACCCCTCATCACAACTATTGTTAGTAGCATTCACTTTTAAAAAAGGCAATCATTACATTCTTATTTCCATTCAGAAAAATAACGTTACATTATTTATGTAAAACAAATGAAAAAATATGTAAACCAGCATTCACATGGGGGTGGTGATGAAAGTGTTCATCGCATTATGAATTTACAATTAAGACTACAGAAAAAGCGGCTCAACCTGTAAGGCAAAGGGAGGCTGAGGTGACAATGTCGCAAACAAATTTCAAGAAAATGTAGCTGATCAAGTCCTGGAGCTTGTATTAGTGACTTTGATTCCTTGTCCCAGGTATTTGTATAACTCAGAAGCAGTCATGAAGAAACTGAGTTGCAGTGGTTTAAATATTAGGATAAGCCCAAGAAAACTTAATATGGACAAGAGAATTACAATGTGACTCACTTGCAGTGATATGGGTTGGCTTATATTCTCTCTCTTTACTTACTCACTCAGCTTTAACTACTAGGTTACATTTCAAGTTAAACTCAGCTGGAACACCACTCCTAAGAAGACAGATTGAGAGAGTTGGGCTTGTTCAGCCTTTGGAAGAGAAGGCTTCAGGGAGACCTTAGAGTAGTCTTCCAATACCTAAAGAAGGCCAACAAGAAATATGGAGAGGGACTTTTTACGAAAGTGTGTAGTGACAGGACAAGAGGGAATGGCTTTAAATTTAAAAGAGTGGAAATTTGGATTGCATATTAGGAAGAAATTTTTTACTGTGAGGGTAGTGAAACACTGGAACAGGTTGCCCAGAGAATCTGTGTCTGTCCCATCCCTGGCAGTGTTCAAGGCCAGGTTGGATGGGGCTTTGAGCAACCCGATGCAGTGGAAGGTGTGCCTACCCATGGCAGAGGGTTTAGAACTAGATAATCTCTAAGTTCCATTCCAACCCAAACCATTCTGTGATTCTTGAAAAAAGAGTGCTTTTGTTCCAATCCTTCTTTGGTACAGTACTTAAAATTTGCTTTGGAAATACCTTTGAGATATATGAGAGGTTAATGTCTGTGTCACTATTTAGGAATTGGTTGTCTAGAAAAATTTGATAGAGATTCTTTTTGTATCTTTTAGTCCTTGAAAACCCAGAAAGATCAAATCTGCAGCTTAAGTGCAGTGCAGATTGTGTGGTACTTGGGTAAAAGCTTAGCCTTTGTAAGGAAGCTGTACTTTTATGTGGATCATCACCCTGTAGATTCCACAAAAATTCTGGTCTTTGCAAATGGAGCTTTGGAGTTAACCGTGCACAAATGCTGAGGTGTCCTGAGGGGGCAAAATAGGATTCCTCTATCCTATTGATAGTAGTGGAGACTGTAGTGTTCAGTGGAATTGGAGATGCAGAAAGTAAAGAGTCTTGCCATGCTGCTCTCAAATACCATCAAATAAAATGAGAGAGTCCTTGGAACAGAGCTGGGAAACCACATCAACTTCCCACCTTTATACTAGATAGGTTTTCATGTTTGTTCTTTATTCAATTCATTCAGTGTTGCAACAATAGAAAAATCTTTTCCCAGCCACTATGAAGAAAAAGGCAGATTGCCTTCAGCAGGAGATCAAACCTAAGGTTCCTTTAACATAGATGAGTAGCCAACTTCAGAGCAGTTAGATAAAAGGCCATGAGGGGGGTTGCCTAGTTACTACTGGTTCATCCTACAGAAAGAAACACCTGTAGACTCATATAAAAAGAGATGGTATTGTATGTTGTTCCTGCAGGAATTATATACAATGAAGGGCTGTGAGGATGGAGGCACGGACCCAGAGGTAGAGTGCAAGCTGGATCATTTATTGAACAGATTACACAATATTTATATGCTTTCAAGCAATTAGCCAGGCACATCTGTGTTTGCCTTGCGGTTACATCAGGTGAAAGGTCTATCTGATTTTCTTATCGACATCCTCTTTCCAGTTCCGATGTCCTTGTTCCTTGCCAGTTCTAACATCTTCCAAGTACCAGTCAGGGACAAGTCACTCTTAATTGCCTGCTGTAGTTCCTTCTCATGGTCACTCTTAGTTGCCAGCTGTAGTTTCTCCTTCCCATGGTCTCTGACAGCTTTGATACATTCCAACCCCCACAAAGGGCTCCACATGAGAACAGGGAATCTGAGTTTCTGCAGCTGGGAGTGCTAACCTGTCCGTTTAATTACAAATCCACTTTTTATAAACTCTAAAAGTTTCACAGCACACACTTTAGCCAGATTTTCTGTATGATAATATTTTACTAGAGCAAGCCACTTTAGACTCGGACTTTTTTTTGAAAAAAAGAAAGGTTGGTTTTGATCTCACACCTTCTAATTTTTCATGAGTTATGAGATAAACAGTATGTCTCCTGTTTATCTGGTAACACTGGTAATACCAGTGTCACTTGCTTGAAAACACATTTGGGTCAAATGGAGCTTGACCCAAAGGATATTGAGGCAACCTTGATTGCCCATGAGTCAAAGCTCTTCACAAAATACCACACTAGCTTTATTTTCTTTCCAATATTTCTTCTGTTATACTGAAGAATATCTGCATGAAACATTTTGGCTATAGATAATTCAATTAATCTAATGTGTGCTTTGCATATTTCTTATGATGACTCCCTAATCAGCCCTGTCTAATTTGGTATTTCCTACTTTGATGTTCCTTGATACTATTGAATATCCTGAAGGTTTTTTGATGATAAAAGGGGCCCACAATGTAACAGAAAACATGTTTAAATCAACACTGAGGACAGCTGAAGCTGTTATCAAATGGATGATACTGCTGCCATCCAGTTTACACCAACAGAGAGACTGCTCTGCACTTAAGACATTAAAAAAGTTGAAGAAACAAAATAAGATTAAATAAAGATTACAACCAAAAGTGAAGAAGATAGAGACTTCTTCTAAGGTGGAAAGAAAGAAAAGACCAGTATCTGTGGAGTTCGACATCCTGAATACCACAAGTTACAGCATTTCATTAAAATACCTGTCTGTTCAGCTTACTGCTTTAGAAGTGAGAACTGGAAAGCTGTTGTTAAGTTTAAATTCTAGGCAGCAGGGTAGAATGCAAGGCTGGCCAAGCACCACCAGCTGGAACCTGGGAGATAAACAGAAGAATTCAGACAGGTGTAACTTTGAAGGTTAGGCTAGATTGCCACGTAGGGTCACAAGCAGAAAGCAACAAAAAGAAAAAACTAGGAAGTAGCCTGACTGGTCAGATGCACCAGGCTACACAGAAATGATTTGTTTCTCCAGATTCCCAGTGACCACAGAAAAAAATAAAAAAAAAAACCACCAAACCTCTTGTACAAGAATAAAACATTTCAATCCCTCCTCCTTTTCAGAGAAAACTTCCATTTTCTCATTTATGAATTGATTGAAATTAGAAGAGGGTGTCAGATGGGTAAAATACTTTTCTCTCCCCTACTGTAACTGCTTATGACTCCAAACAATTCAAGAGCAGAGAAGAAAGACTGTTTAAACACTACATCAGATCATTTATTTTCAGAAACCCACAGACATATGCTGGTGCTGTGTTGACATTGAACTCCACAACTGGGAGCATATTAATCTAAAACACGGTAATGACCACAAATTTATTACTATCACTTGCTCAGGAAAATTGCTGTCAATAAATCAAGGCTCATGCAACTAACATGTGTCACCGACACTACATTTACAGTTGGATAGAAAGGAGAATGTGAAAGTCGTGGACTTGCTTTGCAATCTGAAAGGTGATTTTTCCCATCTAGAATAGAGAAAGAAGAGGGGAAGTTTACTTTGCCACTGTCAAGGTAGTGAATGAATTAATCTGGTATTCTGTCTCAATCTGACACATTTTTCAGGCAGTTGAATTGCTCTCAGAAGTTTAGAAATTATCAAGAAAAAAGAAAACCCACAAAAAAATGATACAAACCACACCATTCTCAGAACCTAACTGATCATCGATTTATTATGTGACGAAACAGGCACTGACTCAACATGATATAAATATTTGTCAGATATTTAAAACCAATGCAAAACAAGTCAAACAAAATAATCTTGAATCGTCTCTACAGTCAAATAGACTCAACTAACCTCCAGCTGTCAGGGCTTCTGGGTAGATTTGGTATTCACACAAAGGCAATCAACCCTGTCTAAATTCTCATGCCTTTTAGGCGCAGCGTGTAACTTTGAAGCTAGATGACAATTTCCTGCCCAAATAAATTCTGAGTGGCATCTTACAAAGCACCTATGAGCTTCAAATAGTCAAAAAGACAGCTATTTTCCTACAACTTTAATGGGTTCTACTTATGTCACCCTCTGAACTCCCAGGTAATTAATGCTGCACAAAAAGACATACTGCTTTTCTCATTTCTCTGATGACTGCATGTACTGCTGTACAAAAAAAAAAAAACAAACAAACCAACCAACCAAACAAAACACCAGCCCCCCCCCCCCCCAAAAAAACCCAAAACAAAAATCAAACCTGCAATTCCTGAATAATTGAACCAGTGTGTAAAGGAGACACTGGATTTTCTGAATGCTGTTGCTCTTTCTCTGTAAGAACCATGGAGAACTTGACATCAAGTTCCTGCTGCATAGCTGTAATCTGTTTTGGGTTCTCACTTCCAACCAGTTAATTACTTTGGCAGCAACATATCATCTGAACATGGTTTTTGCTACCAGGTAATTACCACCTTATAATTAAATAACTCTTCAAAATTACTTAGTCTCTTTGCCTTTACTTCATTTATAATTGAATCCACAGCACTGAACTAAGTCATTTGCCATAGGCCTTAAAGTCAACAGAAGAGACAGACAGCTGCTATATCCGAAGCTGGAAATAAAGCTAATAATACATTTCCATGGGCTTATCTTTCTGCTGGCTTCCAGTCTTCCTGGCTCCTGGCTAGTACTGCTCCTGATGAACCTCGTGATTTATTTTTGGCAGACAACAACTGCATCAGTAAAATGCTTGCAAGTAGCTAAACCTGTTTAAAATTAAGCTATCCCATCAAAAACATCAGTGGATTTTGGAAGATCAACATCTTCTTCATCAGTAAACCTTAAAGAAGTACATTATTCTGTCACCAGTCAACAGTACAGTCTGGTGGTTTCTGATCAGCGTAGGCTCCATCTTGAAGAACTGTCAAGGAACTGATACAGAAGGAGAAGCCAGTATTTAAATGAAGAAGAAACCAATACTTAGATTTAATTTACATCAAGACTAAATACAAGTCTCCTCAATCACAGCAGCTGCCACTGGCTGTCTGCGTTGCTTATGTCAAACCTAGGCAAAAGAGGAATCAGGACATGTTAAGTACCAAAGCCATTACATCTTGAAGTCCTTAATTCCTGTCTAATTTGTAAGAAAAGAAAAATGATTGTAAATCACAGAGACACTTGATTTTCTGCTCCACACTGAGTGTCCCAATTTCAGAAGAGAATTAGAGTCGAGTATGGGGACCCACAACATAGATTAAGGAGCTGAAACCATGTATGAGAGAAGAATCTTAACAAACACCTCTGCACCAGCATTTGTCACTGAAAGGTTATCCTTTTTTAGGCCACATAACTAATTTTCATAGATCTACTTCCCAGATTTTGGGCTCTGTCCAGTCACTCCACTCATGACTGAGGACTCCACTTTAGAAACAGAGTATCTACAAGCAAGATGATGCAGTATTCAAGTTGGGTCTAACTTACCAGGAGCTGTTTAGAAGAGACATAGCTTGAATCAGCTCCACAAATGTGCTCTTCTTTGCTGGGGGGATTAAAGCAATGGAAGGTGTCCTGGGTTCAGCAGTAGCAGTCATTTTTCTCCTTCTTGGTACTTGGTGCAGTGCTGTGTTTTTGACTTCCAGTCTGGGAACAACGCTAATAACACCGATGTTTTTAGTTGCTGCTCAGTAATGTTTACTCTGACCAAGGACTTTGTGAGTCTCATGCGCTGCCAGGGAGGAGGGGAAGCCGGGAGGAAGCAGAGACAGGACACCTGACCCAAACTGACCAAAGAGGTATTCCATACCACAGCACGTCATGCCCACTATATAAACTGGGGGGATCAGTTACCCAGAAGGGCTAGATGACTGCTCAGGTTGGGCTGGGTATCAGTTGGTGGGTGGCAAGCAGCTGTATTCTCTTCCCTTGTTATTTCCCTTATTATTATTGGTGGCAGCAGTAGTGGTTTGTGTTATACCTTAGTTACTGGACTGTTCTTATCTCAACCTGTGGGAGTTATATTCTTTCAACTCTCTTTCCCACCCCTTAGGGAAGGGGGGTGGGGGGAGAAAGGTGGGGGGGAGTGAGCAAGCAGCTGCATGATTCTGGGTTGCCGGCTGAGTTTAAACCACGACAGAAGGGCTGGCCCTTGCTTGGTTTTCCACCAATATAGATTACAAAAAATCAGACTAAGAATGCAACACTGCTCCAAGCTCATTCTATTTTGAGAGACACCTATGAAGCTAGACTCAGGCAGTCTGGCAAATCTGTCCTCCAACAGTCAATGTGTCTGAAGCCTGAGGGACAGTGCTGAGACTGGCCCCTGGTAAGCCTTTTCCTCAGAGGTGTGGTGGGAGAGAGAAGGGTAAGAAGAAAGAAGGCAGATTTATCTACATATGGAGACTCTAAAACTTATGATGTCTGAAGGGGCTACAGGAATTGTAGCTTTTACCTGGAAAGATCCATCAAAATAACACCCCTGACAACAACAAAAAGATTAATCACTAGCCTTATCATGGGAGAAGCATCTGGGGAATAGGATCATCCCCCATGTCACTTGGTTTTGGTTTGATTTTGCAAACAAGAAGCACAGGCCTGGGATTCCTCTTCAAACTGAACCTGTCTTCAAAGAAGTGCCATGATACCTCTACACCAGGGAGATCACTTCATGATAGATGTCTAACTTACCAACAAGGAAAGTTGGGAAAATAAAAATTTACCACGAATATCATCTTCCTATTTCAGGTCTAAAATATAAACATTTTAATTAATTAATTATCTTTTTCTTTTAATCAGATTGCCCCACTTCGTGTATTTTGGCAAGACTCCTCATTGAGATGGACAGCAAAAGATTGATTTCTTTACCTGCCTGCTGTACTGTATTTTAAACAATGCCTAAACAAATGCCTAAACAAAGTTTAATACGGGTCATATTTAGCAGTCCAGATAAGTAAGAAAGATCTTGATTCATAGACTCTTCAATATTATACAGGAGGTTGAAATGGGGTTTTAGGAAAAGGACAGTGTCTCCCATTGTTAGATTATTTTAAACTTGACACTGAATAAACCCTCCATCTTCTAGTAATAAAGATTGAATATTTCAGGTTACATAAGCAGACATTCATCTATATTATCCTTTGACCAGCTCTTCTAAATGGAAAAGATTGTTTATCAGTGTGCATGAGTTTTTATATGTAAAATCCATTAGGCAATAGTCTCTGCAGTTATTAATACTTAAACTATGTTGTTTCACTGCTGATTTACATTAGCTGAGGACATACTTCATCCTGTTCCTTACTTTATTTAAGCATAAATCCCAGTGATGTGTGTTATCTATTCCGTGGAGCCTACCAAAGTGTCAAAGACTTCTAATGACAGAAGAGAAAAATTTAAAACAGAAGGCAACAGTCTGCTGAACCCCTGTAAAATAGTTTCAGGCAGTAAAAGAGTGCATGTGGAGAGAGAAGAAAAAGCTGGATGCTAAGAATACCACATTTAACTTTGATCTTTTTCATATCAAAGAGCACACAGATTTTAATTAGATCTCAGGCTCAAAAATATTATTTCACTGCCAGACAGAATTAGAAACATTTAGTGTTATCAGGGAGAAACCTGGGGATTTCCACACTGCCGGAGGAGCATCAATTACAATAAGTAGTGCACCATGGCTAACAGTATTTTTTAAAAACTTGTAATGTACTTCATGTCCATATCTTTCAATAAATTGAGAGCACTGCAGAATGAATTATTATTTACTAACAAATCATGACATGAGCATTAGCTGTGTAGATTTTCTTATACTGAAAAATGTGACTTCAGAGTAAACATATATTTATATAACTAGGTTTTGCAATCCTTGAATTTAAGTAGGAGGGGCAAAGTTTATACAGAGACATGATACCTTTCATCAGATTAGCTGAGATGACTGGGGAAAAAAAAGAGGCTGTAGCTGGTCCCTTCATCAATCACTGTACTGAACCACTGGGTACCTCATACTACTGTTAAACTTCAAGCGACAGGATAAGACCCAGGACATTGAAATGGCCTTAAGAAGGTAAACAAATTCATGAAGCCAACATTTTGAGCACAGGATAGTGAGAGGCCATCTGGAGAAACATTTAGCAATAGTTCATAACATATCATAAATCAAATAGTGCTCAAACTGTCTTGAAAATAATTTTAATGTTAAGAGTACAATTTTGGAAAGCTTCTTCAGAACTTCATTTATATAACTTTCTAGTTGTTCTAGTAATTATGTCCAGCCCATGCCAATTTGCTCCTATGCCATCATGTGGGGGGCTTTTTTCAGGTTATCCCTTATTTGTATGTAACACAATGAGTACTTAAATGAACCTCTTGCACCTTCATTCTGTTGAACTAAAGAAGACACACTCTCACAGTTCCCATGTGTATGAAACACTCTCTCTGGCACCCTGATCATCTTGAAAGATCTTCACTTGAAGACCTGTTCAGAACTTGTCTTTCTTGAATTCAGCTAAGCAATGTTATCCAGAGAATTTCATAGCATTTTCATTATGCTTCCTACAATAGCATTAATTCCTTGTTTCTGTAAGCAGATCAGATCCCAGTCCCTTAAATTTATTTAGTAATTCTGCCCAGAACAAAAGTGTTCTAGCATGACCCACTGCTGCTTTGACTTTGCCCACTTCCTTGTCTTTCTAACTTTATTATTTCTTGAATGAACCTATCCCATATTTATCAAGAGATTCCCTGAATAATGCATCAGAAATTCTATTTATTTTTTTAGGAAAATCAATTATTTCTGTTTGCACAAGTTATCCTCAGTAATCCTTTTTTTTTTTTTTTTTTTTTTCATGGAATCCCATCCTTTTTTGTTAGCTTCTATGCAGCACCAATCTTTCTTTTCACCAGAGTATAGTCTAAACCCTTACACAAGTCTGAAATCAAAGCAAGGGAACTTTGGTTGCTTGTTTGTCTGCTTGTTTTTCCTTAAATATAAGTTGCATGTTTCCTGTTCTGAGTGTTCCCATAAGCCAAATTTACCTCTTTCCTAACCTTAAGCTGCCTCTCTCCGAGGTTTTCCTTATCAATGCTACCAACACAAATGATGGTATAAGTGTACCTAAAAATTCTTAGTTGTTAATAGAAAATTTATATCTGATTTCAGCTACTTAATGCCCCTTAAAATACACAGGACCTTTTTAAAACTCCCTCTGGAAATTTAGAAATTAGTCCCTACAAACAGTATGCTTTTTCAAGCACTCACTGTGACACATGTGAGAAGGTACTAAGAACACAAGAATTTACAGAACAACAGAGGCACTCAAAGCCTTTTTGGAAGACCCAGGTGATAGAATCTAAGTCACCACTGAATTCTGCTCCATAGCAGCCTTGAACTTCATATTAATTTCATGTTTACAAGCTATGGGTTTGTTTTGGGTTTTTTTTCAGAGAATGTTTTTCTTATAGAAGATGGGCTAAGTAACTATGATAATGTCATCTTTCTGCAATTTCTTTAAGTGGAAAAGAATATGTTTCCTCATTAGTAGAATAATTAAGGAACCACAAATAGGTTTCTGTTTATGGCAGAGATGATGTTTTGATTATGTATCCCAAAATAGAATGAAAGCATCTGGCTGGGAGTCTCAGTACTGCTGAAGTAAAAACAACAACATGTTTTAAATGGATGGTTAAGTAGAAGTTACTTAAAGTGCAAAGCTGATTTACTTTAAAATATACAGGAATATTACAATATTACCTGGTTACTTATTTCCTATATCAAATACTCCTTAGAAAGCACACTCAGTCAGAAGACAAAGGTTTTATGTTTAAAAGTATATTCTGTAAAGGAGAAGTTTAAAATAAGAGGGATAATTTGGAATAAAATTTTTAGAAATAGAAAAAAGACTTGAAGAAACATTGCACTCTATTCTTCCCCCACCTTATTTGTCCTAGTCATGAAGAAATGTTCCCAAAGAGCCAGAAAACTAAACAATCCTACATCATACATGAAACCCATTCCTTAGTCAAGTGGTCACATCTGGTGTGATTCTGATCATCAAACAGATTTTTTCTTGGCAACCATCCATGCCAGTTAGACCACTCCTTCTGGTGTGTTGAAGTACAAGTGTGCTCAAACCAGCTTCCTGGAGTTCAAGCAATAAATTCCTTTAGTACTTGAGAGTCTGAAGAGTTAAGCAAACTGCTAGTTCATATGAATGATGAAGGTTTTTGATAAAAAGAGAACTTTTTTGGTTCTTTCTCTTAATGTTTAATGGATCATTACATGAGCTAAAGATAATGAAGTATTATTCAAAGTTGGAAGAAAGATCTAACACTCCCAATATGTTGCGGAAATTGAAGCTTATTGGACATATATAGAGTGAAATTTAATATGAATATATTATTATCTTACTCTTTCTGTTTAAATATATATAGTTATGCATATGCATTGCATATAATGTATAACATAGACTTTAACTGCTGTCGTTGTTTAAACCCAGTCAGGTAACTTGTTCACTCACTTCCAGTGAGTGGTGCCGAGCTGACAACAATTGATGTCCGTGTCCGTCTCCCCCCCCCCCCCCCCCCCCGCACCGGGGCTCTCCCCTTCCCCGCTCCCGGAGGAACGGGGAGGAGGATCGAGAGAGTGCAACTCCTACGGGTTGAGACAAGAACAGTCCAGCAACAAATCACCACCGCTACTATCAGCTAAAACAATGATAAGGGAAAATAACAAGGGAAGAGAATACGATACCACCGGCCAAGAAAGCGAGTTCCACCCGGAAGCCCCTGTCCTTCCGGGTAACTCCCAGTTACCCCCCCCCACCCCGGGCATGACATGCTGTGGTATGGAATACCTCCCCGGCTAGCCCGGGTCAGGCGCCCCATCTCTGCTTCCTCACAGCTTCCCCTCCTCCCTGGCAGAGCATGAGCCTCACAGAGTCCTTGGTCAGGGTAAACATCACTTAGCAACAACCGAAAACATCGGTATCGTCAGCACTGTTCTCAAGCTAGAAGTCAAAACACAGCACTGCACCAGTTAACACAAAGGAAAAACATGACTGCTACTGCTGAACCCAGGACAACTGCTTTAAAAAATATTACTCCTATGGCTTTTTGTTTGCATCTTAAAGTGCTATTTTAAAATGGGGAGCAGGAGAGCAGAAATTATGCCTCTTGTCTCAGCTTTATAAACCAGACATTATATACAATTTCTCCTGTTTCATTAGGAAGCCAATTATAATATAGCCTTACCCATTCACAACAGATACCTTCTGAACAGTTCACATCATTTAAGCTCAGTCTTTGCTGCCTCATAGATAAGAACGAGCATGGTATATTCTGTTCTGCCCACTGACCTGGAGTGTGAATACAAAACATTGTATCCAGAAACAATGGTTTTAGAGGAGCTCCATCTATGTATCTTGAGTTTTCCTGTTAGGCGCATGGAATCTGTACATCACGAGTCCTGTACTGAAACACAAGAGATGATTTCCCAGTTGTGACTCAACACAACCTCTTCTCAGTCTATGCGCCACTGTTGCTTGAGGGTAGACCATAAAGAACTTTCTAGTCCAAAGAGCATTATCAGCTAATGCTCTTTCCAGTATCAGTGCAGCGCTGAGGTCCATCCTATGCTGAGCATGGGCTGACACAGTGCCTTATTGCACCTTAACTGCTGAAAATGCACAAGTGTAGCCAAAGTGCAGTTACACAAGCCTCACACCAACATAGAAAACTTAAAAGTGATTCAATTTTAAAAGCTTGATTAGAGGTTTGTGGTAGGTTGTTCTTTAAAACAGGTGGTATTAGCCGTAACTGAGCCAATCTGTCAGCAAACTGAACTATCGTATCATTTGGGTTCAAACTTAAACAGGGGAAGTTTAGATTAGACATAAGGAAGAAGTTCCTTACTGTGAGGGTGATGAGGCACCGGAATGGGTTGCCCAAGGAAGCTGAGAATGCTCCATCCCTGGCGGTGTTCAAGGCAGGGCTGGACAGAGCCTTGGGTGAGATGGTTTAGTGTGAGGTGTCCCAGCCCATGGCAGGGGGGTTGGAACTTGATGATCTTAAGGTCCTTTCCAACCCTAACTATTCTATGATTCTACGATTCAGACTTTGGCAAACAACAACCTGACAGTCGACATCTCAAGTTTTGTGTATATAAGTCCTAATTCATTCTCCAGTGCAGTTTTTCACAACCCATGATGCATACACTAGATTCAGATGTTTCTGTCCTTCAGGGGTACAAACTTTCTGAAAACTCTTAGATATACTACAACAAAGTAGCTAACCTACATAACGAGCAGTACAATTAGTCAGTGCATACTATAGCAAGACATAGCTTTCTGAAGATTTTAGTCTTTTTTGTAAAGTTTGTGATCATAAGTGTTCTGAATATTCTAAAACTGCCAAAGTGATTTTATTCTCCTTTTTCTTGAACAGCTGATTCCCAAATATGAATTAAAATGGTGGCTTTTAGCTTTGTCCTGTTAAAACTTCTTTTATGGCTAGAACATGCTGTGAACACCTGTCTGCCAGAACATGCACCTACTTAATAAAAGAAAAATCAGCAAAACTGGGTAACATATTTACTCATCAAGGATCAATATAAATGTAAGACTGTGTTATTCTGGGAGCAAGTTTTGAGTAACTGAAAAAAATATATAAATATTGCAATAATATATTCATTAGGGTTTAATATCTACCTCTATTTCTCAAAAGTCATGAAAAACAGTACTGAGTCTTATCACATCAGTTGCTACACACTGAAAAATAACAGGTCAGCTTCAGAAATCAGTTCTTCCTTTCATCATTTCCTTCCCTTCTGTAGCTTCCCCACTGATTCCACTGAAGAATCACGATCCGTCTCTTTTTACCAAAACACTGACAGAGCTTGACAAGCAGATAATTAATCAGGAATAGAAAGATGCAGCTAGCTTGAGTATAAAGACTCATGTATTTTACACAAAAAAAAAAAGAGTACTTAGCAATTGTCAGTTACACTGTTTTCCACCCTTAAAAAGGTTAGGTATGATACTGGATTTTTATAAATGCAACAAGAGTTGCATAATGATATTAAAAATAACTCACTGTTTTACAGTTAATGAGACCGTTATGAAGTTTTATGCTACCAGCTTGAAAGAAAACTCTATCTTTGACCAAAAAATATTGGTCTTATCCATACCAGAAAGAAAATAAACTGCTGTCAGGATCAGAATTTTTTGTTGGGTAAATAAATATATTCAACAGATTCTGAAAACTTGCAAACTCCAGAAGTAATACATATTTTGAGCATCTTCTAATTTAAATGATCAAATTTTCAAAGGTATGTGAACCTCCTGTAGAAGGTTCATGTCCGTTGTACTTTTGCCTAAATATACTACAGGTGTAAGGCCAAATTAGGAAGAGAAGCTGAAAAAAAACAGGGTTCTGAAGGCAAAATTTGCAGCATGCCCTTTTGTGGCCTGAAGCCAAGAAAATTGTTGTCACAAATCCTTGCAAAATGAAATATAAAATTTTAAATAGGAACAAATGCTGTGTATCAAACTGATTAAAGAAAGGGTTACCAGAAAGTAGGTTTTGGTGAGAGAAACTTCATTTTTCTAGCAGTGCAACAGTTAACTTTTCACTGTGTGTGAAGCAGTTTCTTGTGACCTTTTTCAAAAATGTTTAAGACATGCTGGGTTCAATTTGTATTGTCTGCAAAATTAAAACTGAGACACAGCTTCAACCTATCAGAAAAGAAAAGAACAACTATAAGCAATTAATATAAAATTCCAGTGATTTGTAGTGACTTGAACACTGAAGACCAACAGAATAATTTGCCCACTAGGATTCAAGAAAGCTGTAAACAGTAAATAAAGTTATCTTCCCTTCAAAACAGAAGTCAATAAAACACACCAAAAGTTTAGGATTGTCTAAAGTCATAATGACTTTCTTTTTTTTTTTGGAATGACTGATAAAAAGATAAATTTTTTAAAAATGTCTAAGTTGCATTATGTATTTTGTGCCTTTGACATGTACCTCAGTCACATTTCTCAGGTTTGGATCTTTGTTCTTGTTTTCGCCACACAAACACGAAGATCCTCACCGTTTGCTTGCCTCCCAGAACTCAGGATGTAAGGACAAAGTGGTAGCCAGGATTAGGATTGCAAAAAGGCCTATAAAATGTGTCAAGGAAACTTGAGTGTAATTTCCAAACAATCCTTTGTTTTGGGTCAGAGCACAGAACAGTCCTCCCAGGTGACTGAAAACTGGATTTAAAGTTTCCACTCTAAATGATGCACCAGCATACATTCCCTGCTGCTAAGCAAGAAGAGAGAGGGCAGGCTGAACTAACTAGAAGATGGTAAAATAGAAACTGTGTTTTGAAACACTCATCTGCTTTCATTTATCATGGGATATTATAGTGGATACAAGTTGGGGTAGTGAAAAACTACAGTATCTTGAAGTACTGCAAACCCTCAAGATTTTATCAAGTCTCACGTTATTTGGTGGTGGGGAGAGTTAATCCATTTAAAAACCAAAGCAAGAAATAAATCATTCTTATTCTTTTACTGTTGGAGAAAAGCTTTAAAATGTGATCTGTGATGGCTCAAAACCAGAAGGAAAACAAAATATACCCTTTGAAGTTTATGGCATTTTTAAAGACCTGAGTCATGATTTTTTCATGCTTGAAGTTGACAGCAATTTATTTAGTTCAGCATAAGAAATGGTAGAATAAATAGAAAACAATTGTTTCATTGTTGTCACATATACTTTTAAAAGTGTAATAGGTGACAGTCTTGTGTTCTATCTTTACACATCAAAAAGTTTTTACTTTCAGAAACAAATCAAAACTTTTAGTCAAGTTCCCATCCAGAGTAGGGGTGCAAAGATCTGTGTGGTTCGCAATCTGTATATCAAATAAGGATACTGTGATTCACCTAGTGCTGCAATAACATCGTAGATTTGGACAAGACTAAGTAGACTTCCTGCCTCTTTTCAAACCAAGTTCTTTTCACCAGTTGTCCCCATCTCATGAAGAAGGAGCTTCCCTGTACTCAGGGGACCCACAGGATGAAAATGCAAGCTATGTCTGGTACTTGGCATTTTTCCCTCGCTCTTCTGGCAATGCGTTGCCCTTCCCAGCACACTCCCTGCCCAGCAGTGATCCTGCAGCATTTTTCTGAAGAGGGATGGATTGCTACCAGTGGTGAGTGGGAGGGAGAGGCAGAAGAAAGGTGGGGTTTGCTTTGAACTCCTCTGCTTCCTCTACATTTTTGTAGAGAAATCTGGAAATTATATACGCATTCTATTTCAATGGGGAGGACCTAGGGACAGTACATTGTGGGTGACTGAGGTTGGGGGGGGGGTGTTGGAGAGCAAGCAGCACAGAAGACTAAGCAGTCAGAGCCAATGCCCTAGCACCAAACCATATGTGCAATGCCATTTCCAAGAGGCAAAACTCTTCACTGAATCATGTATTTATTAAATAAAAGTGGATATGATGTAATTAACCAGTTCTAGGAGCTGGAATTTTAAAAAATGAAAGCAAATGAAAAATAGAAGTACTATCTGCCAGCCTCATCATACAGTCACAAAGAGTGGTCACATGCTGCTGCAGTCCAAAGCAGCCCAAGCGGAAATTCCTAAACCATGAGTTGGATGTTTTGGCTCTTATAAAGCCTTTCAACACCCACTCATTCCTTTCTGGAGTGAAATTATATTAGAACCTCATACAAGTTGTTTGTCATCAGGACAGATTAGGAAAAAGGAACAGACTCACAGGCTGTGAGTCCATTTAAAAATGGAATACTATCAACTGAATGGAATTTCAAGATATTTATATATGCATAAAATAAAAGCACGAAACTCTTCTAGCAATTACGTATGTAATTTTAGTAAGCACATGCAAAATTAAATATTCAGCAAATAATTACTTTGGTGGCTCACTCACAATTTGGAAATATACAGCGTAGATCTACATTTGACGTTTTTATTCACAGCAGTAGGAATTCTAAAGGCCGAGTGCACACAAATGTCATTTTCACCTTTTTAAAAAAAGCAGGCACCAGTGTTAAGAGCTATAGCCAGCCTAAATTAAATGTAATAACCCGTAATAGGTTTTGCTTGAAATTACTTGATTCCAGAAACTGCACTCAATCTAATGCAAATTGCAAGATCGTAATATTGCCATGAAATGGGAAATCTCATTCTTCTTGCACTCTGTTCAACAAATTCCAGGAAACCCCAGAAATCAAACATTTTCTAATTAATACAGAGATACATTTTATTCCATAAGCAGGAAATGTGTGTTGAATAAGGGAACATTACTGCAGGGTATTCTAGCCATGAGTTCCACACCTAGACAGTGGCATCCAGGATTGCAACCGTAGCCTGACTTGAGTGGTCTTAAGATTGAGCAAGAAACAGTGGGTGAACAGAAGACTGAAAGAAAAAAAAAAGGAAAACTTTGAAAATAGGACTGTATGAATGAGCATGTCAGAGATCAGTCATAAGGACAGTGCAAAGAGTGACTCTGATGAGGAAAAAGTATGATCTAGAGACAGTGCATTTATCCCAAAGCCTTTTATACCCCTTACTTTATACTTTTAGGTTGCCCTTAGGAATTAAATTGGGTTTTTCATTTTGTAATCAGTACAATTTTTGTGCCCAAGAAATACGTATCCTTCAGTTTTTCACAACTCCAGTGAGCAGCCTGCTTGAATGCATGTTCATAGTGACAAGTGTTGGTAAAAGTGCAAGATTTTAAGTAGCAACATATTCTTGGTCTTCTAAGTAGAAGCTGACTTTTGTTTGAGGGAACCTACTTTTAACAGTTTCACTGCGGGCATAATAAAGAGTTTAGATACAGCACTGCTGACACAGCTCAAAGGAATATCAGTGTGTTCAGCTCTGCGACCCCCAACATGGACCTGCTGCAGTGAGTCCAGAGGAGGGCAATGAAGATGATCAGAGGGCTGAAGCACCTCTCCTATGAAGACAGGCTGAGAGAGCTGGACTTGTTCAGTCTGGAGAAGAGAAGGCTCCAGGGAGACCTTAGAGTAGTCTTCCAATACCTAAAGGGGGACTACAAGAAATATGGAGAGGAACTTTTTACAAAAGCATGTAGTGATAGGACAAGAGGAAATGGCTGTAAACTAAAAGAGGGAAATTTTTGATTAAATATTAGGGAAAAAATCATCACTTTAGAGTGTTGAGAAGCTGTCAATGCCCATCCCTGTCAGTGTTCAAGGCCACATTGGACAGGGCTTTGAGCAACCTGGTCTAGTGGGAGGTTTCCCTGCCTATGGAAGGGGCTGGAACTTGGTGATCTTTAAGGTCCCTTCCAACCCTAACCATCCTACAATTCTATGATTCTACGTCTCCATTATGACAGAGTCAAGTTATTTAAAAACCTCTAATCTCTGTCCAAGATCTTCATTCTCACGACATGGCACTAAATAGGCAGGAGTATGTCCCTGAACTGGGCTGTATGAGAGGACACTAAGGTGTCAAGTGATCAGCACTAAGCATGCAGCTGTTGCATAGATTGCCAGAAAATTCATAATACCCTGAGCAACACCAAATCACCAGCAGGAAGCAGAGATTACTCTCCCTGAAGACAAAACGCTGGAGGAACGCATCCCTGTGGGGTGGGCAGCAGCTGTTAGGGAGCATAACATGGCTGGGTCCCCAGTGTGTCGTCAAAGCAGGATCAATAACTGGGTGTATATAAATAAGCTTCTTCAATGGAGATCTGATACAAGTTGAAATTGTATCTAACATACTTCTAACAGAAATAACATCTGTGGTATCCAAAACAATAAAGACAGTGCAGCTAAGACTGAAATCCCTATTTTCAGTTCCACTTTTCTCCTCTGAAGAGGTAACCTAGATTCAATTCTGCAGTATGGATTTTCCAGAAGTATGGATAGTTCTCAAAAGGAAAAAAAGGCTCCCTGAAAACTGAGTGACTGTGGAAATTCTGCATTTACATCCTTAGTACTAACACACTATCATTTTAACTCATAATATTAGACTCACAAATATGAGACACTACTGCTTTCTAGTGTCTCATCGAGATATTAAAATAATATTTTTATCATGACACATTGCAGGTTGGAAAACAGACTTACAATCTGAAAAACATCATTTTGGAAGAGACATTAAAAGTGATGAAAACTCCTCACAATTCTAAAGTTAGAGCATCACTATGACACATGAAAAATGTTTCTAGGAAGATATATACTAATTTAGTTCAGACACTTCAGGGCTACCAAAGTGTCAAACCTTGTGGAATTTCAGAAGTGTATCTTAAAGTCTTTAGAACACATCATCTGCACCTAAAAAGGAGAAAATTTCTTTGAGAAAATATGAGAAAGAAAATCTTTTGTGGCCTTGGATGCCAATACATGCTCAGTATAACAGAAGTTTGCATTCTTAAAAAGGCCATACAGGATATATTTGGCAACATCCTAAATAAAAAAAAAAAAAGTTATGGTAAACATGTTGAGGACTTAATTTGTTCAATGGTCAGGCAGTTATTGAAAGAGGTGAAACAGAGTTCAAATATTTAAGCTTTCTGACAAGAGTATTTCTTGTAAAAATTGAACTCAATTTATAATCACTTAAAATACTGCTTAAAAGACATAGGGTATTTCAGGTTCTTACAGAGTCTGACATGACAGCTTCTACTGTTTTGCAGTTTGAATTAGAAAATGAACTGCACAGCCCAGAGAGATCTTATGCAAAGAGTCTGTGTCTGTTTCAGCTAAATTATTTTTATACACTTTCCACTATGTATAGCTTTTATATTAGATTTCTAAGTCCTACTCCAGCATCTTACACATACTTGCAATATGGCTTTTCATTTTTCTAACTCCAGTTTCTTTTAAAACTTTATGACTCTGTGTGGAATTTATGGAATTTACTGCCTGTGTAGGCCGCAAGTAATTTCTTTGTGATTTTTTTTTTCAATTGGTTTTTGAAAATAATCAGGGAATAAAAACGTTGTGAGCTCAGCATGTGCAATACCCTAACAATAGGGTTAATGACCTTCAGAGAACTGTGCCAGTCCTCTTTTGGCCTATTCTGACAGACTAGGTGAGTTCTGCTAATTCCTACCCAGGAGCATTGAACATCTCTCAGTATTACATCCAAACTTTGAAAGAGCTGTAGGATTGCTTGTTTTCTAAATTTAGGATAAAAGCAAACCACAGTACAGCAGTTAGCTGAGGACAGGTCTTGTACATGTTTAAAAATAATGTTTGTTGACAAATCCCCAAAAGAAATTGCCATGTGTCTTGGGCAAGTGGTGTTAAGAAGCACATAAAGCAGACAGCTTGGTAAATCATGTTCAGCTGCAAGAGAAGAGTTGCTGTATGTGAATGTGTCGTGGTTTAAACCCAGTCAGGTAATTCGTTCGCTCACTTCCCCCCCTTTCTTGCCCTCCCCCTGCTCTCGGAGGGACGGAGAGGAGAATCAAAAGAATGCAACTCCCACGGGTTGAGATAAGAACAGTTTAGTAACTAAGGTATAACACAAATCACTACTGCTACCACCAATGATAATAATGATACAGGAAATAACAAGGGAACAGAATACAACACCTCAGCACCAGCTGACCGATAACTCGCCCCCCAAGCCCGACCAAGCTCCGACCGATACCTCCTCCAACCCTGCAGTCTCCCAGCCCTTCCGGCTAACTCCCAGTTACATCCTGGGCATGACGTGCTGTGGTATGGAATAGCTCTTTGGTCAGTTTGGGTCAGGTGTCCTGTCTCTGCTTCCTCCCAGCTTCCCCTCCTCCCTGGCAGAGCATGAGGCTCACAAAGTCCTTGGCCAAACCAAAACATCTCTATCAGCTCTGTTCCCGAGCCGAAAGTCAAAACACTGCACTGCACCAGCTACCAAGGAGGAGAAACATGACTGCTACTGCTGAACCCAGGACATTATCCACCCCTTATTCCATACCATTCACGTCATGCTCAGATCCCACATTTTCAATATACCATCACTCTTATCTCCGTGCACTCTTATCTTAGTGCATGGACCAGTCCCTATAAAGCTGCTGCGTCCATCTGGTCCATGTCAGGCTCCATCTCTTGTAACAGTCTTCCAGAGCAGGAGAGACTGTGTGCAGTGTTCACACTCGTGAATAACCTGGGCAATAGTGTCCATTGTTAAGTCCACCCCTCGATCATGAGTCCATCTCTGTGTTGCATCTCTGCTCTGATGGCCTGAAGTGCCATGGGCCCACCAGGCTTAAAATAATTCACTGTCCCCTTAAGCAGTTTCTGCAGCTTGTTGCTGGGGACTCCATACAGCTGCCTTCCATCTCCGACACTTCCAAAGCACTGGAGGGGCCCAGTGGACTAGATACTTGCCCATACTGTCCCACACACCCTGCCACTCATGACTCTCCAGCCTTGGGGAAAATCTCTTGGTCCCCCTATATTGTTGTCTAACCCCAGACAAGACCCAAACCTGACTCTGCTTAACTTTTGAGATCAGACAAAATGGTTGTGGGTAGAACACAGCCTGTGTGTGTGCCAACATGCTGATCCCCATCACAATCAGCAGGCAGGTCCCAAGGATACCCAAAGGCCATTCAAAACCTTCAGAACTCTCAAACGATGCTGCTGTACTTGTCACTGGGGCTGGTGTAGCTGCTGTGCTTGCCGGCTCTCCCACCGCCAGCTTCTCTTTTCCTGAGTCCAGCTCTTCCTCCTCTGCCTTGCTGGGAAATGCTGCGTGGTCTCCTGCATCCTCCTGGGGCTCGGCGGGCGGCTTCCGGGGAATGCTCTCGGCCGTCTCAGGGCGGGGCTCGGCCGCGGGGCTCGGCTCGGCCGCCGGACTCGGCTCCTCCGCGGGGCTCGGCTCCTCCGCCGCCTTCTCCCTCTGCTCGGCAGCCGCTTCCTTCTGCTCCTCGACCGCCCCGGCCTCCTCCACCGGCAGCCGTCCCCTCGCGGCCTCCGGCCCCGCTCCCGCCGCCGCTTGGTCCCCGGGGCCGCTCTCCCGGGCCGCTTTAGCAGCCGCCGGCTCCCGGGACCGCTCCCCCTCAGTTCCCCGCAGCCTCACGAAGATGGAGAGTAGGGCGAGGGCCAGGACGGTGAAGAGCAGCCGGACGGCCAGGTACAAGTCCACGGCCACGTCCGTCCCGCCCTGCTGCTGGAGCCCGCCCGTATTACAAGCCATTGCCATAAAGCACAGTGAGACAAGAACCTTAGCCCAGGCCCCACACTTGATAAACACTAACACAGCAAATACCGGCTCTACGTAAGTTACAACATTCTGAAGCTGTGAGATCAACAAGAACAACTCTGAGAGCCAGTAAATCAGCATTGTGACGAGTGACTATTAATCCAGTCAGATCTGTCGTTATCTCAACCCCTCGTGCCCCACGTTGGGCGCCAAAAAGAACTGTCGTGGTTTAAACCCAGTCAGGTAATTCGTTCGCTCACTTCCCCCCCTTTCTTGCCCTCCCCCTGCTCTCGGAGGGACGGAGAGGAGAATCAAAAGAATGCAACTCCCACGGGTTGAGATAAGAACAGTTTAGTAACTAAGGTATAACACAAATCACTACTGCTACCACCAATGATAATAATGATACAGGAAATAACAAGGGAACAGAATACAACACCTCAGCACCAGCTGACCGATAACTCGCCCCCCAAGCCCGACCAAGCTCCGACCGATACCTCCTCCAACCCTGCAGTCTCCCAGCCCTTCCGGCTAACTCCCAGTTACATCCTGGGCATGACGTGCTGTGGTATGGAATAGCTCTTTGGTCAGTTTGGGTCAGGTGTCCTGTCTCTGCTTCCTCCCAGCTTCCCCTCCTCCCTGGCAGAGCATGAGGCTCACAAAGTCCTTGGCCAAACCAAAACATCTCTATCAGCTCTGTTCCCGAGCCGAAAGTCAAAACACTGCACTGCACCAGCTACCAAGGAGGAGAAACATGACTGCTACTGCTGAACCCAGGACAGAATGAAGAAGTGGTGCTACCAGAAATATTAACATACTTCACTTTCAAGCAGAGCAAAGAAGTAATTACTGACTTTAAAAGTGGCAAGCTGGAGTGGTACATCAGAGGATGCAGTCTGGCTGCTCTTTTAACATTTTTAAGTAGCAATGTGTGATGCAGAATTACAGATGACCCAGTAGAAAACATTAAAATTACCAGAAAAATCAATATAAACTATTAAAATATTAAATTAAAATAAAGTTACTTATAAAATGACTTACTTTATAAAGTGACTAAGTAAGGAAGTTGTGAATGCTCCGTCTCTGGCAATGTTCAAGGCCAAGCTGCACAGGGCCTTGGGCAAGGTCTAGTGTGCATCCCTGCCCATGGCAAGAGGGTTGGAACTAGATGATCCTAAGGTCCTTTCCAACCCAAACTGTTCTATGATTCTATGAAAGTATTTGCATGCAGCTCATCAGTTACTAGGATTACAGCTTTTTAGAAGTTTTGCTGTGAACCATTTTTACTCCATCAGAAATGCCAATGAAAAACCTATGTTTTCTAGATACTAGTAGAGTACTCGAATTTTTGATCAGAAACATATGCAGGTGCCAGGACACTTTCAGGTAATGTTGGAGGCTCAATTATTCTGCTGCTCTAAGATGGAAAAAGGAGATGAATCTGAACTTAATAATGTAGGCAAGTGCCCCTAGCCATAGGTGATGAAAGTTGACTGGTTATATATTCAAAGCTGAATGCCTTCAACAGAGTTAACAGCAACAACTACTGCCTGTCTCTAAACACAGTGGTTAAAATTCCATCCTGGGAAGTGGGAGACCTTATTCCAAATCATACAGAATCATCTACCTTCACCAGCCTTTCCTTCTAACAACAGGCTGTCTCAGTCATTTAAATTTCCTTATTAAGCTTTTTGTGATCATAAAGATCTCAGGCAGAGTGGAAAATTAAGGAAGCATGTAAAAGACTTAAGTATTTGATTCTTACTATATTGCATGTTTGCCAATATCTTCCCTAAAATATTCCTTAAGGTAAACTGGAACAGATGTGTTTAAAAATGGTCAGATTCAAGAAACGATAACACCAGTCTGTAAGAAATTAAAAGCCAAAGAAAAAATGGCTTCTTGTTGGACCCTGCATGTCTTTTGAAAGCCTGACACATGTTCATATACATTACCAATATGACATTAAAGAACCATATATGACAGTACTGACATCTTTAAGCATTTCAAAGCATATATTTCAGGGATTTATAAAACGATGCAGAAATGTCAGATGATAGGATTTCTCAAATGTTATTCCATAATTCGCTATTTTCCTCCAGGGGAGGAGAATCCTTCCATCAGTGGACACAAATCAACTGAATCTGCTCAAATAACTGTATGGCACTTTTTCCTGTCACTTGTATACCCTTTGACTTTATTCCATGCATTATTTCACTAAAATCTGTTTCAGGACTGTTCAATGTCTTGGACATCACCCTTGAGTTAACAAAACAAGAATATTTGGAAATGAATTTAGTTCATGAATTCTGGAATAATATGATACCTATTGCCATCAGATGTCAACTACAAATGTACAAAGGCTGTAAAAATTGCTATAACTAAATTAGGGGATCTTTTAGGGTTCAGGCACTGGTATATTCATTTACTTGATGTAAAAAAATTCTTTTTTTTGTCTCAAATGTTTCTTTAATTTAGTAAAAGTTAGATGATGAAAACACTAAACCTACTAAAATTGAACTATTATGTGAAGGAAAGAGAAAAAAAAATAATTTCACAACAAATTTCCCCATCATTTCTAGTCAGTTTTCTCTCCTATCACTTGGAAATTTTTATTCCAAGAGCCTTTTACTTGAATACAGGATTCAGTTTGCAGGGCTGTGTTTATAAACTGGCCACTTAGAAAGGGGGACTGGAAGTCTAAAAAAGCTTTAAGAGAAAATATAGTGTCCTGGTGAGTAGCTCTGAGTTCAGTTAAAAAAGATCTCTGCTGAAAGTCAAAACACTTGAATAACTTTTCAACCAACTTCTTTTTTGTTTAGTGTGTTTGTTTGTTTTTTTTTAATTCCTACAGCAGGATTCAGCTGCTCCAAAACAAAATTAGAATGCTACCAACTTGCAAGGTTGATGTGCAGGTGGGTTTCTGTGGTACCCCCATGCCCACCTTGCTTTGGAATTGGTCACAGTGAATAGTCTCACTAGAAGTGAAGAATCAAAGAGATAAAATCAAAGAGAGAAAATCTCTTATCCAAAAAAAGATAAAATCTCAAGTGATATATGGCTTGCTGTGATTTGTTTTTGAATATTTGAGAAAAATTCAGAAGATTAATTCTTGTACCTAAATTAACCGCCAAAGCCAATTGGGATTGCAGTCTCCAAGGAGAAAAGTGCTACTCAAAGTAACCCAATTCTATTTATGATACTAAATGTAATGAAGTGACAACCAAATAAGAATTCCTTGGACCAAAAGTATACAATAATGAAATTAAAATATTAACAAAAAAAAAGAAAGATTAACATCTCTTCCATCTTTAAACAAGTACACAATGTAAATGCAAAGCCAGTTTTAGGAAAAAAATCAACAAAGGAGCAAGTTAATTCCTTAATATGACACAAGTATTTCCAGGTTAGAGCTGATAGGAATATCAGCAGGTATAAAATTCTGAAGTAGTTTAGAACTAAAGAAAAAATAAATAGAATCTTCTCAAAAGAAATGGCATTTTCTGAATGACAGTGCAATATTTTTTCCTAACCAAATAAAACTGCACCTGTTGCAAGGAAAGTGTTCTAAATAAGTTAAATTTGATTTATGGAATACTGTGGGTACACTGCCTCAAGTAGTCGCCATCTCTAGGTATTTGTTTCAGCCTGGTGGTTCCTTTTTTGTTTAAAAGACACATACAGAGATGGAAAGAAAACTGAATAAATGAGCTCTGTGTATAAAACCTAGTGTATGAAGGGATTTCTAACCCTCTGTACTGTACTGTTTTTGACAACTTCTGCATTGAAAATAGAGGTTTAGCCGCTCCATGGACTCTTGGATGGATTGTTCAGTTTTCAATCGTAGGCAAAATATCCTGCCACAGGCCTTCTGAGTCAGTCTCTGACAAGTCAGGGGGTATGCAGATGGTATCTGAATCAATATTTTCCAATGAGCTTTTATTTCTCAAGAATAATAATATTATTTTATTACTGGGAAGTTCCTCTCTCTGTCAAATAAACATCCCCATTTCCCCCTAGGCCCTATCTAGGCTACACTCTCTGTCCCTCTCACACTCAATTTGTTATTTTACTGCTGTCAGGCTTTCCTGACTCTTCAGGTTCTTCTGTAAAACTTTTACTCTCTGTCATACCAGTAAAATTTGCTGGCCTCTAATTTTATCATCCAGCTATGCTACCAGAATTAATCTGAAGAATATGAGCAAACATTGAGAAAATATCTGACCTGAAATGACCTCACCCATATGACAGGCAGTAGGCATCTTACTATGTGGTGAAAAGCTATGAAAATTATGCTGATTATGTGCTCTCTTAACTTGATATCTCATTATATTTACTTATAAGATTTCATGGAACAACTTGGCTCTGCAGGAAAACGTTCAGATTTGAATGACAAACCCAAAGACAAGAATCCAGGTGGATATCAAAACTTCACTGAATTTGTGACTGTCCATGGTTTCATGGAAAAAATCTTTGTTTTTGTTTTTTTGTTACAACTTCTGTATGAGTAGAAAATCCTCAGATTTTCTGCATGATTTTTTTTTCGCGCACTGCCTTTAGAGGCAGACAAGGTCACCTGGCAGTAGTTACTTGTATTTTTCTTGGTGTATGACCTCCCTGAAAAGTCAGGGAACCCTCACTATGTTTGTTGCATTCAGGTCAGATTCACTTGTGTTTTGCAGTCAGTGGACCACTCATCTCTTTCTCCACTGAAAAAAAACAATCCATATCCCAAGCCAGGGAGAATGCTGCAACCGATTAATTTTTTTAACACAAAGTTATACTTAGCTTTAATGTTGAGTTTACCTCACATATCTGCATTATTATGAATCACTATGCCTGATTAAACTCTTATCATATGTATATTGAAGAATTTTAATGAAATTAAGTATCATTTATGTAGTTTTGGATCATTACTTAGTACAGGTTATATGTTTTAACTGAGATTTCTATATTTTGGAATAGTATAAATAATTAACTATCATGGGAGGCCAAGTAATTCGGCCACCTCCAATTTGCTTCATTGCATGAACATCTTTTCTTTTCTCCTTACCTACCCTTTAGCAGAATTTCCAAGATGATCCTTTGGAAGGAACTTGTGAGGGATGGAATATGTTTCAGTTGCCCTTACCTACTACAGCTACTAGATAAGCTACCCTGTCAGATGTCATAAAGTCAATGAATCTTAAAATGCCAGTATGGACATTATTAGAACAATATTTACTTCAGGCTATTTTAAATAAAACCTTGCAGAGAGTCAAAAATGCGCTAATGCTTACATGGTCAGATTCGCAAAAACAGAAGCCAAAGAATTCACAAAGGAAAAAAAAAGTTGCTCTTTGTTTTGACAACTATAATGCAACTACTGTGGAATTAGTTCTGCTCTTTCCAAATTTGAATGTGTGTACATTTTATGTATCTTTATATACAAAGCAAGCATATTATGAAGGCAGAGAAGTGATACAGTAGTACTTCTTTTAGAAAAGAGAGCCCTGGGTACTTTTTGGTCTTATAGATATGTCATACCTCAGCATCTGTAAAATATCTAAGTGTTACATAACTATTCTTAGCTAGCTGCAGGAATGAAAAATGTCCTTCATTGGGAGTATGTCTTAAAAGTACACTTAGCACTTAATTCTGGATTTAAAAATTGCATGACAACTTTTCCCAAGTTAATGAGAAAAGCCTCTGCACCACTTGAGCATATAATTGTATTTGTATTTTTGGTCATACCTGTAATGCTTTTGCCTTTCATTTAATCAGTCAGAGTTCCCCAGATATTTCCATGTTTCCTCAGATCTCTGGAACCCTGCTTAAAAACTAGCATCAGGTAGTCCAATTCCAAATTTTTTTGTATTGAAGGAAATTTAAAAGAGATTGCATATGAGAATGAGTAGTTCAGTGGCTTCAACCTTGAGGTCCCTCATAATTCTTCAGGGGAATTTACCTCAAACTGCAAGTTTGTTCCTGTTCCTATTGCCAGTTTGCTTTGTTGTTGCCCTAGCTGTTCTTACATTGTGGTGCACCCGCCTATGGTAAGAAGTTCAAACAAACTCAAGCTACTCCATGGATGGATGCCAAAAAATTGCCTAATTTTCTTGTTATAGCCTTATAAGAGCCTCTCTTCTCTGAACTCCTCTTTCAGTCCCTAATGACCATCTTGAAAGTATCTTGCTTCTATTGCATGTGAGAAAGAGATTTATTACTAGTGTTTAATGTTTTTCATACGTGACTCTTCAGACTTCTTTCGGTATGCCTTATATATTTACAATTAATCTGTCATGGTTCATGATATTTACCACTTTCTTCATTTTAGCATACTTTTAGCTTTTTAAGGGGTCCTTTTTTAATTCTATTGCTCAGTTGTTTAGCCTTGCTGGTTCATTTTTGTCTCTCTAAAGACCCCACTCTCCCACCAATTATTACAGTATGACTGTAACAAATTTTAACAAACTAAATGTTAGTGAATGCTTTAAGCGTTAATACACTGTTATACACTTAGCATAAACATGTTTTTTCTTTTAAGTCACTCGTTCAAACACTTGAAATTACATTCTAACAGTAATGTGTCACTGTCAAAGAGGAGTCACATTTATACTGCAGCATAAACATGCTTCAAAAGAAATTTGTTTATGAGCCACAAGTCTTTATATACCTAAAAGTAAAAACTTAATCCAAGTAATACCAAGCTGTTAGAGAGATTACTTTTCAGCAAATATGATTCTTCATAACATGCGGAGCCCAAGTAAGTGTGGCCTAAAATACAGCCAGGGTACAAATGCAGTAAAAGCCTGAAGAGATGGATGTACAGATTGACAGACAGATAGATATCAGCTAGGTAGCAGGACAAGTCTCCTAATTCAATGTGTTGAAAAAATCTCAGGTATAGCACCCTAAGGTGTTGCAACCACACTGTGTCAGACTATTCATACTGCTACAGTAGTGAGCAGCAAGGGAGCTAAGAGCCTGTCTAGTAAAAGACTTTACAATTACTATCAAGCAAAGGAATTCTTTTCTTTCTTTTTGAAAGCAGCTCTTTTTTTAAATTTATGCTGCAAGTTATTGCATTATCATTTACTCTGCAATATCGAATTGTCAAAGTCTGTATTTCTCTATTCCTTGGAATATTCCCATTATATCCAAGAATTAACTCAATCCTACTTTATAATGTAATAATCAATAAGGAGTATGTACACATGTACATTAGGAAAAGCAAGTTTTAGTTATAAGCATGCTTAATATTCCACAATTTATGAGAAGATTTATTGAACAGATTTGGGTTTATACAACTCACCAGACAGACCACAGAGGCAAAGTTTGGATGCAATGTTTTTTATTATGAAGACACATTTAAAAGGTAATAATAAAAAAAACCACATTTGTCTTTTTAAAGAAAGGGTAAGCAGGAATTAATATTTTTCCTTCAGAATACAAAATTCTAAATAGAAAGCAAATATTTCAACTTAGAGTAATAACCACTAAAATACAATTTAATGTCCAATTACAATGACAGAGGGAAAGAAAAGTAATTCTGTTGGCAAAGTCATGATTTTAAACTGCCTAGAGCAGATGCAACTACTTTGCAATATTTTCATTAAATGAGGACTGGAGAAATAATGCATGGATTTTAAGAATAAGTAAGTTCAACATGCCATCAGACCTTGTAAAAGCAACTGAAGCTTTAACACTTCTGATTTATCATTGTTTACTCTTCTCATTTAGTATCATTTGTCTTTGCCTTAGATATGCAAAAATATGTTGGTCTGAAAACAGCTACCTAATTGTAGGTGGGGTTATTATTTCAGGAAAGATCTCTGGTGATAGGACTCTTCCACTGAACATGGTGACTGCCAGCTGCATATCTTGCTTGTCCAGATGATCATAAGTCCTCCATGTTGCTGCTCCCTGTCTACTTTCCTCAGTCTTTTCCTGGGGGAAGATTCAATCTCAAAAATGTAGTCAATGCTCACACTCAAACAGCTGGAGAAAGCTGGATAGCATTTAATTTCTAAGGGTTTTCCCCATCCCTCCTCAGAAGTGTATCACTGTTATGCAAACAGTATGTGAGAACCTGGTAAAGTGTTAGTGCTGGCTGCTGCTAGTAAAGATAGAAGTCCCTGTGAGATATTTCTTTCTTCTCTGTTCTTGAGTAGTATGCTGATGGCTTCTTTTTGTGTTTCTTTTACTGATAGAGCGATATCCTAAGAATGTTCGCTGCAACAAACTTAGAATAAATAGACTCAGAAACAACAGACAGAATGATGTTTTTCACTGCATGGCTTACTGTTGTGGTTTTTTTTTATGAGTTTATCCTATACAAGTATTTGGAATTTGGACATGCTAAGGCCAGGACTACACCTTTTCCCATGATCACATATACACTTGTGCCTCTTCTGAACACTGCATTTTACTGATGTGAAACAGCAGACTGATGACTATACCCAAAGCACATAGCACCTTTGCAGAGGGACCACTCCATCCTTAAAGAATGTGTCCTGCTGTGGGTTTGGCAAGGGCTGCTACCTCTTCCCAGTGTTTCCATGTCCTACTACAGTAGCCAAAACACCCACACCACAGCTTTCAAAAGATGGTAGAGCAAGGAAAAAGTTTCCAGTGTAAATTCCATGAAATTTTTATCTTATTTACACTGTCTTGGAAGGGAAAAAAAAAAGGGTTTAGTCCAACTAAGTATTGATTTTTTTTTTTTTTTAATGTTTTCTTAGCCAGAGAACTGCTACACTGGTTACTTCTGCAACCTCATTTTTAGGTATCATCTGTCTTCTACTGCACATGATGTGGGAGCTGAATAAGCAATTCTGTTTTGTATTCAGTGTGCTCCATTCAACAGGAGTTTTGATCATATGCCTCACCTTGAATGCTGTGTTCAGTTTTGGGCCCCTCACTACAAGAAAGACATTGAGATGCTGGAGCATGTCCAGAGAAGGGCAACGAAGCTGGTGAAAGGTCTTAGAGCACAAATCCTGTGAGAAGCAGCTGAGGGAACTAGAGTTGTTTAGCCTGGAGAAAAGGAGGTTCAGGGGGACCTTATCACTCTATACAAATACCTGATGGGAGGATGGAATAAGGTGGTGTCCTGGGTTCAGTAGTAGCTGTTATTTTTTCTCCTTCTTGGTAGCTGGTGCAGTGCTGTGTTTTTGACTTTTGGCCTGGGAACAGTACTGATAGCACTGATGTTTTTAGTTAGTACTCAAATGTTTGGTCTGACCCAGGACTTTCTGAGCCTCATGTTCTGCCAGGGAGGAGGGGAAGTCGGGAGGAAGCAGAGACAGGACACCTGACCCAAACTGACCAAAGAGGTATTCCATACCACAGCATGTCATGCCCAGGATGTAACTGGGATTTACCTGGAAGGGCTAGGCACTGCGGGGTTGGAGGAGGTTTCGGTCGGTGCTTGGTCAGGCTGGGGGGGCGAGTTATAGGTTGGCAGGTGGTGAGCAGTTATATTCTCTTCCCTTGTTATTTATCATTATTATTATTGGTGGTAGCAGTAGTGATTTGTGTTATACCTTAGTTACTGGACTGTTCTTATCTCAACCTATGGGAGTTGCATTCTTTTGATTCTCCTCCCCATCCCTCAGGGAGCAGGGGGAGGGCAAAAAGGTGGGGGGAGTGAGAGAGCAACTATGTGATTTATGGCTGACTTTGTTTAAAACACAACAGGTGGGTTTCAACCTCTTCTCCCAAGTGACAAGCAATAGAACAAGAGGAAATGGCTTCAAGTTGTGCCAGGGAAGGTTTAGATTGGATATTAGGAAAAAAGTCTTCACTGAAGGAGCTGCCAAGCATTGGAACAGGCTGTTCAGGGAAATGGTTGAGTCACTATGACTGGAGGTATTTAAAAGACATGTAGATGTGGTGCTTAGGGACATGGTTTAGTGGTGACCTTGACAGTGCTAGGTTAATGATTGAACTGTATAATCTTAAAAGTCTTTTCCAACCTAAATGATTCTATGATTCTATGCAAGCACATTTATTAAAGAAATATTTAAGGGAGTTTTCATGATGTTTCTGTCCCTTTAACACAATTTTAATTTGTGCAATTTAATGAACATGAACAGGGAAAAATTAAGTCCATTTGGTGGCTTCATGCTGACACATATATTAGTCAAAAGCAGTGACAGATTTTAGAGGTCCAGGTGCTTCAAAAGACTACACAGAGCTACTCAATTGATATTGGGCAATTACAGGATCATCTCCTAGCTGCTCATAACGAAAGATTAAATTAAGACCTAGAAGCTTAAAAGAAAAAAATGAAAACCTGACATAGGTTATTACTGTATTCAATCTCATGCTTTTTTAAGAGATCCATCTAATGACTTTTTAATGACTTTGAGGATGTCACAAAGGGAGTGATGAAGTTATTTCCACAGGATTGCTGTCCTATGGGGGGCGTATGCTGTATCTTTGGCACAGATGCAACAAGAAGACGCATATTTTCCCTAGTGCCCTGGAGACATAATTCTTCAAACAGTCTTGATGCATCTATATATCACTGCCTGAACAGTTCAGATTTTTTTTGTACATTCTTCAAGACTGCTTGCTGAAGCAAAAAAATCATATTTCGTAGGCATATTTGGGGGTAAGCAAACCTTTCCATTGTCATGGAGCTCCAAAGATTTGGATAGTCAAAATGGTACTCTTCTCTACCCTTTTTTCCCCCTGAGTATGTAAAGATATAATACCAATATATATACCTCAGAACATTCCTCAGGTATAAATGTAGCCACCTTTTAAATTTTACTATAAACAGGAAGATAGGCATGTGGTCTATTTCTTCTAAAATGAATTAATTTTATAGAAGTTGTCTACTAAAATCAAAAGATCTATGGCAGGATTTTCAAAGCTGTCAGGAGGTAGAGTCACAAAATGTTCACACCCTGTCTCATGTGGCCTCTTAAACCAGCAGGTGTTTATATTCCTGGTCTTTATTAAGTTTGCCTAAGTATTTCAAGTAACTGTTTAAATGCCATTAGAAGTTTGGCTTTTAGACATTGCTTAGGTAGGTTAATGACTCCTCATTTGCCATAATTTAGATACATAAAAAATATCACTAAACTACCCCAAATTCGATGTATTTTGGATTAAATGTATTTTGTTTCAAACCTAGGTCATTGGTCGTACCTCTGACCAGCAACAAAATGAGCTATAATCCAGGTGCAAGGAAATATAAATCTCAGTTCCTTTTGAGTTTATGAAATTTTACCCAAAATTCTAACATGATAAAATATAGAGTCACTTCCATCTTTACAAAACCTTTTTATCACTGCGTCTGCAATGATACATATATATTCAGTATATAAAATTTGCACTTTGAAAAAACATAAATTAAGCTACAATGGTTATAACAGCATAGTTAACATTCCAGCATATATGAAGTTCAACAACACTGGAAATTTATGGTATTAATTATTACTTACATAGAAATGCTATTTCTGGAAATTGGTGGTTTGCCATTTGCACTTTATACCATTCAAACTGGAGCAAGAAAGAGATGTATGCAGCCTGCTCACAGATGCTTCTTCCTGTGAGAACCATACAGATAATGGACAACTGTAGCTACAGGCAAAGCTTCCTTCAGTAACAGGTAGGAGACCTCAGCCTGCATTTCCATAGATATGCTAATTATCACCAGTTAATGACCTACTCCTTGGAGATACTCATCAGTGTCCTACTTAACGACTCTAAATTATTTAAGGTAATCTTGATTTTAAATGCTATCTCCTGATAACTGATTTCTTAATTTATTCACAGCTAAATGATTTTAATTACTATTTTTTTAGTAACTTGACTTTACTGACAGAAATACCCACATTTCAGATTTTACCATTAGAACATTTATTAATTTTTTTAGATGACATTTCCACTCTATTCTTGTAAAAAAAAAAGTGGGAAGGGAGAAATTGTCATTAATGTTTTAATTGTGGTATTGAAATACTAAACGTTCCTTAACTAATGCAAACAATGATATGTCAACACAGTCTCCAGTATCTTTGGTTAGGGCATCACTTTGTATAGTTAATAATGTGTCCAATACATGCAGAAAATTTTATTTAAATGTAAATTTCTCTCATTTTTCAGTTTCAGCTTGGGGAACAGTGTCACAGACCTTTCAATTTTTAGATCTGCTGTTCAGGAAAGAAATACCTTTAAGCTTGAAAAGCAAGCATATGTTTATAATGAAGATGTTTGAGATACATCTACATACTGGGAAAATAGTGTGAAAATGGGAGAACCTGGAATACTTAATAAGTATATCAGTAATTTTAGTCCAAAATTAATGAAGCTTTAGATAAAAGTAACTAAATTTTGTTGCATCTGTGTTTTAGAAATACTGGTATTAAGTTCTGTGCCACTTTGGTTTCTCATGACTGTAGAACATATATGGAAAGGCTTGCATAAGACAACTCTTTTGATACTTTGGACTATATCTAAGTATGTTATTGAGTAATTAACAGGCATGATTCCAAGAAAAATATGTTGTGATCTTCGGATCAACAGCTCAGAGTGAGTGTTGCAGACAAGCCTCATTATCCTCCCAGATGTAAACTATGAAAACAAACCAATAGACTACCAAGATAAAGTCTTTACCTTATTGGTCCCCGCAGTCCCGCAAGTAAAAGGCTTTGTTGCCTGTAGTTGTGTGTTACAAACTTCTTCAGACTAATCTTTCATTGATTCCAGCTGGAAATTTACCTGAAACAAGACCTCAGGAAAAATGGTATCATAATACCTCAATATTACGCAGAATTCATTAGGCAAATGTCATGAGCAGGGACCTGTCAGAAAGACCATAAAGTCTATCTAGAGAGCTGTGCTATGTGATGAAAGCTGAATTAATCTCATAATTTGGGATTTCACCATTTCAGTGTTCAGACCGGAGCAGACAGAACAACTTAATTAGTTACTAAACTGCACAGGTTTTTAAATCTGAACAACCAAACACTAGGGGAAAATGCCAATTCTTGAGCTTCAAATTACTATAAAATAAGGTATTTTGAAGTCTTCCAAGCTATATTTATGGCAGTTTTTGTTCTATTTACTGCTCTCTGTCACAATGTATTTGCTTGTTTGTTAGAGCACTATCTATCTGACAAAAGACTAGATCTATGAAGTCCATGTAACTCTTTGTCCTTCTTCAAGCCCTTGAAATCCAAACTTGTAATCTCCATGTGCACAATGAAATTAATATAGTGTTCATGGAAACTTGCTTTTCAACTATTTCCAGATGAGGTCATGAAGAAAACTACTTTACTATCCCTTTCTTAAACTTCAATAACTATTATTCTTCTTTAAATTCAGTGTTGCTTATTGGCTTCTAGAAGTGTGCTACAGAAAACTATTTTTACTCACTCTGAAGAATTTGCAGTACACATAGTTAAAAAAAAAGGAAAAAAATAAAGTATACACAAGAACTATTCAACAGTAGGTCCATGTTTATACTAGGTCTATAAAGCCAAAGAAAAGTTAATATTTTTTTTTTGCCTATTTTACATTACCATGGATAAGATATTGTACCCTGTTAATTTTTGTCATGAAGGTCTATTTCATTCTTCTGTTATTTCCCTACATAAGAAATTATTATTATGAAAATTGATTGTTCTAAAAAACCCTCAATGAAATATTTCCCATGTAATTTGATGAAAGGATTTAGTTCTTTTTTTCTGAAAACACATCTTGCTGAAGTACAGAAAAAGTTAATTTGTAAGTTTGGAACCAATAAACATGCTTTCACAATGATCTTGCTGAAATAACAACTTATATGAGCAGTTAAAATGCCAACAAGTATATTCTTTCAATGTTCTTATAATAGGGAAAAAAAAAAAAAAGAAAAAAGAGATAACGGGCTATATAAAAAGAAATTTTTTAAATATATGCAACAAATGTTTGACTGCAACTTCGAAGAACAGTTAGGCTCCCTCTCTGTGTACTTTGTCACAGAAGCAGGTCAGACTTTTGTTTCAGGTAAAATCACTATGATATTTTTGGAATGGCCATTCGCTTGGCTACAAATTTAAGGAGAAACCTTACTGCCCTCTCTGTGAAAGGCAAGGATTCGTTTTTCCAGCTTCTCTCCATGTCGGCGCTGACTGCAGGAACACACGTACAGGATAATTCCTGATATTGGGCAAACCCTAGACAAACAAAGGAACTTCATGCAAACTTCATGTTTTAAAATGTGATGAAGTTGATACAACTTTGAAGCACCTTTGTTGGAAGCGAGTTTTGTTGCAAAGAACATTTCATACCCTACAAGCTCTTTTACAACTTGCTTTCGAAAGAAAGAGAATCAGGTTAAAGAGAACTAAATGGATTCTACTATCACCCTATAATCAAGTATATATTTTTAAGACATCGATGATAATCTTGAAGTGCCAGAATATGATTAGGAGCCAATCAGGAGTGTAAGAACAAGAAAATATTTCATAACTGACCTTTCTTACTTGGAAAAAAGAACATATTTTATTAAATGTTATATTCTTCATTGAATTTATTATATTATTAATATATTTTTTTAATGTCTATATATCCACATCACTAAATGTAGCACTGTACATATATACTACAGATATGGTTGAACATAGGGGAATTTTGAATTAGTGCAGTTCCACTGTCATGTTCTGAGTAAATAAAACAAAAATAAATGAAAGCATGCATGGCTACATAAACCACATAACTGTCTCCAAACATCATCTCTAACTGTCAACACATTGAGGTTTTATATATAAATAACAACATCTCTCTACAACTCAGCTAGTCAGTTATGCAGTGATGGGTAGGATTGTTTTGAGATGAAAACTACGCCTCTGAAGACCAAGCAAATTACTGATTTCACAGATTTCACAGTCTTTATGACATTTTACTGATGAGCTCATCACTGTAGACTCACAATGTATGGCATAAAAATGTGCAACACTTAGAAATGTGCTAGGTCTTCTAACACATCTATCTGCCTAAGGTCACCCTCTGAGTAGTATTTGGAGGTCAGAAAAAGAATACACCATTGATTTGTCCACTGTTTATAAGCACAGCACAGCACTGAGGAAACCATCAAGTTCAGCTTTTGAGCACAACATTTTCTTAAAACAGCTAAGAAGATCTCTGTGTCAAAAAAAGCAACATAAAAGCTTTGCTCAAGGCTGGATATATTTTTCCAGGGTGAACATATCCCATGCTTAATGAAACAAGTGATTCACAAAGGAAATAAATCTGAATATCAGAGTTGTTATTACACTCAGGCCTTTAGCAGAAAAAAAAAAAAAAAAGCAAAGTTTTCTGAAATCTCTTTTTCTTATTTCTTTCAATGTTAAAAAACAAAAAAAAATCGTAGATTCATAGAATCATAGAATAGTTTGGGTTGGAAGGGACCTTCAAAGGTCATCTAGTCCAACCCACCTGCATATTCACAGCTATATTCCTGTTATAACTAAATGTAGGATAATACGCTGAACGAAAACCCCACCCTGTAACTACCAGGGACTAACTGTTACATTTGAGCAATAGCGCCACTCAGTACTTTAGGTGTTAGTTTAAAACAATGTGAATATCCCTTAAGAGTCACTGAATGTTTCAAAAAATGTCACCGTATACCTGTGCCTCGCTGAGCATTGTATCAGTCCTGTCCCAGAAGGTATGGCTTTAGGGGAAACATAACTGGAAATATTCAGAATCTGCCACATTTCCTCAAAATCTCCATAGATAGCTCTGTTTCTGTTTTGCATAAAAGGTGGAAAGAAATGAGAAGCTTCATTCAGTTACTTGGAAGATATCACTATGTTTAGGACAAAAAAATAGAAATATTCACTATCGGTATGTTTTCCTGTCTAAATAGGCTTGAGCCATTCAGTTTAACACCAACTGCTACAAAATGAAAGTAAAACCAGTCTTCTCCAGTTTCAATTAATGCTTTAAATACTAAAGTCTTAAGTATCTGATTACAGATACAAATACCAGATCAAACCACAGAGCAATATTACAGCTAAATATGCCAAGATAACTGTATGATGTGTGAAAAAAAAAGAAAAAGAAAAAAAATCAAATTTGCAAGCCTAATTTTCCTTTCTGGAAATACTTCTGTACTTACTGACAGGAGAAAAGTACTGTGCTTTATGTGACCTACCACAATTCCTGTGTCTTCAATCAGACCTGATGCAGTTTGATTATATATGTCACTGAGGGATAGACTGGGAACTCTTTATTTCCTCTAGTAGGCAACAGTTTGTACCAAAATACCTCCAATCCAATCCATTAGTCTCCTGAGTTTCTGAAGAGATCATGAGTTTGAAAAAATTATTAACTATTAATTTAATAATGATCACCCCCTTAAGCAATTCTTGAAATGAATTGTTTTCTCTACTCCAGAAGAAAAATAATGGTTTCTGGTCCTTAACTTAATGTTAGAATGTAGATGAGTTTATACTACTGTTCTTCAAGAACTGCAACATCTCAATTGATGGTGTCGCTAGAAACTAGAATTCATTAAATGAGGATGAGACTTGCAAATATAAAGTTGAAAAGGTCAGCCTACAATTAATTACCAATTTTAAAAGTTCTCAATAAAAAAAAAAAGGAATGTTTCTAAAGTATACTGCAATGCTATTTTCCCTGCAAAAAGGCAGAAGCTATTTGAGAATGAATGGAGTGATTAAATACATGTCATTTTCACCTGTAATTTAAACAATATTTGGGGGGGGGGGGGAAATAAATAAAAAAGAGAATGTCATCCAGAGAGGTGACACTTGTTTAAGCTGACTGTTTGGTGGACTAAAGGTTGTATATACGGCAGAAAGGTCAGCCAGGGAAAAGACGTTAAACTCAAGTTTAAAACATTTCATCTTGGAACAGGTTCCAGTAAAAACTGTAAAAGGAATCTGAGAACACATTTGTAGTCAACTATATGTGTCTTGTGTATCATTTTATTGTTTAACAATTAATGCAGATACTGTGGTCTTTGGTTTTGTTCAAAAAAATTGTAACTATGTTAAGTATGAAACTTTTATAGTAAAGAGGAAAAATATCTGAAATTCAATATATTTCCATGAAAGCAGAATTTCCAGAGTGAAAAAAAGTTAATTCTGATGAATTTATCCTTTCAGTTTGCTGGCATCAAAGGTCACTGCTCAACATAACCTTGAGTCCTTTCTCCCTATAAATAGACAGCAGCTGGACACGGGCTATTTTCTTCCATCAGCTGGCCACATACATACATTGCTAATACTTAGATAAGAGAATAATGCAGTATGTAAATTACTTTCAGAATCAGAGAGCTTTGTAGCTTTTGTAAAAACAGGGCAGTAAAATTCAAGTTGTGTGTCTTTTTATAGGGAAACTATGAAAGGAGTGGATGTGGAACATTCAGTATGCTGACACTATTTAATTGCAGGAGAAAGTTTTGGGGCCTGGCCACTGAATGAATTATTTCCATTAATTGTTTGTAAGAATTGACTTACTATGGAAACGTCGTATGTTCCTCTCTATTCTCTATAATTTTAGTACTTTCAAATCAAAATTTTAAGAAAATCTTCTTCTGTTTTATACAGAAAATCAAAGGAATTGTCTTTTTTAATAGTTAATTTGGCATGAAAAATTTTAAGGCAACCATGACACCCAGGTCTGTAGCAAAACAGCTGAGTGACAATCAGGACAATATTTAAGCAGTGAACATGAGCCTTTAAGGGAGCAGGACGTTCTGACTTAGTATAGTCTAACTTCAATGAGCACTTCCTGACTTATGCCTCCTTTCATTTATGATAAAAGTCCTTATTCCCAGAGATGTTCCATGTAATCAAGGTTTTAGTGAAGTGGGATGAGTCAGTTTTATGCATAGCAGCTACTCAGATCTATTTAGATAAGAAAAAACATGCTGCTATAAGACAGGTTTTTATGCACACTCTTACAAGCCATTATTGACTGGAGAATTTGATGCAGTAATAGTTCTATCATTTGAGCAAATTTAGATGGTGAGAGGTTTTATTAAGTATATTTCTGATGGAGCACAGTATATTTCAATGGACATACTTCCAAGTCTCAGAAGAGCAGATATTTAAAATTGTCTGCTATTACCGCTGGCATAGGTTCGAGCTGGAAATGACACAACAAAGACCTTTTTGTGGTTTTTAGCATTTTTACTTTTGACTAATTTGAAATGCAAGGTTTCAGTATCACCACAGGATAATGAAGCAAACCAACACAATTCTATTAACTTTCAAAGAAATTTCAAATTTTGTTTTAAATGAGGCATAGGACAAATATGTCCACTTTAATTTTTTCAAATTCATTCAGTCATCTCTAAATGATGGCTGATTGTTAAGCCCGATTGATCATTATTGTGGGAATATGTTGCATAGCACACAACCCTTCTACATTTAGGGAATACTTCAGCAAGAAACATTTTTTTGTCATCTAGCTAGTCCAAGCTCTCCTAATAAAGGAGCAGTATTTTCATGATACCAAGGTAATGGAACTGGATAGTCTGATACAAAAGAAGACAATGTTCTACAGGACAGCAGAAAGACCGAAGCTTTCTCCCCTGCATGCTCTGATAGCTCTAGCTGTCAATTATACAAGTAAATACCCATCCCTGTTGAGCATAATCTCCTTGGCTTTTGGACAAGAGGAGTCCCAACGTTATTGTGCAGCCAAAAATAGGAGTGCAGAAGCACTGCACAGACTGACATCAGATTCTACTTCCAGCTGCTCTGAAACAATTTGAGTTCACTGAGATCACTGCCAATTAGAAGATCAGTTAAGGAATTAATATATGTCCAGATTCTGCCCTACAACAAAACCAAATAAAAAAGAAAGCACACCTAAAAACTGTATTATGGTAACTAGCCTTTCTGATCAAGGTGCTTGGTAACACAAGAATTGCCTATATCCCCTAGAAATATTCCTATGTCAAAGGGAAATTTCCTAATTTTCATAAGGGAAACCCAAAGCTTTAGAACATAAGAATAATATTGCTGGGTTAGGGAAAGATCATAGCGATGCTGCTTATTAGTATGTTTTCATCATGCTTTACCACTCAGTTTATGTTTGATTACAGGTTACATGACTTTCGGCATATTCACAGAAAGAGCAGACTAAAATAATTAATTGCATTGCATTGTATTATGAAAATATATTGTATATGAAAATAGAAAATTTGCTAGGAACAAAACTACTCACATTCAGAGAGAAAATCACAAAAATTCAGCTGCAGTTTTTATATAGGGGACTGGACACAGGGCTGATATTTGCTCAGATTTTTAAGAATATTCTGAAGATATTTTCAGAACTTTTTTATGCTATCCTGCAATAGAATGCAGGCCATTTCTACAATGAAATTATCTGAAGTTTAGATTATAGTTCCTTCATATAATAAAAGACAAAAAAAAAAAAAAAGAAAAACTCCCATTATTATAGTCAAAGGAGGCTCTCCAGCTTTCATTTGACAATTTTTTGGTACTTTCTTACATTATTGCCAGACTAATTTGAAGACCTACCCCTCTATCTTCACCTGATGTAAACATTAAGGTCAGTAAGCAAGATGAGTCAGAGCACTTTTCTGCTTTCTTGGTGCAGGATTGATTTTCTGTAGGAGTGTGCTTTTATGCATGTCAAAGGGAGAAATGACCCCAGAAGAGGACAAAGGCGTAAGCTACATCAAAATGACATTACGGAGTATCAACTCTAAGAGAGATTTTACCAAAAAGAGCAAATGTGGGTGATGTTATCCAAGCTTATTTATATGCAATAAAGCCTACAAATATTCAGTTCAAATCTTGTTTTAATTTAAAAAACAGAACTGCCAACTGAATCCGATAAAATAGAATGGGTGAGGGGCCAAATCCACCAAAGGAGGAAGGAACATAAGTTTTATTTCTCTAGCAATCTCCAGTGAGGTACAATATATATATATGTGTGTGGGTTTATTGATGGCTTGGCTTGGCAGTGAAGATTTGGAGAGGGCTTTAACCACACTTACTGCAAGCACGGTGACCAAAGGCATGTGGGATATGCAAATCTGTTTGGAAAAAAGGATGCTTAGGCAATCAGGAAGTGTCTGACCAGGACTGTCATCTCCTGAGCAATCTCGAGCGAAAAGCAGAGCATGGGACAAAGTTCCTCCAGCAACTGGAGCTGCGGGAACTAGAACCAGAAGCAACACAGACATTGAAAAGCAACAAAACACAACTCAGTGCAAGCTTAATTAGCCCTCCAAAGAGAGCAGTTCTTTGCTGCTTGTTTCAGTAACATACTTTTCTGTTTGTTTTTATTTCTAATCATATTCAGCTGTCCAAGACTGGAAATTATTTTCTCACATTTATTTCAAAGCACAGGTTAAGACTCACCTTTTTATTTGAGTAAGCAGGTCTGAGCAGGGCAGGCCAGTTAGCACACTGGAAAAGGATATCTGTTTTTATCCTAAGTAAATTCATTTTGCTGATGCTAGCAGGGAAGGAAGAAAGAGTGGTGATTAGGACAGGCGGCAGATGTAAGGAGTATCAAAATAAGAATATAGTCAGTAAGAAAATGTCATGGACACATGACATTTTAAAAACAGAAAAACACCAAATCACAAAGGATCTCTTATTAGGTTAGAATAACTTTTCAGCTAATTGGCTGAGCACACGCAGGTACTTCAAGGCACTTGTGAATAATTGTTCTTAGCTCTTCCTTGTGCCATAGGCTTTTTAATACTTAAGAATGTCAATTTCATTTTCCTGATAAGATGTACTATGATTCCTTTGTATCATGTATCCATGATACTTTGTAATGTGATATGTTTGCTTTTAATTTTTAGCATTAAATTAGTATTTTTTATATAAGTCCCAATTTCTTCCACTTTGTGTAAACTCAATTGGATTCACCGTGAGCTCTCCCTAGCTTTGTTCTTTCTATCATCTCTTATATTTGCTCTTTCACCTTCACAGAATTCTACCTTCTCTTTTTACTGTACCTGAAAGGGCAACTCCTATAAGGGCATAGCGCTCTACTTTATTTTTATCTTTTGCAAGAAATATGAAAAATATCCAAAATACATATTTCATTGAAATCAAAATATTTGCATAATTATTGCCTGTTTAGCCAATTAAAGTACTTTCTTGTAGATGATTCACAGAGAAGAAATAATGTCAAATCCTTAAAGAATGAAAAGACGGCATGACTGTGTCACCATGTTGTGTAGTCCCCTGTGTGGAAGGACAAAGTTTGGCTGGGATAAACTCAGGTGAGGTGGAGAAAGAAAGGGGATGCGTTCTTTTTTCCAGATGTACTATCATGTTCCACATCATCTTTAAGATCTACTTCCCCTGAGGTGTAAATAAGGGAATATTTTGTTGGGTGCACACTGAAGGCTTTTTCTTTTACCAGGAACACTGTTTAAACTCTGAGCACGAACCACTATTCTGAGTGAGATTTGCAGAAGTTATCTCACACAGTAGTTCAGGAGGGAATTATGAGAATACTTTGAATATCCAGTTCCTGGTGTATGTGTTTTTCATAAAATCCCATTATAACATCTGGAATAAACACTGATGGCTCTTGAGATCCTTGGCATTTCCTGTGTGGCAGATATTGTAATCTGATTTATAAGATATAAGATACTCCAAGGTAGAATAGATTTATCTAGAATTCTGCCTGAACCTATGCTGTTAGCATTTATCCATTCTTATTCACTAATGTCACCTGACTGTATAAGTCCTGACTGAGTGATTGCTGGAGTCAAGACTGATGGAACAATATTCTTCATGAATTTTTCCTTTCCTTCAAAAGAAAACATTTGGTATTTCATAATCTGCTATTTATTTGGAGAAATCTAGAAGCAGGAAAATTATCAAATGTATGATACAGGTACATAAACATATGTATACAAAAAATAGATTAAGCCTTCCTGATTGTACATGAACTTTTGGACATGGGAATGTTTATGAGTTATGAATGGATGAGTTCTGCAAAGCTACAATTCTAAACTGCAGAGGAACCAGGAATTATTTTAGCTACAAGAAACATTTGACATTCATTATTTTTGGCATATCACTCCATTCTTGTCCTTTTCAAAATACTCAGAAGAATTTGTAGTCTATTGATAGTCTGAATGACCCCAGATGTAAAAATAAATTCATAAAAGAAATAAGAAAACAAATATCATGCTTTCTATGCACAAAACTTTTGAAATACAGGAAGCATATAGGAAGAAAACCAACAAAACATCTACATGATGAAAAAAATGTTTCTGTGATAAGATGGGTCACAAAAAACTCTTTTATTTTCTTTAGTATATAGGCATACAGTCAGCTGCTGCAGTTATTTATTTTCATTTTAACCCAGTAATCATTAAAAGGTGCATGTCAGTAAGACTATCTCTTTAAAAAAAATAGTCTCCAGCTTCAGTAGATGTATACATTGTCAGGTTTGTACTCATTTATTTCATAAAATATATCTATTTTTATGTAGTTTTCTGAGTAGCAGAGGTCTCAATTTATAAATTTCACGTATTAGGAAGTGCATGAATTACAGCCAGTTATTTTAAAATTCTGTTTCAAACACTGTTTCCAGCCCTCAAACTAGGTTAGGAAATGAGTAAATTTATTTCCCTTTAGGGTCTGAAAATTAATAGAAGACTTCAAATGTAAAAAATAAAGAAGCTTTGAAACCTCAGACTTCAATGAAACAAAACCACTGACATAAGAAGCATTATATATGTTGAAACATTAAATGACCTGAGGCTGATCCTTCCACCTTACTCGTTCATTAAAAAAAAAACTAGCAAACTACCAAATACATGTTTCCTTTTCATTTACTTATGTTTTTTGTCTGTTTCAGTTATTATCTCATTAAAGCAGAAGCTGCTTACCTCTCTGCATTAGCATGATGTTGGCTATGTAACTGACATTATCATATCCTGATTAACTAATATTATATGGAGTTTCCAAACTTCTGTAGCAACATTTACTTTAATGAAAGTATAATTACTTATAGCAGCTACAGATCAGATTCATATCATGACCTAATGACTTCTTTTATAAGCAAAATGCTCCATGGCTAATATTTTTTCCATCACTGCCATTAAACACAAACACCTCAGAAGATCCTCCATGCCACTGGAAGAAACCAAAGGTATCAGCAGTGTCTTACAGAATTTGCTGAATGTGAATGCCACATTGACAGGTGAGGATGCTTTTTGTTTTCATTTCACCACTAAGGCAAAAACAGTAACCTTTCCTGAGGACTTCAATTTGGAATTGAACACATCAATAGTAAAAGCTTAACTATAACTTATATCTTGAAGAAGTATGCAATAACTGTTGAAAATTATACTTTAAACATTGCATTGTCCATTATCAGCCATCTCTCCCATATTGAAAATAGGGAAAAGTTTACTCCATTTAATCTCTGAAGCTATCAAAGAGTATCTGGTTATACATTTTTCCTTTACAGTGAGTTAAGAACCAGTTGTCTTTTCAGCATTGTTTCCCAGTTGTACTGTCTGCCTGTCTGTCCTTTAGTATCCCACAATAAATTTTGGAATCTAGTGGCTACTTTTAAGCCATATCAAAACCAAAATATTCCCATAGTTTCATTAACAGCTGGCAAAGCAGAGAATAGGATTCCAAATTGGTGCCCCTTCCCAAATTAAGGGAAAAGCTGCTGGCTTAATTCATCTCTATGAGACATCACAAAACCAGCTTGGGGGGGAACAGATGTATGAAGCAGGGAGGTGCACCTTCTGGTGTTCCAGCCTCAGTAAACAGCCCAGTCATGACATACAAGAGCTCAGGAAATCAGGTGTTACCAATTCCAGTACTCACAGAGATATTGATGAAGATGAATCCTTTTGAATAACCTTTAGTTTTGGCAAATCTTATCACTTAGCCCCGTTGATAAATGTGATATATTATGAATACTAGGTTAGACTAGACTTGAATAAACGAAGTGTTCCAGTTACTTATTATCCTTGGTGGCTTCCTGATTTAATGACATATAAGAAAACAGCTTCAACAGGCATTATATTTTTTCATTTATGTAAGAGAACCACGTACACATTCATAACTGAAAAAATGTGAAGTTACCTCGCACTACCACAGACAAAAATATACATCTTATAAATAGGCCACAAAGAACAATCATGATGAAAATGAACATGGATATACTCCCATCAGAAAGAACTTTTTAATTAAAGTGGATTGTTTCAAGAGAAGGGCAAAGTGCTTTCATGGAGTTACTAAAGCGTGGCAAAAAAACCACATCTAGATGATTGTAAAACCAAAGTCTTTTCTCTGAGGGGCATTTTGTCAATATTCAGCTGCTCATTGATGCTCACAGAGGATATTGGTACAGAAAGATTCCTACCACTTCTACTCCATCATTACACAGATTTGTATTTCCAGGTTTGTGGACTACCTTAAACAAAGTAAACTTACTGGAAAGATGTCTTGAAGATTATGTACAGTCTAAAGACCACTGACCTTATTCATCTGCAACAACCAAGTGTAATTTAGATAATAGAGTAACATTATCTTTTTTCTATGATTATTGTTACCAGGTGGGCTTTGGCATTTTAACAATGAAACTCTTGATTTAAACTGGATCTTCTAAACTAAAATATAATAATATTTATAAAGACATTTTTATTCTAGTATCCCTTTTTTCAGATTAAAATATCTCAATATTCATGCTGTAGTTAGCACTTAATTATTACATTTTAACTATCCAGAGGAATTGCCCTGAAAGTTGTCACATTCATAAATGCCATAAAATTTTGGACATGGATTCTAATTCTGGAGGTGATAAAAATTTATTCATTTATTTTGAGGTTATTATAAATGAACTTCCTCTTTTTTAAAAAATCCTGCAATTTATACTATAAATAATACCATCTGATTACAAAGTGACCTTTATTGTTATCTGAGAATTCACAGAAACTTACCCCAATCAGAAGGCATTCTAGATGAAGAAAATAAGTCACTCAAGTCAGACTCAGGCTCTATAAGGTGTTGCTACCACTCACCAAGAGAGTTTAAGTCTTCATTACTGTCCTCTCTCCCTACGGTATTCCCTCTGACCTCTGCAGAATCACAGCTCTGAGGTCTGCAAGAACCCCAGCAAATGGGATTTCCAGCTGGGGAGGGATCTACATCAAGGACAGTTTCTGCAGAAAAGAACATGGGGTACTTTTTCCTATCCACCCTTCTCACGCAATAATATCTCCAATTGTTGATTGAGTTCTGTGACCCCAATGTAGAGCCAGCCACGGCAGCTAGATGAGTGTCAGAAAGGCTCCAATGAGGGTGTCCAGTCCCAGTTTAACCAAGCTGTAACTATTTGTTAGCATGTGCTTCCTCCAGATCTGGGGAGGGCTTTGCATGTGGTTTTGTTTCCCAAAGTGATCAGTGCCAGACTATCTCCTTTAGTTTTGGAAAGTAAGTGTCAGTCACCTGTTTTTTCAGTTCTCCTACAGCTTGCAAACATCTTGCTCAAAACTCTTCAGCAGCTGGCTCTCACAACCTCATGTTCAATTCACACATTTTCTAAGTTCTCAGTAGTGCTGGGTATATAGAGAATATTTTTGAAATATGAGCAGAAGTACGAGACAGACTGCTTTCAAACAGCTTACTTGGTTTGGGGTATAGTTTGTTTGATTGTTGTCACTGGGATTTTTATTTGGGTATTCTATTTTTTTTTCTTTTCCAGGTAGCAAGTTCTGATCAATAGCAGTAAAAGAAGCAGACTCCATGCTACCCAGAACTAAAGCTGTAATATATTTTGATTATAAAGTCCCATTTTCATTTCCTATATTTTGAAAAATTGGTTTGCTCTGGAAAATACTAGTGTCTCAAAAGAAAGGAAAATGTTTTGTTTCTGTTGACTTTGTTGGTTTGTATTATAGGCATTATAAAATTACTTTTGTTCTACTTCTGCTTCAAGGTCCCCTTGTAGATTGACACTGTACTTTTGTAGTGATAAAGTTAAGTATTTACTTACAAATCTCTTGTAAATGTGTGGACAGTATATAATTTGGAAGCAATTATTTCTTATTAATGAATGCTTTTGATTCATTATTTTGCATTTGTTTGGACACCAGCCCTGCACACCATTAGGTATGCTTCTTTCAGTGGGAGCATCCGTGGCTATTATACACCTGCAGATATATTTTCTTGTAGTAATCAGCACACTTTAAAAAACACAGTCTTGTGCTTGCCACTGGTGTGCTTCCAGCACTCAGCACCTGCTTCAAGGCTTTGCCTATTTCACTGAGATCATTTCCCCAGGTAATGCGCTGCACTTTCAGAGGTTTTTTTCTCAGGCAGAGCAGTACTGACAGAAAGGCTTCCTGAAGCAGGCACATCAAAAAGACCACCCCCAGAGAGATTAGCTGTACAAATTTTTAAAGGAATATATGTATCTGCCCCTGGAATTCCAGGGGTTGTGGAAATTTCATGTCCAGTTAACATTTCTCTTGCTAAAAAATGAAAAACAAAACAAAAATGTATAATAGTGCTACTTCTGCCGAGACCTCTCTTTGATGAGAAGTCTTCTTTTATCAATCCTTTTAAAGTTCTTTGGGTACCTCAAGGTTTAGTGGCCCATATAAACACAGGAGTCTAATCTATTACTTTAGAGAAGACTGTCTTTGTTGTGTGTGATTGTACATACAAACACAGGTGTTCACAGAAAGTTAACATTTTTTTCTCAGTTGCCTTTAAACTAAAAAGCCTCATTATACCAAATATAGCTTTTAATTATTTTCCTCTCTTCCTTTTGTTGTTCTTAATCCATGCTGAGTACTCACAAACTACCAGAATAGGTACTTTACAGAAATACATTCTGATGATATTTCATGGGAGACACAATTCCTAATGACAAAGATAACCAAACCCTCAAGATATTGTCATTAAGGAAAAAAAGCTGTGATTCACTACCACTGAAACTAATACATTATTTATAGGGTTCCACTGTTATTTTCCATTTACCAAAGCATAAACGTTACAAATATGGAGCCAGAAGAGCAGCTCAGAGAATACTCAGTCATCAACATACGAAGTTTAAGTCCATATATATATATATATATATATATATATATATACATGTATACGTATAATGACAGAGACTGGTTATTATGGCAGCAATTTTTATATGCAATTCTTTCTGCAATAAAATCAAGGCTGCTGCAAATGTTTCCTACTAGAAATGCAAAAGTTTTCTAGCTAGCCCACAGCTGCTTACTTAATCTGGCAACACCTCAAACAGCAATTCTATAATCTTCAATGTTATCTTTACTTACCCAATAAAAAATTTAGATACAAACACAATTAAAAAAAAAATAGTAAATGAAAAATTATTTGTTTTACTTTATTTCTTTTCTAAATTTTTAATACTGTTATAAGCCAACAAGGATCTATTTCATTGACAAATCAGAAAAAAAAAATAACATCAAAAGAGGTTTTAATGATTTATGGCCTTTATCAAGCAGCCAAGACCTAAAATTCCATTACTCCTCTAAAAAAAAAACAAAAACAAAACCAAAAAACTCAACAGCAAAACCCCAAACAAATAAACAAACCCCAAAACCACAAAACAAATTAGAACTGTGTTATCCAATGGCCTGTAGGTACTGATCTTTCATTAGCAATGCTCACATGATCTTCTTTCCTTAGTTTCCAAGTCAAAAGCCTCTCCTTCTCACCTGAAAAGCTATGGGGCTTTACCCAGTTCTCCAAAGGCAGAGCTGGTTTTAAGAACATACCCTGCAGTGTCCGACTGCATTCACCAAAACCCTGGGTAGAAAATCTTTTGTACCCCACTGTGACTGTTAACTACTGCTAAGATTTTGCATACAGGTCATACTCAGGCCTGAGGTATGCCGGGAACAGCACCATTAGATGAAAGTAGGGGACGCACATTCGCAGAACACAGTGGCCAGAAAGGGTTAGAGGTCCTTCTGCAGCCATTACCACCTGCAGCTTGCACTGTCCCACAGCCATTATCTTTACATATTGATTATCTGTCCGTGCCCTCAGAATCCACTAACTCATGGAAAAAGTACAAACCAAACTTCTAAGGTGGAATGTAGAAATACATAAGTTTACTCAAAAAAAGGGGTTTGAGGTGGATCTGACAGCAGCTGGGCTTCCAAGGCTTTTGTGCGTCTCAGTGTGACAAATGGGATGTTTGCACCATGACGGGGCAGGAAGGATGAACACTCTTGCTGCCAGCTTAGTAACTACTTTGCTCACAGCTGCATAAGTTACAAATTACAAGTTGTGAGTTATGAATTAGAGAATCTGTGAATTAGAGACTTCATAAATTAATTGATGAAATAGTGAATGCTTGTGTTAGCCCTAGTTTGGTTTTGTAACTGTCCTGGGTTCAGCAGTAGCTGTCATGTTTCTCCTTCTTGGTAGCTGGTGCAGTGCTGTGTTTTGACTTTCAGCTCGGGAACAGAGCTGATAACAAGGATGTTTTGGTTTGGCCAAGGACTTTGTGAGCCTCATGCTCTGCCAGGGAGGAGGGGAAGCCAGGAGGAAGCAGAGACAGGACACCTGACCTGAACTGACCAAAGAGGTATTCCATACCACAGCACATCATGCCCAGGATGTAACTGGGAGTTACCTGGAAGGGCTGGGAGACTGCAGGGTTGGAGGAGGTATCAGTCGGTGCTTGGTCGGGCTGGGGGGGGGCAAGTTATCAGTCAACTGGTGGTGAAGTGATGTATTCTCTTCCCTTGTTATTTCCCTTATTATTATTACTGGTGGTAGCAGTAGTGATCTGTGTTATACCTTAGTTACTAAACTGTTCTTATCTCAACCCGTGGGAGTTGCATTCTTTTCGATTCTCCTCTCCGTCCCTCCGGGAGTAGGGGGAGGGAAAGAAGGGGGGAGTGAGTGAACGAGTTACCTGACTGGGTTTAAACCACGACAGTAACTTTGCCTAAAGAGCCAAAAAAATCAGGTTTAATTTACAGAGTACATTGTCCTGTAACAGACCATGGTACCTGCCTTTACAAGGATTTTCTTGAATGTTGACTCAGATTCACATACCTTTCCCCAGTTGCAGCTCGTGTTCTGGTTCTGGACTAAGGCCAGAAATGAGAAGGGGATCAACCTCTGGTCCTCTACCAAGTGACTACCAGCTCAGAGGAAGTCAAAAGTAAAGGGACGCAAAACACTGTGACAGAAAGATTCCCTGAGAGCATGTTGTCTCTGTCCTCTGCACCCCTGGGAAGTCACAGAAAAGCATATTACAGCCCCAGGCACAGTGTACATCATTGACAGGTGCTGATCTGCCTTCAAACACACATGCCAGCACACAAAACATTTACCAGGTAACAATTATTTTGCTTATTAAACTAAACGTGGATGTCATTTCGAGCAGCAGTTCCTCTAGCCATTGTTCAGTACAAGAGGTCTGATCCTATTTCAGGCATACAAGACATCAAGTTAATAATAATTTTGCTGGATCATCATAATTTAGGAACATTCCCCAAAGCACTGTTGTGTAGATCTTAAAATAAAGTAGGTCCTGCCTATGTATAGGATTCTCTAGCTTTCTGACAGTGCAACAATCAATGCTGAAAACACCTGTGATGTGTCAGAGAAGCAGTTGGCAGGGTATTTGCTATAAAAGCAACTAATTAGGAAATCTATTAAATCATAAATGTTATGGATAAAGTACAAAAGCAAAATATTAGTCACGGTTCTTGTAATACAGGAGTAGAAGACACCAGACAAAATGGCATTAATATACAAATACATTATTAATTTTAACAGCATAATGGGATGGTTGAGGTTGGAAGGCACCTCTGGAGGTCATCTGGTCCAAGCTTCCTGCTCAGGTAGGGCCACCTCAGGCTGGTTGCCTGGGACCAAGTCTAACTGTGTGCCTTAGAAAAAATCATATCCAACCTTATCTTGTAGCTGATAGCCAGCAAGAAGTGATAGTCTATTAAGAACTGGGTTTAAACTTCAGGGAAAAAGGCATTATCTTGGCAGAATGCATTCTGAGGACCATATACAAATGTATAATTGTATAGAAAAGTTAGTTAGATTTTACTTTTTCAAAGATGGTCAGGAAGGTATCATGTAGTAAAGTATTAGATATGAAGAACGCTATTTAATTTGCCATAACCCTCCCTGTATTTAAGAAACTCTAAGTTTATGTTTGTCTCAGCACTCCCAGCTATGTTTGCTCATGGCACAAGCAATTTGATTAACAAGATACGAGTCCTCATCAGACTTTATGAGGAACAAAATAATTCAGATACAAATGTGAATTTCAGTGACAGATAAAAAATAGTCTTTCAGAGACAGCTTTAAAGGTTTGTAGTATTTCAGTAGACAAATGATAAACTGTTTAGTTAAGACATGTAGGCAGAAAAATATTTAATCAAGAATGCATGGAATCAGTATTTCTGCACAAGTGTACAAAATATTCCCACTTGGGCTGATTCATACAAATATACCAGAAAATAATGAGCCCAGGTATGTTCTTACTCTGTGTTATAAACACATTAATCAAAGGAGTCAGTAATTTTCAAATTCACATTTGGGGACCCAGTTTATCTGCTGCTTCTAGAGAACCTCTCAAGATATCTGTGGCATTAAAAATTCAGCAGACTTGGTGAGCACATTGCTTCCAAACCTGAATGCAATCTGACCTGTGATCATCTTGGAGGTGCTGCAAAATATGGCAAGCATTTCCAAGAGGAAGTACAAAGTTGTCTGAGCCTGAAATATTTATATAATAATAACTTAGGTTCTGCAAACATGCAAAACACCTCAAGCATAGACACTTTCTACAGAATCTACCTTTGTGTTTACTTGCAAGATCACCAGGTAATTTTAGAAAGGTTCAAACATTTATCACCGGGTATTTCTTTTCATAGTGGGATCCACTCAAAAGCATCAGCTCCAGCCCTGCTGTGAGGGCATTTTATACTGATCTCACAGTTGCAAGCTGCAGGGTCATACTGTTGTATTCACTGAAAGTACAGGAGAGTGGTGCTATATTCCTATTCCTATAGGAATGCCTGAAATTTCTTACCTCCAGGACTTTGGCAACATCCAGTCAAAGTCTGCTTGTAGTTCATACCTGGATTTGAGCAGCCTGTGTGTGAGAGGTTGTACTGGAGTGAAATTACATCAACCCAAAGATTTTCAGATGTTAAAGATCTTAGCGTTTAACCAGGTGCGTACAGAATAGTGTATTTATTGGCCTTTAGATGTGCAAACCGGTACTACTAGACAGTACCAGAAGAGCTTGTGTCTAGTTATGTCCTTCAGCTTTTTCACTTTGATCCTCATTTTGCCCTTGTAATTTCTTTCTGAACTGTGGTACCTGCTCCAGTCAAACCTGTTGGGTTCAGTCATGATCTGTTATTTTAGCAAATGCTATTGGGTGTAATGAGGTCTTGTCCCTCTTCAGTGCAAGCACTTCACTACTTCTTAAATGCTCAGAAGGCACACAAGTCTTCTGCTCCTTTAATGAAATGCTCTTAAAAAAAAACAACAACAAAACAAAAAACAACCAACAACCACAAAACAGCCTGCAGCCTTTTTTTCTGAATTTTCTGCTTCGTTCTTCTGAGTGCTGCTTTTATTCAGCATGTTGAAGTCTGCCCTTTAAAAGTTCACTGGATGTCACTGCTGGAAGAAGCATAGGCAGCTGTTACTAGGATACTAGACTTAATTGTACAGCAGGCATCGTACTATCAGATGAAGGCATGCATACGTTCACCTCACCTAGAGGTGCCCATCCTTTGATATTCATGTGGGTTGAAGATATGACTATCCTACTGTATTTATGGTTTTCTAACTGCTTACAGGATGTGCCTTTACAATTCAGTCTACACTGTAAAAGAAGCGTATGTAGAAAGCTTTAGAGAAGCCCTCATGCTGAAGGAGAGCACAAAAAAAAAAAAAAAAGGCACAAATAATTTAGAAAACTATACTTACCAAGAAATTAGTGCCAGAGAGAATATGGATTGTGGTAGCACAAACCGCAGCATTCCTACAAAACATTGCCCAGCTTCAACTCACCTCTGGAACCATCTCTATTTGCATTACACTGTCCCTGCAAGGCCACAGATAAGGATCATGCTACAAAATGTGTGGCACATAAATATGATATGGAAAAGTCAGGTTTAATTAGGACGTAAAGCAACACAAGCAGTATTCCCAGAAGACTCTGTGATTCTGAGACATGTGTCACAGTGTCTTTGCGAAATGGGAGAGGAACTTCCACTGTTTACTTGTCTGCATGGATAACAAACAGAATTGAGAGATTAGATTATATACTTTTGAGAAAACCTATAAAAAAGCCATAAATCAAACCCCAAATTTCCAAATCATAGTTTTATGCTTCATCACCAAATAATCCTTTCTTCCAATGCTACTCCAAAGTCTATTTACATGTAGAGACTGATATTTGAAATGTTAATCAGCCTCATACTCCCTTTCCCCAGTAAACACTGCAATGCCCATGCCAGCTGTGAAGTTATTCCATCAGCCTTAAGGATGGGAATAACTGCAAGCTACATAATAATAAATTATTGCATTTCTTGCTATCTTATGTATTTATGTACTCAACAGATAGACATGTTAATATAACCTCACTACTTTCTATTTGTCTGTGAATATTTTGGCATAACTCACTGTAAACAAATACTTTAGAGATTAGATCAGTCATATTGAAGTATATTATTACAGACACAACACTAATCTTCATGAATGGCACATTTAATATCAGAACCCATATCTCTGTTTGACCTTCTACAATACGTATTTACTTAAACTATTTACAGTTGTTTAGCCAGCTGTCTATTTCTTTCAGTGCATGATGGTTTGCCTTTTAGATACTGGAGGTATAAGCTTTAGTCTTTAATTTTTTTTTATTTTCTTTTAGTTGGCTGACTGTAAGATGTGCTAGTACAAGAAGAAGGAACTTTGAATATGTATGGACCTATCTTGCAGGGGTACTTGTTTTGAAAGACCTGATCCATACAACAGTAAGAAGTATATTTTGCTAACTGTCCTTGAATAGCTTACCTACTGAATGCTGTAAACTGCAAGGTGTAAATTATTATGAATTGGGGATATGATCAGAGTGAATTGAAATTTCCGGTTTCATAGGTGACTGGAAAAAAATTAGGAGATAGGGTCCAAAGTTTGAAAGTAATTATAAATCTCCACTCTAGCCAGTATTTGTGGAGATGACACTGACTGTTTTGTTCTACTCCCAAGAATTATGTTAAGGGTCCCCAGCATATGGCTGTCTAATGTTTCACAGAACCTGCTCTGCTTCTTCTCAAGAGGGCACTCTAAATGGTTGCCCCTCACTTTCATCTCACAAGAAAAAGCCGAACAGCTGAGCTATTGATATATAAGGGTAATGCTTCTGCTAGTAAACTTCTATAATGCCATATATTCATTAGACTCTCATATGCTTGACCAGCTGCAGGTCACTTTGCCAAATGTAAACTCCTTGACACTTACTGTCTGTATATGTCTATAAAGTACATAGTTGGCAGCAAAAATAAATCAGCATTCAACTCTTAAGTATTTTTTATAATGTTGAAAATGCTTTTACTACTTAGTACTTTGAAAGATTGTGTGTTCACTAAGGATACACCTGTATATATATATATATATATATATATACACACTAAGATCAGTTGTATAGATGTTTGGTCAGTGGAAATGCTAGTAATATTTCAGTTTTACTCTTTAATCCCTTTGCTTTAATCATGTACTATCTATACTCTAGGCAGTTGTTTCAGAATTGTTTTTGCCATAGCAGAGTACGTGACACTGACCTTTCCTAAACAGTTGGAGGATGAGATGTCACTGGATTATTGGTAGCTGGTCAAAACATCAGTAGTGGTTTTATGTATCTTTATTATAAAAACACTGTATAAATACATGCTACTTCTCAAGAAGATATAATAGCATGTATATAAGGCAAGGGTTCAGCAAGAGCTGGCTTGTGCCCTGCAGACTGGGAGTTACCACAATTTTGGCATGATTATAGAAGTTACCAAAGCCAGAGTCATTCACACAGTAGATGGTAGAGGCCACATAAAATGGGTGCATTAAAAAGAATGATATCATTTAAGCATACCACCTTTGTTTTGCAAGGTTGTAGGGGAACAGGAATGGGGTAATTCTGCAGGCACAAACAGATCTTCAGTTAATAATTTTATCAAGAGTGAGGAATAAAGATATTATTCCAGAATTACAGATAGGCGTACATATCAACATAGTGTGGTATATCACATCTAAACTAGAAATGGTCTCTGAGAACCTGAAGTGATAACCTCAACCTGTGTTACATAAGTTAAGCAGATAGAATGCCATACTGAAAGTGTTAAGACATGCCAGGGCAGTTCCCACACTTAAAGGCTACTAGACACTAAGAAGACAGCTTTAAAATTGCCCTTGCATTTTCCTGCTTGGGAAGACCAATGAAATGAAGGACCATGTCAGGAAAGGTATCAAAGGTTAATAGCAGGGCCTTAACAGCGCTAAATGCGCTATTAAGTGTAGCTGCAGTAAAGCAACTGTGAACAGCTTTATATAAGACAGTTCAAAGTTTCTAATTTGAAAAAGCTCTTAAAGCCATTTCAGTCATTACCATCCCTTATCTCATCTCATTAAAATCTACAGTTCATGACCTAAATATAATATATAAATATAATCACTTAAGTGTGATTTGGGTCTATATTCTCATTGCAATTAGACAGTAATGGCAAAGCTGCCAACTGGAGACTGCTTGTTATTTATGAATTCAGAGTTAGCAATTCTCTTTATACCCCAGTGATGGCAAAAAGATGAAGTATTATGTTTGCCACACTTGCTAGTTGGGGGGGGGGGGGGGGGGGGGGGAGAAATAAAGAGAGAGAGGGTAAGGGAGAGGTCCAGGGAGAGAGACAGGCACAGGAACAGGGAGAGAGCAAGAGCCTGATAGTCAGCAAGTGACAGGTACTTTATAAAAAGTAGCCACAGTAATGGCACAAGCACAAACCAGAAGTGTATAAGTACACACCTCAACATCAGCACTCCAGTTTGAAACTTCCAGGTGGCTTTAGGTGTAATATGGCCTGGTATTGTAGGTGCTGTCAAGTTGTCAGTACAGCCTACAGCTCAAAACATTAATTCTTTGTGGATTAGCAATGTCACCCACTATCCAAGGGAGGTGTGGGTGGACATCCAAACACTTGGAAAGTGAGAACAGTCAGTTGAGTGTAGTGCAGCATTTGAATTATTTCTAAACTCTTAAAAAATACTCTTTTTCCATGGCCATTGCACAATTTCTAAGTAGTCCTTTTCCTCAAAGGAACTCTATGATCAGAACAAGGATAGCACAAGCCCTTCTACAAATTCTGCAGTCTTGGCTATGCATTTAGGCATAATGTGAATAAATGAAGCGTTGAAATGTCATTTTGAAAGAGAAGATACAAATTTATGCCACCTCTAAAGACAGAATCAATTTTGGTGAACTGCGATTAGGGGGGCTGATTGACTTCCTTACTAGTTTCATACAAATTCTTCTACTTTGTTAACTTCATTCTATATTTTAACAGATCAAGAGTCTTCCACAGATGTAATAAGAGGCTAAGATGAAAAATCTTGTAAGATTTGTTTAAACAAATTTGTCCTACTTGTAAATGAAAATTGAAAATTAATTTCAGTATACAGATTCTTAGTTCTAAAAGAATTTAACATCAGCCTAGGCAGATGTCTTTCCCTCAATAACTTAAGAAATACTAGACAGATGAAAGACTCCCCCTTTCATAAGTAAGTATCAGTGGAAGCTTCTAATATTAAAACTCATTTGGTTTTTAGGTTTTTTTTTACACCAAAACTTTTACAAACAAGCATTTAAATAGGTCAATGATCTTTCCTGTGGTTGCAGCCCTCAAATCAAAAAGACGCGTCGTTCTAAAGGATGTGTTCTAATCCAGCCACCAGTTAATGAACTATTTTTTTTTTTTTCTCCTGGATTTCTGTTTTAATACTCCACTTTTTGGTCACCATCTTTAAGAAAAATATTAAATGGCCTTATTCTAGTTTCTGCCTCCATGATTTATTCTAAATCTATATTAAATCTCAAATTTAAAATTTGATACTGAAGTTTCTCTCACACTTCTATTAAAGGGTGAGTGGGTCCTGCTGATCACTCCTTGGCTCTCCAGTCAATGGATCAGCTTATGGATGGGAATCAGGGAGTCTCAGTTGGTGTGATATTGCTGCCGGTGCCCTGCTGTGGTGACAATTGGCACTTGTTGACCTTCAGCAACCACACAACAGAAGGATCCTTTAAGAGACCAGGCAAAGTGGACAGCTGCTTAATTTCTTCCATCTCCGAGGCAGCTATACTAAAATCCCATCAGTACCCTTTTTGGTCCTTGAAGTACTTTCTCCTGAGATGGTCTATGCCAAGGATACATGGAGCCTCTGGACCAGTCACAGTAGGGTGCTTTTGCCACTCAATTCCCAATTAGGCTGATTTCAGCCTGCAATAGAGTTAACTGTTAGGATCCTCCTGTCACTCCAGAAATACAAATAGGTTCTGCCCCTTGATGGCATGATGGCACTGTGCATTAGAGCCTTATGCTCTTGCAGGAGTATTGTGCCAGGCCATCTGATCCACACAGTGCAGTAAACCCCATTGTCCTCTCCTCCACCTGGCTGAAGGCAGAGTACCTCTAATAGCAATCATAAGATCCTCACTTCCTTCTTGAACACAGGGATTAGAATTGCTTTTCATAGGGCTCAGAGTAAAACCAGCTCTTTCACTCCACCTGGGAAACTGCTCACCAGAGACTGGAACAGCAAATTTCCTGGGAGGATCTCATTCATTGTTGTTTTTCTACATATCCATTCCTCAAAAACAGGTAGATTTTCCGTCCCACTGTCTCATGCCTTCTCCATGATCCTACAGGTAAAACCACAGAGTGCCCCATGGTTTGTATCTCCCGCATCTTCTCTCTTGAGCAAGAGGGTGCTTACTGTTAACAGCTGAGATGTTCGTCTGTACACATGGGGAGCTGGATATATCATCTCTTAATTGCTTGGACTCCTGGGACAGGAATTTTTCCACAGCTGAAATGATGGAAGGGATGAGATTGTCTTCTAATTGTTCTCAGACTTAAGCCAAAGCACAGCACTGCACCAGTTACTAGGAAGGAGGAAAAAAATAACTACTACAGCTGAAACCAGGACAATTTCATAGAATCATAGAATCATAGAATAGTTACGGTTGGAAAGGACCTTAAGATCATCTAGTTCCACCCCCTCCACTAAACCATGCCACCCAAGGCTTCATCCTTAGAATTTCCCTTCTAAACATTCCCCTATGCCATCTCCAAGTAGATAAATCAATAATTCCCTATTGATTTCTTCACATGGTACAAAATTATATAAACCTGTAACACAAGCTCCTTCTGCATTCATCCCCTTTGAAGACTCTGTGTCTTACTCAGTCCAGCTAATCTGATGTGAAAGTTTTTCTCGATTACCGACCATGCCTCTTATAATTCTCTGTACCTTTCAGAGTTCTAGTGCATCTTCTTTTTTTTTTTTGATAAATGATGTCCAAAAATTCATTCAGCATTCAAGCTATGAAAGCATTATGAATTCACAGTGTCATACTGATACATTCTGGTTTACATTCTATTCTTTCCGGCCAATTCCTGTGTGCTTTTTAAACTGCGCTAGATACCCAGTTGATGTCCTCAGACAGCTACCTGCAGTGTCTCTAAAATCTCATTCCACCCAAACTCTTGGGCATTTGCCATCTTTAAATTTCAACTTAAATTTCTCATACACTCTGTTGAGCTTTTTGAGACGGTTTTCTTACCTGAAAGAACATAATTTATGATACCAAATTTATTGCATGTTACAAACTGCACCTTAGATCCTTGTGGCATTTCACTTTTAAAACCCCTCCATTGTGAAAACTGACCATTCAAGACTTGCTTTTATTTCTGTCAGCCAGACAGAAATTCAATCCTGTTATTTCTTGACAGTTTTAATGTCTGTAAAAGTTGTTCGTAGTCATTTTCAAAGCTTTTTGGAAGCTTTGATCAAATGGATCAGCCTCAATCCCATGCTTATATGCTTAGTGACTCCTTTGCATTTCTTCTTTTAGTATTACACAGTATAAGAGCTCAAGTTTGGTTTGTAAACTGCACCTTAAACATGACAAATTGAGTCACTGGCAGACTGCGCAAGCAATTTTTGCAGTTAGATTAATACAGTTTGAAAACATACCTGTACTTGAATTTTGTACAAAAGGAAACACTAGACACTGGATATTTTAATCTCACATTCAGATGTTTCTCATACTCCAACCCAAATGTTATCTTTTAAGATGAATCCATTAACCATAAGATTTTTGCTTCATGACTGGACCTGTTGAAAGCAGTATTTATATATGCATGCTTATACATTCACATGTTCCTCTCTTTTTTTTTTTTTTTACTTTTCTGAAAAGAAGCAGTGGCTAGAAATATGACTGGCTCCTACAGACTTTGCTCAACCACAAAAGAAACCAACAGCTCCTTGTTCATTGTGCAGAAATAGCTATAACAACGGGCCCCGTCTAGCCTTCGACTATCCTAAGCAGGGTTCATCTGAGGCTGTACCCACCTGGACCCTGCCTTTTAGGGCAAGGAACATGTTTGACATATGATGACTACAGAAAAGGAACAGCAGAGAATTTTAAAATTAAACATTTCAGTATTTTCCATATACAAACTATAATTACTCAATACATCTAGTTTAATTAGATTGTGTTAATCAATCAAAAAATGTTATTCCAGACTGCAGATAACAGATAGTGACATGGTAAGGCATTTCAAAGTATCATTATTGTCAAAGGAACAATGGTGTAGGATGGAAGATGCATGAGAAGAGCAAAAGAATATAGTGAGCATTGACTGCTTTCAAATTTATGAACCCTGCAGTGGTGAAAGCAAGCAATCCTTTGAATATCTGTACCGACAGACCTGTCACATCCACAGACCATACTGCAACTGGCCACAGCAGAGATTTTTGGCACTGTTTACTTGTTGATTTCCCACAGTCAAAGTAAAAAAAAATAGTAAAAAACTATTTAATCATTCCTTCCTTTTAGTTAGTGCTGGTTCATCTCCTGCACTTTACATTTGAGTAGGTATGTGATACTGTTTAACAAGAGTGCATATGAGATACAATTGTTGCTCCTTACAATGCATAATAACACACAAACTTGTTAAGATTAAATTGTATGGCCCTTTGTACCAAAGGAAAAAGTTTAAGATGCAATATGAATATTGTTGGCTGAATATTCAGAACTGTGAGTACCCTCTGGTTGCTTTTCTTGACTGATGTAACAGGTTTCTCACTACCACTGCTAATTGCATTACTATATTTTCATGATGGCTCATCTTAAATAAAATGTGTGTGTTACACAAAATAATACCATCTTAAATTTGAAGTTCAGGCTTTCAATGCTGTATTTATGTCTTCAAAAGGAGAAGCATTCCATTTGAAATAGGGAGTGTAGCTCAGTGTAACAGGCTTTAGTCTGCTATTATCGAAAGCTCTGTGAAGTGGTAAATGGGAGACTTACTTACAGCATTTTATTTGATGTAACAGCTATCATTCTCCAGCACACTCTGAACTGCCTCAGAATAACCAAGTGGAGGGGGCCTATAAAAAAAAAAAAAAAAGCCATAAGCTTGCTTTAAAAGAATGAAATGAGATTTTGTATTTATTTTCAGACCATTTATGAGGGTTTATGAAGTTTGAAGCTGAATTTGTCTCTCACAGTAGAGTAAGAGGGGTCAACTTTACAAAAGGTTTGGACTAAAAGCCCTGTAAAAAAATATGATAGAGATGAATCAGTCCCTATGACTTCAGAAAAAAAAAACATAAAAAACAAACAAAAAAAGCAAACAAAACCCTAAAAAAAATCCAACTCAGAAAACACAGAGAAACTGGTTTGTTTTTTGTTTGTTTGTTTTTTTTTCTTAAAAGACTGTATATGAATTTTGTCCTCTTAGCAGTAAAACCCGGGGACAAAAAGCACAAATCTGCTCTCTGAAGCCTCAAGGGATTTAAAAGGAGATTTTTATTTAGTTATTCAGTAAAAAATACACAATGATATTACACTAATTTTTAAATAACACCTCACTGTAGATCATGTAAAGGACAAATTAGTGGATTATTCTTATGCCTTGCAGTTACACAGGAACTAGAAGGATAGTTCAGACCGAGGAATACAAAAGTGAAGGCAAAAAGTCTTTGCTTATATTTCACAAAACATCTTTTTAATTGTAAATGTAGGTTACTTTGAATTACCAATAATAAATGTCAGCTGCATGAATTCTAGTCAGGCATGAACTTAGAAATTATTCTGAGTCTCGCTTTCACAATGTAGTATAGTGAAGACATAACATGTCACATCATGTTGCATCTCTCTTTGGCTCCAGGGCACTGTACAGGGCTCAGAAGGCCTAAATTCAATGGCTAGCTTAGACATAGACTTATTGTGGAAGCTCGGTTAAATCTCTTAGTCAATTTTCTGGGAATTAAACACTCAAGTGCTTTTCAAGACCTGATTCTTTCTGTAAAATATGTAGTAGGGAAATTCATATTCTCATGTGACCTGCAAAGTTAATAATCTGTCAAAATTTGTAAGGTGCCAGAATATATTGACCACAAAAACCCCAAACTAAACAAACAAAAACCCCAAGCAAAAAAAAAAAAAAAAAAACCAAGCAAAAAAACAAGAAACCAAAAACCAAACCAAAGCAAACAAAAAAAGAAAAACACACCCACCAAAAAAAAAAAAAAAAAAAAAAAAAAACAACCAAAAAATAATAACACCAAAAAACACACAAGAGAGAGAAACAAACCTTTTATTAGAAAGCGCTGAGGATAATGTCAGATTCTAACACTATATACCAAACCTAAATTTCCAACTCTCTTTGTCAGATGAAAGTGCTTTGGAAGTCATTCATGGAACTCTGCCTCAGCTTTCCCATCTGTAAAATATTCTCAATCTCTTTTTTAAACCATTCTGAAACCTATTAAGGAAACAGTTTGGTTTCTGTTCTTAACTGAACCCAAACCTGAAGAGGACAGATAAGCTGCTTGGTTGGAACAACATTAGAGTATTTTTCCTATGAGTTTCTAGTAAGTACAGTGTGTAGGTTTTTTGTAATATTGAAGTAGCATGGATAAATCCACAGAGCCAAATCATTAGCATTAGTCCTCAGATACTACAAGTAAAAATATGTACCTACATACAGCTGTCAGAGGATTATTTGATTTTTGCCACATAATGTCTTCTCAATGTACAGGTTGATTTAGGATAACCATTTCAGTCTTGATATTACTTAGTTGCCAGGCTGGAAAACATGTATTAAAAAAAAAACTGTCCTTCTAAATGGAGATATAGTCTAACTTATCTCACTTCTAATTTATGATCTTAAATTCCCAATAGAAGTATCTGAACTGAAATCCTAGACCCAGGGAAGTCAACGTCAGATTTTCTGTTGACATCAATAGACCATCATAAGCCACTGTAATAAACCAAAATATGCCAGTCAATCTCTCTCATGTGCTTCAGAATTCATAATGGCGTGTTCTAGTTTATATCTACTTGAGGCTCTGACTTACATTTTTCTCTACCCAAGCTAGTGTTTTTTATCGTGTTCCCAGAACTGGAGAGGGTGTGGGGTGTGTTGAAATTATTTTGGAAAGCTATTACCTGTTCAAAGACAGGTTTGAACTGACATTCTGTGGATAGCTTAATGTCCTGGGTTCAGCAGTAGCAGTCATTTTTCTCCTTCTTGGTAGCTGGTGCAGCGCTGTGTTTTGACTTCCAGCCTCGGAACAGTGCTGGTGAAGCCGATGTTTTCGGTTGTTGCTAAGTGATGTTTACCCTGACCAAGGACTTTGTGAGGCTCATGCTCTGCCAGGGAGGAGGGGAAGCCGGGAGGAAGCAGAAATGGGGCGCCTGACCCAGGCTAGCCAAAGAGGTATTCCATACCACAGCACGTCATGCCTGGGGTGGGGGTAACTGGGAGTTACCCGGAAGGACACGGGCTTCCGGGTGGGACTCGTTTCTTAGCTGGTGGTATTGTATTCTCTTCCCTTGTTATTTTTTCTTATCATTGTTGTCGTTGGTGGTAGCGGTGGTGATTTGTGTTGTACATTGGTTGCTGGACTGTTCTTGTCTCAACCCGTAGGAGTTGCACTCTTTCGATCCTCCTCCCCGTTCCTCCGGGAGCGGGGAAGGGGAGAGCCCCAGGGGGGGGGCCTCGATTGCTCTCAGCCCGGCACCACTCACTGGGAGTGAGTGAACAAGCTGTCTGGCTAGGGTTTAAACCACGACACTTAATTAAAATGTTATGCTGTTTCGCACATGCCAGAAACACTATAGGCTTAAAGTAGAAACAATTCTAAGTAGAGACTTGGTTCTCATTCACACAAGTATAAGTTAAGTGAGATGCAACCCTCATTCATGCAGTATATCAATGCAAAGAGGAGACTCATGGAATTTTCTTTTCTGGATTATTTTCTTATTCCTCCCTATTTCTGGCATACTATTGTTGGTGTTTCTAAAATGTAAATTGAAGTATGCAATTTTTTAACATGCAAATATCTAGATGCAGATGTTTAACTCTACTCCCAGAGCAGCAGGCTGTCATATCAAAGAGGGAATGACAATGTGAATTGACCACTGTTTTCACAACTGAACCCTACAGATGTATAATTTTAAAATGTTAGCAAGAGTCCAATGTTATCATGAATGAATCTCAAACACCAAATGAAAAGAATTACTGGGAGGAGAGAGGAGGAATAAGGGGTGGGACTAGGAAAAAAACAGTTGCCCTCCTCCTGTGAATAGATTCACATAGATAGGAAAAAATGTAGCTGCTTTCCAAAAATTATACAGGCAGTGATCTAAAGTGCAAAGATCAAATAGGAGAAGAGGGTTCTTTATCATTCAGAAAGGGCAAATTACACTTTTGTTTACAAGGATTTTCAGCTCTGGTCCCCTTTCATTTTAAATGTGTTTCAGTACACTATATATTTCCACTGTGCCTACTGAGCTACAAAACAGTACTGCTTCTGCATACAGAAATTATCTTGGGTGTACTAGTACTTCCTCTAGATCAAGTACTTCATGTCACTGCACTTGAACCCTCTTTATTATGCTGAAATTACAAATTGTCTCCTTCAAGTAAAAATGTGGATTTTTTAAAAAGAAAATTGTTTCAAATTAAGACTAATTTACTCCACCTGAAATTTAAAATAAATCAGGATAAAATAATATTCACCTTCTTTCTAACATATATTCATTTACACATAAGTAATACAAATGGCCAGTCTGAAGATGTTCTTCATTATTTTAGGCATGTGACTCTGTCTAGTGCAGTATCAACAGCCTTGTGGGTCACCCAGAAAAAAATGATACTTGATCAGACCAGCTAATTCAACTGATTTTTCCAGGAAACAATTGGTTTTATTTGCTACACATCATCTTTTACTTTGAATCACAGAAGCCGAGATCACAAGGCGTCTGTAATGCCTGCACTAAGAGCCAGTGCTTTTGTTCAGACCAACCTGTTCTCTCATACGATGTCGCTGTTAGAGCAAATGCTGAGAGCATCAGTAAACTCAAACCATCCTGAGTCTGACCTACTGAGCATCCATAACTGATTCGCGTATGCGCCCAACAACATAGACTGGTGTGGGAATGTTTGTTTTGAAAATATTTATTTTTTTTTTTCACTCTAGGGAATCACTAAGATTTTTTTGCTCCATGGTCAAAGCACCATTGCCATGTTTGTCTTTAGTTTCAGGGTTTGTATTTCTAATAAGCATAATGTCTAATAATCAATGTCTGAGATAAGTAGTTCAACAGGCAGCAGCTAACTTAGTCTTTTAAGAGTGGGGCACTTTTGAATCTACCGTTTTGAGTTAAATAAGCTCCTATAACCAGGCCTGATGTTGTGAGGCCTGAGTTCATGGGGAGTATGAAAGGGAAGACCAGGTGAAGGATCAGCTTTTTTCTCAGGGTGCAAAGTACCAAGGTCAGTATTTTCCTAGATTTTTTTTTTTTATTTTTCTTGGTTCAGTTATTATTTCTACAGAAATAGATTTGTCTGTTTTTTAAAGAGTGTAAGAATAAGCAGTTCCACTGAAGGAAAAAAAAAAGACCACAAAAAAAACCCAAGAAAAAAACAGAACTAGATAACATTGTGTCCTTGACATTTCTAGATGAGCATACCTTACTGCCTCAAGCTGGCTATTCCTGCAGACACCTGTCCTCCACTGTGGGATTGCTCTTTGTCACCTCCTGAAAAACACTATTTCCCAATGTCTCCTAGCTTTGTTCCATCTGCTGTTCATTGAAAAGTTGAAATTAATTTCTTACAAATCTAAATATTACCACATAATGCTGTCTTTAAAGACTGCAGATGCCTTTTCTAGGAAAGAAACACTCACAGTGTAAAAAATTCCATTCAGGTGTCTCTTGGGGATCCCATTAGCATACTGGGAAGCTGATCTACTGATCCATGAAAAAATACCGTCTCTTTCTTCTCTGTTGATGGAGATATATGTCACATACCATGAAAACAGGTCTCTCTCTTTGCTATACCAAGCAATAAAAACAATTTCAAAAACGACGTTTAAACTGCGAATCCTGAAACTTTCCCATCTACTGGAGCTTGGCACTTTTGTCAGCAACATCACAACCAGAGGCATGTGAAAAAAGAAAAGGGTGACTGGGTTATAGAATCATGAAATAGATAGGGTTGGAAAGGACATTAAGATTATCTAGTTCCAACCCCCCTGCCATGGGCAGGGACACCTCACACTAAACCATGTCATCCAAGGCTCTGTCTGGTCTGGCCTTGAACACGGCCAGGGATGGAGCATTCACAATCTCCCTGGGCAACCCATTCCACTGCCTCACCACACTAACAGGAAAGAATTTCCTCCTTATATCCAATCTAAACTTCCCCTGTTTAAGTTTTAACCCATTACCCCTTGTCCTGTCACTACAGCCCCTAATGAAGAGTCCCTCTCTGATATCTGTGTAAGGACTCTTCAGATACTGGAAGGCTGCTATGAGGTCTCCACTCAGCCTTCTCTTCTCCAGGTTGAACAGCCCCAACTTTCTCAGCCTATTTTCATACAGGAGGTGCTCCATTCCCCTGCTCATCCTTGTGGCCCTCCTCTGGACTTGTTCCATGTCCTTTTTATGTTGAGGACACCAGAACTGTACACAATACTCCAGGTGAGGTCTCACAAGAGCGGAGTAGAGGTGCAGGATCACCTCCTTTGACCTGGTTGCAGTATATAGAAAAAAAAACACATAAAGAGGCATGACAGATGGAACAGAGAGAAAAATTAGTAGGCAGGCCTGAGTAAGAATGATTTTTAAAATAACCCAAATAGGTTGTTGTTGATTATGGGGACTTTTTGTTTCTTCCTTTTTATCCCTGACTTTTGGAAAAGAGTACATTCTTACTTCTTGCTTCTCCTCCATCTGAGCAGCAGAACAAATTCCTGTAGCCTCAAAACATCTGACACTCCATATGGTGTCAATGTAGACCAGAAGCACTCGTATAACTCTTCTGTCAAGATTAAGTGTAATAAGAAAAAAACTATCAGACTTTCAGATGTTTAAAAAAAAACAGTCATGGACCAGCTGCTAAATAAGCATGCAGAGTATGTCTAAAAGTACAAATGGAAAGCATTTACTGGGAAATTTTCAATATCATGACCTTCTCTTAGAAACTGTTATTTCCCCAGGACCAGAACTTCTCACAGGAAAATTCTAACATTCATTAACCTTTCGTTAAGTCTCTTGGTTCCAGTAAAGAATTTCTGCTTTACACTCAAAAACAGAATGGCACACAGAGCAGCTGTTCTCTAATGAAAAGATTACTTACTTCTCTGTAACAGCCTTGGTCTAGGGTGCCCACAGGCACACTCCTTCCTAACCTCACCCAATACAGCACTGAAAAGTTTCACCACGCAAAACAATGCATACTCTAGTAGGAACAGATAGAGACGCATGCCTAAAGACATAAAACAGCCTGTCAGAAAGCAGAATTCAATCTGCATCTTAACCATTAATTGCATGTAAAAGTATGGTTAGACTTAGCAATTCACTTGAAACTACTTTGATGCAATGTGTTTCCACAGAACAACAGCAAGATCCAAATTTGAGCATGAGAAGCCATACAGCCAAGTGACAGTATCTTGCTTCCAGTTACAAAGCTGACTCGTGAAACATCCCCCACCTACTCTCAGTGGGCATCTCCTGCGTTTATTTTGTCCTCTGACTCCTGAATCCTTTAAAAAACAATAACAGAAAAATTGACTACTTTTTTAAAGATCCAATTACCAGAGAAAATTCTGACATGCCAAAAGAGCAGTGAGCCCAGCCATGGGTGATATTTCCATTTCAGATTTGCCTGGGAAGCATGTAAGTATTCCAGTTAAATAATTTATTTATACCCTTGTATCATGTTTAACGAAGTGAAAGAGTTGGTAAGATCTCTACACTATTACTAATTCTATCATAAAACACCAGACAATCTATAGCCCAGCAAACTTATACCAGTTAGGGCTCTATTTTTAAATAAAATACTTGTGCAATGTTAAAATTCAGACCCATTGAACCAGAGCACACATGTCAACGCAACAGAAGACTATTTAGGTCAAAATACAGTTTTTAAATAAGACCTGTTCTTTCAAAGTCAGTAGTTTAAACTGTATGGTATTACTGTAGATTATATTTCACTGTACTTAAGAAAACTGAAATTAAAGGCATTTGGCATAGCAAATAGTGAAGGAGAGCAGTTAAATAATTTCATTTCTCATTTCTTTCCTGTGGTGAAGTGTGTTGTGATTTGATTGCATATAGAACTACACACATACATATACCACTACATATAGAGCTTCAGATATGCCAAAAGGCCTCCTTTTATGGAAGATAAGACACATGTACATGTTTATACAACTGTACCTCTGTTCTTAAAAGTCTTATAATTCTATAATTCAAATGAAGTGAACATTTTCTAACCCAAGTAGTGAAAAAGGCACATCAATTTACAGTGTCTAGTGAAAGCAAACAAACAGCTTTAAGAGCATAACTGTTTATTCAGGGATCACAATTCAGTAATATTTGCCTCTCTAAACTTGGCTGTTTTTTTAAAAAAGAAAATGATTATTTGATTTTCAGCACAGCTCTGTCTCTGCTTCTATCTTCTGATACTTGTTTTAACAGCTTATAGGAAAGAAACAGAATACTAGATGCACATACAAATACTGGCAGGTGCTGGCTTTCACCCTTGGGAATATTTAGTTATTCGTACAAGTTTTTAATCTCAGAATTGTCCCACAAAAGAGAAAAAAAATTGTAAAATCCACCTCAGAATCCTGAATGAATTGACACGTGTAACTGCAGAAAAGCCAGGCCATTTAGCTTTGGCATGATATCATACTAAATCATCAGACTCTATGAAACAGTATTTGAAGAACTCCAAAGTAACTGAGCCTACATTCCTTCCAAGTCTCAAATATAATGGTGAAAATAACAACAAAAAATCAGGGGGACATTTAGTTGCCTATTACAGTTCCTTGGCACAACTCACACTGTAACATTTTTAATAGATGCATAAGAAGTCCTAAGAACTACTTAGTAAAAACTAAAACATTGGCATGTTATCAATGTTATTCTCTGACTAAATCCAAAACACAGCATTGTACCAGCTAATAGAACAAAAATTTACGTTATTCTAGCTGAAACCAGGACATTCTTAAACAACAGGTAGTAAATATAAGGGAGCCTAGAAGGAGGTGATCAGAGCACTCATACATTCGTCACAGCAAATCTGTCTCCTGAGGCAGTTAGTCAATATACAGCAACATGGCTTTAATCCAGATCTCCCATTATCAGAACTTTTCCTTTAAATAAAACCACAGTAGTCTCCTATTAAACAATTTCCATGCAAAAAAGGTGTTGTTGTTTAAGTCCAACAGGCAACCCAGAAACACGCAGCCGCTTGTGCACTCCCCCTGGGATTGGGGATGGGGAGAAGAATTGAAAGAATGTAACTCCCACAGGTTAAGATAGGAACAGTCCAGTAACTAAGGTATAACACAAATCACTACTGCTGCCACCAATAATAATAATGATAAGAGAAATAACAAGGGAAGAAAATACAACTGCGCACCACCCACCAACCAATACCCAGCCCGACCTGAGCAGCGATCTCACCCTTTCAGGTGATTGCCCCCAGTTTATATACCGGCCATGACATGCTGTGGTATAGAATACCTCTTTGGTTAGTTTGGGTCAGGTGTCCTTCTCTGCTTTCTCCCAGCTTCCCCTCCTCCCTGACAGAGCATGAGACTCAGAAAGTCTTTGGTCAAAGTAAACATTACTGAGTAGCAACTAAAAACATTGGTGTTATTAGCATTGTTCCCAGGCTGAAAGTCAAAACACAGCACTGCACCAGCTACTAAGAAGGAGAAAAATGACTGCTACTGCTTAACCTGGGACAAAAGGTTTCACAGAATAGAATCACAGAATGCTTTGGGTTGGAAGGAACCTTAAAGATCACCTAATTCCAGCCCCGCTACCATGGGCAGTAACACCTGCTCAAAGCCCTGTCCAACCTGGTGTTGAAAATTTCCAGGGATGGGGTATCCACGGCTTCTCTGGGTGACATGTTCCAGTGCCTCACCACTGTCATATTGAAGAATTACTTCTAATATATAATCTAAATCTCCCCTCTTTCCTAGCCCTATATGCTCTTGTACAAAGTCCCTCTCCAGATTTCTTGTAGGCTCCTTGTTGAGGGTGTACTCAATCCTAAAGTTCATGTCACTAACAAAGCTGTTAAACAGCGCCAGTCCCCATATAGATCCCTGAGGAACACCGCTCATCACTGGTCTCCACTTGGACATCAAGCCATTCACCCTAACTCTTTGAGTACAACCAACCAATCAGCTTCTTATCCACTGAGAGGTCCATCTTTCAAAGCTATGCTACTCCACTTCAGACAAGGATGTTCTGCAGGACAGGGTCATTTGCACAAGTCCAGGTAGATGACAACAGTTGCTCTTCCCTTATCCACCCCATTTTAAAAGACAACCAAATTCCTCAGGCATGAATTGTCCTTAGTGAAGCCATGATGGTGGTCACCAATCACCCCTAATTTTCCATATTCCTTAGCATCATTTCCAGGAGGAACTGCTCTGTGACCTTGATGGGCGCAGAGGTGAGACTGACTGGTCTGTAGTTCTCTGGGTCTTCCATTTTTCGCTTTTAAAAATGGGGGCTATGTTTCCCCTTTTTCACTCGGCAGGAACTTCACTAGACTTCCATGACTTCTCAAATATGATGGATAATGGCTTGGCAACTACATCTGCTAGTTCACTCAGGACCCCCAGATGTATCTCATTGGGTCCCATGGACTTGTGCATCTTCTGGTCCCTTAGATAGCCTAGAATCTGATTTCCTACAATAGGCAATTCTTCATTTTCCCAGTACCAGCCTTTGCCATCTGTGATTTGAGCAGTGTGCCTGGAGCTCTTGCCAGTGAAGACCGAAACAGAAGACCAGAAACAAGAAAAAAGAAAACCTAAACAGTTTACATATTAAATTTAGATTCCTCTCTCTAAGGTAGCAAAAATTAATTAGTTTATTCTTTCTGCATTTTTTTTCTTATGACTAATTATGAAATCTGAAATTATGATCCATCCATAACAAGAGGATGTCTTAATTGCTTGAGTAGTTTTAAACTTGGAAAGTTTATCAAGTGGTTTTGTGTTTGTAAATTTATGCTATGTCAAAAGTCTCCTTTTAAGTTGTTTGAAACGTCACAGCTTTACAGGAACAAGAGATCTACTTGTTTCCTTTTAAGATAACTTCATTGAGTAAGTGATTTGTGAACAGGGCACCTGACCCGATGAATTCACAAATTTGACTAGCAGGATATATTACATGCAAAGAGCTTCAGAAGTTTATAAATAAAATTTCAATTCCCAAAAGAAAATGTTTCTTTTTGAATTTAGCTAAGAACTGTTACCCCTCTTCCTCCCACCCAATTCCAATAATTCTGTACTTTTCAGTGCATTATAATTTCCTTTCTTTCACTGAAGCTTTCAGAATCAATTTCTACTGTCTAACCCATGCGATTTATCATATTCTGCATTTGGAGTGTTGTTTTTCTGGGCTGTTTGAGAGATGAAACTGAATAGGACATGTAACTTACATCAGCTAAAATACAAATACCCAAGTAGCTACATTAAGAAAATTCCAAAGAAAAAACTACTGGGCTTAGAAAATTTATCTCTGTCAAATTCAGTGACTTGACTTAACTATTGCAAGGTAGCCTTTACTAAATTAAGCATCAGGCTTCCTTTCTATACCTAGGCATTAAGCAACGATTTAAGGGAATAAAAAATAAAGAGTGAGAATTGGTAGCAAAATACATTATTGTTTACATCTATATTTCTTATGTATTCAGGTTAACAAGTACTTAACTTACAAACCTATGGCTGTTATAATCAGATGACTTATGTTCCCATTTCATGTTTTGTATGGACACCAACAATGGTGTCTTTCATTTTTTGGGTATGTTCTTTTGTTCACATTTCACCAATCAGAAGGTAGATAATATGACATGACATAGGCAGAAGGTGTCAAAACCACAGCTTGTGTGGTTCTGAAGTTAATAAATTTAACCGAATTCCATTTTCCACACTTGGATATATCACAAATCAAAATCAAAGGACTTGGATAAAATAAATATATTCCTCTATTGGCTATACATAAAGCAATGATTTAGGGGGGGTTGCTACTATTACATTGGCCAGCAGCTGTGTGTGTAGCTCTTCTCATGAGGTTTAGCTCAATTTTATGGAAACGTTTTGTAACATTGCTTAGGATAAACATTTCATGGTTCAGTCATCTGCTCTATATGTTCACTTTAATTTCATTCAATTGTCAGTATCACAACCTTCAGGGATTATTTTTTTTTTCTTTTTTTCAAAATATCAGCACCTTTCTATTCTTTGAGCATTCTCATTTGTTGCTTAGTACATCTAGCAATTACACAAGAATATCTTCTGTGTATAACATACAGGAGCTCCTGAAGAGATGGATTATACCTGATATAGCTAGATGAACTGTAAAGGATGTAATTTTTATGACAGCCCGGGGAGGCTTTATTACTTGCCTGAATATCTAGACATCTGTTAACTGTTTTGCAAAGGCTCAGGATAGATCTGAACAAGGTATTACTGGATGAAATTGTATGATTCTTGCTGTAAAGAAGGTCAGGACAGGGAATCTGGAATGTCAGTTCCTGATTTAAATATGTATGAAGATAGGAACGATTTATTCATTTCAGACATTTTTATCTGCACCTGCTGAAGAAAGTGGATTGGATGCAAGAGGATAGTGAATATCTTTATTTACGACAGCATGGTACGGCCAGCAGAGAACTGAAGTTGTTCTTAAGTACTGATAATATCCATTAACTTGATATGATATTGAGAGAGCCTGTTGCAAGACTGAAATACAGTCACATGTAAACCAAAGCTCATCTTGGTCATGTTTTTTCTCCCCTAGATCATAATAAAAAGACTCTAATACAGAACCCTGGGCCAAAACACATATAAACACTACAGCAGGTTCCTGAAATGTGTAAACCTTGAAGCAGGTCTATGTCATATTCATACCATTTCCTTAGGGGAAGTGGCCTTATTGACAGTGTTTCTGTAGAATACAGATTTTTGACTAAAATTTAGCTGAAAAATATTGAAACACCTCAAACTTTCCTTGTTAGGCAACAGGTATGTTTCTGACAAATTTTTATTATTCATATGCTACTTAGCATACCAAACATGAGATTGAGGCCATATTTTATGTGGTTATTTTTGCATTTCAGTTAATCCCACTCAACTGAATTTTATGCCAACAAAGTATCACAGTATCACAGTATCACAGTATGTTAGAGATTGGAAGGGACCTCAAAAGATCATCTAGTCCAATCCCCCTGCCGGAGCAGGAACACCTAGATAATGTTACACAGGAATGCGTCCAGGCGGGTTTTGAATGTCTCCAGGGAAGGAGACTCCACAACCTCCCTGGGCAGCCTGTTCCAGTGTTCCGTCACCCTCACTGAGAAGAAGTTTCTTCTCAAGTTTAAGTGGAACCTCTTGTGTTCCAGTTTGTACCCATTACCCCTTGTCCTATCATTGTTTGCCACTGAGTAGAGCCTGGCTCCGTCCTCGTGACACTCCCCCTTTATATATTTATAGACACTTATAAGGTCACCCCTCAGTCTCCTCTTCTCTAAACTATAGAGACCCAGCTCCCTCAGTCTTTCCTCATAAGGGAGATGTTCCACTCCCTTAATCATCTTAGTTGCCCTGCGCTGGACTCTCTCCAGCAGCTCCCTCTCCTTCTTGAACTGAGGGGCCCAGAACTGGACACAATATTCCAGATGCGGTCTCACCAGGGCAGAGTAGAGGGGAAGGAGGACCTCTCTCGACCTACTAACCACCGCCCTTCTAATACACCCCAGGATGCCATTGGCCTTCTTAGCCACAAGGGCACAGTGTTGGCTCATGGTCATCCTGTCGTCCACTAGGACCCCCAAGTCCCTCTCCCCTACACTGCTCTCTAACAGGTCGTTCCCCAACCTATACTGGAACCTGGGGTTGTTCCTGCCCAGATGCAGGACTCTACACTTTCCCTTGTTATATTTCATCAAGTTACTCCCTGCCCAACTCTCCAGCCTGTCCAGTAGAACATCTAGTGTTCATTTAACTAATTTCCCTCCAGTTCATCTTTTATTCAAAAGGAAGGAGTTAGAGAATGGAGGTGATAATGAACATACCAGTATTGCCAAGTGCAAGGTTCAAAAAGTCATGTACTTAGACCTCAGATGATGTCTCCAGCCTTCTAGAATAACTCTGTTTCTTTAAAAAACTATCGTCATCTAATTAGTGATCATTGATCTCCTTAAATATAAGGAGAAGCACTAAAATTTCTTAGGAAGTCGTTACTTTTTATGACAGTCGTACAGTCTGAGAGGTATCAGAGTAATTTAGTGTTTCACATTTGAATACATCCAGGACTAGTTAATTAAAAATCAGCTATAACAGCTATGTACTGTATCAATTAATCTAATATGATCATTTTCTATCCAGATATTGTCTTTTTTTCAGGGAAAGTATTAAACCGCCTTGATTTATTTGTATGAAGTAGAAGAATTTTGATAATCAAATTATAATTTCTTTATATATAAGTTTTCTAAGTCTTCACGTTCTGCTTTGATCGAAATACAGCACTTCTGAAGTTAGCAAGCAAAACATGAATAACAGTGAATACAGTAATGAAGCCATTTAGTTTAATTAAAAGTTTAAACAATAGCAAACCAACAAGGATAATGAAATATCCTTTTAATAATTTCAAATAGCTATTGAGATCTTAAATAAATACCAACCTGGGCCTGAGATGATTCTCTGAACCAGCAAGAAGACTGCTGTTCTGAAGTAGCAAATTTTAATGTTTTCATTTTATAACTCTTCCAAGATACAACTTTTCTGAGACACAGGAATTTACCATGCAGAGGTTGGTGCATACTGATTTCTGCTTCAGATAAAACAGAAATTCTGTAAGGAAAAAATGCAAAAAGTTTTGTATATTACAAAAGGTTTTGATTCTAAAATACTTCTATTTTTCATATGGATTTACTTCCAATTATCATCATACAGCAGAAGGCTAATAAAAGAAAATAAAATTACAGCACAACACAGAAATAACTAGGTTGCCTAAACATCTGTGAACTCCTGAAATTATTTTACATCTTAGAGGCACCTCTTAGCATTAGACTCAAATTAAAATATCATTTGTCACAACTTAGTTTGTAAGTATAAAGACTCGAAGTAGGACTTTTAACAGGGGTTTAACTGCCAAATTATTTCAAGAGCTGCAAAGCACAGAAATACAAAATAGTGACTTGGGAACAATGGTTTAGGGGGTGGGTTGTGTGTGAACATGAAATATTAAGAACACAATATTTGGTGTAGTTTCTTGTAAAATTAATACTAGCTACTGGTTTAGCACTAAGGACCTGCATTCATTTTACAAAGTATAAAGCTAAACTAAAATATATGGTAGAAGGAAAAGTAGAGGGCACAGTATGAGCAATGACTGGCCCAGATTTCAGACTTTAAGGGACATTTGCATTAAATTGACAGGGCTCCAATCAAGAAAAAAAGAAGTCTATTTTCATTAAAATTACAAAAGCAGTAAGTGAATGATGTGTAAAGGAAAAAGCACAGGTTTGTTCACCAAACTTTAGATACTAAAAAGTTTCTATTTGTGCAGAGCTAATGAAGTAGTTAAGATTCCTTCTGCAGCCATAAGGGAAGACAGGCCCTTTCAAAGTAAAATATTCATCTTGTACAGGTGCTAACAGCTGTCCATTAAGTTAAGGTGTGAAACCAACATTTCATATATAAAGTTACTGAAGATGAATGTCATCTCATGGGGTAGCAGTAGAGGTTTTTGAAATACTGATTAAAAATATCATTAAATCTTGCTTGAAAAATTCAACTTCTTGATATGTGCAGCTAGACAGATAAAGAACCAACATAAAACAGAGGTTACAAAATCAGAATACTGAGTAGGTATTCAGTGAGGTATTTCAAAAATGGCCCATGACTTGAACTCTGCTCAACATAATCCTATATTGCACATCAAAGCAGGGTTCTAAAGCACTGACATTTCTCTTGTCTGAATTGTGAAAAGGAGTGAGGCTGCGTAAAAAAAATATATATGTATGCATCATATTTAGGGAGAGAGAGAAGTAAGTTTCCATCTCTTGGTTGTGGTAAAATTGGATTTGTTATGCAATTCAGATAGGAAAAAAAAATATATCTCTAGGGTTAAGAATGAGAAATTAGAACAAGAATATTTTTTTTTTTTTCCCTTGGTCTTCCTTAACTAGAGGCAAGTTGTTGACTCAAGTCCCAGAGGTGAGAAGCAACTTCAAACATTACTTACATAATTAAAAAAGGTCTGATGCAAAGACATTTTGAAAACATAAAGGCATATATATAAATGCACTTTATAAGGCATTTTGACTGAGCAATATTATAGTGCAATTAATGAGTCAACTTGCTGTTTGGTGATATACAATTCCTATATCAAACCCAAGGTATAAAATAGACATATTGCAGTTGGAGATTAATATACAATGTTCAGGGCATTTTACTTACAGCAATAATGAAAATTTTTCCTTTGACATATTTCTCCTTGAATCATTCACTCTATTAATTACTTACAATATTTTCAAGTATGTTTACATTCACATTTGTTAAATTTGCTTGCTGTGATAATCACATTAAAATTAACTGAATGACAGGAATATTGAAAGAATACTTTAAAAAACTTTAAGGGGTTGTGGAAACAAAATTTCACATGCAAAATAATCAACTTTGGCAATAAATCATTGCCAGTGATGATTTCAGCTAATACGATACTTCATCCTTGAGAAGTTCTGGCAATCAGGGGACATCCCAGAAGACTGGAAGAAGGCTAATGTCACCCTCATCTACAAGAAGGGTGTAAAGGAGGATCCAGAAAATCATCAGTCCCATCAATCCCTGGGAAAGTTATGAAGCAAATCGTATTAGGGGCTGTCACAGGATAAATCAAGCAGGTGACAAGGAAAAGCCAGAACAGATTTACCAAGGGCAAATCGTGCTCGACAAACCAGATAATTTTCTATAACAAAGTAACCTGCCTGGCTGATATGGGGATAGCTGTGGACGTTGTTTACCTGGATTTCTGCAAGGCTTTCGATATGGTTTCCCACAGCCTCCTCCTAGAGAAACTGATGTGTACAGCCTGGACAAGTGGTTTGTATGGTGAGCTGGGAACCGACAGGCTGCACCCAGAGAGTGTTGGTAAATAGCTCCATTTCCAGCTGGCAGCTTGTCACTAGTGTGGTCCCCCAGTCATTAAGGTATTTCTAGACATGATACTAAAGGAGAAGGGAAATAACTGTTCCAAATCTCTCCTGGCTTGCCTCACCCCGTACTGAAGAACTTGGATGAAAACACAAGAGGAAATTTCCCAGCTCCAATTCTTTCATGTATTTCTGGTGTATCTTTCTCATTCCCTGCCCATTCACATGTTTGCCTCCTAATTCAAGCATTTTCTTGCTTGAAGCCAGATTTCCTTTCTCCCTAGGGTTCACCTCATCTCCTTTCATCCAGTCTCATTTGCCCCAGGCAGCTGAAGCAAAATCTTCTCAGTCCAATGGGAAATCTGTGACACATTTCTCCAGCCAGTTTCAGCCTCCCCTTTATTGCTGTTTTTAATGGTTCTAGTCAAGAACTTTTTGGGTTAGCATTTCCTTACACCCTTACGTACCCCACCATAACACATCCTTCTTCCCTACATAGCCAACCCTCGACCAGAGGAGTAATTTCTCCTTTTTTACTATATTACTTGCTGACAAATTTCTTCCCCGTGTCTCTTCCATATATCCTCACACCAGTGTAGTTTTTAACTCCTGTGAACTGAAGTCGAGCAGTTTCTCTCTGGGCCCCAGTTTCCTGTCCTACTGTATTGTCCTTGGACCAAAGCATGTTCAGTCACTTTGAAGCTGGACCGTGTTTGATGCTCAAGAGGCACAGAATGAGCAGAGACTCTGAGGAATGGCTGTTCAAAGATATCAGTTACTAAACGCACTGCAGATCATGTTGAAATTATAATAATTTGACAGTAAACATTTGAAACATTTGTACAGGCAGAGATAAATGCCTATCCATAGCACAAAAGGCTGTGTGAAAAAATTCAATCCATACAGTTAAATCTGACAGAATTGCAAACTTGTTAAATAGAGTCATAAAATAGGAAATTTCAGACATTCTTATTTACGAAGTAGGGCACAGGGAAAGGGGAGGAAGGAAAGGGGAAGTGTTGTCCCTGTCCATGGCATCCAGAGCTTCATCTTCAGTGTCTGTTCACTGTGAAGTTACAATGAAATATCATGGTAAAAAATCAACAGTCCATGAAGCAGGCATGAGGTTTTTGACTTCTCTACTGCCTTAAACTAGGCTAACTCTTCTCTGAGCCCAGGGAATTTTTTTTGGGGGGAGGGGAGGGGGGGGGTGGGGCTTCAGCAGAGGAGGTAGGAAGTTACTCTGGTTGCTCCAGCTTCAAATAACATTGGATGTTCTGCATAGAAAGACAGTAGTTTGAGTCTCCTCAGGTAGAGAAAACTGAGCCCAGACCTCACACATTTAGAGGGAGTGTCCTAACAACAAAACTGAAGTAGCTACAACATTAAGGAAAAGCATACCTCCTGCTCCTGTGCACACACCCTGAAAGTAATTGTCTCTAAAGGAAGAGACCTCACTATGAAGTGCTAAACACCAAACAGACACCCAACCCCAGTTATGTGGAACAATCATGTGAATTCGTTTACCCACTCTTTCATGCCAAGACTCCCCACCAGCTTGGACCAGGCAGTTCCTCTCTGGTGTGCCAATCATTCTGGCAGCTAACAATATTCTAGGTTTCATTCTTCAAGAAGCTGAAATATCAAATATTGCAAATGTTCTTCAGTCTCATGAGTACCCTAACCACCAATGAAATTAGGGCTGACAAAGATTTTCTGAGCTATTGCCTGAAGATTGTATTCATCTGACCTATGACACACCTGCATGCTTTTGCCAAGAGGCAAGCTCCAAGTAGCAGGCATACTTATACCTTAAACAATATGGGCTCAAAGACTCAGCAGGAAGGGCATAAACATGACTTTCAGTACTTTTGTTCAAAAAAAGTCTGGTATAATCTTCATACATTTCAAGGGAAAAAAAAAAAGCATTTTAAAGACCTTCTGTAAGTAATTTCAGTGAAATTTAACTCCTATTTGTATGACAGATATTTTCTATTGCTTGAAAACTGTTCCACATTTACCCTGACTATATTCCATTTGAAAATTAAAAAGTATCTTTTATCCTTCCCAGTAGATCAGATAAACTTTCTAGCTATTCATTTGACCATTTTTTTCTTAGGCCAGCCTTGAATTTACATTTTTCCTTTTTTGAAATATGAATATGTAGTGAATATCAAGTCATTCAACCCTGCATTAATGTATCACAACATCATACCAATACATTCCCTTTGGATTAATTAAAAAATAAATATGAACTTTTCATTGTATGGGAATTCTCCACAGCCATGGCTTTATAAAAAAGACTGATAAAATTGTTGATCCATTAATTTTACAATTCTTTCATAAAATTAAATACAACTGGGGCAAGATGGGAGTTTTCCTGCAGAATTTCTATAAAGATATCAGCCTGCAAGGAAAAAATAAAACAAACAGGGACTTTTCCAGACTGAGTCCCACTAGTCAGTCATGGTTAGGAAAGAAAATTATTAAGACTTCATCTAAAATCAAATATGGTTTGATCAGAAGCATGTGAACCACAGCGCAACTGTAGCTGAATACTGAATGGTTTAATGAACATGTAATTCAGGTCACTTGCTCTTCTTTCCCATGGCTCACTGTGCTAACCTTTTTGACCGGCCCACAGGATGCATCATAAAGGATGAGGCACAAAGAAAATAAAGATTTTCTTTCTATAGGACAAGGACAAAGAAAACTGCAAGGGAGACAAGTTTTTACAGATTTTTCTCTGTGTGATTAAGTAATTTCACATCTAAAGTGAAAGAAGTGAAAGATCTAAGGTATGAATATCCATAAACGCAAGGTCTACTTGCGTCTACTCATTAATCAGCTGCACAGGCACAGTGACAATTTTTGTGGTCAGAGACTAAAAACCAGCAATAGACACCAAGGTTCTCAAAAGCTTTTTCTGAAGCAAGAAAATTCTAAGCAAAAGAGATCTTGTGTTTGAAGAATGAAAAGTACCGAACATCTAACTTCTACATGCAATCTCCTATCACAGAAGAACTTTAGAGCAGGATCAAAGAAGTGATAGATGTGATCTTTATATAGATGGAATATCACCAAAACCACAGAAACTTCTTAAGTTCCCCTGTTCGACAACCAGATTTGAGAGATCTCTAGTGACAATATCTTTCCGCTATTAATTTTTACAGTGAAAAAATACTATACTATTGGTACATCATTGAGAAAATAAACGCAGATCATCTAAACACAGGTATTTTTTTGAAAAAATTGCAAAGCATAGAAGATCTTTTTAGGTTTTTAACTTAAGACACCCACTTCATACAAGTTTTGAAAGCAAGCAGAATTATTCTAAACTTGCAGGAGACAGCACAACTTTTATGGTATATAGACATTGGCCTAATACAAGAAAACAAGCAGCAGCACACAGATAACTCCAAAACACAATATAAGAGCCTGGATAATATATTATAGTTTAGTTCATGTCTAATCTGCCCCTAGACTTTTACTTACAGCACAAATAAGAAGTCAGACACCCATTCTTCATTTTGTCTTGAACATCCTGAAAATTATCCTTGACCTCCTACACTCATATCAGAAATAAATTGTTAACAAATTGAAGAGTGATCCAAAAGATATTTGACTGCATTGTTGCTCATGTTTCCTTAACAATATCACACTGAGCAATAAGAGATTGAATCTTAATTCATATGTATAATAAGATTGAAATGCAGTTCATATGTCAAGTCAGGTCTTGGTTTTCTTGATCTTGTTGCCAATGAGTACAATATTAGCATCATGTTAATATAATCACAATATAAAAACTGTCATTGCATCACATATAAATATTAAATACTCCAAGGTTGCAAAATTAAAATCCTGTGAAAAGACAGAGATAGAGGTACCTGTGTAATAAGCTACACTATGGAATTATGACACACTTTTTTGAAAAGGATCTATTCACTATGGTGCATTTAAATTAAGAAGAAAAAAAAAAGGTTAAAAAAAAAGTCCATACAAGGAAGTTAAGATTTCCACTGATATTTCAAAGTTGTCTTCTGGACATGCTGATGACTATGACTGAGTGAACTCGTATTGCAATGCAAAAGCCATGGCTCCAATCAAGGGCATACATACTAATTAACTATGGTACATCAGGGAGAAGAAATTGAGAGTTACGTTCTGCCCAGCTGTTATAAGGGTTAAATGAGGTTCAAAACATATTTCCGCCATTCATACAGTTATCAAGAACCACTGATTCCTGTGCCCAGGGGGATGCAGAAACTGCTTTGTTCAATTAAGCAGTTGTCTAAAGAACAGGGCCCAGAAAGTATTACAACCTCTAACGGCAATACGAGAGCTCAGCAACCAGGGAAAGTCTGAGGTACAAGGATGTAACACAGGAACAGACTGAAAAGCATAATGGTTGCTAAGATTCAAATTAGTCCCAGGGAGAACCTAGCTGTTCATAAAAAAATGATTGATATTTAAATTTATGGATCTGTGTCAGAAATTCTTTAGCTAATAAGACAAGGTCTGTTGAGGGGAAGGGGATGGAGCCAAATGAAAAAGGAATGCAAGAGAAGCATTACTTGATGGAAGAGAATTAAGTGAAAATGTAAAAAAAAAAGGAGAAAGGCTGCAGAGGAGAAAGGACTTTTCAGAGTTAAGACTCTTCTTTGCTTGAGTCCATCAGATCTCTGCCTGAATTGCCTCAGGTCCTGAGTGGTTCAGCTACAAAAAAAAAGAGAAGAGAGCTGCTTCTATCTGCATAACAGGTTCAATACACTCTCATCTCTCTTGCCTCTTAGGAATCCACCACTTGTGGAGGGTGTCTGGGTGTTCCTGCAGCCCTACACAAGGAAGAAAATTCCCAGGAAGGTTTAAGATTATGATTTCAGCATAGAGAGGCTCTATGGCTGTTTTTCAATGCAAACATTTTAAGGACACTCAGAAGAGTTTAGACAATGATAGCTTGCACAAACCTGTTCAGCAGGAGGAAAGACATGCAGGACAGCTAAGCCTAAATTAGAAGAACAAGCAAACTAAAATTCAGGTACTGGATTCATCTTATTGTCATATGTGACCAGATATGTACATTATAGAAATTAAAGAAGCAACTTGTTGAGTATGTGGGACAAGGAAAAAAGACAAAACTACATACATGTCCAGTTAAAACTGTAAAAAAATATAAAATTAAAATTTGCTAAAATATTTGATTCCTTGGATTTCAGTAGTTTTTAGCTAAAATCTGTGTGAAGAGAGAAGAAGGGATGGAAAAGGCAGATCTGGAATTTGCACATTCAAAAGGAAACATCTCAGCATCCTACATGTCTTCATCAGACTGCCCAGGGAACCTATCTGACGGCATTGACTCAAGAATGAAGACTCGTTTAGACAAAAGAGCTAAAGTAGGTTCTGCCTTCAATTTCTGGTTTTAGCCCTTTTCTGAATGTTCCCATTTCCAAAGCAGAGATGACTGAAAGAGTAAGGTATCCACTCCTGAACTGCCACAGCCAACATCCAAACATTTTAACATAACCTGGTATCTGTCATCCAAACAGTTTCAGCTCAGTTGTAGAAAGTGGAAGAATTCAGGCTTCACTTATAACAGACCATCATCCTTCAAATTCCAACTATCTGGCATGTCTGCCAATACCACCTCCTATAAATCAGCCCAAGGCACATTTCTTCCACTCTTTGAATACACATACAGCACCTCAGCTTTCAAGCTGAGGATTTTCTGAAAGCCCTTCCTGTAGATCCCGTTACCCACTTCAGCTTTTCATTTAGGCCAGTTCAGAGGCAGCCACACATGAAAGTTTTGCAGCCCCAATTTGGTTGCTGGGCACAAGAAGCACAGACATTGGGCTGGAGCCATTTTCAGAGTACACTTTGACCCAGTTTCTCTTTCCACATAAAAAAAGGACAAGGAAGATGATGAGTGTGTGATAGGATTAGGGACGTGGCCAAGGCATACGTTCAGATCCTGAGTCCCACATTTCAGACATGTCCATAAGCAGCCTGGTTGCTCTTTCATAATAGAAGAAGAATTTATAACTTTACCTAAATTCCAGTGCTAGGGAAAGATAAATTTTGCTCTTGATACATTACCAGAACTTCCACTGGATGTGAAGATAAGCCATATTTATTTTTTTTTTTAATTGCAACTAGCTATGGGAAAAGACATGCTGGAAATATTCAATCTTTTTCAATTTTAAGAAATAAACCATATTTTGCATATAGCCAAGTTTATTTTAATTAAAAAAGAAAAACTTAGTACAGCATTGCAAAGGTGGAAATTTCAATCTTTTTTCTTTAGTGATTTTTATTGGTCATGCTAGCAGACATTACTTAACCAAGAAATTGATTTTCTACATGGGAATTAGGTCATGGAAACACTCCCAGAGTATTTTATTTTCTGCAGCTACTGATACCAAACTATGGAGCTATAAAAATGCACAACTGTATACACTGTGTAATGAAGACAACAATTATTGGCCCTTTCCAAATTTGTTCTGAGTAACAAAAAAGTGAAGACTTTTTGTTTATTTTTATAAGTTAAACTTACTATGTTCTCTAAAACCTTAGAAATTACCTTTTCCCCACATTGTTCCAAATAAATTGTTCCAAAAAAAAAACATGAGTGGTGCCCAGACCTATAACAGTAGTCCAATGTAGTTTTACTTCTGCATATACACTGACACTGGTAATTGCTGTTACAGGCTAAAGTATTACCATAAAGGCATGAAAGATTAAAAGCCTAAGTATTTCATTTGTTCATCAGAAGTGATGTGGCATTTGAGAGTGTGACTAATAAGTAGCTAAATAACAGATTAATGAGATGGGTGTCTAGCCCATAAAAGGACTAATAGAGTTGTGGGGAAGACCCCTGTGTACTCAGTGCTTAGAATGTGCAGATCAAGAAGTATCAGATAGTGTTTTAATAGATTTCTAACGTGAACTGAATACAGTGCTGTTAATGACTGCAGCTTGCATGTATAATTAATGTACAGATAAAGGACAGACCAACCCAAAACTGCTTTCAAACAGGGAATTTCAGAGTGCTTGTCGTACAACACAATACAAAATAGCACGTAAGGAATTGTTAAATTTATATAAAGGGGCATTGTGGCTCAGTCTCATGCTGCTAGACACATCTGTGGGCTATCTGATTATCACTATACTTCTATTATTCTTGTCAAAATAAGGAATATTCATGACAAATAAAGCCTGAGCTGATGGGGTGATAAAGAAACAGGGCAAAGCAGCAGTGGGCATCAATTACTGTTGGCTGGTAGGCAAGGAAAATGTGATAACAGTTTCAGTCCCTGCAGACCAGTGCTAATAGACATCTAGAGAAAAAAGTGGTCACCACTTCCTCCTACTAAAAATGTCTTATCTCATATATCTAGGCTCATATTTGACTTCATAGTTTCATTAAACTCATGAATAGCATTCACCCTGGGATTATTTTCTGTTGCTAATTATAGTCCAAAAACTACATCAAAAATTATTGGTATTAATTCCTAAATGCATGACTGCACTATAAAATGCTTCACTTGTTTTATTGAGGATCCAGAACATTATAGGCCCATCAGTCTTACATCAGTCCCTGGAAGATTATGGAGCAAATCATCCTGGGGGCTCACAGGTCAAATCAAGTATGTGACTGGGAAAAGCCAGCATGGATTCAAGAAGGGAAAACCATGTTTGACAAACCCAGTCACTGTCGACAACGAAGTAACCTGCTTGTTTGATGCAGGGTGAGCAGTGGACATTGTCTACCTGGATTTCTCCAAGGCTTTTGATAGTTTCCTACAGCTTCCTCCTAGAGAAACTAATGTGTTATGGTCTAGACAAGTCATTTGTGTGGTGGATAGGGAACTGGCTGATGGGCTGCACCTAGAGGGTGCTGGTAAATAGCTCCATTTCCAACTGGCAACCAGTCACTAGTGGGGTCCCCCAGGGATTGATACTGGGCCCAAGGCTGTTCAATGTCTTCATAAGTGATCTGGAAGATGGGTTCAAGCATACACTGATGAAGTCTGCTGATGATAACAAACTGAGTGGGGAAGTGTACACTTTGGAAGAAAGACCCACCCTGCAGGATGACCTGGCTAGGCTGGAAGAGTGGGCTAACAAAAACCTTATGAAGTTCAACAAGGACAAGTGTAAGGTCTTGCACCTGGAAAACATAATCCAGGAGTGCAGCACAGGCTGGGATCTGCCTGGCTGGGCAGCAGTTTTGTGGAAAGGGACCTGCTGGTGCAGGAGGACAAGAAGCTCAACAGAAATTAGACACAGTTGATCCACTTATCAACTCATAAAGGTTATCAACTTGCATTCAAAAAGCTGCCTCTGAATATGAAGTTAAAAAACATTGTTCCAAGACATTCAAATAATTTATTCAAAGGGAAATCTAATTTGTGTTCCACTGCAACACAGTATGAATCATTTGTGATAAGGAAGAAGCTTCAGAAATTTATGTTTTATGTTAAATCTTAGTGACAAGTCCTGCAAAGCACAAGAACTGCAGGAGACAACAGATGCTGCCTGAAATTCCCTCTGCTCTGCTTTTTTATCCCTCTCAGACATTGACAGCAGCAATACTCTGTAAAGAGGCTTAATTCCTGGATCAAAAAGATGCACTTCCTATCACCTCCATGCCCACACAGGCACACACTCACAGAGTCAGATAGAACAGAAGTATCCTTCTCAGAACTAATTGCAACCTAAACTTAGTCATAAAACTTTTTTCCATTGAAAAAATAGTAGTAATGTGACAGGGAATGACATTATTCACTTTGAGGTTTTATTACTATTTTGGTCATTTTATTTTTAAGATGAAAGAACAAAATGAGCTAATATTGATTATAATATTGTTTATGGCATTGAGACAGAAATTCTCTGCCATTTGTTTTCTGAACCAGCAGAGTAATCTTTTCTCTTTTTCCTTTTTATGAAGTTTTGATATGATATGAATAGCTGAGAGGTCATAAGTATAAAATGAATCATAAGGAGAATTATTAATGCTGCGAAATTGGATAATACTCCATGGGATATGGCAAAGTAATTACTTTGTCAAGAACTCCTTACTCACCTCAATATGCACTGGTAATATGCTCTGTACATTTATTTATGAAGTCTATGTTTTAATTGATAGATGCTTCAGATTTTTATTTTCAAATGAGGGTACCATCCTGTATAAATATTACAGTTTTCTTCCTATGTAGAAATGTATTTTTCTTACTGTATGCACTTCAAAGATTTATAAATAAATAAGATGAAATAACTTTTACAAATGAGTCTGGAGATCTCTCCTCTGCACACCAATAAACATGACATCAGAGATTCCTCAGTGGAAACAGAGGACAGGATGAAAATGGTAGAGTACTGTGGTAGATGCATAGATGCACTGGCTGTGAACACTGCAGGCTTATCTATTGCACACTCTTTGTTTACATCTCCTCCTTTATTGTTTATTAGTATTTTATCTATTTTCTCCTTGAAACCTGTTCCTCTCCTTAACTATCTTTAACGTACCCTTAAAGGCTTAAGAAGATGTATTTTTTCTCTGTAAAACATGAACCACAGAACATGCATTTCATATATGCCGAATTTCCTAGGTCCTGTTGATAAATATTTTCATGATATGTTATAATTCTGAGTTAAGCTGCGGATAGACAAGAGCCTCCATTTGTTGAGCAAAAATGTTTGTCGAGTGGTTGAACTTCTTTTTGTCTTCTTCCCCTTCCATGTTGGACACAGCTGTTATACAGATAGATTACGCCTAACTTTTCCACCTCTATTTACAGGGGCATAAAAAAGACCAAGACATGATTATAATAAGAGTCACTGGCTACATGGAGAAAGGAAGAAAGAAAAATGGCAGCTGTGAAACTGACACTAATATAAATACAGTTTATTGCTGCCCCATGCCATGCATCTCATTTTCTCCTCTCCAGTCACCCTACGTTGCAAGGAACATAAACAGGAACTGAGGAAAATGCAACAGCATTTTTGGTTGCCAGCAATTCTGAGGGTAGGTTAGACACACCAAAGCAATAATATGGAAAATATTTAAGAAAAATGTACTGGGTTTTAAGGCTGACCATGCTGGAGGGATTAATACATACAAGGTGTTTCAAACCCAGAACAGCAATGAAAGAGAAGAAACAATCAGTGAAAGGGGTACTAGAAATCATGCATTACAGAGAGGAAATGCTTATTGTAGAAGATAAGAACTCGCAAAAAAATGTGGACAATAAAATTTCTTTCCTACAGTCAAAAAAGCTACAGTAGCTTAGAATATCAAGTTTAAAGTATTTTCTGATGATCTTGGATAGTTCTGTCCATCATATTTGAGAAATTATGGCAGTCAAGTGAAGTTTCCAATGACTGGGAAAAGGGGAATATAACCCCCATTTTCAAGAAGGGGAAAATGGATGACCCAGGGAATTACAGACCAGTCAGTCTCACCTCTGTGCCCGGTAAAATCTTGGAGCAGATTCTCCTGGAAGGCATGCTAAGGCACATGAAAAACAGCAAGGTGCTTGGTGACAGCCAGCATGGCTTCACTAAGGCGAAATCCTGCCTGACCAATTTGGTGGCCTTCTGTGATGGGGCTACAGAACTGATGGACAGGGGTAGAGCAGTTGATGTCATCTACCTGGACTTGTGTATAGCGTTCGACATTGTCCCACGTGACATCCTTGTCTCTAAATTGGAGAGACATCAATTTGATGGATAGACCACTCGGTGGATAAAGAACTGGCTGGATGGCCACACACAAAGAGTTGTGGTCAATGCCTCAATGTCCAGCTGGAGACCAGTAACGAGGATGATCAGGGGCTCAAGCACCTCCTATATGAAGACAGGCTGAGAAAATTGGGGCTGTTCAGCCTGGAGAAGAGACGGTTGCTTGGAGACCTCATAGCAGCCTTCCAGTATCAGAAGGGGGCCTATAAGATGCTGGAGAGGGACTCTTCATTACAGACTGTAGTGATAGGACAATGGGTAAGGGTTAAAACTTAAACAGGGGAAGTTTACATTGGATATAAGGAAGAAATTCTTTTCTGTTAGGGTGGTGAGGCACTGGAATGGGTTGCCCAGGGAAGCTGTGAATGCTCCAGCCCTGGAGGTGTTCAAGTCCAGGTTGGACAGAGCCTTGGATAACATGGGTTATTGTGAGGTGTCCCTGCCCATGGCAGATGATCTTAAGGTCCTTTCCAATCCTAACTATTCCATGATTCTATGATATAAATTCAGGCTGCAGCTGTTTTTTCTGGATTTTATAGAGGGAGAAACTGAGGCACAGAGAAATAGAACATCTGCCGTAGCTCATCTATTGTTTCAGCAGAAAATCCAGGAATCAGAGTTCAAGAGATTTGGGTGGTAATGCAGATACTAGACAGACACTGTTCCAGGTACATAGAGTGTAATTTTACTAAAGAGGTTTGCATTTTGAATTTAGAGTCTAAGACTTCCATTCTAGAGACCAAACAGGTCTCTAATGCTTTTTGGTGCATTAATAAAAAATGGAAAATTAAGTGATATACACATGGCAATATTCATCACTACCCTATTGTTCATGGAAAAATGTTAATTCGGCCCTAAAGGGATCATATGTGCCCTCAAAAGGATCAGAAATAGCCACACATAATATCAGAAGATAAAAAGTAAGTGGAATTTTACAGAAAATACCAAAAGCAAAACCAAAATCTATCCAAACAAGAATAAGGTCACCAGCACAGCTGCTTATATGAGAGTACTCTTTGATAAAAACATCAGGCAATTAGAAAAAAATAAAATAATTGCAGGTGCTGACATAATGCTGGCATTAATTCATCACCTCAAAAATGTCTTAACATTCTGATCTAAGAGAATTTCTATAACATTTCTCAAATATTCTAAATCTGACATACAAAACAGATGCAACATTATATATGAAAGTTATGAAGTGGTCTGAAGAGGGCAAAAAGCCCTTTGATGCTTTAAGAAGCATCGGTGAAACAGAAATCCTGATAATATAGGCAACCCATTAGCCACAGATGACTGGGAATAACTACTGAGATACAAAGTAAAGCAGCAGGAGAAGAGGTTGGGATTGAGCTAATTTGGATGGAAAGTGCTGGGTCTCGGCAAGAGAGAAATGCTCCAGTAAAGCAGTAATGGCCCCTTAAGGCAGAAAGAGTAACTAAAAAGAGAAATGTTTAATTTTAAACATTTTCAAGCGGAAATTTTTAACATGGTGGGTTTTGGGTTTGGGGTTGGTTTTGTTTTTTTTTCTGTTTACAGGCTGCCTTATAGAAAACAAGATTGTTTTTTCCTATTTCTAAAATTTCTTCTCTCTGCCCAACTTTTTTCCTTCATACTGAACACACTTCATATAACAAACTAGAGGATATGAAGGGGGAAAAGGAAAGGAAAAAAGAAATCACAATTACAAACAGAAAGGAAAACAAAAGTGACATGTTCTGACTTTTTAAAAATATGCTTTATTTGCAATAAAAGAGGAAAAAAAATAATTTTAAAAAGTTATAATATGTGAAAGCTTTTCATGCAAATATTGATTAATTTTTTAGTCCTCATCCTAAAACTTTGGTTAAAAAGTCAGGTAAACAGAGTGGCCTGTTGGGTTTGAGTAAGAATGAAGAGTGCATGGGATAGATGCTGGTATTAGCTATGTTTTCATATAATCGCAGATTACAGTTTCTTAAATAACTTAGAAAACATAGTGAACAAAAAGCATCTCAAGGTAAGTGCACAGCCAAGCAAAAAAAGTTTACAGGAGAGTTAAACATGATTTACTGTCAGATGGTTTAAGCTTTTCAAAGGTCTGTCCTGGTTTGATGCTACTCAGTATTTTTCTTAGAGGTTTGAGTGATAGAATTGCAGAAGGATTACAAATATTTTGTCATGGATTTCAAAAATATAATGAAGGAGACTGAACAGCAGCTAATCAAACGCCAGCAACAGTTGCAGAAGGTGTTAAAGATTGCAATGAATTGTTTTACCAGAAAAAGTCAATTCTCAGTTTCAAAACATTGTAACAGTGTATTTAAAAGAGAATTTGTCTGATATTCCAACTTTGAAGAAATTCTGAACGAGAAACAAAGCATCCTGAAACACAAAGTGACTGCAAAACTTGCTGCCACAGATTTCAGTAGATCGCGAATGCAACCGCTGTGCATGAGAATAAACTGTCCTTGCAGAAACTGGATTAAATCTGAAGCCACGGCTGTCACACACACTGGTCTCAACCCAAAACTGCTGAACAGTCAAAAAGATTGGAAAGGGCCCATAGACCAGGTCTAAAGGATGTTCTTGCAAGAAAAAACAGGTCAGAAGGGTTTTTGATCCACTCAGCTTGTTAAGTTATTTAAAAACAGATAATGAAAGGGTGTTATTTAAAAGGACAAGTCAAAGTTGAAAACTGAAGTATGTGTCACACTTTACAACATAACGGTTCCTAACTCACAGACACATACAAACATACACAACACACAATCATAGAAGCAAGCAGCAGACTCTGGGACTAACAATAGCAGGGCAGTAGCACCAAAGATGTAAGCGTGGCTTCTATATTACTTACAGAAATAAAATACCTTTACTATTTCAATTCTGAAACTAAAAAGCACATTTGGGTCTGTACCATGCAAATGGAGCATACCCAGATTAGAAGGGCAGCATTTAAAGGAGGTCATAGCAGCATATAGATGAGTCAGTCAAACTCAGCTAGCCCTGCAGAGAGAGATTGGGTTAATGACAGTAATTATGGAATCCATTCTTTTTGTACTCTCATATATGGGTAAATTTTTCATTGGAAAGTTAAATACAATGCTCATAGCAATTGATAATGAGCCCATTTACATTCCAACAATCATCATCACTGTTGCTGTTGACAATTTGTACTGCTGCATTCTTCATAGCAAATAAAGTCTTATTAGAATGGTCCTGTCCTTCCACTTTCTTGCAAGAAAAGCTTTTTTTTTTTAATCTTAAAAAAAAAAAAATCTTAGTTTTCAAGTTGATCCTGGTTAGACTCCAGTTTCCAAAAGCTAGACAAATATGTATTGTTCCAGCAATGTGTATTGTTTCAGCACTGATATCCTTGTCTTTAAACTGGATGGATGGATCACCCTGTGGGTAAAGAACTGGCTGGATGGTCGCATGCAGCGAATGCAGTCAACAGCTCAGTGTACAGCTGGAGACTTGTAACGAGTGGTGCCCCTCAGGGGTCGGTGTTGGGGCTAATCTTCTTCAACATCTTTGTCGGCGACATGGACAGTGGGATTGAGTGTGCCCTCAGCAAGTTTGCCGATGACACCAAGCTGGGTGGTTTGTTCATATGCTGGAGGGAAGGAATGCCATCCAGAGGGACCTTGACATGCTTGTGAGGTGGGCTGATGCCAACCTTATGAAGTTGAACCATGACAAGTGCAAGGGCCTACAGCTGGGTCAGAGCAACCCCAGGCACAGCTACAGGTTGGGCAGGGAAGAGATTCAGAGCAGCCCTGTGGAGAAGGACTTGGGGGTGTTGGTTGATGAGAAACTGACAATTTGCTGGCTGCAGTGTGCGCTCAGAGCCCAGGAAGCCAAGCATATCCTGGGCTGCATCAAAAGGAGCGTGACCAGCAGGTCAAAGGAGGTGATTCTGCCCCTCCAGTCTGCTCTCATAAGACCCCACTTGGAGTATTGTGTGCAGCTCTGGTGTCCTCAACATAAGAAGGACAGGGAGCTGTTGCAGCAAGTCCAGAGGAGGGCCACGAGGTTGATCAGGGGACTGGAGTGCCTCCCATATGAAGACAAGCTGAGAAAATCAGGGCTGTTTATCCGGAAGAAGAGAAGGCTGCGTGGAAACCTCATAGCAGCCTTCCAGTATCTGAAGAGGCCTTACAACGATGCTGGAGAGAGACTCTTCATTAGGGACTGTGGCAATAGGACAACAAGCAATGGATTTAAGCTTAAACAGGTGAAGTTCAGGATAGATATAAGAAGGAAATTCTTTACTGTAAGGGTGATGAGGCACTGGAATGGGTTGCCCAACAAACTGGTGAGTGCTCCATCCCTGGCAATGTTCAAAGCCAAGTTAGACAGAGCCTTGGGCAGCATGGTCTAGTGTGAGGTGTCCCTGCCCATAGCAAGGGAGGTTGGAACTAGATGATCTTAAGGTCCTTTCCTAAGAATATACATAGAATATGTATTATATATAGAATATAAGTTATATATATAATATATAAATAATTCTTTTCCTAAGCATTCTATGATTGTGAAAGAAAAATCCTAAATACATTGTATACCACTGTCTCCTCCCCCCTCCCATTTGCCAACACTTTTTCCCTTAAGCTTTTGCCACCAGCTTTAGCACTACCAGCCTGATTCAACTCTTTAAGGTGGATACCTCCTCAGGTGGAAGAAAGTCTGTATGGCACAACATGAAGATGACAATATTGTATTTAAAAGTATTGCTGATTGGTACATCCACCCTTTTCTAAGTAGTCTTGCAGCCAATGCACAGCCCTGTTTAATTCTATTTATAATAAGCACATGGTAATCATACTTACCTAGACTATCTGGGAGCATTCACCGCTGTTTCTGAAAGGTCAGGATGTTTATTAACTCATCATTTCAACTGGAGAGGCCTATAAACCAACTTCATCCATAAAATTAAAACAGTAAAACCTAGTATCTCCCAAGAAGTTCAGGATGCAGTACTGTAGCTCTCCTCAGGTAAAAAAAGACCAGCTTTAACACCAAGCCTTCCTTCATTGTCACAACTATACATTTGTAGAGAGGAGTCCAAATCTAAAGGTCAGCTTTGTAGCTGGCTTCAGTACCTGAAGGAACAGAATTAGTCCTGTTTTAGAAACCAAGCAATAAGAAGCAGCAATTTAAGATGTAAAGATGAAATGGTATCTCACTGAAACAATCCCATAACTGTGACTATAAATGAGCAATGTATGAAAGCCAAGACTAAAAATGCTGTATATCTCTTATTTCTCTCATGGTTATATAGACACAGCATACAGAGAACACACACAGTGTAAAACACAGCTTTGCTTTTCATAATTTCCAGTACAAGGGGATACATAAGATATTATCTATTTGGTTCCAGGGTATAGTAGACATTAAATTAACGGGTTTAAGTTCCTTTTTTTTTTCTTAGGTCATGTAGTAATTTCTGCATACCACACATATATGCATTATCTAAATAATGTTCATGCTTGTCTAAATTCAGAAGGGGATTACTGATAACAAAATGTATGTCAGATTAAATTATACCCCAACTATATTTTTCATTTTAAAGAGATTCCAGTGAAAAAGTTTGCTTTGATACAAAGGTATGGATTGGCAAGTGCAAGCATCATCCTATCCTCAAGCAACCTGGTACCAGAATAGTATTCCTAATGATAAAATTCACTCCCTGCTGTCCAAATCAGCAGAAAATAATCTCTTTCATAGCAGAAAACGCAGAGCAAGCTGTCCTCATTGCGGTTGCCTACTTCCACCTAGTGACCAGAAAAGGTATATACATTAACTCTACAATAATCCAACGTTTGTTTGCCACTGATGGATAAAGTTTACAAATCACAAAAATCTGTTCTTATTAATTTTCAAGTGATGAAAGAATTTTATCTTCTCCCAAACAAACAACAGATTGTCTCCAGCATGCTCAAAGAAATGTTACTGTACTTGTGTAATGCATGTAGAGTATGCATCTCCCAAAGACTCCTGCATGGACTGAAAGAGTGGCCTAGCAAGAAAACTATATGAAGTTTAACAACGAAAAGTGCAAAGTGCAAAGTGCACCTTGGACAAGTAACCAAAGAGCACAGCACAGGCTCAGATCTCTGCTTGGCTGGGGAGCAGCCTTGATGAAAGGGACCCCAGGGTCCTGGTGGACAACAAGCTGAACATGGGTCAGCAATACCCTGCTGCAGCAAATCAGATCCTGGGCTGCATCTGAAGAGGTATTATTAGCAGAGACAGAGACATGATCATCCCACTCTACTCAACACTTATCAGGCCATACCTGAAGTACTGTTTCCAGTTCTGGTTCCCAGAATTCAAAGCAGACACAGAGACTAGAGAGGGTCTACAAAAGGGTCACAAAGATAATCAAAGGGATGGAGAACCTGCCTTATCAATCAGAAAAGGCTGAAGGAGTTAGGTCTTTTCTCTGTGGGGAAGAGAAGGCTCAGGGGGGACCTCAACATGATATTCCAGTAATTATGGGTGGCTACAAAGGACAACGGATGATGGGTACAAGTTGAGCCAGGAGAGGTTTCGTTTTGATATAAGGAAGACATTTTTCACAGTGAGAAAAGTTGATCACTGGAACAGCCTTTCCAGGGACATGGTGAAGTTACCATCATTGAAGGTTTTCAAGACATAATTGGACAGGGTGCCAGATTATCTCATTTAGCTCCCTTTTCCAGTAAAGGTTGAACCAGATCCCTTTTGCTGGAAGCCGGGGACACTGTGCCAAGAAAACACAGGCAGAATTTAGCCGTCTACAGCTCTGCAGCCAGTGAGAAAGGAGATGTGGGAGAGTGAGAAAAAAAAGAAGGTAGGAGGAGATGGACTGGATTAATAACACGAGCTCTATTTAAAAAAAGAAAAATACCCACTCCTTTGGAGTCAGGAATAGTATTCTAAAAAGAGACAATAATTTCACTACCTAAAATGTTACAGGAAACTTCCTGGTTTAAGCGGACTTCAGATGGTAGTCACAAATGTCATCTGGAAAAACTTATGTTTCCTTAACATCCACTCATCTGTTTAGCAGAGATGCAGAAAGACCACTAGGACACAGAGAACAGTGTGAAAAAGAAAAAAAAAAAAAAGAAAGAAAGAACAAGAAGGTAGGGAAAGAAATACATCACGAGCTTTAGTTTTGTTCTCTTGGTCTGTATCCTTAAGATAAAATTACCCCTTCAGCATACAGCCTGAGCCCTTTCAGTGAGCCTTTGAGAGAGAAAATTTACTTCATTTCCACAGCATGGATTGGCAGCAGACAACCAGTATTACAGCACCCAGGTGATTAGACTAGTTCTCTATGCAAGAAATCAAAGGGAAAAGATTTTTCCCTACAGAATATGTTCCAAAGCTTGTCTGGCATACAGCATGCAAGGAAAGCCCCAGAAAAGTTGCAAGCACAGCAAGGCTAATAACCGTGTTCTATATTTAGACCTGTATTCTTATGCTTTGCGTAAGCTATGTTACCCTAAGAAAAAAATGGGAAGCCGTGCAATTCATACATATCTCACTGATAAAACTCCTTGTTCTTATTCCTCCCTGTTAGAAGCGTATAGTTTATCTATCTGGCACATAGCAGCAGGAGCTACACAGGTCATGCCCAGATGAACAGAGCAAGATCTATAGGCTTTGCCTCTTCTTCCTTCACTATGGCATTCATGGTCATCTTTCAGAGCAGCACCCCTGTGGTCAGGAGAAGCAAATAATTAAATCAAGCTAAAATTGGAAATTACTTCCTTTTGTCCCCATGCACAGTCACATAAATTTACATTCAGATCTGACCTATAGCTAAAATCTATCTCAGAGAAGCTGTGGATGCCCCATCCCTGGAAGTGATCAAGGCCAGGCTTTGAGCAGCCTGGTCTAGTGGAAGGTGCCCCTCCCTATGGCAGGGGGTTGAAACTAGATGGTACCCGGAAAAACGTGTAAGTTTCTCTAACATCCACTCATCTGTTGACATCTTTAAAGTCCCTTCCAACCCAAACCATTCTATGATTCTATGAAAAGATGACAATTTGTCAAAGCTGCTGGATTTGCAATTTCAAATTATCAAATGATTAATATCGATGAATTGTAATTCTGAAACATCTACAGTCTAATAGACTTTAGTGAATTAATCACAGTTACATTGGTCCACCCAGTCACTAGATGATGACAGTAAGGATAAACCTTACTTGATTATTTGCTATTACTGGAACAGATTTGTATTTCTGTCCATGCAATTCTCATGGAGGGAGGATTTAACAATAGATTTCTAATTTTTCACTTTTTTCTTCAAAAATTGCTGTGTATAATTCTTTTTCCTCCTATTTCTGTCAATTTATCTTTTGTGCTATTAAAAAAAAAGAGAATTTTAAACAGAATAAGAATGACATATCTTCCTCCCACTCTTCTTACCAAGTGAGTTTTTAATTAGATTTCCCTGTTGTAGAAAAATCACAGGCAACTTAGACAAAAATCTCTTGGACAAAAATGCAAGATTTAAACTATTTTAATTGTTTAAAAAATTACATAAATTAAAATTGCCTTATCCTACTGATACCTATACTGCACATTATTTCTCAGATACCCCTTAAAAACTATGACATAGGTACCTCTATCGCATTTAACATTAAACAAGAGAATCATAAAATTTAGTCCACTTGCATGGAAATCCTATAAATTAATAAAAAATTATGTTCCAATTTGGATATAAATATCCTTATCATTAATAGTCTTAACTACTAAAAATCATCTCCTTTAGCATTCTGAATTGCTTTTAATCTGTAAGATTCATCTGGCAGAGAAAGAAAATCCTAAAAGCAATTCAGACGATGTTTGTAACCAAATTTTTGTTAGAGCTGCCGGCTTCTCAAAAGTTGGTCATACTCCCGAAGACTTGGAAATGTTCCAAGAAGGACAAACTCTAGGGTTGCAGGATTCTTTAGCCACATTTTAGCCACAAACCACAAAGTTACCTTAGAGACCTGCCTGAGAAGTCAGACTTAGCAAAATGAACACAGAGAAAGAGAGATCTCAAGGCCTGTCATTACCACAGCTACAGTCTTAATCATCCAAGCCACATCACATTACATTCTTCCTTACAAGGTGCAAAAATATTTAATCAAGCAGTCACAAACATCGCTAATTAAACTTTCATGTCAAACTACTTAAAAATAATCATTCTCACATTTTTCTACCAGCTGCATTTACAATGACCATGTGTTGCCCCAGAAAGGTTGTAACATTTCTCCTTCTTCTCTGCAGCTTTCCAGGGCCTTGTTTTTCAGCTGCTTTTTATAATAGATGCTCATCTGTAACTTCTCTTGTCTCCTTAAGGAGGTTGAAAGTTCTTCCATCATTAATGAAAATCAATCAGGCTGTTATCCCTTTCACGTACATAGAAAGCAGTTCTTCAGCAGCTCTTTTTCAGAAGAAAAAGAGAAAAATTTAAGGGGAAAATGATCTGCCAGCTCTTACAACATATTTCCTGGAAAAATCAAATTCTCTGATTTAATCTTCTTCCCAAGTATAAAATTAACGCCTTCAATACATGAGTCCCTTACTAAAGAGTTTCTCCTATAAAAACAGTGCCCAGTAGAAACACTGTTCTTGCTTTCACTGTTTAACTTAATGCAGAACAGGCCTGTGGTATACTGCTGAGGCTGATTATGCATATTTTTACATCAGTTCTCACTCTGAGTAACTCCATAAGATGAACGTAGGAAGTATTGGCATAACTTCCTCCTTTGAACTTTTGGACTTTACATAGTCTTCTTGCCAAGGTTTGTTTGCCTTCCAAGGAATAACCATTTCAAGGTACCACAGCTCAATCTAAAATAGTAAACAGGGCAGCTAGAGAAAGCGGTTTAAAGTGAGCTAGCCGTAAACACATACCCAACATATTAATGGGTGAAGACAACCTCATTCCATGTGCGTATCCTACCTGAATCAAGGTAGTGAATAGATTGAGCATGGTAAACTCCTTAAAAACCAAAGACACAATTGGGTTAACTGAATAAAGTTTTCCACATTTCCCCATGCTATTGATTTCTGTGGAATTTTCTATACAGGAAGCGCTGCAAAAGAGGACTAAGCCTCTCTAGTTCTAACATCATTTTCTGTCCAGTGGTATAGTTTCAGGCAGCAGAAAGAGGCAATGGGATGTGTGCTAAAATACGTTTCTTCTCCTTAAAAACATTGTCATTTTTTTCCCTTTGATAGCTCAGTTTAAAGGAAGGAAAAAGACAAGTGGGTGCCTGCTGTTGCACTGCTTTTATTATCACCAGAGTCACTGACATAATTGCACTTTCAATGTCTATGCTTGCCTTCACCACTAGCACTATTACTTGAATAATTATAGCAGCACTGACTATTAAGCCCTTTTTTCCAGCCTTGTCTGTGACATGAATTTAAAATGGTTTATCCTGCCTGCTTCCAGGCAAGACCAGGCACTTTGCTGCAGGGGAATAAGAGGCCCAAGCCAGCTCTTGATTTCTTCATGTCATGGCCAGCCTGATGGAGGATCAAGACAAGGCACAGGTATTCGTGTGAGTCTGTCTTCTTCATTGCTTATGGACCAGGCAGGGCACAGCTGAGCCAACACTTTCAATTACCAGTTACTGATGATAGCATTGGAGAAATCTGCAGAGCAAGGAGGAACTAAGGGATTAATTTCAAGTTCACCATTAAGTACGTGATGAATTGCTGGACAAAGTATTATACCACCACCTTTAACTTAGGTTATGGGATTTCAAAAGTCTGCTTGGGCCCATATGGTGCAGAAATATGAATTTCAGTAACCAATGGCACAGTGGAAAATTATCACTGAGAACACATCCAGCTTTCTCTGGCTCATCAGTACAGTATGACTTTATCTGTGTGCCACACAATCACACATAGGCTATGTGTCCTAAGAAAAGCTTGAAGTCTTATTTAACTCTGCAATAAGAAATCCCTAATCCTCTGTGAGCATCCTTCATCAGACAGATATAACTCACATTTAGAATATGTAAATATATTTATTCTTCCAAAGTTCACACCCTTTAGACTTCTACTTCTTCCAGTATGAATGAAAACATACACAAGATATTAACCCATAAAACAAAGTGAAATTTGTCTACCTTGCCTTATTTGAGTTAATAGTGAGGGACCCATGAAAGAGAACAGCTTTGTTAATAGTATCCCATAAACAGGTAATCATAAAATTGTGCCATTTTACTGCTCAGAGATACCAGTCAGTGAAATACAGAAATTAATGAAATTGGCATTTTGATGTGAAAATACATGAAAAAGAGTATTAATTTGTTAATATCCTGATGCTTGCTTAGAACAAAAAACACAATTACTTAACGTAATTTGAAGTAGTTTGAAGACTAAAGTTTTTTTTCACTTAGCATTTGAAAGAGGAGCAGATTCCCCTGGAAGGCATGCTAAGGCACATGAAAATCAACAAGGTGCTTGGTGACAGCCAGCATGGCTTCACTAAGGGGAAATCCTGCCTGACCAATTTGGTGGCCTTCTGTGATGGAGCTACAGAACTGATGGACAGGCGTAGAGCAGTTGATGTCATCTACCTGGACTTGTGTATAGCGTTCGACATTGTCCCACATGACATCCTTGTCTCTAAATTGGAGAGACATCAATTTGATGGATAGACCACTCGGTAGATAAAGAACTGGCTGGATGGCTGCACACAAAGAGTTGTAGTCAATGCCTCAATGTTCAGCTGGAGACCAGTAACGAGTGGTGTCCCTCAGGGATCGGTGTTTGGACCTGTCTTGCTTAACATCTTCGTCGCTGACATGGACAGTGAGATTGAGTGCGCCCGCAGCAAGTTTGCTGATGACACCAAGCTGGGTGGTTCGGTTGATACCCTGGAGGGAAGGAATGCCATCCAGAGGGACCTTGACACACTTGTGAGGTGGTCTGATGCCAACCTCATGAAGTTTAACCATGACAAGTGCAAGGTCCTACACCTGGGTCAGAGCAATCCCAGGCACAGCTACAGGTTGGGCAGAGAAGAGATTGAGAGCAGCCCTGCGGAGAAGGACTTGGGGGTGTTGGTTGATGAGAAAATGAACATGAGCCAGCTTCACTGTGCACTTGCAGCCCAGAAAGCCAACCGTATCCTGGGCTGCATCAAAAGGAGCATGACCAGCAGGTTGAAGGAGGTGATCCTGCCCCTCTACTCTGCTCTTGTGAGACCTCACCTGGAGTATTGTGTGCAGTTCTGGTGTCCTCAACATAAAAAGGACATGGAACTGTTGGAACAAGTCCAGAGGAGAGCCACGAGGATGATCAGGGGACTGGAGCACCTCCCGTATGAAGACAGGCTGAGGAAGTTGGAGCTGTTCAGCCTGGGGAAGAGAAGGCTGCATGGAGACCTCATAGCAGCCTTCCAGTATCTGAAGGGGGGCTATAGGGATGCTGGGGAGGGACTCTTCATTAGAGACTGTAGTGACAGGACAAGGGGTAAGGGTTAAATCTTAAACAGGGGAAGTTTAGATTGGATATAAGAAGGAAATTCTTTCCTGTTAGGGTGGTGAGGCACTGGAATGGGTTGCCCAGGGAGGTTGTGAATGCTCCATCCCTGGCAGTGTTCAAGGCCAGGTTGGACAAGGCCTTGGGTGATATGATTTAAGGTTAGGTGTCCCTACCCACGGCAGGGGGGTTGGAACTAGATGATCTTAAGGTCCTTTCCAACCCTAACGATTCTATGATTCTATGATTTTATGATTCTATGATAATAATAAAACACTTTAACATTTGTATGGGTCAGTTTTCACCTCTGATTACAAAGAACCAAAAAGAAACAAGGACTATTTTTATGTGAAAAATCTTGTAATTCTGAGACTGAGATGGTAATTTGACCCTTGTAGTGCAGAGAGAGCCATTTTTTGGTTGCTTGCTTGCTTTTCCAAAGCAGGTTAAGCACAGCAAAGGACAGGTTCTTGCCCCTCACCCCCCACCCCACCCCCACCCCCAGAGAATGGATATACAGAGCATACCATACAGTAGATATTACTCCAAATTTTAATTCATATCTAAGTTTTAGGGAAGCTTCTTGCTAATTCACCTGTTTTGTTTTGTTTTGTCTTGTTTTGTCTCCTAAAGAAGGGAAAGAAGTAATTAATGTACATAAACAATGGAGAAGATGGAAAGCTCAGAAAATTACACTCAGCAATGCAAAAGCAAGGAAAGAGTTCTGATTTTCAAACTCAGAATAATTCAGAATATTTCAAGTCATTAACTACTTCCAACTGTCTTTTGATTGTATTTCCCCTTAAAGTGGCCAGGATAAGTGGAAATCTATAAAGCAGCCTCCCCAGATACAAAATGAATGGTGGAGATGGAATATGAGCAAGCTGCCATCATGAGGATTATAAATTTCCGAAGTCCACTTGAAAGCTGAGTTAAACAAGGGAAAGCAGCTCTCATACACTGCACTTCAGGGTGTAGCTAAAAGCCAGTGTAGAGTTTATAAAACTTAACTGATAACTCTTTAAATCCTGTGGATTAAAACTTTAAGTCCTGATACTGGCCTTTTTTATCACAGGATTAGAGCATCAAAAATGCAGAAAAAACTATTTATGTTTTCAAAGCTGCTTTCCATCCTAATCCTTCATGATGTATCCAATGGTAGGTCTCCACTTCTTTTGCCACATTCACTGTTACTGCAATACTAACACATTACTTCCACTATTCTCACAGACATCCTGGTAATTTTTAGGACAACTTTTAGTTCACTTTTGTTCTCCTGTATGTCTCTCCAGGAGGGCCATTCCTGCTAATTTTTAATGAATTATCTATGCTTTAATCATAGATCAGTTGAAGATAACTCTCACATACCTATAATGATTGAATAAAAACACTATAGATGAACAGCTCATACAAATTCATTTTTTTCTTGTATATTACATTTTTTTCTTCTGTGTTACAACTTTTGCAGTCATCTTTTTTTTTCACTCCAGCTGTATGTTTCTAGACAGTTTGTACCTTTCTATGTCATTCCAAGCATGTCTTCCAAGAGAAACTATCTCAATGGCACACAAATATTCTAATCACTGCAAGAGCAGTCCATATGTAAAGGTCATCATACACATTCATGATGTATTAAGAATTAATAATCTTTGTACATCATGTTACTTGGGAGACCATTATTTCTATTTTTCATAACAGCTAGTAGTAAAGATAGATATGTCAACAGTTTGGAAACACGTGGCATTGTTTTCTGTTCTTTCACTCATTTTCTGTTCCAACTCCTCAGGTACCAGCTCTTTTACTAACTTGCTTTCAGTATGGACTGCATAGCTGTTCAGACAGGGATTCCCAAGTCGTGGTAGCACTACCCAGAATTTTTAGAAGATCATCTCATTACTCATTGATTTCTGAGACATGAACACTCTCCTGATCAATGCCAAACAGCAGAGGTTGCCATAGTTTTGTCTCAGCTGACATGAAAATAACTAATGATCTTATTAAGAAAATAGATTAAAGGTGGTGATAATCAGTGAGAGCTTACTCTGTAGTGACATGTGTATTGATGCATTTCTTGTGCCTGAAACACTAGAAAATTTTCTTTTATTAAATGGAGTTAAAAGAGATTAACAGTATCCTGTTTCCTTAGATGTGTTTCAGGGAGATCTTTCTAACACTGTAAATGGCATGTCAAGCCCAATACTGTTTTCCTAACCAAATGTTATTAACACTGAGTGTTTCGGTGATAAAGTACAGCAAGATGTGTATCAGTGATAGAGTACAGCCAGATGTCTGAAGGGCTGTACTATCTATTTTATTTTCAATTTCATTTTCCACTTATAATCATAAATAAAACATAGCTGGAAGCTTTTCTTTATCTTGAAGCTGATTACATCATTTTAGCTTCTAAGTACAAAATTGTTATCTTCTGCGTGAACCACAACAGTGTTAGGTGTAAGGCTTTGGTATGTGACTAAGAGCTACACATACATTCAGAGTGTGAAATTATCTGGAGAAATTAGTTTGAACTAGTTGCCTAGACATTTGGGATCTCTAAGGTCAAGGGTAGTAAACGCACAGGCTAAGATCACAGCTTTCAATGAGATACATGCAGAAATCACAATCTTCATAAATTCTGGTTTTAATCTCTTGTAGTATCTGCTCTGACCTTCGGCTTCAGCCATCACAGCTGACTTAATGCATTGCCTGGGAAAAAGCTGAGAGCTCTGCCTTACAACACTGTGACATTAAACAGACTTCCCTTGACTTTTCTTCATAAATAAATGAAAATTGGAGACGTAATATAGCTTGAAAAAAGAGTTAATTTAGTAATAAAGACAGTTCCCTTATGGTAACTGAGCGTCTAGCTAAAAAAAAACCAAAACAAGAGCAAGTCATCCTGCAGTGAAATTTTAGATTAAATTTGCTTTTTACTTTTTTGCCAGATAAGCTCTGATATCCTCAAGAGCATCTACAAATGCAAACAAATTTATAGAAATAATACACTAAGAAATACAATAATATAACCCAACCCCTACTAATATTACTAATTCAGGGTCATCTAATTAGTTATGGAGGTGGACACACATTATTGTAGTGAAATCCACTGGGCCCATGACATCTTAAATTCTCATATGTTCCTTGCTAGAACATTATTTGGCAAGAAAAGCCTGGTTTCTGCTGAAATAGTACTTGATGGTTTATGTTTAGTACATCAGAAATGATCCAATGTATCTAGCAAAAGAATTGTGCAAACTTTGGTAGATACGCTCTTATGAATTGTTAGAAAAGTTTAGCTAAATGTAATCTTAAATAATGTCAGTCTTCACATTTACCTTTTAACTTATAGCAAATAGCTCAAGACATGATCATTTAGTTTTTGTGTCTTTGCTACTCACCACTGTAACAGGTAGAGGGAAGGATAGCAGGAAGGCTATGAGTAGCCTACAACAGATGAGAAGATTTTCCCATCTCTGATCACAGCTGACACTTTAGGAAGAGTCCCAGCTCTCCATTAAGACCATGTAGACCAGTAAACATTGCTTTTGTCATTACCAGGAAAAAGCAACAGGCTTTGCGCTGACCTGACTGTGCCAGGACCTGAAACTTGTCTGTGCCTCAGCCTGAGCTGGTTGTAGCTTGGTTTAACAGCTGTGCAGCGGTCAGTGGCTGCTGCCTGACCTATTTTAGCCTAAGCCCTAGGAATACCCAGCGTGGTAATGGCCTGAAAGGCAATCACAGTGCAACAAACAGCTCTCTGCTTTAACAGGGCTGGGGGATCCCACAGGGCATCTTTCAAACTTCATCTGGAAAGCAATGAGAAAGAAGAAAACTGTTAAGAAAATGGATAAAAATAACCGCAGGAAGATCATAGGAAAAGGAAGAATAGGGTACCAATCACTCTGTTTTACTGAAAGAAAATACAGGTACGATTCATATGTGGCTGGTCTCTCTCAGAAGAGATCGGAAAAGATGAGGGCAAGACATTCAGAGCATTGGGACTGCAGGATGAAGCACTATGCATATCAACAGATAAGCCTACAACCAACCAGACTGACTGAAAGAAGGAATTCACTCCACATAAAGATTAACCTGCATTCACTTCACGTAAAGCTTTACCTGCACTAATTAAAAAACTTGTTTGGAAAGCAGCTCCCTGCTTATTAAGTGGAAAGAGATAGACAAGTAAATCTGACTTTGTCTGCTACATGACAGCATGAATACCTTGCCCAAGGTCACATAGAAAGAATGAACTGAACCCGCCTTTTTCAAGTCCTCTATAACCATACATCATTTAACGAACTTACCATCTATGACACCATTGCTCATCTTTCACTGATGCTGTAATTGCTGCTCAGCGGTGCTAAGTATCATCTTGTGAAAATTTCCCACTTTGTTTCCTTCTTTTAGTTGAATACCACTATGACAGTCCGTAGAGCTCACCTATGTACAGCTGTTAAAGCCTTGTCTCTGAACAGAGAATACTCAAATAAACAGAAACCTGTAGTAACACAATCTTTAATTCTGAAACTCCACTGTAAAGTCTTTGCAGTTTCATCTTATTAGTGAAAAAAATCCCAATCAACATATTGTGCATAGGTTAGTTTTCTTAACATCTCTTCATATGGATGGTACAACAAATTTGACAGGCTGGACCTATGTGATTTAATTATGACTATTCTCTCCTCATGCAGCTAAAACAAAATAGATTTGCTTAAGGGTTGTGCTGCAAGTCCCTGAGGTCAGCCATAACCCGATTCTAGATTCATTTAGGAGACAGACACATAGCTGTCAAAAAGCAGCTAAATTCTCCTTGACGCGAGACTGCTCAGCTAAGACTAGCTGGGCTGAAATTCTTTCTCCATCAGACTATAGGGCTGCTAGGAAGGCTCCTCTCTTGCAACTAGGCTGTAGTGCTCAGCTGAGGTAAGACATGTTGAGAAATCTATACAAATCTTGCCTTTTTTTAAACCAGGTGATTGTTTAGAGGAGACACTGAGGATGTCATAAAGCAGTAGGATGCTCCTAACAGGACAAACACATAAGAGAAGGTAAGATTTTTAGATTTTTTTAAGATAAGCTTCAGTGAACTAGCTGTTTGCGCTATCCTATAGCTGTTTGCACTATCCTATGCCTTTACAACCTACAAAGTTTTTGCTTTTACTCACCATGCATGCACCATTTTGTGAATCTGAAACACGTACAGGCAGGAATCATGCTCATTTTGAAAAGTGACAGAATACATGGCTTGAAGGATACTGAGGGAAGTTAAACAAGCAGTCTGCATTGCTCTAACTTTGCTATCTCTGTTCCTTGTCAATCACCATAAGATACAGGAAGATATGAGAGTAACATTGCAATGAATGATGCCCCTTGTGTTATGAAACTTGTTGGATCACTTGCTTACTTTTCTAAAAATGAGGTATTCAGTACTTAACTAATGATCTTTGGTGTTGGAAAAAAGATTTCTGAGTAGCAGTTTCAACATGAACATATCACTAAGAACCAGGTGTCTTCACCTCAGCTTGTGAAGTCCACACACATAACCTTAACTAACTCTAGTCTGGTCCCAGAGGATAACTCATCATTAGCTTTTACAAGCCAGGATAGGCAATAAGGCCTTCCAAAGAATTTGGGCTAAGATTTGTTACGACCAGAACACCCCTTTCTTAACTTTCTGCCATGCTTTAAGGAAACATGGCTGAGCAACACAAGCTTCTGCAGTTTTCTTCAAGGATCAAAAACTAGTTTCTCCCTTTTCTCAGTAGTGGATGTAAAAGCAGCTCTCTTTGATTTCTCTATGGCATTAGCATGTTCCTGGCTCCAGAGTGTGCCCCCACTAAGGTCAATAGTTCCTCATTCAGCTGAGCTGCAGTGAATTGTACATGTTGAGAAAACATGGCATGCAGGCTGAATTCAGCAAAGAGCTGAGCAAAGACTCCAAAGTTTGATTATCAGCATTAACTTATAAAAATGTTGCATACAGTGAGAATGTGTCAAACTGCCTTTTATTTCTCTGGCTACTATGGCCACAGTCACAGGAGTCCAGAGCAACCACAAACCTGATATAGGGGAAGAAGCCAAGAAGTTTCTATGATATTTCAGAGACAATATGCTTGTATGTATGAAACAAAGACTTTTAAAAATATAAACAAATAATTGAGAATATTAATACTTAAATAATGTTTGTATGAAAAGTCATTTCAGCTGGGTACATATCATGACAAGGGGATTCTGATTGTGGCCAGAATTTTACTACCTCACTTGTAGTAAAGTAGAATTAGTACTAGTACCTAGTACGTAGGTATTTTCAGTTTCCTAAACAACAAGTTTCATATATTGTGTCTACCACACATATAACCCCATTCAGCATCAAGAATTAAAATAGAGAGAGAATAGAATTAAATGAGAACATTGTGTCAAAAGGGGACTGCAGTAAAAGTAAGTAATTTCCTTTGGAATTCATGCCTACTTGAATGTGTAATTTTGCACAGATGGAGATTTGCTTGAGTTTAATAAAGAAGAGCTCCGTAACGGTGATCTCATGAGGAACAAAAGAAAGCCAATGCGGTTTACGTGTATAGAAATTAAATCAGTAAAATACTGAGAAATAAAAATTTGCATAAACTGTGGGTAGCACAGGTGGTTTACCATTTCTTAGGCTTTTGTATGCTATTTCAAGTCTTCTAATCTTCCTCACTTAGGCACCCTCACATGGACGCGACATGTGAGCTTGTGGCATAAAGCATTAATGGCACCAATGAGAACAGTTGCATAGAAGAGCATAGGACTCACACTTAAAATCTTTTGTCTTTTGCCCTGGTTGATGAACTGACATCCCCATGTTCTTAAATTCAACGTTATTCTGATCAGTATTTAAGAATGCATTTCACTTTAAGCATAAGCTTGAGTAATACTGAACTTGAAAAATTTCATTTGCATAATTTCATTGCGTCCTAAATAGAGACGATTTTCTGACTCGTAAGTCACAAGTCTTTAGAGTAACAGCTCACAGAGGTCTGTCTCTGCCTAACCTAAGTCACAAACTGTCTGTAAATCACACCACAAATCAAAAGTGCACAGTACTATAGAAATACAAATTCATATTCTGTAGGTAACAATTTATTTTGCCTTGCTATATTACCAGTATCTAAAACTGACTTCAGTTATCTAAGGCTTTGTAAAGACAGCATTCCATGGATTATTCACTCTCATGTGGTTCTCTTTTACCATCCTGAAGCTGTGGTTTGAGCCTTAGGAAGTCAAAAACCACAGCTAAAACTGCTCAAATTATAGCTTGGCTATTTTGTTCCAATGATTTTTCCATAGGTTCTTTTAAAAGCAATCAGGAAATTTTCTCTTTTAGTGATGCTCTTTCATCCTACAGAGGAGAGAGGCAGGTGATGAACAAGGAAAGTAATTGTATTAAAAATTTGTCATTCCAACTATGAAATCAATTTAAGGGCCATTTACATGGAGGAAAAAAAAAGTTCTGTTTTTTCTGGAAGTTCAGTTCTTGTTGATGCACAAAAAATGTTTTTCCTTCAGACCTTACTCTGTCCACTAATTTATATATTTCTTTCATATTCTTCAAAGTCATGCATGTTCACTTATGTTGCTATGTTACCAGCGTAATATATATGGTTACTAGGGCAACAGGTACTAGTACTGTGTGTATAACATGTTAATAACATTAACACTCTAAGCACAGCATTGGAATGTAAATTATTACCTAAAAAAACCCTAGATTTTTACCATTTTTCATCTTTTCAAATTACAGATATTTTACATCCAGGTGTTTTGGTAATCCTTGACAATGAATTACTTAATTCTACAAATCTATCATTACATTACAAATTGCCAGTGCAATTTTGGACGAATTTCACTTTTCAGTAAGCACTGCTTTCAGTACTAGAAAACTTAGTGGTTCACAGAGGAAAGCATTCATGGAAGTTAAAATGTGACAAAGCTGAGCTGGGAGCAATTTATGAGACTATATATAAAATATAATGAATCTATTTATGATGCCCCTTGAAGGATTGTTAATCCCTGTAATCTGTATTCTGGAGAGATGAAAAGCAACTGGTGAGAGCTGTTATTTTCACTATTTCATTCAAGGCCAAGCTGGATGTGGTTCTGAGCACGTCTGATCTAGTTGAAGATGTCCCTGCTCATTGCAGTTTCATTGGACTAGATGGCCTTCCCTTCCAACACAAACTGTTCTGTGATTCCATGATCTTTCAGCCATTAAAGTGATTAAACTGATTAAAGTGCTAGAAGAAATTTCAAACAAAATGGTGGAGTCTGGTCATGATGCAAAATGGAATTTCAAATTTCTGAGAGTAAAAAAATGCATTTCTTACAGCTAAACTCCAGTTTATATTCTATCACCCTAGATTATGTTACCACATCTCAGACATGAGATTACCATCTAGGGCAAAAAATCATCTGTATCATTCAGTTGAAGGTGAAGATGTAGAATGTTTCATTATCCTAACTAACCTAATTTACTTTACAAATGCACCACTGCAATTTTAATTTACTGCACAGAGCCAGTGATCCAACCTTCAGAAAACAAAAGCAGAGGTGAGTGAGAGTAAGCCTGAGAAATAGAAGCAACATCCTACCACTAAATTGAATTTGATCCAACAAAAGTACTCATGATACTCTGATGAATGTCTTCATCAGCCTCCTTTCAGGCACCCACCTACTCCACCATGGACTCCCATGGGCTGCAGGGAAATCTGCTTCAGCATCTGGAGCACCTCCTTTCCCTCATTCTTCACCGACCTTGGTGTTGTTGGTGTTGTTGCTCACATATTCTCACTCTTCTCTCTGGCTGCAATTGCTGTTGCACAGCTTTTTTCCTTACATCTTTTATGCCAGATGCACTACCACCGTCACTGATGGGCTTAGCCTTAGCCATTGGAAAGCTTCTGGCAGCTGCTCACAGAAGCCACCCCTGTAACCCCTTGCCATCAAAACCTTGTCACGCAAACTCTATATGTAAACAGAGTTAATCAGTCTAGTAACCGGTCTCCACTGTTCTTCATTCTGTATCCAGATTAAAAAAGCTCTATAGTAAAGAGACAACACATTTTATAATGCAGGGCTTAGTTTTGGATATTAGCCTGGAAGTGCTGTTACAACTTCTAATTAAAAAATGAACAAGCAAAAATGAAACAGTGAAAATATGAATCTGATCCATTTGTCTCTTGATACTGCACAGACACTGAAAATAGTACCTTTCCCAAGTATTTTTTTCCCTAATAAATACTGGCAGAATGCACTTGAAATAAGTTTTAAAATGTCCTGAATTTTGGAAAAGATTAAACAGACTGAGAAATCAGTCTTGGAATATACTTCAATTATTTTTCCTTCGCCTAATTCTTCTGACCATGAGAAAGACGTTATTTTCAATTTACATCTGAAGTTAGTCTTAAAGATCATCCAGTAAACACCAGTGGACTAGTTTCACCATAAAGCAACATGGGAAATACTTTGTCCTCTCAGAAATGGAACATGTATAATTTAGCATTTTTTCCTTTCTAGGAATAAACCATCCTGGCTTGTTTTCATCAGCATGTTGATCCTTTGCCAGTAGGATGTTCTAATTTAATAGTGCTTGTCAGTAGCTCATATAGCTGAGAGGTAATTGAGAAGTAGGATTGTGTTCTGGACGTGGAAAGGCTCACACAAAAGGTTTAAAAACCATCCACTAAACACGTTTCCAGATATAAAAACATATGATGTACAACCGCAATCAGCTCTTGTACAATTTAGACTTGCATTTCTCGAAATTCACAGCTCAAACACCAAAATTCTGAGCTTTTTACAAGAAGAAATACGGGCGTGACATAACACTGTGAACACGTGGATCTGTACATGCATTCTTATCTCCTGTGAAATGATGATTACCTTTGCCCTGGTTTAGAAAGAAAAGTCAGTTGCCAACTTTGTACAGTTGTACGTCTGTATGCAAAATGACTCCAGAGTCACTGGGGAGATTCTTCAAACACAGAACAATCAGGGCTGAGAGAAGAGGGTGAAAACACTTTCCATCTCAAGGCAAACACACAAGGAGAAGTTTGTGGAGGCCCATCCATTCCGCAGACTGTCACTAGACAGAGTTTTAAGGTAATGACTGTGGAACTACTGGCAGATCTTTCACAACTGCAGAATGAAATGGAAGGGGAGGAAGAATATGATAACAGTATGGAAAAATCAAATCTATAAATATTCTAATCCAGATATTTATTCATTTGCAGGAGGGGAAAACCTCCCATTCTCTCAATGAAAGTGTGTTTATTGCAGAAAAAATGTGGTCATATTTTTTAAAAGAGGAAAGGTATCTGACTTGGCCACAAGTGTCCCCAAGAAATTACTCTCATTTTTCACTGCAGATTTGGGTTGTTCAAGCATTTCATTACATACTGACAATAAAGAGTACACTCTCAGAACAGTATTATGGGAGAAATGGCTATTTGGAAAACCAGCAAATTCCAGGGAGAAATATAAATCCCCAGGATATCTCTGAATGATGATCTGTGTATTCAGTCTTAATTATACTGAAAGATGTACGAAAACTCATCTCACCTGTACCTATAAATTTCATTATTGCCTACACAAAATTTGCTTAGGCTCTGAAATATTCCTTTTGGCAAAGGTATAAAATAAATCACCTTCCATAAACTGGTATTCGATCCATCTGCTCCAGCAACACGCTTTGAGACAGCTGCACATACTGTCATAGATGATCTATGCCCTCTTATTTTTGAGATCAGTTTTCACACACCTGAGAAACATGCAGATGTCTAAAGGATGACAAAAATAGTAGATCAACAGAAAAGGGCTGTTGTCAGCTCTGTCTGACACAAATTACTTCCAATTTTGAAGATCTGTGTCTGGCAGAAACCTAAGTGAGTGAATAGTGTTTCATTCATCAGCACTACATTCATGAGGTAGTTTAAATGCCACAGGTGGCCTGGGTGCTTTCCAGTGAATGTATGAAAAATCAATGTCTTCACAGGAACAAGAGAGCACTGGGCTGTGTAATTTTAGCCTCTAGATCAATTTGTGGATGTATATTTAAGCAGATGGAAAGGAAGCTGTTTACAATGGTATAGCAGTTGTTATTATGATCAACATAAACAGCTGATGTGACATTCACAGGGAGAAAGTTCGCTTACTAATTTAAATAAATTCAGTGTTGCTTTAAATTAACCAGGTGGCAATCTTTAAGCTGTGCTTCAGGCATAACATCATAGAGCCCACATCAAAAACAGGGTCCAATTCCTTTTTTTCTGGATCCCATTTCAGTTCATGAAGCAAGCTATGACTGCAGAATGAATTAGCAGTGTCTGCACTCATTCTTCAGTTAAAATACAAAATTGCAAGAGGACAGAGTTTTGAAAGCCTTGTTCAGGTTGACAGTCACAAATGCATTTCTGAAACAAATTTCTATTTTCATTTAATTTTGTTGATGTGCTACTCCATGGCCTTCTGGCTCTTACAAACTTCTCTTCTAAAAAGATATTGATAGGATATTGATTCTATCTACAGCAGCTTAATTACAGGTAGTGAGACCCAAAATGCTTTATCTTATGATGAAAATGTATCATGTTGATCAGTGAATGAGCACACATATGACTATAATTGTTACAAATTCAACTAAGTCAGATGATGAACTATGTCAAAATTATCCATATTATTTAATCATTTGCATAGCCTCTAGCATAATTTGGGCCCATGACAATGTTCACAGACAACGCTTGGACACAGATCAAGAGAGAGCACATCTGGTGGTTGTTCCCAACAGGCACTTTAGACTTGGCTGTCCTGTTTGGAAGCAGAGAGGGGAAAAGAATGCCACTTACCCACAGGGCTAAGGAATGGTCTGTCAGCAAGACTAGTAACAAAAATAAACATGGCTAGATTTAAAAAGCCAAACTTCCCTAAAGCATAAGTCCTATGGGACTGAGACTGTCTCTCAGGAGACAATCAAGACAGCAGGAGAACTGCACAACTCACAACATACTGTAGCAGCCTCCAATTCATTCAAAAACATGAGACAGAAAAATAAATCCCTATCACATAATGACTGGACAGCCAGCTTGGGGCACCTATAGCACCTAGGAACAACAACTGGGAGATCCTGCAGCCCAGGGAGGGAAAAAAGCTAAAGTGAACACAGTCACTTGAAGTTGGGTGAGAACCTTGATTCCCCTCAAACCAGTGAGCAGCCTCCTCTTAGGAAAATGAATAAATCCCTATATGAGTAAAGGAGGTTTTCTTCTCTCATTGTACCAGACCAAAAAGGCCCTTGTACCACACCAAAAAGAAGCCAAAAAGGTTATTTGGAAAAGAAAACTTCAATCTGATCCAGCATTCTAGTTTTTAGGATGCTCAGTTGGGAGAAGGCAATCCTAAACTTCAGGCTTTGCTGCTTGAACAACTCATCAGTTACATGCAAACTTTAGACTAATGCAAAACACCAAAGCAACCTCTGTCACACACACAGGTTTCTGTCATATGCCCCTCAGGGTTCCCACATCTTCCCCAGTCTGGGTGAACCACAAGGATATATTTCACAGGCTTCTTTCTTCTCTCCACCTCTTTGAACACAAACATGCAAAATACCATTTCAGGAAAGCAAGACAGTAGATGTCAGTTCTCCTGAGCAAAGAAGGAATTAGAGATGAGGCTTGTATCTCTGACAGTACCACTCCACCACCCTGCCTTGGTGACAGAGCACAAAGTTGATCCTCACAAGAGTGCTTTGGATTGCACACACATCCTTCCCTTCCCTACCCCAAAATCCTAACCTCCTTCCAGAGAGACACAACTGAGCAAAACACCTGAATTTTTTAATTTTGTAGTTCACAATGGCATCTGACACTGCCTTGGGTTGCCCTGAGCCCATCCAGTGAAGAACAGAACTGCCTGCCATGCTGGCACAGCAGCTTGCCTGCCTCTTGGGGCAGCCCACCAGTAGGTGACGGTACCCAAGTGGCACCAGAAGCAAAGTACAGACTCATTTTGAAACTATGCCTACCCTGCCAGCCTTCACTCTCCTGCTTTGCAGAGATTTGCAGTCAGTTAACTCGATCAAGGCATTGCAGAGCTTTGCTTTCCTTTGGGAATAGTGCATCCCACTTGGCCTGCACCCCTCTCAGTATATCTCGGCTTTCCGTTCCCCACATTTTGGCAGTTTTCCAGAGTTGTAGGAAATCACATTATTTCCACAATGGGACAGTAGCAGACTGGAGGAGCAGCAATGGGAGGTGAGGCTCCCTGGGGAGAGGGAGGATGAAACATGGGCAGAGACCTTGGTGTGATCAGGACCCAGAAAATGCCTTCAAAGCCCTAAAACTCACTGCTGCCTGGGTATCCTCATTCAATTTCATGGTCTTGCATAGGAGCAGCATTACCAGTAAGAGGTACATGACCTTGCTGGCAATGCAAACAAGGGAGGGAGTAGCTGAAACACTTTCACATTTTCTGCTCTTTAATGTTCTGTTGAGGTAGAGACAAAAGCTCTCTGGAGGAGGAAAAAAAAACACCCTTACATGTAAAACTATATTTTCAAGGTCGGTCATGGAGTCTCAGAATACTATTTTATGAAAACAAAGTGAAAAATATGTAACAATGTGCACAACTGACTCTGTGACAACAAGGACAAACCAGTTATTGGAATCTATCACAAGGGTGCAATAAGTTCCAGCAAATGCCAAGTAGTTTTGTGTTGAATGCTCCATTTGAAACTTTTGGGGTGAAATAGTGTCCTGGAAGATGTACCTGAGAAATTCCCCAAAGCAAGAAGTAACTCTCTGATTGGTTACTTGTCACATGGCTTGATCAGCTGCAACCACCTCGCATCCCTAAGGGTGCACACAGTCTGGGTGCTAGTCACTGCAGTCACGTGGGATCCAACTTTTTTTGGGGTCCACAGTATAGGAAAAAAAGGCAGTAAGCCACCACTGGTGTGCTATAGATAAGCTTAGATGAGTCTGTCTGCAGGTGAACAGCACAAATATGATAAGAGCATTTTAATCATAAACTGGACAAATTTGCATGTATACAATGTGATGCACAGAATGTTGATTTGGGTATATTTTTTTCTTAGACAGTTTTTCAGTATATTAGCTATAATGCTTGCAAGTTCAAGACTTTTTTTCTTAGTGATTCTTCTTTTTTGTTCAAAATATAAGAATAATCAACTGAAGAGATTAAACAAGCATTGAGATGTTACAGAACTTCTCCCACCCCCTGAGCCAGAACTACGTAATTTTCTTTTCAATATACTCTGATCAGATTTCTGAGTTCAGTTCATATGAACCAAGAGCAACAAACCAAATATCATCACTATCTGCTTTGCTGGAAGGGGGTGTAAGGTTGTATTAGAGGTTGTAAGAGACACAATGAACAAGAGAAAGAGAACAGCCTGTGTTTTAAGACCAAGAATGGTCACAGAGCAATAAATGGCACAAAAAAAGCAGTATGTCAAAAGGGGGACAGAAAAAGAAATGCCAACAGAAACACACACTAAAAGCCCCCTTAGCACAAAAAGAAAAAGTAAAGGCTGAACTTGACAAGGCTGAAAATAAATTTGACAGCCTTAGACACAAAATGGAAGATGACCTCAGCTACACTGATTCGAGTAAGCAGTTATACACAGATGGCCAAACTGAAAAAAATCTGTGTACTTGCAAGTATAAAATATTCCTGGGACTGTAAAGACAGTGTTTGCTGATCATAAATGAGGTCTGAAGAGTCAAACTAGATGTTGCAATGTAAAAAATGCCAAACATTATCTTCAGAAAACAATCTAAAATGTCTTATCATAGTCTAAACACACAAAAAAAAGGCGTCACTGAGGAGAAGATATCCAGCCGTAATAACTGAAATTCAGAGAAAAAGAAAAGTAATAGACCTATTGTTATTAAAATCCTTGGTCAACTTTGGTATAATAATAAAAAGGATATATTTGAATGACAGTGAAAATTTTATCATGCGTTATATCACTTTCTGCAATTGAATTAACGCAGTGAAATTACACAGTAGCATTGGAAGGCATTATGTATTCATTTTTAATTAAAAATAATGATTCGGAATAAAGCAGAGTAATTGTAGCAGTTTACAACAGAGGGAGGGGTTTGACTCCTGGACCTCTGTTCTAGGCATCCTCAGCTATGAGGTATGTGAAGTGTTTTATCTAACCTCCCCAGCCTTGCAATGATCTCACTGGGCAGTTTTCTTAAGCAGCACTATAAGCCATGTTTTCTTTTGAAACTGCAGGAATACTCAAATGTTTCTTGTGTGTCTCCCTGCTACACCAGTTACAAACTCATCACCAAGTCTGTTTGGATTTTAGAGGCCTTCCATAAAAGACGCTTTCATGTTGCTCAAGTTGTCATCAGATAGTTAGATCAGCTTCAAGATAGATGGGGATACAACTGCTATTATCACATTGCCTGGAGGTGTGCAGACTTCAAATAAATCTGAAATCATGACTTCTGTTTTTCTCCCATCTACCGAACTGCAAAGGGCTTTTTATGTTGGAGAAACATTTGACTTACAGCTTTCATTTATTAATCAGAAATCTGCAAAAATAAGAGGATCATTTTTAACAATCGGTTTGCTGAATTACCCTCCATAGTAGTGAGCCCTCACATTTAATCATTCATTATACTCTACTCATTCAGAGTCTGTGGATAATGTGTTCAGTTTTTTTCCTCAAGAGTGACTTGCATTACTAAAACTGTTCAAAAGAAAAAAAAAATCAATTAATGTTTCATCTTACATGTGTTGTTTATTCTTTCTTTAAAAATAAAAAATAAAAAAAAGACTGCAGAAGTTGCATACTGTGCAAGTATTTTAAACTTAATGGAACGTTCACGTTCAAGAGCATATCAGAAGCACTTCTGCTTTTTCTTTGATAAAAACTCATGAGAATTTGTTTTGGGTCCCTATAACAAAAACTGAAATACTTTTCAGTACAATAACTGACTTTTTAGGTCAAATTCCTTTAGATTTACTTGTAAGGCAACTTTGCATCAATCATATGTATCAATTGTATCATCAGTTTAAGCTCTTGGCCACTGTATCAGAATTCTTTCATTTGTTCAGTTCAGAACGGAAAATACTTTCAGTATGTTTTCCATTTTAAAAGCTATTTGGTGGTGGCTTAAATAAACTTTCAATTGTATTTTATTTTATAATTCTAAAGCTATACATTATTACAGTTGAAATGACAATGGCTAACCACAGCTGATTGTGAGTGATGAAATTGCGACTGCTGTGAAAATCCATACCCTGCAGATAACTAAAAGAAAATAATGTCTTCAGATGTCAAACTGCTGAAGGGTCCTGGATAACCTTCCCCACAGCCCTACCAGATGATATGTTTCTGTTAAAAAAAAAAAAGACTCTATCAAGCATGTTAAAGCACCTGGATAGAGATTATTTGAACATAATAACGGTAAAAGACCCATACTTTTCCCACAGCTGATCAGGCTTTGGAAAAGGAATCGCAGAGATACACATACATGCATGCTTACACCAGAAAATGGTACAGGTAAGGGTTAGTGCTAGTTCAAACAGAAACAGAAATGAGAAGCGTGGATAAATACCAACCATGGAGCCTATGCCAAAAAAATAAAATTAAGAGAAAATCCTACAGTTTGCTGAGTGGGTTGACATCTAATCCTAGTGGCAAGATGTCTGGCAGTATGATATGAACATTCTTACTGAAATGGCCTAAATCAAGATTTCTGCCTCCTTTTTCTTTCTTGGGGAAAAGAGAAGAGGAAAATGGAGGATGGGGTAGGATGGAGAGGAGACAATTACTATTAAATTTCCGTGTCTGGAGTATCAAAGCACAAAAGACATTCTGTATTGATGTGAGCGTAACACTCGCATTTTGAGAGGAAAAGTAGCAGCGATGGAAGTCAAAACCAGAATGTCACACATCTCTAAGTTCTATTGGATTTTGCTACTGTTAATTATTACTAAGTATTTTTTTAATGTATTTTCAGAACTAAAAATAAAAATCATATTTTGGCAAACCCTCAAACTTCTGAGATGAAAAGCTGTGGGATTTGGCAGGGGGGTGTCCCTATAATTCTTAACAGAAAATAAATATTCCTGTTTCTTAGGTCTAAGAGCTTTCTAGAAAACTCTATTTGCTATACATTTTTACATATTAATAAACATATTTGTATCACAAATTAAATATTCTTGTAATTATTTCAGCGTTTCTCTTTATTTTTACTATCCAGGGCCAGAATTTCCTAAACATTCGTGTGCTTTGAATTCACAGATTAGAGTCCCAGTACTTCTCATTTTGTATCTCTGTTGCTGTTAATGTATTTGAAATTGCTTCGGCTTTTGAGAGGAGCTTTCCTGCAGATTGAAAGTCCAGAGGAGTTTGTAAGAAAGTTATTTTGGCTGTAACAGTCTCCTACCCAGCTGTCATTCTCACTCTCCTGTATTTTTTGTTAGAAAACAGAGATCAAAACACATTCAACATTAGTAATTTCTTAAAAGATATAGCTGTTTCATAATGGCATCTGAACATAAAAGTCGAATGCTGTAACCAATGTCATGATAGTACAATGAAACATTCACCCTGTCCATGACTGGCATTTCTGATGGTTGGGCCAATTTCTGTATGTGAAAACCTATGAGAAGTTACTGTCTGTTACACATTTTCATTTAAGAGAAAAAAAAAATACTTTACCTGTATCCAATAATCTAGATTTTCAAAGTATAAAACTGAGTTTATTTAAAAAAACACTTTTTTCAAGGTCTGCTGTCAGACTTGGGTATATCAGATGGTTTTGTCTGGCAAGAAAATTTTAAGAAGAATGACCTGTTAAAACCAATTATTGTTATCTGATACAAACTGTTGCTCTTCAGGGCATGAGCCAACCAAGTCACTTTGAATAGGAATAAACTTTCACTATTGGGTTTCTGTTTCCTTCAGCTAAACATCCAGATCCTGCTCTTTGCTCATGACAGTGTGTAAAATGGAGACATTCCATGTAAAATACCTGTCTCATAAGCAAATGAGACTTTAGAGATAGTGAAAGTTCTTATATTCCTTTATATGAACTTATTTCTACCTCTAGTTGAGGCAATGAATTCCAAAGTTTAATTAACTTGTGTATTTATTTGTTTAAATTATCACTTATTTACTGAATTGAGCTTTTCTTGTACTTTTTGCTAGAATAAAAAGGAGACTAGGGTCACCTGATTTATCTTCTTTGTATAATCCATACCTTTGTAGCAATTGAGATCTAAATTAGAAAACCACAGCTGTGTATTACTTATTACCTGTTGTATCAATGAAACAAGGGAAAGATCATGTTTCACTGCCCATGTCAATTCTGTTCACTCCAGTATTGCCTGGAAGACTTAGCGCACCTCATCTCCTTGTTCCCACTGGACCACTTGTACCTAAATCAATCCTCTTTTGATCTGCCTGACAGAAGAAAATGAACAGTCTATGTAGGCAATTATATATAATCTCCCAGATAATATAATACAAAGATTACATAAACGTATACATAAAACCAAATGAATACATATATTCATGTATATATATCTATACCTAGGCAAGACTCAAAACATGTTGCATGGCGATACATAGATACATGAAGATACATAATATACTCATGAACCAATGAAGATTTGCTTATTCTTGAAAGTCAATTAATAAAGTAGCTTTTTAAATCACAGTAAATAAGTAAATGGTGCATACTTCAAAATTAACTCCACTAGGAATATCCAGAATTTGGAGCTACAAATGCAGTGACACTCACAATGTACAATATCTTCTCCAACAGCATTAGAAAGGCAAAAAACTGTAAAAGCATGTAAAATAAAATGGAAAGTTGAGCTCTAATGACAAAACTGACTGCCTAACTTTTTTTCAGACAGATGCCCAATGAACTAAACCATCTTATCTGCCAGCTTTGGGAAACATGATAATTAAGACATATGCCAATTGTGTGTGAGAAAACTGCTTCACGCACAGCTCTTAAACATATGCATATTCATCTCTCCATAGTTTTCCACTGAGGAAACTGAGCTACTGAAAAGATCCATTTTGTAGTGGATATATCCAACTCAAAAAGGGGAGCTTGTCCTAAGAATTTGATTATTTCCATTGGCACCATCAGAGGCTTTACAATGTCCTATTTCTCAGGGGTTTACTTTGCAAACCTCTGAACAGATCAGAATATGACATTTACAGAATGACTTCAATGAGTCATTCTGCAGATTACTTCTTCTTTCAGCCTCTCTAAAATAACCCAGACTTGCATTCCAGAAGTGAAATACAAAGAAATAATCAGTTGTGTTTCCCCTCATTATGATGTTGATGTTGACTGCACTTCCACACAGAGGTCTCAGACAGTGATTACAGACCTGTTTTACTGAGCATTTACCCAGTGTAATACACTAAAATGTATTTTTACATTTTTCTCATATAAAATTAGTCTTTTTGTTTCATTATGAAGCTATTTAGAATTCACTTGCCTTTTTATCATTTGATGCAAAAACGAAAAGGAAAACAAACAACACAGTGTTACCAAGGACTGAAGTGTCTCTATCCACACAAGAAATATCATGGATGTACTCTGTTGTCATTCTTTGCCTTGCAGAATAAAATCTCACTTATTCATTCACCAGGACTAAAGGCTATGAATGTCTTTTCTGCATTATCTGTATCTTACTGCATAGAAATATCTCTTTGAACAGAGAATAAAATCTTCTCTTTGTGGCCAGAGCCATGCAATTATATATATTTAATGTCTAAATTCTTAGAGTCATGCTCATTTCTAATTCTCCAGAAAATGGGATAAACATCTGTAATATTAATATCTGTTACCCACCTTTAAAAAATAAGTTCTCCTTGATTACATCCATTCAAGCACTGATTGCAACTTGCAGCAAGCTTTATTTGAAAAAAAAAAAGTAAAAGTCCCAAAATAGTTTAAAAGACATAGTGTTTTCTGTTGGATCTTTTACATTATGTTTCTATTCCTGAAATAACCATTTATAATACATGTCCCTTTTCCCTTGTTACCTTTTTTTTATATTTGTCTCTTCCTCTTCCCAGTCCTTTCTCTTTTCCTTTGACTTCCACTCCTTCAGGGTAACTTTTGTTGATCAGATTCTGCCTTGATTTAAACTTGTGGTGGCCTTGCTTCTTTTTATTCAGGATACAAAGCATGAGCATCACAATTCCACAAAACCTGCAGGGAACAGCCTGCACTGCAAAGTGACTTGCACTGACTAAAATACAGCTGCTGGGGAAGGGGAGGGTGCAAAAATTGCCCCTCTTTTTCTTCCTGCAGCAAATGTCACTTTCTTGGATTCTACACTCAAAACCAGCACCAAATATCTGCTTATGTCGCTTGGGCTGGATGCAGCAAACATTTAGATACTTGCTTAACCTTATGCACACAGTTTTTCAACAGAGTGCTTTATGTATGTAAATTGATTCCTCTTTCTTACATAAATATTCTTAATTACTTGCAGCGAATTACAAGTGCATGTATCAGTATTGGCTGAGATTCTGTGTACGTTCCTCCTTGGGAGCTGCCATTTCTTACCACAATTAATTTAATGGAAAATTGCAAACTGAAACAACTCACAATTTAATATTGCAGTCTATGAATTATTAAACTTTAATTACAGTTTCTTTAGATTTTTTAATCATTCAAGTCAATGCTTGTAGTCTTGAGTGCTACACACATCTTCAATATTTCATCTGTTGATAGTTCAAATTAACACTAAGCTAAAGTCTTCTAAGGCACTTTGTGAATTTTAGAGCATTCATAACAGAAATTACCTAGAGGGCTAAATGTGTCATTGTTAAATCCTTTATGCATTGTGCCTATAACTGAGAAAACAGCATGGTGCTTCTTCACAGAAGAGGTTTCAGACAATGCTCCTGTCAGGAAAAGAGGCAGTACCATAAAACTTTCCATTATTTTACTCTTTGACACAGGAACAGAAAAAGTCATGGCTAGAAAGTAATGCATTCTGCCAGCCTTTGACAGTGTTCCACATGCTTTGATCTTCACAGCAAACTGTCACCTTTGCTTTCCTTCCTAATATCCAGCAAGTAGCACTCTGGCCACCTAGGGATCAAACCAAGAAAGTAGACTTTCTCCAGGGAAGCCTACTAAAGCTGGTTTTAGATCATGGACGGCTTAAAAATAGTCAGATAAAACAAGAATTTTGAAACCTCAGCTTTAGGTTTCTCTTGATCTTGGGCTTTGTGTCATCTTTATCTGCTAGACCTTGTCCATCTTTGTTACAAATCCTTCCATTTCCTTTAATCCTCACCCCTCTACCCAGTGGAAAGCCAGGGCACTACTTGACCTGGTGTTAGAGTGAGCCACAACAGAGATCTCTCTATTTCTCCAAGTCTTGAATCAAAATCCCTGCTCCAATAGAACGTAGGATTTCAACCCTAGTCTGACAATCTTCTCCCTTGTCACACAATAAATCCTGCAAGTGTTAATTGTTCGGTATCTTCAAGCCAATGACCCTCATAGCTTAAGTACTTCCTAATGCTTCAAACAGTGTACAAATGTACTTCCTTTACTACCTTTTGTGTAATATTATTTCCAGTCAGTGGCCAGCAATCCAGATGTGCTTAATATGAAATTTTGCAATATTTAACATAAATTTCATTAACACCACACAGTAACACAAAGGTGTCCTCAGAAGTTAGGGCTCTCTCCTCTGTGTTCTGAAGGAGACAGTGTGGTAGGAAAGAATAACATAGCACAGAAAGCTGCTGCCTTGGAGAGGAAATGAGAAGGAGGATTTGATACAACAAGGAAAGGTTCAGATTTCTTTGTGCTGTGAACTATGCTAGTCACAAAGGTTTAAACTACACTCCTTTTGAAACTCAACTGTGCAGTCAGTCCTGAAAGTAACGAATTGAAAGTGTGAGGTTAGTCCAAACAATCTTGTTAGGCTGGGTGGCTGAATTATTTCGAATTTGCTTTTCCTAAAATTATAATCATGGCTCCTCAAGACTGCTAAAGTAAAAGCTGTGGGATTTACTTTCTCCTCTCTTGTGAGAAAAATGAAAGCTGCAATATGACACAGAATCTGGAGCTCCAGATAAAATATGAGAAAAGAGTCAATATAAGTTTTTACATTCACCTTTCTTCTCCTGTAAAACTAGTATTTAAAGCCTTTCTTTGTGATTTTCCAAAATTAAGTAGTTCATTATCCAAACTACTGCACTTGCCTGAGAAAGGGTGCTACTCGCTCAGCCCCACCACAACCAGTCGAAGTGGCAGTCACTTCACATCTCTGGTGTAGCAGTTGAAACAGGCTGAGTCCAATTGAATAATATGGTAGCTCTTCTGGTCTTAACACTTCAGCTGTGCCTGGGAGATATGAAACATATCTGAAGCTGTTGCAACAGACTGTGAACAGAAACAAGATTACCAGGATTAACAGAACACTGTGGGGTATTTTCCTACAAAGTGAAAATTCTCATTACAAAGTGAAATGCTTTCTTTCTAAGTATTAATTAAAGAATTCACAAATTACAAAACTTGATATTATACTGAATGCATGATTCCCAGAGAATTGAAACTGGTCATAAAATAGACTTAAAGAAGATGGCATACTTGAAGGTGAATGCATCTATGACCATTTCATGTTTATGAAAAACAACACTATGTTTCTTTCACTTCAGCAAAACACTGGAAAAAAACTTCTTTGTAAGAATGAGATTTTCTTGGTTTCAGTAGAAGAAATTATAAGTTCTACTGATCGTTCAAATGCCTGTAGAAATGCTTACAACTTTATTAAAACTAAACTGAAAAGTAAGCAGGAACACCATAAGCCAGAAATGTCATAAACCAGAAAAAAATCTCTCCCAAGCCCTTCCCGTGCTTATATTCAGTATCTCTCTAAGCTTGATTCACTAAAATAGAACACTTGCACAAAAGCGGGGATGTAACACAAAATGCTAGTGCAGTGTTGTTATCTATTCAAACTCAGAAATAAGAACATAAAAAACATAGAGGTCAGGCCACAGGCAAGAGCTTTAATCCTTGCAATGCCCTGCAATTCGTATCATGTAGCATATGCTTGAGGTGACAGGGACAGCCCTACGCTGATGACATTTAATGATACAGGAGCCCTCCCAAGAAGGTCAGGTCCCTGTTCCTCCCCGTTCTGTGAAAGGTCAGCAACTTCCCTCAGCAAATTACCCTTTTGAATCCAGCAGGCTTTTTTGCATATTTAATAGAAAATGGTCAGAATGAAAATGAAATGTATTTGATTTACCAAATAAACTTGCTAAATTTGCACTGAAGTTTGACCTGAATATCCTTTTTAAGTTTGACTCATGTGCCAAGGGATAAACCCAACTATTCATACTGCTTTACTGAAAGCAGTTCTGTTGTCACCCTAATTACAGAGTCACAGAATGGTTTGGCTTGGAAGTGATCCTAAGATCATTTAGTTCCACACCCCCACCACGAGTAGGCAGAACTTCCTCTAGACCAAGTTGCTCAAAACCCCATCCAACTTTCTAAAAATAGAAAACAAGTATCTTTTGCTTCAGTTCCAAAGACCTGACATAACCCTCACGTTTCATCAGAAACATGCATGTCTTTGATTTCTGTGTGATTCCCAGGATAATAAGGCCCATGTTCATCGTGGAGGTGGAACTGCACAGCCAGAGCAGGACCTCAAACCACAGAGCCATAGAACTGGACCTCCACAAACATTTACCAGAACTTTTTAAAGACATGTCAAGGAGCAACTAATTTTTAACTAAATAGCATGCGCTAAAAGGAAAAACATATTTTATACCCTTCACATTTCCTTTCACTTCTACTAGCCCACCTTATTCTCTCATGATCCTAAGTTCCTCCTCCTACCTTTATTTGTACCTATGTTTAACACAGTTTGATTATAACCAGGACACTCGGTCCTATTGAGACAGATACTCTGTGTCAGATTTGATAAAGGGCTTATGTACCTAAAAATCTGTCCAGATTTTGGGAGTACATGTGTTCATCCAACAATGTCTATCAGACCATCTTACAAATCTCACCTCTTTTACATTATCCTGCTATAATGTTCAATATGTAAACAAGAGATAGGGGCAGGAAGCAAAAACTTCCTTTGCTTCCCACTGGCCTAGGGGGACAAACTTCTCATCTCTTCTGTACCACACTCTGCTTCTTAGTGACCAGCTGCAATGGGCAGGAGAGCATTTCTTCCATGACATGTTTAGGAAGTACCTCACAGAATTAGGACATGTAATTTCGAACATGCTCTGATTAGGAGGACATGGATCCCTTTTTCCATTTTCCAGATAGGTGCTCTGATCCCAAGATTGTTACCCATCTATGAGATAGCTAACTATTAAGAAGCAGCAGAAAGTCTGGTTTGTGACCAGGGAATTTTTAATGGGATTCTGCGTCCACAGACAGGCTTTTTAAGTTCTAATTTTTCACAGTTCTTTCATATAAGTTCCTCATGCATGTGTAAGTCTTGATGCATGTGCCAACACTTATTGTTAAACATATGCCTTGGCTGAGAGGCCCTCAGCTCCAGTCATGGCAGAGGGACTTGTAAAGCACTCCAACTTTGTTTGTCAAGTTGTAAGTAATGGGAAATCTGTTCCATCCATCCCTTTGTATGTGCATTTGAACAGCATTCTCGCATATGCATAGTCTCATAGTTTGAGCTTGTCAGTGTAATGTTTGTTTTCCTGTAAAGCAGTTTATTGGGTGCTCAGAATTTTAATTAATCATTAAATGTCTTTTCAACTCATTGTCTTTCACACACACTTCAGTGACCTTTTTGATTCTGCTAAATAGTAGGAAAGTTTTGTCTCCCAGTGAACAGCTGCAAAAGAATAGGTATTTTGTATGCCTGTTACACGTTAAAGAAGCTATTTACTGACCAGGGCAATCAAAGTGGATTGATTAAGGGGTTTAGATTACCCCTTAATTATTCAGTTAAATAACTGAAACAGTCAGTTCCAGCCACAGAAATGAAATCCAACTAAACCTGAGACTGCAGAATCATGGACTGAATTTGTCTGGACTGTTTATATAAATTATATTCTTAATTATAGACAAAAAGCTGTCTATTAATAAATGCACAGGATGCATCCTGCTACAACTGTGATCTACTATTTTCATTTTTCGCAGCCTGAATCACAGGTGTCTCAATATTTGGTGTTCCTTTGAAAGCTGGAGTCCTGGTGTGAGAACTGCTTCCATAAAAACAGTGCACAAGTAATGCTTAGCATTTAGAGTTACCAGGCAAAAATATAAACACAAGCATAAAAAGATTGTAAATGAACCAAATTCAAAATTAAAAAAAAAAAAAGTAGTATTTGAAACCAACCTCAGTATTTTGGTGTTATTTTTCCAGTGTTGTAAGAAATGAAGAAATCTTCTGCCCTATTTTCAGCCTGTCTTAATCTGCCATTCTGCAGGATTATAAAAAATACCTCATTTTAAATGGTATCCTTGCAAGGATCCTTATTCAAGCTAAAGTTTTCTACCCTAGTAATCTAGGACTTCCTACATGCCTGAGAGTGTCTTCAGGAAATTTGGTGCTTCCAAGTTAAAACAGATTCCAGAAACATCAAAGAAATTGAGAAAGGATGAAAAGTCTTTTTTCCATATATATTATTCCTGTCATTGTCCATTAAGTTTTGATTAAGAAATGAACAAAGAACTTGGATATTTTAAATTTGTAACTGTCTGCTTCTTCCACTATCAGAGAAAGAAAGCTAGGAACCCAAGGAGTGATAGCAAAAAGGAAAGGAAGTCTGAGTTTGCTGGATATATATGCAACTAGATAACTGGGTGAACTACTCCTTTTTAAGCAAACATGCTTAATTGTAATTGGAATATGATCCCACATTTGTCAAATAAAATGTGAATTCATTAGTTGAAGGACAGCTTTTTGTACTGTGTAGCTGGGGAAGATTCAAATAGACTGTGCATTCTATAATTCCCAGGGATTTGTAGGGGAAACAGATGTCTAAATAGTGAGAATTAAATTACCACACAGAATTGCCATCTGGGTTTCTATCTCATGTTATCAGAAAGACTTTGGAAAAAAGCTGGCAGCTTATCTCATAGTCTTCAGACGCAAGAACTCTGACTTCATTGACAAAAATGAACATTCACACAAGCAAACACAAACCCAAAACCTCATACACACATAGCACCTCTTTTCCAGAGCTTCTTGTACCTACTCTCTGTCCATGGGTCTTATGAGACAGAAAGAACAGCAGCCAACACACATATAGTCCATTGCTCATTGTGGAAAACCTTGGGTTTGGATTTTATGCATTGTTTTGGTTCATGTAGATTTATATAAGAATAACAAAGTAAAACAAGTAGATCCTTTGATTTCCAGTACTGGCATCCAGTAGGCTTTGTATTATCATTCATATCTCTTCTTATCATGTTGATGCTAGAGAAGGGACGGTAATTCAGTGCTTACACTGCCTGTACAAATGTCACCAGGATGTCAGATAAGCTGCAAGCCGTAGGATTGTGTAGAAGAGGAGAGATCAGGAGAGAAAGATGCCAGTCTTTTTTAAAATGTGCATATGATTGCCCCTGCAGTTCTTCTGGGAGGGAATTATTCGAAAGGATTTTCTTTTTTAGCACTATAGCAATGGAGTTTTCTTAAAAAATAAAACCCTCTTTGGAGGACTGTGAAAAGATGGGGACTTCTTGACAAGAAACATGATTTATGTTTAAAATTATGATGTGATTTCCAAAGCTGAAATATGCAGGTGGATCTGGTTGGCTTCTAGGGAGAAAAAGGGGGATAAATGAGACAGAGATAGGAATAGCTTATGGCAAAAGCATATCCCTCATAAAAAAAAAGAACTGCAAGAGAAAGGGGGAATTATATTCACTGAGAAAAATAGACAGCTGTAAGATGCAGCATACTTTTAAGTTACATCTTGTATCATATGTCACATGGCTGTTACTACATTTCTTCAAGTATTTATTTAAAATCATTTGCTGTGAAAGGTAGTAAGGATCCCCAGAAGCTTCAAAAAGCTTTTGAAAAAAAAAAAAAATCTTGAAAAGTTAACAGGTATAAATAAGCCATACAAAATTGGTAGGTATTTAAAACTTAATCTGGTATTAATGTATAGTGAATTTAAGAAAGTTCCCCAGATTCAAATAGTTTAAAGACCAAAAACATACTTCAGGTCTTTTTACTGAGATGGTTATTTCCAAGGCATTTATCAAAGGACAATAGTTTTAAACATGGCATTACAGCAGTCCTAAAAACACTATTCAAAATGAGTTTTTTAAGAATATAGAATGAGAACACCTGTGTGATTAATTTTTCCAGACTAAGCCACCATTCCAGCAAAGTTTAAAAAATAATCACCTGATAACTCACACAGTCTTGTAACCAGATAAATCTTTAGGATTTCCTTCTAATACTATGAATGTTACATTTCTGAATTTTATTATTAATTATCTTTAAGCATGCATAGAGAAATTTATTCACCAAAAGCCCTCAAAACCATCCATGCTTCACAATTTTATGTTCTTAAAATAATTTCAGTGCTGCTGAATCTCGTGAAATTATCAGAAATCCCATAATTATTTTTTTGTTTCTCTTTATCACACAAACTTCTTTAGGCATAAGAATAGGTAAAGGATATGCCTATAAAGTAAATATTACATCAGAGCCAAGGGACCCACAAGCACTTCCAAGCTCCCACACTTTGGAAGCACAGCACAGATTCAGGCTATGTCAGGATGAGACCTGTGGGCCAGCCATTCCCCTCCTACCTGCTCAGCACCTGGTCCTAGTCTCAAGTCCAAGGCCTCTCTGTCTTATTCAATGTTTCTTCATGTTTTGAAGATTAGGAAGTCTTGACATATACATCATTATGTTTAATGGGGCGTTAAACCTCAGAAAAGTTTTTAACAGCCATCCCATTCACAAAGGAAAATCTCTGAAGTTAGGTTTTCAGAGAAGATGGCTGTCCTAGGTCAGGCATATAAAATACCTTGGTGAGATGTGGAGATTTTGAGTTAATTCCCTTCGTCCAAAAGTTATACCATATCTAGTGAAGTGTTCAGCATTGATTTTAAAGCTTACTTCAGTGTACTGTTCTGGTGAAATTGAGCTGGCCCAGTCAGGCACCTGGCTATTGACATAAACTTCTTAATTTCCAAAGGGAGTTCAGCTATCAAGTACAGAAGATATAAAAAATGTGTATCTGAGGACTTATGCTATATCATCCAGGAACGGATTTAATTAATTCTTCTCTGAATTCTTAAAAATGTATCTTGTACTTAAACGTATTGTAAGAGCTAACAAATGTTCATTCAGTTAAATGAACATCCAACTTCTTCAGCCAACACAGACAAGGTCAGAGGAAAGACAGAAGCTCTGCTGAATAAGTAATGATGAAAGTTTGTGTGCTGAGAAAGATAACTGATAAACTACAGATAATTGAAAAGAGACACTTATCAAGCACAGCTCATGGTTACTTGTTGTCCTGGGTTCAGCAGTAGCAGTCATATTTCTCCTCCGTGGTAGCTGGTGCAGTGCTGTGTTTTGACTTCCAGCCTCGGAACAGTGCTGGCGATACCGATGTTTTCGGTTGTTGCTAAATGAAGTTTACCCTGATCAAGGACTTTGTGAGGCTCATGCTCTGCCAGGGAGGAGGGGAAGCCGGGAGGAAGCAGAGACAGGGCGCCTGACCCAGGCTAGCCAAAGAGGTATTCCATACCACAGCACGTCATGGCCGGGGTGGGGGGTAACTGGGAGTTACCTGGAAGGACACGGGCTTCCGGGTGGGACTCGTTTCTTGGCCGGTGGTATCGTATTCTCTTCCCTTGTTATTTTCCCTTATCATTGTTGTCGTTGGTGGTAGCGGTGGTGATTTGTGTTGTACATTGGTTGCTGGACTGTTCTTGTCTCAACCCGTGGCAGCTGCACTCTTTCGATCCTCCTCCCTGTTCCTCCGGGAGCAGGAAAGGGGAGAGCCCTGGGGGAGAGGGGGGGGGGGGGGGTGGACCTCGATTGCTCTCAGCCCAGCACCACTCACTGGGAGTGAGTGAACAAGCTGTCTGGCTAGGGTTTAAACCGCGACACTTGTGTAGACAGTGGGGAAGGTTCTGTGCTGTAGGCATACTGGTGCAGTGCAATTTAGCGTCATGAATAAGCACCCAAGATCTGAATAAGCACCAAAATAAGCAAGTGAGAATTCTGTTGCATCAGGACTGTGCTGAATAGAGACTAATTAGCCTTGCTATTCAGCAAAACTAATTTACTCAGGAAGAGCACTAAATTGCTCCTGGCCCCCAGGGGGGGGGTCTTTGCAGCACACTGGGCAGCCCATGGCACCAACCAGACATTCCATCTCATATAGACCTGGCTCAGGAATCATTTACAGTTACACAGACTGCAGCCCTCTCCTGTAATACAGCAGAGCTTTTATAAATTATTATGTTGATGCCACTTTGCAGTATAGAGAAGATTTGGGATAATATATTGCAGAGAGAAGCTCTGGCCTCACTAAAGGCAGAGGTGAACAACTCACTGGCTTGAAGAAGGCCAGAATTTCCCTTTCCCTCTAGTGAGTCCCAGGCTGTTCAACTCAGCATCAACTACTTTTATAGTCATTAGACTTTACCTCTGAATTCACTCCAGCTGGAATGTTCTGCTTAATATATATGGATCATCCCATTCACATCTGAAGTGCTCTGACTCTTTAGGTTGAGAGGCCACAACATCCATTTCTTATGACATCTCAAGGCTGGCTTTCAGACAAGAAATAAAAGGAAAATTCTTCAAAAGAAACTTCAAATAAAAGGTAGATGAGGAGAATGAAAATGTAGCCCTGGCTGAAATGTAACTGAGGCAGCTCAAGTTGGCATCTGTATGTTTTGAAAAAGTGCCAGAGTAACCGCAAGCGGTGGTGCTCCTTATTGTGCTTCCTTGAGTGTTGAACTTCCATCAGCAAAGTACAATTTGTACCACTACTCTTTCATTTTCTCTCTGCATTATATATGCTTATATATTAACTTATAGTTAATATATAGCTGAGAGACAGCTGTCCATCTGTATTTTTTCTCTTTTTAAAGTATTGCTTTTCCTTGTGCTTATGGAACCGTTAAAAGTCCAAAAGTCTGCAGTACTTCATCTTCTCCTTTTGCTTGCCTTATTGTATGTTTGCATACTTCAACTGCCAAACTGTATTTAGCCCTCACAGACTATCCCCATTCTTTATTCTCATCGGTAATTTTATTATTTTTTTTGCTTAAGTTCTTTCATCAATCTTCCCTTGAGCCATAAATTTTAATCTTTTCTACAGTTTAAAATTGTACTGGAAGGGCCAATAATTCTACACGTACTGCTTAACATAAGCATCCAGTTCCTTCTAACTCTTTCCTGATATCAAAGAGGCCTGCCAATGTCCCATTTTATCTTTAAGAAGTAATTATTCCAGCAGATACTTATTTAATCCTCTCAGACAAAATTTTTTGCTATGCTGTTTACTGTCTCCATAAACTCATATGGTAGCAGGCAAGCAACTCAGTCTCTCAGGTATAAAGAACACATTGATTTTAAAAAATGGTCTTTGAGTTGAGGGTGCTAGTGCTAGGTGACAATGTGATGATAAATAAAAGTGTAGAAGATTGAAAGGTTATTTAATGTAGTTGTCTAGGCTTATATTCTTACAACTGCATGCAATACAGAGAGGAAGAGTTTATCAGAGACCACAATGGCTTTACCAAATAAAAACTGTGTGGTCAAAGCTGAGACCTAACAGACACACTGAAAATCTGACTTTCCACATATATCACACATATGTGTTTTTTTTACTTTTTTGATAAGTCAGTTGTCAATAGCATCACCGCCTGCAACTTCTGTGCCTCAGGTGAGAGTTGTTCATAAGCAGGCTGTGAGGCAAGCAAGAAGCCTGCTCCCCTCTTTGGGGAGCTGCTTCATAGTCCAGTATTAAGAAATTTTTAGCATTTATAACAGCTGTTGTGATTGAAAATTCAGGGTTTCTTTTTACCCCTTAGAGGGCTCATATGCATACATGATGTGCTTACCTGAGACTTGTGGATACAGCCAGAAAAATAAACATATAAGTAATAATGGAAATTTGCCAAGGTGGGTTCAAAACAAGATTTTGATAGCATTTTCAAAATGTCAAATATTTCCTGCACTAGGAAGTACACAGTCAGGTGTTCCTTGTTCAGTAAAATGGACAGAATAAAAAAAAAATAATTTATGAATCAAAACATTATCATTTCTTTTTTGCCTAGAGTCTTTGTAGAAGAAAATCTGCATTTAATCATGAGAAACAACTGAGCAACATCAAAATTTAAAAAGAATGATTCATTAAAAAGAAATAATTTTACAATGGTTTGATCTGTCCGGCGGCCTGAAAAATTGACACTTCTTAAAATAAAACTGAGTTCAAGTGTTAAGAAAATCAACTTTACATAAAATTAATATTTTCTTAATATACATAATGAAAATGTCATAATCTTCTAATTAACAATGTTTCCAGTCAAAAAATAAAGAACATCCAAAAATCCAGTTTGTTTTATGATTATCTTCTACCCCACTAGCTTAACCGCAGAACACAACAACAAAAGCTCACATAATGCCATATCTAGAAGAGTTAACAGGTACACTAATTCAGTTATCATCTTTCTCACTACTTAGTCTTTACTTAGAGATTTTTTTTTTTTCTGTGTGCTCCTCATGTGCTTACAAATTTAACAGGTAGTGTTTCAAAGCAAAGTTTTCCATAGATGTTACAAAGCTGGCTGTCCTATGCATTCATTCTACAAATTGCCATAACCCCTTTTGCCCTCTTTACCATGCTTGCTTAGAAAAGCCTTTTGATTCTTGGGTAATGTTTCATATACTAAACATTAATGAAATGAAAAATTAATTACCCCAACCACTGAAAATGTCTTTGTACATTACAAAGAAGATGCTTAAGCAACGCTGAACAAAGCAGCAGATCTATTATTTAGAAAACTGATCACAGCATCTGAAACACAAGTCCACTATTCATCTCTGATATATATTTCAGTAAAGTGGCAGCAGCTGATTTAATATTGATAGTTTAATGTACATTCTTATGCTATTTTCTGAAAAATAATAGAAATATACGGACTAGTTATTTTCTGCAAAAGATGCCAACACATCCACATGAAGAACTTGTTCATTATCCTCTACATTCATCTGTCACTTCTCTTTCATCCTAGTAGAAATAATCCATTTCACTACAGAATTGCCTATTTTATAATAGCCTAGAAAATGTATTCATTTCTTTTGTTCCTCCAATCTATCCTAAGGAAACATAATTGTACCTCTATTTGAAACATCATTTTTAAGTCATCAAAAGCCCTTCACTGCCCCTTCAGCTGTCCTTAAAACATTTTTCAATGCTGTACCTAGAGATGAACAAAACAAGAATCAGATTGGTAAGAGTCAGAGAAGTGAGCTGTACTCATAGAGTACCCATCAGTACCCATCAGGTCCAGACATAGATTTCTTAAAATATGGGGGAATGTCCAGCATGTGACGTCAAGTCCAACAGTTAAGCTTAGTCCATTCATAAAGATCGGTTATCCTGTAACACTTGGTACTACTAAGAAACTGCATTCTTAACAGCACACTAAATCTTTTCCATTAAGTTCATAGGATATAATCTAGATGTTTGGTAGAATAAATCAAACATCATGTGTTAGACATGCTATGAAGTAACCTTTTGAACTGCATCAAAATATGCACCAAAACCACAGCTGTTTTGGTGCCACATATGTCTGCAAGTAATAAGGTTCTGAAAGCAATTCACTGAAAAATAAGTGTCTCACTCACCAGGAAGGCGTGAGTCATTTTGCTGTGGGTATCCCCTGTGTTCAGACAATGCATTTAGGAAACATGAGTTATGTCTCCATAATCTTGTCTGCCCTAAAGTACTGTAGATGGTCATCTCAGTGTCATAAGTTGCTGTGGTTTAAGCCCAGCTGGCAACATAGAACCAGGCAGCCGCTCGCTCACTCCCCCTTCCTCCCCACTCTCCTGGAGGGCTGGGGAGGAGAATAGAAAGAATGTAACCCCCATGGGTTAAGAACAGTCCAGTAACTCAGGTATAACACAAACCCACTGCTGCTACCACCAATAGTAACAATGATAAGAGAAATAACAAGGGAAGAGAGTACAGCCACTCACCATTCGCCAACAGATACCCAGCCTAACCCAAGCAGTGATCTAACCCTTCCAGGTAACTGACCCCAGTTTATATACTGGGCATGATGTGCTGTGGTATAGAATACCCCTCTGGCTAGTTTGGGTCAGGTGTCCTGTCTCTGCTTCCTCCTGACTTCCCCTCCTCCCTGACAGAACATGAAACTCAGAAAGTCCTTGGTCAGAGTAAGAATTACTGAGCAGCAACTAAAAACATCGGTGTTATCAGTGTTGTTCCCAGGCTGGGAGTCAAAAACCCAGCACTGCACCAGCTACTAAGAAGGAGAAAAATGACTGTTACTGCTGAACCCAGGACACATACATGAAAAACACAATTCAGAGTCTCTCCATCAAAGCACAGAAACAGCAGCTGAAAACATTCCTATAATTACCTAATGATAAAACAGTGTTGTTATTTACTTTGGAGACTTCCTCCAGCCAGGCCAGAGCAAAGAAGTGTAGAGGGGCATCATAAGTGATAGTCTTGAAGCAAAGAAAGAGTAAGAGACGTGCTTTAAATAATCAGCTCTTTCAAATCCCAATTTTAATTGCAAGATTACCCTTTTCCACGTGTGCTACTCTCAAGGTAATTTTATCTATCTGTATTCTGGATAGTGTTGATAGAGTTCATTTCTGGAACAGAAAAGTAATGCAAAACACTGGCATATCATCTGTGGCTTGCCTATTGAGACTGCTCTCAGGTTTAGTGTATTTCAGCAGTGTACATTGACCTTGGAGAAACCAATGTCAGTGACAAATCGTTTATGAAGTTCTATGTTATATCTAAAAGGAAATGCCAGAAGTTCAGGTCAGATTTTGCTGAATTGGAGTTCTGATGGAACATTTGGCCTACATTTTTAGTTTAGGAGATTTACCCTTCATCTTGTCTTAAGATTTACATAGTATTGTCAGTGCCACACATGTGACAGGTGAGAGTCAGAGCTCTGAAAATAATGGAAAAAAGCTTTCATATCAGGAGAATTTTTATCGAGAAAAACTGCTTTCAAATACTAATGGTAGCTTGTAAGCCTCTAGGATGGCCATAAGTCATGTTTTTCAGCTTTTTTCTCTGCAACTACAGGAGACAGAAATGTACTTTCTATGTACAAAGGTGACCTTCCCACCCAGACCTATTCATCTAGCAGCTGCAGCTTTCAAAGGAATCTCAAACACAAAACATTCTGTAGAAAATTAAAAAATAATACCTAGTACAAAAATCTATAAGTCAATATCAACTGTATTTATAAAGACCCTATGAGTTATTTTACCAATATTATTTCATCAGGTAAGACCAGGAAGCTAACAAAGATCTGTTTCCATTGTGTTATGCATAGTAATCTAAGAGTACAGAAGTAACAGAAAGAATTGCAAAATAAGTGATTTTTGTTGTTGTTTAATGAATAAAAATACTCCAAACTAAAGTTCTGCTACCACCTTCAGAGGGTTTTCTACTTTTTTCATTGCATGCCTCCATAACCCAAGGTAAATATCCATTTGCTTAGTATCATATTGAAAAAAATCTCGTTGTAGGCAAAAGCTGAGGCCCCACACATGCACATTCAAAATGTATTGCCAGTCCAGCTAAACAATTTAACAGCTTAATAATCCATGTGTTCCAATTAACATGGAAAACTTCATTAATAACACAGGAAAAAATGCTGTAGAAAGAAAATAGGTCTTCTATAACGTAGTCCTTTTCTCCAGTGTGTGTTTGTCTTTCCCATGTCCCCTTGAGTCCTAAGGTCAATGGTTTCAGGCTTTCTTGAGAGGCTTTCAAGGGGAACAGTGTGGATGGGTGTTTTGTGTACAGCAGTCATCAGCATCATCAGTCCTTCACTAGGAGGAGAGTATGATGTCCATGGTGGGGATCCCAAAGATCCACTTGAAGTTATCTTTTTATTCTTTTTATCATAGTCTTCTTCTTTCTCTTTGCTTCCCAGCTAAAGTCTGAAAGATGCCTCCTCAGCCCTTTTACCCCAAGCAGCTGTTGTTTGTTACACACTGATTCCCTAGGGTTCTTTGGCCCTTCCTGCAAACAGTTTTGCATTGCTCAAGCTACAACACATCAGAGAGAAGTCACCGACCACTGCACGGCTGTTAAACCAAGCTACAACCAGCTCGGACCAAGGCATTTACTGAGCTAGCACAACTAATTCATGTCTTTATATTAGTCATGTTTAGGCCTATATTATCTTCTCTTTATTCTTTATTCCTTTCACTTTATTATGATTTTACAGGGACTTGAGTTTTCTGAATGAACAAAACTGCAGGGAAGGAAAATAAGTCCATAATAAAAAAATTCATTTTCTGCAGGAGAACAAAAGGACTAAACCAGCTAAAGAATGGGTAAGAAAAACGAACACACAAGTATTCCTCTGATGATATTTTAAGTTCAAAAAGACACATATTCTATAAAAAAAAGAAAAAAACAAACAAAAAAAACAAACCCATGATTTTGTATCATTGCTGATGATGACAATCAGCAGCTGGAAGGAAGTTTTTTCAGTCTACCTCGCCTGTGAAGGCAGAGCCAGTTACACCATGGTGTAACCTAGCCCTAAGTACTTCTATTGATGGAAGTTCCACATTACTCTCAACTGTCCCCTGCTTCACTCTCTTTACCCCAGTCAGTTTTTCTTGCTTTAACTTAAGGTCATTAGTTCTTCTTTAATTCACAAATATCTCTAAGCCTTTGGTTTGTTCACTGATGCACATAAAGAACATCTCTCCACCTTCCTGACTGGTGCAAGTTTTACTAAGATCATGAAGCACTTTGAAGCAATAGAGTTGTAGTAGAAGAGCAAGATATTATTTATCTTTCTGCTTCTTGAGAACCTGTAGCAGTGGGACACAATTTGGCACGGTCCCCTTTGGTTGCGTTCTGAGCAAATGCTGGAGACTAATAGTTCAGATTGTCATCTCTACCCAATGGCAGGACAGCGACATGAGCAATTTACTCATTTTAAATAATCTGACTATGGATATTTCCAGACATGAAAATCTGACAAAGGAATTCTTAACAGCTATATTTTTGGTGGTAGAGGACCAGTTATATATTACTAAAATACAGCTTAATTTTGCTTTTGACTGCAAAGCACGGTAGCGTGTGAGGGCCAAGCTCACACATATCTCACCCAGCTGAGGTTTCCCCCAACACTGTCGCCCCCAGTTCTGTGATTCAGGGCCAGACAAGTGTGCCATGCCCAAGCTGGCCTCAAGCCAAAGCACCCCAGAGCGAGCAGATGTGCTCAGGGCCTTGACTGTGGCATTCAGTGGTTTTGATGCCTATTTATTAAAATGTGAAATACTATGGGGTTCCATAGACAGGGAACTGTGGCCAAATAGCATTTGCTTATCTTGATTTTGTCAGTGTTCATGTCCTGCTGTCTCATAATTTCCCTGTGCCATGCAGAAAAGTTGAGCTAAACATACGTGCTGTCTTTAGTCTCAGAGTTCTACAAATGAAGATGCTAATTTAATTATTCACTGTTATTTATCAGCTATAGGAATGAATATATCCTTCTTAGGTGTACTAATCGCACTTACTTTAATCAAAGCTGTACTAGAAAAAGTTCATTTCCCTGCCATAGCTTTCAAACATAAAACAAATTAGAGCAAAAGTGCCACCTAGTGAGAAAACTACTGAAAGTTATTTTAGAATTCATGAAAATGCTTCTCTTTTTACCTGAAATTTTAGCTGAACATGCAGAGAATGTTAAAGAAACCAGAGGCTTACTGAGAACCATACAAACCTGTCTGTAAATAAGCAGAACAACTTTACTCCAAGGAAATATACAACCTCTTTATTCCATCTCTTTTTCATGTTTATAGTTATTTTGATGCTTCCACAAGCCTATTCGGCCCATCTTAAAATTTTAGACTCTTTGAAGTCTAACGTTTTGGATTATATGTGTATTCATCCAATACAAATTATGTGTTTTACTAACTATTCACCACAGTTCTTCCAACAAGAGAGATCATAAAATTAGAGGTATTAAATTAATGGCATCAAGTCATCAGCAGCCAAATCCCAGGAAGCCCAGAAGAAAGAAGCAGCTCCACATCTGACATACCTTTGTCTTTTCCCTTCTATACCTTCTCCCCATCCCCCATGGGATGCTCCTCACTGCTTCTCCCTCCTTCCCCAGTCACACTGTGTGATCTTTTGAGTATGTTTTGTTCCTTACTCAAAGTGTTTGGCACAAGTTCAAAACCAAAATGCTCATGCTTACAGTTCTTCAATGAGGAACCATGTAGAGAAGAAGGATGTTACTGATGGAGCAGAAGCACAAAAGCTTCAGGAGTCCTATAGATGGTATTTGCATAAAAGGAACCTTTCCATAAGCAGCACTCAACCAACAGGAATGACTGAAAAAGTGATGCTGTACTAGGAACAAGCCTCAGGGAGTCTACATCATCCATTAACATCTAAGAATAGTGGTTTATAGTGATTTCTCAAATTTAGTGGAAATAGTAATTTCCTCAGATATCCTAAGATAAGTACAGTCATACCATTCTACACATCTGCCCTCACCTGTTTAGAAAAACCAAGCCATTTGATGTTAATATTTCAATAAACTCAAGGGAGATTTTTAACAGGTACCTCTATATGCCTTTGTGTGTGTGTGTGTGTGTGTGTGTGTGTGTGTGTATAAATTAAGCAAGTGTATTAAATCCTCAACATAAAAAGGACATGGAACTGTTGGAACAAGTCCAGAGGAGGGCCACAAGGATGGTCAGGGGACTGGAGCACCTCCCGTATGAAGACAGGCTGAGAAAGTTGGGGCTGTTCAGCCCGGAGAAGAGAAGGCTGCATGGAGACCTCATAGCAGCCTTCCAGTATCTGAAGGGGCCTATAGGGATGCTGGGGAGGGACTCTTCTTTAGGGACTGTAGTGACAGGACAAGGGGTAAGGGTTAAAACTTAAACAGGGGAAGTTTAGATTGGATATAAGGAGGAAGCTCTTTCCTGTTAGGGTGGTGAGGCACTGGAATGGGTTGCCCAGGGATGTTGTGAATGCTCCATCCCCGGCAGTGTTCAAGGCCAGGTTGGACGAAGCCTTGGATGACATGGTTTAGTGTGAGGTGTCCCTGCCCATGGCAGGGGGGGGTGGAACTAGATGATCTTAAGGTCCTTTCTAACCCTAACTGTTCTATAATTCTATGATTCTATTGATTCATTTTGCAAATGTTAAGATCCACCTTAAAACTGCAGGATACTGCTAGTTGAAAGCCATGAAAAATACCCTCTGCGGTGAATTTGGACACTTACAACCCTTTAGATTTAAACCATTGACCAAGTTTGAGAATAAGACTAGAGGTAGTCACACTTGGGCCCTGTTGGGACTTTAGAAAGCAAGGGAGTCTGTTCTGAACCTCGTGACTCAACAGAAGGATATCCCTATTCCCTGCATCTCTTCCATTAGGCATACACTGTTGACCAACTCTGAGACTAAGATTGGACTCAGCTGCACCTAAGCTCCACCAGGAATTTCAAAAGCAGTGGGGTCCACTCTGGACCTCATGACTCAGTGGGAGAGTCTCCCTTACCCTTTCACACCTTCAGTTTCCATACACATAATTTTAGCTTGATTTTACCTTGATTTCCCTTTGGTCCACTCCATTAGGCACGAATCATTGACCAAGTCTGAGGTTATGACTAGACCCAGCACACGTAGACTTCATCAGGAGTTTAGAAAGCAAGGGGGTCTGTTCTGAAACTCATAACTTAATGGGAGGTCTCCCTTACTCTTCTGTGCTTTTGGTTTCTGTATTCGTCATTTTAGCTTGATTTTACCTCAATTTTCTTTTGTATGTATCATCCATAAGTACTAGAGTGAATCTTACAATCATAGAATAGTTAGGGTTGGAAAGGACCTTTAGATCACCAAGTTCCAACCCCCCTGCATGGGCAAGGACACCTCACACTAAACTATGTCACCCAAGGCTCTGTCCAACCCAGAGCTGAACACTGCTGGGGATGGAGCATTCACAACTTCCCTGGGCAGCCCATTCCACTGCCTCACCACCCTAACAGCAAAGAACTTCCTCCTCATATCCAATCTAAACTTCCCCTGTTTAAGTTTTAACCCTTACCCCTTGTCCTGTCACTGCAGTCCCTAATGAAGAGTCCCTCCCCAGCATCCTTATAGCCCCCCTTCAGATACTGGAAGGTTGCTATGAGGTCTCCACATATCCTTCTCTTCTCCAGGCTGAACAGCCCTTGCTCCAGCCCCCTGATCATCCTCGTGGCTCTCCTCTGGACTTGTTCCAACAGTTCCATGTCCTTTTTATGTTGAGGATGCCAGAACTGCACACAATACTCCAGGTGAGGTCTCACAAAGAGCAGAGTAGAGGGGCAGGATCACCTCCTTCGACCTGCTGGTCATGCTTCTTTTGATGCAGCCCAGGATACGGTTGGCTTTCTGGGCTGCAAGCGCACACTGAAGCCAGCTCATGCTAAGTTCCTCATCAACCAGCACCCCCAAGTCCTTCTCTGCAGGGCTGCTCTGAATCTCTTCTCTGCCCAACCTGCAGCTGTGCCTGGGATTGCTCTGACCCAGATGTAGGACCTTGCACTTGGCATGGTTAATCTTGCCATTGAACTCCTAAGTCACGCAATTATGAAATGATATTAAAACTACTGTTGCTAATGCCTTTGATGATCATTTTTTGAGCAATACTAAACCACTCTCTTCGTGACAAGTTGGTGTAGTTGGCAGGATGGCAGGTGATATCACTGATTACTTATAAAAGCAGGGAATAATTCCAAGCCCCAGATTCTCAGAATAATGGGTACATGATAACTGGCGTGATTGAAAAGCTGCGGAAGAACAGATCTGAGAGAAGAAACAGAAGGCAGAAAGGCAGCCAAATTATTACTATCTTTGTAAATTGAGCAGCTGCAGAAACAGTTATAGGAAGAAGAAAGAACTAACATTGGAAGAAAAGCTTGTATGATGCTCATGAGCCTCTCAATTCCCCTGACATTGTACAGATTAGGAAATGAATTGTGAAGAATAGGATGGGAACATAAGGGGTGATCCCAACAATAGCAAACTGTGGGAAGATGATTCTTTGTTTCACTCAGATTCTGCTCAGTATGAGGTTAGAACCATCATTAAAGCAAAATACATTCCAATTCCACTTGGGCCTCAGTGACAACTGGTAAAATTCCTAATAGGTGTGGGAGCACAAATTTCATTATTAATGCAAGAGAACATCAAGTTGCTGGGTGTACAATCTGGACATCAAAGAGTTAAAATCACTGACATAAAACAGAGCAAGTGTTATCTGCCAAACTGCAAAAGATAATTTATGGCTCCTGGGCAAGAAGTGCATGTCATCTGCTTGCTTCATGGTCAAAGGTCACAATGGAAATAGCTTGGCTGTTCTGTGAACCTTCTTGGCACCTTCCTGATGGCAGCATGTGGTTCTTTGGTTCAAATGTTGACCTTAATCCTAATGAAAACTGGGAGGCAATGATACACCTGCTCCACGCACCTGCACTCTCTGATTCAAAGATTACAGGTGTACCACAATGCCCAACTTCTGCTGCAGCATGAAAGGGAATTTCTGAAGTCATAACTGATTTGGAGAAATGACAAATCATCTCCAGAGCCCACTCCTCATATAACTCACCAGTTTGGCCAGTCCGAAAACAGGATGGGAGATGGTGACTAACAATTGATTACTAGTGCTTAAATGCCAACACAGCCTCATTAACAGCTGCAGTATCCAATATTGCAACCCTAACAGCCACACTACAGCAACTGCAAGCAGCCACACACAAGGTGTGTACTAGATGTAAAACATATGCTCTATACAATCCTCTTAAAAGAGGAGGATAAGAGAAAATGTACTGTTGCTTGGGACTGTATACAATATACCTTTAACAGACTTTCACAGGCCTATAAACATTCACCCACAATTGCTCATGCTGCACTTGCTGAACTTCTCCAAACAGTCTCACTTTCTTAGAATGTGAAACTATACCAATGTATAAATGATATTCTAGTTGAGGTTCCCCTGAAACACAGGGGAAGGAGCAACAGCAGTGTGGCAAGCACTCCATAAAGCACAAGTTGAGATCCCACCTGAAAAGTACGAGGAATCAAGTAGAGAAGTAAAATTTTTAGGTACTAGGTGAATTGCAGTTAATGCAGCAATTCCACCAGACACCCTAAATGAAATAGAAGACCCACAAATGCCCCAGTCTAGGAAAGAAATACATCAAATTACAACAGTTAATGGGAATTATAGGATATTGGAGGGAACATGTACCTGCATTTTTTTATAATATCTTGCCTACTGTAGTCACTTTTATGAAAGGGAAAACCATGGAAATGGAAGACAGAACACGAAGAAGTAGTCAAGACCCCAGACCACTAACTTCACAATACACTGTACATGTCCTCTGGGGGCAAAATTGAGCAAAGAGGTGACCTGGAGACAAAATCTACCAGTTTGTAAAATCAGTGGGAAAAGGAGTGGAATTACAGTCATGAGGCTGAGAATTTGGACTGGTACATCCATGCAGAGCAGCAAATCATAGCAGAGGTGTGTACCAATAAGTTCAAGTCTGAGTGTGGTGCTGTGCTTCAGACAACTCTACAACTTATTAGCACACAAATAGCTAAATAGCCTCTTTCTGCACCATACTTCATTAATCTTCAGATGCTGAGATACAGTTGCATGGACCTGGAAGGGGTGTCTAGGTGCTCCATCATGTTTTTAGTTCCAGGTTTCCAGATGAGTACCTACCTTTTGGGCTAGTCTTTCTTCCACTTGCACTGACTTCTGTTGTTTCTTCCAACTCTTCTCTCAATAACTTACTTCAGCTTTAGTGCTTATCATCTCCTCCTAATCTTTTCTTGCAAGCCCTGTGCATATAGTACTCTTCCTTTGGAGTCATCATCTGCCCTTACCGGTCTTTACAAACAATCCAGATAGCAAAAAAAGTGGGAACTGAGTCAAAATTCGCTAATATCACACTGTGATGTGAAAAGAGCATCAAATATATGAAGGGTGACTACAGAAAGTGAAAAAAAAACAAAACAAATTACATTAAAAAAACAATGACATTAAAAGCCTAACTTCTTCTCTCCATGTTTTCCATTTCCATGATAGGTAGCACAAGAAGTACTAGAATTAAACTGCAGGAAAGATTATTTAAGTCAGTGACAAGTGAAAACTTTGTAGTGGTAAAGATCGTTGAGCATTGGAATAGCTCGTACAAGGTGACTGTAGAACTTCTGTTGCTTAGAAGCTAGAGAAACTCTAGTCATGAATAACATAGGGGTTCTTGATCGTGCATGAGGGCAGGATGGTGCACTACTTAATCTCTAAAGACCTTCTCCATATGTCTTTTCCAGGATCCTTTGAAAATTAAGAAATATTAAGAAGCTGCAAAACAACTGGTTTGCATCTCCACTGCGTAGGTCTCACAAGAACATGTCTTGTAAAATATAACACTCCACAGTAACTCTAATATGTCTATATATATCTATAACATGACATACAACACAAAGAACACATGAAAAACAAGTAATTTACTATTCAGCAAATGCTTGACTATAAACATGTAATACTTAATATCTGCAATTATTGTTCAAAGAGGCAAAATAAAATTGGCCTCAACTTGAAGTGGAAATGCATTTTTAATACATCACAAAGCAGATATTTCATCTAAAAAAATAAACTAGCAATAATTTTCCAAAGAATTTTCTATACATACTGGAAATTTGGCATTCACATTTTAATTTAACTGCATGAGTTCTCCTACTATGAAGACCAACACCAGGAATTATTTTCATTCCATCCAGTTCCTTATTTTTCAGCACTTAAGATGCGTTTTTCATGACAGTAAAATAACAATTTTCACAGAACAACTAAAACTTTCCTCCTTTTGCATATTGCTGTCATGAGGTATACCTCTGAGAAGCAAGAGGGAGCTTCAGAGGCCTACAGAACATTGCTGAGCTGCCATTCCTCTTCATTACTCCAATAGCCAAAACCTGAAAAGCTGCAGAAAACAAAACAAAAACAAAACAAAAAAGAAGGGGGGGAAAAAAAAACAGAAAGAAAGAGAAGGGAAGATGGGGGCAAAAGAGGGTGAAGAAAAAAGCATATGCATGCTGCGTGCATTTCAAAAAAGAACCTGACAGCATTATTATAAGAAAGCATTAAAAGTTATCGGTTTGACATTGGATATGTTCTTTTGGCAAATATGCAGCTTGAGTACTGGCAGACAGATATTTTGGATGGTCTCCTGATGATTATTCTTTAGAGAGTTTCAGTTTCTGTTTTCATACTGAAGCAATTCCTTTGTTTCTCCCACAGTGATTTTTCAGCTCTATTCCTTCCCCATGAGGACAGAACCACATTTGAATGCCAGGAATCTTTCTTCTTTTGTTATGTTGTTTTTTGGAGGGTTTTTTTCTTTTACCTATTCTTTCTCAGTCTCTTACTTGAGCCTTTAGGTTTTTGACAGCATGTCTGATGTTTGCTGATATTTTAAACCAGTTGTGGATTAAACAGGTCATGGAAAGGACATCAGCTCCCACCTTTATCTCCTATTCTGCTTCTGTAGTGCCAGCGAAAGGTCCCAGCACAGTGATATGCCCTTCCTCTCCCCCTTGATCCAATCCCCACACCGCAAGTCAGACTTTGCCTGTTGGCTTTCTGAACACCCACAGCCTGCACTGGGATTCCCAAAGCAGGAGATTTCAGCACTGCACACCACTTTTTGATGCAATCCTCCATCCCCAGGAGCCTAACATAGGGCGGAGGGAAGGCAGGGCCCTTCTTTCCCAAGACATGCCTGCAGCAGCACCATTCCCTCTCCCCTCTCGGTACACTTACATTGGTTTTATCCCTGCTTTAAATTTTGATTCTTTAAAAAACAACCAAACAAAACCAAAGCCCCAGACTTTGAATACAGCTTTGGAATTTCAGGTGTGTTGTTGACTGAGGTCAGCTTAGTACTGCACACCCTGAGAAGCACTCTGACCCCAGGGGCTCTTTGGACAGTTAGGCACAAAAACAACTGTTTGTAAGCTTGCGGTTGTGAAATTATATTTTTCCTCAATGTTATTTGCAAATAAAGCATCAAAAAGATAAACTGAGAAGTGCTTTTCAGCAGCTTGATTGCTTTTTCCCATAAGTTTTATATGTTTAATTTCTAATTTTTATTACCTCATTTACTTGTAAAGCCACTCCTGCTCTTTACCTCCACGACATACCCAGGGTGACTGTGTGGCAACTATGAATAGTGCTCTAGAACACAGTATCAGCAATTCATGTAATGCAGATGATTAGGAAACAAGCTCATTAAGACTGGCAAAGACAATGCCACATCCTGCACCTACCTTTCTGATACAGTGTGAAATGCTGCTTCCTTCTATTGGAAAGTAATAAATTTTTGACTGCTAAACCCAGGACAGTTTCTCACTGTTAATTTTGACCACAAAACATATTTGCTACTTGACACAAAATAAGGAGAAACGATAAAAGGAAATAAAAAGAAAAAAAAAGGAGACAAAGGAAAAAGCTGTTTCTTTAATGAAGGACAGCTAGGGATCTGGAAAATAAAATATCTTGTGCTAAAGAGCAATGACATATGATGTCCCTAAAGGGGATGATTCTTTTATTGACTTTCTGGATATTCTGCTCCAAGGGAATTAGACCCACATTATCATTCTTGCCACAAAGTTTCCACAGATGTTAGAATAATATAAGTGAAAGACAGCACTACTAACATACTTGCAAAATTATTGCTGAAAAGCTTGCCTACGCCTCTGCTTTTGTTTTCTTGGTTAGTACTGACACGTTTTTGGTGAATTCCATAAAGAAACAAGGTTTATGCAACTTATAGTCTTCTTCAGGGCTCATCTTCCTTTCTGCAAGCCCCTTAGTAACTTTGTAACCGATGGTCCCATTTCAACCAAATTCAGCCAAGGGAGAGAAATCTCTATTACTGTGTCCAAACCTCACAAGCAGTTTCCAGCTCCTAGGTCTATACACGCCCTGCAACCTCTTCTAGTCCTATTTTATGCTAGCAAGGATAGAAGAAACCTATAGTTCAGATATATGGGTTTTTTTCCACTGCCAAATCAGTGACCACAGGGTTTATTTTTATTACTGCTTTTTATTTAATAATGTCAAAGTTTATTCATTCCTGCTTTCCTATTTTTTCAGTCAAGTCTTTTACATTCCAGGCTAACAAGAAATACCATTTAAAAAATGCTAATACACTTCATCACATTGCTCCTAGGCTTATTTTTCCACTACGAGCCAGTCAGTCACTCCTATGCTATGTAGTTTTTTCTAAAATCCAGTCTGAATACTCAGCAACTTTGGTGTAGACACCTGGCTGCCTGCGGCGAGCGCATCCTTCACCCCAGCTTGTGATGCCCACCAGATACCACACCTCCTCATGCTTGCACGACAGCGATCCTCCTGAATCCCCCTGTGCCGCAGGAGAAAAAGACACAGAACACAAGGAAAAGCACTCCTCAATATTTCTCTCTCACAGAAAGCCTTAATTAAAATCAGCATCATTGTGTTAAAACCATCATACCTGCCTAGATTTCAAACACTTTCGCTAAAGACTAATTAAAAGAGTACTGAAGCATTTTTTCTGTTTTTCTAATAAATTGACCCCTAAATACTTCCCAATTCTTGCAAATAACTTCCACTTTCCATGAAAGGTTCAAAACTACCTTTTAATTTTTTTTTATTTGTTGGCTTAAATTTATCTACATACACTGATTTAAAACCCTATGAATACTACATGTGCAAGTGAGAAATATGATAAATTTGCCAATGTTTTCTCTTACAACCCTGGTTTCAGTATACAACCTGGTTGTAGTTCTCTGTGTGGCTTATCTTGTTTGAGGGACTCTGTCTCTCAAAAGATAAAACACTTCTCTCTCTTCTTTTTCCTATTCCTAACTGATCTTTCTGAACATAAGATAATGCTCAGTATAGCTGTTATGAGTTGTTGAGACAATAGCAAGTGTGTTATTTTTCTAAAGCAGCACCTCCATGTTCTGGTACAATGTATCAAATAAAGAAAGCTTAACTGGCTTAGAGAAAATATTACTTCCGACATCAAAGTATTTTGACTCCTAATTACCCAATACTGATTACAGTAACAGTAGCATTTTAACATAAAAATGTTAACTGTCAAACACTTAAAGTCAAAATACTGTATCAGCAGAGAATTCAATCTTACTAATCAGATTATCTTTTCTTGCATAAATTAACTCAGAATATTTGAATCAATGGAATTGCACAAATTTACACCTGAACAGAGGATTCAGATCACTAAACTCACACTGCTGTGATGTTTCGCACTCTAATAATGAACAGACCAGTCTGTTGTCTTTAGTGTTCCATTCCCCATTTTAGTGCATTTTAATAGCATATCTAGCATCCTCCCTTCTGGTTTGCACACAGTGAATGCTTTAAAATAAGCTTTCATGTACTGTATTTCATATCAAGTAATAAAAACCTGTTTTAATTGGAGAAGTGCTTTGAGATACCATACTTGCTTTCTTTGGATTTCTGATACTCCAAAGGAATACTGGCTTATTCCCTAAATAGATGCGATATATCTACACATAGATTTTTCTGTCTATAGAATCTATCCACCATGATTTCAATGTCACATAAGAAATGTTTTCCATATACATTTTCGGTGCTTTTGAAATGCAAAAGTGACAAGTTAATTACAAGCTCTATTGATAACCATATTTTTTCTAATGACAATTAAAAAATAATCACAGTATTCAGTCATATATTTAAATAACTGGTTGGAATATATGACTATGTACTGCCTCATTACCTTACAAGCGTCCCTTCCACCTTCATCATAGCCAGCACAGACCACTTTGTCCCCTATTCTGTGTTTTCGGTACCTTGCCTGGCATTCTTCTTTTGACATGAGGGGAACAGTAGCCTTCTGAAGAATATCTTGTACACGACCTATGGAATAGGAGATATAAACAGAGAAATATTTACTTCTAGCAAAATTAATTTCAAACTAAACTCTAGAAATCCCCATACAGTGATATTACAAAGTTGGAGGCCCCTGATTTTAGAGTGTTGTTAGATGTTCATGACAATGATTTTCCTTTTCTTGTGTTACTAAACAATGTGAGTTGTCTGGTAATTTGAATAATTTTGTAATGCCTTTTTATGACTCATGTCTGGGCAAATTTCAAAATTCCTCCGTGATTTGCAGTGAATCCTTGTATGAGTATGGCTTTCAGGACAGTGGCCCTTGGAGCCTAGCCATCAAAAGTATTGCTTTCTGTTACCAACAATTATTTCTTAGTAATGTGTCACAGTAGGCTTGGAATCTCCCATTTGCCGAATCAGTGTCACTCAATGCTCTAGTAGTTTACAGGATGGAGAAATTTGCAGACAGAGTAAATAACAGTATTTGAGAGCATCCTATTCTTAGAAATTAACAGAAAAAATCAACCTATATGATATCTACCTAAATTTGTTTGATTTCATATTGGCCTCTAACCTTCAGATAGGAAGGTGTATAAAGGAAAGAACACTGTTTAAATAGGTGTGTATATATATATATATATATATATATACACACATACACATTAATAGTACAAGCATAAAAATATAAATAAATATATGCAAAAGCATACTTTGATAATTAACAGCTGTTTGGCCTACTTCCATGTAAAATCAGAGGAGTTGAAATCCCATGTACTACCAAAAAAGTTATTGGCATTGTTAATAATCAATCTTCAGAATCATAAAAGCAACATACTTCAATCTGCAATTTCTAAAGTCATATGAATACAATCAGCTTAAAAGAAAAGCATGGGTTATACGCAAACTATGATTCAAAACCTCACAGTACAATGATAAGACTGTTGGCTTTTTTCAGCTGGCAGCTTGAAAAGGAGTGTGCATTCCAGATATATTCTGGGCTTTGCCAGTAGATCAAGATAGAATCTAAGAAAAAGTATTTGAGGTTTGTACAGGATATACTTAAGGTTGCATTCTTACACATTCCAAATTATTGTATCAATTTATAAGATTCAATTTCTGTGTCAGAACACGGAGGTATTTAATGAGAACTTCATACTTCTTTCATGTATGTTTTGTGATGTCTTAATATAAGTAGATTCTAATTTATTATATTACAGTGTTAGCCAGATAGCAATAATTCTAGTCAAGAACATGTGGCATTTTCTTTAAAAAAAGAATGCAGGTTTCCTTCTTTTTTTTTTTTAAAAAAAAAAAAAGTGTGAATTTTGCAAGTAAAAGAACTCAGTGTTTAAATATTTATCTGTACCTTTTTCTTTTCTGTAACCCCATCCAATTACCCAACAGTCAGTATAAAGTACATTAGTGTCTTCTTTTGATGGCAGGCAAATAGGCAGTTGAAGATCTAAAACACAATAGAAATATTAGTTTGACCAGCAAAGGCAACTGCAACATTAAGGTTTTGTGGGCAACCTACACAATCCCTGAAGATAGGCTCCATATTATGCTTTGCTCTTTGCACTACATATCATTCTAGGAAATAAATATAAATAAAAGCCACCCGTTTTCTTTTCAAAGCCAAAAGAATGAGATTCTCCTCAAACCCCAGTAACTGCACATTAATGGAAGCCAGCCCAGGTATCATGTGCATCCACACCAATGCCAGCCCTGTGTGATCCTGCACATTTTCAGAATTCCTCTGAAATACACTACATACCAGTAAAATTCATAGGCTTATCAAGTTTCATTAAAGCAATGTCATATCCAGTCTGTGCGTATTTATACTGAGGATGAACAATAATCTCTTCCACTTTGAAGAAGGGTGTATCCGCATTTATTTCTGATTGTTTTAAAATACCACCATAAACACGCCAAATGTTGGGATTCTCAAGACTGAGGGAAAAAGACAAACAGTCAGTCTGTGGCAAAAGACTTGCTCTGATTTAGAGTTTGCGTGCAGATGCCAATATCTTCCCTTACTCCTGAGTGTGCAGTGAACAGCACTGAAGTCATCGTTTCAATTTTTTATTTTCATACTCTCAAAACAAAAGAAAGGTTTGCTTGGTCCATCCCCTCCACTTCTTTCTGTTCCTCTCGCTATTCATATTTTCATTCCCACATCAGCTTTCTTCTTTATGTTCAGACTCTCATTGTCCTGATCTTTCTTCATCCTCCTTCCCCTTCTGCCTTTTTTTATTTTCCCTTTTTCTCCTCTCATAAATATACATATGTATATATACACACACACATAGATATATGTACTATTTTCAAGGGCATAATGCAAACCCTGAAGTGATACAGGAGATTCTTCCCATTCATTCCAACACAATAGCTTTTTTAGTAATGAAAACGGAGTTGGGAATAGAAATTCGAGTAGAGTCTATCCTGACAGTTATTTGTTAGGAAAATAACTCTAGCCAAGTAAATGTAAAGTAAAACATCATAGACCTATATGACAAGTTCCAGGTAATCTTTATGGTTTTGACTTTACTTTGAGTAAGTTTAAGAGCTATTTCACTGTGATATTCTACCATTAAGGCCACCTAGAATTTTTTTGTATATGCAATAAAGAGGATGCAAAACTTATTTTAAATAAACTTCCAAAAATTTTTGAAGATTTTATATACAAATTTATAAATATCAGTTAGGTTTGATACTTTCCAATTAACAAAGTCTATTTTTTATGTTTTCTTTTGCAAATATGTCTTCTATCTTTGCCTTTTATAATACTGGTAACTTCTACACTGGATAGCAGGTAGAGAATATTTTTTATATGGGGTTTTTCAGAAACTCACAAAGTTTGCCACTGGAGGCGAAATACTGGCAATACTATTCCATGAGAAAACAATAGTGGGTAACATCATACTACACTGTATGAGTAAAAGCACCTGATTTTTGACCAGATTGCTGGGTCAACATCCTCTTTGAAGCATTTTATCTGTTACCTACCCCTTCTCTCCCTATCAGACTGCATTATAGCCTTACACCTTTTATTCTGTAAATGACAGGATAACCTAGTTTACAGATGATGACAATCTAACAAAGGAAGTTAATCATCTACATGACAAATCATATCTTCACAAGTACTTTCATGACCCAAATTTGATGTTAATTCAATTAAAAATACAGACTATACTCATCAATGTGAAAATCTGCATTAAAAATAGGTTATTAACTGACTGATTGATAGATTTTAGGAAAAAAAAAAAACAACCAACCAATAAACCAACCAACCAAAAAAAAGTTAAAGGAAATCCAGAACAATTGGAATCTGGATATTTCATGTAATGCAGAGATAGTTAGCTCAGGTACCAAAATGGAGACCCCCATGGAGATTTGTGTTCTGATCAAATCAGTTAACTTGCACCCTACTGCTGAAGCTATCAGATTAGTACCATTTCTCAAGTGCCATGGAGAAACCTCTGAGATAAGTAATTTGAAGTTTATGACATGGGATAACCTAACAACAGATTTTCCTTGATAAATGATGCAGTATTACAGTAAGAAGCTTCTATTACATGAGAATGTCTAAGTTTCCGTAGGTTTCTGATATCTTCTTTAGAATTTCATCTATATTCATTAAAATAATTTAGCATCAGAAACACAGTACTATGTTACAAAGGAAGAAAGTATGGAGTTCAGTTACATTAAGAATATGAATATTTTACCTTAGAAGTTCACCTTATGGTTACATTAAAACAGTTTATTTTATTCTAGCCCTCATTTTTATCTTTCTGAAAGGTAGATCTCAACTGATCTCACGCTGGATGACATTTGGGGGTTTATTTGTACATTTACACTTAGGCCTCACCTCATGACGCAGTGAGCAGCTGTAAGAATCCACTGTCTGCTGATGATAGAGCCCCCGCAGAGGTGTCTCTGACAAGACAACTTCACATGCAAGCTGACTTGCCATGGCCATTCACCAGGAGCAGAGTCTGTTCCTCCAACAATCCTAATAGTTCTTGCAGAATGCTGCATACACACTAGAGAAATAATTTAAAAATTTTCTTAAAGATAAAATTAAAGATTAAATAAAAAATGAAGACTACTGCTGATCCCTGAAGAAGGACCAATCATTTGCAAAGAAAGTGATATCTGATGTAGTTTAAAATCTTTATGATATTTATGATCATAAAGTCTATTGAAACCAAGTTCAAAGTGTTACTGTTAGCGTTTACAATGTGCAGACCTGGCCAATGTCACATTTTCAGAGTACTCTATAACTTTACAAGGCACCCCACTGGGACACTGCAACCAATTCACTTAAAAAAGAACAACAAAAACCAACCAAACAAAAAAAGAGGTTTTGGCCTCCTGTACTGACATCAGTTAAGCACTGTCTCTTTTACATGAAAGAAATTTTACTTACCAGTACCGGCCTTTTTTTTACATAACCTTAGTGAATACCCAGAGATCCTTCCTGGCCCATGTACTATTTCCACTGGAGATCCGTTCAAGGACATTTTTAGGTGACACTCACACTTTCTGCCAATGAATTCATGCAAAAAAAAATTTGTACTTTTTTTCTTTTCATGCAGAACACACACGTCCCCATTGCACATTGCAAGTCTGTGCGATGATTAGTTCGGCAATCTTTGGACATTTTAAAAAATATATCTCACCTTTCCTCATTGCATGAATCTTGGAGGGGATAGTAGGTAAAAAACTGGCAGCGGATCACATCTGTGCAAGCCTGCTGACAGGCTCTATGTCCTTTAGTGTAAGTGACATTGAGTTCATCTCCCAGAAAATTCATATGCATGTAAGTGCGAGAATTGCAGGCTGTAAGAATGAGAGCATTCTAAGCATCAGAAAATCTCTAAATTTGATTAATTCAAAATTAGTATTTTTATTGTAGTTTATTGTTTACCAGGAAATGATCTTCTGCAGTTTAGAAGACCAAAGCCTGATATAGCATTCTCTCGTGAAATAAGCGCCTCTGGTATCCCACTTGTTGATGTCTTCAGAAGGCAAAGATTCCTAAAATGAAATTGTTTTTATAATAACTAAATCTGTCCTCACATTCTAAAATTCATTGTTTAAGTACTGGGAAGGAAACATTCTTTCTTTAACGTGTTTTTTTCTCCCAAGTCTCTATATGTTAAAGTATTTCATATGAAAAGGCATTCATTAAGTTCACTAGTTTACACTAAATTGAGGGGGCTTTTGCAGTTTTGTGAAATGGCAGATGACTGTACTATTAAAGGTTGTAGTACAGAAGTGGTGATTTTAGATGATACATGCCATCACACTTTTGCTTCTCCCTGAAACTCCTTTGAAATTTTATACTTCGGTTTTGTGTGGAATGTAGACCTTTACCTATCCTCACTACTAAGTATGCAAGAAGAAAGCTCAATAGCAATTTTATTAAACCTGTTAAGTTTATCAAAAATCTTTTCCGGTAAATAATACTGCTGGAAAACCAGATGACTTTTCTGATAACTTATAAAATTCAGCTTTAAGTCATTAAAGCAATCTGGAGGTTCACTGTTTCTTTGATGCGTATAACTCTTTTCAGATTAGCACCAGATGTGCAGCTGATCCCTGATCACATTGGAGAACAGATGAAATGCCCACAGAAAATTATAAACTTATAAATCCAAAACCTAAAAAACTGTGCTTTACTGAAAATAACCTTTCAACAAAAAATTCCATAGGTATAAAGAAAATAGTGGTAAAAAAATAAAAGACTCTGTGGATGTTTGTTTTTTTTTAAAGCCTATTTGGAATTTTTAAGTTAGATAGCATACTCACCTTTGTGACTTTATTTTCCATTCCCTGGTAAAGAATGTGAAGAATAAGCACTTTGGAAAATATGTACAAATAGTTTGGCAGACAGAGATATCCGGAGTGAAAAAACTTGTAATATTCATTCCTGAAAATTCTAGATCTTCAAAAATGTCCATTTGACAATCTGTATAAAAGGAGAACAAAATATGAAAATTCCAAACATTTCATTATGTCATCAGAAGATTAAGGTTTAGAAATTATTAATTTCTATCCTTAGTCACATTTTCCTTCCTTTGTGACTGATAAGCTAGAAAAATAACACCACATTTTAACCAAAAACTATTTCTCAAGAACATTTTTGAGTGTGTAAACTCGTGGAAAGGACTGCTGAGTAGGGATAAGATTCATATAGAGAAGAGGAGAAATCACAGAGTCACAGAATGAGTTAGGTTGGAAGGGACGCTAAAGATCTTCTAGTTCCAACCCCCCTGCCCTGGGCAGGAACACCTTTCTCTAGACCAGGTTGCTCAAAGCCCCGTCCAACCTGCCCTTGAACACTGCCAGGGATGGGGCAGCCACAGCTTCTATGGGCAACCTGTGCCAGTGGCTCACCACCCTCATAGTGAGGAATTTCTTCCTTAAAACTAACCTAAATCTACCCTTTTTTTAGCCAGAATACAGATTTGTTAATCTACTAGGGAATACTTTCAGTTAGGAGAAGTGGAAATCAGTGTATAAATTCAGAGTTAGGCATAAATCATTTTAATCTCCGCAAAGTCTAAAATAATTAAGGTAATGGGTATATCTAAAAGGATCAGGAGAACATTAGAAGAAAAATAATGGGATTACCATTTTAACACTTTATTTAATGTTATTTGAAAAGTAGGCGGAATGAGCAGGAGTAATGTAGTCTACCCTCTGATATTACCAAAATAACAAAGCAAAGGCTTGGCTGGGTAATTCGCAAAACCAGACTATATAGCAGCTACAGGAAATGCTAGCATGTTTAGAAAGAGAAAAACGAGTTGCCTCCTCCAATGACACACTTGAAGTCTTAGCTAAAATCCCAGTGGAACAAAGAAAAGAGGATAAGAAAGGAAGTACCAACACGTTTCTTGAAACTATCAAGTTGTCAGGACAGTAAAAACAATTTAATTATCCAAACACAAGACCGTGGCAGCAGAAAACTTCAGCCATTGAGAAAGTACAGTGGACAAGACAACACTTCCCATATACTGGGAATGTCTTACAACAAAAAAGGGAAAAAGAGTAAAAAGGAAGGTAGAGCTTAATGTGGCTCCTGTTAATTTGGTGAGGTTTTCAAAAAACATAAGTATGGAAGGACAACAACACTGGACAGTAATTACACAATAAAAACAGGAAAAAAACAACAACAGGGCACTAGAAAATAAGGGTCAATGAATTCTGAGAATTAGTAGGTAAGATGCCATGTTAAGGGGAAATCAAAATCAGGAGAATCGATATTTTCTAAAGGAAATTATATTTAAAGCATAAATATGGATCCAGACGTTCAGGGAAGTTAACCCATGATCTCAGTGGTCATGTTCAGTGATTGCTTGTTCAATATTCAGTGACCTCAAGGAAGGTACTTTGAAAGAACAGATTGCTACAGACGCGCAATAGCATGCGTGTTTAAGGACAAAATCAGAAAGGGGAAGGCACAAAATGAAAGGCCAGATAGGAGGGAGCAAACGAAACATAGAATGCCATTCAGTTAGCACTAAGAAAGGAGCACAGGTTCTGCTCAGCAGAGAATGAAAGCTAATGGCAAATGGCATGAGAAAGGCTAAGAACTACCTTTTCTTAACTTTGCCCTCTTCTTCATGAAAACAAACTACAGTTAGATGGTCAACAACACTAGCGTTACTGAGCACAGGAAAGAGGGCATGGCAAAACAGGAAACAAAAATCCCATATTGATGATTTCACTGGCCTTAGAATCTGACTGAAGCAACCTCTAATTTTTTTGGTACAATTTAACTTTTGGTGTTTACAGAGGACTGCTGTGATTCCATAAGCTTTGAAAGGAGAAATGTCTTGTTTTGAAATGCGGACACTAGAACATACACAGCAAAGGACTAGTTAGCTAAATAGAGTCAGAAAAAAATCTAGAAGAAATATTTAAATAAACCCATTTCAGATATCTGCAACACAACAAGACAGAAGGCAGCATTGAGATTTAATGACTGCCTTTGACAAATCTCTGTCTGGATAAGTATAGCTGATCTGCCTTGGATTAGGATAAATGACCAGAAAGATGGGTAGGAACAACACTGACCTCCACATGCTTTCAAAACCCTAATTTAATTTGTGATGAATCATTACTGCCTTATCATCATTGTCATAAATCATAAACATCTTTGGTAAAGTCTCAAATGGCTTTCAATTTCTTTTTTTAACTTAAAATCATATTGTTTGCGCATATGCGACAGTTCTCTGATTCCTCTCAAAGCCATTGAGCGGTACCCCCCTGTGATTTTTCTTTTGACCACAAATACATGTCATTCTAGTATATCTTAAATCAAGAGTTTAGAAAAAAAAACGATCTTCCCTCCATGCTCTCTCATATATATAGTGAGGGAAAAGTAAATTTGTTTTCTTCTCCTTACAAACCTTTTTCTTTCTTTCATCATTTTTCACATTTAAAGAAAAATGAAGTGTCTTCATTGTTAAGATCTGAACAAAACTACTTTTTTGATAGCTTCCAAGGATTATTCCTGCAGTATGACTAACAGAATCTGAAGGAAATGTATTGATATACAAAAAGAAAGATGCAGACTGTCTACAAAATGTGATTTATATGGAAGATATAGATTATCTGTGAGCTAAAATAAGGCTATATCTAGCAGAACATCATCATCATTAAGAAGGGAAAATACCACACAGCAAGGCAAGGTGGAGGTAGATTTTCTTTTTTTAAAGGTGTTTAAATAGTGAATAAGAAGGTATAATACACACTGTTTGATCTTACACTTGAGAGTTTTGCCTGAGTGATGATTGCGGGAACAAGCACAAACACTGCTTTCATTACAAATCATCCGCAAAACACAGATACATCCCTCTGTATTGGCCAGTTGTATTAGAAAGCTGCAGGTCCTCATTAATAATTTCAAATTGCATACAAGATATGCAAACAGAATTTAGAAAGCTTATAGTCTTCTGATCTTTGACTTTGATGGGATTTCATCTTTCAGTTTTGTATCCATGTTACAAAGATAACATGCAATTTCATCAAGTTAATCTTATGAAAGAATTCTTTAGATCTTTAAAGCAGACAGCTGTTTTGTAAGACAAATGATAAAATGGGAAAATAAAAAAGATCTGAGCCTCCTTTGTGCCTGAGAGTATTAACTGTATTTGCAAGTATAAGTTTATATTAGGATGATTTTACATAATGAAGCATTTATACAAAGGACAAATGTCAGAGAGAGACTGCACCTTGTCATCCACAACCCTTAAAACTAAACTGAATCAGAGATTTTAAATAGTTACCTATTTCAGAAAGCTGGCATGGTTTTAAAGAGAATCCAGACACAACCTCATCAAGCACCTTTATGCTGGTTGGAGTTCCTACACTGGTATGTTTCAAGAAGCATTTTTTACTGAGTGACAAAGAATAAAGAAAGTGGTAAGACAGCAGGCCATCTTCCTTGCTCTACACCATCCTCCTGGCCCCATAATTCCATGGTGCATGTTCTGGACATAGGCCAGAGCAATCTCTATTCTCCACAACAAACTTCAAAAGAGGAACAGAACTAACTGAACAATGCTTAATTTTTAAAATTGTTCAGATAAACAGCTCAAAAATAGGTCTGATAAAAATGAAAGAATGTCTCTAGTTGCTCTGATGATTCTCTTTTCAGAGCAATAAACAGAGCAAGTTTTAACAGACCAACAGAGTTGCATACCTAGCAATATAATTTGCATGTAACTATCTCCAAAAGATTTTGATTTTATTCAGTGCTATGATGATAAAGTTTGCCTTTCTCTTGTCTCATTTACTTCAGACATTTTCCTATCTGTAAGTTTGAAAAAACATTGCAAGGATGACAAGTCAGGAAAAATAATTTTCTTGAATAAATTCTCACACCTTAGGCTGCTCTGAAATCTACACTACCAAAGCACAGCACTGTTGAAGGAAAGGGATCAAATTTGTGTTTACCGAAAGCTTGCATCATGAAATGTTTCTGAGGCATATGTAAAAAAATGACAACGATTGTCATTGGTACATCTTTTTTGACACTGTTGATAGCTGTCAGTCATAGTAACATCATGAATTTGCCCTTCCATATCCAGTCCTATGTGGACATCTGGACTGCAAGCTGTGGAAAAGAAAGAGAGACGAAGTTCTGAAAACATGCTTCTGTTCTCCTCCCCACCTTGAATCCCAAGCTGCCCAAAAGATAGAAGTTCGTATGACATAGCTCTCACAATCCAGATTCCACCTCCCATGCTCACTTCAGTTACATCATATTTCACATATACTTCAAGTAACAAAATCAGAAGTGTAGGTACAGTATGGTACTGCATGTCAGAGGAAAAAAACAACAGACAACTTTGACAGCTCCTCTGCCTACATGAAAGATGAGCTCTGACAGCTATGGCTGAGACCAAGATGACATTAAGCAGAAGCAAGAACTCGGGATTGATTCCAAAACATACTTCCTCATTTCCTAACTCATAGAGCATTTTAAAGGTGAATTCTGCTATCATAAATGATAGACATGTCCTATTTGAGTCAGAAGATGTAATTTACACTCCACAGAGGGAGAATTGGGTCTGGGGGGTTTGAAATAGCTCCCCATGTAGGAAGCATGTGTTGCCTCATGGTCAAGTGGGTCTACTCACAGAGCACAAATTAGCTGAACACTGGAGGCATTTTTAAACATATATGGGTAGATTTCCCTTTTAGCGACATTAATCTGATTCTAGAGTAACTCCAGTGATATCAATTAGTCTATATAGCATAACAAAAAAACATCCCATTGAAATCTATTTTGCTGAGCCAAAGCTACTGTCAAATATGAATGTGACAGGATGTTGGCAGGAAAAGGCTTTTAAAAGTCCTGACTGCTCCGGAAGGCAAGTGGCCAAAAGAAGCAAGCACAAGTGATTTGTCAATAGCTGCAATAGAGAACTTGCATAAAGTAAGAAAGACCCATTTAGTCCTGGCACATTGAGGTGTTATACTGATAAAACTGAAGAATTACCTTGACGCCCATAAGACACTATTTGGCATCAAAGTCAGGAACTGAATAAATGCATTCTTATTCTGGTTTTCTGCAGTGCGTGCTATGCTTAAAGCTGATCTTCTCTTAATGACATCATTATGATGGTAGAAGTTTAAAATATATTTAAAACAAGGCATTTAATAGCTTTATATGTGCTTGCTGGTAACTTGCAGGTACGGCATGCTGACACTAAGACTGTGCATAGCACACATACACTGAAAGATTGAGCTGTTAGTAAATTATTACACAGAATCATGAAGGTAGCAAGATCACTTTGTGACTGTGCAATTCTGCTTTCCTGGACATCTGCTCTACAAAGCTGCAAAGCAGGACACCATGAGCACCTTGTTGGAGTTAAATTGTAGTGGTAAATTAATCTTTAGAACTGAAGCTGCTAGGTAAAGCACATGCTCATATCTGCCCCTAGCAAATGAAGCAGTGACCCCAGGAGCATAATTTCCCTGTTACCTTTTCTGGGGAGCCTTGGTGGTGGATAACTGGGGCTGAAGGGTGAAACCAGTAGAAGATTTTGTAAGTTGTGTTTGAAAGAGATCTAGCAAAGAACATACATAATACTGCTTGGCTGCTTCCCTGATTGTATTCCTGTTTCCAAAACATTAATTTTCTAACATCTGCTACATGATAGAAAGCATAAAATGCATAAATGCGAATAACCATATCTTACCACTAATTTGGACATCACACTGTTTTAAGGAATGTCCAGAGATAGCTCCTTCCATATCCACTTTTGGCAGCATTTCTGTTTCACTGTCTTTTAAGTAGCAGGAAAACCTGTGTTTTAAAATGCAGGAATTCATAGCTTTTGCAGTAGAGCACAGACTTTCATAATTGATACTCAGATGAAATGCAGACTGCCCAATATACCTCAACATTAAAGATTAGACGTCTAAAGTACAGTTTGGAGAAAGATAGTGTAGAGCTGCATCTGCTTTGTTGCCACTGCTAATAGGTGAGTTTACTCAGTGTATGTGAGAGCTCCAAGAGGCGTCATTAAAGCAAGAAGCAGCTCCCAGGTTTTGGAGGACAGAAATACAGTAGGCATAGAGAGGGAGGAGAACCTCATCCTTTCAGGCTACTGAGGTTCTTAATTATTAGAAAAAAATGCTAGAGAGAGAAAGTGGGATACAGGAGCAAGGATCACTGGAGATATGAAATTGCTCACATTGCTCCCCAACAATAAACACATGGCACAGAGGAGGAAGTGCACGGTCAGTTCTGTTTCCTTGAAAGGGTTGGTATGCGAGCGTGAAAGGTTGGGCATTACCACAATTTATCTTTTGAATTTAAGCAAATACTCTTTTAGATCACCAGTTTTAATTAAAGACACATGACATTGCTTTCCATGGCAACCCTTTAACTTTCCCTGTGTGCCTGTGTTCTGTCAAAACATTACCAAGTTCCTAAACTTGGAGACCAGCAGAAGCCATGTGTATATGAACATTCTACCTTTTTTCAGGATCTTTAGTCCATGTCGCTGGTAAATAGGTGAAGAGCAGACAGGTAGGATGGAAAGTACACACTACTTGGCAGTAATTGGCACTTGGTGTAAAAACTGTAGTGAGGTCTTCTCCTTGGAAGTATGTATCTTCATAGATCTGAGTCACACATTCTGATACAGAATAAGAAAATGTGTACATTATTAGAGATTAGAGACACAATTCACCAGCAGAGGGAGAAGCCACTGACTCTTTTTATTGTTGAAATTGATTTTAAGACACTCTCGCAGAAGAGGGTGAGGAGGCTGAGTAGCACAGTTCCTCTGAGTCTTATCTTTATCTTACTCCCTCTGCCTATACTCCTGAGGAAATAAAACTCTCTGAGGTGTCTCCCTTCTGTTCCCTGCCTTGTATTCAGTGCTGGAGCTAGGCAGCTTGAGCCAAAGCAGAAGTCAGAGCAGCAGAATGTGCCACAAGGCAGATCTGCATGGCAGAGAGGAAGGGACCTTCTCATGGAAGATCTCAGGAGGAGCAGAAGCATCTCCTGAGAGAAACCAATACAGAGCACCATTAAAAGGAATACCAGGAGAAGGAAGCACAGAGACCAAAAAGAATCAGCAGGTTGCATGTCCTATTTTGTTTAGGGATGGTCTGAAACCAGAGTCCCAGGCAGTGCCACTGTGCACAGCTTCAGTGGCTCCCAGCATCTGTATACCTTCAGCTCCCTCACACCCACTCTGAAACCACTCTGACTTTTTTCACAATAAAGAAAATGCTGTTACAGGAGTGGTGTCTCAGTAACTGTCCAGAATAAAAATGAGCCCAAGTAGTACCTTGCATCTACAGGAATTCATCATCAAGCTCTTATTAAACTCTATAATGAAATCCACTCTTGCTGCAGAGCCATACACTGAAGATACCAAAACAGCAGCCTGTTCCCATCTTTCAAACTGAAGGTATTTGCAAGATCTCCATATTAAAACACACAGGAGGGCTGGTTTTCATAGGAGCCCACTCTCTTCTTTTATTTTGCCCTCCAAAGGGGTAGGAAATTGGCAAATATGTCAATTTTTATTCCTTTATTTACAAAAGTGCTTTTCCTTAGCTAAAAGATAAAGAGAAAATCCTGTATTTTTACAGAACAGGAGGACACCCAACTGAAAGCATTGTATTTAGCTGCTTAATGTGTTACTACAAAGTGATTCTACTTTATCAAAGGCTGTTTGAAATGAAAACAAATGGAACTATTGTATTGGATTTTACAGTTTTAAAATATTACAAGTCAATTTTATTTATTAATGTGATTATAAACTATATTTAGGTAATTCTATGTTTCCTGTACATGGGTAAAATATATAATTTACCTAAAAAAAAAGGAATTATTAGGCATATGTGGAAGATACACTAATATATATAAAGATTTCTTGTTAAAACAAAATTTGCATCCAAATTTTCTGGTTTCTACACTTTGAGGATCTTTCTCTAAAAATCTGCATTTATTGGTCTCACTAGAGTTTCTTCACTCAACTTTGTCATTAACAGAAAAGCGTTTCCTGTTAGAAAACTCTAAGTGAATTTTAAAGTCAAAAGAAAATAATATTGAAATTATTTGCTTTATCAGACATTTTGTATCTTATTTACCTTCTCCTAGTACAAATTAACACCAAAAATATTTATTTACACTGTAAAACTATGGAAAACGGTAAGCTCTGAAAACTGTAATTTCATAAAAATATGTTTCCTAGGCCTGAGAAATGTTCCAAGATTTTAGTTTTGCTGAGATTTTAAACCATGTAAAACATTTCCTTAAATAATACTACATTTGTCAAACAGATTTTGCTACAAAGCTGTTAACAAATTGTCCTCCAAGAAAGCAGTTAATACATTACTGAATACAAACTTGTGCTAGGCCTGAGTTGAATTTATCAGCTCAGCACATGGAACTTCAGGGAAATGCAAGGCAATTTTGTAGTCTGATTTTTTGCTAACTGAACTAAGTAAATCATTAACCCAGACTGACATTGAAAAACAAACACAATCACTGATATTCCAGTGTACCAAGAGAATTAAAAAAGTCCCCAACATTTACAATAAAACAACTGGTTCGGGAGTTATTCACATGTGCTGCAATAGTCTTTCAAGCACGATGGCACATAGGTGTTTGTTAGATACTTCTTATATCCTTAATTTCACACAAATAGGATGTGTGAATAAGACTCAAGGGTGGTGGGGTTTGCTTGCTTGAAAAATATAAAAAGAGCTGCTGGCTCTGAAGCTCTGTTGGCTGCTGTCCCCCAGGGAGGCAGCTGGGCTGAGTGCATCACTCCTGCCTCCTACCCCCAAGGGCAGCCTCTGAGGAAGGAGCTAATGCTCCTCTGCAGACAGGAAGAGGCAGCCAGTTTACCCCAGCACTGCCACAACAGCCTGCGACAGCCAACACACATTACTGCAAAAATTCAGAGAGCTGTAATGTGTGCTTGGGAGAACCAGGTTAGTGCAAAGTCAGCCAAGAATTATGGGACACCACCCCGCCTTCTGCACACCCATCTACCACAAAGGGCTCCCTTCCTATGCTGCTGCTAAAGCTGCTAATCTTGCTGTTGGCTGCAGGACACTGAACATCACACCAATTTCACAGCTATGAGCTGGATGCAGTCTCAGTCTGACAATGAAAATTGCCTATAGCATGGCCCCATGCAGTCTAGGTGAGGTGACAGCATGGGGGGGTGACAGGGCAATGTCAGTAAAGCCCTGTTACAACATTCCATTAAAGCAACAGGGTTATGTGAGTTACCCAAACTTGACTGAGCACAACCCAGCAGAATCAAGACTGTTCTTGGACGACCATACTGTAGTTACTCATCATCTACCCCTCTAGAAGAGTTGCATTACTCTGTGTGCCTATCTTAAGAATTATATATTCACTTACCACTGTAAACGGAAGCAAATAAGAAAATGAAATAAAAAGTCTGATAAATCCCAATCATCCTAAAAAAGACAAAATCATTCTTTAGGATATGTTTAATAAAGAGTGTATAATTATTTTTATAAAGTACCACATACTGATTTACAGTTGTACTTAATGCCATTAATTCAAAATGACATTGAGAATTACAAAGTACAGCTGTGATATGCAGTCGAGGGGTATATAAAGTAATTTATAAGAACAACAAAAGCTTTTTTTTACTATGGTTTCAAGCAAAGCTTATAGGCACTCAGAGAACTTCTGCTTTGTTTACAGCAAATATTTATTCTTGCTTAGACTGGGAACAATATTCCAACAAAATGCCATTATTAATCCTGACTCTGTCCTGTTAGTTACGTGGGTACTATTATCAATATAGCAAACAAATAACTTGCATTCACTGCTTCTGGTATATGTTATATGAATTTTAAACGTTTTCTTTTCTCCATATGTTGCAATTAAGCTACCAAAGAATCAAATAAATTAACCACACAACACAATCCATAAACCAATCAATGTACACTGTCTTCTGGCTATGAAAACCTTTCACTGAATATCACTTGCGAAGTTGCAAAAATGATTACATACCTGAACATACAGCAGGTCTGGATGAATGGATAAAGCTTATGCTTTTCAAAAAAAAAAAGTCAACAGTTTATGTTAAATATTACTATGCCTGCAGTGCTAACTTATCTTTAATATTTACTTTGAATGGGTACTCTTTCTGTCAATATTGTTACTGACCTCGGGCCATTTTCAAAGCATACATCATCTAGACTGCACTGAAATCAATGTCCAGGTTTCACACCAGCTGAAGATCTGCCTCTTGATGACATTTGAAAATAAAAGGCAAATCCCTGGATCAGAACAGCCAGAGTATCTACTACTACTGCAAGAACCTACATAAACAGGGAAGGAGATCTCAAGAGTAAATCCTGAGTTGGGGCAGGGGGAAATCTGCATGAAATCTGTAAGACTCAGACCCAAGCAGGTGACACCATTAAGAAACTTCTGTAACGAAGGACAGAATCATCACCTATGTTTTCTTACTATAACACCATTTTCTAGATACATTCTCTTGTCAAAAAGCTATATTCTTCAATTATGTATTTTGTGCTGTCTTTTCTTTCTCAAGTTCTTATTCCTCCTTTTCAATACTCTGCAGAAATTATCCCATCTACATCTTCCAAGTAGTTTTACTGTGGTCCTTTCTACGCTTGTAAGAGTATCTTGAGTCTGCTGGAAGTCCATGACTTGTGAGCCAGCAAGGTCTTCAGCTCCTCCTTACAGAGGAAGAACAGTCTCAAAGAAAGTCTTCATACTCTCCCCTGTGTATCAATTTGCTTTGTCCAGACATGCTTGTAGGAGAGGACTCAAATATTTTCAGCACAGCAGCTTTCATTTCTATGTGCTGTCTTCTGTTCTAATGGGTTACAGCGACAACGGAGAGTGCTAGAAGGTTTTATGGCAAAACACATTAATAGTTTATTCCTGTAACATGAAATATTTTGAGACTAAGATGCCTGTAGAGCTCTCACATTCAGCTCTGAAGAGGAGCTTTTCCATCAGCCGTGAGGTGTGTATCATGGGAGCACAGCTCTGGGAGAGAGTTCCAGTCAACATGACTGAAGTCTTTCTGAGCAACCACAGGTATGTCACTTAGTGTCTCTTTTCTCATCTGTAAAAAGATGATAATCTTTTAGAGCTCTGTAAAAATTATCACTTTTACTTCAAATTACAGAATTTTCATAATCGTGAAAGTAATCACAAAACCTACCATGTATATTTATAGATAAAACAAGCTGAACTTTTATGTTTGTGCTTCTCAACCTGCACTATTATTTGATTAAAATTTTTTTTTTCCTTATTTTGTGTGTGTGCATTTCACTTGGTGACACAAAGGGATTAGAAATTCTCTCCAAGGACTTTTACTTCATTTCTCATCCAGGCTTTCCAGCTCAGCTATAGGGAAGTGTTATTCCAGTTCATTACTGTCTTATTAATAAACAAAACCCCAAGAAAACTCCAACCTCACACTTCCGGAAAAGTAACATAGGCAGTTCAAATTTGCAGAAAAAACAGGGCAGATTTGACATAAATTTCAGCAATATTATGTGTCTTGTCATAAAATATGCAGTCATATCCATTTTTCAGAAGCTTCTGGAAGATTTCATTTCTATAATACATTATCCCTGTTCTAGAAATTTGTCTCAGGAAAAGGAATCTTTTGGCGATGCCCTTTTGTTTCATAAGCAAACTAGTGTGTGTGGGAAAGATGAAAAAGGCTTTCTTAGAGTAGTAGTTCTCACATTTAGGTATCACACTCCTTCAAAAAGTCTAAGTCATTTTAACTGCATTTATATGCACATCAGCTGGATTTGAAAATCTGAGAACTAAGGAAGCAATGCCATTCAAAGAGAATCACAATGAGCACACTCATGTTGGAAAATAAATGCATTTTCTCTCAGAGGGCCTGCTACTCACATGAAAAACACTCCCCTGTCTACACAGCTGTCTGCACTGCTGTTCAGATTAGCAGAGGTCTGCTTCTGTATGGAGACAAGAATGTGTTACAAACTCTACATCCATGAATGAATTATTATTTCTTATAGGATATATTTACTACAGGGCAAATTATAAAATATGGTGAGACAAATTCTCAGCTGGTATCATTTTTCTGAGTTTCATTGAAATCCAAAGAGATTACATGATTTGAACTGGGAGAAGAGCTAAAAATTCAAAGTGCATAGAATACCAAAACCATCTAACACTCCTTAGGCTCATAAAGGCTCCACACAGAATATTACTGTTGTCTGAATTCCCTCATTGTATTCATTTAGCTACCAATAATATTCTGGCACCCAAATCAGGATATTGGAATTAAGAATCAGTACTTCAGACGGCAGAGTTAAAAGGAGAGCTCATCAAAACACTGCTAAAATGGAAACATTTTTTGATGATACAAGTGCAAAATATAGATCAATCATCTGAAAGAAAAAGGATTGCTTGTTTGTACTTTTAATGTTTCATTTTGACTTGGCATTTAAAAACAAAACAAAACCTGCTTCAGCTTAAGATGTCACCAAGTTCTTCAAGATTAAATCTCCCTGGCAGTGCAATTACCTACTAGATTGATACTGCTTTCTGCCTATTCCCACTGTGATTTATGCAAAATCTCATTCATCTGCAAAGGTGTCAGGAATTAATGAATTGTTTCACCTCAGGAAAAGAAAAAATGGACATTACTCTGAGTCAGGTCTAATTCTGTCTTATAATACAAAATCCCACATCTCTTAATGGCAATCCTATTCAAAAAAGCGGCTTCAACATGGGAGGTAAATCTACTTTCTGTGATGAGATACCTGACAGTCACAACACGGAACAAGAAGAGCATCTCAAAGGGCATGAGGAAAGGAAGCTACCAGCAAGGCAAGAACATTTTGATATGGCTTTGTGGACATCCTTCCGTTTGAAAGAAGATGCCGTAATAATATGAACCTAGTTCTCAATGCAGTAGGAAAAAAAAACAAACAAATAAACAAACAAAAAAAAAAAACAAAAACCCAAATAAACAAAACCAGCAACAAACCAAATAGTCTAAAGCATTCTGTGTATCTTTAATTCTCCATGGCTATAATGATGCACATAAGAAAGAACAGAGTGAAATTATGCTGCTAAAACAAGTTCCAGAAATTAAATCTTGATCTTTCCTTTTTACAATCAACAACCTGGAACCTTTTCATCTAAGTCCAGATGACACTGTCTGAGTGAAGAATCCATTCTCACACTAAGCCAGTCTTCTTGTGTTTGACTTAATTCCTCCCAAAATGGCTGCAAAAAGATGGCTAGAATAAGTTACTCAGCAATTTTTAGGAAGTGCTGGATTGCACATTGTACTGAAATAAAAGAAGCATTGTAGTTCTATATCCTGCAATTACATGTCAGTAAGTGTCTTACTAGAAATACAGCCTGGAAATAACTACACACCAGATGTCAAATAAAATTAATCCAGGATAAAATTCAGGATAATATTAATATTTATATATTTTTATATATATAAAGACTGTTGCAAATATTAAGCAACAAATCACTGGGGTTTTTTTGCTTGGTTTTGTAAAAGGGCTTCATTTTTTGTTATAAACAGATAATTATACTAACTGCACAAGGCCTTGCTGCTTTGTAGCCAGAACACCTGCTGCTGGTTACTGTTAGACATTAGAGAAGACAGACAGAATGTTTCAGTGAAGGAGGGTCCAGTGTCTCAACCATGTCCTGTAAATTGTCAAACAGCAACACTTGAGCAAGTTCTATGTGAACTGGGATCCCAGCCTGGACTTAGGTCTGCAGGTTTGGGCATACTGACTGCCTCTCTTTGCACAAAATAATTTGATTTTTCAATGAACACTTTCCATCACCACAAGCTACACTCCAGGCATGGATCAGAAAAGCCCATTTACTGAGCAAAAGATGGAGTTATACTTGGGAGATTAACTCCCATTTTCAGGAGAATCTGATTTTTTTTTTTTCCTTATAGAAAGTGAGTTAATTTAGTTTTTAATCTATGCAAACTATGAGGATCATCTTCCAAATATGACCCGACTATAAACTGGGGTAGTACTATACTGGGAGGTTTGGCAAGGGATGGCAGCAATACTACTTTTAGGAAGAAAAGTGGGGTAGGATTCTTCAAAGGCTCTTTGAGTCTTTTACCTGCTGGAAGAGAAGTATCAGTCAGATGACATGTAAGATCAGGTGTGTATGGACCTACTACTAACACCTATACATGAGTGTTTGTCTTCAGCATGAGGATTAAATTCAGAAAGGCACATACCTAGTGAGCACTAGTAGTCCATCTCCTGCATGTGTCCCAAACATGTAGGGACACTTTCAGAGCCCAAAAAGCAGTCTGTGCAAAGATGGCTAGAAACCTCTAGTGCCTCTGGGGCAGCCCTGGAGACATGTTCAAGCAACACCACCAGAAGTCATGCAGGGCATTTGTTGTCATTTTTCTTCATAAGGTCTGTAAACCATGATCTAGAAACACACACCCTATTTCATCATCCCAGTACAAAGTTGTGTCCTTTCTGTCACCATAGGACAGGGATCTTTATCCTTTTGAGACAAGGCTATCAACTTCTTACAGCAAGGCACTCATATTTCAGAAACAGAGTCAGCACTACCCCATGATTAGCATCCAGATCACCTTATATGAACCATTACTCAGGAGTAATATTTGGGTTTAGAGTTCAAAGGTGTCCTGGCTTTAGCTTTAACAGTTATTTTTCTCCCTCTTAGTAGCTGGTGCAGTGCTGTGTTTTTGACTTTAGTCTGGGAACAGTGCTGATAACACACTGATGTTTTTAGTTGTTGCTAAGTAATGCTTACTCTGATCAAGGACTTTTCAGTGTCTCATGCTCTGCCAGGGAGGAGGGGCAAAAGAAGCCAGGAGGTAGCAGAGACAGGACACCTGACCCAAACTAGCCAAAGGGGTGTTCCATACACGTCATGCGCAGTATATAAACTGGGGGCAGTTTCCCAGAAGGCCCAGATTACTGCTCAGGTCAGGCAGGGTATCAGTTGGGGGATGGTAACTGTATTGTGCATCACTTGTGTTTGTTCTTTTTTTTTCCTTTCCCCTTTTAGTTTATACTCTCTCCCCTTGTTATTTCCCTTATCATTATTATTATTGGTTGCAGGAGTAGTGGTTTTGTGTTATACCTTAGTTAGTGGTCTGTTCTTATCTCAGCCATGGAGAGTCCGCTATCCAGCTGTGTGGATTGATGCAGATTTCGACTTGTCCTGAAGGTACAGTCAGAAACTTACACAGGTGCTTCATTCCATCATTGTAATTCCTTTCTAGCATCAATTAGCAAGAAATTCGCTGTGTTGCCTTCAGGACCACAGAAGGCAAAAGCAGACTGGCACATTGTTTCAGCTTTAACTAACACAGTAAAATCTGGTCAACTGATCACCCTAGAGGAACTGATGATTAGAAATAATTACCCATCATTCATTTACCTGCACCCAGACGTGTGATTTTACAGATACAATTTCATTCCATATTGAGGCATAGAATTTTATTTTCAAATTTGTAATAATACGGTGTTTCTGTCGACATGAAATCCTGTCTGTAATTTGCACACTGTCTATTTCATGGGATAATTATACAGATTAATGCTTATGGTACACTTTGTTAAAAAATGATTCAGAGCACTCAGTGCTTAAGAACTACTGTAAATGCTTCAAAAAAGAAGTGAAATTATCAGAGATGTCTGCTCTGTTTTCATAGATGCAGTCATCACCAAAACAGATAAACAAAATTTGCCAAGTGGAAGAATTGTTTGCTTCTATCTTTCAGAATCAAAGAATCCTGAACAGTATTACAAAGGTTTAAGACTATCAGTTACCTCACAAATATTATAGAATATAACCAGATCACTTCATCACACTCATTACTGGGACTACCATAATTTAAAGGTTTTTTTGCACTCTTCTAATAAACTAGTTTAATTTGAGTAGATAAGGCCCTGAGATTTGACATTTAAATACTTCCACTACAAAGATGAACATTAAGTTCATATGAACTAGAGACATAGAGCAATTTAAGGCTATTACATTTTTGCTAATGAAGCAATCAGTAATGGATTTAGTTTCAACAAATTGCTGGACTGCCATCAAAATAACCAATTTAAAAACATTTCTCAGCCTAGAGTTTGTAAGTTTTTAAAAAAATAAAATCTTGGATTTTCTCTCATTCTGATCCAGCATTTTGCCTCCTCTTCAGCTTAATCCAGATGCCATTATTTGGGCGAAGAATCAGACCTCCAGTTATACCAAGCTCTTCCGGCTTTTGACATGACTCCACCCAAAAGCGGCGCAAGATGAGAGCTAGAAGAGCTTTCTCCTCCATTTGTGCAAAACGCTGACCTACAAATTACAGGGCAGTAAAAAAATAAAGATGCTATTGTCAGGTTGTACCAACAGTTGCTGCATTTGCATGTTCACAGTGATACTCCATGGAACACAGGACAGCAGGAACTGTGCCTTGAGAACAGAACTTGATTTAGGTCAAAACTAACTGCTCAATCTAGTACTTTTCCCTGCATGACAACTCTGGCCTTCCTGGGATAATTCACAGCACACCTTCCTTCCCTTAGCACACAGACCTGAAACAGCACAGTCAGCACTTTACATGGAACTAATACAAAACACAGCCTTGTCATGTCTCTTGGATGGACTTGATAGGAGGGAATGAATGCAGGAGAAGATACAGCACAGGGACTGTGAGAAGAGACAAATCCATATTTGCAGAGGAGCAAAGGAGATACAACTCCAACAGAAAGATATACTTTCCTTCAATAAACACTAAGCATCACACAGATCAGTGATTTGATAACACAGAGGGCAAAGTTCATTTTACACTTCAGTGAAAGGTGGAGAAGGAAAAGGGAGAACAGAGAAATGTGAGGGAAAGCAAACAGTGTCACCATAATCCAGGCAGCTCATTTAAACTACACTGAAAATAGCATCAGGACACAAAACTCAGTACTCAAAACTTTTTCTGTTCTCCCTTCTGTATAAGATGCACAGATGGGTATCTGTACATATGTACACAGTGATTTATTACTGCAATGATATTAGTGAATCACCTCTCCTACACATGTTCCTGTACACCCAGGAACTAGCTAGACACGTAAAATTAGACTCCTCTTTGAAACATGGGAAGATCTAGTCTGCTGTTTTTATGGGAAGGGTACCTCCTCCCAGTGAGCCTCATTAAAAATAAACAAACTCCAACAACCCCACTCCCCAAAAAAAGAAAACAAAACAAAAAAAAAAAAACAGAAGAAATCAGATTTCTTGGTTTGCAAGTGGCATGACAATTGCTGAATGTTCCCCACCTGCACTTAAGATCAGTGAAGGGAAAAGTCTTTTCATGTGTCCTGCTATATTAATAACAATGCCCCTACTCTGAGCTCAGACAAATGCCAAGTATCTCAGTGCCACCTGAAGAGCTAACAAGTTCTAGGATGCCAGTGAAAACAACAGAGCAACAATGGCGTCAGAAAGAGGGAAAGAATACATCAGTTGCAGACTGCATCTTTGGGACACCCAGCTGAACATGAGATAAATAGATGAGTTGTTTACACAGCAAAGCAAGAGCAGGAGATCTGCCTTCCCTCGCTCTGTCTTGCTGGCACTGAGAATCAGAAATTTGGAAGCAATCCTATCCTAACACAGGAGCCCATTAACATGCTTCCAAGCTGCACAGGCAGTGAGGAGGAAAAATCAGCATGATAGACATTGGCCCTGGGAAGAAAGGAAACCCTGGGGAAGAACCAATGTGGCAGCTCAAGCACCAGGCTTGCAGTGGAGACACTGCTCAGAATTTGGGCTGGGGCTGAAGCAGCAGCCTGGAGGAGAATAGGACATAAGCAGCAGGCACATCAAAACTTACATTTCTCATACACATGCTGCTGCCAGTTACCATGCTACACACTGCAAGTGTTTCTCCTTCAGTACATACCAATGCAGTTCCTGGGACCAGCTGAGAAGGGCACATAAGCATATGGGTGCCTTCCCTTGCAATTTTCAGGCAAGAATCGCTCAGGCTTGAATTCCTCTGGGTCAGGGAAGATCTCAGGGTGTCTATGCAAGGCATAAGTTATAACAACAACATTTGTGCCTTTCGGTATTTGATATCCTCCTAAAGATAAAAGGGAAAGGGTTAAAACAACAGCAAATAAGTGACTTTCTATATACAATGGCACAATAAAAAATAAAACAATGCTGACATTTACTTGGGAAATACTTTGGGTTGATGCTAGCAGGATAGGACTGGCAGACTCAGGACACTACTTACTAATAGAGCAATCCTCTCTCAAGGCACGGGCAAACAGTGGAACTGAAGGGAAGAGCCTAAGGGCTTCTTTCAAAACACACTCAAGGTATCGAAGCTCCTTCAAATCATCCATTGTAACAGGACGCTCAGTGTTGCCTGTCCAAAAAGAAATAGAAGGATGAACAAGACCAAAAATCCCCATTTTTTGGTTCACAAAACTCATTCCAGCTCCCTCCAGGATCTCTCATCATGCACCAAGACCACATAGAAGAAGGTGATACACACTGACTAAATGTACATGCCTTGCCCCAAAGACATAAAGTTGGTTGTACTCTCCACAGACCTTCTGGCACACATCCCAATCACCTCTAGCTATTGAAAGCTCCAGAAGTGCCCCAAGACATGTTCCTACCTCCCCTTCTACATCTAGGCTTATAATGTAACATATCCCCACTCACAAAGGCAACCACCACCACAACCACAATGAAGGGGGAAACAGAAACATACCAAACACCTCATCCAGTTCTTTGTGAACCTTCTTCTGGGCTTCAGGATTATGTCCAAGTAAGTACAGGGCCCAATTCATACCAGCTGCTGTTGTATCATGGCCCTAGAAGTCCAGATTTACAAAAAGACATTAACTTCAACACCATTCCTGTGTACAAGTAAGTTTTGTAAATACCTACATACCCAAGTAGTAAATGGTAGAAAGTGACAATTATTAGTCTCATGACCACAAAAAAAAAGACCAAAACAAGAGGGTAGAACTCTACCCAACATGCTGATTTATCAGGATGTAAGACACCCCATGATTCTGTCACACTGAAAACTGAACAAAAGAGAAAAGTGCTGAAATTACCCAAGCAAATGAACCTCTCCTCTGCCTTCCACAAGTTACATGAACCATCAGTATATCTACACAATGAAACAGATGTATACACACATTTTGATTACCGAGGGGCCAAAGACTACCACAGGAGAAATACAATGGACACAATCTGTAACCCTTACAAAATTATCCAAAAGAGGGTCTAATGAGACACAGTACACTGACCATAGGAGGGAATACTTTTTCATCTCCTATGAGAAGCGGATCAGCTATTACTGTTCTCAGCACCTCATAAAAACTTGGAAAGGAAACAAAGGGAAGAGGAACCAAGAAAACCCAAACAAACACCAAATCAAATAAACAAACACACACACACAAAAAAGCAAAACAAAACCCAAAACCAACCAACAAACAAACAATCAAACAAAATCCCCAAAATGCAAAAAAAAAAACACCAAACAAAAAAACTGGAACAAAAAAGGGAGAAGTTAACCAAAACGGGTTTTGGCTCTAAAAAGGCAGACTTCCTGGGAAGTTCAAGATGCTTGCACCTCTTCAAAGTCCAGCTACAGACTAGTACAGGAAAGTTAAGATATAACCTACAGAAGCTCTCTTCCCATCAGCAGTAATACGACTCTGAATTAAGGTCTTCTGAGATGGAATGCAGGTCCACATAATGGAGGTGTGTGCAAGACTTGTGAAAGTCTTGTTCAGATCCTTCACTGGACAGGGAATGAGACGTGAGAAGACAGTACACCAATCCACAGTCAATGACAGAACCAGGAGGTTACAGTCAACATGGCAAGGAACAAAGTGTGAGGAGAACTGACAAAATGCAAGGCAAAACACTAAAACCATTTAGAGCTCTCTTTCACATTAATAAGGTTTGTAACAGGAGCTGAGAACCCATGGCCCACATCAGCTATTAAGCTCTCACCACTCACCTGCTATCATGAGTAGAGCCTGCTCACACAGGCAGGGCCTGCCACATACATATTGTCCAACATTTTGCCAGGGTACTGGATCAAATGTTTCTATCCTTTGGTAGTTTCTATCCTACAGAGATTTCCTCTTAGGCTTCCAGGGCTAAAATTACTTCATACTAAAAGCAACCTCCTGAACTAAGGAAGAGTCAGTACCTGCAAATGGTGAACCTCAGGATCTCAGGTTCTGGGGAGAGATGAAAAAAAAAGGGAAAAAAAAAAAAAAAGAAAAACACCAAGGCAAAATCCCCCACAAACAAACAACCCCCCTCCCAACCAACAAATCAATGGGTTCCTTGGGTACCTCAAACATGAAAGTATCCACTTCCTCACGAATATCATTGTAGTCCAATTTGTTCCCTTCCTCATCTGTTGCATTCAGCAGCATGTCTAGGAAAGCTTTTCTCTTTTTGGACCCACTTTCTTCACAGCAGCCATCAGTATCATGTTTCTTTTGCTTGGCATTTTCAAGTTCTGCAACTTTTTCTGCTATGACCTGAGATTAGAACCATTAAATTGGATATGATGCATGCAGCACATGCGCAGTCTACATCACACAGATTTGTCCTAACACTGAACAGCCTTTGTGAGACCAAGAAAATAACTCATTGATCATCAAGTAGTGTAAACACATCCAGAAAATCTGGAACAAGCCAATTGTGAAGGCCAACATTACTGACAGAAGATCACAAAACATCACCATGATTTGAACAGACTTACCATGATGAAGACAGTCTCTATCCAATAACTAAGGAACGGATGACAGACTGAAGAGAAGCCAGGACACTCCACAACCCTACATCTGGACTACACATAGTATAGCTGGAACTACTATACTAATGCTTCTCAACTTTTCTTCAGCATGACAGCAATGCTTGAACTTCCCTTTTTAGGTTGAAACACAGCCCCAGTGACAGAGATTTCATGCTGTCACCACCACTGTCATATCAGCAGAACAAAACCCTTCAATAAACTGGCATTGCTCTCAGCAACTACAAAATAATTTAAAAATAAAGGCTGTAGAGTATGTAATTCTATTCAAAGAAAGCACTGAACAGGAAAAAAAAATTACTGTTATATACACACACAATGTTCCCCTCACTGAACATATACATATAAAGACACATCTGAACCACCTTTTGTCTCAGTGACACATTAGGTGATGTTATTATTTACTGCTCCCTTGTTTTCTAAGGGATATTAGTATTTACTGCTCCCAAATTTTCTAAGATTTGGCTTCTTATATTCAGTGCACCAACCCATCATGGAAAGAAAGCGTTACCTTAGGTCCCTTCAAGAGCCTCTCTTGTGCCACACTGCTGCAATTCCCATTAAAAAGAAGCAAAACATGAACTACTCAAAAACAATGCAAGGTGGATCATTATATGTAGTGAAAATTCAGAGATTATTTCCTTTGTTGTGGACATTGATAAAATGACATTGTGGGATACACACATTTCTTTCAAGGAAAGCAGCTTCTCTGGTAACATTTTAACAGTAGATTTGGGAAGGCAACCATTGCCAAGAATAGCATGGGAATTAATTGGTGAGAGAAAGGAGTGTTACATGCACAGTCCAATACGGTGATAGAATGCTGCATTTTATGCCAAGTCAGTGATATATGCTTAATGGTTTCTGTGTCAAAGCATCTTACTGCTGATGTGGGGACCTCCATGTGTTTGCTCATCTCAGCAGTTCTCCTCTAAATAGGGGAAAATGAATACAGACTTCAATTTCTAAGAGCTGGATCACGTGGTATTACCACACAGAACCCTATGCCTACTGCTACAGACGTGGCAGTGAGCTGTTGCAGGCAATTCAGTTGTGGAGGATCTGGGGCAGAAAAAGAGTTCAATGAATTCTGGTTGTTTGTTTTGGTTGTCAAGGACCTGCAAGTCCTGTTACTCCCTTGGAGTTGTATACTCCTTTGCTTAAATACAACAGAGCTCCTGACAGCAAAGTCAGCTGTTGTATTCCTTTCAGGGAATTCCTCAGCATCCAAACAGAGAGAGAGTTCGCCTTTTAATATATGCATATTAAGGGAGCTGAGCCTCACCCTCATTTGGAAACTCTACTGGGTACAAGTCTTCATTCCAACAACTAAAATGTACCATTAAAAAAAAAAAATCTATACCGTATCTGTAAAATTGTGAAGGCTCTTGAGGTTCTTCTCATGCTCTCTTCCTTCCTTGAACAGTGAATATACAAGATCAGGCCAAAGCCACGGGCTCATCTGTCGCTGTTGGATTAGATCACTCATCCTAGGGACACAATAATTACATCATGGAACATTCCTTGACCAAAAAAAAAACCCCAAAGCCAAATTTACAGAACACTTTCAAGAACAAACAAACAAAAAAGTACTACTTCACCCAGTGAAGTGGAACTTAAGACATTGCATGGGTTTAAACCCATTTATCTGAAGGGAAGGCTGTTCATATTTGTTTCCTGATTTTGTCATTTGTCCCAGCATCACCATCATTTATATTGTTATGCATTGATCTCTGAGAGTGTGTTCTCATTTAGTTGGAATCCTCTTGAAACAGACATGTTCAGCTCTCCAGTCCAGTCCTACTCCACATCAGTAAAGCATTGATCATGATGAAAAAGATGCATACATCCTGAAAATACTACTCATGTCAGGGAGGGTTCCAAAATATCTGCCCCAAGACCTCAAACAGCCCTCTGAATGCATTATATTTCTACTTGACTGTCAGATAATACATATGCCAAACAGCAAATGGAAAGTACGTAAAGAATATGAAAATTCAAGTATTCTCAAACAGAACTGGAGTATATTTGGAAGGGCAGATTGTCATTGCTATTCAGCTCCTGCACATACTTTTGGCTACAAAAAGAGACTTTGAAGAGTAATTATTAAATTTAGGCCAACTTTGGGCCCACAATTTGGGAAAGACCAAGCAACCAATGACAATCAAACCCTCTAATTCTACCCCTTTCTTTGTTATACACCTGTCTCAACAAGACCCATCAAAGGCTAGGGGTGAGATCATAGAATTGTTTAGGTTGGGAAAGACCTTTAAGGTCATCCAAACTTTAGGAGTCCAACCACTAACTTAGCACTGCCAAGTCCACCACTAAACCATGTTTCTAAGTGCCTCACCTACACCTCTTCAAAGTACCCGCAGGGATGGTGACTCAACCACTTCCCTGGGCAGCCTGTTCCAGTGCCTGATGACCTTTTCAGGGAAGAAATTCTTCTTAGCATCCAATCTAAACCTCACCGGCACAATTTGAGGCCATTTCCTCTTGTCCTATTGCTTGCTACCCAGGAGATGACCCACTTCACAACCTCCTTTCAGGCAGTTGTAGAAAACAATAAGATCTCCCCTTCTCCCCGAGACTTTTTCTCCAGGCTAAACAACCCCAGTTCCCTCAGCTGCTCCTCATAAGACTTACACTCTAGAACCTTCATCGGCTTTGTTGCCCTTTGTCTGTCTTGTAGTGAGGGGTCCCAAAGTGAACACAGCATTCGAGATGCAGCCTCACCAGTACCAAGTACAGGGGGATGATCACTGCCCTGCTCCTGCTGGCCACATTGTTTGTGACACAGTCCAGGATGCTGCTGGCCTTCTTGACTGCCTGGGCACAAGCTGGCTCATGTTCAGCTGCCAATCAGCACAGGAAGATAAGGGGAGTGGTGGTAGTAGTTTTTGAGTGTTTCATTTGTTTCTCAGGATTGGGATATTTACTGAGACTTGAGGGTATGAACTCAATGTTGCCTCTGTGTAGCAGCTTGTACTGAAATATAGTGCATTTTACTGAGGCTTGGAGCATTTTTGTGGAAGAACTGAGTTTGTGGCTCACAGCAGATGAACTCTTGACACCAGTAGCATCAACTCCAGCCCAACTACAAAGCAGCCAAGGAATAATGTCCATTTACCTGTAGATAGCACGAACATAATCAGAATCCTTATTCTCCTGAGCACCCACATTCTTGCCCATTGCTGTTTCTGCGAGGAGGAAATCATCAATGGTTCATGAGTACAAAGTGGAATGCAGAGTCCCTGTACACAGTAAGTTACTACTGCTCTCAGGTTCCGATAGTCACCACTTTGTCCTTTGAGCAGGTGAATACACATATCCCTTTCCAGGTAATGAGCTTGCTTTATATTTACACTCCCAGGAACTCTGCTCCTCAACACAACCTCACTTCCGACTGCTACATCTGCCCTGCCCATCCCACACACTCACCTGCTCAGATGCACACCAAACACCCTAGGGAAAAGGATGGCCTTGGGAGGACAGAAATGCATTCACACAACGTGCAGCAACATTCCTCTTCAACTGTCTCCTCACAGGACACATGAGGCACAGATGTACTCATGAGTCCCTGCATCATTCACAGCCCCACCACATAAATGAAGAGGACTTACCACAGATGATATCAAGGGCACACAGAGTGATGTCCAGAAAGACATCAAATGGTTCCTTGTCAACATGTTTCTCAAGTTTCTCCAATAAAATAGTTCCTTGTTCATTCATAACCTCTAGGAAGTCAGTTAAGATTGTGAAGTGGAACGTGGGAGTTATCATCTTCCTCCGCAATCGCCACTTATCTCCAGTGCTGCAAAATTAACAAGGAGAAGGAAAGGTTAAAAACTCCAAGGCAAAAATAAAATCCTCATCATCACAGGAAGTATACAGTAAAAAAACTGCAGCCTGAAACACCTTCACAGACAGATATGCTGTAGATGGCTCTTCAAGTTGTCCATAGTACTTCCTAGAATAGAAATATTTCTTGCCCCAGCTCTCTTCAAAGCACAAACTACCATTTCTACAGCTGCTATCAACAAAAGGAGATGCCAACAAGCCTCTGGTTGCTCAGTGTATAGGCTCTTCTCTATAGAAGGATGGAGTAGAACTCAACTATAGGACAAACCAGCTATTTAGGATCAAGACCCCAACTAACTGCATTGTCTCTGTGAATCACCACTCATGCAGCTCTTCATCCACTGACTAGGAAATGAGGATTGCAGAGAATTAAAGTAGTCCACAGGCATTACCCAACTGACTGTATCAAGGTCTGGTTACTTTATATTTTGGTCCCATCACAAAGCACAAGGAGTTAATCTCTGAGGGCCCCAAACTGTCAACAAAGCTCCACTGCTAACAGGAGCACCTTGACCTTCTCATAAAAACACAGAAGAGGCACAAAGGCACCAGAGGCACTTTACACCAGAGGCACCTTGCTGACTCTTTAATATCTGCATCATCCAGACCAAACCCTACTTGACTATCCCAAGACCAGAGGACATCAAACCCTTACATCACTGCTCCTTCCTCTCTTTGCTCCTGACTTGCACTCTCACCCAGGCTCACCTCTTACAAGCCTTCACTTCATGAGGGAAATGAAAGACAGAGTTAAGATACTCTCTCATCTGACCCCAAAGTATCACCAGTCTCGGGCCCATCCTACTTGGTTTGCTGTGCCACCAGCTGAGATAAGAAATGCACACAGTTGCAGTTCTGCCACAGTCCAACCACCTCATATACATCACAACATTCAAAACATCCAGCCCGTAGCACTGCAGACTAAATGACGCCACTTGCCATAGGATACAACCTCCCAAAATCCACATTCATTTCAAACCTCTGAACAAAACACAACAATGGCCAAATTTGCCAAGAAATACATTATGCCAAAAGATTTTTTTATCAGATATTAGCTTCTAAACAGAAATCAAGACTACCACAAGGAATAAGAGTTCTACAGGTATCACCTCCATCTCTGTCTAAAGATACACAGAGCATTCCTGCCACCAAGTCCTCTTCATGTCATATACCCTACAGATTCCAAAAGGACACCAAGACACCTGCAATTCACTATACCTTGTCAGAAGTCCAGTGCCCAGCCAAGGCTGCAGGAATTTGTACATGTATGATTTTTCGATATGCTTCGAGCTGTTCAGAATGACCTGTCAAAAAAAAAAAGAGGAAGAAAACGTTACTTGTTAGATGGAGAGAGATTTCTGCAGCTAAGATTACTTCACACAAACTCAGTTCTTCCACAAAAATGCTCCAAGCCTCAGTAAAATGCACTATATTTCAGTACAAGCTGCTATATAAGGGCAACATTGAGTTCACACCCTTAAGTCTCAGTAAATATCCCAATCCTGAGAAACAAATGAAACACTCAAAAACTACTACTACCACTCCCCTTATCTTCCTGAAAAAGATAAATTTATGTTAAACCCACAGGCAGAGCTCAGAGAAAACCTAACGTTTTTAGCTTTAACCAAACTCACAAGAAGTACTATCTTTTCAATAAACACTCCAACAAAGAAACAACTCTATCTTCCCAGTTCAAGGACAATCATTGTCAGTAACAAAACTAACAACTATATTTCATGCCATCAAGACAGACCCACCAAGTTCTAATGCAGTTAGACACAAGGCACTGCAACCTGCATTTCATAATGTCCTATCCCGATATCAGTGGTCCAGTCTTCCCTGGTGTTTGCTTCTCTGTTCTGATCTTGGGAGCAGAAGCTTTCATACAAAGCTAAAGGAGATGCTTCTTCATAAAAAACCTAGTGAGTTGGTGCTTTCATTTGCTGGCCATCTTCAGTATTTACTTTTTTTCTATGGCTAGACTTTTTCTATTCTTCCACTTTCACCCTTTCTCTAGCACTGGCTCAAGGACCATCTCAAGTAAAATCAGTCCAAGAACAACTTTTTTTTTTTTTTTTTGCAAAAATTACATTGAGACAATAGAAACTAACATGTTGGACACTGCTTTGCATGTTAGTAGAATAGACAGAGAATAGACAGGAGACCAACTGTTGTGGTTTAAACCCAGTCAGGCAATTTGTTCACTCACTTGCCCCCACTTCTTGCCCTCCCCCTGCTCCCGGAGGGATGGAGAGGAGAATCAAAAAGAATGCAACTCCCATGGGTTGAGATAAGAGCAGTTTAGTAACTAAGGTATAACACAGATCACTACTGCTACCACCAGTGATAATAACGATAAAGGAAATAACAAGGGAAGAGAATACAACACCTCACCACCAGCCAACCAATAACTCGACCCCAAGCCCGACCAAGCACCGACCCATACCTCCTCCAACCCTGCAGTCTCCCAGCCCTTCCAGGTAACTCCCAGTTACATCCCGGGCATGATGTGCTGTGGTATGGAATACCTCTTTGGCTAGCTTGGGTCAGGTGTCCTGTCTCTGTTTCCTCCCGCCTTCCCCTCCTCCCTGGCAGAGCATGAGGCTCACAAAGTCCTTGGCCAAACCAAAACATCGCTGTTATCAGCTCTGTTCCCAAGCCGAAAGTCGAAACACTGCACTGCACCAGCTACAAAGGAGGAGAAAAATGACTGCTACTGCTGAACCCAGGACACTAGCACACTCACCTCCACACTGTCAGGGTGATACAAAACCACGACAGGCAACGGTCCTATCCAAAGTTTCAGCAATGGCCAACTCCTGAACTCTTCAACATAAGTTTGTAGCTGTTTAAAAAAACCTCAATGAAAAAAGCAGATTAGAATTTTTTATAAAGGTTTTGCTGAATAAGCAAGACTTCTGTAATGAACTTTTTTTCACCATATGCCCTGTAATTATGTTTTTATTGTAGTTTTATCTTGCCACTATGACCAAGCAGTGTATTTTGCACCTAGCTATCAGCTCTACTGGAGAACTGTTTCTTTACAGCTACACCCTTGAAAGCACTCTATTCTAGAGAAACCTCTCCTAGCTGTAGATAAGGCAGCTTGATTTAAGCAGTCTCCAAGCACTGTAGCATGGGCTTTCTGTATTGCAATACTCTCCGTAACAGTTAAGAAACAAATCAAATTTTATCAAGGCTATGCTTAGATTTTGGCTTATCTGACACCAGCCAAAATGCTATATCAAGATACTTCTTTACTTTCCAAATACAGTGTCAAGCCTTTTCCCATCTGAAGCCTCATTGCCAGTACCACATTTGTGGTGCACATATAAGTGATGTCATGCACAGTAGTGGCAGAGCACTGCACATAAATCAGTATCACTTGAAATGTCTAGTTTCTGATAGCTGGACTCCAGAAGAAAATTTTTGGAGCCCTCTCACCAGCTTTTGACAGCTGGTTGCTCCAACTTAAACTCCACTCTTGTCCTTTTAGAAACCTTATTGAGGGTAAAGTGGGCCACTTATAGGGCCACTGTGGTTTTGGCAATTCAGATGTTCCCACCTCTAAGGGCACAGACTCACATGATTATTTATGCTACACACCACCTGAAAGATAACACTGTTACCTAGCCTCGAGCTGGACTTCAGACCAGTGAGATAAGCAATCCTGCCAGTTCTCCACCCATGTAATTATCCACTTATCCGGTCTACATCTTGTCAGTTTAACTATACCAAAAGCATGGGAGGTGGTATAAAAGACCTTGTTGAATCAAATTACATGCCATCTTATGCTCTTCCCTTGCCCACAGATCCATCTATCGCAGAGGGCAACCTCATTCACTTTGCAATTATAGAGGAGGTGGCAGCTATCAGGATGTTCAAGGATTAAACATGCCTTCACCTTTTCACAAACCAGATTAAACGATACATGAGTCCCTCTAAGGCCTCTGCAGGGCTGAAAAGCCAAAGGTCCCCCCAGAAAAATGAAAAAAAGCCTAGTTTCCTAATACACACCCAAAAAGCAGTCCCTAGTCATAGGCAAAGTTCTAATGACACCTCATCCAAAAGGCTTAAGACTATCAGATTATTTTGCTGGTTTTAGAACATTTTCCCTAACATCACCATAATTAAAATATCATAATTTCACAGCGTTTTTCTACCTATATCAATAAATAAAATCACCATCAGATGACAATTCATTTTTCTTTCTGCTAAAAAACCTCCTTTTTTCTAAAACCTATACTTCTTAATCACTACATATTTAATGAAAAATATTATAAACCACAAACTTCACTCATATAACTAAAGGAGAACAAAGACAGGTGGTCATGGGCTTAACTGAAGCATGGAGGCTATGCAACTCCTGCTAACAAAGGAGATGACAGACTTCATACAACATAAAAGTCTCATTCAAATTGCTTTTTGGAGAGAGAAGCAATGGGTGAGGGTTTTTTGTTGATGTTGTTATTAATTTTTTTATTATTATTTATTTCTAAGAAGATTTAAAAAGAAGGAAAGAAAAAGGAAGAAAAAAGATTTGCGTCATAGTCAGGCTCTTCTGGCAGCATACCTGGAGGTATGGCACAGCCAACAGCGCATGTGCACAGGGCAGAATGGTATACATAGGCATCACAAAACACACCCAGAAGAATCTGCCGGTCCACTAACAGCACAGCCAGAGCCACTTTCATACCACCACAGACTCCTCAAGGGCTATGCTCCTATGCAAAACCAAGTACCAAATGAAAAAAAAAAACACATAGCTCATTTGACTCTCAAGCTCTCTGGCAAAAAGACGGTACCGTTGATCAGTGCAAGAACAGAAAGTTTTGCTTTTGAGGGATGTACTACCAATACTCAGTAAGTTCTTTTGCATCTAATGCAGAAAACTGAGGAATAACTAATTCTGAAACTGACCCAGCAATTCAGCATGCTAAAGTCCCTCGCACATGCTCACTTCGAGGAAGATAATTAAAGGAGTATTTTTCCTTCGCAAGCTAAATCTTCGTTTGGATCGCAGCCATTGGTACACAGTACTTTGCGCTGTGAAACAGCATTTCCTCAGAGAGCACAGAGCATGCTTCCTTGTCAGAAAAACAAACTCCACAGCATTCATGCTCCACCCCACCACCAACTTGGAATAAGTCTGAGTCCAGCATGAGCATCTGGAAGCCACATTTAGATTGATCTCCCTCCAACCTTTGCTGGTTAACAACCCCACATTTGTGCAGCATATCTTCTTTCCCTCCCATTGCTCACTTTTCACACCGTTCCCCTCTTCAGGTTGCCCAAAGGCCCAGAGACACCTAAAGGCAATGGCACACCCTACAAACCCCCCCACCCAAGCCAGCCACGCTGCAACCACCCAAGCACCTCACCAGCACTGGCCCTTCCAGCAAAGCCCCACACAATTCAGGGACATCCCCCCCCCCCCCCCCCCCCCCATACCTGGGCTATAGCATAAGCTGCCCTTACCTTCTCCCCTCCGCTCCATGAGCAGAGCATTTCCCAGCACAGGATAGCAGGGGCTGACACCCGGTATAGGCTTCAGCACCCACCATCGCCTCCAGTAACCCATCAAGGAGGGCAGGGAGCTCACAGCCACAACTGCCAACAGCAGAGCAATGACCCCAGACCCCAACTGCAGCAGCTGGGGTCCCTCGCCAGCTCCCTGCATGACCCCCATCATCACCTCCCAGCCTCCTGCTGCAGTCCTTGATCCCTACTGGGGAACGAGCGCTGCCGGTACTCCCGTACTCGGCTTTGCCTGCACCCAGCTGAGTGTGCCAGGACCAAGGCACCGGAACAGGAGGCGGAGCTGTCACACAGGCCCTGGGGGCAGCTTCCTGCCAGGAAAATAAACAGAGATCTAAAAAACACGTGTGGAGAGGCTGCCTGCAAGCACTGCCTGACAGCAGAACAGCCACAGGGAACAGTACTGTCTCCCTGCCCTCACTCGGTTCCTCTGACTCAAGTGAAGAATGAGGAAGTTCTTTGCAGGCCTTTGCAATGTCACAGAAAGAAAAGACACAAACTGCTGCCAAGAGAAAAAAAAAAAAAAACACCTTTTTGTTGCTTTGGAAAGGATGGGTTTTCCCAACATCATGTCTCTACATCTGTTTGCAAGTGCTCAGGGAACACGATTTTGCCATACATAACTGCTCCAGTGATCTTCAACGTGATGCCTGAAGGGTTTCAAGTGCTTCAGATGGGGAGTACCTTCCCTCAGTTGGGTGGATGGCTTCAGGGGTTTACACAAACCAGAGCCCATATAGACCCACGATCAAGGGCAGCACTGCAAAGCATGTTCATGCTTCATGGCTCCAATAGCCTTCACTGATCTCACTGTTGAATGCTCAATCACAGGCTAAAGGATGTCAGTAGCACCAGCACCTGTGCCACAACTTGCAAAGTGCCTGGGCAGTGATGCCATACACACCATAGGCCCTGCTGCCCTTCCTGCTTCAGGAGGATCCAGGGTCTCTTACTGCTGCAGGGCTGCTGATTACCTGCTCCTCAAAGCCTCCAGTGCTCAAAAAATCCTTGTGATCAAACAGAAGTTTGGTGAAAAAGACACTGTGACTTCATTCCCTGAATATACCACAGAAGTTTCTTACAGCCACGGTCACATATCTGCCATCTGCTTTGTACCAAAATCGACTGCACTGACTGCACTGGCATTTTTAGTAAACCAACAGCAACGACCTTAAGGGAAGAAACACAGAGAAAGCTCAGAACATCAAAAGTAAAAACATCAGAGTAAATTTGGGCACTTTGTTCCTGCAGTTTCCCAGCAAACACTTCATCATAAATACTAACTGTTGCAATTTTTTGCAATGTAAACAGCTGGAAATTAACTCTGTCATACTTGCTGTTATTTGTAATGCTTTATGACAGAAAGTAGCAGATACATACCCTGACTTGTTAACACATAAAGTAAGCTATGTGCCATCAGTCCCCTCTTTTGTTCAGGTGACATCCCAGGAAGGAAGCATGCATGCAGGATTAACAGGCTCACCTTTTGTAGGGATCAACTGAGTAATTATGCTCTCTTCTTTATAAAAAAACTTGCAGTTTGTTGCCTTCATGAAGCTGATAACTAGATGAAGTTGTTAATTGTAATTCTGAGTCAAAATCTGTGTTTCTAACTGCTCATAACTCCTTCTGTAGGAAAAAAATAATGAGGAACAGTGAAACAGCAGGGACAGGGTGAAAAAATCACAGGGAAAGCAGTAGGGAACATATCGGAACAAACATTGCAAAATCCTGTCAGCAGCTGGCAGTGGTAATGCTGCTAACAAAAGGCAGCAACTGTACTGGAATGAGGTACCCAAGAAAGACGAAATGAGAGGTCTGGTATATGTGAGGCCTAATTACATCACTGAGACTTGCAATCATTACAAACCTTGGAGGATGTTCTGTAGGAGAGGAGTTTTCTACCAGATTGTGATTGGCACTCCTTTTTCACATGGAGAGCTACTTGCTCAGTGTTGAATTTCAGTTTGTGAATCTTTGCTTTTATAAATGCATTTAACAGAACAAATCTGTTTTTACTCAGCCTTTCACCTAAGTGGAAAGCCTACCTGCCCATGCTAACAGAAGGCATGAATTCTGTCAGGCTATGTCAGTCCACAGGCACAATGGCAACACAGACTTCTGCTGATCCCTAGAATGCACATCTGGATTCTTTGATAAAGAAATCAACAAAGTGTTCATTGCCAGCAAGAAAAACAAAGATCTAAAGCAAGGCTAAAATGAATGTGATATGACACAAGAACAAGAGTACACAACACATTCTGAAAAACTGTGATGTGCTCTTTACATTAGTTCTTTGCTCCAGCCAAGGCAAACCATGTTATCATCCCTTGCAAAACACACAGCACCTGCACTAAGCAAGAATAGCCAGTTACTAACTTAGCAATCACATTTAATTTGCAGTTAGGAAGGGTTTTCTTAGAAACATGATTAAACTTTCTACATGATTTACTTGCACTGAAAAAGAAGTGCCAGATGATGAGCAACTGTTCACTGTGTGGTCCCACTTCTGCCATTACAGAACCAAACCACTGCATATTCTTCATTTAGTCCACAATGTAAGAAGTGCCATAGATTTTAAGGGACACATATTGCCCTTGCTCCTTTGCATTTTTGTCAATACATAGTACAGGCAGGAGCACTTATGAGAGCAAAAGTGCATTTTGGACAAACCGCTGAAGATGATGGTGCAAAATTCAAACATTATGTTATCTTTGACCTGAGATTTTTGAAGAAACTGCATCAAACTGACCTGCAACTGTATGAAATCAACCTGCAACTTCAAAGCAAAAGCATTCTACTTTCTCAGATACTATACCATAATATCACCAGTGAGTAAACTTAGCATAGCCAAAAAAAAAAAAACTAAGCCAAGAAAATAATTTAAAAATGCTTTCATTTACTCAAAAGAATGAAGCACTTGATGACCATTTACAAAAACCAGAACTCTGATTAACAGTACAGAAATAAAACATACATTACAGATGCTTTTCCTTACATTACCAGTGCTTGAAAATTCATAAAAAAGGAGTGAGGAGAACTGGTATTAGCTCCCAAGCAGAAGAAACTGTTCCTGTTTTTAACTGCACAATTTGAGCAAATAATTGTTTCTTCTCCTTCCTTTCACTTTCAACAGCTCTTAAACACATCTACTTAAACTGCTGTCTTTCTGATGGACAGAGAAATTCCTGACTGTGAATGCACTAAGTGCTATTAGCCAGGGACCTGATCAGGGCTGTGATCTCTGGGAAGAATGCAATCCCAGTCTCCTCTTTGATCTTCCTGTCTGGGTCTACACAAAGAGATATAAATAATGCGTTCATCAGTTAAGTACATATTTTTGTGTTAAAACTTTGAAGGCTTGGATATTTCAAAATATGATTAATTTGGCCAGTAACAGTCACTATTTTATATGGAATGTCAACAAGTAGGAACAGTCTTACCAACTTGTTAGTGTGCAGGTTCAATTGCTCAGCATCTACAAATATGTTTGGCCTAGCAGGGAAAACATTACTTCCTCTAAACAAAGTTTATCCCAGCAGTTCCCATAGTTAACTGACAATTAAAACAGCATAAGTAGAAGCAATGAATTAATATAATCTCGAATTAAAGGAAGGAGAAAAATTTGGGATAGACAACGTTTACAAGAGAGCAACTGCAGTAAGTAGACAGACTGAAAAATGGAGTAATGCTAAAACAGAAGTTCAGATAATATACTGCAAACTCCTGTTTAAAAGTACATATTTTATGTATGACTGGTATTTGGATAGACTAGAACATCTTGAACAGTGAGGAAACACTAAAAAAGTGGGAACAGGATTTCATGGTCTGAACATAACTTATTTGCTTCTATGGGAAGAATAACAATTCCCTAAGGAAGGACAGAAAAAGGAGGAATGCCTGAGAAGAAAGTGCAGCAGTAGCAGCATCTTGATGCTGCAGAGTGGACACCTCAACCATTTATTTCATTTTGCTCTGATTTTTAATCTAACCTCTGGTCAGACAGCTTTCAAAGAAGGCAAAGCAGGCATCCTGAGAATTGGAAGGCTCAGCAGAAACCAGCATACTGCACGTTCTTTGTTACACAAGATACTAGCTGGCAAATTTAGCAGTTCAATCTTCCATTCAGTGCAGAAAGGTTCCATATCTTCCTAAGATGGGTTAAAAAGCAGCCTGAAATCTCTTCCTAGAGGTTGGAGGATTTATCCAAAAGGATCTGTACTAATGCTGTAAGCCTAGAAAAGATAAAATATTGTTTGTTAATTGTGGCAGAATCTGAAAGATGCTTCAAGATTGCATGAGAGATACTTCTATCAGCCTGCTTAGATCAATGTTTGCTAACTCACCCTTATTCTTACATTTTCTATAATTATGCAAATCATATCATTATTTAAACTTAAGGAACTTCCAAACAAACAAAAATTACATACATTACACTCAAATACCTCAGGAACTTGACAGTCAGCTTTATTGTAACCGTGGAACTAAATAAACCACACAGGACTGCTCTCTTTTTATAAATGTTATAAAAAAAAAGTGTTATAAATGAAAGATGCAAATCAGTATTTATTTTCTCATTTATTTTTCTACTTATGATAAAAATGCAAATTTTCATTTTCATTTTATCCCACATTAAAAAGTTGACTCAGTGAATTTATATGGGGGCTAAAATAAAATTTATGTCATTAAACAGTTCTAATATGTATCCGAGTTACTACTCTAGCAGCTGCAAAACATCTAGACTGTGTACCATATACTCTTCCCATAACTGTAAATATGCTGAAATCTTTAAAAAAATATAGATACTAAGATGAGGGGGAATCCTTTACCTTCCCCATCATAAGAATGAAACAAAGATTTACAGAATTCCTAACAGTCAAGAGTAGGGATGTCTCATACAAGTAAGAAGGAACTTGAAAACCAAACTCAAAAGGTCTTGCGCAAAGCACACCTGTTGTTCTTTGATGCCAAGATGGCTCTCCCTGAGCACTTCTTGACTGTACGAGGGAATAATAGGTTTTGCTGGTCTTTTGCCTTCCAAGCGGTTCTTACTTTGCCTGCCTATTAAAAATCGTTGACCTGTCCCTCTGTGGTTAGCAAAATCCATGGGAGTCAGTGATCTCTTCTGAGGTGTGCCTGTCTGTAAAATGGAAAGACATATGTCCTGAGTTCAGCAGTAGCAGTCATTTTTTTTCCTTCTTAGTAGCTTGTGCAGTGCTGTGTTTTGACTCCCAGCCTGGGAACAGCGCTGATAACACCGATGTTTTTAGTTGCTGCTCAGTAATGTTTACCCTGACCAAGAATTTTCTGAGTCTCATGCTCTGCCAGGGAGGAGGGGAAGCCAGGAGGAAGCAGAGACAGGACACCTGACCCAAACTAGCCAAAGAGGTATTCCACAGCACATCATACCCAGGGTGTAGAACCGGAAGGGTTAGATCACAGACAGGGTCGGGCTGGGTATCAATCAGCAGGTGGTGAGCAGCTGTATTCTCTTCCCTTGTTATTTCCCTTATCATTATTATTATTGGTGGCAGCAGTAGTGATTTGTGTTATACCTTAGTTACTGAACTGTTCTTAACCCATGGGAGTTACATTCTTTCGATTCTCCTCCCCATCCCTCTGGGAGGAAGGGGCGGGGGGGAGTAAACAGCTGCATGGTACTGAGTTACTGGCTGAGCTTAAACCACGACAACATACTAATGTTTATCTGATGAAATAATTTGATTACAGTTTTTATGACCAAGTCCAGCAGAGTCATACCAAACTGCAAAGCTCTAAACAGTAGTACAACTGCACACTTCTAGTGCATAGACACCCTCAAAGGAACTGTTTGATGCATTAGACTTGAAAAAAATCTCTTCCTCATACACTAATCCTGCTTCTCAAAGTCCTACACCCTCCCAAAACCTTTTAACATCCTCCTCTCTACAAGCAGTAGGAATTCCTCTACATCAAAAATCAGGAGAGAACCAGTAAATGAGATCTTCCGTAGACTTAACAGTGGGCATGAATGGAAGCTTCTTCACTTTTCCATGTCCCTACTTGCATTGTAACATACCCTGAATGTATGAGTTGTGTTGGGCCTTGAAAATTGATCAGTAACAACAGTTCTTTCTCTGAGTGGCCGTTGCTCTCTACTGCCAGGCACTGCGCTTGACACTCTGCTATGAGCATATCGTCCTCGATGCTGAGAGAATTAAAAAGAGCATTAAAAGAATGCAGCAATTGAATTGGTTATAATAAAAAAATTCTATTGCCAAGCAAAACAAACAAAAAATCAAACCCACAAAACAAGAAGAAAAATATGTTTTCACTAACTGAAAGCACCAATTTAAGGTAATTTAAGGATACTCATGTTTTGCAAGCAGATTTGAGAGTGTTCCATAACACTAGTTTATAATCCCCCAAAGATTTCTATTAATTAAAATAATAGATGTTATGCATGTCTCAAAATACTACTCAAAAAAATTCAAGAAATTATTATTATATACCAACATGCCAATTTATTATTTCCCTGTCCTTCAAAAATAAATATCAGTCAGATTTATCTGTTTTTCCAGTTGGCATCCTTTTCTACTTCAATCAGCGTAGTTTTCTACTTCTTATAACCAAACATTAGTGAATAAAACACTGAAAAGAGGTAACCAGCCAGCCAGGTAGTAACTTTGCACTTATTTGACTCTGGATTTTTTCACATACTTTTTTTTTTTTAAACCAGATTTTTCTGTTGTCAGAGGAAAGTCTTTCCACCACGATGTGTTTGTGACCTGAGGTTTTAAACTGGCTTCTCTTGCATTCTAATAGTAACCAAATGCAACTCACATAAGCATGTTAAGACCATGTATTAAATATGAACCAATGCAACCTGTAAAACTCCTCATTTCAACCAGTGACACAGAGAAATTTATTTCCAAATAGCTTGAAGTTCATCACAAATACAAAAACCAAACACAACTTACAGAGTTCTGTTGCAGTCGAGGTACTGAAAGGCATTTTTCAACAGCCTCTGAGCTTATTGGTGGTAACTTGTTCTGGGTGGTAGGTGCACGAGCAGAAGATAAACGATCTGAGCCAGCACCCCTAGAGAATTTAAAGGATTCCTCTTTTAGGAAAATTCATATTCAAGACTTCTTCACTGAAGTAGTATGAACCTATTAAGCAGTGTATTTCTTTATAGAGCTCAGCTACAGAAAGTAACAGTACTTGACACAGCAACAAAACAAAAAAAAAACAACAAATGCCTCTCCTCAAAAAATACTGTTCTGCTTAGTTTCTTTTTCTCTCTGAATTCTAGAATCAATAATAAATCTCAGGTTAGTTCTCAAGTATTTTGTAAAAATCCTTCACTGGTGATATTTCAGTAAAGCTCTGAAGAAAGCAAAGAATAAAACGAAAAAACTCACAATTTAGTCCCCCTAAGGATTTCATCATTGTATATATTAGGAGCTTTTGAGGAGAGTTGGTCAGAAGTGAGAGAAGGTAACCTACAATGGCTTGGTAGCTTCCTAGAAGGTGCCAGCAGTACCCGAGGTGATGAGAGAACATTGTTATGAGCAATTCTCCCCAACCTAGCGTGCACTGAATTTGGAGCACTGGAGCCAATGCTATGCTGTTTGTCTTCTTGCTCATTCCTAGGGAAAAAAAGAAGGACAAGATAGGGAACGAGGATTAAGGAGAAAAAGAATATATCTTAACACAGTATCATTGCAACCTCTACAAATCATTATCACATCAGTGACACACACAAAGAAGATTATTGCCTTTTCATAATGACAAAACATTTTCTACATATTATGAATTATGCTGCATTTTGAAAATGTCAATACCAACACCTACTGTATTTTTTCTACTGTGGCAACATGTCTCTGTTGGAGTGGTTTTGCTTGAATTGTCATCACACCATTCAAATCACTAAAGTTGCCGGCGAAACGGTGAACCTAGCAAATGCACAAACAAGCATTAATCTTTACCTTTCTTGAAGTAAGACCTCAAAAAGCACATAGTTAGGAGATACTTTAAAAGTTTCTGTTAAGATGGTTTCGTAGAATTCTCAATAGTAGATGAGTCATATACATAGTTTTGCTTATTTTAAACAGATTCCTACAAACAGAACTTGGATAATTTAGTTACTGAATTGCAACTCAATTTGCAATGTAAGTTTCAGTTGAAGATGAGTCTGATTTTCCAAAGTACAAAATAGGAGCCAGGGGACAAAAAGAGGAGACAGCAAGCAGGACAAAAAGGGGCAATTTATCACTATACACATGAGCTTCCACAAAGGGAGTGGACTGGTGAATGTACTGCAGAGTCCCCTTTTACAATAGGCAAAGGAAATAAAAAGGAATAAGAGAGTCTGAAGCTTGCACGGTTGCAAGTAAAGTACTTCAAGTTGCAACTTCACATCCGGCAGCCCAGGGAAGAGCCTGATTTGTTCTCTTGATTCTACCAAGAGGAAATGACTGGACCACAGTAAAATCAGAATTATTTTCAAAGGAGGAGAATACAATCTAACAAGTGGGGTTTGTAAACCAACTTCAGCAACATCTTAGTGGTAAACAGCACCTTTAAGAATCACCAAAGATGACGTGATAGTAACCAAGAAATGCACATTTAATGAACACTAAAAAAAAAACAGGAAAGGAAAACAAAAAGTGCCTTTTCTATCTTCAGCCAGGACTATCCAAGGTGAGCAGAAAGGAGAACACCATTACCTGTAAAGTTGGTTTTTTTTTATTTTTACCTGTGAGGAAACAAAATGAGATCCAAAGGATACACTTCGTGCTTCAGAGCCTCTGGAAAGAGGAACATTCCCAGCATCTGCCGTAGTACGAACAACTGGCAAATGGGGCAGTTTTGCTGTAACAGTTTTCAGTTTTTCCACTTGTTTGTCACACTCTGAGCAACAGCAAAAAAAAAAAAAAAAAAGAATAAAATGTATTTGGTATGTTTACAAGCCATCTTTTCTTGGGATTCAAACAACATTACACTTTACAGTAAATAAAGACTTTCATATAGCTTTAAGTTTCCATGTTATTTAAAAACCCAACATAAATTATGTTTTCCTGAAAGCATTTCCATTTGTTTATGCAACACTCTGACACTGACAAACAAGATGGTTTATACAGGTAGAGTTGGAGGGGTGTTTTTTTTTAAGAAAATGTTGCTAAGATTCTTGGAATGTTACCTTTAAATTCCCAAAGACTTTATTTTTTTAAGCAGGAAGCAAAAAAATTATATATATATATATATATATATATACTTCCATATATATAAATATATATATAAATCCTATTGATCCTAATCTTTGTTTGACAGCAGCTACACAGCTTCATTATGGGTATATACTACCATCTTCTTCCTACTATAAACCCAAATTCTTTCACATTCCTAGATGAAATACTTTGGTTAGCTATCAATTTGTCATAAGTTTATGCCCTTCATGAAGATAAAAGAGCACACCTATCATATTACAGTTGAACTATCCTCCCTAAACTATCCTCCCTAAACTATAATATTGTGCTAAGCAACCCACCCTGTTGTGTGAAAAGCCCTTTGATATTTCAGTAACACCTGAAATGTTAAGTTCTGACACTGCAAGTATTCTGAGAAATTTTGCCATTTCTCATTTTGTTGTAGACTTACATTTCTGGTTGAGTGTTCCTTACATTTGAGGTAACTTCCAAAACCTATCCCTAGATAAACTTGTCACTGTCCTTTTAAAATACATAGAAAGAAAAACTGAAATTTCTCTCAGCTTCCAAAGACAACACATGCACACTGAATAGAATTTCACTTCTAGTTAATTTTCCTAGCTTTTTCTTTTCCTCTCTACAGTCTGTTAAAATACAAAAACATAAAATTATATGCATCACCATTTCTTCATCCTATATTAAACTCCATATTGTCAGCAAGACTATTAACAATCTGACTACGTAAGGAGTTTTTTATTAACAGAGCTCAAGCAATGAGGACTAGAATACTTTGATTCCTATGTTCCAGATTCAGATCACGTCACCAGTGATCCCTTGCCAACAGGATCAATTTGCATCCTGAGCCAGCAATTCAGATTTTAGTCTTAAACATGCTCTCCTGCAATTAAGTTCTTTCAGTCTATATTCTTCCCTTTCTTACACATCTCATACAAAACTCCATGAAAACTAGTAGGAATGTTTGGAATGTAGGTGTGCATGCATGTGTGTGTGTGTGTGCGAGAGAGTGTGTGTGTGAGTGAGCACGCACACCCATGGCAAGTTATTATCTTATAGTGCTCTACTACCAACATGGTTACCTTAAAATACCCAGATTTCCCAAGCTGTATTTATGACAGGGCTGGTGGGAGGGGGAGAGGCAGCAAGGAAATCATTTTTGTGAGTTACAGTCAATAAATACCATATCTGAAAATATGAAATACCTGTGACATTAGTGTCCCAAATTTTTTTAATCAGTTCCTCCAATATTCCAATTGTATTGCTCCAGATACAATCAAAAACTTCAGAAGCCACAGCATCTTTGATACAGGCATTGGGAGAAACAGGGGGAATGCCGCATTTACTCCTCTTCTCAGCAAGATGCATCTTCTTTTGTTCCCAACTCTCATCCTCCCTAATAAAAAAAGCAAATTCAAATGAATTTTCTTCCCCTCTTTCTAATACGCCAAGTGAATAGAAACATACATATGGAAGAAGAGCCAGTCAGATGTAGGTAACAAAAAAATCAAGTTCAACCCTACAGAGTACCTATGGGAACAGAACTTACTGAATAAATATAAATGATTTCTTTTTTCTTTTGCTTGCAGGTGAAAAATTAAAAAATTCAGCCAGGACATTACAACAAAAAGATCTGCAGGTCTAGAAGGAACAGCTTTATACTCAGCACTTAGTCATTTGAGACTAATCTCATGCTTTTAACCACAACTTAAGGGAACTACAGTCTGCTGCAGTTAGCAGATGGACTATCACATAGAATAGTTCTTTGTTTATCTCATCCTGTATAACTGCACACATCTGCAACACTGTACCACTGATCAAACAACTTTAAAGGATTTCCGTGGACTGCCAAGAATAGCAAAGCCCATAGCCTTACACTTACCTCATTCCCTCCCACCACTGTGTGGACACTTACATTTTCACTTTCTTCCCCTCCCTCCCAAGGGAAGCAAAGTGTAGCAACATTTCCTAACTTGGTCTTCTAATACACCTCTCAGGAAGAAAACTTTAACCTTTTCCTTCTTGGAATGCCTTTTTTTTTTGAGATTAGAAGGATGATCCTGAGAATTCTTAAACCCAAACCCAAATCCTTTCCAAAAAAGGCAGCCACCCAGCCCCCCCCTTTCAAAAAACAGGACTGAAAGGGTCTCAGTCTGGTTCTTATGTTTTTCAGAACAATCATGTATTTTAGCACAAAAAGCTCTGCTTTGTGACCTGCTAAGTCCTACCACAGTTTCTCTCTCATAAAGGCGTTTTAGAAAACAGCACATTATGGTCTTTCATCCACCCATTAGCCTACTTGCTGGAACATTAAATCAGCTCACAGGAAAATTGGGTTGCACTGTGAAGCAGACAGTTCCATGATTCCTGTCACCCACAAGAATGCTCTAAATGCAGGTTGTATCCTGCACCTCTCCTCACAAAGCTGTTATACACTGCACAGAAAGAATTTAATATTCATTAGGACAGACAATGAGAGCATGTACAGTGTAATGAACCTAAACAAACTGGTACTCAAGGCACTTACTTGAGGGGAACAGATTCCTTCATTCTACTCTCCATCTTAAAAATCAGATAGTAATTTTATTGAATCTCCATGCACAAAACACCTCAAAACAACTAGTGGTTAAGACACATTCCTCTTACATGGGAGATGTGAATTTTGAACCACTAGAAAGACAACATACCTAATCTTCTTCCTGCCCAGTGAGTGCTACCAAACACAAGGACAGAAGGAACTGTATCTTACAGAGGAGAAACATAGCTTATGAACACAAACCGGGTTCACTGATAAGTTTTTCATTATATTCTTCAAAAATACATATATCTGTTATTTACAGCTCCTTGTTGTCAAAAGCAAGATATTCTTCTATTTTTCCATCCACATCATAGATTTCTTCTTCCAGGAATGAATACATGGCTGAGTCAGAGGTAGAAATCCCAGTGGAACTTAAATCCAGTGATTTATGTATTGGAGATGCTGTTGGGATCAGTTTAGAACCTGAAATGCTGAGCCTGAAAAAAACATCAATAAAATGAAAATTAAATATTCAAAGAAAGAAGAAAGTGCATTTTTAGTTATACTGAAATATATAATTTCAGTATAGTTTCAGTAATACAAAAGTAATATATGTACATATTTCTGAAGAGGGAAAAACCAAAACAAAGATGTTAAAAAGTGGACATACTCCTTTATGTTACTAGCACATTCACGAAGGCCAGGTAAACACTTAGTATCCACATGGGTATTACTTCTGCTCTGAAAATACTGAAAGCCTTCATCCTTTGGCAACAAGAGTTGCTTTCCTAGAACCCTGAATAAAAAGGAGAGAGCAAGTGATATCTTCAATGAAAATTCATTCCATAAACAAATATCAAGAATACAAATACCTGCAAACAGTAACCAATTCTCCTTTTACATTCCTTAGTATCAAATGACACAGAGCTCCCAGATTTCTTCAGCTCATTCTCAACCTCTTGGACTTCAGATTTGAATCAGAAAATCGTAAGTATAGGGAAACACTTAGAAATTCTACTCAGTGAAAATACTGTAAAAATACAGTGAAATGACTTAGTATTTTGAATTAATTACACATCATAAAAACCTGTCTCCATTTTATGTATGTTCTATTATTTTTTACAGTATCTTAAACAAGGCAAAGTATTTAGCAAAGCATGGCTTAATGCTAGTGAAGATTGCCACAGATTTATCACTTCTTTCTTGTCCTCTGCAAAATGTGACAAACTTTGTTAGTTGATTTTACTTTATATTTACTAGTAACAAGCCTCTGCAAATTATCTAAAAGCATCCCATAGCTTACTGACAGCATTCCTTCTAATGGTGTTAAACTACTGACAGACATGCAGATCTATATTTAGATCTATGCTGTATATAGCTTAGAGTCACCGCATCTCAAAGAGTGACATGACATCATTTACGAAGGCAGGACAGTAAAACGCAGTGCAACATTGACTGCGGACCCCTGTGTTACACAAAGCAGTCATCAGGCTACACATCTATGCAAAACAATTGTAATTAATCATGTATGCATCCGTATATCTGTTCAATTAGTTATTGCCAGATTAATATCACACTTTGCTTTACATTGATTTACACTGCCTAGGAAGACATTACAGCTGTGCAGTGTATGTGAAGCACGTGGTCACCTTCATTTTTCATTTCTTTTTAGAACAATCAGTAACAGAATAAATACTGAATTTCTTGGAATTTCACAGTATGTTTTCACTTACAGTAAAAACAAGTGGGATTTTTTACAAGATGTATTCTTTATTTAGAAGAAGTTATTATGAAAATGGTGCATTACTATTTTCTCTTTATATCCTGTTGCAGTATCCTTGCCTGCAATCATTGTGTTAAACAAAAAATAGATCATTACCTGCTAGTGCACCACCGCCCAGACTTACTGTGTAACTATAGCGCAGCTCAGAGAAGTGTTGCTGATGTCATACATCAAGAGCTATTCATAAGAGGGTACCTCAAAAATTCAAATTAGAGTGATAGACCAGCAAGAATTTTCATTACCTTAGATGAGGAAATTGTTCAACCCAGTCTGCACATTCTGCCTGCAGGCTCTCTGTTTGGGAGGTCACTTTTCCTTCAAACAGCATTTCATCAATCTCCCAGAATAACTGATGCACTCTCTGCGTGTTGGCTTTATCAAATTCCTACATATTATAAAATTAATAGTTGTTAGCAATACGCATATTTACTAAAAACCCCCACAATATTTAAAGAAGAAGACAACCTGGAGCGATTTGGCTGAGCATCTCAGAATGGATATTCAGACTACCTACTTTGGACACACTATATACCACAGTGCAAACAAAAATAGCTGGCTTGAGGCTGGCAAAAGCCATAATTGGAAAAATGGCCTTCCAGACCATTTCACTGAAGCTATAACTCAGTGCAACCAGAAACAGGTGAGTGCAGTAGCAAAGAGCAGAGAAGCATCTCAGTAAGGACCCAGGCACTTAGCTGAGGGTTCCTCAGCTGGGGCACTGTTCAGAACTGTGCAGAGAAGCACCTCAGTAAAGACCCAAGCACTTAGCTGAGGGTTCCTCAGCTGGGGCACTGTTCAGAACTATGTTTGCCACTTAGATACTTTAATACTCTGAAAAAAAGTGGCAATACTCAGGGCCCAAATCATGCCTATTTTCTTCCAGCTGAGTGCCCCCACTTCAGGCTACAGAAGGGATCACACCAAAAAGGAATAGGAAAAGAACTCTCCTGGAGGGCTGGCAAGGACAGACAGGGTCAGTAAACTATGCAAAAGGTATGACAGAATTACCACTACCAGCCATGGATGGCTTTTTAAAATGAAAGTGGCAACAACTGCAATGTTTTTGGATTTATTCAACATTGCCTGCCTGAACTAGGTATGCCACAGAGGTCAGCCTCCATAACAGCTTTAACCTTTTTCTGCATCATCTATGAAACATAACTGAGCTTAGGTAAGAGCTAAATATGTACTGATACTGAGACATTTACGTTCATGTTCATGAATGTACTTGTGACTCAAAACACCAAGAATAATTCAATTTAAACATTGCTACCATTATACAGTATTTGAAAGCACTGTGTTTTATCACCTTATTGGACTCAGAAACCTAAGCCTACCTTCTTTGGTAAGGCAACTTTGATTTCCCCAAATTTCATAATTTTACATTTTTATTCCATTTTCCTTTGTTACACATCAGCTGCACAGATACCAATATGCAAATAAAACTTATTTTTTTAAAATATTCAATTAACACACTTAATCACTAGCCTAGTCTTACTGAAAGTGGTTAACTTCTACAGGAGGTGCTGCAGGTCCATTTTCTGTAAAAAAAAAGATCTTTTCTACAATATTTACAGAAGGAGTATTGTAAAAGTTTCTCTGACGTACGTCATCCCTCCAGGAGTAAGCTGAACTTCTTTCGGTAGACAAACCAGTAGTATAGCTCTTTATTCCAGACCAAGAATTATTCAGCTCTGTGGGTGTTGTACAACCACTAGATGTAATTGACGGAAGTGTTCCACTGTGAAAAGACAACAAATTTAAATGCAGATCACAATGGCTTTCAATATAAACATTCTGAAAATAATGCAACTGATCACATAAATGGACAGTGACATATATTCATAGAATCATAGAATGCTTTGGGTTGGAAGGGACCTTAAAGGTCATCTACTCCCAACTGCCCCGTTTAGCTAATGGGCACATGTAAAACTACACATTAAAGATAACATAAGCCTTCTTTAACTCCATTAGAAGGTGTCACAAGAAAAATTTTACAAAACTGAACACAACATCTCTATAAATGTTCCAATGAGGATTGAGTTATGTCGATATGCAACGTCTTTTAAGCTGTTAGACCTGGTGTACTTTAAGCCTTGCGCTCCAGAATACTAGCTCTCAGAAAGATCTACCTGGTCTCTGCCAGCTACCACCAGTCCTCAGATGCAGTGAAAGCAAGGCTTGTCAGATGTGCAAATCCTAACTGGTGCCAGCTGGAATAAAACTTCTTGAAAGTTAACTGACCCGCAACTCTGGTGAGCATGATTTGCATTTAACCATGAAGTCCGACTTCCCTTCCAGCCTTATCAGTGCTCTTTGCTATACTCTAGAAATACACAAATCCATAACAAACCAGGAGTAAAGTTCAAACCCTCTGAACAACGGGTTAGGTCAACCTGCATTATATCCTATAATAGTTGTTATCTGTAAGAATGATCTTTAAATACCTATTTAAGCCAAGAGTCCTTTAAGGAAGTACTATTTCAGAAGTGAATGCATACCAAGTAAAATTGTTGATGGCTTCCTGTACATTTCTCGCAAAAACTGCTGGAAGAGATTCTCCACTTTTTCCAGAAAGACACTGATTTGTGGAACCTCTGGACAGCCCCCTCCTATAAACACATAAACACATCATTCCATAATATTAAATAAGGTTAACTCACACCTCCACTGGAGAAAAAAGACTAGACAACAACTTTTTTATCCTATCCATCATAAATATTTCCTTGAAACACACTGCCTTGTTTTAAAATAGTTTTTATTTACCTTATTTACATAAGTATTTTTGGGGGAGGGGGAAATATTTGAGACTTATTTTAATCCACAGGCATCTTCCTTCAATTCTGTGGTTTAAAATTTGCCTGAATCACACACAAGTGCAGCAGCACCTCACTTTTGCAGGAAGGGAGCAAAGCCAAACCCAGGAATTGTCCATACAGCAGACAGGTATTTTGGTACATGTTTCTGTTCAATCATTAACATAGAGTCCACTTTCTCACATGTCTCTCTACATAAAAAGAAGTTTCAGATATGGTGCCAAGCAGACAGTGGTCTTTAATAAAACTATGAACTCTCAACTTGGCTGTTCTAAGTGAACCCAGATACTAGTACATCAGGAAACACACGCATAGACGCAGTATGTTTACAAGCCACAAAGCATCAGTTTCTTCAGTAACAAAGACTCCTTAACACTGTCGCAAAAACCAAGCCACAAACTTTCTAGTATTATGCCTTTCCAGCATAAGAAACACTAGAACTTGTCTTTTTTGTTTCTCCAAATGCCTGAACACATGCTCAAACATTAAAACCATCCCTTACAAACCACATGGATGAATATTAAGATACAGTAAGACTCAGGAATGCCTGCACTTCTATTACTAGCCTAAAAAGAATGCCTTTTAATGAAGGAACTTATTTTTTTAACAGAAATTCTTTATAATCACACGTATCTATCATCCTACTAAATTCTGTCATTAACGTGTTAAACCCACCTCTTCAGAATATACACTGTCAAATAGATGTGTCAAAGTGTTGCTCAGAAACACTTTTACAGCAACAGATCGCTTCAGCTGTGGAAGTTCCTATTTTTACCCCATAAATCCTCAGGTCATAACTGTGACTAGCAGCATGACTGCATCAAAGTACATTTGTGAATGAGTAACTGTAAGGAAACAGTTCACAGTTCAAGAGTTTTCCTGGTTTCTTTAGCCAAGAAATGCAGACTGGCCATGCAACACTTAGGACTGCTCTATTTTCTTCCTATCCCTTCTGATACTTATCTTGACTTTACACAGAATACTGTATACATATGCTGAATCTAACTCTCCACTCAAAGGACCACATCACCACTTCTCATCAGGGGAGATCCTGAATTGCAAATTCTTGGAGGTTGGTCCAACAGCAGTAGAAAGCATCCCTATGTGTTTGCTCTAAATTTCTTCCCTATTCTCTAGGCACCTGCTTTTGGCCATCATCAGCACTCTAGTTATTTGCCTGTGCAAGAACCCTTTCTTTTTGTATTCCAGCTTTCCGTTGACTTGACCGACTTTCGGCAGCCCAAGCTAACTGACTGGATCTCCCGTATCGATAAGGCTTTCTGACTTCTCAAAAAGTGCCGAGTGGGGGCTTTTGTGGCTTTGAAGGAAATCTAAACCTACAAACATGGGGGGGGGGGGGGGGAAGAAAGAAAAAGAAAAATATTTCATGGACTTCCTCTGTGAAACAAAGCACAGGCATTACATGTAATGGCATAATACATGACATGAGGTGGAGAAAACTGCCACACGGTGCCCCTGCATGCTGTGGTACTACTCCCCCTGACTCCTTAGACCACACGCAGTAAGATGAGCTAGGAAACAATCGCAATGAAATAAAGCGAACACGAAAACCCCTCCCAGCACATCCATAGCACGCTTCTCCAGCGCTGGCAGGCAAAGGCCAGGGACGGCAGCCCTAAGCGAGGTCTCTGCAGCTGCAGGCACCAAATGATGACGGTACAAATAATAGCAGCGTTGTCAGCCCATACCCGCGCGGTGCTCGAGCCGCCCTGGGAGGGTCGGCGAGCCGGGCCCAGCGTCCTCCCCGCGGCACGGCACACTGCTCCGCCAGCCCTGTCGCCCGCACTCACCCCACGACGAGGAGCCCCCGGTCATTGCCGCAGCCTTGCGGGCCAGCGCCCCGCGACCGGCGCATCGAGGGGCCCCAAAGGCAGTGCGGCGAGAGCCCCGGGCGGCCCCTCGCACCGCCCCGGCTTCTGCGGCGCGGCGCGGCGGCGGCCCGGCACCGCCCGCCCCTGGCCCCGCCGCGCCGCGGCGGCTCTGTATTTGGATTCCCCCCGACCCGCTCCCCACCCGCCCAAGTGCTGCCGACACAAAAGGGCGTCCACGAAAATTAAGCCGCAGCCTGAACGGAAGAGGTGCACACCTCCCCCCCCTGTCGCCTCCGAAATCGCAGCCATAAAAGGCTCAGTTTAGAATCTTTCTGCCCTGATAAAGTTACGCAGTGCTGGACAACTGAATAAAGAATTTCCACTGATAACTGGGTTCTCCTCAGAACTATCCCTGTGCAAACCACCGATCTCCCGGGGCACGGGTGACAGCTGCAGATTTACACCTGACTTTCATCTCTAGCTCCAGTACGCAAATCCTGCTGTCTACATATTTTGCCGATAGCCACTCGCAGAGGAGGAAGTACATGTGCTCATAAGCAAGAAGAAAATAAAAGTATTCTTACAGAGAAAGAAGAAAGGCAACATTAGAAATCACAAAAATTAAGACTGAAAAATATATAGCATACAAAAACGTATCATTATAGGAAAACCAACCAACAATATTCAAATGATATTTAAAGTTTCATAACCAAACAAAATACTACTCACTAAGAAAGGTGTATGGAAAATGACTATGCATTTTTCTTGTGACATTTAAAGACTTCTCGCCAAACATAGCTTTAAAAAAAAAATAAAAATCCACATTCTTGTGATCCAAACATCAAGAAAGATTTTATTTTTACACAGGCTGTAGAAACTCTCTGTCCTTAGCAATCATTCTTCTGTAAGACTGTTTGTCTGACATCCCATACGCACGCAGAAAAAAAGCGTAGTTCGTTGTCAAGATACACATATCCAACAAGCAGCTGAAGATCTAGAAGAGCATGTCCAGGTTAAGAAAACACAATTCTAGCTTCTAAATCACTGCACATATATATGTTTGTGGAACCTCCTGGATTGATTATGCCCTGTTGTGCTGTCCCGCTAACACATATCAGGGTGATTGAAGTCCCCCATGAGGACCAGGGCTTGTGAATGCAAGGCTGCACGTCTCTGTCTATAGAGGGCCTCATCCACTCAGTTTTCCTGGTTGGGTGGCCTGTAGCAGGCCCCAACTGTAATGTCCTCTGTGCCTGCTGACCTTTTAATCCTGACCCAAAAGCTCCCTGGCTGACTCCTTATCCATCCTTAGGCAGATTTCGATGCGCTCCAGCTGGTCACTGACATTGAGGGTGACACCCCGTCCTTATCTAGCCTGCCTGTCCTTCATGAAGAGCCTATATCCTTCCATTCCAACACTCCAGTCACAGGAAACATTCCACCACATCTCCATGATGCCAATGAGATCATAGGCCTGCAGGTATGTGCATGTCTAACTCTTCTTGTTTAGGAGCCATGCTATGTGTGTTCGCATAGAGATGTTTAAGTTGGGCCCCCAATGAAGGCAACCTACTGGCTGGAGTGGCGAGAATTCCTTCGTGCTGCTCTTCAGGTGCCCTCCTGCTGATCTGTGTTTCCTCTCCAGGCTCTGAGTGTCTCTCACTGGCATTGGCATGAAACTGGTGGGAGCGGGATGAGTTGCTGTACTCCAGAAACTTTAGTTTAAAGCTCTCTTCACCATCTTGGCAAGCCTAAGGGTAAATCCTGCCTGACCAATTTGGTGGCCTTCTATGATGAGACTATGGAACCGATGGACGGGGTAGAGCAGTTGACATCATCTACCTGGACTTGTGCAAAGCATTCGACACTGCCCCGCATGACATCCTTGTCTCTAAATTGGAGAGACATCAATTTGATGGATGGACCACTCGGTGGATAAAGAACTGGCTGGATGGCTGCAAGCAAAAAGTTGTGGTCAATGGCTCAATGTCCAGCTGGAGACCAGTAACGAGTGGTGTCCCTCAGGGATTGGTATTGGGACTGGTCTTGCTCAACATCATTGTCGGTGACATGGACAGTGGGATTGAGTGCGCCCTCAGCAAGTTTGCTGATGACATCAAGCTGTGTGGTTCGGTTGATACACTGGAGGAAAGGAATGCCATCCAGAGGGACCTTGACATGCTTGTGAGGTGGGCTGATGCCAACTTCATGAAGTTTAACCATGACAAGTGCAAGTTCCTACACCAGGGTCGGAGCAGTCTCAGGCACAGCTACAGGTTGGGCTGAGAAGAGATTCAGAGCAGCCCTGCAGAGAAGGACTTGGGGGTGTTGGTTGATGAGGAAATGAACATGAGCGGGCAGTGTGCGCTTGCAGCCCAGAAAGCCAACCGTATCCTGGGCTGCAACAGAAGGAGCGTGACCAGCAAGTTGAAGGAGGTGATCCTGCCCCTCTACTCTGTTCTTGTGAGACCTCACCTGGAGTATTGTGTGCAGTTCTGGTGTCCTCAACATAAAAAGGACATGGAACTGTTGGAACAAGTCCAGAGGAGGGCCACGAGGATGATCAGGGGCTCAAGCACCTCCCGTATGAAGACAGACTGAGAAAGCTGGGGCTGTTCAGCCTGGAGAAGAGAAGGCTGTGTGGAGACCTCATAGCAGCCTTCCAGTATCTGAAGGGGACCTATAAGGATGCTGGGGAGGGACTCTTCATTAAGGACTGTAGTGATAGGACAATGGGTAAGGGTTAAAACTTAAACAGGGGAAGTTTAGATTGGATATAAGGAAGAAGTTCTTCACTGTGAGGGTGGTGAGGCACTGGAAAAGGTTGCCCAAGAAGCTGTGAATGCTCCAGCCCTGGCAATGTTCAAGGCCAGGTTGGACAGAGCCTTGGGTGACATGGTTTAGTGTGAGGGGCCCCTGCCCATGGCAGGGGGGTTGGAACTAGATGATCTTAAGGTCCTTTCCAACCCTAACTCTTCTATGATTCTATGACCAAGCACATTCACAATGCAGACAAATGGAAGTGAAAAGAAGAATGAAACCCTGTCCTTTCCCTAAATCCCAAAAGCTTGTAGGACAGCCATTTACCGGTAACAGTTTATCAATAAAGAGGCATATTATATAACAGTAAGTGTGTTTAAACTGGTTCTACTGTACGTAATTTGTTTCCTTTGAAAACAACATTCACAGCATGGAGTTGATGCACAAAAATAATGCTCTAGTAGGCTGAATAAACCTCAGTCAAACTGTTGAGCATGCTGCTTATTTCAGACTGCTTCAAAGCATTATAACTCCTTTTGAAAGAGAAAATAGCCTCAAAACAACTGTGTCAAATGAAACAATGTGTCAAACTAAAGGAAAATATAAGGCTGCTTATAATTTTGAATAATGTGAAAATAGACTGAAATAGAGCAAAACAAGAACACAAAACAGGGAGAAGGCCTGAGCATATGAATCAGCAATGTGTCTTCAGTTGAATTTCAAGATCTTTGCTTTGCATTTGTTTATTGCAAGGGGGCATGGGGGGAAGTAGAGCCTTGTGGACAGTAAAAGCCTAAAATTTGGCCCATGTTACATTTAAATATTCACTGCAAAAAAAATTTTTCTTTTCCCCCTCTTTCCTGAAGCAACACTTAGTTGCTTAGATCAAAAGGGTATAAACATAAGCCAGCTAAGTATAGATGTTTTGCAGTTGCATTTAAAATTCAAAGTTCAAACTATGCTACAGAATCGTTTATACCATCAGCCTCAGAATGCTGTACAGAAGTAAGAGTCTTCTGTTCTACACTAAGAAGAAGAGGAGGGCATCAGATCAAAGAAAAAGTAGACTAAACAAGAAGGAAAAATGAGTCTGTATGGACAAAATGCTTAAATAAAAGAAGTATTAGAGCTTCAGGTTTCCTTTTCCATTACAAGTCAGCAAAAGGTCAGGAAAAACATATCCCATCACTCATGAAGGGCTTGACATGAAGACATAAAAGCAATTAAAGAGAGAAGTTCCAGGCTTAGGAGAACACAGTCAAGACAAATCATGGATATGGAAGGAGAAACATTTTGGGGGGGGGGTGGAACCAAGGATGAAAATATGGAACAGGAGACCTGACTGACCGTCACCTTGAGTGGGGCTTTAAAGACAAAGAACTTGAACATGGTACACAAGGTCAGAGTTCCAAAGGGAGACAGGACAAATCACATCATCAGTAGCAGATTATTTTCACATCTAATTTGAAATATAATTACAAAACCAATAAAATATAAGATCTCTCTAGCATAAGTGTACACATCCGTGGGAAGAAATTGGTTTTGAAATCACACCATCCATTCTTACACTGGTTCAGGGCAACTACCATGGGAGCCTCTCTCTTTCTTCTTTGAACTGATACAATTAACAGAAATTGTTACTGTACAAACCCAGCCTGCTTGATGCTCCTCTGTAAAGCTTACTCCCAACACACCTATCGAGAGCATTTTTGTGAATGCAAATAGGCCATTCCTTGTCACTATCTTGTTCACAGACCAGACTGTACAAACTTCACTACAAATGACAGTTATCACCACTGCACAGAACCTTTCCACATGTCCCCCAGCTCCATCTGTGGAGCAAGGAAGAAGCAGACGTGACATGACTACTTTCTGTATCAACAATAAATATTCCATGTGCAATGCTACATTGTAGTTGAATTTTTATTTATGCCACAGAAAGTACAAGGTTCATAGGAAATACACACATCCTTTTCCCTCTAGGTCAGGTCCAACTTGGTTGCAGTCAATCATGGCGCACACTCCACGTATTTCTTGACAAAACAGATTTTTTGAACAGACATAGGAGGTCTTGAAGTAGGTAAGAGCACTTTTACCCTCTTGTAATAACTTAAATGAACACAAACTGCCAAGTATAAGAGGCAGTATTGAACATCACTGCCACATCCCAGAGGAGGTGTATCTGAGAACACTGCTGTAACAACAGTGCTCAGAACAGAGCATACTTAGATGTGATTAATACAACAGCACTGAATTCTTCCTTCAGCAGTGTGGCCCTCGGATGAGACAGATCCAGTGAGTTTTACAGCTGTTTAAAGCAGTCAGTTTGGTTCAGCCTTTTATTACTTATTGCAGCAATACAAAAGAAATCAGGGTAGATGGCAACAATGCCTGTTCCTGCTTACAATACCTACTCCTCAGCTTTCTCAAAGTCAGCTGTGGCATATCTTGAAAAGTCATCCCTGGAATAGTTTAGCTGAGGTAACCCCAGTAGGTACACAGTAAATGAAGCAGAATCATGAGAAATTCAATAGATCTTTCGATTGCCTTCTGCAGAAAATTATTTTAAGACAGCTGTAATATCTGTTTGGCCTGTTTGCTTAGATATGACATGGTTCAATGAGGGGAAGAAAAAAAAAATCTGCCTTGGAAGGTGGTATAGCAAACATGTACCTTCTAAGCTTCCAGGAAAAAAATCTTTATCATTATTATTACTGAACCAGAGGCTTGACAGCTAGCAAAGATACACCCAAAAAAAATGATAGCACATGTCTTTGCTGATGCGTCACTCTAGCCCCAGGATTATTTTCACTTTTCTCTTTTATCTGTCAATAAGCATTGTCAAAACCATTTCAGTGCTTTCAGTCACCTTGGTCATTGGTCTGTGAAGTACTGACTTTACCTGAAGCTTGAAAATATGATCTTTACCAGAGTTTTTCTGTTGTTATTTAATCATACCACCTGATTAGGTCTTTTTTCAGAGATGGCACTCAGTATCTCTGAAGCCATATAAAGCTTACTGACGCTTTGATGATTAGACTACCTAGGAGCACTCATATGGTTGAACTGTTACTGAGTGTTATTAGTTGGGTGACAATCACCAATCTGTCTAACATAATTTGCCGCAATGTAAATTTTCTTATTTTGTAGCTAAACATCTTCCTAAACATTCATAAAAGCCACACTTGGTTCAGAAGGAAGACAGCTTTGGAATGCTTCCTTCAGCTCCAGAGGGGAGGTAATCTTGAAAGACTTTGCCAAACGAACACCATCGCTCACGAGTGCAACACAGCTGATCAATAGACATCCTCATTATCTCATAGTAACACTGCAATGACTATGGTCAAGGTAGGCAAATGGTCTCCAGGATGACTATGATTTTATCTTAGTTTTGGGGAACAATTGCATAATGGCAAGACAAAAAATAAAATAAAATAAAATAAAATAAAATAAAATAAAATAAAATAAAATAAAATAAAATAAAATAAAATAAAATAAAATAAAATAAAGAAAAAGTGGAATAAGGGAAAACCAGGACACTATTTTTAATACAATAACATGTACATACAGCACAGCATTTTAGGTGGATATTTGTACTAAGTACACTGAAGTGGAATGCTTACTATTAGGCATTTTCATTTTGAATACTGAAATAGACGCTTCTGAATCCTGAAGCAATGCTTCTGCAACCACGATCTGTGTTGGATTCTGCTCCTTTCTTTGAGCAGAGTAACAATAAACTGTTGTAAAGATAGGCTTATTCATATATAGTCATTTTATTCTTCTGCAAATTTTGAATGCATTTCAAATTTATAAAGCTTTTAAGGTGGCATAAGCTTGCTGAGTATTATCTATTTTGGTTTTAAATCTATTTCTAAACGTGTTTCACTGTGAAAATGTAAACAGAAATATAATAGTTCTAGGAAACAGAAACAATTTCTGAGTACAAGATATGCAAGTTAAGTACCTCTTCTATTTATAGAAGTAAATCTGACTTTTTAATATAAATTAGAATTATCTTTAAGAAAAATACTGTATCACCTTAATTAGCTGCAATATTAAAGAATGATAATTAGTGTCTTAGAGAAGGTGTTTTATTTCTTTGGATCTGATAGGAGGCATTTACTGCTGCAAGATCAAGTGTCTGAACACACAGGGAGGGAGTAGCACCCCTAACAAAACACTTGGAAGTGTTCCACAAGACTTTCCTTGTATAATCTTGTTACTGATGTACATTTGCAAATTCAGTTAATACCTTTTCATAAAGGATTTCTTTCAACAGTGTAACATCAGAGATCAGAACAGGTTTTCATTCTGCTCACTAACCTCTGAAGAAGATTGGACATATAATAAATAATTCATAACAGAAACAAAACTTTCTCCTCTCTGAACACTGAATTAAAAAATAAAATAAAATAAAAAAGGTCTTTGAAAACAAAAGAAATAAAGGTCTTTGAAATGTTGTACAGCAACAGCTTTACAGTACAGAGTGAAGCAATGCAAGTGTGGGGAAACCTTAGTCTGTATATGCTGAGGTATACTAAGTAACTTGCTCCTTCCCCTAGGACAACAGGCACCCCTGGCTGGAGATGTCAAGATGTCACATCATTGTCTATAAAGCTTCTGTAATCTGAGGACATGAAAATTCTTCTCTACCCTTGCCATAGCATGACATCCATGGTGGTGGATTGGAAGGAAGGCACTACTGGGGGAAAATAAGAAACAATCTCTCAACTATCCCACAGTCTCAACCACTTTCCTCAAAAAAAAACAAAACAAAACAAAACCCAAACTATTTAAGGCTTGCTTTGCCTTTCATCAAAAAAATACCCTTTCTGTTGAAATTTCCAGATTTCTTGATCTTTAAAGATCACTACACCTGCCACAAAGTAACTTGAACTATCTGCCTGCTTACACTACGAACAACTTTAATTTCAAGCAATGAAGTTATTTGACAGTCCCAGTTTTAAATACCTTAAAGAATTCTGCAGTGAGGTCAAGACACTGAGTTTATAATGTTAAAAAGATAATTAGCACATCTAGGCTGCTGTTTAAACAACCAGAACTGTACTTTTGCTTATGTTGACTTAAGCCACCAGATAATGCTCGACACTCTATTTCATCTGCCAGGTTGCCACTAACATTTAATATCAAACATCAGCAAGTGTTCCAATACTCTGCCAAAATATTGTATAGCAGAAGCCTCTCCCTCCAACTCTGTAGCCATAAGCAACCAAAATAAGGATACAATCGAAATGCTCCCTGTACTGTATACACATCCCTTCCAGTGCTTATCTCAAGTACTAAACAATCTTGCAATAAATTTCCAGAGCAACACATCCTTATTCCAATGTTTTTCTTTCACACCAGGAAGCGTTAAAGAGCATATTTCACATATTTTAAAGCACAAGTGCTCAGTATGTAAATATACTGAAAGAGGTGTATCAGCCAGAGCAGAGGGATCACACACTGATGATGGAGTGTTTAATTAGATAATCTCTTGCTACACATCCACAAGAATTCCCTCATGCACACTGCCAAATTCAGATTATTAGGAAAAGCCATAGAGTCACCGTGCTAATCCTCTATTCCTTGCTGGCTGAAGCCTCTGGGACACAATGCCACTACATCAACCAACAGCTAATAAGCTTTCACCTCATGTTAGCACCAATGAACTGAATAAACGTGCACTGCAGCATTGAAGCTCTGTGTCCATACACAGGTGAACAGAAAAAGGCATAGGAAGAAAAAAAACAGAAAAGTACAGGATGATGTACACTTTATTGTCAGGTTATAGAAAGATACTAAAGAAAGCAAAATTTAAGGGTTAAACAATTCATTAAAACCTCTGGTGGTTGTTGATATAGCATCATGATTTTGGATAGCAAATAAAAATAGAGTAACCAACCAATACAGAGGAATTTATAAGGCCAAGGGAGGACATACTTTAAAAACTATTAGTAGTTCAGCACAACTAGTCAGGAGAGGGAAGAGTAAGGGTGTAAAACCTATCAGTCATTCAGAAAGGGTTATGAAAGGCAATAAGCAGGAGAAAGAGGGGAAACAGCATGAAAATGAGAGGAAACCAATTGAGAGAACATGAAAAGGCACTAGAAATACATTGTAAAATAGAAAGCAAGACAAAAAGGCTGGGTTCTTTGTGTCATGTGCCATAATAACCTGTAATAAAGAATCCACAGGTATTCACGTTTTGGTGCAGAAAAGTTCCCATTATGCTTTACTTTTGCACTGCTTAGGTAGCTGGGGCACATTTTGGTGAGTAACAACTACAGGCTATGGTAGCCATGTTGGTAATGTGCAATAGAACTTGGTTAATCTTAGCATACATAATCCAGTATTTTTTACTGACTTCCAAAGTACCATGTCAAATTAAAATTCTCCTCTAAGCTCTTTTACACTTATTTGCAATGAAAAAAATAGACCGCATTACTACATTTACTCTTTTAGATCAGTACAACAATGGAAATGAGCAGCTAAGTAACACTGTAATGCTCCATCTAGGTTAGTATGCATTTACAGCATGAAAGAGATCTATTGCTTTTAGTGGTTAAAACAGGAGACAGAGAACCTGAGTTTCCATTCTCTGCTGCAGCTCATCAAGTTACTCATGCCCATATTTTCAAAGTTAATCATTCCGAAGGCCAAAACTTGAGCTACCAAGAAATAAAAGCTGGCAGAAGACAGTGACATTTTAACATCACAGATAAAACTACACATCTCATGCCAAGTTCACAAACACATTTTCCATGTGTTAGAATTATCCTGAAAAGGGGGAGCAGTGCAATTAATTTCTACAAACTATTACCCACTCCTAAACCATATAACTTAAACCTCATCCCAATGAACCCTTAGATCAGCTAAGGGCTGTTATCTCCTTTAGTTATTGCAAGATTTTAGGATTGCAATAATATGTTTCTTAGAACAGGAAACTATGTATCTTGGCGTCCCCAAAATACTGTGGTAAGCGTAGCGTAGGTTATTTTACTATTCTCCCAAAGAATTCCATGATCTTATACATCAGAATGTTTTTTCAAGCACTAATAAATGTGGATTTTTTTTTCTCCCTTTGAAGAGATTTATTCATTATCACACCTTCAATTTGATTAGACAGATATGAAATCATTATGTAAATAAACTGTAAATGTGAAATCATACAGTACTGCTGTAGCTTAGCCCTACACAGTACTAGGACCAGTTGTTGGTAGTTGCAAAGCTCAGAAAATTGAGAATACATGGGAAAGATAAGAAGAAAACAGTGTTACATTTTCACTACTTGGCACTTTCAGTGTATTTTAATTGCTTGTCTGCATCTAAGAAAAAAAGAAGGAAATAGTAAGATATAATACAGATCCTTTCATTTCTTAACCAATTATTCCTAGTTAAATTGCTGCTAATGAAAGTACACTGGCTATTGACAGTGTCTTCTGAAACATTTTAAACAGCAATAACACTTGTCACAGAGGAACTTTGGGTAAGCAAAAGCCTCCCACATGTTACTATGAACAACATAATATCATATTCTGTAACTCACAAATTCAAATCTGAACTCTAGGCAACGAATACTGAAGTTTTCAATATTTAATTAAGATGCTTGTTCTAAAAGCTTAAGTGAAGCCATCTAATTAAAAAATGCTAATGTGGAGGTGTAGACTTTCCTTGTCAAAGTAATGTATCTTATTCCTCCTTCTACATCTTTCTAGCTTGGTTTTATTTTTTTGGAGGCAGACAATACCTTATCAGAATAAGTTCAAGCGCTATGAATAAAATATTCGAAATGCCACCATGCATACAAAAGTATAACAGTTAAAGGATAATTAGAGGATAGCAGTTACAAGTGGTTTAATAGCAAGGCAAAATAAGCATTTGCTTAACACAACCATTTTTAATATATATAGTTTCTTCTTAATCTCAATAAAATCAGTCAGTTTGTCCTAAGAGTGAATTTAATTTAATTTTTTTTTTTTTAATAATAAAAGTCATCAGCACTTCAACATGAATACCAGCTCATACAGCATTGTACTGGGCTTTATTTTTTGCACTAATAAAAGAAACAACTAGTGGGAAATTGTAGGCAAACAACACTAATTTGGTTCTCGTATTGTTTATATAAAGCATCAAACACATTCTAAATAGACTTCTCTCAATACACTCCAAACCAGATTAACCTCCCTATTCCAGCAAGGTTTCTCTAAACAAATGCAGGAAAGTTTAAGCCTTTTAAGCCTGAAGGAGCTTACAATTTCTTCTGAAACAAAGCCGAAGACATTAGACGGGAGTAGGGGGAAATAAAAGAAGTACATCAGTGAGGGTTTGTGTTCCTACTCATATTATTTTCACAGTGTTACACAGCTTAGTTATCTAGCAATTACAATATTTCAATTAATTTACTATTTGCTAAAATAAATTTACATTTAGATAAAAGTATGTATTTACAAATATGTATTGTCAATAGTTATCTTGGAAAAAACACTCACAAAACTATCAAAAGCACCTTTACATGATGTTGACATTGTGACCAGTAGCTACAGTCCAGAAAGCAGCCCTGGAGTAGTTATCATGGATTTATTATGCAACCAAAGCTACCAACAAAACACTCTACCACATCAGGAAGGATTCCAAGACAGAACTGAAAAGTACCCCCTGAAAACAGTAGCTCAGTTTAAACAAGCATAAAAGATTTTTTTTCTCCAAAAGAGAGCAGGCAATGACTTTCAAATACTGTCACTTCTAAAGTTTACAGAAGCAAACACTACTAGCACATTCAAAAACAGATCAGCCACATTCACAGACATTAGGCTCATAAGTTGATTCTAAAAGGACTAAATAGGTGCTTGCCTTCTAACATACCTTCCAACATATCTTCTACATTGCCTTTTAACTTCGAATGACCGTGGATGCTGGGGAATAAGCACAGTTTCCCTGACAGGGAAGAGCAAGAGACTGACTTTCATGTCATATCATGTAAATATTATGCTACATGGAACAAATTAAAAGAGAGATTATAAAATCCATCTGAGAGTTTAACAGTGTTATTAAAGAGATTTCAGTCCTGACGATTTAAAAACCTAAACTCACAAAATATATTCATTGCTATCAACACCTGGCAGAATTAATGTTTTTCTGATTATCAGCAATATCAAAGGCAAGCATTGTTCAGTTCTAGAGGCAGCAACTAGATGTTCATGTACGGTAACCTTCTTTCACTCCCCCAATACAATAATACAAATATTAGCTCACTTTAATAAGCTATTCTGCTTTAAGAAGCCACTTTCTGCTTCACTATACCTTTGCTTTAGCAAAATATCAACTGAATCCTACAGCACCCATACTTACCACACTTCTATCTTCATCAAAACCTAAACGTTTCCAAGGTGTAGCTTGAAGATTAAACAGAGGCATCCGAAGTTTCACACCCGTTATTTTACAAGGCAGTGACTGAAACGTTTGCTTTGATGCACAGCTGCAGCCCCGGAACAGGCTTTGCTACAACGCCTACACTCGTTTGAGGTAACTTTATCGGTCCTACAGAAGCTCGGCACCCGCTGCGCTCCCCCTGCAAGCCCGAGGCGCTGCGCCCCTCGGGACCGGGCTCTGAGCTCCATTCCCCCAGCATACACCCGCCCGCCTTCCAAACGCGACACTGAGCACATTCCAGCTCTTTGCTTCTCCCAGGCACCGAAAACAACTCCCGTGCAATCCATCACTTTGCTCTTGAGAGGTGCGCCTTCCTACCTTCAGCATACCCCTGAGGGAAGGAAACTCCAGCACAGGGAGATGTTCAGTACCTCTCAGGACAAGCAGAGGCAGAAGAGGCTGAGTGAAACCCCAGGGGAGGGGGGCGCGCACACACAGTCACCACCACCCCCCATGTTTCAGGAGCGCACTCACGCAGGGAGCTGCGGGCTGCCGGCCGTCTCCCGGCCGTCACTCTCCTCCATCACCGCCTCTTCCCCGATACCGGGCAGGGTGACGAGCAGGGCCTTGGCGCCCGCCCGGCCCCCGGGCTCCTTGTCTGCCGCGGCAGGGGCCGCACGCGGGGGGCGGCCGCCCTCTCCCCCTGACGGCACCGCGGTGCCCGGACCGCAGCCGCCGGACAGGGGGCGCGGGCCGGGGGCCGGCGGGGCGCGGGGCCCCGGCGTGGCCGGGGAGCGGCGCAGCTTGGCGAGCAGGGCGCCCAGCTCCAGCGCCGCCACCTTCATGGCCCGGGCGGGCGGTAGCCCCTTCCCGCAGCAGCAGGCCCGGGCGGGGCAGGCGCAGGCCCTCCCGGCAGGAGCTACCCAGCCCGACGGGCGTTGCTAGGCTAAACAAACCCCGCCGAGGCACGCACCGCCCTCGGTGCACCGCGCAGGCCAGCCCTGTGAGCCGAGTCGCGTGGAAGCGCGGGGCAGAAAGCTGTTAGCGAACGAAATAAAGTGTGGCGTTTTCCCTTTTAAAATTAACACGCTACCTGAGACTAAGGGGCAGAAAAAAACTCCATCTGCCGGGGTCACAGGGCCCTGCTTCACAGCCTTCATGCATTTCTGTGCGGAAAGAGTTTAAGACAAATGGGAGCCCAGATGGACCCAATACAGCACAGCTCTTCACACCATGTTAGGCAGCTGCAAAAGGAAGGTGCGGAGGGACAGCAGCTCACGGACAAAGATAACAATGACAATCCCAGGCAGCTTGGAGAGCAAGAGAGTGTGTCAGGACCAAAGCCCTTTCACTCTTGGTACACGTACCAGCATCACTGGCACAAACCAGACCACTGGAGGCACACGAGTCAGGGACGAGTCAAACACTGTCCTAGCTTTGCACAGGATTTCTGGGTGGATAGAGAGAAGCTTGATCACACCAGCAGGAGTTTGGGGACACTAATGGCTGGTATTATGGATAGGCAAATGTGTCAGCTCAGAACACAGCAGGTAGCGTGGCCCTTGGCAGCAACTGAAAGAGCAGCAGAAGTTGAAGAATAGCACTGTCACTTTATATGTACAAGCCCAGGAACATACATGAAGCAAACAGCTGCATTATCAATTTAAACCTGTCAGCTGCTGGTAGATAACAACCAAGGTTATAAATCTGGGAATTTTATCCCTGCCTTGTCTTCTTAGCACATCAAGTTGTGCAATCAGCTGGCAGAGCAGCGCACACATGACATCAGGTAGGGGACTGAGATTTGAAACTGGGACATTCTTGGACTTTTTTTGTTACAAACTGAAGTAAGTAAGTTCTGACCAAACCTTATGGGATAGGTCCACATAAATCAAACAGCAGCACAATCTGCATTTATTCCTCACCATACCAAAAAGCCTTGACTGAGCCACAGTGAAAGTAGCATAATTGAGCATGTCGGTGTAGTGTATTTATTTCAGTTGCAGCCCGGAAGCAACCCTGCATGAAGACCTGGAAGAGAACCTATTATGATCATCACTGTGTAACTTGTTCATTACTCCCCGCTCTTCAAGAACCACGGAACAAGTCAAGTTCTACCCCAAATCTACAGACTTGAGCATTCTGCCTCGCTCAAGTGCTTTAGATATTCTGCTTTCAGTACAGATGATTCCTCTTTAGTTCTAGGTAATCTCTTTAACACTACAAGTTTTGAACCATTTTTCATTCATCTGGTATCCAACTCCTCAGCAAATCAGCATAATATAGTCTGATGCTGCCTGCTGCAATGAAACTACCCAGCTAGGTCTGTTAATCTTGAAAGCATTTACAATTCTTCACCATGGTAAGCCCATTTATTTACTCTCAATAATACTGTCAGACAAATGTACAGGAGCAGAGCAGAAGTAGGTAACTTTCAGACAAACAGGGAAAAATTCTATGAAAATTCTATGTCAAGTATAATTGATGATTACCATTGGTTTATTCCTTTTGCCTTTTTTTTTAACAGTCTAATCCCCATTTTGAGCTTTTATAATGTTGAGGGGTCTTTTTTCTGTTGTAAAATATTTTAAAGTGAATGTAGGTATTAAAATAACTGCCTAATGCATCATCATGATTTTACCATTTAAAAATGATTTTCACTCATCAGCAAGTACTCTTAGTTTGTATTCTCAGCCATATTACAAAATTAAGCATTCATAACATGGGATTTTTTCACTGTTCTGAAACCATCTTTGGAGGCATTTGGTAACAAGAAAAATCTTTATAGAATTTAGCAAAGCTGTCATTTTTCAGGTGTTAAGGGCCATAAAAGACTATTTGATCATCTAGTCTGTCCCCTTGTATCACATTTGACCTCAGTGTTTTTCCGTACTTCCTCTGCATCTTTGTGTAATTTTTAATACCCATGTGAATGGCTAACATTTTCTAAACTATTCATATTGATGTGGAATGAGAAATTCTGCTACTATGTGTCATTACAGATTTAAGAAACATAGGAACCTGTTCACATGCTAGTCTTTAAATAAGAGGAAGAACGACTGACATAGTGCATACCTGGCACAACATTCTTACCAACTTGCCTCCTCAGCTTTCATGGCCTGAGCATGAAGAAAGAATTTGTCACTTCCTCTGAAAAGGTCAGAAAGATGAGATGAAAGCATCACAATGGAGATAATCCTATTACTGTAATTAGGGAATCATCATCTATCACTTCAACTGTAAACAAAGCCTTTTCTGTTTTCACTCAGGACTTACCCAGCAAGTGAAGACAAGTCTCTACACCCTTCATTCTTCTGGTGTGTGCAAAATCTATTTAATTATTTTTCTCATTTACAATTTTTATCATCATGGGACATACAAACCTATTAAAAACCAAGGTTTTTCATCTATGCATATAACAAATAATGAGAAAAGCTTCTCACAATGATAAGTATTGAACTGTCTGAAAGCTGTTTTCTAAAAAAGTAAAACAGCATTCTTGGAACAATGATGGCATTGAAACTGACGAGGGAAGTGCTAGGGGAGGAAAAGGCAATTTAAAAACCTTACTGAGATACTGAAGAATCACACACTTACTAAAAGTGTTTTATAAGGTCCTTGGAGCAGCAATTACATATTAACAGAAAACATACAAATGACCGTCTACTGTCTAATTTACAATAAATTGTGCTCAATACTCCATAAAATTACAAGTCTCAAACATCAGAAACATCCTTTCAGAGCACACTTGGCTGGTGCTCAGCTCTCTCCAAATGAAGATACTAGCCCATGTGCTTGAACTTTAATGCTTTAGCAACTGCCAACTAGCCCATGTTTTTGTGAAGTATGTTAAGGAAAAAACAAACTAGATTACTATATAAGAAATTAAACAACAGAATTCTGATTTCATTACAGTTTTCTTTTTAGCTATCAAGGGCAAAACCATATACAATCATAAAGAAAAAGGAAACAATGATTTTGAAATTAATCTGCTTTTGAAGTTTTTCTGCTACTCTACCTGTAGTCACAATAATATTCCTGATCAGGTTTAAAACTATTTCTTTTGCAGGGGTAGAGGGTTCACCAGTAACAAAGTTTTTGGTAATGAAATTGCAGTAGCACCACCTTCTCCACATAGTTGTCTTCTAGTTAATGCTACCTGTGCCTGTATTCAGTTTATACAGCTGTGCCCTTAGCCATGTTTCACATTGATTTCAAGTTCTATTTAAAGGCCTACATATAATTTTACATGCATTCAAAGAATTGTCTTTCTGCCAGCTCTCTGAAATTCAGTAGGGAAGAGTAAATTCTTCTTTTAATCATACCACATTGATTAAATCAGTTAACTCATTAGTCAGAAAATTTGGTTTTGATTGTCACCAGTACCAGCCACACCCAGAAAGCATAAACAATCTTTCAGAATCAAGTGGCTTTCTCTTTAAACAAAAGCTTTAAAGTCACTTTGAAACTCTGCTGTTTCATGAAATATTTGTCCATGTTACTCACTGTGCTTCAGAAGGAATGCTTTCAAATTTTAATTTTACTGAATCTCCCCTTGTTTTATGAAAGCAAGCAGCAGTGTCCACCTACCTTCTACACAGAACTTGCTATTTTATCACTGTGTTGTGTTTCGCATATCCCTTTAAAGTAGAGTCTATGCTGCTCTTCATTGGTGGACATTTTTCCTAGAACTTCAGCCACTCTCACTGCTTTTCAGAATTTGCATCACACTGTAGATGCACAGGTTGAAATGACAATCAATCATGATGTCACTTCAGTGCAGGTCAATTAAAATATCAACAAAAATGTGACTATAGACAAGTAAATTTAAATTATAGTAACTCATACATATCTTTCCAGCATGACAAACTTTTTCAGGTCTTCTTGAAGGCTTATTAATTTTCCAAGGATAGAAAATATGCAATATCATGACCCCATAATTCAAATCCGTATTGTCAAAATTCAGTGCACTTTGCTATTAGATTTAAGTGCCATCACTAATTTCTGATTAAATGCACCGACTCGTTCTTTCTGGGCTGGCCAGTTCAAGATGCAGCGAGATCTGAACATTCCTCTTCTCAGGCGAAGTGCATGATACAACTTGTAATCTTCGATATCATGAAAAAAGATCAATATGATGGAGTCACGACTTTGTTCAATAGCTTGCTGAAGAGCATGATACACCTTAAAACTGAAGCAAAAATAAGATAAAGACGTTTTCTTTCATGTGGAGGGAAAAATGACAAACAGTTCTTTTAATAGCTCACGTATTATGTGAGCACATTGCAAACTCAAAGGCTGGACTCAAATAGGGGTCTTAATGTCTATTCTGTGACATAAAATTGTCATTATTTATTTTAAATGAGTTACCTTCTAACTAAGGAAAAAAAAAATAATCCTTTAAAAATATAACCTAAGTCTACTGTCTTGATATAGCCTGGTTTAGCAAAGTGCCTTTCTTTTCGAGATCACTACGTAGGAAAGGTGAAAAGACTCATTTAAAGGAAAATAAAAATCATCTTTGGATGCTAGTGATCTCACCCATTATTGCTCTATTTCAAGCATGTAATTCTAAGGAAAGTAATCTGCTTGATTGTTCGGAAAAATAAAATAAACACCACCATTGACTACGAGATTCAAATTTCCACTAGGGTGCATGTGGAGCAATTAACTTCATTAATTTAGGATTTCTTCTTAAATTATTATATATTATGTAAATATATTGAAGTAGAATTTGCATGGTATTATGAATTAAATAGTATTTTTTATTAAACTACAAAAAGCAAAAAAGATTTTCCTGTTAAAAAAAAAAATATCTGTTAAGAAGTTTTCCCCTTACATATTGGATTTTATATCCTACTCACTTTTTGCACCAGGGATCCTGTAAGAGGTGTTCAGTCACAACAAAAATAATCTTCCTGCTCCTTTTTATACTGTTAATTGTGGCTTCAATTTTAGATATGCCTGCTTCGAAGTCCCGTTCTTCTAAACAAAAGCTAATTCGAAAGTTTTCTTCCAGAGACATGAAATTCTTAGACACCCAATTCTTGTCCTGCCTTGCATGAATGATGTAGGCATCATAATCAAACTCTTCTTGCTGTCTGTCAAGTTCTTCAAAACCAAGTATTCGACTTACTAAAATATTCCAGTAGAAGGCTATTCTCCACCCTTCTAAATGGATGATAAGAACAATAAAAATGAATAGTGTCACAGTAGTGGCAGTAATCACAAACAAAAGTTTAAAAGGAGCACTGTCTTTGCAGGCTGAGCTGTCAAAATGAAACACCAGGCTACCATGGTATTTAGGGGGGGTGTTGCAAATGTACTGGGATTGCAATCCAGGTATATATGCTTGGGTCACATTAAGCCAATCAGCAAACCAAGAAATGCTTTCACAGGTGCAATCAAATGGATTGGAATCCATCTCCAGAATTCTCAGGCTGTTGAAAGCTGGGCCAAACACTTTTTCTTCAACTGAGGTTATCAGATTTTTTTGAAGGTTCAATGAATTCAGAGAGGCTTGGTCATCAAACAGGGTTGCTGGAAGCAAATTCAAATTATTCGATCCTAAATCCAAGGTTTTTAATTGAGACAGACCCTTGAAAACCTGAACTGGAATCTCATCAAGCCCGTTTGATTTTAAATTAAGAATATGCAAGTTGGGAAGATTTTTTAAAAAAAGGACTGGGCCGCCTGGATTTGCATGTTTCCAAAGTCGGGCTAAATTATTGTGCTGCAAATCCAGAATGTAAAGTTTGTGAAGTCCATCAAACAAGTCTTCTTTCATGTTTGCTATATTGTTATTGCTGATATCCAGGACAGTCAGATTTCGTAGAGGATGAAAAGGTGAAGGAGAAAATGCCAGATTACTGCAGCCTACCTTTCTCATCATCAGTTTTCTAAGGCTTGGGACAAAAATAAATGATTCACTTTGCAAATCCAGTTTTTTATTGTAGGAAAGATAAATATCTTGTATATTATTGAGACCTTTAAATTCATGACCTTCAAGCTCTTGACTAATTTCATTAAGACCAAGATCAAGAATTTTTAGGTGTCCCAAGGTGGAAAATGCCCCACTTTCTATTGTAGATATTCTTGTTTTTGTGAGGTTGAGAACCTGCAGACTGGAATTAGCAAGTGATGAAAATGTTTTATTAGTTATTCTTTGTAAGTTTATGTTGCAGTTACAGAGACTCAGATACTTCAGGTTGTTCAGACCTGTGAACATATTAGGAGTTATTCCTGCAAAATTGTTATTATCCATTATAAGGTACTCAAGGTGGTGTAACCAACGGAAGGAAAAATCTTCAATTTTCCCATTAATTGAATTTATCAGATTCAGATGTTTGAGGCTGGATAATCCATAAAATAAACGTGAAGATAAATGAATGTTATTATGCTTCAGGTTTAAGTATTGTAAACTTGAGAACCACTGAAATGAGTCATCTTCGATCACAGACAGAGAATTTTGGGAAAGGTTTAAAACTGTAAGATTTGTTCCATGCAATCCCTGGAAAGTCGATTTGCCAATGTATGAAAGTTTCACACAGCTCAGTGAGAGGTTCTGAATTGCTGTGTTTGATAATTCTGTGCAAAGTTTCTTTGTGCAATTTTCACCAAGGTTGACATTGTTCAGTATGAGGCCAAGCAGGTTTCCAATTGCATGTAAACATCCTATGTCAAACTGAAAGAAAAAAGAGTTTTGACCTAAACAAAAGGATTATATAAGTTGACCCACAAAGCCAAAATTTTGACAGATTTTCAAACAAGATTTTCAAGTACAATAGAACTGCTACGCTCAGATTTCTTCCATAGCCACATTCAGACAAATGCTTCTTGGAGTTTTTACTTCGTGTGATAATAGTTCTAAAATTGTAACATTGTTATCATAATAGTAGTAGTACTCTTTTGGAAGAAGGCTGAAAGTTGCTTAGTGAGATGCCAGTTAATTGCAATTTTGTACCCAACTACTAAAATTCTTTCACTAGAAATATCTTAGAAGCTGAGATAATATCTTTCTTCAGCTTTCTTTTATTGGTATCTGCTAGGGATACCAACATATTAGTGCAAAACCAGATATACTGTAAAAAAGTTATTTAGACCTTCAGACAGCCAAGAAGAAACCCAGTTTCTTTGTGTAAGCAGAAGCTACACTCTAGGAATGTGATACTAGAGACTTGCTTCCACAATACAAATACCAAGGCTCCATCATGGTGCTGGCTCCTCATTTTGATTCCAGTATCAGCTTAAGGATTAAATATTCCAATTGTCAGAATAACTTGAATGCATAAGGCTGCTTTTCCGACAGCAATATTGTAAAATCAGAGCAGTTTAAACTAGCATAAAATAGCACTGTCCAAGAAAGAAGCAGTCCCATCTACTTCTCCACATGCTTTACCCTGGTGCTAATATGGCCTTACGTGCAGTCATGGGGTGAACCAGAGAGAATCAGCCTGACCACAAGCTAACCAAGTCAAAAACTCTGTGGAATTTCCCCAGTGATTCAGTGCATAGCCTCATTAAGCTTGTACCAGAAAGAAGAAGGGATGAAGAGGCCCAAGGGAAAGAGGACACCTCTAAGCAGTGGATAAGTGATATAATGCCACCTTAAGATAGTCTTGTAATTTCAATGTACATGTTCTTTAAAGATCAATCAACTGGAAGAAAAAAATAAACAACAAATAAAGAAAAAAAACACTTAAAAACCCAAATGCAAGCAAATTCAGTATTCATACGCTGAGGGTCAATCAGTTTAGAACAGCAACACTTACCATCATTCTTCAAAGAATCATATTGTAGTGCTGAGAAGCAGGTCAGAAAAAATAGTGAGCTAGATGGCAGAGACTTCTACCCACTTCTTTTTTTTTTTTTTGAAGGAGTATTATTTCTCTGTGGTACCCAGAAGAGAACATTCATTTGCTCCTGTGATTAACTAGGAAGTGAGACCTATATTGTATAATTAGCCTTTCAAATACTGCACTTTTTCCCTGCTTAGAAAGTAGGTCATCTGTTCACCTACAGCACATAGAAAATAAACAAAGCTCTTGCATAGAAAATGCCTGGTAAGGGTTCACAGAGCTACTTGATCTAGCTCTTGCTTGAGACCTCTGATATACATCGAACCCGCTCTTACTGATTTCAGTGGGAGAAAAATAATTACGTGTATCATTACTAGAGGTCAGGAGTAGCGCTGTATACAACAGAATGGTTTTATCCTTGACATCAGCAGATCAATAATGTGATGTAAATGACATAGAATTATAAAGAATAAATCAGGATAGTTCCATTTTATACTTACATCTGTTGAATTTCTGTTGAAATGATTCCTACCTCTTTCAGTGGATTTGATGACAAATCAAGGCTGTTCAATGAGGTGTTGCTAAGAAAACTGAAATCATCCTTTCTTAACCGAGTGATTTGATTGCCATCCAATATGAGCTCACGAAGGTTCTTCAATTGTTGCTGCAATCCTAAATTTGCTGACTTCAAAAAATTATGAGACAGGTCCAAAATATTCAAGTTCTGGGGAGAAGATGCAGACAGAAAAGTATAAAATTATTTTTATTTTATATAATACAAAACCATTTTGAAATATTGCATTAAAGTCTTATTGATTAGAAATTAGTTGCAATACTATAGTCAGTTTGTAATAGACAAATGGCAGCTTTCAAGCTCCTGCAGGAAGAAGCCTTCTGTATCTTCCACATCTGTAACTTACATTGTGTTCATGGTCTTAACCTCCTAAAATATCTATTGCAAACCAAAAAAATTTCTTTATCTAAAATTCGTTAACTCTCTGAAAGCCCTCCTGCTCCAGATACAATGATAAAAGCAAGGCCTAAGCTGGCTGCAGTTATAACTCCTACAGTATTTAACCCTGTGTGCCACCCTCACTGTGGTCCACCCTTGCAAACAAAAGTGAGAAGGGTGAAGAGTGCAGAGCAGCCTGCAGAGATCAGTGCTGTACACCTTGTAATACTACAGTTTATGCCCAGGTGCAGACTGCTCCTGCACCTGTAGAGGTGACTCCACAGAATGTGCCTTGATGTGCCCCAAGCCTGGCCTCTATCAGTAACAGGGCAGCAGCAAAGTGAGGAAGGCCAGAACTTCAGTTCTGTTCCCAGCACAGAAACTAGCTGTATTCATTTATATTTAGTTGAGAGTCAGCAGTTGTACAATGTAAGCAAGTATATTTTATGTAACTGAAATGGAATACTGAGTTTAGCGGAAGAGTTCAGACGTTCAAAACAACATGCACACTCATTAGAACATTGTACAACAATTATAATTTACACATTGTCTCTATTTTCTTCTTTTTCTTAGGCCCTTCCTTTCACATGATTCCCTGCCTGGTACCAAGACAATGGAATAGTCTTTTCCTGCCTCATGTGCTGGTCCCCTAACCTCATAGATGACATGGAGAAGAATACTGAACCACATGTAAACTGCAAGGAAAAATGAAGGTAGAGTGAAAGTTTTTAGTCTTTCTCAATCCCTGCAGCCCTGGGAGACAGCACATTCAGCCTAAGCACTGAATGCTGCTTCATGTCTGAGAAATTACACCTTGACCTTGAGAATTCAGGCTAACTATCATTTTTAGACCGCAGGCAACCCAAATTCCACACCACCCACTTTGCTCTATACAGTATCTGTTTCTGCTATTAGGACAAATCCTTTGTGGAGAGGTCCCTCAATGGGATGTAAGAGGGAAAAGGGGGTGGAGAGCATAAGGGTGGCTGAGACTCCAGTGTATTCTAACACAAGAAGCGACTAGGCCTTTTCTTTAGAAACAGTGAAGGAAGAGTACATGCTGGGTATTTTCAGATGCAAATAGGCAGCTGTGCTGTACATGCACTGGAAAATACAGTAAATTCCTCATTTAAACTTTATTTACACAAAAAAGATGCGTTTCTAAAGCTTACCTCCAGGGTTTTGAAAGGATCATTTTTTATATCTATTCTGTTATATCCTAGATTGAGCTCAGTCAGGTTGGTGCAGAAAGCAAAGGCTCTGTCAGGGAGCTTATGCAACTCATTATGTTCTAACTTCAGGATCTGCAACAAGGGCACAGTTTGGCACAATTCTGGTTGCAGTTTAGAGATGGTGTTGTAGCCTGCATTCAGGTAAACCAGCTGATTGTACCTGGTCAGATTTGCAGGACCTAGCTGCCTTAGCTGATTATGAGAAATGTCCAAACCCGTTATATTGTTTGGGAGATCAGAAGGAATTTGAGAAAGCTTCAGATGTCTGCAGTCAGCCATTTCATCTTGGATCTGACATTGCTTTCCAAATGACACACACAGGAGGAAGACATAGACCAGTCTGACAGATAAGCTGCTCCACCAAAGAGCAGCACTTCCCATTGTGTTATCTGCAAAGGCAAAATGAACACAGTGCAAATTACAGTCATTTTGACACAACTTATATCTCAAACTGAAGGTTAAGCAAGCCAGGCTCAAACCCCACATAGTTTTATAGTGAACAAACAGTATTTCTCGCCCATAAAGTAGCTTCTGTCAGTGCCCCACTGCAATACAGGCTGTAGAAGGGAAATTAACCTTACTAGACTTCACAGGAAACTAGAAGAGCTTCTCAAAAAAAAGTGACTCCCAGGAATATGAGGTTCCTTAATTCTGCAGCTCACATTTTCACTTGCTTGGAAGCTATGTTTAATTAACACGATCTTGCTTTGAGTACATTAGATTATTGGTCAATAGCTAACAATGAAGCATGAAATCAAACTAGCGCATTTGTACAGAAAACAAAAAAGCTTTCTGAACTGATGTCTTTTAAAGAGAAGGATTTTTACTACTGTAACAAAACACTCTGAGGAACTGACATTGCAACCTACAGCCAAACAGGAGTTTAGCAGGTCAGACCCCAGCACAGTCTGTCTCTGTAGGTGACCTGCCTTTTCACAGGGCACACATTAGGGCTGCTCCTGTGACAAAAAGCCACATTGCAGTGGCCAGAGGGGAACCCTGTGAGTGCATCTGTGGGAGCAACCTAGCCACCTAGGGAGAGACACCAGTAAAATCCAGTGGGAGTGGGGATACAAGCAAAGGAAAGAGGGACCTAAAGCATTGCAAAGGCATACAAAAAAAGACTGCAAAAGACAATTTATAAAAAACATTAATGAAAAATTAATTTCCGGCTGGGCAGTGCTTGTGGGCCTGATGCATCTCCTGCAGCTCACACAGCCTTGGCTTTCCACTCACCTGCCAATAACAAACAAGGAAGGGGAGGGGACAGCAAATGACTGAACCTGATGGTCCTGCACAGCCTAGCCTACTATAGCCACGGCTGAACTTGGCACCCATGTCCCTGTAGCTGAGGAAAATAAAGTACCTCTTGTCCTGCCTCATTCCTTTGCACCCCAGCTGCTGGAAGAGCTAACGAAAACAAAGGTTGTTTTTCTATAACAAAATCTTTACCTCTGGCCTGCATCCTTCTGAGGGTTTGTTTTGAGAGATCAGGTGGCTGCCAGGTTCCTTGGCCAGATCATCTTTGAGTTTAAAAAGTACAAGAAACCTACTGCACAAACACAAACAGAGTTCTTTGGCTGAATTCCAGTGAAGCCTGAAGGGTTGCCTTTTCCTGCATTTTTCATTCCAGAAAGTCTGGAGTCAGACTTTAGGTGTTTCATGCTTTGGTTGAGGATACAGTGAGGAAAACACACACCCATTATCAGACAAAGGACAGTGTTACAGCATAATATTTAACAGGCAAAAGAAAGAATGGCAGTTTTAATGTTAGGAGTAAGAACTTTAAAAAACCTGGAGAATTTAGCTGTGGAGCCTGTGATATCTCCCAGGGAGGAACATTTCCATTTGACCTACATCAGCTATTGGAATCATCTACCCAGGGAAGTAGTGGATTCCCCAGCACTGGGCATTTCTATGATTCAGCTGGACAGGGTGCTGGCACATTTAGTCTAGGTCATACTTTGCTAAGAAAGATTGGAACAGATGATCCTTGAGGACCCCTCCAACCTGGTATTCTAAAATTCTATATTGCCCTTTTGTTCTAAAATTCTATATTGCCTTTTTTTTTTTTTTAACACAAAAATACCACCTGCCAGCTGGGGACACTACATCCAGGCACAAGCACCAAAGCACAAACATTAGGCAGCAGTGATATGACTTTGCTAACTTGCAAATTAAGAGAAATCCAAGACCAAGGAAGTTGCCCAAACTTGCCTTTGTACCTCCAATATTCTCATTTATTACCAAGAAGTAAAGAATGGCATGCACTTACCACTGTGGGCTTTCTCTCCTTCAGTTTGGAGGCATCGAGGCACTGCACAAATCTGTCAGCACAGAGAAACCATGAGGAAACAATCTGCCCAGAGCCGAAAGGAGTGAAACTGAAAGTAGGGACAGAGGGCCATGCCGCAGGAAGCCAGGGTGAGGAGCGGAACCAGTGGGGTGAGCGGGATGAGCATACCCTGAGCTGTGGCAGCAGCACCATGCTCGCTTCTGCAATGCATTTTCCTGATCAGAAATGTGTCAGAGGCGCTGAGGGTGGAGATCGCTCCTCCTAAGTTCAGAGTTGAGATCATCATTTGTGATGTGCTGGCAGAAACAAATTTAAGCACACAAATGTGTCATGGGTGAGCATCACACAATGCTGCTTATAACTTGATTTCAGTTTACTCCTAGCTAATTCCTGTGTCTCCAAAAATCCTTGGGGATATATCCCAAAAGCAGATGCACCAACTGACAGACTACTGTCAGAGGAATATTACTCTTTTCTTGTAGAAACAAAGCACAAAGCACCAACAAGTTCCAACACAGCCACATGTAGGATTCCCTTATTAAATTCCCCTTTTAAAAGAGAATTTGCTTATGTGAAAGAGTAATATGTTACATTTTAGGAGAGATAATAAAATATTTTCTATTGCATTAAAAATAAGAAATTGCTTTTAAAAGTCCAAGTAAAAGTTTTAGGTACAGCTTTTAGTTTTGTCTCCTTTCCATACAGTTTGTGAATTCACACATCCTGCTCTCCCACAGACCTGACCATAACTTTCCTGGAGGTGACTTCCTCAGTATTTAACTTCCTCAGTATGTGCCAAAAGGTGCTACTACTTCAACCACATTGCCACTGATGAATCCCCTGCAGGGTTCATCCAGCTGCACTTAGGACACACCAACACCACTGAGTTAACTGCATTTTTTAGATACTCCTGAGTGGACAGTGGGTAGCTGGAGACTCACCCAGAAAAGAGTAAACTTGGCCTCTAATTCTTCATTCAAAGCATTTGAAATTACAGCATGCAGCCATGTGTTAACCACCTGCCCATCAGGAGCTCTGGGGAGGGATGTTGGGCTGGTTTCTAATCCTATATGCCATGATATCTGGGACTACTGGCAGATTTGCTGGGAGCCCAGGGAGGTAGGATGGCTACACAAAAAGGTAAGGGCTCTTACTTCCTGCTCCTGCTTTCTGAATTCTTTCAGCAACTGTCTAATATAAATTAATATTTATTCTTGGAGTTAGGACACTGAAACTGAGACCAGAACCAAGCTCCTTTGGAGATGAAAGGCTCTAAAGCCTGTTTCATTCCCATTTCATAATTAAACCTTTATCCTCCCTTTCACCTTGCTACGGGAAGAGCAAATTTCTGTTCCATGCTGCCCTGTGTGCTTCTGCACTGCTCAAGGTCATTTCACCAGAAGCACGGCCACCTGAAGTCACATTCAGTTACTCTGAGGAGAATTTTTCTCTTTGTGTCATGTAACTCTGCTGCTTTGGAACAGAACAGATTACAATGATGATAAAGAAGCATAATAATTAACAACCTTTGCAGATCATTATTCCAGCCTAGCAATACTGTCAGGTGTTTTGCCACTGCCCTGCACTATACTCATACTGCAGATAAACTGTGCTCTTTGATTTCACCTCACTTTTTATTCTCTCTAAAACCTCTCTTCCCTATACATGTAGGGGACTATTAGGAAGCTGGAGTTGTTTCAGACATAACAGAGGAAAACCATCTGATGCTGGTGAAGCTGCTAATTTTATCACTAGTACCTTTCCAACTCTTCTAGCTCAGAGAGACAACGTCACAAGGGTGCTCAAAAGCTCCTCTGTTGTGGAGCACCTTCACTGGGGGTAAGAACATTTATTTTATTACAGAAAATTTCAAAGCAACAAAACTTTGCATTTTGTAGCGTGATTTACAAGAAACAGCAGATACTATGGTGCAAGGTAGGCTCTAGGGAAACACAACCAGTGCAGGTTTGGCAAGTGCAATATTTCTGAGGCAGATGACAAAGTGGACACATCTGTGCTTATTTCAGTGGTAGGAAATCGTAACAGGTTCTCAAGTTGCTGTAACTGCACTTTAAATTTAAATTTCTGTTTTCAAGTGCTGGAAAGAACATGGCAACTCATAATGGAGGGGAAAGTCAAGCAATCACATATCTAGAGAATGATTCAGGCAAAAAACAGTGCAAAACCCAGGCAATGATCCCACATCGTGGTCAAGGAATGAGTGAGCTGGTTCTGAATGGTGACAAAAGACAGGCAAAATTCTGGAGATTTCACATACATCTTTAACAGCAGCATAACCAATTGCTGCACAGACCTACTTTAAGCTTATTCAAGCTATAAGCACAAAAGGATAGGGACGTAAGTGCAGTTTCTATCTCATGGAACACTCCCAAAGCAAACATTTCACCAAAACTTAGCCTAGTAAAAAAGCAAAAAGAAAGTCTACTGATCTTAACCTGATCTTCAGATACAAACAAGTGCATTAATTGAGCACATGGCTAATCCATTTTCAATGTTATTGCAAACTGCAAGTCAGGCTGTAAGGAGACATTTCCTGTTATTACTGAATGGTGAAAGTGCCGTATGTTGTGGTTCAATTCAGACATCCTGTGCAAACGGAATTTAAAGATACCTGGAGACAGATATCTTTAAAGATATCAGGACAAAGAAAGCAGGAAAGAGCAGAATTGAATAGTTAAGATCTGAGGCAAGTCTTTATAAGGGACAGCCTGCAACTCAAGGTAGCTAGAAAGGAGAACAGTATGGCAGACAGAGTTAGCTTGTATCTACCTCCTGAAACAGAAGAATAGATACTGCTACTGTGTTGTGATTACATGAATTCAGCCAAGTTTAATTGTGCTGTTGAAGAATCTAATAGGTGCATTTTGGGTATGATAGTTCTTTTAAGAATGCTCACTCATTACTGCTAATTTACAGGTTGTGAAAACTGAATTACAATACAAGGTTTTTGTGGACACAGAAGGGGAAAAGGGTATCTGAGGACTGACAGTGCTAAGACGGACTATGTTCATTAGCATTCTCCCAGACCTCTGGGTGCTCAAAGACAGAAGAATTTGCTTCTATGCATTTCTTCAGCAAGAAGAAGGATGCATCACTATCAGTTCATATTCTATATTAATGCCTTTGCTTTACAACCAGGGAATTCTAATCCCAAAGAAAGAACCCTGGAGCTAGAGAAATGAGCAGTCACTTTGAAGTTAACCTTTTAGTCAGGGTTAGAGAGAGTAAAAATTCTTCATTATTTCAACTTTTTTTCTTTTAAAGAGGAATCACAATGTCTCATGTTTACACCACTGAATTTTAGTGTATATATGTGTATGTATTTTGCTATTAAATGTTCTAACTTCTTACACCCTGAAGTAGTAAAAAGGCTAGAATTTAGGACATGGTATTCTTGTGTTGTGGAAATATTTTGTTAGCAGTTTCTGCCTCTAAGAACTTTCCCTAAAAGGCGACAGTCTTCCTTCTCAAAATCTTGTTCTTATTCAGCTTTCACAGTTAAGCATGAGTATTAAATATTTTTGATTTGCAGTAGTTTCTCATTCCCAGCATCTCCCAACAGTATTTAATTGTCTGGTTTCAGAATCCCTTCCTTTTTTTTGCTGTTCCCCCTTTTTCTGGCATGTTTTTGTTTTTTTGTCACTGTATATTTCCAACAGAAAATATATATCCCAATGCAGATCATATACAACTGCCCTCACACCAAGTGATTTTACTATGAACACATCAAAGTTCAATGATAAAGTAGAAATGGCAGCCTTTGATTTACAGTCATGCTAGTGGCACAGATAGAAAACACCAGTGCAAGCCCACAACTCTTAGAAATATTTTCCTGATAAACTATGCTTTAGGCAATGTAAACTCTAGCTTCTAAAGGTAAGATGTATTTAAAAGAATCACAGCTACATTTGATCTTTCCATTTACTAAAATCTCTGTTCAGTTATATCCAGGATCTTTTTGCATTGCATCTTTTCCTCAGTAGTCACTGTGGCCTGAAAGCCCTACATACTCAGATTCACCTTGAGCCCACAAATGGTAAAATGAACAGAAACTAATAAACATGTAAACACACCCACATGGCCCACCCGTTTTAGTTCCTCACCCCAAGAAATATTTGGCTGTGCTGACAACTGACTTCAAATTCAAAATTACTTCTTTACAATGGCCCCTGGTACATCTCTTGTCCATGCTTATTCTCTGTTGTCTCTCTGTGTAAACAGTAGCAAAAAAGTTATTCTTCAGGTTATTTTTTCTCACCAAAATAAATATATTTTCAAACCTATCAAGCTTCAGTTGTATGAAAGGAGACCACATCAGCTGCCAGGTACTAAAAGTTTTTAAGGTGTATCACAACAGCCACATACATACAAGTTGCTGCACCTAACTTAACTTACAAGTACCAGAAAAATCATGAACATGCTTCTAAATGCAGTGAATATTCATTGAGAGCCTTCCAGAAATATCACTGCTTATGTGTTACCAAATGATCCTGCTTCTGTATATTCTGCGTAATGGTGTGGGATTTTTTGCAATGCTTTGTTTCATTGTGAAGGATCCAAGGCTAGTTTTGCATTACTGCCAACAGGGTTTTTTTTTTTCAAAAAACTTGTCTTAGATTAACTAAAATTGTATTGTATTTCTTTCAGTAGCTATAGCTCTTGGTTTGCTTAGAAGGATAGCCAAAGAAAATACAAAGGTGTCTAGAAAAACATACGTTTTAGGGGAACAACTACTTAAACAAAGCTTTTGAGGAAGAAATACCAAATTATTTCAACTTTCTGATCTAATGTTGATGGGTAAAAATGACTCATACATTCTAAATGTAACAAACATAACAAAAAATATAAAGCTGAATAAAAGTATGAGACAAAATAACATGATTCAGTGTTGTTGAGACAAAACTTGTGTTCTACTGGTGTTTTAAATTTCAGTTTTTCATTCTGAATTGGAGTGAACCCAACAGCCATTTGAATCTAATCAACAAGTCTTCTAAGCCATTGTCAACAGTGCCATTATGTAGCTCACCCTCTTTACAAGAGGAGCAGTGACAGTTAGGAAAACATTCAGAGAGAAGGAAAACAAGAAAGATCAATCATATCTGCCATCAAAACTGTCAGGTTTTAACTTTAACCTTGTCAGATTAAAATCTGAGGACTGGTTCCCAATACCAGCGCATTAGATTGTTACTAAATTCATCTGCAAAGATTAAACATCTTGCTGTTATTCAAAGATTGAGATTGTGAAAGCTTTTATCTATAAATAAAGTGTGGAACAGTATCTTTCAATTCCTTCTCCTAGCCAGAACAAAGGCAAAAAATAGAGAAGTAGGTTTTATTGTACCTAGCTAAAAATAAAACCACAAAAAAACAAACAAAACCCCTAGCTGATCCACATTTTCAATGTTATTTAATTTATAAGGCAAGTTTTATGTAAGTATTGGATATAATACTATTTTTGGCAGCAATTATACCTACAAAAAGCTAAAATCTAAGAAAACATTTTATAAACAAAATGGAAAGCCTTTTCAATTCAATTCAATTCCTTGAAATTAGAGAAAATTGCAGCTTTCTCTCTATTGCACTAAATGCATTCCCTATGATCAGTTTCCTTTTACCTACAGCTTAATGCTTTGAGCATACAAACCACATTTGGAAATACTATTTTGCAAATACAAACAGGCATTTGCATACAAACGGTACAATCCCACCCATTGCAATAGCCGAGATGATAAAGGCATTTAATTACCTTATGCTCCAGTCATATGTGTGGGGAATTTAACAGAATAAGAGTATGACATTCATACTGATTTGCATTAGGGAAAGTTAAAACTGAAGAACAATGTTAAGGAAGTATGGATCACCACTCTGTTCAGCACAACTGAAACAGCATGACTGTAACATTGGAAACTGGTTATCAGTTGGGTTTCTATATGCTCAAGTATCAGGAATTACCTGAGGATGATATATAACTGGGAAAAAAAGCCCAAAAGAAATATTCCAGTGTGTTGTGCATCCATACAAATAATGGAAAGTAAGATGTAAAAATTTTACACCAAAAATCCGGGTCTTCACTCTAGTAATGAGACTTGACCCCAGGGAGACAGAAACTTAGGAAGCATAAGGATCAGGGATCAGCATGGAGCTTATAGAAGAATCCCAAGACTGCCATCTTGCCTTACAGCAGGTTATGTTGACTGAATTCTCACCTAATTTTCCAGAAGTAAGGATTTATCATTCACTGCTAGTAACACAGGGCATGTGCAAGATGACTTGACAATGGAGGACACCACAGGGACTATTTAAATGTGTCTAATGAGTTGTTAATACCCATTTGAAACTTTGCATGATTGCTGATCATTGTTAATTAAAAACATACTGACAGCCAGAAAGATTCTGCAAAAAAAGATTTCACATTCTGCAGAGAACCCTGCCAAGCCACACAGCTAAATAAAACCAACTGACAGTCCACGTCATTGAGACCTACTTCCTGCTTTTACAGACTTTTCAAAAACAGTTTAGATCAGGAGGATCTGTGGAACATCTGCACAGGCCACTGTCACAGACCACAAAACATCACCCACACTGTAATGAACTTAAAACCTGTAGAACAAATTGAAAAACAAACAGAATATTACACAGGAAAAGTACAGGAGTGATAACACTGACAGTGGCAGCAGCCTGCAATAAGAAAATTTGTTATGGGACTAGACCATCTACAACATGTACCAGACAAAGAAGGGCAAAAAAAACAACTGATCACCACATTAGCCTGGAGCACATGAATGGTGTACTCCAGCCCGATACCTGAGCAGACTTAACATAATGAAAGCGGTGCATCTTGTCTGAACACTAGGAGTAACAAAGGTACAGCCCTAATGCTCAGTTAGAAGTAAAACATTCCTCTCCAAAGTAAAATGAGAAGATCCCATAGCCTGAAATCAATTTAGTATACAGATGTTAAGACCCAGAAACTGAAGAAAGGAGGCATCAGATTCCTTAGCTCTGAGCAATTGCCTTACATGCCTTCAGTAAATACTAAAGCTCACTGGCAGGAAAGACAGATTTGATTGTATATGGTACTACATGGCCAAATACCTAAGTAAATACTGAATAGGTTCACTGACATTCCTTTTAGCTTTTGCAACCTATGACTATTAGTCACTGCCTTTCTGTGATCAACAGCTGATGTAAAACCAGATTGCTAAAAAAAAATATATCCAGAATATTTTTAAATGTTTTTTACATTGCATTATTTTGCAACTGACCTAATAGCAGAACTATGAGAAATATTATATGTTAGGTTTTTCGATTATAAGAAAGTTAAGGGAAATGCATTAAATCACCAATTCATCTTTTCTACATAAAATCATTTGAAAAGCACTGAATTGCTATCAGTACCATTTTTTGTCCCCTAAATAAAGCTTTTTAGAACAGAAAATGTGACATTTTATTAGATTTTGAGCAGACTGCATCGAAGTATCAGGTTAGCTATTGCACGTATTCGTCACGCTGTTAACATTTGTCAGGGTTTTGTACACGCAATAAATTACCACCAGATGTCACCATTAACTTTCTTCGAAATAAAATGAACCGGTTAGTTTCTGTTTACCGCTCCATACAAAGCCATGAAACAGGTCATGAAGTCCGAAGTTCCTTAAGGGAAACATTTAACTTGAGAAACCGATTCTGTAACTGATTCAGGGTCAGGGCATACAGCTGCCACAGGGCTGCCACAACTGAATTTGTTAAACTAAACTTAGAATTACAAAGAGATTCCACATTCATATACTTAATAACCGAACATTTAATACATGTAAAATGAAGCACTTTATTCTGCTTCAGCTAAGAAAAAGCCAAGCCCACAGCTTTGTAGAATCTGGTATATGTACTGCAATCACTACTCATAAGCCTGCTGCTGCTGCTACTGAATTTACCAGGGTTTTATCAAAATAACATAAGGAGTAACATACGGTGCTAACTGCATTTTAAGAGCTTTATAATAAAGTAATTCCTAAAAAATTCAGACTTGCATCATTATGACAAAGATACCTGGCAAACATGGCTTATTACTCCTAGTATTCAAGCCTTAAGCTTTATGAAGGCTGCCCACAAATTCTTTATCATTAGATTTTTCCTGGTGGCTGATTCATTAAAATTATGAGGGGGGGGGGGGGGGGGGAGGGGGGAGGAACAAACCACCAAACAAGCAGAAAGCTGCAAGCACTTGAAACTTTTTTGGCAACTGACAGGTATCTGGGAACTTCTCTCCTGATTCAGTTGTCTTCCATCTGCTTACTTTGCTTACTGCCATGAGGATACATGCCTTACTAAAATACCTTTGACCTGGTTTTCCTTTCTGAACTCTTGTGCTTATTCGTAGAAGCAGGCAGGTCTGAACACCAAATATGAAAGTCCACAGTGTAGGAATACTGGTACTGGAATCTAGACTTTTACACTTCTTTTCAGAGCAAGTTATGAAATTGATTCACATGTGGTAATAAGTTGTTTTGAATTTGCAGAATAGGTAGTGAAACATTTTTGAATATAGGTTTTAAGACACATTCTTATATTTAAGAGGAGATAGATTGAATGGAGCAATAGTGAATAATTTTATTTTAATACTTTTGTCCCAAACAATGTAAGCAGGAGACTGATGTTATTAGTTTGATTGCAGCTGAGGGGAAGAGCAAAGCGTGCTGCAGTTTTAGTCTGAGCAGGCTTTATTACTACGCTTTTATCATTTTCCTTGTCCTATACATGGAGGTGAAACTTGTTTTTAATTTTCAGAAAAAACTTGGGCATCTGCAGATAAAACATACTGCATATTGTTAGCTGCATTTGCACATGCAATCAGAAATCAGCCTAGAATCTCACTAGCTTTTCAGATCAGATCTTCCTATAAGATTTTTGCCACCTGTATTGAAAATTAACTGACCATGGAGTTTATAGCCTTAACAGCTTCCTTAAGCAGATTGTTGTACTGATTATTTCCTCCATTCTCTCCTGTTCCATTGAAATGGCTGTTACGGGCAGTTGGATGCTGTTAAATTAAGTCCTTCAGCAAAGACAGTATCTGAATTTATAGAGCACCTCACAACCTTAAACACTAGGCATTAGTGTTGGTTGAAAGATTTAAATCTGAAATGTAAAAACATCTGCAAAACGTCCAGAGGGCAGGTTCTATAGTCCTTGACTTGAAGAACACCTCATGGTGTGCAAGAGTACTGCACTAGTTTACTGAGTTACAGTAGCTGGTGATACATAAGCAAAACCGTTTGAAGCAAATGGTGCTCCTTTGAGCAACACTGTTTAATCTTCATATAATTTCTGCTGCCAAGGCCATTACTGTAGATATTCAGGAAACAACAGGGAAGAGAAAACAAATTCTTCAAATTGCAAATAAAATGACTTCTATCAGGAAGCAAGACAATTCACAGTACATTGCTGTAACTTGTCTACCTTGTAGATCAAGTCAGAGGTGAAGAGCAAAAAATAAAAAAAATGAGGGAGACAGACAAACTATTGACAAACTTAAAGGTTTTCAAATCTTCTTTTAATTGTCTGTTAAGTCACCTGGGTTATTTTTGCTACAAACAGTTATCAGCAATAAAAGGACAAGTTTCACTGAATGTAGGGCTTTTGAATTTTATACCTTGAGATAATGCTTGCTTTCAATAGGTAACTTAGAGTAAAAGTTGAACAAGTGCAGAAAAGAAGCTGATGCAGAGAAGCACATTCCACCAGTACTGCTGATTGCAACCGTTATGCACGCATGATTTGCATTTCCAGAAAACCTGAACTTGGCTTTAAATTGACTTTATATCAAAAATAAAACTTTGGGGGTAAGAAAGCCTTATTAGTTTTGCATATTAGTCCAATTAAGTTGACAACTGGAAGCTCCAAACCAAATATGACAGCTAACGACCTTTCCTCCAAACAAACAGAGATTGCTTTTAAGAAAAGAATTATTCTTGAAGCCATAGCCTGAAACACAAAACAAGCAAGAAAACTGTGAATCAGGAACACCAAATATGCAGAGCATTTTTTAATGTTTTTTTTCTGTTTTAAAACTTCTCATATGTTTTTTAATTTTCTCATGCCTCCTGTTAGAGACACCTACTTGCATATTCTCAGAGCAACTATTCAAAAGCAATTTCTCTCCTTTGAAGCCATGCTCCTCACAATATTGACAAGGTCAGTAAGGTCCACAAGGGAGTCATTTGCTGAGTAAGTGGTAGTCATGCAATTTACAGCTGCTTGGATGAGTGGTTTTAATTTACAGAACTTTTTTTCAAGATGCTAACCTGTTTTAAGGCAAAACACCTGAATTATTCCCACCATTTTTTTCATCCTCTCCATAAGTGAGACTGCTACCCAGATTTTTACTGCCAGATACAAACAGGATTGTGTTTTTATATACCTCATGAACTAAAATAGGCAGGAATGCCAACTTTAAAAAATTACAGCCACTTCTTATTTCTGTCACACCTAATATGAGATGAAGAAATAAGATATCACAGCTCCAAAAGCAGTTCAAGGACATAATTCAAAGAGTGTTAATACTACTGCACAGAATCTTGTTAATCATTTGGTTACAGAGTAGATCATGGCTCTTTAAAAACACTTATAGTGAACATTAGAACACTGTTCTCTGCCAGTTACCCTGCCCTATTTCACAGAGGTTTTACATCAACAACTTTAGAAGTTGACAAGGGGAAGAAAGAAGGTCAAAGGATATCAAAAAAATCATTTGTTCTCTTAAGCAAATAAAATATTGTGTGCACTAATCCACTCCTGTACATCACAGAAGGGTTCTCTAATAAAGTGATCATATTATTCATTAACATTTAAAAACAATTCCATCATACTGCTCTGTTGTATGTTCTCAGCCTGCTCTGCTGCAGTTAAGAAAAAGGTCCAAGGTTCACAGGGGAGGGCTTGTAAGCAGCTCACAAACAACATGCTTCAAATTCCTTTCTTTTGTAGCAAGAGTGCAAAACTACAGTTGAATAATTAAGCTATTGAACTAGGATTTATGCCAAAAAGACTAATTTGTAAGCTGTGCCCAAAGTGTCTGGGTTTGAAGTGATTTGCATATTTCTTCCTCTGTTATTCTAGGAATGCTATGGGAAACTTGCTACCCCAGGTCTCAGCAGTAGGTTTCTCATGCATACCTTTCCAAACTTGTCTTTGAAAACATGAAAGTAACGAGTGTGACAAGCATCAATGCTATATTTGTATAGCTTATGAATAAAGGTATTCATGAAACAGGAAGTTAACTTGAAATTTCTCACAATATACAATGAGATTCTATTTATCTGGGTTACATTAAAAATTAATCTTAATGGCTTATGCAAAAGCATAAGGGCTGTGATAAACATAAGTAATGAAAGCCAGCCAAATATTTATTTGCTAAGATAAAGAGCAGACTTTACAGCTGTGAATTAGGAAATAGCGATGACACTGCACAGAATGCTGGGCAGCTCTGGGCATTCCCCTGCACATACTTGCTACTTAGTACTTTAGTACAAAGCCTGCTCTCCTAGCTGGAGCTGACCAAAAATAGAATCCGGCTGTTACACTTCAGTATTCATATTTTATTCCCTATTTCATTGCATAATCATAGAATCATAGAATCGTTAGGGTTGGAAAGGACCTTAAGATCATCTAGTTCCAGCCCCCCTGCCATGGGCAGGGACGCCTTACGCTAAACCATATCACCCAAGGCCTCGTCCAACCTGGTCTTGAACACTGCCAGGGATGGAGCATTCAAACCTCCCTGGGCAACCCATTCCAGTGCCTCACCACCCTAACTGGAAAGAATTTCCTTCTTATATCCAATCTAAACTTCCCCTGTTTAAGTTTTAATCCATTACCCCTTGTCCTAAGCTGTGTGGTTCAGTTGATACCCTGGAGGGAAGGAATGTCATCCAGAGGGACCTCGACACGCTTGTGAGGTGGGCTGATGCCAAACTCATGAAGTTTAACCATGACAAGTGCAAGGTCCTACACCTGGGTCAGAACAATCCCAGGCACAGCTACAGGTTGGAGAAGAGATTCAGAACAGCCCTGCGGAGAAGGACTTGGGGGTGTTGGTTGATGAGAAAATGAACATGAGCCAGCAGTGTGCGCTTGCAGCCCAGAAAGCCAACCGTATCCTGGGCTGCATCAAAAGGAGTGTGACCAGCAGGTCGAAGGAGGTGATCCTGCCCCTCTACTCTGCTCTTGTGATTAATTTAATCATGGGAAGCCATTATGCTATTAACTTAAATCACTCATCTATATGAAATTACTTTTAAATGCTAGTTTAAGGAATGCACATAAATTATGCCAGAAGAGTTCACTTAGATGAAGTCAAACAATAACGAATGAGGAAACTAATGCAATGCAGTGGGTATTCAGGTTCAGTAAGAGACAAGCAAACAAGCTAGGCACTAAAGACACTTGTGGATATAACATTTTTTACTACAAAGTACACATCCAGATGTATTTTCTTCCTGGGTCTGACATTTCATGGGTTGGGTTGGTTTTTTTTGTTTCTGTCATACTTTTTTATTTCTGGTATGAGCCATTATGTTTGTATTCCTTACCATGACCAAAGCAGAATCCTTTGGAAAGAAAGTGGAAAATGGTTTCCTTTACTAAGGGGCAACTGAGCATGCCTAACAGAAAAAGGGCTCAGGACACTGCAGGATGTACAACCATATCAGAGGCCCTACCAGCATTCAATGCCACCTCACTATACTTGTCTGCCAAACATCAGAGGCAGTGAACCTCTCCAGTAAGTACCTGTGAGTGTGAGGGGGAATGGGTAGTCACCTTTGGCAAGCTCGGCTGAAAGAGACCCCTGCCATCACTCCTATTCACTATAAACCTTATTGCGCTGTAACAAATCCTTCTACAAACACTAGTCATCAAGAAGGATGGAACCCAGGACAATATCCTTAACCTCAAAGCATAGCAGCTTTAAGGCAGTCTGCTTATAACTAATGTAAATATAGCCCATTAATTTGTTAAAAATGAGAAAGCTTCCACCTCTGCATTTAAACCAATGCCTGAACATTTTGATTTTCTTGGTACCCTTGGTATACTCGACTTCAGAATGTCTAGAAAAGATGCTTTCACTGAGGTTACTGACAGCATGTTTGCCTTCAGGTGACAGAGGCACATAACAGAAGCAAATTATTTGCTGCCTGTACAGTGTTTTAAAGATTTTTGTTGGACTGCAGTTAAGTGGCTTCATTTTTTATTGATCAGCAAGTTTTTCCACAGGAATAGCTACTTAACCAAACTTTCAGTACTTTCGTCAATGTGTAACCCACTGAAAAGAATGAAAAGAATGTAGGGCCTTAGATAAGAACAGTCGTCCCATTTCTTAATAACAATGCAGCTATATTAAGTCTTCTCCATCTATCCAAGATTCCTGTGCAAATCTGACATTGCAACAAACGCATACTCTGTGGCATGTGCAACCTGCTTAACTACCTGGCTTTTAAACTCAACTTTCATTTTGATACTAGATGCTTTTGCAATGACATATAGCAAAGAATGCTTTCACTTATGATTATAAAGCAACTTATGTTTTTTTTTGATACTAGGCAAATGAAACACTACACTGTATCAAGCATTAGTAAAAGAGGAAAATCTTCTATGGATGCACTTACACAAGAACAATTTTCAGCAGGCCTAAGGACAAATAGGGCAAGGAAAGAGGAACAGTGACATTCCGACTATTATTCAGACTGAAAGCATAGCCTAACCTCATGACCAACAGCTATATGAAAAAAAAAAGCTGTTCTGAAGGAAAAAGTCTAAATACAACATACGTCATTCCACTAGCAGCCTGGAAAGAGAACATGATTATACAAAAGTTTAAGGAACTTTTTATAAAGTTATGTAATTTCATATGCTGTTTAACACAGCAAATTAACCTTTGCAGTCAATCATAACTGGAAAAAGTACTTAGGGCATACCCAACCAGTGTAATTCTGATTGTTCAAAGCTTTCTTTGGAAGCAGACACCCTACATAAGAAACCGATTTTAGACATCCTAACAAGGACATCTTTCTTTGGGTGAGAAAGAATCTTAAGGATGGTGTTTGTGTAAATATAACCTTGGCAGAAGCCAGAATCTCATCATATGTGTCAGAAAGTAGTCAAAGATGACTGCTTGAATGGATTTTTCCAGGGTCAAGGCAAGAATCCAACTGTAGATACCACCAATGCCACCCACCTACAGCACTGCTTAAAGGTTCAGAAAATAATATCTCTGGAAGAGACATTTAGTTAAAAACTACCAGTCCTCACATGAAAACTGTATTTTCTAGAAAATAGTAGGCAAGTACATGCCAAAATTAGGACAAAGTGACTTCTTATAAGTGTGTATAAACTCATTTTACATCTGAACATACCGACAAACCTTTTACTTAAGGTTGTGGTATTTAGAGTTGGCAAGGCCATGATCTGTTTTTTCTGATTCTCATAGTCTGGCCTAAATCAAAGCCATTTTGCCAAAGATAAATTCAAAGAAAAATAGGGTTTCAGTAAAAGTACTTTTTAAGGCTAGTCCTGACAAAACAACATGTTCCAACAGAAATGCAAAAGTTCTACACCTGAAGATGAATAACCAAATGTACACAAAAACACAGGGTTCCATCTGTATGGAAAGTGGCATGTCAGGAAAAAACCCAAAGGTCCTTATGGAAAACAAGTTGAACAGAAGCCAGAAATGCATGTGTGCAGCAAAAAAGCTAACACCTTAGGTTGTATTAGCTAGCAGGCTAATGGTGGCAGTTCTTTCCCTACAGGCAGTGCTGCTGAGACCACATCTGGACCACTGTGCACAATCCTGGACTCCCTGGGTACAAGGCAGATATAGACATACCAGAGCAAGACCAGTGGAAGCAATTAAGGGATTTGAATTTTCATATGAGAGGCTGAAAGGACTCTAATTGTTCAGCCTGGAGAAGAGAACAATTAGGGGGGGATTGCTGTGTGCCTAAGTATCTGATGGGAGAGTATAAAGAGTTTTAGCCAGACTCTTCTCAGGGGTATGCAGCAGAAGGAGGAAGAGAACACAAACTAAAATACTGGAAATTGTTTAAACAAAAATGCTTTTACACTTCAAGTGATGAAACACAGGAACGGGTTGCTCAGAGGCTGTAAAGCCTTTACCCTTGGAAATTACTCAAGACCAGACTGGACATGGCCCATATTAACCTGCTCTAGGTGGCCCTGATTTGTGTGGAGGTTTGACATTTAGTCTCCAGAGGTCTCTTCCTTCATTCTCAACTATTTTGTGGTTTTACAAAGAATCAATGAGACATCACATCATCCATTTCAAAGAGCTCATGCCAACCTACTTTTCTTTTAATGGATTTTCACTTGGTCACATCTCAGAGTCTAATTAAAGGAAAGCACCAAATGTATTACTTAGAGTGAAAACTAGTTTCAGGCCTCCCCTTAGATTATATACGGTACTGGAAAACATTCAGTGATAATGTTAGAAAGTCATGAGCCTTAACTGCAGATCTTTAAACCACGCTCATGGGAAACTGAAACACCCTGTGTCAACAAGCGTGTATTTAATCTGAGTTAGGGTAGACTATGCAATACTGCAGCAGACTAAAAGGAATTGGTGCAGAGAGGCAAGCTACCTCTGTATATTCAAATTTAGATTTTAAGCATAGTTGGCCATATTCCAGAAGGGACAATGTATAATAGTTCCTTTGAAATCAAGGGTGAACGTCTGCTCTAAAAGAGAGTGATAGTTTGCTTTAACCCATTTGTATTATACTGTCTTGGTGACCTAGAGTGGAAAAATAAATACTCCTTCCAGTGCCTGTCAGTAGGTAAGAATTAAAAATGTGACCTAGAGTATGGTATTCCTTGTTCCAGAGAGTCCTATTTAGGCTAGAAGAGGGAATAAGTTATATAGTGCTGGCATTTCATTAGTCTGAGATGTTAAAGAGATGCTGAAATGAGGGCTTCTGTTGATTATTCTCTCAGTCAGAAATTCTGGGTACAGATTACTTTGCCTAGAACAACTTCTGATCCTTGGATATTGCTGCGAGTACAAATGCCTGAATTCATTAACATTCTGTGGCTTATAGTGTCCATCACATAGGGGTCTTCAAACTCATGAATAAAGAAATAAAATTTTTAAGAACATAAAAGTTAACATCACTAAAAGAAAATAACTGCTGTAATATTCTTGCTTTAAACGCTTTTGCGTTAGAAAAAGGTGAGGGGCAGAAGGGGATTTTTCCACTGGCATTTCTCTCATCGTTTTAGCATTCAACTAAAATACAGGCAAAATGATACTGTATATATAAAACCCATGAAATTAATATATGTAAATCAACATTAGAGAATTCGAAGACTCCTGGATTTTTATTGCTTTTATGTAGGTGAAACTGAAAATTTAGATCATTTTTAGGCTGCAAATGTATTCAAATATATTACGTGCAATACCTTTGCATTCATTTTCTTATGCCCATTATATATCGTGAATGATGCACATATGGAGAAAATTAGGACATGATCATGTGACTAAATGAAATTCTCTATACTGGCAAAGCAAAAAAATTCAGGAGCTTTAGACACCTGATTTTACAATGGAAATAACCATATTTACTATAAACTTTTCCTTACTCACAAATGCTTTTCTTCTTTCTGAAGCTAGAGATAGAGTAACTCCTTTATAAGCAACCATAATATGGTGCCTTCTTTGCCAGATTTTTATCTTTGACCAGTCTACCACACAGAACTAAGCAGCCAGCATGCACGTAAGAAACCTAACAGTTGTTTTCAGTCCTAGGGCTGGGACATCTCCTGTTCCATCTTCTCTGAGCTGGTATTAGCTATTGACTCTGTACACTGGACCTGGAAATAAAAACAGAGGAAATACAGCTTTCCTTGGGGCTCTGATGATCTAGAACTTTATGAATGCTGTAGCACATGAAAAAGCTCATTTCAAATGATTGGCAGTATTGACCAGGCTGACAATACTTACTGAGCAGAGAAAAATTAAAACAATTCAATTTATCCAACATATACAGCATGCTGAAAGCAATGATATGACAGCCACTCAAAGAAAATATTGCAGGACTCCTTTACAACAAAACCTGGAAACAGTATGGTAACAGCTCCCCATCCAGTATCTTATTGTATTGTAAAGGCTCAACAGAGCCCTATTTGAATCAATGGAGGTTATACCTCTTTGCATCAGCAAAGGATCTGGCTGCAACAACTTAGTGATCAACAGCAGTTCAAGTATATTCTAAAGAACTTGTTTGTTTTACATTCTTCTGACTTTGAAAAACATTCAGTTCATGTATAAAAACTTGCACTGTGCTGGAGCATAGATCTGCTTGCAAAAGGCTACTCATTCTTTTGTTCGGGACGGCATTAAAAGTAAAGGAAGCTGGACTTAAGTTAGAATGGAAATAAATACACTGGCAGACAGGACTAAAAGGCTCACTGGTCTCACACTATTAAGTCTTAGAAAATTACTCTATCGTTCTCCTGCTTGAGCCTAAGATTCTTTCCTTTCTTCTTAATCTCACTTTCTGGACATTATCCAGCTTACTTGATTTACCTCTCAACTTGTAGCCTCTGTCAATCTTTAGAAAAACAAACTCTTTGGATTTTTTTTCTTTCTTCTCATTGCCAAGGATTCTGTTTAAAAAGCACGCTTGCTTGACTTTCAGGACTTTCAGGAATTTGCACCAATATAGAATAGCAATGAGTTACAGCATGTTCAAGAAGTACACACACTTCCAAGCACAGAAAGATATGTGCTTGAATGACCAACAATGCAGCTATAGTATTATGGTGCACATATTGCACCATTTACTTTTTATCTGCAAGGTGGTTTATAAATATTTAGTTATATTGGTTTGAAACCAACCCCTATCCTAATAAACCTGACAAATGTGTCAGTATGTGTTATCAAGTACAGAATTACAAACCAGGTGGATATAATGTCTGGAAAATTGTCAAATTTCTCCTTAAAAACAATGCTACAGAGGATTTCAGTAGAAGTAATTTTTCATGCTAATCCTAACAGTAACTAGGGATGCTGTGAAACATTAACTCCCAAGGTCATGTCTATGTATTTCATATTCAAAACTTCTCATTAAACATAAGCATAAATCAGACTTTCAAGCTTTTGGGAAAAGGGGGTATAAACCAAAAGAAATTGACATACAAGCAGTTTTCCTTTGATTTTTGCATCACCTAGGACAGCAACCTGCGCCTTCCACAAAGGAGGATGACCTTATACATCACACTTGGCTAGGGTTTCTCCCCATGTCTTCTCCTGGAACTGTTCTTCCCTATACAAATTTTTACAACAGGAATGACTTGACCTTGAACATCCTAGAACCCTGGACACAGCTTGAAATTAGATTAATATCCTCACTAGCCATTATTTTAGTTCTTTTTTTATTATTTTATTTTTTTTATTATTTATTTATAGCAGTGCTACTTTGGCTCTCAGACTTTCTTCCTTGCCTTTCAGACACACCCTGAAGAACAAAACCTGTTGCAAAAACCTTTTCAACTTCTTAAAGTTAGCATCTTATCCTGAAAATTCTCACAAAACACCCTGTTACATATTTTAATTACAGACTTCCATGCCAACATTCAAAATGGTGCTACAAGGTACCAGGTGAAGTTTGGTTTTCAACGCAGTTTCTCCAGTCACTCTCATATGTGAGCAATGTCATCCAGGCTAAATTTCACTATCAGACTGTGGTTTAGTGCTCCCTGCTGTCTGGCTTTCAGTCTCTAGGTATGACCAATATGACATGCTAGGCTCATGGATTTAAGTGAAAGGCATTGGCAGCTTCCTTGTCTTTAAAGCTTCTTCTCACCTTCACTAGTGTAGCAGTCCTTTCCCAGGCATCTATCTCCTTGTAATCCTGATAAAGAATAATGTTTTTAGTATATAGTGCAATTCAGACACTGATATTCAAACAGACTTCTGTTGGGTTAGAAACAGGTTGAAAAAAAAATTGGTTCAGAATAACATTCTGAACAGGAAGTTTTTAACAGTAGTTATTTCACTCTCAGGTGTGTATAAACTCCCCACCCACTCTTCACCCCAAGAGTACTGTGTAGGCACTTTCCCTTACTGTGAACTCAGTTTTAATCTAATAAAAGAGTTTTGAGGGCACCCAACTTCGTGCCAAATTTGCCATTTATGGAGACCAGAGTAATATATACCTCAGTTTCTCTCCCATCATGATGTAAACTACTAGGTAGGTACAATAGGCATAATACTTTTCAGAAGCGGCACACTTAACTGCACAGATCACAAAACTTTTGGTCTTCATTTGGCCTTCCTTTGGTCTTTGTCAACTTCTTTTTGGTCTTTGTCAGGGTAAGACAACCAACACTTTCTCAAAAGATAAGCAGCTGCCATCAGAATATTGATTTGGCCTATGGCTCATTGCTTTGCCAGGCCAAGAAATTCCTGGATGGTCCCAAGCAGGGTGCAGACCAGGTGAACTGCCTTGGCAGCCTGAAATATGGCCTAACAGACTATTATGCCATTATAGTTAAGTAAGTTTAGTGTTATTCAAGGAGTACAACCAAACATCTGTGCTTAGGTAAAGCCTGATAAAAGTGAACAAAATCTTTCACATTCTGCTGTATTCACAGCTTTTGTATTTTTCCTCTAGCCAAACTACAATACTCCAGATTTTAGTACTAAAGCTTAGAAAGAAGCTTTTGCTTTCCATTACTCTTAAGGCATTTCAATTTCTCATTCTAAAATGTCATCTGCTAAACTCAGTGTTGTGCAAAAAAGAAAACCCACAACCAAACAAAAACCAAACCCAAATCAACAGTTTCCTATCCAAAACATATGAACGCAAATTTACGCAATTGTCATATTTTGCCTGCAACTTCTATCTTTGCAGATTATTCCATTTCATTCATAACTTCATTCAGAGTGCTTAATGTCAGATCAAATCTTGCCTAAGAAGAGTTTCATGGAAACAGATTGCTGATGCATAAAGAAATACATTACAGGGTATCTCAGCATACCAGAACTTCCCATACTTGCTTTTTTTACCCAGGGAATTACAGACCAGTCAGTCTCACCTCTGTGCCTGGCAAAATCTTGGAGCAGATTCTCCTGGAAGGCATGCTAAGGCACATGAAAAACAGCAAGGTGCTTGGTGACAGCCAGCATGGCTTCACCAAGGGTAAATCCTGCCTGACCAATTTGGTGGCCTTCTATGATGAGACTATGGAACCGATGGACAGGGGTAGAGCAGTTGACATCATCTACCTGGGCTCGTGTAAAGCATTCGACACTGTCCCACATGGCATCCTTGTCTCTAAATTGGAGAGACATCAATTTGATGGATGGACCACTCAGTGGATAAAGAACTGGCTGGATGGCCACACACAAAGAGTTGTGGTCAATGGCTCAATGTCCAGCTGGAGACCAGTAACGAGTGGTGTCCCTCAGGGATTGATGTTGGGACTGGTCTTGTTCAACAACTTTGCTGGTGACATGGACAGTGGGATCGAGCAATCAGCAAATTTGCTGATGACACCAAGCTGTGTGTTTCGGTTGATACACTGGAGGGAAGGGATGCCATCCAGAGGGACCTTGACACACTTGTGAGGTGGGCTGATGCCAACCTCATGAAGTTTAACCATGACAAGTGCAAGGTCCTACACCTGGGTCGGAGCAATCCCAGGCACAGCTACAGGCTGGGTGGAGAAGAAATTCAGAGCAGCCCTGCAGAGAAGGACTTGGGGGTGTTGGTCGAAGAGAAAATGAACATGAGCCAGCAGTGTGCGCTTGCAGCCCAGAAAGCCAACCGTATCCTGGGCTGCATCAAAAGGAGCGTGACCAGCAGGTCGAAGGAGGTGATCCTGCCCCTCTCCTCTGCTCTCGTGAGACCTCACTTGGAGTATTGTGTACAGTTGTGGTGCCCTCAACATAAAAAGGACATGGAACTGTTGGAACAAGTCCAGAGGAGGGCCACAAGGATGATCAGGGGACTGGAGCACCTCCCGTATGAAGGCAGGCTGTAAAAAATTGGGGCAGTTCTCTCTGGAAAAGTGAAAGCTGTGTGGAGACCTCATAGCAGCCTTCCAGTATCTGAAGTGGGGCTATAGGGATGCTGGGGAGGGACTCTTCATTAGGGACTGTAGTGACAGGACAAGGGGTAATGGGTTAAAACTTGAACAGGGGAAGTTTAGGTTAGATATAAGCAAGAAGTTGTTCACTGTGAGGTTGGCGAGGCACTGGAATGGGTTGCCCAGGAAAGTTGTGAATGCTCCATCCCTGGCGGTGTTCAAGACCAGGTTTGGCAGAGCCTTGGGTTATATGGTCTAGTGTGAGGTGTCCCTGCCCATGGCAGGGGGGTTGGAACTAGATGATCTTGAGGTCCTTTCCAACCCTAACTGTTCTATGATTCTAAGTTTCAGGGTATTTAACTACATCCAGAATCAAGTCTTAAGAACTGTTTTATTTAGCAAAATTCATTCCAGTTCTCATTGGGTAGATTACTTCAAAAATAAGTCAAAACACTTTGAAAAAAGCCAAAACAGCTTTGAAGAAACTCATTGTGAACAACACTTAATCTGGTTTTGCTCTGTGCCAACAATCAATCTGGAAAATATTTTGAGATATTTTTAACATATTCAGCTGTGTGTTAGATAATAACTTAAGATATACCATTCTCAAATGATACCGTGAGTCATGCCTAAGGGCATGCTTCATGGAATTGAAAGAGTCCAATATGGAAGCCCCTCTATGTTTTCTAAAGAAAACAAATGTAGATGCTAAATTGCATTGAGATGAGAACAAGAGGTAAAATTATAATGTAACTCATTACAAAAAAAGAACAACTAAAAGTATCCTATTATTCTTTAATGGGACATTTGCAAGCCACCATTCAAGATCAATCTGTCATCAATAGAAAGGTTTTCTTGAGACTAGCACTTACAGCAAAGTCACCTTTATCTTGCACTGCGAGAAGGTCAATTGTCTTCAAATGTATTGCCACCGGTTACTCATGTTATTAGTCTAGCAATCCCTGAACTCTGTTGTCAAGTACCACATTTTTAGATATACTTCAGCAAAACACAGCACTCCAACTGTTAAGCAAACATTAAGTTTGTTTTAGAGTTTACCCTGTCTTTCAAAGACTATGTACAACTGAAGTGGTCCTGGTAAAGAAAAGGGACAGGACATAAAGGCTGAATTAGTGTATGCTTTCCTCACCTTTTCCCCCTTGTATACTTCTGGTTTCTCTCTTATTATTGTTCACACTAAATGACAGCTAATAGCAAAGACAAGAAAAGGAACCTGGAATTCTAGGTAAAGGGTCCATTGCTTTCTAAACATGTAACTAAATACGGTCTACAGATTTTATCTGTAGTTGTAATACATCATTGCATCCTCCCTTTCTGTTACAAAACTTACACAAAAATATTATTTAATTGCAATGTAAAGATCTTTACTCAAGTACAAACACTTGTGACTGAACACCAGATTTAGTGTCTCATTTGTAGATTCTATTGGCTCATAAAATCCTGTAAATACTGAAAGGTCAGGCTAGCAAAAATGTCACAGTGCAATACCATCAGTCATCGCTCTTTACAGGAGTCACTAATTGTGGTAGAGAAAGGCCCAGCTGAAAGTAATATATGGTAAGTTTGAAGTCAATCTGCTTTTTCATCCAAATGCTGCTAAAAGATTAAGTAGAATAGAACACAGGAGACTTTTCAGTTAAAATAAAAGATGCCCAAATACAACTTTCTATGGAAGCTATATTGCTGTACATGTAAAGAATCTCAAAGCCTACATTATCTAACTCAGAAAGGATTCTTTTAATCTTATTTGGTATCAACAAAACCAAAACAGCTTCAGAGAAAGATAAAACGGAGCCTGCTTTCCCCAGAAGAATAATAGGAGTATGTGCTGCTTTGAGAAGGACAGATACCTTTGAAAGATGGTAAAGATTTCTAAATTGTCTCAGAGAAGTTTCAAAGGTGCTCTCTACACATTATGCTTCATCCTAGACACAGTAGAAGTGTAAAAGCTCCTATGTTTTTTTTCTAGGGCAGGAAAAGGGGGTATTTGTTGCAAATCATTGCTATTTAGGAACAGACTAAGAAGGCATTTGGGCATCTATAGCACTACATACTTCACTTCTGAACTGTTCACCAAGACAGGACTGCTGGTGGCAGCAATATCTTCTTTTCCTAAGCTCCTCTTGCTGTGGTTCCAATTGAGTTATTCACAAACTGCTATCTTCTTAACAGGCAAGGGTAGACTCAACAGCTGTCTCACAGCTTTCTACCTGACTCAGTTAAACCCTTGAGAGTATAATGAAGGCAACAGGTTGTTCACTCTGCTCCTTTTTAGATATAAAACTTTGGATGGGGAAAGCAATCTGTTCCCATAAAAAAAAAAAAAAAAACACAAACCAAACAACTCAGTTAAATGTATTTTCCACTGACTGCTGGACCATGAACTGTATCTGCAGCCACAAAAGTTGCCTGAATATATATGAATACAGGCATACTCACAGGCCTACTGTAGCAGCCTAAATCACCATAGCAATTACACCAGGTGCCCTGGTGACAGAAGATACAGAGATGGCAGAGTTACTGAATGCCTTCTTTGTCTCTGTCTACTCTGCTGCAGGCAGTCCTGAAGAGCCCTGTACCCCTGAGACCTTAGATGAAGTCAGGTCGACGGAGCGGTTTGCCTTAGTCGATGAGGAATGGGTTAGAGACCGGTTGAGCAATCTGGACATCCATAAATCCATGGGTCCAGATGGGATGCACCCGCGGGTGCTGAGGGAACTGGCGGAAGTTATCGCTAGACCACTCTCCATCATCTTTACCAAGTCTTGGGAAACGGGAGAGGTGCCTGAGGACTGGAGGAAAGCAAATGTCACTCCAGTCTTCAAAAAGGGCAAGAAGGAGGACCTGGGTAACTATAGACCGGTCAGCCTCACCTCCATTCCTGGGAAAGTGATGGAACACCTTATCCTTGGTGCCATCTTAAGGCATATCAAGGATAAGAGGGTTATGAGGGTCAGTCAACATGGCTTCGCCAGGGGGAAATCATGTTTGACCAATCTCTTAGCCTTTTATGAGGAAATAACACGGTGGGTGGATGATGGCAGAGCGGTGGATGTGGTCTACCTTGACTTCAGCAAAGCATTTGACACAGTCTCCCACAGCATCCTCACAGCTAAATTGAGGAAGTGTGGACTGGATGATCAGGTAGTGAGGTGGACTGCGAACTGGCTGAAGGAGAGAAGCCAGAGAGTTGTAGTCTATGGGGCGGAGTCTAGTTGGAGGCCTGTAACTAGTGGAGTGCCTCAAGGGTCAGTACTGGGACCAGTATTATTTAATATATTCATCAGTGATTTAGATGAGGGAATTGAGCGTACTATCAGCAAGTTTGCTGATGACGCTAAGCTGGGAGGAGTGGCTGACACGCCAGAAGGCTGTGCTGCCATCCAGCGAGACCTGGACAGGCTGGAGAGTTGGGCAGGGAATAACTTGATGAAATATAACAAGGGAAAGTGTAGAGTCCTGCATCTGGGCAGGAACAACCCCAGTTTCCAGTATAGGTTGGGGAACGACCTGTTAGAGAGCAGTGTAGGGGAGAGGGACCTGGGGGTCCTAGTGGACGACAGGATGACCATGAGCCAACACTGTGCCCTTGTGGCCAAGAAGGCCAATGGCATCCTGGGGTGTATTAGAAGGGGGGTGGTTAGTAGGTCGAGAGAGGTCCTCCTTCCCCTCTACCCTGCCCTGGTGAGACCCCATCTGGAATATTGTGTCCAGTTCTGGGCCCCTCAGTTCAAGAAGGACAGGGAGCTGCTGGAGAGAGTCCAGCGCAGGGCAACTAAGATGATTAAGGGAGTGGAGCATCTCCCTTATGAGGAAAGACTGAGGGAGCTGGGTCTCTATAGTTTGGAGAAGAGGAGACTGAGGGGTGACCTTATAAGTGTCCATAAATATATAAAGGGGGAGTGTCACGAGGACGGAGCCAGGCTCTACTCAGTGGCAAACAATGATAGGACAAGGGGTAATGGGTACAAACTGGAACACAAGAGGTTCCACTTAAACTTGAGAAGAAACTTCTTCTCAGTGAGGGTGACGGAACACTGGAACAGGCTGCCCAGGGAGGTTGTGGAGTCTCCTTCCCTGGAGGCATTCAAAACCTGCCTGGAGACATTCCTGTGTAACATTATCTAGGTGTTCCTGCTCCGGCAGGGGGATTGGACTAGATGATCTTTTGAGGTCCCTTCCAATCTCTAGCATACTGTGATACTGTGATACTGTGATACTGTGAAGTTCAAGTCCTCCTGCAGCTTATGCCATCATTACAGGCATCTGCCACTTGCAGGCAAGGATCCATTCACCACCTATCCCCACTTTCTGGAATGGCTTTTTCTCAAGATGAACAGCCCCTTGTCCCCCTCCAACATAAATCACAGCCCTCATCATATTCCTGCTGCCTACAAGGCCCACACTGCAAATGCAAATTGCCCAAAGACAGTGGACACTCCAGGACAAGGTTTTCTCCTTCCCCAACAGAAAACACCCTTTTGCATAGCTACAAGCCTCCCCATATCTCACCTCACAATCCCCTGCAACCTCTAGACAACACTGCCCAAAACATCCCCAGCCCTCTACCTGAGGGTCCCTTTTCGTGGGACTACAAGCCTGCTCAAACAGAAAGCCTTCAAGCTTCTGAACACTGCTGCCATCACACCATAGCCACAGCAAGTGGAAGCTGTGCACTGGCATTCACACGTGGACAAGGCTTTCCTGCAATGGTTCTCTCCTCACAACCACAATGGGACATGAAGCACTATGCTTGTGAACACCATTGCCAGTGCACGCTCCAAATTCCCTCCTCTCCCTCAGATATACACACAGTTCTTGGAGAAGGACTTAAGGACTTGGGCTTTGACAGATGGTCCCTTGTTGAGAGTATAAGCTCCCACAAACACTACTCCCTTCACTCCTACTGCCAGTGCTGCAACACATTCCTGCTACCTATGTCATCTTCACAGAACATGGAAGCTAACATACAGGCTTATGCCCTACCTAGGACTGGCCACGCACCTCCAAAGGGCCATTTTTTCACAAGATTACAAGCCTACTCAAACATAAGGCACTTAACTCATAACAGGTCCTCTTTTGGAAGAGAAGCACACCCAAACATGAGGCACTCAGCTCATGAATATCATCACTGCACTCTTCTGCCACCCCCACCACCCTCACACCATATGGAAGCTGCACACATGCATGTGAGAGTCTTACAGAAGACTGCTGCCCCCCCAGCACCCCCTCCCACAACTCCCTCACAAGACCACAAGCCTGCCTGAATACCTCACATCATGAACCCATGCTACCATAGCACACTTCACCTTGCAATCCCCTAAGGCATCCACTTCTTCTGGGCAAATCTTCTCCCCCCTCCCCCCCTTATCCCTTTCCAGAGACTGCAAGCCCACGCAAATGCCTCTCATACAGCGCACTTTGCTAATAAACACTAACAGCACTGCACATTCCTGCCAGCCCTACAGCCCTCACAGACCTTGTAACAGTCACACAGGCATCTGCGCCTCCTTGGGGAGTCCAATCTTCCCTGCAGTGGCCACTTTCACCATACAAGCCCATATAAACTATTTATTTTGTAAACATCATTGCAGCCAAACTCCTGCCACTTCCACAAAGGGCAGCACCGCACAGGCTTCTGCCCTCCACCCCAGCTAGGACTCCAACCCCTGCAACATGTCCGTTCTGCTGACATGAGGCCACCCAAACATGAGACATTCAACCCAAAAATACATATGAATGTTGACCCCATCACCCCCACAGCACATATAAGTCACACAGGCACCTGCCTCTCTTAGGCAAGGCTGTCCCAGTCACCCAAGCAGTTCCCGTCTTGGGAGATTAAGCTCATCCAAACACCTCTCAAACTTGAGGAACTTGGAAACATCTTCTGCTCCACATATACTTCCTCGACCTCCCTCTCCCCCAAAACTGCACACCTTTCCTGCCATCCTTCAGCAGACATTTTCTCCACAAACGCACAAGTCCGTTTCAGACAGTAAGCACTCAGGCTCTCCTGCGGGTCCCACAGCAACTGGAAACTCCTCACAAGTATATGTCACTCTTACGCAAGGAGGCACTCCTCACCAATTTACTTCCCACAAGAGTGCAAGTGTGCACAAAAACTAGTCCCTTAGTACCTTATGAATACCACCTGTGACACCCACACAAGCATCTGCCAATCCTTAAGGATTCTGCCGCACTCCCACTGCACATCACTTGTCCTTAGACTGCAAGTTCCCTTCACAGACAAGGCTTTTAAGCTCATAAAGGTCACTGCTACCACACACTCCTCCTTTTCATGTCCTCTTCACAGCTACGAACGCTGCACACAGGCATTACCCCTCATTGGGACTCTACACCCTATCCAGGAGTGTTCCTTTTAAAAAGGCAATGAGCTTTCTGGACAAAGGGGATTTAGACACTCTTGCCACCTCCAAAGCAAACAAACTGCTTATCAGGTACCTGCTTCTGTTCAGCAAAGCACTGCTCCCCCACAAGCTCCTCTTCACAAGACTATATTCCCCACCAGCACATAGCACTTAATTTAGAATGCCACTGCATAACCAAATACATTCCACAGCACACAGAAGCTGTGCACAGGTGTGTACCATACTCAGAGAGATTTTTCCCCACCTTCTCTTTTACAACGCCAACACATTACAAGCTGATGTCACCACCACACACTTCTGCCTCTTGCATCACACTCAGCACTCCTAGACAAAGCTCCCTTTCTCCATTCCCTTTTATTAATTCTGTAACTTCACAGTTTATTTCACCTGTGAAAACCATCACACCCTCCTGCCACCCCCACAGCAAACTCAGGTCACGCACAGGTCCCTGCTCTAGAAAACGTCTTCCACCCTTCTCCCTTAACACATGCCCATGCCAGTGACTCCCAAAAAGAGCACCTCAGCTCAAGAACGCAGGCCCTCCATCACACTGTTTCCACCAGCACCACTCCCAAAGTGGAGTACCACTCCTGGGAAAGGCTCCTCCTACCACAGGGCACTTTTTGCAAGAATCCTAACTGCCAGGACACCTCCCCAAACCAGGGCATGCTGTTTATGAAAATGCTGCACAGTCCCTCTACCTCACCCCTGTCACAGCATACAGGAGATGCCCACACACAACTGTACCTTCTACCAGCTCCCACAGGGTCCCTGCCGTAATCCCAACTGCAACCCTGCACCTTTCTGTCACGACTGTAACCTCGCCCAAATACAAATCTGCCACTTTCCCAACAGAGGCAGAGCTCTAAGGCACCCACCAAGGCTGGACACAGTTCTCCTCCACAATAAATTGTGTTTTTGTGTTATTACAAGGCCTTTTCAAGGTACATCAGCTCCCAAAACAAGCGCCTTTGCTCATACACACCATTGCTATTACACACTCTTCTACCAGCATGAAGGCTCCTTATGTCTTAAGGTACTCACAGAAGGCCCAAAGCCACCTAGACAGTTGCCATACACAATGCATTCAAGTTGTGAGCAGCACCACAAGCTTCTGGCTTCCTATCACACCCTCACTCTCTCCCCCAACTGCTCCCTGCAGTGAATCTCCCTCTTAACAGCCTGCAGCCTTTAGCAAGGCCACTGAATGGTACCATACTCAGCCTCAAGGACCAGCCCTACCCCCCAGCTGTAACAAATACCTCTGTGTGGGGCTTGACTTCTCTCCCTGTGTTTCTGAGAGGACCACGAACCACCCCGGACCTGCCCCAGAAGCAGGGGCGCACACCGCTGCCTGCCCCTTCATGGCCGACCCCGCTGGCTGCCACTGTTTGTTTGCGCTGTCATGGTGGTGAAGGGTGTCCGCCATCTTCTGGTGAGTTCCCCACCTCAGGGAGCTTTTGCTGTTATGTGATGTGGTTTTATTTGTGCGGGGTGTTTTATGTTTAGTACAGTATGAGGTCTATGATGTTTTTACTTAAAAATGGTTTGGGTTGGCTCTCCCAGCCATGTATGTTAAAAGGCAGACCAAATATTTCTGTTAAAAAATTGTTTATAGTTGTTGGAGAGATGTTTCTTGTAGCTACCTTAGTCTTACAACCCTATGGCTATAGGTCTGGTCTAATTTAAAATCATAATTAAGCCTCTTTTCATGTTTGGTTGTTTTTTGTTTTGTTTTTTTTTTTCCCTATGGTTAATTCCCAATCTTGATGTCCAAATTGTTGAAGACGTTGAGGAGCTGTTTGAATGCAAAACGTTTTATGTAGGGCTTTTTGTTGTTTCTTTCTAGGTACACAGTTGCAGAATAACTGTAGTTACAAAAAGCATGAGAAGTGATGTAACTTTATTCTCAGCTGTTCTTGGGGCACTAATGATTAATTCTTAATGTTTCACACCTCCCCCTTAAAATTTTTAATATAGGCTTGAGAACTTTAGAGTAGAATGAGTAGCTCTCTGATGACTGCTAGTAAGCTGTTGTTTTACTAGGTGTGATAATAGCTGTAAGGAAGCAATCAGGATACACAGTAAAAGTTTGTTTGTAGGGAGTATTTTATCTTACTTCTTAGAAAGATTCCAGCACTGCTTTACTTTATAGCTTGTTTCCTCTTGTTAAGTTTCTGACTGTTCCTTTAGCATTCATGTTAGAAAGTATTCATTTTTTAACCTTTTACTGTTTTCTTAAAAATTTGAATCTAGTAATGAACTGAGGCCTGAGATTATGAGGATCTTAAATATAGAGAAAGATAACATATAGCTGTTTGTTTGAGATAAAGAGCCACCCCGTTTCTATAAGCTAACTGTATTCTTTCAGCAGCATAAAAGCAACCAGGTTGGAAAAGACCTTCAAGGAAGTGAGCTTTTGGTATCTTTGAGGAAAGGTCAATTACCTTAAATGCTAGAGAAACTTAGTGACAATTTAGTGGATGTTACTGCAGTGTTAAAACAGCACCTGTTCCAGTCTACCAATAAGCAAAGCATTTAACTTGGCAATATTTGTTCCTTGTGGAAATGAGTTTAACTGTTCACTGTAATATCTGCTCAAATAATGCACAAGTTCCAGAGCACTAGTAGCTATGAAACCTTGTTTTCAAATAATAAAATCTCAGGACCTTGTGACTGAATGGTAGGTGTGAATAGAAGTTTTGCTGTTGCTAAAAGTGAATTCTGCGGTGGGAATAAGGCAAGGTTGTTTCTGCCCAGTTTTCTCCTATTTCCTGGTTTTCATGTTATGCAGCTGTGTGATTTTTAACTTTTTTTTTTTTTTTAACCACACTTTCCTAATTATGTTGTTGATGAGCTTGAATAGAGCCTTATTTTTCCTTAGGAGGGAAAGCCTCATGAATGAAAAGTTAAATATATACCATATTGAGTTTTTAATTTGCTTGCCTTGGTAATTTGCCACCTACTTAACTTTCAAATGCTTTACTGAAGTCAGTCATTGAGAAATTACTTTGTGCGTTTTCATTTCAGTGCTGAATTGTATTAGTGATAGAAGTTTTGAGGTGGATTGAGAACGTAGTCAAGATGCCTTTTTTATTAAAAAAACAAATGTGGCTTGCAAGCTTACTACTAAGGACCAGAACTGCTTCAGTATGTCCTCCAGACTTTCCCCAAGTTTTTTTATTGCTGTCATAATATTGGATTAAAGACAGCAGAGTCTAATAAAGCACCACTAATTGGATGCTTACCAAAATACAGTCATTCAAATACAAGATTAGGCTTCACACTAATTAGAAGCTGCTACTAGTAACACCACTGTAATCTTGTCAAGAAATAGTCAAAGTTGTAGTAAGAGCTACAGTTGACTTGATCCTGAATAAACCATCCATAGACAAGAGTTTGGTTTTGCTGCTATGACCTAGCTGTCTATTCTGCAGCAAATGTGTTCTAAGAACTAGCTCACTATTGCTAGTAAAGTACTCTTAGTGCCTGTGGCTGTTGAGTAGCTGAGAGAACACTTTATGCATTTGTGGTGCTTATAACCAAAGCGAGAGAAAACGAGTAGAGCACCAACTCTTTCACTGTGGCAAGTTTGAAAATGTGAGCTATGCTTGGATTATGAATTAAGGTAGAAGCAAACCATTCCCGTTGATCTGTACATAACTCCTCTGCCTCATGCTGCTGGGCAAGGCATGAGAATGTGGCATGTTTATTAGGAAGTAGCTAAACCCAAGTGGAGAGTAGAATGAGCTGGAGTTATTTGCACAGTCTTACTGGCATGAGGCTAGAGGGGAGTTCACTTTTCATGCAAACTGTATCAACTTTGGCAGAGGTACAAAACTTGATTTTCTGGAGAAAGTCTTAAATCTTTAATATTTTAATTTCTGAGGAAACAGTGAGCTGTTTCAATGCAGATTTGGTGGATGTGTAAAAATACCAAGCCAACCAAATACCATCTAGATGCCAAGCTAAACTGTAGTTAAAACCACATCTACTGCAAGAAATGTAAAAAAAGACCTTTCAGAAAAAACTGATAAATGAAAAGACTCTGTAGTAGCACTTAGAGTAGGTATTTTTAGATATTTGGAGTAGCTATTTTTAGATATTTCTGGGTGTATGTGTCTTAACTGAATATTCTCTAACTCTTCACTGGAAATTCAGTAAAGAGAGAACCTAACTGATTCAGTCATGCTGCTGTAACAAAGTTAGTTAGCTGCCTGCTTTGCACTTCTTTGGGCTATAGTCCTGGAGTACAACCCACAATGTGGATTTGGAGACAGCAAGGGTTAAAACTACAGTGGTAAAATAATTCCAAGTTAGATGTGATAGAATATAAAGTTACTGTTGATCTTGGAATCTGCTGTAGCATCTGCTAACAGGTAAAGTTGGAGACAAAACCAGACTTTGCAGTCCTGGTAATCTCAGGTAGTCCACTTCTGTTTAATAATGCAACCAAATATTACAAATAATGCCTTCTAATATGCTGCTTTCATTAATCCCTTCTTTTGAACATCACCTGTATTCTAGGAACTTCCCATTTAAGATGTTGTTAGGGAGAGAAGAGATAGAACAGTTTTCCTGCTCTTAATTTGAGATGTAAAGTTCTGAGCAAAAGATATGACACGTGTCTTTTGTAGTATAAACAGTGTTTCAACACAACTGGACACAGGCCTTAGCTCACTTACTGCCAAGGTGTTCTTGACTGGGACAAAGTGCTACAAGTAGTGTACCTGCTGTTCCTGTAGTTACCCACTCTGCAGTTATATTCCTTGTTAACTCCAGGGTATTTTTTCTAGTGACCCCAAAGCTCTGGGTGATAAGGGAAACTGATGTAGCAGAAGAAAAGCTGGGAGCAGAGCAAGTGTCAGGTCTGATGCTTCTGGCATGTGAGTTGAGAGGTAAAGATGCTTCTGAGGCAGGGCACAGTTTTACTCTACTTTCTGTTACAGACTTTCTCCTCCTTTTCCTCTCAGACACAATAACAGCTTGCAAGGCCTTCCAAGGCTCTGTCAAATTTGAAGTAGGCAGTGTAGGTATTAGTGTTTTTTCTGCCATAGGCCTTGTGCCTTACAGTACTCAGCTGTGACTAATAGTAAATGGTGGGCTATCGTGAACAACTGGAAGCTTGTGCAACAGTGTTACTTGAACCAGTGTGCTATTGCCAACAAAAACTCAAATATATTTAATATTGTAATTCCCTAGCAGCTATCCAAACTGGCTGATAGACTCTGAAAGCCCTCTTTATTGTGACTGTGTAAAACCCTGGTTAATATTAAATAAATGGAGGTTGTGTTTTTAAGCTTTTTTAATGGAGATTAAAATCTGTGTCAACGTTGCTGCCTACAGTGTAGCCTTACATAGGCCCACATGTTGTACTTGAATATGCTAATGAGAATGTCTCAGAATAGAGAAAATGACAGTCCCCTGATGATATGAGCACCTTTAGTTTCTTTCTTTAATCTCATTCATTGAAGTAGCTGGGTTTTTTTTTCTGCCATTTTTTATTTTGACACATTGGATATTAACATCGACCTAAGCTTAAGGATTTGCATTCTGACAGTGTTGAAATCTGTCTGTTATGTATATTGTCAGTCCTGTGCTTAAAGTAGAAAAACACTGTATTTAGTAGTAAGGTGCTAGTTCCAGTTGTTACTTAGTCTTCTGAATGGTAGGTTCTATGAAAGTAGGTGAGAATGTTTCAGAAGAGCTTGCCACTTAAGAACTACATAACTCAGTAGCAAAGTAGCAAAGGGTATGAGAGAGCAAACTTGTTTGTGGAACTGAGCTTGCAAGGAAAAGCTACAGCAGAGAAAGGAGGTAACTAATTCTCCATTACAAATATGCAGGTAAATCTGTCTTAAGCTTTCTTGAAGAACAACTGCCTCTTTTCCCCCTAGGTCTGTAGTGCTCCAGGTATTGAAACAGGGCTAGTTCCTATGCTGAATGGACTCTGCTGTAGGACTGATGATTCCAATAGCAGAAGCACAGAGGTGCCACTAGCATTTAGCCTGTTAACACACTAGCTGGGATTTTTCAAGTGCCCTTGAAGTAGCATGTACCTTTTTAAAGGATAGAAGATTAGAGCCACAAAAATAGTGGAATGGGGGAAATTACTTAATTTTCACTCTATTAAATATTTGTAACATTTACTTGATTGTTTGCTTCAACTCAGCAACCTACTAACTTCTAATAAATCTTGCTTTCACTTGAAGCAATTATTTGTTTTTTTTTTAACAGCCAAAGCTGCTAGAATCATGTAACACTCAACACTTCATTTCTACCTTAAAAAAGATTTTCTAGCTTTATGACTACACTGAAAATGTGAACCAAAATACACTATAAAGGTGGTGCAAAGACTTTCTAGGTTATTGCACACCAGTTATTAACTTGACCTGTTTGGTAAAAGGAAATAGCCAATCTTTGGTTTTAATGTTGAGATTTTGTTTTAATAATGCAAGGAAATTCTGTGGTGGCACATAGTCTTTCTTGTTTCTGCTATCTATTTGTTGTGACTTGAGGGATGTCACTTCCTGTGTGCTTCCAGAATCTGTCATGATTATAGGCTTCACTTCATGCTGTCCTCCAACCTCTTAAAAAAAAAAAAAAAAAGAGAAGAAGCAGCTTTCTGTGGAACTTCTCAGATTCCTTTTTTACAAGGAAGGTTTAAGAAAAGATACTGTTCTTGTTTATTGGAACTTCGTGAAGAAGATTGGCATAACTTGTCAGAACTCACTTGTCAGTTGGCTTAGGCTATTTGCAAATAGGTATATGTATGTCATGCATAGAGAATACCTTTGCCAAAACTTCTAGCATGTGTGAAACTGCTTGACAAATATCTTTAATGAGAATAATAAAGTAGCAGTGTACCAAAATGAATATGCTAGCTCTTTCTGTATTAAAGTTTATGATAGGGCTTCTATAAATAAAAATATCTTTTGTCATGACGTTTTATCATTCTAATGAACCTTTGAGTCTGACTTTTTCTTCTGGTTCTGTAGATGTTATCTGAACTGTGCATTTTAATTTCACTTATTCTGCTTGCTTTAGAATTATGTGTTTTATCACTGGGGAAGATTCCACTTCGTATTCTGCACTGAAACTTTCTTTACTGAAAAGAAAAGAAAGTGGATGTGTAATCTACCAAACACAGATCTGGAATGGTAATTCTAATCCTCCTTCCCTCTGAGTGCTGATTGAATTTAGTCTTAATGAATTGTACTGCTGCTAGATTTCAGTTCAGTTACTTTTAATCCTGATGGATGGTTAGAACGTACCCAGCTATTGTCAGTGTCCTGCCATTGGGCAAACGTAACCAAATTTTTAAGTACGTGTTGGTTGATCTAACACAGCTTTGTTATACATAAATGCACAAGGAAAACTTCAATTATGTAGATTTCTTTAAATAGTTGAGTGTAACTTATAGTTGAATAAAGTGCTTTGTTTAATCTTAAAAAGACAACAAAGTAAAAAAATTTATCCCTGGACACCTTGTGTTTTCCAGCACAGCAAATGCAACAAAGACGTGGAAGTTATTTGTGAATTATGCATTAAAATAGGTGTTGGGTCATTTACTTTCAGAAATGGAGACATTGAAGAATTTCAAAGTGCCTCAGTCTCACTTTCAAAACTGACATTTACAAGCCCAGAACTTCAGATATTAGATGCTCCCAAGAGGTTAAATTGTCCAGGTACCTTTCACTTTCATGCTGTGAATCCTTGAAAGTCATTTCGAAGCTGGTTGCAAAGCAGGATTTATTTGAGTATAGACATTGAAATTGGGAAAAGTGATTCTGGCATCCAGAGCTCAGCTGTTACTTGATTTTGAGGTTTCCTTGAGAAGTGGGATTTGTTAGTCTGGGGATTATCAAATGGAGGGAGGAAGGGTTAAAAAAGAATATACGGCTTTTGTGAATACTGAAAAAGCCTTGTAGCTTCAGCAAGGCTCAGTACATTAGCACCAATACACACCAAAACCCAAACAGGATTTGTAAATTGTTTCTCTGTCTGAAAGCTGGTTCTCGTGCCTCTGCTCTGAAAGCAGGCTTAACACTGCTGCCTGGTTGAGTGTTTAAATATCCAATTGCCTTCCATATGAAAAAGCGCATAAAAACACCTTTGCAAGATGATAGCCCAATGGTAAGAATTTACCTTGTGTATGTTTGTTGAAGCTTTTCTCCCTCTGATGTGAGGCTCTTAACCGTGTTTCTCACTTCATTCATGCTTCCATGTTCTAGCAGGCTGTAAGATGTTTTGTCTCCTTGTTGAGGACTCTTTAGGGACCTGAGAAATATTTCATAGGCAGGAAATATGGATCTGTACAATAGTGGAGGCTTGAGTCCTGGTTCCTACTCCATTTGTGTACCTAAACCAATGGCTATCATAGATGTTTTTATCATAGCTACTGTGGCAAGAATGAGCTCATAAAAGGTGTGCTAATAACTGTTGCATGTATGAAGATGTGAATATTAACTGAAATTTGGATTACACTTTACACAGGTGCCCAAATAGCAATGTGTTGCAAAATTTGAAAGGCTTGAGGTTTTGGGGTTTGGTTTAGAGGAACATCTGAAAACTCTGTAACAGAATACCTAAGGCTTTTAATGGCAGAATGCTTATTCTCTCTAAATGGATTCAAAATGATGATTAATAATATGCTGATATATAGTGCTCATTGGAAGCATTCACTATGTAGTGCAACATCAGAAGAGATCTTTGTTGTTGAAAGATCTGTATGAATGCCTGTTAATATCAGGAAATACATTTCTTTCAAAACCTGAAACTAGTACTTACATGTTATGTGCATGCCATTAATTACATTGTGTTGGTAATTTTATTTAGTCTTGTAAAATCTAAAATAGATGCAAGAATGCTATTCTTGTTTAAGTGATGCAATTCATAATACCCTTCTAAGATGGATTAGGTAACCTTATTTAACTCTATCCTCTAGAGGTCTGTAATAACCTTAACATATCTGTCATTCCCATCTGTTTTAATTTAAGGCTGATTATGCTAACATGCCTTAAAACTGGAAACCACCTGACCATTCAATATTGTTTTAAGTAGATACAGCTTATAGTAGTTTCAGAATATAAACACAAAGCTTGCTATTGTGAAGCCATTCATTTTATTAGGCTTGTCCTTGTTTAGTCTACATGTAAGCTTGGAAAGCTGTTAACCTTTTTTGAGAAGCTTTTCTTGGTTTGGAATTTCCCCTCCCCAAACCATCTCTTGCTAACCTGCTACTGTTCTTGTAACTGCAGGTTTTCTGAACATATCCTCTGGGGAATAACTGAGCCCAGCTGAAGGGGAGGGTAGGAACAGTGAGCTCAGTAGCCGTTCTGTTGGACTAGCAAGAAGGTGAAAGATGATTGCTTCCCAACAACTGATAGATTTGATAGTGCTTCTTTATTGTGCATGAATGTAACACACATGTTGTTAATGCCTTCTGCAGTAGTAAAGGCTATCAGGCAAATCAGAGAAGAAAGGGCAACACTGAAGGGATAAAAGCATATGTTGTGTTATAATCCTATTCAGCATCTGGCAAGCAGACAGCAGCATTTCTGTGATGGGGTGTTCTCATTGCAAAGTGTTGATATTTTCATTACAATTGCATGTTTCATTCAAAATAGAAGAATTACAGGGATTGCCATAATATTGATGCATTAGCTTAAATGATGTCTTTCAAAGAAGCAATTCTGTTACGTAAACTGTCAGATTTTTATATGGCTAAAGGATGTGTATTGGTAATTGTTCTCCATTGAGGATTTTATCTCTAGAGATTTAAAATGTAGCTGTAAGAGCTGGCGAATCACAGAAGTCTCTCATTTCTGGTGCTTCTATAACTTAGTTTTGCATATATTGCTGTGGGACAAGTGACACTTTAATGGGTAAGCAGAATGAAAAAAAACTGCTGCTGATGTGAAAAGGCATCTCTTATTATACACTCGTGTATCTATGAGTGTATTTAAGGACTGTAGACTGCAGACTAATGGCCAAATTGTATCATGGTGAATGCCATCTTTTGCCTGTAGCATCCCTCTATCAGCACAGGTAAGTGTAGTGCATGTGAATAAATATGCTACTTTTAAATTGGGGCTGGCATTTTTTAATAGTTTTAGTTTTGCCATGCTGGAAGCAGTAACAACTGTATTTAATGTAAGTGTTCATAAATAAAATGTGAAATATGATTAATTATGTTGAGTCAGTCCAAGTGTGCAAAATCGTGCTGTTGTGGGTAGTGAATATATGTATAAATACAGAATCTGACCACATGGTCCGAAATGATAGGGACAAATCAGAGTTCTGATCTTAGCAAATTTGCTATGATTGCACCTGCTAAGCTCATCTAAGTTTGTATCCTGATATGATATACAGGAATAAGTTGGTTAACTGCTTGTGCTTGTAATTATGTAAACTTTAACTGGTTCATATTCTTGCCACAGCTCCGGCATAGACTCATAGAATAGTTAGGGTTGGAAAGGACCTCAAGATCATCTAGTTCCAACCCCCCTGCCATGGGCAAGGACACCTCACACTAAAGCATGCCACGCAAGGCTTCGTCCAACCTGGCCTTGAACACCGCCAGGGATGGAGCATTCACAACCTCCCTGGGCAACCCATTCCAGTGCCTCATCACCCTAACAAGAAATAATTTCTTCCTTATATCCAATCTAAACTTCCCCTGTTTAAGTTTTAATCTGTTACTCCTTGTCCTGTCACTACAGTCCCTAATGAAGAGTCCCTCCCTAGCATCCCTATAGGCCCCCTTCAGATACTGGAAGGCTGCTATGAGGTCTCCATGCAGCCTTCTCTTCCCCAGGCTGAACAGCCCCAACTTTCTCAGCCTGTCTTCATACAGGAGGTGCTCCAGTCCCCTGATCACCCTCATGGCCCTTCTCTGGACTTGTTCCAACAGTTCCATGTCCTTTTTATGTTGAGGACACCACAACTGTACACAATACTCCAAGTGAGGTCTCATGAGAGAGAGGGAGAGGGGCAAGATCACCTCCTTTGACCTGCTGGTCAAGCTCCTTTTGATGCAGCCCATGATGCAGTTAGCTTTCTGGGCTGCAAGCACACACTGCCAGCTCATGTTCATTTTCTCAACCAACACCCCCAAGTCCTGAAGGCATCTCTGAAGTCCAATGCATGCAGGTCATACCTTGTGTTACTGGCTGAAACTTTGTATGCCATAAGTCCACCAATCACTGGTAGATTTCCAGTTCCACTTCCCATGCTTTTAAAAGCTTGCAAACAAACTAAAGTATTCTCTCTAAAATATAGCCATCCAGTATACAAATAATATGTTCTCAGCTGAACTGTTCAGCATAAACAATTCCATTTATTTCACAGGCAATTCTCTCATCACATCTTTTTGTTACCTTGCTTTATTTATGCTATCTGTGCATTTCCTCATGTTCAGATGCTTTGTGCTTTGTACCTATTTTGCAGATTCTCTACAGAAAGAAAGTGACATTTTCAAGACAATAGTAAAGGAGAGTTAGATATAGTTGGGATATGAAATAACTTATATCTAAGAATTAAGTTATCAAAATGAGCTAGATGGAAAAACCTAAAGAGAATCATAGAATCCACTCAGTTGGAAAAGATCCAAAAAAATCCTTACAGCTTCAGGCCTCTAGTTTCTGTGGTCTTCCTTCCTGCCCTTTTTGTAGAGAGGCGTCATGTTGGCCCACCTCCAAAATGTTCAATTCCTTCATGCCTTCAGACATCCTCAATTGTAAAAAAAAAAAAGAAAAAAAGGTCGTCTGAGTGTTCTTCCAGCTGTTCAGTAACACTTTTGACTATTTCAGTTTCCCCAGTGTATGAAAATACGTATATTGAAAGCGTTCAGATAAAAAAAGGACTGGGCAAGTACCTTAAGTACGTTAGCACCTGGTTTTATGTTTTGTTTTTTGGTTTGCTTTTTTTTTTTTCTTTTTCAAACTAAGAACAGTTGTCAATTATTTACACTTCAGAAAAGCAGTGCTTGGAGGGAGTTCCTTGAGCTTAAGGAACTTTGAACTGCATATTTATGTTTATTTTTTAAATAAATCCTTAATATTTTTCTTCTTGGAGCAATGTTCAACCTTTTCTAAGGATCAAGTACCTTTGGCACTGTGCGAGATGGAGAACCTGATCTTAAATAAACACTAAGCAAAGCTATGCAAGCTTAAAACCTGATTCCCCAAGGAGGATGTGGTAAGGGTGAATATGAGTTCTTTAGAAGAACAAAGGGGAGAAAATAAACAAAAGTACCAATACTATTTAGAAAAGTTAATGCACTTTGTAATGATTTTGTAATTGTATTTTTCTTTAAATGTTTTTCTTGGCAAGGGAACAAAGTTCATGAGAATTTACTTCCAAGAAAATTCAGCAGACTGATAGGCTGTAGGTGAGCTTAGAAGAGCTTGACATACCTCTCTCTTTGTTAGTGGAGGAGACTCCATAAAACTAGTGATTGTTTCCTAGCCCTCTCATGAATGTGTCTTTCTAGATACAACTTCTTCAGTTCATAGGCTGTTCCTGTAAATTGGGATTCCATAAAGCACTTTCATGGGTGATTGTCTTGCCTAAAATTTTTTTTATGAACCTGCCCCTCAGAGTGAGAATGCAACATCTTCATCAGTCAACCATATCCCTTCATTCTAGTGAGCTTTGTTAAGCTACTTTTCTTGCTTATACTCCTTCAGGCATTTGTTTCTGGGCCTGTACAAAAATAATGAGATGGATATTTTTTGGCTTTCTTCTTCCTGTCTCTGCCAGTTCACAAATGCGGGATCATCTTTATTAACAGACTCCATTAGAAAAGAAGGTTGAGGCAGCTGTTCCTGTTTTGTCTGTAAAGTGAATACTAAGACCAACAATTTTTCTTTATAGCTCTAGCAAAGATTAGTACCAGTTTAGGATCCCTCTATTAATGGCACATAAAAATAATTTATAGAGGGTTTTGGCTATGTTTCCATTAACAAGTAGTGCAGCTAGAAAAGATGGCTCCATAGAATAGAGTATATGATGCCATGGACCTGTTATCCATACTGCACTTTAGAGTGGAAATACTTCACAGGATCATGCTAGAACTAGCCTGAATTTAGTGCTGATGAAGGGTCTGCAATACCTTAGTAACCCCATGCCTAGGCCAGTGTTCTGTGACACAGGACTGATGGTATCAATGCTGCATGGATATGTTTAAAAGTCAGTTTCTTTAGCAATTATTATATTCTGTATTTTCCTACTTACAAATTTATGAAACTTGCATTACACTTAGGTCTGAGATTTGCATTCAGTAGTACACTTCCATCTTTCTCTCCAAGAGTATTCCTTGCATTGTGATGTTAGCAATCTATATCTCTGCATAATAAATTGAAGAAAGTATCTTTTCAGGAAAAAATAAACAAAGATGGTATATCTGCCTATAGAAAATAGTGTAATTGGTGTTCTTGAATGATACCATATTAGCTAATAAGTAGATAAAATTCAGACTTCCAAGCATATCACACATTCGGTAGTCATAGTTCTGGAAGAAATTAGGCTTTTTAGTGTTTCAGATATATTCTTGCCTGTGTAGACTCAAATTTATTATTACTCATATCTCTATATTTACATAGTATCGGAGATTTAAGTCAGTTTATAATGTCAATTACTTAAACTAGAATACTAGCTAAAAAGAAATACTGATAAATGTGTAACCAAGTTAAAAATAGCTAATTGGTGATCTCAGTTTAGTTGTGGTAGCTATACTGTTCAAGAGAAGATACTAATAGATGGTGTGTAGTAATAAGTGAACAAAATAATGACTTCGGTAGTTCTTCAGATTTACTTGATTTTAGCTGATTGAGTAGCCAGGTTTCAGATATAGTGTTTCTATTAAATGCCTTGCTTGAAAAATATACAGTCTTTAAGTAATTTGTACTGTTACTAGTTAGGAGAAAGGATAATGTTAGGAGGGGAAGATTAATCTTTAGAGCAGTGAAGGATCAACTGACATAATCTCAAATGCCTTGAGGCTATCACATAAATGCATTAACTCAGTTAAGATGAAGTCAATTTTTTATAAAGTTATCATTTTAATTTCTTGTGCTTGTTAGATTTAAAATCAAAAAGGGATTTTTATAGACATATACACATTTTGTGTATACACGTTTGGATATTGAACACATGTTCTCTTTCTGTAGAAATGTGATTGCTTGCAAGTCTGAGTGGTATGGCATACAAAATATGCCAAGCTGGTTTTGCATGAAAGTAGTACTTACAACTGTGCTGTAAAAGCTTGAAAAATGGCCCCTGTGTTTCATGGCAACAGACATGGGGAAGCAGTTTGTAGCTCTTGCTGGAAAGTCTGTGAAACACACCATAACTACATGAATAGTATTTGTATAGACCTAGAGTTTTAGTGCTTCAGGGAGTCCTTTCATTAAATCCTGATGACATTTGGCACTAGTGACTCTGTAGTGCTGTGTCAAAACAGCATTTAGATATCAAGGAACTAATCCTCAGGATTATATTATGGAATAACTATTAGGAATAATGTACGAATATTAACATCACCCTCTGCTGTATCTGAAAACTTAAGTGCATCATGAAGATTTAGACATAATAATTTAAAATCTAGAAGAAATCTGCTTTAGTAGTCCATGCAAGTGCTGTGTTTTACTTGAGATAAAACCATGAGGAAGCTTGCCAGTGTTGGTCAGAAAATGATCTGTGTCTAGGGATTCTCAAAATATTTCTCAATTGTTGGATCACTTTCTCTGTTGGAGTGGTTAGGTAAAAGTATATCTGGGAGGAGCAGTGAGTGAATGGTGTTCTTGATGAATGGTGTAGCAGTTCTTTCAGTTTTCCCATGTGAAAGCCAATGAGTCTATCCTGAGCTATAAGTGATGTGGAGAGTGATTCAAACGTGACATAAGGTGTTGCCATAACTTGGTGAAAAAGAAAAGCTGCAGCTTACTAGATCTCGGTGAGTGAGGGGTGAAAGGGGGGAAAGGAGGAGTGGAGAAGGAACTGTGTGTTCCTTCAATATGAACCTCAGTTCTCTGCAACAAGAAAATTCTAGCCAGTCTCCACTAAAATGAGGAGATAAGTTGACTTTCTTTGTTATCTTAGACTCTTCAGACTCTGTCTTAGTGTTTTTCTGAAATAGTCATCATCCTTGCAGTATTGCTGAGAAAAGCTAAAATAGACTGAACCTGTACTATATAATTTTAAAACATTTTACAGTTCATTTTCTGTACACTGAGTATAATCACATGTTTTCAAATTAATGGTGAATGCTTTTCTGCAGTATCCTAATAATCAGGTTCTTTTTTTTGCATTTCTTCAGAAGCTATTTTTTTCCTTATGCTATGTCCAAAAATACACAAATCCTTTCATGGCAGGGGCCTATTACCAGTTGCTATGAAGTATAGGCAGACAAGCTATACTTGCATAATGTCTTGTCTTTGCAGCCACATTGTTAGGTATACCAACATCAAAGTGATTCATTATGGTGTTCACACATATTCTGAGTTCTGTTGTATATGTACAAATACATTTTATGTAGTGTCCATTCGCTGTGTGCATGCTGTACACAGACACTGAAATTTTATGTTCTTTTTTCTCCCTAATGTCACTATTCCTTTTAGTGTGGGTTTCTGCATTTTCATCATGGTTTACAGATTTCAGGGTAATGCTTGTATGTCTTCAGTGAAGAATTTGGCCAAGATGCTAAATCAGAATATAAGGGAATAAAAGATAAATGAAAAAAAAAAACAACCCAACTTTAGATTTATCTAAAGTTTGGTAATTTGGTTTGTAAAAACATTATAGATAACTATAAGCAAATGCATAGGAATGTGTTGCTCAGATTTCCTGATAGCATAAGGCATGTTAACCAACTACTCTAAGCTGCCTGTTCAAGGATCCTGTAAGATCAGGTTAGATGACAGTTTTGATCAGAAAAATGCCATAGAATATAGAGCTCAGTTCCACCTCCACAGCAGAACTTTCAACCTAAAGCCATTTAGGATTAAAATCCCACAAAGCACTTTGTTGCTTAAAACAAAACACCCTATTATTTACTGTGATGCTGTTACATTTAGTGCTCTGTGATTAGTCTTACTTCACAATGTGAAAGGAGACCTTGGGGCCTTAGAAGCAGATCTGAAATTAGACAATCAATTTTGCTGCTGCCTGGAACTATTAGTTAAGCATTTCCTAGAATGATAGGAGGGTATCTTGACCCGTGAACTAAAGCATGCCCCCAAAAAAGCTGGTTTACAATTGAGAAGGGGTGGGGGAGGGATAAGACCTTTTCTGAAGGCCTAATAGAAATGGATTTATCTAAACTAAGTGACCTTGGCATCCTGCCAGTGTATTACAGTACTGTAAACACATTCTGAAGGTCATGTAAAACTGATTAGGATTTTTTGACCAGAAATGTGAAATACACAAACGGCTGAAGTGTAAGGGTATCAGTGAATAGGAACACCAGTAATATCCATTAATGTGTACATACTGGCTTATAATGCTCAGGACTTTAAACAGTTCTCAGTAGCTCAGTTGTTGTTTTTAAAGTATTATTTTTAGAACTTAGGCTTTAACACAGCAGTTGCTCTCAGATTTTTGATCTTGCTTCAAATTCCATACTTGCTGTTTTAAATGAGAGTAGCTGTAATTGCTTTCTTTTCTATGGTTATTTCACTTTAAAAGACCAAACAGAAATAATATTTGCAAGCTCCTATCAAATGAGAGAGGGAGTGCTCTAAAGTTGAGGCTGAAAAGGATTTGCTGCTTTCAATGTATTGTGAATTGTTGGATTCAGATTACTTTAAGTAGCTATGCAATATGTTGCAAAGATGGAGTGCTAATGAATACACAGATTCTAGGACAGAAGATACTGTGTGCTGAAGAAAACTGATATTCTCCAGCTTCTATTAAACTATTCCTCTGAAAAGACCTGAACTAACATCAGAAATGGTGGGAACTGGCTTGCTTTCAGGGTTTTGTTCTGGTCTATCCATATTTTGTGAAAAGGGATGGATTGAGAGAAACTCTTTTATATGCAGTGTAATGGTTTACTCAGAAGGTATAAAAACATGAATAAAGATATATTGAATTCAGATGAATGAATGGAAATACACATGCTTTTGAGACTGATGGTAATAAGCATCTTCCGGCCTTACATAAGCATTCAAATACAGAGAAGTGACCTAGCTTCATAGAAGCTAGCACAGGACTAGAAGCGCTTAAACAGAATTTATACTGTACCTTTGTTAGACTAGTTAGTTTCATTGATATCATCAGATTGCATCTAGTCCCTGAATGCATGACCTCTGAGAATCATTTATTTTGCTTTGGGTATTTCTAATGGTATTTTTCTGCACATCCCTTTTCAATGCAACATTCTTAAGACGAAGTAAGAGAATATTTTTTTTATTGAGAAGAATTCACTTACACTAATAGAACTATTGTTATGGTTCTTTCAAAAGTAATTAACAATTGACATTTTATAATCAAAACTTGGGTCATAGATAGTTGTATAAGTTTCCATGTGGTGCTGACACTTCTATGATCAGCTAGTATTGGTACAGCTGAAACCTGTAGCACATTAGACTTCCATCCCTTAATCATGCTGTGTCTCTGAATTAATCTCAAATTAGCTTTTACCTAGAAAGGCAAGCTAAAATAATTTCAATGCTGTTATATCAGTTTCATCTGATAATTAGCAATTTTCTTTGATATGTGAACTGTTTATTGATTTGCTGAAGCCAGACTTATTTGTGGGATAGAATAGTTTCCAAGTTCCTCAAATACTGAGGGTAAAGAAGGAAAAGGAGGCATTAGAAACCTGACACTTTCTAAGAAAAAAAAAAAAAAAATCACCTTAAAATTGAATACTAAGCTTACATGATTTCTAAAACTAACAGTATTGAGTGATCATGTTGAACATGAAATTAAAAGCTGTATGAAACTTTTACTTATTTTGGTTTGCATAAACCATTTTTTTCCAATTTTACCTTTCTAAATGTTGTTTGTCACACTAGATTATTAAATATACCACAAAGGGGAAGGCTGTTACCCGACTCACCTGAAATAAGCTTGGAAGCATTTTTCTCATTTGGAACAGCTTTAGTTAGAATGAGGCCAATAAGGCTTCTAGGGCTTGATATAGCTTCGGTAGAACAGCTGTGACCACATTCAGTGTGCAAGAATAATTAAACAGCCCTTCTGTAGAGCTGGCATTAATGCAGGTGTGTATCCCTTTATGATCATCCAGACATATTAATGAATGTGTTGATAAAGCAGCAGCAGAAATACCCTGGTTCTATTATCAGATCTTTCTGAGATTACTTTTTAAAGAAATGACTTTGTGCTTTGCTGTAGTATGTTAGGCTTGTCTGGCTGCTGGATGCCCAGCAAGCTGCTCTTGGTCCTCAGCAGCATGGAGGAGAAAAAAAGATGAAAAGATTATGGGTTGAGATAAGGACAGGGAGATCACTCACCAGTTAGTATCAAGGGCAAAAGAGGCTTGCTTTGGAGAAAACCAATTTATTGCCAATTAATAATGGAGTAAGAAGGTGAGAAATTAATACAAAACTAAAAATGTCTTCCCCCTAACCCTCCATCTTCCCAGCCTCAGCTTCATTACTGACTTTTTTGCCTCCTGAGGCAATGCGGGCTCTCCATGGGCTGCAGCTTCTCTCAGGGCATGTCCACCTGCTGCGCTGCAGGGTCCTCCACAGGATACAGTGTGGATTTGTGTTCTGATATGGTCCTCTATGAGCTGCAGGGGGAGAACTTGATTTGTCATGGTCTTCCCATGAGCTGCCGAGGAATCTCTTCTCACAGTGCCTGGAGTACCTCTTCCCCATTCTTGCTCACAGACCTTAGTGTACTCAGGATTGTTTCTCTCACACTTTCTCATCCCTCTCTTACAGTTGCTGCACAGCAATTTGTGTCTTTTCTAAATATGTTATCACAGAGGTGCCATAAGCATTGCTGATGACACACTGATGGCCAAAGCGAAGCTTGTTTGTGCTGGCTAGAACTGGGCATGGGGGCAGCCTCTGGTGTCTGCTCACAAGAAAAACTCCTGCAGCCCCTCACACCACCAAAACCTTGCTATGTAACCCCTCAAAAGATACAATTACATTTTACCTTTGTCTTGTGTAATACATTGCTCCATAAAGAAGATAATTTAAATTTCAATGTTGGAAAATAGTTTTCTCACAATACATTTTCTGAAAGGGCTCTTTAATGATACTGCATTCTGATTGTACTGACTTTTTTCCACACGTAACTGTGTGTAGAAATATAGATATTGGAGTCCAAAAAACTTTTTGAAAAGCTGTCCCATAGATGAAAAGTTGCTGTGCAGTAATATCTCTAAGCACAGTCTCTGTGGGGAGAGTTTGATAGGAACAGAGTATCAGTTAGAAGCTAATTGAAACAATTAAATAGCTTGACCTAACTGCTAGGCTGTTCGTGGATCTAGATTAGCAAGATATTTTTAGCCCATGCAAATAACTGTTTTTCAGGCTTCAGATTAATATATGAAATGGTATGTAATAGCTCTGTGGTTTGTAAAGAAGTATCAATTACCTAGTGTCTAATCTTGGCCTGTTGAAGTTGTACATGGAAAGCTTAGTTATATACAATAACTTAAATCTTTAGTACAGGCATCCAGACAGGGGAGCCAGGATTTCTGTATGTCACTCCACAGTTAAATTAAGCCAAAGTACTATAGAAATATTCATATCAATAGAACTTCAGTTTATTTAGTCTTAAGATGTAGAAAATAGTTTGTGTGCATATTTTTAGTCAGCCTATTTAACGTGAAATTCTGCATAAGGTGTCAGGAACCAAAATGAGGAGTTGCTTTAGATAGAGATCTACCTGAAAAGCAGGAAGGATTTAAAGATTTGTTTCAGAACAATTTTTTTTAATTAGGTTGTTTTTGTAGGAAATCTGTATATTCTATGAGATTTATTAGTGTGAGTCATGTGTGAGGAGTGTTGATTATTTTGTACTGTGATATGCAAGTACACCTGGAATGGTTGTTCTTTACCTTGTTCTTAGATTAATTCCAGCAATATTAACTATCTGCACATTGTGACATCCTAGTTTCTGAATAGCATCACTGTACTAAGTGCAGTATCAAATCTCAGTGTCAAGATACAACACACCTCAATTTCTTCTATAATAAAGTCTTGCGTAGGCTTTAATGTTCAAAAAGGAAGCGGTATTTCTAAAGCTGTTTATCTTCAGACCACAAAGGAGAAGGGCAGATGATGATGTAAGTTACAATAATGTGAATCTTTACAGAATTCCAAGAGCAGGAGTGTGATCAAGAAAGCTGTTCTCCTGTTTTCAAAATAGTTTGTGCTAAAATCTCACATAGGATTTGGATTTTCTTCATAAATCCTAACATTCTTGAAGGAGTTGATTAAAAAAAAAACAAAGAACAAACCACAAACAAAAGTACGTGTTATTCATGTTGAAGATTTTTCTCCTGCAAAGGGCATACAATATACATACAAATACACTTTCCACTTTTTCTGCTTTTCATTTCTACTTCAGGGATATGTGTACCATCATAATTATATGCAAAAGATGAATGTAGCAGAATCAAATTCAGAATTCTGCAGCACTGATTGGGGGAATGGGCTTTAAAGAAAACTGGTATCAGTTGTATCTTGAGACTTCTTTCTCCAGGTATTTTCTCCAGAAGGATTACTTGATTATGATGATGATGCTTAAAATATAATGAAATGCATCCGTTAGAGTGACTTTGTGTCATTAGTAAATTAATTCAGGATCAGGATTATTTTGGCTTCTGCTATTGATGGTGATGGTAATACAGCAGAATCTGTAAAAACAGAGAGAGATGCTGGCAGCCACCTGAATGGTCTTTTCCCCTCTCAATTTTCATGCATCAGTTCAAAGGAGGACCATGAGGATGATCAGGGGGCTCAAGCACCTCCCATATGAAGACAGGCTGAGCAAGTTGGGGCTGTTCAGCCTGGAGGAGAGAAGGCTGCATTGAGAACTCATAGCAGCCTTCCAGTATCTGAGGGGGGGCTACAAGGTTACTGGGGAGGAACTCTTCATTAGGGACTGCAGTGATAAGACAAGGGGTAATAGGGTTCAAACTTAAACAAGGGAAGTTTAGGTTACATATAAGCAAGAAGTTCTTTACTGTGAGGTTGGTGAGGCACTGGAACAGGTTGTCCAAGGAAGTTGTGAATGCTCCACCCGTGGTGTTGTTCAAGGCTGGGTTTAACAGAGCCTTTGGTGACATGGTTTAGAGTGTGGTGTGCCTGCCCATGGCAGGGGGGTTGGAACTAGATGATCTTAAGGTCCTTTCCAACCCTAACTATTCCACGGGTCTATGATTCTAATTTCAATATAATGTAAATTCCTAGTGGAAATTGGGCAATTTGACATTTTAACGCAAGTTGGCAGGAAGATGGTTGAAAGTCAGTTTCCCAGTTCAGATGTTTCCTCACTAGTTGTAACCCATCCCTTTTTCCTTGTGTGAACAAGTTCTAGAAGGTAAAAGGCTGGGAGAGTTCTAATAATAGTAGATCAACATGGAAATGCTGGGAAAGAGAGTGAAGTAGTTTCATTTTCTTGTATAACTTGCACTTTTTCAACATTTAGGATTTCCTGTCTATTTTACATAGCTGTGAGCAAACTGGGATCCATAAATAGTCAGAAAAGAAAATGAATCATCAATAGTACATTGTTTCAGGTATTAACTAGCTGATAGGTACTGCTAAACAGGTATCCCTCTCTTGAACTTTCAAATTTATCATCAGCTTCGATCAAGGTGTTTTCTGTTGGTTTTAATGCCTTCATTATTCTGTTCCATCTTTTCTATTTGTCCTCTGTGACCTTGGTTATCCTTGGAAGAGCTTCCAGAATTTATTTTCATGTTCTTAATTATGTCAACTTCTTACTGTAACTCAATTTGCTTCTTCAGAAAAGATCAGATTCTGACTTGCTGCTACAAATTCGAGCTTCATTTCAGCACAGCAGGATGTATCTGAAATTAAAACTTGTGTTAGGAATTTTTTATTAGAATTAGAATTTGACAGAAGCCTTAATATTTTTCCTAAGGAATGTGTTGCTCTGAGAAATTAGCTATGTTACTCGTAAGGGCTTGATGGGTTTATACGTGAAATAAAGTCTCACAAAAAGAAGGTATTGCTTCCTGCATTATTCCATGAGTTCATATAATCAAATATTATCTATGAATGGAAATGTTATATATGGTTTCATTCCAAATCATGAAAGCTTCTTAACAGTGCAGAGTTCATAGCATGTAAAAGGTAGGCAGTTGAAACAGTCTAAAACATAACAATTGTTAAAGCAGATAGTCCACTTGCTTATTTTTTGTTTGTTTTTACCCCCTTTTTCACCCAAGTGATCATTATATTTATAGGTGTTGGTAAACTTCTATGACACTAAACTAAAGCACTTGCACTGCTGGAAAAATTCAGTGCTTTTTGTTGAACCTTTAAAAATGCTTTTATTAAACCATGATTTTTTTTTTTTTATTATTATTGAGAACTGAAAATATACAGTTAGGAAGTTTGTAAATCTGTAACTGCAGAATTGTAATCTGGAACCAAAATAGTAGGAGCTTTCAGTAGGTGGGGGTTTAGGGCACAATTACTTTAACCAAAAGTGTGAAGCTGAAAGAACAATTTGCCAGCTTCAGTTAAATTGTTTATTATATGTGTATGCACTAAACTTGGCAGCTACTCATGCAATCAGTGGTTCAAAGTCTGTTCTTGGCTACGTTGACCCAGCTGTGTACTGTTACAGCTTGTGTGCAAATTTGAAAGAAGAAAATAATCCTATTGCACACAGTTTATATAAACGGTTCATTTCAAGAAAGATGACTAAATTACGAACGTGTGCTTCCTTACCTGGTAGATCGCAGCGATCAATGTGGGTAGGAGGAACAGGCCTTACAAAAGGAAACTGCTGCTAAGGGTCATAGGTGTCCGCTATGACTACCGCTGTTAATTGCCTGGATTTTTCTTCTGAGGAGTTAGCTGGCTGTGAAGCGTATGGTGTTTTTATTTTCAGTATGCCTGAGGAATTGTTTTGCTTAATGAATGGAAGAAGGAGTTTTGCTCACTTAAGAGCATTGGTTTGGTTAATGAAAGTAGCTCCTAAATAAAAATATGTCAAAGCAGTTACTCCAGTCTATGCCTGTTCACCAAGTGTTGCTGCAGGGTTTAGAGCCTGGGAGGAAGAAATGATCACTGAGGCTAATAAAAAAAACCCAAAACGAACCAAAATAAAAAAAAATACAGAGTAGGCAAGGACTTTCACATGGAAGAGTGGCTGGTTAACCGGGTTGATAGTTTTTTAGTCAATGCATTTGCTCTTCCAGCAGTTGAATACTGAACCAAGTGAGGACAGATACATAAAACAGCTCTGTGATATGCTAGTAGGGTTACTTTGTAGTTGAGTTCAATAGTGATAAAACCTTGCTATAATACTTTGAAGTAACTTTGCAGTATTTTCATGTGTTAATTTTTATACTCATTCAGTTAAGTCTGAAATTGATAGACGTGAATTACAAACCTGCGAAACTGAGTCCTGAATAACTGTGTTGTAAGAGTGGACCTGATGTATCGTAAGTTCAGTGGTTTGAATTTTCTACAGGTATAAAAAAAACAATGGATTGAATTAATGCTGGTACTCAATGACACTTTACAGCAAAACAGAATTACAAAATGTCACAGTGTTAAAAAGCAATATGATCTCTATGCATGTCCATGAATACTGCCATTTTTCCGTACACTTTACCTATCATTCACCTTATTGGATGTCATCATCATCATGGCTTGACTTCGCGAATGAAGATTTGGGAAGGGCTTTACCCACGCTTGCCACAGGAGTGCTGATGACTAAAAAGGCCAATATGGGATAGGCAAATCTGGTTGCAAAAAGCACAGTGAAAGGTCTCCTTGGCTATAGGTGGGGTGCGATTCTTTCTACATTGTCTTTTCTCCTTGAGACTAATTCTACAAGGAGACAATGGCCTTATGGAGTGACCAATGTCCTGAACCGCCTGCATGCAGGGTTGGGTCTGCGACTTCCAGTGCACCTTACCACTTGCTGTTTTGCCCCTCACCTGTTGCTACAGGGCTTTTTAAGTGTGGGTAAACCCTTCAGGCCTGCGCAGTGTATTTTTTAGGTGAGGCACAGCGTGCACAGAGCTGGCCCCACCCTTTACACCTGAGGTTTATCTGCCAGGGCCTAGTGAGCTTGGAGGGTGACAGCAAAGTCCTCAGGTTGTAGGTTTGATTAGAGTATCCTTCTCTTAGATGGATGGCCTTACAGGGCTAAACGAGCTCCATCTGCCCTGGTTTGAAGTTAGAGTACTCCTTCTCCTAGGATGGTTGCCCGAAGGCTAGTGAGCCCATCCTGCCCATGGACACATTTTGTCTGACCCTTCATTGAGACCTGTCTGGCATGGGAGAACCTACCGGAGACATATGCCACCAACAGCATAGCTCCCAACTTCACAAGGGCATGCAAGCTCTTTCCCCATGACAAGGGGTGTCCATGAAAGAGTTATAGGAGGTAATAAATACCCAAATTACTATTCAGTAGGTTAGTCTGTTGGAGAATGAGATCCACAATTTTAACGGGAAAAGCACTCTGAAATGGCATGGCATTTTTATTTTCCAAGTGAAGGGTTTTTTCTTGTTGTAGGTTTTTGGTTTTGGTTTTGGTCTGTTTGTTGGATTTTGGTTTTGGTTTGGGTTTTTTTGTTTGTTTTTTTGTTTGTTTTTTTTGTGGGGCAGTTCCCTTTGTTGTTGTGTGGGGTTTTTTTGTTTCTATTTAATCCAGAAGGTAAACATAGGATAGCATTACAGAATGGTTGACTTTGGAGGGGATATCTGGAGATCTTCTGGTCCACCTTTCCTGATGTCAAAGTACATACAACTCGAGCAAGTTGCCCAGGTCTGTGTTCAAATGAGTTTCAAGTATCTCCAAGAGTAGAGATGCCACAGTCGTTCTGGGCAGCCTGTGCCAGTTCTGATTTTTCTTAAAAATCCCCCTACCAGATCACCTCCAAAGGTACCTTCCAACCAGAATTTCACAGATATTTTAGTTCTTTCATTGTTGCATTGAGGGATGCAAATATTGTTGGTGAAAATGTCCACTAATACTTCCCATTGCATGGAAGACTTACCAGGGTATGCAAATAACGAGACAGCCTGAGCACTGCTTTCAGTTGATTATTGCTGAGTAATCTAGGAATGCTGTTGGAGCCACTAGAAGGTTAAAATAAACTAATGAAGTAAACATTGAATTAAACTGGAAGAAAAGGACCTATACGCACTCTACAAAATGTTCAGGAATGTATCTTACAGCATAGTTCTATGAGGTTTTATATAAGAATCTCTTAAGAGTACATAGCTTCAGTGCTGTAATACTTCAACCAAAACCTGTATGTGAGCTTGCAGTGCTCCTGCAGACAACAATTGGTAATACTTGAGTCGGGTTGAATACTGAATATTCAAGTCTTGAATATTGAAGCCTTGGATATTGAAGACTTTTATTGTATTTCAGTTAGTTGATTGTCCTGAAGCTTTTAGACATGACGTGGAAGGCTGTGCCTATTCCAGGCATGGAAAATTCTGGCCTTTTCTAAAAACTTCAGGAGTTCTGCCATCTGTCCGCAATAAGTTTTGGTTAGTTGCATGTATGTTGGAGCCTGGTATTTGAAAGCTGGAAGGCATGTAGCATTTGTATCAAAGATATGCCTTTTGCAGACTGAGAAATCTACCTATGCTTAATGAAGTTAGAAAAAATTTAGGAAAACTCCCAAGAGTAATTTAATTTACGTTTCTAAGTTTTAAGTGCTCCTAATTTTAGTTTTTAGTTTTAATTTTAATTTTTAGGGTTTTTTAGGAAAAGTCTAATAGTGTACATATATATACCTAGGCACCATTCATATTTGTATTTGGCCGTCAACTTTTTTTTTTTTTAATCAAGATAGCAAACTACTGAGCATTCTACTCTAAATACAGGACATTATTAAAGAAAAGTGAAAATAAAACAATTGGGGGAAAACAAATTGCTCTTAAAAAAAAAAGCATGGCTATTTTATTCAAGCAGGTACTCAATTTTTTTTAGATGTAAATATTTAGTCAAGTGTGTGATTACACAGATGTGGGCTGAACAGTTTCATGCAGTGACTATTGTATTGCATACCCATTGTGTAGTTCTAGTTTTGTTTAAGGTTGCTGTTCTTTTTTTCTAATCAGAAAAAGAAATGTGAAGCTGTAGATTTTGTCCCGGAAGGGCTGCAACTTTTATGAAGTGGGAAGTAGTTGAGACGGTTCTCTGTATAGCATGCACAAACACATGCACCATTCTACCTGCTTTTGCAACTGGTAGAAAGGGATTCTGGGGGATGGACAAAGAGTGCCTAAGTTATTCTTTGCTAAACAGAGTACAAAAAAAAAAAAAAAAAATCACTACAACACAATGCTCCTTATGTTTTCTTACCACCTTTCGCACAAGCTTTTCAAGTATTTGTGGTTAGCTACAGCAAGGAAGTTAAAAGTGGAGAGTTGCTTTAAGGAAAGGTTCATTGTCCTGGAAAGTACACCTGCAAACAGTTGGTTATACATGCTTGTGGTTTTATTCTTTGTGCTTTTCCTTTGTGCTATGTGCTTTTATATTCCTGTGCTTTAACACGTGGTTGAGTTAAATGATATTATGAAGTATACCTGATCAAACAAAAAATGTACCTAGTCTAGTATCTAGCTTCTTATTGTGGCAGACCATCCTGGCTGTACTTTCTTGCTGCTTTTTCATCTGAGGTCTGTCCACAGTCACAAGATGTCCCCACCAACCTGCATTCCCAAGAGGAATGGGAACAAACTCAGTGTGGAGTATAGGACATATTTCCATGACTCATTGTCATGTCTCTGGGCACAGCAACACTGGGTAACTTGGATGCTTTCTGGAGATATTTGGCTCCCCTTCTACCTTAAAGCCTCTAACCCTCAATACCTCACTGTCATGTGCATTCCCTTTTCCTCTGATTTGTATGTCCTGTTTTATCTTCTTACACCCTTAATCTTGACAGACGCAAGCTTGAGCAGAGGGCTTGCTTATTACAGAAGTCAGCTTTAGTGTGCAGTTATAAATGCTGAAGAAAATAAATGGAGCAAGTACAAGTGCTCTTTGCTCTGTGCACTCAAGCTCAACTGTATTGCAGTATTGCATCATTTGCTTAATGATTAACTAGTTTAATTTTGTACCTAGTTTATTGACTACATAGGAGTGTTTGCTGGCTGAAGATTTAACTGAAAGTGAAGTAGATTGAGGAAAGTGACTGAAAGATGAAATAGTGAAACCCTTTTGCATTTTTTAATTCTTCAAGCTCTGGATCTCTGATTAATAGACACTGAGCTGATTCTAACTTGATACAAATTCTTTTAAAAGGATTGTTCATAAAAAGTAATTTTCGGTATTGTTGCTGACTTTGTCCAAAATAGCTTACACATCTTGACGCTCAGAGCACACTACAAAATATCTTCACTGAGTTTTGTTATTAGTGAGGAATGATGCTTTGTGGGATGGGACAGGACTGGATGGGTTAATATTCATGATGAAGTGTAATTGATTAATATAAAAAAGGCAGAAGGAGAGTGTTAAGTACATCACTAACAGGAAAATGTACAGGAATGTAGAACAATTGATTAATGTGTTCATATATGAATTCTTCATAAATTATTACATTAAGCATGACTCTTGTTCTTTTTATCATGCATTATGCTGGAGTACCCTAAATTTCAATTAATCGCTTTCAAGCTAGTTGCATCAAAAGTTCTGACTTCATAGTTCATCCCAATTTTCTTTCCAAAGAATTAATTCTTTGTATTTACTAAACTTTGCAAAATTACATTTTGTTCATTATCCTAAGTCAAACATCTCTGCTTCTGGCACTGTGTAGTTCTTTTATTCCAGCCTGAACTGATCTGTGTATTCCATTCTATGCCTCTCTCCTCCATTTTTTTTTAAATAAATGGGAGAACTTTCTTTTCCTCTGTGGTTTCTATGCTGTTATAATATTCCCTTTGGCTTTTTTAATTGACTTTAGAAGGCTAAATTTCTACCCACCAGTTCTTTGGCCATGGTTTTAATTTTTTCTTCTTTGTCCTAAAATCTCTGGGAAAGCAATTTGAAAGCTGATATTTAACTGATATATTTGCTCACTGTTCTTTTCCTTGGTGCTGATTTGAGTTTCTTAAATTGTGCAGTTCACGTCAAAGCTTTTTTAAGAGAGTTTCAGTGGTCAGCATGGAAACTTGAGTTGCTGATGACTTCTACAGTGGTGAAGAATTTCTAAACTTCATTTCATGTAAAATTTTATCTGTAGCCTCTGAAAAACATGATTTAAAAACCTGAGTTACTGTCCAAGAAAAGCCTATAACACTTCTGGTGTGTATAGAGTTGGAACAGTCTCCAACAATAGCTATGCCTTGCACCATATGTGGGTCTAGTTGAACAGAATGATGAGTGTTCACGTAGCGCAATAGTAGAATGATCCATAACATCAAAAATACAGGCTAACTTGTGCAAAACTAGTGATGTGACCTTTGATCTGTAATTATTTCAAGTGTGTGAACACATGGTTCTGAGATATTCTTACCTAATCATAGTTCAGGTGATTTTCCAAGGGCAATCACAAACTATTGCATCTAGCTCTTAAACTAAGATGAATAGAGTCTAAAAAAGATGCAGCATAAAGCATAGTGGAAAAAGTGTTTAGCCCTAGATGTGTGGCACAGCCTTGTGTGTGGATGTTTAGTATCCAAGACTGGAGGTCACACACTGAACTGAGATTTACTGCTTCTTGGTGAGGGTTGTTTTTTGTTAGCAGCTCAGCTTTTGAAGAATTCTGGAAAACAGTGGAGACCAGAGCACTGTTACAAAATTGATTTGATGTATAGCAAATGTACTAGTGAATATAACCAAAAGTCACAGCAGAAGGCCCCTGCTTGGAAATCCAGTTCTTATCGTTAAAAAGACCTTTTTCATTCTTTTGGCAGAGACTTAATGAAGCCAATCTAGTGTATTAGACTGATTTCCAATAGTCTTGCATTCTACTTTAAAACAGACTTTAAGTTTTGTGATGGAAAGACAAGCAAATATGCAATATTCGACCAATTCAGATTCCTGTAGTGTAATGAAACTAACAGGAAATTATGAAGTAGTGAGAAGAAATCAATAGTATCTCTGAACGAGATGTAGATCAAGATCTCTAGAATAAACTAACATCCCTCATTTTATGGATACAGTTGGACATTGGAGAGAGACTGTTCTTATTTGGAAAGTGTGAGATTTAGTGTTAGAACTGAAATGTGTATATTGTTGTATGAACTGGAGGTTGCTGTGGTAGGAGAGTTTGGAAACTGTTCAGTGAGACTGGCTTCAAACTTTAGAACAGAACTACTAAAATCAAGTGTTAACAAAATGGTATAGGGTGGGTTCTTGCCTGTAACTGTAATGTGATCACTGCATGCACCGCACTGGTCTTAGGTCATATCTTTTGCTAGCTGCCAAGTACGGTATCTGAGAATTGGTGAGCTATGTAGTTAGAACTGGTGTCTGTGGTCCTTGATGCTCTTCATCAGGGAGGTTGACATGACCAGTCTTTAACTCTGAGAGAATTCAGAACAAAAGTGACTTTCTTTTTCTTCTCTTCATTCTTGGTTTTATACTTCTTGCCACCCTTCCAAAAAGGAGGATCTCACCTACTTCAGTACCATTTATCTAGTTCATGGTTTTGTCAGTCATCTTTGTTAGATATTTAGCAGGATGTCTTGTTTCTGTACAGTCCTTTGTGTTCTCTATCTCGCAATTTTCACTCTAATGCCTAAGAAAAAGCTATTACATCATTTTCTTTACCCTTTTGATGGTCATGTTGCCCATAACTACATAAAACGTTTTTGTTTGGCTACACCATCAGTTACAAGATACTTGTGTGCTGCTTGCTGTACTTTCTGTACTCTTGCATTTTACTAACAACACAGCCCTCTGCTTTTAGCTATACAGAGAATAACAGAAAACCTTCTGTATATCAGATTTAAAAATTTAGTTAACTTGAATCTCTTGATCACTTGGCAGGTTGACTATTAAGTGGACCTTGGCTTTTGATGAATAAGAACCTGAACTTGAAGTCCTTGGGTTATACGCTTAAAAGCTTCATCTCCTTTTAGATTCTGATGACAGTAGATGGGATTACTTCTGTGCATTGCCAAGACCATGGAGTGCTGTGCCCAATTGTGCCTGCATTTTATGAAGGAATTGAAATGTGAAGATGAAACTAAACATGGTTTAAAGAAAAAGTTTTCACTGCAGTACCGGGAAATAAGACAAAGCTGTGCCTTGTTCAAAGCCTGTATATACAGGCTCAGAGTTTATGTGTACACACACACACACATATATATAAAAAATGGGCTCCACACCTATATACATACTAAAAATGTGAGAAAATACCTGACAGTGGTCTCTTTCTCTCTGCCAAAATGCAAATAGTAAATTCTCTGTCATGAGGAAAGTGTTGAGTCATGTTTAAATGACTTTATTAGCAGTTGTGGACCAGTTGTTTATGCAGAAGGTGCTGGTATGTAAAAATTTACAGTAAACTAAATAGACTAAATTGTGATTGGTTTATTTAAATATATACAAAATATTTTCATTGCAGCAGTTCTTTCTTTATACCACATGTGCAATGGGATAATGCACAAATTCAGTGAATTGAAAGTTAAATTCCCCTTTTTAAATATTTCAACAGCAATCACTTCTGCTTCCTTTCTTCTGACATAGAATTGTAAGTGAAACAACAAAGCTGCGGAGTGTCGTAACGCTTCCCTTGCAGTTACTTTCTAGTAACTTATAGAATCATAGAATAGTTAGGATTGGAAAGGACCTTAGGATCATCTAGTTCCAACCCCCCTGCCATGGGCAAGGACACCTCACACTAGACCATCTCAACCAAGGCTCTGTCCAGCCTGGCCTGGAACACTGCCAGGGATGGAGCATTCACAACCTCCCTGGGCAACCCATTCCAGTGCCTCATCACCCTAACAGGAAAGAATTTCCTCCTTATATCCAATCTAAACTTCCCCTGTTTAAGTTTTAACCTGCTACCCCTTGTCCTGTCACTACAGTCCCTAATGAAGAGTCCCTCCCCAGCATCCCTATAGGCCCCCTTCAGATATTGGAAGGCTGCTATGAGGTCTCCATGCAGCCTTCTCTTCTCCAGGCTAAAGAGCCCCAACTTTCTCAGCCTGTCCTCATACAGGAGGTGCTCCAGTCCCCTGATCATCCTCGTGGCCTCCTCTGGACTTGTTCCAACAGTTCCATGTCCTTTTTATGTTGAGGAACCCAGCACTGCACACAATACTCCAGGTGAGGTCTCACAAGAGCAGAGTAGAGGGGCAGGATCACCTCCTTTGACCTGCTGGTCACACTCCTTTTGTTGCAGCCCAGGATATGGTTGGCTTTCTGGGCTGCGAGTGCACACTGCCCGCTCATGTTCATTTTCTCATCAACCAGCACCCCCAAGTCCTTCTCCGCAGGGCTGCTCTGAATCTCTTCTCAGCCCAACCTGTAGCTGTGCCTGGGATTGCTCTGATCCAGGTGTAGGACCTTGCACTTGGCATGGTTAAACTTCATGAGGTTGGCATCAGCCCACCTTACAAGTGTGTTGAGATCCCTCTGGAGGAGGGACCTTATGTATCCTTATATGTCAAACATAATGAAGCTTGAAGGCTATAATTTGCAGAAGTAGGTTTCCATTTACCTTTGCGTAAAGTCCGTAAATGGAAGAAACAATATTGTATAATCAGTCTTGTTATCTAATGAATTTTATCAGATAAATACTTAATAGGCACAAACATGCATATATTTAACTGCTTTTTCTGCCCTCTTCTATATGTACAATCTATTGCATATAATGTGTTACATGATTTGGAGTCTACAGGAGGGTACAGCAGTCCTTAGAATATCTTCCATGTGGGCAGATCAGAAGATAAAATTACTTTATTCTTGTGGTTTAGATTTTAAATATTAAATTACAGACTCTATGTAGTGCTAATTATTTAATGAGACTTTCACAAACACCTTGATATCCTCATGCTGCTTCTCCTAGCATGTAGCAGTTCAGAATTGTGCATCTGTGATATTATAATCCATGACCAAAGAACTGTTGCATAGAATTGGTCTCTTCTCATTTACAAGGTCAGCTAAATTTTGTCTAATATATATATATATTTGTATTTTTTGTTATTTTTTTTTCGATATTGAGGAAGGAGCCCTTTATTTTATTTTTCTTAATTGATATATTCTGCTATATATTTATATATCAAACCTAATCTTGAGGGATTTATTTGATCTTCACAGTGTTTTGGAATGCACCAATTGATGTGCGCTGAAAGATTTTTTTTGACTTATCAATCCTGTCACTTCAGAGGTGCCCTACTGTTATATCCATTTTTCAAATTTTATTACAACTTTTCTAGTTCAGAGTCTCAGTTTCTATGTTCAGTGTCAGAATACTGAATACATAAGACTACATCTGAAAAAGGATGTGAATCCTTTTTCTTTAAGCCATGATCTGTCTAATCGAGCTCTGCTTTTTCTGCACTACTGTAAAGAATCACTTGCCAAACGTTTCGGCCAAAGGGTTTTTCCAGCATTTAAACACAGTGATTCTTAGTCTCTGGGATAAAGTGAATTTTTGTAACTGTAAGTTCTGTCTGATTTATACAGATTAACATGATGCAAGGGGAAATAACCTTTCTAGTTGGTTTGTTTACTCAACAGAGCCAATAATAGAAGCATTTGCCTTTGGGAAAGCATCCTTTCCTTAGCTGTGAATGAGGTGAATCAGCAGGGTGAGTAAAACAAGACAGATCTCTAAGGCCAAAGAAAGAGAAATACTTGAAAGAATTCAGTTTCTAAGCATGTACTAAATGCTGTGGTGTTCAGCTGCCAAGATTCCTGATCAGTGCCACTGGTGTATTAGGTGCCTGTGAACTTACAATTGGCAAACCATAATATTATTTGATAATTTAGGTTCCTTCAGGCTTCAATGACAGGTAATGATGACAGTTCCGGTCACAATTAAATTTTGTCTGCACGTTGTTTTGAATCATGTAACTTGTCATATGCATACTGTACTCCTAGCACTGGTATAGCTAACAAGCAAGTTTACTTCAGTATTACACAGCATGCCAGACTTAAACTATTATGATGTTCTAGGTTGAGGTTCTTACACCAAGAGCTGGCTATGGGAAGAGCTATAAGGGACCTTGATAGACTGGAGAATTAGGCAGAGGAGGAACCTCATGAAGTTCAACAAAGGGAAATGTAAAGTCCTGTACCTGTGGAGGAATAACCTCACGTGCCAGTACACACTGGGGGCCAAACAGCTGGAGAGCAGCTATACAGAGAAGGGCCTTGGGATCTTGGTGTTCAGCGAGTTGATCATGAGCCAGCAAGTCTGCACTCATAGTAAAGAAAGCTAACAGCATCATTGGCTGCATAACGAGGAGTTTTGTCAGCAGATTGAGGAAGGTGATCCTTCCACTTGGCACTGGTGAGACCACACTTGGAGCACTGGGTCCAATTCTGGGCTTCTCAGTTATGAAAAGTATGGGATTGCTAGAGCTAGTCTGTGACAATTAAGGGTCTGGAGCCTTTTTCATGTAAGGAGAGGCTGAGAGAGCTGGGACTGTTCAGCAGAAGATAACATTTATGTTAGCTGATCTTATCAATGTGTGTAAACAGCTAATGAAGTAAAAATTCTTCCTTCTCACTGACTGGACAAGAGGCAGTGGGCACAATCTGATACAAATGAAATTCTGTCTGAATTCAAGAAAACTTATTTGGTGAGAGTGATCAAACTCTGGGAGAGGCTGCCCAGAGAGGCTGTGAGATCTCCATGTTTGTAGCCATTAGATGCAACTGAACATAGTCCTGGGCAACCCTGCTCTAGCTGATCCTGTTTAAGTGGGGTGTTGCTCTAGATGAGCTCCAGAAGTCCCTTCCAACCTCACTGTTGCTGTGATGCCATGGTATAGGGATCTTGAAGGCTGAAAGAGAAGAAGAGAACTTGAAAGTAATATAGTGCTTCAAAGAAATGCAGTTCTTTTATCTAATTGCTCCTGTAGTTGCTTTTGCTCAAGACCTTCATAGTGCTAGACACAAAATTTTTTAAAAAATAAAGAAGTACAGCTGATGTGGGAATAAACCAAATAATGCAGTATCTTCCTCTGGGGATAAATAATGTGGTGGTGTTTGACACAAAAATAAAACATATGGTGGGTTGTTTTTTTCTGGGCAAATAACATAATTAAGCATTAGGAGTAACAGCTTTAAAACTTGTAACCACAAAGCATCACTGTACTCAAAACAATCTTAGGCATTGCAGGAAAATTTCTACGCTGACTTTGTATAATATGTTAGAATTTTACACCTTAAAAATACCAAAGATAATCCATAAAAGCTTATGGGATGCGATGTACTTTTTGAGCGGTAATATGAAAGTATGCTCCAGGATATTTTTTTTCCAGCTCAAACAAGCTGTGGGCTTACTGGAGGGAATATTCAATAGTAAAACTGTTGCATAAGAAATGAAATTAATTAACCCACTCTCCAGTTTTCTACTCGTTTGAGCTCGTATTTTCAAATTATGTCATCTTGCTTATTCTAGCTGGTTTTTGCATACAAATTTCAAGCAGTTACTTCCTTTATTGCCTCCAGTTTCTAATGTCAATTATGCAGTTTATTTCTTTATGCACCAAACTTTAAAATGTGATACTACTGTGTATTTTTGACAACGTGTTTTATGTACTACATTAGTACATTAGTACTTCATCTAAATTACATTACATGCCTCTTAAGGAAGGCACAGATAATTTTTCAAGCACAATAGCAAGCCTGTTCTCAGAGCTTGGTAATCTGAATAAACTCAAAGTTAGATACTCTTTAAGGACTTGTAGTATAGACAGGGGTCTATAGATAAGGATATGTTCAAAGTAAAATTTTTTTAGAGCACTTGTGAGGAGGACACTAAGTTGAGGCATTTGTATGCAGTGGTGGTCAGTCACTTTTAAACTATTAATTTTAGGGTATTTTGAGCCAAGTGTCAGATCCAGTTATGCTGAATCACTCTAGAGTTCTGTGAATATAAATAAATAATTTGCATTTACCTTCTGTATGGTAAACGTGCTCAGCACAACAGCAACGGTCATTAAGTAGGTCCTAATTTTACAAAGTACAGTTTTAAAGGTATTTATATGTTTAAAAATTTAGTTAGGTATAGATTTTTGCGAGGGGAGCCTGCTAGTCAACTTGACAAATTCTTTAATTTGGGTTCTAACAGCAAAAAACCCTGTTGTCTTAATGAAATGCTCCCACCCTACTCACAAAAGAGTTTGGACTAGTGAGATAGTGTAATGATAGCTATTTCTTTGGAGTGTGTGTGAAAGCATATTTATGGGGGAGCTTTAACCTACTAAATCAAGTTATATTTGAATTTTTAATTGCCTTCAAGTCAGTTTTTTATATATGCTAGATTAAATAATTCATTACAAAATATATTAATTTTAATCAAGACTTATTAAAACAACTGAAATTTTTATTTAAACAATTTACTTTTTAGTAAAGAAATCTAGGTAGTCTAGATTTCATATTTTTGCCACTGAGTTATTATGCAGAAATATTTTAACTCTCAACTGTTGTTTTTGCCTAGGCCGTGCTTTTAAAAGAATAAGCATTTCTCAGTTCCCAGAAGATTAAGTGTAACAGCATGCATATAAGCAGTAATTCCTGTGTGAATTCTGAGCCTTCTGTAACAGCTAGGAAGAAAATACTGGTGCATGAAATAGGGAGGGACATAAGTACACTCATGCCTTGCAGGTTTTTCCTCTTATCACTTTCTTCTCTTGAGCTGACATCTTCTAATCTGTAAGGTCAGATGATATTGCTTGATGGTTACATACTGAAGAATTCACTAGTACAACGTGCATTCCTTCCAAGAAAGCTCTGCTTCTAGTTCATAAAACCTGTGTGCCATGCTTTGAAAAAATGTAATTATCAAATGTTGTTTCTGTTTTAGTATGGCTGAAATGGTTCCAAGCAAGGCAGTTAGTGTTATTTTATTTACTCATATTCCAGTACAGGTTGTATATAGGCTATTGCATACACTTGCACAGGGGTACAGGATAATACAGTACATACACTACTCTTGATAGTCTGTGATTAGGCAGGTACTTGCTCAGACTTGGATGTCCTTCCCCTGAGGCATATCTTTACGTCTTTACAGTTACTTGTCTGAAGTGGTAGCTTTATTTCCATAGTTCAGAAAATCTTTCATTTCTACAGTTCATGCTGATTGGTGTAGCTAATTGGAATTCCTGTTAGTGACTTGAGCTTAATTGTCACTTCCTTTCCTCAGTTCATTAATCAGTTACGTACACTTAATGTTTTCAGTTATGAACTCAAAAGCCCTAAAGTTCACTTCGTGAAATGCATCTACCTCATCAATATGATCAAGAACACAGTTTCTTATTACAAATAAGGAGTTCTAATTAGTAAGCTGCTATGGGTAACAGAGCCTTTAATCATTACACCTGGAAATATACTTGCCAGATCTTTGGGCCAAATGTGTGGCTTATAATAATCACTGGTGTAAGTCTAGTAAATATTGTAAGATTGAGCAGTTTTAATACAGCCATAGTTTAGTCCATGTTCTATGTACAAAGCAGAGGCAGGTAGAAATGTGGTAAATTGTGTGTATATGGATTAATCATAGTATTCTGTTAGTTTTCTTCAGCTTAAAATACTGTTTCTGTTTATGGATATCCCTCAAAATAAATGGAAAGGGTGAAGATAGTCCTATCTCCATGCTAAATTTGAATGCTGCCGTGTGAGTTAACAGTCCTTTAACATCTGACATAGGTCTCGGCTGCAACCAGCTCTAAAAGGAGAAACAACAGAAAGAGGAGAGGGGTGAAAAATGTTTTCAACAGAGTTATTATTCCCTTGTAATACAGCAACTATTTGTTTTTACAGTAAATAGCTTATTTTTAAACCAGTTCATTTGGAAGTCAGTATATGAATAATTCATTTTAAAACACTATATATTATTTAGCATATTTTCTTGAGAGAGGTAACATTCAGTATTTAGATGAAAAAGGCAAGTTGCCTGTTTGTGACAAAAATGTTGCCGCTTTTGTGGAGGCAGTTTCAAGCACCAGAGACTTTTAAAGCTGTTTCAATGAACACAATAAAGTAGTGATGGATATATTAGGTAAATAACTATAAAGACTTCTGAAGCTTTGATATTTTTAGAGATAATATGACTGAATTCTACAGATGATCAACAACTGGCGACAATTCCATTGTAGATTGCAATTTTATTCATTTTGTTCTGTATGTTGTATAAAGACTCCTTTATTTTCAAGTTTCCTTGTTTAGTGCTAACTTTGATTTTCTTCTGAAACTGAGTGTTCAGATTTTTTTCTAAGTTTCTGTGTTCTTATGTGTAGTGAGTGTAAGAATAAAAGCGTTCATTTCGGAAAATAAACTTTTTTTTTTCCCTTTCTTTTGTTTGGCAAAGCTTAAAATGAAGCCTAAGAAATAAAGCTACTTTGTAAAACTTGTTTTGAACATTGTGACTAGAACTGTTGGTAGTATAATTAGTTCCAAGGTTCTAATACTTCCTTCTTTTTGTATTTAATTAAAATGAACTGGATAGCATAAGATACCAGATATGTACTGAAGCATTTGAACTGCTTTAAGGATTGCTAATTCTCTGTGGAGAGCTGACAACAGTTGTTTGATCTTAAGTGAATTCACTGGGTCTCTCTGATACATAGGTCACAGGTTGGAGTGATCTTTGCTATTTCTGATAGGGATTCCTCTAGAGAACACCTATTTCTAAGTTGGCTGTCACTCTGCAGCATACTTGACATAGGAACTGATTTTATGTGTAATTTTAGAGCATTAAGCTCTTGAGGGAAAGCATCTAGTTATCCAGCGTGATGTATTTCATCTCAATGTAGTATTTGTCGTGAACTTGTAATGAATCCCAAGTTGTGCTTTTAAGTAGGGGCAGACATGTAGTACAAGCTGAAGAATGTTTTACAGCATCAGTGAAATATCAGGTTAGTTTATCACTAGCCTAAGCAAGTAAAAATCAGAGGCTGAGTCTGACCAATTTAGGTTCAGACTATGCTACTTGAACCGCAGAGCTCTTTTTCATAGCTGAATCATGAGATGAGTAAACATGCTGGTTTGCAGTATGTAATCTGAGCATATGTTCTTTCCTGTCTAAAGCCCCTTGTCAGTTGGTAGCAACAATATCAGGATTTTTCAAAAGGGTAAAGGGTATCTCCGGTACCTTAATGCCCTTTTTTAAAGGTGCCTTATCTGTCCTACATATTTTATAAGCTGTGTGAACAGCAAACTGATTCTAGAACATTAGGGCCTTTTTGAAATTTTGTGATATTTGCTTGGGTCTAGGAACTGGGGGAGGAGGAGGAATCCTGAGGTTAAAAAAACCCAACATAATCTTTTGCCTTTCAGTCATTAGATGGGTCAATACTTGAATTTATGGTTTAGGAGAAAGTGGAGAGAATCACTGCCTGAAACTTCCCCTGAATGCAACTTATAGTCAATCTCAACAAACATTTCATTCCGTAAAAGAGGCCTATCTTTGGTTTTCTGTCTAATAAAAACAAATAAACAGAGTAAATAAATAAAGTAAATAAAAATAGAAGTATAAATTGTGTTAGGTTCAAGGAAGCAGATTTTGCTATTTAATACTGGTTACACAGAAGGGAAATCCGGGTGTAGAATATTAAAGGCACTCTTTCTAGATTACTTCTGTGGAATTTATGCTTGCTTTGGCAACTAAACCACCTGCAGATTGCAAACATTTGTCACAAATGTGCTAAATTTAGTTTTTATTTTTGTTTATTGTCAGTTTGGTTAAACTGCTTTCTGCTTCTTTAAATACAAGGGCATTTCTTCTCAACCCCACATCTCGAAGCAGTTGCCCTAGAACACTTAATACTAAATGGATCATGTTATCTATGTTTTGGAAAATCATGAGTGTTTCCTGAGAGTTTAGTAGGTCCTATTTGTTTATTTCTTTTTTCTCCATAAGACATAGGTCATGAACTTTATTATTGACTGGCTGGACTTGCTTGGTTGATTGCTTCTTAAAGGAAATGAGGAATTTTTTTACTGTCAATATGTAGTCACTCTGCTTTTTATCAGACATTGTCTGTGCTCTTGCTAGCCCTTACAAAATGGCAGTCTATTGAGGCCATTACAGTTGTTGGGATACCAATCATTCAGGGCTTTCCAGGGCCTTGGACATTCCCTACAACTTGGTAAGTACAGCAAATACCAGGATAACTTCTGTTGGTTTTCTGCCTGTGCTCCAGTAACCCAACCTGAAAATTCACAGGATTGCAATAGAACTGATTTTTGAAAGTATCTCTGGAGGCTGCCTAGTCAAATCCACTCTGTTCAAAGCAGATTGAGCTAAAGTAAGTTGTTCAGAATCACATCCAGACAGATTTTGAGCGTCTCCAGGGTTAGAAATTCCGCAGACTCCTCCGGCATTCAATCACAGTAAAGTTTTGTTATGTTTACATGGACTTTCCTGTGTCTTGGTTTGTGCCTATTACTTTATCATTCTTTCACTGGGTACCACTTAAAAGACAAGGGGAAGGGGGAGTGAGATGTCTTTCAACTTCTGTGCTTTCACTAGCTATATTCTCTGCAACCATACACTTAGCCAGGTTAGGCTTAATATTTTTCAAAGCCATTCCTGTTATGTTAAGTAGTTTAATAGTAATTTATGAAAGTTATCTTTAATGTCTTAAGTACTTACAGTGCAGTGCTTTGTCTTGTAGACTTAGCTGACCATTTTATCCTCATGATGCAGGTTTCATCTTTATGATGATGAAACACCTGCTTAAATCTGATAACTGTCTTCATTTTTTATGAACAGTAATGCCTATGTTGTCATGCAGATTAATTTTCATCTACTCTGTCGTGATTTAACCCCAGGCAGCAAATAAGTACCACATAGCTGCTCATTCAGCCTCCCCACCCCTGCTAGGATGGGGAGGAGATATGGAAGAAGGTAAAACCTGCATGTTGAATATAACTAAATAATTAAAATAATAATAATAATGGGGAAAAAAGAAGAATAAAATTCAGGAAACAAAAGTGATGCACAATACAATTGCTCACCACCCACTGTCTGATGCCCAGCCAGTTCCCAAGCAATGATCACTGGCTTCTCCACCAACTCCCCAGTTTCTGTACTAAGCATGATACTCTGTGGTATGGAATATAACTTTGGCTAGTTTGGGCCAGGTATCCTGGCTGTGCTCTCTCCTGGCTTCTTGTGCAGCATCTCACTCACAGAGCATGGGAAACTCATAAGTCCTTAATTTGGAATAAGCACTACCTAGCAGCAACTAAAGCATCAGTGTGTTATTAACCTTGTTTTCACATAAAATCTAAGCACAGCACTGTATCAGCTGTGAGGACGTTTATAAACTCTAGCTCAGCCAAAACCAGGACACACTGTTGTAGTGAAAACCATTATTATGTTTTCTAGTATGGGGTCTAGGATGTGGATACTTTTGCACTTCATGAATCTATGTTCTCATGGCAGAGTCCTGAACTGTAGTGGTCTTTAGAGTTATCAAGATTGCAGTGCTTATGTCTAGCTACCTATGGGCACAATACGTAAAGCAAGCTTTTATGCAAGTTTTGGCTGAGTCTCTTAGCTCACAACTTTCAATCTGGAAGAGAACATTTTCACCCACATGAGCAAAGTAAATGGTGAAAAATAACACGTATTGCTAATCTTAACATTTTCTACAGTAATAAGTACATTGAAACAGATACTGTAGGTGACTAATTTACATCTGTGTGGTGTGCGTTCTTTTTAACATTTGGCTAATGTCTAAGTGATTTCATCATATTAAGAACCAACAGCAGAGCAAAAGTCCAAGTGGAATACAAAATGCAATTAAAGTTCCTTTAAATATTAAAAACCTGCAGCTAGTAAACTGATGTCAAATCTGTTAGCAAGAATATTAGGTATATTTGGTTACAGTAGAGCTGGTAGGCAGTTGCAGTGCATTCTTTTTTAATGACTTTCAAGATAGAGGCTGTAATTTTAATGCTGTTTTTGAGATTATGTTGTATAAAGCCTAAAGGCAAACAGAAACCTTGTATCACCACATGAAACCTTAAAGATGGACCTAACAGATAGATTTCAGGGATAAAATACATCAATACAGCAGCACACCCATTTTGGTAATTCACTGTTTTGGTGGAAGTGAATGTTACATATTGTATCCAATAACTAAGCAAAGAGAATTAATACTCATTAAAGCTGAAAAAAACAATGCAACTTGGCCTTCTGGAAAATGCAATCAACTTCATCTTCTGTTATTCAAAATAACTCTTGGATTTCTCACATTATCACTGAGGTAATTACGCCTAGAAATACATGCAGGTTTTCAGATGTGGGTGTTTTTTTTAAGATCAGGAGCAGAGAAGTGGGGTTGTTGCCATGCCAGTGACTACCTGCTGTGAAACCTGGCATGCATTTGCCTTCATTCTTGGAACTGCTTCTATAAAAGCTGTGGTTCTGAGAATGACAGGAATGAGCTGCTCAGCTAGGAATGCTGATTTGCCCAGCATATACTCCATAGAAAAGCTGTCTTTGTGTTTAAGGAATGCAGATTAACATAGATAAGAATTTTTAATAAGCTATCAAATACAAGTTGTCAGTTATTCACTAAATATTTATCACATGAAAATGCAGTGCACTTTGCATAGTCAAAATAAAAAAAGTGGAAAGTGAAAAGAAGCTGGTGTATCTGTCAAAAGATCTGACATGACTATGGACCTTTCGGACCTACACAGTTAAATTTCATTCCAACAGATTTGCTGGATATTTCTCTATACATGCTGTCTTCCCTCAGTTCATGTTAACTTCACTAGGTATAAAGGATATTTGTCTTAGCTCAGACATCCAAATATCCTGGTGGAACACACAAGACAAACTAGGCACTGTCTGTGTTCATATGACTTATCACTTAAGAATAAACAAACACATTTGAGTGCACTTAAAATTTGTATTTAAGTGTTTTGAAATGTGTCTATGATTTAAAAAATATGGTTTGAATGGTATGATGTCATTGCATGGTAGTGATTACTGAAAGACTTCAGGGCTGCTCAATTTCCATGTGTATCTCTCAGCCCTGGAAGCTTGCTGAGGGCTGAAGCTTGTTTGTAAATGTACCTCTGAGGTGAGATTAACTTGGAAATAGCAGCTATATTTGACTAGAAAATGCTTCATAATGAAGTTGTAAATTTGTCAGTGTGATTGGAGGGGAGCCACAGTGATCCATCTTGACTGAGAAAACTGCCTGAACACCTGCTATGTCAGCGTTCTGGTTTACCATGTGAAGCCATAGACAAAGGAGTCTTGGCCATGACTGATGATGATCTTTTGTTAGAGCTACCTGTCATAAACTATGACTTCAGTAATTCAGTTATATGAGCGGAGATAAGACTCCATGGTTGGGGTAGTTTCCAGCTGAGGAAAAGCTCTTCTAGTTTTTATTGCTTTTGCCAATAAAATGTGTTAATGAAAAATCGTAAGTAGACATCTTTGTGATGGATTATACTGGTGTGCCTGCCTGCAACAGTTATCATAATCCTGTTAACTCATGTCTGTAGAAGATGGATCTTTCTTCTCATGGCAGAGGACACGTTGTTGCTTTATTACTTAACACTGGCAATACAGAATATTTCTGAGAGGAGTTCCTGTTAAGCAGGACTAAGTTTAGCTACAAGCTTTGCATTTTTTCTAGTCATGTTTTACATGTATTTTCTTAACTTTCAGTAAGACTGGCTGGGTTGAAATAATCAGTGAGAGGTGACTTACCTTTATGCTGAAAGTTGTTCACAGATCAAAGATTTTGTTTTGTTAGTCTCTCCCAAATATATTCTGTTCCCTGAAGCACAGAAAGGTACAGTGCATGTAGGAGAAGTGCTATATATTAATGATGCTTCATAAAGCTATTTGGTGTGCTAGAAATCTTAATAGCAAAAGCTTTGTGGCGTCTTAGTTTTTTGAACCTTAATAGCTGCTGTACAACCTAAAACAAGCAACAACAACAGCAAAAAATATTATAGTTCAAATTCTCTGTAATTTCCTACATCTAAACGTATTTGTCTTCTGTTAAGTCTTGGGTCCTATCTCTTGAGAGAAGCAGGGGAGCAAGAAAGTGAGTTAATTGCTTTAAAGAGAAGAATCAAATTAGAGCTCAAGTTTAATGTTCATATTCTGCTCACTGGGAGTATGCATGCTCTCACAAAAATGAGGTGGTGATTCCTTATGTAGCAGGTAAGGGATGAAAAATACAAATCCAAATTCATTCACTGATTTGAAGTGATTAAATTCATCTAGTTTTGTGATGTTTCAGTCCATGTCATATTGCTTTAATAATACATTTAGATTGCATTCTTTCAGATAGTCATGTATTCATACATTGCAGAGTGCAACGGCATCTTTTTTTTGCAACAGACTTAATATGCAATTCTTATACAGATTAAATATTTTTCTAATTAACAGTTGTTCTTGAGCTACAAGTGTTAAGACGGAGTGAATTTTTTCTGCATCTTAAATCAATTGGTGTATTTAACTGAAGTAATACCTATGCCAAACCCACTACTTTAAATTGTACATCTCAACATACACTGTTGAGAAAAAGGGTAAATGCTTGCACTAGCTAAAGGCAATGACTTTGAGCAGATTGGAGGTGAGATGATACTTGATGTGTAGGATGTTTTCTGTAATCATGCAAGTAAGTTTGCCCATAACTGTAGTTTTCAATCTCACTACAGCAAAAGACCTGGAAATGTAGAAAACAAATGTGCTGGTAAAACGTGTTGGAAGTGATCCAGAGTAAAACCAGAACTTTATTATGTTATTTTTATAAGTATTTTTCATAACTCCCACATGCAGAACATTACCATTATGAATTCTGGATACCCACTGAATGCTTTTAATTGTATTAATAATCCAGATTTTTTTTTATGGAACAGTAACTGTTTCAAGTGTGTATGTAATGTTATTTAAGATAATTAAATTATCTGTTTGGAAAAAGGCAAACTTATGTCTAACTATGTTTTAGGATTGCATCAGCTTTCAGTTATGCCCCAGCTTTTTATAGCGTGACTGGTGCTAATGATCTCATTCTCTTACCCTGATGATAATAATAATGGAATCCCTTGATTAACATGAATAGCAGCTTGTAACTGATAATGATGGTTAAAATTAACAGCAGTGCAAGAAGTTGCCATGCTGTGCTTTGTCTTACCTTATACAACCAAATAACTAGAATAGGATTATAATCTGTTTTTAAAAAAGAAATCATTGGAGAGTGTCATAATAAGGCTTTGTGCAAAATAAAAAAGTCTGTGCTCTTTATTTTTCAGAACACTTAAAAGTAAGTGAGACAGATCCAATACAGATGTGACCAAAAATACCACCAGTATTCTGACTTCTCTCCATCGACCATGTACAGTGCAGGCAAGAGAAGCACTACTGCTTTCAAGGATAGCAGAGCTCCCCTGAGAGGAAACAGACTTGACAAATGTATTTGTAAAGGGAAAAATTAGAATTGGTACGCTCAGATCTGGATAACTCTTTTAAAGCAGGTAAATGGCTTTCGAGATTGCAGGAATACTGTCTCTTTGGCTGAATATTGTTAGCTTAGTTTAAGTTGACATGCTGGGAAAAGGTTTGTATGTTGTTATCAGTTCTTCAGGTTGCTGCTCTGAAGACCATCCCATCCTATTTTGTCCCTCACCAAAAAAAAACCAACCAAACCCACAGGCAAGATTTGTCAGATTTATAAGCTATCTGGTTATATTTCTGTATTTGCTGCAACCTTTGAGATGCTAAAAATGTAAGTGTGAGAATATAAATTTATAGACAGTTCATTAGGATGGAACCAAATTTGTGTTAAAACAGATGAAGCACTATGAAAAGACTTTATTATGGCTAAGCTTCTTTTTAAAGTGCTTTTCTGCACTTCAATTTTCTTTTGACCATCAATTCGCTGTAAGAAGATGCCATTAAGGAGAGCAGAGACTCTTCAATAGTTTCTAATAACTGGCAGAAGGGATCTTAACTGCATCATCAGCTATTCAGATATGTTCTGAACATTCTTATAGTGATATGTAAAATCAGTGCAAAATTATGAAAGGCAATTATGATGGTACCCTTTTACAGTTAACTTGAAGACTTACAGGTGAGTGTAAAAGGAGAAACTGATTTCTCTTGCTGAAATGGTGCTAACAGGAATTTTGTGAGAGAACAATAACTTCAGTTCACACAACTCTGAAATGTCTGAAACCTGAAGGTACTAAAACTAATGCAAGGCTTTTTCAGAAATTCAGAATAGGTCCTTTTGAGTTGAGCACATCAAACACTGACTTCTCATCATAGTTTTCTATACACCGATCTAGCTACTTACCCAGTTAGGGCTCCTACCTACCATTTAACCAAATGTTAGTGCTAATTCTGGCATCTCCTGTAGGTGGGAGCCCTCACAGTAGAAGAGGCTGAGTTGTTTTTCTGTGCTGTTCTAAAGTATTCTCTTAGCAATCTAGTCTCTCCACAGACTATATATAAATTAAGCTGATGAGTCTTAAAAATGTACATATCACTTTGTTTACAGACCTTCAATGAATGCTAGATCATTGACAAAGTGTCAAATTAAAACTTTTCATCTAAAAGACTGGGAGTCTGCTCATTTGTTTGGAATGTACAGTATGTAATTATGTAACTTGCTGAACAGATGACATCACAGATGACCAATCACAAAAACTACACTTATGACTATGATTTCTATTTGTAGTGTTCCAAATATCAAAGATGAGCCCATACATTTGATGTACTGTTCTTATGGTCATATAATCAACAGAAACTGTTGATTAGTGTTTTTGAATACTTCAGATTCTGTCAGCAAAAGTGTTGTAAAGTTTTGAAACTAAGTTCTGACTGCAGAGGAATTTCAAGAGGAAAAGATGGGAAAATCTTTAAAGAAGTAGCTATTCACTGGAGTCTGAGCGCTTGACACCAGCATCATCTTTTAGCTCAGCTGATGTAATGGACCTGTGTGCCTTGGGATGTGTTTAGTAATGAATGGATGCTTTTTTCAAACAGCTATTGTTCTAGAAGAACATCAGTATGGGGCAAGCTACAGTAAGTTATAACAAAATAAATTATGCAGCAAAGCTTGACGTTTTATTTGGCAGACATTAGCTTCCTTGAATATTCCTTACATTTATCAATAAATTTCATGCTGCTGTCATTTGACCTTCTAAACAGCAGAGCTTTCTGTTTGTGAAGGACTACAGTAGTAGATTCAGAATTCCTTGTGAGGAATGAAGAAGCTATAGATCATCACTCAAATTTCTTCCTTCATTGTAGAATGCTTAAACGCCTGTTGGAGTCCTTAAACCAAGAAACTAGCTCTGAATATTTTCCAGTTCTCACTGGAAGTGTTAGAAGGGCAGCTAGGTGCTGTGTTACTGCAATTTTTTGACTCTTAGCAGTTCTCAAAGTGTATACATTATTGTAGTGTAAATCTTCAAGGTCTCAAAGCAGATGCTTATAGGCGGGCTTTGTCACCGGGGTTCTGCTCATGGAACCTAGGGCACAATCGTGTTATTGGTAGAATATGAAAGAGTAGCAACGGAATGACTATATTCACACTACATACATTTTGTATGGAATGACTATATTCACGCTACATATATTTTGTACTGGGGTCATTTTGTTTGGTGTATGATCTTTCTCCTGTCATTTGCCTGGTCCAACGTGACAGGATGTGGCCTAATCCATAGACAATAAACTATTTTGATGTGGCTTTATCCTTAATAATTTACATGCTTCAGGGTAGTAGTGAAAGTTCCCAGTAAATGTAGTGCAGTTGTCAAAGATAGTAAACTCTCTTGTAAACAGGTTTTCAATTACTGCACAGGAGATAAGTGCAGGTTCTCTGCATTTTGAAACTTATCTTCTGTCAGTATGGAACGCTAAACCAAGTTTTATTTGGAGCCTAGGAATACATGTATACCCACCTAGTATTGCCTTGAAAAATATTAACTGTCCAGAATCAGAGTAACTGCTCTGTTCAGAGTTGTTATCAGTAATTAAATTGTAGCTGCTAATTACAATTAAAAGCTATTATCATGACCTATAAAAGTTCACACAGCTACTGTAGTTAAACAGAGGTCACACTCATAATACTCTTAGAACACAAATCTTGATTCCTTATTACAACATCTATAATGCATAAGGTCTTGGACTTTATTTTAATACATACATCAGATATGGCTCAGTGTAACTTCTGTCTCTTTCATTTCAGCTATTTTTGCTAGCAGTTCTTGTTAATAAGGGTATATAAAATGTAAATTAAAATATAAAAGAATGGAGAAAAATCCTGAAAACCATAGCCTCTTCCACATCCATTTTTTTCATGTATTACTTTATAGTGAGACATGTATGCTCACCTGTTCATTTACTAAGTGTAGCTTCTTTGGGAAATAAATTTTTATGAAGTAGTGAAAGGGTTGACTGTTTAAAATTTAGCCATGTTATTACAGGACGTTGTCCTGAGGTTTCCTGGCACTTTGATAGTTTTACTATTAATTATGAGATAAATGGCTGGAACTTAAGCAATTTAATGAAAAGCTTTAGAAAACAGAAGCAAAAACTTCAAAAAGCCAAAACCAAGCCTGTGAGATTAATTAATAAGGTACCATTTAAACCTTTGCTACTTTGAATTTTTATTCAAGTAGGAAGACTTAAAGACTTGATGGCAATGCACAGCTTTGGAATGATCTTTTTTGTCCCCCTCAAGTTTCTAACTTCTGCCTAAATTCTAAATCTGAAAGAGAAATTCTCAGTTTCATACAGCGAACATCTACCTCCCACATGCTCTTGGAAATTGCTTCTCTCATAGGGAAAAAAAAAAACATCACCATACTATCACTTTTAAGAGTCCTCTCTATGCTGTGAATCATGCTTTTCATATTCTTTTCTTTTTAACAAAAAAAAAAATCTTTTTTTTTCAATAAAAAGAATTGATTCATGTGCATGTACTTTGGGGACTCCATGATTACAGTCAGAACAAAAACCTCAAGTGTACCTCAAAGTATACCTCAAATACTTGTTAAAATAAGCTGTATTGCTAACTAGCTGTAAGTGAACTTCTAGTGCAGAAGCACAGAGAACAGTGGGCTGTGGAATGTGTTTTTCATTGCAGTCTACAAAAATATACTGAACAATGGATGAAACTGAAATTTGGTTTTTGTGTTTTCTTGAGACTGATTCACTGCAACTTATTTTCTTGATACCACAGTTCTTAAAAGTAAATTGTCTGGCAAGAGACAACATGTAAACAGGTGACTGAAATTTGTCTTCAATCAAAACCTCTGAGTCATTCCACAGGCAATAAAATTTTCATTCTCCTTGAATTTTATTTGCATGTAGATTTGCTTCCCTCATTCTTCATGGCACTAATAATGAAGTCTCACCTTTTTTCAATCATTTTTTAGGTGGTTCTAGTTGGGAGTACTAGATGATGGGGGAAAGTTCAGCTTCTACCACTATCTTTTTATTCTGGCAAAGTCATGGCCACTCAGCACCAACAAGGTTACAAGATGGTTTTTAAAAGCAGAACAGTGGTGTGGGTTTTTTTTCCTGAGCTGTTAGAGCTTGTTTCAAATAGCTGTAACTAGATATTTTAATTTTCAAATAAATTCTAGGTAAACTCAGAGAAATAAGATAAGCTTTACAGGCCTTGTGTGTCAACATTACTGTTTGTAAATGCATGTAAACCAGATGATCTAGCCTGGCTTGGACCAGTTTGATAGAGCAGCATTTAATAAGTGGAGAGAGATGAATAAATCTGGGTAGAACATGTGCCTGTAATAATCTGGAACCATACAGCTGTAGCTCAAGTCCTAAAACTGACCTACTCCTAACTTGGTGATTACCTGTGCCTTTGCATTGAAAAAGTGGCATTGTGATAGAGTACTGCCATGTGCTTTGCTGCTGCCATTAACAAAAGAGTCAGTATTTGGGTTTGTACCCTCCTGCCAAATTCAAGGTGAGCAGTGACTGTACAATGCCTTTTTCCTTCCCCTTCTAGAATGCTGAGAAGGAGTGAAGAAAATAAATGGTTCCTGTTTTCTGTGTCCGCTAGAGTTGGAGAGAGATAATATGCCCTTTTTTCCTTCTGTGCCCTTGAATTTAGAGTCAGAATCTGGTAGTTTGAGGATTTGCACGCTGAAATGGGAACTGGGAGTGCACCATACAGTTAACTGTATAAATGCAAACTGGCTATGTGATCTTAACTGGGAAACTCAACTGTCTCAATTTGGACAAGTATACTGAAAATAGTTCTGCTTAGTCACACATTTTCAATATTCTAAAGTCTTGCTTCATTTCAATCTTGAACATTTCTTCAGTTTTGATCTTGGCCAATGGAGAAAAATGAAGACAAACAAACAAACAAAAACCCCAAAGAAACAAAAAACAGCCCACAGTCAAACCCAACTTAAAAACTTGTTACTTGTAAAAGTGTATTCAAAGTTTCTCTATTTAAAAAATACACCACTGGGAGAAGAAGGAAGAATTAAGTCAGTAATCTTTCTGATAATAAATAATTAAAAGGGAATACTTGGAATTTTCCTCCAGACTAAAAGGTAATAAATTCCCATCACTTTAGTCAGGTTTATTGACTGCACGTTTTCACGTTAAAATGTGAACAGCTGCCACTGGAAGCAGTGATGGCTTTAGGGGCAAGCAATTGGGTTCTGTTGCTTAAGGTCTTGGCCAGGATGGAGTTGTCTGCTCACTAAAAGAAGTAACAGTTCAAGTCAGATATCTCTCATCAAGTGGACTGGTGGAGGAACCTGAGGTTGGCAGTGGTGTAATGTCAGATTGCAGGAGCCGTCTGGGAAGATTGGCAGAAGAATGGTGAAAAATGCACAAAGCTGAGATTTCTTCATGTGTCAGTCATTGACCCATAAGATTTGGACACATTGCCGCTTTATACTTGCTTGCCTGACTCAAAAGTGGTAGTATTTGTTACTTTGAAGTGCTTCTATATTGTGCTCATGTTGTCCAATTATTTTTTCAGTTTCATGTATTTTGAAGTTACTGAAAATCTCTAGCTCTGGAAATCTTGCACTGTATTAATGCTAGGTCACTACAAAACCAGGCTGAATGCATGTTAGAATTGAATCCCAGACACTGACACCTAGTCTGAAAATTATCTTAAGATATAAGTATGTTGTAGATACGTTCATACATTTTCACTTCTAGTGAAACCCTTAGGATTGATAGAGTAGGGCTATGTTTAGCCCTTGCTCTGGTGAACTGCATACTAAAGAACTGGCTTTGCAATTTATGAGACGTTATAGAAACCTTGTACCTTCATCCTGATTGTCATTTCTTGCCATAAAATTTAAAGTCAAGCTTTTCTTTTTTTGGCCCTGAGACAGCTTTTAGTTCCTGAATGAATAATAAACTATTCAGAAAGGATACCAAGATTTTAATCTCCCTTGTCCTGTTCTGTGACGCCCTGAGAAGAGGAGGTGTGATAACTTCCTGCTTGTTCAGGAAGAAACTGGATAACTCATTGCCAATTTCGTATTTTCATGGGTAAAGTTACAGGTCTGTCACAAAACAGTAATGTGTGCTGGGCCACTGTCCTGTAGTCAGAGGCAGAAAGATTTCTTAACCTTTCTGCCTACTTAGATTTAACATTGTTACACTGGAATTAGAAGTAATTACTCTACTTAATAACCATGAGAGTGCTGTAGATTCCAATAATTAATGAAAATACTGTGGCCAAAAGTCAATAGTTTTATATTAAAATTAGCATATTTTTTCCGGTTTGCTTGTAGAAGTTATTGAGGTTTTAACGTAAAAATGCTTGTGAATTGATTCACAGATCTCTTTGAGTCTCTGCTGAGGAGAACTAAGAAAAGTCATATTTCTTTTCAGGAGTATCATTTTGCAAGCTGCTGCTTCCAAACTTGTGCAAAAACAGGCACCAGAGTTCAGTGTGCTTTGTGAAGCTTGAAGAGCACAATTACACATTGTACATGGGCAGGAAAGGAAGGAAAGCTGATAACTGTTAAGCACCAGGACTACTAGCCTGCATAATTATCCTTCTCCCTGTTTTGCTAGCTTAAAGTCTTACTAATCAAAACTATCTTCATTATCTGGAGACATAATGAAAACCAAGTCTTTGATTTTTCCCTGACAAAATAAATGCTTAGAAATATGACCCTAAAGCCCAAGAATTTGCCCAGAACTGCTTCTCTGGCATGAACTTCAGAGAAGGGAGAAGCCCAGGTGGCTGTTATGAGCCTCTGAACACACCACTCCTCTGGACACACCACTCCTTAGAATCAAGAGTGGTGGTGTCAGGATTCTTTACTGCAGTCTCCCATTAATGTCTGAGTATGAATGTATGTGTAGGCAAAAACTGGAGCCGATAGTGTTTAAATGGACAGCTGCAGAACTGCCTAGAAAATTAACTGTTTATGCTGCAAAAACAAAATTAAGCCTATACACAATCTTTCTGCAGTATCTTAAGAATTGACAAGAAAACTGGAAAAAAAAAGCTTGTTTTGCAGTGATTATAATATGTATGTGCAAAGTTACATGAAAAGAAATCCTACTTAATTTCTTATATTGTTTCATTTAAGGGTTTTGTTAGAAAAACCTAACCTGTTAAGTAGGGGTGCATGGGCATATAAATTTCTTCCATTCTCATAGTTCTGAGGTTCAGATTGAAGGCAGTGCTATTTGGAGCTAAGTTGCCTAAATTCCACCATCTGGAAAAGTCAGTAAGTGGATCTTAGGGGTAGAATTTTCATTTAACTCAATGCACAACAAACTTCTCAAGGGACATACTAACTAACTTCCTTTTTTTTCTTGAAACACTGAGTGTCCTGGTAACAAATCAGTTATCAAACAAGATGTATCATCTCAATTTGGGTTTTTCAGCTACAGTAATACTTATGGTATGACAGCTTTCATCTCTTAAAGGGGTGTTTCCTGGGACTCTGGCAAACAAATTCCCAGATTTTTGAGGTACTGTAGTTTTTAAAACTACACAGTAGGTTCTCTGTCTTCCAGCTATTATGTCGCAGCTACCTGTCTAATAATTTCTATATGCAGTTTTTTGTTCAAAAGAGGTTTATTGTGTCAGAAAAATTAAATACATGTCCTGTAGAAACTGAAGACTTTCAGAGGGAGTTCAAACCTGAATTAGAATTTTGTGTTCTTTTTTAGCTTTTCAAATGCAGAGATCACACTGCCAAGTCACCTATTAGGTACTTAATTGTCTTCAGAGAAGTTTTTTCATCATTGCAGATATCTACTGTAATGCTATCTAATGTCTTACAATTTACCTACTTTAAAACGACATCTGCTGTGCTGTGTTGTTGAACGTTGCCAAGTTTGATTGCTTGCCAAGGCCTGCTTGTCCTTTAATCACTGATGGTTTCGTGACTGCTCCAGAGATGTGACAGATAATCAGCTCCTTTATGTAGCTGGTAAAAGGTAGTCCTGACCTTTCCTACAAATAATTATTGTCAATGATATTATTCCCCACCTACATCCTTTTCTCCACTGTGGGGAAAGAAAAAAAAAAAAAAAAGAGAAAAAACCCATCATGCTTTTCCTTATTTTGTTCTAGTGACATAAATAAAATTAGCATCCCAGTGCCAGGATTTTCTGCATAATTTGAGAACTGAATTATATCAGCTGGGAAACTGCTGTAGATTTTGGTTTCAGGTATTCTGCTTCTTGCATGAATGTTAGGGTACTGATTTTTAAAAGAAAAAGGTACTTGAAAGGAATTCTAGATGAACAAATCAACTGAAGTGGTCCTGGGTAGATGTTAACTTCCCCTGTTGATTTTTAGCACAACACTTGAAAATTACTTTTACACCAAACCAAGTATTTGAAAATAGTATGCTGAACTTACTTCACTTTGTAGATGCTAACTCGGTAGCTCTGAGGATCCCAAAAGTGTTGTTAACACCCTTCTGAAACTTGCTGCAGACTGATCTTTCCATGACGTTTCCTTTTCATGATAAACAAGAATGTCTTTGCCGTCCTATTTTTGAAAAAGGCAGTTGCAAAGGGGAGAAGTGTGGCACTTGTGATTCTAAATTCCTTTGGCCGTGTGTCTTGCCATGTGTGAGGGTGAAACCAGGTGCATAGAGCTGTACTAAGTGTCCAAATAACTTGGAATTGGATTCTGCCTTCCAAGTAACTTTTATGCAGTTGAAAAATCTGAAGTTGTACTATACATCATATGTAGCCTGATCTAGTACAGAGATCTACAGTTCACAACATTTTTCTGCCTTTGCAAAAGCCATTTATTGAGTCTGAGCAGCACTTAAATTACAAGCTTACATTGTTTCATTCCTCAGAAATGTTGATAAACATGAGAATTGTATACAGGGGCTTAGTTTTTCGGGGTGAGGATATTGGAACAGTTAGGGGTCATATGCTTATCACTATTTACTGTGAAAGAGACCAATTAAGGCCTTGATCCAGCAGAATTATAGTTCCAACTTTTCTCTACCAAGCATTTTTCCAATGCTAAATGTTATTCTAGAACTGATACTGTCTTCCTTTGTCTTCTAAGGTCAATAAGTATGAACTCTCTCCTTTGCCTGTATTTTTTTTATGAAAAGGCCAGTTATATCAACTTTCAGCTGTCTAGAAAATAAATGTTAAAATGAAAGTATTGCAAACCAATTAAATCATCTGCTCCAGCTTAGTACAATGCATGCTGCTGCTTCTTTACTGTATCCTGTCTTTCCTTGGGGAACACTTAGGTCATTTATTCTGACCAAGGAGGGAGATAACCTTGGACACCACTTTTTACAGTGAGTGGTGAGTTCAGAGGCATAGCTTCATCAACTGGTAGTATACTGCTCATCTTGTGTTTAGCCTGCTAAAGAGTCAGGAGATAGGCTGTCAAGTACCAGGGGTGTTTTACTGTGCTGTTGTTACTCTTTCACTCTTGTTTTGTTAAGAGATAGTTTCACTGGATCTTGATTCTTTAATAGGTGATATTTCTTGTGATAAACTGAAAGTTCATCAGTCCAAACCTTAGATCATCAGTTGGTACGCAGTATCTGTTTTTAATATCTACATGGTACTGTCCTTTGAAATCCTCGCCCTGTTTTATCCCTGCTTTGAAGTATATTAGTTACTATGGAAACAGCTTCAGTGTTATAAGCTTCTAGATTTTGAATACATTTGAATCGTCTTGTTTTCTTTTCTCTTGTGTGTGAATACAGTTGTTCTTTCCTCCCACACTATATCTGCAACTTGTTTCAGAAAGTGATAGTGAGCAAAATCTTCACTGCTATTTCCTTAAAGTAACATTTCCATATTGGAGATTCTGATATTGCCTTTCATGTTTCTGCTGAGCTGAGTCTGGTTCTATTTGGAGAAATCGAAGACCTAAGCTTTTGTGCCAGAGAAATAAATACCACTGTTAGTTGAAAAGCAAAGATTTGGGCAATCTTCTGTTGTTGTACTTCAGAATGGTTGAGGTTTGGAGGAACCTCTAGAGATCATCTGCTACAGCCCCCTTGCTCAAACAGGGCCACCTAAAGCCAATTGTCCAAGATGATGTCCAGGTGGCTCTTGAAAATCTCCTGCGACAGAAACCCTACAACCTCCCTGGGCAAACTGTGGCAATGCTGTCTCCCTTACATTAGAAAAGTGTTTTCTGATGTTCAGACAGACTCTTCTGTGTTTCAGTTTGTGCCCATCATACGTGGTCCTGTCACCAGGCACCACTGGCAGTAACCTGGCTCAGGATTCTTTATGCTCTCCCTTCAGGTATGTAAACACATCTATAAGATTCTCCCCTCCAAGCTTTCCCTGGGCTAAGTAGACCCTGAGAAACCCAGGAGAGACGCTTCAGTCCCTTAGTCTTCTTTGTGCCCCTTTGCTGGATTGTCTAGTGTGTCAATGCCTCTCTTGTACAGGGAAGCCCAGAACTGGACATAATTCTGCAGTAGTGAAGGTGCGGCCTCACCAGCACTGCATAGAGGGGAAGGCTCACATTCCTTCTTGAATGTTTCAGCTTTCCCCACTTCAGTGCTAAGTCTAGTTTAAGTTTCTCTGATTATCTCCTGAAATGTAATTGGAGTACTTGTACCCTGATGGAAAGCTGGCAGAATACTTTTTAAAATAATCCTGTTTCACAATTTTATACCTACCGGTTTAACACTGTTCAAAAATTAAGATAGAGTAGAAAATCACTTAATGAAAAAGGGAAGCAAATGTTAATGTTAAGAAGCCCAATCACAGCTTAAGCTGAAAGGCGGCTGGAATCTAGAAGCCTTGTCACAAGAAGATGATTCACTTCCTAGGATAAAGGATATTTTTGGCAGGTGATCTGCTAAAGTTCCCCATGTGTTATGTTACACTCTAAAGAAAATTAATAAATAAAAAAGTACAAACTGTTAACCTCTAAGCTGAGGTGCCGTTATTTGTTTAAGCAGTACTGGAATGCTTTGGCATTATTTCACTTCCTAGCACAAAAGAAGAAATGACCTTCACATGAAAAGAATGCTGTGGATAAGCTGGTTGGTACCTTATCAACTTTGCTATTGTAGTTATGCCAGCCAGACATGTTCGTGTGACTTAGACATACTTTGCTGTGGTATTTATACTTTGTCAGAGGTGTTCTGAGATTGATTTGTGACCTCATCTGGCATGGAGAGGGGCTTCTAAGTTCAAATAATTGATAAAATGTAAGCCTACTTTACAATGAGAATATTTAAAACTTCCTGGCTTCAAAGAACTTCAGAAAATACGAGTTTACTTGTCTTTTTCATACCTATTTGCTAATGATGCTTTTACGCATCTGCTCTTCCCAAATCTTGCTACTTCTAACAAATGATGATGTGAAGTATCATAGCTGATGGCTTTTATTTCTTTCTTGATGCTTTTGAGCTTATGTTTTGAATAATTGTTTTTCTTTGCAGGAGAACAAAGTCCTGTATGCAAGGTATGTGAATTCCAATCTGTAAGGAAAGGCAAACTTTAAAATGTCCTCTGGTTAGCTCTGAGGAGTGTCAGAAGCAGATAGGACTAGCCCAGCAAGCTTTCCATCACTTAATAAGCCAATCTAATCAGGCAAGAACAACTTTTTCAAGTTGAGAGCCACAAGTATGGTTGTGTGTCTAGGGAAGTGTTCTCTATTTTTAGTAAACTGGTTATCATCTGGCTCTCAGCATCATGCAATGTTGAAAGTATGGCGTGGGGGAACTGGAAAGAGACTGTTTTTTGCTCGTTTTGTAACTTCATTTCTTCTTTGTTTTTCCTATGCCAGATTGAACAAAATTAGACTGGTCCAAAAAGCGTATTAAAAAATAGACTTATAGTTTGTTGGATGTTAGTGCATGGGGTAGAAAATTACAAAAGCACGAAGGTGGCTGAAAGAGATTGAGGCTACAGAGAAAAAGGAATATAGATATGGACAAATTGATCTTTTTTTTAAAAACAAACAAACAAACAAAAAAAACCCCACCCTAATTATTAGCAATGACTCAGCTATCTCTATATACTTAAAGTTGCATGGAAATAGAACAGTTAGAATGGATTCCTGTTGGTTTGGGTGCTGGTTTCAGCAGGCCTGAGGTACAGTTGATGAGGAGCTCCCGATGTGTTGTAAAAGCCTTTTGAAAAGCACTTGTGTCCAGAATTGTGGGCAGCACCTGAAAATGTTCCACATGCTCCTGTTCTACTTTCCCATCAGCAAACTCTTCTTCCTACCACTTTTATTTTTGCCATTTCCACAACTGATATGCTATAAATCTATGTTTAGAAGATTGAAGTTTAGAAGTTAAGAATTGTTTCTCAAATACAAGAAAAGAAATGCATGTCATAATTACTACAGTATGAGAGAGAAGTCTATAAAAGTAGTGGGAATAATGTGAGTATAAGAAATATACTCAAATATACTTATAAGTATATATATAATTTCTCATAAATAAGAAATTATATGAAGTAGGCTATTGAAATAAAGGGACAGCAATAGAATGCCAAACTGAGGATGGTTGGGCCTGAGCCTTTCTAGCTGCTAGTCTCAAGGAGCTGTAAATTCAAATCAGTGGCTTAAGGAAAATATGCTGCCAGTGAAAAGATGCAGTTCAGCAGAACACCAGCAAATAGGGATATGGTTTCAGTTATAGATAAGGAGAAGGTAACGAAGGATAAAAATAGAGAAGATATAAGTTTTGGGTTTACATATTATAAACAGAAGAAAGAAGAGGCTTGGAGTCTGAGTGACAGCTCATCTTCCTAAATAGTGATGTTTGAGAAATACTCGCATACTTTCAGCCTAGAGGAGTTGACTGTTGGTGTCTAAGCAAGGGAAGAACCGAGTATTTGTCCATTAGCTTCCTCTATAAATTGCAGTATGTGAGGAACATGTAATGGAAGTTAGTATAATTTTCACTTCAGAATTCTAATTGCTTTACTCCTGTGGAAAACATGGAAAAACAGTTCATTCAGTTGTGTAGCTATCAGTCTTATGTTTGCATGTTTATACGCAAGAGTAGAATATACAGTAAGACTTCATAATGTATGCTGCCATGTTTGTTTTTCCAATAATGGGGGCAGCAGAAAATTTATTGTAAAATTTCTTGCTTAAGTAAGTGCTTAAAATTCTGGCACTGTTAGCATTTCAGGCCTCTGTGCATTTTGACAAAGCATTAGTGCTGAGACTGACATTCGATGTTCTGAGGCTTGTAGGCATCTCCACTTCAGAATGAAGAAAAACACTTGATTTTTGGCAAGTGCTGGAAACTAGGTGGCCTGGGGTGTTCTTCAGAATATAAATGAACTTAATCTGAGTTCCTACTTAGGCCTATGAATTAATGAAGGTATTTAATGGAACTGTCAGTACATGACATAATCAGGGCTGGAAAATTTTCAAGTACAAATTGATCAGCTAAACTATTAATTGTCTTGGCAATATTCTTGGCATACTCCAAATGTGTAGCGCGTTTCAGTTGCTGTTTCTTATTTTTTGTTTTGCTTCAGATTACAGTTGATGTCATGGTGATATTTCAAGATCTGGTAGGCTGTTTTAAGATACTTGCTCATCCGTGCATTCATTTTGTTTTGCTATTTTCTGTTAAAACTGAACATTTAAGCACTCATTTTGGGAAGAACCTAGTATACTATGCTGATCTATACTATAGTTCACATGATTCAATGTCTGCTCAATATTCATAAAATTTGAGATATTTTCTTGGGATAAGTGATACCCAAGTATATAGGTATTTTAATATATAATGTTAATGAATCCAATTGGTAACTAAGCAAATAGAAAAGGAAAATAATTAATTTCCTTCTGTTTCATGCTCTTTCTCATCTTTACTAAAAATGCAGCTGAAATTCAACTATATGTACAAACAGCTAAAAAGCAGCTCAGTGTAATTTTAATAATATTTCATATTTGAGATAAGGCAGTGATACTTTCAATATTTCTTTTTCACTAAGTTATATCAGAAAGTAAAATACTAAATATAGGATGGGAAATAGTATAGAAATTGCTCCAGGAATTCAGCAGCATCTTTAACACTGTAAAACATGAGGGATCTGGTCTTATTAGGTTAAGACACTTTCATCTCTAATTACAAAAGGGCTTCAGGGTTTTCTTCTAAAATATTTGCTTTTAAGAAAATCAGAGTTACTTTTCTCATCTTTTCTATCCTATTTTGCGGCTGTATTACTTGTGATGAGTAATACCTCAAAGGGCAGTTGTGAAAAAAAGGATATACTTCCTGTGATAAAACTTTTCCAAATATTCCTACAAATATTCTGTCTACCTTCTGCTTTGCATTTAAGCAAGTTGTCCCAATTCTATGAAAAAAAAAAAATCAGTCTTTTTAAATTAGAGACCTTACAGTGTGTTTTAATGGTAGGCAATGCTTTATTTGTCATTAGAGCAATCCAGTTTGCATTCATAGAGTCTTTTCAATTTAAAAATGCCATCAAGTGATTGCAGAAATTGAATAAAGATCAGAAAGATCTGTAATTGTTAATGATGGTCAGGATGGATGAACAGTAGGTGTTTTCCTATTTGGATAGTCAGATATATCTAGGAAAAACTACAGTGCAATGAAGGAAATAAAATGCTGATTTTACTATAGCAATTGCTTCTTAACTAGGATCTGGTCTTTTGATATTGTCCTGTTCATGAATGCCAATATCTTTTAATATTTCTTGTAGTTCATGGTTTAAAAACAGTTCTAGAATGCAGATTTATTTTTCAGAAAACAATGAATTTTAATGAAATTAATGCAAATGGCAGTTCTTGAGTTGATTGAAAAACTCTTAAGAATGAAATACTGCTTTAATAGAGGTATATGTTTTATACTCTGTGGAGCTGATTTGAGACAGCTGGAAACTAGTTTGTGAAGGAAAATAGCAGGAAGAACTAAACGACAGTGGTGAATGATACATTGATACAGTATCTATAGCTAAGGCTCAGAATAATGCTTGTTATTTCTGTTTCAAAGGTGAATATTGTCAGCATTGTTCAGGTGAAGGATTGGCGAGTACTAGTTTACTTTCAGCTCTGTTTTTTTTATGTGGGCAACTGTCCTCCAGGTACTACAAGGAGATCAGGAAGCTCATTGGAATTAACGTGGGAGGAGGATTTGAACAAAGATGCCAAATAATGTGTTCTGTTTTTCAGCTGTGTTTTAACACAGCAGGGAAATGGTTCTCTTAAGTGCTTAAATTCTTATTGTAGGGTTAGTATAACTCTATGCGTGACGCTTAAGTTTTTATATACGGTGAGCAAGCTAGCAGCCACCATTTCACTTGACAGTGGACCTTTCCTAGACAACTAGATGGACCAGTGTAACCAAGTCCTGGGTCCTAGCAGAGGTTCTTCAGTCTCTAGCAGCTGCACTGTGGGTCCAGTTCCCATCCCTGATGTCATGATTTCAGTGAGCTTTGTCAGGAGAAATTTTACGGTTGTGCAGAGCATGGAGCAGAAACTGTTTCTAGGACTTCCATGGAGCTTTTAGACAATCTCAGACAGGTTAGGTTCTTATGCTTTGTGTTTTCATTGTTTGCTGAATTGGAACCATAATCTGCACTTGGATTAAGTCTCTTGTAACTTCTACCTAATCACTTATGACACTGCAGAGAAGGAAAGTTTTCATGTACAGGTATAGTATATCGTTAAGTCCTATGCACATACCGCAGGCAAAATCTTCATCACTGTTAGCTGGATAGAAATGTGCCTGTATTAGACATAGTTCTAGATCCCTAAAGATTGAATTATGAAGTTGTAGCCTTCAAACTATTTTATTAAAACAAAGGAAAAAACCCACAAAACCCAAAACCAACAAAAGACAACAAACCAAACCAAACTGTCAAGAACATTTTCATGAAAATGCTGGGCTTCCACTCTGTGTTAAGATGCCTGTATATGTATGGATATGGATAAACATGTTGAAACCTTTACAAACCTCTAATCTATTGTCTAAAAACTCATAATCTGTACTTTTTTGAAAGCAAAGGTTTTGTCCTGCCTGTAGAGAGCGTTATGACAGTAACCATAGTAGGTTAGTGCAATAAAATGATAGAAAAACCTGTTACTGAAGAAGAATTTTATTTTCTTTTTGTGGAGTCAGTGACTATCAATGCATTAAGAAGCAAGAGACTGGATGTGCAGTCTGCTTCATGTTGCTTATTAACAAAAAAAGTTAATGAACTAATCATAGTGAAATGGTATTCTGGTAGTGCAGACTCATTTTGTTTTAAAACTTAGTTTCCGTGTAAATAATTAGTTCAGTAGTTTAATGTTTTCCAGCTAAAAGCTTCAGAATTGGGGTGCCAAATCAGCAGCCTTTTTTTTTTTTTTTTTTTGGTGATCAAAAAGTGCTTTTGGACAGTAATAGTGGTACAGAAAGTAGGTGTTGGAGTTGTGGGAGCTGAGAGTACTTTTGCCTGAAGTACAGACTCAGCCCCTGCTGCAGCCTGATATGTGGACATCCATACATCTTTTTATGGAAGACCAAGAGAGGAAGAAGGAAGACCAAATTAGTGCTACTGCTGAAGAGCATATTTAAACGTACCAGAATATTCTGGCTCTGACACATCGGAAATCTGAGCAGAATTTACCTACCTGTTTCCTGGTGAGCCATCCCAGGACACATTCCTCTTGTAGCACTCACTTTCACAGAAACTAGTGCTTACACGAGGGAAGCGGTGTAAAGATGCTGAGGGAAGAAATGTGTGAAGTCCACTTTTTCGCTCTGTCTGGGACTCCACTGAGACACCACTGGCCTTGGACCCCTGAGAGCAGAAATTCCACTTGGAGTGGTGGAACAGCAGAGCTCTGTCTGCAAGCTGTACTTGGAGGTGAAAAACCTGCTGTAGCCCTAGGAAAGTATGCCAGTGAACAAGGAAATGGCATGATTTGTTGCATGAACTGAGCCAATCCCCATAGTACTCAGAAATTTTGTGTGTGAAATGCAGAATGCTCCATTAGACATATTTAATGTTTCTAATGATTTTCAAAGAACTTTAGGTTGAAAAGTGCTGCATGTGCTTTCTAGCTTTTATACCTGACTTCTGAAGCAGCTGAGATATAATGACAGTGTTTGAAGAGTGGGAATTTTTGTTAGTTTTAAATTGTTCACAAATATCTCGTTTTTTTTTTTCTACTCCTAACTGAAATGAAAAGTCGTGTTACTCTAGGTAGGATAAAATTGGTTTGCATGGTGACTACAATGTGCAATCTTTGAAACTCGTCTAATAAACAACCTTTAACCCATTAAGATCAATAAAATGTGTTTATAAACACTGGGCGAAACTGTGATAAGGGTTGGCTTTTCGCAAACCGGGGGGGGGGGGGGGGGGGGGGGGTTGTGGTGTGGTGGGAATTGGGCTTTATTGTAAAACTAGCTGACTATGGTGCGATGGTTATCTGTTTCCTAAATAAAGAAGGCTATTTACCCTGAGCGCTACCACTGTGCCCCGTCGAATAATTCACGCGCCTAAACGTAGCGCATCCAAAGCGTGTTGTGCCGTACGCGTTCATACTGTGACTCGCAGCTCATCGCCTTGTGTTGCTCGTAGCGAGACCTGCTCACCGCTGCAGCCCTCCCGCAGCGCCCGCACCGCTGCCACTGGTGAAGGCAGACGCGGGAGCAGCCAGCGAGGCGCGGTACGGGGCTGGAGCCGCCCCTGCCGCCGCGGCGGCGGCCCGGCGCGGCTGTTGGCTGTTGCCATGGCTCCGGCAAGCCGGGGGAGCCCAATGAGGTGTCTGCGGCAGTGCTGAAAGGACCAGCCATTTTGCTTATGGGAAACAATGTGACATGTTATGCTGTCCTGTACCGGGGAATAAACAAAAATCTCTTCGGAGGAAGCAGAAGAAACGGGCACGTTAGTGAGTAATTGCGGTGGCTTAGCGTGCTTGCAAGCTGCCATTTTGACAAGGTGGTGGCTGCCGTTCCTGCTAGCTGGTCGGAGGAGGTGGAATGCAGGGTGATAATGCTGCATATCTGCTGTCAGGCAGCGGAGAGGGGTTTTGTCTTGTAAAGGCAAGGTTTCTCTGCAGTGTTATCTTAGCAGCTCGCTAGCTACTCCGAGTGAAAGCCTGTGATCCAGAAGGGTGTTGTCCTTCCTTCTGCTGCTCTGGTGTGCCGCTGACCCTGGGAAACAGGCACTACTAAGACGCAGGTGTGCGCTTCAGCTGGGCTCGGTGCTGCAGGCTGGGCTAAAGCCCCTTCTCAGGCTTACGTCCTGCTATTAGCAGGTTTGCTTCGGAGATTTCACCTCTAGACTCCTCCGCAAAAGAAAGCTGCTGTGCATCTCGGCTTGTGTGAGAGAGGTATGCCTTTGCATGGACTATTTTGATTTGGTAAAATAAAACTAAGCAAAGCTTCATGCAGGAAATAAGCTGCTGAAGGTAACTTTGCATTTAAAGGTTGACTTTGGCCAGGAGCTCGTTTAGGGTGGTTGCTGTAATTTATTGATCTGATTGCCTTTTCCATTATATTTCAGTGTGATGTTCCATATGGTTGCTGGTTCAAAAGGATGTTTCCAATAGTCGATAAAATTTTCTGCTTGCATTTTCTACTAAAAAGAAAGGATTTTTGTTTATTTTTTATTGTGCTTCTTACTGTCAGAATAGCATAAGTGAAATAAAATATTGGAGAACATGCAGGTGTATTTGAAAAGCCTTACATCATTGAGTTCATCATTAGTGGAATTCATGCATTGTGTTCAGCCTCAATGTAACTAGATTTAAACTGTCCAACTGCTGCTGCGCCGTATGTAGGTCATAATAAAATGCAGCTTTTTCACCAGCTTTCAATGGGCAGCATGCCCCAGTGCTGTGTTTGGTTAGCTTGTGGTACTTCTGCTGTTAAGAGTAGTGGTATTACAGCCAGCTCACACCTCCTTTTTAAAGATATCGCACATACCGTGCTAGACAGAGCACAACACGCCCATTGTGTCCCTCAGTTTGGCGTTCAATAAAAGGAAGGAAACGAGCACTCCACATGGAACGCAAGCACATTAATAGCACAAAACTGTTAAACTTTTATTAAACAATCCTAGTGATTCTGAGGTAGGCTAGAGAAGGTAGAGCAAATAAAAATGCGAAGACAAATGCAAAGGAATAATTGAAATGGGAGAGGTCTTCCAGTTGGGACTGCATGTTAATGCTGTAGATGTTCATTGCAAAATGAATTCTTCTGAATAGTTATTAATTGCAGTACATGTGTTTCAGAGATTAAAACTGTCGTTAGGCCTGGGTCAATAAAACTGTAGTCCCTTGGTATAAATAATGTCTGTATTAAAAGTAGCATTTATTAACTCCCAACTCTAATATTACTGATTACAATTTCTGAATTAGCTACTACTGAAATGCATTAAATTATTGTGACAACTGCACCAAATGTTCAGATTCACCTTGCATCTGTAGAAAATGAAATTATATTTTGGACTCTTATTTGACAGTTATGTGGATTTAAATCACACTGAGACAAGCCATTTGTTTGGGCAATTGAGCGGGCATGAAATCAAGAATCTGAGGTCTGGTATCTTTATAGTTAAATTACTAACCAGTGTTCTGTAATTAGTACCCAAATTCCAATGTGTTGTTTGTGTATATATATCCTGCAAAGCTATTTGGACAAGCATGTTCAGCAGCTATGCCCCAAATGAGACACTGCATTTGAAAACAGCAGTATATAAATGGATTACTCCAATGCATTTTCTCCATTAGGAAAGCTCCATCTTACTTGAATCATTCCAGGATTTTGTTATTCAGTGAATGCACACCCCAACTTCTTTTGCTATACTTATGTATAGGGGTTACACAGTAAGTTGTTTAGAGAATTGCTTTCATCTGTGTTCTGTAAAGTGGAATGCACGTTTACAGTGTGGTGCTACATGAATATTTATGATTGAGTCTGTAATCCTGAGCAAAATTACAAACAAGTAGAGTGGGTATTTTGTCTAAGGTGTTTGTATGCTTTTAACAAAGAGAGAGCTTTTGTTATAACAATAAGAAATATGGATATATATGGAGTATACAGACAGTGAATGATCTTGCAGCTCAAGGTGGACACAATCTCACTTTGAAGAATTATGTGTAAGAAAACAAGTGGAGACTAGCTATGACTAATCACCAAACAGTGTGCACCCATTAGGTGCTGATAGTTGCATCTTACTAGTCTCTGTTATTTAAAGCAATATTCTGTACCCCTTCCACTCTGCTTTTTCCCTTTGTCTTATTTTCTCATATCAATTCCCAGCTTCCCTCTGTTTCGTTAGTGTCTCTTTGGCAACATCTGATCCCCTCAGAGCTATTTGTAAATCAAATCGGTGTCTGTCAGTAATGGCCATGGAAGTGCTGCAATAGAATCTGGTGTGGAGAAAAAATGAGGCAGAGGTAAGAAAGAGCAAGTAAGAGCATATCCAGTATGAACTAATGCCACATGATGTGAGGTATAAAGGCATAGAATTGGGTTACTGATGTAGAAATCAAATGGGGCATGAAGGAGGAGGGACGTTTTTCAGCTCATCATGAACTGAAAGTACTTGTAAACAGAAAGTTTAGAAGAAGACCTTGACAGTTTTATGACACAAGACAAATTGTGGGGTTTTTTGTGTGTGTGTTGGAAAGAGTGACATCAAATTCCAATTGGGAGTCTAGAAGTTTTTCAGGTTTCAGTGGAATCACAGTTTCTATCCAAGAGATGATTGCACATAATTTGAAAGTCTATATGTTATGCAAAGTCAGGCTCTCTCTTGGTGAGCAGTGATGTAAAAAACATCAGCTGTCAGGCTTTAACATTACAGTCATTTCACGTATTTTTTTTTTAGGCAGATGACCTCTGAAGGTGACTCTGGGCCAACGTGTTGTGCTCATAAACAGGGTACCAACAAAGCAAAAGCAGGCAGATGAATCATAAAAGGCAGTATCATTGTAGTAGGTACAAATATTAATAGAAATAGGAGATCAGGATGACCAAAGAGGATAGAATCAAGTCATGTAACAGTTTTTGGTATGTTCTTTGTTTAAAATAATCAGCTTTGAGCAAACAGTGATAAGCATCAAACAACCTTGCAGTCTGTGGAGCACAATAACCTTATGAGAGAACTAGTGTGAGTCTATTCTCTGTATACGTACGTATATGACCAACGTGTGAGTAACAACATAGATGGTATGTGCCCAAGGAACATGCTCAGATATCAAATTCGGATACATTGTATAATGTTACACTGTGGAACTGCTGAGTGTCACTTCTGTATCAGATGGATCAGGTATTGAATATAATACACTAATTATGAGGTTGCATGGGGAGCAGGCAGATTGCATCAGATGTGACGCTGGAACAATATTTCTGCTCCAATGAAACTGTCTGCGCAAGTGTAGAAATAAGTTGACAGTTCCTGCTTGTTTGTAAACCAGCATTTTATAAATGTATACTTAGGTATTGTGTCCTATTACTGTGGTATTAATCCTTTCCTATGTCATTATTTCAGTACTGTGTTAAGCATGTAATTTTAATTTGATGCCAGTTTGTATTTTCTTTCTTTACTGTTGGGTGTAGTGTGTAGCTTCCTAGTTGAGAGATGAATGTACCATAGGTATTCTGTCTGTGTTCATTTTTCTTCAAATAGCATGATTTTTTCATGAAAACATTTTAACAAAGTTGATCTTTCTGAAATCGTAAAGCTTCGTAACATTCTAGGGCTAAACCAAAAGCTAAAATGACTTTCAAAGGCACTGATGTAATGGAAAACTTCATGTAGGGAAGAAGAAGGGAGAGAAGTAAATACTTAAAAGGGCAGCATGTATCTTTCAGTAAAGGCATGCTGGATGACAACATTCTAGACCTACTCCTGCTTTCAGTTTTTTTGAAGCATTAAATGTATTTTTCTGTTCAGAAGCATTGTTCCATAAGAGTGGTACATCATAGCTAAATCTGCTGTAAAGCAGGAAATTCCAAAGCCAGAGCCTTTTCTTCTGCTGTTCTAACTTCTTTCCCTAAATAGATTGATTTTTATTTTTTTTTATTTCCTTCTTTCTGTACTGAATAAAGATAGTGTTCTGATTCATCCACCCTTAAAAACCTCACCAACCACTATCATGGGTTTGAGTAGCACAGATGTGGTTCTGTGTTCTTGAGTAACCTGGGTAACATAGTATGATTTTTAGAGTTGATGCTGGAGATACCAAACCTCAAAGGATGGTGGAAAGAACTATAATGGCAGGAAAACCAACCTTTCTCCTCAGTCTTTTCTATGATCAAACTGTACAACAAACTATTTTTTTTTTTTCAACCTTTTCAGAAAATAGCTGCTAAATAATGATGAGATAGAATAATGGAAGCTTTATTTTTTTTTTAGTCTTGCATTTTATGTGCAAATACTAAAGCACTGTATAACTGAACTATTTGATGGGTAACTTAAGCTGTCTCTAGTTTAGCAACAGTTGCTGATTAGCTAAATTTGTCCACCACAAGCATAGTGGGTCTATTCTTGTTTCTTCAGGACCCAAGAAGAAAGGCAGGGATGCATGAGGAAATCCAAGAGAAATGGAACCAGCAACTGCAATTCTTATAGCCAAAAATCAAATTTGTTGAGGTTTATAAAAACAGTAAAATGCATTGATTTGTAGAGCTTGCATTTGTTTAAAGGATCAACAGTTATGCTAATAAGAAATTATTATTTGGGACTGAAGGTCAAAATATGTAGAAGGGTCTTTGAGGTTTTTCCAACAGTTTAGAAACAATGAGTCTGGTTCCTTAGGATTTTATTTATTTATTTGAGCAGCATCAGTAGGCGAGGTCCCAGTTCAACTATAGCAAGATCAAAAGGTAGTAGCCGTGCTGCCGAAGGGGCTTAGGGTTGAATGGTGTAGGTCAGAGGATGAGAAGGGGTAGGGAATTGTTTCAAGAGCAGGGCAGCCATTGAGTGTTCTTTTCAGCACATTGCCATGTTGTCTAGGGACTCATTAACTGTATGCCTGAATGTAAAACTTCATCACCATAGTGCACTTTGAGTGTTATTATGTTTAAAAAAGCCACATACCTCTCAGTGGGATAGGTATAAGTGTATGAAGCCACAGAAAGTACAGCGTGCACCTTGCAAAAAGGCATAGATATTATTTAGGCATCATGTCAGTAGTAAATGATGAAGGTGCAGAAAATACAAGTTTTCCTATGTCAACAAGTTAAAAGTGCTTGTATCTGAGGTAAGAATTTGAAAGACAAATTAGCTAACTATAGAGATCTGATGGGTACTCTTGCTGAAATATAGTGATCTGTCTCTAGATTTAGTAAAAGAAAAAAGGATTTCTGAAATGTAAGTTGCAGAAGAGATATTAGTGCTTGAGTTTATCATATATACAAAGGACAGAGTAAGTTCTAAAAGCAGAGTGGTCAGATTTGTATTTTTACTATAATTAATGAGATTAAGTGTAAAAGCAGAGAAGACTGCCAAAAAACCTGTAAAAGTACAAATGTCAATTTGTAACAGGATTAAAATTGCTTTTTTTGTCTTTTGATTGGCATAAACTGCAAACATAAATAAAACGTTTCATGGCTGTTTGCAGCTAATCTCATAAACTAAAAGCTAATACTTCACCAAAATTTAGTTTTAGCAAATGAGAAGGGGAGAGGCTGTCCATGATTCAGTTATCTGGATCAATTCTGATGTCTGAAAAATGCATGAACTAGAAATTACATGTTATTACAGAGGTCTCTGAGCATATGAACAGTATTTTCACCATTTGAAATGACCAAATGGGAAAAGTAGTGATTCAGGGCAATAGGACAGTGGCATAGACATTTCAGTTGGATGCTTAAATGTTGTCTGTCTCTGAATGTTCATTTTCTCTTAATCTTAAACAAAAAACAAACAACAAAAAAACAAAAAACAAACAAAATAGACATGATTATTAACCCCCAAATATTTCCTTTTTTGTACACATAATCAGAAATCAATATTATTGTTAGCACCAAATTCTCAAGCAGGTGTAGAATGACATTTGTACTAATGCCTGTTCCTCAGAGAATTTCATGTTTGTTTGAGAACCTCAGATTCACTGTTCTCTCTGTTACACCCCTGTATTTTTTTTTCTACTAATACTATGGATTTTAGAGACAAGCAAGCAGTAGCAACCCAGAGGGATGCTGGTGTACGACATTCAATATGTGTCATTTAAGTAATATATTGATCATGTATTTCACACTGCTCCTCCTAGCCAGTTATTCATTTTACACATTCTAGTGAGGAAATTCTGACAGAAGCCAGTAGTTGCCAGCACGATTTTTATCTAATTTCTAGTGGCTTTCTAATGAACAAGGAACTCTAAGCAGTGACATTCTCCCAGATAATCAAATTCATGGTAATTGCACTGTTTTTCTCTTGAAGAAATCTGTATTTGTTAGGAATCTTGAGGAAATAATAATTTCAGTGTGATTGCTGCAATCAAATGGTTTATTTGAATACGTAAAATATAAAAGAGGCTAATCAATGAAGTGCAACTGTATAAGAGCTGAGAAGCTGACAGTTTGACAGTAGAATAAAGACCAAACCAAAGACTTTGTTTTGGCATACATGCAGATAATCAGGAAAATTCAAGTCTTACGAGACCTCTTCTATAAGGGTGACTTTACAGACACAGATCTTGTAATCTGAGCCTTGCAGATTATCATTCTACTTTTAAACAAGTGAAAAGAGAGAGGTTTTTAATTCCTTATTTGCATAGCTGTAGCTTTAAATGTCCACATGCTTTTGCAAGTGACATTGGATTCACAGATGACCGATTGGTGGTCTTGAGCAAAGGCCGAATTCAGGACATGCTTTATCACCAGGACGCAGACTCTACAAGATTTGTTTGGAAGTCTGCACCTGTTCTAGCTAACACATACTATAGCGAAACATTAAGAGGATGACTTCCAGCTTGAGGAAATCACTTTCTTATGAGCAAGGCAAAAATAATTGGAGATGCTAATCCAGGTGTGAATTTGTTTACTTTTGTAATATTTAATGATGTAATTATCTTAAACATATTTCTCTAAAATCAGTCACTGCTTAGCTAAAAACCACAAATGAAAATAAACATGTCAGTATGACTAAGAGTTACAAAAAGTACAGCAGTAAATAGGTTTTGTGCTATTTCTGTGTAGATGCATTCCACTTTTTCTCGTATTCACTTTCTGTATTATTTGCCATCAGAAGAGAAAGGGCAGATGAATTATTTCCTAATGAAGAGGTAAAAAGGCCATCATCAGAGTTGCTAGTTGAAAGGAAACTCGTGTTTGTTTGTATACATATTAGATCATCACTATGTAAAGAAAGGTTTGGGGTCAGGTTCTCTTTGCAGAAGTGCCAAGCATAAAATGTGGAACACACATGACTGCAAAGGTAAAATGAAGATCAGTTTTCTTAGCAGGTGGCTTTGACCACTACTTGACCATGATACCAGTGGTTTCTTGATATAACAGAAATTAAAAGGAGTTTAAGGAACATGTGGATAGTAGCTTTGTAGATACTTCCCAATAAACTTGGGAAGTATTCTCATGATAAAAGGCTGCTGCTTCTTATGAATGGATGACATGTATATGGGAAAACCTGAACGGATACTGTCCAAAGTTGTGATGAGTTTTGAGAACTACAAGAGATGGGAAGACATTTATGGAAGTGTTTGGAAAGAAAAAGAAGAAAGATACACTTGTTGCAGAGAGAAGACAAGGAGCCATTTGTTCTGCAGCAGGGGCCGGTAGGATGGCTTCAGAGCAAAAAAACTAGACTAGTCTCATGGGGAACGTTTTGTATAGCTCAGAAAGTGTTACCTAAAACTGTGGGCCCAGATCCTATAGTTAAATTGCGTAATGACAGAGGCCTGAAACATTAGCATTGCTGATGGGGGACCAAAAAACCAAAAATAAAAACAGGCTTAAAAAATGCGGTTGAGAAATCAGTCGTCTCAGGAAAAGATACAACATACTGCTTTAAGAGGGCAGAAGTGAGGAAGAATGAGCCAGGTCCTTGAGGAACTCACATGCTTGAATATCCAAGGTATTTTGTGGGGTTTTTTGTTTTGTGGTTTGTTTTTTAGTTTCATGAAGAGAAAGAATCAGGAAATAAAGGTATCTTGATATCATTACAAAGGCAGCAATGTTTCAATATTGTATCATAAAAAGATATATCTTGGCTTCTTTAGGTATGGATCATGTAGCAGTTTTAAGCTACATTGTTCATATTTCAATGCTATTTCTGTTTTTTAAAGTACTATTAAAAACGGTTTGAAGTACTCAATTTAGGGACAGTTTAGACTTTGACCTTGGCTCAGGTGCTTCTAGTTCATGTCAGGAGGCTATTGTGAGCTGATATTGTTAGAAATAACCAGAAGCTGTACAGATGCTACAAAAAACTGTTAGTGATTTTAGTGATTCCCCACAACTGTTGTAGTCTGGTTCCAATCTCTAGTCTTCAGAGAAGTATCTATCATATGCCATTTCTTTTCACTCTGCTGATCAGAATGCAAAGGCTAAAATATTAACATTAAATGTTTGTAATGTTTTCTATATGAGCAATTTGTTTAATTGTAGGAATCAAATGTGCATGAGCTTATATTGCAAGTCAGTGGGTTCGTAGCAGAAGACAAGGCCAAGCAGGGAGCTTAATGTCTTTTGGATGCTAAATTTGTGTGTGTCTACTTTTTGTGGGTTTAAGCACAACACTGTAATTTGATAACTTTTTTCTCTATGCTGGGATGCTTAATTGTTATGTATAAATTTAATAGAGAAAATTTACCTTTCAACTTCTCAATTTTCTTTTTCCATGTATGTAAAGCTTTCAAGCCATTTTAGAAGCAGAACATAACAGAAGTCCCTGACTTCATCCTTTAGGTTTTTTAAGTGCATTCAGTAGTCCATTGTTACTTGTAGTGATCTTTGTCTAAGGGTGAGAATTTCTGTTTTGAACAAGACTAAGCTGCTGAAAAATTGAAAAGCCTTGAGGCCAAAAAGGGTTTTTTAGTTTTTAATAGGTGGATGACTTTGACAAACAGAAGATGTTAATATTCTGAGGAAATAAACAATTTCTAGGAAGGGAAATCCGCCTTTCCATATGTTTATTTTTCAGAGAGGAAATTACCTAATAAGTGTAAAACTTCAGGGATATAAAATGACATAACTACTCCAAATTGGATTACCTTTGACTTCCAGTTCTTGCATATCTTAAGATCTTCCTGAATGTAATTGTGATGGTTTTATTTCTGCCTTTCAAGCTGCCTTCTGTGTAATTTCAACTGCCATAGGTTTAGGTTTATGGTATAGATACAGGTGCTGCTTCCTTTAGCCAGTGTACAAAGTACATAGAGTTGTATTGTTCCAACTATCACTTTTGTTGCTGTTTGAGAATATTTTTCTCTCCACCTGCCTCATTGGCACTGACCTCTGTTATATGAATTGGGATATCTTAGAAGGCCTGATTTTTGTAAGTCTAATCTGGATCTCTTGAAAAGTGTGGGTAGCCCTTCATCATGTGTCATACTGGCTACCAAAAATGAAGATAGCCAGGAAGTGTTATTTTAGAATTGCATCTGCAGACCATCTTACTTGTGGAACAGTTTTTCTATGCAGGGAGAAAACCTTTGGTGGAAAACACGCTTACAGTTATGGATTCTTTATTAATTAATGATGTTCTCTGAGCAGTAATGAAAGTGTACTAGTGAGGAGAAATAGGAAATCGCTAAAAATCCTTTCAGTAATGTCATCCACAGTGACTTCTGTCTTGCCATTGCTGTACTTGCCACTTAAAGGAGGGTCTAGTCCTGTTAGCTGAAAAAAGTAGTTCTGGCCTGCAGATAAGTCAACATAGAGCAATTACCTGGCAATACAACTGTAACATCCTCTGTTGCCTTAAACACAGCAAATATCAACTTGTCTTTCCCTGTCTAGGAAAAGCATGAATATAACTCGGACAAGTGTTTCATACTAATAGCCTGTTCTGCAATTAGTGGTACTATAGAGAACATGAATAGCAAAAACTGTACAGAGCTCTTGTTTTCACTTAGCTGAAGTAGTTCATGATAAATGACTACATACTAGAGTGCTTCTGTTAACAAGAAGGCAAAACAAATGAAAGCACAGCACTGATTTCCTGAGCTGTTCTCCAAGTGGCATAGGGCTAATTTGGGTGCAAAGTATTCTCTAGGGTATGTTGGCCTTGTGCTGTAACTTCACCTCTGGAAGCTGATGAAATTCCTAGAAGCCAAGTCTTCCTTTCCTTCCAACCTACCAATGTGAGGACCTGGGGAGATTACGATCTTCAGGAATAAAGAGATTTGAACAGGAAGGTACCAGTTTTCTGCTTCAGGGACTTCCTGTGAATCATAGAATGGTTAGGGTTGGAAAGGACCTTAAATCATCTAGTTCCAACCCCAGTGCCATGGGCAGGGACACCTCCCACTAAACCATGTCACCCAAGACTCCATCCAACCCAGCCTTGAACACTTCCAGGGCTGGAGCATTCACAGCCTCCTTGGGCGACCCATTCCAGTGCCTCACCACCCTTACAGTAAAGAACTTCTTCCTTATATCTAACTTCAACTTACCCTGTTAAAGTTTTAACCTGTTACCCCTTGTCCTGTCACTACAGTCCCTAATGAAGAGTCCCTTCCCAGCATCCTTATAGTCCCCCTTCAGATACTGGAAGGCTGCTATAAGGTCACCATGCAGCCTTCTCTTCTCCAGGCTGAACAGCCCCAACTTTCTCAGCCTGTCTTCATACAGGAGGTGCTCCAGCCCCCCAATCACCCTTATGAATGATCATCGTGATGCATCATACTGTAAATAATGATGTAAATCATGATGCATCATACTGCAGAAGGGGGATTGCCCAGATGATTTGCTGCTACCAAAAAAGGAAACATTTTTTAGCAGCTTTCTGCTGCTGTATCATTCCCTTTCTTCGGCATTTAACTTATCTTCCTTAAAGTTACAACAGCTTGGTTTATTTGGAAAGCACAAGTTTCAACAATACTGCAATTGGAATGTCAAGATTTTCAAATTCAAAAATACAGTTACAGGTTCTCCAGGGAATGAAACTTTCTTGAATAATTCTGAATCAAGTGTATGCAGTTAACAAGATACTGTGGCTTTAGGCTTTCAGGACAGTATGAGCATGCTGCTATATAATGACATCCATCTGTATACATCCAATGATGATATTGCTCTGACCAGTTTCAGGTGAACTTCTATGCTGAGTCCTTACAGTTGTGCTGTCTGTGTGCAGTGCAATGCAATGTAAAAAAGGTGTAGGCTGGCAGTTGGGCAGCTGTGGTCCTACTTTGACTTTTTGAGTATGTTTGGAATTTGAGCTTGATTCTGTATATCTGTATCATCTGAACTGTTAAATTTCAAGCTTAAATTACAGGAAAGGACACTTTGGTTAGAGCTAGGAAAAAAATACTAGCACAAAGAATAATGTACTGTACTGTCTAAAGAAGGTGGGATATCTTCTTTGCTGGATGCCTTCTGAAACAGGCTTGTGAAATGTCTGTCACGAATGATACGCTTACTGTTTATTTTGCTGTTAAGAAGCAGATAAACAAAATGACCTGGAGATCCCTTCTCTTTTATGATATGAAGGATCATAGGAGAACTGACTCTGATACTGCCCAAAGCCAGAATGGTTAGTGACCAAGGGGTAAAGGGGCCCAAGATAGTTGGTTGACATTCAAGGACTACTTTTTCCGTGCTCAAGATCGGAGCATCCCGACACGTAGGAAGTCAAGGAAGAGGGCCAAGAGACCTGCGTGGCTAAATAGGGAATTGCTGGGTATGCTCAAGTGGAAGAGGAGAGTTTACAGGTCATGGAAGGAGGGGCTGGCCACTTGGGAGGAATATAAGGCTGCTGCTAGAGGATGTAGGAAGGCAGCTAGGAGGACTAAGGCATCCTTAGAATTAAACCTGGCAAGAAGGGTCAAGGACAGCAAAAAGAGCTTTTTTAAATACATGGCAGACAAAACTAACACCAGAGGCAATGTAGGCCCACTGATGAACGGGATGGGTGCCCTGGTGACAGAAGATAAAGAGATGGCAGAGTTACTGAATGCCTTCTTTGTCTCTGTCTACTCTGCTGTGGGCAGTCCTGAAGAGCCCTGTACCCCTGAGACCTTAGATGAAGTCAGGTCGACGGAGCGGTTTGCCTTAGTCGATGAGGAATGGGTTAGAGACCAGTTGAGCAATCTGGACATCCATAAATCCATGGGTCCAGATGGGATGCACCCGCGGGTGCTGAGGGAACTGGCGGAAGTCATTGCTGGACCACTCTCCATCATCTTTACCAAGTCTTGGGAAACGGGAGAGGTGCCTGAGGACTGGAGGAAAGCAAATGTCACTCCAGTCTTCAAAAAGGGCAAGAAGGAGGACCCGGGTAACTATAGGCCGGTCAGCCTCACCTCCATCCCTGGGAAAGTGATGGAACACCTTATCCTTGGTACCATCTTAAGGCATATCAAGGATAAGAAGGTTATGAGGGGCAGTCAACATGGCTTCACCAGGGGGAAATCATGTTTGACCAATCTCTTAGCCTTTTATGAGGAAATAACACGGTGGATGGATGATGGCAGAGCGGTGGATGTGGTCTACCTTGACTTCAGCAAAGCATTTGACACAGTCTCCCACAGCATCCTCACGGCTAAAATGAGGAAGTGTGGACTGGATGATCAGGTAGTGAGGTGGACTGCGAACTGGCTGAAGGAGAGAAGCCAGAGAGTTGTAGTCTATGGGGCTGAGTCTAGTTGGAGGCCTGTAACTAGTGGAGTGCCTCAAGGGTCAGTACTGGGACCGGTATTATTTAATATATTCATCAATGATTTAGATGAGGGAATTGAGTGTACTATCAGCAAGTTTGCTGATGACACTAAGCTGGGAGGAGTGGCTGACACGCCAGAAGGCTGTGCTGCCATCCAGCGAGACCTGGATAGGCTGGAGAGTTGGGCAGGGAGTAACTTGATGAAATATAACAAGGGAAAGTGTAGAGTCCTGCATCTGGGCAGGAACAACCCCAGGTTCCAGTATAGGTTGGGGAATGACCTGTTAGAGAGCAGTGTAGGGGAGAGGGACCTGGGGGTCCTAGTGGACGACAGGATGACCATGAGCCAACACTGTGCCCTTGTGGCTAAGAAGGCCAATGGCATCCTGGGGTGTATTAGAAGGGGGGTGGTTAGTAGGTCGAGAGAGGTCCTCCTTCCCCTCTACTCTGCCCTGGTGAGACCGCATCTGGAGTATTGTGTCCAGTTCTGGGCCCCTCAGTTCAAGAAGGACAGGGAGCTGCTGGAGAGAGTCCAGCGCAGGGCAACTAAGATGATTAAGGGAGTGGAGCATCTCCCTTATGAGGAAAGACTGAGGGAGCTGGGTCTCTATAGTTTGGAGAAGAGGAGACTGAGGGGTGACCTTATCAGTGTCTATAAATATATAAAGGGGGAGTGTCACGAGGACGGAGCCAGGCTCTACTCAGTGGCAAACAATGATAGGACAAGGGGTAATGGGTACAAACTGGAACACAAGAGGTTCCACTTAAACTTGAGAAGAAACTTCTTCTCAGTGAGGGTGACGGAACACTGGAACAGGCTGCCCAGGGAGGTTGTGGAGTCTCCTTCCCTGGAGACATTCAAAACCCGCCTGGACGCATTCCTGTGTAACATTATCTAGGTGTTCCTGCTCCGGCAGGGGGATTGGACTAGATGATCTTTCGAGGTCCCTTCCAATCTCTAACATACTGTGATACTGTGATACTGTGATACTGTGACTTCCTACAGGTTGACTTGGCTTGGTTTGTAGCCAGATCTCTTTTCACACCCTTGATGAATAACTAGCCTGTCATTGCTATCCCGTCAAAAATCTCTTCAGAAACAGTCTATAGAAACAGCTTTTGTGAAGGCATAGGAATGTGTGGTTTGGGGTAAAAGTTATGTGGTCATGAGGAGACTTCAAGTTCACTTCAGATTCTGCCCGATTGTTATGCAGATAGAATCGTAGAATGATTTGGGCTGGAAGGCACCTTAAAAGGTCTTTAGTCCAGCTCCTCTGCAGTGAGCAGGCACATCTTCAACTAGACCAGGTTGCTTAAAGCCCTGTCCAACCTGACCTTGAACACTTCCAGGGATGGAGCATCTACCGTCTCTCTGGGCAACCTATTCCAGTGGCTCACCACCCTCATTGTAAAAAAGAAAAAGGAAAAAAAAAAAAAAATTCTTATATCTAGTCTGAATTTACCCTCTTTCAGTTTAAAACCATAACCCTTTATCCTGTCACAACAGACCCTTCTAAAAGGTTTGTCCCCATCTTTCTTTTAAGCCCCTGTAAGTATTGAAAAGCCACAATCAAGTCTCCCTTGAAGTTTCTCTTCTAAAGGCTAAACAACCTCATTTCTTTCAGGCTGTCTTCATAGGAGAGGTGTTTCATCCCTCTGATCATTTTTGTGGCTCTCCTCTGGACCCACTCCAACAGGTCCATGTCTTTCCTGTGCTGAGGACTCCAGAGCTGGACATTGTACTCCTGGTGATGTTTCACCAGAGTAGAGGAGAATTAGCTCCCTTGACCTGTTGGCCATGTTTCTTTTGTTGCAGCCCAAGACACAGTTTGCCTTCTGGGCTGTGAGCACACATTGCCAGTTCATATCCAGTTTTTACTCCACCTCCAAGGCCTTGGGAAAAATTACACTTTAGATCTTGGAGCGGCTGTATTTGCCTGATTGCCGTGGTGCCCTCAGCCTTGGCATGCTTAGCCAGCTCTCTAGGCAGCTCCTAGTGTGCAGGTCTACGCCTCAGGAGCTGATGGTCAAGCTTTCCTTGTGATGTGCTAGATAACATTCTTTTCCAGGGATATATTCAGTAATGTCATTGACAAAGGTGTTCATGATGCCTATGGTCTTAGTGAGGATATTGGTCCCACAATGGATCTGCTTTCAGCACCCTGTACTGATGGAGGCAGTAACTCTCTTTTCTGCTATTCTTGTGTTGTTTGTAGCCCTTCTTTGCAGCCTGAAGGACTGGTAACTGTCATGACTGTGTAAAACCGTGAGTAGCAGACTGAGAGTTTGGTGGAGCAATTGTATCTCAGTGATCTTTGGCTGACTTCAGCTGTTTTTATGATATTAATGTGCTGCATTGCTATTAGAGGTAGGAAACCCAAATGCAGAAAAAATCAAACTCTGTCAGTATTAGATTGTATTCTAAAACGTGTAAGTGTTACCTAACTGTAGCTGAAAGCCTTCGCAGCTTTGCACAGTTGCTTTATGTCTTCAGCTTGTGTTTTTAGTTAAGTGGATTATAGTAGCAAAATGGCTAAACTGACTGAAGGAACATTTAAGGAAAAATAGTTCTCTGCAGTACTTTTACCTGTTGTTTAATTTCTAGGAAGAGGTTTTGTACTCAGTTGAGGTGACAGCTATCATTGTCTTTACCCTGGGGTTCAGTGCCTGAAAGTTTTACTTGCAGTAGTTACACTGTCCCCTACCATCTATGCTACAAGTAGCAGAAAATGTTGAAATTAGTTGGTTGGTAAAGCTAAGGACTGTTTTTCATATTGGTCCCTTATTTCTTCTTTACTAAATTGGCAGCTTAGCAAATTGGCTGAACACCATTGTGTTAATTATTGAGAGGCCTAAATTCTTTTGTGGATTTAGTCATGGTAATTGGAACAGAAACTCAATACAGAATGCGGAGGTGTAAAGCTGGCCTGGCCATAATCTGGTGGTTTAAGAAACAGCAGAATGGCATTAGTCCTTGTGTGCTCTGTAACATAAATCTGTGTGAAGTGAAAGGAAGGAACTGGAACTTGTGTTTCTTCTGTGCATTTCTATTGCTTTGCACAGACAGGATAACTGAGACTGACAGCAGCAGCTGTGCACAGGAGCATGCATGGTATGAGAGTCTAGTAATGGCAATTCTTACTTGTGAAGGGGGCACAGTCTTGTCTATGGCCAACTGTCAGAAGGTGTTAGTATTTCATAGTAAATTGTTCAGGTGTTAATATTTCACACTAACAGGAAGAGAGGCAGTCACTAAAATTTTCCTTTCTCCTAGGTAAATTCTCTTTATTAAGCTAGAGAGAGTCAGGCTTTTGCTCTGTGAGCCACATGAAGTGTATAAGTACTCTATGAAAGATGGGCCACTGTCCTCAAAAAACCAGACAGTAGCTTGATGCTTAGTATTCCATGCCGGCAAAGTGGGAGATGCAGCTGTAAATCCTTCTTGAAATTTAATCCAGGTTTTCCGTGTCTATGGCTGATGTTCTAACTACCATCAGAACAATGCTTTTTAAAAAAATAAAATGTGGTGGATTAACACCATTTTCCATGGTGTCCTGGGTTCAGCAGTAGCAGTCAATTTTTCTCCTTCTTAGTAGCTGGTGCAGTGCTGTGTTTTTGACTTTCAGCCTGGGAACAGCGCTGATAACACCAATGTTTTTAGTTGCTGCTCAGTAATGTTTACTCTGACCAAGGACTTTGTGAGTCCCATGCTCTGCCAGGGAGGAGGGGAAGCCGGGAGGAAGCAGAGACAGGACACCTGACCCAAACTGACCAAAGAGGTATTCCATACCACAGCACATCATGCCTAGGATGTAGAACTGGGGGCAGTTACCCGGACGGGTTAGATCGCTGCTCGGGTCAGACTGGGTATCAGTCGACGGGTGGTGAGTGGTTGTGTTCTCTTCCCTTGTTATTTCCCTCATCATTATTATTGGTGGTAGCAGTAATGGTTTTGTGTTGTACCTTAGTTACTGGACTGTTCTTATCTCAACCCGTGGGAGTTACATTCTTTTGATTCTCCTCCCCATCCCTCTGGGAGTTGGGAGGAGGAAAGGGAGGGAGTGAGCAAGTGGCTGCGTGGTTCTGAGTTACTGGCTGGGCTTAAACCATGGCGCATGGTTTTTATGAAGAGTGGAAATAACCTGAGAACATCTCACAGATGTTTGTGTCACAGATACAAAGTTGATAAAACACAAGTTTGTATATGACAACTGTCACCAAAGGTAAGACTGTCATCAAGGTATGACACTGCTTGCTTGGTCCAGAAAGAGAATTTTAGGTAATTGGGAATTTTACTGTTAAAAGACATATAGATGCTTGGGAATTTGATTATATGTAAAATAGGTATTTTAAAGGTACTCACTTTGGATTTGAGGTCAGAAATCCTTTTGAGCAACTTGTTCAACAGAAGCTGTTGTTTGAGTTGGCAGGTTACAATGGGCATTGCAGGTTACAGTGGGCATTGCAGGTTTTAGAGTCCTAGATTGTTTACATGTCTGAGGTTTAGGCCTTCAGGGAAACCCTACTCCCTAACGCCTCCAAGCACCCTTTCCTCCCACCCAACAAAAGACCCCAAACACAACCTTACACAGTAGTTCAACACATTCTAGCAGAAAATGAGTCTGAAAGACAAATAACCTTGTACAAAGGTCTTGAAACAATGGACTAGGGGTGTGTATCAAGTGGGAGAAAAACAATCATCTTCTGTTCTCCATTTCCTGTAAAGGTCTTTTCATATTTATTTCCTCTTACATTTGTAACTGTTTACTCTTGGTACAGGGGAAGTTAGTTTTACTGGCAAAATAGGGCTCTTAGAAGGCGTATGATTCTCTTGGTCCAGTTTCATAGTAATAGCTGCAGTGACTGTATTTGCTTTTCACATCATTAGGGGAGCACTTATCTGGTTTGCTGCCAGTTCTATGAAATTGGTGTGACTGTTGTATCTGGTTACAACAGATGACCAAGCAGCTCTAAATATTTAGGTAATATGCTTTTGATAGTTGGGGTTTTTAAATGCACCTGATTTCACTTCAGGCTTGAGACTCTCCCTATATCTTAATGTATTTGTTTGGTGTTCAGTTAAAGGTATTGTAATTTTAAAACATTCTATATTATATAATGCTGTTATTAAACATATTAAAAAAATATAACCATTTCAGTGACTGACAAATTGTTGGGTTTGAGTCCTTAGATATCAAACTAAACATGCAGCAATAAATTCAGTTAAGTTTTGCCAGAGGTGACTGGCAGAAAATCTGGTCCTAGCTGTCTTTCCAGCTTTCATTTAGAAAACAGATTACTTTTCCAGACATGTATTGTCTTTATAAGCATCTTAAATTGTGTAGGGTTTAGTGTATTGTATCTCTAAGGAACATAAAGAAGGTCACAAATTCACAGATGCTGACTCTATATGAAAGCCTTTTACATCTTCAGAAACATCAAGCCATAAAGACAGTCAGTGATGCTTACCGTCTTTCACAATAACCTGACTAGGGATTTCAGACTTACTCGTTTGTTTGGGGTTTTTTTCCCCTATCATCAGACAAAAAATTATTGTGCTTGGGTGTGAGCAGACCTAACACATTACAAAGTAAAAAATGAGAACTGAATATAGCTAAAGACAGATGGTGCCTTTTAAAGAGAATGCAGATCTACTGTTCTAGAGAACAGCAAACAGCAGGGGAAACTCTTCATCAAACATCTGCCATTTTGGACAATCAGCTGATGTTAATGAAGAGAGAGCGTGATTCCTCATACTTGATGTCTTGATCTGTGTCTTTCAAATGTGTGAGTTATCACTCTGTAAGAAATTCAGAAGGCTTCTTGGATACTCTGCTGGATCAGAGATTGCCTTATAACTCCTGGCCAGCTGTTGAGTTCTTTCCTCAGAAAGCACTCTAAAGCCCAAAAAGCCATAATTCTAAGCTGCCTCTTTTCGGTTTTCTTTCCCAGTTACCGAGTCTTTTTCTAATGAGTTAGATAGTGGTGAAACGCTCTTACCCCAAACCTGGAGAAAAATGTTTAATAACTTCATTATTACCTAATGATACTAGTGAGGTGGGCCATCCTCGATGAATTGTTTGAAGGCAATGATGGAAAAAACCTCATTTGGCAGGGTGAAGCACTCTTGTTTTTGAATGTGGAGAGCTATGTTGGGATATACTGAGATACTGGAGAATAGAATTGCTTATGCAGGAAACCAGTGTGCTAACAGAGAAATTAAGAAATGTCTGTCAGCAAACTTCACTCATCTTTGAAAGTTTTGTAAAAGGTGAGAATTCTCTAACTAGAGCTACAGTATGGGAATTATGAAGCCCCAAAACATCTAAAGGAATGTAGGTAATTTCACACTTCTTGAAATGACTTGACCAAAAATTCTGTTGCCATGTGTGCTGGGACAGATTTGTATGTAAGAGCAAGACTGTTTCGTAGCCACTCTGGGAGGATTTTTGAAGTAGTTCAACATAATCACCATGGGTAGTTCATTCAGGTAAGCTGTGTTCTTCAGAGGTAGGAAAAAGTGTCAGGTGTAACTATCACTGTAACTTGGCTGCCTACATATTCTTGCAGTTTGGGGATTCAAAAGCTGAGTCAATTTGTTTTTTCAATCGATGATCCACCTTTTTCAATGAGATGTACAGACTGCAATTCAAGATTTGTTTATGTGAGCTTTTTAATGTTGAAGGTTTTTCAGTTCTTTTTCAAATGATGGTCTAGAAAATTTCCAAGGTACCTTTTATACATATCCAACTCAAGAAAACTATTTTTAATCATCGTTATATGTGCTGTCATTCTAAAATGACAGTAGTTAAATCTGCAGTGCAGCAGGTATGCAGCTCTTTTGTCTGTTAACACATTGAACAGCTTTCTGTATCTCTCATCTATCAAGATTCTTTCTTCTGGTTTGTCAGAATTCTGTCCTGTAGCATCTGGTCACAGAGATCTTTGAGATACGCACCAGGTACCTACAGTAGCAGTGTGATCTGTACACTTCTTGATCATGTTTGAATTGCTTAATAGCAGCCATTGGTTGAATTGCATTGCATTTACCACTAAAGAAATTATATGCTTGATTTCAGTGTTGCAGACGGCCACAAAATGGGAGATATGATTATCATTACTCTCTTAAAAGCATAAGGTGATAATCTTGGCAGTCGTGGCATACTTGTCTGGTTTACTAATAAACATACAGATATATATCTCTTTGAGACCTAGATGGTATATATTTATGTTATCTAATGTTTCCTGTAGATAAACATCATCCGATTTTTATTCAGTAGTTAAAGCACATCTCATTATATGCTGACAGAGTACTTCTGTCCTGTTTAGTAAATAATATAAATACTAACAGGTAAAGTTTTATTTGCATGAAAACAGTTGCAGAGAGTGTATGAGGAAACAAGGTACCAGAATGAGTTAAGCACTGATGGTAAATCTCCCTTCTAAGAAAATGCTTCAGAAAAGAAATGCTGCAAAGTGTTGTGTAGTATATTGCTTCAGTAGTAAACTGATACTGCTAATAATAATTTTAACACATTCTTCTATTTTTTTTATTTGTGTTGTATTAGTATTTGGCATACAGGTATTTGTTGATTTAGCTTGTAACCACCAGATGAAAGTGTTATAGACAGCAAGGTAATGTAGCATCTGATGCTAATGATCTTGGTACATATAGGTCTTGTGTTTATTTACAAACTCCACTGCATGTTCCACCTGGTCATGACATCTCTCAAGCTGGCTATAATTCACACGTTGCCTGAAATTTAAGCTGTTTGAGTCTTTAAATCTCTTTGTTCATGGATCTCAAGTTAAATATAAACTGAACTTTTTAACTTCTGGGAACTGGTTCTGTGGTAAAATAATAGTCCTAAACTACCTATTGGAAAGGAAGCAGCAATAATGATTACTTTAACCAGCTGGTATTCAGTTTGTGGGGTAATGTTTTTTGTTGTAGCTGCTTTTAAAGACAGTAACACTAATGGGATCAAATGGAAGGGATGCTTTTGAGCTAATCCAGAAAGAATTTTTGCTATGTTTTCACATTCAGCAGCTTTTTCAATCATTCTAAGAAGTATATTATAGCTAATGATTTTAATGAGTCTTGAGGAACAGATATGCTTTTTGTGTTTGTTTTAACAATGAGCATTGCTTGATTGTTTTAATTGTTTAGTAAATAGTCTCTGTGTCTGGCATGTGTCAGTATAACTTCCAAATAGTTATTGTTCAGAAATAAATCAGAAATTAAGGTGACCCGTGGCATTCTAAACCATTTTGAAATGAGTGGGCTTAGGTGGACTTGATTGGAAATTTAATTTTGTAATTTTTCCAACCAGCCTAATCTAGGTTTTGAGTTGAGAGTAACTTCAAATCTTATAACTTTTCCTTGAACAGAAGCATCAAGTTTTTCAGTCATAGTGTCTAAGAGTATGGATATGTGTGAGAAATTTTTCTGGTGAAGCAAAGTTATATCTGTCAGAATTGCTGAGATTTATATGGAGGGAAGATGCATAGAGAGACATCTTGGAAGCTTTTTCCTGTACCAGAAGCTGCAAAAACTTAAGTAACAGTGGTGGTTTTCCACTTAGTTTACCTGTGGTGTCTGAAACTTCAAAGTAATTAGCTTATATGTACCCTTCAAGATGCTTTTTGGTCTTTTCTTACAGCCATTAATTTTTGTTGGTTCTTTACATTTCCTGGTATTTTTACGTTATGGGAGGGTCAGCTGGCTGCTTGGGAATGTGGCAGAAAGGGCAGAGAGACCTTTGTCACTCAATGGCCCTGGTAGAAAAGCAGCTTGAGGTCATTAAGCTTCCACAATAACACCAGTGCCAAAACTGGAAACTTAACATGCAAACTGAAAATTACTGCTTTAGTCTTGGTAAACTGATTTTTCCTGTCCTTGGATGTGTATACCAGCCAGATATGATGCACTTAAATGCAAATAGGAGTACGTTCATCCCAGATGAGTCCTTGTGTAAAGAAGGTAAAGCATCATCAGAGATAACCAAAGTCAAAACGTAGGTTTTTTTTTTTATTAAAAAATGAAAATAGTCTTGGTGGTTCATATGCTGAGCTACAGGTCTTCAGGGTCCCAGATTTCCTTTTAACAGTATTTTCATTCATCATCCACAGTGGTTATTCTCAGACCTTTCTGTTGCTTTAAATAAAAATTTGGACAATGAACAATGGTTTTTTGCTGTGGATTTCATTATTTATTTTTTTCTTTTTATTTTTTTTCTATTTTTTTTTTTTTAGCTTGGATTGGGAGGCTGGTTATTCTGTATTGCATTTTCATTGTGATTGTAGGCAAGCCCATTGCTGCTGAAAATAGCTCAAATGTTCTTTGACAAAAAACATCAGCCAGCAGCTCAGATTCTTTCTCCCTTTCTTTTGCAGACTCTTGCATGTGAAGTCGATTAATTTCTTGAGAAAAAACTTCATTAAGGGCTAAATAAACAAGATCTACATATATAGAAATTTACTTTCTCTGCATTTGAGACACAGCTAAAGTCATCTGTCTGGTAAGAAATATTTTTGTTAAGGTTTTGTCTTTCTTTCTGCCCTTATGGCTTGCATTCTTGAGTTTCTAATTAGTGTTCAGAGAAAACCAGCTTCTGTTTGTTGGCAGTTTTGCTGCATGCACCATATGAAGTACTGAAGGCATTACTGTGCTGCATTTACATACTTCAAGTAGTACCTATGACACCGTATGGTACTTAAGTGTAAGTGGGGTTTTAACTGTTTATGTAGTACTTTGTTCTCAGTTTGCTGTGAAAAAATCATTTAATGCTTTAAAGAAGAATTGGTAATTGTTCTGTCTTGAAATAATGTACCTGTTTGAATGTTCAGAATTTAATGAGTTAACTTCAGAATTTCTATTGCAAAGTATCTTTTGTGTCAATCCAAAGTTTAAAAATAAACTTTCCAGGGAATTCACTCATGTCTTATTGCTTGCTGGTTTCATCTTGTGTAGATGAAATAGGTTAATGTTACTGATGCAGTGGTATCATTTTCCTGGTGATGTGCCTATTTCATGGGACAATAAGCATGCTTGTCAGTAGTCTTTGATAATTCAATTCTGTAACAGTTCCATTAAAATATCTGCTACTTACAAAATTTCTTCAGGTTTTGATTGTACTGCTTTGAAGCAAATACGTGTTTTCTTTGATTATGACATGTTAACTGAGTACAACCTAAACAAAACCAAGTTTTATCCTCTGCCTTCTATTTTTATTCTTTATTGTGATTAAGATGAAAAAAACTCAGAAGAGCAAAAGAGTTTTTGCTCAGTGCTGTGGCTTTTCTAAGCAGTTGGCTGGCATTAAATGGCAGCCTATATATAATACCTAGTCCATCTGATCACATGGATGTGCTGTGGTACTTTGGCTTACCACAATTGCTGTGTCTTATGTACTGCATGCCCTGAATCTGCATAGTGCATTTTGCAGGCTCTGCTATAGACCTAACATTAATTTATTTCAAAAATCTCTTAAAAACTTACAGCATATTTAAAAGTAGTTGTATATTTAATGTAAAGCAGTAGTTATGCATTGTATTTTCATAGGAAAAAACAAAAGATCAGTGCTTTTACAAAAAAGCTGTGTGAGGGCTTTGCAATTCATTTAAGTATTATTAAGAGGCTTTCCAGTTTATTTTTGGAAAAAAGAGAAAATCTGAAGTTCATGTGTGTATTTCATTTAATGTATCTTTCTTAAAAATCTCTTTGTGTAAAAAAATAAAAAAAAAATCTGGAATTTTCTTCAACCATTTTTCAGAACAAGTAAACCAAATTATGGTTGAGTTGCAATGTTTGCAGTAATGTTTTATACTGATATTTGAGAATCATGGATTTAATTCTGCCTGTTCTTCCTTACAATAGCAGATACTGAGAGTGTAATGTAGGCATCCATATGAAGCCATGGGAATTTTGGTGCCAGGCCTCCTTTTTAAAATTTACATAGTTTCTGTTCTTTATTCTCTTCTAATGAAATTATATTCTTCTTGGGTTTAGATCTTCCCAGTTCCTGCCTTGCTGTCACATATAAAGCTGCTTCCCTTGTTTTGTAGATCACTCACCCTGTCCTTGTACTTTTGACCACACTCAAGTGAATACTTACCTTACATTGATGGTTTTCATATAAAAAGAACTTGTCACCCGAGATGCACTTCAGAAGAAGCTGAAGCTTCAAAGGCCATGCTGTTGGATCAGCGTAGAAATTTGTAATCCCTTAACATGTCCAAATGACGCAGACAGAAGAAAAATTACACAAAATTAGGCTGCATAATAGGTGAAACATTAATGTATGAAAATACATTAAGCGTAAAGTAGGGGCCAGTGATGTTCTATGAATGGTCATTTTCTTATTCATGTGAAGTTACTATATAAGACCAAGTTTTTGCTTGGCACTTAATTTGTCAGTGAGTTAACAGACCTGACTTACAGGAACTTGTATCTGGCATGCTAACACAACCCAACCTTTAGCTGAGTGAACTTGGCGCTGAATTCAGCTAAAGGGAGGAAATCTCAGGAGAACAGTGGGATTTCTTTCATTGAGTTAAGTATATCTCTGCATTCATGGGGAGCAAATGGTAACATTTTGTGCAGGTTTCTGCTTTCGACGGTGTCTTTGTGTGCTTCCCAAATGTAGTGTCAAATACATTGAAAAAAAAATAAACTTTCTTATTTGGATTTTTCATTTTACTTCATGATGTGGTCCCAGGGAACTCAAGTCTGTAATGGCCTAGCACTATTGTTTGTAATTCTTTCTAAAGAATAAAGGCTCACTCAGAACAATTTAGATTACAAAAAAGTGCTTTACTTACTGTCTTTGTAAGCTCAAGTAGAGGGGTCAGACGCAAGTGTATACGTAAGCCTTTTTGATCAGAGTGCCTGAGAAAATGTTTCCTTCTTGTCAATACCATTGTTACTTTGAGAAACAGTAGATCATGATAGCTTGGATTTCTTGTCAAAAGCTTTATGCTGGTAAAGGTCTTGAATTAATACACTATTTAGTTGCAGTAGTCACAGTGTGTCAATGTTGCTTTTACTGTGTAGTCTAAGTTCAATTCACTTATTGATGGCAACAGGGTTTTATGGTATGGGATTCTGAATGGTATTCTGATCTACAAGCAGAATCCCAAAAGTGTCAGGATTGTACCAACAGATCATAGCAATAGGTTGAAACGCATGGGTTTAATATGCAAAAATGCTGGAGGGAAAAAAAAAAAAAAAAGTGTTTTGAAAGCTGCAGAGCAAGTACCTGGTGATAGAGGAAATCAAGCTGAGTGAAAGGCCATCATGCAGTTGCCTCTTCCTTGCATTAGACTCAGATGATTGAGGATATGCCAGATAGGTCTGAGAGCATGTGTATTCTTATGTGAGACCTATGAGTTGCATCTACACTGGACTTAACCTGGCCATGTGCTATTCTCAAATGGGGATAGCTCTGGAAAAGGTTTGTGATATGATTCTGTGTGTAACTAGCTGCTTTAGAGGAGTCCAATGCTTATGTCCTCCTAGACTACAGTAATGAAAGATGGCAATGCCTCTTTATTGGTTCCAGGGCTTAGGCTCTGCTTGACTTTTTGATAGATCCAGATGAGCTAAGGACTGTCAGGATTTCCAGATTCTCTAAGTTGTGTTAGAGTTTGAAAAATACTGATTTGGTAATAAAGTTGCATGGTACATAGTAAAAAAAAAATTTCCTGTTTACTCACCTGTGCTCTTGTACTTCAAAGATAAAAGCTTGCTTATGCACTCTCTCTTCCTAAGTAACTGCTTAACCATACAGCTAAGAAATATGCTTTTGTCTGTTTTCAAGGTGGTGCACATAAGGCATTAACTGCTTACGTTTGTATGTAAGGCTGCATTTATATCTGTGCATTAGATTCTTAAGAATTTGTATGTTTCATTAGTGCCTTATGTCCCTAGATGTTTAACACTGTTTAGAAGGCTGTGTCATCTATATGGCTAGAGGCAACTTGGGCACTTAGGCTGCTTCCATTCTTGAGACTGCTAATCACTTATTCCACAAAGGTTGGGTTGATTTTTTGTTTTGTTTTGTTTTTTTTGTTTGTTTGTTTTTTTTGTTGTCCCCCACCAAAATCATTTACTATAAATGCATCTTTTCAAGGAACTAACCTGGTGCAAAGGAGACTCTTCACATGCGTATGTTCCCTAGTCTGTGTCAAAACAACAGGTGACAAATGCAGTAGCACCCTTTCAAAACTAAAAGTGTGAACAACAAATTCCTGTGTGCAAGAAGCCTCTCAACTTCAGACATGCTCTGTGAGGCACCTGTATAGGATTCGCTCACTTGAGTGTTATATCCCAATAGATGTAAGTGGGTAAGAGGTGAGGTTCAGTTGGATGCAGCAGAACTGTATGTGTGAGCCTGAATCCCAGTCGGGTCACTGGATCTTCAGGAAAACAGAGTATTTCTTCTCCAAAGCCAGAGAATTAGAACAGGAGATAAATAGTATGTATCTAATAAGATGCTATTATTTTATTTACTTCCTGGGAGGGAAGGGAGCAAAGGAGATGAAAATGGGAATATAAACTATGCTGCTGATGTGAAGAGACAGTTGGCTTAGAGAGACAGTTCCTCAGTCTTGATAACACTTAGTCTTTCAGTACAGTCAAGTTCTTATCAGTAGGAGGAATTTTGTAATAGTTTTCATAGTCTTCAACATACAGAATTAGCTGCTTGATCTTTCCACAGTGATGGTTAGCCAAAAAAAGGCTGTTGGAATTTGCTGTCAGAGGTCCATTGGATCTCCAAATCATGTAAAATCAAGATTTTGTTTCTAGTTCCCCTCTGGGTCCTGTGCAAAGCTTGCCAGTGCTGAAAAGGGAAGATAATGGCTGATTTTTGCAATGTTACAGCTCAGGCCCAAAGTAACAGTTTAAAAGTGAAAACAAAACTCATGCAACACTCTGTTAAAAATGAGCATAAGAAATGTGTGAGTTAAACAAGAAATCTTAGATGGTACGGTTTAAAGTCTAGAGACATTCTGATGTACTTACTGAAACACTCTGCTTTTGCCTGTGACAGTGATTAAAAATGACCTTAGATTTCTGGAAACAGAACTAAACTGATACTGAAAGCTTTTGAAAAATCTTCCCGAAAGTTTGTCCTAACTGCGTCTGCAGGCAGGTTCATAGAAGCTTACTTGCAGTATAAGAACAGAATGTTTAAAGCTTGACCACCACTTCATACTGGTACGTTAGAGTACCTGACAGTAATACATTCACAAAAGCATTTTCCAGGAATGGCCTTGCATGAAATGAGAGATGGTTTTTAAAATTGAGCAGAGGTACAGTTTAATCTACTGTTCGAACTGGGATTCAATTCTGTCTTAAGGGTGATGCTTCTGGAAAGCACCATCAGCTACCCATTTAAAACAAAACCAAACAAAAAAAAACACAAAAAAACACAACAAAACAAAACTTGAGTTCAAAGACTCAAAAAGTGTAAGCAGGCAAACATTCCTGCATTCCTGAAGAACATATAGATGCCTTCCAAATGGGCCATACTGAATTGCTTCGAAGTCCAGAACTTGATGTCCTATGAAGTTTGTATATGCTAGCAAAGTTTGCTATACGCTGGCTACCCCATCCCTGTCTGGATTTTCCTCCTTTATGTAAATAGGATAAACATAAATTCATTGACTTGGAAATAATTATGCAGTTTCTTGCTTTGTACCAGCTGACTGCATGGTGGTTTTCTAGCAAAACACTTAAGTGACAGGTGGCAGGTCAGCATGGTGTTGATCTGTCTTCCTGTGATCTTGGATGTCTCATCCAAATGACTTACAATGCCTAGATTTCTGTAGTAAGATGTGCCAAATACTTGCTTGTAAAACCAAATGATTGGTCAAGAAGCATTTGAGTGTGTCTAGATATATATTAAAATATACATAGTAGTAATAAGGAATGGTTAGAACAGCTGAAATTAACCAAGAGGTGACTTCTAATCACAATTTGAACAAAACCTGTCAATAGAGTTTAGAGTTGGAGAACTGTTTCCAATGGAAATCTGGGCTCCTTTGAGTAAGTCTTTTACAGGCCAGAGAACTCAACAGTGCAATTTTGAAAGACCTTTGACTCAACTGGTTGAGCTACTTATTGCAAAATGTTTACTCATTGAATTTAATAACTTGTCTGTTGACTGTCTGACACACCAGACTGACCTGGACAAAGATCATTTTTATTCTAAACTACTTAATACATCCTAAAACATGGATCCTTCATAAGTGACTCCTCTGATTGCAGCACAGTAGGCATTGGATGATAATCGGTGTTTTATTGAATTGATGGAATTTTTGTAATTTTTCTGCCTCAGAGAGTGGAAAAATTTTAATTACATGGAAGTTGTATCTAAGTGTGTTATCATGCACAGTAGTGGTAGGCTCTGTTCTGCAGCTAGCAGCAGAGGAAATTCCTTTCTGAAAATGAAAATTCAGAGTAGGAATTCTTCAAGTTGGGGGGGGAAATGATTGCATGGATTAACTTTTCATTAAGTTGTGCAGTGAGCAATAATGGTAACATCTCCTAAATGCACTTCTACATTAATGGAAATGCATTGACATTTTTTGGACAATACCAAGTGTAATGAGTGTAATGATAGCCCTGGCACCAAGAGCTACTGGTGTTAATAATCAATACCAAGCTTGGTAGTGTAACCATGAAAATCATTGTCCTGCTTTGTTCAAGTGGACAAATAAGAAAACAAGCTCAAAGCTCACTGTAAGAGCATTCCGGTTAGACCATGGTAGCTGGCTTGGCCCTTCAGATATAGTAGTGCTACTAACATGAACTATGACGTGTCAAGCCTTAATTTTCCAGTCATCTTTGACAGCTTCTTCCATTGCCTTTCACACACTGATAAAAGTCATTGTGTGATTATTATAGTGACTATGTGACTATATTATATGATATGTGATATCACTGTGTGATTATTATAGGCCTAGGTTGCTAGTTTTGGTGTAATCCAGGCAAGTAATGATCACACACAGTTTGCAAAAGCTTAGCAATTTGCTCTATGCAAAGTCAGTTAAATGCTGTAGTCATTTTGACACAGGCACTTCTCTGCTGGCAAAGCAGTATCTCCTGAGACAAGACCTCATGGTATTTCAGTCTGGCCGTGACCTCTTCTGTGTCTGAAATAAGCAAGGAATTTAAAACTACACTCTCTCTCCCTGTCCCTACAGGGTCAGCCCAAGGTATATTTATCAAGCAAAGCTAGGATGGCTTTATTTTTACTATTCGTTCCAAACATTTTATGTGGAATAAATACAGCATTTTATTTTATTCTAGGCAACATATGAGGCATAACTACATTTCAAAATCCAAGTGTGTATTTAGAAGACGTATGTTGAACTAATTGTGATTGAGTAAAGCTTCACACTGGCTTGCACACAACAGGTGCAGGTACAGGGTATGGAGAATTAAGTTGATATCAAAATCTGCAATATAAAAACCTCTTTTTGAACCAGTTTTTTTTGATATTTTTTAGTCTTATATTTGACCATAACAACCTGCATGAGAATGACCTGATTTCTGAATTGGGGCATAGATTTAGCTTGGATATAGATTTACAGGAGGAAAAAGGGACAGTAAGCTGTAAAGAAATAGATAAAAAAATAATCTATTTCTCAATAAGAATGGCCTTATCTTGATAATTCAGTTAAGGCTGCTTATCAAATATCTTTTTAGAATAATTATGCCTTGACAGCTGCAATAAATATAAAACCAAATAGGTATAAAACCAAATTCCCAAATACTGGGAATTTCTGGTTTTCTTGCTTTCTAATGGACTACAGAACTTGATGACCTTTGCTGAAAATAGCTTGACTAGCTGGAGCCATAGCAAGACAGAAGTATTTGAGGGCATGTGGTGAAAGCTCAGCTGTTTGGACAGTGTTTATCATTCCATGGATATGATAGCTAGACAAATAGAGGAAATATAAAAAAATCAGTCATGAGGGTGAAATGTAGAACTAGAAAAATCTTCCCCAAATCATTATTTTTTTTCTAACTACTGATTATCTTTAGGAATATTTCCACTACTAAAATATTGTTACTCAAATGCAGGCTGCATTTTCTCATTTATATTGCAGGTGAATATTGCAGTGTTTATTCTTTGTCTATGTTCATAGTGAGGGCTGTGATAGGTCAAACTAGGTCTCTAGGTTTTTCCGGTCTAGAGGCAAGTCAGTATCCTAACTTTAGTGCTGGTTTCATCATTTTCTCTCAACATTACTGTTGCTGGTCAATGTTCAATGACAGTTTCAGTCAGGGTTACAAGAACATTACCTGCTGAGAAAGCTTATAATAGATCTTTGCTTGTTAATGATTGCCTTTTTGCAATTCAACTGCCAGTGAGAATGTTTAGCATTCTTTTGATGATTTAAAGGATTTCCTTCACTTTTGCATTTGCTGTGCCTGCCTACTTAAGATTGTAGTTAAAAACGGTTTTCTTGTAACCAAGAAAAATACACTGTTCTAATAGAGACTTTTAACAAAGATGTTACTGCTAGCTGCTTTAATTGAATGTGGTAAAGTGTTGTGGAACCAGGTGAGCAGGGAGCTGGATCCCAGAGCTTTCATTTGACAACAGTGTACTTAGCTAGGTACCACTGTGGGATTATCACAGGAGGGGTGGTTGGAAAGACTATAAACTTGGCTAAATATGTGTTATCTCTACTGCTTGAACTGGCTGATGAAGAGAATTGACAGTGTTATTGCTTATTAGCAGGTAATTTTTTAGAAGCTATGTCTGCTCTTTTTGTTCATCTGGTGAATTTTGCTCTGTGAAGGAAAATGGACAAGTGCAAAATCTTTTTGCTGAAACATGCTAAAAATTACATGTATTTGTTATCAAAGGCATGTGCTGGCTTTGATAGGATAATTTTTTTTGTAGTAGCTACTATGGGGCTATGTTTCAGATTTGTGCTGGAAACAGTGTTGATAACATAGAGATGTTTTAACTATTGCTGAGCAATGCTTAGTCAAAGTCAAGGCCTTTTGTGCTCCTCACACCACCCCACCAGCGAGCAGGCTGGGGGTGTGCAAGAAGCTGGGAGGGGACACAGCTGGGACAGCTGACCTCAGCTGACCAAATGCATATTCCATACCATATAGTATCATGCTCAGCATATAAAGCTGGGGGAAGAAGTTTAGAGTGATGGTGTTTTGCCTTCCCAAGAATATTACATGTGATGGAGCCCTGCTTTCCTGCAGGAAGTGGTGGAAAAAATTTCTTGTTTTGCTCTGCTTGTGTGCCCTGCTTTTGTGTTACCTCTTAAACAGTCTTTATCTCAACATGGGTTTTCTCACTTTTAGTCTTCCAATTCTCTTCCCCATCCCACTTGGGGGAGTGAGTGACTGTGTGGGGCTTAGTTGCTGGCTGGGGTTAAATCATAATAAGGTGGATTCAGACTCTTTAGAAATAAACGTATTTGTAACAAGACAGTCCTATAAGAACTGTTAAATCTTCATTAAAAACTGAGTCAATCTTGAGAAAAACTCTGTCCTGTACTTCAGTGTGTTTTGACACACTTGCTTCACATCAGTGAGCTTGTGGAGTAGGGTGAACGTTGATCAAGACTGTAGGAAACTTTAGCTGCCCTTATGGCAGGGGATGTTTCTTAGAACATTTGAGGCTTTGTACTAAATGATCTTTAATTTTGCCATAATCCATTTCTGTAATGGAAGCCTACCCTAGAAAATACTAACCTGCACTGTCATGGTACTGTCAAGTATACTGCTCATTAATTGCCAGGATGCAATTTCATTGCCTGAAAGGGTGAACTTCATTTATGACCTCTGGTACAGTCATCTGTTTTTCTGTGCTGATGTTCTGCCTGTCAGCTTGAAAGCTTCAGAGTGGCTCACACACAGACACACACCAGATGCAGCAGAGGGACAGCTTTAATTGTGATTGAATTTACTTTTCTGAAAATAAGGGGGTTTTAACCTTATGGTGGACATGGTATTTCAGCTGTGAAGAAATTTGTCAGATGCTTCAGGGATACTTGGATGAATAGGGACACAGTTGTAAAGTAGACTTTGTCAATTAAACCTTTCAATTACTTGATTCTTGCAGGTGCAGTAATTCCAGTTTTCTGTCATGTTTGTGTATTGTGTTGTGGGTACCCCAGTAGTCTAGAAAAACTGACCCTACATTAGTTAATATTTAATTTTCAGTCAGGTTCCCATTCACATTGGCAGATACTTAATACTAGGAATTGGAATTGTCTTTGGGAGGAATTTGTTCCATTTCGACCAGGCAGCATACTTGAATTTGGTCCTTACTGCTAACTCTGCAACTTAATTTCAAGTTACTTTTTAGACTGGACCTTATTTGGTAACTTGTCAGGTTTCTTGTTATTTTAGGGGCTGGGAGTAGCTTTAATGAAGCAATACCACATCTTCAGTCAATACCAATGATGAAAAGAGATTTTAAAACTGTTACTGTTTTGGACTTCCTACTATCCTTTTGTAATAAATGGACAGACCATTCTTCTTTGGAAGCGCTGGCTGAATTTTCCTTCTGAGTATGGCTGAGTAATGCTGTTTGTCCCTGTTCTACTGTCAGAATTTATCATAGAATCATAGAACAGTTAGTGTTGGAAAGGGCCTTAAGATTATCTAGTTCCAACCCCCCTGCCATGGGCAGGGATACCTCACACTAGACCATGTCACCCAAGGCTCTTATTTGAATACCTTCATTCACCTTTGTGTCTATTTCCTAATCTCCTTCTGCTGTTACAGAGCAGTAGGAATATTATTGAAGTCAGTGTCTAGAGCAGCATAACGGTTGTATAGCTAAGAGCAGAATTTTTCTCCTTTATTATTATTTGTTTGAAGCTGCAACCTATAGAACATTTTATTAGAAAAAAAAATTATTAGGATATTCTGGCAGGAGATGGTATCATTGAGAAGATTAAAGGAAACTGTCAAAATTATTCAGTGCTATATTACTCTGTGAAGCAACTTATGTGACTAATCAGTTGTCATTGTTAGGCTTTCTTGACTTGCCAGCAATTTGGAATGATGAAGGTCTTCTGACCTAGACAGAAATACTAAGTTGACAGCCGATACCAAGGTCTCAGACAAGCTTGTCTGACTAGTTGCTTGTTTTCAGTCGTGTAATTAAACACATTAGGCTAGAGATATCACAAACTGTTAGTCTTTGAAAATGACTGGCTTGCATATGAAGTCCATATGGACTTCAGGCCAACTGTTCCTGCATTTTCACAATAATGTTTAAGTCAGTATAACAGTTATCTAATTGAAAGTGTACATGCAAAAACAGGTGTTAGGTTATGGTCTTAGTTGCAGGATTAGTTCTGGTTTGGACCAGTAGATAACCCCACAGGAAGTGATCAGTAGACCTGACACATGGGGAGCAGAAGTGGCAATGAAAAGATATTCACCTCTCTCATGGTGAAGGCAGGATCCTAGATTGAGTTGGACCAACTTTAGGACTGGGTAACTTGTCCTTGGTAGCCTTTGTAGGAGATGGGAAAATTACTGTTTTGTTCACAGCCTTCAGACTTAATGACTTGCAAAACTTCAGATCTGTAGTCTTAACTATCTGTATATTCCATGGAGTGTTCATTGTAAAAATCCTCACAGATGTAGTTTAACAGAATCTGCTTCCTGAGTAATAAAACTCAGATTCCAGTAACATTTTTAAAGTACTTCAAACTGTTAACTTTTATAGCAGAAGATAAGGGTGGTATTAACAAATGATAACTGTAGCCTACTTGGGCTGTTCTCAGTGGCTGCTTTAATGTGTGAAAGAACAATGTTGTCAAAAGGCCAGGCAGGTTCTGATGTTTGCCCCCAGTTGCCCTCTGAAGAAAGCTTTGTTGGTCTCTTTCCATAAACAGAGAGGAAGGTAACTGTCCTTGCCAAAAGTTAGCCTGAGTTACTTCCATGCATGCCACTATATGGCCTAGATAAAACTTTTTTTACTTTTACTTCATAAAGGACAGATAGCTTGAAGATTCAAAGAAATCACTGTTATACAGTATATGCCACCATGACTGTCATGCAGAAAATACCACATTTGCCTGGGCCCAAGCAACCATGTGAAGTACTCAACGTGAAACCTTGCAGCTATGCAAAAAAGATTTCTTGTATGTTTTGCTATCTGGACATCACTACCAGGGCTTCTTAAATCAGAGAGGCTTTTTCTGCACTGTGGGGCAGGGTACTGCATGAGGTGCTTCATGGCTGGCACATGGATCTGCATGCCATAGTGGTGGGACATGCCTTGTCGCTTCATTTGCACATGTCTGGATGACCTAGGGACAAGCGCATTTCATGGAGAGATGAAATGTCTCTGTAGAGAGACCCAGTAACTTGGAGGCAAGGGTCTTCACTATTCTTGGGCTATGGAATCCCTCTCACCTGAAGTTGTTAATGACTTTTGATTAGTCCCAGAGTGTTGGGGTGGGGGGAGAGGGTGGGGTTTAGGTAGTGGGTTGTAGATTTTCTTTGTTTTGTTTGGTGGTTTATTTTTTATTTTTAACCTGCTACAGTTACTTTTTATTTCCCCCCCCTGCCAAAGCAATATCTGAATCTTCCCTTTTCTTCCAAATTTTTTGCTCATGTTTCAAAAGTAATTGATCCTAATGGTGTTAAAGTTTTATCAGTAAATCTGGCTTCACAGAGTGTAACTACTTGTGCAGTACTTCGAATGCAGCTCATTTCAGTGATAACTTGTAACCTGATTTCATAAAAAGTTGCTACACCAATTAAGAAGGTGATGGACTCTAGCACTGGGATTGCAATGACTGAGAAGGCAGACATCTCTTCAATAGTTCTGCCAAAACAAGTCCATCACTTAACTATATATTTCTTTCTTCCACTGGGAGAGTTGTTTTCCCAGGGGACTGTATTTAAGGAAATGTACTGTAAGTTTGCTTTATATAGGGTGCATTTATTCCTTTGTTCTCTCTAGGTGGAATCTAGTTGGGTGCTAATGACCTCTACTGCTTGACCTACAGAAAAATAAAATTGCCAGCACAACTCCTTTCTCTGTTTCAGCACAGGCAGCACAAGAGCAGTGTACAGATAAAATCACTAGGTACAGGATTAAAGAAAGTCAATAAAAGCACGATGGAGTAAGTAGAGATGTCCCCCAAATAAACCACATCTTCCCACATTGTTCAAGTGCCCTTTTTTGCCTGCTGCAATTGTAAAGTAAGAATGATCAAAGTGGTTGTGTTTAATATGAAGTGCAATTCTTAAGCTGCTCAGGTGAACTCTCAGTGAACTAATATCATGGAAGATAACCTGGCCTAGACAGTCAATTTACATCACTAAACATTAAAAATTAGTAACATGTGGTAAGCAACGGGGTATTCATCACAGTAGGTAACAGATGATTGTCAGCTTTGCCAGTTCCCTGAGCAGAGATAAGCATCCTTTTATTCTTCTATCAAGGCAACTGTATACCACCCCTTTTATTACATTAGTTACAAGGCTGCTATTTAATCATAAATGTGGTTGTTCTTATACTGCTTCTTTAACAACAAAGATTTAGCCAGCTTTTGTAGCAAATCGCAACATAGTTATGGAAAACCAGTCTTTAGCTGTATAGTTTCTTGATATATGTAGTTCACTAGTGCAACAGTGGGTTAGCCATTGTTTTCTTGAACAACAGCAAAACAACCACCACCACCATACCATCTACCACCCTAAAAAGCAGAATAGGTTAAATATACAACTGAAAAAAAAAAAAAAAAAAAGAGAAAAGAGATAACAATGCATTTCAAACCCAAATTAAATGTTATGATGCAGCAAAAACTGCAGAACAGATGCAAATTACTGTTTTCCTCTCTGGAGAGATTCAAAACCCACCTGGATGCATTCTTGTGTAACCTGCTCTAGGTGACCCTCCCTTGGCAGGGGGGTAGGACCTCTGAAGAGAGGTCCCTTCCAACTCTAATGATTCTGTGATTCTTTTTGATAATTTTGCATTGGAGTTTTAAAAATTGAGAGTGTTCCCAGAATATATCAGTAGCTTCTGTGGCCTTTTTGGAATCTCTAACATAGATCAGGTACCTCTCAAATTTTACTCCAGCATGTTCATTAACATTAAAGTGATCTCATATACTGACTTCACAAATCATCTTTAAAGGAGTGTCGGATACCAAAAATCAAAACTTTTTAGGCTTATACAATGCATGCTGCATTTGCTTGGTATCAGTCATTGTAGCTTTTGCTGGTGCAGTCTTCAATCCTGATGAGTTTAGAAACTTTGAATGGGTTAAGTAGAAAATCTGATCTTTTCTGTGGTAGGTGAAAGTCTTAACGTGAGAAATGAAAGAAGAAAATATATACAGAAAATCCATAATAACCTAAAACATCTGAAAACCAGCTAAGCAGAAGTAGTTTGGCAGCATTGATTTTGTTAAACCACAATATGGTACTAATGATAATGAAGGGAATTCCACCAGTATTCTTCCTGCTTGTTTCTTTAATTTCTGCACAGGACAGTATACATGCTAATCTGTATCCCATCAGGATCTCGGGTGCATCTAGCAAGAGGGAAAGGCTCACAGTACATTGTGGAATCAGGCTGTCAGTAGTTGCTGTGGAGGGTTAGTGTTTTTTTGGTGGGTTTTTTTTGGTTGGTTGGTTGGTTTTTTGTTTTTGTTGGTTTTGTTTTAAGTGAAAGCTAGCTTTAGTTTTCAATTTTGGGGAAAAAAAGAAAAGAAAAAAGTGACACTAATGTCGGCATCTATCTCGGGAATATCCTCAAGGAGGCCTGTTTTCTTACATGTTCCAGCATATAAACATCTACATTTACACTATTGTCCAAGAAGTTGTCTCAGCGATTCTCTTCGAGTCCCATAGAATTAAAGATTTATTGATTTATTTTTTCATTAGCTTCTGTGTCTTAAAAGCAAAAAATGAGTTACATACCTTCTTTCCCCATCTTGTTTTTGTAAGTGCTAATAATTAGTCATTACTTTTTTTATTTTAATACCTTATTTTATGTGTCAAGTGCAGCATCTTTACTGATGTCATAATAGCTTCTACCATGTGAATTTCTTTTTATTAGAGAATGTGGTTTTTTCAGATTGTTACCATTTATTAGCAAAACACTTTATTGAATAAATTTCAGTGGTTATGCTTATGTTCATACTAGAATTCAGAGCTCTGAAAGCAGTATCGTATCTTGGATGCCTAGTCCTACTACAGTTGAGATGCATTGCATGAAATAACCATATAACCTTTGCACAAGGAGGCAAATGCATTTGGATTCTCCTGTGCATTGCAAGCTAGCTTAGCATTTACCCATGTCCAGCATTCCTATCAGAGGACTACTAGCAAAACCAGAAATGCAGGTGTCCTCTACTCAGAAGTTAGGTTAGCTCCAGGTACAAAAGATACAGTATTTAATTAAATTTCTTTTTAAATTTTTATTTTGAAGTTTTTAACTGCCTCGGTCTAAATTCTGATATAGGCAGTACTGCTGAAAATGTGTTGTTTCTGGAATTGCTAGATGCATGCATTAAAATAGATTAGAATTCCTGCAGGTGTTAGAATGTTCAAACTAGTTTTAAGCACCCGTTCCTGCCACTATTACTTTACCTAATCAATTGAGACAGGATTGAGTCCCTAGAATAAAAGTTCTCTCAGGCAGCATCAGAAGTCCCAGAAGCATATGGTGCTTCTCCCTTGGACATCACTATGGAGTGTGTCTCAGGGGAAACTTTTTATCTAGGCAGGCATGCAAATCCCTTCTGTGCTGGCGCCACCGATTAGTGCCAATTAAGATGGCAATTCTTTTTTTGATAGCTAGGAAATAAGCTGTGTACAGACAAATTTGAAAAATGGTAAATGTATTAAAGTGTGGAAGGTATCAGTAATTATTTTGCACCTCACCTTGGTGTGACGTGTAAAATAACAGCAAAAAAACAGCTGTGAGATGAGCTTAATACATGACAGAATACTCTACTATAATATATTTGACTTCAGGGTGCCAGAGCCATCCCTGGAAGTGTTCAAAGCAATGTGTTAACATTTCTTCTGACGGAAGAGAGAGCTTGTGAGAATTTCTTTTTCTCTCCCACCTCCAACAAGCAGTGCTGGCCATATTACATCATGTGTGCCTGGCTTGGTTGAATAAACTTTCTAGTCTTCATGGTAACCTTCCTGCTTCTAAGGGAAGCAGATGAATTTTCACAAAGCTGGAAGAAAGCTTTTATTAAGTAAAATCTTAAAAAATTATTAAATGTTCTGGGTTTAAAGAAAATTCAAGAACTTTCTTTATGCACTGGTAGAAGTCCTTGAAAACAAAATCTCCCTCATTTTCTGATTAAACAGAACCCTGAAGATTACCAGTAAATGCTAAAGTACACATACAAAATCCAACGTTTCTTCCTCAATTAAAAAAGTAACCTGGCAAGTCAGTTTAAAGTAACAAGTGATCTCTTCAGTTGTAAATGCAAAATCAAGTATAGAATATGTTGAGAAATTATTTTTTGTCTGAATAATTTCATTTCAAGCTGCCTGGGGTGCTGAGTGGCTTTTGGTTATCAGCTCCAGGTTTTTGGTGACAGAGCTGTATCTAATGCAGTCTTGCGGAGAGCAGCAGGGTTTACATAACTAACTTTCCCCATTTAGACTCTCTTGATAAAGAAAACGTGTTTTCCACGTTCACTTATCTTTAAACAGAATTCACACCAGGCTCTCAGAATTTTGGTTTTAAATCAAGTTTTGTGCTTAAAAAGTCTCTTGTTGATCTGCAGCAGCATCTCAGAAGTGGAGAAATCATTAGGTTTAATTAGGATCAAATATTTATTAAGCGCTGGTAGATGAATTGAGTGTATTCAGTAGTGGAGAAATTATTTGTGGGTAATTTGCTGTAGTAGTAACACAAGGCATGCATGATTGAATAACTCTGCACAGAGATCTTTTTTCCTTGTGGATTGTTTTTCATCTAGAGCAGAAGTTTTATTTACATAGTATATAATTTTTCCATCATTCTTAGATATCTGAATCAAAATTCATTTTGAAGACTCTCTTGTTACATTGGTAGCTAAAGGTGCCCAAGGGTATGGTGTCTCCTCATACATTCTTAAGTATCATTTTCCACCTGTAGTAAATGCAAGTTTGAGGAAATTGGTGAGATGATGAGAAATGGCTTTACCATGAAGAGCTTGTGCACTGCATCTTTAGTGTCTGAGTATAGTAGTACTCTGTGATAATGAGCCAAACAAGAATCATCATTGCTAGTAAAGCAATGAGTTAAAAAACACATGAAAGACACTGAAGTGCTGGCTGTTAAGTTCTCTGGGCAACATCTGGGTTTGTCAACAATCCACTATGAGTAGTACTTGCGATCCCAACAGCAGTCCTGTTCAGCTGTTAAGTACCACATGAGAGAGACTGCACTTTTTCAAGTTCAATAAGGGCACTGTAATGTAAGTGCTATCTTTGGACAGACCAATGCATACAAACCCTTAGACGTTTTCTCACTGGGTAATCTTTTGTGTGGTATGTTTGTGACAACGGCCTAGCTGTTTGCATTCATATCCCCCAACTGTATGCAATCTGGTAACTGATTTAGCGCTAGGTGATTATCAGCAAGCCAGAATAAAAGTGCTTGGCAGTATTATGATTCTTTGTTAACTATATGTCCTCAAGATGCCCAAGAAAACCCAACCCATGTTTTTGTGTAGTGCTTTTCATCCTGTTTCCTGATTCCTGAGTGCTTTCCAGTTGGTTGTGTTAATTTTCTCCTAGTGCACCAGGCTAGTGGCATTAAGACCTCTTCAGAGCTAAACCTGGTCAAATAAGGTAATTGCTAAAGAAAAAATGGGCATGGGAATTTTTTTGTGACTGTTGAAGAAAAGGTATTTCCAAAAAGTGTTCTGTCACAGGATGGGAATGTTTTCATTAGGTTTTAAACAAATATTATTCTACTTGGCAAACTACCTGAGATACAGCAAATGCATGCTTTCTAACTTAGTAATTAGGCCACTCAAAACGGGGTTTGGGAGTTTGCCTAGGACACAAACCAAGCAAATGCAGAAGCTGCATGAGTGCTGATAGTAGGGATAGGGATTTGTGTGTGGAAGTTTTCATTATATTTTGGAATATTATTTGGGTAATACAGATCAGTAGTTAGAGGCTTGCCACCTCTTCCAAGCTGTTCCTGGTGTTCACCTTTTATGGCCAAAAGGTGAATATCTGTGCAGAAATAGGAATTTATTGTTAGTCTGCTGATGTTTTAAGTTCAGCCAAACCAGATCACTACAGAGTCTGTTGCTTTTTACTAGTAATTGCAAGAATTTTATTTACTGGGCTACTGTGTGCTGGGCAAGACAGGCTTAGAAATTTGAAGTTTCCTGTAGCTACCATCTTCAGTTTTGGGATGAAGGTGTATTAAGAGACACCTCTTATGTGCATCTAGAAACTACTGTTATTGGAGTTGTTGGCTGCCTAGTGCTACATACAACCAGATTGCCTTCCCTTTCATGGTTACTAAAGTGAATCTCATAAGAAGTTTTCCGCATCAGTTCTGCATCTTTTTCTAATTCCTTCTTATGAACATTTGGTTATGAGGCCTCCAGTTATCTCAGGGGTTTTGGAAAGAGTTCATTTCTAATTAACCTTTCAGTTGAAAATTATTCTCCTCATAGCAAACTTGAGATTGCTGTTATCAGCAAGATGATCACTGTTGAGGACAGTAATTCTGAGGGTAGCTTAGTTACAGACCTTATAAACTTTATGGCATCCTGTAATCCAGCTTTAATTGTACTGACATTTAAAGAGAATTTAAGTGAAAAATACACAATTTTTACCAAGGAGGAAATAAAAAATACAAAATACTGCCTCATAAGTACTTTTAAGTAAAATTATATACAGGTTAGCTAACACTGAGACTGTTGTTATGGTGAAAGTGCCCTTTAGTAAATAATAGTAATAAGTATTCTTTCACTGATATATTTTTTTTTTTTTTTTTTGGTTTTGGGGTTTTGGTTCATTGAATTTTTTTTTTTTATTTGCATATTAGAAGTGCATAGTCTGTAAAACAAATACTATATTCTTGTGTAAAATTAAGAGGAAATTGTCTTCTCCACATTTGTGAACATATCTCACTCTTCTATTTGGAAAGAGTCTCTGTTAACCTTTCTGGCACTGCAGCCTTAAGAGCAGAAAAATGTGATAACTCAAGACCTCTGTAAAACTGAAAGCAGACACAGAATCATAGAATCATAGAATAGCTAGGGTTGGAAAGGACCTTAAGATCATCAAGTTCCAACTCCCCTGCCATGGGCAGGGACACCTCACACTAAACCATCTCAACCAAGGCTCTGTCCAACCTGGCCTTGAACACCACCAGGGATGGAGCATTCACAACCTCCCTGGGCAACCCATTCCAGTGCCTCACCACCCTAACAGGAAAGAACTTCCTCCTTATATCCAATCTAAACTTCCCCTGTTTAAGTTTTAACCTGTTACCCCTTGTCCTGTCACTACAGTCCCTAATGAAGAGTCCCTCCCCAGCATCCCTATAGGTCCCCTTCCAATACTGGAAGGCTGCTATGAGGTCTCCATGCAGCCTTCTCTTCCCCAGGCTGAACAGCCCCAACTTTCTCAGCCTGTCTTCCTACAGGAGGTGCTCCAGTCCCCTGATCACCCTCATGGCCCTTCTCTGGACTTGTTCCAACAGTTCCATGTCCTTTTTATGTTGAGGACACCACAACTGTACACAATACTCCAAGTGAGGTCTCACGAGAGCAGAGGAGAGGGGCAGGATCTCCTCTTTCGACCTGCTGGTCATGCTCCTTTTGATGCTGCCCAGGATACGGTTGGCTTTCTGGGCTGCAAGCGCACACTGCCGGCTCATGTTCATTTTCTCATCGACCAACACCCCCAAGTCCTTCTCTGCAGGGCTGCTCTGAATCTCTTCTTTGCCCAACCTGTAGCTGCGCCTGGGATTGCTCTGTCAAATTTCTCTTCAAGAATGTCTTTTGCATGAGAAATATGGGCCTAATATCATCACTACTTAACAGCTGCTGCTATAAAACTCCACACTGAGGACAGCAGCTGAACCACTCTGTAGCCTAAATTGGAATAAGTGTGTCTGAGCCTCTGAGAATGATAGCTGGAAGGCAAAACTCATGACAGCTGGACCAGTGAATATAAAGTCACCCACTCTTAGTGTCCTGCAAAGACCAGCACTTGAGGTCCTGGTGAGTAAACAGAGAGCATAGAAGCATACAGAAGACACAAGATGCATTTCAAACATTGGCCTATAATTATAAGCACCATTTCATGCATGTGATGCTAATTGCATACATAATTTCTGCCATGCTGGTCCTCATGTTTACCCAAGGACAGGATTTACATGTGACCTTTCTTTGCGCATATGCAAATTTTATCACTTAATTTTACACACAATCATCCGAAAAACAGTAAGGGCATGTTGTTGTATGTACCAGGGTGTATTCATCTGGGTCAAGAGTCAAGGCTGGGTCCAGCTCCTACAACCTGGGAAGAGTATGTGTTTTGGTTATGAAAGAGATTATTGGACAAAACACTTAGTGTGGTCAAAACATAATGTTAGTTTTAGTTTTGATTTTTTTTTTTCTCAGTTCTTGCATATTCCAGAAAAAAGTATGTCAGAAACTGCATTGATTTAAAGCCAATTCTTCAACTAGGTATTGGTAATATTCTGTACAATCCAGTGTGGCTAATGAAACACTGTGTGTTACCTTCAGGCCTATTGCTATGGCATAAAAATATGACATTGACATGCTTTGAGGTATGCAATGAACTAGTCGATAGGAAATGGCTACAATTTGTAATCCTGTATAGTCACAGGGACATTATGTTCCAAACACAGAGAGATATAAAAGCTGAAGAGTAAAGTGACTTACCACTCTCAAAACATCCAGGTAAACTATTTCTGTTTGCTACTGTACAGAATACCTCTTGTTAGCAAGTTACATATGAATTGAGATGGAAGATCTTTTCAAGTATTTAATGGATTAGATGCAATTGAGATTGGACAATCTTTTCAAGTATTTCATGGATTAGATGCAATCATATGCTGGATATTCCAGTAAGACTTGACTCTGGAAAGGTACACTTTATTGCAATGCCTTTTACCATTGTGGGATAACTTCCTGGTCAAGTCAAAGTAAGTTGCTTCCAATTTTGCACCACCTCCTTCTCTCAGCATTTTAGGGGCAGAAGAGAGTTTAATCCTGAATTTAACCAGCCTGTGAGATTTGATTGCTGTCACCTGAGTGGGAGCCATCGAGTGTTAATGGTTGTGTGTTTTCCCTGGTCTGAAAGATCTGTGACGTTAACTCATTCTGTGATGTAAAAGTGTTAAAACCTCAACTGGAGTTCATAATTGTATCCATAGATTTCCCCAAGGTGATTGGAGAGTTTGGGGTTGTTTTTCTCCAATACTATGCTACATGTGGCTTTGTCTCCTGAATAAAAATGACACATACATAGTACTAGGTAAATCATTACCATGGTGCTTAAACTTTCAGGCAAATCTGATGTTGTTATGCTGTATGCTGTGTATTGATTTAGTAGACTCCTTATATGCAAGTTTCCCTTGGAAAATACTTATAAATGTTTTATATACTTTGAGTTTCAGGATGCATGTAGATGCTGTAGTCAGATTGTTAACTGCAGTGAATATTGCATATAGTTGTTAAACACAAACTAGTTTCATTTATACTTCTTAAGGAGTACAAATTCAAAACCCTAAGATGAAATCTCACATTTAGGAATCCATGGAATCATCCAGTAGACTTTGTTTACATTCCCACACATTTGGTGTTTCTGCTGTATTCAGGGAGATGCATAATTTTTCTTTGCTTCAAAAGGTCACTCAGTGCAAGAAGATGGGTGAGCTGCAGCTTTTTGGTTGTTTTAGAAACACTTGTCCAAATGCATAGCTTTGTCTTTGATTCTACAGTCTTGGTGAAGAATTTGGCTAGACATTGAACATCTGCGTCATTAGCTTTAGTGAAAAATGTAAATGAAGATAAAAAGGAGCTCTACAATTTAGCTGTGACGCGCTTGCATGCTTTTTCCTCTGAGGCTGCTCTGACTGTCTAAAGTACAGAGCATCTCTTCCCTGTATGGCATAGGCCATACTGCTTCCAAAATGGTATAGAGACAGGGTCTGAGCCATAATTTATTTCAGTATAGAAATCTAGCCTCAGCTTTGTGCTATAGAGAACCTAGATGGAATAGTGACCGTGACATTTCTGAAATTCCTTAAGGGCCTGTGGAGGAAAGCGTATGTGAAATGAGGATTCAGATCCTGAACAAGCAACACAGAATTGTGCTGGTTCTAGAACAGATAACATGTAAACATGGCATCATACCTGAGCTAGTGTTGTGTTTTAAGGTTTTTTTAAGGTGTACATAGGTAAAATGTTGGAGCTGTGCTACTGTTAGGATGACATTCTTTTGTGCTGTAGTATTCTTTAAAAACCTGGAAGTTTGGAGTGACACCAGCTTGAGGTTTCTGTGCAATAGCAATTACAAACATACCCTTAAAAAGCTAGATACACTACACTCAGTTGTACAATTATTGTATGTCTGGGTTCTTCAGGTGATTTGGAATCCCAGTCTAAAGATTGTATCCCAGTTCCGCTGGTTCTGTATTTCCATGCTTGACCTCCCTGGAAATTCTGCAAGAAATTGGATAGCAGGTGTTGGCATTCACACATGCATCTCTTGTTAAAGAGAATTTACTTGTGCTTTAGATGTTCTGTCTCATTAACAGACAGCACTGTACCTCTGATATTAGTAAAAGTATAGTAACATATTTGTTTACTCTTGTTGGCTATTGTGTTCTGAATTTGATTTTATTCAGCAAGAGTTTTTCAGTGGTCAGTGTATTTGTTCCCCTTGGTTTCTCTCTGTAGCATATCAGATATTCATGATGTTAATCAGTTATAAAAAACAAGACCAAAAGAAAATACAAAAGAGCTGAAGCCACCCTCCCACACACATGGTTTTAAAAGCTGATGCACAGGAAATTGTCCAGTTCTTAATAGATAAGTATTTGTTTTCCTTTTTTTAAAATGAACAATCCTTTTTGTTTTGATTACTTCTTTGAGCAGGCAGTGAAATACTTGTATGTAATACAAAAATAATAATTAAGCAGCTCATTCTGTGTATGTGCATTGTTCCCACACATACTGTACACTGTATATGATGCCATCATCTTGTTCTCTCAAAGGCTTCAGTTTTCCATCATCTATATTTTATAAGTTTTGTTACTTAACCCATTGCAGAAGGTAAATGGGGGAGGGGAGTTGTCTGTTCTTGCAGCCATGAAGATCCTTGCTCATCTCATGAAATGTATCCTGCTGCAATTTTTTATTTGAAATAGCAGTCAACATAGCAGTCTATAAAAGCATAGTATTTAAATGTATAATATGCAATTCCTATAGGTAAGATAGGAAGGACAAATTAAAGGGCTGGATTAAAGTGACTATATCAACAAAATCTGGCATTTGGAATTTATCAAAGGCCAAGAATATTAAATGTTAGGAAGCCGTCCCTGTTCAGCTGAGGTTTTGTCACCTTGTCATTGATGTTGCGACTTTCTTGGGATCACAGATACTTTGTATGCTCCCTACTGTACATCTGCTGTCTTTTTTTCCTATTACCATAAATACAACCTTTAATGTACTTCATAAAGACAGAAGAAAGCCAGTACCATGCAAACGAGTAGCAAAAGAGTTTGTGTTTGAAAGCCTTTGGGCAAAGATATAATAATAAAGGAGCCTACGTAGAGTATTTGGTATAATATATTTGGTATAATTTTCCTTTATTTCCTCGTGTATGTTAAATGCATCATTTCTAAAACTACTAGTATTTGTTTGTCAGCAGAGTACAGCTATAAACACATAAATGGCCCACAATATGCATCACGTCTTGCTTTAGAAGTCATCTGTTAGGCTTTGCCATGTGTTAGATGCTTAATAGCATTAAAATAAATTACTAGTTTCTTAACGCATTTTTATTACTCTGAGTGGAAGATTGTCTCAGCCTTCAGAATTCAGAGGTGCATTAGGCTTGTATTAGGTTTTTTAATTGCTTCTTGTTTGCAGTAGATGCAAACAGTTTTCAGTATGAACCCAATTTAATCTTTACCGTAAGGCAGGATCAATAATGCGGTATCAAATGTTAACTGCCAGCTTCTTAAATCATTATTCTTTTCATTCAACTTGACAGCTAATTTGCAAGCTCGCTCCCCCCACCTCATGTGATGCTACAACTTTTAATATTCCTGTGGTTAAATCCTCTGACTTAAGCTGGAAATGCAAATTTAATATGGTATCAACAGGAATCTTTTGCATAAGCAACCATATTCAGTATATGAGGGGCCAAAGATAAAAGCGAATTCTCATTTATAGCAAATAGGAAAAAGAGAAAAGAAACAAAGGAAAAATAATCTTGTGGTTTCTACTGGAAATTTCCGTAAGTATGTGAAATCAGGTATGTAGGGAAATATGACTTGATGTGTTCCCACCTAATAGGGCTGCCCCTCTGTAACCACATACCAGACAAGAAGGCTTTGGATGCTTTTACTATATAAAGATATGTTCACGTCAAGGAGTTTGACAGTTTTGTAAACTGAAGTATTGTTTATTCTTAGAAAAGAAACAACATCTTGTGGCTAGATATGGAAAAAATATTTGGAGTGAACATTTTTGGAATGAGATAAAGAAAAGAAATAGTGTGTATAAAATGCTTGTTGAAGCAGAAAGTACAAAAATATCCCCTGAACTTGCTCCATTGCAAAACTGCAGAGTTAAAACTGCTTTTCCAGTTCTTACAGTAGTCAAAAAATTGTTTAGGCTGCTTTTAAGATAAACTGTGCTCAGTTAATTGTATGCAAGAAGAAAATGTCTGCTTTCTAATGTGCAAAATCAGTGCTGGAAATCTGTTTAGCAGAAGTTTTTTTCCTTAGGCCTAAATCTAGTAAATTTCTACAGTGCATACTTGCTTCTCTTTTGGGAATGATCCCATACTTATACAGAAAAGCACATGCTTGTATTTCACATAAGACCATGGATTTTATGAACATATATTGAGGACTTTGAATCAGAGCCCTAATATTTTTAAATGAGAAAGCTAAGAGTGCAAGCCTTACACATCTGGTATGAGCCAGTATTACAACTTCAGATATTTGAATCAGAAAACTGAATTTTCCTCCACAGTATGCAAGCATTCATGTCTACTAAATACACCATAGCAATGTCTATAACAGGGAACAAATCAATGGAGTTGTCAATAGCAAAAAAGATATCTGAAGGCAGTCATTTTTCTTTGCCTTGAGTTTCTTAATTGCTCAACTTCTTGCAGGTTGTCTTATGTCAGAAAACTTTTGTCATATGGAATAATTAATTTCACTCTAAGCTGTTTTTTAATTGGGCTAAAATTGATAACTATGCAGTTCTTAAGCTGCTGATTTGATTTACCACTTTAGGAGCAAAGCTCACCCTTGGCCTTCTTATTCTGTCTACAAATTCCACATACTGTGCCTGAATAATTGGCAGACACAGTGGGACTGCAAGATGCCTAATGTAGGGTGTGCAAAGCCCAAGACTGTTGCTTCAGAACAGATGCAACCTCAGTACTGTGGTGTTACTGTGATGTTGCAGCATCATAATGTAGCGTAGCAGGATGACATAGAATTAGTCAGAAAGCCTTGAAGCTAGTGTCCTCACTTGAGAATCTGTTTATCAGACATCGAAGGTTATTTTGGGACCTTTGCATCCTTCAGCTTGTAAGATGTGCAACAGCCTCATCTGTCTTAAGACAGCAAAAGAAACTTGCTTCAGGCTTTTCTATCATCCAGATCTCAAGTGCCCTCTTTGCCTATTAGGGGAGGGTGGATTTTCAGTGAAGATGACTGAAGTCAGAGCACTAAAATCTGCTGTGCCCTTGAAAGGAGATAATCTGCCTAGGTACTATGCTGCCTGAGGCATACAGGCTGGCGACAAGGCAGGAGAAGTTTTGCTGTCTGTCTCTTCATCTCACCTTTCTTTGGCCAGCGTGTCAGAAAGCATTGCATTTTTTGACCGATGCTTGCTTATGGAAAATATCTGGCAAAGTGATCGTATGGCATAAACCAAGAAAGTCTGAAAAGTGCTCCAGTACTTGAAATTTATTCCATTATTTGATGCAAAGTTAGGTGACACTGCAGAGTTGCTGTAGTGCTTGGAGTTTAATACCTTTTCTGTGGTGTAGTATTTACTGTGGGAAGGAAAGCAAATTACAGTAAACATACATATCTTATCATGGCTACTAATCTTGCTTCTGGTGCCTTGTGGCCTTCCTCTACATGGATTTAATTTCTTCTTTCATAAGAAAGTAAAAATTCAAAGCATGCTTCCCTGCTTTTTCTTTTAAGCTTGTGCTTTTAAAGCTGTGTGGGACTGGGACTTTCTGATACACCTTTCTCGAGTATGATCTGAACATTTCCTCTTAGTACATGCAGGATGAAAAGATTTTAATGAAAGGGTTTAATGAATCTCATGAAACAATTGTTTACATACAAAAAGCGATTTGCACATTTGGGGGCTGGTGATGTTTCTGAATAGGACCCACAGTCATCTAATTAGACACACATGGTATTAGTAGGCATCTCTAGTACTCACAGGACTAGTCCAAGGACAAGGGATCCCTGCTGAAAAATCTTCTATTAAAAAGATAATTGCACAGCACAAGGTCTTTCTAAAAGCCTGCCTAAAATTTTTCTCGTGTTTAATTAGGTGCTGAGATCTGGATCTAAAAAGAACGAAAATAGAAAAAAAAGATTTTCTTTCCTGGGTAGTGGAACTAAACATGCTGGCAGTGATTGTGAAAGGGTGAAAAATTCAAAACAGAGGTGCTTTGCTTACAGTTTTATGGCATGTTTTATGATCTGATGATCCTGGTAGAATTGAATGTTTGGTGTATAGTGACAAATAATTTCATAGTTTGCATTGCAATATGACAGACCTGCACCTGGTTAGTTAATAACTGCAATACCTAGGTGCATGTTACCGGTACCAGGAGGTTCCAAACATTTTTTCTTAAGATGAGATTCCTGGGAAGCTTTATTCTTCACCAGCGTATTATTGGACACAGCTGCATCAAAACGTGACAGAGGGTGAGAACACTGTCCACTCTGTTATGCCTCTCAACATGGGCTGATTAGAAAAAATGGCTGGTTTGTGTGTTAGGTCGGAAAAAATGTGCTCTGTTTACAAGAAAAAAAAACATACGCAAAAAAAAACCCCAAGCCCAGAAACAACCCACACCCAACAGACAAACAAAAAAACCCAGCACCAGCAAATCATCATTTACTGTGAAAGAGGCTGTTAAGTGAATTAAAATGTTGTCATTACTGTGACTGGTAACATCAGTGTAAGTTACTAAAACTGAATAAATAGCTAAAGAGGATCATCTGGTCCAACGTTTCTAGGCAAAGCATGAACTAAACTTGATGTCCCAGCACACTGTCCAGATGAATCTCAATAGTGTCCAGTATTGGGAAATCCACCACTGGGGAGATTATTCCAATGGCTGATTGTTCTTATTGGAATCTTCCCCGAAGTAACTTAGGCTTCCCAGTCCTTTGATCTTCTCTGTGGCCCTTCTCTGGACCCTCTTCAGCCTGTCCACATCTTTTCTTTGTAGAGTAGTGATCAAAACTGAGCACAGTGTTTTAGGAGTGGCCTGACCATTGCTGAGTAGAGTGGGACAATGACATCTTTATCTCTCTTAAGTGATGCCTTTGTTGACGTAACCCAGCATCCTGTTGGCTTTCTTAGCCACAGCTGCACACTGTTCACTCACACTGAGCTTTTGAAAATCCTAGGAAGGTACTTGAGTAACCCTTAAGTCATAAGAAGCAAATTAATATACATATTTATCAGTTTTACATCTTGGAATGTAGTTCCTTGCAGTAGTTGGCTCTTCCACCTATTTCTAGATAGCTAAGGAATAGATGTAAAAATAGAGATGTCAGGAAAATTTGGGATGGCTTTAGGATGTTAATTTTTCTCTCTCTTAGAAAAGAGATAACCTTAGTCACAAGAAGAATGCACATGTAAAGGCTGAACACGTCCCAAGAAGAAACAAAAACAAACCCCACAAATTAGGCCAGAATTTGATGAGCAAACTGATCCCAGTTGGATAGAGGAACTGTGAGCTAAAGCACTTGACAATTCTACTGAGAAAAAGGAAAAATAGTTCAACTACCTAACTACCTATTTCTCTCTTTGCTGCTTTCAAATATATGTGATAACCTGTGATGTATTTATCTTAATTGGACCATTGTTTTAGCAGATTGAGAAAATGTGATATCCTCTCCCTTCCCCCTTCCACCCCTCAGGAAAAACAGGTTTAATGGTCACTTTTAAAAGTGAGACAAAATTAGCTTCATAATTAATAAGTGCTTTAGATGTGTTTGCTAAAATGAAGATAACTTCAGGACTGTGTTTCTGTCATGTTTTGCCTTGACTCAAGCCTCATATCTGTTTTCAGCTACCAATTTGTGGCTGAGTGATTGAGGTTTTTGTAACTTACATTAAGAATCTGACAAAATAGTCATTGTCAAAAATCAGTCAAGGTCTTTTCATCACAAATGCCCAGTGAAAATATATAGTGAAAAGTTAGCTAGGTAATTGTTATATCCCTGCCATTTGCCTTTCTTTGTTACTGCTTGTACTGCAAACTGTTTACATGATGTGATGGCTGTGGCGGGTAATAAATTAGCTATAGGTGCTGAACCTGTGTCTCAAGCTATTTGCCAATGTGTAAGCATGGCTAATGTATTTATGTATTATTACAGGGGAGAATGGGAATCTTTCGGAATTTACTCTGACTGGATATGTCTGTATGGCATTCTGTCACAAAGGCTGGAATGATAAAATTTCTCTAGTGCTCGGATTGGTCCTGGCAGGATTGTGTATGGTGACAGAAGCCAGTAATTCTTTATCAAAAGGTAGTCTGTAATCACAGATTTTGAGTCTTTTGCTGCATGACTTTTCATGGACATCTCTGTAGGAACTTCTGTTGGCTAATGCAAAACCAGCTCTTAAAAAAAATAATAAAAATTACCATCTTGCATACAGTAGGCTTAAGCTCATGCCAAAAATAAGCTTGTACGTATTAAAACTTTGTGTCAACACATTATAACCAGCTCCTGGTAGAGTTTATTGTAGATGAAACATGGAAGTCATATTCTAAAGCTGAGCTATAGAAAATGCAGTTCTCCCTTATCTCTGCAATGTTCACTCTCACTCTGCTGATGGCATACAATGCAGTTGTTTGGGATGCCCTCTAGGGAATGGTTAAACCCATTCTTCTTCCCAAGCTTGTGTATTTCTGACAGCCTTTTTCTTTGTGACATAGGCAAGGTAATTTTATGCCAGCTCCTCCTCTACTGCAGTCTTTTTCTTTCTTTTTTTTTTTTTGCAGCAAAGCAGAAGAGCCACCCTTGGGTTTAACACAACTTTGCTTTCAATATGCCGGGTAAAGCTATTCAAACCTGAAGTTCTGGACCTTTCTGAGTTCAAATAGGCTGCACAGCTGGGTTCCCAAACCACAAAGAGCGTGCAGAAGAGTTAAAATGTGTCTGCCAAGTCCAACCTCTAACTTTCATTCATATGTCTCATTGCTGATCTCCCCAAGCCCCATGATTTCAAAAGACTACTCAGAAGATGTCAGTTAAATTCGCTTAATGGCTTGTGAAATCAAAGGTTTTTTTCCAAAACTTTTTTCTCTGTGAAGAGAGCTGAAGTATAACTGAAACTGACCTATACGCTTAGGGTCCTTGCTGCAGTTCTTACAGTAATGCGTATAAAGTGGAGATAAGAACAACAATAAAAATATTTTACTGTTCTACTTTAACAAGTTTTTTCCTTCTGCATATTTAATTAGGTTAAATTCCATTTGGATTCCATGTCTTAAAATGAAAATGGTGAAACACTCAGCAGTAGTAGTATATTTCAGTAGAACCATGAAGAGAACCACATCAGTCATAGAATAAATTAGGTTATGTGGTACCTCTGGAGATCACGTAGTCCAATCTCTTGTATAAAGCAGGGATAATCTTGATTAGCAGGGCTAATCAGTTAGACCAGGTTGCACAAGACTCTGTGTGGCGCAGCTCTGGCTGTCCCTAAGGATGGAGACTGCATGACTGGGCCAGTTCCAGCACCTGACTACCTGACTACTGTTGTGAAGCTCACTTTTTCCAAGTATAAGATACATAGTCACCTATGTTGCACTTTGTCCTTTTACTGGCCTTTCCAAGAAGAAAAAATACTCTGTGTTCTGTCTAGCTCTTCTTGGAGTGATTAGAGGTAGTAGTTAGATCCCCTGGGCTTTCTCTTCTCCAGGCTGAACATCCGCAGCTCCCCCAGCCTTTCTGCATGTGCTTGGGTGCTCCATGCCCTGAGCCTGTTAATTGAGGATTTGCTGGTCTCAATCTGTTTTTTTTTCATCTTTATCTGGTGTGGGGGGTGGTCAAGATTTGATGTCCTCACTAAGACATGGTATGAGGGAAATGACCACTTACAGTGACTTGCTTGTGATGCTCTTGCTAGTGTAGCTCATGTGCAGGTAACCTTCATTGCTCTAAAGGCATGCAGCCAACTTACATTCAGCTTGATGTCCATGGTTCCCAGATCTTACTCTGCAGAGCTGTTTCCTCAGCTGTATCTGCTGCATGGAGCTATTTCATCTCTGGTGCAGGGCTTTGTTGAATTTCATAAGGTTCCTATCAGCCTATTCCTTCGGCATTTGAGGGGTTCCGTCACTGTTACTGCAACTTCCCAAAGTCTGGTGACCTCCATGAACCTGAATTTCTTTGGTATTATTGCCAAATTATTATTGCCCAAAGAGCAAAACTCGTAAGACTGGTAACCTGTCTTTTTGTGCCAAATGTACATGAAATTATGGAATCATAGAATCATAGAATAGTTAGGGTTGGAAAGGACCTTAAGATCATCTAGTTCCAACCCCCCCTGCCATGGGCAGCAACACCTCCCACTAAACCATGTCACCCAAGGCTCTGTCCAACCTGGCCTTGAACACTGCCGAGGATGGAGCATTCACAACTTCCTTGGGCAACCCATTCCAATGCCTCACCACCCTTACAGTAAAGAACTTCTTCCTTATATCCTATCTAAACTTCCCCTGTTTAAGTTTGAACCTGTTACCCCTTGTCCTATCACTATAGTCCCTTATGAAGAGTCCCTCCCCAGCATCCTTATAGGCCCCCTTCAGATACTGGAAGGTATCCAAATTCCAGAAAGTTCAATGCAAAAATTTCTGGTAAGCCTTTTTTCTTGCTCCCTTGAAGAACATTTTGTTTCATATATTTAACAAACTGGCACTACCAGAGTTTATATTGATTCCTTGTTCTCACGTAGAGAAATGGTTTCAGATGCCCTGAGCTGTAGTCCAGTACTAAAACCATATGGTTAATTTATCCTGAGATCGTTTATAGATGATTTGTTTAAAGGAAGCCTTGGCAGTCTGACACAGTGAAAAGTCCATTAGCATGTGCTCCACATTGTCCCTTGTGGCTACTGTGAGTTAGTTCATGTCTCAAAGTTAACCACTTTTTCCCCCCCCGGGAAGAATTTTCCAGGCTCATCTCAAATGCCTTTTAAAAAGTTCCATCAAAAGCAGTGCAGATAAAATGACTGTTACAAAACCACTGCCTGCCTTGTCTGTTATTAAACACTTCCCATGTCTGCCTGCCTGGAAACAGCTACAAAAGCTGCAAAGATGAATCAAACACGCGATAGAGTAGCATTGCTCAGCTAGCAGGACGCTGTGACGGCTCTGACCTCTGAATGACTTGCTAACCCTGCATCCAGTGGAACCTCAAAACAATGAGTGCCTGTCCAGCTACACCCAGATTTGTTTCCTGCTGTCATACTTCAAGGAAGTCTGCTCTCTGTGGGACAGTAGCTTGTGAAATGTTCTGGCCAAACAGTAGTGGCTGAAAACAGGGTAAACTTGTGAGTGTTAATGCCCATCCTCTTCATGTATGTGTCATACACACAAAACTGTGTGGAATGAAATAGTCACTAAACATAGCCCAGAGGCGTTGGAATGAGGCAGTTCAGTATAATTTAGATTTGTATTCACCTAGCCTACCATTCTTGGAGAAAGACGCAAGTGGTTTGATAACCTTCTTGCCCCTGTGGGGATAATTATAAACCTGAATTCCTGTGGTGTGCAACTTTCCCAACAAAAAAATTCACAAGCATCATTTTGGCAAAGGTAGAACTGCTTTTCCATGACTCTACATTTCAAGTTTCTTAGAGTCCTCTAGGTTGGTAGATGTGAGGCTTTTTGACATAGAAATTTTCTTAAATAGTTTATTGGTTCATATATAGTACAGAAATTGTCACAGATAAGAGACTGAGATCATTGGAAGGGGGGGCTTTTAATTTTCCCATGTCTTGGAACAAAGCTTTTCACTTGCATACGTAGTGATGTTTATGTAGCAGGCAACAAGTTCAATCTTGGTTACTTCAGTAAAATAATGTTTTTACCAGTGAAGTACTCAAGACTTGGTTCACATTTATAGATATACTAATAATGATTAGCTTTTTAAAACAATGAATTTGTATGTTAAAGTTACTGGTAAAGTTATTAAAATAATCTGTTATGGTTAGGTTTTCAAAGCACAGAAGTTGATGGAGTGCAGCAATGCAGGAGTTCCTCTGTTTCAAGTAGCTGCTTCTACAACTGTGCTCATTGCATTCAATTAAAAACTGCATTGTTTGCTCTTCTAGAATATAAATTCTTAGTTGTGGAATCATACATCTAGTGGTGGAAAAGGAGTGATAGCACAAACAAAAATGACTAAATCAGGCTGTGCTCATGTTGTGAAGCTGGGAATTGATTAGGTATACTTGGTGGTATGGAAATAATATTTCTGTAATAGAAAAAGGAAATTTGCATGGATTTGATAATCATCCTATGTACAATATGTTTTGTTCTTGTATACAATACTAAAAACATAATTGCTTTCTGGTAGTAATTGATAGTCTCAGCATTTTTGACACAGGTCAGTTGAATTTGATAATGAGGTCATACTTTGGATACTTCTGCATAAAAATGAAAATAGAACTTGTATTAAATCACTGAGCATTCCCTGTATATGAGAATCTGAGACAAATGCTGGTCCCTTGTTGCAAGTGTATTTATCACAAACCACAATTTTAAATTATCTGAAATTACAAAACCCCAACATTTAATTTTGCTTTGTGGTGCTTCTATAAGCAAGTCCTCATATGACAGCTTTCAGAATATCACGTGTGCATCCTGTATCTGCTCTCTATAGGCAGAAAGGTAGAAGTTTTCTATCATAATAGTTGTTCTGTTTCCTTCCCTTTGCTCTGTGATAATACGACAATATATATTGTTCTCCATTGATGTTGGCAGGCCATTACAAATCGTGATATACTGAAGACATTAAGTGTAGCCATGTAGTGCAGTGGATACTCATGGGTGACTTATTAATGTGTAGGAGTAGTTTGTATTTCTGTTGTCTCTTAAGGCTTAAATTAAAAAAAAACAAGCAAGCCTGCTTTATGTTCGGTGGCATAAGTGGTAAAAGAAATTCTGTAGCATGTAATGTCTATGTACACAGGGCTTTTTTGTCTGAAACACTTTTTTAATACATGTACAATGATTTAGAGGTTGGATCTTAGAGTAAAGGGGCACCTCTGTCCTCAGTTGAACTGCACTGGTTTATAACAGCTGAGGGAATAGCAAGAAGTATTTGCATTCTTCACTGTTTCTAACACTAGAAAACAGAGAAAAGAGCTGTAACTGGAGGAGAAACAAAAAAAAAATTATAGGACTGTTCAAGAAAATTGTTATATTTGTTTGGGTCAGAACTCTCTTATTGCTAATATTATCTAAATAGGCATTTATTAACTCCAATGATTCACTTTTTGCTCTCTAATTATTTTAAGCATTGATTATATACCATTTAAATGAGGCTGATACACTGCTTTTGCACAAAACTTTTGAGGTCATCACATTTAAGCACGGTTTCCTTACTTTGTAGCAGAAAAGTAAAGGACTTGGTGCTGCATGCTTACACTAACTGCAGTGTTTCTCCTTGGAGGGATCTAGCATGCAGCATTTAGTTCTATGTGCTTATGGAAATGAAGAGAGTTTATGCATGCATGGGCAGCTTTTGTCGAAGTGCAGTGTTTAGAAGAGGTTTGCCTGATGCTTACTAGAAATGGGGTGCATAATTGCAGCCTTCTGCAGCCATTTAATTGTAATGGAGGATGACTGAGGTATGTATTTGTGTCTTGCTCATTCATCTGGTATCAGTACTTCTAACATCTACTGAACTGAAGCAAATCATGCAGTCTTTAAAGATGCTGCATGGATCAGAAGAATGATTTGTATTTGCCAACCAGCATTGAGGCCATGAAAGACAACAGGGTATTCAATATAAAATAGGAATGCCAAGGGCACAAGGGAGTAGATAATCATTCTTGAAACCTACAGTTCTGGTTCACTTAGCATTCAGAAGCATTTGCTATTTCAGAGTTTGTGTGCTTCATAAAAATTCAGTGGTTTTTGGATACAATGGCCTTGGTTAATAATTCACTGCTGATATATTTGGAAGGCTTTACCTTTCTCTCCATTTTTTGATTATACTGTTGTCACTCAGCAGAAGATGGTACAGAGCAGGCATGCACTAGAGCACAGATCCAGCTTACAGCTTTCATTAGACATCCACAAAGAGCATAACCACACCTACCATGTCAAGTAATGGACTTGATTGTGGCTTTTGTTTGAGAATTGCAGGCTTTCTTACTGGGAGAATGAATAATAAATACAAACATGTTGAGCTGGTGCTAAATAAATGCTAGCATATTAGGAAGGGGAAGGATTTGTTTACATAAAGATTCTTTTCACTAAATTTACGTAAAACATGATTTAAAACATGATTTTGTTGTTTCCCTTCCTCCCCCCACTTTTGAATTGATTGACTGGTTCACTTTCTGAAAGCTCAGGGTATTCAGTAAGGTCACTAGAGAGCATTTTATGAAGCAGTCATTCTTGAAGATGCATGCTTCCTATTATCATAGCTTCTAGGTAGTCTTGGTGGTTATTACCTTCATTTACTCATTACAAAGGAGAGAACCCTCAGTTTTTTCAGATTCTCTGCTTCATTCTTTTAAGGGCAATGTGTGTATTCAGTATGCCTGATCCTTTTGCTGAAGTTGTGTGAATCAATTCTTTAGTCTATTAAGGGGGTCTGTCCTGAAGCTGTATTTGATTAGGCTCAAGAGAATTTTAAAATGAAAAGACAAAGAAGGAGACCATTAAGAAGAACTTGAGAAGTTAGTATGACTTCCACAGTCACCCCTTTCCCCCTCTCACAGTAGAAGTGTAAAAGTAAATTCATCATCTGTTAAGGCTGCAGTGCAGTAGCTTGCTTCCATCTAAGAATGCTGAAGGGTGAAATGGAAATGCAAACTTTTCTATCCTTTTTATTGCAAGGAAAGTGTAGAACTCCAAACGAGCATCAGTTTATGCAACTCAAGAATGCTGGTTTGTTCGATCAATTCTATCTAATCCCATACTATTTCTGTGACTCTGTATAGGAGTGAGACTTTTAGGTAGGTGTAAGACAGGGTTGAGGTGATCATTTCACCAGTAGTTGCACTTAACTTCTAATTACCTATAGTTTAGGAACCTCTTACAGCAGGTTTTGCATCTGGACGGTCAGTTGTAATAGCTCCTAATGGTTTCATTTTTCAAATGTGTACTTTGTTCTAGTTTATGTAAATTTGAAATAAATAATCCCCTGCTCAGTTTTTACCCACTTTTCATATTTTTATGTATCTGTGGGCCAATCTAGTACATAAAATGTTTGTGTATAACATGTAAGTTTGACTATATATTTGGTTGTACAGTATACTTCTTTGCCAGCATAACAAGTTTTTGAACAGTTGCCAAAGATAGAAGCATTATTCTCTTTATCTAATGCATATTCTTTCTTTAATAAGATGGAGTAAGTTTTTTAAAATACTGAGGCTTCACACCACAGCAGTGTTGTTTGCTTTTACTAATGGATCCAATTTGATGGCAGTTGTCAAAGCAAACTAAGAATTCATGTATTCCCCCTTTTTTTCCCTCTTTAGATCAGAGTGACAGTGTTGATTTTCAAAATATTCAGTTTTGTGGTGTTAACATTGGCTGCGATATAAAAATTTCTAGCAAAAATGATTTATCTGTTGTACTGTCTTTCATTATAGTGGGTGTGTTGAGAGAGGCAGTTACAAATTATTCTCTAAAGTAGTGAGCACGTGTTTCTTTAGTAAGAAGTAATAAAATAATTACACTGAAAAACAGTGTGGCAGACACAAATGAGTTAGAAAATGCATAGAACACAGAACTCCCTGTCCCAAGGAACCGAGTTAAATTAGATTTTTTTGCTGTATCAAAAAATACCACATTCAAAATGATGTACCACAGGTGAAAGCACTGTAGAAGGTCTTTAAAAATTAACATTAAAAAAAAATCTGAAGCAGCTGGTTTCAAAGAGGTAGAAATTATGGTAAATAAGAGCTATAGAGCAGAAGTGAGTAGGGGAAAAGTACAAAGCTTGTCTTTGCTTAAATGTGGTGTTTGCCTCGTGGTTTCTTATAGGTAACTAATGCTACATTCAAACATGCTTGAAGACAAGGTACTGTTGCTGTATCAGTACCAAAATGGAGGTGAATCATAGTGCAAAGCTACAGAGCTGAATGGAGTGGCATGGGAAATTGCTGCCTTGCTTTACAGCACTTATTTTGAAATTTCGGGGGCTCCTCCTGACTTCCCAAGCAAATCAAATCTTGAATGTCAGTGTCAAATTTCTGTGAATGGAAAGACCACATTGAGATAATTTTTTCACATAGTTTGTGGTGTTCTTCTGAGACAATTTACTTAGACTAACCTAAAAATCAAACCTGACACTTTGGAGAAAGGAAAAACCCCAAAAACAATGCCAAAACAGGAGCTCTCAATAATTTTGCAACTTCTGCGCAAAATCTTTTTCCAGAATTACTACTCTTTTTTCAATAATTTTTCTATGAAACAGCATTTTTTCTGCAAAAGGCTGGTTTTAGATGATAATTCTGGCCTCATCAAGTTTACAAGAGAGAGACGTATAATGTTCATTAGCAAAAATCTTATATGTAAGAAGTGTCCATTCCTTAGCAACAGAAGTAAAGTTCACAGGCATACCTTTGAGATGAAAGGACTGAATTTAGGAACTGCTGAACTCATGCCATTGCTGGTACTTGGAGCAAGTGTAGAGAAGAAAAATTATCTGAGATCAGGCATCAGAAATGAGGATAGGATGTCAGAAAAGTGAGATGGACGGGTTGGAGGCATTGGTGAAAACTAAGTCAAGAAAAGGGTATAGCACGGAAAGAAAGGAGGTAGAGAATTGCAGAATGAGTGGAGAATAGGAAGAAACTAAGTGTGTAACAACAGTTAGAGAATCATTTATTTTCTGAAGGAGTAGATCAGCTCATTTTTAAGTATCTGAAAAAGAAATCAGAACATTATTCTGTCTTCGTCAAAAATTAACTTTCAAAAGCCAATGTATGCTGTATAGCCTGTATGCTATGTTTTCCTTATGAGTGGACTTTCAGAATTAGTTCACTTGGGTGGAGGTGCTCTGTTTCCATTTTATTTAAGTGTGGGAAAGAACATCTTACTACCTCAAATGTTACTGATCTTCAGATGAAGTATTTACATCACCTGGGACCAGTCATAAGGTGATGTCTTTGTGGAGATACTAAAAGCTCTTTACATTTTAAAAAATTCCTTTTTTAGGCTTCTGGATTCTTGTATGCTGTGTTTAATAAGCAGCAACATCAACTGCTCTAAGGAATGAAAAAGCAGTTAAGTTTCCAGTTCCTTAACTTTATTAATTTGACAGCTTTTCACAGATAGCCATTTCATGACTTCAGGAAACATCAAGGCTAGTTAGAATAATTTCTTTACTGGAGGAAAATAAACAGACGTATTTTAAAAGTAAGTACAGTGTGGTTTTAAACCCTCTTCCCTTTACTTAATAAAGTTCAGGTGAAATGTTAGTAACTTACATTGCTCTGAATTCCTTAGATCCGATTTAACATTGGTCCTTTAAATATTGAGTGATTGGTTTGGTCCTTTAAGAAAGCAGAAGCTTACTTCTCTGTCTGCCATATTCTGTCCTACTGTTTCATGAGAATATTTATGCATTTTTAAATGTACATAAAGTTTAAAAACGTATTGTTGAAATGAATGATTGTGAAATAAAAAAGTTCTAAATTATGTTACTGTAACTCTGACTATTAAATAGAAGAATCATAAAAAAGCAGAAATAGAACTTACTGATGAGTTCCACAGTTACCATCTTTCCATGCCTATAGTCCCATGATTTTTCAAATATGTTTAAAAATTACCAGTCTCCTATAGGACCACCATTTGCAATATAATCATGAATTTACCAATTACCTCTGCAGATCTTAGATTGGATATAAGGAGGAAATTCTATCCTGTTAGGGTGGTGAGGCCCTGGAATGGGTTGCCCAGGGAGGTTGTGAATGCTCCATCCCTGGCAGTGTTCAAGACCAGGTTGGACAGAGCCTTGGGTGAGATGGTTTAGTGGGAGGTGTCCCTGCCCATGGCAGGGGGGTTGGAACTAGATGATCTTAAGGTCCTTTCCAACCCTAACTATTCTATGATTCTATGATCTTGGAATTACTTTTCTGTCTGCAGAAAAATCTGGAAGTCGTAACTAAAGATGCTGTATTGTGTTGTGAGGATTGCTGGGTTGCTGCTGCAGCTTGAGAGCCTTTGTAATTTATGAGTGCTGAGAACCCCGGAAAGCTGCTCTACAAACTGAGAACTGCCAGAACATCCCAAAACTTCTTCATGACAAAGATCTCATGGTTTTCTCATATGGCTAAGCTGAAAGGGGGAGGTGACAGGCTGCTGTGACAGTACTGAAGCAAACACTGTTATGTCACAGATCAATATAAGGAAGGTCTGAATCCCATTTAAAATTTCAGATTTTCATACAGTTGGGGTGAAAGCAACAGAAAGTAACACTTACCCAGTTGCTTTCTCAGTGTCTCTAGTTTGTTGATAGTGAGATTTGTTTACAGCTAAATTTCCATTTTTCAAGCTATTTAAAATAACTCTTCAGAGAAAAAATCACTGTCACTTGTTATGCCACTTAACAAGCAGTGTATTATTTAAAATCATGGGATGTCATTTACTTGAATGATACTTTCTTTTTCTGAAAGTTCCTAAATTAAATCAGTGTGCCACCATGTTGGTTTGTACACATTCACATGAAATACATGTGCTAAGGTTGAAGCCTGTCTTCTTGTCACATGAGTGTGGGTTGGCATAGCGTCTGTGTAGTAGAGCAGTTTAATGAGCAAGTAACAGTGGCTTTTAAAATGACACGCTGCAGCACACTGTATGGTAAGTGACTGTAGTTCTAAAACTATAATTGTGTGGGAACTGAAAGCATCTGCTAAGGGAATGGCACTTACTGTTGCAAATTTAAAAAAAAAAAGTAAATAAAAATGCCTAATGCTGTAAAAGCAGCATTAAAATATTACATACAGCAGATTAAGCTGAGGACATGATTTTAATAATTATTTTGAGTAAACTGAGAGGTAGTTCATGAAGTAAAATACTTCATCATGCTCTATTATGTTACCTATCCTCTATTTGTTATTCACATTGCACTTGATGAGGTTGAGTAGCTGGATATACAGCAAGACATGTAACTGATCTACATGTTTTTATAAAACAGATACCATCTCACGCTAGCACGGCCATGAATTAGTTGAGTGACTCTCACAATGCAGAGCAATGAGCCCTGAATAGCACTTGTGGTGGCGTTGGAACTAGGGCTGCTGTAGGTACATTTCAACAAATCTAATAACCTCCAAGTTAGATTTCATTTGGGACCAGTATTAAACCCACTCAGTCAATTAAGGATTTCTGTTGGCGTCAGCACTCCGGGAGACATACCGTTAGCAAAATTTCACTAGGATAAGAAGCAAAGTGGTCAATGTATTGTGATACTAGTGAAACAAACCTTGTCTTAAAACTTCAAAATATCCAAGCATTTTGTTTAGAGCTGCATTATTAGCCTCTGTAACCTAGCTGGAATGGGCTGCCTACTATTAATGAAATAATTTATCATTTCCCATTTTAAGATCCTGTTTCTTGTCAAAAGCCAGAGTTCGCAATTCTACAATGTAATCATTTTGTTCATATTAAAAATTCTGGTCACCTATAGTTTAGCAAGGTTTGGACTTGGTGGGTGGAATACAGCTGTAAACTTTAACACAGCTTTGTTAGGAATGTGACTTTTACCTCGCATTACAAAAACTTTGTGCTAGTAAGGCATCTTTTGCAGGTACTCAGTAGAGATTTGGCAAAAGCAGAATCTGAAAATCCATTCCCGTCACACATGAGCAGAAAATTAGAATTGTATACTTGAATGCTTCTAAGTGCCGGGGGTAATACAGGGAATGAGTGAGACTATTCATGTAGTTGCTACTGCAATGAATGCTAGAGCAAGCTGAAAATAAGGTGATGGTGTTTGGTATTCTTTCGACCCACTATAGAACAATCTTTGCAGAGGAAAAGGCTGCCTTGGCTTGAAGACTGAGGGAATAAGAGCAGTAGACTGTGACAAATTGCCTCTGGCAGGGGAAGGGGGAGTTTGGTTTGGAGCATAGTGGCAGGAAAGCTGGTATTTAAGTGAGTTAGACAAAGGTAAGACTGGCTAGGAAAGAATGTGAGCTGAAAGCTGAAAGCTTACTGCAGCAAACTTTAGCTGAAAAGGTGGAGGTTCATCTTAGTGACTCTTGAAAAGTTATTTGGGTGTCCCTGTGATGCCATGTAATGAAACTCCAGTATTTTCCCTTCCTTTCAGAAGGAAACAAAATCTAGAAGGTGACGTAAGATTTATCTTAGTTTTGTGAAGGCTGCAGGTATGAAATGCCTGTTAACGTTACCTTTGCTGTTTCAGTTTGTTCCCTCTGTGCAGATGCAGTTATTTCAATAGGTTTGTATCTGCTTGTTTCTGCAAACCTCTGGCATCATCCAGAGCACAAGCTGGGACCCGTCATGGGATGCGAGAGTAGGTTTGGATAAGGAATGGAGTCAGTAGTAGACTCTTTAGGAGTCTTCTTCTGGTTACTGAGACAGTTTGTCCTGTATTTATGCCCCTGCCCCTTTGTTCCTGTGGTCGTGGGTGTTGTGCATTGCTGTGGAAGAATATGGAAAGTTCCCACCTGTGCCTGGCTAGCTGGCAGTTTGTGTGACAATGAATAGCCATGCTTGACAGTGCTGTACAGGTGACCAGTCACTTCTCAGGTGATTCCTGACTCTCTTCCTTGTTGGCTGCATGGCTGGCACAAACCTCTGATCTGTGCAAGTGCTAAGCATGTATGGCCACAGTTGCAATAGAGGGGGGAGTTTGATTAGCACTGTTAATGGTCAAAGTATTCTGACCAACTGGACCCAAAGTTACTGAAATAATCAAATACATTTCAAGACTACGTGCTGGATAATGGTCAAACATGGCATAGCTCCTTACAGGAAGGACATCATTCTTTCTTTACACACACACACGCAAATTAATTGTGTGGGCGGGGGGGGGGGGGGGTTGGAGGAGGGGGAAGGGAGCGGAGAGGAAGAATAGGAGATTAGGGGGAGAGAAGGGGAGAAAGCAACTGATTTTTTTCTGTTATACCATTAAAATTCTTTATAGTTTATTAAGATTTACATTTATGTATAGATTGCAGGTGAAAGATACAGGCATATGGGTATATCTGTACATGTACAGGCACCTCCTGCATGTGTTATCCCTGAGACCTTTTCTCACTAGCAATATTGAAGGTTATGCTGAGTTCAAATAAAAAGACTTAGAAGTATTCCTTAGAGACAGGTCTCTTAATTTTGCAGAATGTGTGTGGTCAATGCAATTATATCCTCTTTGAGCTGAATGTTCCATTTAAATGTTCTTGAAGTTATTATGAATATAGGATATGTCTCATAGAGTTATCTGTTATTCAGCCTTTTGTTATTATACAGTCGGAACAGACAAGAGGCAGTCTTCTGTTGATAAAGGGTGATTTTATCTCTGACCTTCACTGTCTGGAATGTTGAACGAATGCATTGAGAGATTTCTTTCTCATTTAAGAGCATGAAGTATAACAAGAGTGAGAGTCACATGGTAACACATTATCCCCACAATGGAAAATCAGATATTGGAGTAGTATGTTCAGATAGGTGCATATAAAAGCATGAACAGAGCAAGGGGTAATGAAACAGCATGATTAGTGATTAAGATATTTAGCCAAATGATTTAGTATTTTACCCAATCAGTAAGAATATATTATCTGTAATTCCTAGAGAAAACTGAGAGAGGGGAAATCAATCCTCTAATTATTAAAGTTAAATCTCATAATTGTAAATTTGTATCTTACAGAAATGAATTTTAGTTGCAGGCAGAAAATACAATCTTTATAAATTCTAATAGATAAAAGTCGTATGGTTCTATGGATAACAATTTCTTGAGTAGAAACCATAATACTGTATAGGTAGTGGTTAGATGAATTCTTATCTAAAGAACTGTAATAGCAGTAATCTTGGGAAATGCCTAGTTTTAAAAATTGTTTCTAACAAAGTTTTATTTCAGTAATGTTGGCACAGAATTATGGTTGCAGAATTTTGCAGTGCTTTTTATTATCAATTCACTAATGTCTTCTCTTAGCAGCTGGTAGCTCTTAGAAGCTGCTCTTTATCCAGTTATCAAAATGATGAGGATCTATCGCTAATGAAACTTAAGATATTTCCTTTGTTAGTTGATAAACAGGGTTTAAAAACAAAAAAAACACAAAAAAAAACCAAAACAAAACCAAAAAACAACAACAAAAAAAAAAAAAAAAAAAGAAAAACAAAACCTTTCTGTAATTTACTGGGTTTCTTTGTTATTTTCTTGACCACCATTGCAAGTATCTGGAATCATATTATCTGGTTAAATAGTCTCTTGGTTGGCTGATCTTTTGACATCTCCTCACTTAACATTGTTTGCTATACTCTCTTTTACTGTGCCTTTTTATATATGCTATCACAGTACATAAGGACCTCTAATCAATTACTATAATGCATACAGAATCAGAGGTAAATTAGTCTCCTTTCCCACAAATTTGCAATCTAATAAGAAAAAGGAACAGATGAAGGCAACAGCTGAAATACAGTGAATCAATATTTATAGGTATTAGTACAAAGTAGTCTCCAGCCATTGAGGAAGGGCTAGTTCTTTGCAGAAACTGATGTATCTGTGGAAACAGCTGAGCGGAGTCAGTCCCTCTCCAGAAGTGATGAAGGAAGGTAAGAGAAAGCTGAACTCACAAAGGTGAAATTATCTGTCAAAAATCAATGGCAGAGCCAGGTGTAGAAACCACATGTTAATGCCCTATTATAGAGGATAATCTGCTAATACCATATGGCACCTGGCCTAAAGAAGCCTTGGAGCATGTAAGACTGCATGAGAAAATAATTCAGTTCTGTCCTTGAAAGGTCACAAAAAAGTTAAAATGACAGGGAAATGGTTAGAATTCATGACAATGAGCAAGTCCAATGCTGTTTCTTCTAGGTACACATACAGATTCGAATGGCATGTGACGCCATCAGAATGGCTGTACATTTCATAGGTTTAATAGTGCACCCATTTCATGAAACCCCCTCCACCAACAGATCTTAACTTGGAGCAAATGGGAACATAAACATCCTTTGGTTTCTTGTTCTTTTTGCTTAGTGTGTCACTGGACAATTGTTAGAAGATGGGACCTATTCCCATGAGTGGCTTTCAGCAACAGGAGCCAGGGGCCTGGTAGTCTCTATCCCACTGTAGGGGCAGACTCCATTTCTTTTTCAAAGCCTGATTTTTTTATTTTTATTTTTTTCCCAAGGTCCTCGAGTTTTCCAAGTTACATTAGTAACTCCTCCTTCATGATGATAAACAATACTAGAACAGTCTCCTTTTGGAACTAAAATTGCCGGATAACTGTCTCTCAATAACAGAAATCTCTGCAATATATATTAATAAAATGCATTGGCAATTTTTATACAATGTCAAGGTGCAGATGCATGAACAGCATCTGGAAAAGAACTGTTATATTTTTTTTCACATTTTCAAGTGTGTTTCAAGTGACTTTGTAGATTCACATTTGCCTTTGAGTCAGCTGTCAGCCCCTTAGCTATCAGGCAGTATCATTTAAGTTTCTTGTGTGCTTGCTTGCTCTTTCCAGCTGTCTCTGTCAAATGCTGTTTCTTTTTTTCCAATTTAAAAATTATTTTCTTGCCACATTTCTGTGAAGACAGCTGGTTTATATGCTTTTTATCCCAGCTGTTCCTATAGCCCTCTGCTTAAGCTTTGTGAGTTTTAATGTTAACACTATTTCTGATTTGCTCTAGGATCATTAAAGGTTGAGCTTGGTATCAGAAATCTTAAATGTACTGGCAGACAATTAAGAATTGAAAGGGAGAAAGAGAAGCATCCAGTCTTTAAAAATTAACCAAATCTCTCGAACTTTTGAAATTCAGTTAGCAGGCACAGATAGCTAGTATTAACAGTTCTTAGTTATATGATTTTAACTGTACTACAAATTATAACGGTTAGTAGTTCTTTGTTTATATTAGGAAGAATTGTAGCTTTTTTATTGTATTTAACATTGCGGCATGTTGGACTTCATTAGGTATGAAATCAGCTGACAGTACAGTGCAGGTACTACTGTTGTAAACAGAAGTTGCATTATTTTGATGTGTATTATATGGAGAAGGGGAGCAAAGATACTTGAAATGGAAATTTGTCATTGTACCCCTTGGGAAAGGGCAAAATACAGTATCAGCAAAATATGCAAATACAAGCTTGCAAAGCTGGTTATTCTATTTTTCATGTGTTTTACATAAGGAGTTTTCCTTTAGTATGAAAGCCCATAGTATGGCTGCTCCTAAATATCTTTTCCTGTAAACAGTTAAGTCTCTAACAGAGCTATATTTATGCAATGCAATGCTAAGAATCTTTAGAAACGGCAAAATGTGCTAAGAGTTAATGACATAAATAGTGTGGTACAAGACAGTTTTTATAAGGGGGGGGGAGGGAGGGGGGGAGGAGGATGAGATAGAATTTTATAGCATTTCGCTTTCTTTAAAGCCTCCAAATTCCAAGTCATTTAGGTATCAAAATCTTAATATTAACAGAAGGTGAAAAAGCTTACTTGTCCAAAAGACAGCTGTGAGTCTTGATGAGTCTTACTGGTTTATAAGCAGAGTGCCGCATAACTGTTAGTTGATCCTCCTGTCAGTAAAGTCTCATAGACGTCAGTATAAAGATTGAAAGGCTACAGTTAGTTCCTTGAGTAGCAGAACTGAAGAAACATTAATTCTGTTCAGATCAACAGTGAATGAATCTGCTTTAGCTTTTGCTTCACAGCTATGCTTCTTAACCTCAGCTGAAGTGTTCAGATCATTCCCCATTTTATTGCTCTTTGGTTCATGTCACTGTGGGTTCACAGAGTAGATCTGCACACCCACCAACAAAGCTAAACTGAAAAACAGGCTTGAGGAAGGTGCCTGATATTCTTTCTCTGCTGAGAGGCACCTGGTCTTCAGGGCCAGAGTAGAGCTGATCTGAGGTCAAGCCCCTCTCTGGATGTCAGGCTTCAACACCTACTCTTTTGCTGTAGAAAGTCACTCATACTCAGTAGTGTTGACACACTTTTTGGAGCTGAACCACACCAAGGCTGCTCTGTGAGTTCAGATTATGTTAGTCATCAGAGAATCTGTGCAGAGCTTGACATGAATGCTTTCCTAATGGAAAAAGCTTGGGTTCAAGTCTGCATCTGTTCAGACTGCAGAAGTCTTTTGGTTTTTTTTGTTTATTGCCTGGTGTCTGTCAAGGTAAATGAAATTGGGGGGGAGAGTTTTGTAACTAGGATCATAAGGTATGTGCATTTATCCACACACAACTCCTAACCCCTCCTGTATGAATTCACTTACACCTAATAATGGTAAGGTATATTGCTCATTTGGCTTTCGTAAGGTCTAGGAATTCATCGCAGAACTTGTAAACTTTAGATGTTATTGAGACCTCTGCATCTCTGTCAAACTAAGGCAAAATTGACCCAAAGTTTTAAGTACTTAGTAGGGGTGCTGAAAGTTGCCCTGTGTGATCCCATCAAATTTTTATCTTAGAAAATAATAAGGATTAAAATATTCCAGTAGATATCCTCTTAGTTAATCTTTTAACTATTCTTTTTATCTTTCTGAGCATGTTACAAAAAGTTCAAAACCAAATCCTGCTACTTCAGAATACTTACTAAGAGTAAATTAAGGAGTCTTACATCACTCCACACATTACTCTGACTCTGTTAGCTAGATGTAACATTACCTAACTGTAGTTAAGGGAAGCATGTTTTTATATTTAAGACAAAACCAATGGAAGGAAACAGCAAAGGATTTTTTTTTCATGAATGACCACTATTCCCACTGATTCTAATGGGAGTGTTATTGCCTCACAAAAAAATTACCTATTGGAATGAACTCTATTTAGGTGATTTATGCATTTTTAGTCTCAAATTGGTACGTATTACATACCCAGTAGAAAGGAGCAGGAGTGCATTGCTGGTCATACTCCTAAGTTTAACCAGAGCACTTGATAAGGACTCCAGACCTTAATGACAGTCATGAATAGAAATTACCTTATGATTTTCAACTTACATTCAAGATAAATGACATGGTTAATAGTAGCTCATGTGCCAACATTGTTCCTTTACTTCCTCCAGTTAAGTGCAGTCCCTTGATGTGTTTGTAGAGAAATATCAACCATAGACTCCTCTAATGGATTTTCCTGTACCTGATGCTCTTTGAACTCTTGCTGAAGGGAACTAGAACCGCTTGCAATATTTCAAGACAAGATCTTAGCAGTGCCTTGAACAACAATGTTAGTATTGTATTTTCTAGGGGAAATAGGCTTATGTCAGATATCCACCTAAGTTAGTAATACTGGAGGCAGCTGGAATATCCTTGAGTTTTTATTCCTAATTGCATCTTGACAGCAAATGTCATAAATCCAACTTCCATGTTTGTTTTGCTTTCTACACTGCTCAGAAATCACTTGTTTTCTACTAGGATATCACTCATAATCAAAATTTCTTGACAGCTGTAACAGGGTAATTACCCATCCCCTTCCTACCTCTGAAAGAATCCCTGCAAACACAGATATGCTTAGCTTCTCCCAGTCAGTTAAACCAACTCTTTGCAGCCCAGACATGTCTTCTAGTATCTTGTGTCTCACCAGAGGATCCAGTAAACAGAGCTTTTGTATGTACAGATTGACCTGATCGTGCATGCACTTACTGCTGCTGACTGCAATTGTGTCCTATCGGTTGCATTCCAGTAGCAGTTTATGACCATGTACAAATTATTCAGACATCCCAATTGTTTAATGACCTTATCAGTACATTTGCAGATAATGTGCATAAGTAACATGTGCATGATGACACATGAGGTTGTCTACAAAATCCTGTAAACAAAATGTAAAAGTTAAAATTACAGAAACTGTGATGGGAGTTGCCTGCCTGTGGTTTGTTCTTTGTCTATCTGAAAACAATTTAATTTGAACTGGAGTATTCAACTCTTTATAGGGTGAGGCAATATGATCTGGGGCAAACAGTATTTGTGCTTACGTTTAACGTTAGGCATACAAATAGGTCTGTGGGACCTACATAAGGTATATGCTTAAGCATATGCTCAGCATATGCTTTGCTGGATTGGATCTTAGTACAGGCTCCCTACCATTTTATTGTCTGTTGTTGTATGTTAATGAAACTGAAACGTGGTAGAACCTTCTTCAGTACCTTCTCAAATTTTTATTACGTACCATCTACCTATGTTCCATGAAATGTTTGGGAGGTTTTTCATCTGAGCAATAAATTTGTATATACACTTCCCTTCTGCTTAAGGGCTCAGCAGGAGAGACCTCTGCTCCCAGGGAAGGTTTGCAACAGTGGTTTCTTCATGTAAGTTGCTGTTGCTGCGTTTTGTGGTCTATCAAGCTCTTATTGCCATAATTATCTTGCTACAGCTAAGCATTTGAAACAATTTCTTTTAAAAAATGAGAGAACTCAAATAGTCAGCTTCAGTATTTTCCAGAACTAATGCTTCATACTCCTCCCCCCACCCCATCACTCCCTTCCTTCACTGGATGTGTGAGTTGGCGTATAAAAGATATTGGCCTGTTGCAGAGTATAACAGGAATGGATTAAACAGGAATGCTCCACAGACTCTTAATGATTTGGGTTGAAAGAATTTACTACCACATGCAAATGAGGATATAGAATCCTGCCTGGTAATACGTGTTTGTAGATTACCTACAATGTTTAAACTGACTGAATAAACAATCCTTGGGTAAAGTCACAGACTGATTTGGCTCCTTAATTTTGCAGATATTTTCTCAAGTAGATTGCTCGCTCTAGCTCAAACTGTGAAACTGGCAAGCAACATTAATGCAAGTCTGACACTCCTTCTCACATAAATCTGGAAAGCTTCTGTCCTCTCCAAATATCTGGCCACTGCTGTCTACCTAGGAGAATGAAAATCTACCATTTTCCAGCCAGATCACACACATATCTATCCGACTGTTGATCCATCTGTGCTCTATATTGTAAGCCAGTTGCTCTTCTCACCAAGATACTTGAGGTAAAATTCATCATGGAAGATGCTAACTGTAAAGAGCATATACTAGAATTAACTTTAAAATTAATATAATTACTATACAAGAAAATTGCATTTTAAACCTGTTTCTAATAATATCTTTTGTGAAATGGTGAGAAGTAAATAGTAGGTACTTAGAATCTGTTTTAAAAGGCTGTTAGTCCATTAACACTCACTGGTTGTTCTCTGCCAGCTTTTAAAAGTTGCCTGGAATACCTTGGGGAAAAATAGTTCAAGTCCATCAAACTCAAAATTTACCCTTCAGTACTCAGCACCAGGGATGCCTGTAAAGAGAAAAACTTCCTTTACCTCCCAGTTCTTTACTGAATTTTACATGGAAAGAATATTCCAACTTTTGATGTTCTCTGTCCTTAGGTAGTTATGGGTTATGGCTAATGATTAGCTTAATTATTTGAAGTGCAAGCAGGTAATAGCATGCATTACTACTCATTTAGGCTTTGATTCGCAAAGCACTTGCTTATATTTATTTAGTTGATGTTTGGTTAAATGTTGGAGCTCCTACCTTAGAGCTGTAGGTTCTCAAACATCTGATTAGTAATGGAATTAAGCCTCTAACAGTAAAGACACAAATCTTGTACTCATGAATAAACTGAGGGCGGGAAAACCTCTCCTGACTTCTCACTAACCCTTTTTATAGCTCCATATAAATATTGAACAGAAGGGGTGACAGAGCGGCTCCTTGCAGCACCCCACACTTCAGAACTTACCAGAAAAAGAAGAAGCAATCACAGCTATCTATCAGGGTCTCTTGGAGAAAATAAAGTAGGTGTCAGTGATATTTCCACAAGTCTTTTCTGTAGCCTCTCTCAATGCAAAATGTTGTTGACCTGAGGTAATCTTGTAGTGTTACCAAAAAATACAGGGAGCTATCAAGAAGTAACACAGCAATACATATTAGGTATTTACTGAGATTGTAGCAATAGAACTGCAACTGTATTCACCCTGACAGAGCATTTTTGTGCATTAGTGCAGTCATTCGGTTTTTACTGTGTTACCTCTGCCAGATGAAGCCAACTATAGAAGAATGCCATGAAGATTAATCCTGGATCTCCCTCTGCAAAAGTTAGGCATGCTACTGGGGTTAAACTTAGGGTTCTTTTACCTCAGCATCTAAGACCATGCATGAGCTTAGCAGAAAACCTGCCTGATCTAGGTGGCTGACGAGCAGTCTGCTTTTGCAAACATGCCTTCTGGTAGTGCTTTGTGTCTGCACAATAGTTATGGGCATTCCTTCTTTCACAGCATTAGCCAAGAGCTGAGTATCTTAGCTGATCATTGGTCATCCTTTTTGGTAGTGAAGAATGTCTGATACTTCCAGTGAAGCATCGATCTTGTCTGTCAGGGTTCTATATTAAAGCTCCTTACAAGCCCATTCACAAAGAACAGTTTTCGGGAGGCAGTGAAGTAGGAACAAAAGTACAAAGCAAAAAGAAGCCCTTTGCTCCCCTCTCCTTTCCCCTACTTTTTTGAAGTAAGGATCTTAAAGACTGCTTGAAGCGATGCTGAACAAAATGCTTTCAGGCATATGGCTGTTAAGTTCATTGCATTTGTTTGAAGAGACTACTGTCAGTATCATTAAGTATTTGAATGCTATTTTAGCTCCTTAGAAGCAGAGAATTTCAAATAATTTTAGTATTAAATGCAGGGCCTATTGTTTGCCTGAGTGTGATTTGTATTGCCTTATTTACATGCATTCTTTGCAGGTATGCAAGACTAATTTGTCCTTCAGCAAAATGAGATTAACCGGGAAATGTTGGCGATTTGTGTGTAATCCCTCACTAAGTGTCAGGAGTTGAGCTGAAGCTGTCCGGATAGAAGAACTTTTAGGAGGGCAAAGCTGCAGTGCTGAAACTGAGTGTTGTCTGTTAAAACTTGAGTAAGAGTTAAGTATGCCTTGTGTAAATATATCAGAGCCACCTGCTAGAAATCATTTTGGTTCTGCAATGTTCCAAGAGTTCTGTACTTGTTGGGTCTGAAAATAAATATCGTGTTGCATTTCGTAGCCTATGTGTGGTACCATCAGTGATTCAGTTCCAGGCTAAAAGAAGGCTTGAAAATTGTGTCGCTTCTAGCAGTCTGAAAACACCGTGGGAATCTGAGGCTTAGGAATATTCTGTAGCTGCTATAGAAACCAAAAATTTCAGTCAAAGACAATTTATTAGAAAAAATAGAATATGCTTTAATTTTAAAAAGTTCTTTTAGAAATTCTCTCAGAAATTCCAATTCAAAGTTCTCAAGAAATGTAACATGCATTTTGTTTGTCACAATGACTGAAATTAGCAGCAGATCTCAGATAGTTTCTGAAAAACAGTAAGTTTTTCAAGCAGTGGAGAATCTATGGAGAATATGGCAATATACATGTTACCTCAGGGGTACGTTTAATTTGGGGTTCCTGTTGAATTGAACTGGAACGCTGTTTTGTTATTTTGTGTACTTATATTACTTGGTATCTTGAGTCTCCCATTATAAAAAGGGTCCTTCCAACATAATTGAGCAGTTTATAGTTTTAAGTTATTTTTTGAAGCTGCATTACATTAAAAATTCTGATTTTCCCTTTGTTTTATCCTGAATTTGATGTGGGAACAGTGCAGAGGGAGAATGACTTGTTTCAGCCCTCAGCATTTTGGCCTTCAGTGTGTCTGTCCACTCAGTAAATTACAGTGGACAGCATATATGTAACAATATAGCTGAGACTGGCCAGTATATGCAGAATGCCGTTGGAAAGCTTTTCTGCATTTATCTTTTTATCTCCAAAAGAGCCTAAAGAGAAGAGGTATTAAAGCTCCTGTTCCTAAGATAAAGCTGTGACTTAAACTGGCAGTAGTTGGAAAATAGTGTCTAGTTTGTCCTGTGACATACCATCAGTAAGTGAGAGTCTCCTGTTAATGTAGGATGTCATGCTTTTTCTACAGTTGTAGTTTGGTTTTAGGGGGGTTTACTATTTGTTTGTTCGTAAGTACTGTATAGAGGTGGGATCTCTAAATAAAAAGATTCAAGCTTTGTATGTATTTTATGCTAATTTGGTGCAGATTATTTACCTTTTAAAAGTGCATTGATGTATAGTGACTTGATTCTCTACCTGTTGACTCCATTGGGAATTCTGAAATGGATACCTGTGGATGCCAAGACACATGCCCTGTGTCTTGTGTGATAGTGATACAGTGAGCAGCATCAAATGTCAGTGTTGCTTTTAGAGACACATCAAGTCAGTGGATGAAAACAGACACATCTCATCCTTATAAACAGTTGAAGAAGACCTGGTAACGTGGCTGCTTAAAAAATACTCAGAGAGACCTAGTCATTATGTCTCTCAGTTTGCACAGAGGACTGAGTGAAGTATATAAGCAGCTTTTAAAAATATTTCCCCATTCCTATGCAGGAGTAATTTTTAGTTTACAGTTTCAAGACCAAAAGTCAATCACTAGGCTTTTATCCGAGATCAAATGTTTACAACAGAGATACTAAACACTTGAAAATAGAATGGCTTATAATGGAAGCAACAGCTCATCTTTAACTTTGGAAGGACAAGCAGTACCAATTTAATTAAAGCTGTGTTAAAATAGGACTGTCATTTGTATCACAGGGATTCTCCACCCCTCCAAGAAGTCCTGCTGCCATTTTGTACCACACATTCTTGTCTTGTGCAAATTAATACATCATTTTATTTTCTACAGGAAATCTGAAGACTTTATAGCAAATCCTCCAGTGTCAAAATGAACACAGGTATGCTGCTTCTATGAGATTTTTCTTTACTCTTATGTGTTCTTTAGTAAGCAGAGAAGGTCCCAAATTTAAGTTTTCATGAACAAATTGTACTTGAGTTGGTGCTGAACTCAAATTAAGCAAGATATTTTAATAGTATGTCTGCTTATGTAGGCACATATGAGACATATATATGCATTTGTATTCCATGTATTATTTACATGCATGTTTTTCTATGTATGGAAATATATGGATGTGTGAAATATACATGCATGTTTAGCCTTCTGTGTGCAAGTTACAAGTATCAGTTTTGTATGTGTACTTTTTACGTAAAAATAGGTAATATGAGGACCTAACAACTATGAAAAAGTGATATTAAATCGCAGTTTCCGAAGAAAATGTACGTGCTTTAAAAATGCTTTTTTTTCCATTCTCTACTGTCATTAGATTAAGGAGCGTATAAATACTACCCTATATTATTAGCTACACTTGCATAATCAGATGAGGATAACTATTTTGTACTTACAGGGATTTGTTTTTTCTCTCAATTTATGATAAATGCATTGATCAATTGAAGTACTCTATCAATAATCATCTTCATGATCTGTGACAACATACTAATATTTGCTCCTGAATCATTGACATTGATAGATGGTGATGATGCTTTTGCTGGGAATGGGAATAGGCTTCTCAAAAGCAGAATGGTGAACCCCTGGCTTCATTTATGTCAGGTGCAGATTTTCAGTTGCAGTCAACTCTTTAGATGACATAGGTGAACTGTCTGGTTTGTGGCATAAGAATAGACATATCCATCCTTTCCGAACCAGCTGGTTTTATCACTGATGGTAGTGCTGCAATATGACAACTGACATGATGACTTGAAATAATCAAAATGTGTTCTGAGGACCTGAACTACCTTTGAAGCCAGTGTCGGGAGTTTCAGCAGCATGCTCTAAACCAAAGGGATTAGCTTTTCCATGGTATAGGTTGCCATTATCTAGACCACTATATTAGTCAGACTTCCTGGCTTCCAGTTGTCTTTGACAATGACTGGGACTCTGTAGGACCAGGTTCTTGGACAGACTTTTTAATACAAAGCTTAAATATATTGGCTCACTTGAAATCACTATATTTGTAAATATATAACCAGGAGACATAGAATTTCTCAGTTGACTTTGTGGAGTTTTTCCCAAAGTTTTGGTTGTTACTAATTATTTTCCAGATGCTAACATGGGTAGTGTTTTTTTCATTTATGGAAATACTCTTTGAAACTTGTCCTATCCTCTTGCATTTTTAGTGAAGATGTCTTCCCTGAACATGTCAGTCTGTATATTTAAGGTAGTACTGAAAGACCACTTGCTTCAAAGAACTGTAATTTCAGAAGCAGCTCAGCGTATATTTGACTATGATGACATTGTGTATTGCAATCATACGAGTTAAAGTCATATAATAGATGTCATTTTATAGCTTCTACTTTGAAAATTGTGGATAGAGCAGTAAATTGACAGTTTGTGCTACGTCAGCTCTCAAGTATGACAGATTTTAGTAAGTTTTTTTTGTGCAAGCTAGAAATTGGCAAGGGAAATAGATGTAAGATTTAAGTAACCTATGTGGCTGTGGCTGAATAACTTCTCTTGGGGATTGATAGTCTTCTGATCACATAGGAGCCTTGAAAAACGACTTACAATACCTGAACACACCTGAATTCCTTTCCAGTTACCTAAGGATATCACGATTGTAAGCTGAACTTTAATCTGCTCTGCACTTACACAATGAAAACATTTTTCATCCTGTGTATGCTTGATGTAAATGTGTGTGTTACCAGCTGCACTAAAAGGAGGTATTGACAAAAAAAAATGTGGTATTTCCTACCAGTTCTATTAACGTAGATTGTTTCCTGATTGTTAAAAAAAAAAAAAAAAAAAAAAAAAAAAATTAAAATCCAGTGAGTAGGGTGTAAAAATGAACATTTTGCACCTATCTGTTGATAAAGCATTACTTTACTAAGGAAGACAGTGAGTGCTGTGGAAGTTGTTCTGCATGGTGTTCTGGTTTAGTTGCTGGTTCCCCCTCCCCCCTTTCTTGTCTTTCAACACTAAATGAGTGCTGCAGTTTTTCTATGTGTATATATATTTCACTGCTTTATAACAGGAATTTGTGCATGACACAATTGGAGGTTATCAGATACTATCGATTTGCCAGTAGTTTGTTTTATAAAATATGTACTTCTTCAGTTGCTCCTGCAGATAAATGAGCATTCTGATCTGGTGCCAGTAACTGCTGAAGTGGCAAAGCTAGTGTATATGCAGCTTTAAAAAGAAAATCTACTGCTTAGAGTAGGCTCCTCTAATCCAGTGTTCCCTGTTGGCTGCAGACTTGGCAGTCTGTCTCGGCAAACCCTGCAGAAGATATTTTTGTCTACAGAGAAAATGGTTTGAAGAGCTTTGGTTTTCAATACTCTTACCATATATGGGAGGGATTTTTTAGCATTTGATGTTAATTCTGTACCGCATGTTAGGAGGGAATATTCAACAGCATAAGGCAATGAAACATGTTTGCAAAAGCAAAGAAATAGATGTCAGATATAGGGGAGGATTTCAGAAGTACCAAAGGTACTTCAGCCCATAGTTCCTTTTAGTGTTCAAATGGTGTCATAATTTAGAAAAAGTAGTCTAATAGAATATGTGCCTTTTTAAACCCTAAAGACTAAGCAGTCAGTGACAGAATAGTATTTTAAACTTTATATAGGGGTTTTCATCAATCTAAGTGCTTTTCAGACTCTATGAACAGCATTAACTTGGTGAGACATTTTGAGAAACTAAGTCACAGAAAACCTGGGCTACCCATGAAGCTCATATCAGCTTAAAACACAGGATGAATGTGTTTATTCATATTACAGATGTGCGTGCATAGCTGATGTTGGGGGAGAGGTAATTGCGTTGACGAATAAGGAATGGATACAAGTTAATGTGATAAAACAGATTTTTGGTATCCACCTGTAAATATCTTGGCTGTTTACACTAGGTGAAGCACATAAAGAGCAGCCAAAAGTGAAAATGTATGTAGTTCTGGAAGAATGCAAATATTTTGTGTTTGTTAAAATTGTTAGTGGAAGTCGTCACATGGACTAATGTCTTACATTCTGACTGGGAGAAAAGAATGGCAATTCTTGGGTCCCTGCAAGAATTCCTGAATAGATTGTGAAGCCACTTTTAGATCACTAAAGCAACTTAAGTGCGTTTGAGTGTTTCAGGCATTCTACAAAAAAAAAAAAAATCAACCAAAAAAAAAAACAAAACCAAAAAAACACCCCCCAAGAAAAAAAATAATTTTAAAATTATTATTTGTTGTAATTTAGCAGCAGCAAAGAACCAAATAATAGTGCGCTTACCCCCACAAAGGAGCTCAGAGAAACAGTGACAGGAGAGGAAGCCCAAATAATAGTCTGCCCTGCCAGGCTACTGCCAGGCCCATCACAGGAGCCATCAAAAGCCAACCTCCAAAAGCCTAGGGGAGCACAGGGGCACAAGGGCAGGCAGGAACCCAAATTAAGGAGTCCCGAGGAACAAAGTGATGGACAAGGACCTCCCTTGTCCAGGACTGTCCCAGGAGAGCATCAGCCCTGTGGTCCAGGAAAAGAATGAATGTCAGACTCAGTGTCTGAGCCCAGTTGCTGGAAGGACCCACCTTGTACATGTGTGCATATATTTTCTCACTAGTGGACCTTCATCCTGCCCAGGCAAAGAGGAGAAGGGACTTAGGCCATTGTGCTATCTGTTAGCGTGAGTGCCCTGAGTATCTGTGATCTGTGTGGCCAGCCACATCTGTATGTGGTGTATACATGTGCTCATGTGCATGTGTCTGCTGGGAACATGTCTCCGGACTCACTAGCAGTTGAGAGGCAGCAGCTTTGCCTGTCTTGGACTGTTGTATCCAGCACTATATATTTGCTTCAGAAGAACAGAATGAAAATAGGGAGTAAGAATCCCTGGTCTAAAGACTTCTAAACTTGAATTCACTCTGCAGACAAAGAAGGAAATTATATTGTTCACAAGTGTAATGAATATAATAATTACCAGCAAGCATCATGTTTAGGTGCCATTTTTCTTTCCTTTGAGCTGTAAAAGCATATTAAAAATTTCCTGTGCCCTGGCTGTTCTCTCTCACCTCTTCACAAGAGGTCACCATCCTTTCATCTTTACTAGCTTGGTTTATGCCACTGCTTTTAATGACTCTGAAACAGCCTTTTCAGAAAGGAACCACTCAGTATTCCTAAATTAAAATGGTGTTGTTTTGAATTGCCTCCATCCTGCTTTGGAGCAGGACCTGATCAATAGACTGTTTATAGTCAGAGATACAGCTCACTTAAGATGATGCTGCCTGTAGTGGGACCAGTTGAGATTGTGGATTTAGGTGTTAAAGTGCCTATTTATGGAGAGAGACAAAAGTAAGGCAGGAGAAAGAAAGAAGTGAAGAAAGGTAAGGAATGGAGAAAGGCTGAAGAGAAAAATTTTAGGAAGGGAGTTGGCAATGGGAGAGGAGCTGAATGGTGAGCTAACAAGAGAAAGAGCTTCCAGAAGATATATATGCAAATACACACACCAACTTGGCTGAAGGGCAAACCATCACCCCCGCCTATCTTTTCCAGTCAGTGGGTGGCTCTTTCCTTTTTCACTCTTTAACGATAAGTCTACAGCATTGATCCTAGCATTCAGGAGTTCATCCCTATGTGTCCCTTAATCTGCAAAATACTTTCAGAACCATAGCTCACCAGATGATAATCTTTACCTCCCCTTTCTCTTTTATTTTCTTCAGTATCAGCTAAGGATGCTTGTTTGATTGGACTATGTAGGGCTTGCAATATCTAGGCAACAGTCCTGGTTTGAGCTGGACTTTCATTTTAAGGAGCTTTTTAGATTGTGAATTATTGCCCAACTTTGTATGCTGTTACTGCCTGCAGACTTTACCTGATTCGGGTCATCTTTTCTTCAGTGCTAAAACAATATCTAGGAATACAGGACTCTCACTCCTGAAGAATTTGTCATGTCAAAGGTAGAGAGAATTGTGCATATGTGTATTCATATTTGCACACATTTAATTTTTTTTATATAGATGCATACATTTTGTATAGTTTCATATATCTTTATTCCTGAGAAACAGCTGTTCAATATTAATTGTTTATAGTTTGCAAGTCAAATGATCTGATGAATGCTAATTTGGCCTTCCTTACTGTTTTTGAATTCTCTGTTCTCTAGACTTACTGTTTTTTGATGTTATTGGGACTTCAGGAGTCTGGATGAATATAGTTAGAATTTTCTGGAAATTTGATGGAGCCATGAAAAAAGGAATACAGGAATACAGGCTGGAATAAGTTTCTTGAAGTTCAGTGTGAAAGGCTGTGCAGATAAGGGAAGCAGTTTGAAAACTGCCTCCTTTGAGGCAGCATGCAAATTCTTCTGATCCTCATACAGATACAGTGCCCTTGACTTAATGGGTGCCTGGCCTGAACAAAGATGGGAAGATGGAATCCATCATGCATGTATATATGTGCTTGCCCACATGCATTCATATTTTATTTAAAATTTTCCACAACTCAGTATGGTTTATTTGCGTGATTATGTCTTGATTGAGTGCTAACTGCCTCTAGTTACTTTGTGCAGATACTGAGAATGTTATTGGAAGTACAGACTTGCATATGGGCTTCTATGAATAGGGGTAAATGTTTTATGCTTATATGTATATAACCACTTGCAACATCTGTTTTAGCTATCTTATATGAAGCCATGCCGAACACTTTTCTAGATAATGGGTCCACTAAGTATAAAACTCTGACTCAGTTCAGTTACATTAAAAATTAATTTGGAGCAAAATTTCTTGAAGTTATAATGATAAAACATTTGTAGTAAATTTTCTCATTGTCTTCCTTTTCTCCCACTTCAGTTTCTCTATCCTGAAATTCAGGAAGGTAGCTCTTGAAAAAATACAAGTAAAGCATCACTTTGTTTGACTAAAAGATGTGACAGTACAGTGAAATTGTTTGCCTGTTAGCTTGTATTAAATAAACTATGCTGTCAAAGTACTGCTCATATTTGGAGAACAACAGAACCTCGGTATCAACACATCATCAAATCTCACTGGAATTACTTCTGGTGTATGGGGGGGTAGGGAATACAAGAATGGAAAATGTGATTTTTGTTATCCTTGCCATTCTATATTCAGGCAAGCAAACTGAAATGAATGTGCAGGCTTGATATAGCCATTGTCTTTGTTTCACGTGGGCAGCATCAATATTTAATTGCAGGTAATGTATTGCTTTCAACTGTTGCTGACTGAAATTATTTGGCCTCTTGCCTTGAGGCTTGGAATCGGCAATGAGTCTTTGGAACCACTTAACACCTGAGGCAGTGGTTCTGATTTTTGCCAATGTTTACAACTACTTATGCGTATCCTGCAAGACCTGTGGCCAGAGGGCGAAGCTATTTAAGAAGAATATTGGAATGAGCAAAGAAATACCAGGAGCTCACTTCTCTTGAAGATGTGGGTTAATGATGTCTCTGTAGTTCAGATTAGTGCTATCATAGGAAATAGTTTCTACTAATAGGTTGCAGGTCTTCCTGAAGGGTACTTTTATAAAATCCTCTGTCATAGGACACAGATACAAAAACTGTTAGAGCCTCTATCATAGTTGTGGTTCTTCTTGACTTCAGTGGGGCCCTGTATGAAATTTCAGTAATGTAAAATATGAAAATTAAATTAATTATTATAGTGAAGAGCAGAAAAATATCCTAGTTAAACATAATCAAGATTAATACAATCAGGAAGATTTATTAACTTACTTTAATAACTGTGATACAGTTGCTATAAAGCTAAGTTGTGGGAATACCTGCCTTCTAATAATAACAAAGTATTTATAAACCAAAATGACAGCTAGCTCCAAGTGAGAAAGGAGCAGAGAGCAAGGAAAGAAAGGAGTCATGCAAGATCCAGAAGAAAGGTTGTTTTTTTTTCTGGTCCTGGCTGTCCAGAGTGATTTTAATTTTTTAGTCATTCCCCTGGGATATTATTGGGTTCCAGATACAGATTTTTTTATCTTCCATTAGATAAAAATGAAGGGGGAGAAGGAAAAGAAAGATGTTCTATCAAAACAACAAAAAAATTGCCACTTTTGTGTCTTGAGCTTAAAGGATCGAACAGACTGAACAAAAGCTGATCAAACATAAGCTCAGTTTATGAATGGTGTCTTTCTAATGCATACTGTGAAATGATTTTACAGTGCAGATAATTAATATTAGTCTGGAATGCTTAATTCTTCATCTTGATTACTTGTTTGGTTATACTAATTAGCTATAATTAAGCAGTCTTTCAGGTGACAGAACGGATGTATTTTCCTAATGGATCGATTATTAAATATTGCTTTCTTATTTTCTGTGACATTTATTGTTGTTTAAAGTTTGTGAAATTTTACACATTCTGCTAATGTGCGAACTTGCAAATTTACACATTCCTGCAGCACTTCCCTAACTGCATGCTTATTTTCATGTGTGTTCAGTGTACCTCACACTGCGATATGTTGCATGTGCTTGCTCCCTTTGTCTGGGGCTGCTGTCTGTAATGTTTTGTGCTTCCAGATAGCGGTGGGTGCGCTCGCAAACGTGCTGCAATGTCTGTCACATTAACAGCTGTGAAGAGAGTTCAGAGTTCTCCAAACCTATTGGCCTCAGGTATAACCGCTTACCAGGGAGATACTGCTCCTGAATGGCTTTTCTGTTGTGTTGTGTGTTCCTGCAGTATGACTGCAAGGAAGAGAAGGGTAACTGTGTTTTCTATCACTGTCAGGTCTGCTACTTAGTTCTACAATGCTCTTTAAAAAGTAGTCTTAATTTCTCTCTGCCTGTGCAGAAAAAAAACATAGGAAAACTTAGGAAAAAACAGTTATTTATAAATTAATTTTGCCTTTGATACATATTTTGGGTCTCATGTCCCTTGTTTGGTTTTTTTTCAAGATAAGGTAGCATGAAAACTAGGTTTTGTTTCTATCAAACTTTGTTTACTGCAGCTTGCTTTAAAAACTCTTCTCAAAGGAGGAGAATCTGAATGAATGAATCTCAGTGACAAAGTGATTGTCAGAGCCAGATTAACTTTAAGAAATAATTCATCAAGCATGTTTTCCTAAAACTGTTCAAACCAATAAAAGCATGCAGAATATTCAGTAGACAGGCAGAACTGCTTCATATCAATACTCATGACTGGTTTAATGAAATTAATATTATAAATATAATAAATATAAATAATTGGTATTGGCTGCCCAGATTCACTACTGAATTAAGTAGTTGTAAAATCAATTAAGAATCTTGGGTAGTGTAGACTGAGTCACACCAAGGTGAACATGCAGTGTTCACAGCAAACAAAGATAATATAGGAAGCTGAATAGAAAACAAGCCGGAATTTTTTTTTTTGTAGTCTTTGTTTTGTAGATTTTTCAAGTATAAGACTGATAGAACTGTTAGAATTTATGAAGAAATAAAAAAAAAATGGTTGCTACTCTTTGTAAGGACAGTGGAAGGGTTATTGGGATTACTGCATGTGTGTAAATTTAAGAAAACAGTTCTTATTTCTTAACAATGCTTATAACAAATTTTTGTCATTTAAGATCCAGTACAAGCCTCTTGCTTTCTTGCTTTTTTGCACTTAACATTAATAAGGAGTGCTCTTAGTACTATTATATTGTGCATTAAAAATATTTTTAATTGGTTTAGAGATGTCATAATTTAAGTTTCTTTAAGAGAAAAAAAAAAACCTGACAAATATATCTATTACAAGTAATACAAAAAAGCACTAGACCTTCAAATCTGTTCTGTGCTGGCAGTATGTATACATCAGTTTCTGTGTTTTGCTTTAAAGTGATGAAGAAAGCATCACACATTCTAGTGTGAAGAGGGAGAAAATCCTGACAGAATCTGTAGGCATCTTTCTTGGTTTTGAATTAAACCTTTTCATCTCAATCTTAATGGAATTATAATTCTTTTGATAGCTAGATTTTAGATGGTAGTATATCACAGTATTTACTAGAAAAAAAAACCAACACAGCAAATGTTTATTATTGGCTGTTTGAACCAGCAGTGATTAAATAGCAGCTCTCAGCACACCATAACCTTCTATAGAAATTGTGCAATAAACATTGCACAGTTACCTATGCTCTAATATTCTGAGGTGTGCTTAGGTAAAGGGAAGGGCTTAGGTAACTGAACAAAAAGACTCCTACATGTTTTGTGTCATCATGTTTTTATATCTAACACAAATTAATGCTGGATGTTTCTTTTTCAGGGTCTGATTCTCAGTCTCCAGATTCAGGTAAATAAAACACTGTGTTTATGCATCACTGTAATACCATAGAAGTGGATGAATTATAACAATCTTCCACTTATTTGATATCATTCTTCCACATTCTTTAAGGAAAGCATTACTGAAACTGTGATAATAATTGCAAGTGACTGAGACCTCAAATTCAGATCTCATTTGAAAGCAGTATTACCCGTGACACTGTATATGTAATCAGAAAATTAATTGTCTGGGAGAATACGAGCTGCTAATTTGCCACCTTTAGCTTCAGTGGCACTTGCTATTTCATTTTTAATGCCTTACTCAGGATTGCAAGTTCTGTTCACCCCACTCGCCAGCCTACTCACATAATGTGTTATTTTTCCCAGTTTTTTCCACTATTTTGTCTTCAAATCTGTAACTTGTTGAGGCAGGATAGTATCTCCCTTATGTTTGGACAATGCCTTGAGGGCTTTTCAGAGACAAAATATAGTTGATTGGAAAGTCAAGGTAACATCAGATTTGGAAACAAGATGCATTATTGGAACAACTGATCAGGTATTGTGGTGAAATTTCATGCAGCCACCATGACCAACTAACTTTACATGAGCTGGGATGTTTTTCAAAATCCAACACAGCTGTGAAGTTCAAGAACCTAATCTGTTGAAGTACTTTAGCATGCTTTACATAAGGGCTGAAGCACCAACACCTCTAAAGGACTTTCAAGGTTAAAATTCATAGTCTCTAGGAATGCTGTGGGGAAATATCACATCGTTACCAGCAGTATTGTGAACCCTTGCATTTTCTAGATTTTAAAGATAATTTTTATATACAGCAGCAGCTTTAGCCCTGTTATTATGACTTCCATGGTGATAACAGCAGCAATCTCAGTTGTTCAGTAGCCAAACTTTTGCACAATTTGTTTAATAGCCGGGTTGCTATGATGATAGCAATAAAGAGATCTATTAATCACCAAAAAAAATGTTTGATTCTTTTTTCCTCACAAAAGCTTGGAGATCTTACGATGGAAGTAGAGAGGCACTGAATGGAGATGCTAGCAGTTCATCTCTCACAGCAAAAGGTTTTAGGAGTGTACGGCCAAATCTACAGGATAAAAAATCACCAACGCAGGTAAAACTGAACACACCAACTTTCATGTTCTGGCATTTGAAAGGGGGATAACATATATTAGGTGGGATAACTCTGTGGAACATTGTCCTGATGTCTTCCAGGTAGTGCAAATCATCAGTTTATATGGGTTGTTACAAACTGTTCTATTGCATAGACAGATAAAGCATACCCCACATAGGATGCATGCCTCCAGGTTAATTACCAGAAATTGCTTTCAATGAACAAGACAGCCAGCTATGTAAAAGTAGGTCATACACAAATAAAAGCTTTCTGTGAGTGTTTCCAGACTTCAAAGAGTATTTATTAATATTTTATACTCAGAGAAATGCATCAGTCATCAAAATAATATCTGAGGATAAAGGTTTATTAATTATAAGGTAGGCAATATTTCTGCCTGTTTTGCTGAACAATATAATTAGATCACACTAGAAAAAAGACGACAAACAACAAAACAAAACAAAACAAACCACCAGAAAACACTTAAGTTGGAAGCATATTTATCTGTCCAAAAAAGAGCAACATACCAACATCAATACCGTCTCCATTCCTATTTTAGTTCAGAAGTTTGAGGTTCTGTGTGTTTAATATATGTGTGTTGTCTGTGAATAATAGCTTGTAATCTAAGACTATGGAGTACATTTTGGAAATTACTTACATATCTGAATACTTTCACAGTAATAATGCTTATTCAATGTAATAATTGTTTTTTTTGAAAGAAAATGAACTTCTGTGGGCTCCCTTCTCATTCCACCTTACTCTGAGCAAATGGAACATCTGGCTTTCTAAACACAAGCTGTACAGACCTGCACAGCAAAAGGTGGTGGGAACCTGACCAATTCAGCTGTCTATTGAACTGAGCAATGTTGGGATGAAGCCCCTTAAGTTGCTGTTCCTTTATTTAAGATAAAAGTCAAACTGAGTTTATCTCCTGTTCTAACATTTACTTTCTTTCTGTTTCTTCTTCAATGTTATTTTGCTGTGTGTGGATGCTTTTGGCAAATAAGGCACCTCTGCCACCCCCTAGAAAAGAAAGTTTTCAGAAAGCAAGAGTGACTAATCACAAGAACAAAATTAACCTCCAGGCAGTAACAACTAATCCAGCCAAACACCTTCCCACAGATACTGTCTATTACACTAACGAGAAGTCTGTCCAGGAGACAATGTCTTCTCAAACATCTAACCTAAGTGTGTCCTATGCACAAAAAATCATTAAACCACTGACCTCAATCTCCAGTGCAGGCACAAGCACAGTAGCTGGTATTAGTACTACTCTCCATCAAGGCCAAAGGCAACAGTCTCAGAAACGTAGGGTATCTACCCTGAAATTAACCCGGACACGTGACCCAGCGAGTAGCATTCATTGTAATACACAGCAACAGCTCAAGCCTGTTGAAGTGCCAGTATTCCCACAAAGGCCTGTCTCACCTGCCTGTAACCCCATGCCTGAGATACACACAGCATCTCTTTCCATTCAGATAGCTCCCACCCCTGACAATAAAGCAGAGCCTGAAATCCAAGAACATCCACCTAGTGTTTCTCCAGACACTTCAAAGATGTCTTCAAAGGATTTGGGACAAAAGTCTACAGTTCTTCCTTCTTCACAGGCTGCAGAATGCCATGTGGTATATTTAATTTTTCCATCTTTTATTTTAGATCATTCATGAATCACTTAATAACCGCCTGTTTAGTTATACTTACATTACCAAAGTTAGACTTTGTGTTTTCTGGGTAAAACTACCTGTCACATGGACCAAAACAGAACTGAACAAAACCTGAAGTTTTTTTCAGAAAGAAAGAAGAAAGAAATTAACCCAGCTGAGATGGGTAGACTTCTTTGTTCCTCTGTGAGCACTTTATGGAGTACAAATGCACAATAGGAAGTTAGTGGCTTGTAAGTGATGCATCTTCATCAAAAACTTCTTTTAAAATCCAGAAGAATACTCAGACTCTAAGCATAATGACTAAAGATAGTTTATCTTCTAGCTAATTTATTTATTTTGGTTTTAGCATTTTAAAATACAAAATACATTTTACAATTTCTTTTCGTTTTAGAATCTGTTTTAGCTTCATTGTGAGCTGTCAGAAGTCAAAGTAGCTGTGACTTATTCAGCAATTCTACACTAATTTTTCTGCCCTCTGCTTGGCATTAGTGTGAGGGAAGAATGATCAGAAATTTGGCAACTGGGTTTCTTTGACTGAAACAATACAAATTTCAGTTGCACCCATTTATTGATCTCTTGCCTGCAAAATTCAGCTGACATCCTCGCTGATGCTCAGCTTTAATATGAAGGCGCTTATCTGTCATCACAGTGCAGTCTTGGAGCCAGTTTGCTAGCTCTGTGTTAAAATACATACCTAATTTACAGTACACATTGGCATGTAGGCGGTGGATAATTCTGCATCAGGTGAAGTCCCAAAGCCAAGATGCCATGGGCTGCAGTTAGAAATAAAGGCTACAGCTATACGTATGAAAAGATTTATTTTCTGGCTCAGATCTCTGGTTGAAATATTGGAACTTTTCTAACTAATGCCAAAAATTATGATCCCCTTTAGCGCTGTATCTTGTGGTATATGCAAAGTTCACAGTTCCTCTTACATAGACAAATTAACTTTCAGTTTACTGTGCATGAGAGTAATTTCACTTTTTAAACTGTTACAGATTTGCAGGCTCTACAGGACTTTATACAGCAGTTAAAATACTTTTGTATATGCAGATCATGGGTTGCTGTGTTAAGTGATATCCTTTAGGGATACTCTCCAGCTGTAGATTAGACCTACCAGAAACATTCAGATCCCCCACAGAAACTCTCAAAAACCAAATGCATTTAGAAAGGTGCTCTAAAAACAGCCAACTCTCTCTCTACATCTGGGCTTATGTTTGTGGAGGAGAATGAGGTAAGATTGGCTAATCATCATCACTTCTTAAGAAGTGTTGAATGAGAATTTCTCTGCATGCATGGGTATGTGTATAGAGAACTTGTATTATGTCACAGAGCATGGAAAAGTACAGCTGAGAGAGAGCCTGTATGGTCCAAATTCATGCACAACAATTTTTCCATATTTTCTAATGTATCTTGTTATGTTTGTGGTCCTATTTTCACTTCATTTCAGAGCTTGTCTGCTGAAACTTTAGGAGCAAGCAGAGTGTGGTATGAATCACCAGGTGACATTTTGTAAACACTCCTACTCAGAGAAAGGTTAAATCCCTTACAAGTGTATATGAAAGAGAAGGATTCAAGTTATTCAGTATTAGATTTTTTTATACTGTTACAGACCTAAGAGATGATGCTGCTCTATACCATACTACAGATGTGGGAGAAAGAATCTAATCTATTTTAACAGGAAAATTAGCACTCATTAGTATGAGACCAGTGGAGGTAAATTGTGGCCCAAAGTTCTTGTAAGAAAAAGTTTTAAATGGATGAAGAATCCTGAGCTGCATCTTCTGAAATAAATGCCTGGTATTCTTATTGCTCATTTTGTTCCTGGGTTCATAAGTGTCCTCTTGTACTATGTACCAGTCTCTGAGATTGAGGATGCGAAACATTTGTCCTGTTTGTTTGAATTCCACAGATGAGTGAACACTTTCTTTTAGCCCTTGTGGTCCTGAAGGAATAAAAACTAGTCTACTAGATGCTTGTAAAAGTGGTTTTTTTTGCATCATAATAATGATCTGAATCAGTATATTAAATACATTAGTTTGTTAGGTATTGACAGGACATTGAGTGATGTAGAAGGGGGACAAGGCAGGTTTCAATGTTTTGGGAGCAGATGGCAAGCAAAGAAAATCAAGCACATAATTTTAATTGTAAGTTCTGTATCACTAATGTAGTTTTGCACAAGGGCTGAACTCCACCTCCTTATACTGAGTTTAGAATAAGAGGCCTACTAGGTACTGAAAGTGGGCATGGCAATATAACTTGCAGCATCAGTCTGGAAATTTCTACATCAGCTTTTAACAATTAAAAATAAAGGTATTTTTACCCATTTGTGCAAGCGTATGGGTGTAATTCGATTGTTGACTACTAAACTCTACTATGTATTAACAAAATGAGTTTATTCGCTTATGTCTAAGTCTCTATCTGTGTCTTGACTGTTGAAGCAAGGCCAGCACTTTGGTGTCATTAGTAATCTCACACCATTCCCCACAGATGTTGCATTAAAATGATAGATGACTGGTTTTGAAACCCGTATGAGGGTCATCTGTCTACTTCACATGAATTGGGTAGCAACTCTATTGTTCAGTTTTACTATTTGATGTAAGGTGAAGATTTCTAAGGACCAGCAGAGAGCTGCACTTGAGACCTTCAATTCACTTCAAGACTGTCATGATTTTTCTCTCAAGCAACGCTCCACAACTCAAGATAATCATGCAGTCTAACTAGTTTTTCATCATTCTAATTGATTAAGTACTTGTTTGGCATTTAATCCACGTGACTTCTGCAAGTGTTTCTTGTGCTATAACAATAACAAACCTAATCTGAAGCACACTGAATGGAACTGGTATTAATTTTTTTCTGGAGTCACAGTGATGAAATGTATGGATTAATAGTAGCCAAACCTATTTATTTAGGGTTTACCAACACTCTATGTTTTTTAAATGGTGCAATCAGTTTTTGAAAACAATGTGGGTTTTAAATCACCATTTCAGCCACTCTTTCCCAGAGTAATGGTTGTACCTATGACAATTGTAGAACTAGGCAGAATATTCAAGTTTTACTCTACAAAGCTGAGAAACTTCACACTGGGAATCAGTACCTAGAACTGCTGCATTCCTTCTACCCATGTTGTAAGAATGATAACTTTATATTCTTTTTATTAATTTAGCTTGATGAAATCAGCTATTGTTTGCCAAACACAATTAATTTCATTCTTCAAGAACTCAATTTCACTAGCTCTCTGGATGCACCCTGAATATCTGTCCTTGTGTTGTCCATCCCTTTTCTCAAGCATTCAGGCAGTCTTCCCTGTTCAAAGCCAGAAGGCTTACTAATTTGTTAAGTCTCCAGAATTTCCTGTTATTTTAACAATTTAGAGATCAATTTACATATATTGGCCTCATCAAATGTACCTTTTCTTCTTGGGGATGCTGAGAGCCTATCTGGTCTCAAGAACTTCAGAGCTTCATACTGGCTTTCCTTCATAATTGCACTGTGACCTCCTGGTTCATATCTTTTTCTGGAGAACTTGAATTATGAGATGAACAATGAAATTCATCATGAATGATGGTTCTGTCTTCCCTTTATGTATCTGTGAGGTAAAATGACTGATTTTTGTATGTGTACATAAATGCATACATATTAACCCCCTGATACACTAAGCTGTATAACCAGCTGTTTCACATCTGCATATGATTGCTTCTTATGAAAATATTTTAATAGTATTATATTGTTCTTCTGAAGTTTCTGTTGGCAAATTAGTTATCACTAAAAATTCTATCTCCATTTACACTCATACACTCAGTTATTGATTTGCTGATTAAGAAGTAATCTGTTCAGATTTATGCTATGGAAAGATTTCCTTTTATTCCCCCAATTATGGATTTGAAACACTGCTGTGAATAAGATTTGAATTTTAAGCTGACTAAGTTTCTTCACCATTTTAACTGCAGATTTTAACAGCAGCTTCTGGCTTCTTTTATGTACCCCAAAGGTCCAGTAATGCCAAAGGGCTCTTTTGAACTATTTGGAACAAGTGATGGATATCTCTTCACATGCTTAAGATTTTTGTCTGAAATGCTTATTCATATGGATGGTCCCATTGACTGGAGTAAGGTTATTTGTATAAATTCCACTTGATCTCAGCAAGAATTATGGAACTGGACCCCCAGTGACCTCTCATAAGTACCACAGTCTGGGTCGTGTTAAAGTTGTCCATAAGAACTTTAGAAGGTATTTTCAGATTTTGGATTAAAATGCCAAAATGGTATTTTAATCTGGTTACTCGAAACATTTTTTGAATGATTAGATTTAGATATCTGCCTATTCTGAGCGTAGGAAATAACCATGGTGTTATTCGCAACAACGTGGTATCTATGAATAAATGTTTCTTTTTAAAGTAGTAATTACTGCATATGTTATCTTGCTGTCCTCTATTTTACCTGAATTTAAAATCCCAAATGCTCTCCCCCTGCAGCTATTCCAGAGTTCTGCAGCCCAACTGAAAAAGAAACCATTAGGCAGTATTTTGACATACTTTGGGATTGACTGAAAGCTTCTGGTTAATAGCAGAATATAAGGGTTTGTGCAGCTGTTCAATAAAGATTGGATGCCAACATGCTTTTCTTGTACCTTCAATTCGAAAAGAAGCTGCAGATCCCAAAAGCCGATTTCTGGACTGGTTTAAACCCAGTGTCCTATGTGTGTCTTGAAATAACAAAATATAAAGCTCATACATAGTGTGGCATTTTTCAGAAGCACTCTCATGGGGGTGTTCCCTGTTTAAGGCATGCTGAAGCCAAACAGGTAGCATGTTTTGTTTCAGTACAAAGTCACACGTGTCCTGTTCTTGTGCTCCCAGTCTTTGTTGTTCCTCAGATTTATACCAGTAATCCTAACAGTCCTTGTGTCCTCTAATGTTGAAAAGGCTCCTATGTAAACACCTTATCCAGTAGGCTGACAGGGTGCTTCCAGGGTGCTTGAAAATTCTAAGGATCATCCAAACGTTTTTGTTACAGAGGCAGTGGAGAAGATATATTCAGTCACAAGAGGCAAAAAATTCCACAACCTATTGCTTGCAGAGATAAACTTTCAGTATTATTGTTTCCATTTACCTTGCAGTCCTGCCCGTTTTGTGTACTAGTTAGTTTCAAAATGATACCTGTCCTCTGACAAAAATAGAGAGCAACATATACAGAGATCAGACTTGCAGATCCTTTTTTCCTTTTACAAACAAAATGAACTTGATGTTCTCTAGCCTCACATATTTAAGTATAAAATAGTGTGAGCCTTCTTGACACAAAACTAAGATCATTAGTATTTGCAGTACATTATGAATATGCATCCCTAGCACACTATGGTTTCTGGCGTTGCTTCCACTACTATTTGATGCATTGATTTCTTTTGTGTTTTCCTTCTTTAATGTAGAGTGTGGTTGATTTATTTCCTAATCCATGTCAATGTGAACTTCCTTGGGCTGCTCAAAAACTTACACTTCTTTAATTCTCCTACACACAGCAAGAGGCAAAGGGAAAAGTTTTTTATTCATTTAGTAATCTGTTTCTTTTCTTATTTTTTTTTTCCCTCAAATCTCAGCTTGGAAACCAGAAAGTAACTGCCCCTGTGATGGAGGTAAATGCTTCACAGACACACAGACAAACAGCAACAGAAGCTTCTCCACTGCCTCTTCCTCCCGTGGTACCAGTTAACAGAGCCTCTTTCTCACCAGACAGTGGCACCCATCTAGTACCATATTCTTTGCCAACGCTTGATGATTTTTTGCCTTCACGCTTTTATAAAATCCCAGCCCTTTCACAGTTTTCATATAAATACCCATACCTAGCTTCTGAAAGTATCCACAGGAACGAAACAGCATCTGTAAGCACAGATTCTGCCATGAGTGAGTGCTCCTCCCACACAGTGAGTGAGTCTTCCACAGCCATTCTAGATGAGCTGCAGACTTGTAGCTATGATACTACTGACTGCTCTGAAACACCTTCCCCAACCTTGAGCCAGATGTCTGCTGTGTCTGATGGCACCACCTTAACCAACACTGCTGCTGCTTCTCATGTAATTATGCTTCCTTTTTTTCCTCCTCCATTTGTTCAAACAGGTAGTCAAAGGGGAAAAGAATTCAAACTTGTCTGTTATCCTGTTACACAGACAACTGTTCTGTTAGTATTCTTTTGTGTGTGCTTGTAGTCTGACAGTATGTTTTGCGACAGTATGTTTTGCAACAATTGTTTAAAAAAAGTCATTGGCATAGCAGCTTCGGTAATAAGAAGATGATACTAAGTTGTACAGTTGTATTGTCAACTAAAGTGTGTCAAACACTTTGCTTAAAATAAATGAAAATAAATTCAATACCTGTTGCAAATGCATTAACAGCAGGTAGTATGTAGAGTTTGAAGAGATTTGTTTAAAGTATTGTTAACAATGTACAGGTCTGTGGAGTTTGTAGCCTCTGGGCTACCACTATTTTTGGTTTATACTGAGGTACAGTTTTCAATAATATAACTTGCAAATTCATAGTAAATGTTGGCAATATTTAATGCAGTTTTTTCCCCAGCCATGACCACTGACTGCACGATACTGTTTTTCTCTCCTCTAACTAGCCTTTTCCTCTCCTAAGCACAGTTTCTTATATGAATGAACTTCATAATCTTGTAGTACCCAAGTGTCCTGTTACTTTTGTCTTAGTTAAATCAAGGAAAAAAAACAGCCTGCAATTAGACGTTTCATATGTGCGTTCAGTTTTCTCTACCTTAGTACACTCATATATGGGTGGAAAGAAGGTATGGAATTTGGGTCAAATCCTGATCCCTTCTGATTTCTTTTGAGATTATTTGCATGACTAAAATGAGTCAGAACAAAGCTTTTATTTAAATGGAGCAATTCATTGCTGAATTGCAAAGTAGAAAGATGCTCTGAGACCAAAGTTTTACTGGGCCACAGCAGTGTTCAAACTTCATACAACTCCTTGAGCATGTTATCGTTTTCAAGTCTGAGAAGAGAAATAGTATATGTATTTTTTAAAGTTTTGTATGTATTTTACAACCATTTTGAGCCCAAACTTGCACAGTCACCTGGAGAGTCAGTGCTCTGTTGTCAATGCTCTGGATGCTGTTAAAAAAAAGTAATATTATAACAGGCATGTGAAAGCTGTCATTCCTAACTCTTGTCACACAGTTCTGCAACTTTGTTTTTGCTTTTACATTTTTTCTTTTTGAGAGTCAGTACTGTGAATCTGCATAGAGTAGTTGTAACCAAAGATACCATAACTGTTACAGGCTGGTACATGTAAATGAAGCACAATCACTACATAACCGTTTACTAGCTATGGGAAGCATGGAACATTTATATTTTCTTCTAAAATAATCAGCTAACTGTTTTTGTTTTCTTTAAACAGTATTTTTATAAGCTGAACTGAACAATCCTTCTTTTTTTTCCTTTTTTGGATAGTCTCCCTGTAGAGGGATATGTTGGGTCAGATATGACCACCACTTTCTCTCTTACTCGTGGCAGGGATGAGCATAACAGCTGTTCAGCATTAGAAAGGATGAGTCTCCCATCAAAGGACAAAAGTCCACAGACAGTCTTAACAGCCCCACACAAAATTAACTACTGGCAAGACCCACCTCTGCAGTATAGAAAAGTCTTCGTCTCCCATCCTCTGCAGGGGAGGGCCAGATGACTGTAAATGTATCTGTGAAATGAGAAAGTGATGGGAAAGCTGGTGGTACACACGCATGTGCTGCTAGTAGTTCTCCTCGTGTAGTGATCTTCACTGTCAAAGGAGGCTCCTGTTGGTTTCGTAGATGAAAACTGCTGAGGTAACAATAAAAGTGACATAGGATTGTGCCAACCAGAACTGTACCTGCATAAGATGGAACCATGCTTTCAAAGACATTATCTCCACATTGGAGATGTTTTTTAATTCTTGAGGTCCTTAATGAGAGCTTAGGCAGAAAGGTTTTCTGAGAAGAAGAAACAGCATCAGGAAGAGCTGAATCAACAAAACTGTAAAATGCTCCAGGCAAAAGGCAGAGCTAAACATAAAACTGTTGTTTATTTATTTGCCGTACTTTTAGTCACAGATTACAGCTTCTTTGAAAACCTGAAGTATGAGAATCATTATTCTTATTTGGGCTTATGCTTAGAATTGGAGTTATAATCAGAGAGCTGCTGGTTTTGGAAACTATTTTTTCTGATTCTATTCCAATCACAGACATTTCCCTTATAAAGTAATTTTCATGGGTTCTTTATGGTTTGTTTTTTTTTAATGTAATTTAAAATTGTGGAATCTAATGGAAACTTGGAAATGGACGTGCACATTAGATTTTTGCCTCTTCCCAAGTTCCAGGACTGTCTTGAGCTTCAAGAATTGATTCTGAGTATTTTAGGCTAATTCAACATCTGGAGGCTGTGCAGCATGGTTGCACAAAATTGCCCAGACATCTGTAATGCTACCTTGTTACTTTTGCTGCCTGCCTCAGCAGAGAGAACCTTACAAAACAGCTTCAGCCCCATATAGGTGCTTTGCTCTGCTCTGATTCAAAAGTCCGGAGACTTGCTCTTTCTGATGCTCAGGCAAATTAAAGGAAGCTCAAATCTGGTACCTAAGAGGAATATTTACAAGAGACTGATTACCTAGAAGCAGAAGTAGTAGGCTCTGCTAGCAGATGAGCACAGTGTGCTGGAGGAAAAACTGGAGGAATTTAGGGACATGAATAGCATGAAAGAGATGAGGATTATCTTCCCAGTAGACTAGGAAATAAGTGCATTTTGGTGAAAGTTATTTTCTGTATCATCTTATTTTCCCACAAAGGAGATTATTTAGCAAAGTGAAAGGTCTAGTTCACAAACAGGTGTTTTAAGATTTCATTTCCTTTGCTTCCTTAAAAGCAAACCCAGAAATATTGTATATGGACATGCCTCACATTTATGACTGATGTCCATCAGCTACTTGCGTGGATCCTGTTTTCATGATAACGTGTACTGCTTAGTATAAGAGCTTTATTGTCTAAACCAGCCACATGGTAAAGCCCAGCTTTACCCAGAATTTACCCAGAATATTTTAATTTTTTATTACAGTAATTCGTAAGAGTTGCTTTCCAGTTGGCAAAGAACTTAGACTAATTCTGCTCCTCTCCTCAGTGAAACGAAAGCCATACAAATTGAGTAAGAAGGTGTAAGGAATTTTTTTTGTAGGAGAGGATGGTGTGAGAAAAGCCAACTTAATTAACATTTTGGTTCTTAACTTTATTGAGGAAATACTTAAACACAAGTTTTTAATGGAGACATCACCACAACACAAATCCTTCAGTTCAGTTCTGAAAACAGGCATCCTTAAACTGAGAAACCCTGAATGCATCTAGGAGTTCACATGATGTCTGCATAGGAGCCAGAATTTGTTTTGCTGTCTTAGCTATCAGAAACTGAGCCATTAAAAATTTCAAATCAAACCAGTAATCTCCAAAACACGAATGTATACAAGAGGTCATGAACTATTTCATTTTTCAATGAAAACATACTATGTCTTTTAATACATTTTTACTTAATGCTTTGCTGCTTCAGGTAGTCTTATGTTTTATATCTATAGCAGGTTTTATATGGGGTTTTTTTTGTTATATAAATTTGAGCAAAGTTTGTAGCACTTCTGATTTTGTTCAGATTTAAAGAGAGTTCTGCATTAAAAGAGGTGTTGCAGAGAATTTATCTCCCTTTTCTGATGAAATAGTCACTGCTCTCTAATTTCATTCAATGCTTTCTCAGTATCTCTGTTTTGATCCTTGCAATGCTGCCTATGAAAGTGCTACAGCCAGATGTGGCGATTCTAAACCTGGGGTCAGGGAAGCAGATTGTTTCAGAAGTACCTCTTGTGACTGAAGCCTAAACAGCTTGTGATGTTGCTATACTGCCAGTTTACTTAGCTTCCCCATTTATTTATTCGATTTTGTTCTGTTGTGGGGTTTCTTTGGTTTTGGTTTTTTTTTTTTTTGGTGCTGTTTATTTTTATTATGATGGGTTACATCTCAGCATCCCATAATCACTCCACCTGACTTCCATTTTTAAAAGAAGCTTTGGCTCACTCTTTTTAGCTAGTCTCAATAAGACTTCTCCCTTTGGTCTGCACATTAATGCCCATAGGGCTTGAGCATGTGCATTAAGGGAATATGTCTCTTGGAGTGAGTCATTTGTGGCAGGCAGCCTTTGTCACACAATGAGAGGAACTTTTAATGCCGTCTTCATTTTGCATTGCTGTCAAACCTCTTCAGACCTTGTTTGTTCCATCTTCATCACCTTGACCATGGTCTTTCTGTCACCTTCCCATAATTTCAGCATGCTTCACAGAGAGCACATACAAGGAGAGAAGAGGGGAGGTACAAGGTATATTGAGGAACAACATATTCTGCACCCCTTGTGATGAGTTTTGTATTTCAGTGAATGCAGATACCATAATGGCTAGGGCTCCTGAGAACCAGTAATCGGTGTGCAGATGACAGTCTTGCATCACTCTTTGTTTGGATGACAGTCAGAGGGCTTTGTGTGTAGTTTAATGGCATGTTGTTTTATTTCTCTCAGGCTCAGATCACAGTGAATGGGAACTCTGGCACTGCTGCCAGCCCAGTGAGTTACTTTCAAAGGCCTTTTTCCCCTTCTTCAGCTTACCCTCCACCAGCTTCACTCAATTCCAACATTGTTATCATGCAGCATGGCAGGATGATGGGTAAGCCTCACACAGAATGTTTGCTTTATACATTATGCAACATATTCCAATTCACATGGCAAAGACTGCAAACAATTGCAGAGTGCTTCACATCCATAATAAAGGTATTGTCTATTCATCTACCTTGGGAAGTAAATGCAAATAAATAATACCATTTATTGTTAGATACAGTAGTGATCCTGAACTATTAAGTTTTATTACTTATGTATGTGAGAGTGACCTCTTGCCACCTTTCTACTAGCTTTATCAAGTAAAGAGCATATATCAAAATAGCTCAGCCTATGCAGCCCCTTCAGATTTTGCCTCTTTTAAGAAATCGAGGGCCAACTTTGTACATTGATTTTCCCCACAGCTTCCATAATCTTCAGTATCAATGGTGCTGACAGCAGGAGGGGCTCTGAGCTTTTGAACACCTAAAGTTGCGTCAGTCTATAATTACATTATGTATTTTTATAGGGCATTGGTTGGGTTTTTTTAAAGATGCATGATCAGCCTTAGAAGGGATCCTTGCTGGTATAACCCGGTTTGCCAGAACAGTCATTTGCTTGCTGCTTTTTTTGACCAGTGTTTTGCATATTCAGATCAGACTATACAAGCAAATAATTTGAATGTGATCCCAGAGCTTATTTTTTTTGGTTTGTGTGTGTGGAAATTCGGTGACAGTCTCACTCTGAGATTTACGGCTTACACAAATGTTGCCATCCCTATAATAGCAATAAGTGCAAAAATTGAACACATGGGTTTCTCCACATCCCAGAATTCTAGGTTCTTTGATTGCTTATAGTTTGCTGATCTAAAGACCTACTAATTCTGTAGGTCTTTAGAAATAAGTAAAGTGTTTTCCATAACTTTTGCTCATGTATGATGCTGAAGTTCTGTGCTCCACAGTAACAGCCTGAGGTAATTCTCCTTGCTCGTGTAAAACTCCCACTGACAGACTTAGTTCAAGGCCTACAAAGAATGAAGGATCAAATCCAAAATGTTTTCTAAATTTAACATCATGCATTTTGGAAAAATGGCCCAAATATTTAGCGGTTTGCCAGGGGGAGTTGCCCCTCTCCATATATGTGTAGCGCTGGATTATTTACAGGATTTCAAACTTGAGTCAACAGCTGAAACAGCCATGCCAAATCCAGTTCTCTGTAGTAGGAATGAGCAAAAATATTCCAATTAAAATTAGAGCTTTCAGTCAGTAGAGCTGCTTTTGCTGATTTACATTACGTTCAAGTATTTTGCTTCAGAAGAATCAACGCATGTTAATGTGAAAGGCAATTGTAATCTTCACCAGTAGTGTTAGAATTTATTTTTATTCCCTGCGTTCATTTATCCTGCAGTGGAAATGTCTCACAAGCACTGTACCTGCTCTAGCAAAAAAAAAGAAGCTTTGTTATAGCAGCCCACTAATTTATTGAAACATGCTGCCTAAAGGAGTAGGGCTCTTTTTCCTGCATATAGCAAAGAAGTACATTATTTGCAGCAGTACAAACTTCCACATGACACATCCCAGCAGTGAGATGCTTTTTGTTAAATAAACTACTCTGAATTTTAGAGGGAAATGGTAATAGTGACATGTGAACTTCAGTAAATATATAGGAAGAGGGCGGGGGTAGAAATATTGCAAGTCGCCACAAACCGGTAGCAGCCTGCATGGATCAGCATAAGTGCTGTAGGTGGATCATCAGATGGCTGCCCAGGTGCCAAGTTACTATGGTCCATTATGTGGAGGCTCTTAAGCATACCAACATAACTTTAAGAGATGAAAATTGCATGTCTGAATTAATTTTAAAAATATTCACGCATCAAAGCTTAACACTTCTAAACGTATATCGCCTAACTTTTTGTGGAGGGCTGTTTGAAATCTATTGCTGTGCTTATAGAACAGCCATTTTCTATAGTTTGCTAGACTTAGCAGGGGGAGAAGTTTTGAAATTATATCACTAATTTCAAGCATAGGAGAGGTGCAAGAGTTTGATTTATAAGAAGGCGGCTGCCACTTTCTCAGTAGATTTTGCTACATTTTTGGAGGGTTTTTTTCTTCCTTTTTTTGCGTAAAATGCTGTGAAAAAGTACCTCTGATCTAAGATGATCTGAGTTTAATAGCTTGTCTGGTCCTTAAATAAGTTTATAATGTAACATTAAGTAGGGCAAAGCCTCAGCTAAAATGAATTTTTACTAAGCATTGTATATGTATATGGGTAAGATTGTTGTCAGTCTTTGTACAGCATAATGAAATGGGGAAGCGTGATTCAACTGCCAAGTATGATTATTGTAAAGTTATACAATATTCTGTCATGTTGTCTTTACAGAGTCCACAGAGTCATACTCACAGCATGTTGAGACTGTTGGCAGTGCCACCACCACCAGTACAATACCAATCTGTAGATCCTCAGAAGAAGAAAAAAAAATTACAGTCATTAAAGCTCCACATTATGCAGGGATTGGCCCGGTGGATGAATCGGGAATCCCTACAGCAATTAGAACGGTAGGAAATTCTGGGAATCTGTGTATGAACTCATACAATGAATTGATTGTTAGTAATGCATTCTTCTAGTCTTATATAATGTGGAATACAGTATGCGTAATCAGCGAGCTCATGAATGTAATATTGTGTGCTGACAGAAAAGGAGAATGCTGATGGAAGCATAATTGGGCAACCTCATGTTTCTACTTTTAATTAGAAGTAGCCAAAAATTTGTGTCTCTCTTGCTTCTCTTTTAATTCTTGCCTTTTGGAGATAGGTATTAATTGCATTGTTTTGTTACTTCTAAAATAAACTTTAGACATACTCTATATATGCATGCAAGTATACATATATACGTGTGTGTGTGTATAAAATTCTCATGCTCCTGCATTTTGGGGGGCAATGGTTCTCGTGTCCTCAGGGTAGTGTAGAAATTAAGTTTTGTTCTGATAATAATCTAAGTGACTAGCATTTTGGTGGAAGTGCAATATATAATCACTGTGCCATTTAAACGAACAGCATGGAAGCCCCTTCATTGTGCCTAGCCGAGTTTTGATCATCTGGCACCAGTTCCTGCGGTCCCAGGATGTCGAACTGAGAAGTTTTGTTTTCACTATGCTGAAGCATTCTTTCCACTCTGCTGTCAGGGCAGCCTCTTCTGGCTGGTCTAGAGAGTACAGTGGCAGCTGCACTAGGTCTGGGGAGGAGTGCTTACTGCCCTTCCCAGCCAGAGAAGTGCCGTGCTAGACGGAGAAAGAGTAAGAAGAGTGGGAGCCACGATGAAAGCGGCAGAGCCCTTGCAGGTGAAGTCTTTTTGAGGTGCAAGGATGTAGCAGCTGTTGGATGCACCCTCTCTGCCAATACTGACACAGGGGGTTGTGTTGCATTGCCAAGAACTGCTTCAATGGATTGAAAAATTGGGGGGGGGAATCAGGAATTGATGGAGAAAAGCAATAGGAAAAAATCAGAATAAGTGGTAAGATGGGAACAATTTTTATAAGAATGGGGGGAAACTGGCATTTCTTGCTTTATTTTTGGTAGTAAAAGTAATGCAATCAGAATCTTTTAAAAATAAAAATCCTTTGCAACTGTGGACTAGCTTCCTACCCCCTTTTTAAGTAAATAGTCCCTATGCTTTATATAAGATAATTATTTTTGTTCTTTTTTAGTAGCAGATTGATCTAAGAGGGTGTATATCAGTTATATAAGATTATAACAGAAATCCCCCTCAAGTGTCCTTAACAGAGTTGGCAAACTGCCAACCTGTATTTAACTTTCGGATTGTGTGGTCTGAGTTTCTCATAGATTTTCTCCTAAAAGCATAACTTAATTTGAATTAGGACATTCTTCAGCTGGATCTGCTCTGTTTTTTGTTATCTTTCCATTTCAAACTATCTTAGAGCTTGTAAACTTAGTATTGTAGAAATGATTCGCACAATGAAGTATGAGCTAAAAGATTATGCTAGCACATGTGTGTGAGTGTGTGTCTCATGCCACTTTGTGTTCTTAGGACTTACTTAGCTGGAAGTGAGATTGTTTTCAACTTATTTATTTGAGATCACATTTTAAATGTGGATGAATGTATTTGAGCCCTGTATACCCCAATCATGTAAGAACATCTTTACACCTCTCAGAAGTGCAATACTATGCAAAATCATGCAAAAATGTTATAACTGCATTTCCCACAAACAGTAGAAGGTAGGATGTATCACTCACTCTTTCTCCAAGGTCAGTCAGCAATCCAAATAGGAATCTTCTCCCATAAAATGCAGCTTCACTCCATCTGGAGAGCGAGAGTGAAGTTTTCACATTAGTTAATTTTATTGCTGCATGCAAGGTTTAAAAGTTTCCTATTCTTCCATTGTTATGAAAATTGTGACAGTCTATCAAAAAATCAGTAAATGCAGGTTCATGGGTGATAGGCAACATACACACTGTGCTCCAAAACACTATGCTATTCAAAGGTAAGCATGCAAGTCAGAACCTGGGAGTATCTGTATTCCAGATTTGGAGGGCTTTCAGGAGCAGGGAGATTTTCAAGCTGTGATTATCTCCTCCAAGTCTGTCTTTACTCTCAGAACATGGTTTGTGACAGCTGTTTAGCCAAGGAAATAAGAGTGATGTTCTCTTTCTATTCCTGCAAACCCTCTCTGTCCAAAGCTGCTCAAAGGGGAAGGATTCCTATAAAGCTTTCCCATCTCTCAGAACCTTGATCCCATGTTGGCATGTTCCCTCCATACCATTTCAGCTCCTCCCAGCTCTGGGAAGTGCAATTCTGAAGCCTGAAAATTCAGATCATTGTTAAGTTCTGCCACCATGCCAAGCCCTGCCCCACAGATGTTGAAATTCCAAGGCATCAAAAACAGTCTTTGGAAAAGGGAGGACAAAATGCTGTTCACTCAGAAAAACATTCAGTCAAATGGCACCACCAGACTTCACCACTATGACGGGATCCTAGGAAAGGAAAAAACATATTCATGGAAAGTGGTATGACTGCAAACACAGAAGGTCCACTGAAAGTCTTAAATGCCTGCTTTAGTTGGATAATTTCTGATGGATTATAGGAATACTGCAATGATTATGGACTTTCCTAAGTACCAACTGCAGGTACTACTTCTGTCCTCTCTACATGCTATTTGGCTGATTGTTCATTCACATATGATGATACCATATTCCAACATTTAATTGAAACAAATACAATGTATGCAAAACAGGATGGCATCTGAATGGCCTGGTACATCGTGAATACTTCTAATTCCTCAAAAAAAAAAAAGATAGGTATGTAAGATTAGTGGATATAAATTGAGTAAATGCATTTTTAAATTAATTTATTCCTTAACTAATCCTATCTGGCTTATAATGTAAAGGCAAATTACTGGCTGAGGCTTTAAACCTCAAGGTGAGGAGGGAGATGAGAGAAAAACATTCAAATGTCCAGAAAGATGTTGGGAGTCTGCCTTCTCTGGTTACTTGGGAGCTTATCCATACCTGATCTCTAAGTGAAAGCCTCCTGTGGATTTGTGGAGGACCTGACTGATAAGGAGGATCTGGCAAAGTGGTATCTGCGCACCTTTGTCCCTTGACAAAGAGTACGGTCATAGCAATTTACAATTTATTCACCTATCACTGATTCAAGCTCTGTTGGAAGACCCTTCTTGGCCTAATACAATTAGAAAGACAGTTGCAGTATCATGGGACCATTGCAGGTTTCTACTGCTGTGGGAAACGAGTACCATCACAGAGGTTATGCACATCAACATGGATTCCTTGAGACCTTCTGGACCTCCTGGTAAACTTTTGAATATATGTTAGAGTACCAAACCAACACATTTGTTTCAAATCCAGCTAAATTGCTCTCACCAGTGTTTCACAAGTATAGATGTTTCATACCTTTAGGGAAACAATGTTAAATCACAAAAGTGTGATTCACTAAAGATGGCATGGTGCCAGGAGAACACACTCAGATCTGTAGAGCTGAATTAGTGGATTTTCACTTTTTCATGGTAAAGAGCAGTGGGCAGAGTGTTTGCAGATTTAGTACTAGCTAATGCAAGATCATGCACATTAAGACTAATGCATTAAAACTTGCATTTCTGACTACAGTGGAAGGAGCAAAATTTTTAGGACTTAAGAATAATAATACTGAAAACATGTTTGCCTTTATGTTATCTCCTTTTCTGAAATATTATCATCCTGTCTCAAAGAAGATGGCAGCAAAAGAGAAAATGCAGAAGAGTAAGATAAAAAGAAGCACAAGCAAATGTTGATATGAGTAGAGTTCATGAAGTTTGGGACTGCTTAGTTTACAAAAGTAGGGGTAAATACAATTTAATGAGTGATTATTGAAAGGTCTGTTGTATTCAGTTTTCTCAAAATAGAAAAATAATTAAAACTAATTTGCTTGGAAAGGGAATTTAAAACTGTTGAAAGGAAATAGTTTGTTTACAATCCAAATATTAGCTCTTAAATATAGTGTTGTCTTAATTCTTTACTCAGTAGTATTCAGAAGTTTTTTTCCATTATTTATAATTATATTTTGAAGACAATCTATGTTGGAAATTGCCAGGAGTTCAAAAGAAGCTCTTCTTACACTCTCATAATTGCTGAGGTGTTTGCATTTTACTGTAAAGTATCTGACATTTGTCATGGTCAAATATAGGGCACTAAGAAGATAAACTCTTGATCTGGCACTAATTCCTATGTTCCTAACCACTGTACCCTCCAAGATCAGACTCCAAAACTAACTCAGCCTTCAGGGTCTTCCAGAACTTGTTATAGGAATTCCTAGATGGAAAGCATAAAAACACCATTTAAAATAGATGGTATGAAAATGATTATATTAAAAAGGGAACAAACCATAACAGGCTTTGTGTCCGGAATAATATTAAATGTCTGACCTGATCTGAATACACAGGGGTTTTGTTGGGTGGAGGTTTTGGTGGTGGTGGTTTTAATTGTTAAAAATTATGTTTTATTTAGACAGTTGACAGGCCAAAGGATTGGTACAAGACAATGTTCAAGCAAATCCATATGGTTCATAAGCCTGGTAAGTGTGCTTTTGTCATGGCTAGGCAGTTCTCAGTGGCATTAAAAAATGCAGTTTTCTGCATTTTGATTGTCTGCTATGTGAAAATACAAGTGTTCACCAAGTGTCAGATAATGAATCAAAGCAAATGGGTTAATTTGAGTTTACTGCAGAGAGAGCTATTTTCCTCTGCCAAAGGCTGAAAATTTCTAATGTGTTTATTAGTAAAATGAAAGTGATTCCAAGTCACTGAGTATGATTCCAAGTCACTGAGAGCTCAGTGAAGTGATCCCCATCTCCAGTTTGAAGGATGAGAAATTGGCTGCTGTAAATCTCCTACCATACCAGCTTTCTTTTGGAGAGCTCCTATGTTAGAACAGCTGAATATAAAATGTAAGCAGGAAAATTCTGGCTTACAGGATCTGCTTTGAACACTAGTCACATAGTAGATATTTGAGGTTGCTTTTTGTGATAGGAACAACAGCTTAATAGTCTCTAGTAGAGGGGAGCTGACTAAAGGAAGAAATTCAGCTTGAGGAAGTGAGAAGAACTGACAGAAAGCTGTAATTTGCAATTCAGTGCTTACCGGTAAGTACACAATATAGGTGACATGACCAGAAGACACCCTTTTACTAATAATATTGTAAAATTAGCCCATGGTAAGTATAATGGGACAAGAGTCTTCAGAAAACACCTGTGGGATGAGCAAAAGAAATAGAGAGCTTGATTGACTACCAAGCTGCTGTTTGTATTTGCAAAAACAAATCTGCATTGCTGTGATAGACTGGCTTGTATTGCACTATTGTAACATGTATTTCTTTTTGTAGATGACGACACAGACATGTATAATACTCCATATGCATACAGTACTGGTAGGAGTTATTCCCTCATTTCAAAATGAGTCTTTTGTTAATGTCAGCAAGTAACGGGGTAGTTAACTCTTCGTGCTTGCTTTTATAATGCTTACATAAACACCTTTTATCGTCTTGTTTGATCTCAGTTGGTGTTTTTTCATGCCTTTTTTCCCAAATAAAACAGTTTAATTTTGGTTTCGTTCTTACCACAGAAATGAATTGCAGCTGTGCGCCTCTTACTGCAGATGGGGTACAGTGTAATACTGTAGTTTCTTGATTACACTGCATTTATTTTCACTAGTGATTGTGAGTAACGCAGCCTTTCCTCATCAAAATGGAAAGGGAGCTACTGTGTGAAAGTGCAAATGCTAACTGCTAACATGGGAAGACAAAAAGGTTGTACTGAAAACAACTTTTAAGATATGGATTAAGAGTGTCTAATAAAGATGATTCTGGTTTATGATCTTTTCATTTTTGCTATAGGCACAGCTGTTGATATTATTAGCCTGCAAGAAAGACATTCATCTAAGATATATAATTGTGTCTTTCAGAAGATTATAACCATGTGGTAAAATTATTTACAAAAGCAAAAATGAAAGTGTGAGTGGACTATATGTGCAAAAAACCCATAGTGCCTTATGCAAAAAGACCATTAAAATTCTTCATTTCAGTGTTCATTGCATTCTGTGTGCCCTCAAACTGCCTTTTTTCTGTTTTGTTGAGAGCTTTTGTTGTGGGTCAGTTGTTTGAGATCTGTTTGGATTCTTGTGATCCTCTTAAAGTTACACTATTGCCTAATTGTCTCAGAATAACAGTAATTATTAAAACAATGGGAAAAAATGTGCATTTCCTGCATCTTCATTCTGAACATAGAACTGAGAGGCAGGATGAGCCTGAGGAGTAATTACAGGCTGTCATCAACAGCTGTGATGGATATATCCATCACAGCTGTTGATGAATTATTAATTAACATCTACATTAATCATTAATTTGTTTTAACTATACTGCACTTTATCTGCGTGTTTGTAGGTTTATATAGAAATATAATAAAAATAGTCTAATGAGCTACATCGTATACAGCAGTGTACTTTCAAAAATGCATTTACACGCTTTTGTAACCTTGCACCTTTATTGAGTAACAGTGAGTTCTTGTAACATTCCATGTTGTGTTTTATTAAAGCTCATTTTGATGCTTTGACTGTTTCTGGTTTTGTTTTATATTAGGTTCCTACAGTCCATCCTTCTCTGCTCAGGCACACCCAGCTGCAAAGACCCAGACGTACAGACCATTGTCTAAAAGCGCTTCTGACAGTAGCTCCGATGCCTTTAAGGTCTCATCTCCTTTACCACCTCCACATGTGCCACCTCCAGTACCACCACATCGTCTGAGGGAAAGGTCTACATCAGAAAAGTAAGTTGCATATTTTCAAAAAGTGTTCTTGGTACGTACAGTCATGCAGTTACAGGGCATCACAAAGGATAAAATAGAAGGTGTAGAACAATACGACTTCAAGGGCTTTATTCAAGGTACAGTCCAATAAGGGGGGTAATTTCATCACTAATGGGGGCATCATGCGTAGTGCTGCTATTTCTTCAGCGTGCTAAAGAAGTACTTATTCTTACAAGTAATACCAGTATGAGCATTTAAGATTTTCATTTTTATTACCAGGATTGTCCTGTTTATTGTATTTCAGAACGATCCATGATCTAACAGCTATCTTGAATAGTTAGTCTCTGAGTAGGAAAAGCTATTTATGGTATCCAGTGGGAAAGAGAAGGGATCTAAAAGATGCTAGAAACTGAAATTCAAGTAAGAGCAAAACCGTAAGAGTGCAGCAGTCAACCCATTTTCCTCAGATCTCAGAAGTGCTTTATATCCCGATTTTTTCAACTTCCATCTCAATTTTGGTAGACCAAGAAGGTATTTACAGATTAAAGGGGCATTTCAGATTTCTCATGGTTTTCCAGCTTCAAACTTGCTGCACAAATCCAGGTCCCAGTAGTTAGAGTCCAGTCTGGAAAAGGTTAATAATAATTCAGGAAATAGATGCTTATCCTTCTGATGAAACCATGCAAAGTGCCATGCACACAAACTCTACAGACTTTCAGCATAACCACACCTACTAGCTCAAGCAAAAATCTTTTTCTTTAGCATTTACATTCATGAATATAACATGTTAATATTGATTTATTGATGGCTTGGTTTGGCGAGCAAAGATTTGGGAAGGGCTTTACCCATGCTTACTACAAGCACGATGACCAAGGCATGTGGGATAGGCAAATCTGGTTGGAAAAAAAAGGCTGCTTATGCAATCAGTAAGTTTCTGACCAGGACTGTCAACTCCTGGGGCAATCTCGAGCGACCCATGCCCTGCTCCGCCCGCATGCAAGGTTGGATCTGCAGCTTCTATGCACGGTGTCACCTGCCGTTTTGACCCTCGCATGTCCATACAGACAAGTCCTATCTTCAAACCCAGGCAGAAGGAGCTTGTCTAGCCTTGTAAGGTCTTCCATCTAAGAGAAGGACATGTTAATATAATACTATGCTATTATACATTTATACGTATGTGTGTATATATTTAATATATGGTGGGGTTTTTTTCCGTTAGTGGCTACAAAAGCATCTTTTTTTGGTTACGTTCAAGCAACAAAACAGAATTTGCCCATTTTTTTAGCTTGTACATTGTAAACATTTTTATATGTAGAAATTTGATGAAACAGTTTCAAATAATTCACAGTCTGAATAAAATAGTATGAGAAAATTCCATACTAAGTGTTTAGACTATGAATTGTAAGTAGTGGCAATGCAGCAGATACACATACTGCAGAAAATAAGATTGCCTGACAGTTACTGATTTTTGGCTACTCCCGTTGCTGAGGGCTGGTTGTCAAGACGAAATGCTAGGGGTTAGAGTTGGGCTGCTTCCCAAACACTGTGAGGTTTGTATGTTGTTAGCAAGTCATATGGAAGTGCAGATTTTGTCAGCAGGGCACCAAAATATGGATCTGCTTAGCTTTGGCCTCTGAAGTTATGTGAGTCGTCATCCCATGCTAGGCGAAATGCCTTGGTCACAGAAACCGAGGCCTGTTGCAGTTTCTTTTGTCAAGCTTGAAAATAACTGCTTCAGCACTGAATTGGTTGTTTAGGCTCTCCTTTTAATCTCATGCATGGTAAGACAGGCAGTCAAAATCTACGTTCTCCAGCTCAGGGGATGCCAAACACGTTAGTTATGCTTTGCCTGCTGCTGACAGCTCTAGCTTCTCAATCTTTTCCTGCCATTGGGAGATTCTTTTTTAATTGCCTATAAAGCCTGAGTACTTAAAATCTCACATAAGCGGCTTAGGTCCACATGTATCACGGTTTTGTAGCTGGGAGGCAAGATACGGTTTGCATTAACAGTTGGACTCAAAAATACAGTCCCTAAGGGATTACAGGCTGAACTGCAAATTAGGTGAACTGAGTGAATCAGAATTTCAGTAGCATCTTTTTTACTTCAGTGACTTGCAGTATAATGCAACTTTATCAGAACATTTCCATTTTCCTGCTCGTTCTCAAAACATACAACCTTTTCTCTCCTGAAACTTTTTTTCCTCAGTGAAAATAAACAATAGAGCCATGTAGAACCACTTCCCTTGAAATGTAGGGCATTTTATGGAGGTGTCTGTGTCCCAGAGATTGCCCTCACAAATGTACTGTAAACAAAAGCTACCCCATAGATTGTTTTAAGGCACATGACATGTGCCTTATTATGTCGGGTCACATCAAACCAAGTCACATCAGAAAGGTTGAACTGATAGAATTTCGTCTGTGTATGCTCTTTCTTATTGTAAATACAGAAAATAGCAGTTAGGATTTCCCTTTTTATTTCCCCCATTCTTTGAGTTACTAGTAGGTCATTTCACACAGAGCTAAATAAAAAGATGCGTGAGCTACAGTAGGTAGCAAATGTAGGTGGCATCTACAAAAGCTGCCATGAAAAGGTAGCTCTCATTGTGATAGTAACTAAATAACTGAATAAAATAGCATGAATAGCTATGCTGTAAAGTAGTTATGAATAATAGCATGGTAAATGACTGAAAAAATACAGTAGTAGGGGTTACTTTTTTTTCTTGGCATATCACTATTAAAATGATAGCAAATTTATAGCTGTAAAGAAAATGGATAAATTTCTGTCCCAGAGTCAACTGCCAAATTCTTGTTCTGGTTTATCTGTTTGAATTTCCAAGGAAACAGTATACTGCTTACAAGGATATTAAGGAGCAGTTCCACTGCTACTATTTAAATCTCAAATCAGAATAAAGAGCATCTATTAGGTTTTCAAACTGTCTTTTAAAATAATTCCTCATTTTTTGTCTCAGAAAATTTTGTAACTTTTTCAACATGAACTTATTATCATATTGTGTGATGACAAAAATATTTACCTCTTGCCTGTATGAGTATAATGCATAAAACAAATATAGTAAATTTGCAGTTTGAGAAGGAGTCTCATGGTATTTTGACACAGCATGTCAGGGAAGTTTTTAAACTGGTCTACTGGTTATAACAAAAGTATGAGTGAACACATAGGCTGGACATAGCCATAGGCTGGACACAGCCACAGGCCGGACAAAGCCGTAGGCTGGAATGGCTTTAAGCTGAAAGAGGGGGAATTTAAATTAGGTACAAGGAAGAAATTCTTCACCAAGACATTGGAACAGGTTGCCCAGAAAAGCTGTGACTGCCTCATCCCTGGAAGTGTTCAAGGCCAGGTTGGACAGGGCTTTGAGCAACCTGATCTAGTGGAAGGTGTCCCTGTCCATGGCATGGGGGTTGGAACTATATAAGCTTTAAGGTCCCTTCCAACCTGAACCATTCTGTGATTCTATGATACAATTCTATGACATCTCTAGTATTTTTCTCAGTACTCTGCTGTACTGAGTCTACCTGCTGTAGATGCGTTAAGATGATACAGTGGTCAAAACATTTGAATGCTAGGCCAGACATTTCACAGGTGAAATAGAAAGAGAAACCATTCTGAATTTGTTTGGGTTTGCATGTTTCTCTTGCACGGAGATGTAAAGCAGATGGCAGTGACAGCAAATTGACTCAATTGCTCCTATTTTTTATTTAGAAATGACTGGGATCCCCCAGACAGAAAGGTAGATACCCGCAAGTTCCGCTCCGAACCAAGAAGTATTTTTGAATACGAGCCAGGAAAATCATCAATCCTTGAACATGAAAGACCGGTAAGACACATAAATGGAATGGGTAACAAAGTAAGAACTTTGGTGAGAGGTCATCTTGTTATTATTTACTACTGCTTATAAATGCTTAGATTAATTTTTAAGGTCCTTTTTCAAATATGACTTTGCAGCAGTCTTTGGTCTTTCCTGATCACTGTGTTGAAAACAGAGGTTTAGCTTATTTGCTGAACTTAGATCTTCTGCTATTTCCAAGAAATCAAGCCACAACTGTGCAAATAAGCAGAACTGTGAATTAATGGAAACTGCTTTACTAGTTGGCATGCATCACCAGCACTCATTTTGAGTAGCATTGACAGCACATATGATGGTTAATTAATGCATTAAAATAAATGTACACAGAAGGAGATTTTGGTCAAGTACTGGCCCAGGTTGCCCAGAGTGGCTGTGGAATCTCCATTTCTGGAGGTGTTCAAGACTCACCTGGACACAGCTCTGAAGCAACCTGACCTGATTAGACCCTCTTTTAGCAGGAGGTTGAACTAGATGACCTCTGGAGGTCCTTTCCAGCCTCAATTACTCTGTGATTACTCAGTGTACACTAACGTGTAATTAGAAGCCTTTATTTCTGCGTTCTGAATAATGATAGCAATTGTGGAGTTTTTCACAAGCATGTCTGATAAGGCTATGCTTAATGCATGCAAAATCACCATTAACAGAAGACTTCATTTACTGAAAGAGACATTCACTCAGGCTTTCTAATTTACCTTTGTGCTGTCTCAGTACTTTCTTATTTTAGGAAAACAAAGGCATTCATGTAATCAGTACTGGATTATTATTTGCTTCTGTATTACTGTATTACATGTTTCTTCACAGAATTAATTTTACTAATACAAAATTTGTTAAGCAGATAATTGAATTCCACATATGTAGTATTTCAACAGTGTGAAACACCTTTACTAAGCACGTTTCCCTTGTGGTTCTGTGGTCATTGCAGCGACATAATTCTCATTAACTAGAAAATACTAATCTGTGTTTCTGTAAAATTAAGTTTTTTGCAGAACTGATGCATTTTTCAAAGTGGAAATTGGTGCTTCTATAGGAACTGCTAATTACTCAGTATGATTCAACCGGACTTAGTATTTATTGTGATGACAAATTTAATTTCATGTAAAAGGTAATGGCATTTGTTCTGAGCACTTTTTTGATTGCCATGGCTGCATTATACACAGTGAGGTCATTTACCAGCCTTCCCAGTGCCAAAGAATAACAGCAGTTTCAAGTGAAAAATAAGAAAATTGCAGTGATATTGCAAGAATGGCCTCACTTTTTTAATAAATTATATTTTCAACTACTGTAATGTGAAAAAATCATTCAAATGGAATTGCTGATGAGTATGATCGTAGGTACATTTTTTTCAGTTTTAGCAAACCAATGAAATTTTTAAAAGTGCGCTTTGCTGACTGTTCCTGAATCCTTTTTTTCTAACTTGCTTATGCAGTTTATTTTTGGTGTTCCTTGTATTCACTGAATGGGATGTGGAAGGCAAAACTCATGACTTCTTGAAGGGTAATCAGCAGAGTAGGCTGAAGGACTTTTCTGTGTGTGTAGGAGAACCTGACATCTGAAAACAATGCATTAATTCCAAATTCAGTTGAAAACTGAATTCTCAACTGTGTCAGTATTGCATGAGTTAAGTCTTTCACCTTGATAATCTCCAAATTTTTTATTACTTTTAATGTCTTAAAAATTGTTCTGTTGATAATGAAAGAAAATAGTAATCAAAATACGGAATATAAGAGTATAGTTCATTAGTATTGTAAAAGATGGACATTTATGGCATCTGAACTGGAAACTCTTACCTTACGAGTTTTGCCAGAACAAGAAAAAAAGTCAAAGGGAGTTTCTCCAACAATTCAAATCATAACATTTTTTTGCTGAAATGAAATAATTTCCATGTCTACAGGATTGGAGTTTTGATACCAAAATGATCAGAAAAAAAAATTACAGCTACATTATATGATGTTAGACAGGGCAGGTGAGGTTTGAAAAGTCAGCATTTCCCTTAGTGACGTAGGTACTACACTGGAACCAGTTGTGATTAATGTGGGGGTTAGAAACACGGGAAGAATATAATAAAATGAGATTCAATGTAAAACCAACATTTCATGGGAAATTCAGCATATATCGTTCAACAGGTCAAAAGAATGTAAGAAATAATAAACCTAAAGAAATGACCTAATAATAGACATTAAACGGATAGATTGGTTAGGGATAGATGATTATCTTTGTTATGGATATGAGAAGATGAGTGTAATTTCAAGCTGCAGTATCATGTAGCAACTTACTGTCATGAAACAGGAAATGAATGCTTTTCCTTCTGTAATTTCAACTTGTAAGAGTATAAAACATCAACAAAAACGAGAAGCTTACGATTACAACTGAAAGTAAGTGACATTAAGCTGTTGAATAATCTTCCAAGCAATGATGTGTCAGCTCCTTTATTCCTGTTTCAATGAACTCATAAAACATTACCTTTTCTAATATCATAGCACTGATAAAGTGGTACATAAGTTGTTCTGACATATGTTTCTACCTCTAATGTCTGCAATTCAATAAAATACTCCTTTTTTCTCTAATGTCATCTGAAGCATGGATTTGTTTCCTAATATAAATGTTTACTTTCAGTGAATAAGTAAATTGCATTGTAATAACTTAATCTTACTCATATGAATATTGTTAGATTTTTTATTCTATACTAGGTTGAACAGTGTATATGTGAAGTAATTCCTTCATACATGTACATTTCTCTATTTCTGCAGTAAAGCAACTAAGGAAAGATCTGAGTGTTGCTGTAAAAAAAAGACTTTGTAAAATTGGTACAAGCAATAATAGATGCCTTTATTTTCACGACATGTTTTAGACTGAGCATGAAAGTACACATGTGCTATTCAGATAAAAGTCATCAGGTTAAAATTTTATTCCATATATTTTTTATATATGTATTCAGTATACAAGTTCTTCTGCTGGGTTTATATGCAAGAGGATTTAATGATCTGAATACATTAAAAAACATGACTGTTTTGTCAAATACCAGAAATAGTCTGGGCTTGCACCATGATGCATATCTGTTGATTTGGGGGTTTGGAGGGGTTTTTTACTGTAGTGAAGAATTAGAAATTTTCCTTAGAATATGCAAGTTTTCTGTCAAGCTGGTTATCAGAGTATTGTGCGCTGTGAGTTGAGTTACTTGAGTAACACTTTGTCAACTAAAAAAGAATTTCTCAGCATGTGTTAAAAAGAAATCAGGAATTCTATGGATTGGTATGTCCTCTCATCAAGATATGGAGAGACGAAGTCAATCTGAACTTGGAGCCATAACAGCTGTAGTCCAAAAAGAAAAAAGGAAAAAGCAAAAGGAAACTTCAGAGCTAATAAAATGCCGAAGCCAAATTTACAACAGACATCTCAGTCATCTCAGTCCATTGTTCCAAAGAGGCTTCAGGCAAATGCAGAATATTAATTTGAGCACTCAGATCCATGGTTAATAGTGAGAAACATGTAACTTAAAGGTTTAAATGCCCACTTTTGATTGTCTGCTTGTGTATATCACAGGCAAAGCTGAATACAACATTATAGATGTATCTTTTTTTCAATGACACTGTTGTTCTATACTTGAGTGTGTTGATGCAGTACTGTGCTGACCATCTGATGCAAATGCCAAAAAAGAGTGAAGTTACTTAGTGGTCTTTAGTAGTGTATTTTCAACATGTAATGAAAGGTTACTAAAACTAGATGAAGGATAGAATATAGGAATGTGACTTGGTTTGACGGACAGGTCATAAAAAGGAAATTTACTTAATACTTTTACCTTCTATTCAAGCAGTTTGGGAGATATCAGACCAAGCTCTGTTCACTTTTTAAAGTCAAAATTATTTGTTCATTTTTAAGTTTCTTCGAAGGGGAGATAATAGAAAAAGGTCCATCAGCAAAACTGAATCCGAAAGCCGAGAGAAATCAATTGCCTGCGTATTGATCTTGGTAGCACAGGGAATGCGGAGTCCTCTCTAGAACTGCCTAGCAGCAGTGGACTTGCAGGCTTCAGTGCTGTTTCTTTTTGTGTACTGCCCTCTGCAGTTTAAACTGTAAATAAAAGTAGAACTTGTGTGCATGGACCGCTCTACACACTTTCTTACGCTCTCATTTGCACACTACTACATGAGAAGAACTCAAAACCTTAGAAACTACATAAAATGCACTACCTCTGGCTTTTTCTTTACAAGCAGAAAATCGGGGGGCAGGGGTGGGAATAAGCTTTCAGCTAATTGAAAGAGTATTTCAAGATTAAGAGGAAGCCAACTCCCATTCTCATGTTTATCTATTTGGCTAACTGGATGGAAACACATCTGGTCTGATGGCGTGTTCTGGCTCCCTACAATAAGGAGCAACAGTCTGTCAGTGTGTAGTTGTGCAGCTACTGTTACCCAGGGGACCTTGAGGCTCACAGGGCTGAATACACTACCCAAGCAAGTTATGTTAGTAAGCCTGGCTTTGTACTGCAAACAGCTCCACAACTTCAATGCCATATGCATTAGAAGGGATTTAGTCATTTCTTTTATGTAGATGTATCCAATTATTGATATTAACATCTCTGTGAAAATTAATTCACTGGTATAAGAATGCAGATGAAAACTTACCACAAATATTCCAACATACTGTTCAGAAAAATGATAAAAAAGCAGTTGTTTGTTTAGTTCTGTCCTCTCACAGTATCCAGATCTAAGTTGTGAATTTCATTTTTTTTTAAGTAAGCAAAAACCTCTGAATACACCAAGCATTCTGTGTAATGGGAATCAAGTTGATACATAATGAAGTTATCTTCTGCTTTGTGACTTTGTCATTTTTTTGCCCTCACACCCTCATTTGTTTGTAGAAGAGAATCATGTGCTTTGTATTCAATTATAGCCTCTCTTAAGGTTCCAAATCTTTACTGGTCAATTCATGAAACTAATTTCAGTGGTGATTTTCTACTAACGACTTGGGTATGTATAGTGTGTTGAAACAGTTGTTATTAGTATTGCTGAATATGGCTGTGGATGGTGGAAACATAAGGGAAAAACTCCAGAGCAGCTTCACTTCCTACCCCTGCTGTGGAGCACAGCAAGCTGTTCCATCACTGGCATTCACTCCGTGTTCTGTTCCCTTACTTGAAAGGGACACTGTGAAGATAAATCTATAAAACAATATACTACAAGGTAGTTCAAAAGGGTTGTTGACCTTTCAGTAGAGCAAAGTTGACAGTCTGTTCCAGTAACATCAAAGGCAGCAAGAAAAGTGCTGTAAGATGTTTAATTACCTGAAATGGTCAAGAACACGGTGTCATCTCTTACAGAAATAGCTGTATGTGGTTGCTCTGGTGTACTGGTGACAGCTTGACCCAGGAGGCAAAAGTGTTATGTGCTTAATCACAAGTATCATTCTTTATGCAGGACCCTGTCATTTTCTTGGAGGATTGCTTTCTAGGTCACACCATAATTAGTGTCTGAGATCTGGTAATTACAATAGTGGAGGACCAAATTTTAAATTCAGAAATACCTTTAACAAGAGGAATTCTCTGTTTCAGAGTTCTTTAAGCCAACAGTTCACTGTAATTCTGTGCTGCATGACAGCTTGCATCAGATCCTACAAAGGAACTGGAGATCTTTAGAAAATAATTGATGCAGTCAAGTTTGCAGTTGATTAGATATCCCATAGGGAGCTCTACTGTTTTGCGCTATTTTCATGCTACTTGAATAAATCTGTCAATTATTCTTCTGTTCATTGAAGAATTTTCTTAATGCTATCTTCAATTGCTACTTTATCCCTTTGCTGTGAAAAATTTCAGATTAAAACAGTGTGTGGGGAAAAAAAAGCTTCATTATTCCAACACGGCCATGGGAGATAAAGCCTTACAAAACACTGCTAAAATGAATATTGTGGAATGCATATTTTCTCACCAACTTCTTGTCCATAGGATTTAAAATACACTAGTTCCATTTCGTATGCTGAAGTGGCTTTTTAATACAGTCAGGCCTACATGATTCATATACCTTTTCTCAGCATTGCTTCAGGACAGCAAGATCCAGAATTAACATGTTTTGTGAGAAGACAAGGAGTGACCAAATGCAGTACTGATATAGTTATGTCTTGCTGACCAGATGGGCAATTTCTTGCCTATGCTGAAGATGACGGTCATTTAAACCGTCTTCTTAACAAGCAATCTCTAGTAGCATTAAATGTAGTTAAGTAATGCAATGATGTTTAAAGAAGGGGTCAGAGCCCTATTAACTTTGAAAGAGTAATTTTAAAATGTTTAATGTTTTCCAGTATTGGAAGAACAGCAAGAAAAAGTATTAAAGCTACCAGTCAGTGACAGCTCTTGAACAAGAATATGCATTGTCTTAAATATCCATCTTCATTCTTTGATTTTATTCCTTTCCTTTCCCCGTATTTGTTTTGTGTTTGTGTGTGTGTGTTGTTAAAGTGACATGGCATTTCTAGCACCTGCTCAGTGTGTGCCTTTTCCTTCCCTTTTCCTTCACAACTGCTCCAGCCTGATCGCATAAACCCAGATGACATAGATTTAGAAAACGAACCCTGGTATAAATTCTTTTCAGAACTGGAGTTTGGACGTCCGGTAAGTGAGGAACCTTAACTTGCCAGAGTAGTGGCTTTAATATCTTTAATACAGACTACATATTAGACAAATAGTAGTGTGTAATATTTAAGAACAAGACAAATAAAATGTTGAACAGGGATCTTTAGTAGTCTCCCTAAATCTTTTGCATTTGGCTGGATTATTTTTTAACTCTTTTAAAGCAGAAAACCATGTCAGTTTGCATTAGGGATGCTAAGTTACAAATCGTGTATTTTACTTGAAGGGACATGTGTACATTTTAATACACACAGCCATATATAAATTGCTTATGGCAGTAAATACTGATAAAAATCTTTTCCCTTTTCATCCTGTCCTGTATGCATACATGCAGAATATGTATTTTGTACATGAACACAGAGATACAGGTTTGCTGTTTTCAAGCTGAACACCTGCTTGAACGGACTTCAGTTCTGCTTCAATTTTCACAAATAGCCAGGTCCAAAAAAAGGACTTGGGCAAACAGATGCCAGTTTATTCGTAGTTCAAGCATTTTACGTTTACAGATATAAAGCTGAAAAGTTCCATTTGGTTGAAACACCTAAACATCAGAGAGATCTCAGGTTTTCACCTTTAGTTGCCTAGGCACTCACAGTTCTTCTGCAAATACCGCAGGCTTAATTGGACCTATGCTGTTTGTGTATTTTATACAGGGATAAATCATTAGCATTGTCCTTGAAGCAAGCTGAGAGCTAGGTTTCACTTCCTCCCTGCACAGTGCCTTAACAACTAGGTTGGAGATGCACCTGCTCTTGCTTTTGCACACACCCTCTCTGGCTCCTTGAGCTCCAATTCTTTCCTGTACACTCTAACCTCTTTAGGGAAAGGGGTAGCAAATGTCTTCATCACAGAAGAATGTCTAACACAGTGGCTAGAATACTTTCCACACAGGTAGAAGATGGGAGTTCAAATCCCCTCAGAAAGATTGAAGTAAACCCAAGCATCCCCATAGTCTGGTTAAGTATTTTCATAGCTCCCCAGGATTCTGGGGAGCTTGAGAAAACAAACAGAAGCAGCTGCCCAGAGGCAGGAAATCCCAAATAGACATGGCATTTGAGCTTGAAACTATCAGGGTTTAAAACATTCCCATTCTTATCTTTCCCTGTTAGCTAGCAATTCTTTGGAGCGCCCCTCAGCATGGCAATTACTGACATGCCAGGCTACAGGAGAAGTCTAAGCACATGATACAGGGCCCTGGAGGTCAGTCTGGGAACCAGGTACCTTAGTCCCCCTTTTTAGCTAGCCATAAACCAAAGCCAGAACTCCCAGCTACTTCAGTGAGAGCAGAAAACAAAACAAATCACATACATTCTTTAAAAGCTTTAATTTTTTAATTATAACATTTCAAAAAATTGCCTTTTAAATACCAACAGCAAATAATAGGAAAAAATTAGTTAAATATATCTGGGTTTAATCTGTTGTCCAATAGTCTATAATGTATCGCATTTTCACTGATGACCTTTTATCTCCTCTATCTAGCCTTTCAAGCTGTTTTGTCACTCCTCCCTGTAGGTGGGCAGAAACAGTCCAGATACTCTTCTGATGAACAATATATCAACAATATTTTACTGATTATCATAACCTGAGAATAGTTTCTCCTGTAAGATAAAATATAATGGGATTTCCCCATCAGAACGTAACTCTGATGCTTTACACTCTTCTGTCTCATCAGTATTAGAAACTGCTAGTATTGATTCAGCCATTCCAGTTGTAAATTTTACTACCTAAAGTTACTAACATTTTATTAAGATGCTTATAATTTAAAAACTATTGTAACACATCCTTCCTTCCATTCTACCAATATGTGTCACTCTTTGTATCTGATGCTGTCAACACTTAGTTTCTAACTGTGTCACCTTCTCCACATTTCATTCCTTGCTGCCATTGATTCTACTCCATTTCATCTCTACAATTCTGCTTTTATGATGCAGCCACCTAAAAAGCTTTTGGACTATGTTCAAGACAGTTCTTCTGGTGTTTCCAATGAGGTAAATGAATGATTCTTGTTCAGATGATTCTCTTGGGAAGAAGGGTTGGAATGCTCACCGATTATGTCTTAAGTTTGTTAAAGTGTAGTGGTTTCCTTCTGATAGCTATGAGATGTTTCTAATCCACAATCATTGTATCTTTGTCTTCATATCTTTCCAGATCACTAGTGCATTTGGATGTTGATCTTATTATCCTAGGAACTGTGAGTCCTTATCCCAAAGCATCTCAGAGATTAACACTCAGAATTACATGACAGCCCATACATCTCTTAACTCTTTGACAAATTCCCACTTCTTCAGAGTTGGGCAAGTGCATTTCACCATTAGTACATCAGCACAGTAGTATTTCTTTAATTGAAATATTTGACTGCAAATTCTGTATATCAAGTGAAAGCCTTTGTGGCTAAACTGTAATTTCTCCAATTCAGTATTTATGACTAAGGTTGCTGGTTGTAAATTTAGAACTGTAGGATTGACAGTCACTGTCATTACTCCAAATAAAATACACCAAGATGAGGCAGAGGGCTGTCACTGCCCTATTGTAAGTGGGAGAGATTCAGGACTTCATTCCTTCTCCCTTCCCTCCCCACTTTTAGTGTTAGGGTGAAAGTTGGTGAATCCTGTAACGACAGCTTTATTTCATTTGATGGCTTTACTTCGTATTTGTGATTCACTCTCATGTTCTGTATTCTCTCAAAAAATTAAATGCAAATTGTGGCCTTAAATTATTAATTGTTTGCAAGTTATCCACTCCAGTTGGTTTAAAGTTAGCATGATTATTTGAAATAGTATCATGTTCAGTAGGTCTGGGTACAGCTACTATTAAGTAATACTGCTTTTATCTTTTTAAAGAGACATTAAAGAGACATTTGTGTTTTATTTTGAAACTTTTTATATCTTTGAATTTTATAAATTGTGTTCACAAACTTGTTAGGTATTAGAACCATCATGCAAACAAGCCTGTTTATAACTTTATGGGGTTTTGAGTAAAACTGCATCAGAGTATTTGGCTGTATTTGGTAGTTTGGAGTGGTTGTCTTCAATATTTAATTATTTTTGTCAGGCAGCTTTTATCCATATACAGCAGTGTTGAACATTCTTGGAAAATGCCTAATTAGCTTTGGAGGCGGGGGAGATGCGTACTATTGGGCCGCCTGGATGTGGCTTGGAGGGATCATGGGTCAGTAAATGCCCGAGAGCTGTTAGGGACAGCTACAAGCAGTGGTACCCACTCTTGGCAGTAAAAAGCAACCGTACCCACTGTTTGCTTTCACTTTTCCCCTATGTGCCCTATCAGTACAGCTCTACCTGTGGTTAGAAGGTATAAAATCCACACAGCTTATATGTATTATTGCATGCCTGTTGTAAAAGTTAGTATTGTAGAATGTGCAATGTACAGTATCTTTCATACAGAAAAAACTTCAAAGAAGATATCAAAGAAAGGACAAAAGGGCATTCAAATTGATAAAGGACAGAAAGCAAAAGCCATATAGTAACCCAGCAGTCAATTCTGGCATGACACGCACTTCTTGATGTCTTAGGCTGATCATTAACACACTATTTATGGCCTGGGGAATGCTGTGGATAAAGGAGTTCTCTCTGGTTTGGTTTCAGTTGTGTGATTTAGCCATTGCCTTCCATAGGAGGCATTGGGGATCTGTCACCACCCTTGGGATTTACATCATGGTCTGTATGGTCCTGGAGCCATTATACGTGGTGGAAAGTAATCAGTGTCTCCTGTCTGTTTGGCCAGCATCATGTGACAGATGGTCTTGGTCCAGTCTCTAATGGAAGGGGTTGGCACCTGCACAAGAAACCCCGCAATGACAATTAATCTACAAAACGCTTGTGTCGCCTCATGCAACAGTTCTAACAGAGGTAGCCTGTGAGCCCAAATTTCCTTCCTCTGCTGGTACCGCACCGTGGCAGTGACTGGTCAACAAAGATGAGGCTGATAGTTGCAGTCAGATTTGAAATAAGACTCTGAGGCTTTTCAGGGCAGGCTCAATGTGTGTTTTGTGGGCAGTGCAGGGAAGGACACAGACCTGAGGCCTTTGCTTCACTCTGGCATGTAGGAATGTGAAAACTGGTTGCACTAGCTGTTGGTGTAAGCAACTCTGCTGCTGGCTTCTGTGGTTTTATTGCAGGTAAACCTCATAATACTAGGTATTTATTTTAAAATCATCAAAAGTTGGATAGTGGTTGGAGAACTGTCACAAAGACAGGTTTTTTTCAGCTCTCAGAGGATGAAAAGAAAAACTTGAAAAGATGAACTGAATGAATAGCAAAGACTCAGGAATAAATACCTTCTTCAGAATGTACTTTAAAAAACAAATACAGTGGTAAAAAAGACCCTGTTCTTACCAGAAATATCAGGTGCTCAGCAACTGGCCACAAACATCATGGGATCTGCAAACATGTGGCTATAATTTATATATGATTGTAGGATTTTGATGAGTAACTGCAAGGGAGGCGAAGCTCTGCAGACCTCACTTCTGCATGAGGGAAATATTTTCAGATTTCTGTGTTTTTAAAGTGAAAGTTAATTTTGGCTGTTCTGTATCTATTCTTGAAAAGGTTATAGAGAAGCATGACTTTGGATTGTTACTCAGCAGTGCTTTAAAGGAAAAAACATTACTGAAGTAGAATAGGAAATTAAATGATCCTTTTAAAAAACTGCGTAACTGTTCTCATGAAACATTGCAGCAGCTATGTTGGAGTGCCCAGGAGGGTTAACCATAGCCTGTTCTTATAGGATTTGTCACAGAATAACAAAGTATAAGCAAACACGATAAGCAGAAACCATCACCCTTTTTTCAAATACAGGTATATAACAGATTCGTGTGTTTCTTTTCACAGACTTCCTTATATCATCACTATTCAACAGACAGAGGCCTGGACAGGCCCTCTAGGTAAGAAATACAATATATGATTTTAGTAGACACAGATTATACAGCCTGAGGGGTTTTTCTGTGACCTGAAACCATCAGATGTTCCAGAGTGTCACATTTTAACATTCACCATGTGAGCTGACAAAAGAGAGATGCATGAAGAGGGTGTTCATATTTTAATACTGAAGTGTAAATTTTACCTTCATTTTACAAGGACTTACTCTTTACATTCAAAATAAGCCGTGCTCTATTCTGTGTCTTTCCACTAGAAACCCTGAGTTTCTGTCTCAACTGTACCAATCTGTCATTTAACCTTGCTGTCTGCAGCACTTTCAGTGTTGTTTCCCAAAGCATGCTACCTCATCTGTCCTTACTCTCTTTTTCCTATCTTTGCACTGAATTTATAGTATCAAAAGTAGTCTTAAAACCTTGATGCATTTATGTCAAAGCTTTCACTATTAAAAGGTCATAGCAGTTTTGTATAAAACTTTAAAACAATCAGGTAAAGAAGAAATTCAGCTTTTCTGGGTGAAATATGCTATAAGATGCCTGAGACCAGTTCTTCTCCCCTTTACATGTTTTTGACGTGTTTATCCTGGTATTGTTTAATCTATAAACCAATAATACGAGTTTACTTTTTAAATCCTTGAATTCTGACCTCAGACTGCTGCTAATACTGCTTATTTCTGTAGTTCTGCAAGTACTGCAAGTGACTACAGAAAGCGAAGGAAGTCAGAACCTACTGTAAGCCATCAGAGGGTGCACAGTGATCAGAACGCGAACAGGCCTAGCCCAGGCCGTACAGATATGCAAGGCCCATATACCACCCTTCGAAAGCCTTTAACTAGCTCATCTCCTTCTTCTCCATCACGAGCAAAAGGTAAGAGAATCATATTTGTTAGTGAAAAATCACTGATGATGTGTCGTACAATACATTGATAGTAAATGCAACTGTGTGCTGTTACTAGGTGCACTTCACTGGGAGATTTACTGTATGAAGCAACAGGTTTGGACCTTTCAGGAAAGGCTAGCTTGTTTACACTTAAGTGTGTAATTTTAAGCTGAAAAGCTGGATTTGTAACAAGGATTTTCCAGTTTCAACTGCTTATTCTAACAAAAGAAAATTAACTAAATGAAGACTAATATTTATACCATGATCTATAAACCCATAAAGTTGTATTAACCCCACTACTTTCTTATTAGATTGATGTGCTTTTAAAACTGTTTTCACTATATACAAAAAGTAAATCAAGACAAATAGCACATAGGATTTAAGATGTGCTTCCAGTATAGTAGACCTTTCAAATCTATAGCTGATGTGGTAGACATTGTTAGTTATCAGGACTTAAATTAATCAAGCAGACATCCATTTTTGATTTTGTGAATCCTTGAAGTATTTAGTACAGCATATACAATCTATTTAGTTTCTTTTTCCATGTAACTCACCACTCTATTACTGTTCTTCAGTGTTCTCACTCTGTAACGTTTCTCTCCTGAAAATAGGTAATTGAATCAGTTGTTGGTTTGTGGGTTTTTAGCAAGACATAAGGTTTCTGTAATAGACAGTAAAAGTAATATATAGAGTCATATTCTATACAATGGGTCTCTTTCTGTTTAAGTTGTTGTTATTCATTGAACTGCTGTATTTCATAGCTACACTAAGCAGCCTATAGCTGTATTAAGGATTGTTTAGACCTTTGTAAAAGTAGATTCCCAGTGAAAAAAAAAAACATAATATCCAGGTTGCAATAGAATGCATCAAAGTAAACCACTGAGGAATATGAAGAGTGAAGTGATGGAAAAGCAAATGCATTTTAAACCCAGTGGTATAGCGGTACTTTTAAAACTCATCCATTTGGTGTACTAAGCCAGGCAGTGAAAAGTTTAAACTCCATTTACCTGCATTTATCTTTGACTACACCACCTATAATGAGCACTTGCCATGCCTTAAACACTTCCTGTGCTTGAAAACCCTTCCCTTGAGAACATCTACCACAGCTAATTTTGTTTCAGAAGGTGACCTACCTGCGTCCCTCCATTCTCCCCCAGCATTATGTTTATTATTGTAGCATTATTATTATTAAAATGTTATTTTTCCTTATTTCTTGCTAAAGCAGCAGCACACTATAAGCTGTTTGATCAGCATAGTTTTTGAACTCCGTTTCAGTTTCTGATCCAGATTCAGGTTGTTCCAGACAGCAGATTGAGGTGTTTTGAAGCATGTGTCCTGAACTGAATGTTGTCACTTGAGACTATTTTTGAAAGTTCGGTGCAAGTATGAGAGATCACAGCTCTAAATTTGTCTCGCAATGGCTTCTAGATCCAGCATGCACATACAAATAAAATGTCTTAAAACTTGCTTGAAAGTTCAGGCTTTGTTTTGGAAGCCAGTCTAAGGGTTATTGTTTCTTCTACGTGTTGGTTAGGTTCAGATACATCTTCCTTTACACCTGTATAGCAGTTCCTCAGCCACTTAGTTCTGCTGTCCTTAAGCTGTAGAAAACACCACTCCCTTCAGTGCTGTATCACACAATGAAAGAGAGAGCTGCCTATGCTAACTGTGAACAACTGGGAGAACTTTCCCATTTGATAGCATATAAAGATTTACCTTAAAAGATTTATCTTAATTATCTTAGAATACACAGGTGCTGTGAACTCTCTGAGCATTATTCAGCTCAAAACAGTTTTTTTCAGAGTGCCCAGACAGAAAAGTCAATATTTGACTTGAGGTCTAGATTTCTTGTTTGGCTTCCTCTTTAAATCTTTTGCAGCTTTTATTGTCTGTTGATCTGCTTCAAAATCGGTATTAATGTTTGTTTTCTTATGCTGCTTTGGCAGGGGAGTTGCTGAGGGCGTAACACCTCCATAATTGTGGTGGTTTGAGCTGGGGTAGATGTTCAAATTAGCACGAGTACATTTTTTACTGGTGGAAAATTAATTATTAGCTCTTCTGCCCCAGGATGTAGCAACCTCTGTACTGACCTAAGCTGATGGATGCATTGATTGCTGTCTCTTTTCTAATCTTTCTAACACTTACTGATACTAATTTGAGCTTTCTGAATCTTTTAATTTCTGGCAATGTCTCTTTTTTACCATGCTGCTCTATGGATTATAAAGGTGGGGATATTAGCAAAGTGTATCCATCCCTTTCAAGTTACTCAGTGCACAACCACAACACCTCAAACGAATTAGATTACTGTAGCACTTACAGACAACATTTAGCTGTTCCAAATGATTCAAGAAGGGCAGTCAGCTACAAGAATGGCTGGCAAATGACTCGTCAAAATGCAGAAGTCTGGAGCAGCACAGAAGAAGCTACTTCTCCAAAGAGAAAATCTCGTAGCTATGATGATCTGTTAACAGATGATCACGATAGTTTTCCCGATGCACAGGCCAAGTCTGAAAGCATGGGCTCTCTGTTATGTGAGGACTCCTCCAAAGAAGTTTGCTCAATGAACTGGGCCTCCCCATATGTTGAGGGCCATGGCAGTAGTAGGTCAAGAGTTCGTCACAGATCCGCACACAATGCCCCAGGCTTCCTAAAAATGTACAAAAAGATGCACCGCATCAATCGCAAGGACTTGATGAATTCTGAGGTGATTTGTTCTGTGAAGTCCAGAGTACTGCAGTATGAAAAAGAACAGCACAAAGGTATCCTTCAAGGCTGGAGGGAGTCTTCTACTGAAGAGGTGCCCAGAGACATGGTGCCAACCAGAATATCTGAATTTGAAAAATTAATCCAGAAATCAAAATCGATGCCGAACCTAGGCGATGAAATGTTGTCAACTGTTACACTAGAGCCTCCTAAAAACGGCATATGTCCACAGAGGCGGTTTTCTATTGAATCCTTGCTGGAAGAAGAAAATCAAGGCAGACATCCCTCTCAGGTACAACGGAGCTACAAGTCTAAGACCCTGGTGCCAATCCATATTGAAGTGACCAGTGATGAGCCACAACGATCACATATGGATTTTTCAGACAGTGATCAAGATGGAGTGGTTTCTGATCTCAGTGACTTTATCCAGATAGAGGGTTCATCCTTTTGTAGTGAAAGTGACTTTGACCACTTCTCCTTCACGTCATCTGAAAGCTTTTATGGATCAGGCCATCACCACCATCACCATCACCACCACCACAGGCACCTCATCAGCTCCTGCAAAGGACGATGCCCAGCATCTTATACACGCTTCACCACCATGCTGAAACATGAAAGGGCTAAACAAGAAACCACTGAAGATCCAAGGAGACAGGAAACAGAATCTGGCCTCTCTAAGATAGCATTCCTAGTCAGTCCAGTGCCTTTCCGGAGGAAAAAAAGTGCAGCTCCTAAAAAACACACTGAAAAGAAAAAATGCAAGTCATCTGTATTTGAAGCACTAGATTCTGCACTTAAAGATATCTGTGACCAAATTAAAGCTGAAAAAAGAAGGGGAAGCTTGCCTGACAACAGTATATTACACAGACTTATTACTGAGCTGCTTCCAGACATTCCAGAACGGAATTCATCTCTTAAAGCTCTAAAAAAGAGTCCCGTGCACCAGCCTTTTCATCCACTGCCTCAAGATGGTGCTATCCATTGCCCACTGTACCAGAATGATTGTGGAAGATTACCTCTTAGTGCCTCTTTTCCAGACATGGACGCAACTAACAACAATGATAGTGCACTGTGTTTCCAAGGTGGATTAACTTTCTTCTTCTGTCCTTGTGATTTATGTATCTAACCTTACTCCCTGTATTTCCTACCCTTTCTCATTACATTTTTATTTGTGTCATCTATAAGAAGCTTTCATCCCATAAAATTCTTCATTAAGTCATTTTTACATAGGTGATGAGGATAGATAAATTTGCTGTCTATTCACAAAATACAGTAATCTGGACAAATGGAGTAAAGATGGATTTCAACTAATACATTATTAGTGCTACAGGTTACAAAGCAAGCAATGTGGGGGTTATTCCCCAAGAAAAAGGCCTTATAGAAAGTGAATGCATGCATCATAAGATGCTGCTCAAACAGAAAACAAATATGCAGACAGCCCTTCCTTTATTATTTGAAATAAAATACTAAACAAAACCTGTATCTAAAACACATTGCATAGTTTTGTTATATGTAGGTGACAAAAGTGCTGTTAATTCTGCCAGTATCATAGAAAGTTAAGTCTTTAATTCTTCTTTCATATGAAAAGACACTAATTCCACTTCTTCATATTACTTTTTGTGAATAGACTGTAAGGTCATTTTAGGAAGTTTTCATTTCCACTGTTCAAACAATACAATTTCCAGTTTCTGTGGCAGCAAAATCAGTTCTTCTCATAAAATTTTGATTTATCATCTGTGAAGTTTTGAGAAATTTCCTATCCTCTTAGAAGGGAAATTCTCAATAATCAAAATTTGACTGAAATTACCAGTGTGAGTATAACTTCTAAAAAAGTCTGTGTTGACCATGATCTAGTTTGGAAGTTACTGCTTTGAGTTCTTTGTGGCTCTGCTTCTCTTTTTCTCAAAAAAATTGCTTTGAGCTTCAAATGTTTTAAAGTTCAACCTTACAGTATTAAAAGAAGCAAACTAGATTCACAGGAGGAGTGCACAAAGGTGTATCTCAGATGATTTAGACAGTCTTTGGCAAATCTTTCTCATTTTAAATGGTAACATTTCTGTTAAAGAATTCTGTTTCTACAGAGATACATTCCTCTGTGGCAGAGCAGCTTTGAGAATTAAATGACATTACAAAGCTCTGCTTGAAATCACAAATGGATGTAAGAGTGTCTTTAATATATCAATTATGCGGTATTTGATAAGACCCATCTTTCTTACTTCTCTTTAGTCTCACATCTTTTTCTGTGACTTTTGCAAATGCCACACCAGTAAGTATGCATTTCAAGAGAAATCAGACTGAAGCTGTTACCATACCTTCTTAACTAGTTAAGATAGACATACGGAGAACAGATAACTTGATTTAAAAAACAACAGCTATAAAATGAGTTCAGACTTTAATTAGTCATACTTGAGGCCTGATCATGATTACTCCTGGCAGGCAGTACTACGCAATGAGACTGAAGTTGTTGGAGATTGTGCTGCTCACATGTCACAGTTGCTAAATCAGAATTTTCCAGTCCTTGAAAATAAGGAAATCCACAGTGCAGAGTAAATGTGGATCCCTAATAGCTTCTGCAGCTTGTGAAGTAGCCTGGCATAAGGGAAGTGGTACACTCCGTCAGCATTAATATCCCTAAGGTAGCATGGAGAATGAGTACAGCAGAATATTACATTGACTTCCATCAGCATCAGTCATGGCTGAGCTCTACTGCTGATGAAGTTTCATTTTTGCTGAATCTGTGTATGTCTCTTCCAGCCACCATCCACACAGAGACTTCAAGATCATAGCAAAAAAATCACTGAAAATTACCAATATTGACTGCATAAGGAGCTGTATAAAAATAAAGGAGACTGTTCTTTCTTATGCATTTTCACTCCTTCCCTCCCATGTCCTTCTCTTTCTGCTAGAATTTAAAGAAAAACAAAGAAACAAACAGATGTGTTTGGAGCTATTATATCTTTAGGTTTATGCAGCGACTATAGATCCTCATTCTCAGACATATGGCATATAAAGAAAGCTGGCCAGAGCTGGGACAGTGGTGTACTTGCTGGTGATGATATGTTTGCAACAATTGACATAAATAATACAATTACCTCAATTTTTGCCTCCGCTGTATTTATCAATAGCCTCAAGTTTTTGTGGCTTTGCCAACACCCACTGGAGACCATTTTAATCTTTCTTCTGTAAGAATCAAACATAATGGATGAGATGCTCTCAATTCTTTTATTTTTTGGTCCGCTTGTACTTCAGAAATATGGGCCTGGTAAAAACAGATTATGTGAATGAAGTCAAAGGAAAACAACCTTCAGTCATAGGTCTCCTCTAGAAGGTATCACTAGGGCACTAGGAGACTAAACTAGTAAATCTTGGGAGTCAGGAGACAGTTCATGTCATCCTCTGGTTTGAAATAATTCCACCATATTTTCATTTCACATTAGCAACTTGCAGAGCTATAGAGTATAAGATTTTGGGTTTACTGAAACATGAAAAGATGTGTTCACCATCATGTAATAAACATTGGTAAACTGCTTTAGAGAAAATCTGCCACATAGATTGGTGACTAATGATTTGTGCTCCATAACTTACAACAAAGTTGTTTTCATAAAATAGCATCCTTTTAAATTCCCTTGTGCTGCTTAACACGTGCCCCTGGTAAAGTAGAAGTACATCTTAGATCACTTAGGAGGAAATTTTTTTTTTTTTCCCATTGAAGCATGCTTTAATCATGTTTTGTGCATGTAATTATGTCTTTATAGTGTTGGCATTCCAAAAGAGTTTCATGGAGCCTGATGGAGTCCCTAGTACTGCTGTCATGTCTCCCATTTAGGTCAGCGGAGGGCATCCCTTCATACAGTGAAACATTATTTTGTGCTCTCGATCCTCTATCATATTCTGCTGTGGATCAGAGGATGGCCTTTGCTTGACAGTATCTTCATTTTCTTCAAGATGCACTTTAGCCATCATATCATGTATTATTTAACATTTAATAGAAAGAAAAGCACATTTCAATCTCGTCACCCCCTAAATGAAACCAAGCAGTATCTCAGATTTGAATGTTTCATTTTAGTTTACCATAGTTTCACATAATTTCTGTTTTCAATAGACCAGGAGTCTCCTGGAAGCTATTCTTCTGCTTTCACTGATGTGGGACGATGTACTCCAAGGGAGAGAAGAGGAAATACAGACAAAGAGGTAGCAAAACAACAATAAATAATGCAGCTATATGCATCCATGGATATATAAATGGGTAACATACCTTAGACAAGATGTGTGTTGGTTTTAAGACAGTGTAATGATACAGACAAAAGGAGCAATTACTTATCATTAGATGGGACAGCATCCTTCTTTTTCATTAAGGAGATTGATACTCTTTAAAATTTCTTGAAGTATCACGCTTTGTAAGAAGCTGTATCTTATATTATGCAAAACTTACAAGGGTCTGGTTTTATTCCTCTTATAGAACAGATGTGAACCCTTATATCATTACAAATAGTATTTCTCGGAAATAGCATAATCAGGTCATTCTAGCCCCTAGTATAAAAGAGTTTAAAAATATGTGTACTTGCAGAGAAAGACTAAATCACTTTACCAGATATCCTCACATAGTCCTGCTCATCACTTCTTGCACCTTCCCCTGAAGTATTGGGTGTTGGTTACCCATCAGAGGCAGTCACTAGATGAGTGAGGCTCTTGGGTCATACCACAATTCATGTTTCCAGCACAGCTTTGAAAACAGTCAAGTGTGTCAACCACACAGGTGAGGAGGAGTAGGCTTCTTTTACGGTCTTATTTTTGAAACAAGATTGAGCTTACAGATACTTGGTGAGAGAATTTTATAAACATATGAAAGGAATTATATGATGTGATTGTCTGTGATATCAAGAAAGCTGCACAGATATCTTGAGATTACCTCCAGTCCTGTGTTCCTCAGACTTTCTTAAAACTATGAATGTGATTGTAGAAATTTAAAATATTCCTAACGTTTTCCAGCTGTCAGAATATTTTTTTCTCTTTCTTATATATACATATATAAAACATCATGCAGTATTTACAGTTGAAATTAGCCTAAGGATAATAAATTTAACAGAAGAGGTATCTAAAGTATTAGAGAATATTAAGCATGTGAATCTCCATTATACCTAAAGATCAAGCTGCCTACAAGTCACATCTGTATTTAGTTAACTTTTTTTTGTAGTTGTCTTAAATGCAAAACTGCAAAGCTATCTGTATTAAATTCAGGTATTTTAAAAATGGAAATTGCAGCTAAGCCCCGAACATGTAACCGCCTTAAAGAAGGAAGCCGTGTATTTTATTGCCTGTTACTGCAAGAACCAGTGTAAGGCACATGTCCTTTCCTTTTGGGATCTTGGTTGTAAAACCTGAAATATGTTTACTCTACAGTAGTGCTACCTGAATGTATTAATCACTTTGCCTACTTTTCAGAAACTGCCAGCTAGAGCTGTATATGACTTTAAAGCTCAGACCTCTAAGTAAGTACTAGACTTTTGATCATTTAAGAATTCATAATTCAAAAAAAGTCTTCCTAGCACTTATGGCAGCTAACTGCTGTTCTATCCAGTTTCAGCACCCAATGCCATGGAAGCAGAAGACCCTGCTTACTGTCACAGTTGCCTGTGCATTAGCAAACTGTGTAATAAAAATGCCTTACATTATTATATTCTCCATTGTATTTGTTTGAACACATGAATGACTGTGGATCTTTAGCCTTTTAGAGCATGGGTCCTGAGGGTCACCCACTGAACCCTCTTTCTTTGTTTTGAATCGTACTTAGGCTATACGAGGTATAGTGCTTAAAATATTGTCACAAATAATGCGCTTACCAAAGTTCTGTATGATGCTTCAGCATCTTCCTGTCTGTCTTAACATACTCGGGCTCTCTGCAGGAAGTAACATGTCCAATACCAAAACAGACCACAGCAGCCCGTAAGAAAAACAAAACTGGGAAACACTAGTGTAGGATATGAGAGAGTCAAAATACAGCGCCTGTATTTCATACTTGCTGTTGTTTAAACACCCTGGATCATCAGAACAATCTTCGCTGACACTAGAATTATGTCAGCTGAGAAAACTCAAAACTTAAATTATCAAAGCAGCAGATGAGCTCTTGGAAAAACAGATCAATGATACAGTGAAGAACTCCCAGGCTAGGATCTGAAAATATTCTTAAATATTTAGATAATACCCTTTTTTGTATCCAACATTAAACATATCACAGGCCCTCAATATCAGAAATGGTGAGAATATAATCCCGTGTTCCTCATGCTTCTACACAGTTCTGTTGGAAGAAAAATGCTTACAGCAAAAGCATGCCAAGCTTTCCTGCTGCAAAAAGGTAGCAACAGGCCATAGAGACTTGGGATGTATTCTGTTGTTTTCCCTACTGATTTCAAAAAGAACACCAGGTACCCCTCAGATGCATGTCATAAAAGCAGCATCTAAACAGGTGATCCAAAAGACACCATACTTGCATGCAGACCCTATATATACTGAGTGCTCTAGAAATAACAGGCAATACTTCATTGGAATCACAGTGTAAAACAGGCCTACATAACTTTCGTTAGTACCTGGGATTCATAAATGTGAATTGTTTCATTTTATATGGTATAATCAACTAGGGAGTGCACTGCATCTGTGACACTTTTTCTTCAAATGTTCAGTTGTTACATTACTTTTCATTAACAAAGCGCAAAGTTCTCAAACTATGCTGGTAGAAGAGTTAAATGTAAAGTTGTAAGCATCTGATCTAAATAAATTTGTTACAGAGAGCTGTCCTTTAAGAAAGGAGATACTGTCTATATCCTCAGGAAAATTGATCAAAACTGGTATGAGGGTGAGCACCATGGAAGAGTTGGAATATTCCCTATTTCTTACGTTGAGGTTTGTTCCTTGTTTTAATTCATTGAATTTGTTTGGGTAATAAGGCCACAAACTGCATGAGAGTGATGGAAATCTGTGGGGTTTTTTCTTTCCTTAGAAACTTTCTCCCCCAGAAAAAGCACAGCCTGCCAGGCCACCTCCCCCTGCACAGATTGGAGAGATTGGAGAAGCTGTTGCCAAATACAATTTCAGTGCAGACACAAATGTGGAGTTATCACTTAGAAAGGTACATTTTAGAACTGTTTATCAAAATACTGTTATAGTGTCTTCTGCTAAACAGAATTAATATAGGTAAATGCTGTGCTTTGGTGCACTCTGCATTCAATATTTGCTATGCACAAAGCAACGTAATGGTAGGAAACTACTAACATAATAGCTTATTGGCTTGCAGTCTTTCACAGCACTGCAGTGAAAAGACTACTTTGTGTTACTTTTTGCTGTTCAGTAAATTAACTTACAATATATCTGCTGATAACTCATTTTCATAATGCATTTCAGGGAGACAGAGTAATTCTTCTTAAGCGAGTTGATCAAAACTGGTATGAAGGTAAAATAGCAGGAACCAACAGACAAGGCATCTTCCCTGTTTCCTATGTAGAAGTCATGAAAAAGAATGCATCAAAAAGTCTTGATGACTACCCTGATCCTCCGATACCCCAAAGCTATTCTAGTGACAGAATACATCATTTAGGTTCAACTAAGGTAAGGACATGTTGTTTTAATTTGCTGTCCCCCCTACGGTGGGTTTAGAAGGACTTGTAAGGTTTTTTTAATACAATGCATGATTTATTCAATGAGTGCACTATATTTTCTTTCCTTCATAGGTAGACTTGCATTAGTAACTTGGTATTAAAATATTTTAATAGGCAAGTGTGTGTCTTACATTCTGCCAGGCTTTTTGCCCTTTTCCTCATTAGCTATTACATTATTGAGTAGGGCCAGGCAAAATTTGGGGAGAAAAAAAAATAAAAATAAAAAAATCAAGCCAAAAGAAAACTTATTTTGGGACTCTTAGACAGGATGTGAGCATTAAAGATAAGTCTAGCAGACCTTTCATAGTGCAGTGTGAAGCCATTCCCATGACACAGATACCCCAAAAGCCTGCAGTCCCATAAGCATGCAGAGGTTAAGAGACGGCATTTTGTGTGGGGACAAAGATTGCCAAGACCAGTTCTGTTCCTTTCAAAGTAAAAGAGAACCACTAATTATTTTGTACTATAATGTTTTGCCACTCACACCCAAGAAGGAGGCTGTTGGTAAAACAGAGGTTCTTTGGAGCTGTACAACAACGTGACAAAATTGTTTCATTTAGTAGCAAGGCAACTGTCATCACATTGTTAATGAACTTCATTTCAGACCTTTACAGTTGTAATTTTTTCCACATCAATGTCTGTCGTAGCTTCTAAATTCTTCTCCTTCCTAGTGTGTAACCACCACAAATCACACTACAGGATGCTGCAAAAAGATTTCTGTATTCTGATTTATCATTCACTCATGAGATTTCAGTCACCTGTGTGGGGAACACAAGCCCTTTTGTAGTGGTAAAACTAAGACAGTTTCTGCATACAAACTGTGATCAGCATTAATGTAATATCAATGATTTCAAGTGCTCAAGATGGAAGCTTCTCTAAATCTTCCTCTTTACCTTCATTGTTTCTCTCTTCAGCATGGGTGGTAGGTTTTGTGTGTAGTTGCAAACTTCTTATCCCGCTGTTAATCTCACCGTTTCAGCTGGGTTTCTCCCCTTTTCAACTTCTGCATACGGTCATACTACTGCTCATGTACATGCTTCAGCTTTGAGATAAGCTCCACATTTATTTGCAACTTTGGGGACAGCTACCAAAGATGTCGTTTATAGACTACAGTGGCCTCTGAAAATACTGCTTACAACTAAACAGTATTGGCTGGGTTAGGATAGCTGCTACAACAGATCTTGTCTGATTTTCCAGAATGTGTCACAACAGGGAACTAGCTCCTCTCTCTTCCATTCTGACAAAACTGTAGAAATGAAGTAATATCAAACTCTATAGCTGCAGGCTGAGGTATTCATAAGCTAGGGCCCCTTACGATTACAGGAATCCACAGGTTCCTGAAGGCAGGTCAAGAGTACGAGGCATCTTAGGTGCTCTGTGCTACGGAGCTATCTCTTGGTATTTGGAGATGCCTCTCCCCCCATTTTCTATGGAACAGACTTGTCTCTAAGACATACTGCAGCTAAAGCTGGTGTTTGTATAACCCTATAGGCAGTGCTGAACACAGGAAATGTTTCAAAGCATTTACATTCAGATTACAAAACTGGCCTGCCACTATTATTAAGTTAGTTTTGTAGGGGAGGAAAGTGGAAGAAGCCTTCTTTGTAACATGGGAAACTTGAAATCATCTGGTTCTAGCCTAAGTAATAAATAAATAAATAAATAAATAAATAAGAGCCTCCACTGACACTCTTAAGCAGACATCTTGTTTCTGAATTCAGCTGTATTCAGAAGTGGCAATACCATGTCAGGAGACATCTTGTTCCTGACTATCTAGGAGGACTTTAGCAGTCCTGAAGGTGTTCTGAAGTTTACCACAATTACTGATACCACTTTTCCTATGTAGTCTTTTAGCACATATCTCTCCCTGTTGCTAGAGCAATTGCACTAAACTTCTCTGGCCTAATAGTGATAAAAATAAGTAAGCAATACAAGTCAGGAGCATGCTTTGTTCTCTGTAACTTGTGCAAGACCATCTGTGTCTCTAGCTCTAGCGCAGTCTTTAGCCATGGGAAACCAAAAATGGCAATGTCTCCTCAGCAGCATTATTGACCTTAAAGCCACAGGTTAGAGACCCTTGTTCAAGAGGAAAGGTGAGGGAAAAAGACTTGAGCATTGCTTTTAACAGCATACCTCTGTTAGCAGGCTTCATTGTATCAGTCTATACCATTTACTTTGGTACAAAAGACTCTGTAACAAAGGTTGGTCTAGCTATAAAATAAAGCTATTTGCCTCAAGAAAACTCAAGCAGAAGGTAAGTAAATTAGCCTTCCTATTCTGTGACATTAATTTGTCCTTTTGAAATTACTTTCCTATTCTAGCGCAATAAAGTCTAAATTAGTCCAGCTATCTTAGAGATGTACATCTGATTATTCTGTACAATTCTAATAATGAGATCAAAGTTTTTTTCACTCAATTTTAATTTTGAGGATGGTTAGTAACAAAAATGCATTTTCAGTATTTACTGAAGCAATGGATATCTACTGATGCTGTGTACGTATGACTCACCAGTCTCTCATTCTTACCAAAGGACGTTTCTTTTACCAGAAGGATACTTCAATCAATATTATGTAACGGTACTCAAAATATACTGCTGTGTACTGTGCTGTCACTATTTTAAAAGCATTGTTGACTGCCTACATTCAATTAGAATTGAATGTACCTTTCTCAAATGTAGATGTCATTTTGAACTAATAGGGTTACTTCTGAAAAAAAAAAAGAAAATAAATGCATTCTGTAGCTGCTCATGCCTTAATAAAAGTATGCAATGTATTCAAGATGTTTCTTAAACATTTACTCAGACTACGAAGAAAGAGTGCAAACATTAGGATAATTAGAAAGCTCCTCAGTTGTTATAGCTTAAAAGAAGTACTTACTGATACCAGAAGTGTACTTCTGAAAATGTTAGTCTCAAAATAACAGCAATGGTTTGGAGAAAAGTACATTAATATTAATTGTATGATTTAGTAACCTGTGACAGGCTCACTAACAGAGCACCATAAGTAACATAACTTCAGCAGATCAGATGCAGGTCACCTCCATGAATGTAATGATTCAGATGTGTCTTAATGTCTGACATTTAAGCCTCAAGCCAGAACCTGTTACAGTTTCAGTTTTCAAATGTCTTTCCTGCTGTTCTGATTCATGTAGCAATGATTTCAGACAGCCCTGCTCACTGAAATGATATCCTATAATCCAGATGATGGTACAGACATTTTTCTTTTCCAGTCTACTCATATCCTAGTTCACTGTCATGCTTATTTATTTAAGTTCCCATGTTTTTCTTATTTTTAAAGTTGCCTTCCCAAGCACTGTCCCCACTTCCCAGGCACCTTTCCTCCTCTTGGTCACACATCGATCAAAAGATTCTCCAGGCTGCCACTAGTGACTGGTTTCCAAGAACTGTTGGGTTTTCACCTTCAAGCATATGCATCTTACCTTCTCCACCATTTCCAGACAGTTTTCTTTGTGACTTAGAAGAACTCAGTTCTTTGGCATTAACAACCTCAGAGTCTGTAGCGATCTCCCCAGGTAATAGCAGTCACCACTTAAAGGATGATCCCATTATTCCAAATACAGAGGTGTCTCTCAGCTCTCCTACAGCTTTTCCTCTATCCTTTCTTGTATCTGCCTGTGTCTCATCTTCAGCCAGCTCATCTCATGACATAGCATATACGTATACCAGCAACAACACCAAACCAGGAAAAGATAAGGAATTGAGAGGTATACTTGACTCTTCCTCAGTTGTTGAAGTACCTAGAGACTTGTCAGATACTGCAGCAGAAGGTGAACATGTTGGCATTATCTGTAACGTCCCTCCACCACAAAAATATGGCTCCTCCACAATGCTAGCTGCCATTCCTGAAAACGAAGAAGAAATCTGCACTGCAGATCTGTCAGTTAATATAGGGGATCAGTCAGAGCCTCAAGAATCAGATGTCTACAGAGAAGCACAAGATACAACAGAAGAACTGACCAGACTCTATATAGAGGAGGAGGATCTGGGACATGATAATTTAGAATTCCCAATAGCAAGTGGAGGAGACTCCATGGTATGTCATGAAGGATACACTTCACCGAATATCAATAAGGTATTTTAATTTCTGAAAAACCTGGCTTCTGTGTTCAGTTAGTTAGTGTAATTATTCCCTGCCTCATTTGTGTGGTTGGTTGGTTTTGTTTGTTTGGGTTGTTTTTTTTTTTTGTCCAGGTTGAACAGGGCTTTCAGTAGCCTGGTCATCTGGAAGGTGTCCCTGCCAATGGCAGGTGGGTTGGAACTAGATGATTGTTAAGGTCCCTTCCAACTCAAACTATTCTATGATTCTACTTACATGTTTGTATCATGCACAGTTTTATATTATTGCAGTGTTAGGGGATAATCCCTTCCCAGAAGCAGGCATATACACTATTTCAAGTTCTAGGGTGTACTAGTTCTGCTGGTCTTTTCCCTTCCACCCTTGTAAGCTGCCATCAAACTTCTGATGCAAAAAGCCAGTGAACCATTTTCTTCACTGGCCCATTACATGCCACCCCTTTTGAGTCAGAGCCCCCAGCAAGCAAATGCTCTCAACAGCCTTCAGAGGGGGTGACATGCCGCCTGCAGAGACTCAGCAGTTTGTACTTCCCATGTGTCACTTCACGAGCTGATATATTTATAGTAGATTCTGTGAATGTGACTAATAATAACAGATCAGATTATGTTTGGCAGTTAAACAAATGCTTCCTCCTCAGTTCCTCTCTGGGACAACAATGAATTATCCCAAATGCATGCTAGCCATTAAATGCCACAATATTGCTGCACAGTTTGTGTGGTTTCTAGGCAAAGTTTTAGAACAGATTTTTTCTGTCCCGCACTTATTCCAACAGATAGTTCAGGCAGTTGCTTTGGCTGTCACATGCAAACATGTAAATCAGATATTTAGGACAATACATTTTAGGCCAAATGCAAAACTAGTTAATTAGAAAGATTTTGCAGGCTACCTCTACCCTTACTTGACCTGGAAAACAGGAGAAAACTGTAACAGTAGAGGTGAAATCTACAGCCACAAATGGCAGCTTGTTTTGATTTCTGAGGGAAGGAACCTTCTTCCAGAAAAGTATATTCACTAATAACAAAATTAGCATCACACTTCTGGCTGCTCAGGTTAGTTACATGACCCATTATTGAGCATTTTTTCAGGTTAGTTACATGACCTGTTACTGAGCATTTTACATCCTTCACAGCTGGTTTTATAGCACAAATTCTCATTTTGCTCAAACTTTTAAGCCATCTCTACTTACTGAGGGAACATCAGGACACTGTGATCCTTTGTGCCTTTCTTCTAATCTTCCATTTCACTCTGCCAAGGCACCAGCTTCTCACTCTGTTCCTACCACATCCCAGTCTACTGCTTCCCTCTCATCTCTTCTCCTTTCTAAACCCTTACTTCAGCAGGAGAAAGACTCACCAAAGTTAAAGGTAACTGTACCTCTGGAGTATGGATTGTTGCGAATCTTCATGTGTGTTAAATAACTGCAAGGCTAACACTGAGCTTGATATTTTCAAATGTATTGTTCCCTTTACTAATATTAAACACAGCACATGGAGTATTGTGATAGGCCTTTTTCAAATGAAACGCAAAGTAAAACTATAATCAGTATGATAAAATGAAATACCTTAAGGAGAAATCAGTGACAGGAAAGTAGAACTCAAGTTAAAGGGCATACCAGGGCATCTGTAACTCTTACTTAGTTGAAAGAAACAGAATCATATTAAAGTACACAGAAACTAAGTAACATCTGTAGTTCACAAGTGGTTTCAATTTCAATCCAAAGCCTGGGAGAACAGTCATAAATTTCACAGGGAAGAACCACTGCTGAGGGTCATGTTCTAAATACCAATTCTGTTAGTCAGGGACTGGACAAGATTATTCCCTCTTCAGGACTACACTTTGTGTCAGCACTGCAGCTCTGTGGCAGAAAAATGAAATCTGGAAGTGGGCAAAGTCAGTTTCCAGTGCTGACATCCAAAAAGTCCATCTGTTCATGGAAAGGAGAAAAGGCAATGCAAAAAGTTTGAGAAACATCCTAGGAAAAGTGATCATTAACTCTATAGGGGGAAAAAAAAAAAAAAAAAAACCACCACACACACAAAAACAAACAAAAAAAAACACCCACCTTTTTTTCCCCTCTCTCGAATATCTACCACATTTTCCAATGTGTGTTCATGGAAAACCCAGGCGTAATAGACTCAAGGAAGTCTTATGGTACACCAGATCCAGTGGGTTTTTTTTCCTGAAGCAGGGAAGAGACAAAGAGACACAAGGATTCTTTCCAGGGCTTAGTTATGTTTCACCTCAAAGAAGGGGTAAAACACAATACTGCATTTGTTTCTGCAACTTGGAATAATTTTTCAGCTGAGTGGCGCTTTGGATGGGTACCTTTTGCTTAGGCCTAACTGGCAAAATTTAGAAAATTCCTCATCTACATTGAAATTGTGCTTAGGTGACCCTGATATTCCTTTCTCTTGCTTGAGCGAGGCATGTTAATCCTAGCTGAAAATAAATAGAAGGAATATCTGGTTTGAGAGTTAAAAGATCTGCTCCTGGGAACCTCCTAATAGTGTATTGCTCTTCATTGGGCATGGTTGGAAGCAAGGTACTAAATAACCAAGGGAGATGACTCCCACCTTGCAGACAGAAGAACTAGAGGTGTGGAGGGCTGCTACAGAGTTCTAGCTGTTAATTATTATTTTCAAATAATTTCAAATGTGGATTATTTTTTAAGTCTAGGGAACTTTATAAGATTCCTTGATAAACTTAATCAATATAGAGTTACCCATTTGAAAATTGTTGGAATTACTAGAATACACTCCTACCAACAACATACTTTCCTTCAGATGGTATTTCCAAAATGAGATAAAGGGTAAGCAAGCCTTTTTCAGCAGTCAATGCTGACTATATTGTCAGAGCAGAGAGTATGATGAAAGTAAGTGTAGCCAGGTTTTGGCTGTCACAGTTTGTTGTGACATAGTCTACAGGCTGAACTTGAGAAGGAAGGACAGCTCCTATCCTCTTCTCTTTCTGCATGTTGTCTGTGATTAGAGTCTGCTTTCACATGAGACATTTCCATGACTCAAATATCACAACTGAAGGGAGGTTCTTCAGAGAATTCTTGAAATTGTATACTGATACTTTGGTAATTTTTGTTAATGTAAAAAATACATGCATATGTGTGTATACATATTTGGAATGTGGCTCAAATCTAGAGCGTGATCAGGAACTTGGGTAGTAGAATACAAGAAGCTACGGGTGGGAAGTGTCACTCTGCTCCATGTTGGTGGGAGAGATGTGTCCTCCAACGGAAAAAAAGAAGACACTTCCCAAGGAGAAATGCTGATGTTTTCCTGCATCATCAGCCTCCCGTGGTATCCTTTTTTGTTACCCTCTCAGCTTCTAAGAGGGAGCTGTTCTTCTGTCTTGCCACATTCTACTTGCAACCAGTCACAAATTCCAATGTCAGCAGTATGCATTCCCCCAACTCACTCCTGCCCCTGAGAACTCACATTTGCTGTGCACACAGCCTAGCTGAATTCTAACAAGTTTTTAGCTGATTTAAAGTGATAACAAAAGAAGTTTTCTTCAAAGTACTTTCCGTCAAGTATTTACTTGCTTTCTAAATGCAGATATAAGGTCTGTGGTCTGTTTAACTGCAAGGAATGACAACATTTGTCATAAGTATTTCTGCTCGGTGCTGTTGAGCTTTTCTGTATTATTAACTGAGCTACTTCAGCAGGTATACTTGCAATAACTGTTCCAACTGCATACACTATGTGCAATTGATCTTTTAGCTGTAATGTGTATGGGCATGTGCCAGAGCAGCAAACCGTTGAAAAAAAAGATACAGTGGCAACAATGAAAATACCATATACTAATAATAGTACCATTGTTTGCACCTAACAGTTGCTTTTTGTTACCAAGAAAAGCATGTCCAGTTTGCATGTGTGAATGCAGCAACAAAAATCCCAAGATGCTTCATTCTTAAACTCTCACTTGACACAGTTTTTGTGATTTTTCTAGGCTAATTTAAAGAGAGAGATATTTGTTCTGGGTAAACCTCCTCGTAGCCCAGAGATGACTAGGAGATCCTACTACAAACCTGTCAGAGGTCACAGCTATTCACACAGGGTATGGTACTGGATGCCCAGTGTGCAATAACAGCATTCCCATACAAAAGGAGCTCAGTGTCTAGTCTTGAAATATTTTGCTTTTCCCAAGTGTCTCAATACTATCAGTATGCCATGTTTTCTTCCTGTTGTGCTTCTGTGCTATGTCTGTGTAAAGCCAACAGGTCTGTGTGTGAAAAAACTTATTTTATACATCAGTCTGTTGTATCTCTGCAGTACTGCATAGTATTTCCAGTGCTACAAGATTTAAGAGATCAAGATTCTTTACATTTAGCCTGTTTCTTCCTAAGTTACTCCTCTGTTTCAAAGCATTTCTAGCTTATTAAAATTACAGCTTCAAAAATTATACTTCACTGCATGTATACAGGCTTTTGCATACAGGCTGAATTCCTGGGTTTGAATCCATATCCTTCTTTTCAAATGTTTTGTTGCTGCTATATCATGTTCACTCACTACTCTCCTGCTTATCCAAGCACTCTTATTCCAGACTGCCATTCTCTTTAGCCTTTCCCTTCATATCTGTAATACAACAGTAACATAACTGTAACACTTTTACCTAGCCAGAAAGTCAGGGTGTTTAAAGTTTGCATGTGTTTCACTCAAAAAAGTGATCTGAATTATGAAAAAAAAAAAAAACAACCTAAACTATAGATGAGAATGAGAATTTATGGTTATGTTTTACTTTCAGTTTAGGACTAAATTAGTCTTTGTATTGATTTCTTAACATTTGGCTCTTAAAACTGACAACACAATGAACTGCTTACCATGCTGTTGCTGCTGGTCTTAGGTAATCATATTTCTGGTGGTTCCCTTTTAAGTGAGAGATAGGTGCATTTTAAGTGAAGGTACGCAGTTTTGTGTAACTGTCGAAGTCTTGGCTTTCTGGCAGGCCTCGGTTTACTCCAAGGTATGAGGGGACAGTGCTGTCATCACTAAAGAGAGCAGTTTAATCATAGAAAGGCCAGGATCATGTAGTAGCAGACCAACACCATCCTAAAAAAAAGTCCAACTGGGAGTAAGATCCATAAAAAGGGATTAAGCCCTATTTCAATTTTGCATGTCACTCCAAGTGAATGGCGCATAATCAATATATTAAGAAGATTGTATTGGTCAACATTTAGTGCATTACTGACTTTAAATCAAACACTAAAAGATCACAAATTGTACACCTAATTTGCATGTTCCGGACTATACTGAACTACTATCTGCAAGCATGTATCAATCAATCATGAAATTCAGGTGTACAGCTGTGACCATTGACTTGACTACACCCTAGTGTTTTTTTGATTAGGTCCTACATTTTTTTTTTCCAGGAACTGAGTTATAGCTGAAAACTAGAAGTCCTAAGCACCAAGAGCTACCCATGTAGTGATGCATTTCATTGTACCTTTTGAGCACAAGCAGCTAGATGCTGCAAAAGTCTCCATTTTAACACATTCCTCCATAAGGGAATAAGAGCTTAGGGAAAGAAAATAGAGAGCTTCTTGATGGCAGCTGGGGTACTATTGAAGAATGCATTCAGATAGAGAGCAAGCTCCAAGGTCCCTCTGTTCAGACATAGCACAGATTACTTCACCCCAGTTTACCCAGATTCTAATTCCATCAAAGTTTTCTCTGTGGCAATAACAGAGTTGAAAGCCTTTACTCACCTTGATTTTCTATCATACATTTCTACATAGTTAACTAGGAATCAAAAGTTTTAAAGTATTGAAGCATATGCAGAAAAAGATAACACCGACTTACCCAGTTTGTTCCTGGCTTGGTATTATGTTCAAAGCATTAAATCATTTGTAGTATTGGTTGGGCTGTTGACTTCTATTATTTGCAAGAAAAATCCTTAACCTCAGTTGAGTTCTCTTGCATTTCTATTTTTGGCATTGAGCAAAGTTACAGACTTGGTAAAAGGTTAGTAGAAAATACAGTCAGATGCCAGTCCAAATACCAAGCAGTCTGCCCAATGGAATATTCTCTTCTTGCCTGACAAGCCAGTTGTTAAAGTGTATTTACTGAGAACAAAAATGGCTAATTTGCAATCTTTCTTTATTGTTGGATTCTTCAGTAAGTTGTCAATCTTCCCTGAACACTGCCAGAGGAGAGTTGAATGAGGGAGAGAAAAGAGTCAAAGAGTAAAAACAAATTTTATTGGACTTTGAAAACCTCTTTCCCACTAAGCTGTCATAAATACAAATAGAAGCTCTGCAGCCTACCTGCTTGCATCTTTAGGTATCTTTTTAAAGTTATACTCTCTAGACTGTAAAGATGAAGTGGAAAACGTTCACAGTATTTGCTGCATGTACACATACAAACGTGATGAAAAGAAATTTAAGTGCTACAGTTTCACCTGGAGATGTTGTGAGGAGCTGGGGCAGGGGAAAAGAAAGTGTGTTTTACCATTCAATTTATATCAGGCTGTGGGTTGTTTACCACTGCCTTCTCTCATGGAAGACTGCATCATCTTCAAGAGTAAACTGAAGCAAGATGAACTGAAATAGTCAAACCTGGGAAAGACGCGACCATGGAGCAATAAGACAAATCCCATGGCTTCAAAATCAGTTTGCAGTTTGCTCAATTCCCAAAAGAAAGTGCTATGGACTGGGTTTGATACCCACACTCCCAAAACAGAAAGGGCTCCTAGACTTGTCTCTACAGCACAACCATAGGGCATTCTCAGTCATCAGAGAATATGATCACTGCTTGCGTCAAGAGCTCTCCCAAGTAGCTGCTCCTGCGCTGTTTCTGGACTCAGCCAAAGTCGAATCGGAACAAGTCAATGTCTTTTTAAGCAGGATGTGGTTTCTGTAGGAGATTAGTATTTTCCATTTTTATTGCATCCAGATTTATTGGATGTTGGTGGTGGGCAATGCTCCATTAAGAAGGAAAGTAGTTCCTTTCATAAAGCTTTGCACTGGAAATACAAACTGTTTTCCTCTGAAGTAAAAGTGTTAACTATTATTTTCAGAGAATTACATGCATTCTTCCCAAATTCTTTCTGCTCTTTGGCTCCCAACAGCCTGCATGGCTTTGTGCTCCCCCTTGACATGAAACAGAATTAATGAAAGCATAGCATGTTATGCCTGCCAAGTTAGTACTCTGTGTGTGTAATGTACATTGGTATGTTGTCTATGAATATTGTAAATTTTGCCATTATTTATAGGAGATTTTATTTCTGGTTGTCTAAAAATATACTTCACCCAAGGAATGTCAAATGTTCATCTGATTTTTCGAATGCTATCTCTGTTTCACAGTGAAGAGGCAGCAGGGTTCTATTCCAACTTTCTACTATACTACAAATAGAATTCAAGTTCACAGTTTTACTTTAGTTCTCATTAAGTCCTCCAAAATCAGATCTTTACGCCTGCCATTTTCTGTTGCTTGACATGTCTTAAGTATTCATTGTGAGTTGGGGGTGGGTTGGGGAGGGTGTCGTTTTACGCAAGGTAGAATGTGAACTCTCAAGCAATCGTGTATCATGCCCCTATCCAACTGCTTGGACCTTACACTACAAATCTTTATTACATTTCAAATCATTTCATTTCAGCCACAGCGCCCTGTGCTTGCTCATGAAAACATACACAGTGGGGGGGAACCGTAAGTATACTTCTTGTCTACTGAACCAAAACCTAACGTTTAAGCAATAGCCAGCACTTTGTCAAATAATTTGGTAACCTGCCAACTGCAATTATGAAGAGATTTCAGAAATTTACAGATAACCACATGATGTAGGAAGATGTCCCAGAGGGCAAGCCTTAGTTGTTTAATTTACAAGCTCAGACAGATGTGCCAACTTAGTTCTCCATCATTTAAACTTAAAGGGGGGTAGTAATTTTGTAAAAAGAAAGGTTTAACTTCTTTTTATTCTCTCTAGTTTTATACCTCAGCAGAATGCCCATTAAAGATTTGACATTGATTCAGCTCATTGACTTTACTGACTTGACACAATTAATTATTCAGAAACAGTTCTGGATATGAATAGAGAGAAAAAAAAATATTTGATAACATTGATCACAGGCTCACACTTTTTGATGTAATTTACATGTACAACTTAAAAAGTAGATACAACAAAGCCATTCTGAAAGCTATAACTATACCACAGTAACACATAACAAAAATTGGACATTTTAGATTCAATCTCACTAAACCCACAAGCTCCTGTTGGTATTGTTGAGCATACTCAAGCACATAAGTCTGTTTTGTAGTTTTGTTCAATATAGTTTAAGTCGTTCATGACTAAAGTTATTTATTCCTAAAAGTAGAAATAGAAATATATTTAAATTGCCAACCAACTATTCTTTGTCTTGAATATGTATTCTGTTAGCAATATAAATGGCAGTGGAGTTCTCATGTTTAAGAAATTATTTCATTAGCAAAGAGAGAATGAAATTACTATAAGAGTTGTTAAAATGGATTACCTAGAAAAAAATTAGATGATATTTCTAAAGTACCGCATGATAACTGGGGAGTTCTCATTTCTGTATTTGAGTAACTGGTTTGAATCTTGTTCATGACACATTATATCTGCAACTCTGCACCTTTAGAAGCTGTGTTTAATCAGTTTTCAGAGTGTCAGCATAGCTCAGCTTTCCTGGAATAATAAGCGTGACAGAAAATGTGATTGCCATTTAATTCTTTGCACAACTTGTTCTTACTCCTGCCACACAAATTAACAGAGGTAATTGCTTAAATAACCAGTCCCGTTCCACTTTGTTAGTGTGATTAAAATGTAAAAATAGACTTTTCAGATTTGGGGAGATAACTGCTGGTCACAAGATATTAAGTCTTTGTTTTGTCCAAACCAACAACGTGAAAAATAAGTGTAGCTTATCCAAGGCCATCATTACACTAAGCCAGCACCAGTCTCTAGATAGGATTTTAAAATGGGACTTTCATGAGCAGGAATTTTTCACTGAAATAAAGATGTCATTCAAGCCATGGAAATTTTGCCTGAATGATACAGAGCTAATGGAAATATTCAGTACCAACACATCAAAGGGGTGCTACTTTGTTTTTATTGGGGGAAGTGTAATTGCACTATGGTTTTAAAGTCAGTGAACTGTTGTTAAGAGGGAGGAATGGACATGGTTATATTTTGTTTCAGTATTTTGAAATTAAGACCATTTCCCTTCTACAATTTCTGCAGTTGCACCCTGCTCCTTTACAGTCAGTCATAGCTGGGGCACAGACTGTTATTTAAAAAAGGCAGATTCTGACCCTGCAGGACTTCTGCAGCTATTTGCAGCCCAGGCACCCTCAGTTCCCCCTATTAAGAGTTTATTGCTATTCTTTCAATTCCAAGAAATCAAATTAAAAGCTGCTGAGGAATGAAAGATAATAAATTCAGTAATCTCATACCTGTTTCCATTTATCCAGTATTATTCATTCTGCAGCTTTTGGCCAGGGTAGAGGTACAAGTCAGTTTCTTAATACTGTTTGCATTCCCATCGTTACGTTCCCCGATTTGAGTCTCTCCCTTACTGGCTGAGATATATGGTTTTTATATATGTAACAGGGGCAGTTTTAATCAGGGAAGGGGTTATGGCTCTGTTTCCAAATAGCAATTTCTCTCGGCCTTCCCCCTGGAGGAAGGCGCCTCTTTTACATTCAGAGCTCCTGCAGTGCCAAGTCCTGGCTCAGCAGTTGCTACTGAAGAGCTCAGGATGTCCCCCAGTTGCATTGGTAGTTGTGTGAACCTCTCTCCTGGGCACCCTCCTCCACCAGGTATAGAAGGGCATCGAGCACCTTGCCTATGCTATGTGACACTTTTGCTATGGCAGAGGACATGTACACTAGGTTCAGCTCTCAAGAGCTTGAAGGCAGAGCCACAGGTACTGAACAGGGAGGTTACAGGGCTAATGCATCTACAGGCTCCCTTCTAGAAGTCCTCCAATTTGGTGCCTCAGCTATAAAGTAATGAAACAATAAAATAAATACTAGAATTCTGTGTTGAAAGCAACTAGTTGAAAGCCACCAGCCTTGCCCAGTCTTTTGTGTCTGATGAGTTACGTTTTCATAGTTTTACTTATTATATGAAGTACCCAGCCCCGATGCCCATAAGGCAAAATGAGCCCTTTTTCCCTATACTTGCAAGAAGTGTTGCTTATTAGTTAATATTTAAATCAGCTCCTTTACTTCAGCAAAGGTATAAAGAACTCTTACTTCTTTTTAAAATGCCTCATTTGTCCTATTTAAGGTTTCAGGCTCTATATAACTATACTCCTAGGAATGAAGATGAATTGGAACTCAGAGAGGGAGATGTCATTGATGTGATGGAAAAATGTGATGATGGATGGTTTGTGGGTATGTTTCATTTGACTGCTTTTTCTCCTTTTTCTTTTCCCCCCCTCTGACCTTTGCTTCACTCTTTGTTCACGTCTTTCAATTAATTAACTTTTGGTTATTCAGGGTAATAAACCTGAACCTGGCTTTATCAGGAGAAATTCTAACCAAAATATACTGAAATTAGTGGGCAATATTTTACATGTGTCTGTTGAAATTGATGGACACAAGTCAAGAGGTGCCTCCAGTTTGTTGTACAGCACTGCTGTCATCCAGTTGGTTGTACAGCACTGTTGTCATTCTAATGAGACACAAAATGGACTATGTATTACTGCTCTCTTCATAAAGACCAGGTAACATACAACTTACTCGCATGAGTACATCTACAGAATTGACTACCTGTGAAAACCAAGTATTACTGAACAGAGATTTCATAACTAGGCTTAGATAAAGTGGCTTAATCACTCCATAAACCCTCACACACACAATGGCTAACCTGATCATCTCACTAATCCTCAGCATTCCAAAAAAAGCAAATTATTTAAATAGGCAATGTTGTTGAAATTAAATTCTTTCCATGTCAAAATCCAAGTAAATTTTAGCACAGCTTTTAATCAGGCCTAACAATTTGATAGAATATGCCTCTCTATTTGCTTTTCCCTTCCTGCAGTTCACAACTGAAATTCAAAATAACTTTTTGAAGCTATATTAGAAATAATATTATATAGTATTACTGATTGTGCAATATTAAACAAACATCTAAAAGCCATGCTTACATAGTATTTCCTATTGTTATTCCCATCTTTCATCTATTGCTTCTAATTTCAGGAACCTCGAGAAGAACCAAATTCTTTGGTACTTTCCCTGGAAACTATGTCAAGAGGCTGTGAATTATTTTTTTTTCTTCTACTTATTTATGCTGCATCTCTGCAACACATCTGCATAAGCTGCTAGAAAACGTGCTATGCTGGCCTTCTGTTTTCTTGCTTGCAGTTTCAAATAGAGGCCATCTAGTTCATCCTCATCCCATCCCACCCTCCAAACCCTTACAGCAGTATTACAGCAACGACCATGGTGTGAATGACTTAAGCTTTTCTGAAACAAGAGGAATCGTTTCAACCTTAAATACTCCCTGCTTTAAAGTCTTTTCATTTGAAACACAACACAGAAAGCCTGAGGACAGGTACAGAGATGAACTGCCATGGGGGTGGGGAGGGGGAGAAGCTGTTCTGGGTTTGGACACTCATCATCCTGTCATGGAGCCTGATGGGATGTTTCACCATGCACATCATACAGGGGAAGTTGCCGTTTACTATTTCTGAAAAACATTGTTTGAGTTTCCACATTCTTACTAGTTTAGCAGCATTTGTTGCTTTCACTGCCGTATCACAGGTTTGCCTATTGTACTGGTTTACAATATATGAGAAATAATATAGATTTTTTTGCCTGCACTTGTACATTGTAACATATACACAGTGGTTGTAAAATCTCAAGCAAGCATAGTGACAAATGGGAGAACTGCAAGTGTTCTGGATGGATGCAATGGTATCAGCTAAACCTTATTTCCCCCCTAATGAAACTCTAGTGTTCTCTGTTAAAAGGTAAGAAGTGCAAGAGGCATAAAACCTCAGGAAACCGGGTTTAATGAAGAGACAGACGATATAAGCATAGACAATAATAACTTGACGTTGTTGATTACATTGTCTGACATTTTGATTACAACCATTTAATGTTGTAATAGTAAGCAACATGGAATTTGAGAGCTTAGTGTTTTTACGTATCAGGAATCTTAAGAGGCAGGAAGTAAACAGTGTTAGCGCAAAGAGTTGTTGGTTTGGGGTCTTTTCCTAACATAGCCACCTGAAAAATATTCACAAGTATCATGTACTGATTTACTTCACTATATATATATATATATATATGTATGTATGTTAACAAAACCCGAGTTACACATTCTTTTAGGAATTTAGTACAAAAAAAAACCAAAAGAGTCACAAGTATTAAAACTGATACTTTTTAGAGGTGGGTTTTTCTTCCCTCCCCCAGCCCCCCTGAATGAAATATTTGAAAACATACATTTTCCATAAGCAAAAGTAAGCATAAATAGCAAATGAAATTAAGACATAGGATGATAATGACTATGGCTCTATAAACATAAAAATTCAGATTTGGTTTCTTCAGCACCTTATAGATGGCAAAAGCTTCTACTGCATTTCCCATGAGTAAAGGATTGAAGTTATCAAAATGTATGTAGTGTCTGTAGCATTTTGTACATATGTTTGCTTTTTTGTACAGAGCCATTTGGTTGTCGATTTTTAAAAAAAAAAATAAGTTCCTTATTTGATCTTTGCCCTCTTCACAAACAGAACATTTCAATGCCTTTTTCTTTCCTTGCTCTATTTACCATAAGAACATCTGGATAGTGCAATTCTGTAAGATAGCATTTTATGCAAAATTTTATTAATTAAAACATGGTTTACCAGCCAAATCTAAATGTACATATGTCTTTATTACTGAGAAACATCATTAAGACAAAGGTAAAGAAACATCTTTGTGCGGCATACCTTTATTATTGCAGATTTCATGGCAAAAGCTTTATATTTCAAAGGCTTTCAATTTTAAACTAGATCTGCATGCAGCTTTGCTGTGAGATTAATACCTATCTTTAATGCCATTCATGATTGAAGACTTAAATATCTGTTGCCTGTGATATTTTAAAAGTACTGTTTCTACTCTGTATCCGATTTTAGAAAAATCCAGGTCTTTCATACCTGCCTTTCAGGTAACTGACTTTGAATTCCTACAAGCAAAAGGTCTCTGTGGTTTTTTTCTTGAATAGACTTCTAATAAATTTTGCTTGGAGTACACAACTGTTTTCCCCATCATTTCTCTGCACACACATATAACTTCAGTGCTGCAAAGTGCTTAACTCTTCAAGCTTATATGCAAATAGTTTTGCCTCGTACAGAGATTTTTTTCCTGCCTCTGAGCATACACCAGTCCTGTACATACGGACAACTGGCACTACCCACACAGCTCACAGTTGATCCATTTTGGTGTCATCCCTGAAATACCTGAATGCAAAAGCAGTGGTACAGACTTTCTGCATTGACCATGCTAATTTGAGATAACTTTTCTGTTGCCAGAACCACCCTTCGCTCCAGAAGCACAAAGCTAAAACACACAATGGTAAAGCCCTTTATGCCCGGCTAAAGTTCCCACACCCCCTAATCCTTTTGCTGAAGGAAAACAAGATCTTCTCTGTAGAGTGACAGCATAGAAGGAAGATTTAATGAAAGTACAGATTTTTGGGAGCATCTTACACCTGAGACTGTTCTAACAGCCGTATAACCAAATACTGGACTATACAATCTCAAAGGTTGTGCGTTTGCCATTTTTGTTCCTGGGTGGGATCTGTGACGTCTCTGGAGCACTGCCTTGTGCCATATACCTCTAAGAACCGTAAGTATGAAGTACTGTGCTTTAATAGTCTTTTTCTGTAAAAACTAGCCTACTAACACCAACTGGCTGGTGTAGTCTCACTAATAGAAAAAGATTCTGGACAGTTAAGGGTGAAATAGCATCCTCTGCTAATTGCAAAGGAGATGAAAAAAAGGAAAATATAGGTCATTGCAGTAAAAACAGCAACTCATTGACACTTCAGGAAAACTGTAGTATTAATGTTTTAGTCAAAAACTAGAGAAATATTAAAAGTTACATCCAAATAACTGCTGAACTCCTCCCTATACACTTTTAGGAACAGACTGAAGGATTTTGAGTTTTATTGTATAACCCCCATAAATTCATGAAGGAGACCCCACAGAACCAGGTGGTGCTTTGTCCTTAAAACCAGACGAAAAGAGACCTGGGGAGTTACGAGTTTAGTATCTAGGAAAAGACCAGAACAAATCAATTAAAAGCCTCAGATATTCATAGATTTTTCTAGAAAGTTACCCTTTACCTTGTCAGAATATGTAGCATGCATCTTGGTTTTTATTAGGATTTTCTTTTAATGTTATGACATGGCAGCTGTGTTAGATTAAGACAAGTCTGTATCAGCCCACATGAAATCAAGTCTGTTGCAGGGTTGCACTGGTAACACAAGCAGGTCCCTTAGGACACACTGGGTTCCCCACCTACCTGGCAGCAAGCCATGCGTTTGCTGTTGAGGCAAAGGGCACTTAGAACAAGAAAGCCCAAGAGACGCCAGCAAGGCAGAGAGAATGATGCATGAGCAGCTCAGGGTAATGATCTATATCCCAAATTAAGCGAAGGGTCACCCTAGCAGGTTTCACATTCTGTCAGCCATGCCAAAGCAAAGCCTGCTGGCATTCTGCAATGCCTGGTATTTACTAGTTGCCTTTTAAATGCTGAGGTACAGAGCCCAGACAGGAACATGAAGTGCTTCCTGTGCATTTGAAAAAGCAGTGCCTGAGCCAAGGGGAAGCTAGAAACATGAAGTCAGTATCTCTTGAAGGACCTTAGGTCACTGCTAATATATTCCCTTACAGCATTTATAGTTACATGGTGAAACCCTGCCTTTGCTCTAGTGAACAGCAAAGTCTATTGAAGCCAACCGGTCCCACATCATGGGTAATACAGTTTCTGTGTTTGCTTGAAAAGTTGCACAAGAGAGAAACACTGAAGTAACTGAATGTCCAGTTAGGGCTGGTTTTATCATACTGAGAAGTGTGAGTGCAGGTAGAGACCAGAAACCACTGCTTTAACTGCTCCCACTACACAGCACAGTGCATGATTCCCTTCTCTAGTACCTAACAGGCAAGTTAGGTTAAAGTCAAATCATTTGTGGTTCCAAAGTAGCAAAAGCATATGGAAAGGGCCAATAAACATGTTTATGCAACAGAACCGTTTGTAACGTCTAGCAAATACCAGACCAAGACCTGAAACTACCCCATGTATGTACCAAGGAACTTGCCAGGCCAGCGTGCAGAAATTGGTACCTCATCCATACACAGTAAGCAGGGAAGATGAATTTAATAAGGCTTTCCTCTGCAACCCTACAGGTAATCAGTCAACATCTGATATAGCAACAAATAGTGCTATTTGACTGGATACAAAAAATGCCCTTTTACTTTTTTCCTGCCTCTGATGATCAGATAGTTAAATTTTGTAAGTCCTAGCTAAAAACTGCCCAATAGAATCTCTTATTAATACAGTCAAGTCATATTCCTTTGAAAATGAAAAATATTTTTACCTAGATCTATGCAGAATGTGACAGAAATCCATTGAAAGGGAATTCCTGCTTGCCGAGTCAGAACTAGTTAGGCCCAAGAAAGGGATACTGGTGACATACAGGCTCTCAATGCCTTTTGTGTCACCTCTGAAACATAAAAAGAGTAACAGAAGTTTCTAGGTTAATACATGGTGATGAAACCAGGGAAGAGACTGGCCAACCCTTCAGGTACAATTTTTAGAGTAAGCCTGCTGGTGGGTTATACTGCACACCTGCATCCAAAACTCCCAGCTCCCATTTCATTTGCAACAACATGAATCAGATATATAAAGTATTACAGACTCATGCCTTCTAGTGTTTAGCTTCTGTTTCTTTAAGTGACAGAGAAGGAGCAAATTCTGTGTTAACAGACTATTTAGTATTATCAGAAAGCACTCGCACCGTCTCCAATGCCTATAGTAATTATCCCATAGCAATTCTTTGAGCAGCCTTTGCACAGTGACATCACATCTAATTACAGATCAGGCGCACAGAGGGTTCCGCTTCAGCAGAATGGCATTACATCACGAGTGATTCCAGGCGAGGGGAACTGGGTGAAGGATGGAGTGTTGATTGACAACCAGCAACGCGTTGCTAGGTTTATCCTCAGCACAGATATTTACATCTCAACAATTTATGTGCCTGCTGCCAACACAAATAACAAACTTGGAAACCATTATTTCATCATCCCCGTGCATGCATAGCACAGTAATCCTCCCGCATTTTCCATCCATCAGAGAAATCAGTAAACCATTTAAAAAAAAATGCCAAAAATAATGTAATTATTTATTTCCACCAGTGATGACTTGCCAGAGTTACACACAGTGACTCTTGATACTTCCTTCCAAGCAGGAGAACACAGACTTCTCTGTCCCAGGCCACTGCTTCCCTTTGCAAGGAAAGGTGCTGTATTCACAAGGGTCCACTCTGGGTGCCTGGTTCTAGCTCCAACAAATATGAACATTAGTTCGCTACTTAAATATCTTAAAGGATCTCATCCTTTAAGACATTTTTGTCTGTCTTACAACAAAATAAAATGGGCGCATTTTATTTCAAGACTTCTACAAGTGCCACCTAAGAACCAAGGAAAACATCAGTCGTTTATACCGAGATTTTTCTTCTTGACAGTTAAGCGTACAACTGAAGCCTGCACTGCAGACAGGGAGCACCAAAGAGACTGAACATGTCGTTCTAAGTGGGTCATCACACTGCTTCTGTTACCATGATTTGCTAAAGAAACCCTGAACATGCAGTGACCCAGCTCATGTTTTCCTCAGTTAATGCTCCAAACTGTAATGTGAAACATGTCCAAATGCTGGCTGGCTTAAGACCTGCTAAAGGCTTTTCTTACACTACCGCAGATTCATCTGTTAAAGATAGCGGTGTTTTCATATGTAACTGGAAATACTTGAACAGGTGAGAATGAACCCCCCCGTCCTTAAACCATAAAAGAGGACAAGTGAACACATCCAGTATATCTCAGGTAGCTGAGGGCAATGCTTGTATGCCATGGAAGAGTTCTAGAGCTATTTAAAGATTCACTTCATCTACTCCTGCAGCCAACACCAAGGTACAAGGCACAAAGCAGCACTACACACAGTCTCAAGCAGAAAATACGAAAGCCATCAAAACCACAGGGAAACATCTAGGACACACAAAAAGCCCCCTCTGCTAACCACCAAACCACACCTATGATCTGAAACAAGCAGACTGCTATAGAGGGGTGCAAAATATTTATTCCTACCATTTAAGTCAAAAGGAGCTCCAAGGAAGAGTGGTCAAAGAAAGGAATCAGCCCAAACCTATGTCAGCATCAGATAATAACTTCTGATCATTACAGTTTCTTTCACAGGACTGCTGGGTTTAAGTTGTTACAGAAAACTGACCACCACCCCAAAAATATAAATCAATAAAAAATCCAAACCTAGAGGCTGGGCAATGACTGGGCAGGGAGAAAGCCTAAGCCATTTGGAACATCAAAGATGGATGAAACCAGAGAGAGGATGAGACCTGAAACTAGACCCGTTTCAGGCCCCAGAAACAGAACACTTGGCCTATTCCATGAAGCCAGCCTTGTCAACCTTATTCCTTCACATGTTGTGCTTCCACAAATGATACCTCCCCAGGAAAGCCTTAGAAAGGCAACCGTTAACGACAGACCAGGCTAGGAGGAGAAAAGAGCAAGATCAACAGGGCAAGATACAAACTGCTGTGGCAAGCTGTGCAGAAGTCAAGCCATTTCTGAAATTCCCCAGACTCTATGGACCTGCCTGGAAAGGCTACCTGTCCTGCTTTTCCCTCTTGTTCTGCCAGTCCTTCGCTTCTTGTAAACCCCAGAGGCAAGAGGACTATTGAAGGAAAGGCAGCCAGCCATGCAAGTATGAAGCATTTTACAACTGGAAAACACTGAAATCACACTTTATCCTATTCATGGTCTCACACCCTGGATCTTACCCTAACGTTATCCAGAGGTCTACCAAAAGACCAGGATGACACCTGTGGCATCATTACTGAAAAAACAGAACTTCCAAAGATGGAAGAGGTCTCCTGCATCAAGACATAAAACATATGATGGCTAACAGCTCCTGCAGCAAATGGCCAGTGTTAGAAGGTCCTGACTTTAAACACCCTGACATTCCCTCACCTGAGGAGACTGGCAAGTTACTTTTGAGGTCTGGGGAGGGCAAAGCAGAAATTGCTAAAATGCAATGGATGGGCAAGAGAAAAACTCAAATATTCAGGGAGACCTTTCCTGCATTTATGAATAGTTTTCTGTTTTCTTTTGGGGGTTTTTGTTGTTGTTGTCGTTGTTGTTTTGGTTGGGGGAAGAGAAGGGGGGAGGGAAGGATTATAAGCAAGACAGTTCCCAGCTCTTTATTTCCAGGGAGATTTTTGTTAGGAGGGATTTACTCACATTTAAAAGCACTCAGCTGTATATATTATGATTTACCTGTCTTCACGCTGGAGAGAGAGGATGAGGATTAGCCTTTGAAAAGCTGTGGAGGGACTGCACACAAATTCTGGCCTAGATTCCTACAGTATTAGAAAACTTTCAAGAGCAAATGTTCCCAGCTATGGCATGAATTATATGAATTCCCCACATGCTAGAGTACAGTAATAGTGGATGCATGAATATCAGTTTTAAGACTGTTTATTTGTGTACATCCGTATCTGACAGTTTCCACATTGACCATTTCAGAGCCAGTAATTACAGTTGATAAAACTTCTCAGTTTGTCCCTGCTGCAGTTTTGTCCTTTCTCAGGATACAGCCAGCTTTTGAAAATGTTGTCTCAAACCTGTGAGCTTACTCCTACAGTCACTGAACAAAAGCAAGCAAAAAGTCCTATCAGGACTGGGTGTGACGTGTAATTATTTACTTCCATTCAGTATTTTCTTTTGCTGTTGAACTGATTCATGGTGTGGGCAAGCTGACAGCGTCCTTTTAACAAGCAGAAAGAAATCAGAATCGTACCGAGGGAAATGCTTAAAGTGTAAGCTAAATTTAAGCATTACGTCTGAGTAACTACAGTGTGCGTCAGGACCCTCTGGTCCAGCTTTGTGGCTAGCTACATTCTGAAGCTGCCGATCTCTGGCTCAGGGCCCACCTTATACTTAAACCAGAATACCGTATTTGTCTTTCAGCTGTTGCTTTTTGTCATGACCCAATAAACATGGCTAACTCCAACAGCAGTTGTTATGGAAAAATGCTAAACCCAAGCCACAAGGTGAAAGAAAAATAGATATTTAATACAGTACATTATGGAATGTAAGATGATGACTGTGTATTAAAAGAAATTTTGATACCCGTTTCTTGGAGAAAAATACCCAGAAGGTTTGGCACTTGGACTACAAGTGACTGTGGCCTTGAGACATGTGATCAGTAACAGGACTGAGACGTGATCTCATCATTTGTTTGTGTATGAAGTCTCTCGGAAGACCACAAAATAGATCAAGGTATTGATCCAAAAGTTTGACACATGCTTTGGAGAAACCCAGTACTCTATACTTATAAAAAAACCCACACATGTTCTTTCAGGCTTAAGCCAGAATAAGCTTGCTTTTTTTTTTTCCTTCCTTCTAAACTTCCCAGATAGAGGTTTTGGATCAGTAGACCAATACCTTTAGTAATAGGTACTCACAATCGCTTTGTATCCTTCTTTCACACACGCAAATGTGTGCAAACCCACAGAGGGTTTGCAGTGGAAAAACCTGTCACCTTCAGCAATATAGAATAAGGAACCATGGACCATACTCCCAAGTCCTCATGGTCTGTTATTGCCTACATGCCTCCAAAAGCCTGCAGCAAGCCCAAAGGAAATACCAAGGACACACTCTCAACAGCATTAGTGCTGTCAGGGTACTGTTGCACATGAGCACTTTGCTGTGCTGTAACTGAAGCACTCTATCAAAGAGCACTATTTTACAGCTGAGGATAAGGACATGGATTAAAAAGAACTGCTTAGAATGAAAACCGGGAGAAACTTTGGAAGAAGCCCCAGACAAGATTGGCAGCTTTGCCTTCTACCTTACTTCTGTCTTCCATAAAGGTACTTTGTAGATAGCAGTAACATCAGACTTTTATTACCTGTTATTTATAATGGACGGCATTCACCCTAAGTCAGAAGTAGGATAATAATTTTTAAATTATCAGGAGAAAAAAAACAAACAACTGCTTTAAGGTTCTTCTAGAGGAAGGCTAAAGGTTAGACCAGAAATAACGTACAATTCACAACCTTACAAGCATGAGCTTTTTCTTGTTTACCAAGAAATCACAGTTCTTTTCTTGACACTTCAAATCTTTTTCCAAATATAAACTTTCACTGACAAAAATAAACTAGAAGGGAGAAAACATAACCACATATGAACACACAAGTGTTTCTATGGGGAGAAACAGACTTACACTACACAAAGGATCTTGAGCTGACATTTTTACCACTCCAAGAGGAACAAGCTTTCTCTTATCATCCAGTAATGACTGGAAGAAACATTCATCTCTTCGAAAGCAGTTTTTCCTAAAGTAGCACTGCTAATACATCCTGCCTGACAGGTTTCTCCAGTCACACAAATCATAACTATGGATCTGTTCTTAAAATCTTCAACTTCACAAAGTTCTCTGAAATTTTTGTCATATCAAAGCACATCATCAGCTCCTTCTCCATTAGCAGCAGAGCCAATCTCCACACATTCCTTTTCCTGTCATTTACTTTTTATCTTGATTAGTTAAAGAGTAGAGGAGCGCAATGCTAACACACCACAGCATTCTGCACCAGTTTTAGTCTCTGAATAACGTGGATATGGTATTTCACATCCCAAGACTGAGACTTGCATAGCAATGACAAAATGCATGTCCAAAAAGAAAGGATGCAATGTCTAAGCAAGATATACACAGCAGAAGCTGACTGCATCATGTCTGAAACCTAGTCAGCCAACAGCTTCTAAGGATCTAAAATTACTGGTATTTTCTGAATTACAAATTTATATACCCTCTCAGAAGAGCTGACACTACCTCTATCACTTCCACTGCCCATATCCCCAATCCTAATTGCCTTACTTCCTCTAGAAGGACTGTCAAGTAGTCTCTTCTCTCCTGTGCACTGCCAATACTTGACTTGTATCATGTAATACAGCACAAGAAAAGATTTGGTTAGCTATCATGGGCATACTAGAAGCACTGGCCCAACATAGGCACCCCTCCCATTTTCAGCCCAGACACCCAGGAAAAGCATAACAGTGGTTGATGCTCTACAGTCTCTGCCCTCCAAAGATGTCTGAAGTGGAAAAACTACCGCAACTACTGCAAAGTGTCTCAGATAAATAGTACAAAACCCACCAAAGAGCACTCCCGTCCACTTCCACCAAAGCCCACAGGCAGGGCAGCAACATCTGCTTGTTAGTGGTGTACAGGCCAATAAGCTGTCAGAACATACAGTCATGCCTGTTTATAGCCACTACAAGAGAAAAGCTCATTTTTAAGAATCATCACTGGCTATTAATAATAATCTAGTGGTAATATTCACAATTTACCCCTAGGGTTTCAAAAGAACAGGAGGTAAGTCTCTTCATCTCTTCACCATCCCCTTAATAAAGGGGTGATCAGCTTTGCTCCAGAAACAGCAAGGAAATTAAAGTTTCCATGTAGCAAAAGATTAAATGCATACAATCCCAGATGAAATCAAGAAATAGGACTAATTGTCATAGAAATACAAAATGAGACTTAGTTCTTATTAGAGTTATGGGTTTCTGAATGATTAAATTATGGTTCTAGTAGATACATGCCATTACACACCTAATGAGGTATTTTAAGTTTTCCCTCAATGCTGCTCTATAATGCGTATCATGAAAGAGATTTCACAAATCTAACAATTTCTATGCATTAGCCGTTCAGGTAATGTTGAATGGCAAGTTCATCAAGAGTTCATAGCTACCTTACGTTGTTTAAAACGTTATGGTAAGTGTCAGCATGGTAATTTATGAAGCATACTGGACTTATCTGCTGAAACAAAGCCTTGCCAGCTTCATTACAACTTTACTCTTTTGGAATGAGCTTATTCAGTTTCCAGTGCCAAAGCAGGCTTTAACTTTAAACCAAAGAAGGCATCAGCTTGACAAATTTGGAGGTTATCTTTGACTGTAGCTATTAAAGGGAACAGAACCACTGATGAGTGAATCAGCTGAAAAACAACTCCTGCCTCACAGTCAGGCTTAAGATTCTGCATCAGAACTGTTACAGGCTGTCAGAAGAGCAAACCTCTCTGATAACATTCAGCTCTCCTAAAAGTAATTAAACATGAAATCTGAGAAGTGCAGCAATTAAGCACAAAATTTCAGAAGTGCTTTGTAATTTACTTTTTGACAAGGAACCTTTAAAAGGAACCTTTTGACTAGGAACCAATTAAAGAATGGGCTGATACCATATCAGGCTCATAAAGTAACCAATAAAGGACAGCAGATTTCTTCCCTAGTTACAACAATACATAACCCCTGTAAAACAGGCAAAGGCACAGTGGAAGTATGATGACAGAAGCAACACTTCAGAGTTGCACTAATCAGAATCTTGGCAACACAGACGGAGAGTCGATACATGCACATGTCACATTGCAAACAAGTTATAGACATGAGTTTTCAAAATGAAGGTGAACAGCGCTTTAAAGCCTTAATGTGACATAAGCATCTCATTCCATTCAATATACTCTTTGAGGCTTCTTGAAACACTAGTCATTATCTTGTGTATGCCCTGAAGTCTCCTTTTATGTGTTTGGGAAGTTAAAAGGGAAGCAAGAAAAAAAACAGTGCACAGATCTCAGATTAACACTCAAAACAAGCCCTTCTGTAATTAAACATTATTTTTTTAAAACAGAAGATTTCGATTTCTACTTTCAACTTGCTTAGAAGTTTATGAAAGCGTTCTGAAATACATTATTTCAGTTAAAAGTGTACCTTCCGCTCATTTGCTTGTTAATTTAGAGCCTGTTAAAGCCTGTGTTAAGGATCTGATTTAAGACACCTACTCCCTGCTTGCTAAATAGGAAGCTTCTTGGAGAAGGTAAGAAGGTTTAAGTCTTCAGCTCCTTCAGGATTCTCAGAAAAAAAAAAAAATAAATATCACCCTTGAAAGATAAACGAGAAGAAGGGAAAAAATAATAATAAATTTTAAATAAATTAACATATACTAGAAATTACAAACAAAAGGATGTTCCTGGCTTCCTGAGCCTGCAGACATGAAATTTAAGAAGATGCTCATCAGTTGCAGTTTGCTACTTGGAACCTAAACAGCAGGGGAAAGTATCAGAACTATGCAAAAATGATAACTGAAAGTTTAAAAAGAGAGGAAGTTGATCCAAAACACCATTTCAAAACAAGTCTGAAGCTGGGGCAGGCAGGGAGGAGTTGTACGAATGTCCTTCACGTATTTTCTGGGTGTATTTTCAGCCTGGAAATTTGTAATGCCTGGGAAAGGGGTATAGTACCAGAGCTTCACTCTTTTCTTTGCCAGGTGCATGAGAAGAATACCAGAGCTGTTTGTCATAACAGACAGGTAAAGGAAAGAGGATTTCTTCTTTGCCAGGAAAAACTAAGGATACTGCTAATTTATCAGATATCCACTAAACAGAAGTCGACATGAAAAGTTCACCAGGATCCAAGTTATCAACCATTCCTGTTCCCTGACTGTTCAATTAGGAAAAACTTCAAACTGTGCATAAAGAATCAGATCTTACTGCATTGGGAAACTGCTTTAAAATAAGTAGCATTAATAATACGATTTCCCAAATACCCATGTGTTTTAAAATAGAAAAGAGGCTGAGCAGTAGCGAATACTCTGGCCTTTCACCTCTGGAGAACCAGCTTAAGCACATTCTGTTCCACATGTGCAAGCAATTTTCAAGCTCCATCTGGTATCTTAGACTGTTGTGTTTAAACATCAAATAGCGGCCTAGTCCATGGCAGAGACTAAGATCTAAAATAGGACAGGAGCCTTATGCTTAAAACACACACTCTGAAGAGGGCGTTTTGACTGTTCCTGCTTCTACAAGGGTTTATTCTAGCTCCGCAGCCTGCAGCAGAGCACTTCATGAGACTACAGGAGGATGAACTGGTTTAAAACTTATTTTTCAACTTTGTCTGCCAACTTGTCAGGAAAGCAACGTTTCCATCCATCTAGGGAGGGAATTACTGGGAGGTAAAATAGGCAACTAACATCCAAATATATTCTGATCTGAGTTAGGAAGCGTGTCTTTCGCTATCATCAGGGAAAAATTATGATATGCCACATGCAGAGGAGTTTGAATGTCCAAACCCAGTGAGGTGTCATGGTATGCAATGACACATTTGTGCATCATGCAACTGCTCTCATGCCTAATTTGTGCCCCCAACCCCCAAAACTCAAAAACTCAAAAACTTGAGTGATACGAAGAAAGCTGAGGCAGCTTTTCTGCTCCCAGTTCAGGGTGAAAGAAAAAAAAAATGTAGAAAGATAATATTTGGTACAAAAATCAGATTAAAAGCAATTTAGAGAGCAAAAGCCTGCTTCAAACATTATGGTTAGTCATACTACAAAAGACTACATTGTGATGTAGTATGATTTAGGCCAGGTTGGACAGAGCCTTAGGTGGCATGGTTTAGTGTGAGGGGTCCCTGCCCATGGGAGGGGGATTGGAACTAGAAAATCTGAAAGTCCTTTCCAACCCTAACTAACTATTCTATGATTCTGAGGAGGTTGCTTCATACATAAATTCATAACACAGCCATTAAATTCAGAGGTATTTTCAGGTAAGAAAAGTTGCAACTCAAACAGTCTAATAGTACAACAAACCAAGAAAATTATTTAAAGTACTGGTTTTCTTATACGGAAGCTTCAATGGCACAGGAAAAAAGAAAACTTAAAATGTCATGCTGCTATATATTTAGGAAAATCCACTTTCATAGCTAGAACTATTATGAAAGCCAAAATGATGAGCAGAGATGCCTATAGGTAGATATGTAGTTTGATTATCTATACCATCATTATCTTAAAAAACTCATCTTACGCCACTGCATATTGTTTCATTATAACGAAACTTGATTTCAATATTTGCCTGTTAAGAAGCTGCTCAGTAGGTCTAGCAAAGCCTGACGAAGGACAGTATTATTATATGTAAGATACCTTAAAACCAGACTGAAAGAAACAGAAGAAAAAGGCCTTTACTTCACCAATGGGAATATACCTTTATTAAATGGATAAAGGGCTTTAGCCTCAGTCCAGCTCAGCTGCTCATTTTGGTCTACTATGAAAAAACAGAAGTGCTTTAGGGAGATAAAAAAAAAACAAATGTAATAACTCTGTAAACAGGTGAAGGGTTTTCTTAAAAATCACTTACTGAAGAGAAACTAGGAAACAGCCTTATGCCACAAGCAACAATTCAGTATTGCCATTCAAACAGTTTTTGTTTCCTTGAGAATTATAGAAGGGAAAAAACAAACAGAAAACAAAAAAGAGTGCATAGACTTAAAGCTCAGCCCATGATACATCAATAAAAACAGGAACAGCAGCACCTTGGAGAGCAAGTCACCCTTCCAGTAAACCAGGCAGGAAAAAATCATCTTGATCCAGAACTCGGTCTGATATCAGAGTTATACCAACTTTCACTGTAATAAAGAGCAATCATGTGCCTAGAAAAAGCTTAATCCTGCCCTCCCCTCTACATGCATCTAACAAGATTAGAAGGCACATAGGAGCATATCTCAGTACAGTAAAGAGAGGTAAACAAACTTAACATACATTTTGGTAATCCCAAATTATTTTCATCAACTACAAATTCTAAAAAAAAACCCCCAGGAAAATAAAAAGTAAGCCTTTATTAAGGTATAAATCAATAATTTACAGGAATTTGGAAGAAACCTCTCCAAAAAACTGAACATGAGAACAAAGTGAAACAAGAGAACAAACAAACAAGTGAACCTCTCTAAACAAGTGAATAAGTTATCCAAGTATAATTTTTGACACTGGAAACTTAGAGCTTGATAATGGGTTTGACCTGACACAGAAATTCTTACATTTCTGAATCCTTTTCTAGTGAAGTGCATTGAAGGACTCACTATTTCAGGTTGCCAGTACTCAATGAAAAAGAATATGCAAATTGCATATGAAGAAATTTTTTAAATTAATAAATCCAATGTGCCATACATTGCTAGCTACAGCATTCACTAGGAAAAGAGAGGTAAAAAAAGGTACTAAGCATGAGAGTGTTTCCACTCAAAACACAAATCAAGGAGGAAAAGGTAAGAAACTGAAGTACTGCTTAGTGATGAATTCTGACCTTGAAGACAATGTAATTCAGTAATGAACCACACAGAGCATCAACATATTTAAAGCCTATATTGAACCAACCCTAAAACATATCAGAACATACCAGAGTATATACACTACTCACAAGCAACAAGATATTCTTCCTCAACTTCAAAGCATACAAAATATTTGAGCTACCAAGACTGCAATACTCCCTGACTTAAACACCTGCTTTGCCTTATTGCTTTAAATGAGCCTACCTTCCTTCACATCCCTGTACCCCCAGAAGCTCACAACAACTGACACACTGCAAGATCTTTGTGATACATACGATTTCTGATAGTTGACTTTGAAAGAATTATGACTATTTTATTCCAATCAGGGTGTGAAATAAACTCTAATGGTAGAGGAGGTGTTTGAAATATTCTGGACAAAAACACAAATGCAAAACCCCATCATGAACACTACCACCTACTAGCAAGCCAAAAAGTACCAACAACCAAAAAAAAAACCAACCAAACACCACCAAGACTCAGGATATCTTATGGAGGAAGACTTCACCTATAAAGACATTAGCAGCAGACACAAATACAGATATTCAATAAATAAAATTATAAGGGGAAAATAAGTGGAAGCCAGTTTTATATTGAAACCTACAGACTAAAAAAAATAAGCCCATGACAGAAATGTATATATGGTATGGTCCTGCGTTTCATTCTTCCATCTCACTGCTCTTTCTTTTTCAAAGACTCTTCCAAATAGGGCAAAGCTAGTATGAAAGGAAAGTGCATGAAGTGAACAAAAGTGAGTAAATCCTCTGCCATAAGGAAAAAAACAAACCGGACCAATACCCATGCACATACTGATTTTTCTAATATCACATATAAAAAGAAACCTGTAACACTGTGATAAGAAAGCGAGTAAGCACGTACACCATCACGGGAAAGTTCTCCATCTCTTACTGGAAAAAAATATAAGGGGTACAGAAGTCAGAATAAAGCAGAGACAGCTGATGCAAGGAAAACAGAAGGAACACAAAGTATTTATTCAGCCGCACTGACAATTGACAGAAGGTATCTGCAACTACCTTAAAAACCCCTAAGATTTCTACAATGAGAAGAGACATCAGCAGCTAATATTGCATTTCTCTTCCTCAGTATGAAAAATATGCATGACATCAGTTTGGATTTTTCAAGCCATTAGAGTTGGTGCATGCCATGGTCTCAAGTGACTAGCTGGAAAACTCAGCCGAAGGGCTGGAAGGACTTTTTAGTGCAATAAACTATCACATTACAAATACGACAAGATGTAAAACAAGAGCTGGAGAGGGAAATCTCCTTATCAATATTCCTGTTTACATGAAACAAAATCCTGTACAAAGTGAGAGTGCTGCATTACATAGTTGAAAGAAGCACCAGCAGTGTAACCAGCATGGTATCAAATGAGCAACAGGGCTGCTTTAAGAAACTAGACAAACACTACATCCTGAAGCTTACACATTGTCAGGCTAACGGGAACTCTGAAGCAGCAGATAAAGCTGATGTATTTGTTGTACACTTTCCAGCATTCAGGCTTTATTTGTCAGGGGTTGATACTCCCCTTGGTGGGTGGAGAAGCCGAGGGACTGGCTGACGTCACCCAAAGAGTGGAGATAAAGTGCAGTGCCCGCAGCTGTGGGATGGGTAAAACTTCCTAAGAGGTACACAGGCTTAGCCGCCTTGTCCAGCAGGTGCTCTTCTGACAACACCCTTCCTCCTACAGCTCAGCTCCTCACACAGACCTAAGGGAAACAGAGCAGTAACCAAGACAAAACTGCTCACAATGCCACAAAACGTTATCCTCCAAGGACCAGCACCCTGGGGATTCAGGCTCTCAGGAGGAATAGATTTTAACCAACCCTTGATTATAACCAGGGTATGTACTCTTTCCATTTCCTTTCTATGTATTACATGTATTAATTGTTGCAGATTTTTTGCCCTTTACTTTCTGGAGTTAAGAGATACAGACAAAGCTGTGAGTAGATTAGCAAGTAGCTGCTAGTTCTGAGCACAGCCAGCTGAATGTTAACAGTTCTTACGAGTTTTGTGTGACGTTTCTGGGATTGCTTTATTAGTCTAAGACTTTAACAGCATCAAACTCAAAAATTATATTCAAGTGTCTTGGCAGCAGAAAAACTCTGGCATGATTTCCCCAGGCATTCAGATGAGAAAATTAATTTTGAGCTTACTAAAGGCCAGACCCCTTTTTTAACATTTTCACAGCTAGCCTCTGTGATCACTGGGGCAGAAGACTGCTTGGCAGCAGCTCCCCATGTCTGGAAGTTTGTGCTTTGCAAATTCTGTGCCAACTTTGTAAGATTAATCCGACTCTCATTTAATGAAATCAAATTCTGATTACTGCCAGCAAAGGCAACAGCACCTGGTTTCACATATGTAGAGGTTTTCACCTCCATGAATCAGTGAATTATTAGAAAGTTATCCAGTCCTGGCTATGAAGGAGAGTTCTTTGGCGTTTCCTGCCATATTTAGAAACAGACAATTTGCCTTACCCTCTAATAAAGGGCAAGAATCCAAGCCTTCATTTTTGCATAGATTTTGAGCTATTAATTGAAATTTATTTAAGAAATCAGCTACTCAACGAATGGAGCATATAGAAGACTGTCAGCTGCCTGCATCTACACACAGATTTACTCAAAACAAATGCTATGGACTTTGATAACTTTTGAAAATTGTGTTCAATGCACATCACACTAGAATTAGCTCTCCTTATATTTTTGCTGCTTTTCAGAACCCCAGAGACACTGAGTGTGTGTTCCCTGAGCCTCCAAATCACCAGTGCCTTTTTTTTTTAAGCCCTGTACTATGACGCAATATATACACTATGCCTGGTATTAAATAAACGTCAAGAGCCTTGAAGGATGGATACCACTGGTGATGCCTTGCAGTAAATATGCCTCTAAACAAGAGTCTGTAGAAAGTTTAAGGATCAACCTTTCACATATTGTACTACTAAAAGCTACTTTCATTTAACCACTTATTCCAGATTTCTATATGCATCAAACACTTATTTTAAACAGAAGTAAACAAGAATGCTATTAATTGTCTGTATGTAGCTTCATGACAAATACTCATAGGACACAAGAAAACTTTTGGAGAAACAGGAGACAAAAGCATTGAATAAAAAAAAAAAATCTCTGGATGTTTTGGGGCCTTCATTGCCTTTTATGGGCCTCCAAAAGAAAAACAGTTTCCATTATCTCTAATGAAAAGTATTTCAGTGGTGTCTGGTTTGTATTTTCTTTGTGTTTAGATTAAGTGCAATGAAGTTTAAAACAGCAATAACAAAGGATGTTTCTATAAATGTAACTTTCTAAAGAATAAATTATTTTGCAATTGACTCATACCTACTAAATGCCTTACAAGACATAAACCACGGCTTTCTAGCATAATGCAGGAATGCTCAAATCACACTGCAAGTAGAACTAAGAAAGGAAATATAGAGAAAAATTGTATGTTTAAGCTTGCTTAGCTCAAGTTAAAGAAAATTAATGGTAGATTTGTTTAACCTTTTTGTTGCGTCAGCATACAATTACAAGAGTCCCTAGCTAAGTATTAATTCAGTACCCCTTAAGAAGTAATGAATATTTCACAAGATTCATGTGCCTTTCTGGGGGGGGCCTAGGTGTTCCTTTCATAAAAGGTATCACCAACAGACCATTTACATTTGGCTTACCTGTGCCGGCAAGAAAAAAAATTATTAGCCATTACAAATAAATAGAAATTATTTTTAACACATTTTCAATAAAATAATTGGGCAGGTATTAAGTTTGATTTACCATAGTCCTTGTTGAGCAAGGGGAAGTTTTTTACCAGGACTTATCAAGACAGACAGACAACATAAGAGATTATCATCCACCCGTCTAAAGAACAGATGTCTCAAAAACCCATCTGCGATTTCTTCCATTGTTTTGACCATTTCAAGCACATGCAAAAAACACAAATCACGATTCACTAGGAAAGTAGGAAGAACAGGAAGGGACTAAAAATAAATATTCAGATTCTATTAGGGTCAGAAATTAATTAACTAGAAGTAATGAAAATGTTTCTTGACATCTGTGGAACTTTACACAGATGCAAAGAAATTACATCAATGAAACTAATCAAAATCATAGTCTTAATGAAACTGAGTATTTTCAGTTTATTCTGACTAGAAGATACATTTGGGTTAAACATTTAGAGGAATGCAATCCTAGAACTCAAGTCATTAAATAGCATTACAGGAACTATTGAAACTTGTAGAGGTTAGAGGGAATGGTGAAATATTATCAACTCTAGATTGAAGTTCTGTTTCAATATAAACATTTGCAAATCAAAATGCAAATATTTATATCAACTTAATTTTATATTTAGCCACTCTCTCTGCAGACATTCATAACTGCCTTCAGAAAAAACAGAGCCTGAAATATTTATGAAGGTGTGCCATGAAGAGCTGCACCAGTCTATTAACAGATGCAGAGAGGGTTTTTTCAAAGTTTCATAGGAGACATTGCCCTTGTGTGGTTAAATAGTTATCTAATCTCTGACAACATCTGAATGTTCAATACATATCCTTGTATCCATCCAAATCTGAGATACCTGGGATTACACAAGCAACAGGCGTGCCATACAGACATGTCCTGAAGAGCAAGACAAAAGTTTTCCCAAAGCACCAGCAGCATCTACCTCATGAAGCCAGGGTGAGCAAGCAACAAACACTACAGTCATAATACAATTCTGGGTTCACAATATACATTTAATGTGTCATTAATAAGTTTCTTAAGAAACTTTTATTACTGAGTTACCCACAACATCAATATTATACCTATGATACGGTATGATCTTGCAATGCACAACCTGGTCCCTTTCTACAAAACATAGGCTGCAGGACTTTTGTCTGCCCCACTTCCCTGTAAGTAACAGTCAAGATTTCTCCCCTGAAACACTGGGAAGACAGAAGAGCTGGCACCCAGCTATATTCCTCCTACCCCATCCTATCAGCAGATCTCCAGCTCTTACCATCAAATCCAGGAAGAGCAGACAAGGGAAAGGATTATACAAGGGCAGATAGTTCTGAACCCCAGAAGGCCTGGATAAGTAGAGTTCATTACCCCCATCAAGGTGTTAAGGGCAAAAAGGCCCAGAAGACATGTCCCAGAATCAGTTCAGGTAAAGAATAGGAAACACAGACATGGCTCTTTGCCTTCTTGCTCCCATCAAAAGATAGTAACTCTATTCCACTATACAGTGTTATCACTGCAGCTGGTGATAATACACTAAGAAAATCCAAGGGATTGTGCATTATTACCAGCAACACAGAGTGCATTAGGTCCCATAAGTGGCACAGCTGCAAGAAAATGTACCATGCTAGATAGATATGCTACTTTATAAGGCACGATCATCATCTCAGTACATCGCTGTAGTATGCCGCAGACATAGCAGATGAATTGTTGTGACATGTAAAAAGCATAATCTACTGAATAATCTATATAAGTGTTATTCAAGCAAGCTTACTCTTGAGAGGGAACCAAGAATGGCTGGGTTTGCCAATTTTGGGTATTGCAGCATCAACAGTCACACTCAAACACTAGGCATTCTGCTGCAGTTTGTCATTCTACACGTGTCCACAACATGCTACACAAAGTCAGGAGCTATTCCGGGTTAGAGGAGCATGATCATATCTTTCCCTCCCCCCATCTTATTACAATAACGTAAGTACTCGCAGTCTAGTTCACTTAATTACAGTAAGTTGTTAACGTTTCAGAAAAAGACTATTGTGGGGACATCAGACCTAGAATTTACACACAACTTCCTCAATTCATACCCAAACAGGTTATTCAGGCACTTTAAGACTTTGTTAAGCATACAAGTCCATTGTTTTGGAAGATGAGGGGATAAAAGCCTCCAGCTGGCCATAAGTATCCATTTGGAGAGTTTGCCTAACTTGATAACAACTCATGCATTGCAGTTTGTTACAGTGAAATCAAAAGTGAGTTTACATGCTGGAATGCAGAAAAAAGCCCAAACAAACTCTTAAGTTCTCTGAGAATTCAGACCCACCTAACAGAGATGGACAGCAAGAAAGGGGAGAGAATGACTATTTGTTTGATTTTGCCACTGTTTCAATACTTTTACAGTGCAACACATATGAAAAAAAATATTTCTATCTGTCTTTTATGCTGACAGTATTGTCACCTTCAGAAGCAACATGTCTGCCAGATTCACTATAGATGGGTTTCAGAACATACTGGAGGTACACTGGACAGCTTACTTTCTTCCTCTGCTGGAAAACTGGGAAACACCACAATTGAAGAACATCTCCATAGCATGCTTTCCAGCCCTCCAATAACACTTTAATGATTGAGATAGATAGCACTTGATTTAGCTTAGCAGAACCCATGGTGAGAAAAATTCTCTCAAGTAGCTTTTTTACTTCATACACAGCAAAGCAGAGAACTGCTCTTGTAAGACTACATGGACATTTTTGTCCTTCACACTGGGATTCATTACTTTGAAATAAGCAGCTAGTGTTATTTTGGATGAATCAGCTTGCCCCTTTGTTCCGCTGTTCCAGAAGAGCTGAATTCCAGAAGCCTGTGTGCTACATCCATTAATTTGATGTTGCTGTCTTGGTCATAAAAGGTCACCGAAGATGGCAATACACACCTAAGGGACCTAAATCCCACTCAGAGACCGAAGAACTGTTTAAATGGGGTGGTAGTATAAAAAGTCACCTGTTTGCAAATAAAGGCCTGCAATCCTACAACAAGTTTTAGTAGCAGCTAAGATAATAGCCTCTCTACAATAGTTATTTTCAAACAGAATTGTGTTGCATTTATTTTAACTATGATTTAGAAGATTATTAACAAGCACAAAACAAAACCACTAATATTTATCTAATATTTGTACTAATATTTGTCCTTAAATGTGGTAAGACCACAAGTGGCTACATTATCCAGTCAATGGCACATCATGCACATGAACATTAAGTAGCGCAATTTCTTAACAGCTCTATGCTTCTGCTACCGCCTAGAAGTGCATGGGGAAAATGTAACTATTTTTTCATCAAGCAAATTACACAATGGCAATTCAGACAGAGGATTCAAAGTTACAGTAACTTCAGAAATAAGAGTGGAAATTATTTAATGCAAAAGCGTAATACAATTTCCATTTAATTTGATGGTATGATAACTAAAGCATTTATATGGTGATCTGACAATAGAACTACAGAGGGTCTGGCAGAAATAAGAATTTACCTTTTTTGTAAGCATTCATACCGTTGTTTACAGGCCCCTTCCCTCTCTCCCCAAAGCACATAGGGAAGCATGGTGAAGTTTATTTTCTCTATCAATCTTCAGGTATGCTTAGTGCTCAAGCAATTAATTTCTGCTTTTTTTTCAGATTACACCTGGAAGCAAGGCTTCAGCTGCTAACCTGTGCCCTGGTGATGTTATCATAGCTATTGATGGTCTAGGCACAGAGAACATGACACATAATGATGCCCAGGAAAGAATTAAAGCAGCAGCACATCAGCTTTGTTTGAAAATAGAGAGGTATGTGTACATGTCCACTTACTTCTGAAAGATACTACCTGACCAACTGATTACACAGTACAACTATTACATAATGGAACTATTTTAAACAGCTTTAAGAATTTCACAAAACCTTTAAAATCACAAGCACCCAACCCTACCTGACCAACTCGGGATCAGGCAAAACTACTTAGAACATGTCTTCATGGTCACAAGAATAGCTTCCCTCAGACCACTCACCATGTTTATTGAGCTGTGAACCATACCACCTACTACTGCCTCTGCTGACTCCATAAGCTCTATGCTTGCTGTCAATAAACAGACAGTTCTTCATATTTTGGGGAAACACTAAAACCCTCAACCAGCTGCCACTTGTTCAGACACCTCTCTGCCCTAACACTCCCTCGCCACAGCTGCTTGTCATTGCCTCCTGCTCCCAGTCACAGACAAAGCTCCTAGTACATCCTTCCATTTAAGGAAAGCAATATCAGGTCAGACTTTGACAACAGGTAACAAAGGAGGGGGGGTTGAAGCCAGCCTCTTTGGTCACAATGTATTTAACCAAATACAGGATTCTCAATGTTAAAAACAAAACGAACCATAAAACCCCCTCTTACCTAAACTGCAGGAGTCCAAAGACTTCTTGTTGTTTCATGTCTAGATTCAATCATCTTAAAGGTCTTTTCCAACCTGTTTTCAACTAAAGCCAGCAAGAAAAACAACCTAAATCTTCACATCTCCTAACTGAGTTTGCTCAGGCTTTAATCAGAATCACCTAGTGCATATTTTCAGCTGTCTACAATAATGAGGCAGCTCTGACTGACCTGAGGCACTCAAGGAGGCACAGCACTTTAGCTGACCACAGTATTCCTTTCCAAATGGAAAAGATGTTTTGGAGGTGTTTTTTTGAAAGAAGCATTGTCTAATCACCCAAGCACATAACACAGTTAAAATGTCCTACAGTCAGTTCTAGGCTCTGTTACAGATTGACATCTACCATTTAGCAACTCTCTTAGGAACCAATTTTCAAAATATGGTAAGAATAATTGTGTCTACGCAGTATGCACATCTTTTTAAATGCTAAATGTTTGTTATTTTTTACCAAACAGTACTAAATTAGTATTCAACATTAATATTACACTAAAGTTGTCTGCCAAGTTTCACTTTGTCAATGAAACCAGAATTGTAACTGATATTGGCACGTTTATCTCTCCCTAAGTGACTGAAAGAATCATCTGTGCAACTTCTATTTACAATTGCACACATAGTTTGCATACCTCCGTTGGGGAGTGGGGGAGAACGAGCAAGTGAGTGAGCAGCTGTGTGGTACTTAGTTGCCAGCTGGGCTTAAACCACGACAATTGCACTCCTCCTACATTGAAAAGCAGGCTTTGCTTGGATATTGTGATCATAAAAAAAAGAAACTGATGCTGTTCTGGGTTAGAATTATGACTAATATATTCACTTATTTGTGCAAAATAGTCTGAGGACCCAACATTCATTCTATCAGCCATTAGAGAAAACAAAACTCTAGAAATTGTGGTCACCTCACATCCAAAAGGTACTAGTTTTTCTTTCCCTTTGCATTTAGTAACTACTAACTAATTATTTCCTATTGTTCACAGTATATATTTTTTTTATAGTAAATGCGCTTTTTGTATATTGTTTACTTACACTTTATATGTCATTGAAGTATTTTTTTTGTGTCAAATTAATAAAAAAGCATAGAACAAACTGTGTATTCTCAAGCTGCATTATATTTTAGAGGGACATATAGATCTAACTCTATAGGAATTCAATTTATTTAAAATCTACCTTCCTTTCTTTCCAGGGCAGGAACCAAATTATGGTCCCCACAAGTTTCAGAAGATGGCAAAGCACATCCCTTCAAGATAAATTTGGAAGCTGAACCACAGGTATGAATTGTTAAAAGTTACCTAACCATTTCCATTCACCTTTTTATACTCTAAATTATCTCCCTTGCATTCATTAAAATTATCTGATTAGCACTTCATCCATTATCTACCTGTTTAAGCTAATACAAACCATCTCAATTCCGATATATACGAACATCATTTTAAGTGACTGGATGTTTTGGGGGGGGGGTGTCAGTTATAACTGAAACCAAACATTAAGAAGTTACAACACATTCTCATTTTTCTTTAAAAATGTACATATCACCACTGTTAAGTAAAATATCCTTTTATTCTAATACAGTTTAAGTTGCTGTAACTTTTTTAGAGATTCTTCATCATATAAGGAAGTTCTTCAATAAGGGATAAATGTCAAGTAGCAAAGCAATACACTCATCACATCACACAAGTCATTTTGATGCAACAGTCAGAGAGATCCATTAATGCTGGGTCTCTTCTATACATTTTTATACTGCGCCACACAACTGCAAGTTACAAATTTGTACAAACCTCATCCACTGGTCAATAAGGAAACCCTTTACTACTTCTGACCAGCAAAGTCATGATCTCTGTATACAACCAAAGCAAATCCAACAAATCAAAATCCAACTTTCTTCAAACTTACAGCTAATCCCTTGTGCAAAGCTATGAGCAGAAGACTCCGTATTGTTAAGAGTTAATTTGATAGCTACTGTCTACAACTAGTGCTTTATTCCTCTGTCATTCCTCTTTAACCTACATGAACATTTGCTGTTCTTTCAAGAGGGGGAAGGGAAGAGAATTCTGCTAATCCTGGAAGGCCAGGATCAAAGCAAGTATGTCAAAGTATTTATTCTATGCTAACCTAGAAAAAAAATGTAAGTGCAGATTCCATTTCAAGAAATCCTATGCAATAAATGCTTCCACAAATTCTGGTTTCACAGGGATACTCCAAACACAAATGCAGCATTTCAGTGTTCCAATTCTCTCCATTCCAGTCTAAAAATTTGCATTAAGTGATACAGCAAACTTCATCAGAAATAACATATTTTCAGCAGTATGAGATAGTATAGTGAAGAAACAAAACTATTATAAAAACATATTTTCATGGAATAGCGAGGATACACATAAAATCACAATTGAACAAAATCACTAAAAAAGCTATAGAGAAAACCATGTAGGCATGTATAATGAGTAATCCCTTTGCATGAAGGCTGCATTCCTAAAAAGGATAGTTACTTAGAAGTAAATCACAAGGTTTCGCTAAGTGGTATTTGGCAGACTACTGAAAAGCAGTCTCTGTTGAGCAATTAGAAAAACTCTTTTTCCAAGACTAAATAGAAAACTCGTTCATTTTAGTGTATCCCTCCTTTCTCACTAGGAAAATCAGGAGTACTGAATATAAATAGTAGGTCCCAGAAAAGTAGCAGTGCTTGTAAACAAACAGGCTTTCTGTTTGCAGGCTAACAAAAGATAGTTATAAATGAAAATAAAACTTTTTAAATTGTTCAGCAATTTGGCTACATTTGGCAAAAAAAATCTTACTTTAGCTTTAATGAATGAAAACTGTTCTACAGAGGCTTAGAGATGGTTATGCGAAAACTTGGAAGCAACTAAATACTGCGCCTACTAGCAGCTATGGAACAAGGAACCTTTACACTGTAGCAAACTTTTGCATTAGGTTGAGCATCTCCAAAGAGTCATTTAGTGCTACAGGCAATTGCAATAGCACAATGAAAGCTCTCACTACTTTTACCTTTGGGAAGAGGAAACTGAAGCAACAATACTAGTAAACAACTTAGAACAGTAAGTGGCTGACTGAGAGCTGCTCTTGAAAGCTCTCAGTCATTTCCACATAAAAACAGCCACCTGATTTCAGTAGTCAGGAGCAACCTATAGTGTGATGGGTAAATAACAGGAAATAATAGACTACCTGAAGTACTACTAGTACAGTCACATTGTATTTTTGTATTAAAGCAATTTAGAACATAAGGTTCTCAAAGCATATAATTACAAAGAGAAAATAAAACAATTAAATGGGAAACTGAATCTTTTAAAATTACTTTTAAAGTCCTTTCTGCTGCATTGTTGATGTAAAACGATACTATGACCTGTAATTTTTTCTCTGTTACAATTCCTTTAACTTCATCTAAAATGAATTTGTTTCCATTAAAAAAATTTCTTAAATTGTTTTTATTTGGGCTTTTCTTCTCTGCTTCTATCTTTGCCTTTGAACGTTTTGTTCAGTGTGACCAGGCTTTTGGCCGTGAAAGATATTATACATTCCTGGAAGATAAAAATACACTATACACATAAATAAGTAAAAAACATTTATAAAAAAGCCCCAACACACTATTCTAAAAAGTAAGCTAGTTTATCACTTAATTCACTTGTATAAGACCACCCTGTCTTCCACAATAGCATTCAGAGATAAAGATTTTAGTCACACGATACCTCCAAAATGTAAATATTTGTTACTGTCTTAGCAATTATTCCCAAGAAATGCCATCATGTGCTCTGTGTTGGATGTATTTCTACAAACTTTGGGGGCTGCATTCATTCTATTCCTGATACCTATATCAATGCAAAATGTAGTTAGCCCTGCAAAAAGGACATCAGTCAGGTGGAAAAAAATTATGAAATGCAGTACTGTTATTCTTAAACATTCCTGATCAGGAATTTCAACAACCTCCAGTTCTCATTTAGCTTTTGAACTAAAGGAGGACTTTTCCCAGATTCAGTGAGATCCAATAAACACAAGAGCTGGACTATTTTTTCTGCTGTGTGTTCTGTCACTGACATTTTATATGAATAGATGAGTTTAAAAAAAAACAAAACAGAATTTAAGTCTAATTTCAAATACTTGTTTCACAACTGTTACATTGTAAACATGCTATTACTTCTGTGCTGTTCATTTGTTAAAAAGAAATAAAAAAGGGATGAAATTACAATGTTCACAGTTGCTTTTGTTTGTTTTGCATTATACATGGATTTAAATCAATTTAAACTACTTTGACATTAATATCTTTCATTAAGTAAACGTGATCCTAAACACTAGTAGATTATTTCCATTTACTAATACATTTTGTTAACTGCAACCCAGTTCTATCAGACAGAAACAAGGAATTGCAAGTAAAATATTTGTGCTCATTTATTTGATTGCTGCTTTCAGTATCCTCTTACAGTGCAATGCCGCTAAACATTTTCATTTAATAAAACTGCTTTTTACTGTTTGCATTTTCTGGTTGCACGTTCTATATATCCATGACTTTTCTTTAGGTCTGTTCCTAAATGTATTTCTGAAACCATTGTTTTAATTGAAAACAAAGGGCCAATTCACATTCAGATTTTCATGATTCACCAAAACTGAGCAGATATTGTCTGAGAAAGGAAATAATGCTCTGAGGAATGAATAAAATTCTACAGATGTCAAAGATATGCTAATCTGATCTGCTCTTATTATCTTAATTTATTATGTGGATTTGAATATTCAAATATCTGTTTTGGTTTTTGGTAATAGGTTGCATTTGTTCTAACTGGAAATTTTTCTAGCAATCCTAAAAGCTAAGGTAATCTAAAAAAGGTATTTATGCATCATAAAAACACCGGAGGAAATTATCTGGACCAACAAAACTGTATTTCAGAAATAAGCATCGGCAGAATGATTTCAAATTTAGCCATTTCTGGGGTTTACTTATTTATGATGATTTCATATTGTCTGTAACTTATAGCATCACAATTTTGATGCATACATATGCTTCTAAGTATGGAATGAATTTAGAAGAATGTCCTCAATCTGATGTACAATCAAGACTATTTCAGTTAAAAGAAGTATTTAAAATTATGCGTTTTCTAGGCAAGACATTTACAATAATATCTTCATACTTTTGCAAGTCCCTCCATTAGTATGGAACAAAAATGCAGATTAGCACTGAACTGAAGCAATTAACCTAACTATACATGAAACATTTCTAAAATAAGAACATAAACAGTGCAAAATCTAGACACCAATACAACAGGTTTCTATAATATTCATCCCTCTCATTTCTTTTTAAAGTTGCACAGTAATTACAAATGCGGAATACCTTCTGTTTGCCCTGAGCCGAGAAAAGAACAGTTTCTGAATGTGTATGGCTTAAGTAGCATATAGAAAATTCATGGAAAAATATAGTATGCTTGCATCAGTTAAAAAATAACAAAGTTGCAAAAGTAAAAAATGCAGAGATTAACAATACTGATGTTGTCAGTTTTACTCATTTCTAGCTTTGGTGTGCATTGTAGCTTTGTGTATTTTGTCTGCCTATCATGTACAGGAATTCAAGCCTATTGGTACAGCTCATAACAGAAGGGCCCAGCCTTTTGTTGCAGCAGCAAATATTGATGACAAAAGACAGGTAGTGAGCTCCTCCTATAATTCTCCAATTGGGCTGTATTCATCTGGAAATATTCAAGATGCGCTTCATGGACAACTGAGGGGTCTCATTCCTAACTCATCGCAAAAGTGAGTACTGGTATCAACTTATAAAACATGGTCATTTGTGGTACATCACTGTCTGTTCTGTTTTCAATTAAAAAGTCCAGCTCTTGCTGTTTTTTTTCAATAATCAGGTTTTTATTGATTATCCCCAAAAAATGGTGATGAATGAATCAATTTTTTCCAACACAGTAAACTATCCCTTCAGCTCTGTAGTAGCGATCCTGCAGGTAGCCAAAATTTGCCCTTTATGTTGGGCTGCAACAGTACCTACCATCCTTCTCTCTTATAACTGCACTTTACTCTGAATGTTTCTGAACACTAATGTGATTGTATTTTGAGTACCAGGAATGCACAAACTAAACACAATTACTTCATGGTTACAGTTTTAAAACTTTGTTAGCTACTTTTTAAACCAGATATGTGCATTTGTAGGCCAAAGAAGTTATTTTAACCCTTTTTTCTTTACAGGATATGAACTACTTTGAACACAGGCATAATATTCGGCCCAAACCTTTCATAGTCTCAGGCCGAAGCAGGTTATAAATTCTGAGTGCTGTGCTGGATTTGGATGCATGGTGTTATTTTTTTAATGGATACTCACCATTCACATTAATAAAGCATACTGATGCATTTGATATTTACTTATAGTCGTATATAGCCTAACATGGAAATGAAGGGCAAAAAAACACCCAACAACAAAAACAACCCTGAAATGGCTGACTTACAGAAATCAGACTTGAAATCCAAAATGCTATTTCCAAAAGAAAGCAGGTCACACTCCAATTTTCATTATATTGGTAAGAAAGAGTCTGAACTAACTGTATTCTTGAACCTGATTCAGTTTACAGTGTAACACCAACTATTGTATACTTACAAATCTGTGGCACTCTGAAATTCTTCTGTCCAAATGCAAATATATGTAATTTGTTAACTTGCTAAATAAAAGATAGCTAATTACATAAGGTATCATATAGGCCACTCAGAGATTTGAAGTTTGCTTTTCAGCAGACCTCTATTCAGAAGGCAACCTAACAGAGCTAAAACAGAAATACTTGATGCCACAGATATGTCAAGCTTTAAACTGAAAAAAGCTTATGTATTTATATCCATCATTTTAGTGTAATATTTCTCTATTATAACTGGGGATTAAGTGCCTCACTATTATTTACATTATTATATATAAAAAGGAAAAAAAATGCAAACTCTGTGGCTAAAAATGCAGGGAAGCTCAAAAGCACCCAAGTGATGCAACATACTGTGATACTACCTTTTATCCTTTCTAGCAGTAGCATTTTTTACCAGTGGACTTAGTCATCTCCATTCCATTCTGACAGTTAAAACAGCCTGCCTTAATTAAAGACTGACAAACTAGACCAGAAAAACAGGATGATATTTGATTCCTGTGTTTTGTGAGATGAATTACATTCTTCAATCACCTGAGTGATAAAGAGGAGACTGTAGAAGATGGATAGAGCCCCATCCTTCTAAGAACAAGAACTATAAATGCAGAACACCGCTGCAGTGGAGAAAAGCTGCCTGTCTCTCTTTGCAACCTGACACTGAACAGGATAAAAGACTAAAACAGTCCTCAGCAAATATGCACAGCCTCTAAATGTAGGCAGCGCTTCCACAGTGTAGATGTACTGTACCAGCTGACTGTTGGACCACTAGGTACCATTTACAGGTACCTAACTGGATTTATGGAGATTCAAATGAGTATATGAAGTACCTTATTTCCTAGTTCAGAAACCTCAATTAGACACTATTTTCCATGAAAATACTGAAGTAAATGGCCACTTTCCAGCAAGTTATATGGGAAAAAACCCTGCAAAAAAATTAACCTGACAGTGATGCAAGAAGTTTCACAACTTTAGTTGGGCAATGTCTGTCAGGTGTCCTCACACCAGAGAAGTCTGTACTCACAAACTGCTGAATCTCTGACACAGGGTATCACTTCTAAAAATCTTGGTTGTCACATTGTTTATCTGCTGCTTTTTCATCAGTCTGGCTTGATATATACCCCCTGCTAAACACAGCAAAACCCAAACCACCGCCTTGACTGTAAATATCCCTTTAGGACAGACAGCTGAGGCTAAATAGGACTTTGACTAAAAGAAGACTTAATTTTGGAGTGTGGGTTTGAGCTAACAGAATGGACATTGGTCATAATTTTGGACTTTACTCTGGCAAAACTAACTGGAAATTATATTTAATCTATATTTTCTTTATACTTATAGTTTATTCTAACATTACTTCGGCTGCTCACATCAAGAGTTGTGCTTTTTCTAGCCTTTTCCTGTTACGTCCCATTTACTAACACTATCAACACTGACAAAACTTACTCTTCTGCAGGATTTAAAGGTGGTTTTGATTCTTCTGAAAGAAAAGACCATAAATTTATAAGTTTCCTCTGTGTGAATTTTTTAGCTGGCTCATGCTAGGCAATGATGTAGAACTGTACTTTTGCTTTAAGGCTTGCTTGCCATTTCTGGAATTAGCTTTCTTTTGATACATCTTTGATGGTAAAGTATATATTTCTCTCTGTATTTTTGAGAAAGTGGTCCTACACAAATTTGCCTCTGAATCAAATGGAACATTCTGGGTCATGTTCTCCACCTGAGAGTAGCTACTGGGCAGACTACTGTACTATCAGAATATTCTCCCAGCTTTACACTGAATCATTCAGCTTGGAAAGAAATAACCACAACACTGATACGCAAATTGAGGAAAGAAATTAAGCATTTAGCATCTCACAGCTCTAAATACTACCTAAATGGTAACCAATGATTGTGGAAAGCCTGGGTTATGTGCTTTTACACAGCAACAGCAAAGAAGCATCCTGTAACAAAGAAAGCTTCTGGAGTGCTATGGAGAAAAGACTGGAGTGTTCAAAATAGTGCCACTGAAAAAATCTTTGGGCTTAATGTTCACATTCTTTTACTAATCCTTTCCCAGAGATGTCAAATTGGCGTGCAGTAACTTTACCTCAGTAACATCAAGCAGCATTAATATTTCTAAAAAAACTGTACATCTTCTTTATTATATATAAATTATATGTAAGATTCATTTCAAAAACATACCCATTGTTCTTGTGAAGGACCACTTTATGTTCTACTGGAAACACTGTAACTTAGAAATGCAAAAGTAAGCCTGGCTGGTTTAGTATCCTTTCTTCTTTGAAACGTTCAAGAAATACTAAAAAAATTAAATATATCATTAAACTATTTTTAAAATATTAATAAATATTATAGGGTTTAAGGAAATAAAGGATATTACATATTCATTATTTTACACTATTTTATAGTAGTCTCTTCAACTGTGGACTATGATGGTTGTGAGGTACAGGACTGGAATGATATGGCTAGGATTCCAGTACCGAAGGAATTAATTCTGTCACTGACATGGACAACCTTTGTATACTACCCTTTTGTAGATGTTAAGAATTACTCACCTAGAACGAAGAACTTTAGGGAGGTTTAATTAATCCTCATTAAAAATGTAGCATAAAATCTAGCATAAAAAATGTAAAGTAATATGACGTACTGAATTATTCAATCTATCAAAGAATTTTTACTATCTTTAAAGAAAATACATGCCAGAATTTTAAGTACTGTTTTATAACTGGCATTGATACTTTTTACAGGAAAATACTTTTCAATGAACACACATACTTTTGCTTTTCTCTACTTTCTATACTTCTGCTCTTCTGTATCTGTTCTATTTACGCTTTTCACTCCTCTGAACATCACTGTATTCCTGTGCTTTTGTCTTTATTCTCTATAATCCGATGCGCATTGCACACCCTTCTGTAACGTGGCTATTAACACAGTGGATGCAGCACTCCTTCCGGGATTGACTGTGGCAGTGGACGCAGCACTCCCTCTTCAATTAGCACGGTTAGCTCTATCTGCCCCACCGAGCTGAAAGCAGTGTCCAAGATGGCCCCTAACATTCCACTGGAAATGGAACTTCCTGGTGTCAAGATTGTACATGCTCAGTTTAACACACCTATGCAGTTATACTCAGATGACAATATCATGGAAACACTGCAAGGCCAAGTTTCTACAGCTCTGGGGGAAAACCCTGTAATAAGGTAATTAGAGCAGTATCTTTAATATTTATGAAAATACAAATATAGAATATACAAAAAATCACGATTTTTCTATGAAAATGGGTAAAAGGGTTAGAGACATTAAGTCATTTAAAGCCATTCAATATTTTTATGAAAGTATTAGTAATTTACAATTTTTAACTCAAAGTATTAAAGGAGTTTTTCAGAATTTACAAATATTTAATAGGAAATAATCTTCTATTTGTAGCTAATAAGTAAAACCTGACAACGCCACCTGGACTATTAGCTGACTGAGCACTCCAAATCAAGATTCTGATTCCCTCTCAAATTCAAAACTGTTTATTAAAGTTATCATATTTATTTCATAACCATTTCATAACTTGTTCTTATTAATAAACTATTGTTATTAACTTCAATTTATCTCAGCTGTTGAAATTTAGGTTATGAAGCTTGGGAAATCTTGCAGATGATTATATTGATCTAGACATTTACCTCAAATTCAGCAGAACTCATTCAGTACAACTAGCTCTTGTCCAAAATTCCAGAATTGACTATATAGTACTACTAATCCATCTCTGGCTTATGAATTTTATCCACTACAATGACTAAAATCAGGTAGGAACCTTATGTATCTGGGGAACAATGATTATTATACAAGAAGTTTTAAAGCATTATTCGTTTCAAGGGACAATTCATCATACACGCTGCTTTATTTTTACCTTTGCATAATAGTAACTTATTTTTCTGTTTTACAATAGTACCTAAGTTAATAATTCATAATATGTATAGTCTAAACTAAAGCTAATTACTAATATTTTAAGTAAGCAACAATCACTGGCACCAACGAGCCTTCTTTAGCACCTTGCAGACCTGGGCTGTTACTAACCATAAATACCACATTTATATAGAAGTATTTAAGTTCAGTTTGAGAACTGACCTTCTACACAGGTTTGAAATGTCTCTTTGTTGTGGGATTGTTTGTCACTATGTATGCATTTAGAAATATTATCTCGCACCTTTCTGTCTTGCTTTTTGCCTTCTCTATGTAACTGTACTATCATTTGTTTAATGTTTAGAAATACTTTAGTAAAAGAGAGGGTCAAGGGTTTAACTAGCCACTGGTAAGAACTGCAGAAACTAAGCTCCTTCTATTCATTAAAAGCTTATGGCAGTTTCTTCACCAGCTTAAAGAATGGTCATAGAAATCTATGGATTGATGAAGATGCAAACAATTAACATAAGCAACACTGCCCAACTGCTGCTGCTCTTACTGGGCCATTTGACAGCCCTGGGAAACAAAACAAACCGTATTAAGCAAAACCCAGTCTACGTCCTTGTGGAATTAGATGCTTATTTCCAGTGGAAATTTACCTAAGGTTTAACAGACTGTAGGAGGCTAGTTGTAACAGGAAATTTAAACTGGACATTTATAGATAGAGCAGTGAGGTAACAGACTTCATTGAATTAAATTTGGACCTTTCCAATCAGTTCCAGTAGCAGTTTAAAATTTACAGATGCCATATATTCAGCCTAATTTCTGCCATTGCATATAGTCATTTACTCTTCCTCTCAACTACTTAGGAAATTAGTTAGCGTGATCAATTTAAAACAATCAGCACAGTTTAAAACACCATGAAATATTCTCAGTAAAATCTTTGGGTTATGGGTTGTTGTAAATTCAACCATCAACCATTGTTTGGAGAATAATTTACTTTATATTTTTATCCTAATATTGGCATTACAAAAAGTAAGCCATGTCCCATTCTATTTAAGAAACAGATTTTTCCATTCATCAGTGTTCACCTTACATGGTTCCTACCGTGCAATACCTACTCACCTTTTTTGTCATCACCAGAAATTAAATAAGTAACAATTATCTCAGCCAAATAATCACTATATTAGCCAGTGATCGAGCCAACTTAGAAAAGGATGAACACCTTCACATCATGATACTCTCCCAAAAGATTTGTTTGCTTAGGTTTTGGCTGACCTTATATAAACATATGAGCTGTGATTTTAACAACAGACCAGCTACTGTGAAAATGGAACTTCTGGATACCACATCAAAGAGCACCTTGTAATACAGCAGATCATTACAGGAACGCAACTGCTTTGAGGTTAAACACAGGCACCAGCCTATTTACAAATGCTGCTAGAACCAGAACAGTAATTATGGAAATATTTTCATGAGTTTGGAGATTTATTTTTGTAACAATTGCACAGATTATTTTTTTTTTTTTTTTTCTCTAGCACTTTTTAGATCAAGAGGAGGCTCTATAAAGAACTGCTACCTGGAAGAAAGACTCACTCAGTAGTTGTAGAAATACTATGTCTATTTTTTTTTTCTGAATCATATTCTATGCCTGGTAGAACTATTGCTTTAAGACTATGTTTGCTAAACTGCTTTATCTGCTCTTCCTCTTTCCAATACAGTGACCTACCTCCCAACTCTGTGCCTCAGTCTGACGTGTACAGGATGCTTCATGCCAACCAGGAGGAGCCCAGTCAACCTCGCCAGTCTGGCTCCTTTAAGGTGCTCCAGAATTTAGTCTCCGAGGAAGGTGATTTATAATGATATATTCTATCTGTTCAAAGCATTTTTAAATGTTTGTGGGAAAGGGGAATCAGAGAGGAAAATCTGAGAGCTCAGAGCTGTAAGAATTTCTGAAAGCCCAAGTCATTTTGAATCCTATAGATAGCACACCAGCCTCCTTTTTCCCCATTTGCTTGTATAGCTAGCAACCTCCTGCATGAATAAAATGGTGATGTTAATCACATTTTTCATAATCTCTTAATGTAAAAAGTTGGCTTTTACTGAATGATGAAAGTAGCATATGCTCATGACACTAAGGAAAAAAATACTCGTTTCCACATCCAGGAAAAGAGAAATTTAAACCAACTCTTAAAATAAGCTTCACCCATCCCCTCTTCATTCTAAATAAAAATGCAGGAGGACAATATAATTTACCGTCATATTTTCTTCAAATAAGTCTTTAAAATAACATTACTAAAGGCTGCAAGTTTGTTACATTAATAATAAAAATATTAAAATATTAATAATAAAAATAATAAGAAATAATATACAACCAACATTAATTTAAAAGGCAAATATTTAAAATTTCCATTTTCCTATCTCAGTATTTACCAGAGAAACATACCCCTAACTACATATATGGTTGTGGGATTTTGCTTGGTATTTTGTTGTAGTTTGCTGTAATTTTGTACATATCATACCACTAATCCTTCTGAATTTGTTGTATGGTTAGTTATATAAATAAGAAGCTTTCTAGTAGTACTTGACTGTGTTATGTTGCTATGTTAAAGCCAAATCCTTCTCCCTCTCCAGCTATAACCAAGCCCTACTATCAAAGAATTAGATGATGTCAATGAGACAGACAGCACTGTATATATAATCATTCCTGTATTTGGTTTTGGGGTACAGCTACACAATACTTTTCCCAATTCCAAAGAAGTAGAAACTTGTTCACTAAACTTGCATAGAGAAATTTCATTGTTTGCTGGTGTAAGTGAAATTCTGTAAATGCGTCCAGAAATTTATTTACAGGAAAAGTATTTAACTGCATCAGATGTTTCTGTATTAGCCTGTACATAATGACTGTTTTGGTTCTCAGATGGACGCCCTGTGGGTACAAGAAGTGTGAAAGCACCTGTAACAAAGATACCTACCGCCATGCCTGGTGCCCAGAAAGTGCCACTCTGTGACAAGTGTGGGAATGGGATTCTGTAAGTTGTTTCTTTTTAGTTTTAGAAAACTCTAGTTTAGACACATGTCCTCAAACACCACTGCAGACTACAGGAATGTTTTCCAAGTGATCATCTTAGTCTCTGCCTACACTAGTAGAAAAATGCTTTTGGAGAACAGAGATATACAAATATGTTGTTCCAAATTCCAAATTATTAATCTGTACCTTAGAACACAGTCACTGAGGAAATGTGGATTTTAAACTCATGTAGTCACCATTTTGACATGTTAGAATGTGCTTTCTGTGTTGTAACCAAACTAACATGTTTCTTCAAACTCTAGTTTTCTAATGAACTACTGAACTATGCCATCACCTCTATGGCATTCTATGTCACTTACTCAAATTCAGCTTCCAACCTTAAATTACATAGTGCTTAGCAAAACCACTAGATAAACAATCTAAAAGTCTTAAGATAAATACCTAGAGCTCACTTTGTGTCATACTGTAGTTTATTCTCATTTAAAATTTATATGAATTAATTGGGTTTTTATTTTCATTGTTTCCATACAGAGGAACAGTGGTGAAGGCACGTGACAAATACCGGCACCCAGAATGTTTTGTGTGCTCTGACTGCAATCTCAACCTGAAACAAAAAGGCTACTTCTTTGTGGAGGGCCAGCTATACTGTGAAGCTCATGCACGAGCTCGCATGAGGCCACCAGAGGGATATGAAGCAGTCACTGTTTACCCCAAATGCTAGTCTTACGTAACACACAAAGATATGCATGCACACAGAAAGACATTAACAGCTTAGAACTGCAGTACCAGTGTCAGGACATCTGTCTGATTCCAAAGTAGCAGCTTTTAAACCTCTCCTGTGGGATTCTGAGGCAGGTAGAAGTCCCTGTCAGCCAAGAGTAGCATATTATACCAGTAAAATTCTGCTAAAATATTGTCTCTGAAGTTACGAATATAACTCAATGAAGTATAAACTAAAACAGCTGCACTGGAATAAAAACAGTGAAACAGCTGAGGTATTACATGATTACATATACAAAGTGCTGTAATCAAGACATTATTTTCAACATAAATCAAGTTGATCTGTGCAAACACCAACGCCATCGAAGTGTTACAGGCTGGACCTTAAGAAATGTAGAAATTTGACAGATCATTAGAAAAGCAGCTATTTTACATGGATAGTACAAAAACAGTTGCTCCTGTCTGCTTCCACCATCTATCATTCAACTACCATTAATGTATGCCAAAAATAGATTTTTGCTTATTTTGCTTTGAAGTTATATTGACTTAATTTTCTGATGCAGCAACTGAGATAGGGAAATATCAAGTCATACAATACAATGGCTAGTATAATAAAGACTGTTTAGTGAGAAGCAAAACAGAAGTTCTATGTTGTTTTAATGATTTGCAACGACATCAGCTTTCACATCACTCAGCATAAAACTATGCTGAGACATGCACATATATTTTTGGAAAAAAAAACACACTCTAATAGGAACTGACTGAAAATTAAGTATGAAAGTAAATTTTTTAACCTTTCTGCACAAAATGGCATCGTAGTTTTTTGCATCTCCATCTTTCAATTTCCATAATAGCAACAATGAGGAATATAGTAATATTATTGCTGCTAAATTAAAACTTGAACAACTTCAAAACCAGAAGTGAATTAAAATATACAAAGAAAAGATCTTTTCTAAAAAGCCTGATGAAGGCCTAAGGGGGAAAAAAAGAAGGCTGAAAGAATGCAGTTTTTAAATCAATTTCTGAAACTTTTAAAGGGCTGCATTGCTTTTAGGTAGGCGCTGGCTACACAAACACACCTGACTGACAAATCAAACCTTAGCATTTTCAAAAAGTATCACCACAATTCATAGCTGATTTATTGGGGTATTTTGAACCCCACTTTAAAGTAGAAGAATCGACACCATTTTCTATCAAGTCTACAAGACCAGTAAAAATCAACAACTCAGTGGCAAGCAATCTTACAGACTTCCCATTCTAAGAAGTTTAAATGTGAGAAGAATGTGGAATTAAAATAAGAAGTTGTACATGCTGTAAATTAATTTTCAAAATTCAGATGGGTCCCAAAGTTTGCAATACAATGTCCACATATTCAAAGACTGACGTTTCGAAACATCTCAAAGTATTACTTAAGAATTGAAAAGTTTCAAAGATGTGTGTGCCACTGCATTTATAATTTATGTCTGCATATCAAAAGCAGACATGAAAAAAAAAGGATGTTGCACCCTTTTAAAGGTTGGTCCCTGAATTATTTGGGGGCACAAAACATAATTCTGCTCCTCATCCACCATGGAGGCTACGTGTAGCATTTATATTTTTCCACTGATAAAGCCCATGAAATGAATCTGAAAATCCTTTTGAAAGGGAGAGTGCACATTCTGTCTATTTTAACAAACCTAAAATGTAATAGGTGTTTTAAAATACTTGATGTTCATTTCTTCATGGAGTAACTGAAGGTAAAAATAAATCTACTACATATGCTAAAGTCTCTGTATTTCTTTTCAACTGGTAAGAAAAGTGAGAAAGTGCAAGTGTCAAGTAACTTGACAGTAATAGAAGTTTGGCATTTTCAGCCTGAGAGAGGAGTATGCTTCAGGTTTATCAAAACTCTGGAAAGAATGAAACACCATTTTTTTACTATGCATTTGAGTATATAACCTGGGCAAAATTAGCTTTCTAAAACTGAATGAGATCATGTACTTTCAAAACTGAAGACCCAACCTGCTTTCTCTTTAACAGGCCAAACATACCAATTGTAAATGTGGGGAAAATCTCAGAAATAAAGCTGCAAGAACCATTAGGTTAAAAGAAGGTCACAGAACATGACCTGATGCCAAAATTTTGGGGGAAGTTCAGTGGTACTGCATCATCCCGTAATGCTATTTTGAGAGCCTTGAGGTTGGACATGACTTTGATAGAATCAGAAGGTAAGCCTATCTAATTGCAACCACTGACCTATGTGAAAACCTTTATACCAATATAACATAAAAGAAACTAAGATTTTCAGCTAATGCAGATTCTAAAATCCTTGATCCTAATAGAGGAGGAGAAATAGGAAATTTTATCCTACAGTCACTTCAGTCTGGGGTAATTGAATCTAGAGATATAAACACAAGAGAAAGATACAGCAATTCGCTATCTGAATTCTTTAGCTCAATAGAGTGTCAGTGGTTCCTGGTACAAGTCCTTTAAAAGTGTCCAGGCTAAAAAACTACCCACTTTATCTTCTGGCTTAAGAATGACATAGTCAGTAAATCATGATTGCTTAATGCTACTATGCCTTTCAGCTGTGTTGACTTTTATATATATATATATTGCAAGGCAAAAGCCAAGGCATTTATTTTTAGATGGAGAGAAAGCTAGGAAGTATGACTTCACATGCTTGCTATCTCAACTCTTCAGATGTCGATCAACAGGTGTGAAAAGCTTTCCTCAGCTATGCTACTGCTACATAAACAGCAGGGCTTCTCTGGGAGATGTTAAAAAACTTGTATGGAACTGTAATACTATAAATAAGCCAAGAATTGTATCTGGAAATACACACATTAATTTATACGAGACTTTTGTATTAATTGTTCCAAGACAAATGCTTTTGGTCTTTTAAGTAATGCTGAAGTGTTGCCAACAATATGAAATTTAAAAAGTTCTCTAAAGTAGTTAAACGAAACTATGTTGTATCCATCAACTCAACACCTTCTGTCAGTTTTTCAACCGCATTTTATTAAGACTAACACTTTTGTTCTGATCAGAAATATGCCATTGAGAATAAACTCCTATTACTCCCATCTCCTGTATTTTAGTTTGCATGACACAACAGCTTCAGAGTGTACAAAGTGGTTTCCTTTATGATGAAATTAAACTAGCAGATGATCTCTGGGAGCACTGCTGATGCAACCAACCACTAATGGAAATGCATATCGGGTAGATGCCAGGTCCTCAATACCAACTGATTTGTTCCTACTGCACCACATTGCCTGTTAATGCAGACACAGATTGAAGCATGCCTTGCAACTGTAACAGAGAACAAGTTTTTTAACAAAAATTAAATTACTGACTGTTTAGAGATGTATCCAGTCTCAGAATTTGGACCCAACTTCTGATGTTCCAAAGCTCAGAGGTGTTTGATCAAGAATTTTGGTTCAAATTTCTATAAACCATATAAAAGAGAATAACTGTGCACTTGGGTGTAGGTCTGACTTGCATGTGAAACACATGCACTTGATTTAGACTCTGTGTTAGGGGGCCTTTTCCACAAGTTCAAGACTATTATTTACCAAGGGGGTTTATACATTCATAAAATAAAATGATGGGAAAGAAAACAAGTTTGTTGGCATACATCCAGCAAATTTTATCTCTAAAGATTATTCATGTATTTCTTAATACGTGAAGTTTTAAAATAAAATGCATACAAGTCTTCAATATACTCAGTACCACCAACTAAAATCTTTGTCTCCACAGCATATACTTGGCAAGTAATATTATCTACACAATGTCCAAGTTCACAAAGGATTTTGTTTCTATTTATGGTAAAGCACACATTTGTTTTAGCATACTGAGTGAGTGGTTTTAGTTCCATTCAGTCTACCTAATCCTCCTTCTCCCCACATCAGGGCATAATCCAAAGACCAGTAAAGCTTTTAGGAGAGTCTTGAAAGGTTGCTTATTATATTACTCTGAAAAAAACAAAACAAAACAAAGCCCCATGCTCTCTGGCACAGGCTTGGACAGTTGTCCAAAATAAAATTTTAAAGAAACACTGTTTCATACAGTTCACAGGCTGACAAAATGACAGCTGTGTTGGAGTGACAAATCCAGAAACATCAGAACTCTAGAGAACTCTAGAGCAGCTACAGATTATTATTTATTACCAAGAAAACAAAATATTCAGCAAATGCCAATAAGATCCTGAGCAGAAAGAATCCCTTGCAAGCTTTCCATGGTCTTTTTTTTTCCAGATGCTGTTCAAAGCCACATTTTTACAGATGTCTCATTCTCTGTATAATGATCTTTTTCTTAACCTTTTTAGTATATTCTTTATTTAAGAGGTTTTTAATTACCCTGCTAAACCAGTAGCCTATAAAAAGTTAAAATATTAATTAGACCAGATATACTAAAGAGATATGACTGGAACAGTATGTTCTGTGGGGAAAAAAAAAAAAAAAATAACAGAAAAAACAAAACCAAAACCCATGCAGCCAAATTGTCTCTAGCACACTCAGGCCAAAACAAAGTTTCCTTACTACCCCAAAGAGCAACATTTGAGTGCACCCTCAGCAAGCCTGCTGATGACACCAAGCTGTGTGGTTTGGTTGATAACGCTGGAGGGCAGGAATGCCTTCCAGAGCCACCTTGACATGCTTGTGAGGTGGGCTGATGCCAACCTTATGAAGTTCAACCAAGTCAAGTGCAAGGGCCTTCACCTGAATTGGGGCAATCCCAGGCACAGCTACGGGTTGAGTAAAGTAGTGATTCAGAGCAGCCCTGCAGAGAAGGACTTGGGGGTGTTGATCAATGAGAAACTTAACATGAGCAGACAGTGTGCGCTTGCAGCCCAGAAAGCTAACCGTATCCTGGGCTGCATCAAAAGGAGTGGGACCAGCAGGTCAAAGGAGGTGATCCTGCCCCTCTACTCTGCTCTCGTGAGACCCCACCTGCAGTATTATGTTCAATTCTGGGGCCCCCAACACAAGAGGGATATGGAACTGTTGGAGCAAGTCTAGAGGAGGGCCACAAAAACACTCAGAGGGCTGGAGCACCACTCCTATGAAGACACATTGAGAAAGATGGGCTTGTTCAGTCTGGAGAAGAGGAGGCAGCGACCTTATACCAGTCTTCAAAACCAAAAGCAGGCTAATACAACACAAGAAATCTGGAGAGAGACATATTACAAGGGAATGTAATGATAGGACAAGGGGGAGTTACTTTAAGCTGGAAGACAGGAGATTTACTAATTAGGAATAGATTTATTATGAAGAAATTCTTTACTGTGAGGGTGCTCAGACACTAGAACAGGTCACCCATGGCTGTGGTGCTCCATCCCTGGCAGTGTTCAAGGCCAGGCTGGATGGGGCTTTAAGCAACCACGTCTAGTGGAAGGTGACCCTGCCTGTGGCAGGTAGATAATCTTTAAGGTCCCTTCCAATCCTAACTATTCTATGATTCCACGATTTTATGGAAAGCCTTTAGGGTTTCAGTACCAACACCTTACACTCCTGCCACAAGGCACAGAAATTCAGTCAATTTGCATACAGAAAGGAATCTAAGTTTCCCAGCACCAGTTTTGCAGCCAGTGTTCTAATATTTTCCATGAATAGCATCCCTTTCTACCGTTTTACTTTTATAAAATTCCCTCAATTTCATTTTACTTTCACTGCAACAATACCCCTGCCTTTGAAACCATAGTAACTTTTACATAGAGCTCCTGCTCACTGCTCAAGATCTCTTGCATATCTTTGAGTAAGTCAATTCAGAACTATATGCAAGTAGAAGGTATGAGGTGAAAAGTATAATTGTTTCAAAGTGAGATTCTTCTGCTGTCTACTTTATCTCATTTTATTAAATAAAGCATATATTACAAGAACACTCAGAAGCAGAGATGGCTCAAGTGTATCAGCCACTAGGTAGAGAATAAGAAATAAGTGGTAGCTCACAGCCTAAAATCCAGCCTAAGCAGACAAGGCAGTTACAGTATGGAAAGGAAAAGACACACTATGAAGGATAAATGGCATGATAATTTATAAACATTTTGTTGTTCTGTTTTTTTATTTCCCATAAGGTTGGTGGGCCAAGGCTAAAATAAAGAAGCTGTTGGAATTACAATGTGAGAGGAACAGGCACAAATAACTGTTCAGCACAAAGAAAGAACACAGAGAGTAAAATGTGCACAAATTAGTCATACACCAAGACACCAGCAAGATCTTTTAGCAGCTGATCCAGTTGCTGGCTACTTGTGACAATTTATCTCTTCCCTAAACATAAATGAATTAAAAAAATGGGAGATCAGGTAAGGATCCTGCACTATGTTAACAGAACTAGTTCTTTACCCTAGAGTTGAGTATAAATTAATTTATAACTACACAATCTCATGGATTTCAACAGATTCTTTGATCCTAACACAGGATTATAATTCTAAAAATGTTCACTCATTTCTTCTCTGACTCATACTTTAGGTATCCTCTTCCATTCTCACTATGACTTGTTATGACATTCTTCTCTATGAATACATATACCACACAGCCCTGTTAATTGCCTTTCCTACATACTTCCCATATACTGCTTACTAACAACTGACTTTCCTGAATCAAGAGCTATGCTCATGTTTGACAAGGGTATGAAAGTGTAGCATTTCAGAAATTATGCACTGAGCTTTAGTGCTCTCTTTCCTTACAGGTCCTCAGAAATGCTAATGAGGTGAGTCTCTTTATTAAGTGTCAAGTTCTAATGACCTTGTGACATAAAGGCTGTTCTTTGGAAGTGATACCTAAACACAGATGTAGCTTTTGATGTCTGTTAGCAAAATATGTTATCAGCTATTGCCCTGCTCTAGGTAGAAGTAAGGATTGAGTAAAATATGTTTTACAGTGGTAGCATCTGGGCAAATAACAAGCTGTCAACTCAGTCATGGTTCTACTGTGGCATGTAAAGAAAAAGACAAAACCTTTGAGGCATTCAGACTGCAGTGTTGCACTGGATCTCACTGCAGTTTGCCAAAGGCTTTTCACAGCAATTAAATTTCCTAAAACATCTACACCTCCTCCCGAATACTGAAAGGGCTCAAACTCATATTCTCACCATAATAAAAAAGATAATAAAGTAATCTGAAAGTAAGGCAGTCTATTTTTTCCCAAAATTACAAGGTCAAACAAAAACGGTGTCTAACTTTATATCTTCAGTACCAATAACAGAGAATACTGGATACACAGTAAAAATTTAATTAGTAGAGTAGAAGAATGTAATAGTTGATCTCACAATAGAATCCTCTTTTGAATTTATATTTTAAGTAAGTTAAAGATCCAAACTGACATTTCCAAATATTTCATGAATTCTGCCTCTGTAATCACCCTGTCAGATCCCAATGCCTCACATACTTCTATACTTACTGCTATCTTGTTTTAATAAACATGTCTAGGTTGCACCTGTTCAAAGGTTCCTGGAACATGTGCACTCATAGCCTCACAATAATCAAGAGGCGACAGCTGTCCTTGTAGCTGATTCAAACATTTCTATCCTAATTAGGGACACAGACAAATTTTATTAGCTGCTCATATTTAGCCTGCATTTCCCTAATAAGATTTATGGGACTATAAAGACCTGAGCCATGCAGTGTCAAGACAGGTTGCATATGATACTACAAGTTATGAGAACAATGGACTGTTTCCAGATATATCTCTTCTTTCTTACTAATAAAAAGTTAGTGAATACTGTTGCTGACTCTTTCTTTAAAAGCCTTCTTTAAGGAAGAGATAATTAATGTCAAATACCTGTTAAGGAAAACACTAGTAATCCTTGACACTTCTCGAAACCTCATATCAAAACAGTAATGCCTGCCAGTTTTCTGATTTTGTATTAGATGTTGTTAAGTGTTTTGTAAAATAAATCAGTATTTTTGCAATGTTTTTAAAGGTGGGGAATGTATTCAGCACCACTTTTTAAAAAGGTATTAGCTCTGATTTTACTCAAATTATTAGCCTCTTATCATACCTGCTTACTTAGCATCATCAAATCAGATCTTCAGGAAGAAACAATTTACCTTCATCTTCAGAGAATGTCTCTTCCATCTTAAAATGACCACCTGTTAAGAGGTTAAAGAAAGACTTATATCATAAGATGAAACACCACTTCACATCACCAACTATTAGCAACCTCTTCCAAATGTTTCTTTTTCCTACTTTGCTCAACAACTCAAGACAAGGGCCAAGCAAGCACAGGGTTTTTCCCAGGCAAAATATATCACTTGCCCTTCCCCCAGAGAAGAATGTTTTAATCCAGTACAGATACACATTTTTCTAAGGATCAAAGAAGTTTAGATGTTCACAGCCAAATGACTGTAGCTGGAAGAGGCAAGAAGTTGAAAACCAACTTACTTTCTGCTCCTTTGAGATGACACCTAAAGACTTCTCCCATCCCCTTCTCTCTATCTGCTGTTGTCTAGTAAACCCACCAAGGGAGTAACTTCTTGACAAAATACTACTTTGTACATATATTAACTCAAAAAAGACACTTTGAAATTGATCTTCCTCATTTATTGGAACTTGTTCTACACTTTATATACTCTTCCTGGGGCCTGCAATAGGTACTCTTTGTCAAAAAATAGATACCTACTTTCTCTATTCAAGGTCAGGTTTTACCTCCACATCCAATTAATCTACCCACAAAGCAGAGATAATTTTCCAGTGATGTGACCAAAAAATTACATACTTTCACCCCACAACTTTCTTTTTTCGCCCCATTGAAACCTTTACCATTAGGTATCACATTCACCTGTTGTAGCAATTCCCAGCTTAAAAGGGATTAAGTCAGCAGCCCTAAACTCTTACTGATAAACCTACTTTACGAAGCCCAGCAAATTCCAAAATATCATCTTTCAAATGAATTTTAGGCTTCTTCGGCCAGACTTTTCCCCCATTTTTCACTCTCTGATCACCATTAAAATTTGAGGCTGAATTATGGATTTTATCAGCTCTTCCAAGCTAGCTCAACAGCCCCAAAATTGCTAAAAATGCTTCAGAGAATTCTTCGTATTTTAGATGTCATATAAACTTGATGCCTTTTAGAAGTCGGGTTTTATTCCTCAAGAACTACATTATTCCTCAAATTTACTAATACAATCTCGTAACTAATTGTAACTACTTAAGTAACTGCAAACTGCTGAACAAATCCTGTATCTCAGAATCCTGACTACTCCTGTCCTCATTTTACTTGTCAGTGCTTCCTGAATTTCATCCATTCATTGCTGTTTCTGGAAATTTTCAGGCACACTAAATTTTTAGCTGTTCTATTTTATCTATTCCTGTCCTTACTTTTCAGTTTCTTTTCCTCCACATCTCTTGTAATTTTGGGTGCTTTTTGATAAGCCTGTTGTGCTGGAGCTCCTATTTAGATGAGTCCCTATCTTAACAAGAAGTAACTAAAATATTATGGAAAAGAGCTCATGAGAGAAGGAAGGACAGCTACATTTATCTCCATCAACTCCTAACACAGAACTAACTCAACTATGAAACCCCCTTCTTCCTTTGCAGCCAATTACCTCATGGCCCACCATTGTTTTCTTCATCTCCTGCAGCACTTCCCTGCTCGCACTTGGTTTTGCCCTGGAAAATCTTCCCCATCATTGCATGAGAAATCCAAAAAGAACATTCTGATAGAATTTTTCAGTGTTTTTCTTGCAGGAGAAATAATACAGAGGACCTCTCAGTGGTTGATTTCTGGACATGTGTTTATATAACATGAAGCACACAGTGGATTTTCTTTCTAAACAAAATAAGACACTGTTCTTCTTTCAGATAAACAGATACGTCAGAATTTGACAGCAATCATATTGCTTTCAGGCTAAGAATTCCACATGGCTTCAGGTCAAGACTTCCAAACCCATTCTCCATTTGTCTTAAATGTGGAACAGGAGGCTTCTCTCTATTTAGGAAGCTGCTTTATTTTCTGTTTTCAAACAGATGTGTTTTTTAACTGCAAACACGAGCTGACAACTCCATAAGGCTTTTGCTGTTGTCTTTCCTGTTCTTACTGGCTTTTTTACAAATCCACAATGCAGATGTATTAACAATAGTCTCTAGCACACACACACCCCAATAGTGCAAATGGGAAGCAGAACTCCAGGAGGAAACTTCCAAACCAATGTTCTTCTTCAGGGTGGATTTATAGTAAGTTTCATTATTTAGAAACCTTCTTTGGTCTTTAAACTGCTAGTGTACCATGGGATTTACTTACTCCCTGAGATTCACACGCAGGTAATATAACTTGAAGACTGTGTTTTTCAATTCCTACACATATCAGTGGCAGAACTCACTGGTCTTCTTGGTTCTTTCTTCACTGACAAAGAAGATGTAATATTCTGACAAACTGCCACGATTTGGAGGGTTTACGCCAGAACCAAGAAGGAGCTGAGCCTGACAAGTATTTTTACATTTATTCAAATGGTGAAATTTTCCTTGCATCACTCGTTCATTCTTCTTCCTCTTGCACTGCAGTGCAGCAAAGCCTCCTGCTACCATCCAGACCTCGTGTGGTATAATATGGTCTTTTAACACTTAAAAACGTTTTCTTAAGTTATCTTTGACAGAACAACCCAATTGGAAAAAAAGTCATACTTGATGTGCTAGCACGGCTGAAGGACCAGCTGAAATGCCTGATTAAAAAAAATCTTAAAAATTAACTGTTAACAAGCCATTCCCAAACCTTTAAGCTCAAATTTCTCCATCAGTGACTCCCAGTAAGAGTCTGATTTTAGTTCACAGAAGGGTACTGAGCATCTCTGGACACAATGCTGTCACTCATGTTAGAATAGGATCCAAAAAGGCCTCAAAAACTGTAAGCGAGGGACAGATTATACGTCACTGTAAAATCATTATATTCATTATGTATTGCAAACATAACTCAAAACTTGTGTAATAAACACGTAAACGTATTGGCTTTCGCAAATTATAGGCGTGGTTATGTGGATATAACTGTACCAGTTTACAGTAACAGAAACAAAGCTCACTAAAGATACAAGATTAGACAACAAGTTAAAAAGGGCCAGAACTCTTCATCAAAATGGATTCACATAGCAAAAGAATTTGTAAAGGTAAAAGAAAGGGGGGGGGGGGGCTTGGTATAAGAAAAGCTAGTGCCTGAAAAACATAGAGTTACAGTACTTTTTAGCTTAACTTAGGTTGTAGAAAGAGAACATTTACGTTGTAAGTCTGTGGAATGCAGTGGCCACACTAAACATGAATTAATAGTTTCACACTATAGTATCTTCTAAAGTATCTTTAAAGAACAATGCTTGTGTTGTAAGTCTGTGGTGAGATAACAGGATTTAGTGGCCCCACTAAACATGAATGAGTTATTTCACACCATCCTTCTACTTACCAGTTAGTTTAGAGACAGTGCCTCCCAAACATCTGCTAGCTTGGGATACTCCTTGTCTGCCCATCCTGCAATAAATTTTGCAGGAAGGTCACACTATTTTAAATTATTGCTAGTTATCAGAAGAATTACAGATATGGCTGGTTTCAGCTAGCTGTGCGATTACTGGGGCGTCCAACTGTGCCAAAGGTGAAAAGTACACTGTGAGGAAGACTGCTTACTTCATCCTCAAGACCCCTGCCCACAATCACTGGAAAGCAGTGTGCAGACACCAACAGGAGGGGACTTATGATAATAAGTTCTGGGAGTTAGTCAGAATATTCCCCACCTATATGTGGGAATTATGAATATGTATGTAACTAATGTAATAGTGAAAGTATATAAACCTGTAACAAATGCTAATCACTTGTGCCTCTGGCTACAGTCACGCGCTCAGTGCTGTTGCTATAAACGTGGCTCAAATAAATTGACGAGAGCCAGACCAATGAATCAAATTGGTTTATTGAGCAAGCGACAGCAAGCAAAACAGCGCTGGGCGGCCGGGGAGTCTCTGCTCCGCCAACGGCACGCAACTCACTTCCCCAAAGTCCCCGGTTTTATACTCTTCTTCATCCGATATATGTGTCACTTCTTGGCGTACTCTGCGTCTGTGTGGCCTGTTGATAAGGGGTCTCATTCTGCCTCCTGGTGGGTGTGGGGAGGAAGGCTCCTTATCACCTTCCCCATACATCGTTTACTTTAAAGGATGCCGGCGGTCTATAAGCAAAAAGTCAAAGCGTCGCAATTTTCCAGTAACTCTTAAGCAAGCAAGATTTGATTAACAAACAGGAATTTACTCATCACACTGTTGCTTTTGCTTTATTGACTTTGTCCCTCAATAAAACCTTGTTATCTTGTTTAGAGGAATGAGCTCTTATTTCACACTTGGTTTTCCCCTTATGATGCCACAAAGATGAAGAAAAAAAAGTAAATTTCTGGGTTGGAAAACAAGCAGCTAAATATAAGGTTGAATTTGTTGATGTTGTGTAATATTGCCTGACTAATTCCAGCCACCAAACATTTCAGCTGTCCCCCAACAGGTGTAAAGCAGTTTCAGTTTGTACTTCTGCACAAACTATTTGGAGAGTCTGAAACCCTTGAGTATTACAGCTATGCCATTCTTAAGGACCAACAGTCCAACTTAACTCTTTTGTCCGCATAACTGCAAACTTTCCTTCCAAAATGATGCGCAACTGTACCATCACTGATCTCTTTGCCAGCCTCTGGAACCAGAACCTTCTGATGCCATAAGCACACATTTAAACTTGTAGCATACACAATGAGTGACAAACCCCAGGACTGAATATTCAAGAACTCGTTTCTTCAACATCTCCTACTGCTGAACAAGTTAACCGTATTTCAGATTTCACCCACTTTCACTATTCAAATTTAAACAGAGTGTGGCTGAATATTCCTTTTAAATTGTAAATGACAAAACCACGTACCACTGCTGTGGATGCCCTATAGAACGAACGCCCACACCCCACCCCAAGGGTGACAAAGCAGAGCTGTGCGCAAGAGAAGGGCAAAATGACACCAACCGCCCCCCTACCATAACAACGGAAGGTCGGACAGACAGGAGGCGGCCCTGGCCGCTCATGCACGCTCCCCTCAAGGCTGCCCGGGCTGCTTCTGGGCAGGCGCCCGGGCCCTCTGCGCCGGGGCAAAAGAGCCGGCCCGGGGCACTCGCTCCCGGCCTTCCCCCGCCACCCTGAGGGCTCTGCGGGCAGCAGGGAGAGCTCACGGCAGAGGAAGCCGCCGCGGTGTGAACGGGACCGCTCCCGACCGTTAGGGCTAGAGGGGAACCGAGGTGCAGCGCCGCAGCCACAGAAGGCTCCCCGCCTCTCGCGGTGCCACAGCGATCAGCCCTCGGCCACACCGCGGCGCTGACCCCACCCCGGCTCGGAAGAAGGCCTGGGGCGGTGCCGGGCGGCCGCAGCGACCTCCTGCGGGTAACCGGCGTTGGTGCGCGGGAAGCTATTAAGAGAGCAGAGCCGGTGCTGGTATGAAGGGCTGTGCCGCTCTCCCCCGGTGTCAGTTGTGGCAGCCGGCCGGCGAGGCGCTGGCAGATGTCGCTGGAGGTCCACGCTTTGCCAGCTGCCAAAGAAAGACCAACTCCGGCCTGGAGCCTGGGGTGCTTCCGCACAGACCTCCCAGGCACGGACCGTCCTGCGGGTGACCCTGGGCAGTGCCGGGAGCTGCTGCAGGGCTTCCACAGCAGCAGGAGCTCTCCATTGCATCCTTCCTCGGGCCCAGTAGCAAGGCTGAGTTATAGTTTTCCCTTTTCAGATCCGAAACAGCTCTTCCTGTGAACATCAGGCACTGCTAATTGTAGAAGTGTCATTTTTAGTTGCAGATGGTCACACAGAAGCTGAAGACCCAGCTGACCTACAAACAATGTTGGAAGTAAGCTGATTTGATTCTGGTGGGAGACAGGAGCAGGAACGACTGGGGTAGTGTCTGAGCTAGCAGGATTTCCATAGGGGGTATTTATTTCAATAGATGGATGTGTCCAGTGTCAAAACACTGCTGTCAAAGTGGCCAGCACAAGGCTGCACCAGGTCAGCTCAGGCTCACTACTGACAATGGCAGGTGCCTTACTTCAGGAGCTGCTCAGGTGAAGTGTTAGTTCTCAGTATTTACAGACTTATGTAATTTAATGCTAGTCTTTTTTACATTGCTCAGCAAATGCAAAGTGGTTAATACGAATAAGATCAGTATAGTTGCATAACTTACGTATACAATGTACAGTAGTACTGGTTAATATGAAGATCAGTATAGTTGCATAACTTACGTATACAATGTACAGTAGTACTTCTGTGCCTGCCCTTCTTCTTCCTGTTCTATATGTTTGAGAATTTTCTCCCAAAGCAGTACCAGTGGAAAGCCAGAAAAATTCTGCTGTATGCATAATATAACTTGGGTTAATGCAGAATACTGGAGTTTCCCTTTACTAATCCGAGAGAGAGTCCAGCTTTCTTACTCTGTGCAACCTGTACACCACAGTCTGTACACATTTGTGGAACCGGAGTAGGAATTCTAACAGGAGCACATTTGGCCTCACTGCAAAGATAAAGATATCAGTAAAATCAGTAATGCCAGACATGACAGTGCTTACTGTAACACGAGCAACTCTGTGAGGTACTGTGTGAAATCCTTCCAGTAGTGCAAGTAAGTTTTTAAAAGGCTACTGAATGGTGAAAGAAGCATTTGATGAACTCCCGTTGACCCAGGCTGGCTGACAACAATCCTGGAACTGGAAAAGAAATACCATTTCCACATACAAAATATCCTAGCTTACCTCAATATTTAAAACAAAACAACAAAACCTCTACATACCCATTTTCTGATACTTATTTTATACCTTTTAGATTCTTCAGCAACAGCTGGCATCATCTCAGAGGTTTTCACAACAGACTTTAAACCCATCACCCCTTGTCCTCTCACTACAGTCCTTGATGAAGAGACTCCTGCATCCTTGTAGGCCCTCTTCAGATATTGGAAGGCTGCTATGAGGTCTCCATGCAGTTTTAAATAAGATCTAATCTTAGATGACTGTGTACATTAAATATACAGTTTACCATCTGTCCGTCTTAAAATAGCTGATAAGATAATCTCACTCCTCAGTTCTTGCTTGCTCTTAGACACAGTATTTTTTGGGAGGTTTTAAAAACTCTTTTAATACTTCAGAAAAACAGAAGAAAACCCCAACTGAGCTAGGAAAAAAAAAAAGGAAAGACTGAATCTTTCTCTCATTCCTATCCCTATAAACTCAAGGAAGCTCTGTTGTTGCCAAAAAAGTTAATTTCACGTCCTGCCCCTGTCAGCAGAACCTGTTCTACTCTTGCAAACTGCCATGTTTGACAGAATGCTAAGCCACCTTTTTCAGGAGCATTTTCCTGCCATCATTTTATCTGGTTCTTTAGATAAAAGCTTAACATCCGATGCTGGAAGGACATTCAGCTTTACACTTTGTTGGTTATAAACAATTCCATATTCCTATGCGCCAGTTCCATTTGGTCTGTCCTTCCTAAGAGAGAGCTTCTTGAGTAGTAGGATATTGTTGGAAAACAGAGTATTTCTACAGTCAGGTTTTCTGTAAACAATCTCAATCTTTTTCAGGTACAGTCTAAAATCCACAGGATACGAAATAACAGTAGACTTGAAATGAAAACTCCACCACATAGCTCAGATAAGATTCTGATGACTTCCACACCAAGTGATGCATGTAGGTGTAACAATTTTTATCCACAAACAAGTTACTCTTTAGCTGGACTCTGGGTTTTGAGAATGCCATGGATCTTTGGAAAATAACCTGTGGATAGTCTGGGTTTAAGCAAGAAAAGCAGTATCATCTTCCTGAGATTTTTCAGGGTAGCAGGACCATAGCCAGAATTATATATACTATTCCCTCCTGCCCATTAGGATGAAAACTCCTGTTCTGCACAGGTAAAACTGTTACCTGATCTTGTCCACATTAATTGGGATTCTCTTCAGTGGACATGGAATGCAGTGCAAAGCATGTAGGGAAACAGGGCAGAGAGTCAAGGAGGCAAGAGAGAGAAATGAGGACAGGGAATACATTTTGTCCCTTCCCTGTGAAATGCTGCATAAACCGTTTTTTCTGTTCCTATGTAGCGTGAACTCCAGTTTGCCCTCATTTCATAGGGACTGGGATGACAAAAGCAGTCAAGGACAAACTATTATAGTCTCCTTAAGTCCTCTCTCCTCTGCTGGAAATACCCTTAATCCATGTAAGACACTGTTGTGGTTTAAACCCAGCTGGTAACTCAGCACCTCGCAGCTGCTCACTCATTCCCCCTCCATTCCTCCCTACCCAGGCAGGATGGGGAGAAGAATTGAGAGAACATAAAACTCACAAGCTGAGATAAGAACAGTTTAATAACTAAAATAAAGTACCATGCTAATAATAATGATAAGGGAAATAACAACGGGAGAGAATATAAAACTAAAAGGGGAAAGGAAACAAAAAACAAACTCAAGTGATGCACTGTACAATTGCTCACCACCCACTGAATTATACCCAGCCCAACCCAAGCAACAATCGGTCCCTTCCTGGTGACTCCCCCCAGTTTATACACTGGGCATGATGTGGTGTAGTATGGAATACCCCTCTGGCTACTTTGGGACAGGTGTCCCGTCTCTGCTCCCTCATGGCTTCTTGTGTCCTTGTGTCCTTCCTCATTGGCAGAGCATGAGACTGAAAAGTCCCTGATCAAGGTAAGTGCTCCTCAGCAACAACTAAAACATCAGTGTGTTACCAGTGTGTCATGGTTTAAACCCTGTCGGCAAGTCAGCCACACAGTCTACTTCCCCCCACCCCCCCACCCCATCCCTTTCTTCCCTTTCTCCCTGCCCCGCTCCCTGAGGGACGGGAAGAATCGAAAGACTGTAACTCCCACAGACTGAGATAAGAACAGTCCAGTAACTAACGTATAACACAAATCACTACTGCTACCACCAATAATAATAAGAGAAATAACAAGGGAAGAGAATATGATACCACCCGCCGAAACGAGCCTGACCGAGCAGTGAGTGCCCTTCCGGGTAACTCCCAGTTACCCCCTGGGCATGACGTGCTGTGGTATGGAATACCTCTTTGGCTAGTTTGGGTCAGGTGTCCTGTCTCTGCTTCCTCCCAGCTTCCCCTCCTCCCTGGCAAAGCATGAGACTCACAAAGTCCTTGGCCAGACTAAACATCAGTGTTATCAGCACTGTTCCCAGGCCGAAAGTCAAAAACATAGCACTGCACCAGCTACTAAGAAGGAGGAAAAAAAAAATGATTGCTACTGCTAAACCCAGGACACAGTGTTAGACTAAACCCAAAACACAGCACTGCACCAGCTACTGGGAAGAAAATTAACTCTGTCCCCGTGGAAACCAGGACAGATGCTTATTTGGTATTTTGTGCCTGCCCCAATGCCCAATAGTGAACAAAACAGGGCCTGTGATAATAGTTTATATTCTTCTAATGAGTATAGAGTACAGTGAAAAAGTAAAATCTGAAAAAGAACTCCTATGCAAATGTAAAGAACTCCAAAACCCAAAAGACATCCTTGAGAAACAGAGGAATCAACTCCAAAATGTTAACCAACATTTAACACAGACGCACCACGACTTTCAAATCAGGAACCAGAAAGAAGAAAAGATGACTGCAGTTACCTGTGAAAGAAAGAGGCTCAGTAGAAGCCAGAAGTTCTGGCAAAAGAAATTCTTTGATTTAAAAGAAACAAAGGAAAGACTGAAGATAGAGATATCCAAGCTTAGAAGAGAAAAGGAGTTCCCTAGACAAGAGCTTGAAAGAAATCAGAGTGAAATGCAACAAATAAAACAAAAAGAAACTGCAGCAAAATCTGAACTGGAAACCCACCGTCAGTTACTGCAGACCCCAGAAGCTGAAAAACTGAACCTTGAAATGACCCTGCAGGAATGTTTTTACAGTAAACAGATGTTGCAGAAGGCCTTCGAGAAGCTCCAAGCAGATGAAGATTCCACAGAGAAGAAACTTGTGACTGAACTCAGAAATGCAAAAGCAGATACTGATCTTTTGAAGTCTTGCTTGACCAGTGCAAACAGAGAACGCAAGAGGTTATCAACAGCAGTAATGAACGCCAGAGAAAAATCAGTTACTTAAGAATGAACTGCAGGAATACCAACAAGATGCTTCCAGCTATGAAAGTGACATTATACAATACACTGAAGATTACTCAGTATTACAGAATCACCTGTGGACTACTGAAAATGAGAGGAATGCACTATATTTACATCATATTTATAAATATGTATTATACTTATCTCCAACAAGTTACAGTTCTAGTCTCTGAGCAAAGGAAATCTCTTGGCCAGGTACCACAGTACTCCTTCAATGCAATATAACTGTTACTCTGAGTATTCCACTGGAATTTGTGCAGAAACATCTAAGTTCGAAGCTTCAGAATACGATTTGCAAGTTAGGAGCTTTACTTTGCAATACCTTCTCAGCTATTCTTTTTTTTTCTTTCCAGGCAATTCCTGATAATCTACAAGAGTCTGTTGTCTCAAACAAATGGTAATAAACCATTTTCTTTTGTAAAACATTCGCATTTCTGACCTTCAGCCATTTCCGTATTTTTGTTATGTTCAAAGGCTTGTTTTGCTCAGGGCTCCATTTGAAATCATTCTTTTTCCGGGTCACTTCATAGAGAGGGCTTACAATCAGACTGTAATTTGGGATGTGCATTCTCCAAAACCCCACAACACCTAATAAAGCTTGTGAGCTTGTGTTTCTTCCTTATTAGTTGGTGGAGATGTTGCTGTTATCTTGCTGATCACATCTGTGGGGATCTGATGACATCCATCTTGCCATTTTATTCCCCAAAACTGTAGTCGATTCCAAGTGTACCAGACGCCCTTTCAAGTAAAAGTAAATTGTGGCCTGCACTCTGCTGCCAAAGGAATTGAGAAAAATGCACTGGCAGTATCAGTTGTGGCATACCACTTGGCTGCCTTTGACTCCAGTTCATATTGTAGTTCTAGCATGTCCGGGACAGCAGCACTCAATGGTGGTGTGACTTCATTCAGGCCACAATAGTCTAGTGTTAGTCTCCACTCTCTGGTAGACTTTCGCACTGGCCATATGGGGCTATTAAAGGGTGAGTGGGTCCTGCCGATCACTCCTTGGCTCTCCAGTCGACGGATCAGCTTATGGACGGTCACTAGGGAGTCTCGGTTGGTGCGATATTGGTGCCGTCCACTGTTGTGGTCACAGCTGGCACTTTTTGGTCTTCGACCTTCAGCAACCCCCAAACAGAAGGATCCTTTGAGAGACAAGGCAAGGTGGGCAGCTGCTTAATTTGCTCTGTCTCCAAGGCAGCTATACCAAAAGCCCAACAGGTCTCTTTTGGGTCTTTGAAGTACCCTCTCCTGAGATAGTCAGAATCAGTTATGAAGGTGACTGGCTATGTCTACACTGTAAGGATGTAGGGAAGCTGTTACTATGAAAACCATGTAAGTAATTCTAATGTTCTCCTTACCTTAGACAACTGGCTAATGAAATTTAAGAAAGTTCTAAATTCCATCATCACACTCAAAGGTACTGCCAAGAAGCCAAAGGACACAATTACCACTTGTATTAAAACAGCATACTGAGGTCCTAGCTAGGATCGATGGACAGCTCTTTGGGATCACCCATTTTCTTGTGGGGACATATCAGGTGAAGTTACTGGCTCCCATGATAAGCACACAAGGCCAGTCCACATACACTAACACCTTCTCAAACAAGCTGGACTGATTTCATTAATTGTCATACGTTTTAATCAGTTTTCAGTATTGCAGTCTTGTAAGTGAATTAAAAGATTATTGAAATATAGAAGAGATGAGGAACAACTGCAAAAAGAAAAGAGACAGACATGAAGAACTTCAGGGCGGTCTTCATCAGCTGTGCTACATCATAACAGCAGCTAGGAGGAAGTACAGTATGGTTCAGTCTGCCTAGGAATGCTGTGTCTGCAGACTTCACAAGTGAACAACATGGCAAATGCTCCTGATACTCTGTACAAAGAGGACACTAAGGTACCTGACATCAGCACCAGTATTGTTGTCTAATACAAGGTACAAACGAGGAAAGAAGAAATTCTGTTACAGGTCTTTGGATAGAGAAAACATTTTGGATAGAGAAAAAATTCCCCAGTAACTAATATTTTAAAATATTTTTGGATCCTGTTGATTTCAAGGTGAGGGGTTTTATGCTTCAACACATGCTTGAAGACGTGACCAACAATTCTTGGCTTTGTTTTTATTTTCATTGATGCCAGGAAATGTGAGATCCAGTCTGGAATTTCTTTAAAAAACTATTATCCTGTGAGCAGCAGTCAGGATACCATTTCATGGATATTCTATGGATATTCTACAGATATTCTACAGTGGTATGATACATCTCTTATAAAAATTAATATAAAATATATAAAAATTGTCTTCATGTAATAATTGGGATAAATAAATGCTGAGGGTTTTTTTAATTTTGTAATAAATCAGCTTTGATTTATATGAATAAATTTCTTGGACTACATATAAAAACCCAATTAAAATGATTAAGACAGAGGTAAGGTGTACATTTAGGATTACAATTCTATCTGAGAAGAAGCTAGTTTGAAAGACAGATGAGATTTGTTAGGAACCTTCCACATATGCAAAGTGAAACTAAGCTTCTCTTGGAAAATGTTGCAGCAGTTATGGTTGTGAGGAAACAGACGCCGGTAAACAGAGATGACCTTCCTGTCATGAATAGCCTGCTTGTGGCCTGGTTCTGAACATTCTCGATACTGGTCATTTTGAGAAGGTCATCAAAAATCACAATTATACATTTTTAAGACAGTTCTTACTCAAAATTATAATGTACATAAAGTACAAGTTGCAATTCGACTGAAGGGAATTAATTACCTTAGTTTCACTGTGGGCCACGTGTGACTAACTTGCTTAAGACATAAACTGATACACACTTTAAAATATATGCACCTTCTTCTACTACAATATATATTCAGTTTGCAACCCAAATTACTAATTAGAAAGTATATTTTCTGAAAGTATCTTTCAAAAGTCCAGTTAAGCGATAAGATGAAAATATATATAAAAATACAGCCTTGAACTTAATAAATTGTCTTAAATAATAATAGCTTTATATTTAGAAACAAAAAATGACACTGCCAATGATTAAACAGACTGGATTGCCCAATGTACCTGAATCCCACTTTCCACATTTTATTATAGCTTTGATAACAGTTCAGAGTATAAAAATGTGTACCCTGCATTTCATCTCTTGCACCTAAAAAAATGTCAGCTGTGCAGTCTTGTAGTTATTTGCATTTAATGATCTGAAACATAAATGAAGAGAGTTATTAGATTTTAGTAGAATATCACTGTACAAATTACAAGAGTTTTCGTAAAAATTCACACCTGGGGTATGCCCAGTCCTGTGATTATATTTAATGACTTGAATAATGAACCAAACAAATACATACTAAACATTTTCTTAGGAAGGAAATAGTAGTGGAGAATCTGAAATACCTTTCAGAAATAATTTCTCTGTGGAATTGCTGATAGATATGTGACATTTTTCTCTTTACAAGTATTCTTAATGAGTCCATTATAACTGGATCTGTGAGCACATAATGACACTTCACAATCAGTTCCACCCTTTTCATTTTGAAACCTACTTCACATACAGTTAAGGGTTTTTTTCCAAATAAAAACATTTAATTTGGCAACATGAATTTTTATTCTGTTCATAAACCAGTAACACAATTACAATGATAAGAAGGATATTCAGAGCAATATACCATTCTTTTTCCCTTGTACTAGCTGAAAAATACCAGTGCCTACCTGGAAGGTTATACTTTCTTATATCAGTGTTGGCAGTTACTACACTTTTTGGTGTACCAAGAATTTACTTTCAGTTCTTTCTTAATTTCCATTCGTAATGAAAAGCATCGTGGAGTAATACGTAGTTCTGGTTCTGTCTTGTCAGTGTAAATGAAAACATCAGAACTATCCCTACAGCTTAAAAAGTGATTACACAAATGCCAAGATGTGGTGAAATAAAGTAAATGGAACAGCAATAGGTGAAAAAATGAGGTTTATTTCTTAGACTTCACATATATGTAAAAGAGAAATTACAAATGTGAAGCAGATTCCTCTAAGAAAGTTTTTCAAATTTTAATCATTTCTAAATTAATTCATGTTACTCGTGGAGTATGCAAAATAATATGCTTAACTGGTCTACTTGCAACCTTAGAAGTCTTCATTTGAGAATGATTTCTCTAACTAGAGAACACAGCCTCGATTTTCTGTTTGAATTACAACAGAGCCAAAACTAGAAAATAAATTTGTTTCATATATGGATTATAGTTTAGTAATATAAAAAATAAAGAATTATGTGCTTCTTTACCTATACACATACACTGTGTTCTGTAGATCTCTTCTAACACTGCGCAGTGACATGTTTGTAGTTACGAATCCAATTCGGAAAAGCTTCACAGGTTTAGATTATCTAGTATTGTATTTGCCAGCAGAGGGAGCTAATTTTGTTCCAGAAACAGAACCACAGACTCACAAAATGGTTTTAGGCTGGAAGGGACCTCAAAGATCATCTAGTTCCAACCCCCTGCCATGGGAAAGGACACCTTCCACTAGACCAGGTTGCTCAAAGGGAAAACAAAACCCGATTTTGTTTTTGACAGGAACATTCCTGGTCTTTTTACATTTATCAAGTCAGAAAATAACAAAAAATTTCAATTACATCTATATAGCATGATTCTGAAAGTCTCTATGGTAGGTATAGCCTTATAAAGTAACCTGAATTCTAGAAGAGAGTAGGAATAAATTTGGAAAGTCAAGCTCCTTATGCATTTCTTATCCTTCTGTTAGTAATTTGTTCCTTCATTTATTCAATTATTTTAGACTGTAATAAACAGCTGTGCTAATGACTTATGGTAGGCAGCACACATGAAACATGAACTCAAAGGTGCTTACCTTTGGACATTTAAAGTAATTATGCTTGTAACAGGTCTGCTTTTTGGTCCAGGAGGAGGATGAAAAAACTGTTGTTCTCTAGCAGATGTGACACCCTTAGTGTCTTTAACTACATAAGGCTCAGCAGAATGGCTTGGGTAAGGGTCAAAAGTGCCTCCTTTCATGCCCCCTGCCTGAAAAAAAACACAACCAACCAACCAATCAACTTTTTGAAGTGCCAATCTACAATATAATTGAGTTAATGAAAATATTTTTCATGCAAAAGCAAGTAAGAATACTGACTAGCAGACTGCATCATATTATATACAAAACAAAACCAAATAGTCCTTTAATTTTTGATGGAAACTTTAAGGAAAACTTTAGTCATTATTTTAATGAATTCTTAGTTTTAAATGTTCTTTCTTAAGCCTAGATTTTGAGGAAAGGATCTTAAAGATGTCACAGAAAAAGTAAAAACATAACTCACTAAAATGAGCTATGTTGTGGCAAAATAATAGGAATTTCTATGTCACTATCAGTTTACGAGTACACCTTCCCATCAAGTACTAGTGTAGGGAATGTTAGGTACAGGAGGGCTTAAATATTATTATCAACATGCTTTCTGACATAAAGGATTAAGTACAGCACTGGCAGTCCACTAGTACTGCAAGAGTGGCAACTATTAGTTAAAAAATATCTGCAGAGACCTGATTAATTTTTTGTAATCCCCTAGTGCAGCTAAACCCCCCAGTCTGCTGAGGCTGCATTCCTGACAGGTGCAGCAGTAAGCAATTCAATCAACAATAAAGCCATTTTTCCTGCAAGAATTTATATCACAGAGAGGGAGGGTATGTAGTAGCTTGGGAAGTACCCATTATTTAAATATATGGGGAAAACATATATGGTGTTAAGGATGGGGAGCCTGGATCAGGATTGCCAGCACTGTTAGCTAAATGAGAGGCTGCCTTTCTAGCAGCTAACTTTTCTGTGCAGATTTCCCTTCTGAAAGATCTCAGCTGCCTTATCTATAAGCCAGTCATGCAACACAATCACTTGTGTATAAGCATTTCTGCTGTCTTTTTCTGAATAATTATATTTTCCTTGCTATCATCATCTTCCTCAGATGAACTGAAGTTAGTCAGATACGTCACGAATGAAGGACATAATAATAGGAAAATGGTGCTTAGAAGAGCACAGCATTAACCAACTGACTGTGCAACTCCAAAATGAAGAGCTGAAAAGTGACAGATTAAGGGGTGTTACTGTAGTACGTTTCTGGAGTCATTTAAGAGGGAGAGAGATTTATGCATCTTAAACCCATTTCAAAGTGAAATTAAGGTTTAGTGTAAAATGAATGGCATAAATTTAGTATCTCATCTCAAAAAAATGTATCAGGATGGAATGCTTTATGGCATGGAAAAATATCCATTTAGATTTTAAGAAATAATGACACTAAGCAACTGGAACTAATAAACTATATTCCTACATATCCTTCATACTAACTCCAGGCTTTATTTCTTATGCCCTCTAAGCCCTTCCATGTATATTTATTCCCATCCTTTTCTTCCTTTTCTCCTAGCTACTGAAGAGTTGGCAAATTTTCAAGCAGATTCCAATTTTGTCTGCTGATGGACAAGCAACAGATAACTTCTGAGTTTATTCTGCAGCCTTTCTCTGAGCAGAGGGATTAACCTGAGTCTTTCTCCTCCCTCCAGCTATCCATTCCAATGACTAGAATTATCTGTTAGATGTTTGTCTATACAGGCTGAGAGCAATTAGCAGGTTCAAAAATGGTATGTGACTGGACCTGACAAGGTCCGAAATAGGAAAGCATTTAATTTTGCTATAGTTACCTATCTTACTGTCATTTACTGCATAACCTGCTGTTTGTATCTTTCTGTATGCAGTCAATTAACTGTGTTAACAGCACTACGCAGATTGTGGAGAGAAACACTTTTTAGGTTACTTGAAACTGGTTAGCAGCTGTTGGGTCAAACAGGATTTTATGGGTTTGTAAACTGAAAACAATGTAAATGGAATAATACATTTTGTAAGAAAACATAAGAAACGAATAGCAAAACCAAACATTTATTTCTATCTTACATACTATAAGAAGAACTTTTAACAGGAAATGTCTGAATATGTATCTTTCATCTCCAGTAGCCGTAACACAAACTAACCTTTTTAGGAGGAGAACTTGGTATGAAAGGTAGTGCAACTCGCTTCTCTGAAGGTGATTTCTTCTCAGGTGGCAAAGGTTTGTCAGTAAAATAGGGATTCTTGTCAAAATACTCCTGGGGATATAGATTTAACCTGAAAGGCCCTCCTTTAAACAACTGTTTATGTTGCTCTTGCGCTTTCTGTAAAACAAATACTTTGAAAGAAACACGCCTCATGATTTTTACTGTATGCTATTCTAAGAGAAAAAATGGAAAGCATTTAAACTTAGTCTTGGAGAATGTTCACTTTAACTTTCTTTGCCCTTGCTCGATGCTCAATGTATTTTATATACCCACCATGCATAATGGAACACAGATTCACTAACTAGGAAGCACAACCATCAGTATGAAAGTATGGTAGAAAAATGTCAGAAAAAGCACTGTGCATTTAAGATGTGTCTAACAGAACTGAATACGTGCCTGAAAATTCTGCCTGTGTGCATCCCAGCTGCTCACACCTGGCCACTATGTTTCCCAGATTCTGAGCATCTTACTGAGCTCAACTGCTCTAGGAATCGGTCTTTGTACCACAGGAGATGTCAACTATTCTTCCCAGATTTCATTTTAAAATAAAATAGGTTAAAACAATATGAACAATTAAAGGACATGCATAAAACATACCATCAGTGAGAGAGTATCACGTGGTAATGCATACTAGTATCTCAGAGCAAATTCCTTGTTTCCTATCCAGTGGAAACAATCCCACCTCTCTATTTTTTATTCTCATTTTCTGCACTGGATACTTAGTTTTAACTCTGAATTTGTCTCAACTTCAGGTAGCTGAAATGTTTCTTCTAACCTTGTTCTTACCCTAGGCCAAAAAATATCCTTCTGCTACCGTTTTTCACTACATATGCATGACTAAAATATACAGGATAAATAAAATCAGTGCAAGCAAATTTATGAGTTTTCTTAGATTTATGAACTTATAAGGAAAAAGCAACAGTTATTTTTGCTATAGCATCTAGGATAATGAGGTCCCATTCTTCTGACAACACCACAGACATTTATTGTTCCTTCTATTGGCATGATATTGGCATTATCACATTGTAGCTTAAGGTCTTCATATAGAAACTTGAGGTCAAATCCTGAATGGCTGAACTTGCATGGGATACAGCATATGAAGACAGGCTGAGAAAGTTGGGGCTATTCATTCTGGAGAAGAGAAGGCTGCGTGGAGACCTCATAGCAGCCCTTCCAGTATCTGAAGGGGGCCTATAGGGATGCTGGGGAGGGACTATTCATTAGGGCCTGTAGCGATAGGACAAGGGGTAACAGGTTAAAACTGAAACAGGGAAAGTTTAGACTGAATATAAGGATACTGAATACACTTTACTATGAGTGTGGTGAGGCACTGGAATGGGTTGCCCAGGGAAGCTGTGAATGCTCCATCCCTGGTGGTGTTCAAGGCCAGGTTGGACAGAGCCTTGGATGACACGGTTTAGTGGGAGGTGTCCCTGCCCATGGCAGGGGGGTTGGAACTATATGATCTTAAGGTCCTTTCCAACCCTAACTATTCTATGGTTCTATGATTCTATGATACTGCCAGATGTCTCAAAGAAAGCATCATAAATAAATAATACCTACATCTTTTTTATACAGAATGGCCATTAATTTGTTTTCCTTCCTGCACTTTGTAAGTAAACATCAGTAATTTCAAGACAAAGGAAATACCAAAAGGAACAAAAAGTTCATGTAAATTGTAAGAAATAATCGTAACACTAATAAATAATAGAGAGAAGTATTTTTACCTCTGCAATTATTCTTGCTAAATCATACTCCTCAGGTAAATGCTCATATTGTTCACCTATGGTCAGGTTTGCATAACTGTAAAAATAAAATTAATTACTTAGGTATTAAAAACTCAAGAAATATTCAATAAAGCAGTCCGCAAGAAGCAATATTGTGAAGTTACCCGTATCCAGTTCCTTTCTTTCCTGGATTAGTATAAAAATTCTTTCCAGGAGGAACGTATCTTACTTTTTCTCTTACTTGTGGACTGAAGTACAGATATGAACCTCCTATGGTTCCATAATAGCTGCCAAGCCCACACCTAAAAATAGCAAATGAACACATTAATTACAGGTTTGTAAATAGTTCAGGCTTTATAGATATAGTGTGCTAAAACAACAGGAAGGAGAAAACCCAAACAGTATACACATGGCAAGAGTTACATATAAAACCAGATCAGAGCCACTGTCTATGGATCTACTAGTACAGCAATTCCATGCACAGTGTTACAGATAAAAAAAGAAACAAGATGGCAGCAGAGATGAAGTTTTAAGGTATCTTCATAATATAAATATGCTTAATAGAAGCAGATTTAATTTTGCACCAACAAAGTGAAGTAACACTGGTAGAGACAGATTCACCAAGACCCAGCGGAATAGTTTAAACAGATGTGGTGCTCGATGATAAGAGGACTGCCTTCACCACAAGTTTACAGAGAGCAGTAAGATAGTGTTGGTATGATTATGGAGTGACAGGTAACATGGGGTACCTGTCTGAAAGGTTCTTCTTCTGGGAGATGTTAGGACTAGTTAACTTTCTTTGTTGTCACAGAAGGAAAGTACAAGGAGGCACAGCTCATTTAGGATAAATACCTCTGCCTACAAAGTCACAGGAATTCATAAAGACTTTTAAAGACCAACTTGAAAATCAGTATTTGCTGGTAAGTGTATAAAATGCTCTCAAAGTACATGATCATACAGCTGCTAAAGGAGAAAAGGACAAAGTAATGAGATAGCTGAATGGAAATTTGGTCCACTAAGATGCACCTACACTGGTCCAAAAATACCCCAAACAACCCTCTGTTCTCAAGCCCCCAAAATCCAAAACAGAAAAAAAATAAACAGGGGCTACTGTATGAAATCTGTCAACTACTCCAGATAGCCAAGGGAATCTGTTTTGTCTGTAATTATTGTGGGGAGACAGTAAAGTGTCTCAATGAGTTCCTTTCTAAAAGGGCCATTAATGAATACTGACAGGATTAGGATGCCAAGATGACATTTGTCATCTTTGCACTAAACACAAACCTGCCTACTCATCACCCTCTTTTCCTTAGGGACTTCATAAACCCATATATAGAAAAGAAGGGCAAACTGACAATGCACAGACAACTTTTATCTTGATGTTTCCTAGCTCTTAAGTGCTTTATTTGATAGTCTTTAAATGTCGCTTCTGTGTGTAGGGTTTTTATATGCCAGTAACAAAATAAGACAGAACAGACATACAAAGAAAAGAAAGGCCCAGGTTTCAGTCACATCTTCAGAATATGACATCTTTGCAACCTTTCCCATTTCAGCAACAATAAATGTGGCTCCAAGGTAAAAGAAAGATTCCTAAGAGCTGTTTGTCATTCAGGCAGCTAAGAATAGCAACTCCATGAACAGCATCAGAGCTCTACACTAGTTCCTTACTTACAATGAGAGTCAGTTTTGGATGCAAGAAACATATCATCATCCTCCATAACCGCTTTGGGATTATATTAAAAGGCAATCAAACCACTTTCCCTGCTTTGTACTACTCTGCCAGCACAGATTTAGGATCAGATAAAGACAAAGAACCTGTCCTAAAGTTCGTGTCTAGAAGAAGTCAAAAGTCTTACAAGAATAAGAGTATGAGCTACTACATACACAGCTAACAAATGCATTTGTGGAGGCACTACATGGGAGAGAGCACATTAGCAGGTCTTTGTAAGCCAGACTCCCACTGGTGGACTCAGAATCCAGAAGGTAGTGAACAAGAGGATTCTCACTGACTGACATAGATTTGAAATCAGTGCCTAGGTGTTTCTAACAGTTAAATCCTTATAACAAATTTGGTTGCTATAAAATCAAGTTATAGTTAAAAGGAAGTTTTACACATGGGGCTCACACAATGTCTGTGCCATCAGAAATAGCACATGAATATCCAATAGAAAGCCTACACACCATGTCTTACACTCCTATTAAAAGCTAAGATGTTCCTGTAACATACAATGAAACATACCTAACCCTTGCATCCTAATATATATATAAACACACAAAATAGACAAGACATTACCCACAAAACTTTCCAAAAGCAAAGCTGCAGAAAGATATGGCTAAATATAACCGTAAGACTGTAAGAACAAGACCCTGTACACAGACTGAATCTTCCTGTCTCCCCTTGCAGCAACAAGAACAAAACAAGATTGTATAGTTATAGAGGAGTAATCAGGTTCTACCTAGTTTTTACATGTGAATAATAATAGTTATATGATATCAATTGTGTTGTTGTGGCAATAGCAAAGATGCATTTATTTTAATATTCTGCATATATTCCTTAACTCTGTAACATCTTCTGATCATCCTGTAGGATGATTTTTTCCAGCAAAAAGATAACGGATGAGGGTTTGCTGAGAGAAAAAGGTTGCACCTGGATAATGGCCCCTTCTCCTACTGTTTATGTAATATTATAAAATAATATTTTATATTATATATATTATAATATTTTGGGAGGCTTAGAAATGGGAGGAGGAAGATATTGTATCTGACAAATTCCAATAGACTTCCTCCTAAATTAAAATGAAATATTTATTTGTTAATTATCCCACCCTTTTCCCATCTTCAGTTTCATTGAAATGCTAAAGGATAAAAAAACTGTTTATAGCAAAAAACAGTAGTTAAGAGCAAGCACCAGGTCCTGATTTCTACTGGTGTTCAGCCGTCCCTATGGTGCTGCTCACAATTATTTCCTCAGTACTAACACTACATTGTAAAAAAACCAAGAATATTGTACTCTCATTACAGGTTTTACAAGAAATCTGTGAAACCCATCTTTAGTGTACAGAAAAGAGAAAGGGTTGATTTAAAACATTTTCACACTTACGGCCATTTGTCTCCATTACTGGGAAGAAAAGCTTTGCCCAAATTTTTCTTTGATTCTGCCAATCTATAGCGTCTTCTTAGCTGGACAGGGTCTGTGTAGGCTTCACCACTGAAAACTCTCACAAACTCAGGATCAAAATAACCTGCCTGAAGAGCTGACATTGTTTTGGACCCCCCAGGTAACATCTGTTTGTTCTTGCTCGAAGCTTCATTAAAAGGGCCTTTAAAAAAGCAAGCACTGTAAATAACCGTTCGATGTTAGTGCTTCTCTTAGCCTACTTTAAAAAACTAAGGTCTGGATCTGGGTGGCTCCAAGAATGTACTACAGAGCATCTAACTTGTATACCATTCATGTAAATGGTTGTGTCTGAAACACAATGCCATGAGAAGGTGTTCACAGCACCCAATTCTAGTTTTCTAACCCCTGCATTTGCTTTACAGGCAACGGAGAGAGACTGGTTAAGGCAGACTACAGATCACAGCTAGAGATGATGCTTATTTATGTACTGACAGTAATAGTTCAGAGGAGCATCTGCCTCTCCCATGGATTACAGACCAGTCAGAACAGTTTAAGTGCCTCCAGCTGGGTTTTGGATACCCAGCAGCTCAGTGCAGAAGTGTATCAGCCAGAGTTCTGGTGAATGTGTTCATCACTGACACATCACCACAGCAGAAATGTCAGTATTGAGAAGCCAGCATTATCTTGCATTATCACTTCCAAGCAGCTACTGAGGGTTAACCTCTGTAACCTTACTAATTACAAAAATTACCTTTCTCAATGACTATTCCCATTAAACTGTAAGAAAAGGAGACTATTCTTTAAAAAAAACAGGATGGGGAATCTCACACATGAATCAGATCAGAACATAACAGACTGTAGCACTAATATAAAAACAATGACAATGTAATTGTCATTATTTTTGCCATAACAGAAAACTTGCTGAAAGAGTAGACAAAAAACACTACTGTTTTTCACAAAAGTAAGAAAATACTGGTAACTTGCAGGTAATTAACATTAAAAAGAAATGTACACACTAAAAGATTTCATCAATCTATTATGCATACACAGTTTTCAGTTTTACTGGATTTTTCCTTTCTACAATAAATTCATTCCAAGATTCCCTTAAATAATACATACCTGAACAAAGAATATGCATGAAAAAGCAGTTCCCTCTAACCAAAAAAACCCACAACAAAACATTAGAAAATAGTGATTCTGAACGTAGGTGGATACTAGAGGTGGTCCCTATCACTAAATAGGGATTAAAACTAAATGTACTTACGCATATAATGTGATACATATTTATCTCCAATGGTAATATAGCTCATTTCACTGAAGAGGCCAATCCTCTCCAGGTCACTTTTCCCTTCTGCAGGCATGGCTGGATCTGTGTGACAGTGCACTACACTAAAAAGCTTGAAGTAGCCTTGTTTATCTCTCCTATGGCAAAAGCTTATAAGCAGTCCACACCTGTAACAGGAAGTTCATTTAAGTAAAATGCAAGAAGTTTTGGTTAAAAATATTAGTAATAAAAGTAACTTGAAGAAAATAATCTACAATATGATTGACAACCTTGGTACTTACAGATAAAATGGACTATGTGGGATTGAGACACCATTATATAGCCTTTGTTAAACAAATTCAAAACATGAACAGCGAGATAAAAATCAAATGCATTTCTAATACAACTGGCGCCTCTCTTAATGAATTCACATAGTTTCGGTCAAAATTTGTAACAGGCATCTTCAGAGTACTAAGATGAGAGGTTCTGGTGGCATTAACAGCTCCTAACAAACATGCTGAGCAGCCACCTCCTTCATCTTGTGGGTTATCTCTAGCAATGGTCATCAGTCACTTTCTAATAACAATATAGGAGGTCAGACTATGGACAAATCTGAGGTAAAACATAAAAGTGGAATTTTGGAAGCCCTCTAACTAATCCAAGACGTGAGCATGGACTCAATTTCTTCTTGGTGTTAGCATAAACAATTTACAGTAAACATTTTTTCCATCACCATCATTGGATACTGACAGAGCTACGGAAAATGCCTAGTCAACACTTGTAAGGAGGCCAAGGGCTTGACTAGAGAGCAGGTTTAGCAACAGGACTACCAGGGATCTGATTCCCAGAGTGGACTAGTAGAGATACAGAAATCAGAATTAGCGAGAGGAAGAACTGCCTTGAGGAGGAAGGTAACAACATACAGTAAGTTCACCAGGAATGGAAATTAAGGTAGAAGAAATTGGTTAACAAGTGAGAAAAGCTATTTCTTGAAATTGATGAGATATAAGAAGAAAAAAAAAAAAAAAAGAAATCAAGGATATGCAACCAAATAGCTGAAGTACCCATGTCCATACAGCTCAAATGAGAGCAATTAAATTAAGACATTAGGGTGGAATACAGATTAAAGACCATGTTGGTATTAATGATGGAGACAAAGGCAAGATATGCCAGGAATGAAAGTAGGTTGGGCAGCAGCAAACTCTGAGAGACTAATATCACACATCAGCTGTATCCAGTGGGTAGGTGCAGAGTAGAAAAGCAGCAACAGCACAGCAGTGGAAATACATATAACAATCGCATATATTTTATTACAAAAACAGCATGCTGGGACACTGTGTATGACAGAAGAGCTAGTCACATTTTGCTTCTGCTCAGCACACAGGATGGACAGACAGCATGCAGAAGTTTTAAGAAGTTTGAAGCTGGTTTGGGGGTTTTTTTTGAACGTGTGGAGGTTCACACAGTGTAAAATGCACTAATGGCATTAAGAGCTAGTAATAAAACACGCTGAGCAGCCACCTCCTTCATCTTGTGGGTTATCTCTAGCAATGGTCATCAGTGTCTAATAATAGTACAGGAAGTAAGAGTATGGACAAATCTGAGGTAAAACACAAACGTGGAATTTTGGAAACCCTCTAACTAATCTAAGACCTGAGCACGGTAAGTATCTCCAATTTCCTTTTGGGTTTAGTGCAAATTATTTATAAGTATACATTAGTTTTTCCTCATCACACCTTCACTGGAGCCTGCCAAATGAGGATAGGAATAATTTATTGAAAACAGACCTGGAATTAAATTCCACAGTGTAAAGCAAAGATGGTTGATGCAGGGATTAATGGGAAGGATTTTTGGACCTCAGCAGCTCGGCAAGCACGATTCTGGAGCGTCTTCCAAGGAATTTGTATGAAAGCTGAGGAAACGCCCTTTTTTTTCTTCCACAGATCAATCCGGTACCCCCTAAACCGGATTAAGTACCGCTGTGGTTGCCCAACCTGAACATAAAGCCCAACCCTATGCGCTCCACCGCAGCCCACCGCCAGGTCTGGCTACGGGAGGCAGCTGAATCACGAGGGAACCGAGCGGCACCTACCCGCCGGAGCCGGTATCTCACTCACGCGTCACGGCCGCCCGCCGGGGCCGCCCTGTGTTGGTACCGGTTGCCCCGGAGGCGGGAAAGCCCAAAAGGCGGGGCAAGCCTATCCCACGCCCCCTTCGTCCAACTCCCCCCCGTCTCCTTGCAATGGTACGGCCCAAGGCGATGGCGACTGCGCAGCAGCGCGGTGCGGGCGTACGGGCGGGGGAGGCGGGTTAGTAGACGTCACGTGACTCCCGCCTACCGAGTCTATCGGAGGGGTGGACGCACCGCCCCCCAGACCGCCTTAGCGCGCGAGGCCCCGCCCCCGGGCGGGAGCGCGCGTGCGCGGGGAGGATGTGGCTGGGCGCGGCCTCCTGTGCGGCGCTGACGGACGTGGTGAGTGCGCCCCGCCCTCGCGAGCGGGCACCTCCATAGGGCGGCGGGGTCCGGGGGGTTCGGGGCTTACCACAGATTTCCCTCCCCCGCTCCCCTGCGCGCACGCCGTGGGGGTTGGTGTTGGTGCTCCGCCGCAGCGCCTGGGCCGCCAGCCCCCGGGGGTACCTCGGTGAAGGCCCATGGGGGCAGGTCGGGGTGCTCAGGGCCCGGGGAGTGTCAGGCGGGCTGCCCCTTCGTGTTCGTCCCCCCCGCAGCAGCCTTTGCCCATGTCGCGCGGGACCTCGCAGGTGTCCGTCTGTCTTGGCTATGTCAGAGGTCTGCTGGGACGTCATCATCCACGGCGAGCCCCTGCCAAAAGGCCATAGCCTCTCTTACTTCGGCAGAGCTCTGCTTTTCATTCAAGAACGTTATTCTCCAGTTGCAGTAATTCCGATAAAAACCAGCTACATCAGTCGAGTTAGACCTTTTTTTCACATGCTGGCACTTGTGGATCCCACACTTCAGAACCTTTTACGTGCAGATAACTGTATTATGTGAAATAGATCATGGTTATGCTTCAGGAACCAAAATGTAGCACGTGACGACCTTGCCTTTTTTGTTTCTTGGAGTAAATTTTGGTACTCCAGAATCGTGGAAACCTCAAAATCCTTTACCCAGAGCTCAAAGTGTAGATGCTTGTGTTTTTGTCAGGCACACATATCTTCTGTATTTCTGCTTAGAACACTTTTAATGAGAAGAAAATTAGCCCTATACTTTGCTTCTTTTATTTCATGAATAACGTAGCATCGCATCTGGAAGCTTCCCATGTTTTGAAAGCAAATAGGCAGTAAGTCTTTCCAGAAAATCTCAGTGTAATTACTCTTAGAGGCATTTGGTGGCCTTTTTAGAGCACTTAAGGCTGTGAAGCATTTCTTTTTGTGGACTGTTAGGTTGAGGAATACCCACATCCCTCTGGACCTTGTGATCCACTCTATGCTGGTTATTGTAGGAGGATGTTGAACTTGACCTGAATTGATCTGGCTGAAAAAGTCTCTGGACAGAAGGGTGGGTTTCCATCTGAAGGAGTTCTCTGGTAAAGTTCATGTTAAAATGTCTGCAAGGGGCAGTTGTGGGAGCAGAGCAAGGACTTTGGAAGGGGAAAGAAACAGCTGGGTGGTTTCTGTGCTGGCATCAGCAGCTCTTGTGTCAGATGTGAAACTTAGCCTGGGTTCTGGGGAGGTGGGTGTGTGTCCGCTTTTGTTTTCATCTCCCTGAAGCTGTGATTTCCTTGCAGATGTGCTCAGTTACCTTTCTGCTCTAATGCTCAAAGCAGTCCTTGGTTTACTTGAACTGGAAGAAGACTCAGAGGATGGGAAACGTGACATTTGGATTGAAACAATGACTTTTTACCCAAAATATTTCTAAATTATTAAAGTATAGAAGTAAGGCTTTCTTGTTTAGGTAGGAAATGTGTTTTAAGGACTGTGCTTGTAGCAATACTAACATTGACTGAGGTACTGGCTCCGGCAAATATGTGCTGCTATTCCACTCACTTTCCTGTTTATTCACTGGCCTTTTACACCCTGACCAGCTGCAGTAATTACTGGTGTGTTCAGACACTGACAAAGTAACAGTCAGCTGTAACTTGAGAGGAGGCATGTTGAAATAGATGTTCATTTTCATTGTTTCTTTTTTCTCCTTAGGTCATTCTAGAAGCTATGGACATACTGTTTAGAATAAGAGGAGGCTTGGATCTTGCATTTCAGCTAGCAACTACTGATGGTGTGTCTACAAGACTATATTAGAGTTCTTAACATTTATATAAATAACCTTTTATTAATTAACTATTATAATGTTTATTTTCCTGGCTTTTCACCAGATGTTGTGTTTTTTCCCAAACCCGTGAAGATTAAGTACAAAGAATGTTATTCCTTATCTCCGTTACTTTTCTGGCAGTCTTTTTCCATTATATGTTTTTTATTTTAATTTGAAGTAAAAATTACATTTGAAGTAAATTTGAAGTAAAAATTACCATTTTCAGGTAATTTTATTTGCGTATTTTTCACTCTTATGGATACAGTATTGGGATCCAGTTTGAATCCAAAGTGGACCCTGAAATTCTAAGCAAACAGAGAATAATAACTTAATGAACTTGGTTATAACAGGGTTATATTAATAATACAGTTTCGCGGTTGTGGTCCAGTCTTTCTAGAGAAATAGAGAAGATGAACAAGCTAACTAGTTACTCTACTGAATTTAGGCAGGATTGGCTACTGCAATTCCATGTGGTAATAAGGGACTCGGGAGGCTCCACTAGTTCCACATTCTGCAGTAATATGATGTTCACATCAGAAAGTCTGCTCAAGGATCTCAGTGGACACTGAGCTGTCATAGGGCAGAGAGAAGTAAGGTGTCTCTTGCTCAAGTGTAATTCATGCATTTTAAAAGGACATGTCTTTACTTGAAACTCTGAATTCAGTGTTAGTGAACTTTGAAAAGGAACTTGGGTTCATCACATATAATAGAAGTGTTGAATAGGTTGGCCTGATATGTAGCAGCTTCTTGTGAACTGCATCCTCAGAGGAAGGGTATTTACTTGACTGTGTACACTGGAGTGAATTTTAACCACAGTGAAGCAGAGTGATACTCAGGTTGTCAAAGTGCATGGTATTCACACCCGTTAGTGTGTAAATATGGCAGACCACTCCTTTTGAAGGCAGTGAAGTTTTTCTTTTGCTGGAGTTTTGTTTGATTTTCCTAACACTGTCAAGCTCTGAAAGGCAAGCTGTGTGGCTTACACATACAGATTTGTATTGGCCAAAACTTGGTCTGCAGCAGGAGCATGTGTCCTGCCTTTCGAAAGATTTAGTATGGATTTTGTTTGTATTTCTGAAGAATAATACCAAGTTAGAAACATGTGACTCAGATTGAATCTTTCCAGGATTTATTTACTCAAAAGACTAATCACCATAGAATTATAACCATATGTAGGTGTTTGTACATAGAAGTTTGTTTGCAGCTGTAGGCTTGGTTGAGGTACCGATGTGAGAATTGAATAAGGTGTATGTTACTCTTCTGTAGTTCATTCAGCTCTTCATATGTGGCAGCATCTGAGAGAAACAGTACCTTTGTCAAGGCAGGTACGAATGTGAATGTTTGAGACAGACCTGTTGAATGAAATCTGATCTCAGTTTTTGTTTCCATAGCCATTTTTCTGATTATAACAGAACTTATGTTTTTATTCCAGGTCAAAGCACACCATATTTTTTAGATGTAAGCCCAGCAGCCATAACAAAACTGAGGGCATTTTCTAGGCTAATTGTATCCTTATTGTGTTTCAGAGGCATCAACAAAAAAGGCATTAGGATATGTTTTCAGTGATCTTGCAAACAAACTGTCCTCGGATGTTCTTGTATTAAGAATTTGCCACAGTTCAATCTATGTATGGCCTAACAGTGGCATGAACACTGTTCCAGAGCTGACTGATGAGTCTGCTTGTAAGGAGATAAGAAAATATATACAGTGAGTATATTTTAATTACTTCTTTTTAAAATAGATTTTTTTCATATTTTAGAAATTTCTCTTTCTGTTGATGCTTTAGATTTGATCAAGATGATGAAACCAAACGAAAGCTTGGCAGAAAAAAGGATAAAAAGTTACAAGATATGGTATGTGTTTCACCACACTAATAAATTTAAACAACCTATCATAACAACCTTAATCATAACTTTAGACAGCCTGTCATTTAATCATTTTCAGGTCTGCCCTCCCTAGGCATTTCTGTACAAAACAAACATTGACATGACTTCGAAGAGTACTTTAAAAGTCATTGAGACTCAGTGTGAATGCTGAGACCCACATACAGTAGACGAGCATGGAGAAGTTTGTATTTAACATTAATAGCTTTTTTTTTAACCCAAGTATTTCATTACAGAATTTGATACCAAATATTTACAGTCTTACTCTTGTCTTCTTGGTGCATGTGTTGTTGGAGACGTACTTAATATTGTATCTTTATTCTCTGCAGCAGCAGATAGTCAATATAGACCTTATGTTGGAAATGACGTCTTCATTACCTGCTTTGGCTCCAGTCATTGAACGGGAAAATAAAGAACACCACTACATAAATATGACATTACCAGTTGATGTTGTTGTATCTGTTTCTCCAGAGGAAACGTGGGGAAAGTAAGTATTTCCTGAAGCTGTAATTTTTCAGGTTAATTTCTGTTTTTTGTTGAAATAATGAAGTAAAACTGTATCATTTATCAGTTTAATAAAGCAGTATTTAGTATGTTTTATGTGGAATTTAACTGGTTAAATCTCAGTACTATGTTAGGGGCTACAGCTGGGTAGGTTAAGGTGGAAAACGTTAAGAGTCTTCCTCTGTATTTTTTCCTGGCATTTTTTTCCAGAGGATTTGACTCTGAAGGATGCTAACTCGGGTGGACAAAATGCACAAAAAAAAAAAAAACAAACAAAACCCTATATAGTCATATACGTAACTGGTTTTGGCAAGGGCTCATAATGGTTGTGTTTCTGATACAAGACTAGGGTACCTTCACTTTGGAGGGCTGAATCAATAGGGAGTAGTTTCTGTGTGTGGACAAGCTTTCAGTAGAGCACAGAAAGATTGTCTCTGTGGGAGTGGAAGTATGGAAGTAATAAGTTCATCAGACCAGGTGCAAATATGCATGTAAGTATTGTATAACAGTGACAGCAATGAGAGAAAATCATCCTCCATTGCTGTTCTACTTTTTAAACATTCTCCCTTATATCTTGCAGCGTACAGAATCTCCTGGTGAAAGCAATTCACAGGCAACTAACTGACATGGAAAGATGTATCATGAAATATGTGAAGGGAACGTCAATTGTGGTACCAGAACAATTTCATTTCATGTTACCAGGGAAAAATCACCTTGTAACAATCTCTTATCCAACAGGTATTTCAGATGATCAGCTGCAGAGTTACAGAAAGGTAAAGCCAACCAATTCTAACAGAACCTGATTTTTTTTTTAATGAAGACTATTGTAACTGAAGCACTGGTAAAGCTTTTCATTTAGCCACTGTGGAATACATACTGACAGATACTGCTATTTTTTCAGTTTATTGTAACTGAAGCAGTATACTGAATGTAGAAGCTTGCTTTGTAATGGTATTTTATAAAATGTACCAGATCTCATTTTTTGTAAGGGGTCAATAGAAATTTTAAAACTGTATAAGATGGGTTTTATCTGAATTATACTTCTGGTACTGTGTTCTTTGAATTTCTTCACTTCCATGGTAGAATATCAGATTACTCCTAGTGTGTTATTACTTTCAAGCTTTATCAAATGTCCTGATAGGATTAATGTTGGAGGTTTTTTATTTGTTGTTTTCAGAGGAGGCTGCTTTTTGAGGGTCACAGCCGATGAGGCTTAGCTAGCTTTTGTTTGTTTGTTTTATGCCTTCTGAGTTGGCGCATCTAGAGAAAGGATTATGAATGAGGTGGAAAACTGCTCTGATGTGGCAGTCCTTTCAGATTGAGGTGTATACCTAGCAGGTACCAGTTCAGGTCACACAGTTACACACACCAAGAATGGGGAAAGGATCTTTTCCTGCCTTAGAGGCGTAGAAGCCATGGGGATTTTTCATTTTCTTCTTCCTGGGTGTATAAAACCTAATCTGTTCCTTTTATTTGTAGTGGCCTCAGGCACTAGTGGCACATTAAGTCTTTCCTGCTCTCTGTCTTCTTATATTATTCTTATCTGGGATTGCTGAGTGTTGCTGTAGCTAATGTAGTTGGGTTCAGCACTAGGTCATCTGCACAAAATATATTACCTGTGTTACAAACTTTATCCTAGATGTTCTCATCATTCCTTTCACTTTTAAGCTCTGTAAAACAAGACAATATATCTCTTTAAATGTGGCTGATGTATTGTAAACAGTGCATAAGAGATTTAAAAATAGCTTATGGTTTAAGCAGATTCAGTCTATCTTTATGTCAGTATGTGGCATTTGTATGTCTTCAATATTAGTTAAAATTCTAATTCACAGTGTGTGTATCTATGCTGCTAGATAGATGAAACTGTAATTCTTTTCTATTATGGTGTATTTTATCATGCTTTCATAAGATATTTGTCACTCATGGTATCTTCAGTGGGGTGCCAGCAGCAGGCATTGTGTAACAGGACTGCATGAAATAGTGCACCCTCTAGATAGGAGGTAAGCCTGCCTGAGCTCCCTTTGAGAGGTCAGGTCTAGCAGTAAACATACATGATAGCTAGCTAATTAATCAGATTTTAATACATAATTTTGCTAAATTATGCTGTTAAAATTGTCTTTGTTATTACTTTCAATATGATGTTTCTTCTAATCCAGAACTTTAATTCTGTTCTTTATTTGAACTTGCATGTAGGAATTGCACGAGTTATTCAACCTGCCTTGTGACAGACCCTATTTCAAGAGAGCAAATGCTTATCATTTTCCAGATGAATCATATAAAGATGGGTATCTCAGGAATCCACATTTACATCTGAATTCACCTAGTATGGAGCCTGGTATGGTAAGTTTAAATTGGAACACTTGTAAGAAAGTACTTTTGATTTTGCTTGAGATTTGTTATTGTCATGGTTTAAACCCAGTCAGGCAACTCGTTCACTCACTTCCCCCCCCTTTCTTGCCCTCCCCCTGCTCCCGGAGGGACGGAGAGGAGAATCAAAAAGAATGCAACTCCCACGGGTTGAGATAAGAACAGTTTAGTAACTAAGGTATAACACAAATCACTACTGCTACCACCAATGATAATAATGATAAAGGAAATAACAAGGGAAGAGAATACAACACCTCAGCACCAGCCGACCGATCACTCGCCCCCCAAGCCCGACCAAGCTCCGACCGATACCTCCTCCAACCCTGCAGTCTCCCAGCCCTTCCGGCTAACTCCCAGTTACATCCTGGGCATGACGTGCTGTGGTATGGAATACCTCTTTGGTCAGTTTGGGTCAGGTGTCCTGTCTCTGCTTCCTCCCGCCTTCCCCTCCTCCCTGGCAGAGCATGAGGCTCACAAAGTCCTTGGCCAAACCAAAACATCTCTATCAGTTCTGTTCCCAGGCCGAAAGTCAAAACACAGCACTGCACCAGCCACCAAGAAGAAGAAACATGACTGCTACTGCTGAACCCAGGACAGTTATTATAAGAAGTAATTTAGTTAGTTCACTTTCTCATCTATACAATATTGACTGACTTGGCCTTTTAAGCAAAAGGGCTTCTCTGCACAAAATGGCATTGCTTTAGCTGTATTTGTCTCAAAGAAAACTGCCTTTTCTTGGAAAAGGATTTACACATTTTCAGCATGTGTTTTTGAAGCTTCTCAGAACCAGGACAAGAAACTAAAACTGATTGGAAATGTTTAGGAAGCAAAGACAGGAGGAGTAATCATGTGTGAGTAACAATCGTTCGATTCTTCCAAAGATTTTCAGTCCCAAACTGAAGACTTTTACAGTTCAAGTGACAACTGATGTGCCTTCTCTGAAACTGATGCAAGTGTGATCAGATTCATTTGTATTATCTCTTTCTGTGCAGGTCTATTTAGTACATGGTGTCTATAGTTACCACCACTATATGCAGGATCGGATTGATGACAGTGGTTGGGGCTGTGCCTATCGGTCTTTGCAGACAGTCTGTTCTTGGTTCAAGCACCAAGGTTACATTGACGCACCTATACCAACACACAAGGAGATTCAACAGGTACAGGACATTTAAGGGAGTTAGTTATTTTGTGCATATTCATCTAGAAAAGTTTGTATAGGTTATTTTTAAAATTCATCAATTCATGTATTTTAGCTTTTGGATTTGTGTGGTATTTTTAATTTCTCTCTTAAATTGAACTATAGTAGTTCTGAATTATTATTTATATAGTTTTATTACAGGAGATCTGTCTCCAAATGTTTATCAGTGTTGGGTAACATCTGTACAAATAAGACTCATTAAAATAGGCTTCTAAATATTTCCTTGGACTAGTGCTCTATTAGAAGCTGAGATCAGGAGCTCACTGTTTTCACCAAATGAAAGAAAACAACCCAATGTGTTATACTAAAATCCGTTTTAAAACTGCCTTTTGTATTCAGTGACATCTGGGTTAGTCTCCAGATGCTATGTATTGATTTAGCACCTTCTTTTGCAACTTTGATACTAGTGGGGTTTTATTTGTTTTTTTGAACTCTCTACTTCTTTTTCTGTTGGGAATTTGAATGCATACCTGAATACATTCATTTCCGTTAACAACACTGAAAAAAAGCTGTAGGCGTGAATAGCTAATACTGTATGCCTAGCAAGAAATACTGCAGTTATCTTTAGTCTTCTGATAGTAGTTCTTTGTGTTGTATTTATTTACTGCATATTTTTAGCAAAGGTTGATGCAGTCCATAAAACAACTCTCATCGTACCTAACAGGGATGTGAGCTCTGAAGTTAAAACTGCAAACTGCATTTCCTGAATGTTTATCAATCCACACCTAAAAGCAACTGAAGTCCATGTGCTCCTGTAGTATTTTTAGACATCTATAAGAAGGCAGTAGCCTTTCAGGAGGCTTTGGATCCTGAGCAGGAAAGTCCCCTGAAGTGCTGTGTGTAACATGCAAGCCCCAGAATGGAGAAGAGTTTAAAACAAACCTCAGCCTTCAGTGTATTTCAGCGGCTTCTTCCTCAGAGCACTATTTTATGGATCCTTTTCTGAAGTGCTTTGAATGGGAATCCAGGTACTTCAGTTTGTGAAGTGCTCCTGCAGTACAACAGATGCACTCCTTTATTTGACAGCTCAGTTCTTACCATCCCAGCTTGAGCTGATATTCTGTGCTTATAGGCATTCTGTCTTAGGTTCAAGTGATGTTTTCGAAACAACAGCAGTGAATGTAATCCAAGATCCATTTGTCTGCTTTTGACCAGCTAGGTTCAAAACGCATTCCCACAGAGTGGTAGAGTTGCTTACTGTATGTTGTTGACATTTGTTTTTCTTCATCATGATGTTGCAAAGGCATTGGTTGATGCTGGAGACAAGCCTGCAGCATTTGTTGGGTCACGGCAGTGGATTGGTTCCATTGAGGTACAACTTGTTTTGAATCAGCTTTTTGGAATAACATCAAAAATATTATTTGTCAGGTAAGAATTGCTATCTGTTTAACAACTCAGTAATTATTAAAAAAACTTGAGCGCCTTAAAATGCAAATTACCATTACACTATATGGGAGAATAGGGATAATGAAGGAGATGAATCTTTTAAGGGTTCCATGTTCATCAACCCTGTATTCCTGACTTTGGTTGTTCTCAGTGCGTACAGGTGAAGGTGTTGCTAGATTTCTTGGGGGCTTAGGGTTCCAGGTTGCAGTTACTACAAATTCCTTAACGATACGCAAACTGATGTGGAATTCGGCCTTTTCTTTTGCACCACAAACAGGTTTTGAAGCAGGCTCACAGCCTGGCAGTCATAATGAACTGAGTGCACACTGACAGTGAATTATGACTTTGTTCATAGAGCTAGCCCATCAGTTAAGGACTAAGGCAAATTGTTGAGCAGCCTGGAAATAGTGTGCTCTTTTCTGGGTTTGTGTGACAGATAAAACAAGGAATTTGTTTCCATTGTGACAATCTGATGCTCTCATATGCAATAAAGAGCCCTACAAATATGTTTGGGACAAAAAGAATAATGTTCAGCATTTATCAGAAGTAAAGCTATTGGATTTTTGTCATTTAGGCAGGATTAAGCAGAATAACAAATCCCTGACTGTTTTGTAATAAATACAGCCATGAAATAGAGTATATACTAACTCAGATATTATAAAACTCTAGTCATACAAAATACTACTCATGAGCTATGTTTATTTGGAATAAATTCTGCTGCGGATATTCTGAAAGAGCATGTGACCATGGTGATTCTTAATGGTAAGAAAACAATTCTTCAATTTTTTGTAAAGCTTTATACAGCCAATTTTTAATCTTTTTTGTTCTAGAGCTTGTATTTGCAGCTGATCCACCTATTATTTCTAGCAGCTGTGACAGGCCCTGCCAGGGTGAAGGGTTTTATTCCTTTTATTCCTAATATAGAATAGATTCCTTTGTGAACTGGGTAGAATTGCTCATATCGCTGCTACAAGGAAGCACCAATGTTTTTCAGGATTAAGAAAATTAAGAAAAGCCAACATCACTACCGTGCTGAGAAGAAGAATTGTCATGCATCTTTTTCAGCTGGTCACTGGCAGTGGATAGCATTTTTGTGTTGGGCTTATTTCCAGCTAGCACATCTAACTCTTCATCTAAATAAGACTTTACAGCTGCACCAACAGCACTCGTATGGAATCTGTTATTTCCCATTTTGTGTTCTGTCTACATTTAATGAATCTCTCCAGGAATTTGAGAAGCAGACGTGGGCTTTCTTGGGGTTTTCAAAAGGTTAACTGCTATATGAAGAAATAGAAAGACAAGACATGAAAAATATCTGTATTAATTTCCTTGCCTCGCTTCTGTCACCACTTTTGGGAGTACTGTCAGTGTTTCAAGGGGAATATGAATATCTGTCAGACATATATCTTCAGCTCTGAGTCCTGGAGCATGTGCATGTATTGAGAGCATGCCTTTCTTTTCCATGTAGATGCCTTTTGTCTGTGACTGGTCCCCGTAGTTGAAAAGCAAAGCAGGGAGATTATAACAAATCTAAGTCAGTGTAGCTTTGAACAGATCAGAAATGTTATTTGAGGTTTGATTTTTCAAAGCCAGCTTGGGTATGAGTGCTTTAATTGCCTGTGCAGTTGGACTGAAAACTGTAAATTGCATTAAAAAACTTTTTCAGATAATCCCAGGATGTTTACACAGAAAAACTTTAAGCCACTTTCTCATCAGTTACTTACATACAGTACCTTATGTAGTTAATGTGCATAACATAATGAGCAAATTAAGCCCAGCGAGGATGACATACCTGTTGTTGTTCTTACCCAGCCAGGGTTCTGAACTGGCATTGCAGGGAAGAGAGCTTGCTAACCATTTCAAGACTGAAGGAACTCCAGTTATGATTGGTAAGTGCTTGACTATCAAAGAATTGCCAATAGAAGAGTGTGGCCTCCCTAAACTGAATTTCATTTCAACTAGAACTCATTCTGTTTACTGTACAAGAGTTAATCAGAACCCTAGGTGAATTAAAAATTATGCTTTTACCATGGAAGCCTTGAAGACGGTAAAATTTATTCTAGCTGGTGTCTTCCCGCTCAGTATTTCTCCCAAGCTCAGTATTAAACATGGTAACACAAGTCAATCTAAGAAGTGTTCTTAAAAACTGCTGTGGAAGTCAGAACTCAAGACCTGACTTCTGTTCTCTGGAGGAGCAGAAGCTCCCCAGAATTTCTATCACAGAAGAGTAGTGTTTGCCTGGCTTTGAAGAGAAGGGCTTTAGCCAAATTCTTGTTAAACCAGTTTTAATAATCTGAAATATTGGCAACATAAGAAATGCTCTTCATTAAGAATGCTGTAACTTTAACTGAACTATTTCCAAGACAGCCATGGTTTAGAAAATGAAGAATATTGAAATAGCACTTTCAGCTTTAATAAATTACCATTTTAAGTTTTCCTAATCTGTACTGGGCACTCCATAAAGATGGTGTCAGATGGGGACCTCTCAAATTAGACGTGCCAGAAGTCCAAAGTTTGGTATGAAATCTTCCCTAGTTGTAGTAAAGATATGTCTGTTAATAATGTGAAGAATCTTATGTAGGACAGCTTCACAATAATTTTGATAACCAAACTAATCTGTTAATTAATAGAAAGTGTTGACATACTTTTACCATAGGCTTGCACATATAGCCAGTGTCAGTGAAAAGCTACCAGTTTGTGTTCCTACTGTTTTAGGTGGAGGTGTTTTGGCTCACACAATATTAGGAGTGGCTTGGAATGAGATTACAGGGCACATCAAGTATTTGATCCTAGACCCACATTACACTGGAGGAGAAGATCTGCATGTCATTTTGGAAAAGGTGAGGCTTGATGCACGTGTATGTAAACACACATTTTGGCATTAAACAAGTAATGTACAACCAAATACAAATTGGCCATTCTATAGCTTCTCCATTCCTTATGATTTCCAGTTAACCTGCACATATGCTACTTACCGTTAGTTTCTGAAATGTAGTGTCTTCAGGAAGATATCCAGTCAGCAACTACATAAAGGTTTTATAGTACAAAGAGATGTTTTCTCTGATTAAAAGTATCTCCTCTTTTACCCAGCAGTACATACAATAAATGTGTTTGGCATTTTGAATGGAACAGAAGAATTTGTTCAGCCTGCAAAATGCTGTTAGTGAAGCAGAGAAGATAACTTATTTAAGTGCCAGCACGAGGCACTCTCAGATCAGGCCTTGAACTAATTCTAAAGGGCAAGTACTGAGCTGTTTCAAAGATGTAGGAAAACTGAAGAATTAAAAAGTATGCAACATTGTTTCCATATTTAAAGCTCCTTAAAAGGATGATGGCACATTACATAACAGTAAAGAGTCAGAAATATAAACTGTGAACATGCCTAAATCATCCTATAGGTGTTAAGTAAGCAACTTCTTTTCTGTTCTTCATATTAAGTTAAAAATAGCAATTTTTATTTCCTGTCTTGATTTGATACCCTTGGGTTTGGCCCAACTAGAAAAGCTGTTGAAGAAACATTTTCCTATAATGATCAAAGCTTCAAATGAACACAGGAAGAAACAATTTCCAAACAACATGTAGACCCAGCTACAGGGTATTCCAGAATGCTCCAATGGGATAAAACACCTGTAGAACACTTTCCCTCTTCAAAAGTGGCAGGGGAGGAGCTCAGGTGGACTCTTGAGTTTGTAGCTCTTTTCTTCAAGAACAGCTCATATAATTACGTGTTACTCAGTAAACTTCAGAGCTTTCTTGGACTGTTTTTCTGACAGATAAGGATCAACAGCACACCTTCTGATATTTAAGAGCTCTGTTTGGCTCTGAAATATCAACTACTACCAAAGGCAGCAAGGATTCAAGGCAAGAGGAATAGAAACTGGGAATGATGACTGTCAGAATGACACTAGTCTCTCTGTAGCAGCAGAAGGCAGAGAGGAGAGGGAAGATTTTTTTTTCAGGAGATGAGCTGTGGTGGGGAGGGAGGAATGGGGAGAGAGACACTGAAGTCTTTTCTCTTAAAGTGTTTCCAGGCATGTAGAGAACCTGCTGGAAATGGCATGTCATTGCATTCTGTAAATGAGAATTCATACTGCTTAGATTAAAATTAGTGAAAAACAATAGATCTGCTAGTAGAAGGTAAGAAGAATGGGATCGTAGTAGATTTAAAAACTATGTTGCTTTTTCTTGGACAGGGCTGGTGTGGTTGGAAGGGCCCTGAATTTTGGAACAAGGATGCCTATTACAATCTCTGCCTACCTCAACGACCCAAAACTATTTAAAATCCACTCTACTGGCTGATCTAGATAATGACTGTTGTGTTAATACTCAAAATCATGCTTCCAGTCAGTCAGAACCCAGGTGAAACAGAAATGTCACTGTTTAAATTAAGAATTTTATTTTTTAATGAAACCTTTAAAAATAAAGAGTTATCTGCTGTGAACCGTATTTCTTACAAATACTTTTATTTGGTAACTAATACCATTCTTTTGGCTAGGACAACTTTATGTTCATACAGCATTTTTATTTTTACAGATTAAATGCCTAATCCTTTTATGTTATGGAATTCTTTCTTGCCAAAAAGACTAACTGTCCTCTGCCTGTCGAGTCCCATAGCACCAACTGCCTTGTGCATGACAAATATAGTCCAGGGTATGATTTGCTGCTGGTACTGTTGATAACATTTGAGGAGTGAGAAAAAAAATGGCTTTTATGAATTTTATGAACTTTGTTCTCACATTTACACAGGAAAAAAATCGAGGGAATTAATTGTTATATACTCCATTTATTTATAGCTGTATGAATAACAACTGTTCTAGGGGAGAAAAACCCAACCAAACAACAAAACACCAACAACACAACAGTCTTCTGTAAGAAGTAAAAACAAACGAGCTTTCATCCTTCTCGGAAGGAGACAATGTACGAGCACATACATACACATCTTGCTGCTCAATGTATAGTCCAGTCATGCTTCTTCAGACTTCAGATTCCCCTTGATTTAATTTTGGGATGACAAGGCATTTTTCAGGAGATCAGATCTGTCATACAAACAAACGAGTAATTCTGTAGCTGCTTTATCAGTACATCAGTAAAATTACCTGGGATTCCACCCTCCTCACCCCACAAAGCAGTCTTTTCCATGGCATTCCCCATGAACTGTCTGGTTTGGTAAGACCATAACTTTAAATACTTACACAAGCTGATCCTTACGAGCAGGCTTCTAAATCCAAGTGCTATGTACCCAACACTAAATTTATTTATTTAAATGATAAAAAGTATTCGAAACTTATTCTGAATTGTAATAAACCAACAGTATTACACACCACCTGATCTTCTCCTCTTCCTGCTTGTGGATCTGGTGGTTCCACCTTGTTTCTGTGCAGCTGGATCCTCTCTCAGCAAGCCATGGTTGTCCCTTGGTGAGTAGCCAGACTGTCCTCTCAGTTTCATTGTCTGAGTGTGCTGAGTTGTCCTGAGGAACCTGGCACATTCCAGAAAGCCGTAAGCCAGGGCCAGGTCTGCTGCTGTTTGTCCGCTGTTGTTGCACAAGCTGAAACAGAGTTAACAAGAACCATTCCATTAAAATGCAATATATGTAATGAGCAAGCACTCTTCAATTTGATTAAGTGGTAACTTCAGATGGAGGTGTAAAGATAAGTACAGAGAACTGATACCAAGAAGGCTTGCCAAGGGTAGCATGGGGCTCGACTCATATGGAGGGTTGGTATTAAATGCACCAAGGAATAAGTGTTCTAAAATCTGTCATTAGACAAATGACTGGCTCAGCATATCAGAAAGGCAAGAGGAGGGTGAGTGCAGCATTAGTCAGAATGGAAAACTTACAAGGAGAACTTACAGTCAGGAATATTCTCTTAGCGGTTTCTGCAGAGGCTTTTAACATGGAACGGAACAGCATATGGTCTGTGCTACTTTGGTGTTTATGGCAGTTTTTCGTACTGGTCTTAATGACAACACTCAAGCTATATTTATAGTCTTGGCATGAATGCTCTGAACAAGGGAAAGTATTTGTAAAATACACGTATCCTCTGACACTTTCTGAAATAACTAAATGTAGCCCAACTTACTCAATTTTGGCATCACCGGCAACAAGCAGAGCAAGACATTCCAAACTCCCAACTCTTGCTGCTTTATGAATCGGGGCTTCTCCAAGGCAATCCTAAAACCACAGTTTATATGTAGCAGTCAATTTGAAGGAAGGGGAATAAAATGAGACTCTATCTTGTTCTCCATCATGACTGTTTATGGAGTGTCTGTTGAGTTGAGAAATATTAAAGGACAATAGCTAGTGAAGTGTACCTGGTAAGTGCCATTAAGTGCTTAGTGTATTCATCACAGCAGAGCAGAAAACCTGTCCCATACAGTACTCGTTGTTTAACCTTTACCTTCTGATAGGTGATGTACACAGAGTATAGCCTGTACACTGATGAACAGCATCTTTCAGCACCATTCAAGGATTGCTGTGACCAATAGCTTGCTGCTACCAGCTCAGAGGTATAGGCAAATTAAATTGCAGCCAGAGGAAGAATCCTTAACATAGACTGGAAGTAGGGATTCGATCTTGGAGGAAAAAGGAATGCTCATTTGTGTAAAAAAAGTAGGTTCTTTTGACATCTGCAATGCAGGATTGTAAGTGAAAATCACGTTATACATAGCAAATGAAATCACTAATGCAATCTAGACAGGATTTCTGGTTCACTGAAAAATAAAGTTATGCTAAAATAAGCAACCCTAGATATCTCATGAAATACAAGTGGTGTGTAATCTTAGATAAAAAAATACTCAAATAATATAAACCGAATTTACTGACATGCCAGGTTAGAAATGGGAGAAAAACTTACGTATTTTACCTGTTGGTTTAAATTCGCTCCCGTCTGCAGTTGCCAAAGTAGGAAGAAGGCTTCCCCACCGCAGGCAGCCAGGTGAGCTGGAGACTGACCAAAGGCATCTGCAGGTGCATTCACAGCAGCTCCTGCCTCCAGCAGATCGCTCAGACTACCGGACTGAAACAGAAGGAAGTAAAAGACAGGATGTTACCGCCGAAGGACGCTGCTCCGTAGCAGAAAACACCCCCTCGCAGACCACCAGCCCGTTACGTTCCTTGAGACTGCCCTGTAAGGAAAAGCAGCCCGAGTCTCCTACCCAGCAGTACTGCCGGACACGGGCAATGTGCCAGCGCGCCCGCAACAGCCCCGCACCGCGCACCTCCGCGCCGCTCACCTCCGCGCCGCAGCCCAGCACCAACATCACCGCCCGCTCTCTGCGCACGCCGCGCTCCCGCCGCGGGCAGCCGGCCCTGGCCCTGGCCCCGCCCCCGCCAGCAGCAGCACGTACGCAACCATGGGCCCGCCGCGGCCGCGGGGTGCCGGTGCTGAGGGCTGGCTGGCGGGCGGGCGGGCGGCGCCATGTCGCGCGGGGTGCTCCGGCACGTCCCTCACACCCGCGGTCCCCCCGGCTGACCGCGCGGGGCACTCGCCATGGCGCTGGCTCGGGCTGCTGCTGGCGAGGGCGGCTCCCACGGTGGTCCTGCCCGCGGGCCCAGGCGCTGGCGGGGGAGGGCCGTATCCGGACCCACCTGGGTCTAGGGAAATAAACCCCAGGGGATTAGCTTGGATTTCCCCTCCCCCAAACCCCTTAGGTCAGCATGCAGAAACCCACCGCTACTGCCTTCCTGCCCGAGCTGTGCCACCGGGATAAGGGGGCTGAATGGGCAAGACAGACTCGGCCATCTCTGAAGCCCAACGCTCAATGCAGCCAGTACGGCACATCCATCCCCAGCCTGAGTGGGACTAGGCCTGGTGATGGGGGATTCTGGGGTCCCCACCTATTGCACTTCCATTCAAAATGCATTTGGAAAAACAGAAACTTAATGTTCACTTCTTTGAGCATTAACTGGCCCGGAGCAGGTCAGACCGTAGAGGCCAAGGTCACAAACAAAGCCTTCCAACCACAGGCCTCTGCACGGGAAACCAGGACCAACCATGGCAACGCTTAAAGACCATGAGAATGCCTGGAATCCGTTCTGAAGGTGGCAACAGTGACGGGTTGGTGAAACCTGCTTCCCCCCAGCAGAGCTTTACCGCTCGGTGTCCATGGCTGTTGGGGAAGGCAGGGCAAGAGAGTGGCATGTCCACACACACGGTAAAACACACTCTACACCACTGTTTGTGGAAGCTGAGAGCAGTCAATGCCATAACTTCCCTTTGCACGGACAGAGCCTTTGCTCACATATTTGACAGTAACTGCCTGTCCTTTCCGTGCTATACAATCCAGTCTGGCAGTGGATTCAATTACCGCTAATGGTACTTCCCCATTACAGGATTCAAGTGAGGAGCATCTTAACCCAGTCAGTGTCTGAGGTATACAGTTTTCTTCCCTTAGCACTACAGTATTTCCTTCTGTCGGATGCCTACATGTTTGTTATGGAAGTTACTCATAATCACTACCATCACTTCAAAAAAAAAAAGGGAAATAAAAAGTTATGTGTTTTAAAAAATGAAATCCCATGGACTTAATAAACAGTTAGGGGAAAAGCAGCCTAACAGTGTTCCTTTGGGGCATATAGAGTTCTGAAATAAACGCACAAACGGTGTGACAATTACCTCCTGCTTCCCCTTTCAGAAAGGAAATACAAATCATTAAGTAGTAGAATATAAACACAGACAATCTCTTTTTCAACAGTGTGTAAATCCAGGTACAAAGGCAATGTATCAGTTCAGCAGAATCATTTTGATGCGTGGATTGACTCCACAACTCGTTAAAGTTGTAAAGTTGGTATGCTTTTTATTCAGCGCTGAGACGCACGGGGATAATTCCTCAAAGTCATGCGTACCTCAGTGTTGTTTCCCTGTACATTTATTCTCTAAAGTTATATATATTCATAAGGTTGCACAATACGCCTATACATATTCATGTCCTATCCCCGCTTCGTATTATAATGAGCCAGAAGGTCCTCTGCGCCTGTGCAGTGCCCCCTCTGGTCATGGGCAGGGGTCTCAAGATGAAGTAAATGAGTCTTCCTCCTCTGGGTAGGGGTCTTCAAGATGAAGTAAATGAGTCTTCCTCTTCTTGCACTTTTCACCTTTTTAGTCTTTATGCGTGGCCTTAGAGTTTGGTCAGTGTCCCAGCCGTAAATCCTCTGCTTCTCCCCTTTATCAGTAGATTCAGGCGTCTGCTTATTAACAGGACCGGAGGTCTCTGTTCTGCTTAGCAGGCATTTACAACAGATAGTCCTTTTGTTTAAACAAATTCCTCTAACCCCTTGTACAACCCCCCTGTACAACCCCCTTGTACAACCCCCCTGTACTACCCCCCTGTACAATGGTCAACCCTCTGTATCAATTTCAGTGAGTTTTCACCTCTCCTTTCATATGGAAATACATGTGTGATTACCAGATTACCAGATACTACCCAACAGCTAGCCCAGCCAATGAGTTAATAAACAAATTAAATCCCTACACTTCCATCTGCAGATTGTAAGGTATGAAATACACAGCTGCACAAATGCCAGAAATCCACAGTCATTGTTTATGCAGTTGCAAAGACTCTTCTGAAAACCACATACCCAGAAGCAGCTTAAGACTTGGATCACCCAAAAGGATGTTTTGTTTTAAAGCCTTCCCTCCCCTGAATGACCTCAGCAATTCCCTGGTGTCAAAGTTGAGGAATCCCATCTTTCCAGCTGAACCACCTACAGAGACTCTGGCATCCTGCCGGCCCCAACTCTCTTCAAATTAACTGTTGTTAATTTGTTCTTGAGCTTCCCGTCACATTTTGCTCACATCATAAGTGCCTGCAAAACTCTTCTGCCGCTGAGTAACTGTTACTTGCATTGGTTATAAACACAGGCAGCTGGTTTGGAATAAAACCCGCTAAAAATCCCTCTGCGCTTTGAATCCCAGGCCACACACCTTGCATAGGTATCAAGAAAATTATACTGGAGGAGCCAGCCCTAATAAACATGTGTAAGCAATGGGATGAGCCAAGGTATGCTGCTGAACCTCGCACCTTTCAGCGCTGAAAGCAGCAACCAGCGTTAACTGCCTTTGCTCAAGGGTACTGCTGCTTCCACAGGCTGTTCATCACCCTGCCTGTTTAGTCCAAGTAATTCATTGATGCTTCACAAAAAGTTTATTTCCTGTAGATTTCTTGGCCTGTATCATCTACACAAAGCAAATCAGGATGAGCTACAGGAGGGCTTGGCAACTAGTCAGTTGGGACTGTTGGATAACGTCATGTGGAGCCCACAGGTTTAACCCCATAAAACCACAAGCATTACCCTCTTGTTCTGTTGCCTCTGTCCCTGTTGCTATAGACACAGAGTGCGCTGCCAGAAATAGCAGGATGATAGTCATCTGGGAGGAAAATAAAAGGCAAAATTAAAATCAAAGCCGGGAATGCAGCTAAGGATTATTTTTAAAGCACTCACGCAGCATTGTGTTGGTGTATCCTTTTTGTAGGAGACAGCCAGAAGCTATCAACAGAAGTAGAAACAATGCCTTACATTTCAGGAGAAATCAGCTTCACACAGCATTTCTCCTAAAATATCTTTGCAACTTTGATAGTGTCTATATGCGGAAAACAAACTGCAACAAATGGCTTCTGATCACTGGGAATGCTGAAGTCTCCATGTGTTAGGCTGTTACACAGCCTCACCACCTTGTAACTGAGCCACATTCAGAGCTTCTGTTGGTTTTGCCTATAATCTCTTCTTGCACAGTATTTTGGGCTTCTGCGTTTAATTTGGTACAGGACTGGCAGGCAGTAGGAAAGATCCAGTGGATGGCCAAACACAGCCTGTCCTAACCCACCATGTATTTTCACATCGTTTAGCACTAGCCAACAGCTGGAAATGTTATTTCCACAGACCCCTGGCCCACATGACTGCTACAGAATCACAGAATGGTTAGGGTTGGAAGGGACCTTAAAGATCATCCAGTTCCAACCCATGGCCATTGGACAGGGACATTTCCACCAGATCAGGTTGCTCCAAGCCCCGTCCAGCATGGCCTAGCGTCTCGTTTCTCGCAGAAAACGGACCAAACCCAAAGGTAAAACGCCAGTGTTACCTTCCCGTCTTCCTCCTTCTGCCTGGTCAGAGGACGTGGGACCACAAAGCCCAGCTACGCAGCAGTGCTTGATACCGCCACAGTGCGGGCTGGGCTGGGTGGTGCTTCGGGACAGCAAGGGGGGCAACTGCCACGCAACCGCCGTTAGCCGACCGACATCAGCCCGCCGCCGCCGGCTGCCTCTAGGCGCTCCGCCGCTCCCCGCCGCCGGCGGCTCGGGCAGCCCGACACCAGCGAGGGCCGCGGCCGCTCTCCCGGCCTGCCGTCACCCGGCGCGGCTGGCGGGCTCGGCTTCCCGCCCACTTGGAGGCTCGCCACCCCGTTGCCCTCGGCCTCCCGCCGGGGCGGGATGAAGCTGCGCAGCGAGCGGCTACCCCTGGCCTACAGCACCCAGCTCGCCCCTGAGGCATCAGGTACGGACCCGGCCCTCGGGGCTGCCCCCTCAGCTGGGCCTGCCGAGTCCCTCAGCCGCGCTGCGTCCCAGCAGGCGCGGTAAGGCATTTCGTGATGTGAAGTGCCCTCTCTAGTTCAGATTTGCTTTTAAGCAATTCCACAGCAAACTGAACCTTCACAAGGTCCTCATCGAACTTTATCCCTTTAATGAAATAGCCCTTTCATCTTGGTCCTTTAAAAGATGCAAACAGAAGGGGACCGCACCAGCTTCAGACCTTTAGTGTGCTTATCGATGCTGTTCTGTTTTGGGAAAATAACCGTAATGTTTGTCAATTTTTAAGCAGAGAACTGCAACCATGCTGCTTTATTTGCAAAAGCTGAGGAGCTGTTGGTGAAGAGAATGGCAAGCGGAGATCCTGTGGCATGGTTTTTGAGAGGACAACTGTACTACGAAGAGGTTGTGGTTTCCTTCTTTTAAGGAAATACTATAAAGCTGACAATTTTTTAATACAATTTCAGTGGTAAAAGAGAGAAAACCTTAAACTAAAAGAGATGCCTGTGCCTGTTTTTTTCCCACGAAAAGCACCAGGTGTTCCCCTACGTAAGTTTTTCCTGCACGGTCCCCAGGCATCTAGTGGTGGCTCCCAAGGATCAGGTAAAGAAGCAGCAGCCTGTCCCTACAGCTAACTTCCAAGCTGAGCTGGTTTTTGGCCAGCTGACTAGCCAACCACCACCTACTGTTTTCAGTTACGTGGTTCTGGTCCCTGACCCCAGACACAGCTTTTGATCTTTGCTCTTTGCTCTCCCTTACCTCACTGCCAGTTTTGAGTTTAGTCTTTGTATAACCAACCCTTTGTTGAGATGTAAAAGCAGATTCTTATAAACCCTCGAGGTATAAGAATATCTCACTTAAGGGAAGTCAGATAGACAGGGCAGGGCATCTGGATTAGACATTTTCCTCCTTGAACAAAAAAGATGGCATCTGGGGGAAGGATAAAGGTGGTCCAGAGAAGATGTTTGCATACCACTGCTTGTTTGGAAGTCCTGAGTGCTTCCACCCTATCCAGCTTTCTTGTGGTTGTTGACTTACTCTTTTTCTGATTTCTACAACTTCTGTAGTTGTTCTATGCAAATTTTTGTTCTTTGTTCATGAGGGAAATGCGCCAAGTTGAAAAACTGCAAGAGAGCATATATCAGAGTGAGGCAGCCATATGTACCCTTTGTACTGTTCTGTCTTTCCCAGGGGTTGTATGAAGAAGCATTAATACAATTTGAAAAAATCAAGGATGTAGATTTTCAAGCAATGTATCAGTTTGGTGTAATGCATTATGATGGACTAGGCACTACAGAAGACCCTGTAAGTAATATAGCTGTATGATTTTTACTTTCCTTTTAATATCAGCTGATGATTACTAAGACCTTCTTTATAAGCTTGATTATTTAGTTTAAAATAAGCAGGTCTTTGATTTACAATTAGTTTCAAGAAGTACAGGTGTTTAAAAAGCATCATTAAAAGATAGAGGGTTCTGAAGTAGTTCTCAAAAATAGCTGTAATAAAATAGGTTCATTTGAAAAACACAGTAATTTGTATTTTCAATTATGAATTTTAAAAGTTTGTGCTGTGTGGAAGCTGTTTTAAAATTGCTATTCGTTACTTATTAATAAGCAGTATATCTAGATGAAAATGTGTAAAAATGGAAATCAAACAACTATATAGTTTTGCACAAAGATGTTTTTTGAGGTACTTTCTAGTCTCTTAACATGGATACTAAAGAAGATTAAGCTTCTGCCAGTGGCTGGTAGCAATATTTTAAAATTAGAGAAAGAATTACATTTTCAAGAATTCGAAGAATTCAAATTGAAGAGTCACATTTCAGAAAAGGAAGATTAATGAATTGCTGCCATAAGAAGAGAGTTTATTGGAGAACATGACTTAAAAGAGTGGTCGGAGGAGAGAATACAAATAGGGTGAAAGAAAGGGTATGTAACAAGATGGGAGGGGAAAAAATAAACAGCATATTAACAGATCAGATTCTTGTGCTTAGAGGATTGTCAGCGGAACAGAAATTATTCTGCTGTTTTTTTAGAGGTGGTTCATTTGTTCTGTATGCTGTATGCCTGCATAATTACCACATAGGTTTGTTTGCAAATAAACATGTCAGAAAAGTTTCTTTCTTTTTTGTGTATTTCAGTATGAGAGAGGTGAGTAAGAGAGGAACCTTTTGCAAAGGACTGTCTCCAGTGCATTTAAACAGGGTGTCCATGCTAAATCCTAAAAGCATAAATCTTGTTTCCGAAATACTTTTGAGTTCCCTGGATGATACACCATACATCTGCTCACATGCAATGTTTGTTCTCCTTATGCTTATTTAACATTATCATTTTTTTGTCCATAATGAATTTAAGGCATTTTTAATGGAGGGACTTAAGAGTGTATTAGTGTTACCACTTTGCCTTTTGTTAAGGTTGTTTCATGACTTCAGATACATTATGCAATATGAGAAAGTTTACAGAAGATCAGTATTGAAAAAGTAGCATGTTTAGGATGTGACATTCATTTATGTAAGTGTATTTCTCAGAAAATTTTTATCAATGAAGAGGAATATAGTATTAGATGAACTTTTATAAGGAAATGTTTCACATTAAAAATACATGACAGCCAAAAATCTAGGGGCTGCCTAGTAACCAAAGATCAGTTCTGCTTTGCTATGACACTGTTCTCCAGACTGTCCTACCAATATGCCTCAGCCTTTCTTCAGTGTGGAAAACTTACCTCTTTTGCAGAACATAGTGGATTGTCAGGATCTTTATCTCATGCTCTTCAGAGTCTGAATGTAGTAACCAAAATGTCTCAATTTTTAGGAGAGGGGAGTGGAATACATGAAGAAAATACTCTACTCTGATTCCCCAAAAGCAAGACGCTTGAAGTTTGCAGCTGCATACAATCTTGGCAGAGCATATTATGAAGGATGTGGTGTCAAGCAGTCAACTGAAGAAGCTGAAAGGTAATGGCAGTCAGTAATTTTCCTGACCAATCTAAGATGCTGTGTTACTTGAACTTTCTTTGTCCCCATTTTCTTAGGTTGTGGCTTTTTGCTGCGGACCATGGAAATCCAAAAGCAAGCATAAAGGCCCAGAGTACTTTAGGAATGCTTTATTCTATGTCAGCTCAAAAAGACCTGAAGAAGGTAAAGGCCACTTGTACCTTTTGAGTTTCACGAGTCCCAGTTAATCTTGACTTTGCAGAAAGATTAGCAGGTTCAAACTGAAACAGGGGAAGTTTAGATTGGATATAAGGAAGAAGTTCATTACTGTGAGGGCGGTGAGGCACTGGAATGGGCTGCCCAAGGAAGCTGTGAATGCTCCATCCCTTGTGGTGTTCAAGGCCAGGCTGAACAGAGCCTTGGGTGACATGGTTTAATGGGAGGTGTCCCTGCCCATGGCAGGGGGTTAGAACTAGATGATCTTAAGGTCCTTTCCAACCCTAACTATTCTGTGATTCTATAATATATTTGTCTCTGAAAGCTGTATTTTAAGTACTGCTAGGCATTATTATCCAAGTCTGTATGAACAGATGGCCAGAATCACTCATTTTGACTAATTTGACACTGCTGGCCAATGTGTTTTGGTGGTGGTTTTTTTTACTGGGAGTAACAGGGAGAACTGGTATTGGAATAGAATGGATTTCAGTTTTGTCAGCTTTGGTAACCTTCAGAAACCAAGATGTCACTGATGATAAATGAAGCAGGTTTTAAAGCCTTACAAGGATTCTGCTTTATGTGCAAGCATTTCTTACAGGATGGTTGATATAAGAGTGTTTATGTAAACGCTATGGAACAAAGTAGCTAAAGTAAATGTGTACTCCAACTTTGTGCCTCTTCTTTAGGCCTTTTTCTGGCATTCAGAAGCATGTGGCAATGGAAGTCTGGAATCACAGGGAGCACTCGGTGTTATGTATCTCTATGGACAAGGTATAGGTCAAAACGCTAAGGCTGCTTTGGAGTGTTTGAGAGAAGCAGCACAACGTGGCAACATCTATGCTCAAGGTCATCTTGTAGAATACTATTACAATAGAAAATTTTACTCAACAGCTGCTGCAGTAGCCAAAAGGTGAAAATAATTTTGATTTTTTATGATGATTCTTTATGTAAGACCACAGTGCTCAGATTAAAATGATTAATAAGTTCATGCTCTTGTCTCTCAAACTCGGGAGATGTTTGAGATACTGAACGGCAAAACCTCATGTAGAAGAGGGAATAGCAACTCAGTGACAAAATTAATACTGTAAGGTTCCCACCACTTTTCTTTCTGATCCTGTGAAGCAAAGCAGCCTTGAGCTAGAATCTTAAGTAGACCAAGCAGAAGCCCACATGCAACCCTGCTTTCCATGTCTCCTCAGTCCACAATCTCTAGGCTTCACCACTCCTTTTAAACCCCTACCATTATAGAACCCCAGGTTGGAAGGGACCTCAAGAATCACCTGGTCCAGCTTTTCTAGGCAAGGCATGACCTAGACTAGATGTCCCAGCACACTTTCCAGCTGAATCTTAAATGTTTTCAGTGTTGAAGAATCCACCACTTCCCTGGGGAGATTATTCCAATGGCTGATTGTTCTTGTGCAAAATTTTCCATTTATATCCAGTTGGAATCTCCCCAGAATTAACTTGCAGCCATTACCTTTCATCTTTTTCATGTGACTCCTTGTAAAAAGGGAGTCTCTGTCTTATTTGTAGCCACACTTTAAATGCTGGAATGTGGTGGTAAGGTCTCCTCTGAGCCTTCTTTTCTCAAGGCTGAACAAAGCCAGCTCTCTCAGCCTTTCCTCATAACAGCAGGCTTCCCAGTACTCTGATAATCTTTGTGGTCCTTCTCTGGACCCTCTCCAGCCTGTCTGCATCTCATATAGCAGGGACCAAAACTAAATACAGTATTCCAGGTGTGGCCTGACAAGCCTCGAGCAGAGTGGGATGATGACCTGTCTCTGATGTTGATGCCCTTGTTGATGTAACCCATCATCCTGTTGGCTTTGCCAGCAGCTGCACACTGTTCACATATATTGAGCTTGTCCACAAGGACCCCCAGGTCCCTTCCCACAGAGCTGCCACCCAGCTAGGTAGATCCCAGCCTGTGCTGCACTCCTGTATTATGTTTTCCAGGTGCAAGACCTTACACTTGTCCTTGTTGAACTTCATAAGGTTTTTGTTAGCCCACTCTTCCAGCCTAGTCAGGTCAGCCTATGGGGTGGCTCTCTCTTCCAAAGTGTACGCTTCCCACTTAGTTTGGTATCATCAGCAAACTCCATTTGGGTACACTTGATGCCATCTTCCAGATCACTTACGAAGCCATTAAACAAGTGTTGGGCCCAATATTGATCTTACAGAAGCTGCATCCTGTACATGCCATTCATAGCAGCAGGTCTGTTTTTGTCTCCTTTTGCACTGCAAGGAGACTAACAGCTATTCAGTATAGTCTAGCATGTCCCTCTTGGAATGCATCCCTTTTAGCCAATGCTGAATGGTACGTTATCCAGGCAAGTGAACAGTGCATTTCATCAGCTGCAACTGTAACTGCAGAAAATAGCAATGAAATCTGATACTACAGGCAGAAGTGCCCATTTCTGAACCAAGAGATACTGACACCATATTTGAAACAGTTCCACTTACCTGAGATTGCAGTTAGCCTTGTGGCAAAAATCTCAGCAGTTCAATCAGTTGTATCAATACCTTTTCTGCTAAGATTTGTCTGTGTTCATACCAACTACATGGTTTGTTACATACAAACAAGTAAACCTTTGTTATGTACAAACATCCAAGCGTTATGTGATTATGTACAGTATAGCATTTCCTAATATTATGAGACTAGATTAGCTACTAGTATTTCACTTTAAGTAACAATTTTGTTGTCCTGTACACTTCTACTTACCCATTGCTATGGTATGAAGTCAACCATGCTGAACTAGAATTTTTCGCCTGTCTTAACTGGGTATTGTTATTTGCATCAGCATCCTGTTGTGTATCTTTTGGAGAAGTAAAAAATGCTATATATCAGAAAGATAAAAGAGGCAATAAGTTACCACTATTATAGTTGAATGGTTTTGCTAATAAGTCATTGAGGTTGTTGGTTTTGGGGTTTTTTTTTTGTCTTTTTTCCTATTTTGCTGCTGCATTTGTTAATGGGACCAAATTAAGTGGGAGAATACTGCTCTGAACAATCAAATGATTTAATAGGCACTGAGGGCAGAGGGCTAGTTCAGAACAATCTTTCATACACTGATTTATAGGGAATAGCTATAAATTCAAATGACTTGCACTTCTTTTTCTTCTGTCAAGCATATTATTACTCTTTGTGTCTGGAAAGGATACAGGGCTTGGGGGGCTCTGTTTTAAGACAACAGCTAGGAAAAATATCAATTCCCACTTTGAAATGTTGTACCTAGTACTGCAGCAACAACAGGAGATCATAGCCTGCCAGTGAAAACAATGTTCACTTCGTCCCTCTGATTCTTGAAATGGTTCTTGGTAAAAACAAGTTGAAAATAAGGCGACAGTAAGCAGAGATGCAGCATAAAGAAAGTAACTGAGCTGAAACAGTTGTAAGTGGTTGTCAGAAGTGGGTTTTACAGTCTGAGTCTGTCAGGTATGACCAAGATCATCACGTTACTATGATTTTGAACTTGGAATTTTACAATCACGGAATCATGGAATGGTTTGGGTTGGCCCTTTACAGATCATCTAGTTCCAACCCCCCTGCTGTGGGCAGGGACACCTTCTAACTAGATAAGGTTGCTCAAATGAATTGGAAAGCTCTGCTGTTCCTCCAGAAACATACATTTTTTTCCATAAAGTATTTTGTTGGGAAAAATTAAAGTACGCTGCCTTTTCTAAGTAGCATAACTATAGTGAAAGTGACTGCAGAAGTTATGTACTTGTTTTTGCTTTAATGTAACGATATTCGAATAAGACTAATTTCAGATACTGAAGAATCCTCATTAGGTTGCTGAATAAATATACATTTCAGCTTATTTTGGATAATGATGGAAAGGAGGTGGTGTCAAGTCATATATGGTTTACTTCAATTAGTGCTTGAGGTAGCATTACCTAAGCTAACGCTGTAAATTCCACAGCAGAATTACAGACCATGATGACATCAATACGCTAGCAAAGATAACCGACTGTCTTCCCGCATATGTTGCCAAGGGGGTTGCCATGGCTGCTTTCTACTTGGGTAGATGCCTCCAGCTTGGCCTAGGTGTACAGCAAGATCAAGCTGCTGCTTCAAAACACTATTCTAGGGTAAGTTGGGAAAGTTTTAAGTCTTTAAATGTGTCTGGAAAGACTAGTTTATGTCTCATGAAATTGAGTGATACCTTGGGTTTCAGTCTTTAAACTTGTTTGGTTAAAGACTCCAACATCATGTTAAAAAAAAAAATTGTGCAAGAAAATGAAGAGTTATAAAATTATATCAAAATCTACTAAAAACAGTCTGAAAGGATGCCGTCTGCCCACTTGCTTAAGCAAATATTGCATTATGGTAAATGTCAAAAAAACATCTGTGGAAACTACCACAGCAAAGAGCTTGGTATCTTGCAAGATAGATTAGCTAAACCATTTGAATAATCTTATCCCAAATTGATGTCTCTGACATTCCCTCAAACTGGAAAACCCTAAGTTTTTCTCTACTTTAGATTCTCTTAACAATTACAACCATCATTAACAGTGCTGAAGTCAATCATACCTGGCTGTCATACTTGGTTTTATGTTTATATTTTAACAATACCTGAAGATCTACTGTTACTGAGACACAGGGGCAAAAATAGGTCACATTGTTTGAAAATTCTAAAGTTGAAGTAAAATGTCTTGCTTGAAGAAGATCAACAGCGGCTTCTAGGCTACTAGATAATATCAGTGATAGCTAAAGGTACAGTCAGGGCAAGATGATTACGCCAACTGGAAGGAAGTGTAGCAAGATTGGATCTCAGCTTCAGGAAGATTATATGCTTTCTGTTCATGTAGAGACCATTTGTTTCAGCAAGTAGAATACTTCATGTCCAGCTTGGTGCAATCCAAATAAATGGAGAGTTATGTAAATGATAAATTATCAAGTAATAATTTTTGTGGCTCCTTACTCAGGGAAGCCAACAGACTTAGCAGAGAAGAGGTGGTCCTCTGAATGCATACTTTTTAAACATTTTATTCTGCTGTGAAAAGTGTTACAGAGGATAGGATGAGGAGGAGAATGGGAAAGGAATATAAACTGCTGTTAAAAATGCTGTAGGCAGCAGTCCAAGTAAGTGTTAGGGACTTTCACTCATCATTCACTACCTGTACATCTGAGCCTGATACAGGAAGTCTGCTGCCCTCTTAGTATAAAGAGAGATGATTTCTCTTGATTTGTGGCATGCATCTCCACTCAACAACAGAAGTAATGGAAAATAAACAAGGAAGCTACCTGAAGCAGTAACTTCAGAACAAGTAAAAGACAAGAGCTGTGGGTGTGTTCAGTTCCTTTTGTATGGAAAATAATTCTTGTGTTAACTGTACAATTATACCCACTTAAAATCAAAATCTTGTTTGCTTTTTTAATTAACTGCTCAGCTGTGGTTTTGGCCTACCTTCTAAGACCCTGTCAGTTCTGAAAGGCAAGAAAGAGAAGATGGGCATTCCAGGGAATACTGAAAAAAAGGGATGCAAGTGAAGTAAACTGATCCTGCCTGTGAGCAGATTTAGGGTTTTGACTGTGGTGGCAGCACATGCCATATCAACAAAGAGAATAAAAAATTAGAACCAACACTACAGTCAAGTATGTTCATTTTAAATACTCATTTTTTTTCTTTAGAAAAAGGGATTTAAAGCTGAGTAGCATATTAACTCTTTAATATTTTAACGAGTTGGTTAACTTTTATTGTAATTATCTGAGATAAAGACCTTATTAGTGTTATATTGATATTGACAACATACAATTTGACTTTAGCCATAAACTAGAACTGCCTGTTCTTTGTTTTCAAAGGCATGTCTTCTGGATCCTGATGTTGCTGCTGACCTTCAGCTGGCAGCTAATCTTGGGAAAATTTAGCATTTCCTTTAGCTGTGACTGGTATATGAATGTACTACCACAATAAACCATCTTTAATCTGAAGCAATTACAGAGTGTTCATCACTTACTGCTTGCTTTCCAACTTTAGAGAAATTACTATTTAAAGCAATCTACTGACTCTTTTATATCTAAAACCACAGACAAAGTAAAAAGCTCACACTCTAACTGAGATGAGGCAAAGGCAGACTTAAAAATTCTATCGAAGACTTACAGTTTATTAAGGACATTTTACTGGGGCAGATGTCCTGTGTTTTCTTCATGTCATACTGCCATAAAGCATGTGAATCAAACCAAAACCAAATAAAAATGGTTGTTCCCTTTTCGGCATTTTTAATATTTAAACATTCAATTTTAATACTATGAAAAGCGTGAACCCAAACTCGTCCACTTTTCACATTCAGCCCGTTCACAGGTCACAGCCATTTTTAAATCTTACCTTTGTTCTGTGCAGACTTTCTTTCACATGCTTTTCTAATGCACCTAGATCTACTTGTATCTTAACACATTTTATTCTTAGACTGCAGAGGTTTCAAGTTGGAAAGGCCTTACACAGTTCAAACCATGTGGTTTAAGCCCAGCCAGTAACTCAGAACCGTGAAGCTGCTCATTCACTTTTCCCCTTTCTCCCTCCCCGCTCCCGAACACATCAACTTCTAAAACTAGAAAATAACACTTCCAGAACTATAGATAAAAAATGTTAGCATGGAAATATTCAATATATGTCCTCTGAACAAGGCCTGTTCTCCTCAACCTTTCATACTTCATTTAAGTTGCCTCTGGTAGTATTAGCTGAAAACCTTCTGGCTGGGAGTGTGTACACCCAAGCAATGTTGTGCTGAATCTCTTATCAAAACTTACTTTGATCATCCACTAGTAAATTTTACTGATGGCTCGTTTCTAAATACCTATTTACTTGTAAAACTTTATATGTGCAGAATTTGTCTTGCTTCTTGGGATTGTGCCATGCATGACTTGAAAACTGTCCTGAAACTGCTGGAACAGACAGACAGATGTTACTAAAAAGACTGATTTAAATATACCACGAATCTTACGTACCTTAGCCAGTCTTAACTGCAAGGAGTTCTTCTACGAGCACAATTGTACTGAATGTAAAATAATGAGTGTCGCCTAGGAATTTTTGATGAGGTTTAATTATTTAGATGTGCATTAAGATATTATTTGCATATCTTTACATAAATTAAAAAAACACTGAAGACATCATTTTCTTTCCTTGTATAAAATAAGGTTGTTTGAGTTGAAGGTTGTTTGAAATTGGGGTATTTGAATATAACAGCCCTGAGTAATATCAGGGAAGTTATTAGAATGGTTTAATTAAATGTTGACTTAATCTTTCATAGAAGCAATTCATAAGCACTAATCTGTGAACTAACATTTAACACAGGCATCCTGTTAGGACATACCAGTTTACAACACATTTTTGACACAGACTTCGAAGTGACGCAGATACTCCTTATGAAACCAGTGCTGTCAAACTCATTCATTAGTTGTCAGTACAGCCTCGTTACCAAGTACTGCAATCCAGCTGAGTTATTTATTGCTTACAAATGCTTCAAACTACAGAAAATCTTTGGTAAAAAGAAAATTGGTAAAATTTTCACAATAGCTTTACATGTAGTATTGCACGACAAGGCTTTTTCAATACACAAGAAAAAAGGAATGCTGAAATCCTCGGTGAGGAGATTAGAACTGTACAACATTCATTAATTTACCACTATAAGCAAAATTTCTTTTCATAAATGTTTAAAATATTTTCTGGTTTCTTTCACCTTATATGAACATTTATTTTTCAATCTATATTTTGAACAGAAGAGTAGTCAAATAGAACCATTTAAATAAAAATTGGCAACTATACAGCATTGTCTTGTCTACCCTACTACAGCATCAGATCTTTTCAAGTCTGTTTACTTCACAAAAAACTCAAGAAGAAAGAAAAACGCTAAAAATAATCATAGTCCTCAGCCCTCTATGGAATAGAGGAAAATAAGTTTCATGTCTATTATTGGACATAGACATTTCTCTAGTGATCCAGTTGTGCAGATTCAAACCTAAGTGGCATTAAGCTGCTCTAAATGAGCTCTTAGCTCAGGACACAGTTCAGTTAGCAGCAGTTCCAGCAAAACCTGAAAAACAGAAATGAGTTCAGGTAAGTACAGGTGCCAAATGAGAATTTCTCCTTCCTTTCTGTCATGTTCAGAGCACCACAGATAAGAAAAGCATGAAGGGTCACTACTTATCACTCATGCAATTCCATTTCTTTCAGCCTAGAGTTAGCTTGAGGGCTGCAGATAACACAGGAAATGCCTTAAGGCTAAAAGAGGGCAAGTGCCACAGGGACAGCTGCCTTCATTCAGATGAGGATTTCCCACCCTGCATAAAGTGGTGCTGTTGTGTCAAAGCTGCAGCAGCTCCATCAGGAAGCACCAGGGCATGTGCTGCCTGAGCATGCCAATGCTGTTACCAGCTGCAGCAGCAAATGAGCCAGAAGAGACTGAGGGAAAAGGTGGTAGTACACTTGGGTCCAGCTGCATACTCCAGTCAGTCCCAACCAGCAACAAAGGAGGCCTGTCATATCCTAACTGTGAGCCAAACCTGGAACTTTCCTTCCTTATGATTCTCCAAGGTGTCTATTTTCCTCAAGTATATGAAGAGATAAGTTTATACCTCATGAAGTCAGGCAAGCTGAGTGTGGTAGAGGATCTCTCTTAGACAAAGGCAATACTTGTTTTTAAACTTAAACAGCTTCTTGTTATTCAAAATGAGTCACATGAGGTAACCAAGTACATTTCTTCTGACTTTAATAACCAAAAACATTACTTGCACACAGAACAAAAGTCTAACAAATTTCTGCAAAAACCCCGTGCTCTAATACAGCAGAGCTCAGCAATTAACAGGAGTATAAAGTTAAAAGGCTATTTTTCTGGTTACTCACATAGAGTAGATGCTTGTTTGCCTTCCTTTCTTGCAATGCATTGAACACTTTCACTACACCATGGCGAGCATTTTGTTGTCCAACAAGACTCTGCAGAGTATCTGCAACAAATATTAATTTAGCTTAGTGTTTCACTCATGCTAGGCAAAACCTCCAGCTAACCGTACCACCCACAAAGGAGAGGAAATAAAACCACTGCACTTCATGGCCCATGGTTACAAGATACATAGCCCCCATTCACCAACCTTTTAACAACATAGGTGTGTTAGGTCAGGTCAAAACCACTCAATCTCAAGTTACCACAGTTTAATAAGGGTGTATGCATCTCAATTACAACATTTTTAGTGTTTTAACATGATATATAGAATGCCCTTTAGACAGTTCACCTCTCAGAGTCAAGTCTAATTTCATACATTATTAAATCATTCACTTAAACACACCTTCAGCCACAAAGACAGAATTACCTTAACAGTTAAAACAGATTCAGATTGCCTCTTAATAGTCACAGAAAATACTTCCCACAGGTAAGTCGATTACTTATAATTTGGATTAGACAATAGTGATCCAGTGCTTCATTAATTTAAGGGACATTCAGCTGTCTCCTGACACATCTCTCCAAACTCAGAAACAACAAAACAGAACCACAAACCAGCTATAGAAGCCTGTACTAGGTTAAGTAGGTGAGTATCTAACAGAGAGAGTAAATGACAAATACTTTGCATGCATGCCTGCTGCTGTTTTCGCAGTAAAAGTCAACTAATGGAAGGGGTGTCTGAGACATCTCAGCCATAAAATAGCTCATTAAAGTACATTCTGTTCAGCTGGAGGCGAGTATCTTGGGTTCAGCTGTAGCAGTTATTTTTCTCCTTCCTAGTAGCTGGTGCAGTGCTGTGTTTTCGACTTTAGTCTGAGAACAACGCTGATAACACCCTGATGTTTCAGTTGTTTCTCAGTAGCACTTGCTCTGATCAAGGACTTTTCAGTCTCTCATGCTCTGCCAGTGAGGAGGGGCACAGGAAGCCAGGAGGAAGCAGAGACAGGCCACATGACCCAAAGTAGCCAAAGGGGTATTCCATGCAGCTGCACATCATGGCCAGTGTATAAACTGGGGGAGTTACCTGGAAGGCCCAGATTGCTGCTTGGGTCAGGCTGGGTATAGGTTGGCGGGTAGTGAGCAACTGTATTGTGCATCACTTGTGTTTATTGATTCTCCATCTATTCCCCCCCTTTTTTATATTCTCACCCCTTGTTATTTCCTTTATCATTACTAGCAGTAGTTTTGTTTCCTAACTGGTTACTAAACTCACGATTAAGCAGACTGAAAGCGATCTCACCTGGAATGTTTTCAAGTAGTTTTTGCTGTGCTCTCTGTTTTGTCTCTCGCTTTTGTTCATCGCTCTTGGCTCTTGGTGGTGGAGCTAACTTGCCATTTGGCCAAAAAGCATCTCGAAACACACCAATGTAGTAAACAAGCATTGGTTCACTGAAAATCCAATGTACAGTGTCACGGATTTGCCTGTGGAGAAGTACAGAAAGGACTATATCTTTCATGTTTTAGGCAGATTTATTCTTTTATTCCTGAAAGTAGTGAAAGTGATGCTCATTTTCACATAGTTACCCCAAATTATGATTTCACCTGCATCACAGCAACTTAGATTCAGCTCTGGGTTCTCTAGGATCTAGGTCACTCCAGATACCTGACTGAGATGTGGAGAAGGCTACATTTCAATGTAATCCACAAACACAGACTACAAATTACTACATATATTACAAATTACTACACTGAAACTATATTTCAGAAATGGGCCCTACAAAAGCTCCACTGGGAAAAGACATAAAAATTAATTAATTGTGGTAAACTCCAAACTAAATGCATGCTAGATTTATCCCACCATGCCTGGTGGGATAAAAACAGATGAAGTTTTGATAAAAGCACAGGAAGTTCCCTCACAGCAACAGCACGTCAGAGAGGGGACTACAAACGGAGATACCAGCCTCCTCCTGTAGCTGCAGGCACTCACTTGTAGCCTTCAGCACAAAGAGTCTGAGGTAGATAGGCTCCAGGCTGGGCCAGAGTACAGCCAAACGCCTTAAGATCAATAAACGTAAAAACTCAACAAACATGTACAAGGCTATACAGGAACTCTGCATGCATGCTGTGCTCATTCTCTCTCTTCGTCCTTTCTCAGGTGTCTTTCATACTAGTCATCAGCAGGGTATGAAAAAATGAACTGAATGATTTAAAACTCAGTGAATGGCTACTGCCAGAGGCCACTCCAATTTACTACTACATCACGTGTGAGAGGTTTTAAAAGCCATGCTGTCATGTGCAAATTTAGTCACAAAGGAGCAGCCTGTTCTGCTGGGAGAATACTCTGCCAAACTTTTTCTGACCAATGACATAAGTTCCCACATGAAAGGTGTGTACAGACACGCATGCTTACTTCATAGCCTCGTCCAGGCCTCACTTGGCAGTTATGTCTTCAAATGATACAGAAAAATACCTTCATGAAAACACATCACTGTTACACATGTACAGGTTTCGTGTTATAAATTAATGGCTCGCATCATGTGTAAACATTATTTCAGTCACTTTTGAGAAACGAGTATTTGATTTGAAAGAAAGTACTTGAAACAGAATCCTATTTTTTTTACCAGATGTGGTAAAAATCTTCATGGGACTGTAAGATAAAGCAAAAACTAATAAAAGCCATTTAGAGCCAGGACATTCAGAAAAGCAGTATAGCCAAGTCTTTTAATTTATATATATATAAATGCAAGGCTGCTTCACTAAAAAGAAGGAAGTCACTTTCCACACGTGTCTCCCATGACATGTGTTTTTCCAAAAGCAAAGTCCTACGTAGGGTTAAAAATAAGGAAGAATCTAGTTCATGTATCTGTGTCTTCTCTAATCGACATAATATATTTTTCAGCTGAGCTGTAGAAAACAAATGCAGATAGCCATATACAGCAGAATGTCCCAATTTTGTTTCTCTTTTAACAATTCTGCTCTCAGCTTTTTTTTCATAGAACAATGATGTGGGTTCAGCTGAATTAACAGCTACTCACTTGTTGATAGTTCTTCCAAAAGTGACTTGTACTAGTGCAATCAATGTTTTTCTGACCCACTTGAACACTGAAACAATGAAAAATGACAGAAAATAAAGACCAAGAGATTAGTAACATCAGGGTACCCACGATCATGTTCAAAACTCCCTCACACCCAAAACCCACCAACCCACCCCTACAATAAACATGTGTTACAATCCTTTCAAAGATTTCACTAACTGTGCATGGGTCTTATTTTTCTTGACTGCTTTCCCTGTACTGTTTGCTATATGCTTTTTAAGTCTTGCAGATTACATAAACACATCTATTTATGTATCTGTCCTTTGTAGCCTGTATTGCAAACTTTAAGAGTATTTCAAGTTTACTGAGCTGTACAACTACCAAAACACCTTTTTCTACTAAAATACCCCCCAGAAAGCCTTTCAAAATTCACACCCTTTCCACACCTGCTTGTCTAATGTACACACAGCAGCACCATTAAAATTCTGAAAACATCTTCACTCAAATAAACCAAGCATTTAGCTTTTCATTACAAATAAAGCAAACAAATGGAAGTGCTTCCTTGTAATTAGTGGTTAGTCTTTCTTTCAAGGCAGTTCACCATCAGCACAAGAAAGTCTATATTTGGAAGATACATCTGTCATTTTTGGAAGGTGCTGCATTTCATAATAGTCACCCTGTAAATAATTTTCTAGGGTGTCAAGTGTAGCTGCACATTCAAATAGAGACAAAAATAGTTTTATTCATTACTCTCATTCAGTTATGTGTGGCGTCTTTTCCATTATATCAATTGTAGAACTAAAAGGCACACATAATACACTTCAAATGGACATTAAAATTATGTTGCTTTGTCAGTGATATGTTCTGTAATAAAGTCATCTTTCCTTCCTCATAATTCATGCATTCTAACATGCAGCCTATTTACAGAGAACACGCTGCTGCATTTTACTGGGGTTTTCTACCTTTGTTTAATTAAAAGCTTAAGAATACTGAATTCAAATGCTTTCCCCTACTAATTACATTTTTACCACCATGTTATTTTGGAATTTCACTTTTGAATAAAAGCTCTGAAGTCACGAACTACTGAAGAAGAGCTCTGTTCCAAGCAAACTGGCAATGCAGATTGTAAGAACATTTCCGCTTATTGAAACAGCAGAAAAATCCCAATTACAAAGTCCCCCAGATTTCTTGGCCAACAGATTCCACTGGCAAATAAGCAGGCTTGCAGCTTACTTCCTCGCAGTTCAAAAATCTCTCCAATCAGCATGAAACATGGTTCAGCAAGAGAGTCCCTTTTCCCATCCACCTCCTCTCCGTAGTCCGACAGGTCACTATCCTCTTCTGTTTCTTCCTAGGGAGACACAATACATACAGCTTTCCATCCTTATAGAATCATAGAATAGTTAGGGTTGGAAAGGACCTTAAGATCATCTAGTTCCAACACCCCTACTATGGGCATGGACACCTCCCACTAAACCATGTCACCCAAGGCTCTGTCCAACCTGCCCTTGAACACTGCCAGGGATGGAGCATTTACCACTTCTTTGGGCAACCTGTTCTAGTGCCTCACCACCCTCATAGTAAAGAACTTCTTCCTTATACCTAACCTGAACTTCCCCTGTTTAACCCATTACTTCTTGTCCTATCACTACAGTCCCTAATGAAGAGTCCCTCTCTAGCATCCTTGTTAGGCCCCCTTCAGACACTGGAAGGCTTCTATGAGGTCTCCACACATCCTTCTCTTCTCCAGGCTGAACAGTCCCAACTTTCTCAGCCTAATTTCATACAGGAGGTGCTCCAGGCCCCTGATCATCCTCATGACCCTCCTCTGGACTTGCTCCAACAGCTCCATGGTCTTCGTATGTTGAGGACACCAGAACCACACACATTACTCCAAGTGGGGTCTCACAAGACCTGAGTAGTATTGCCTTGCTCTGGGGAAGGAGCATGGCCAGCCCTCTCAAGAAAGAGCATTAAAGCCAACATCTCTGCTGGTGGCAGGATGTGGCAAACAGGGCCATTATCACTGAGGATACCCAAGCTCAGCGTCCCAAAGGGAGCAGAGTTAATCAGAACAGACTCACAGGAGAATGTATTGAACCACCTCAGTTTGGGCAGAACCATTTATTCAAGAATGAAGAGCAGACAGCAGGTTGTTTCCCAGTGTAACAAAGATCTGGTTCAGCATCAGGACTACACCACCTACCATTACCCATGCCAGCCAGCACATCCCTTTGCTTTCCTGGATCTCCCCTTGTCTGCCTATGCTTAGAGCAAAGCTGCAGTGAGGTAGACCTGCCCCCACTGAGGTTGGTGTTATGCACCAGGAATGGTCAGAATGGTGTGCAGACAGATCTTCTTTCTTCAGCCTGGTTTTCAAAGAAACTCCTCATCTCTTCCTTTCTTCCTTATCATTCTATTATCTAATACTACCCCCTTTCCCCCATCATCATATGGTCTGGAAAATGTGCTTCACAGCTCTATTTCTCCTGCACTATTTTGGTGTCTTTCTTGGCCTTAAGGCCACAATCTTTTAGCCATCCCTTGCCTGTCATCTGAACCCTGCTATACAGAGTATCCTACAGCATCTCAGCTGGTCATCAGTTTGTCTTACTCCTCCCTCACACCCTCCAAATCCCATTTAAAGTCCATCATCAACTTTGGGTATATTTCCAGTTCCTGAATCTTCTCCAGGCATGGCACTGCACAGTGGCCTATACATAGTGGCCACAGTGTTGCATATTCCAACCTTACATATTCTGTACCCTTCCCAAGTCACACCCTGTGACTTCCTGAGTCACATCTGGCATTTTCTCTGGCATCCCTTGAGATGCTGCTTCTCTCCTCATAACCAGGAACCAAAGGAAAACACCTCACAGCAGTGAAGTGCACTGTAAGTGTTCACAGGCTCCCTTGTTAAACAACTTGATGAGTTCCCAGCTTTTAAAGCTTTCTGCTAATATTAGGCTAAGCTATGACTGAGGGCATGGAACAAAAAGCCACACCATACTGACCAGGAATGCCACACAAGGAAATCACAAATCATTACCCATCTTAGCCCACAAGCACACATATTCACTGATGCTGAACAGATTTTCTCCAGGGACACAGTCTAGAGCAAACTCCAGTCCTGATCACTATTTTCCTCTGGTCAACAGGCTTCTGAGCCCTTTTCTACTTTTATTATTCAAGAAATTATCTTTTATTTAATTTTTCATAGTAGACATAATCCTATATTGTCATTAAGCACTTGAGCAACAGAATAGAAAGTAAGCTTACTGAGTTTGCCGTTAAGCCCACAGGGTGCAGTTTGACGAAGACAGATGCAAAGCACCAATAATTCACTACGTAAACACAGTAAATAAAACAAGTGATATTGATACTACTACAGAAAATGATCACAGGGCCACACTGCTGCCGAAAAGGCAAGTGTAATACCATGATGTTTAAGCACAAACATTGTTCATGTGATATATATATACACATACAGATAGAGAAATATTTTCATACATGGGAAAAGGAAAACCTAGTGGGAACATTGTGTTTCAAACTTTAGTCCCCACATTTCTAAGAAAAATATGAATAATCAGGTAAGTCTAGAGCAGAACCATAAGAACTAAATAAAACATAACCTAACAAAAACTAGGAGAAATTGAGGCTGCTCAGTCACAGAAATAAAAGGAAAGTAGTAAATCCTGATAACTGAGAGGATCCTAACCCAAATTGTTGGGTGTTTGCTGCAGACACTACAAGAGCTGGCTGGCTAAAGAATGGACATTTATGTTAGGAAGTAATAAAAGGTTTCTAACCATGAAAACAGCTGAGAACATTGGTTATCAGAGGTTTAATAGCACGTTAGACAAACACATACCAAGAATTGTCCTAGCACAGTTCAGCCTGCTTGGAGCAGGAAGGTAAACCCAATGTTCTCTCCAAGGTCCCTGCTCTATTTTTCTGTTCATCAAATCCCCTATCATTTAGAAAATGCAATGAGAAGTATAAATTCTTACACCACAGTGCATTTTCTATCCATCAGACGAACAACAGGCAGCTATGAAATTATGGGCAATTTTAGTCAATGAGCTATTTTAGTCACTCACCTATTCTTCATTGTGTTTTGAAAAACAATAGTTTATTATGGCTTAGTACCAAATTCTCAAAGTGGTTTGCCCACATGGGCTCCCGCCTGTATTGGCAAATTCTCCCTGTAAGCCTGCACCATTTGCCTTCATTTTTTTGTCACAACTAGCTTTGCTTCAGCTCTCCAGAAATGAAGGACACACAGCTGTTCCTCACAAAGAGAGCTTCCCAAGAGAATTACTTTTACCTGTCAAAAACCCTCTGAAATATGCATGTTGAGAGCACAAAAAGTGGGAAATTCTGCTATAAAAAAAAATAAACGAACCCACATGGACTGAAATTTGTTTATTTGTGGCAGGTTACACATTTGCCTATATATGTATCTTTATCAAAGGGCAGGAAACATTTCATTAACAAACACGTTTAGAATTCACAGACAGCTCTTATTTCTGAATCCTTGTTCACTTACAGTAAATTAAAAATGACCTTTGGAAATGCCTTCCAATACCACCTGCCATTCAAATGCATTATATTAATGGCTCTCCCTGCTTGCTTTGGATAAGTAATTAAATTTGGGAAGATTACTTTTTTACCACTTACCTCCTGATGAGAAAACAAATCACCAGGAAGTCGTTCTAGAAATGAGGAGAGTGAAAAAGACGACTTCTTTCCTTGCACATCAATAACTTTGAGGTGCTCTGGGGAAGGGCTCAAGAAGGCGTAAAGTGCTTCACTCTGGCAGAGTCTTTCATCAGAGAGCAATTTCTAGGGAAGAAAAATAATGACAGAAACAACAAGAACTGTTTAATTGGTGTACTAAGGAACAAAAAATGTCAGGCCATCCAATAAAACTGATTATAACATGTCTCAGAGGCAGAGTGAAATAAAAACCAACTCATGTCTTACAAAGGTACTTTAAAAAGCTAGTTTTATAGTATCAGAACTAGTAAGATTAAAAGTTTTTTCTTACAACTTTCTTTTTAAAGTTCTAATTTGTAAGGAATTTGTTGTGAGGTGCTTTACAGGATTCATTATCTACTGTTTCTTACTTAATCAAAGTTTAAATTAACTTACCACTAGAGGAATGATTACTATCAGCCAAACTCATCTCGAATTCAGGCATTTTGGACAACTTTGACACATATATCATCAAACCTTACATCTAACCTATTTGTTCTATTTCGGCAATAGAGAGATAACATCCACTCAACTCTCCCACTTAGATCTGTTGGTTTTGTCTTTATTTTCTCACCTGCAGAAAACTGTTAAGCTGGTTCTTGGATTTCTCCATGAATTTCTGGTCTATGGATTTGAAGGGCAGCTTGCTGAGAGAAGGCAACTGAACTTTCTTTAATGATGGAAAGCACTGTAGAGGAGAAAGGAGAGCTCACTTAACATGAAAAATACCTTTTCTTACCTATTATGGACTGACACCACTTCCCTTCACACCACCACCATTATCTACCCCTTAGCAGACAGAAAGGTTAAAGCACTGTAAAAGGAAACCTTCTCTGTCCCCATAAGCTGGCATTTCTAGTACCTCTCTGGAAGCTAGAGACAAAATCTAGTTTTGAAAGAGGCTCATGTATGACAGTGCAGAGTATACACCATTTTGACATTGGGTTAGTTCAGTAAAACATTCATTATCAAGGGAAAAAAATAATCAAGTTTTATAAGCATCTTGCAGAGGCCACAAACATGCACGGAAAACAAGATCTAAAAGCTTAAAGGCTGGCATAAAAACTGGCAGCATGAATTTTTTATCTGGTTTTCCCCTCTCCAAGCATCATTCTGACAAATTTTAGCAACCTGCATCTTCTCCCTCCCCTAACCGAGACCCGTACCTCACTGAGTTTCCGGTGTATGTTCTGAAACTCATTGAGCTTCCTGGGAACAGTCCAGTTCTTAGTTTCAGCTCCGCCAACATCTTGTAAACTCACCATGACAGAGTAACAGGGCACTTGTTCTCCATTCTCTTCCAAAACCTTGTGGGGAAGAAACCAACAGTAAGGTATGCTACTCTGAAAGCAAATAGTGGAACATTTGGGCTGCCAGATGAATGGCTTGCAAATTCAGTCATCATCAGCCCCACGCTTCTCTTGCGGTTTGAAGGTGACACATGGAGCTATACCCCCTTAATGAACTAAACTTGACGCAAAATGCTGTGTCAGTCCTGAATGAGTCCTCCAGCTAACCGCTATTACACTTCACATACAGCTTGGCAGTGCTGTCCATCAGCAATTAAATCTCCCTGACATGTCTTTTTCAAACAGGTGCATGTATTATTTCAGTTAAGATGCGTACCACAGAGCGTTCTGATTGCTCACCAAGACTCCAGCTCTCCCATCTGCATTTTTCTGAGTGTTCTCCCTTATTTCCCACTTCTTTCACCATGTTCACGCTCAGGCTCACCCACACGCCAGACACAGCAGCTCTGCAGCTGGGCCTTGCAGCAGTTGGTGCTGTCTCAAGCAATTTCTCTGCTCACTTGGGCTATTCTGCATGTACACAGCATGATATCCATGCAGTGTTTATTTCTGAAGGGCTCACAACTTCACAAAACTACTAATGAATCGAGCTGTACAACCGCCAGAGGAAGGAGGAGCAATTAACCACGCTGTGTAAATGGGAAAACTACTGCAAAGTTGTTAAACGATTTTTCTTGAGACAACAGCAGCAGCGTGATCACATTATTCCTTAGTTTGATGAGCCACCTGGGACTTCATCCTTATGCCCTAATGGTAACAGATTTTTGTTTACCTGTTTTAAGGAGACAGCTAAATAGATTATGAACAGCAATTAATAAATGGAAATAAATCCATTTTTTTTTTTGGCCAAGACAAACTGTCAAATGCTTGTCTTAATATACATGCAAATAACAGCAAAGTAATTATAAAATCCCACTCTTGCATAATCTTTATGAGGAAGGTAGTAATTTTTAAGCTTTTTGGGGTGTTTTTTTTCTTAAAGAATATTTAAATAATCCAATTGGGATAAGAATAAACTTTAAAATTCATATAACATTTTCTGAGAAGCCTGTAAAAGTCTGATAACACTTAATGCTAGTGATAGATAATTTGCCGAGCAGCTATATCATCACTGCTGTAGGAGACACACAGCTAAAACCTGTGTTTAAATTTTTAGGCTGTTGAGAGCTGTACATGAAGAATATTCCCTGAGATGTACTCCTAAAGCTGCACATGGATCACTGGGAAACCTGATCTGTGGCCCAGGTTTCACATCTCTCTGCTATAAAACCTGCAGCAGCACCCAGGCAGAATGCAAAGCATCAGCTTGAACATGTGAAAATGTGCCTGGTTCCCAGCACAGCTATTTGGGGAACTGCCTTTTTCCTGCCAGACTACTGCAGATAGAGATGCTTGAATGGTTTCCAAAATGTAGGTCAGGGAGGCCTGGCACAAAGGGACCCAGATCTCTGGGACAGTCCCTGCTGCGTATACCTACCCCTGAGCTAGACTGGGTTTGTGTTTGTAGATGACTCACAAACACCTCCTGGCAGATGCTTATGGAAACTGGGAGAGCGGTGCTGAAAATGCCGATTTAAGCCATCCATATCATCCTCCGTTACACATTCATCCACAGCATGGGGATTTGCATGTGTGTAGTGTATCTGAACTGTAATAGTCAGCAGGAAGTCATCCCCCTGGAAGCACATTCTCAAAATGGGAGGACTTAGTACTTAACCACAGAATGGTAAGGGTTGGAAAGGACCTTAAGATCATCTAAGATCATCCCATGGGCAGAGATACCTCACACTAGACCAGGTTGCTCAAGGCCCCATCCAACATGGCCTTGAACACTGCCAGGGATGGAGCATTTTCCACTTCTTTGGGCAGCCCATTCCACTGCCTCACCACCTTCACAGTAAAGAACTTCTTCCTTATATCTAACCTGAACTTCCCCTGTTTAAGTTTAAACCCATTACCCCTTGTCCTATCACTACAGTCCCTGATGAAGAGTCCCTTTCAAGTATCCTTTGCAGGCCCACAGAGTCTGCTTTCAAGTTAGGATCCACATTCAAAATCATTTTAATTCTAATTACTAAATGAAGACACATTACAACTTCCTTCAAATACCCTCATATAGATACCTGAAAGTCTACAGGATCGTAAGAATGCATACTTTTCAAACAACTGAAGTACTTGTGCATTTGTTTTTCCAGATTAGTGAGTCAACTGGAAAACAGAAAAATGGGATGTTAGGAGGTGTTGTCTAAGTCAGGAGATAGAGTCCTTTGCTGTAACAGGCACCATCTCATACAACCACTAACATGAATGAATTCAAACTTGTGTCACAATTTCTTTTCCATCCCTGCTACATTACAAGTCTACTCTAGACCCTCATCCTGGTCACAGGAAGCTTCCTTTCAGTTTCTCATTTGTTCCAACAACTCCTCACTCCTTCCTTATGTTTAACGTTATCAGTGTGTTTCTACAGACAACCCTACTCTCCCTTTTGCTCAGCTAAGCAAATTAAAGTGCTTTCACAATCACTTCTCATGGGAGAAGTTCCTCATTCAGTCCATTCAAATCCACCTTTCTTGAAGGCAATGACCTGCAGAACAACTCTAACACTTCATCATCTCATATAGAAACTCCTCTCCTGATGTATTCAAGGGCTGCATTTGCCTTTTTCACACCTGCAGCCCACTCAAGACAAACTGCACATCTGACAAGCCACCAGCATACCTACTCCTTCCAGCCAAAAGGTGCTCCAACAGGTGGGAGACAAAGCACACAGATCCTGCCAAACACTGAACCTTCCATGCCATGCCATGAGACTTCACTGCTCTTCTAAAACCTCAGTCCTTTCTGAGAAAAATCCCAACCCTCTTCCAGCTCTGATTCTTCATGCGCATAAACTTAACATTTGTTCTTTGGTTTGGTTTTCCAAGTCCAAAGGTCCTGTGACAGTCTCAGCCCTGATCATCTCCTAGCATTGCAAGGGCTCTTAGAATTAGCCCCTAGGATGGAAATTCCACAAGTCTCCTCCTCGGCCCCTTCTCAGCCCCCTTCCTTAGCAATTTACACCTGTGAGTCGTTCAGGTTATTCACTGCTGATTACCAAGCAATTTGTTTGCCTGTGCCAAAACAGAAGAGCAGAACAAGACCAAAAAAAATCAACCCCCAGAAACGCACACTAATAACCACCATTCTTTCTGGGTATTCTGGTTCACTGAACCTCTTCTGCTGTTAAACATAGTAAGACACAAAACATGTAAGTACTGTATCTTTTAGACACAGCAGAGACACAACTGCACCCAAGTGTGAATCATGGCATGGTAATATAACAAGAGACAGTTCTCATAAAAAACAATGTCCCTAAGATAGCAATTTGCCCAATGCCAAAACCAGTTCATATACACATAGGTATTTTTATAGCTCCATTACAACAACAGTGTCTGAGGAATAGAAATGCTGTATGTGCACTGTAGTCGTCTCTGGGGAAACAGAGGTGAAGCTCAGAAGAGATATGGGTTTCCCCCCCAAGTAAATATAAAGTATACACAGTGTACACAAAGGTAAAAGGAAAGTATACACAGGTTTTTATTCTTCTCTTAATGCAAGTTTGAACTGGCCCAGAAGATAAGAACTCATAAATACCCCCATACCTCGCCTGAGACAATGAAGGCTTTCCACAAGCCAAGATTCTCACACCACCAGTCTGTTCTTGCAATGTGCAGCTGAAGGTCACTGTGCTCTCTCTCCATGAGAGTAATTTCATCCTTCAGCTTAGAAACAATCTGTGGAGGAAAGTCTGTTGATTACAATTGGTAAGAAGCAGCTTCTGCAACGTGCCTAGTTGTGTCTTTAGGGACGCTATTCAGAAAGGAGAAAAGGCACAAAAGCAAGGAGAGAACGAATAATTTGGATGGGAAAAAAGTTACGAGAGAATCTATGATGCCTCTTATAAACTCGTAGAATACACAATAATCTTAAAGGTCAACCCTGACACTAAAATACAAATGAATTAGAAGGACATGCTAGTATCTCACTATCAGCATAAAATACGCTTTAGATAGGATTATATATTACACCCATATATTACATATTGTATGCTGTATACAAACTTGAAAATCCAATTACTCAAATACACATTACTGACGACCTCCTCCTTACCATTTTCAGATATACACGATGTGACCACAGAACCTGGGAATAGATTTCATTTCTAGAACCTTTGCTATGTTAACAATCATTCAGGAAGTTACCACTTAGTTCAGTTTAGTTTTGGAAAGGAAAGGACTTATTGTGGAAAGAGCACATTTAAAAAGATGTTCTCATCAAGACAGATTTTACTTTTACATCCAAAGGAGAAAAAATAATGTACCTGTGATAAGGTGCTCTCAACAGTAACCACCCCAAGTATCTATTTAAAAGCTCCACAGGTAAATGCTACTGCAGCAACACACGCATTGGGGGGGAAAGAACACATCTGTGCTCTCACCACTCTGAACAGTAGCAGTTGGATGACAAATAAAGGGTATCCTCTGCCAGCTGAGGACACACACACAGAAGAACGCCGCAGAACAGCTGTGGACACATTTCCACTTGTCTGCAGCAGAGAGATGTGGAAAGGACAGAGAGAATGAAGCTAACCATGGTGGCCTCAAATGTTATTGTCCACATCTTTCTCTTAGTGGGAAAGCAGATATGCCAGCAGAGAATGAATGTGGTGTCAACCTCTATTTGGACCAGCATCTCAGCACTCACTCTGAACCCAGGCCCTGAGCAATGACTAATGCCCACATACATTTTTGCCATTCCTAGGATGAAGGCATTTTGGGGAGACACCTTGGCTACTTGTTCATCTCACCCACTGTCGACCATTTGCAACCAACCTCATTACACCTCAAAAGTTTGGCCCAGCTGCTGCATCTGAACAACAGTCCTGCAGTATCATCCTCAGTAGCAATGCAAATGAGTTGGCCTAAGCCAAATGCAAATCACTTGCTCCTGCCTAAGTTCTTAGATTACTTAACTGTTGCACTTTGCCAAGAGAAAAAGATATACTTTTTTTAATCCAAGACCAGACAGACAGTTATATATCCCTCAGAATTTTTAGACTGATGAAAGTGTGCCCTGAAGATTTCTCCTAACTCCTTATAAAGGAAATCATTCACTTTTATAGGTTGGAGGGGGGGGGATGCCCTTTATTTGAGCAAGCCAGACACAACTATAGATTATGAAATTGTGCTGCTATATCAAGGCCAGCAGAGGGAGCGGAAGTTAACCAGCACATCCCTCAGCCGCAGTGCTGTGCATGCAGGAGGGACAAACAGGCTGCCATAAAGAATTACACAAATAGACATGGGTCAGGATGTAAGGAGGAAATACTATTTGACATCAACACAGCAGCAAGACCTCTCGGAAAATGATCATTATTCTATGACAAACAAAGCCGATAAATCATACTTGCAATTTTACTTAGAATAGCTTTCAAAAAAGAAATGGTAAAATAAATTAAGCTCTGATTTCACTGTCTCTAACCAGCTGGTTGAAATAGCAATCTGACCTGTCCAAAAAAAGACTGGGATAACTGGATATTACACTAACATGTACATAACATTAAAAGACTGAAGACACTAAAGGTACTTACCTTTTTGTCAGGTTTGGGTGAATTACATAATGAATTTAGAGCCTGTTTCTTATACTCAAGCTTGTCATTTAGCTGGCGAAGTTTATTTACAGCATAACTGGCCTGTTCATTAATTCTTGTGCTGCATTCTTCAGTAGTTTCTTCACAACCTTGATTCTAGGAATAGGAAATAGGAGTAACTGCATCATTAATATGAAAAAGGAGACAATTACTGTTTGCTCCACAAACATTTTATGTGTATGACCACTTCTTGATATAGATAAAAATATAGGTATAGCAGATTCTAACGGATATTCCAACCATCAGATCCCACATGAAATGTAAGTCTGTTAAAAAAAACAACCAACCAAAACCCAGAACCAACAAAGCTTTATTACCACTTAGACCACAGCTCTTTGGCAACTCTTACAAACTGTGTAAAATGACCTTCAAGCTAAGGCTTTAGTGTAAATAAGAGGAAGAATCAAAGTTTATTTTAAAAGCAACCACAGCTTAGTAGTCATGATCAATATTCAGAGCCAGAAAAGCAAATACTTAGCTCTGAACTGAAAGATAATGAGACTGGGGAAACATAGGACAAAACCAAAAAACCCCACAGTTCTAACAAACAGCCCTGCCTCCCACAAACCCTCATAAGACAGATTTATCAGCCCGCAGAACAATCTAAACCACATCCTCTCTCTTCATAAACTGATTTTACTGCAGTTTTTAGATTTGTTAACAACGTGTTAAAAGCATATATGCATTACCCTAAACCCATAAATCATTTCTCATACTCATTCAGACAAATCAACAGCTTTTTCCACCTTGTGTACTACAGGCATGCAAAAACCCAGAAATTTTCACACCTTTCGGTGACATTCTCTTTAACATCTTTTGGCATTTACCTCAGCCTCCCCCTTCCTACTGTACTTCCCCAAATAGGCATGAAGAGACTTTAAGATGCAGCACACACAGCACTGAGATGTTACTGCTGCCATGGTCAAAGATCTTTGAGGTCTGCTTGTGACTGAATGTGTCTAAATTTATCTGTGGGAAGCTATGAATCTCATCTCATGAAGGAGAGTTCTGTGTTCTGTGAATGATATTCCTACTAAGTAAGCTCTATACAGTTAACAAAAAGCTAACATAAGGAAGTCTCATACTCTACTAAATTCACAAGTTTTAGAGGAGACAAGCCTACTGCAAATTCTGCAGTATTTTACATCTTAGTAAAAAAGGCCTGAAAAGAAATACAGTAGCAACAATAATCTATCTCCTTAGTGTGATCCCCCTAAGGGAGAGTAATATAATGCATAAGTCAGGAGGTCTATGCTATGAAATCCATGCCCTGTTCCAGCTTTGCATTTGCCTGCCCTGTCCTTTCTTCTGTCTGCTTCCATGGACTCGCAGGTCAGATACTGCCTCCAAGCATACATACTGAGGTCAGCCCATGGAAGCTACTTGTCATCTCCTGGCACTACAATAATACAAATAACAATAATAATTAACAACACTGAATGTTATTCAAAACACTACTGAACAAAACCATAAAAATAAGAAACAAACCAAACCAAACCCTTACACTTGTTGGGAAGCACAGAGGTCGAAAAGAATTCAAACAGCTGTTTTGAGCACTGGAGAATTAAAAGACTTTTCACATGAAGAAGCTTGGTTCTAGTAATCAAAGGATTGCAATTAATTACAAATTAGTAAGGCTCTGCTCCCAGAGGTAGGCTACATGATTTCTCTGTCAGTAACATTTCAGACACAGGAAAAACTGGATTTATCACAAAAATGCTAAAATTACAAGGTAACAAGTTACCTGTATTCAAATCATCAAATAAACAACCAACACACTCAAAGCTGAGATCATAAAGGACTGTCCTATTTTCCCCTGATTGCTAACCTGATAATGACTTTCATTTCTTTAAGTCCTGGAGAATACAGACTTTGGGCTTATTTTAGCCATCTGACACATACAGCACTGATGCAACCACCAGACCCTATTTCCTTGAAGTGCTGAATGCAGGCACTGCTTGCTTCTGTATTTCACATCTACTCATGACTTTTCAAAGGAGGTTTGTCCAAGGGGCAAAAAGCCATGCCAGCATGGAAGGAAGAAGAAAGAGCTTATTCCACATGCACCAGAAACAGCTGGACGGCATCCTCAATTGCAATCTTCTGATTAGATTTTCTCAGGTTTAACCAGGGTTCACTGTTTCGCCCTCCCCTCGATGAGGACACTAGATGGCTTTTGACCTATCCAGCTCTAACAGTAAATTGATAGGGAATTAACATAGATACTCCCACAGTCCCCCAGGAGGTGAGGACATAGATTTCCAAAACCTAAACTAAAATGAAAACAATATTTGCTAACAATATGGATCCTTCCAGAAACAGGATTTCTCAGCTGTGGCTTCCTATACATGGAGGAGGAAAAATCCCAAACCTATTAGCCAGTAGTGCATTTTCACTAACACCTAAACATCTAAACATCACTGGAAGTTTCAGAAAAAGGAACTTATCATTTATTTTCACCTTGAAGACCATGAAGCATGGCACAGATCCACTAAGACTGCCCTACTTGACAGATGCTCTAACAGTATATGCAACTTCATACTTAATTTGTTGTCAAAATTGGAAAAAACCTTTAACCATATAAGCCAACTTGGCAATATATTAGTCTTTAAGGTTTCACAGCAGACTCAGCCTTCAGATCCAGCACATATATATCCAAGGACTCAGAGGAAGGACAGATGATGCTGGTGTGTTATCTGACAGAGGATAGCTAGCCCTGAAATGCTGTATCAGTTTTCTTACAGAAAGAGTTATCTCTGTTAGACTATGTGTAAAATATATATAAGAGATTAAAAAGCACAATGTTTAGAAATTTCTGGACAAAACCAAGAACAGTCTTTACTCAAAGTTCCAATAACTGCAAACACAAGGACAGAAAGTCTTTGAAGCATCTACCACCCCAAATACATAGCTGAGTTAGCAGCGAGAAAAGCAGAAAACGTGTCTTGAATCTTTTATCAAGAATACAGGGAGAAACAAACAGTGAAAAAATCTAGCAAGCTCTAAAAGTTCAATATTGGAAGCAATTTTCTTGTAACTGCTCATCTCTGCAGACTTCTTGATACACAGACTGCAGAGACTGTAATAGCTCACCTACAGAAAGGAAAGTCATATTTAAGCAATAACTACAAAAGCCATAGGTTCTGGAAAAATTGTTTCTAAAGGGCAGGATGTAAATCAGTATCTCTGGATTCTGCTCCTTTATCTCAGACTGTCTGTGAAGCGACAAAGTATTACACTTGACTTGTGAGCAAGTTCAGGTGTAAAATGCAGACACCCATGCTGATCTGAAGCAGCAGCCTGACTGAAAGTTGCTCACTGGTCTGAGATGCTCTTGTCAAAATGTTCTTAAACTTAATACAAGTTTCCCCAACAATGACTGACTTAGAGAACCCACTGAAAAAAAAAGTCCCAAGAGAGCTGCCATTGGGTTATTGTTTATGACATTTTGAATGTCCTGGTTTACTATCTACAGTTCTAGTGCTATTTGAAATCAGTTTTCTCTTCCAGCATAGCCTATTCATTTATTCAATAAATTATTGAAAAAGCACTAAGATCATAGTTTTCATTACTTTTTCCTCCACTTCCGTGCAGCTTTTAAAAAGTATTTAGAACGAAGGAAATGCACAGGGGATGGGGACAGACAACTTCTAGACAGAAACCTATTCATGTTTCAGTGCGATTTCCTTCACTGAAAAACACAGCAGCTGAGCTTGTATGTGGTATGTTTTGAGTTCTCTGATACTAAGGAGGGTGATAAATCATATGAAATACAAAAGGCTTAGAAATCTGAAATATCTACTAATACAAAATTTAAGCATTTTGTACCGTTTTGTTTCAAAGAGCTTGCAAACGTATCAGGTTTGCCTGATGAAACTACAAGAGTGATGATATTTATAAATATATCAGAAAAAAAAAAAGGAGTCCAAAGCTCAAGGACAGCAGATGCTGCTATATGCTTTAGTCAGGATCATCTTCAGATCACCTTAAATAACAGCGAAAGAAACTGTCTGTGTGACTCACCACTTCATCTTTGTCCTCAGGAGTTAGCTGAGCAGAACTTCTTTCTTCTTCCTTCTTGACTGATCTCTCATATAAATCACTGACAATGAATGAGGGGTAATATCTGTCCTTTAGAGTTTCGTAAACATCTGCCTGAATTCTGTAGAATACTTCAATGCCTTTATTCCCCACAAGACTTTGCTGTATTTCTTTATAAAGGGATTTTTCCACGGGTATTTCTCTGCTTTCCACAAAAAAATTCTGATAAATTTCACTCACCAGTTGAGGTATTTCAGCCTACAATGCAGAGAGGGAGGGGGAGGGAGAAGAGAATAATGAAAACTTGTTAAAAATATCAGGATGACTCAGGATCCAGGTGCATAATTTGAAGGATGATCAAACTAATTTCATGCCCAGATGTATGAGAACACATCTGTGAATCTCTTACTGAGATCAAGCACTCTGCCTCTGCACCTACACTAGGCTGTTGATTTTACAAGATAAATATCCCTGATTGTTAAGTGAAGAAACAGCTGTGTTCTAAAATTACCATAGCTGCTTGGAGAAGAAGCACCCATTGCTTTTAAAAGTGTGCTCCAAAAGCTGGTATTCAAAGGACAAAGTGCTAGAGCAACATTGTGGTCACTATTTTAAGTTCAGATTGCAGAGTTCAGCTGTACTGGTTCTCCTGTCTTCTTGTTAAGATCAACTCCCTTTATACATTACCATAGTTAATTTTGAGGGGGAGGGAAAAGAAAAAAGAAACAAGAAAAAAGCACAACTGAAGAGGCATTTATCAGTACCTGAGGCCAAGTATTTCCACCGAGCACAGAACAGTGCATAGGGTTGAACTGTGCAGTAATGAACAGGAAGAAGAGAGGAAGTCATGCAGCACAGCCCATGATCATCTCTCTAAATTACTATCTCTCTAAACTCACCCAAATTAAAAAGGTTTTATTCACTCCATTAGTATGGCACAATGTGCTGGCCTGCCTCATATGACAGTATCCCAGCCACATGGCTGCACAGCTGCTCCTTTTTTGTAATCAGAACTGCCCCTGTAGCAGCAGACCACATTTATGTTCCATGGAGGAAGACAGGCACACTGTGTTAGAATCTCTTTTGTAAAATGGGAAGTCTTGAATAAACGCACTACACATTGTTTTGAAAGCAAGATGAGAAATCACAGCTCAAAGGTCACAAAATGATTTACAGCACCTTTTCCAAACATGAGCAGTTTGCAAATCAAAACTGATCTATACAACTCTCTTTAACGTGCGTGACAAACCCTTTTTATGAACACTTCCTAGCCTGAGTTGGTCGTTTCCATTGCTCCAGGATACTTATTGCAACTTTGTATTTCCTATACCTGCTCCAGGATTCTCATTCCTACTTTACCTTAGCACAAATTATAATACAGCATTGTTTCCTGGAGAAACTTAGCTGCTTGTACAGCAATAGAACTGCTGGGGAGATGAAGAGATCTTTCAAAGCAAAGACACTCTTTCAGAAGGATTTTAAAAACACATATACACAAATGTTCATGGTTTTGGATTCAATGGGCTACCTGTAATCAGCAAGATAAGAAGTTTATGTACAGACTATCAAGTTTCACACCTAGTTTCACATGAGCTGATACAACTAAAACCAAAACATTAATGCAAGTTGTTTTTTTAACTCTCTGGTAGAGCGAGAAATAATTCTACTATTTTAGCATATCCAGTATCCTTTTTACAAGTGATGTTGTTACATAGAACAATAGGAAACCATCATAACAACAGTCCACAATTTTTAATTGCACATTATCATCAAACATTGACATAAGCAAGATAAACCCCCCCTAAATTGCTTAGCACCCATCCTATGCTATTGCTGTTTTAACAACATAAGTACAAAGACATTTCCTAACACCAACATTACAAGCAGCAGAGATTCCCATTAAATGCACAAGTGGCAAAGACTTGCAATTTCTTCCACCTTGTTAGCGTTCTTCAGGTACTCCACAGACTCCCAAAGACCGATCAAAGCCATCTTGTCCATCCTTTCCATGTAGATTCGGAAATGCTCTCGGTATGAAGCGTTGGCCAAAATTTCTTCAAACTGAAGAATCTGAAGAAAGAAAAAGAATAAAACCTGGGAAAAAAACTAACTCTCAATCCCTTATGAAGAAAATCTTTTCACTTGGTGTGCCCACAGAGCACCATGCATGTGCACTAGATTCAAGTGCACAGACCTTCTACAGTAATAGTTTAGCTTCATTTAAAGAAAAATAATTTCAAAGAATAAAAAATATGAGTTAGAAGTACTTGAAAAATAAACACATCTATGCTCCTACCAGGCAGAAATTATTTCCACTTATCTTCTGTCCAGGAGGTAAGACTATATTTCAAAGGACTAAGATGGCATTTCAAGTCATTTATGAAATACTACTGCCAAAAATTTAACTTCTCGTGTCCCTGCAAGGCAGAGGAGACAAGCTGAAAGCTTAGTTTGATTCAAACAAATAGTGACATCAGCAGTTGCCAGGCCACAGGCCACAGAGCTTTGAGATTTATCTCAATTATTCCCAGGGACACAGAAAGATAGAGTGTAGTTCTTTACCCTAGCAGCTAAGGCATCCCATTAACTGTGTGTTATTGAAAAGCATCTATCAGAAATGCAGCCAGGAAAGGGTACAAGCTGTGATATAATGCTCAGGACTCTTCCTGAGATGAGAGAGGATGGTGTGTGTCAAGCAGAGAAGGAAATGAAACATATACTTCCCAAACCTAAGCAGATGCTGCAGCCACTAAGATGTTGGATTAAAAAGCCATTATCGCTTCCTCATCCTCTACTATTTTTGTGAAGCCAGGCTTTTTCTTTGAGAGAAACTCCTACCTGGAAACGAAACACCTCCCTGACAAAATGAACAGATCTTCCCACACTGAACAAACTGAACAACCTTGGCTTCCTTTGAAAAACAGAACCAATTTTCAGAACACACCATCAAAACCAATCAGCCCTTCCCCCCCAATGTTTCAGTGTAGCAGCTCAGTCTAGTTTTCATGTAGCTCATTTAGTGCCATTATTTATATTGCCAGGAATCCACATACACCAGAGTGGTTATGGTCTCTTGCTTTGTACCTCACAGACACCAACCAACCTTCACCTTTTCTTTGAAAAGAAACGCAGGTGCTTAAGCACTGTGGCTAATGAATCTTAGCTTCCTATGACTTTGCATTTCATAGCAAAGATAATTTGGTATGGAGCAAGACATGAATTCCAACCAAGGCTAAGGCATATTAACCCATGATGTATTTTTCTAATACAGGTTTTTCAACACCTAATACTACTACAATTCAGGTCATGTATCAGCATCTCTCTGGGAAGATGATTTATTTTACTCAGCTTAGTACCTGTGAGACTCCAGCACCAAGTTACGTTTAGGAAAAACAGTCTGCTGGGCTCAAGGTGTACGGGAAGAAACCACATCCATGTGCCACAATTACTAGCACAAGTCACTTCCTTAAGAAACCAGGCTAAAGAAGGTTCTTTGAAAACCATAGCTACCTGTGTTTTTCCTGAAACAGCTTCCCCAAATTCTGGGCAGTGTTTAAGTAAATTATATTTGTCTCAGCTGAAATGCTCCTTTTCATCTACAAAGTTTCTTAGCAACAGTCATATTCCATTCTTCTCTTCATCCTTTACTATACCAGTATCTTCTGAGCATGGCTTGCTCTTAGCTTCATAACTATTCAGGTATACGAACACAAACTTCTGTCTTTCAGAGGCTGCACTGTAATTCACAGTGAATAGCACAGAGTCAGGCTTCCTGAAGCTAGGCTTATTAGAGAAATGGTGATCAGACTGTCCAAGAGAAGAACACAGAGATGACAATTCAAAGGGCAGTCTGTGGTTTAGCCTGATTGTTGTGCATCATCATATTCTCTATTAAATCTTTTTATCAAGGACAATGACTTAAAACACAAGCAGAAGAGGGTCTTCCAGCCTCTTGAACAGAGATCTTCACCATCTCCAGGAATTTCAGCTCTATATATGATAGCAGAGGTAATAAATCACAATGCAGAGCACATGCTGTCTCTTCTTGAGCAAGAGGTCACTTTGGTCTTTATGCCTCTATTATCCAAAGTATCTCCACCCAGGCTGCCAGAAAAGAAGGTAATTAACAAACATCCCCTCTCACAATTAATTGTGGGTAAGTGCTGCTGCAGGGAGCAAGGCAAGTGTAACCATCCCTCACTCCTGCACAGGTGCCCCATAGTAATTAAAGAGGTGGTGCCTAATAATGCTGTTACACAAATTTCCTATTAGTTACCTTGCAAACTGAAATACTTGAACAAGACAAATTAATGGACAGAAAAGCTTATCTTAAGGCATGTGTACACCCTCAAATCTAACATCCAGTTAGCAGATACAATCTTAGAATGATCAGCCTCAACAGCAACCCTCCAAGTGCTTTTGACTAGAGAGCAGCTTCTGGGATTGGAAAAACCAGCAGCTTTACCGCTGCTACATCAATTCCCTGCTCCAACAGGGAAGTAGCTAACATACCACAGCTGCTCACAAGCTCTGCCAAAGACTAGGAAGGGGTTAGGGCTTTATTTCCAAGCAGGGTGCTCTAACCAGCATCCCTAACATAGGCACACAGAATAGCCTTGTTCTTGGCCCTACAAAGCAAAGAGCTGGTCTTGACAAATCCCTAAAGACAATCACAACCTCTCTGGAGAAGAACATAAAACAATTGGATAATTTGCAAGGACGTGTATAGGCACCAGACACAGTACAGATGCACAGTACTCCATTTCTTTGCAACACACCAGGTTCCCACTGACTACAACCACATCGGCCTATAATGAATAACCACAATAAAGCTGATAACAGCACTGCAGATCCTGGGTGGGTAAATAGAATTTGGGCCAGTAGTGGATGTTTTCTTCTGGGATGATGACACACAGTCACACTGCAGAAATTACACTGGAAAAATGTGTCTCTTTCCAAGCTGCATTTTCAAGAACAGTAACCAATGCTTTGCCTGTACACCAAGTAAAATTAAAGCATATATTCTTTATTATCTTTTAAGAAGAGGCAAGTCATCAGAAGGTTACTTTGTCACATAAAGCAGTAGCTGAAATAAATGCAATGATTAGTTACCGATCAGGAAGTATATACTGCATAAGGTACATGAATGTTTTACTGCACATAAACTAACAGAAAACCCCCTGCCTTGAGACTCACATGTTCATGAAATTCTGTCGTAAGACACCCCATCTGCAGGCAACAGGGGAACAACAACTGAAGCCTGCTTTCTTTATATCCCCAAATTCTGTAAAAGTATCCTGACATAACATGATCTCAAGTTCGGAAATCACAGTGAAAGTCTCATCAGTCACCAGTTACATCAGCATCTATCCACAGATAGAAAGAATCATAGACTAATTAGGGCTGGAAAGGACCTTAAGATCATCTAGTTCCAACACCCCTCCCATAGGCAGAGACGTCCCACCCTAGACCAGTTTGCTTAAGGCCCTGTCCAACCTGGTCTTGAACACTGCCAGGGATGGAGCATTTACCACTTCTTTGGGCAACCCACTCTAGTGCCTCACCACCCTCACAGTAAATAATTTCTTCCTTATATCTAACCTGAACTTCCCCTGTTTAAATTTGAACCCATTACCCCTTGTCCTATCACTACAGTCCCTAACGAAGAGTCCCTCCCCAGCATCCTTTTAAAGGCCCCCTTCAGATACTGGAAGGCTGCTATGATGTCTCCATGCAACCTTCCCTTCTCCAGGATGAACAGACAGCCCCAACTTTCTCAGCCTGTCTTCATACATGCTGGAAGCAAGGCCATCTGCAGGAGTTTCAAACTACTCCTCATCAGTAGGTTTATGAACATGAACTGCCTGTGCCTCAAAAGTACACTTGGGCCATTTCCTTGCTATCTCACAGCTAGTCCAGGATCAGATCACCACAGCTCCTCCTACCACCTGCGGTTCACAAAAAGCTCCGCTAAGGAGATGCTGTGACTGCACCCATCATATCACAGATGTGGTGATGTGGCTATTGTGCTGAAGACAACAGAGAAAACAAAGGGTTTGCTGGATGAATACAGACAAAAAAACTCAATTACTGCAATACTGTGCAGGTACCATTTCTACGAAAAAAGACTAAACCTGCACTGACCATAACTAGATTAGAAGAGAAACTTCATATATTACACTAATTTCAACTGTATTTTCTCTGAAAGCAAATCTAACACCAAGGACAGAATGTACATCAACATTGGAGCTAATGACAGAATTCAGACTCAAAGAGCAGCTGGGGTTGGTTTGTTTGCTTGTTTGCTTATAAGCTTTTGGTTATAACTTACACATTCATGACCTCCCTAGAGAACCCAGATTCAGGATAATAAGGTGAGTGAAACATATGCAAAGTCAAATACATAAAAGTCACAGGACTATCTAGTCAAACAGAAAACTGACACTTTTATAATTAGCTTCTGCTGTGAAAGGAGAAAAAAAAAAAAGTATTTCAAAGCACCTAATTTCTGTTTCTTAAATCTGTAAAAGAGGAACATCGACAGCTCCAAATAATCCACCTCCACATTTAAGACCATAATCCAAACCATAATAGCACCAGCAGTGCTATTACTCCTCTACTACTGCAGGAAAGAGAAAGCTTTCTGTGGGTTGCAGAAGTGAAACCAAAATACAAGTCTAGGTCACTAGTCAATTTGTTCTTTGTTCAACTAATACCAAATATTCCCCAGAGTTAATAGTGTATTCATGCTTCTGTACTACACTTACATATAATCAAATACCATCAGTAGATGCTCATTTCTGACCCATTCCATATAACTTGAAGAAAGAAAAGCAAGCTTCCAGTTTCTTCTATACAAACTAGTTATTCTGCAGGTTAAGTGCTATCTTAGCAGAAAAACTGGCACAGCCAGACTCTAAATTTACAGAAATTATGGGCCACTGGGAGCAGCATACCAACATTAGCTTATCTACTAAGTCGCAAACTAAGCCTTTCCCTTTTGCTTAGAAAATGTTCCAAGTGTTCTGAGTGTTCAGTCAATACTGCCCACATAGGAGCGGCCAGCATCCAGAATAGAACTAGCTGCCTTGAAATAACCCAGACTGTAGCTACCACAGTGCAAAAAAGGGGTGGGAAGAAGCAGCATTAAAGAGAGCTCCCTTCCTAAATCAAGCCCTGGGCATTTTTCTGTGCTCAGAAGAGAACAGCGTGGCCTTCATCTCTCATCCAGCCTCCCTCAGCCTATTTCCTGATAAGAGAGCTGGGGACAACAGAAGAGAGCAGCACTTTTGCTGTTTTCTACGCTGACATGGATGTGGAGGGGTTCTATGGCTTCTTCATAGAAACGTCATCAAAAGCTTAGAAAGAGAGCAGATCCTATTGCTTCTGCCACCACAACAAACGCCTGTGCAAGGAGTATTAATTCCTATTAATAGTACCATTAACTCAATATGAAGCTGCTCATAGGTATCATCGCAAGATACACAACCCTGGGCCAGCAGCTCCTATTAAAAAAAAAAAAAAAACACCATCAGGTTCTAAAACATGCAGCATTAAAAGCAGGAATTCCTTTGTTCTTAATACAATAATATTATATTTTATTGTACTGCTGACCCCATCCAGTGCACCTTCACTATTTGATCCTGTTCCTGAACAATCTTATGTCACTATGTATCTATCCTGTAAAGCCCGTAACATCTCAGCAGGCACCAAAAGTGGCATCAGTGGCTCATGTGGTGCTGCCACATGCTTCTCTCTCTCCTTTTCTCCTTGGCACCTCTCACTACACTCAACTCCAGGAAACAGATCAGGACTGCCTTGGCACAATCTATAACACACTGTCTGAAATCATGCTTTAGGGATGAGGGGGGCAGTCAACTGCCCTCTTTCAGCCCTTGCTCAAGACAGACAAAACACAGATAGTTAAGAACTATTTCTCTACCATGCAACTTTTTCTTACATGCCAATAAGTTACAATTATTATAAGGACATAATAAAAATCAAAGATCCCTGCATGAAAGGTTAACTTCTACCTGTATGAAAAAAGATGAAAACTTTCTCATTTGAGTACATCTATTACTGTACTTCACCCAAAGGGAACAGAATAGATTAAATTACACAAAGAAGTCACTAAACCTATTGAAGTTTAGCAAGGATAAGTAGCCATTGTTTTATTTTTGTAGATGCTGGCTAACACAACAGTATTTTTTTCTAATTCCAGACTACAGTGATGTTGAAAACCAGCATTCAGTCAACAGCCTTACCAGAGCTTTTTTGCAACGACAGCCCTTACATTTTTATCAACTGCCTTCCACGAGTTAAGTGTTTGCTTTTGAATAACTTGGTATTTGCAAAACCCACAAGTATTTCCAAAAGTACATATAACAAAGGCCGAAGAAATACTGCACATGTGTTGGCAATCTTTTATTTGAAGGCAAGCTGCTACTTTCAGAAAGGCTGCTACCATGTCTTTATTAGCTCCCTATATGCAGTACATCTGAAAAATCACATATGCTTATGAGCCACTCAACCCTTTGTGAAGTTTCATATGTAGAAGCATCCCAGGCCGAGTGATCGCTATGTTTTTTCAGGTACTTCAGTGATCTTTTCCCTAAGCAAACTATGAAGCAACTAATTTGTACTTGACTCAGAGTGAAGGGAGGGATTAATGACAGTGAGGATAATATGATCCAGTGCTAACACATTTAGAATGACCTTCAGATAATGTATGTGCTATTCAGTTTATACCTTCTGACTCTGAGGGCCATCGCCTTCCTCAGAAATGCCATCTTCCTGCTGATCATAAGCAGGCCCTCCCAGGAGCCTTATTCTCTTCTCACATTGCTTCTTTGCCACTGTCAGCTGATTAATATACCTCTTCACATTGCGAGCTCTCAGTAGGTCAGCTTTCATTGCTGCAGTTTCTTTTCCTTTTGAATCTAAGAAAAAAGCAGATAAGAGACAGTCCTTTACAACACGAAAATATCATTGCACCACTGCCTCTGCGACCTGCCTGATCAAAGCATTTGTCATTCTGGAGTCAACTATGCACATGAGAACAGATAATTCAGAGTTTGTATTTGAAACGACATGGTGATTTTCAAACATTCTCCAACAATACCTAAAGAGCTTATATAAAACAGTTCAGAAAAAAAAAATTATCCAAACATCCAGTGAAATCTGACTCTTCCAGCTCTCTTCTCATAGTTTGTTGCAAGACAGAGGCTCAAGACTTGTGTACTACACAATGTACACTGATCAGATGGCTTCGGGAAGTTACCTGCAGTTACGGTGTATGATAGATAACACATGAAACTGATAGTTTATGTACCTTACTGAACATAACACTGACTACCTAGAGCCATGAGGGACTGGACTTAGACCCTTCAGACCAGCATGACATGTTTCCATGCATCTCATTTTCAAATCCAAATTTCTTGAGGCTGATGTGAACAGCATATCATACAGCATCTCCTCCACACAGCAACAACGCTTGCATTTCATTCAAAATGGTCATATGACTGAGAAGAAAAATCTTACAGCGCCACACCAAGACTGCACAGTATTGAAGTGACATGAAAATGACAGTCAGCTGAATAGGATCTGGTAATAAAACATGTAATGTTTGTGTATTCTACATTCCAGCCTCTTCAGCTAATTACCAAGGTCTAAAAAAAGAAGCAGCAGATAAACCAGACTAAAAAACCCTACTGCACTGAAATAATTCCTGGTTTCTATCTGCTGATTTACATTTATACACTGGTTTTATTTTCCTCTTGTTCAACGATAACAGTCCTGCTTTTGTAGGCCACAACTAGCGCTCAGCAGCAAAGCACCTGGCTTGTACTTGCCTCTGGATTAATTGATTGCTCAGGGATGAATAACAGAGATCCATTCTACTATGTTTTCAAAAATATTAAATGCTAGTAAAACAATATAGATGAAAATAGCATTCCATTTTCAAAACAGTTGCTGGAAAGAAACAACCAGACAGAAAAAGAAAATCCCTCAGGAATTATTTAAAGCGGGTCTTTTAAAAACATTTCTAATATGTTAAGGTACCTTCTTTTAGGACTGTTTTCATCCTTTGATTTCCCCTTACAGCCACATGTAACTACTGCATGTGATAATGTTTGTCACTTTTATACTGAAGAACAACTCAGTACATGGGGGTCCCTAAAGTTCTATAGGTAATGTGAGTGCAGATATTCTCCCAGCATCTTTTCCCATATTGTTCATTGCATGTATTTATGTATGTTGGTAGGGAACCTTCCCGATTCAAAGACTGTTAGTTTTAATGGGTAAGTATCATCTGCATCTGAGCTGCCATATAATAGTAAACTACAGAGATAATACTCACTGAAGCAAACGATAAAATGAGTTTACCATGACAAAAAAATGCCATCTGTTTTTCTGGCATGTTATCCCCACAGGGGAGTCAACAGAACATTTAATTTAGCGTTTCAGTTCCCTGACCAGAGGTACCAGTATTAATGAGAAAAAAAAGAACAACAAAAAGCAGGAAAATACCTTAAAGACAAAACAGCTCTCCCCCTTGATTTAAAATGTTTACAGCTAATACAAGTATGTGGACAGCAATATGAAGTGAAGATTAAAACCCAACATTTCTCCTCCTGCACTTGACTTCAAGATGATTTTTAAAAGTTCTCAATTCTCTCAATAGCTTGAATACTTTGGGCTCAAAATACATACCTGAAACCCTACATTTTGAAAACCCATGAACAGTGATACACAACCATTATTCAGCCTTCTTAAAGCAAAACACCCTTCTTAGGGAAATCAAGGCATACCTGGAGGGTTTTCAAGGTAATCATGCCTGTTTTACCTGCAGTCTTATCATCCTGCAATTGCAGCAGGCTCCAGGAAGACTAATGAGCCCTAAAACCCATCCGCTTCCTGTGAATAATTGCTTTATTAACAAAAATCCTTCATAAAACATTTGCCTCACTCAGCATTTCATATCCATAAGGAGCCAACCCCATGTAAGAAACACTCGGGACAGAGTGATGAAGATGGATAAACAGGACTAGTCACCCTGAAAGCCTGGCAGCAATGCCTTTAAGAGTAAACAAGAGGCTGATGAAGAGCAGCACAGCACAAAGTGTGGCTAAGGCACTGCAGTGCAGGAGAGATAGTGTGGAAACCTGGACAAACACTGAACATGACTTTCCTCTCCCTAAGTACGAAAGATAAGCTAATGGACAACAGAAGGAGCAGCATTTGTATGTTAGCTGGCAAGGGATTAGGCATATCACTGGTTTTCTCCTAACCCCAATCGCCTTTCAAGATTTTGAGACTTCTCTGATTTTCAGATATGAAATGTTCTGGGTTTTTCCACATTAAGCCCTATCAGAAAGGTATTTCGAGATATAAAGACAACTTTTATTTTTAATCTATTCTTGCCTGATCCCACCACCAAAGTACTGATATAATTAAAAGCCTTTTTTGCCATTTCTTTGTATCAGCAAAGCTGATTATCAATACATCCATGAATCACTGCATAAACCAAATAAAACCAGAAAGTTATGGAAGAAAAGACTTGCAATTACTCACATACCCCTCAGCCAGCTCCAATAAAAGGAAAAGGAATAGATACATGCTATTAATATGCTGTTTCGTCACTATACAAGAGAAGAAGATGCATCCTTTGGACAATTTTAACTATTAATAACTTCACAGCTGATCTCAGTTGAGGAATATTTTTTTTAATTATTGTTAAAAACAAATAAAATCACCCCTCATCAGCAAAACAAGAAAGATTCTGCTTTGGCTTTTCCTCCCCACAACAGCTAAGCAGGGCCTCCATCCTCAAAGGAGCAAAGGGTCATTTAGTAACTTCCTCCAAAATAATTCTCCTGATCAGGGGAAATTTTGACAAGACATGCAGTGCCACGGTGGAACTTCAGTGGGGCACTGTGCACCCTTCCCAAGCTCACCCAATGCAATTAGTACCAAAAGCAGAATTTCAAACTCTGCTTATCAATCCACAGCTGTGGGTAATTCAATTTGCACTGTAAAATATCAAAATGCAAATGGTCCAGATGAGCTCAAACTTACCAAGCACTCAAAGCTAAGCTATCTCTACAAATCTCTGTCACTCCGTTTTTGCACGCCCACAATGATTTCTGACAAAGCTTCCACATTTTCTTCTGAATCACTCCGTAACTACCTTGATTTGAGATAGGCCAGGAGAAGATCTTAGAATCCACCAACAAAATTTCTGAAAATGGATTCCTCAGAACTAATCCCCCCCCCCCCCCTTATTTTTTTTTGTAGTTTTGCTATTTGGTCAGCTTTTATGCATTAAATACATTGAACTGCAGTACATATTCACACTGTCTGTTCTTCAGTTAGAATGTTGGGTCTTGCAAACAATAGTCATGCCAACAAATGCCACACAAACTTTATAACCCACAAGAAAAATAATGTAAATTAAGACATATGGAAAGCCTGCTTAAAGCACAAGCTAAAGTATACTGTAGTGCTGCATGAACTGTCCCTTCTGTTTATAGTAGCAGCATAAAGCAAAGATTTCTCACTTGAACATATACAACTCATTCGAAGGTATGTATGACAAAAACATGATTAAAACTGAAAGTACAACTTCTTGTTCCTCTACAGCTTCAAGAAATAAAGACACCTGCCACCTGGCTGCCTGTACAACCGGACTGACTCATCTGACTGATCTCTGAACGAGCTACACGCATGTACACCACTGTATGCATTTTTGCAAGACATTTTTTACATTCTTTTATGCAAGCTAAGAACATGCAGCGCCTACTTAATGCTGTGAAGTACTTCGGTAACAAATACCAATTTAACATTTTCATGCAAACAGTAACTGCAACCTTCCATATATATCATTTACCAACCATTACAAACGTCTCTGAACTTGCAGAAACTTTGCTTTATTTACACATTGTCAAACCTATGTAAGCCTGGAAAAGTATCCAATTCTGAAAGAGCAGGCCAGACTTCGAGAGGAACAGCACACACGGCTCCTTCTGCCCATGGTATAAGCAAAGGAAAACCAGCTCTAGCATGGCCAGACAAGAGTGAAAAAACTGCTAACGCCCAAACACTTCAGGCAACAGATCTGGTGCAAGGAATTTAAAGGAATATCATGGAGAATTTAGGCACAGATCATTAGCAATAGATAGTGCAATGCAGCTTCCCATTTCACAGCCACAGCTGAGCAAAACAAAAGCAAAATAGCGGTAAGGTAAATTTGAGCATGGGAGTAAGTACATACTATACAATAAAATAACATCCAACACAGGTAGTCTCTGTCTGTAGGTCCCTGCATGCATCCTTGGTCACTTCTGTCTGACCAGTCAGCCTCTCCCCTCCCTCTTTCACCAATGGGCATCTCTCCAAACCACCGTTGACAAGATGCATTACCATCACTAAAGCACATAAAGAAACTCAGGAGTAGAAAAAAAGTTTCCTCTACCAAACTGATTTGAAAAATCACAAATCAAAACAAACAAGTCTACCATGATTACAGCCACTTTCACCTTCATCCACAAGAATTCCCTCCACAGTTACTCCTTGAGCACGACATGCATAATGTCAGCTCTTTAAGCTTTGGCAAAAAGCTATGCAAAAATAACTGCGTATGCATGTTTATCCCTATGTGGAGGATGGGGGTGGGGGAAGGAATCATACTACAGTTTTGTCATAATTAAGTTAAATGGCATCTGTAACGTGCTGGAATGCAGAAGTACCCATCTCACTTCACTCTAAATTATCACCTTGACAAAACCCACACATCACAACCTACACACCCAAGGTAGCTTGGACTCACAGTTTCTAAAAGAAAAGTCCCTTTTTAAAGCAAAACATTCAAGCCTCTTTGGGAACCACAGCACCTAAGAAGCCTGCCCACAGACAGTTCTGTTTCTGTACCAGCTGTCAGCTCCGCTTATAAAAGTGGGTATCTACATGCAGAGTGGGAACACTCAGCAGGAGAAATCTACTGCAACACAGCAGATCTCTCTATACAGAAACGGCTGCTTATTTGATCCATCTTGCAATCCCTACTTGAAAAGGAGCAGTTTTCTCAACAGGAGTGCTCTGGGATCAACTACAACACGGTGTCTGAAAAACAGTTCCATCCCGTCATCCAAGGATGGTTTCCGGTCATGCTGTGAACTCACGTATAAGGCAGAGGACACAGAAAATGAGAAGGCAAACCAAACAAATCCCTTCATGGTGCCTGGGACAGGGGAAAATCTGTTGAGATATTTGCTGTCTGTTGCCCTAAGACAAGGTACATGCCTTCATGGGCTTTTATTTTAAAAAGCAGCTAGCAAAATTGCAAATCCTTGCCAAATACTTGTAGGATCCTGTAATATGACATCAGCAAGAGAAGAAGCAAAAATACATCTGTTAAAATTAGAACTAGTGTATTTAAAGTGTTTCTTATTCCCATTATAACAAATATCAAGTTATTGTATCAACTTCCCTTGTTGCTATTTCACAATTTTAAGCTTTTTATTTAGAAAAATTAAGATCTACGCTTGCTTCTAGAAGCTCAGATCCTCTCTCACTTATGCTACAATGCCTGACCTGTTTATTTGTCCTGACAAACTGCTTGAACTAAATCAAAATGCAGTAATTATTTTCAGATAAGCATTTCTAGTCCTTCATTTTTAATTAAGAAAAAAACAACCACCACCTTAAAATACCTGAGAGTTAGCTCAAATTTGGCTCACTACTTCCAAGGAATGACCACTTATCAAAGGGCAAGCTGATGTGAGACTTTTAAAGATGTAGAAAGACGTGATTCTTCCAACCAGAGCACATGTGACTATGAGGAAGACTGTCTAAAACTATCAGTAGGAAGAAAAAACAAAGAGAAGGAAAAACCAACCAACCAACCAAAAGAAAAAAAAACAACCGAAACAGCCCACCACTGCAGCCATGCCTACACTCACTGCTGGAGTGACCCTGACTGACCATTTTGGAAGAGGACACATAGAAGAACACAGTTTGGAGAAGTAATGCAGATACACCTTCACATCAGATTCAGTGCTTTTGTGTGAGTGCAAATGAGGGAAGTAGTGGAGTGCCAGCATGCAAGATAACAGCTTCTATTTAGAGTGGGCTGCACCACTCCAAAATAAACCCATCAGCACCTCTTCAAAAAGTAATGCTACATTAGGTTTCTTACTCAGCTTTAGCAATGGCCAAAAGCAATTCTCTTGGTTGTGGAAGCTGCATCATCCACCCCCAACAGGCATCATTCTATGAACCTCTCAAATTATTTTGTGTCTCAGCCTTTTAAGACATTTGACTTTCTCAGGGAGTCAAATGCAAAAACTTACTGCTTAACATGAATCAGATGCTTTTGTACGTTTTCGTTTGCTCTCCTACGCTCACATGCCAGAAGATTCAAATGACAGAAGTCTGAAAAGAAAAAAAGACCCTATAATATGCCATTTTTTACTACTGAGGAGTAAATACAATGATGTTTAGAAGCACTTTAAGGTACTTTGTGCTTTTATTAAAGGGGCCTAATGGCTAAATGTTTTGCCAATAAGTGGCACCAACACTATTTAAATTAAACGTAAAGAACCTTGTCCTTGCTGAGGGACAAGCCTTCCTCTCCAATCCCTTTGGGGACCAACATTAAATGTATGCTTCATTATCACCAGACAAAACAGTAAAAGAAGTCAGGCAACTGTAGCCCATATGAGAAGCCAACAGCCTGAAACCTAGTCCTCAGACTACTCATCCTTTAATAATAGACACCCAATCTTTTTATAAACAAAAATTTTTGGTCAGTTTTAGAGACTTAACTATTTCTCCTCAACCAACAGCAAAGGTACACGATCCTGCTCAGGCATATTTAGTGTTAGTCTCGTACCTGCACAACACTTACTCTGCTTAGACAGTAGCTAAGTACCCACTGTGCCAGAGTACTGGCCACTCCTGCTGCACTAAAGTGCTCCTCATGTTTGTTGCTGTACCTTTTTCTATTGCAAATGCTGCCTCAGGAAGCTCCAATGCCTGAAACTGATGGAGGCTCAGACTATATCCATGCGCATACTATTTTACAGTTGCTCTACTCATATCCTGAGAGCAAGTATCAGGCTCAACAGACCACTGCCACCCAAAGTTCCACTGCTCTAGCTAAACACCCAGGCACTAAAGAAACAATTAGGACCTAACTTTGCCACAGGAAAGAGGAAACAGCTAGCAGTAAGACTATCTCTTGCCACGCTGGAGCAAGAGCTCATTTACTAGCATGAAAGGGGAGACTGTTGTATACATTGAACACCAATGCTCATGCATTATTATGTGTATGCAGCAGGTACTGGGGGAACAGATTAGAGAAAGACAGAATGAGATTGCGCAAACACACCTCCACTTGGCATAAAGCTTACATTTAGCTATTCCCCATGAAACCCAGCTGTTACAGGGGTAGCCAGAAAGGGAAACATCAAAAGGTGATGTAATGTGATGATCTGTTCTAAAACAGTTCAACAAACTTTTTATCAGCAATGAGCTGGGGTGGGCTTTTTTGTTGGCTTTCTTTTGTTTTAAGGAAGGTAGCACAGTTTTCCTTCAGCTTTTCTTCCTAAAATTCAGGAATATGTTAGATTTGTTATCGTATTAGGAAAAATGTCTCCACCTAGTTCAGGAAAAAAAAAAAAAAAAGACACAAAAAAGCCTTCAGGACTAGATTTTAACCCTTTACAGTTTTGCTAGCCCCCTTAAAGTTTACTGTACATAGACTGAGCCTGAAAATTTTTGGTAGATGAAAACCTTGGCAGAATAACAGATTAGAGATCTTCCTTAAATTGTGTGAACTATAGTGAGATTGTATTGTATGCCTCTGCTGGACATACTGTTCCACATGTGTCAAGCAAAAAAAGTCACCTTTTTCTTCAGGCACAATGCAAATAACCATTGGCTATTTAAGAAATAAGAGGGTTTGACACAATAACCCCACTGGCTAACATAGCCAGCACTGGGAATCAACTCTTAAATGACATACATGGTTGCCATAGGACTAAACTAATAATAAAAGTCAATACCATAACACAAAGTTTCAGTTCAAGCTAGTGGAATTTCTGTTGGATTTTTTTTAATACAGGTAAAAGTCAAGAGCCCATAAAAATGCAGAACCAACTTCATCACAGTACAAGTGGAACCAGATTTACTTTGACAGAATACATAGCAAAAATCTTTATGTCTATTCTGCAGTCCCAGGCACTTGTAGCTTCACAAAAATATCTTCTGTTCAGGGTTTGGACCAGTGAACAATTAACTAGGTAAGTTCAAGTGAGACAGAGGAGAGCAAGACAGAAATTAATTGTAGAAACCCAAACTGTGTAAGAATATTCCCTAAGTCAATTCTTGTCACAACAAAGACCAATGGCAGCATAAATGGAAATACAGGCTTAGAAAGATTGATTTTTCATAACGTACTCAGAGTTAGCTTCCCTGTTCTCATTTTATTAACTTTATGAAACAGACTTTCCATTAAATTAACTTTCATCTGAGAAATATTAATATCTCTTCCTGTAATGTACATTTGAGCAAAAAACAGTGCCTACTTTTCCTTGCCTTGGTTTGACAGAAGCAATTTATCCTACAGGTCTGCACATCTACATTGTAGAATGTAAACTAAAGGCATATCAGTGTTGACAACCTTATACTTTCAGAAACTTGAGCAGGGACCCCAAACTCTTCATACCATCATGCAAAGATTATTTTACTTAACCCCCCCATGGCATGTTTAATTTTCTGTTTCTGCATTTTTCATTACACTTGAATTTCATTACATTTTAAAAGCTTTCCTTTGTGATACAAAGAGCTACGAAAGGATTTTTTTTTAACCTGACAAGTAGAGAATATATGAAAATATAAAAATCTTAGGATTTGTTTATTTACAAATAAATTAATTTATAGTGCCTGTTGCCTTTTAATTATGTTTTGATATGCCTTAAGTATATACGTCCAAGCAAAAATTTGGTCTGCAATTTTGCCATCAATATAATCTCCTGAAGATATACCACAGTTTTGGTACATTTTGAGAACCATAAAAAGCAGTATATATAATAAATATAAATAGAAATGTAAGATGTACACACAATTTAAAAGGCAGGCATTGCAAAAAAACTGCAGAAGGATTAAAAGCACTCTACTGCAACACAAAAACATAATACAATGAACAGTCAAAATAAATCTGACAATTATGCTGTATCATTCCTTCTTCTGTGTTTTGAAAGCAGAACAGACAGACTTTGAAGAGCGGACTGTATGAAGAACAAAGAGGAAGGAAGATGCTCAGCATACAAAGTTGTAATGCCAAAAACCCTAGTTGCATCAAGTTCTGAAAATAAATGCATCATGAACTTTCTCATGATCCATCAGCTTAGAGGAAGATGCGATGGGGGGATAATCACATCATGGGAGTTTCTGGAAGAACCAGACAAATGAAACTGAACTGAAGTACTAAACACATAGCGTTCCTAAAATCTGTCAAAGAATCCCACACACACTGATTGCATATGTATGTTGGGAGTTCAAGCAGCTTTTCAAAATAAAAACAACAGATGTGACTTAACAAAACAGAATCTTACCTTTCTGCCTCTTCACTTGGGGAATATTGCTGATTGTGGTTGCTTGAACTATTTCCACTACAATCTGATACCTAGTTTTAAAAACAGCAAGGGTGAAGAGGGAGGAGAGAAAAGAACAAAAGAAATAAAGGACATTATTTTTTTTTTTTTTACAATGTGTTCTTCACACAGCACACTTAACAATAGATAAAAACCAAAAGCCTTCCACCTCCTCCTCACCTGGAAACAGGGTCATTTCTCAATATATCTGCAACCTAAGGAGCAGTGTGCATATGGAGTAGAGTAGGGAAAAAAAAAAAAGGTTAACTTGACACAAAACGAAAACATCAAGCTAAAAATAATACTCCCCTATTCTCTCAACTGCTAGCACTGCACAGCCAGTTAATAGTATCCAGTGAACAAAATGTGAAGTCATGCTCTTAACATTAAATATGACAAGGAAGAAAACATGAATTCTTCCACATTTGTGACAGACTTCCAATTTATCCACAGTAATGTAAATCTGAGGGGAATCAAGGTGAAATTTACCTGTTTAACTTTTTCTTCTTGAAAGAAACAGGGACAACACATTTTATGGAAACTTAATAAAACAGGAATAAACCTCTGTCTCCCTTCATGACAAGCAACAACAAAGGTAAATACAGAGTGACTTCGAAGGATGTTCATAGCTAACCACAGAATGATCCCTTCTCTGGCTTGAGGGTTTTTCTACCTCCAAACAAATCCAAGTTTTCAGAAAGAAAACTCCTTATGAAAGGAGAAAGGGGAAATACAAAACCAAAACCAACCAACCAAACAAAAACCAACATCAAAACCAAACCCAACTTCTCATGAAAACAAACATCAGCTCCCCAAATGTCCCTTATAAAAATGAAAGGGATATTTCCACAAAAACAACATGGGTAAGTTTTATTAACAGGTAGAATGACCAAAAGTTAGAGGACCACTACAGATATTGATGCACCCTGAATTCAAAAGTACCTCCAAAATTGATAAGTAGTTCCTGTATCACTTAAATACTAAAAATAAAAACCCTAAAAGCAATGCAGAAAATCAATACAATGTTTCTTCTGAAGTTAATGCTTCTAAGCAAGGACAGAAAGATGATTTAGAAAATCCTAGTACTATTACTAGCCTTTCAGGGAAGGCTATTTGCAAGGCAGAGAGCTGGTACACCTGCTTACAAGGAGATCCAACACACAGACCCTCCAACTCTTTTCCCATTTCCTGGCCAAGAGCAAAAAACACCCTTCATCCACAAGTTTGCACTGATCCAGCTGGGGACTTTTTCCTACTTACCCTAAGAAAAAAAAGATACCTGGCTCTAATCACAGTAAGACCTATTAAAACTCAGTGAAATCAGTCTGGATGGATGCCTTTAGGGACTTCTCTCCTGTAAGGGCTCATGCATACATCAAGGAGCACCCAGGAGTCCACACTTTTTTGACTGTGGTCAGACTAGAGTCTGGGGAAAGGATTGTCTCTGCCTCATGGCCTCTTCCTCTGAGCACGCTATTTTATGTTTATTTTAGTAAATACACAGCAATTAACCTGCAAAGATACAGCATGGAAGGGATGTTTAAAAAAATAACAAGTTTCCCAGCAACTGTAGTGCCTTGGGATAAATTTCCCTCAAAGCTAAGCCTGTACAGAAAATTGTTACCACTTGCATCTGTTCTTTACCAAGATGTTACACGGCAACATTAGGAGTAACAGGAGTTCATGAATGCCATACTTTCATTGGCTTAGAACAGGCACCAAAAATTGATTTCCAAATAAAACCAAGAAAAAGAATTTTTAATAAATAGTATTATTGCCCAGAATAGCATCTAAGTGGGAAACCTGTTTAAGGACAACATGCTGGCAATTTATTTGTTGCAGGAGGAGAACTGGAAACATTCTTCCCACTCTGATCACTCCAGCTGAGTCTAACCACACTTCTGAGTGATAACTGCACAATGGCTTATTTGTTTCTTCCTTTTTAGTCCCTTCTTTGCCCATTGTTTCTGTGGTTCAATCTGAAATACCACATAGTTTGTTCATCCAAAAATCACCCATTTCCCACCACCCCCATCCCCATGTAGGGACCACTGTTTGGTTTTCTTGACATAAATCTGTAAACTTTCACAGGTAAATCATGAAAGCTTTGCAAAACATAGTACACAGCTTTGAGATGGCTACAGGTGTGACCATTTCCCTCTGGGTGCTCCCACAGTGCTGGAAAACAAACAGAAAGGGAATCCCTCATCCCACAGGGGAACACTGCGTAACCACCTTCCCAGAGATCAGCTCTATACAGAGGAAGAAAGAATGCTGCCTCCAAAATCAAATGCTATTTCTCTTTAAAAAAAAAAAAAAAACACACACAAAAAAAAAACTTTTTCTCAGACATTTTCCATTCAAATACTATCAGCTCAGCCTGATCAACATTTTGTTGGGCGTAGAGAAACCCATTTCAAGATGATGGTAGTTGGAACTCCACAGGCTAGAAAGGAAAAACCTAAGTGCAGCCAAAACCACATTATTTCATAAAGCAAATCTGCTATCTGGTATTATAGAACACAATTTAAAGTGACCTATCAGCTAAAAAGAGAGCACATTGAGCATTAATGTGCCTGAACAACAACAGAAGAGTTGGGTTTCTTTTGAACAAGCAGATCCATTAGTGTGATTACGCTAATAAATGTGATGTCAATTAGGTTTTAGACAGAGTCTAATAGAGACTAATTTCTGCTCTCATGAAAGGCACACTGGCCCAGAGTAAAGACCAAATTTTACAGCAGATGAGCAATAAGTAGCCAAGCAACAGAATCATTTCACCATCACCTAAATATATTTTCCTACCTCAGAAATGCAAATTGTTTCAGAATCAAAGAGAATAACAAGAGAAAGCAAGATGTTATTTATGCAGCCCACATCCTCCACCTTGGCAAATCTTGGCTTGACCAAGCCAAGTCTAATAAAAGGTCTGGGTCACAACAGATGACACAGAGTGCACCAAAAGGGATCAATGCGCTTGTGTCTTTCAGATGTTGTTGCAGCCATTTAGGAAGGGAGACAACTGACCTGCAGCAGCAATTGAAGGGAGTCAGGGAAGAGAAAAAAACCCACCAGTTCTGGTTGGTGGTAGCAAATTAGAATAAAGGCTGGAAATAGCTTCAACTGTCCCCCAAAGCTTTGGTGTGCTCAACAAAACCAACTCAAGGACATCCACAAAGATCCTACAACAGCAGGGACCTCTGCTCCCTGCTTCCCAGTCACTTGGTCATTATCCTCTCCTCAGAAACCAGAGGAAGAACAGCTTAGCTATGAAGAGAAGTATAAACATCTTGTACTTAGGCAAGCAGGCTTGGAATGCATGCAGTATCTCATGTTATGATGAAAGATGGAAGAAGAAAGAAATGAGATGGGGGGGGGGGATTAGTATGAAAGCAAGCAGATGCTATTAAAGAACAGAAACATCAAACTCGGTCACGACATGTAGGAACTGAGTGGTTTGGGGTTTTTTGGATGTAACTGAGAAACACCTCTCTGCAACAGTCCAGGAAAACATCTGATTCAGTGGCAAAATGTGCTGGAATTCAAACCCCTCTTCTAATGTCACAGAATCACAGGAAGCTGCTCTGAATGCCAAGTGTCCATAGGATCACTACAGTTCACAATCACCAGATCACCGTAGCCAGCTACACTTCATAAAGATAATGAGGAGGTAACTTCACACTAGTGGAAATTAAACATATTATTTCATCTAACTCCATACAGTCAAGCTGTAAAGAAGGGTCTGGTATGTCTTTCAATAGTACAGTCATCTCCAGTATACTAAACAGATTTAACATTTTCTGCCATCAAACTAAAAAGCTGACTATAATAGAGATTTATCAAATGTTGTGGCTTATCATCCTTACCATCTCTGCTTCACCAAAGGAAAAAGAAACCTAAAATTGAATTTAAAAAGAAAAATCACAGTTCATTCAAATCTCAGTTACAATCTGGGAAAAGAAGCATGCTTAGTTTTGAATGAGCTACAGTGAAATGTTAAATACCTCAGTTGTTTCAGGAACTCAACATCAGAGCTGCTGTTAATGAGCTTGATGAACTCCTCATAAGAAGGAGCATATGTGTAGCCTTTCTTCTGATGCTCATTCATCTGTTCTCTGTACTCCAGCTGGCTAAGTAGCATTCGGTTAATATAATCTGGATCACTCAGCAGCTCCACCACTGGTTTCAGTACTGGAGAAGAAAAATATTTGAAAACAAAATCCCTATACTGAAGAATTATGGCTGTCCTTCAAAAGAAAATTGCAGATAAAAGGCAAAAATAAATATGCAAGTTGATAAAAACCCAAAACCACTCTTCTGAACTACACAGTACATTTGAGATTGCATGCACCTTCTTGACAAAACTGTTTGCTTATTCTATTACACAAATTGATGTACATTGACAAAACTGAGGTCTATCTGGAAAATTCCAAGTGTTTTTGTTCTTTCTGCTGTATGCCTTGAAGGCTATAACATTACAGTCACTAAAAATTAAAATTAAAAGCAAACTGAATCACATAATATATTTGAGACTTCATTAATTTCTGAATTTGACTTCAGTCACAAAAAATGGTTATCAGATTAAAGTGTAGCTGATTAAGTTAAAAAGCAAAATAGAAAACCCTCCATCAAAAAACCACATCCTTAAGTCTATGGATTCTATGTATCTGAATAAAATATGAATTCATAAAATCACTAAATATACTGCCACAGAAGACTGCAAAAGTGTTCCTCTATAAAAGAATTAGAAGAATGTAATGGACAAATTGTTTTTTATCCTGAAAGGTGCTAAACAGCCCAGCATCAAGTCAGGAAAGTCAAGTAAGTATATGCTTGATTTTGAGAATACAAACTCATAACTGGTTATCACAGAAATTACATTTCAGAATTTAAAAGCAGAGTATCAAGACTTATACAATCAGGTCTGTAATTACTACTATTGTACAGGTGCAAATGATTAATCATCTCTGATCTTTGATCTACCTTTTGTTGCAAGTATTTCTGCAAGGACTATGCGCAAGCTGACAGACTGGACATCCTTTGAGGGCAGAAGACAATACACCAGAATTTGAGAACATTTTTGCAGGAATCTTACTTCTTCATCAAAGTTCCTCAAGCAAGGGTGCAGCAAAAAAGGTCTTGGTGGATCCTCCTGCCTGGGGGAGGGGGAGAGGGGAAAATGGGGTGAGAAATGAAGAAAAGAGGAAAAACATACCACTTGTATCATGGTTAGTCACTAATACATAAAATATCAAAAATCTATTATCAGGTAAGTAACGTAAGTAAAAAGATCATTTTAAACCATATATGTTTTTCAAATCTTACTAATTTTTCATAACAATGTTAAGATTCATTTCTAAATTCCTTTGTCTTGTCCATGTTTTCACCTGACAAAACAGGAATACAGTATTTTAAAACTGCTTATAAGAGAACCCAGCAAGTGGGAGGAAGAAAGTTTCTCTGAATAAAAAGCAATTGTTCCATCATTGAACTTGAGTGAAACCTTGTCCGGTTTTTCAGAACGATTAATAAGACAAACTCAATAAGCAAACACATTTTTGTAGAGCAAACTAATTATAGACCTGAACCTTTAAGAAGAGGATTTGAGATCAGATCTAGTTTGAGAAACAGGCCTACCTGTTAAGATACTGAAGTTACCACCTTCCCTTTGTTTCTGGCAAATAAATCTCCCAGTACATAACTGGCCTCTTTGACCCGACTTCTACCAGAACAGCAGTTTTCAACTTGCCACCTGCAGGCTACATGAAATTGGTCTGTGCAAGACACCTATATAGTAACAGACTTGGTATTATCAGCCATCTACATTGTAAGTGGAAAACCAATTTAGGAAAAGATTATAAAAGCCCACCCACCGATTTAGAAAAAGAGGGTGGCATCATGATGGCAAACAGGGAGAGGTGAATTGACTCTCAAAAGCCAAAGAAACTAGGCCAGACAAGTCTGCTCAGGAGTTCAGCAAGTGAGAACCAACCATACTGTTATAGTATCAGGAGGCAATAAAGCATGAAACTGGAAACCATGAAACTGTAGGGGCTTAGTGTGTTTGTGTGTGTGTGTGTGTGTGTGTGTGTGTGTGCGCGCGTGCAACCCTACCCTTGGGGCAATACCCCTGTGGGCAGCAGCTCACCCCAGAGCGCATGAGAGGCCCTGGGCTTCAGGCTGTGCTCAGTCTAATAGGTCTGAACCTTCCTCTTCCAAGTCCCACCCAAGTAGCCCCTTGGCCAAATCACAGATTTGGTGCACCAGCTCTTGGCCAAATCAAGTGACAACACTGGCTTGGATCTGAGCATCTTGGGCATGCAGAGTTCACAGAGCCATTCAGAGAAGAAATTGCCTCAAGCCAAGTCTTCTGATCAGCAAGCCCAAGCCAGCATATGGTCATGTTTCATACTAATAAATCACTAGAGATTAAAAATAAATCAAGAAAAAAAAAAAACAACAAAATACACCAAACACCACCACCACTAAATAATCAACTAGGGAAAAAAGCCACAGTTTTCCTCCATCAGACTAAATGCTTCAGAGTCAGGGTCCATCTTGCTGCTTTTGATGGAGTCAGATTCTTGCCTGTGGCTAGATCTGGTTCAGCATCGTGAAGGAGCAGGAGAATACTCTCAGCCGGAATCACGATGAGCCTGCTGGGGAAGGCACTGTAGCAGTTTAACCCACATTCACTATTACCCACTCATGAACTGTAAGAATTGTGCAAGCTGGATACTAACGGATGGAGGAAATCCAAATTTCTTTCTGGTTTCACTTCATACTTAGTGAAAGAATTGGGTTCCTAACGAAAGGAAGTAAATCAGGCCTGGAGTTAGGACAGGTATAAGTGTGCTATATTAAATAGTAACATATCATACTAATATACTCCTCCTGCCACCAAACAAGTGAATAGGTCCTCCCTGCTCCTGGCAATCATACTAAGTACATTATGGGAAGATGGCAAGGCACAGTCTTTCAGAGATAACAGTGAAGGGGTGATTGTGCCTCTGCTGCAGCATGAAGCACGGGGTGGGCACTGCGCACCACTGAACATGCACAGCAATGTGCTGGTGGATGAGCAATCCCATGACAGCAGAGTCTGTGTTGCTTTGCAGACTCCCTACAAACAGCTCTTCTGATCACAGCTCTGAAAGCAACAGGGAGCAAACCTCCCCTGCCTTGATGTTGTGCCCACTACTGACCAGCTCATCTCCCCACAGGTGCCAGTGGTTTTCTGGACTTCTCAGAAAAAGTTTGACTGGATGTGCCAAGGGAACATTTAGTGCAGGTCACGGTAGTACCTGTTCTTTATTCAGAAACAGCTGTAGAAGCAGAAATAAGGTGCCTTAGGAGTTTCTTCATCGCCACATTCCTGATTTATAACAGCAAGGTGACCATGCCAGTGGTTACGGGGAGACAGCATCACCTGAGAGGCACCATCCTAATTTCTGAAGGCAGCCAGGACTGGTGTTCAGTAGAAAGTTTTCAGGTGTTACAAAGGCTCAGATCTGTCACATCTCATACCCGTGCCTCCTCCCACCTGCTTCCTTCCCAGAGCTGAAGGCTGCTGTGCTGGTTTAGAGAGTCAAATGACTGTTACAGAGCCACTCCAAGCTCACTGCCTCTGCATGTGAAAAGGTGTCCCAGAATGTACACAGTCAAACCAAAAGTTTTCAGTCAGACACCACTATATTGCTGCCAGTGACAGGCAACATTGTGTGACAAATGATTTTTATCCCTCAGTCCAGGAGGGTAACAATACTCTACTAATAGCTCTAATTCTGTTCTAACAATACAAGTAATTTGTCTCAAGGTGACCCAAATTAGTTTTTAATTAATTTTCAGAACAGGAATGTAAAGACATTTGGTTTCTACTTGACTGAAGCCTCTCTTTCAGTCCCAAATTTTCTGTGTGCAAATGTGCATCATGGAGGACACTTCAACTACTACAAGTAAGGCAAATTTCAAAACAAGTCACTTGGAACAGCTTGGATGTTCTGAGGAGCAGTGACTTATGAAGATGATGTGTAGTCTTCATAATCGACCATCACAGGTGGTGACTGAGCTAGAAAAGCTATTTATCTTGTTCTGTTAGATCTTTTCTCTCTGGCAGCTGAAAACCTAGCTATTTTCTTCAGTGCATTTCCAATCCTCTTCCATACTCCAGGCATTATTCTACAGCCTACTCTAGACCTGTGTCAAACATTCCCCATCACATGCTCTCCCTAAAGGCATTCATTATTTATCCAAAACCACACAGGTCCCAGGCAGACAGAAAGTCTAGGTCATTTACGCACAGTCACTTCTTAGTAGGGAAATAAAGCCTTCCTTTTCTGGACAGGTTGGTCTACCCTAAGTCAGTCACTTAGAAACACAGCCAGAAGCATACACAAAATGCTGGAAACAGGATGACTTACACTGAACATCTGGTAGCTAGCCACAAACTAACCTCTCTTAACAACTGACTCCTATGTATTAACACCAACGACAGAACAAACAGCAAAGTGGTGATTGTTTTTTTGGCCACAAACACAAAACTCCCATCTTTTTTGGACACTCTTACCTTATTTGTAAGACATCCTACATAGTGATTAGATTAAGGTATACTTCCATAACATGTGCAAAGCACAGAACAGCCAGAATGCACATCAAACTTCACTAAACTGAAATTAGTTGCCTTTGCCTTCAGTATCTCTCTAAAAGTCTCCTGAGGAACACCAGTCTGTTTGGGACTACAAACACCCTGGAGCATTAATTGCACCTATACTATCATCCATGCAAGATATTTCTCATAATCTTTGTCTCCATATTGTAGATATTTATTCCCCGTCAACAGCCATTATACAAAGCTTGGAGGACTTGGGCCGATGCCAGGATTTTCTGATGCACAGTCAACAGAATACAAATGGAAATTAGAACAGAATAAACAAGTAGAAAGGCAAATATTTGATTCTAATTTGCCTGATGTGCTCCTGCCTACAGTAACGCAAGGCGGGAGCAGAGCTGCATACTCTCCAGTTGACAGGCCATTTAAGCAGAGTTTCAACTTCTTCTGGAGTTATGTCCACTACCTAAGATGACATGACTCTCTAGAAGATGGGTTCTTTCAATTCTTTTCCTAGCTAAACTGTATCTAAAATGTGATCTACAAAGCAAAAGGGAAGGCACAGAACACCACCAGATTTTTATTAAAAGAACAGAGAAACAAAGTGGTCAGGAAATTCAAGTCTAAACAAGCCTTGCGTAAGAGCCGAACTGCTGGGTCAACAAGTCCTGGAGCTTTCATTGCTGTTCAGGCAAAAGAAAGGGGAGACTGAAAGCAGGAGAGCAAGCTTGGAGGGAGGCTTAACAGCTACAAAATAAATCAATATGTGAGTAAAACAGACAAGATATCCAGGCTTATATTCTCCTTTGCATTTATACATGAAGTATTACACTTCTATTTGCCTCAATATAGCCCCAGATCAGCTTGCAGGGAAAATACATTATGTGCTAACGAAAGGTCTGCACAGAAAACAGCGTCCCTTGTAACTCAGGCTTCCTCTTCACTGATACCCATCAAAAAAGAAGCACTGAGAAATAACAGAAGTATTAACACCACTGCTCAGCTTCCGAACCATGTCTGTTTAATCTCCCAGAGCAGGAGCTAAGATGTCCTGATCAGGCATATTTTCAAAGGTTGATATAAAACCTAGATCTTCAACTCTGTGAGAACAGGATCAAGAGTAAAGAAAGGTACTGCTCATTTTGCAAAGACCAACAGGAAAAGAGAAACTTAAAATCAGTGTGCATGTACGTATACAAAGCTGAGTGTTGCTGCATCTTTCCAGTGTCAATAAAGATATTAAGCACTATTAAATAACTCAAATAGTAACACAGGCATTATTCTCTCCCTATCCAGTTCTGAACATGTGTTATTAGGACTGTGTGGTTGGATTTTCCAAACAAAAGGTCACTCAGTAATTACAGAAAACTCTTAAATAAAATTGTGTGTAGATATTTTTAGAGAGAGCTTTGAAAGCCCATCCAATTATCCATAAATTCCAAGAACAACTGTGTGCAGTGAACTAATATAAATGCGGCACTCTAGCAAACATTTCCAAAACAGGAATGATACAAGCTTTGTAAACCAGGCTCATTTAATCAGCTTCAGGCAATAGAAAAATAATGGCAAGTAGCAACTTAATTCATTTGTTTCTTCTTGAACAAAAAAGACTGAAGTAATAGTGACATATATTGGTCTGTCAAGATGCAGGTAACTTCAGTGATTTAAAACTGCTACTGGACAGAACTCATGCTTTATACAGCAAGCCCACAGGTCATAGCCCTCTTCACTCCTGAGAGCTACAAAGCCAGCCTTAACCCTGCGTAAATTTCTTTTCTGTAGGTTTCATTTTACGAAAACTTTAAGCCTGCTCTGAATTTTTAAAACTACCCAATGCTATTTCATAGCATCAGAAAGCAAAGGGATTTTCTTCAACTGCCCCCTCAAAAGAGTCAAAGATCAGGCCGCAGTCTGTGAATATAGATCCATATGTAGGGCCTGCCAAACTGAATTCCCTTGTACCAGGTCTGTTCCAAGCAGTGCTTTCCTTTAGGACCAAACTGACACCTACTGTAACTATCCCTTACTCCGAGATTGCTTCATGCAATTACTGACCGTGTATTCCACTGAACACCTTCAGTATTCAGATTTTACCCTTTACTGCTGCAAACCTCTTGAGTTCATCCAGGACTTTATGGAGGAAAACAGAACAGCAGATTTGCTTTGGTACTCCTGAAGGTAAGCGGTTAAACCTTACCAGTATTACAGAAATATCATCATTTCCTTCCCATGCAATAATTACACAACTCTAAGCCAGCAATTATACCTTTTAATGACAATCCCTCATTTCCCAGGAATTCAGGACACACAGCAGTTCTGTAATGCTGAACTATCGTCTATGACTGGGATTCCAGATTTCCCAATACAGAAGGAACTCATGGACATACCTCTTTTTATTTAGAATCTACTCTAATATCCACAGTTTTAATTAGGACTATCTGGTAACTCCCTGGATTGTTAAAGACTTGTTGCAGTTAAAATACTCTTGGTATTTGTTGTTGTGTTCATGCTCCTGATGCAACACACCATCTTTATTTTTATATAGTCTCCAACTCTCATGATGGCATCAAAGAGCTTAAAAATTAATCCTAAAAGGGGTGAAAAAATTAAAAGCAAACCCCAAAGTTATCATTTACAATGTCCATGCAACTTGAGACTTTATAGGTTTGGAACTGGCAGTACCACTAGGTCAAGGGCAAACCCTCAAAATAAGTACACCGATTAGGAGACATAGAATCACAGAACCATCGAGTAGTTAGGGTTGGAAAGAACCTTAAGATCATCTAGTTCAAATCCCCCTGAAGTGGGCAAGGGCACCTTACACTAGACCATGTTGGCCAAGACTCAGTCCAACCTGGCTTTACACATGAGACATGCATGACCAGGAACTTAATGATGACAAACAAGCTAAATCTGTTCTGAAAATAGGAAAGAAACAAATAAACAAATGATATTAAAAAAAAACAAACCCCATCCACCCCCCAAACAACAACGAAGAGGCTGTAAAAACATTTACAATAACAAGAAATTACGTAAGGTCCTTTCTCTTTAAATAAATAAACCACAAACTGTTCCTCTTAGCCTTGCTATTTCTTTAATTAGTCTTTCAAGAGGGTTTTGCAGTTGCATTTCAGTCTCAATCAGTACAACTGTGAGCTGAAGTGCACATGCAACTCAATTTAAATTACTTTCATCGGTACATTCAACACTTACCACACACTTTCATTAAACTGATTCTGAGAACTACCAGAACCACATGCGGCTTGCATCTCTTCACCTGTAATTACCCTCAGATCTCTAAGCTTCTTGACAGTGCGGGATGAAAACTGCTTGATCTATTTGAATTTTATAAGAAATAAAAGAAACAAATTTAGATCTTCACAAGTCAGCATCATAAACACACCTGAAATAGTACCTCCTAAAAAACCAAAAAGAACAAAAAAAAAAACAAACCCACCTCTGAAAACAAACCACACCAAATCCCAAAAGCACAACAAAAAAAAGGACAAAGCCAACACCAAAATTTCCACATTTGCCATTTTTATCAAGATACATCACCAGGTGTTATAAATCGCTTTACCTAATATTTAGTGGGAAGATAACCTCTAAGGAAAAAGCATTTGACATGTCATATTGACAAAGCAAAGACCCAAAGAATGCATGAATGGCTTACAAGCTGCAGTATGGCCATAGCAGCACCAGGAGGTCCTAATGCTTATTGTGATGTCTAAGTCATACTCAATCATGAAGAGGAACCCCAAACTTCCCACAACTGCATCTTGAAAGCAATGGCAAGCTTTAGACCTGGTGTGACGGGTTTTAAAGTTAACCCATGAGTTAACTTTAAAAATGTGCTCAGACCTTATTTTTTCATTACTATTTTCCTCTCAGTACCTTCATACAGTTGTTCCCATTGCATCAAACCTCTACATTTCATGCTAATCCTCTCAATACTCCTTTCCAGAGACTGAGTGTGATAAGCAGTTCTTAGTGTTCCTGGTTTGTGGGTGGCACATGGAATTATACAAGAAAAACAAGAACTGGGGGGGGAGGTGTTCAGTAGCTATCCTGACAACTTGAATGCATCTATAGGATTAACCTAGTTAAATTTCAACTCCCTTTGCATTAATCTGCTCTTGATCAGTTTGTAGTGGCAGCACCTTTTAATATGACTAGCTCATCACATTACATATTGTAATAACAAGGAAATACAACGGGTATATCCTGTATATGCACAGGTATTCACATGGGCCAAGAAAATGAAAAACTGAGTTGTCTTCTCTCCTTACACTGACAGTAATTCACAGAAAACAAAACAAGTATTATCAAAACATGTACAATACAAACTTAAATCCCCAAATTGCGTGTTATGCTGATCACTCAAACAGCAAGTTTCCTCAGCATTTCCCTCCCTCACGCTTTCCAAAAGCTCTGAGCCCTTAAATATGGGTTCTCAATCAGCACTGGAGTAGCCTGAAGCCCCCAAGCATCCATTTAGCTACGTCATGACTTATGCTGCAACTCCGGGCGCACGGCACACACACACACACACACACACACACACACACACACAAAACCGCTTCTGATCATCCCATCAGATCATGTAGCAGTCAACTTGCCAGAAGCAGCCTGCAATACCATATATCCACATTGGAGAAACCAGTTCTTCCTCTCCCTTTGGGATCAAGGTGCCCCAGCTGTAGGTTAAAGACAAACAGAGAATGCTCACAACCACAAGATGCAGGAGGGGGAAGGAAAAATAAATAAGTAAATAAATAAAGTGTCACTGTGACCTCTTCCCACTGAGATTTGTGCAAAAAGCACTGCTGCTTGTCAGGAGGTTCAAGAAGAGGCAATGATTAACTATCTTCAAATCCCATTTGCCTACTTACTTCATGTAGGCAAATCTCATTTTTCCTATACTGCAGTTTAGAGACCACCAGCACAAGGTGTTATTTATCAGTTAATAGTTCTGATGAGGCTATTCTTAGCCCACAGTAAGCACAAGGGAACTACTACTTCCTTTCATGAGGACAGCTTCACAGAAAGACGCTTACTATTTGTTTTCATTTTGCAAGGTCCTTCTGATACCGACTGTGTATTTCATTCAAGAGAAATAGCTGCCCCTTGCTTTCAACAAACCTATCATATTACCACATCAAGTCTACATTCCTGGCATCATGTAATTCTAGCCCCTGGAAAGTACAGTGCCACCACAAACAACACTGCACCCACAAACCAACATTTCCAGCATTATACATCACCTTACTCGCAGTCCATCCTTGGTCACATAAAATGACATTGCAGTATTCAGCTTGCTTATATTATGCTTAAAGGAGCCAGAGAAAGACACCTGAATGAGATATTAAAGAATAAAGGGATAAAAGCTGCTATAAAACAAGGCTGTCCTAATACCACCCTCTCTACCATGCAGGATGCACTTGGCTAATCCTGTTACAAATGCACTCCTGATTCTGCACAATGTAGGGGAAAAGAGCATTGGCTTGTACCAATAAATCCAAGACTGGTTTTCCTTCTCTATTTCAAACTCATAAACTAGCTAACATTGGACACAGTGAAGTATCATATTCCATTTCTATGCTGAGCTAATACTAGGAATGAAACTGTTTCCTATCTAAAATATTCTGAATTGCTACAAATTTTGTAACTGAAAAGTGACATGATCCTTTGGAGCCCAAATGGGACCTCAAGGTACATTCCAGCAATATACGCATGTCCTGGGTTCAGCAGTAGCAGTCATTTTTCTCCTTCTTGGTAGCTGGTGCAGTGCTGTGTTTTGACTACCAGCCTGGGAACAGTGCTGGCGATACCGATGTTTTCGGTTGTTGCTAAGTGATGTTTACCCTGACCAAGGACTTTGTGAGGCTCATGCTCTGCCAGGGAGGAGGGGAAGCTGTGAGGAAGCAGAGACAGGGTGCCTGACCCAGGCTAGCAAAGAGGTATTCCATAACACAGCACGTCATGCCCGGGGTGGGGGGTAACTGGGAGTTACCCAGAAGGACATGGGCTTCTGGGTGGGACTCGTTTTCTTGGCCGGTGGTACTGTATTCTCTTCCCTTGTTATTTTCCCTTATCATTGTTGTAGTTGATAGTAGTGGTGGTGATTTGTGTTGTACATTGGTTGCTGGACTGTTCTTGTCTCAACCCGTAGGAGTTGCACTCTTACGATCCTCCTCCCCATCCCTCTGGGAGCGGGGAAGGGGAGAGCCCTGGGGGGGGGCTCAACAATTGCTCTCAGCCTGGCACCACTCACTGGGAGTGAGTGAACAAGCTGTCTGGCTAGGGTTTAAACCACAACAACGCAAGATGAAGAAACTAGGGAGTTGTCTTGCCTACAGCTCTGTGTCACCCCAGACAGTTCTGGCCCTTATTTCACTCTGTAGAAATGTCTGGCAGGGAAACAGACCTAATGCTGCCCAGCTTCTCCCTCTAGATTCCCTGCCTGTTACTGGCTAGAGTAGAAGTGGCCTTTCTTTCATCTTATCATGCTCTCCCTCACACAGGGAAGTGCTCTTCCTCATCTGTTGGCCTTTGCTGGCCACCTGCCTTAAGGTGGTTATTACTAAGCAGAGCCTTGTGACAATTCAGAAAAGCCAGGTGGGATGCAGGAGCAAAGGGAAAGACTGCAGGACCTTTCCTCATTCTGAAAGGCTGTGGCCCGTTTTCACCTCCTCCAACATCCTGATCTATCCATCAGGTACCACAGGTTGGACCTAGTCAGTGAAAGCAGAACAGCAAAGGGATTTCTGTGGTTGATGTGCACCCAGTGACAAAACACATGATCTTCACAGTGAAGAAACATGTATCTCTCTCCTCCTGGGCACAGACAGTTTCTTTCCATTACTTTAGTGGATTTATCTGTTGTCATGCAGGAAAACTGAGACAAAGTGGCTTATGGGGCAACCCCTTCAGAGATGGTATGAGGGGTATTCAGAATTGTAAGCCACCAGATAACAGACAAAATGCCCCTTGCTATCACACCACAGTATAACCTCAGCAGCAGAAACAAGATGCGGTGCTCCAATAGGCATCACAACAGGAAAGATACCCTGCTCTAATTACACTCTCTGTTGCACTATGTTTACCATCAAAAACTAACTGGATTCTTTATTACGGACACAGAGAGAAGCATATGAATGGCAATTTAAACTTACTACCATCTTTGAAATTTTGACAGAAAGCAGAGGTAGATAAAGAAAGTCTCTATGCTCCCTAAGGAAGCAGAAGGTTCTGTGTTTGAAGCATGGCAGTTGGATGTTTAACCCAGCAGGCAGGTAAACACCACACAGCCACTTGCTCACTCCCCAGCGCCACTGGGATAGGGTAGACAAAAGTAAAACTCATGGGTTGAGACAAACAGATTAATAGGACAGAAAAGGAAGTGGGAGGGAACAATAACAGAAGAATTAGAATACACAAAACAAGTGATGCACAATGCAGCTGATCACCACCCACCAACCAATACCCAGACAGCTCCCCAGCAGCAGCCCACAAGAAACCAACTTTCCCCCCAGTTTATATACTGAGCATAACACCATATGGAGTATCTCTTGGGTCAGCTGGGCTCAGCTGTCCCAGATGTGTCCCCTCACAACTTCTTGTGCATCCCCAGCCTCCTCACTGATGGGATGGTATGAGAAACTGAAAAGCTCTGGACACTGTGTAAGCACTGCTTAGCAACAACTAACATATCAACATATCGGTGTTATCAACATTATTCTCATCCTAAATCGAAAACAGCACAACAGCACTATACCAGCTAGCAGGAAGAAAATTACCCCAGCTGAAACAAGGACAGAAATATGGACATTAATTGAAAACTTTCCAAGAAACTCAATATTCCATGCTAGAAGTGACATACTTAGTAGTTCTCAGTCTATAGCTTAAAATGTCAGGAGGTTATAGCACAACGAACTTCATAGCATCAGGTAATTTAGTACAAAACTCAAGTTATTCTTAAAATCAAAAATTCCTTAGAGAACAGTATCAAAGTCTTCAGCTGTGCCTCCAGGCTTATTACATGCATGCTATGATCACCCGGCAGTACTAATTCAATCTGCAGCATATGAGCACAATGTCACATTTCTGCTGACTTTGCCATAGTACATATATGGCATTTAAGCCTCCTCTTTATGCAATTTCCATAAAGCTTCCTGGAGTTTTTGAGCAAGTTAGCATGAACAGCATGCAGTGCATGTAAACCAGTCAATGGATATAGCTTCAACCTATACAAAATGTGCAGTTGCAGCTGTGGGGTTTTTAACCCACGATCCCATTGATTCTTGATAGGATTTTTTTTCATTACCATACTAATGCAGCCTGCCTTATCCAGCACTAAGGTACATTTACCATTCCAAAGTGAAAAAGCTAACTGGAATATAGCCAAGAGAATTTATTTTAGCTCTATATACTGGAAATAACAATCCAACAATGACCTACATGAAGTGGTCATAATTCTCAGTAATTAAGAAACCTCATCAAGAATCAGCCTTAATATTAATAATTCTGCAATTGTAGATCCTGTGTCCCCAGCTTCAAGCAGGAAAAAATTTTCACTTAAAAAAACCAAAACAATAACACCCCACCAAACATCCTCCTCTTTTAGCTGTTCAAATCAAACCTTTCCCAAAAGCAGGTGCTTTACTATGATGAAGGGCAAGTGCAAGCACAATGTTTAAAAATCAGGAGCACACATAGGAGGTTTACCTGACCAAGAGATTTCTACCACATTCCAGAGCTGAAAGAAAGTAATTATCTGGAATCCAATGCAAGATATACTGCAATATGCACACACCTTCTTTTCTTCTTTGCTTGGATGTAACCACCCTTTGATTTCTTTTTTGTCTTTATTTCCTACACATTAGTTTACATAAAGCTAGTATATCCCAGAAATACATTAACCCTATCTTCTGCTCCAGAACAGAAGTAAGTGTGAATGGCAATACACAAGACTGGTCACTGACAGAAAATAGTTTATCTTTTTTCTCTGAAAGAGTGTTAAAAATATGTGTATCTAACTGCAGGCAGAACAACTTCATAACGTAAGATGTATAGTCTAAATCTGAATGAGCAGAGTGTGTTTCAATTAGGATAACTAAAACGCAGGTAAGTGTAGACATAAGCCCAAATTCCATGCGCAATTACACAAACTGTTCATTCAGATGTGGGAATTGCTAGGCTAAGAGTTCTCACTTGCAATTAGAATTTGAGCACAACTCTAGTATTTAGTGGACAGCTGACCTTTTTAAGCGGACAAAGAGAGCCTTGCCAAAAAGGAAATTCATGTAATTAGCAAGATAAGCTGAACAGAGAAAGAAAATCCATCCAACATTTTTTTCCAGTAGAAAAATCTTGTTATTGCAGGACAGGCCACTTACAGAAACCATAAGGCTTTGCCTCCTGGGGCTAGAAGAAATAGGAAACTGAATTGAATTAACCTTGGTGCTATTTTGGGAAAGGTGCAAATAACTACCTTCTTGTCTGTTGACTGCTCTGACAGCGCTTCTCCTTTCCCTTGCAGGTTCACGCTACTTGCAGGAACTGCTCACACACAGCCCACCTCCTACTGTGAGCAAAGGATTCAAGGATGAAATGGAAACAGAGGTGAATCTGAACTCTGAGAAAAAGGAAGAAAAGCATTTCCTTCCAGAGGTCTTACAGATGCCCTGAAGCCTTCTTGATCTCTAAAACTGGTAATAAGCTTGAACTGTTTTATCAGTTGCCTACAAAAGCATTACACTTTTCATTACTTTGACATAATACATCTGAAAGCATAGCAACAAGCAGAAAATGCCAATGCAATGCAGGTTTGTTTTTACCTGGCGTTGGCTCCTTTAAGGTCACAGAAGTGTGAGAGTAAAGCTTTCACTACATCATTGCAGACAACTTTAACTACATCAATGTGACTCAGCCTCTGTCGCAGCTGTTTGGCAATCTCCCAGAAGTCTTCAGATAGCAGCTGGTACAGTTGCCCTTCATCTCTGCTGAGTTGCCCATACCAGGACAGGATGTAATCTCTATAGCTGTAGTCAAACACTGAAAGGAAAACAAAACAATACATAGCAAAAACTGCAAAATGGGAAGGCACACCAAGACAGGAAAAACATATTCCTCCACATTGCCTCTCAAAGCTTAGATGGGTAATAGGTTTCGTATAGTCTTCTTTGAGTTTTAAATTCTTGCCACAGAAAGTAAGGGTGGCAAAGTTACAGAAACCTGCACCTAACAGGTTACTGAAGGTCACTTTGCAAAGCAAAGCCTGTAAGTGGATTTGCTCAGTCAGGTTACTTGCTACAGACAAACCTCGAACTAATACCTGTCTCTCAGAAGTGAATTTGGTTATACGAACTATCATATAATATGTGTATAGGATGTTGCAGACTGAAACCAGACTTCTTTACATATGAATTCAACAGTCCTCACTCCAAAGTCATAGTGAGAAGGCGAGGTGGAAAGATTTTTAGATTTCAAAAGACATACACAGTACAGAACAACACTGAAGAAAGTACGTTATAGGATCAGAATAGTTAAGAGACAGGAAAGAACAAGTAGATTAGCGAGACAGCATGAACTTCAAAAATTACAAGGTATTCCAAACCATATCTACAAGCAACAACCAAGGTTACTGTAATTGGAAGTGCAATGGCAACACCATCTTCTACCATTCTGACTTTTCTTTTTGACAGCTTTTGTGTGACAACAGTTTTACTTGGATACCAGTCCCTAGATGTCTAGGAGGAAGTAGGACGTGTTCAGTGAGCACGTATGAGCCATGTTTAGCAGTTACAACAAGACAGGGAAAAAACAAGGAGCAAGTTTGCATCTACCAAAGGGTAACTGAATAAGAAGGGGGGAAAATAAGTCATATGCCTGATAATCTGAACAGCTTCTTTACCAAACACCCTGATTTCAGACTTTTAATATCGAAAGTACATCTAATTTGTCAGTGTAAGCCTAAGGTGTAAAGTAATCACGTCACTCCACTACTTTTTACTTTCCACTTCAATAAAAGTTGTTTGTTTGGCAGTTTAATAAACTATAAAATGCTCCTTGACACTGTGATAGTGAACTAATAACATCCTAACAGCAGAACAACTTAAGTTAAATACTTCTGCCTGTCTGAAGTATTGGCAGACCTTATCCAACAGCATCCCGTTAAAAACATTTCAAAAGAAAAGGCTAAAATTGATAAAAGTTTCTAGCAAATACTTCATAAATCATCTCCCTCAGGTTTATAAAGAAACTGAGTTGCTCCACTGAATGGGCTGAAATATATAGTTAAGATCCTCTGGCTAAGTCATTTCAAGGCTTTTTAATTGATTACTCAGAGAAACATTTCCATAAATAAATAAAAGTTTGGATTCTTTTTTTCTAATCCAAGAGGAAAAAATATGTGCAGAACCATACTGCAGGCTGGGAACTTCCCATATTGAAACATATCTGTTTTCATTACTTTTCTAAGACAGAAGAAATAGCATTTCATTGAAAACTCTCACTCACAAATACTACAAAGTTATAAAAGCAGTTCCAAAAGGTAATGGTCTTCTGATAAGCAAGCTGAGGAATAATCCCTCAATACACCAAAGGACAACTGGGACCATCATGTTAAAAACTGAAGTATATTACTTATCTCAAGTCTCCTATCACAATACACATTTTAAACAGCTTTCCACATCTGTCCCCATGTTCTTCTGCAACCACCTTTTTGTTATAGCTTGATTACTCTCTTCTGTTGCATTACCTGAATTGCTGCAGAAAGCCAATCACAGCATAGACTCTTCCTTTTCCTCTGCTCTGCAAGAGACCCATAATTTCTCAAGCTTATTCAAAACAAACTGCATTGCAGTATTTGTTATCACCATCACAGACAATGACTTTTTTCAGATTTTCCCACAGACACACTCTCTATCCTTTGCAAAGGTGCAAAGTAGCATAGTTCTTCGGCATCTTTTGCCTAAGAAGACAAATCATGGTAGAGTGGTGGCTCCTACAGGCATCTATCAGACAGAACTCTACAAAACAAGAGTACAAGAGTGAAACATGTATCTCAGTCCCTTAGACTATACTCCCTTTCAGAGCATGTATCTTTTCACACTGACCCTTAATTTAACTGTAATGTTAAGCAGCTCCTCTACAAATTGAGCTCAGTTCCTAGCTCACTCCATCATCAACCATCAATGTTAAGTCTCTGTGTTCTGGTAAAGCACAGCATTCAAGTATAAGCTAATGCTACTTAGCAAAATATTATGAGACTACAACTTTGGAAACTTTACTGTATTCCCATTTGAAATACCTGAAGCAAGATTTATTACATTGGGAAGATTCCTGCTCAGATACAGCAAGATGATTGCATGGTGGTTCATCTAGATATATCAACGTGAAAGAGCCACAAAATCTAGTGGCAACATCAAACTAAGCACAAAAGATAACCAACCATTACCAAAACTTAAGCCATGCAAGTCCAAAATACTTCACTTATGTTTCTGCCAGTTACAATCTTTCAAGACCTTAAATGAGCATCTCCACTTTAAACCGTATTTTCCTGCACCTACCTTCTATAGTTCTCTTCCTTTACAAGTTTTCTATAGTTTCCTTGTTGCTTCTGAGCCTTGTTGCCGTTCCTGCACCACAACAGTCTAGTCTAACCACGCTGTTCTGTATATAATTTGGGGTACTACAGACCCCAGAATTTATGCCCAAATGAGCAATGAGACAGCTTTTAGACTTTAAAAACAACAAAATCCAAGAAGGATATCAGCCACAGATACTAACAGCAGTCTGTGCTGGGGTAAGAATCGCCTCATCCCTATGCGTCATCCTAGCCATGACGTGCTGTTGCTGCTTTAGTTTCATTCCTATTGATACAGCTGGTGCCTCTTTCTGCACTCTAAGGAAATGCAAGACTTTTACAGAGCACAGCTTGCTTCCTTTCAGAGAAGGAAACTTCTCATCCATCTCCTCTCATTATTTTCACACTGCATGCTCTCTAAAACATTGAAAACAACTGCGCAGATGACAAAAAAGGAATAAAAAGAAAGGAATAAAAAAAAGAGCACACTTTCAGGGCAATACCTTACTACCACTAACTCACCCAAAAGAGAAGAATTTTGTTTCAGTTTGATTGAATCAAATGCAGTGTCAGCAAAGAATCTGCTAGGTTTTCTAAATTAGTTCCGAAGATCCAAGCCCCCAGTTGTTAAAATCTGACTGAAAGTCATTCCCATGTGAACATGAAGTTCAGCCTCTTCAACTACTCTTTCTAAAAACTGTAAACTAAAAGACTGTTAGGAGTAGAGACAGAAGAAGACACCCCTTAGACCCTTCCTTCATTCCTAACCCCATGCAAGTCTACAGTAACTGCTATCTCCTCTTCTACTTTCATTCATCCCAAGGTTCAGCAGCACAAGAGGCAGGCAGTCAGACTGGCTTCAAATCTGCAGTCTGCAGAGCTTCATGTTAGTTTTCACACTGCGAGGATTCATCACCCAGCTTTACAGAAAACAACATAGAAATCTGAATAAAAAGGACTAATTGCCTACCCATTTTCTCAAAGCACCATTAAAAAACAGACCAAAAATATTCTTCCTATGCAGATTTCCACGTTTCAAACAAGAAACAAATCTCCTTTCCCAAAAGCACTGGAGAGACTGCAACATTACATGAAGTTATGGTCAGATCCAAAACTCTCCTGTGACTGTATGAGCAACAGAGGAGGAGGTATAGATATAACACTGGCTTGAGTTATCCTACAATAGCAAGCATCAAAATCTGTAAAACACAAATGCAACATTAATATGAAATGGTTTAAGATCCTGCATCAGGAATAGTTCCACACTGTTCAGTTTATTTTTATTAAATATTTTTTGACATTTGCTTCTTAGTAATTCTAATGAATGTGCAGAAAAAAGATGGAAATTTCTAAGGATACAAACAACAGAGAGAAATGTGTTACAAAGGTCTAGGAAATGCATTTAAAAAAATAAATAAAAAAATCTGTCTGAATAGTTTTGCCCATGTACCCTTTGCCAAAAATCCTCAGCTCCAAGAGTTTGAATCCCAGTAGCAAAGAGAACATGAATTCAGATTAAGTCTTGCTCATATTTTGGACCCTAACAACTAATTTTTTGAGAGCTGTGGCAAAAAAATATATATGTACAGCTTCTCAAATAGGGAGCTGCAGAAGCTACTGCAACTTTTTTTCCCCTAAATGTCAATGTGTGGATCATCAGTTGGGAAATCAGACTGGGAAAAAACTCCTTCTGTGCACTACTGCCTAACAGTTCTTTTAAGGGGCCAACAAGAACACAGACATGAAAGATTCAATCCATGGGTACAATCTAATTAAATTCCCAAAATACTTCCAGCAAGGTCAACTCAACACAGGGTTGAAGGAAGATAAGCCACTGTGAAAGAAGAGATGACACTCTGGCATGAAATATTTTAATAGCCAAGAAACAAGGGTTATGAATGAATTGTTTTCACAGTAAAAGTATTTCACCAGTGGATTTCTGCTGGGATTTGTGCTAAGGCGTGTGCTGTTTTACTTACACACATAAATGATCCAGTAAAGCAGGTAAGTAATATGGAAACCAAGTTTCTTGGCACTACTAAAACAGCAGAAACAAAGACTGGCTGTAAAGAATAACAGACCACAGGACATGGGGCAATAAAAACAGAAGATGAAATTCAGTTCTTGGGGGCCTGGCTGCACACATGGAGGGTATGTTTACTGACAGCTACAGCCCTCAGCCCAAACAACAGCAGCACAAGGCTGACTGACCAGAGGCTCTCTTCAGAGACATGTTCCTAAACTACCATATGATATGGGCTGAAAACATAAAGTTACCAGATAAGCAACAGGAAGTATTAAAAGGTTAAAAGTATTTATAAAGTGGATTGTCTTTTCTTTGTCTAAAATGAATGAAGGGCAAGTAAGAATAAAATCAACCTATCAAAAGAAAGCATGAGATGTACTGAAAAAACACATTTCAGTGTTAGTCACTCAAGTACTACTGCCTAAAAAAGGGATTCAAGCATTTACAACTAAAAGGCCTTCTCTTTCTGCCATGCTAAACAATGAAAATCTTGTAACATTACACTTGTTCTGATTTTGAGCATAGATTTCATAAAACACACCACACACTAGCAGGGCTAATTCACAGCTTTCCCTGTATCTACAGCTTATGTAAGTATGCTTTAATTAAGAATGAAGCACCATCCTTTTATACCGCTGTTGTCACTGTGAGATAAGAAGGAAGTTTAGAACTGAGCTGTAAACCAACATAAACTGAAGTTCCTTCTTAGCAACACTTAGTGATCAATATTGTAGAAGAACAATTCCCAACAACTTTGTTACCTTGGCTTTGGCAAGATGAGAAGGTATCTCACGCACAGCATCTACTCTCAGCCAATGTCCATCACAGGAAAACTAATCTAAGCACCTTAATATTCTTAAGTCTGTTTCAATAAGACCAAGGGTTGAAATGGAAAAATGCATGACTTGTTCAGTTAAAACTAAGGTTGATCACTGATACCTATCCTTCCAACTACATTAACAGGCTATGATGAAAACATCAGGAAAAAGGCAGTATAGCAAGTGACAGTTTGTCAAGCGAGACACCTCACAGAACCTCAGAAGAGACACTCTAAACCCAGAGAAAAAAGTCCACACAGACTGGCTGTAACAACAGCAAATGCATGCACGACTAACAATCAACAGTCTATTCTTGAGGGGTGCAAGACAGTTACCAATTAATAGTAAACCTCAGGCAAATTTAATTACATAGATGATGAAAAACAGGTAAAGAAATCAGAATTAACCAAAGGGCTGTCTCTTCATAACCAGCAATAGCATTTCCAAAATTAGATGATGCTGGCTCCTTCCAAAATGTTATACTTACATCTGTAAGGCAATATAAAGAGAAGTAAAACCTGAACAAAAAACCACTGCAAAACCTCATCAGTTGTGATAATCTGATAGCACCTATTCAAAACCTCAAGTGGTGGTAGGAGTCTGAATTGGTCCCTCAAGATTAAAACGTCAGGACATCCGAAAGTCTCCCAACTAAATGAATTAGGCTTTTTAAAGCATTTTGTTGAACAGCATATTACATCTAGACAGCAAGAAGTTGCCAAAAATTCCTGGGATTTACAAACACTTTAATCTTCATCAGTGTAAAACTGGAAACAGAAACACAGACAGTATTTTTTATATCATTATTAATAATGTTTTACGTAACCACAAACTTGTTAAAAGTTAAAAAAAGCATTCAGACTATCAAGACAATTACAAGTTTCAGAACCATAACAGGGCAAGAAATGTGCCCTGTCTATTCACAGACAGACTGATCACATTAATAAGCTATAGTAAAATGTTTCTTTTGGGATTCACAGTATCTGAAATTCAGGATGACTCAGATACCTTCCAAAACCAAAATGCTTGTTTAAGTCTACACGGCATAGGTGAAAAGTACAGTCTCATCCCTGTCAAACTGCACTTTTTTCCTTTTTTTGTCTTTTTTTTTCCCACAACTGGAGAAGTTGGCTTCATCATGTAGGCCTGGAAGAAATACAATGAAATCTGACAAGTTTGCTCTCCAAAATTCAGAGTGAGAATGGAGGGTAAAAGCTACTCTGAAAATAAATAACAGAAAGGTAAGTAAAACAACAGAAGGTCCCCAACTCCAACAGCATAAATCACTTAAATACTGGTAACTTTCAGCATTACTGAGTAAGGATGGACTCATGCAACCAACCTAACGATCTGCAGAATGATACTTTAGATGAAGACAGCTCCCATATTTTTTACAGGCACATGAGTTGCTCCTGTGTGCAAGTAACGAGGGATGTGTAACAACTATCTTTCCCCTAGTATTCCACAATACCTGTTGTCTGTCTCCAAATAACCCCACTACCTCTGATTCTGTGCTGATTATGTCAAGGCTTCATTTCAGATTCCAAGGATGATTATCCAAATGTGAGAGAATACAGCAAATGTGAGAGAATACAGCAAATAATTTGTCTGGGCTTGTTTCATACATGTAATGTTTAGACTTTACTATCCTTTTCACATCATAAGGATTCTTATAGTCTGACTGATTCCAGACAAAAATGCTGCCTAAAACCAAGTTATGATACGTTATAATAGTTCACCTTCACAGAAACATGACATAGTAGGTATTCTAACGTATTTTAGCTACATATCCTGCTAACAGCTACTCATAAAAATAACTTTAAAAATTCCCCAGAATTTTTCATAATACAACCAACCTGTTTAAAGCAATGATAATTTTAAAGTATACTCTCCAGATTGAGGGGGGAAGGGAAAGAAAAAAACCACCCCAAACAGTACTGCAAAGAAATCATAATGAAAAATTATTCAAAATTAGGTAAAATATTTACAGAAGGCTGGACTGGCATTACATTTTAGATATATATACTTTAAAAGCTACAATACACAACCCTTCTTATGAGCTTTCTTTTGTTAATATACTAGCTAGGTTTCCACCCCCAGCATCATCTTTATGTTCCAACCTCGCATAAACTTTGAACCAAAGATTTTTACTTGTTACTTCAACTCTGACACTATCCCAGGTCCTATACTACTTGTATTACCAGGAGTCAGTTGAAAACAAAGTGTGCAGAAGCAGCTGTTATTCTTTATTTTTAAAGCTGCAAATAAAACATTTTAAATACATATGATCATAGTTCGCATTTTACAATCCAAAGTCCAGTGACTGTACTGGTGATCCACAGATTTCATAGACTGTATTAGCCAGAAATACAAATGTTGATTTTTAGATCCAGTTTTCACAGCAAGAACTAAACTGAATGAGAAGACTGCGTGCAAGAGTCTGTAAGATTTATCAGTTCAGGAAAATCCAACCGAGAACCTTTTAAGCGTTACCCTTTAGTTTTGTGCATAAGTATTATGAACTCTATTTTAATATATTTCTGGAACAAACAAACAAACAAAACAGCCACTAAAATTACAAGGTATCTGCTAAATTACAAAAACAATACCACATTACCTACTACAGTAGGCCTCTTCTGAAGACCAAGACCTTGTACTTTTATATCAAGGAAGAAATCAGGGTCATATTCTAAAATCCTGGAATATTGTGCAGTCATGGTTTGTTAAGAGGACAGGAGATACTCAGAGTCTAATGCTCTTCTGTCTGAGTTAAGACTCACCTTCTTTCAGTGCTTTATCCATGTTGTGAGAAATGACCACTCTCCTTAACTGGACTGAATCATGGGAGCTTCCAGAACAATTACTCTGAAATTTGAAGAGAATATTCGTAAGAGGAAGGAATAAACCAAAAGACAGGAGGAATAAAAATACAAAAATTGTAGCCTCATACAGATAAAACAGATGAGTGTCAGTTGCCTGTAAGGTTATTATATATTGTTCATTAAGCACATATTTGCACCCATTGTTGCATATTGTACTTTGTACAACTTGCCAAATTATCTTAAGGTTGGGGGTTTTTGGCAGAAGGGAGCTGCATTTGTTTGCAATTCAATGCACTAGGAACAGGTCATGCATTTAATAAAACAACTGGAACTACCCTAAAATCCAAATAAAGCTGTTCAGACTCCCATCTAACACACAGCATTACCATGGACACTTGCCAGGCCTTGAGTGCCCCTCCTTCCACGCACAGTTAATTTGTCCCAGTTTTTGCGTGAATGCAGCAATACTCCCTCGACTTCTTCCAGTCACTACTCTTAAGACCATATAGCTGTGGTATTGCAGCTGTTTTCTTCCCCCCTCAGTATTACTATAAATTGCAAGAGCAGCAAGATTTCAGCCTGTTTGCCTCCATTTGCAGCCCTTCTTACTATCAACACTACAGTTAAGGAGATGCAAGAACAGAGTGTTAATCTGATTAGTAAACTGCTACAGATTTTCATTACTCCCTTTTACCTGAACACAATGCTGGTAAAGCATAAGCCATAGCCACCTGAACAGCTGCAGACGTTACTTTTGCTGTTTGGAAAAACATCTAACAACATTTGCTCTGATACACCACCTCTGACTGCTAATGTTGTTGTGCTGCCTCCATGCAAAGCTGTGTTAATGCTAGTCATACAATTACTTAAGGATTTTTCTGCATTATTTGCAGCAGGAAATTGGATGATTCATAACCACTCCAATTTAAAAAGAGACAGATTTACAGAGGCATTAAACATCCCAAATATATTTGGGGAGGGCAAAGGGATTCAGAAAGCCCTATTAAGCAATGCCACTTGGGCCTTTCTGTGAAGAAAGTGCACAAAGTCACAAACCTGACAAACTTGAGCTCAGTGTACTCCATCTTCTTTAATACTCATGCTAGCTTGGGTATCCTACAAGACTAATCCTTCTGCTAAACTGAGTCATGCCTGCATAGAGGTCAGTAACCTCAAGCTCCTAACTGTGGCATCAACAGATCTCATTTGTACTTAGTTTGCGGCAATGGGGTTTTTTTGTATGGACTGAAGCATCACTAAGCTCTCTGGTGAAGCATCAGCCAAATCACTCCTTTCAAAACCAGTTTAAACACAAGCTGAGATAAGAAAATTATAAATGTTGAACTCTTACCGTTTCCCCCTACCTGCCTCAGTTCTGCACTTCTTTACAGCAGAAGAAAAAAAAAACATTAAAAAAATAAAAATAAATAAATAAATAAATAAATAAGGCCTTCGGAGGGGATTCATGGATACAAGCAGCTTGCTCCACATCACCACACCACATTCCAAGCTACACAATGCCACAAAGCAGGAAGTGATCCTTTTATGTTTCAATCTTGAAGACTCAATGTTAAGAAGAAGGCAGACTATTATTGCCTCAGTCAAATGCTGCCTCTTAAATAGGAAGATACAAAACTTGTGTTTCAGCTTGCAAGAATATACTTCATTGAAAGTGTCCTTTACGGTTGGTACCTTTTGACTTCCAAAAGGCACCAGCTTTTTGTTTAAAAAAATAAGATAAAATAATAACATCCATGCTATACAAGTGATCAAAAAGAACTGAAAACGTAAGAAGTGAATACCACCACTAGCAATTGTGATTTTGCTACTGCACAAATGTTATTACTGAAGGGCAAAGGAATTTTTTCCATCCTCATACAGGTATTATAGACACCACCATGAACAGCCTGTGAGAAAAGCACAAAGCTTTGTTTAAAAATAAGGTTTCAACTTTGTTTAAAAACAAATTTTCAAGAACAGATGAGAATCTAACATTTGCATAAATAATGTTTAAATATATTGAGTGATGTTGTTTGGGTTAGTTCAGGCTAAGAAGAAAAATAGTTTGGGGAGACCAAATGAGAGCATACAAAGAAGAGGAAGCCAGACTCTTCTTGCACATGCACAGGAAAATAGGCCAGGTTACAACAAAGGCAATTCCCATCACTTACAGGGCCAATCTATTTTAATTATGAGGCTGGTCAAATACCAGAATGGGAGAAGCTGTGGAGTCTCCATCCTTGGAGGTACTCAAAACTCCTGTCAACAGGAGAAAGCCCTGAGCAACCTACCTAGCTGGAGCCACCCTGAGCTGGGTGGACTAGGTGACCTCCAGATATTCCTTCCAACCTGAACTATTTTGTGATTCTTGATGATCCTTCAAGAACTGAGTTTTATTTAGTTACTAATAATGGATCAGATACTAAGTTGCCTTTTCTAAAAGCGCTTATCAACTCCTTTTCCCTTTTACTCTTTCAAACTTGCATTTAGCAGAACCAAGTCTTAAACCTTCATAGCTTAGATTTGCTTTTAAAAAAATCTGTTTCTGTGACAACAATAACAATGAATTCACTAAATAAGGAGGCACCCCTAAGTTAGATGACATACAGCAACAAACACCTGAAACCCAACAGCTCCAACCCAGTAACACAGGCTTACCAGCACCTGGAATAACAGGACTTCAGAAAACTCACAGTTCAAACTCAGATGTAACAGCTGAGAGACTGAAAGATCCAGATTTTGCTGGAAGGTTTTCTTCCTACCCCTGCCTCAAGTCAGATGGAGGGCGCATAGAGAGAACAGGTTCAGCTAGAAAGCCTAGACTGGAATGTTCTCACATTTTGATTCATGTGGCTTATCTAAAGGAAAACAGTGCTACATTTCATGAAACAGTTGGCATAACCCTGACTGAGCCCAAAGATGTTCGTGAATGGATTTTACACAGTCAAAGCTCCAGCTTCGATGCTGTTTTATACCAATTAAAATCTGGTATGTCCCCATTAGCCCTGACCTGCACTAGCACAGCAAAAACAAAAAAAACGAAACAAAAAAAAAAAAACAACCAAAAAACCCACCCCAAAACACAAAAATCAGGGGCTCCACTCTGTAGATTTCATTGTTAAAGAACAGCAGAAATCACACTGAAACTTAAACTTAAATAAGATAAAATGACTTGAAAGGGTAAGGGTGGAGCACATTCGGAAAGCACATGCAAAGAATGAGGTTGCTAACAAACAGGGAGGCCTGTTTCCTGGAACAGTTCAAGTTTTCTCTAATTTTTACTTTGTTTACAGGCTGAAAAAAAAGGATGTGTGTATTTCCTGGAGATTCTCAATAATACTCATTATTTGATACTTTTGAGAACGGTCTAAACCACAGAAAACAACAGTTTGAAAGGCACGGGGGGGGGGGGGGGAAACAAAACAATGCTGGTATTAAGCCCAAAATTTTCTCTTGGGTTCAATCTCCTACAGATGCAAAAATTAATGTCATTTATTGGTTTAAACAATTTAAAATCAGTTCTGAAGAAAATGTTAAAGAATAAAGAATTAAGGTGTTTCAACAACTACATTGAATAAATGGCAAAGCACAGAGAAAACAGGAGTATCTTCCACTATAAAGAAATCCATCTGCAATACTCAGTCATCAAATGCAAATCTTCAAATCTAACAGCAGAAAGCCAGGCACCTGCTACAGGCACACCACATGCAGACTTACTCTGCCATGGGAGTAAAGCCAGAAGCAGAGAAAAATTAACAATTATTTCTATTATATTAACTCAATTACAACAAAACTAGAACAGAGCTCAGGACAGATCCCACAGTAAAAACAGGCATTGCGCATGAGATGCTCGGTTTAATCACTGATCTACAAGGCAAAGATTACATCTAATTCAGCATATAAGAACTATCCAGTTACCCCAGCTACTTGCTCCACACACTAATGCCCTGTTAACTTGCTTCTTTTCTTTGTAAAACACACATTAACATCAGACTGGACTTTGATGATAGAGAGTCACAGTTTCAAATAATACTTCACTGAACCCTCCATAAATTCAGCTGTAACCCATCTAGATATATGTTTTCTTACAGTAGTAAACTTTACTCCAATTTCTGATGCAAAAATAAATTATCTACTCACAAGAATTATCATTTTAAATTAATACCTATAGTTCTATTTAAGATTACAAAGCAAGTACATGTCACTTAAGCATTAATCTACATATATTAAGGAATACCGTAGCTAACAATTTAAAAATCAACATACTTAAAGCATGTTAATCCTATTATGTTAAGTATCATTATCTCAATAACTATTTTAGAATATCAGTGGATCTTATTTCCACTACTATAGTAGTTCCTGGAACATGCAAACCATGTTTATTATACTGGGACCTTTACCTTAAATGTACTACGTGCAAAACTGATAGAACTGCAGCAGTACAAAAACTATAATGAAGGCAGAACTTCCTTGACTTGAGCTTTCATATAATACTAGCCAGACAAGAATATGCAAATGAAACTTTTCTCAGGTAATACTTTCATCCCCTTCAGTACAGCTAAGAAGTAATTGGTTAGTTAGCATTCAGATTTCTGTTCAGCAAAAAATACATCATTATTCTCTGGTAGGAACCTTAATATTACCACCAAAATAAAAGCTTACATAAATTCTCAGCGTACATGGACAGCTCCAGTCTACTGAACATTTCCAAACTCTTCTCCTCTTGTTAAAACAGACAACAAGAATCCGTGGCCTATACTTCAAAGCCAGAAGAGCCATGTGCTATGAAAACTGGATTGCTCACAAGCCAGAAAAGCCTGCACAGACTCATGCCTCAGCTGCAGTCTCAGCCTGACAATCAATGAGGAACTCGTGCATTGTCTATTGCTATACCCTCCCTGCCTCATGAATTTTCACTGTATAAAGGTATGATGTTCTGTCTTTTTATCAGAGCATCACAGAACATGCAGAATGAATTGTCATCATTGATCTTATTAACATTAACTTGCTCTCTTTCACTGTGCATGTTTAATACATAAAAAAAAATGGTATAAAGTGATTGGTCATTTAAACCTCCCTTGACACAAGCCTGTTCTCCTTTCAACTCCATTATTTCTTTGGGGGTTTGAGAATTATTGGGGGGGGTTGGGTGTTTTGCTTTGTGCTTTTTAAATCACTTTACAAAGTGGCAGCTTGGTAAAGGATATGGTGTTCTATATAATTGACTCTTCTTTGGGTAAACTTTGCTGCTCTCCTTTGTAGAGCACAAGGAACCAAGACCTGGAATAAGAAGTAACTTGATCAAATTTTGGTTTGACAATATTTGATATATGTGAACCATATTTTCAATCCCAAGGTGTATCTTGAATGCAAGATGCTTTCACTCTTCACACTACTTTAGGACTCCCCCGCCAGAGACCTGACAGCAAGATCCCAATGAGCCTCCCACCAGTCTCTCTTATTGACTCAGCATTTATTCTGATAACTGAGCCATGAACTAGCTCCCTAGTTACACTGTCAGTCATAAAACAGTTTTCAAGTGTGAAGCAGTCCCTACAAGGGTAAAAGGAGCCTGATTCATATAGCGACATATGAAATGCCAATCTAACCCAATGTTGAGAAAATTAAACATCAAGCACAATACAATGCAGAGCTGAAGACCACACAGGATACAATGAAAGGAAACAGGGTTGCATGACAAGACGAGATCTCTAAGTATACATGATGGAGAAAATGCTGTGTGGAAAACTAAGTCTGCTCATTGCTAAGGAGTTATGGGACAAATAAGCGAGACACAGAATCTGAAGAATGTTTCAATATTTAATTTCCTGACCTCAGTCGTCTCCTGTGAGAATAAAGTTACCACTTCAGAGTTATGCCTGCAAGTAATCAATGAATGCAGTCCTGACAAAACTTCAATTCTAAAAAAGCTTTGAAATCCATAAGGACAACAGATACTCCACACATCCCTAAAAACAAACTGTAGCAGACATATCTAAACTACAGGCCCCAAAGTGTAACAGGCCCCCACTGAGCCATAACTGAATGTTTGCAATTCATGCAACATTCTCTTCAAACTTTAAAATATTCCTGAAAAAGGGAGGCAATGCTACAACACCTTTTCGTTATTTTAATTTCAGGACTTCCTTAGTAGTAAACTCACCTACATCATCAAAAGCTGATTGTTTGCCTGCCTAAGTAAGAGACAGCACTAAGAACAAAAGTATTAGACACTCAGCTCTGTGTCACCTTGAAACATATCCTCTGCTTTTAATCCAGAAACAAGTGATAAATTAAAAGAATGGCAGTAGACAGAATATGCAGGTTGCAAGCCCAAGAGGATCTAAAACAAGCATGACAGAAGAGCAGCAAGCAGAGACTGGCAGAAGTAACAGCAAAAACCCTGCAAAACTGGAGCTCTCCATATTCCCTAATGGACCAGGGAATGAGACAAACTGTAGAACATCTTGCCTTTAGGTTGATAAAAACCCCATAAATACTTTTGAAGACTTACTAAGGTGTAAAGACTGAAAGGAGTTGGAAAGTTTCTCCTCTCCCTCACAGCTGCTCGAAACTGCTCATTATCTCAGGAACTGCTCTGTATCACATTTGAAGCTGATGCCCTGAGATGGTAAACCTTTGGCTTCCTACCCCTTGCTGGGTCTCCTGTAAGATTACCTTTGCAAACCTCATCTGATGGCCAAAGTCCAACAGTGAAGGAAAACCTTGTGTCCATTCCCTCTACCACCCTTACATTCCTCAAAAAGAGCAAAGCACTCAGCTTAACCATGACAGATACTCAAAGATACACAAGACTGCAAGACAAGACTAGGTAGATCATTCCCTATACAGAGCATTATTCATTTATTACGTATTTAAAATGCAGCATTTAAATTTAAGAAACTATCCTTGGTTTTTTTAATTATTTAAATGAACTTGATAACCCAGCTTCTATTATTCAGAGTTTTTGCTTTGAATCAGAGTAAAAACACTATACTGAAAAGAAACTCTGTCCAGCCAGTTTTTTTGGTGGAGAAACAACTCACACTGGGAACAAGGGAAAAAGTGTTTTCTTTCTCCTTCGCACTAACTTGGTTAACATGGCTCTTCATATGAGTCAAAGACATCTCCTCTACAATAACACAAGTTAACAGTGTAGGGAGCAAGCTTGAATTTAAAGGGTGACACATGTTCTAGCCAGGGCTATTACCAGTATGAGCAAGTCCACACATATTTGAAAAGTGAAAAATCCCCTTTGAGACAGACATTTTTATCGAAGTACAATTGGGTCACCATGCCTTTTTGCTGGCATGCTGCACTTTGATGCCCTTCTCCACCACAAATAATCTCGTCCTAAAACAGCTCCTGAGAAGTGCTGAAAAATAACACAATGTACAACCGCTGGCAATAACAAAATGTACATAACTCCAGGGTGTCGTTCAATTCCTACTATTTCAATACAAACTATTTAGCAATATTATTAATGGCTTCAAGTACTTAAACTAGTAAGTAAATATTACGAGTTGCCTGTGCACCCTCTCCCCTTCTCTTTCCAATGAGGATATAAAGGCACACTGGAAGAAGCAAACCTTTATATGGAAGCTGGAAGACTCTCCAGATAGACCTTGCGATCAGAGCTCTCGTATATGGGAAGACTATGTTGAAAGCACACCTTGTCATGGCAATATAAATTGCACACCTTGCTTTGCAGTTTGCAGATTTCAAATGCTCTTGCTAAGATACCTGACTTCAGCAGAAAGTCTTCACCTTTCAAGTCCCAAAGGGGTTACATGAAAAGTACTCTGAACAAAGCACAGCTTCACATTTGGAAAGATCGTTTCACGAGCCGCAAGTTCAAGCAAAACAATAAGGCATACACCTTGTTCTTCTGAAGTTCAAACCTGCAATACAGCACTTCCTCACTCAAGTTACTCCGTTGCATTAAGAGGACCATGGAAATCAACAACTCACATTGTAAGTGCTTGCAGAATTGAGAACTTATAAAAAACTCCCCTTTTTCAGCACAGCATGAAGAACTCGATCCAAGTCCCTCTGAAGTTGATCAAGAGTACTCCCACTCTCCAAGAGGTGAGACTGACTCCCACTAGAGTAAATATTTATTACTGAATACTTAAGTATTTCCTCATCTGTTAACCCCAATGTGAAGCTCACTCAAAGAAGGAAAAACCAATCCATCCGCCCTAAGTTTGTGCACATACGACACATGCAGAGTAAGACACCAGCCGTAACACTTTTTCCTAAGATAAAATAAAATATTTTAAATTGCTAGACCAACAGAGGGTTCTTCAGATGCAGAAAGGCTTAATAAATTCTTGCTTTACAGTCATCCTACTACTGGCTGCCAGAAAGGAAAAGACAGCAGGCTCACAAGGCTCTATGAAAACTGGGAGAGTGACAGCTGAATGATAATAAAGCAGTGTAAATACAAAGGGATGTATAATAAAAAGATTGCCTACAAATTTTTCAAAGATAAATGCATGGAGGAAACTTCAAAAACCATTTTAGCAAATGGCCTACACTTCTACATGCTGCCTATACAGACACTACTACTTTCTTCACCTACATGTTGCTGAAGCACCAATTGGGAAACCTGCCAAACATACACAAAATTGTTCAGAAAAAGTATGTCAAGGAGCTTTGCAGCCCTGAAGCCATTTTGTATCAAAACAAAATCAACAAAACTCTAAATTGAAGGCATGAGACACCCAAATAAGATGCCTGGAATTACAGCTTCTAAAGAGAAAGTACCTTGTTGCTCCTTGCTTGACAGTCCCTTTTCTACAGCCAGATTAAATTTTGAGAACACTGCAAAGAGGCAGGAAAGAAAAATTTCAACTGAATCAGGAGGAGGGTAAAGAAACAATGCCATGAAAAGGACTGCAACAGGTGCTGCTGCTTTAGCAGTGACTTTTAAGTGCAAGATTTCAATTTCCTTCTGAAACAATGAACACATACCACAGAACTAATAAATCCAAACACCAGGTACTAGAAGAGCAAGAGCAGGTGGGCACTATTTACATATACAAATCCAATGGATGGTGGCAAAAGGAGAACATCTTGAGGAGAAACTGGCAATAACATACCACAAAAAGAATGAACATCCCACTAAAAGAAAGTGCATAGGATACAGTAACTGGTAAGACCGTATTTGTCTCGGCACAGTTCAAGTTTCACTCCTGTTCAGTGGGCTTATGTATTATGTTTTTCAGAAAGGGAGAGAGAAACAGAGCAGTAAATCTGATTTTTTTTCTTCAACTCTTGGCTTTCTAAATTTAACTGATTTTCATTGTTTGGCTGTTTCACTAATCTGAAAGTTACTCCTCATTGCAGCAGCAGGGACACTTCCCTTATTAAGCTTACATATAGATTATTTCTTTTTTATATTATGTATACAGTATGTTCTCCTAGAAGTAAATTAACACACATCCAGATGTGCTGCTATACTTACCTAAACAAAAATGCCACTGGAGCTGTGGCATTATCACCAAAATATTTAACCTTGCAAACCTCCAGAGGGCCATGAAGATGATTAGAAGGCTGGAGTACCTCTTCTATGAAGACAGGCTGAGGGAGTTGGGATTGTTCAGCCTGGAGAAGGCTCAAGGACAACCTTAGAGCAGATTCCAGTACATAATGGGGGCTTACAAGAAATCTGGAGAGGGACTTTTTAAAAGGGCTTACAGTGAAAGGTGAAGGGGGGACAGTTTTAAGCTGAAAGAGGGTAAGTTATTAAGAGGGTAAGTTATAGTAAGATATTGGAAAAAAATTCTTTACTATGAGAGTGGTGGAACACAGCTTTTCTGGGCAACTGGAACAGGCTGCCCAGAAAAAGCTGTGGATGCCCCATACCTGGCAATGCTCTAGGCCAGGCTGGATGGGGTCTTTGAGCAACCTTGTCTAGCAGGGGATGCTCCTACCTATTGCAGGGGGGTTGAGATTAGATGTTCTTTAAGGACCCTTCCAACCCAAACCATTCTGTGATTGTTTGAAACCTGAAGGCAACAAGAATTTATTACTGATGCTTTTTTTTTTTTTCCCTTTGACTGAGTGGTGAAATACAAAAGCATATTGCACTTAATTCATATTTGTTCCCCAGCATTCCTACGCCAAGAAACTGCTTAACAATCCCTAGCTGTACCCACTTAATACACTACCTACAGAACAGGTACCTTCTGCTTACAGCTTGCTGACTTTGTGCATTACATCTTCTCATTTTTCACTTCAAACACTCATACACGCTATTTGTTCTTCATTCCCTTCAAATAAATTAGTATGATCCTGAGTCTTCAAAGGAAAAAGTATTTTAAAAAGTCTACCAAGAAGACAAAATGATTATCACACACAACCACTGCCACACACAGATCCTGAATGCACCTTTGCAAGTTGTATTATTCACTAAAGTCACCAACCCCCAGCCAAACACCCCCTACTACTGACAATGTCCTGCCAGTTCCCATTAAATGCAGGCCTGGAAAGATGCACTGCTCACAAACATAGGCTCCTTCTTCCCTCCCTAGGTCCACTACTACAGGTCATTAGCCAATTTGATTGGCAAGATGAAAAGACAGCCAACTGTATCAGCAAGTGATTTCTAACAAGTTTTCTGCCCTGCCAGCACCCTTGCTTTCTGCAAGAACATTTGCATCAACCGCAGCCCCAGAAACACAGAAGTGACAGCATTATTTACTTGCTGCTAACAAGAAGAGTATGCATACCAAGTGTAATGAACTGGGTCACCAGAACGGTGAGGCAGCACACCAATTATGCTCCTATTCCTTTGTAGAGCACTCTCAGGTATCCTGTGTGACACTCACCAAAGTGAAATAGCACTTCAGTGGCACTGGCTACGGCTGCAGCACTTCGCTTGCTAACATTCCACGTTAAGGTCTACAATTTGCTGGGTGAGGGACCAAGGGCACCCGGATGGAGTCATCAGCTGTGGTGTCAAACACCACATCCCTGCAACCCGTGGCACAGCGGGAGTGCAGGGGGGATCCTCATTTCCAGCTGCAGCTTTTCAGGACTGTCTAGGATCACCTCCAGAGCCCTGGATGACTTGACGGGGGGGGACGGGGGACGTGCGTGGATGACAGCAAAGTTATTCTGACCAGCATCTGTAGTCAATCTTTAAATACCTTGTGCTACAGGTCCTGCCCAAGGAAAAAAAAAAAAAAGAACAACCAAAAACTACTTAGCAGTGAGCTAGGAAGAGCTCATGAACATTAATTAGTACATCTTAGAAGACATACAGAAAGCAAATTTATCTTTTGTGTAGAAGTCTGCAAAGGTTTGAAATCACACTGGCACTTCTGCACGACATTATGACAGCACTATAACCAGCTCCAGAACAGGCATTTAAACAATGCTATGCTGGCTCTTAGAGTACGTCTCTCTCTTTTACGAATGGCACTTCAACCGAAGGAGCAGAAAGGGATGTGAGACACAGAGAACAACAAATTGCCATACGAGTGATCCCGCATTCTGAAGGTCTCTCTCGGAGCAAAGTCTCCTTTTTTTCCGCACTCCTGCTATCCTCCAGCACAACTTTCCCCATTTAAAGCCCCGCCGGGCGGCAGAGTGGACAGGCTCCTGCGGCCGCGGGAGGACAAGGGTACACGGCTTTCGGGAGGCCCGGCGCTCCGCGGTGGAGCGCGGAACGCGCCAACCGCCGCTCCCCTCTCCCCGCCAGCGTAAAGAGAGAGCGCCCGCGGCCGCCCCCGGCCCGGCTCCCCTCTCCTCTCGCCACTTACCCCTACAGCCCGCAGGACAGGAGCTGCGGCGGCAAAGTCCGGCGGCGGCAGGCGGCGGCGGCCACGACACACGAGGACTATCAGGGTGCCCAGCGCGGCGGCGACGGCGGCACAGCCCGCGTAGAGAGCGAGGCGGAGCAGCAGCAGGGCCAGGCACGGCGGACCGCCACCCCCAGCCTCGGCCCGCTCCTGCCCCAGGTGGACGACAGACACTGCCAGCAGCCCCAGCCCGGCTGCCAGCACGAAGAGGGACGATCCGGGATCCTCGTCCTCCTCGTCTTCCGCCGCCTCCTCCTCGCCGCCACCGGCGGCAACAGCAGCTGCTGCCGGGGCGCTGCGGTGGCCGGCCTCGCCGCTGGGGCCGTGCGAACCCAGCGGACCGGGGGTGACAGCCCCCGCCGGCTCGGGCTGCCCGGCCGTGCTGCTAGCGCTGTCGGCACCGGGGAACATGCTGCTCCTGGCGCCGCTGGGAGCAAGAGCATCTCCCGCCGCGGCAGCCCCCTGCGAAGGTCGCCGCTCCCGGGCCCCCCCCTGTCCTCCTCCGCCGCAGCCCGCCGCCGCCACTGGCAACGCTGCGGCCGCCGGGGGAGCCGGAGCTCATGCCCGGCGGCAGCCGGGTGCTCGGCGGCCCCGCCGCTTTCTGGCGGCTGAAGCGGCAGCGCTGCCGACCGATGAGCGGCGGGATCCGAGCGCCGTGGCGGCAGGCGGGGAGGCCCCGCCGCACCGATCGCTGTCCGGCAGGGGGAGGGGAGGAGGCGGGGGCGGTGCGGCGGGCGCACGTGTCCCCGGCCCCTCCGGTGCCGCCCCACGGCGGGCCTGGCCTGTTCGCCCCGGGGGCAGCGCTATGGCGGGGCGCGGTATCATCCCCGCCCCGCGCACAGGCCGGGAAACAGCCGCGCTCGGGAGAGACGAAGAGGGGAAGGTCCTCCCCGCGGGGTCCGCAGTGTGGAGCTCAGTCCCGCGGAAAGCTGCCGGGCGCCCCTCCGCTATGGACAGCCTGGCAGAGCTGGGGGGCTAGCGGGCCGCGATTTGGTGGGACCGGTGGGGCCGGGGATGGTCTGGCCACAGCACCGAGGCCCTGGCCTAAGCTCAGGACAAAACCTTGGCCAGGGGCATCTCTGAGGCTCGGACCCCCTCCTGAATGTGTGCACCCCTCTGCTCACACCCCTTTGATCAGCCAAAGGAGGCCGTAACTAACTAGATTTCAGACATGAAAAGTTAATAGAACAGCGATTGAAGTGACACAACTGAGGTTCTGCAAAACCCAGCCTCGCTACCCCAAAGGAAGCCTGCCAGCACTCCCATTGCTACCCTCACTCGTCTGGTCTGATGAGTTGGGACTGCCTGTGGCATATTCTGACAACAAACTCCTCAAAAGCCTCGCAATATTCCAGCTGTGCTGGGGATGTATGTTCACCTCCCCATGGGCACAGTGCACTTAAGGGATCCTCTCCATTGAAGTTAGCAGCCCCAGGCCAGGTGGGAAGGAGGCCTTGATCTCCTCAGAGTAGGAGTAAAGGGCAACGCTTCCCTAAAGGAAGCCAGCCAAAGTAGATATACAAGCATTTACTCACAGACTTCATTTTAAGAGCAGATATCCCATTAAGAAAGTTAAGCACTGCAGAAGTGCTGACAGGTCTTGAGACTTCTGGGAAGCACTTTTCAGATTGCCACTACTCTGGTGATCTTAATTGCCCTGAATCTTCTCTTTTAAAGAACAGCCAACTCAGACCATCCAGAGTGTCCAAAATGGATTATAGTCTCTGTGATTAAAGGTGAAAATCATCATAATAGTTAAAATATTGCAATGCCAGTGCCTTCCCGTGCGAACTACCATGCACCAAAACATCCTGCTGTTTTGCCAAAGGGCTTGGGGACCAAGGTTCTTTCAACATGTTCGACCATTACCTCCAACAGAAAGATTCTGTGGAATCTGAAAGCTTTTGGATAAGGCCCAACATGCCAGGTTTCCTATAAAGTTATTTTATTCTCATCAGGTACAGAACAAAAAGTAAAGATCCATCTCCTAGCACACACTTTATTCCTCAAAGATTTCAGAAAATACAGGGCTTTGGCCTCACTTCAAGTTCTATTCTGGGATCTTAATAAAGATCCACACAAGAAACCAGACAGAGCATGTAGAGGCCTCCTACCGCAAATGCATTCAGGAAACTGCCTGGGCCTCTGTCAAAACTACTTAAGGGAATTGAATTTTTAAATTAACCTGAAGCAGAGTATGTAATGTTGTTAGTACTGTGTAAACAGAGATTATTTTCGTATTAGAGTATTAATTCTCAGAAGTGGAGAGGAAGATAAAAAAATAAACCTACCTGCAATAACAGTGTAGTCCTGCAGTGCTTACGCACAAAACCGTTCTTGTCTGAATGAGTAATCCCACCAATTTTAGCTAGGATTTACACATCATACCCTGAATCAGATGTGTATCCACAGAGCTAGAGGAAGATTTGATTGTGTTTTTTTTCGTTTAGTTTTTAATAAGATTCTATGGCTTTTTGACCTGAGGTACAATTTCTAATATTCTACATGACATCCTAGCTCCACTGAAGTCAATGGTAATTTTCAAGTTTACTCAGTGTTATTTGAACTTCCCCTTTTGTACTTTAAAAATTACTTTTCTGTACAAGACAAAAGGACTTTAGAGGTCAACTTTCTGAACTGGGGGTTATTTTATTCTCTTCCTGTGACTATTTACTCGTTCATGGAACTAGTTTATGAGGTAAGAGATTCAAACTCTATTTTATTCAAGCAGTACTGCAAGTATCTTTCCTACAAAGAGAATACTACTTTAATCTTGGTTTAGAACAGAAATTATGTCTGATCTGGGGGAAAAGTCTGCATCTTTGCTTTTTTGCTTTGAGCCAGGAGTATAATTTACCTGTTTATAACATACCCTAGACAAAGCCCAATGATCTGAATACACTTTTACATCTTTGATGATAATCTTGCAACTTTCACCTTTGCAGCACTGCAAAAAACTTCTGTAAATTTGTGCCTTTAAAATGTTTAGGCAAGCTTAAAATAAATACTTGCTTGAAAGCTTTTTCACATTTACTTTCTGTTTTGTGAGCCTTTCTGTTTTCAATCACATTGCTATAAAGGTTAGCAATTTGTTACTTCTCAGTTAAAACAGAAATCTACCTTATAGGCAAAAAAAAAGGCATGTAAAGTGCATACTTTGTTTATATTTTTAGTACACTTAAAACTTTGAATTAATTGCATACTTTTTTATAACTGCTGTGATGCTGCATTATAGTTACAGTCATGTTAAGAGTTTACAGAAATTTCTAAAAGCCTTTTGGGCACAAACCCCAGAAATGCTCATGAACTTTTAAACCCGATGGCACAGAAGCATGATAACTAACACAGTTAGAAACAATCATAGGAAAGAGAAGAAACACATTTACTGGGTAATGGATGCTGCTGATTTCATGAAACCTAGCTACCAGAGCAAGAGAAAAGGAGATTGTTATACTTCTCAGTATCTTAAATCTTACTTGATGCTATTCAAGAAACTCAAGAAAATTACTCTGTTTATTTCTTAAAGGCTTGCAGAAAGAAGGAGCTGAATATTTTCAATCTTTTTTGCCTTTTAAAACTTTCTCTGCTACAGTAGATGCTTCGGACTTGATTGAAAATGTAAAATGCAGGCACATTTCAGTGGAAAACATATGAACAATCTGTCTGTAAAAGCAGACATAGTTTGTCTGATAAAACTGTACCTCAATGTCTATATATTGCAACTGCAAAATTTGTACTTACACAGATTTTTCTTTTCTGTAGACATTTCAATATAGACTTTACATGATCATATACTATGTTTTTCCATTAGGCCTCATTCTTCATTTACTGAAAATCAGTTGAACTGCTTGAAGAAGGTTATTGCTCATTTTTGTTGGCCACATTTCTACAAGATATGTAAGTTACACTAATATTAACCAAATTTGGTTTTTGCTTTATGAGATAACAGTGTTGTATTTTGCCTATTTGTAGACAGGAACCTGACACACAGGGGAAAATCACGCATTTAATGCCCAGTGTGAGCTATCCAAGACCTCACATTGTGAGGTCAGCAAACGCTCAGCATTTTGTAGCGTGTGTTTATAGATATATGTATATACACATATGTACATATGTTCCTCTTTGTGTATGTATATATACATGTGTATAAACATGTATATATATACACATGCTACAAAATGCTGAGCGTATGTATATACACATATGTATACACATACACAAAGAGGCACATATGCACATATACATATGTGTGTATGTACCAAGTGAAATATGGCTATATATACAAGTTATCTTGCCTGCATAGCCCTGATTCAACTCAAAAGTCAGCATGCTCAGAAAAAAACGGGATCGTGTTATTAGATCTTTTTCACGATGAACAATGGGCTCAAAATGAAGTAGAATTTATAGTTTTGAATGCATGGATCAGCAATCTGGAAGTCTTTCTTTTCATGTAATTCTTTCTAGTTTGTTAAAAAGTAACACTAATTATTAAAGAAATGTCAAGGTCTGGTACCGCAGCTGACCCCTTCAGAAGAGCTGGAACCTACCCACCCTTACACAGGACATTGCCACTTCCTGGTAGATCACTAGTAAGTAGTCATCATTTACCTAGTAAGCAGAAAAAGTAGTGAAACTCTACCTGAAGACTTCATCCATGTTTCTACAATAATTGTACTGAGATTCAAAGATGCTGAGATCAGCTCCACTCAGAGAAGAGTCCTGATCCAACCTCGATGATTTGGGTCAGTTGTCCCTAAAAGCCCTCCAGATCAGTTTGCTTCATCCATTTCCTCAGGATATGTTGCTCGTTGCTGCAGCCCTGGCACTACAACATGGGGGCCATCGCCTTGGCCTGAGGTGCTGTTGCCTTAATATGGGACATCACCATCTCACAGTGGGATACCATCCCCTCATCCTGGATTGCTGTCCCCTCCGTATGGGCTGCCGGCACATCAACCATGAGTGCCCTCATCCCAGCCTAGGGCACCATCACCTCAATCTAGGGCCCTGTAACCCTAACATGGAAAAAAATAACCACAGCACCAGCCCTCATTGCCTCAACCTGGGATGCCATCACCTCAAACTGGAGTGCTAACACCTCAGCCTGGGGCACTGTTATCTCAATCTGAGGCTCCAGCACCTCAGCACGTGGCCCTATCATCTCAAGCAAGAGCCCCATTGCCTCAACCTGGTCACTTCGTCTCAACCCAGAGCCCCCCACCACCTCAAGCTGGAGCCCCACCAGGTCAACTTGGGGCACTGTCACCTCAGCATGTAGTCCCATCACCTCAACCTAGCGCTCTGCACCTCATCTTGAGGCACTATCACTTCCACATGAAACCCCATCGCCTCAGCAAGAACCCCCGCTTTCTCCTCCAGTCCTGCGGAGCCTAGAGGGGTGGGAAGGAAATAGAGAGTCGCTACTGGAGAGAGGCAGGAAGGGGGTGCCGGGACTTCCCCCATCTCTGTTCCCGCCCCTCTCAGGCACCGCCTTTCCTCTCCCGGCGACGGCAGGAGGCCGGCTATCTAGCTGGCCGCCGCGGAGCTGCGCGCATTCATCTGGTCGTGTTCTTTCTCTCTCCTTCTGTGCGTGTGAGTATCAGCCCCAGCCGCCTGCGCGGTTACCACAACAAAGCCGCGGGGGAGGGAGGTGGCGGCTGGTGCTTGTTTCGGGCTGCCGGCCAGGCCCGGCCTGGCGGGGTTTATGGGCCTCCAGTGCTCCATTTCGGGGGTCGCGGGTTCCTCCTTCTCCTCCTCACGGAAGGTGTCCTGAGAGAGGGTGGGTGGCCATTGGGAGGGCGGGACGGAGAGGTAGAGCAAACAAGATGGGAGACGTGGTTTGTGTTTTATGTGTACACATCTGTTATTTTTAGTCATTATATAATTTATATTCTTACAGTTTCTTAACGTGCTGTCTTTCTACTTGGGTTCCTGCCTCAGCGGCACGTATGTAGGTGTCTCTAGAGCATGTCATGTGTGCTATATTTGGAGGGCTTTTGCTGGTGTGGAACTGCCGGAGTTTAGTAATGCTGCCGTGAGATGTGTTTTCTGCCGCACTTGAGTGCGGTGCCTGCCCTCTTTACCTCTCGGGGGCATCGGAAAACAGTTGGGAGATTTTCTTTTGGGGCACCAGTCCTCGTTGGCATCATAGTCATTGGTATCGGAAGCAAGTTCCTGTGTTGTGCGTGCTGCCCCAGACTTACCAGGCAGTGAGGGACGTGTCCAAGTAATGCTCGAAGAGAGTTTAATGAAGTGTTTTGATTGGATTTGGTTAGTGGGAATTAAGTCCACAGAAATGATTGTTGTGAACGGCTTGCCTTGAGCGTGTGAAACCATCGCTGTGGTTGCATCTCTGCAGTTTGCTCAGGATGACAGTTGTAACCCCGTGCCCTGCACCAGCGGTTCCCAAGGTGGGGCTGTAGTTTTGAAAAATAACCATCCACCGAATCTCTTGGACCGTGTGGTTTTGTGTGGAAATCACAAAAGCAGTAACTGTAGATCCTGGGGTTTGTGCATCCCCTGCAGCACAACAGAATACTGAATTAATTTGAAAGCATTTCACTAAGATGACACAACAGAAAGCAATGCATGTTATGCTTGTGAAACTCTGGGGTTTCTGGGGGAGTTTTCACAACATATTAGGGAAACTGGCATTTTAAAATACAGTTCAGCGTGACTTATGGCACAACATAATTTAAGGTCACATAACTTTGATGCCTTGCTGAAGTTTCTCCCTTGCAGTTGTTAAAAACAATTTTTCAGAAACTTGTTTTAGTGTGTTAATGTGAATATTTACACTTGTTCATTCTTACTATGTAACATATACAAAAAGCATCTAGTATTTGCATTTGGACCTATATGTGTTTAAAAACTGTGTGGTTGCAATTCCTATGCAACATTCATAGAAACAACTATGGGATGGAATGAATGTAACAGAAATAGCAATGGTAAATTTTTTTTGTACCCCTGCTTCTGTCTGTTTTCAGGTCCTCAAGATAGAGCATAGAGTGCATTGTGAACAGTTTTGCTTCTTTGAAAAAATAGTTAATCTCTCTTTCTTGGACAGAAAGTGGTCACTGGAGTTCTTAACGGAGAGAGTCCCACAAAGTTAAATTCTTCAGAGGAGCTATTTGAAGACTAAAATGAAGTGATGAAAACTAGTCACTGGACATTAGCTTAAGAATGGGTTTGTAAAATAATTCGTATTTTAAAACACAGTTTCCAAAACTTTGGACTTGGCTTTTGGAATGCTTCAAGCTCTTCCGCTGCTTTTTTTTTCTCTTTGCTTGTTTGCTTGGTGGTGGTGGTAGTTGGTTGGGTTTCTTTTGTAGTGTGTATGTTGTTCCTTTGTATTTTCTCAGCCTAGATAATCCTTGTGTAGAATAGAGACCAGAGAAAAGAAGAGAACAACTAATTCGGAGACTTCCTCTTCTTTGGATGTAAAGCTCTTATGACCTACTTGTATTTTTCATAGAATCATAAAATTGTTTGGGTTGGAAGGGACTTTAAAGATCAACTAGTTCCGACCCCCCTGCCACAGACTAGACCAGGTTGCTCAAAGGCCCATCCAGCCTGACCTTGAACACTTGGAGGGATGGGGCATCCACAACTTCTCTGGGCAACCTGTGCCAGTGCCTCACAACTCTCACAGTAAAGAATTTCTTCCTAATATCTAATCTAAATCTGTCCTCATGGGACATGGAGGAATGGTTTAAAGCCATTTCTCCTTGTCCTAGCCCTACATGCTGTTGTAAAAGTCCCTCTCCATATTCCTTGTAGGCTGCCTGTAGGTACTGGAAGCTGCTCTAAGGTCTCTCCAGAGCCTTCTCCAGGCTGATTGTTGCTTTGGTTTTGTGTTTGTTCATATTTAAAAGGGTGTTCATAGGCCCCTGTGTTTCTGAATATGACTTACATGGGCTAAAAGGGCCATTAGGACTGCAGAGGCTGTTGAAGCTTTGAAAGGACAATTGGCCAATCCCTTTAGAGGCTCCACCCAGCAACACATACAGGTGATTCTCTAAGGAGTCTTCCAGAATTTGCAGAATAGGGGATATATGGTCTTTTGTGGCGTAAATGACAGGAGCATCTATAAACTTTCTAAAGTCTGCCCAGTTGGGCGATATACCTGAAGCTTAAAGGTGAGAGCCTGAAAGTGAGCTAGCTCCCTGGTGAGCCTAGGTATTCCCCTTAATTCATGGGAGATAGGCGGACCATTATTATGAGGGTTGTACTTTATTGCTTCCACCAGAGCTGCTTTTTAAAGCTTTTTCATTCTTTGCCTCCTGATCTTACATTTAACCAAGACTGATAATAGTAATGGTTTAAAACATGACCTTGACTAAGGTTCCATCCAACAATCTCGACTGATGTTTTAAGTCACAATTCAACAATGGGTATTTGTCATTCTTGAAGTGTTTCATTGTAATAACATAGTAAACGTTGGAACTTTGGGAAACATTGAATTTAAGAGCCCCTCATTTCAGCATTTTATCTGCTTTTCCATACTGATGTTTCTCATCTGGAGAAATTAATAGGTAATAAAAATAGAATGCAAGCGAGGGTCTCAAGAGGCCCTTTCCTCATTTGCTCCTTATATACATTCTGAGGAAACACGAGTATACTTAGACTACTCCTAAGTGATGCGTGCTTAAGCTCTTCTTTGTATACTGTTTTAGTGACTTAATTTCTGTACCTCCCCCTGCTCATCTGTACTAGACAGTGCTTGTTCCTCTTACATAGAAATATATTCACCAAAAATTAAAAAAAAAATTGAATCTTATTTTCAGTGGCTGTGGAGAATGTGATTGTTACCTCTGTAAAACTGTGTATTTTCCAGATGGTGATAATAGGTGCCATCTTGTGGTCACAAAATTCACATCTGTTTGATCTGTGTGGCAGCACATCTGTGCAAAGTGTTGAGGAAAATGCTGGTGTGCCTGTTTGTCCAGTTGGGTCACTAAGCATACTAAATCTGTAACATTAGAAGCATGAACAAACTTCTAGCTCAGTGAGGATTTATGTTGTTGGAGACAGTTCATGTTGTGCCACTTGGTAGAGATGGCCAGATATTCTGGAGTATGCTATAATTTACCTGCTAAACTCTGTCAATAGTTTGTGGTGTACTTGTTTCTTTTGTGGTTCTGCTGTATCTTTCAGGACTGGTTCAGAGGCAAATCCAGAAAATGCCAGGGTAAGTGGCATGTGCACAGTACAGATGGTCAGCTCATGGATGAGAGTTTGGTGCTGTTGAACTCTTATTATGGATTTTTTTTTTGAGTCCTGCCTTCCCAACAGTGGTAGATGGGCATCTGTAGGTTCTAAACAATTTAAGCCATACCTCTACTGTGTGCAGTGGATGAGGCAGAAGTACAGACTGGGCACAACTGGTCTGTTACAAGGTGAGAATAGTGGGGAAGTTACTGTAGAAACACTGGTGAAAGAATTGTTTCTCTTTACTTTTGAACTGTAATGAAAGGGAGGTTTTATGTCAGCATATAATTTCAAATGAGGAGTGTGCAATAATAGTTTGAAAGCTTGAAGATGTTTGTGGAGACCTTTGCTTTCTGGGCCACCCTTGGGCTGTACTTTCGAGACAGTTGATCAATATGGAAGCATTACTTAGCTGAAGTAGGGGAAGTGGTGTATCCGTTGTCATTTGGAAGATGGCAATACCTGACTCCCAGCAGTCTGCAGCAGCTGCTTGGATTAACCCCAGCAGATCTTAAAGAATGCACACACAGGTAATGCTCCAACTTTTACACCAGGGTGATGACACACACACACACACCACCATCCTTTACATGGCAGATATGCTGAAGTTTTGCTTTAATAAGAGGAATTGTTTTCCTTTTCCTTCCATACTATTGCGGACTACTGTTCCAGATTCACCCCCTTCAGCTGTGGATAGCCTCTTTGGATGTATGTTGCCCGATATTTAAATCTTGATATTGGGCAGAAATACTCACAGATAATGCACCAGTACAGCAGGAGCAAGAAAACTCAGCTTCCTTTTACCTTGTCTTTGCCTGTAATACCTGGCATTAGAGTCTGTCCTTTCCCAGACTTTTCATACCTGCATACAAATAATTTTGCTGCCAGGAACTGTTCATCATTTGTCAGTGTTATCAAAAGACTGTGGCTGTGTGTCACTTTTGGGAAGGGTCAATGCCAGTGACTGTTTTCTCCCAAGCATCTTAGTGCTTGTTGAGGTGCCTAGAGATAGGACTCTTTCAGACAGTTAGAAACAGTATATTGCAGTAGGCCAATGAGACTTTGATGTGAGTGGTTTTACTTATGGTTGTAGAGATGGAGGTCCTTATGAAGGAAATCCTTCCAGAAGCTCCTGATACTTTCATCAAACAACATATGATCCATTGTCTGTATTTTTTTGTTTTGTCATCTGCTTCTGTTCCCTCTGGGTTTGGAGGGCTTGCTACTCATTTGCTTGGGTTTCTCAGCTGTGAGTGAGTAGCTGTAGCCTGTTAAGACAGGCCTGATGGGCATCATCATACCCACTATTTAACCTCAGTAGTCTCTGACCCAGCCTTTCTGGTCATGAGGTCACAAGGTGACCTTTACTGAAGAACAAACGGTTAATGTGTGTATTGCAGTTTTTCGTAGTAGGGCAGGTGGCACTTTTTTTTGGCTCAATAAGAACCACTTTTTTTTTTTCCTTTCTTTTTCCTTCCTCCCTCTCTCCCTTGTACATTTACTTGAAAGCCTTTGCCCTGAAGTCATCTAGGGCTCTCTGGTGGTTATGTGCTTTCATTTGTTCTAACAGATGATGGCAGTTGACTCTTCTCCAGGACTTTTTTGTGCCCATTTTTTGAGCTGAATCCTTGCTTGAAATAGCCAGGAGATTCAGGGCTTTCTGTTGGAATCCTTTTAAAAGGACTCCAAAGTACTTTGGATTGTCTCCAGTGAACCTACCTCTATTTGAAGACAGAACTGCTGTTCGGCTGCTGTATCTTGCAATACACAGAGAAAAATGTTTTCCTTTGTGTCCAGCAGAGAGAACCAGGGAAAAAACAAACAAATAAACAAAATGGGGAGGTGGGGAGGAGCAAACAAAAGACAACACTACAGAGGAAAAGGGGCAGCAATGGCTGGATATACTGACCCCACAGATCTGTAGTAGCAGGTCTTACCTCTTTCCTCTTCTCTAGCTATGAGAGACAAAAATTGGTGAAATCATAGGGAGCCAGCTAAGAATCGGGTGGGTAAGTGGTTTCAGGTGCACTAGAAACAATGGTAGTTCTGATATGAGCTTGAATTGGGTACTGTCTGATCTGGTCTGTGAAAGGCAGATGTTGGTTCCACGACTGTTTCAGATTATTCAGTTCAGGTGCAAGTCTGCTGTCTCAGCCAACAGCAAGAAGTTTGGCATAAATCAGCAGTAAATACTTATATGGAGGTTGTAATCTGAGCAAAGGGATTTACCCCATGTTATTATGTTCAGGCAGTTAGCAGCAGCAGCAACATGGTTACCTGTCACTGGACAGAATCGGATTTTTCTTGGAGGTGCACCATGGAAGGTTAGAAGCTAAGAGTTGCAAGTTATGACATGGGAAATTCTGATTAAAGAAGAAAAAAATCACAGTGAGGGTTGGTAAGCACTGGAGCAGATGCCCACATAGGACACGAAGTGCTCATCCTTGGAATTTTTGCAGACTTTGCTGAACAAGACCAAACAAAACTTTTAAGCTGACCCTGCTTTGAGCAGTGGACTGGACTAGATCATGTCAAGAGAATCCCTTCAAAGCTGTATTTTTCTGTGATTCTAATTCCAGCCTCTGTCTGCTTTGTGGTGTTTTGCAGAATAACTTGCCTGTGCCTCAACCAGCCTTTCACCTTGGGGTGTAAGAACAGGTCTGGTGCAGGATGTGTAAATGTGGAGGAGCAGAGCTTGGGTAGATTTGTAGTGTTGGAGTTTGTTCTGAGCTGGGGTTGAGGCCTTGTGTTTTGTATACTGGTTATGAATACATGGTTTGGATTGTGGAAACTGGTAGCCAAGTTTGGAGACCATATGGTATACAGAACAGCTATGGCAGATGTTGTGCTCTGAGCTTGGAAAACCAGACTATCTACTAAACAGGCTGGTTGTTTCATTCATTGTGGTTTCCCTCAAGGAAAGTAGTTTCCTGAGAGGTCTATTTCCTCCTTCGCATGCTTTGTTGTTTCTTTCTAGCAAAAATGAAAATTGCAATTAAAGAGGAGGTAGGTAGGGCTGGGCATGTGTGGTTTGTCACATGTTTGGAAGCAGATGCACTAGTTGATCTTTACCACTAGTTGATTGTATCTGAGAACACTTAAGTTTTGGGTTAGTCTGTTTTACAGGTTTGAAGACTTAGGTTTCCTCGTGTTTCCCTTCTTAAACTAAACAAACCCTCAGAAGCTGGACTTTTCTAACTGTCTTAAAATTTTTATCATTGTCTATTGTCACATGTTTGGTTTTTTTTTCTGTTGTTGGTGGTGTTTGTTTTTTGTGTTTTTGGGTTTTTTTTTGCTTGTTTGGTTGGTTGGTTTGGTTTTGTTCTTTTTAAGCCTCAGCCAAAAATTGAGGAAGGGAGGAAGAAAAAAGAGGTGGGTGGGGTTTTAACTAGTGTGGTTTTACACAGTAATTTGTTTAATGATTGATGTTTTTGAAAATGTTAGTCAGATGATACAGGTACTCTTTCCCGAGTTCACTGTACAAAGAGGTGATTTGAAAGTCAGCAGAATTAAGGAGGCAGGACAGAGGGGCAATAAGGAGTAAGTAGAGTTGGAGGATTTTGGAGTGGCCTAAAGATCATGTACCACCAATAATATCAATATTTTAATCAAAAGACTTTAACCTTCCAGCCCCTCAGCTCTTGAACACCTGTTTTTGCTTTCTGAGTTCAGCAGAGTGGGTCCCTGGTCTGAAGAGGTAGAAATTTCCAGTTGAAAGGAGAGGTGCCATCTGTGAGAGCATATTGTGTGGGCTGGGAGAAGATTGCCTGTGTGCTTACTTCTTCCAGGATCAGTTATACCTACAAAGCAATTAATTAATAACCCTAAACCAGAAGGTGCCCTTTTGGAGCTGAATAGAACATAATTACTGCTTTTGATACTTCACATACGTTTGTTAATACACCGTGAGATTGCCTGTTCCTTTTTGTTGCGGGAAACATTGTTGACTCATCTTGTGTGTGTTATAGCTGTGCTGTATTATGGTCTTTGTGGAGATGCACAGTGTGCACACAGTAACATCAGAAATTTCAGCCCATAGCAGGCATAAGGGGCTTGTTTTTCACTTTTTTTTTTTTTTTTTTTAGTTTTTCTGTGATTTATCTCAGTATTCTGGTGCATGTATTTCAAATGGTCTGCATTTAAAAAAGTGAAAGGTTGATTGGATAATGTTAAGGTTTAACCAAGGTTAGAACACCTTGAACCTTATGTATTTTGTGTTAGTTTCTAACATTCAAAAAATCGTATGAAAAGGCAGTTTTTGTTCAAACCACACTTAAATCTGCATCCTCACTATATCACTTTTTATGTAATGTCTTACTTTTGAGATACTTTATATTGCAGCAGTGCTTGAAGGCCTGCTGTTAGGCATTACCTCCCCAAATATTCCAAATGCCAGACATCCAGACTGCATGTTCTCCTTGATTTTTGATCTTAAATAGGTCAAACTTGGTGTTTAAAGGTGAAGGGATTAAAAAGTGGTATGAACTAGGAGGAACTGCACCGAGGAAAAGATGAAGATGAATAGGTGTGCTTGGCTGGGGCTATGGGTGGGTGTTACAAGAAATAAGGGGTGAGAGGCAGAGAATTACATGGGAAGAAATACTACAGTAATAAAAGAACTGGTGGATAATTAATGGCCAGCCTGTTTATTTGAGTTGATCATATTTGTGTTAGAGAGTTTCATGGCTAAAGCCACAAAAAGCATACACTTTTTATAAATCAATACAGTAGTCATTGGAATTAGCAGTCAATGATAAGTATTTGACAGTTTTCTTGGGATTTCAGAATATCACTTGTTGATTCTGTATTTTAAAATTCATAATGTAGCAGAATTGTGTGCTTCTCCCAGGAATAAAATTACACTGTGCCCTGTATATAAGGGTGGGGTGAGGGTGTATATGTGCATGCGCAGCCAATGTATTAATTTGGGCAAGATTGACAAGCAAAATTAGGTGGTTGTGCCAGAAAAGTGGAAGGAGCATTTGGCAATGAGATGACTGGTGTTACAACTGCTGCTCCTTGGTCGGTCACACTGCTAAACTTCAGTTCTCCTATAACAGTGGTTGGTGTCCGTGAATCAGTTACGGCTCAGTCTTTATGGAAAACAGCCCACTGGCAGGTAAGCTATTCCTGAGTTATGCGGAGTAGGAAAATGTGTGCTCCTTGGGTGGTGCTAATGGTAGAAAGAAATGTACAGGCTATCTATAATCATCTTTTGCCATCTCTGCGCTGCTCTTTTCCATTGTCTCGAGTTAAATCCTATCCTCACTTAAGAGATTGTGCCCAGAAGAGAGATATCTGAGAAGCTGTGATATGAACACATATTATAGCCAACGAGATACTGTTAGACTCCTTTGCAGTAGTCACATTACATGCATGCATCCATGTATTTTTAGTTTATTACACTCAACTTTATATTTCAAGCTATATTTCAAGTTGGTCTGCATCCACATGCAAACCTGGTTTTTGTCTTATCCCCTTATGCTCTTACACGTGCAACAATGCTAACTATATGAAATGCTTGTGACAAGTGAAACATAGCACATGCCCGCTTTTACCAATCTGTCATGATCTGTCTGAAGCTATGAACTGATGAGATGTTAGTGTCTTGAGTAATAAAAGCCTTTCATCATGGAGAAGAAAAGGGTTTGTTTTAACGCTGTACTTGCTGTATTTATTTTCTTCATAGAATGGACTTTGCCTCACTTGTACTTGCTAAATAAATAATTCCTGTATTCTACAGGTGATGCCAAAAAATTCTGCTTTGCTCTCTTCTGGTTTAGGTTACATGTGGTAGGGAATTATATGTAAATAATATGTAAATAATTAACTGCAGAATTATATATTACTAGAGCTGAAAGAGTGAAGAACAAAAATATTACCCTGACAGTGTATTTGGATCTGGTTTTATGCTAACCTTTGAAAACCTTTTTTGATGGTTGCAGGTAACACTTCCTGATTCAGCATGGACCGGTTTGAAGATCTGTCAGATGAAGTGGATCATGCTTTCTTTGACAGTGATTTTGAGGAAGAGAAAAAAAAAGCTGAAGAAAACGGTGAATGCGTAGAGAAAGAAAGTATGATGACAGCTCTTACAGACTCCAACTTGGTTTCTATTTCAAAGGATACAGGGTGTTATGAGGAGGAAAGTGAAGAAAAGCAGAAAGATTTTCAGAAGGATCAGTCCCTGGAAAATAACACAGGTTGTCTTGAAGAAGCTTCATCTTTGTCACTTTCTCTAGTTGCAGAGAATGCAGGTGCTTCTGGAATGACATCCGCATCAAGTAGTGAAATACTAGAGAATGTTCCTGCTGGAATCCCCAAGATAGTTAAAGAAGGTGAAGAAGATTATTTTACAGATGAAGAAGATAGTAGTGATGATGAGAAAAACCAGAAGGTTAGACCAAAGTCAGCTAAGCAGTCAAACAACATGAAAAAGGTTAGCAAAAAATACACTAATATCAGCTTCTCCTCCTCTTCCTCCTCTTCCTCCTCTTCATCATCTTCTTCTTCATCCTCATCCTCAAGCTCAGATACAGATGGTTCTGATACAGATTCTGATAGCTGTTTATCGGATTCATCTCATTCTTCCTCAAAGAGGAATCCTTGTAGAAATGCTCTTCTGTCTCCAAAACAAAAATCTGACTCAGCAATGAAATTACTAGAAGGAAAACCAAAGCCTGTTGACTACTTGGAGGAGTCTGAAGACACAGTAACTGATGTAACACCTCTGTCAACTCCAGACATCAGTCCCATCCAGTCCTTTGAACTTGCAGCATCAAATGATAAGAAACTTAAAGTAAAAAGACAGGAAAATGTGAATCAAGAATTACATGGTAATTTTGCAGAATTTAAGTACAACACAAAATTTTTAAGCCTTTGTGGTGGGGAAATCCAATCTTATACCTCTGTTTTTTTCAGTAGATTCCGAGTTTGATCGCAGATGTAATCAGAAAGTCTTGCATGATGCCATGGACCTGAATCAGCTTTTGAAAGGTGACTTTAATTTTTTCTTTGTAAAAAGTATGATGGCTGTACATTGTTGAGTACAGCTGAGTACTTAGAGAGGAGAATGAGGTTTTAATGTGCCACATGTGTTTTGAAACTTATTTGTGATTAAGCTGTGTTGATCTAATTCTTTGAAATTGTACATGTGTAAGCAGTACTGATTCTACAGGGGAAAGGAGCATGTGTATGAGCATGTGTTGTTATGCATATACGTAGACGTAAGATACACGGATGTGATGAATCTCTAAATAAGATTTTGATGTATTAACAAATTCTGTGATAAAACAGCATATGCATTTTGAGAAATCAAGGTTTACTGGACTATGCCATAGTTTACTATCTAAATTAAAACACCAACTTTTCTGATAAATTGCTGGGTTATTAACTTTCAAAATTGAAAGGCAGTTTAAAACTACACTGCATGATAAATAGCATTCATTTATTTAAACTTATGGTACCTTTTTGATAATTAAATGGAATTACTTGAGATTCTTTTTCTGAAATAAGTATCTTCTTTCTAAAATACCATGAAGTTGAGTAAAGGTATTTTAAAGAGGAAACATAAGAGATAATCTTGAGTGATTGCTTCTTGCTGATAGATTAAATAAATCTTGATAATGAAGTCTGAGAGACAGAACTTGGAATCTCACTGCATTCATTGTAAGTATTCAATATGGGATGACAATGAACTGAATGACTTCACGTGTGTATTTTAAGGTCTACACAGTGCTTTTCTGCTTCTTTTCATGCCCCAGAGCTTTCAGTAGTAAAATCTATAGAGTAAGAGAGGGTTAAGTCAAGAAATCTGGTGATCTCAGGTCAGGAAAGATTCCCACAGTGTAAGCCTTGTACATTTCAACCCATGTTTGCTGTATTGCTATAGGCCATGGCACACTAAAAGTTTGTGTGTCGCCTTTATTCACTTCGTACCTTACCAAATTAGAGCCTCCAGTGGGTAAAAATTCAAAATATATTGTATGCATCATTTAACTTATGAGTAGAAGTGAGGAATTTACTTATAAGGAAAGAAAACCTTATTTCCGCTGGTAAAAATAAAAGCAGAGCTGGTAAAAAAAGCAGAGCTAGCCATCAAGAAAGGTAGAGCCGATTCTCATCTCAGACAGTCCTTGTACTAGAAAAGGCTCTAACCACTTATCAAAACATAATGTTAGAGTTGTTGCTAGGCAGTTGAAATTATAATGTCTTACATCTTTGTTTCCTGATAGCAAGAAGCTATTTAACACCTACTGGTTATGGAAGGAATCATTTCATCCCTAAAACAAATGGGTATTATAGCTCAGAGTATTCTCAGAGATGAATCTCTGTTGGCGGTGTGTGTGGTTTTCTCCTGAAACTGGGGAAAAAAAAGATTGAGTAATGAACTAGAATTCACATAGTATGGCAGTTAATGTTCCTAATTAGTGTGCATATTACTCCCAAGTGCCTCTCTTAAGTTGGCAAGCACAACATAGCTTAATTACTTTGCGTATTTTGAAGTTTAAATGGGGCAGGATTATTAATGGTGGAAAGTAACTAGTCTGGGAAAATAGGAGGTAATACTATTCTGAGTTATTGCTTCCAGGTTTTTCCATACTCATTTAAAAAAAATATAAAATCCAAATCATTGCGCACCACTCCCAGTCTGCATTAGATGTTCCTCAGAACTGCATAGGCTTAAATAATGTTTTGAGTGGGAACAGTATAAGCTCAGACCTGAGTGCATGAGAGAGTATTTAAATGATCATTAGTAAGTCTCAAATTTGGTTTTAAAGTATAATATCCTTCCAGTAATCTGTACTGATGAAGCATTTCATGTTAAGTTTTTTGTCAGATATGCTTGTATTATAGCTGGCCTGAAGCAGTTAGGTGAGTTTAATTTCCCAATGCATCCAGAAACCTGTAGAATTTCAGTGTGATGTGTTAGTGCATTGTTTCTAAGGGGCAATTTGTACAATTCTGTGCATGAGTAATGTGAGCATTTGTGAAGACTAGAATCTCTTGTATTAAAAAAATCACAAGAAAAAAGGGAAGAAATCTGTTAAAAGCACATGGTGTTCAAAGAACAAGTTTTGGACTAGAACAAGAGTCTGGTTATTACATAACAATATAGTTTGTGTTTCTTAAAATAGAATTAATTTGAAGCATTTAGAAAAAATTGTACAGTATTATATATACCTTTATGTATTTGTGCTCATTGCAAATTTAATTTTATAAACATGTTAAAAAGTAATGTTTAGATTTTAAAAAATGCCATGCCCTTGCAACTCCTAAAGCTTTGCTTGTGCTTGATAGAAGCCAAATTTTAAGTTATGCTATGCTGAGCATAGCATTATAAATCTCACAAATAGTATAATTTTAGTTGGAAATATTATGGTCTCTGTGCTGTATAGTGCACTTTGAATGCTTTTTAGGTGGGTATTGCTGTGCGGCTCTACCACTGATTTTAGAAATATTCTGAATATTGACCAAACCAGAATATTGGGTCAGACCATAAGTCTGAACAAGAGATTAATAAAGATATGTGGTAACACTTGGTTACAACATCAGTAACAGCATATGTAAAATGACAACTTTCAGAAGTGAGTGTTACCAGGTCTGTAACTTGCTGTGGAGCCTGTTTGTCCAATGGGAAAATAACTAGTTTTAGTAAAGATGGCAGAAATCTCTGTGGTAACAGTAGCTGGGGGTGAAAATTTTGCTTGAAAACTGTAGAGAAGCAAGTTCTTCATGTTGCCAAAGACAAATTAAGCATATGAATGAATGTAGTCCTTATATTGACATTTATTAGATGGGAGTTGAACCTTGTTTGAAAAGGAAGAAGTACAGTAAAATGTGCAGTTTTCAGAACCTGCAGGTTGTGTGGCTAAACTGCCATGGCTTTGCATGCACGTGATGTAGGAAGGGTGTTTGAGCAGCTGAACACTCCTGAGAGCAAATGCAGCAAGGAAGACTGGTAAATATACATAGGGAAGAAATTGTGGAGCCCAGGTACCTGTAAGCTACCCAGGGCGCTAAGGTATGGAGTGCACGCTCACACTGTTTCAGTTGTAAGGAGCCCACAGTTTGTAGTGGGAACAGTATTGCTCAAAACTGCAGGCCATAATGAAAGCAGAGATAGTGTAAGGTGAATGGGTAAACTTGGAACTTTTCTGATCGATCTGTTGTTTTTTTCCAAATCAGTCCCATGGCAGTGTCTGATGTTCAGTTCAGAGTGACTGGGAGTTCAGGTGGAGGGAGCAGCCCTTTGTAGTACCCTTCCTGAGGAGCAGAGCATGCCTTGCTTGCTCATACTGAACCCTGTGGCTGCAGAACTAAAACCAGCCTGGATGATGCTACAGTCTGGGTCTGCCTGAACCATGTTGCTCAAGTTACTGGGCTTAGTGATTACTTACAAACTATTCCTGCATTGTGCATAAAAATTCATGGGTATATCTCTGATGCTCTTTTGGTAACTGTGAACTGCTGAACTGTTTGATCTTGCTAGTGGTTTTTAGTTCTGTTCATGAAAATCTCTTGCTGTTTGGGTGGCATACTTATTTAAAATATGTATAACTACTAAACACATGATACTTGAATCCTCTCATTTTTACAGACATGAAGTCAATACTTAGGAGGCTTACATGATTTTGTTACAGTGCTAAGACTGATGTCATGTAGCCGTTGTCATTATAGTTTATGACTGTAAGAACTATTATAGCACTGGGGAGTCAGACAGCCGCACTAATTAGGAATTTGAGTATCTTATCAGTGTGGTCAAGAACCTAGGTACTTGAAATTTCAGTTACTCAAGGTTAGTAGGGTTTATATTTTAAATAAATAAACCTTAACCTCTCTTTTTTTGCCACCTGCACAGAAAAAATACAGGTGTGATTATAAATTTTCAGGTAGAAATACAGTTCTTCAGTTGTTTCATGATGTTACATAGATTTTTGTATCTAAGTCTTTTGTGAGTCATTGCTGTTTCCACTTTGCTATAAACTTTAAAGATATTTCAGAAAATTAAAATAGTAACTAAGAGCAGTATTCAGAACCCGTAATAATAAATGTCAGAGTTATCTCCTCTGCTGTACTCTTGAGTAGTCTGAGCACAAAAAGAGAATTAAATATGTCAATGCAAAGGAATAGATTGTCAAAAATTGGTTTTGAAAGTAGTTTCATAAAATTCCATGTTAGAAAGCTGGGAATGAAAAGGTTGGGAAATCTTCTGATGCTGTTTTGCTTGATCCTGTATCATGATCTAATGTTCCATGTAATTTTAAGGAATTGAGGTTATGCAGATAGAGTTGGGTTAAGCATATGAGTTTGAACTAAGCACTCATCCATTTCCGTCCCATTATGATACAGACTTAATCTCTGCCTTTAGACAAGTCTCCTAATTTCTGTAGTTCAGAATACAGAGTTGTGTGCTAAAAATGCTGTGTATCTTTATCCAAATTTATATTGGGTATCAGTGTAGTAGTAATGGGATTATACAAGGTATGTGGAGTGAAGACTTCAGCACTTTGTGTTTTCTTCTCTGTAAAATGGGGTTGATACCTGCTTATTTTACAGAAGTGTCTGTGAGAATTAGTCTGTAAATCCATGGTATTAGCTATTATTAACTTGAAGAGGTGGTGCGTGGGGGTAAGTAGGACAGTGGGCTACAGGCTGAGAACCTGAGTTGTATCCTTGAAGCTCTCACTGACCTATATGCTCCCTAATAAATCTTCTTGCCTCTTCTGTGCTTTAGCTTTTCTATTGTAAAGCAGTCAGAGCTAACTTGGTGAACAGCACTGATATATCATTAGTATGAAAGTAAAAGCTCTGTCTTTCTGAATAAAAGGTATTGTAGAAAACTAAATAGCAGCTTCAACTGAACATAAAGCAATTGCTTTAATTTTATTTTTTTTCCTATAATTTGCCACTCAGGAAATAGAAGGTTTTTTATAACTGAAATTTTCTCCTCTTGGAGATACGTTATCTGTGTGCTCAGTCACAATGAGCTAATGGATTTGTAGAATAACTGCAAAACAATATCTAAATTTGAACTCTTAAATATATACATAACAGTTGAACATGTGGGTTTTAGTTTGAACTAATTGTGTTTGTATGTGTATACATATGCATCATTTTTGCAGGTCTAGTAACTTGAGGTAAAAGAGTGATTATCAGCTTATTCTTTAGAGTTTGAAATCAGATTGCAACTCTTTCAGAGTGTAAAGAGATCCACACTTTTCAACATCTGTAAGAAAATATGTTATTTGGGGGAAGAAAAATCATGCACATGTAAGGTATCTGTTGTCTTTCTCATGACATCAAGTAATAGCTAGCAGTCCTATTTAAGCATATTCAAATAGGGAAAACCTGTACTTGAAAAGCACATGCTCCATTTCTTAAACATCAAACAATGAATTCTCCAAAATCCTTTTTAAAGAGTTCTGTGACTCGAAAGAATGGGTATTCTAGGAAATAGTTGTTTAGGGATAGCACAGGGGAATAGTTTTAGACTGAAACTGTTAGATGTTGATGAAGAACTGTGATTTAATCCTCTTGGGTTTTTTGAATGTGATACGGAAGTGGCAGTGGAGAAGTATAAAACAAAACACCAGGCAAACTCAAAAGCATAAGCACTGAAGTGCATTTTTCCTCTACTGGGATTGCAACAGACCCACTGAAAAATGTGTGACTTTAATTTTAGCCATAATACCATTAGGACAGCTGTCTCATCCTGTCGTAATGCATTCGACTTGCTACTTACCATTTGTATTTTATGTAAGATTTGGCCTTTCTCACTCTGCAAGGTCATTTCAATGCCTACAAACTGAAAGCAATAAACAGCTTGTTTATTGCTTAAAAGCAAGTCAGGTGTCTCTCCATGGAAACCATCTTTTATAGAAATCCTGTGAATACCAGAGAATTTTCTTTTCCCTGCTTACCAGTAAATGAGAAGCAGACTACACACTGTGCGAGTCTTGATGCAAATGCTGCTGCTTGTTTATTCCCTTCCCCCAAATTATTAGTTTATGGTCTGGCTGACAGTGAAGTGGTAAGTAGGGATGTAGTTAAATTACTTATTACCTCCTCATAAGAGTATGAAACTACAGGTAAATCATATTTAATTGTTCCAAAACTTACAAACTCTTTACAAACTTAAATTACAGCCTTAAACTGTAGTGTTGTCTCATGTCGTCATTGGCCACTGCAAAAATAGTCGTATAAATGATTCTGACACTTAAGCATTGTGATTAAAGAGTAGTGTAGGTGCATTGTTGAATAAATCATTGAAATAACTTTGAAACTCAAATACTTGAGTTACATAACACTAACTGCAGCTGAAAGACTTAGTAGCATTTAGAATAAATGCATTTACCTTTTCTGGTTCTTTCTGGTTTATTGATAGTGAATTGTCCCTGGTTTTTAGGCTTTACTGACCACATCTAGGCACCTACTGCCTTTGTCATGAAAGCAGTGTTGTTGCCAGTGAATGCTAAAGTACATTCAGTGCATACTTGACATGCATGCCTCCTGTGGATTGCCTCGTTTTCTGTCATAGTATGTGTGCAGAGGATAGGAATATGATGCTGTATGAGTTGTGCAGAATTCAGTTAGGGCAGATTTTCAGCCAGGTAACTTGGAAAGTACTGGAAACTTACTGTGGATGTGAAGTTCTGTGGTCATGCTGGACTGTGGAAATAGTGTCACCACTGCTTCAGGAAGACCTGCAGGACCTTTTGCTCACTGCTTCATTAGACTACTGCTGTGGTTTATTTGAGCATTGTATAAGGAGTAGTGATTTCATGGATGCCCCCCTTCTGATTTTTTTTTTTTTTTGTTGTTCAGAACAGGCATTTATCCTGTAGTATTAGTTATCCTCTTTCAGTAAGTGATACAGTATGCATTCTATTGCTTGTCTCTTTTGTACTAAACTTTAAACTCTTCTGTCACACGGTTGCTAAGGAGGCCAGTGTTGCATTTGCTGCGGTTTGGAAAAGATTATCTATGGATAGGCTTCAGATGGTTACTATTTGTCTTAAAGTGGAGTTTGCAGCTTAAATTCTTCTTTAACATAGATCTGAACTAAGTAGAACACAACTCCATTTTATTAACTTAATCAGATTGGAGAACAACAAATCAACTACATTAAATATGTTATCTGACCCAGTGCCTTGGTGTACTGCATCGCTGTTGCTGCAAAGAACTACTTGTGATATTTCCCATGTGGCTTTTAAGTCATACAGCAGGCTAACTATAAAAAGATCTGTTGAGGAACTGATGAAATTAGTGAGGAACTAGAGAGTTTCAGAGTTCAGATTGATTTTTTTTTTTTTTTTTTTTAACTCTGTCCCCTTAAAGAAAACTTGCTGCTGCACATGTTGTATTTGGTCCGAACTTTTAGTGCAAATTTAATGCTCTTCTGTAATTCAACAGAGATTAGGCACTGGTTTTTGGAAGTCTTCTGGAGAGGCTTCACTGAATAACTTGTGGTTTAAAACCAGGCAGAGGGCTTGTTCGCTCACTTCTGCCCTTCTTTCCCTCCCCCTACTCCCAGAGGGATGGAGAGGAGAATCGAAAAGAATGCAACTCCCACAGGTTGAGATAAGAACAGTTTAGTAACTAAGGTATAACAGAGATCACTGCTGCTCCCACCAGTAATAACAGTGATAAAGGAAATAGCAAGGGAAGAGAATACAACACCTCACCACCAGCCGACCGATAACTTGCCCCCCGCCCCGGCCCGACCAAGCACCAACCCATACCTCCTCCAACCCTGCAGTCTCCCAGCCCTTCCGGCTAACGCCCAGTTACATCCTGGGCATGATGTGCTGTGGTATAGAATACCTCTTTGGCCAGTTTGGGTCAGGTGTCCTGTCTCTGCTTCCTCCTGGCTTCCCCTCCTCCCTGGCAGAGCATGAGGCTCACAAAGTCCTTGGCCAAACCAAAACATCGCTATCAGCTCTGTTCCCAGGCTGGAAGTCAAAACACTGCACTGCACCAGCTACCAAGAAGGAGAAACATGACTGCTACTGCTGAACCCAGGACAAACTTCACAGCAGAATCTTCACTGTGATTTTAACAATTCTTTCACTTACTAATAATGTTTCTTTTGAGTTGTGATAAATCCAGTATTATCACTTTTAGCAAATCCTTAACCTCAAGAGTTGTTAAAAAGCTGTTGGTAGCAGTAAAGTCGGTTTCTACACTATGTAAGTATAAATTAGTGAGGCTAAAAATGAACAGCATAATGAAGAAAGTAGGCTGGAGTCTCTTTTCTGCCTTCCGCAAATGAGAAAAGCTGTCTTTGTGGAGAGGGTAAAAGGTTTGGATGAGGCACAGTAAAAGGAAAATATGTTGAAAGAAAAAAGTCTTGTGAGAGGCTAAGGAAAGGAGAAAGAAAGAGGAATGAAAAAAGCCTGTGTGTTGAGGGAATGTGAGTGGTGAAGCTGAAATGCGAGAGTAAAGTTAGTAAAATTTTATATATATTTGCATATATATAAGTAGTAGCATCTGGTAGAGCAATGGGTAGCAATGTATATAGATTTGCATTCACACTAGTTGAGAGCTTCTGGTAAAATCCTGGTGGTATTTAGTGCTGCAGAAGTTGCGTACCACTGCCTTCTGGAGAGCTGAGTGACAACACAGTGTAGCTATCGCTGCAGGGTTCATTGTTTCATTATTTCTGAAAGCATTTACTGTCCAGCATTGCAGGAAATGTTTGTTCCATGCCATTATTCTGATTTTTGTTTGGGTTTGGTTTGGTTTGTTTTTTTAATCACAGCTGATAAGGGTTTTTCCAGAAAAAAATGAGCAAATCAGAAGATAATTATCTCGATGCTTATTTATCTGTTTCTGGTCTGTTCACTGATTATAGTTCTTAACTGCATCATATGAGTATACATTCTCCAGCTACCTTATACAGAATTAAAACAGTGATATACCAGTGAAAACACGAAACCTATATTTCTAATTAAAAATGTCCTCATTCAGAATGCCATTGCCTTAAATGGAATTTAACTAGCTCACACCTTTCACAGAAAAAAAGAGCTGTTTGGAATTTGCACTGACAGTTATTCTGAAGCTTAAATGTCTTTTGTAAAAGACTGCCTCACCAGCAGCATTGGTGCCAGAAAGGTAGGCCAAGACTTCAGCTGAACAACTGTTCTTTGCCACAGCCTTGCATCTGATGTGCATTCTTGTTTAACCTGTGAGATACTATGGATGTAAGGCAAAAGATGAAATTGTCTTTCATAGCTTTGTGATAATACAGTTATCAATTATGTAACGTGATGTATAGTAAGTGCCTTCCTCAAATGGTTGTTCAAATTACTTTCTACCAGCTGTGTTCTGCAGTGCTGGTTTTGCATGTTCCCATAAGGACATAATTATTTTGTACTGAGAAACACATTGCAGCTTGATGTTATCATGTGAATTGTGTGGCTCTAGTTATTTTCTGTGCATTTCTTTTTTGTCCCTTGTAGGTGTATCCAGATGAATCTCATCCCAGGTTTGTCTCCTCAAGTGGTGGTGATGGCTGTCCTAGTCTTCCCTTATGAATAACTTGCTGAATTTTAAAGATGCTTTTCAAGATATTTTTACTTTATTAACCTGTTGGTTGGCACACTTGACCTGCACTAGTTTGCTGTGTGTCTGCTTTTGAGGTGATCTGCATTTTCTCTTGACAAATGAAAACTATATTTGCTAAAGTGAACAACCTCACAGTTAAGAGCTGCCTAGGGACACTTCTTGCTTATATTGTCTACTGTACTGATGGTGCAAGTTTACTGATTTCGAGATTCATTAACTGTTTGGATTTTGAATTCTTGATACGGTTTCTGAATATCACCAAGACATCAGCAATATTTGCATCAATTCTGGCATAAACTAGTTGAGATACTGCATGAAAGTTTTAATGTTGTTTTGAAGTAAGAACACGCTCATCATTCTTTGAGGTTTTTTAGCTATTAAAGGCTGCCTCAGACAGACATCCCTTGCCAAAAAATTGCTGATGCTGGAAGTGTTTGTTGAGGAAGTATTACTGCATGCCTAGTTTGTAGGGGTTTGCTTTGTTGTGGCTTTTTGGTTGGTTGGTTCTTTATTTCTGCTTTTCTCAGAGCTTCTCCTTTGGATGCTTTTTTAAATTGTGTTGGGCTTCTAGGGATAAAAGTGAGTGGTATCTCCTGGAGGCACTGTGCTATTGAAGGAATGTGGGAACGGCTTGAGTAAGGCTTCCTTGTCTGTGTCTGAGGTCCAAAAATCTTGTTTGATCTAACCTGGTACCGCCATTCCTGTGCCACAGATAATGCAGTGGTTTGATAGGGTGATATCATGACAGCAGAAAGCTTACAGTAGTTCCCAGAAGATGGCCTCCAGAGGTTTAGGAAGCAAAGGCTTAGAAATAGGTCAGTAGCAAAGCTCCACTGGAGCTATGATAAACATAGCTGGCTCTGACTGAGAGTGAGGCTTTCCATTTATGTTATTTTACAGTTGTGCAGGCCTGTTTTGCTGTGTATTTTTAAGTGTGCATTCTTTGTTCTTTTATCTTGCAACCTCATATCTTGATCCCTTGCTTTTTACTGGTTTAAATTGCCATGCCCCAGTAATTTTTCTTGTCTTATGTATGCTCATTCATTTCTCTCCATCAATTAAATTTAATTTTCATCTTTCCCTTTACAATTCCTGCAGCAACATGATGTAGGATCACTGTAGGAGCTAAGGATCAACAAAATCACTTCAAGAAATGCATTTTGTATCTCTGAGTGTCGCTTCCCCAGTATGTTTCCTGTCTGGAACATCATTTCTGTTCTATCTCTCAGATGAGAGATATTTTGGATAACCTTGGAGCAAAACTTAAATCTCTTTCCGTGTACAAATATCTAACTATTAATTTATGGTTTAATTCTTGGTTCTGAAGGTTATTTGTAGTCCTGGCTTCTTGAGATGTGTTTTCTATGGCTTCGAAAACTTCTCCGATGCCTATATAGGTGCCTCAGATGATAGCCCTGTGATGATGGTTGTTCAGTGCTGCTTTAGTTCAGTATAATGGTAGCCCCATTTGCATATAATTGCCTGTGCTGATTGCCAGTACCATAGTAACTCAAGTAGAAACATTTGAGGATGGATGTCTGAGCGTGTTGTGTCAGTATAAAAGTTGGGCAAGGATACAGGTAAAGGTAGAGATCAGGAGTGATTAGAGTTGAAGGGAGGGATCAGGAATACTGACTGCAGAAGAAACAACTGTGCACATAAGGCTGATCTATATTCTGATTCCACACAGATGCTTACAGATACAAGCTGTGTGCATATTCCTTTGTGTTGCACAATTATTTGCTGCAGCTGTTCAATTGCTCTTTATTATTGGTCATAAATGAGGAGGAGGGGGATTCCTGGTGAGAAGGAAGCAGATGGATTTAAACTAAGGCCAAAATGAGGCTTGATTTTTGTGGTGAACCTTTTTTAAAATCAATGTACTGAAGACAACTGAACATCACTGAAAAATTCTGAAATGCCTAAATCTGGAATTCAGGTGGAGGGAGGTGAAACATAGCTTGTTTTTTTTCATGTCTGTAAATAAATTCCAATAATAGGATGCAATATTTGTGCTTGGTTTGGGTTTTTAACCTGAGTATTTTATTCCATTTTAAAGCTTTCCTACAATTGGAGAAAAAAGATCAGAAGCTGAACATTAATCACCCGTCTAAAGGAAGAAGGAGAAATTATTCTTTCACAAGTGAAGAAGTAAAAAAGATTGATCGGGAAAACCAAAGGTTGCTAAAAGAACTGTCCAGACAGTCTGCAAAGCCAAGGAGAAGTACCCCGTTGAAGAAGCCATCTCTGCCACCTCCTAAATTGTACCACAGTGCCCTCAACAGGCAAAAGGAGCAGCAAAGAATTGAAAGAGAGAACCTGGTAAGTTCTGAGAACTGATTTGGATCAGTAAATAGAGGACTATTTGTTGTCAGACTACTGAATACTTACAAAACTGGTAAGGCAGCACTTGGAGCTTTATTGCAGTAAGTCTGCAATGAATTTCTCTTACTACGCTGTTTGCATGATTGTTCATGTGTTTTGGGGGGGAGGAATGATGCTTTTTAAGAGGAAAATAGTTTCTAATTTATGAGTCTGCTTTACTTCAGTATCACTCAATTTAAGTGGAACAAAACCATTACTGTTAATATGCTCATAACTTTGTATAGCAATTTGACTGTTTGTCCTGCTTCATGCATCATGGTTACTGCTTGTCACAGTATTTGAATGTAAGGGCAATCACAATACCTTTTGTGGAAAACAGAAATTCAGACTCATTTATAAGGATATTGGCAGAGTTGTCAAATTAAAAAATAATACTGGTTTGCATAAGATTTTTAGTAATTGAACTGTAATACATACAATGTCATTTTCATGTCTCCTAGTTGTTCATTACTGTCTTTGAAAAGGAGATTAAAATATAGTTAAAATATTTGGAGAACTTATAGTGGAAGTAGTTTATTAACTTATTTTTCGTGTGTAGGTTGCAATTTTCCTTTATATGGTTAGATAAAGATACTGATTCAATATGGAGGAAGTACAGTCAGCCTATTCAGGAAAATACATTAGGTTTTACTTCTTCGAGCTTTCCGATATCTAGATTCTTAAAACTTTCTCCTCTGCTCCACTAGAGTAGGGTTAGCCAAAAGAACGTTATATTTACACACTAAAAGAATTTCACATAAATACTTGTTTCAGATGTGTGATAAATCCTATTGTCTGAGGAGAAATGCTTTTAGGCTTTGGTGTGTTTAGGTTGGTGGGAGGGCTTTCTTGTATTGTGGGGTTGGGGTTTTTTTCAGTGGTTGTTTTTTGTTTAAAATGTTGAGAGCAGGATTTGCTCTTCCACATGAACTTTGGTAGTAAGAGTGTATCCTTAATCTATGGGGAGGAAGAGCTGTGTCACAGTCGCTTAATAATATGCTATGCTACATAATAAATAATCACTGTAAATTAATGTATATGATATTTTATAGTGTCTTTGAGTAAATGAAGGTGTACAAACATTTTCTTTTATGACATACTGCAATATTTATCCAAGAATGTCTTGCCTTTGCAACCTTCAGATCAAAAATTCAGCAAACCTAAGCAGATACATTGACATTTCACATGTTGCTGTTCCAGTAACTATTAGAGATTAATGGTGGTTGCTTGTAGTCCAAGAAATAATATCCTTCATTAACTTGTTAATTTATTCTTTAGTTGTTGTCCACTCATACTGCTGAAGACATGTTTGACATCAGAATAATTTCTTAGAATTTATGTTAGGACATAGTGCTATTTTAGGCTATAAAACATTTGGTTTACCCTTTTTCCCCCAACTCAGGATGGTAGATACTGCTCTCCTGTTTGGAAGTGTGTGTTTTGTTTAACATTGGTATCACTTTTGAGCAGTTCTGTTTACTTTCTTATTCTGTTTGAAGTGTATGGGCACCTAAAGCGTCGCGGTTCTAATAAACTGAATTTCTAGCACTACTTGGGATTACAAGTATGACATGCTTTCTCAGAGACTGCATAGGAAAGAGCTGCCCTATCATGCCCATTGATGAGGGGGCTTGCTTTGTATAGCTGAAAGTGTATGCTTTATGAACTTGTTTTCTTCTGGTCAGCAGTTTTCTTCACCTTTCTAGACTGAAGAGCTGGAATTCCATGGAACTTCCTTAGTAATCGTTCTTCTATTACTTGGGAGGATTTTTCTATACAGGGTCTGAGGTACTGTATACAGGATATGCTGTTTGATACACCTTTGTGAAATGTTTGTTGGAGAAGGATACAGGTTTTGTAAGTAATTCAAGAATAGAAATGTACAACAGTACTCTGTGCAAGGGGCTAAACAGTTTTGAGTATATCTTGCTCTCACAGACGCTGCTATAAAAAGTTATGATGGCATAAAAAGATGCCTTGTTCTGAAAAACAGTAGTTATAAGATAGTGACTAGAAATTTATAGAAAAAGCACAGTTAGCAAAATAGATCACTGTGCATCATTTTTATTAATTCTGGCTAGGATTTAGGTGTTAGATGACCTCAGTAACCTAAACTGCTGTGTTCAGCCATGTCCCTAGGGAACAAGTGATGATTTTGAGTTAACACTGGAAGTTCTCAGCAGGTCAGGGACAACAGTTCTCAAACTTTAGATCAAAGGGGATGAGTGTGTTCTCTCTTTTTGTGGATATTTGGTCTTCCTTGCATCCCTGTGCATTATTCCTACTCCATATGACTAACTGCACAGAACACTCCATGTTGTTCATTCCCCCATGACACACTCCCCTAAAATGTACCTGAAGCCACACAGATACAACTGATCCCAGTTCCAGTATAGTCACCTTCCCTCACAAATTAAAGTAACCACTTACTGTGCCAAGGCTTTCTCTTTACACCTGCTTGGTTCCTGAAGCCATCTGTGCTGCAGATGTCATCAGTGCTTCCCTCTACCACTTGCTCTATTTATTGTGGCCTTTACAAGCACAAAAATCCTTCAGCAAAACAGTTTTCCTTCTCTTGCAGTCTGCCTTTTGTCTTGCTGGAAAACCTGAACCTCCTTTACAAATGCAAGTCTTGTATTGCTATAAATGACTGCATTCATTTGCCTCCACTTGATTTAATGGTGTTGATGGGCTGTGGTAATTGGGTTGGGAGAAAAGGCAAGGGAGGAATAGTGCCTCTGGCCATCCCCCTAACTGCGTGCCACCAATACAAAGAATATACCTTATCTTGAGCCACAGCCTTTGATCCTGTGCTGTGCCTGTCCTGCCATCTGTGTCATGCTGCCACCAGGGAGTAACTTGTAGGTGTGACAAGAAGCAGGAGGGAGGAGGCACTGGTCCATCAGGGTTGCGCCTGGGTCCCTTGTACTTCCTTCCCTCGATGTGCTCCACACTGCTTTTTCTCTGCCTTCACTTTGTTCTGTCCCCAAAGACCACCCTCATCAGATGCTCAGGCCTCAGATGCAGCATGTTTAGCTGGCTGTAGAAAGAGTACTAAGGTTGTTCCACCTTACTGGTCTCAGTCTGGAGGAGAAAGCTGTTGGGAATGCAGTTGTGAAAGAGAACGTAGTCTTCTTGGTCTTCCCAGGAGCTCAGAAGTACTTAGGTTTGGTTGGTGGCTCCTTAGAAACTCAGGCACACAAAGTTTTGTGAGGAACTGAAGCACACAGGTTTTTTTTCCACATACTGGATTCAGAGCCATTGTATGCCAAGACTAAAGACAAAACACTGGTAGTTCCCGAGATTACAAAGTGCAGCCCAAAAAAAACAAAAGGAGAAAAGAAGTTTCCATGCCCCTCTCCTTAGAGGAGGTTATCAGGAGGTGGGATTGGCACATAGATGTGCCTGGCTAAGATATACTGCAGTAAGGTGCAAATGTAGTGCAATTCTGTGATCTTAGTATGTAGGTTACAGGCTCTTTGTGGTTTTGTGGTCGGGATTTTTGTGGTCTGCTGATTCCTGACCTACTGGAGACTCCTGAATACTGCTGTGGTAATTATAATGAAGACATCAGTCTTTATTATTGGCAGTTCAAACAAAATTTTATTACTTTGCACACTGTACTCTTAGCCTACATCCACTGTGGTGATGCCACCCACAGGAAAAACCTGGTAGCTGTTCAGTTAAAAAGACTTTCCTGTATGTTGAAGAACTTAAGGAGTTTTTGACATTCAGTTTGTCAGGTTAGAGCTAACTAATGCAACTGGCAGTTGAAGAAAATGACCATTACCTGTACTGATAAGAACAGAAAACTGTGCTTGAATATGTTGTTACTTCCTTCCCCTTCCCCCACCTGGACTCTGCAAAGGGACAGTGTGGTCACTAACATCAGTGACATTAGAGGAGGCATAATATAAATAAATTGGAACAGCTGTCAAGGCACACTGGTCAGCTGGTTAGGATTCAGAAGAGGTGAAACTGAAGCCTTCATGCGTTTAAGAAGCAAAGTAAACCAAGAAAAAGTAATGCTGTTTTACCTTTTCTCCAAACTCAATTCAGGAGTGCTGTATTTGCAGTTATTCTTTTCTTCCTTTTTCAGTGTAGCTGCAGAAAACTGTGTTCTGATTAACAACCCCCCTCTGCCTTTGTCTGACTGAGAGCATTAAAATTAGTACTCTCCTGATAAGCCCAAAATTGGATTAGTAGCATTTATCATAGCCCACTGTATAGCAGCAATCTTTTGCTACAGTGCCAGGTTCCTTTGTTCTCCAGTTGTTGGCAATCTGATGTTTCCTGTCACTGACGGTATGTATTTTAGTGTCTTTCTAGATACTAATCTATGTCCAGATGCCTAGATTTATAGAGGACTATCCCATTAGTAATGCAGGAGCACCTTCTGTGATTTCCCCCCCCCCCCCCCCCCCCCTTGTTAATGTTCTGCTTTTATTGTAAATTGTTTTAATAAAGTAAAAGAAGATGGGGGGAAATAGAAGCTTGGGGAGGCTTTTGTCAGGTCAGGAGGTCATCAGTGATACGATATTATGTATGTATGGACTTGAATCAAGAGCTCTGAGGAACTACAGTGCAGGTTAGAGCAACTAATGACATTCCTGCCATTAGTCCATTAGTGTGGGGTTTTTTTTCCTCCTTTTTTTTTTTTCTTATTCCTTACATCTGATTGAGAATATATATTTGGTTCTAAACATCCAGATCTGTCATAGGATCTGATTCTTTGGTCATTCAGATCAATGACAAAATTTCTGTTTACTTTAGTGACATAGGATTAGGGCTTCAGAGATTTAGCACTTCCAAAGAACAAGGAGACTGGCAGTGTTCTTCAGTCCATTTCTCAAAAGTAGAGCATGATGAAAGAATTAGTAGATTTCTATGTATAATTGAAAAAGAACATTTGTTCAAGGTACTTGTACCATTGAACAAGATATTTCTTCTGTTAGGGACCTCAAGATTGTAAGGTTGGTAATAAAAATATAACAATCAAATTAGTTCTGGGTTATAGATACAGTAGGTCAGGACTGCCATTACAACTGTGTTGATGAGTTAATTTCTGTATACACCAGGCTGTTCTCCAAACTGCAAAATTCGCAACTGCAAATAGCATGTAAGTTAATGTGCCCTTGGTACAATTCACAGCAGCAGGCAAGGGAACCACAGGAGCTATTCTCTCATTCTCTAGAAGAGCTTTTCTTAGAACACTTCTGCACCACAGAATCTGTATCTTCTCTTTCTGTAGCTCAGGACTGTATCAAGTGCAGTGCTAACCTCTTCAAAAAGTAATACTGTAGTGCTGAGAGGTCTCTCTTTTTGCTTTGGTAATGGGTTGGTACCTGTCAAAATACAGGCATAAAAAGCAAAAGCAGAGAATTCTATTTAAATTAGAATAAAGTAGGCATATTATGTTCAGAATCAAGCTTGAAATTACTGCCCTGTTAAGGTGTGCAAATTCTATGAGGCTGTTATAGTTGCAGTGCAGTGCTGAAACATGCTCTATTCTCATAGGGAAGTTACTTCTACAATTTACCCAATCCATTTGTGATTGAACTAACCATATAGAGAGCTTCCATTTTTAATACTGAAGGCAGATAAGTAATCTCTGCAAGTCTAAATGTAGGTAGTGGTGTATTAGGAAATGCAGCTGGAGTTGAGTAAAATACTTGATGTAACATTTGGAGCCAAGTCTACCATTTAATGTTACGCAGCTGGCTTTAGTGAAGAGCTATTTCTAGCTGAAGTCCTTCCTTTGACTTTTGCTTACTTCGGTGTTTCCACTTGATGATGAACTGACTGGCACTTGGTACAAGCACTTGTGACATACTTTGTCTAAGCCAGAATCACTTGTCCTTTCTCAGTGCCCATGCATAAACTACCAAGAGTTTGTAGATTCCTATTACAGCTGGACAGTGACATCCTGTGAATATTATACTATATTCTAAGTCACTTTCTGTTATTTTTTTATTCTAAGAATAAAAACAAACCACAGATCGGGAGTGGGGAAGAATGATCATACAAAGTGCAGTTTAATGGCTATACAGACAGATTCTTTATTTCTGCCATATGAGTATGCATCTAGACCATACATCCTTATTAACAGAGTTATTTTAAGTACCTTGGAGACTTATTTAATCACAGTTTGCGTTGTCCACATTTGGTAGGATGCACGTCATAACCTTGAACAGGAATGATTGTGTCATTGCCAAATGTTTGAAGGCCATCAAACAAACTGAAGTGTAGATTTATGTGAGGCAATTACTGGAGGCAAAATATGTGTGAAGTTGTATGTAGCTGGGTACTTTCAGATTTGTCCTGACATCAGTTTAGGGGTGGGTTTTTTGTGTTGTGGTTTGGTTTGGTAGGGTTGGTTTTTTTTTGGTTTTTTTTTTTTTTTTAATTATGTAAATTCTAAAACCAGTAAATCCTCTTTCAAGTAGATGTAGTTATGCAGATTGGGAGACTATTTTACAAATACTGTGTCATAGCAGTTCTAATCTAATGCTACTGCATGATTGCAAGGGTTAATTTTAACAAGAAGAAAGGATGTCTATAACAATAATTTCAACTGATTTTCAACCCTTAGAATTACATTGTGGATAAAATAGTGTCATGTGAATCTGCTTTCCTTTTGACATTACTTTCACAGAATTGTGTCAGTAATTTTCTCTGGGGATCTAGGGCAATATAAAATGGTCTAACTAGGTTTGCAAAGCAAAGATTTGTTAAAAAAAAGAAACGCCCAAAAGCCACCAAGTTCTTGTCCTTCTGGAAGTTTAGAGGAGAGGAGTAACCAAAGGTGGGATTAGAAGAGTTCAGCCTGTCTTCCCACCACTTTTACTACTGCCAAACAGATGTGTTTCAAGTTACAGTAAAGTAGAAAGAACTACAGGGTACTAAAGATGTGCTCAACATAGAATTAATATGTAAGGGATAGTTACTATTTGTGTCATAATACTGAGAAAAGAATTGAATGCAAGAATAGCCCATGATCATCCCAGTGGAGGAGTTCATGTTGTACAGTTCTAAAAATCAAGGGATTTATTGCAGTTCACATAAAAATCTATTTGTGAATGTTTGTTTTTGTGGCTTCTTATTCATTCTTTCTCTTTCTTGATGATATTTTTCTTTGATACTAAGGCACTCCTGAAAAGACTGGAATCAGTGAAACCAACACCTGGTATGAGGCGTAATGAACAACTGCTGGACTATCAGCGCCAGATGAGTTACATAGGTTCTTCGCCTTCTGTAAGAAGAGGAAAATCTGCTTTGAGCCATCTTAGTCCTTTAAGTAAGTACATGGAAGTTGCAGATTCTTGCATTTCTTTGCATGTGTCTATCTTTTTATAATTCAGAATTGTGAAGCACTTACTGCTAGGAATAGCAGATAAGTTCTTTTCTCTTCCTTAGACTGATCGTTTATCACACAAAAATCTTTTAACATGAATTTTTTTAGCCATACCAAAAGTATGATGACCATATGCATCGTTTACTTACTATATTAAATTTCTAAGAAATTACCTCGTTAATAGTCTTTTCCAAGAAGGTCTCATTTTGCCAATAGCCTTTATCGAGAGGAGAACACAAGGGGGAAAAGAAAAACCCCAACACAAAAACCCCAAAGAAGATTCAAATTCTCATTCAGTGAATCTACTGTTTCTCTCAGAAATTGTGTGTGTAATATTTGGAAGTAGATCATGCGTCCCCATAGGGCCATACACATCAGGTTAAAGAAGCACAGCACTAGGGCATGGGCTTGTATTCCTTGTCCTGAGCATTTTGAACAGCTCATAATGTTTTGGGTTTGTATTCAACTTACTGTGATTTGTTGGTGTTTCCAGATTTTTTTTTTTTTTCCTCTGGAAACTATGGTAATGAGTGTTGCAGTACTAATATAGCATGACATTTTCTGTTTTACTGAGCATAAGCATTCTCACTCTCTTTGTGCGTGCATGTGTGTGTGTGTTAACAGGAGCATCCTATTCAAGAGCATCCGCTGTACCAAGTACAATGAGCCAGAGGAATGAAAAACCCATACCTGATTCAGCCAGTGGGGCATTACAGAGACCTAAACCCACTACTGTTCGTGCCGCTTGGTTATAAATGCGTTCTTTGCCTCGCATTCTGAGATGATACTCGGCCTTTTATGTTTTAGTGCTTTTGTAAATTCCATGGGCAAAAATATTTTTTGCATTGTTGAGTGATTAAAATGCATTGCGTATGATATAATTGCTTATAAAATGGTTTTAAGTGAACACTTTCACTTCAGTAGGTGTGTTCCTGACAGGAAAAACTTATGAAAGAGAAAGAGGTATTTAAATGGTCAAGTTAAATAGAAAATGCTAATTACTATGTTATTCTCAGATCATAAGTGGCATTTGTATCTGTAACATGGAAGGACAGCATTGCTGCACTACAGGCACAAGATGTAAAGAAAACCTTTAATAATACTTTAAAACATTGCATTAAACTCATATGCTTAATTCCTGGATTGTCCTTAGTTCCTTGCATTTCATCCTGGCTTTAGGTAAGCCTTCTGAGCTTTGTGGTCATGTTCTTGTGACTGAAGGAATCTTCTCTTTACAGCAGTATGAAGGGGTGAAAAGCAGATTGTGTATTCCTGCATGGTTAGCTAGAATATTAAGACTGCAGAAGATGTTCTGCCACTCTTGCACTTCAGGTGTTGAATGTTTGTTTTGTATCCAAGGCTGTGTCTCTTCCAGATTTAAAAGAATTTTGGAACCTTCATATAGGAAAGAAGCATCTGATGCTACTTGAACAAGAGCAAAGACTGAAGTGAACAATAGTTCAGATTCATTCTAAACAAGAGTAAGTTTTAGTTACTTTGCAAGCTAGAAAATACTAAGCAAGGGAAATATTTCATGGCCATACTTTTGAAGATCCTTGCCATTCTTGGTGGGGAAATGCAAACTTGAGCTGCAGGCAACATGAACATCTGATTTTGAGAGGAACTATTAACCAGGATTTAAAAATAAATAAAAGCAGAAAACAGAAAACCTTGTTATGCTCTTAAACTGTGTTTTAACTTCATGTTCATACCAAATACTTGTAATGTCAGATAAGCTTCAGTTGCAACATCTGTTTACAAGGGGAGCAAAATCTAGTGAAATCAGTAATTGCAAATAGTAGATGGTATGCTTTATTTCTATGCATAAAGGCAGACTTTCAGTGAGCTTCTTTTGTAGGACTGTAGTTTTATAAAAAGCATAAATTGTGATGTCACTATCCATGGATGTTGCTGGAACCTTGCTTGTTTCCCCAGCTTCTTCCCAGGAGAGGTAACAGGAAATCTCTCTGTGTTGTGCATAAAGGGAAAAACCAAACCCAGCTGTGTTTAGTAATGCTGGGTCTTAGCCCTGTGAAAAGGAAAGTTTATTATTCTTTGCTCGTGCTTGCATGAGGGCATAGGCTTTCAGGTATTCTGCCTTGTAACAAACATTTTCTTTGGTCCTGTGTGATAGTTTGGCAGAGCTTCTGCACTTGATGACCTGCAGATCAAATGCAGCTGTTTGACAGTATTTGAACTTTAAGCAGCGTTATGGCAGACAGGTTTTTATTGCCATTATTATTCATTGATAGGGACTGTAAGGAATTTTTTTTGCATAGTGCTGATGTATTTATTTGTACTATTGTGCTCATTAAAATTACTCACTATTTAAATATTTTAGTCCTTTAATGTGAATATTAGGCTCACAGTTCAATACTTTTGAATGTTCATATGGTAATGTTTTTCTGTGATCGAATTGACCAGATGGATTACTTTTAATTGCTTAATTTTATTTTATTTAACTTTGGTATGAAAGACTGTCAATTTTATATGTGATTTTTGTATATCATAAGAAATAAAATATTTAACATGAATTGTTTGTCACTGCAGTGCTTCTTTCAGAATTTTATAATAGGTACTGAAGTGTGAAGGAGGTCACAGGAGAAGTGTTTGGTACTACATCTAGGGGAAGAAAATGCAAAGAGTCTGTTTATTCATTGATACACTTTATCAGTTAGTGACTTTTGTATGGCTTTTTAAAAATAAGCCATATTGACAGGTCTTCATTAAGTTAGATAATCTCATAGAAATTTTTATAGCAAAATGTCCTGTTTCTAACAGACTTTTCTGCCCTTTTTGTAAGGTTCTTCTTTATGTTCTTTTCTTCCTGCCCCCAAAGATCTCTGTGAAAGAAAAGTGCAAGCTGCTTTGCTCCTCCTGAAAGTGAACTGGCACACAGGTTTGACACATGGTTTCAGGTAGGAGCCAGTCTCCCTGCTGAAGTGACAGGATTGCCAGTTTGGGTAATAGTACTGGTGCATTGAGCTGACTACTATGGGAAATGGAGTGTGATGCCTCTGTCATGTCTTTGCTCAAGCAGTGTTTCTGCCTCATTGTGGGCTACATTTCTGCCAGGACAAGGTTCTGCTATGTAGTCTATCTACCCTACTGAAGGTCTTGAAGAAAGCCCTGCCTCAGATCAGTAACTGTATGAGAGGAGGAAGAAATGGTATTTCCCTGTCTGCTCCTTTGGAACATACAGGATTTCCGTTGTGGCCTTTCCCTGTGCCAGAGCATGCCTTCAGTCAGAATGCTTGCAGTCTTTACTGAAGATCCTGAGGCATCTCTGCTGGCATCCTGTCACTCAGATGAGTGTCTGATTGCCCTAAATCAAATGGCTGGCTGAATTCATGTGTCTTCTGTGATGCATATAGGCTTTACATTGTAATGTATTTTCCTCATTGTCATGAAACCTTCCAAGCCATGTAGTCATCACCGTCATATGCAGGCTATGATGAGTACTTCCACTGTAATATATATCCACAAGGAAATAGAAGGGGAGGAGAGGTTGCTTCTGCCTCAAAGTGGTATATCTTACATGCCAGGTACACCAAGCATCAGGTGTAATCTTCATGGTGTTTACTTGCTCAAAGTCTTGAGCAAAGTGGCAGATGAACCATGAGATTCCTACCTGATGAATGTGAAACTACAGACTGCAGCTGGAGCCATCTTTCAGGACTGCAATTATGTTGTGTCATGGTTTAAGCTCAGCCAGCAGCTCAGCCACGCAGCCGCTCACTCACTCACTCACTCACCCTCCCTTTCCTCCCCCCCCCCCCAGGATAGGAGAATCAAAAGAATGTAACTCCCACGGGTTGAGATAAGAACAGTCCAGTAACTAAGGTATAACACAAATCACTACTGCTACCACCAATAATAATAATGATAAGGGAGATAACAAGGGAAGAAAATACAACTACTCACCACCAGCTGACCGATACCCAGCCCAACCTGAGCAGTGATCTAACCCTTCCAGGTAACTGCCCCCAGTTTATATAGTGGTATGGAATACCTCTTTGGTTAGTTTGGTGCAGGTGTCCTGTCCCTGCTTCCCCCCCAACTTCCCTTCCTCCCTGGCAGAGCATGAGACTTGGAAAGTCCTTGGTCAGAGTAAACATTACCAAGCAGCAACTAAAAACATCAGTGTTATCAGCACTGTTCCCAGGCTGAAAGTCAAAAACACAGCATTGCACCAGCTACTAAGAAAAATGACTGCTACTGCTGAACCCAGGACACGTTGAGATCATACTGTTTCAGGTATCAGCAGGAATCACTAATGCGTGTGATACAGATGAGGTTTAGAATTCAGGATGCATGGTACTCATACCTTGGTCAAGAGAACTGCTGTACATCTCTTGGCGATTCCTCCTGGCCAAGAAGAGACAGGATTTGGCAACTTTGATACTTGTAAGCTGTCACTTCTGGTTTCAGAACTACCTGTGTTTCTCACTGGAGTCCTAAAATGCTATGATTTTTGTTCTTGCCTCTTGATTGTGTACAGCAATCATAGCTCTCTCCACTGTATTATATGCGGTCAGAGTTTGGTTCTTAGGACTAGAATATGCTGTCAAGACATTTAAATTGGTTAAAAGCAAGAACTTCACAATGGGAACACACAGGTGGCTAAGAGACACTGGCTGGGGCATGATTCTTTTTCCCCTGACATGCCCTATTGGCTAATGATACTCTCCAGCTGAGACTGTCCAGTAACTATGGCATCCCTGCCAGTGCACTTAAGTAGGTGTGAAATGATTGTTGATATTTCTACAATAGCAAAACTAAAGTTCTGTGAAAAAAGCTGAAGAGGCTTAGGCAGTGCCAGATAATCACTAAGTTGTGCCAATCAGCAAATTGCCTTTAAGGACACATGTATGTACTCAGTGTATTGAAAAAACAGGAAGAAGTTCATGAATATATTAATTTATTTTGTTGTTTCAGATTTAGTTCAATTGCACATCAGCAGACAACTTTTTGCTTAGTGACAATCCAGGGAATTCTTTAAATGTTATTTCCACATTCTACAAAGTATGTTTGTAAAATAAGGTTATGGTTTCAGACATATGACTGCATAATTTGTCTGTGAAGAGGCTGGAGTTAGGAACTCAGCCTGGTGCTTTAATATAGTTTATATTTTTAGACATGTTTTTCATTTAATATGTATTAAAAAAATACATCTTAAGGAAACATTTTAATTCATGCTATGTCATCACACTGTTGGATTAGCTAGAGGCATCACTTAGTACAACAGGTATTTCCAAAGATGTCATTCTCCTAAATCTCCACAATATTACATTTTAAACTAGGTAGAGACCACCTATGTCTTGGCTCTAGACAAAATATATTACCTCAAATTTGAAGTATAATATATACACAGGTTCCAATACAAATGTTGGAGAAATTTTCATACAAAAATGGAACTGTGATGTAGTGGACAATTTTTAAATTTATGCATCCTGGTCTCAGTCAGATGTTATTCAAACGTTGTTTCCCTAGGAAATAATTTTGTTGTCCATTATATCACAATAGCATATTCTTTTGAAAAAGTTGATTGAGAACAATTGAACTATATTATGGCGAGTTTTAGACATATTTCTTGATTTCATCATAAAGTACTAGTACAAAAGCTCCTCCCATGCCTCTCAACACATTCGACCAGGCACCTTTGAAGAACGCTTTGGTTCCTTCATCTTTAGCTATCTTCCTCCAGCAATCAATTGTGCCCTTGTACATAATATCAGCTGTGGAAAAAGACATAAAGGTCAGAAGACTTGAAGTTATACAGCATTTCTGTTTCAACTTTCATATATTTAAAACAAGGAATAAGCCAAGAACTTAAAAATCAAATAATCAATTAATGAGAAGTAATTCTCCATGCGGAAATCAAATCAGTCTCAGCCTTTTAAGTGGAAAAGGCAGAAATACTACCAATGTATTTCCTGTATTTTTTTGTTTTTTTAAGGATTCTAATAAGAAGTCATTAGTTTTGCATAATACAAAACCCACCCAGCATCTCCCCCCACATCTTGATGAAGAGATGCTTTCTGCTGCCGGACCACCATAGCACTTATTCTTACCTCCCTTTCGGCCAGACTGCATCATCATCCTACGTCGCACAGTATCAAAAGGGTAAGAAACCAGACCTGATACTGCAGTGACAGTCTGGGCAATCATCCAGCTCACTACAATATGCACGTTCTTTGGATCAGGCAACATACCTGTCATCAAGAACAAATGACAAGAGTCAGTACAGAGGGAAAAGGTTGTGGGGAAGATGGCTGTGAAAGAAACAACCACCACCAACACCAGGAGTCAATCAAGTCAACATAATCAAGCATGAAACTTCTCCATCCATATTTGACTATTATCAGCTAACTGCAAGTTTATAGGACTGTTGGATGTTGGGATCTAAGCTGCCTTCATGCTCCCTGACCAAAAGGTCTCTCCTGCAGAACCCTCCCAGGCTTGTGTCATGAGGAACAAGCTATCATACAAGCCCATCTGTACAAGCCTTAAGACAGAGAAAAACTGTAAAGTGTCTGAACAGAGACTGCCAACCCAAAGCTTCTGCTCAGAATAGCAAGTTAAAGGAGTCAGGAATGCATTTCAGGAACACTTGTGCGTAATCTAGCACTAGCACCCTGAACTGGTGCTGAGCCAAGCCTGGCTTGTTCTTGTACTGCCAAGTGCCCCAGAATTCATTTACCGGACAGGTCTTCCCTTGTAGTCACTTCTCCATGCACTTCTTACCCTTTGCCGTGTCGTAAACCCCAAAATAGGCTGCTCTGTAGATGATGATGCCCTGGACAGACACACTGAATCCTTGGTACAGGCCCTTCAAGCCATCAGACCTGAAGATCTTGACAATGCAGTTGCCCAGCCCAGTGAACTCCCTCTCACTGGCTCCTTTGCCCACATCAGCTGCCAGCCGGGTCCTGGCAAAATCCAGCGGGTAGACGAAGCAGAGGGAAGTGGCTCCAGCAGCACCCCCAGATGCCAGGTTCCCGGCAAAGTAGCGCCAGAACTGCTTGTGCCTGTCCACTCCCCCCAGGAAGATCTGCTTGTACTTGTCCTTGAAGGCGAAGTTGAGGGCCTGGGTGGGGAAGTACCGGATCACGTTGGCTAGGTTGCCTCTCCAGAAGGAGAGGATGCCTTGCTCCTTGGGGATGCGGACTACGCAGTCGATGATGCCCTTGTACTGCTTGTCCGCCGTGATCTGCTTGCTGGCATGCTGGACCTGAAGGGAGGAAGGGGACGGGTGGGAGGGTAGAGAAAGGGACACTGCAGGCGCGACTCCGCACGGCGACCCCGTGAAGGGCAGCGACCGGGCCTGCCCCGCCGCTGGCCCAGCTCCCAGCGCCCCGGCGCGGTGCTGAAGGGCAGCTCCCGCGTAACCGGAGCCGGCCGAGCTCCTGCCCTTATTTAGTCACGCTGGCAGCCGCCCGCTTCTCCGGCATCCACCTGTACCACAGCCCCGCGGCTCCCCGCACCCCCTCACCTGCAGCAGCAGCTTCACTCTCTCGATGGGGGCGACAGCCGTCTTAGAGATGGCGGCAGCGATCCCACCGGCCAGAAAGTCCTTAAGGAAGCTGACAGCTTGGTCACCCATGCTGGCAGCGGGTCCGACACCCCCTGCCCGGAGACAACCAACGAGCCGCGAACCTCCCCACCCGGCTGCCCCCGCGCACGGCCCGCCAAATGGCACCCCGCCCCGCACCTTCCCTCTTATACGCCGCGGACTCTCGCGATAGGAGGAGGCTGCCACCGAGGCGTGGGCATTGGCTGAGACCCCCTCGAGCCCGCCCCCATTGAAGGGGCGCGGGGCAGCAGCGCCATGTTCCCCTGAGGAGGGAGCGCGAGGGCCGCTGGTCTCGGGACGTTTAAAGGGCAAATTAAAGTTATCTGCCGGGGAACGCAATGTCAGAACATGTGCCTGCTGTATTAATAGCTCCCGGGAGGCACAGGAGGGGATGAAGGAAGCTGGCAACAGTACCTCGGGCAATGTTAGCTGTTTTGTGCAGGCTGGAGGCTGGTGCCAGAGCCTGAAAGCTTCCCCAGAAGAGGTCTGGGTGCAGCAACCAGGCAACTTGTTGAAGAGGGAGTGCTTTGAGCCTTAACTTCGCGTGCATGGATTCACACCATCAAGGGTGATGGGGACATTTGTGCTGGCAGGCACCCCAGTGGGAATGCTGTGCCCTGCCATAATGGTCAACTTGGAAGGTGCTGCAGTGGTGCTGTGTTCGTTGGTAACCCAGGCGTGCTGCAGGACTTGGGTTTCCCAAAGAAGAGACAATGTGCCCTCCTGTGTTGTACCTTCATTTCAACTGTGCAAGGCCAGAGCCTCACAAGAGTCCCTGTCAGTCCCCTCTGCAGGAAGAAAGAAGCGGAAGGGACTCGAAGAACTTGCCCAAGTACAGTTAAGTTGCTTGACCTGCACTAGGAGTGAAAGCAGAGTAAAGGCAGTAGTGAAACCCTGCCTTCATTCAGTGTCTTAGGGACACATTTGAGTCTCAAATGAAGACTACACAGCTCCCTCATGAGTTGCTGTGTTTCTTACCTGTTCTTTCTTGCTGACTCCCATAAGAAAGCAAGAGCTTATGATTTGTTGTGTCAATAATTACGTGAAAGCCAGTGCAGCAAGTTGTAGATCAATTGAAGTTTGCCATAAAAAGGCATTAAGATGTGCCTCCAGGACAGTGATATACTGAGGAATTTATCGGGCAATGGTGTCTGCTTTGATTTAGTAATATGGTATCAATAATGGAGATAGGTGTTAAAAGACTGACCATTCCATGAAGAGACATTCTTTTCGGGACAGCAAATCTCTTTTCACTGACGTGTTTGTTAGCACAAGTCAATGAGGGTGTAAATTTGATCCCCTACCTCTCTTGGCCTCTGCTTCTCTTAGGTCTGTTGAGGTAGAGGTCTTTTCTCATGAACCTCAGCTCTGGGAAGTGGATGACAACTATAACTTCCAGGAGCACCCTTTGCATCCTGGCCATCCTGAGTAAATAGAGCCTATACACAGCTTTTAAGGAAGGGGAAGAGAACCCCCCCGAAAAGACTTTTTCCCCGAGGAAGGACCGAAAGCAACTGCAATCAGGAAGCATAGGGGATCCCTGGAATTAGACTGCGAGTTGAGGGAAATATTATTTAAAGTATGTAGCTGCCTGGTACCCCAGCCTCTCCTTTTTCTTCCTCATATTTCACTCAGGTTTGGTGTCTCCTCTTTTCACAGGAAAGTAAATATCTCTTCAGCGTTTCGGGGCTGCTGCTGCTGGCTTCATACAGACCCATTGAACGGTGGTGCTCACAGTTGCTGCCTGACTGTCCAGACTGATCAGATCTCTTCATTGTGTGCACTCAGGTGTCAGCCAGTGCCATACTGACTGGTGTATGGTGAGTGAGAGATAGGAAGGTGGCAGTGGGATGCTACTGGGAAGGAGCGGAGTGGGGGGCCTGGAGTGAGACTGTGGGGAGGGGGTCTAGCCTGAAAGGATCTTTTGCCTGCCCCTTCCCCACCATCTTTGGTTTAAATTGCCTTTTTTGTGTTTTTTTTTCCTAAGCTCATTTAAATTGCTTTTTTAAAATGACATTTTAATAAAGTCTTTATCATTAGAATTCCAGTTAGGTTTCATTACTTATTGTTGCACATCATCATCCCTCTCCACAGAGGCGTTTTGGTTTAATATGTGTTTCTGCAGCACTATTTACCGATGACTGCCAGTATTTAAAGAAAGCAGTGCACAGAAAGTGAATAACCTCTTTTGCTGCTTCTGCATCTTCCTCCCCTGAGTCCAGATGTCTTTTTCCAAGAGATACTCAGCTTCCAGTTTTAACAGAAGCAGGGCTAGACCAAACCATAGGTTTGCTACTCTGAGGGTTATTCTTCGTTTATTAGATTTTTGCTCCAAATGCCTGTTTTGAATCATTCCTAAGTATGACAGTGAGGCTTCTTATGCTAGCTACTGTAGGAGTTCACATGTATCCTGTAAGGAACTTACTGCTAATGCCACCAGACTTTGAGGATTAGTATTTCCACTAGGTGAAAATGGCATTAAAAAAAGGGTGAAAGGAACTTGGTCTTTTCATACAGTTCACTGGTCTTTGGTGGTCTGTATCCTGAATAGTTACTAATACTTTCATAGAGAAATTGTTAAAACAGTTCTGAAAATGCAAGCTTTCTGTATTATTGAAAGCCAGCTTTTAAGCCTCATTTCCCTTAGAACTGTGCAGCATGTGAAGGAATAGCTGGCTTTCTAGGCTGAGTTTGTGGGTGCTCTGTGCTGCTGACATAGCATGAAGACACTGGAATTTGTTCCTAAAAATCGTGAGCTAAAAATAATAACCTCAATCTACAGTTTCAAGAGAGATTAGTGACTGACTGCATTGTGCTTTAATGTGTGAATAGCCAGTTTGAAACACTACAGGAGATCAGCTTTTACAAAGTAGTGTGCACCATTGTGTATTTGCATTTCCAGGACACGGGAACCTGAATGTGGAGGCTTGGCCAGACACTAATAACGCTTTTTCTCAAAAGTCAGCAGCTTCAGTCTGACAGCAGACACAAGGGGGAGCACAAGGAACCGGTCAGACCGTCCTGACTCCCAGCGTAGACAGTGTGTTGGCAAGATGCTAAGAAGTGTGGAGTTTGGTTTTTTTTTCAGGAAATATTTGTATGGGTGAAGTAAATTCTCCTTGTGTAAGGTTGATTTATGTTTGTGGTCAGGAGGAGGAGAGTAAGAGAGCCCAAAGAGGTTAAATGAGGATGGGAGTTGAGGAGAAATACCAGGGTTGGTAGTGTCAAAGATGATCAACAAGAATGAAGTGAATATATAAGGATAGTTTTAGCTGGTTATTGCTGTGACCTTAAGGTATTGCTGGCTTAGGATTTCTCACTGAGCTGGAGAAGAGGAAATCTGAACAGTAAGTCTGAGCAGCACATTGAGGAGGGAAGCATTAGTGCTGAAAATAGCAGCAGGAGTCAACATAGGGTATGTTTTTATTAGAGCGTGTCTGTAGTGTGAGGACAAGGAGTTGGAGGAGGGTCAAAATTTCAGAAAAAAAATTGAGGAAGTGGATGAAGATAGATATGAAACAGATCAGAAGTTAGGTTGTAGCAGGACAAACATGGGCTGTAAAAGTAGGAAAGAAAAAATATTCAACATGTAAAATAAGGAATAGACTTGCAAGAGTGTACCACATTAGTATTTCCTTTGGCAAGGATTTGTACAGAAGATGTTCAGGAAGAGAGTATTTGAGAAGTGCATTAATAGTGGTGAAAGGCAGCCAGGTTTTCAGATAACGTAGAAAAGTATGAGGCAAAATTAAGAGGATGACATCACTGGGAGACAATTAAATGGTTGAGAATGAAGTAAACCTGATCACAGGCGGACTAGGAAATTGAAGCTGAAATCAGACTGGAGGTGTGTGTTTGGCAACCAAACTTTGTAATTCATGAGATAGGACTGTAGAGGAAGAAACAGAATGTACAATCAAATATGGGAAAGAGAAGAAAGATGAAGCAGGAGAAAGAAGGCTGAGATTAGGTGGGGTTTTATCAGTCTGGCAAGATGAAAATAATGGAAAGAGCAAATGAGAGGACATGCCAAGTGAGGAAGCAGGTCAGAGAGGAAGGGTGGAATGACAGAAATCAGGAGTAAAGCAATCAATGGTTGCTGCAGATCACATCAAAGGAATGGCTCTTTCAAGGAGTAGAACAGTGAGGGGTACAGGTGAAATGAATGGATCAGGGCAAGGAGACACATGGGTGTCTACTACAGTGTTTCAGCAAGAACATCAGCATGAAGCTCAGAAGCTTCATGAGAATGATTATGCGAAATTGTGAGGACAGGAAGAGAGTTGAAATCATGAAGGAAAGCTGATGAGGAGGAGCTGGGTGTCTGGCTGGCAATACTTCAGTTGGGAGAGCTGAGATATTGCCCAGAAGCAGATAAAAAGTGTTTGAGATGGTGACGGCAGCCCCGGTGTGAGAGTAGGGAGTGGAATGAGATGAGAAATTGAGGTTTCTGTAAGAGACTGAAGCTGCAGATGGAGAGCAGACAAGGGGATCCAGGATGTGTGGACACTGAGATTTAATAGGCCTGTAAGAAATATTTGAAGTGTATCCTGTAGTGGCAGCCAAAGAAGAGAAGAAAGGTCATTGGAATGGGCAGAAAGGATTGGAATGCAAGAAGGGCTGATTGAGCAATAGTAAAATCTCAAGAGAGTGTGGATGGAGAGGTGGAGGTGTGGCAAGTATCACTAAGGGCAAAAAGGAGGCAGAGTAAGATGCAGGGCTTGGTCCTTTGGGTAGGTTGTTGAAGAAACAGCTGAAGGAATAAAAAGAGAGAAAAAAAATCCAGGCTATGTGGGGAAGGAAAACTGGAGGGGTACAAAATAAGTTGCAGCAAGAGGGTGGGGTGAGAGATGTGGAAGAGTAGCCCACAAGCAGGACTAACCAGATTAGACAGTCTCTCTAGCCTCCATTGGCTGGTTTCTTACTGCAGGTGTGGAGCCAGGCATATTATACTTTTGAATTTCTTTTTGACTGAACTAGTACTGAAAGTGTATGTGTTGACTGTCTTCTGCCATGTTAAGGATTGCCCTGGTGAAGGCAACTAACTTAAGGTTAATACGTTTTTTCAAGGAATATTGTACTTCTTTGGTGTAGATCTCTGCAGGAAATAATTTCTTTAGTCACTGCCAAACATGCATCATTATACGATGGAGTATGTATCCATTCTTGGATTCAGTAATTTCCATGTTTTGTGCTTCCAGGAAAAGGTACATACTAAGAGGATCTTTGATGTTTTGTTTGTTTGTTTGGGTTGAAACATACTTTTCATGAAGAATCTGGAGATGGTTTTAATTGGACCAGAGTTCTGTGCTCAGTCACATAACCTGCATTGCAACAGCAAAAAAAAGGTAATTGTATTTTTATATTTCAGAAACAATTTCAGGCATGAAGTGTAGATTTCACTGTTAAACGTACTTGCAACAGCTATTACCACAACGGTTTGAATATAAAGTCAAACTTATTTTCAACTAAATGAGAAACAAACAAATTACATTGCTCAGTGGATGGATGATCAATTTCTTATCACCCTGTGTGCTGGTGGAATGGTTCACAAATACATTGTTATTATAATTCAGATAGCATCGATTATAATGCTAGATGTGTTTATTGTACATCAAAGTATTAATATTTCTGTGTTTTGCAAGAAAATGACAAATTAAGGCCAGCTCCACACAACACATTATTACAAGTGTGGCTATAGTGATCAAGACTGTGAGGGGAAAAAAATCACAGCCCTGGCTTTCAGAGCTACACATGCACCTTTCCATGCATTATGGAGATGCAGTTTGTGTTGGCAAAGGAGTTCTTTTTTATGATACAGCTTACTTCATTTGAGGTGCTTTGATTATGCTAGCAAAAATCTTACTTTTTCCCCAGATGAGCTGCCTCTCTGCTAAGGGACTTTGTTAATAGAGAGATTAACCTTATCAGATATGTCTGAGCATGTAACAGTTTTCCATAGTTGCTCCTATACTTGCCCTGTCCCTGTATACAGGACACCCCCACATTGAAGCAGTAGATAGGTAGTTAAAAATAGATGTGTGTAATGTTTGCAGCCTAATTTCAGGTTGTGTTGGAGATGAAGGAGTGGGGCTATTGCTTCAGAAAATAAGGTATTCTGATTTAACTGATAAGCTGAGGTTGGTAAAGTGGGACAACAAAGTGAAGGGCCTAGATTCCTTTTAAATTATAGGCACGTTAGTAGCAACTGTCATTTTTTTTCCCAGGTGGGATCCTTTGTTATACCTGTGAGTTTTCCTCATGGGCTATTTTCCTCTAAACCTATTTGGAGCAGAACCAATCAGGCATTAAAGCATAAGCAAGGAAATACAGTAATTTCAGCAAAAATTCCTCAAGTCCAGTGTATATGCATTAAGGAAGGAAGGGTCTGCAGAACAGGCAAAACCTCAGCAGCTGTGAGGTCAGTGTTGAAGACAATAATCGTACCTCTGAGGGGAAAGAAAAGTGGTTGAGGCAGTCTTGAGATGTTACAGTACTCCTTCTGCCTTGTGAACAAAATCCAGAGGAGCAAAAATTGAAAAAGAACAATAGAAACAGAAACTAAACAAAACAGAGAGAGGGCTAACAGGGTGGAGGCTGGGAAGAAAGTACTTGAAGATGCAGATGACAGAGGAACACCCAGTGATGTCTGGCACAAAGCTAAAGAAGACAAGAGTGCACATGTCCTCATGGGCACCTTTATTTGGTTATTCTTGGCATTGTTTGTCTTGATACCAGTGTGACAGAGATTTGTTCCTTTCACACCGCTCTGGCTTCTATCTTAAATTACATTAAGCTAAAGATCTTAAAAAAAAATTGTATCTGCAACATCCTCTGTCTGCTTTGTTGGATGGATCAATTCTAGTTTGTTAAGCTGTGATATTTAGCCTCACAGTCTTGTATTTAGCTTAATTAGTCTAATATTTAGCAGATGTGGTCTTCATGCTGTCGGGGGGGGGGGGGGGGGGGGGTATTGCTGAGCCTTTTTGTTTGCTGTGATCTGGTCTTTCTAACTTTTGTTAACCTAATAAATTTGTGTAATAAACTGGAATAAATAATAAATTATTATTCTGGAATGTTAGTATTGAATTGAGGACTGTCAGTAAGTCAGTTTCATGCCCTTGGTGCCAGTATCACCGAGGAGAATGCAGGTAAGAACAGATGTTTCCACTTCTGCACCATAACAGGCTGAAACTGCAAGACAAAACCATTGTCAAGCTGAAGGATTCTATGCAGTAGATTGTGACCCTGCTACTTCTTGTATGACTTGATCCAGTCAGCTGCCGATATGTGGATAGTCATGATAACTGCATGGGCAGTTGATGGACAGCTGGAAGAAATACCAAAGCAAAGGTATAAGCTTCTGCTTCTCTCCAGGGGTCTGACAGTTAGAAAGTACTACTCTGTAGTCTCATTTGTTCAATATAAGATATGTCATCTACCAAACGCTTGTGAATCAAACTCAGAGCTTCATGTTTAAACTAGGCAAGAGGTATCTTTGAAGAAGAGATCTGAGATTCATTTAAAATAGCAAGTGGTGTCAGTCTGTTGCATCACTTGATGGGGTATTTGACTGTTTCAGAACTCACTCTGGAAAAGATCCAGCTTGAGTCCCAGTCCCAAAAATTCCTTTGGATTGGAATTTGCCCAGCTGAGCAGATACATAAAGGATATGAAAGGGAAGAAATGATGGGGACAAAAGCAGAAGTCAGGAAATAATTAAGATTATGTGGTATTTTACTTAAGCTTGACAAAAACCCAGTCTTTGCTTCATTCATTCCTAAAGAATGACTGCCTGTTTCTGAAACTACAGGAAAAGAGACCTTTTAATGCTTTCTTGTAAGACATAAGAAATAAAGATACTTTATTATAGGATTTTATGAAATGTTGCTATATTATTTGAAATTAATATATAGAGTACGTACAGTTCTATTACAGCTATGTATGAATGAATATATGCTGCGTTTTACAGACCAACATGATAGAAATAATTGTTGTTTCACTGCATTTAATTTCTTCTCATTCATAGTGGGATGCAGTAATGGAAGAAACTGAGCTATTCTCTTTCACACAGCTATAATAGGTAAAAAAAGAGAGGGGATGTTCTGAGTATATATAGTGTGTAAAATGGAGTTTGTGAGGGATCATCCAGACATGTAACAATCTTGGACAGTCAGACTGGGATAAATTGTCTGGACCTTCTAAGTTACTTCCAGGATCATAGTGACAGAGGGGTCACCTACAAGCTGTATGAGCCTGCTGCTTGTTTATTATTTGCCTTCCTTTCAGATGTTACAGTTTTGAAAGCTGACATCCATTTTCTGCGCATAGAACTAGACCAGTGGCTCGGGTCAGAAGAAGCAGTTCAAATACAATAGATAGATCCTTATGTAATTGCAAATAGTCTACGTGGCTTTTATGCATTTCCATCAATTCATGATTCATTTTTGTGAGGCACTTTTGAAGTCGCAGGCTTTCTTGTTCGCTTGTAATAATCCACAGGCAGGAAGCACTAAAAGAATGAGAAGACAGCAGTGTCCCTGGTATGCAGCAACATGTTTTTTACACACTTTTAACTCCTGTTCTGCCCCTCACCTCTGCAAAACTCGATTTCAAAGCCCTTTAAGCAGAGTACTTCTCTTCCCCTTTTTTCTCATTTCTAAAATGCCCTCACTTCCAGAGAAGAAGAGAACCCATTGACACAGCTTTTGGGAAAGCTACCGTAACTCTGTGCACTTTATCCTACTGGGCACTTCTCAGAGGAGGTTGTTCTCAGCTTTGAGCAGCACCAATGGGAATGGGAGGAGGCCGCTATAGCAGGGGATAAGAAGCATACATTTACATAGGCTCCTTCTTCCTTTCACCTCTCCACTCTGCAGCAATCATTGGTTTATTTTAGCAATGGCCTTCTGGCACAGTGTTATTTTTCCCCTGAATAGGTCAGCCTGGGGCCGAGCCAGGATCCATGGCCTTCTGTAGCTGGGGTGACTCGGAAAGCCAGAGATACCTACCAACTAGACAAGACCTCCAAGTGCTGGACCTGAGCCCAGTGCAAGAGCAGTATCCTGGAATAACCTTTCTGATAAACAGCAGAAAAATCCACATGGGGTCTTTTTTCAGAGGCTGAACCAGGCAACAGTGCTGCCCTCTGCTGTTGGGATTCGGGGAAAAAAAGTCAGTCATAAACTCCAGCAAAACGTTAACAAAATCTAAGTAGGAAAGCAGTAATGTGTGAATGCGTGAATTATATAATCCTCTCGTTTTAGACAGTGCTTCAGACAGTGAAATGTGCTCTCGTATCTTCACTAGCAGTTTGGTTTGTAGTTACAGAATATAGCTAATAGTTCTGTTGGGTTGTAGTACTGCTGGTGTCCTCGTGGCTGTTCAAAGCATCTTGTGACCCAGAAGTCATACTTTCTGGAATGGATGGTTCTGTGTGCAGAGGCCAGAATTTCCATCAGTGATTCAGATTTTTGTAACTTTGTTATTTTTTGTATCATTATGTAGAATTATTCCTCACAAGTACTTAAGAAAAAGTTATGTAGAAAGGTAAAGCCATCCAGAATTGCTCTTGTTTAAGTACAGGATGCACAGAGGTGTCTAGGACTTTTTCCGTAGCTAATCTACAAGCCAAGTGTGGAAGCAAACCAGAAGTAATTGATACTTACATCAGAGCTAGAGGGAAGTGCCATTGAGGGGCATTTCCTAGCCCTAATGCAGTACACCCCTGCTTGATTTGGTGCATGTGTAGCCCTGAACCCTTGCACATCTGCAGATATCTGTTGCAGCTGTAAGAGCTGTGTTTAGTGCTCTGTTTGGGAGCATAACAGCTGCTTCTGGGCTGATCTCACCACCCTACTGAAATAAATGGGCTTGTGGTATATGATTCAGGAAACCACTGTTTCACTTCTCAGAACATGTTACAATGGTACACCTTGATTCTCATAGTAATGTTTTTATCCTTAAATGTGATACTCACATTTCACTTTTTGATACTGATTTTAAAATCCTTGCCTTCAATTTCTTTGCCCCATACATGCTGCCCCAGCTGTGTAGGGTTTTGATTTAGCTATTTAGCTAACATGCCTTAGAGAACACAAGTGATGTCTCCTGCTCAAAGGAAAGAAATTTCTCACTTTTGGACTAGTACCTAAAAAAATCTAAATAAAGGCACAACTGATCAATAACCATGTGACTCAACTGATGTACAGTGATAAACAAAAGCAACTGTAATCATTAAACCTGTCAGCAATTCAACAAACGTATGGTGTGCACAGCTTTGCAGTGGCTTGTTCATGTGGGCAGTTAATGAATGATAAAGTAAATCAAACCTTCTATCAAAATATGTGACTTAATTAGTAGTTTTCTAGAATGTGATTTCAGTGTGAGAAGTGGCTGTAACAGCGGAGCTGTGAGGCTGTTCATTGGCTCCCCCTGCCTTCAGGAGTGAATATTTTTATTTCTGTTACAAAAACCCTTTTCAAACATTCAGGCTGCAACCTCCAGCTGAGCTTTAAAGGTGAGGACTTTTGTGCTTGTGTTGTAAACAATAATCAAGCCATAAATCTGGGACCATCTGGGGGAAAGACAGAGAACCAGCTGTTTAATTTGTGAGTGTAAGCTGCTGAAATCTGTGAAACTCAAAACCAAGAAAAACTACTTGTGATAGAAAAGAGGGATCTCTTTCCAAAGATAATAGTCTTTGGACAGGATCTCACAATTTGATGCTACCACACAGGCACCTTCTGAGATATATAAAAAATACATGCGTTAGAAATGTCTATATCACTCCATTATAGTTAGCTAGTCGATGTGTAGATAAGGACTCTGAATATTTGCATTGTGACAGGTGAATTGCACACTAATTTGCTGCCTGCACCAATCCTGCAGCGTGAAAGGAGGAGAGCTGCTGAGAATTCATGGGCTCAGTTGTATGGAAAGTGGCAGCATCACCAAGTCCTCAATCCGTATCACCTTTGCACTCCTCCTGCAATATGATGCTGACAGATACATGGTTTAAGGAGCCAGGTGGAAGTATCCCTTGTGGAAGAGGATCCCGGGTAGCTTAGAAACCTTGGCATCTGGCTGTCAGCTGGTGGGTGCCTGGCATACTCCATTCACTGCTTACTTCTGTCCTTTGGTCACCAGAAACACTAGCTGCTGGACCCCAAAATGATGCTCACTCTCAGCTTTGCAGAATGCTGCATGTGCCCTGCAGTTGCGGTGTGGCAGGGTTAGTAAAAATTGAGTGTGGATCTCATGCTATATATCTTTTATTAATGCTTCTTAACTGGAATATTTCTCAGCGCAGTAACCTTTGTTCAGGAGGAGTTCGGGTCACAGAGAATCAGTTCAGAATTAAAAGTTCAGTTTGAAACATGCCAGCAAAGTGTCCTAAATTATTCACAACTGTGCTCAGTTGTTTGCTTGAGATCTCTGATACTTTGTTTATATAAGGCAGTATTTTTGTGTTAGGTCTCATGCCATTCCTGTACAGCGTGGGCTGGAGCTCTATACTGAGGGGCAGAAGGGAGACAATTTTCCACTTACCATATAGGGTATGCAACATATTTTAATTGGAGTTGGAGCCTTTCCTGGAATCTCTGCTTACAATTGGGCAATCCTTTTGCTAACCTGTGGCTTATTTGATTTCAATGTGTATGAAACTGTGTTTTCTTGGTATTGTTTTGTCTTTTTTACATTTTCCTCAGAAAACCTGGCAAAATTAAGAGAAAGGTCATTAGTCAGCAGGAGTTTCAGACAGCAGCTGAGTGCACGTAAGAATGATTATCCAGAACCATCTAGCTGTGGGGAGAAGAATTTTAACTTCTAGGAGTGTTTCCTTAAGCACCCTTTTTCACAGTGCCTACACCTAAGTGCATTCAGGGCACACATGGTGTGTTTCTGTATAACAGAAACTATGTGAAGGAACCACATTATTTAAGAGGCAGGGAAATAATGGATTTTCTAGTTTATTTTTCATTTTCAAGCCACATCTGGACAATCCTCAGCCACCTCCCTATCCTCAGTGTGCCCAACATACCGATGTTCTGAGCACTAAAAGTCTGAAAAACTTTTCATTATTCTTAGAATGATTATTCTTGCATGTCCTGGTCAGTCATGTTTGAGATTCTTTTTCTTTCTCCAGAGCAGTGTGGCAACTATAGCTTCAAATGATTGTACAGGTTACTAAGTCTCCTGTATCTTTAAAGGAGATATGGTTAATTTTTGTTTGCACTTCATTCTGAATAGTTACAGAGAACAATTTACCCCTACTACCAAGTAAACAAGGCAGAAACATCTCTGAAGCTTTGCATTGTCTCCCTAGGTACACATTTTCTGCCTGTCTCTAACAGGGAGATCACAACACCATTCAGGAATGAGTTTGATAGCACCTGCTGATGCTTTGATTGCACTCTGTCTGAATGGGTGGAGGCATCAGCTTCATGGTGGTTGTTAGTCACCAACTTGTTTCAGCACAAATTTTCTTCTTCAGATTAATTTCAGATATGGAGTTTTTACTGCTGTCAGAATTTTCACAGCAACAGATACCTTTACATAAGAACTCTCCTAATCCTTTTAGATGGAAGCTCAGCTGCACCCAGCTTCTGTTTTTTCTGGCTGTTGTATACCTGTGGATGGCTTGCACTAACTGTATGGAACTCCTTAACCATTTCACTAGTGAGTATTTCTGGGTGTTGTCCTAGATAGAGGGGAGCCACTCTTGAGCTGGAAAGTAACAGGTAATAGTTGGAGGAGATCCTACTTTCTGCTCCCACAGATGTAACCTAAGTCTCTACAAGACTGTGGGGTATGTGAAGCTGTCCTGTCAAACAGCTTAAAAACTGGTGTTCACAGACAGCTTTCTTCTGTGTTCAGCTCTGGGAATAGATTCCTTTTTTGCATTGCGTATTCCACGCTGGGGACAAGAGGCTCTCCTGCATCCCCTACAGTCTGCTTTCCACAAGAACATAGCCTTCTTGGTTGTCATCAGTAGCTATAAAATTCTTCACTGCTTCTTTCTATCTCACTTTTCCTTTGGGAATATTTAAAGGCCTCCTTGTCTTGGAGGTACCAACTAGAGTTGGACTGTCAGCTCTGAAATGTCTGTCTGTGCTGTCTGCTATGAAAAGTTAATTGGGTGAGTGTGATGGGTTGGCCTTGACCAGCAAATAAGTACCCACACGGCCGCTCACTCATTCTCCCCAAGGCAGGATAAGGAGCGAATAGGAAGAGCAAAAGTGAGAAAACTCTTGGATTGAGATAAAGGTGTTTAATAAGTGAAAGGAAAAATGCAAAGTGATGCAAAGGCAATCACTCGCCACCTTCCACAAGCAGACTGATGCCTGGCTAGTCTCTGAGCAACAGCTACAATGGCTACATTGGAAGAGAACCCCAACCCCAGTTTTTATTGCTAGCATGGTATTATATGTTATATAATCTTTGGCCAGTTCAGGTCAGCTGTCCTGGTTCTGTCTTCTCCCATCTTGTGCCCACCCCCTGCATTCTGCTCACTGGAGGAGAGCAGCATGAGAAAAAGAAAAAGCCTGGATGCTGCGCAAGCACTCTTCAGCACTGACCAAAAGACCGGTATGTGTTTTAGTCACAAATCTAAAACACAGCAGCCTACGGGCTGCTAGGAACCTAACTCAGCTGCAGCTAGACCCAGTACAACAGAGCTACCTAACATCAATACATAGTTATCAGAAATGGAGGGTACAGTGTCATAGATGGCATAAGGATCCTGATGACTCAATGGCAGCTCTCAGCTCTTTCTCCTTTCCCATCATATGTTCTCCATCTCCTCTCACGTCAGCACTAGCAATCACACAGCCTTGCAAAAAAACTGTCTTTTTCAGTACATCCTCAGTCCTCAGTTGAAGTTGTTATGTAGGCGGGGGACTGGGAAATTGTCAGAAGTGACCTTCCTGGAATAGACGTGTGTCAGTTTGTGACAGAGCTGTGTGGTTTTACACTGTGCTTGTATTTCATCATTCTTGTAGACTCCTAATTAATCTCCCCATTTCTACTTATTTCCTACTAAATAACTACTATCACATGTGGTCTGTAGCTTCTACTTCAGCTTTAGAGCAATTAGCTAGAGAAAACTATATGGAAAATAGTATGGAATAGTTTGCGTCTCTGAGGATGTGATAGATTAATCCCTCATTAGCAGTTAACTAGAAAAAGGAACTTAATCTTTAATGTTTGCTACAGAACTAGATATAAAAGTTGCTCATATGTTATGCATTTCAATGCAATATGGATAGAGGAGCTTAATTTTTTAACTTCCTGTGTTTTCATAGTGTCTCTATACGTAGGTCTTTACAATATGATATATAGTGTACAATGCTTTGCAACTTTTTTGTTGTTATTTTTAAATCTGAAACATACACAACAACTTGGTACGATTTCCGTATGAAGTTCCTCTTCTGAAAAACACAAGTGTTATTTTTGGAACGTCCTTGCCACTAGATGGCAGGGCGCCCTTGGGGTAAAGGAAGCACTTAAGTAGGCTGTGTTCAACAGTAATGTGCTCTCAGCCTGGCAGATCTCTCATTGAGCTTATCAAGAGTTTTGCTGGAGTGAGGAGTGGGTGGAATGCTGGAAAGAACTGTAATTATGTTATGACCCTTTGACAGCACTGGCATGCAGTTTTACGTTTTCTCCAGTACAATAGGTATCTTAGTTGAATTCCACAGAGCTTGACGTAATAAGATAATACAGAAAAGCTGTGGTTTAACCACAATCAAACCACAAGTCAGTGTTGGTGAATTTGTTGGAGGAATCTCTTGCTCTTGTACACGTGCTGCATTTGCTGTGCCAAGTTCTGAAATACTCAATCAGTCCTTGAAGTGAATTGCAAAGAGGAGACTGGCCCAAGTTGTGACCTTGGAATCTGGCTTAAATTAGTTTGGACTGGCACTTTGCTGCAGGAGTCAGATCCAGTTAGCATTTAGAAAAGTTAAGAGCTCTAATTTTCACTCTTTCACACCAATTTCATCTTAGTGTAATCCTAATAAATTCAACTGAATGACACTTGTATAATGGTGCTAAAACCCAGGATACTTATTGTTCAGCTGAAGTTGGTATAGTCATCAGAATATTAAGATGAGGAAGTTGTGCACATTTACTGATCCCAAATACATAGGTGTACCTGGGCAAAATGAGTGTAACATCCCTCCAGTCTCATGTGGAGTAATTTCTCTTTTTTTTTAATACTTCATTCTAAAATTTAAAAATTCACTTAACATTTAAAATGAATTAGTTTATAAAAGGAATGTGGTTGACAAAATGAAAAGTTTAAATTCAGTGAAACAAATACAGCTTTTTCAGCTTTGTGAAAAGCTGTTTGGAAGAGGGCATTGTTCAACTTATTAATTTATGCAAAAGATATTTTCAAATGGTGTCTGATCTGACATGTTGTGCGATTTTTTTCATCACATTTTCAGAACCTGCTTACTTGTAGTATTTGCCACTGGCTAAGCTTTGTTACAAATGACACTGCTTAAGCCTGTCAAATCAAGACTTGGATCCTTCGGCTTTCATGAAATATAAGAATTTTTTTGCCAAGTTTTGCCCACACTCAGTTTGGGAAAGATCTACATCTGCTTTCACAGAAAAAAACGTATCAGCTTTCATAGTCCCTTACACAAAGATGTAGCTCTCTTGAGGCTGCATGCATTGCACATACACTACTCATACACTGCTTGGTTTGCACTTAGCCTTCTTACCTGCCTTCTTCATCTGTGTGCAAGGGCAGATTTTAGAGCAGAGTGATCTAACTGGTGTACTTCCAATCACATCTGGACCGAAGCTGGACACAGATTTTTCCAGGGTATCAGCCATGAGGCATCTCTTGTGCTCCAGCAGAAGGTGCTATATTTTTAGTGGGCACAGTGGAGCAGCTGCAGTGTGCAGATCCCAGCTGTGAAGAGAGCAGGCTGTGCTGGCAAAGCTGCAGCAGGTACACGGCTTCTTGATGAGACGCGCTTGGTGGAATTGCCCAGGCAGACTCAGTCTAAATGAATGGAGTAGCAATTGCCTTAGCCCATATAATGTAAGATTCCTTGTTTGTGCTAGCACAAATATTTCCAAGTTAGTTGTGAGATTTTTAAGGTTCTTTTTCAGAGAAAATGTCCTGTTTGGATCAAAACCTGCACTTCCTTTTTATATCACTTTTTTGTTTTGTTCTGTAATAAAGACTCTCTTTTGCTACCTGCCCTATCCAAATGGCTTCTTTCTGCTGAGTCTGCATCTAACTTCAGAAATGTGCTGTGGCATCTCCAGCGGTTCTTCAGGCTTGGGAAATGGCACCTCTTGGTGCCAAATGACAGTTCTTGAATCAGGAAGCTGCTTCTTGAAGAAGTCCTTTTCAGCAAGAAATAATGCTTTATTCTATTAGCCTGCTACCCAGCCTGGATTTTTCACCCGTGGTGTACGGGTGTGGCACTGCTCCTAGGATCAGCCAAAGCAGTTCACACCCTCCATTGCATATAATGTCAACAATCCAGATGAAGGGCTGGGGTTTACATCATTCTCCTTCATATATGGCACAAAGGAATGAGAGGCTGCTGGGCAACTCTTGGATAACGAAGGCCCCAGGGGCATGAAAGCTAGACCTGAGCACAGTGTAAAGCAGCCCTGAGGGTGTATGTGGGGACACAGCAATGGTCCTGCATGGTGTCCCTGCTTTTGACATCTTCTCTGAGCTTAGCACCTAGAGGAAGACAACTCTGATAATTCTTGATCATTTGTCCTAGCAGAATCCCTGTCAGGCTTCTCAAGATGGCTTTTGACTTGTTACCTGCTGTTGGAGCAGTAGTAAGGGGACAGAACTAAGGCCTTGTATTTCTCACAATTAATGTACACTTGGCACTGTGAAGTGACTAGCCTCTTCGGGAATGTACTACAAGACAGACCCCCAGCAGCTGAGAAATGCTTGCAGATCCTACAATGCTGTTGCAGGTGTCTGGTTTACTACAGAAAGGTATTTAATAGTCAAGCACAATCACGTTTTTCCATTTTTATTTTCTCCCAATTCCTGTTGTTTCTACTCTTACGTAGGAAACTGCTGCTGTGGCATGTTTAGTACAGACAGGTAGTGACAGCTTGCAACTTTTTAACCACTACTTTGCTTAGACCTCTTCTGAGCATGAGTTTTACAGTACTACAAAAATCAAATGGTAGCATTGGAATAGCTTTGTCTGAGGGGAAGATGCACAGAACTGGGATCTGGGAGATTCCTTTATTAAAGATAGAAAGGTTTGGACTAAAGGGGTGATTTAAGAGGCATGACATGAAAGTTCATGAGACCTGGTTTTATTTCCTAGGGTTGTTTGACTGTGGTCAATGCATCCCTTATCCCTTCTATGTCAGGTCAGTAATTATAAAATCCATGAGTTTGTGAAGGGCACAGGTACTAGGGCATGACAAAAAGTCATATAACTATCTAGACATGCTGAACAATAGGGTTTATGTATCTAAGGAGTGGAATAATGCAAGATACAGAAGGGAAGTACACACAGTGAACTGGTCAGTTCAACAAAATACTGTACATGTACCACATGGTGCATTGTTAGCTGTCAAAAACAAACATATTTTGGACACAGTATGGACTTGCTTGTGCTTGCAAATGATCCAGTATCCCTGGCAGTTTGTTGCCTACCAGCAGGGTCTAAATAGCAGGATAAAAATAAAGACTGGAAGAGCTTGAGGCTGTAGGAGCACCTTGCTGCCCAGAGAACTGGGTTAAGCCCTGCTTTGCTGCTGGAGTGGGCATCCTTCTGGCTGATGTTTTACTGGAGAAACTGTGATGAAATGGGAAACTAGTTGTGTTATGCTGCCGTTTGCCTAGGTGGTGTGAAAAGGAAGATTTTCTGGAGGGAAGTAGAACTTGTTACTTATGCCAATAAAACATAATTTTAGATTCCGTGAAGTCCATTGTTAAGTTTTCTTTTCATAAATATTTAAGTACTTGCTGAACTTCTTGTTGCTGATTCCTTTAAAATTGCCAAAAGAGAGAGATTGTTTCCAATTCCTTTGTGGCTCTTTGATTCATTAATGTTGCTTTCACAGGTGAGATGCCTGGTTATCTCTTAGAAAATGCACAAGAGGTGCTGAAGAGAGGCCATGTTTTATAAGCAAATTTATGCTTTGCCTGCCAGCAGAAACCAAAATTTCCATGCACAGGTTTGCACACAGGAATTGTATTGCTGTGCACCTCACAACTTCCTCCTATTTCTCAACAATTTCAAGTACTTCTGCCTTGCCTTTGTTCCTTGGACAGATCTGAGGTCACACTGCTGGAACAATCCCCTTAGCTTGTATTTCTGGCTATATCATGCCCTGTTTGAAAATTCTTCCCACGTATTTCTCCTTATAATCACATCACTATAAATATTTAATTCTTGCTTCAAATGCACAGGGTTCAGGGTTTAAGGCTTGCCTATCCCTCTGACCTGGTCTGCTGTCTTACCTGCCTTGCCATCTGTGCTGGTCCTGACACCTTTCTAAGTTCTCCATCTCTGCTTTTTGTGCTTTTTCCCAGTGGTCTTCTTGCAGAGGATGGCTTTATGCATCTTCTCTTTTCCACTAATGACCTCTCTTAAAACCATGCTTTTAACTTGATACCCAGGAGTGGTGTTTTTATAGATGATTAAAAGACACTTCAGTAACCTACTGAAACAGTTGCAACATTTCCTATTGTATCTTATCTTCATCTCTGACTCTTTCATTTAAGATCTGAGAGGTGAGAACTGCCTTTATTTAGTGATATCACAGATATTAAATGTATGATAAAATGGAAATAATAATTTCCCAGTTTGCATGTGCAAATGTAGGTATTGGTACAAAAAAAATCACATGTGGCTTCTTGCAGGTGCTCCCTTTGCCAGCGTTCTGGGCTTCTTGCCAAAGCATTTTCTCTCAACCTCGCTGTTAACCAGTCCCTTGCATTTTGCATCAGCTTCTCTCTAAATAGGCTTAGCCCTCCAGTTAATAGATATCTTTTCCTCAAGCCCTGCCCATTGCACCTGCCTTTGAAAATGTGCCCTGGAGAACCCAGTGATTCATCTGTTGTGTGCTGTTGCTGTTTGATTAAATCATTGCTTAGTTTCAGGTGGCTGCATTTGCATGCTGGAGCACTTGATCCTCCTGTTTACTGCTTTTGTGTATCATGGAAGTGTTTGCAAAGCTTGAGGGGAAGTTCAGAATGAAAGGTATAATATCAGTGTTTGGGATAACAAATGGTATGGGCTGTACACTCTCTGCATTCAATGCTTTTTCTGTTTCCACACCAGTGAGCACGATGGATGTAATGTAGTCACAGCATGTTTCCAGAAATCCTGAGATCAGTAATGTAAAATAGGTCTTTGGAATTTTAATAATGGAGAAAACGTCAGTATGCAAAGTTGGTGCAGCCTTGTTCCTCCCTTCCCCCAGTTTTACTCCTTTGGACTAGTCTGTGTATTTTCTGACCTTGCAGATATGACATAAGACAGGGATAGGAAACCCTCCAGAACCTTGTATTGATTCCCGAGCTATTCCAATAGGATTCACCAACCTACAAAGTAAATGTATACAGGTGTATTTTTAGACCAGACCTTCAGCTCCCATCTCCCTGGATGCATTTTCAGAAGCTTGGGGACCTTCAACAGTGAAATGACTTTCGACATCTCCTAGGAGGGACTGTGGAACCCAGAGATTACTGGGTTCTTTCCAGACTGCTGTTTTCCCTGGCCACATTCAGGGGCAAGTTGTGTGTCACTGGCAATGTTTCAAGTCAAAACAGTGAAGTGTTGAAGAGAGCATGATTCTGACCCACCCTCCATATAGAAATTACATTATTTATTTAGCCCATTAAATCATGGTGGTGTTTTTCTCATAAAATAAATTCATACACTGTCAAGTATATGTCTGGGGTTTCAGAGATCAGCTGCACAGATCAGCTATCACACATCAGTTATATGCTAATGCTGGGGGAAATTATACAGAGGAAAGAGAGTTAATTCATCCACGTGGGTATAAATAAGTCCATCTTGGCAGTTGACAGTTCAGTAACTTTCTTGATTGTTAAATTTAGACAACCCTTTTTTTGTCAGTAGTCTCTTCATGTAGCTTGATATGGAGAGCAATCTGATACATTCTTCTTACTAAAGAAGTATGATTCAAAGCTCTCATTGTGATTTTTGTGGTGCTGTGATTCGTTCCATGTTAGAGAACTGACTGTTTAGCTCAGGCTACCAGCCAGTAATGAGATATCAGCCTCCTTAAGTTAAATTAAATGAGCAGTTATTCAGAGCTACACTGAACCTATAGAATGAGAAGTATTCTCAGTAACAAGTCATGATCAGATTGGGTTCAGTACCAAGAAAATCCTTACTCATTTGCCTATTATAGGGTTTTGGTTGGTTTGGGTTTTTTTCTTCCATTTGGTGACCACAGAAAGTGAAGATTTTTCTCCCTCATTTTACATAAAAAATCTTCTTGATTGACAGCAAAAAAAATCATAGTTTATGTTTTGGTTTTTTTTTTTACAAACACTTATACTGGTGCAATCAGAGCACTCTTCTTTTGCTGTGTGGAGAGGGAAAATAATACAAGCCAGATCCCACAGAGCAGACTCTCCGATTACTGATTGAAAGATGATTTATTCACAGCTAAAGGTGCTGAAATGATCTATATGTGAATTTCTGTGTCCTTCTAGGCTTTACAAAATTCTTGTAGAGGCAAACGAAGTTGCCAGACAATTCTTTGTCTTAACTCCAGAACTATGTTCAAAAAGCTTCATTTTGCTTTTGAAACAGTCTGTGGTTTTGTTGCTCTCCCACCTATTTGAAGATAGTGAAGATGAATATTAAAAGCTGTTTTCTTTACCCCAGATACATATGCTTGCTATACAAAATCATAAATGTTGCAGCAAGTACTGCTCTTTTTCTTCCTTTGGATCCTGTGTTACTTTACATGGAACCCATTTAGCTTTCTTTGTAACCATGGTTATACACGGAGAAGTAATATAATGACTAAACAATCTATCTAGTTTAGTTGCAGAGCTAGAAGTTGGCCAGATTACATAACTTTTTGGCTCTCAGCATTGACTCCCCACTGCTTATGCTTTATATACAACTCAAACTCCGTTCTGTGATGGCATCCTTTGGTGCAAGTGATGGAGAGAAGGATTAGGAGATTTTGTTTAACTGATCATGTAAGCAAATAGATGTTGTCCATTATCATGTATGCAGAGAGCTAGTCTTCAAATGACCCTTGCAACAGTGTTTAGCCCTAGAACAGATATGGATTCCTGAAATGTTGTTCTTGCTGGCAGTCCCCAGCCAGGCTAGGTTTTATATTCTTCACAGGCGGGGGAAAATGCTACAGGTTTACATTGTTTCTTTGTGGTTTTGGCAGAACTCAAGCTTCACTGAACGCACGTGTCTAAATGAAAAGTAACGTAGATACGTGAAGCTGAAAGCCAGTAAAATAAGATACTGTCAGCTGAGGGCACATGCAAAAGCAGCTGTATCTGCCCTCCTCAGCAGACTTCCTCAGAGATAAAGCAGGGTAAAGGATTCTACAGAATGAGCCATTCTCTGTGCTCCAAAACTCTGAGTCAAAAATCCCCAAAATAATTAAGGACAAAGGCCACTCTAACAGAAAGGTTTCTTGAGTTATGTAAATGGAAAAGCATGAGGAGGAAACCAAAACAACAAATAAATATTATGCTTTGTATACACTTTCATTGCCTTGCCAAGGAATATATCCCCCCAAAAGTCAGCCGAGTTTAATCAGCTTTGCCAAATGATGAATGAATGCCTTGTTCTTTATTATTAAGTCATTCCTGTTTATGTCAGTATTTCAAGGATTATGTTTTGATTGTTCTGGGGAGGTGAAAACACTTTCTTGCTGATGAATAAACACTGACACTTTTAAATATTTGTATGCAAAATGTCCTTAAAGCCATTATGAAATGCTTTCCAAAAGCATTAAGTCTGTTTCCCCGAAAAGACAGTTTTTCTCTACATTTTCTTTCATGCTAAACAGTCCAAATGAAAAGCCTTTCAGAGTTAACTAGTTTAAGCAATACCAGTGTTTTAGTGTAATGAATAACTTTTTATAGAGGACAATTGCACACCACTCAATATGCTAGTATTTCTATTTCTGTGCCCCACCAATGCAGGGATTCTAGGGTAGAATTTCTTTCTTTGAGAAAGCTGAAGCGATCAAAACCCTGATTAACCTCTGATATTCACGTGGTGCTCTTGATCTTGAGGACCGAAGCAGTAACAAAGAGTTAATGGCAGCCATATGCTCCGGGTATTGTGGGTACTGTTGACCCAAATGTGAACTCCCCAAGCAAGTGCTGCTAACTGCTGTTTGTTTCAGGTTTGGTGTGGAGATTACTGATGAAGAATTTGTGCTGCTACTTGACAGAATCCCCCTTGATGAAGATGGAAATGTCAGATACCACCAGTTCATGGCCAGGTTTGATTCCTGGTATGCAGTGTATGCATTTTCTTTCTCATTTGTGAGTAGAATTATTTTTAATCTAAAAGGTTCACATACCATTTCCAGACTGATTCTCATTCCTTAAATGTGCTCCTTTATGATATCTTTCTTACATGGAGTATTCTGATTACATTTAAAATTAGCTAATGTTACGGGTGCATACTGTTTATAATTTAGTTGCTTTTTATATGCTAACTATATTTTAGAAGAAAGACTTCAAAAGTATGTAACATACTTTCATACTTTCTGAAGGCTGGGAAATATGAGAGAGTTCTAAATAAATTATAATAATTAAAAAAAAAATCTCTCTCTGAGAACTTGAAGCATTTATAGGCCCTATACATAGCCTGAAGTACTTCTGAGATGGTAGTATTTGCTGATAGAAGCTCTACTCAGCCTCCAAAGCCTAGCTGTGAATTAGGATTTGATCAAAATAACTAAACTTCAGGCTAGACAGAGGTATTTTATTATTTTCCAAAAATTAGGACTAAATCCCCAAAACCATTATATCAGTAGCAGGGCAGAAGCCAGACATTGCTCAGGTGAGTGAAAGTCTTATGAAATCTGGGACTGGAGAAAGTCATTCCACCTGTGAAATATGGAGAAGTACATCCCATCACTTTCATGCACACTTGCATACTCATTAGACTGCTCAAATAGGACTGCAAATGTTTTTGAGCTATTTAGCAGGTAATGGTGTATATAATTTGCATATACACATGAAGCACACATAGAAGTCTGAGTTCACTATTATAAAAACCACATGCAGTACCTTCCTGCACTTCAGGTAACAAACCAACAAAGTATTGCAAACCTGATGCAACTGCTTCTTCCTTCCTATTCCACCAATTGCTCTTTCACTCTTTCTTTTCCTCAGTCTTTGCCTTCCTACTTCAGGAAGCTTTGGAGCTGAATTCAGCTGTCTACACATTTGCACATAGAGTTTTTGGATATGACACAGGATTATTGAGGTGCATATGACGTTCTAGAATGGTATCCTCTAGGCAATCTCCAAGAGTCTCTCAAAGGACCCTGGAATGGCTTTGGGCAGTCTCCTGTTCCTTGCATATTTCTACTGCCAGTGCCTCCTCTCCAGTTCTTTCTTATATAGCCCTCTGACTGGGTTGCAGCTATGCTGAATTTGGTTGTGCATGAATTTCTGTGAAGTATCTCATCTCTAGGAGTATTCCCTGATTGTCCTCTGTCTCCTCTTCTCACCCTTAACACAGCACAAAGACTGTCTAGCATAGCTGACCAAACTTTGAGAAACCAAAAGCATCAAAAATAAAACATAGAGATGCACAGGACCCTACCCCCTTCGCCTTGCTGCGCACTCAGCTGCAGTAACCCTCCTCTGTGCTTCCTGCCTTTTTTCACACACACATTGCTTCAGATCCCATGTCCAGGTAAATTCTGAAATTAAGACAAGCTGATGTTCTTGAAAGAGGCAAGATGGTTCTTCTCAGCATTGTCTTTTCATATCAACTCATGGATCTGGACACCACGGTTTTTTCTGTTTCTAATAATTCTAATAATAATTTTCATGTGTTTGTTTATTATTAAAGTGACACCACAAAGGAGCTGCATTTAGCCCAGGGTGTAGCACTGGCTGATACCTTCTCTTGAAGTGTGTCCCTAAGAGTATTCACAGCTATTCATAGCACTGTAGGAGAGCTATCACTGAGCCTTTATTTCAGCAATAGAATACCTGTGCTCTATAATATTCTTTAGGATGTCAGCAAGATAGCAGTTAACATGCAGGCTTGGATCGCACATTCTAAGAGCAGGAGCAAAATTGAACATTGTGATTGGTAGCGACATGTGGGAAGCCAAATTTGTACTAACCTAGCCCTGCCATCTTCAGGCCCTTTGCAATCCAAAGTGAACTGGGAACACACTGGGAAATAAAATCCTACCCCTGAGGCAGACATCTACCAAAGAACCAGAGAGAACATCCAGGGCTTTGCTGCTGAGTTTCAAAAGTCATTTAAAACACCTGGTCCAGCTACATAAAGCAGTGAAGGAAAGAATCTACAATACTGGCAAGTTAAAGCTGCCTGCTATAAATGGGACTGCACTGAGAAGGGAGCCTGGATGCATAGACAAATGCCACAGGAAGTGCAAAAAAAAAAAAAGCGTATGGGGTTACGAAGGCTCTTTTCCCCAGGTCAGCCAGGGGCCTATGGACATGCCCAGACTCATCTTCGCACAAAAAATCATGGGACCCTAGAAGCTGAACTACCATCTCTTGCCAGTGAAATATTAGATTTTCTCTCCTCAGAACCTCTGCAATCTGAATAGTTGATTGCACAAGTTGAGTTTTATATGGGCCAAGTCTTGCATGACTCCTGTACTTGCTCTGCTATCAAGTGCTACCCAGAATATGTATAGGTTTGACACATGAGCACCAGCAAAATGTGGGCTTGTTTGCCAGGAAACCCTCAGGCATACTAACATCGTCAGACACAGAAGTAGACCATGTATACGAGTAAGAGGATGAATTTTACAAGATGTGGTCTGTTTTAATTGCAGGGGAAAAAGCTGTTAGATTAGAAACCTAGAATAAGGGAGGAAAGGATTTTAGGGACTAAAGTTACAGCCTGTCCCTTTTGTCTCAGTAGAAAGAATATAACTTGATCATTCAGTGAAGCAGTGCTTTCTCTGCAGTCTGTTTTTTTTAACTGATCAGTTCCATTTGCAAGTCAACCTTCAGAATTCACTAAATCCAGCAATTTCAAAGGTTATTATCATGCCTACACCTGTTGGTTAGAAATAATTAGTGTTTATACAGAAATCATTATACAGCATAATTCTGTATTTGAACGTGATCCAATTATATATGCTTACTGGGACTGTTGTTGCTCAAGTCAAGTGGGAGAGAGTGCATAGGCCCCATAGCATAGCTTAAGTAATAGCTCTTTATTTGCTCTATGTTGAGAACCTGAGGCCATATGCTTCCTTCAGATTAGCTCTGTTAACGGGGTAATTTCATTTATTTCAGTGCAAAACTGGAGTGTAATTGAGAATGCAATGTAGGACTGAGATATCATAATTTTCACTTTCATCACCCGCCTTCAATGTTTTCCCTCCTATAAAACCAGATGTTGCTTGCAGGCATTGTCCCAGCTTCTCTGCTGTATGAGATGGGTTCTCCCCAGCCAGAAGCAGAACTCCCTCAGCAGGATGCAAGGAAAAAGGAGAAGGAAAGAGAAAGGTTGGGGGTTGAGCTGAAGACAAGGGGACCACTTACCAATTGCCATTGTGGGAAAACCAGACTACCTGGGGAAAATGAATTTAATTTACTGCCAAGTTACATATATTTAATTGGTAATATATGAAGAAAAAAGACAAACATTAACACACATAGGGAAGAGACCTTTCTCCCTCCCCTTTCCCAGGATCAACTTCACTCCAGACTCCTCTCCTTATTACCACCACCGGTTACACTCAGTCCCTTCAGCAAGGAAGCCAGTGAAGCAGTGTGGAGTGGGGAGGATGTTATGGTCAGGATGTAGTGGTTTCTCTCTGCTCTTCCTTCCATTTTGATCTTTTCCTCTGCTCTGTCACAGGTCTTCCATGGGCTGCTGTCCCTTCCAGGGTGGAGGGGGGGCTCACAGGGATGCAATGTTTCTGCAGTATCCAAGATTATTTATATCTCCTGTAAATTTAAGGTGGTACAAATGCTTTCTTCCTACCTTACGTAACTGCTGCTTAATGGGCTTAGAAGACCTGGCCAAAGACAGCCACTGTACATTGCCAGAGAGAGCTATCTTTGTGAGTGAGCCTACCTACACAGATGGAGAGAAAGCTCCTTCTCAGGTCAAATGGACCTTTGGCATCTAGTTTGCCAGGGGAGAAATTAAGAAACCACCACTCGGGTAAGTTAAGGACACATCTAAATCACAGTATGCGTGAATATCATCTTGTCCTGGAGTCACAGCTCCAGTTTCTCCGTATCAAGGATGAGTCTGGAATATGTTGTGGTTTCTTTCTGTTTTTCCCACTGACAACATGGCATGCAGGAAGGAGATGCACTGGTAGACCTATGTCCCTTGAACAGATGCCTGGTATAATCTCAGGACACAGTCAGGCTTGGAATCTGAAGCTGGTCCTATGTGTCTTCAGTTTAGACATAGTTTCAGAGTATTTCTTGATTCCATGGACCTATCTTGCTCATTTTCTCTTAGGAAAGGAAAAAGCTTACCACTTCACTTTTTCCACACCTGTTAGTCTTTAAATAACTTATATGAAACAAGAAGTTAAATGAAGCAGCTAGGAAAATCTAAGATACTTCATTAAAATTAAGATGTTTCATTTACTGAAATAACATTTTAATTGGGAATTCAGTTTACTATAAATTAAATGTATTGTTTATCTTCAAATAAGGTGTTACTTTGACTGGAAAGAAGCGTTCTGAAAGATCTAAGTCTGACTGAAATGGCTCTGCTTTGGCTTGAGATGGTTTCCCATTTCAGACAAGTGATCTGTCTTACTCATCCCTCCCTCATTATCCAGCCAGGTAGGCCTAAGACAGACTGCAAAAGTACAGGATGAGCCCCAGGAGACAGCATCTGAACAGCGTGTTCACTCCCAGTCTCATTAACAAGAGGATAACTTAAATAATTGCACTGACTGGAAGCAGAAGACAGTTTGTGAGCCTGAGGGAATATAATCAGCAAGGATAAGATGGAAACTTTTGTCCACAGTCATAGATAAACCATACAGAGGTTTAGTGTAGCAAGAATAGTAAAATCTAACTTCTTTTTCTATAATGGTATTTCATACTAGCAAGGATGGTAAGTGGATTAATATAGACAAAAGTTATTAAGAATCTGCTATAGGTATGTGAGACAAGGTTTCTAAGGAAAGGTAGATTTATTAATTATGGGCACTTTAGACTTTAATTAGCCATGTTATAGTGGCATTTATGGCTCATAAACTCCAAGAGGAGGCAATTACCCAGAAAGCAAATACATCTGTAACTTGGCTTCTACTGCCTGGTCTGCAAATAGCTGGCTATAGCTGTAGCAGACTGTTTGCATGTATGAAATAGAAAGGAGATGTTATAGCAGAATTAAGGCACTGGTTGCAATGTTTGTGCCTCCGACCTCTTTTGCCTCAAAGTATATTCATCGAAGGAAAGGTTTAGACCAGCTCAGTTTTCACGATTTATGTTTGATAATGGTACTTTTGATTCCTTGCCTTTTACAGTGGAGCTTTGTTTTCACTCTTGCCTTGTGAGTGGCACAGCCGGAACTGACTCCTTCAGTATTTGAAGGATGATTGTGCTGTGTTCATTCCTTGTACAGTACATGCAAGAATAAATTATGTACGCCAATTATGTAGGATGGGGTTTGAAAAATGCTCAAGATATATACCCTGATGTCAGTGGAAACTGTGATTAAACCCCCTCCCAAACTTACTGGTTTTAGACTGTGTAGCTACATAAGAAATGCTTTTGAAAATTGTAAGTAATTTGCCTTGGCAAATTTATTTATTGCTATTCTAGAGTGCTGTGCTATTCTCCCAGTAGATAGCTTCATTAGGGAGCACTGACATCAAGTCACTTCGGTGAAAAGCAGAGAGCCATATAACTCTGCAGAACAGTTACTTTGCCTTGCAGACGAGCTTTTTTAATGTGTGGTTTTGATGGTGTTTTGAGAAGTTATAATGTCATCTGTAAACCCCAGTGAGCTAAGAATGGTTTAAACCTGCAAAAGTATAACAGTCTGTACTGGAGGGCATATACATGTTAGTTACGCCCTTGTAGTTTGCTGTATCATTAATACTGCTAGATTTCAGAGGCAGTTTTTGACAACAGGCATGAATGATTAAGGCGAAAGATGAATGTCAGCTTTGAGTGCTGCATCTGAGAAGCAGCAAGAGGTCAGCTATAAGTTAAAACTTAGTCCCGTCCTTCTAAAACCCTACATGCTCTTGAATCTCCCGCCCTCTAAAAATAAGCTTTTTGTGCCTGTTGTCTCCCCAAGTCCAAACCACATGTAGGAGGTGAGTGTTCTGATCTTCCAATTGCCAGTCATCCTCTCACACTCAGGTTTCTCATTTCGGACTGGCTGTCAGACACAGCCCCCTGCCGCAATACCAGTGAGTTGCTTTGCCCTCCTGCTCTCTCTGCTGGGCCTGTAGGTCAAACAGCCTCAACACAGTTTGATTTTGTTTCTTAATTTTCTAGCTTTACAGTTTTGTTGTTTGGTTTGGGTTTTTTCCCCTAACTGGCTGCCAACAGGCTTGGAAAATAAATACCGTAGTTATCGTGTTAAATTTGAAACAAAAACTGGGGAAGGAAAAGGAATATTTAAAGAACT